>NW_026522046.1:5970000-8955000 GCF_021234435.1 Artibeus jamaicensis | reverse complement strand
GAATCATAGACATCCTGTGCATTTTGGAAGCTTGCCACTGGGGAAGGCGTAATATTTGTAAATTAATAGTTTGCACTACTCAAAAACTGGTTGGGCAATAATTGAATGTTAGGAATAAAGCGTAAAATTTTCCACCTTTTAAGGTTTTTCCACTTTTTAATAAGTAACTTTCTCCATTGAAGGAAAGAAAACTTTCACTGGGGTCTTAATATGTTATTCACCTTCCCTTTTATTAATATAAACACTATGCTCAATACTATGTTTAACAGAGAAATGGAGTTAAATGTGTTTAATCTTAGCTTTTCCATGGGAAATAGGGAAACATTTTGGTTGCTAATATTAAATCTATTAAAGCTTATATTTCTACACAAAATGCTAAGCATGTCAGAAATGAGGAATTTTTTAATGAAAGGAAAAATATTTTCATGAGTAAAAAAGTTGAAATCACAGGGTGATTTATAGGGAAATATATCTTCAATATTTTTTCCTACCAGTTCTAAAATTGTCAGTGAGTTTTTATATGTTTAAATCAAATTTTTCATGTTTAAGATTAAGGATAAATAATAGATGCAAGTATAGAATATGTATACAGTTTGTATGTCAATCTGAAATATGATTTATACTTCCTAATTCTCTAATACTCATGAATTTAAATTTATTGATTATATTGTAAATGAAAATGAAAGTATGCTGATACTTTTCTGGAAAGCAGGTTGTCTCATTGAACAGGTATTTTTTCTATGAGAGAGACACCATCGTGATCAAATTTTAGTGCTCTGGCAAGAAAAAAATGACAACAAACCAGCCAAAGAAACAAATAAAAAGAAAAGAATTAAAATAACAATAATGAAATGATAATGTTCTTCAAATTCCACTGCTTATTATTGGAATTTTCCATACTCAATTTTATTTTTGTTTGCAGTGTCAGATGTACAGTTGTACTGAATGTATATATTTTAAAGTATTTAGTGTGCAGCTGACCAAGCCTTTGTTCATATGAGGGAGAGCTTATTTAAGGGTTTAAACTATGGAGTAAATTAAGTCTGTTGAATAATTTCTGAAGTTGTTTGCATCCAATGAATGATTGAATTAAATATGTTTAAAACTGTTCTGCTCTTGATACATGTTTTTTCATGTTGTTGTTTCACAGTTTTATATTATCTACACACAAGATGATCACCTTACTTTTGAATACATTTTTCTTAGTAAACCTGAAACTAGATGTTTGTTTAAATTATTCCTCAATAATAGGCTTGGGTGTGACTTTTGCTTTTTGTTCCTTAGGAAAAAAACCACTGATCTGTAGAATCCATGTTCAAAAATGACAGTTTATACATTTGTTATTATTTCCAAAAGCCAGAAACTTTTGCATATGAGACAGTTAGGGTTATAACCATGAATTCAAATTAGTGATTTGGGTTAATGTCTTGATACTGTTTCTCATAATAGAGTAAAATACACTCATATCATCACAGAAACAAACATGTTTTTCTCTCATTTCATTGTTAATGCTTGGTATTATCCAATGCTTTTGATTCTATCATCATCCTTTTTCTAAAAATACTCTTATTGTAATACCACTTGGTTTCTTATAAAAGGGATATTCTAATTCATGAGATTTAATTTTAAATCTACCTATTAAACATATTGAGTATTTAACTGAACAGCTGTATGGAAGCCAAATTAATTACAGATTATAGTCCATGTTAACATTCATTTACATTTATATGTATGATCAATTTTAAAATTATGCTTTCAGTGATATGTACCTTATAAAGCAAGTTTTACTTATATAAACAACAATTCAGAATTAAGACTATGCATATGGAAAATAAGAGAATTAACTTTCATCAAAATATAAAATCACATTTTATCATTTGTTTATTGACACTCTATAACTAAAAATTATTTTATTGGGAGAAAATAAAAGCCCTTAAAGTGCAAATTTTTCTGTTGAATAGTATAGAAATACTGAGGAGCTGTAAGTGTATTATTTTCTGCTGATTTAGATAACACTCGATATGAAAATATGTGGAGCCAATTTTGGCTAAACACCAGCTGAATATATTAACAGCAAACTTTTCCCTCTCGGGCACCACTTAAAATCCTTACTGCACGTTTTTTTTACTACAAAAAAATATTCTATTACATTTTTTTTCTGATCACTACCTTCCCTTTTTCTAAAACTTTAAGCTAGCATTAAAATCTACAAACTTACAGTTTCCCAAATAATTAATGTTTCTATGTCAATTAAATTCATTGAACAAATAAATAATTTAAAGCCTATTTTAGATTATGAAAGCATGTGTTTTTCACATTGGCTTTCATTTAAATATTTCCTTTCATGTTTCCTGTGTGAATTCAGGAAGTAGGGAGCTGGAAGGGATATAACATTTTTGCGTTAGTGCCACCGGCCTTGGAGAATAGCACGAACACTGTTCCAACGAGTCACCATTTTGAAAACGGGCCAGATGTGTGGCAGTATTATGGTGGGCAGGGAAGTCTCAAAATAACATGCTACAGTCTGCCTATGACTCATCAGCATATGTATGTGTGTATGTGTGTGTGTGCCTCCAAGCAATGTTTTCGACCAAATGGTGCTTAAAAATACTGACAATATTTTACCTCAGCTTGAATCTTGTGATTATCAACTGTGGATTTCCAAGAAAGATGCAAAAAGGCAAACAACTAAAAGCATATATTGAGGACTGTAGACCTCAAGGAGTAGGAGTAGTTAACTAGGGGCACAAGTTGGGAATATTGCTGCATAGCTTAAACAGAACCCTGGGAAGTAACCATTTAAAAATTGTATTTGTTGAACTAGTTGGTATAGTTAGATCATGGAAAGATTGGCACTGACTTTTTGTTCTTTCCGCCATTGTTATGGTCTTCCCCATAATGATGAGCTGCTATCTTTTTCTGGTATTACTCAAAGATACAGAAAAAGACCATATCCTCATTTCCCAATCTAGAGTGCAAAAAAGATGTCGGGGACACAGATACATATAGATAGCAAAGCATTTCAAAGACAGAAAGATGGGTTCGCTTTTATATTTTCCTAAGCTCTTAATTTAATGCTGTGATTTTGCCATATTAGGTGAGACCTTTAGTTTCCACGTGTTTGACAGTTTCACTTTGTGTCTTCACTTTTGGGGGGAAGTCATTGCCAGAGGCTTGGGCTGGGATTCCAGCTTTTTACAAAATAATTCTGAGGTGACTCCTGTGGAGAGGCAAAAAGGAAAGGCCTTGAGGAAGCAGGTTAAATTTGGGGCACAGATGCTTGTGTTAGAGAACAGAGAAAATGAGAGGAGCAGGTGTGGAGGAAAAGGTGTGGAGCATCTTTTCTAAGAGAGGCCTGTGGTGTCACAGCAGGAGAGACACGCTCCTTTCCCTCTTCTAAGGGTGGCGGGGTGGAACTTCAATATGAAGTCGTGTCAAATGCATTTTGCTCGGAAAATCTGATACATTTCTTTTGATTTTTAAAATTTAATAGTCAAATAGTTCATATAGTAATATACTTCAAAATAAGCCAGACACAAAAGAACACATATTGTATAATTCCACCTAAGTGAGCTACCTAGGACAGGGAAATTCATGGAGACATAAGGTAAAATAGTGGTTATTATGGGAGGGAGAGGGGGAAATTGGGAATTACTGTTTAATGATGAGTACAGGGTTTCTGTTGGAGAAAGTGAAAAACTTCTCAAATTAGATGGTAGTGGTTATACCACAATGTAAATGTACTTAATGTCACTGAATTGTATACTTTAAAAATTGTTTAAATGGTAAATTTTGTTACTACAATAAAAAAAATGCCAAAAATGTGTAACAGTGAGTGACATTGTACACCATATTTTGCATACATGAAGTATATTTTCTTGATAAATTTATAGGGTGTGCAAATGTATGTGCATTGTGCTAGTTATTTACCTTTTCACCAAGTGTGTATTAGGCTGTCTGTTTCCTCACATCCTAACACTGAATTTAATTACGCTTTTCTTTCTGGCAACCTGAAAGGAGAAAAATCAATTGCTTTTTTTTTAAAGAATAAAAGGAAATTGTGTCTGTAAACTTCCTTAAGGGACTGAAATGGGGACCCCACTGGTCTTAGGTGCCTGAATCGGGAATTTGAGGCACATTAGAGCTTGTAACCATGTGCTAATGGAGCTGTAGTTGAGCTGATAATGTGTCACTGATTAAGTGATGCACTATTCATTAATTTTTAAATGGCCTCAGCTATAATGGATTAAAAAGTTTGTCCAAATGACATATACAGTATTGTTTCAATCTGTATACTTTTTAATTTGGACAGATTTCAACTATTTCCCAGTTATTAATTTATCAAGTGTTTAACAATAAAGAAATATATGTCTGCCTGGAGGAGCTTACTGTGTGATGGGGAAGCTATCCCCATAATCAGGCATTGCCATTGCCATGTGAGGGTGAGTGGGGATTGCTATGGGAGTGTGATTGGGCAGGTCCTTACCCCAGACATGGGTGGTGAGGGGCAAGGAAGGTTTCCCAGAGAGACTTGCATGTGTACTGTTCTTCATAACAACTGGGTTTTAGGCAGCTGAAGTGGGGAGGAGAGGGAAGGATGGATGATTTGAGGAATCTGGAAAAGGAACAGACACATTCATTGCAAGGTCCTGAGGCAAGAAAGTGTGGAACCCTGAGAGCATTCCACATAGTTCAGGCGGGCTGCAGCCCAGAATGAGAGAGTTCCTCTGATGAGCACTTTTTGTATTCTCTCTAATAAGTCTAGACCTTGATGGGGCTTCAGACTTAGGAGTTTCTCCTGAATGTGGAGCGTGACAAGGGACTTTCATGTTCACCCATGGTCAACAACAAGGCCAATGATGATTCTTCTTCACATTTTGAAATTCTTTTGACATCAGGGTTGTAGTGGCAAGCCTACCCTGCTATCTCCCACTTCCCTACTTCCTCTTTTTCTCCTTGATTTCATCCTCTTCTTTTTCAAACCCTCCTGAAATCCCAGTCTGCATCACCAAACCTTTCTCCAAAGTCTTTCCTTTGGGCTAAGTGTTTGTGCCCACTTCTTGCCCGTAAATCATTTGTATTTTTCTTTGATCATTTATTAGCATTGCTTCTGTGCAGGATACTGGGTAATATGCTGAGGATGCAAGGATGAATGAAAACAATCCATGTCCTCAGGTTAATATTCTCTGAGTACTTTATTACCTTTATTATAGTGCTTATCCTAGTCTGCCTTGTGTTACAGGGCAGCCTAGTTACTGTGAAAGCATTTTGATTTGTGCAAGTAACCTTCAGTCATAGCATAGTGCCCAGCACACATGAATGCACAAGCCCGGATTGTTCAATCATTTCATTTTGGGTTAGGGAAGGAGAGAGAGAGAGAGAGAGAGGGAGAGAGATTGAGCATTTATTCTATGTCAGGCACTTGGATAGCTGCTTTATTACTATTACCTCATTTAACTTCTCTCAAAATCTGTGGAGTGGAATGAATAGTTTCTCCATTTCACATGGTGGGAAACTGAGAATAAAAGAGCTTAAATAACTTGCTCTAGGTTACATTGCTAAGAAGTGGCAGAGCCAAGATCCATCCTCATAGAGTTTGGTCACAGGGCTCTTCCTTTTGGCCACTGTGCTAGGTTGATTTTCTTCTTGGTCATCATTCCTCAACAGGTCACACAATCAACAGCACAATTGCAATCTACTGGTAATTTTACTTTACTCGTTTTGATGTCCCTGAGAAGCAGTGGCCTGTGTTTGTATGTCTTAAATGTGAGTCCACATCTAGGTTGTAGCACCCAGCCAGTGAGCTCCAGACATCAGGTAGCATCTATATTTATCTAGTTTTACATGATGCTTGTAGACAGATGTCTGCATTTGTATGAGCCTTTAAATACCATGTGATGATGATAATGAGGCTGATTTATGCTGCTTACCAGATGGATCCCCAAGGCTGCTTGGAAACTGGCATACAATCAAAGGCACCAAGCAGATAGCTGTGATGCGACAGTAGATCTTCAGGGCTCTGCTTGAACAAGCTTTTAGTGTTGTTTAGACCAGGGCTTCTCAGACTTGTCCACTGAAGTCTCCCTACAGCAGTGGACAGTGAAGTGTATACCTCTGTAATCTGGTGAAGCATGGAATTACCAAGGTATCCTATGGCTTGAAGTCTCCAAGTTTTATCTTAGAATTCAATGCTGTTTTTTAATAATTAATAATAATTGAATTACCTATTTATGCTTATTAAAAATAACAAGGTTTTTTATTATTTGCCATCAGATAAAATGGGTACTGCAAGAGGTACTGTATTATTTTCTGCAACCCCAAAAACCCTCTGGCATACCATTTCATCAGACTTCACTTGGAGGAGCACTGGTTACATAAAACTGATGTGGTTTAGAACATTTGAGGTGTGGCCACTTAAAACAGTTGTCGTATCATGTCAGGGATGAGAAGGTACTCAGGGCAGTCTTTGTCAATCTGTAGTCTAGGTCTGAATACCCTTTCTCATGGCTCTTCTCGGTCCTGGTCATCTGATATCCCTGTGTGGAGCCAGACATGAGCTCTTCTACAAGCAATGAAGACAATGTAATGTTACTGAGGTGACAAGTGGTGTCTCCCTGGGATTCTAAGTCAATGTGACTTAGACCCCAGTCTGCAGTGATCCCCATAATTTCTTGGTTATTTCTAAAGGCTTATTTTCTTGATCCTTCCTATGGTTTAGGGTTTTGCATCTGCATGTGTTTTCTGTTTTGTTTTTGTCTACCTGGCTGCAAAATTCAGTACCTCTACTAGATTACATCCCAAACCCACTCACACTAAGCATTTCCTGAGTTTATTAACTTGATTGAATGTCTGAGGACTCTAGTTTCACAACAATTTCACTGGCTCCCTGCTCTTCTCTCCCTTCGCTGCCTTTCTTTTCTTCTACTCCTTTCCTCTTAAGAGCAAACAAATTGCTCTCTCTGTCTCATGTCTTGTAGTTTCACCCTCTTCTCTGAATCCTTGGCCTCAGGTGACATTCGTGCCCCGTGGGACTCACCTGCCCCAACTGGGGCTACTGAAGCATTTTCCCAACAAAGGCAATTCTAATTCTCTAAGAGGAATTCTCATACCAGCTGTCAAGAGAGTTGAATGTTCTTCATCTAACCCCCTAATAATAGAGTAAAAAAGGTTGAGAGTGATTTATTTTCTTTTAAAAAATAAATTAGAACAGAATCAAGGTTATCTCAGTAATAATAGCACTCTCTCTCTCCCTTGCATTCCAATATGCTGCTTGAATGGGGACAAAGGCATGAAGTTATGGCTTCCTCAACGGGAATTGAGCCTGGAGGGGTGCTATCTGGGTATTGCAGGGGACTAAAGAGCTCCTCTGCTTTGCCTGATTCCTGAGGAGTTGTTATCTAGCATCTGCTTCAGACATCCCCAAAGTCAGGTTTATAGCCTCCTAGAGCAACACACGTAGTTCTCTGGGCAGTGCTGACAATTTAGAAAACTATTCTTTTCATTGAACTATCCTAGTCTTCTAGAGCTTCTATCCTTGTTTTCTAGTCCTATTTATAGAAATTCAGAGCTAACTAATTTGATTTGAGTTATATTAGTCCAGTATCATATACTCTCCATCCTGCAATATGTATCAGAGAAACCACTTTCCTATTAAAGATGTCTTGGTGGCTCCCCCATTACCCAGAGAATAAAATCGTACCTCCTTAGCAGAACAGTCAATGTCCTTGATAAGTTCGATGCTCCATCCCTTTCCATCTTAACCCTCTGCTTTCACCTTGTCTTGTGTCTCCTGCTATATGAGTTCCTCGAATGACCCAGGTGGATATGTCACTTTTTTGGGTTCTGCTTTCCCACCAGTGTAAAAAGCTTCCCAGTTTGTCTCATCTTCACTCATAAGCATCTTATTTATTTTCCAATGGTACTTCCACCCTGAAGCCTGCCTTGCTTTCTTTGGCCCAGTGAGTTGCTACTATTTCTGGGTTCCTTGTTGTTGCTTTAGACTTGTGCTGTCCAATACAGTAGCCACTAGCCACATGGGACTCTTGAGCACTTGAAATGTGCCTTGTTCAAATTGAGATGTATTGTGAATGTGAATTACATACTGGATTTAGAAACTTAGTATAAAAACCAGGATGTAAGTATCTCATAAGTAGGTTTTTTACATTGATTCTATATTGAAATAAGATTTTGGTTATATTGGTTTAATTTCATTTAAAAATTTTTTTCAATGTGGCTACTAGAAAATTTAAAATTACATAAGTAGGTCACATAATTCTATCAGAAAACTCTGCTTTAGACCATTATGTGAGATCCAATCAATTCTAAGCACCTTGCGTTGTCACTCTGTACGTCTCAGTCCCTGCACTAGAACTGAAGTTCCCTGAGGTCGTTTGTAACCTGTCATTTCTCACTACTCACCCAAAGGTTCTCTCATTCAGTGGATGTGCAATGTATGCAAATGGAACAAAATAGAAAATGTTTTATCAGAAGAGGTCAGAAATGTAAGTGACTACAGAAACCAGGTCAATAGCATAATTATATGAAGTGAGCTGGGTTTAGCAGGAATCTTGGTGTTCAAGACCCAGTAGGATGTGGGAATTGGTTAGCAGGGACTATGGTGAACTGAAGAAAATTCA
The DNA here is from genome assembly GCF_021234435.1 of Artibeus jamaicensis. NCBI lineage: Eukaryota > Metazoa > Chordata > Mammalia > Chiroptera > Phyllostomidae > Artibeus > Artibeus jamaicensis. The sequence continues at coordinate 8,946,364 of NW_026522046.1, read as the reverse complement.
TCATTTTGTAAAGGAGGCAGCCACTTCTTCCCATCAGCTGAATTATTGCCACATAGGAACACAGGCCCAGGGTTGTCAAGGTTTCCAGACTTTTAAGAGAAACTGAGTATCTGGACTTTTGTGTGAATTCAAGTGATGTTTTTATATTGAATTTATTATTAAAAACATTGTGGGGGGAACCAGGACAGGTTGGTAGCCTGGATACATCCTGAAAGTGACCTGGTAGTGCTTCTCATCTAGAGAGTAAAATGAAATTTACCTCTAGTACCATGTTCAAGAAGAGTAAAGCAAGATCCGTTATCGTGGCTTTGATCAAAAAGGGACTGAAATTTGGACCCTTGAGTTTTTTGACGATTCAGAAAGCTGTCAGTAGATGGTATTTCCAAACATTCCCAAACATTTAAGTTAAAAATCATACTCATCTGTAGAATTTTTTGACTTAGGCTTTTAAGGGGAAAGAAGGGGATGTGGGGTCTACAAAATGAGTTTATTATAGGAATATGAATCTGTCAGCTTAATTCAAAGGAGCATAATGTCTTTTGTTAAGTTTGTGACTGTCTAGAGTTTGGAACATGGTTAAAGAAACTATCATTTTCTGAATTTTCAAAGATCTTGTGACTTGTGTTGATGGAGGGATTCTGTGGTTGACTTTAGCATATATAATGTGACAGGTTAGAATGGGCTGAATGCCAGTCAGAATAATGTTATTTTTCAATGACAGTGTGCTGCTTCTAAGGTATAACAGATTAGCAGTACTACCCCTGCTTTGGTTTACATTTCTTTGAAATCTAACATTAGTAGCCCAAGTAATGTAAAAGAACTCTGGCTTAGAATTGTATTGCATATCGAACAGGTTCTTATTAATAATTTACTTTTTTGTCATTTTATAAAGCTCAGTAACCTGTAGTCATAACAATATCAGAATTAGCTTACAAAAAGGTCATTATTCTATTGAATAGGAAAATAAGTGAAGATATATATAACTTCAACTTCAATTTTATTACTTTGCATGTAAATAGAACATGTGAAATGAAAGATTCTATTTACAGTGTTGCTTTTGAAAGTCACCCATTATAATAAATGAGTATCTAAGAATTTTTAAAAACCTCCTAAACAAATAGAAGGAACATAAGATATGAAATCAATAAATCAAGATAACACGATGTTCTTAGCTTTTAACACGCAGTATAATTTGCCTAAGAGAACACTATATTATAGTGAGTCATTGATTATTTTTTCAATTTTTTTATTGATATTAGAGAGAGAGGATAAAGAGAGAGAAACATTGATATGTTCCACTTCTTTTTATAGATTCATTGGTTGATTCTTACATGTGCCCTCTCTGGGTATTGAACCCCCAACCTCGGCGTATCGGGCTGATGCTTTAACCAACAGAGTTCCCCAGCTGGGGTAATCAAGCAAGTATTAGTAAGTGGTAAATTCATTCTGACTTGTGGTTAGCCTTTGAGTAAGTCTTGGAATCTCTCTGTTTCTCAGTTTCCCTACTTGCAAAGCAGCTGTAATAATGCCATTTACCTCTGAAGCATGACCATATACTAGTTTGGAAGATGGTGCTACTTCTGGCAAAGTGTTCTGAGATCTAGGCAGATAGATGTGTTGTTATTTCCACACTGTGTTGACATAGCGAACATATTTTATAAGAGCAGCCTGGGTTGCTTTTTAGCATCTTAATGTTTATAAATCAATAAGCAGCTGTTATATTATCATTTAACTCCACAAACTTGTTAGGAAGCATAGATAACCATACAAATTAACCATTACAAGTTATATAATAACAACATTAATAGAAATATCTTAATGGGAAAAACACCCAGAATTTCAAGTTATAAAAAACTCATATTTTATATTCTCTTTCAATCCTATTCCAAATACATTTCACCTTTTTACATAATTATAATCATAATAGAGATAAAAGTTGGTATTGTCTTTTGTGACAGTAAACTCTATTTCTTCATATTTCTGCATGGTTTTCAAAATTATCTTTTTATATGGCTATGTAATGCTCCATTAAATGTAGGTATTATAATTTACTTATTTTTTGTGCTGGTAATCTGGCTTTATCAATTCTTTAAAGACAGATATTCTAGAAAGTAAGAGTGAAATGTTTAAAATGTTTCACCTTAGTTGGAGAGAAATAGGTTGATGATGAGGAAAGGTATCCACTACCTCTCTAAGTCTAGGAGGATGTGCACAGCCTGGTGGTCTTGTGAATCAGAGTGCAGCTGAGGGCAGTGGTGAGGATGCAAACTTGGGAGACTTTGGCATGTAGATGGTCATTCAAGATATGGGACTCTGAGGACATGAGGCAGTTTTAGTGTGTGTAGTTCTAAGAGTAACTGAAGGCAGGACTCTAAAGGACAGTGACATTTAAAGGACAAACAGAGGGAATGAAATGTAAAGGGGACTAAGAAGGAAGGGTTAGGAAGAAAGAGCAGTGTCCTAGAAACCAGGAGAAACTGAGGGTGGCGGGGGTGTTAGGACCTGCACAGGAGCAGAGCTGACTCTGGAATCTGGGGCTGTTGATAGGTACTACAGGCATAGAGTCCCACCATCCTGTGGGCAGGCACAATTGTAACCTTTCCTCTCTGCATTTTCTGCCTACTTCCAGTCAAGGACAGGCTTCCTCCATCTACCTAAGTCTATTCGATTCTTTTCAATTGTGTTCATTTCTCAATCTGAATACATTAAAATCTAAGAATAGAATAGCTTGGTTTAAAAAAATGTTTTGTTCATTTCTATTGCTGTGTTCTGACAGCGGTTCTTAAGAGCTGGCTCAAGGACACTAGAGTTTCTGTCTCTGTAGGTGAAAGGTGCCACAAGGGTCTTCATTTTTACTAAGCTCCCAGGTAATTCTGATGGATGTTCAACGTTAGGAACCCTTGATTTATTAACCAGAAGTATGGGGTGGGCAAAAATAGGTTTACAGTTATTTGTATGGAAGATAATACAGTAATTAATGAATAATAATAAAAGAATAAACTGCCCTGGCTGGTATGGCACAGTGGACTGAGTGCTGGCCCGTAAACCAAAGGGTTGCTGGTTCGATTCCCAGTCAGGGCACGTGCCTGGGTTGCCACCCAGGTCCCTGGTTGGCGGAACAGGAGATGCAACCACTCATTGATGTTTCTCTCCCTTCCTTTCTCCCCGCTTCCTCTCTTTCTAAAGATGAATAAATAAACAAACAAACAAATAAAAGAATAAACTGTGTTTCCTCTACTCACAGCTGTAAACCTACTTAGCATGGGGCGTCTAGCAGCTTGTCATACCAGGGGATAAATAAATGAGGCATAGTCCCAATTTTCATAATGATTTACTCTCATAAAGAATTGGTCCAGAGCACATATATATCTGTTGAACTTTTCCTCTGTTAAGATTATTAGGCAGGATTCTGAAGAAATTAAAAAGAAGATACCATGAATGAATAACTGAATGCACTCATAATCCACAGAGGGAATGAGATCCCTAGGTCAATATTTGTGAAAAGGAGTATGCTTCAAAAATAATCCCAACCAACGGGGAAGGGATGGTGTTATCAGAGGACACTTCTTTCCTGGGTCTCTCCCCTGTGTACTGCTTTACTTCTTGGTCCTCTCCATGGGAGCTATGTATTGCAGTAGAAAGTGCCCAGGACTTGGTATGAGATGCCTTGGTTTGGAACTCTGCTCTGCCCGCCAGCTGAGTGACCCTCAGGGAGTTCTGTAACCTTTTGGACCAGGCATTCTTATCTCTTAAACATGATAACACCAGCATGAACAATGTTTTGACAATGTAAACATGAAATAATACTACTTGTTATTAGCTCTGAAAGGAGCAATTTCTGGTTTGCTTGCTCTCATGAATATTTGTGAAATACCAACATTTAAGATGTATAAAAAGAATTTATTTTAAATATTCTTATGTTGTTTGGGTGTGGTGTGTGTTTAAGTTGGTGTCTTATAGCAGTGGTTCCTAAAAGCCAAGTCAAGTGTACCAGGGGTTCTAGCGTGGTAGATCTGGGCTGGAACCTTTTAACCTATGCTTTTTCTTAATGAGTACAAAAATTTTACCCTTTTAAAAAATGTTATAGGAAATTTATGGATAAATTTAAATTTATAACTAAATATTAATAATTAGTTTGGGAATATGCATTAAAAATTTTACCTCCCATTCCTTGTTCCACTGAACATTGCTGGACTTTAAATTTGATTTTTTACAAGAATATTTGCCTTTTAAAGTCTTTAGTGATTTATTTCCTTTCAGTTACATTTATTCCTTTTAGCTAAGCTAAAAATATGACTTTTTAATTGCCAATTTAAATACCTATTTTTACTTCTTTTGTTCTAAAAGAGATGGTTTTGATTTTATTTAGAAGCTTTGTGCTTTTTAAATCTTTCCTGCAGCCTTATTATTCACTTCACTTTATGTGGCCTTTTTGAAACAACAGGTGTTTCTTTGTCATGAGATTTGACTAAATTAAAATTGAGTGAAAGGAGAGGAAGCAACCCTGTTCTGTCAGGTTTTGCCTACACAGGAGGCTCTTTAGCTGGTATTGTGATGTAGGGATCTTATCTTCTTCTTTAAAGGCTCTGTTAGATGGGAAGGAAGAGTAACACTGAAAGACTTTGCTTTAGACAATATCTTAAAACTAAAAGACCAATCTGAGTAACTGATCTTTTCCCATTGACTTAGGGTTTAAATTCATGAACACTTGATCACCATTTTTTATTGTTTGTGATTTCCTGGAGACTCTAGATTTAAGGCCTCCTTCTGTCATTTTTTTTTTGTGGTCTCTGTCAATTTGTCTGATATATGACTAATGGCAACAATTTTAAACTTAATTTTAAGTGCATGTCGTAATATATGAATAATTTTCAAATTATCTTTTTTCTTTTTTCAATGTGTTTTATTTATTATGCTATTACAGTTGTCCCATTTTCTCCCTTTATTCCCCTCTGCCCTGCACACCCCCTCCCACCCACATTCTCTCCCTTTAGTTCATGTCCATGGGTTGTACATGTAAGTTCTTTGGCTTCTACATTTCCTATACTACTATTAACCTCCCCCTGTCTATTTTCTACCTACCATTTATGCCACTTATTCTCTATACTTTTTCCTCCTCTCCCCACTTCCCATTCCCCCACTGATAACCCTTCATGTGATCTCCATTTCTGTGATTCTGTTCCTGTTCTAGTTGTTTGCTTAGTTTTTTTTTCTTTTTCCTTAGGTTCAGTTGTTAATAGCTGTGAGTTTGTTGTCACTTTAATGTTCATATCTTTGATCTTCTTTTTCTTAGATAAGTCCCTTTAACATTTCATATAAGGGCTTGGTGATGATGAACTCCTTTAACTTGACCTTATTTGGGAAGCACTTTATCTGACCTTCTATTCTAAATGATAGGTTTGCTGGATAGAGTAATCCTGGATGTAGGTCCTTGCATTTCATGACTTGGAATACTTCTTTCCAATATTTCCTTCTTGCCTTCAAGTTTCTTTTGAGAAATCAGCTGATAGTCTAATGGGAACTCCTTTGTAGGTAACTGTCTCCTTTTCTCTTGCAGTTTTTGAGATTCTCTCCTTATCTTTAATCTTGGCTAATATAATTATGATGTGCCTTGCTGTGTTCCTCCTTGGGTCCATCTTCTTTGGGACTCTCTGAGCTTCCTGGACTTTCTGGAAGTCTATTTCCTTTGCCAGATTGGGGAATTTCTCTTTCATTATTTTTTTCAAATAAGTTTTCAATTTCTTGGTCTTCCTCTTCTCCTTCTGGTATCCCTATGATTTGGATATTAGAGCGTTTAATGATGTCCTGGAGGTTCCTAAGCCTCTCCTTATTTTCTGAATTCTTGTTTCTTCATTCCATTCTGGTTGAATGTTTCTTTCTTCCTTCTGCTCCAAACTGTTGATTTGAGTCCTGGTTTCCTTCCTGTCACTGTTGGTTCCCTGTAGATTTTTCTTTATTTCACATAATGTAACCTTCATTGCTACCTGGGTCATCTTTATGCTGTTGAAGTACCCAGTGAGTTCCTGGAGCATCCTGATAACCTTTGTTTTGAACTGTGCATCTGATAGGTTGGCTATCTCTTCGTTGCTTAGTTGTATTTTTTCTGGAGCTTTGATTTGTTTTTTTACTTGGGCCATTTTTTTTTTGTCTTGGCACACCTGTTACGTATAAGGGGTGGAGGCTTAGGGGGCAACCGGAGTTGCTGCGTTGTGATGCTGTGTGTGGGGGATGGTTCCAAGAGGGAGCAGTGCCACTTGCTCCACTCTCTGCTGTTTTTCAGTCACTTCCCCTGCTACCCACAATCAAGTTGGGCTCTTCTGGTGCTGATTCCCAGGTGGGTGGGCTTGTGTACATTCTAGGACCCTGTGGGTCTCTCCAACAACCTCACCTGTGAGGCTGGGACTTTCTCTTGCTGGAGCCTCAACCCCCACAGGTGTTTTCAATCAGAGGTTTGAGGCTTTATTTCCCCGAGCTGGAACCCTGGGTTGCCTGGTTTGTCTCGCTCCCCAGTTTATCTTCTCGGCTTATCAGCATGTGAGTGTGGGGTCACCCGGACCACCAGCCGTTGCCTTGCCGTGAGTCCTCTCCACCTGGCTGCTGGTTTCTGCCTCTCCTACTGGTCTGGGTGAATGTTCCTTATTTAACTCCTTGGTCATCAAACTTCCGTATAGTTCGATTTTCTGTCAGTTCTGGTTGTTGTTTATTTTTAAATTTGTTGTTGTCTTTTTGGTTGTGGGAGGAGGCATGGTGTGTCTACCTATGCCTCCATCTTGGTCAGAAGTCTTGAATTATCTTTTGAAAAGCTCAATTTTAGAGCCATTAGTGGTCCTCACCTCTTTCAGGCTGCAGTGCAGAGGCCTGTACTTTATCCTGCCTAAACCACACTTGCTCCTGTCCCTTCCGACCCACTTGTGTGCTTGGTCACTCTAAAATATGAATACCATGAGATCAGAGACTGCTGTATCCCTATGCGTAAAACAGTGGTTGGTACTCCAAAATTACTTGTTGAATGAATATGTGATTTGTTTTTTGATAACTAGACATGCCTGCATTGTGATTTATTTGTTGACTAGATGTTTTTTCCCTTTTTGTAATCCAGTAATCTTCCTCCATTCTAAAGAATCTTACCATCTGCTAGAGGTTGTTAAGATCCTGATTTTCATCCATGTAGAAAGGCCAGCAGGAAGCCCCCACCGGAGTCAGACCATACCTCATTTCAGCAACCTCGGTATTTGAGTTCTGGCTAAGAAAGAATTCAGAGTTAAGGCCCAAACTGTAAGAGAAAGTTTATTTAGAAAGTCACAGTGGTAGAAGAAGTGAGCTGTAGAAGGAATGGGCTCAGGAAAAAAGTTACAAATGCAAAAGAAGGATCCTTGGAGCTTAGGAGGAAGAGAGATGCAAGGAAAACATGTATGAAGGAAGAGGGTGAGGGAAGGTGTTAGTGTGCTGGAGAGAGAGATGAGGGGGTGGAGAGATAGATAAAGAGATGCCCTTACTGGTATGGCTCAGTGGGTTGAGCACAGGCCTGAACACCAAAACATCACAGGTTCAATTCCTGGTCAGGGGACATGCCTAGAATACAGACCAGGTACCTGGTTGGGGCTGTGTGAAAAGCAACCAATAGATGTATATCTCGCACATCGATGTTTCTCTCCCTCTCTTTCTCCCTCCCTTCTGATCTCTCTAAAGTGAATAAATAAAGTCTTTGGAAAAAAAGGGAGAGAGAGAGTCCAGTTGGGTCCTCCACCTTGAGGGTATTTATCTGGAGGTTTCAGGAGAGGAGTCAAATAGAATATTCATTTGCTTTTCAAGTGTGTCCTTTCAGGGTTGTGGTCACTACTATTTGGTTGGCACCAGGGCAGGGGTCATTAGTCAATGCATTTGGTCCTGATGTCAGCCATGGTGTAGTCTGTCTGGTTTTATTGTTTTTCTGGGCCTGGAGCTGAAACACAACAGCCTAGATGTTATCCTTAGGGATTAATGCTTAAGGGAGTGGTAATACAAGGGCACATGGGAGTCACACGAGGTCATCTTTGGCCTCTGTCCCTCCTTTAAGGGGATCTATGATGTGACTAACGTGCCAGGAGAGGAAAGGTCAGGGGAAGGTCCAAGCCATATGATCAGCGATATAAAAGGTCAGGAGTCTTAACCACATGACCAGTGATATGAAAGGTTAGGGCGTCTGTACTGCATGACAAGAGATATGCTAGGAAGGAAAAGTTACTCTAGGGGCAAGGTCCTTGTTTTCCCAGTTTTGCCCGTTGATAGGTAGCCAGGGCTTTCCAACCTAGTGTTCTTTTATATTGGGCCAGTTGTTCTTGCTATGCTCACAGCTAACTGCCCACCACAGGTGGAGTTCGTTACCAAGGGCATTTCACTCTGCTGTGGCCTTTGGTCCTCAGGTGTGTAGTTACAGAAACATGAGTTGGTTTTCACACTGGCAGCAGACTCATTATCTAGGAGCAAACATTAGCTAAGCTATAACACTGATGTATAATACTAGAATGCCAATTTGTTGAGTTATAATGAGAAATAAACTACTAGAATTCTATAAGCCTATCCTTTCTATATGCTCCCTCAGCAAACCGTTTTCCCTTGTATGACAGCATTTGTCACTTGCTATATTCTAATCACCTATTATCTCAGACCATAGTGCAAGGTCTTTGAGGGGAGAGGCCAGGTCTATCTCGTTCGCCATTGAATATTCAGGGCATAGTACGAAGCCTGACAGTGAATGAAATGTTAAATAAATGAAGGGGCCAAGGTACTAGAAAGGGAAATGGGACTAAAACAGTATGGACATACCCTTGTGATCAGTACTGGTTTCTCTTCTGCGTGGAATGCTCTCTTAAAAATATAAATATGTGTGTGATATATATATGTATATGTATGTGCAATTATGAATATACTCATATTAAAGTAATACATGCTAACTATGAAAAATTTTTTGAGAGAAACAGAATAGATGTAAATAAAATGGAAATTAAAATAGCCAACCAGCACTACTCATTTTCCCTTAGGTCCAATCCCAGTTTTCAGAAGTAGTCACTCGAATGGTAGTGTATATTGTTTAATTTAGATACTTTTTTGTTTGTTTTTGTTTTTAACTTTTTTATTGATTATGCCATTACATTTGTTCTATTCCCCCCTCCACCCTGCATGCCCCTCCCCCACCATTTCCCCCTTTAGTTGATGAACACATGTCTCAAATTCTTTAGATTCTGTATTTCCCCTACTATTCTTACCCTCCCCCTATCTATTTTCTATCTCTGTCTATGCTACTTATTTTCTGTACCTTCTCTCCCCTTCTTCTCTCACTCCCCTGTTGCTAATCCTCCATGTGATCTTCATTTCTATGTATCACTCCTGATCCAGCTGTCCTCTTAATTTGCTTTTGTTTTAGGTGTGGTTGTTGATAACTGTGAGTTTGCTCTCCTTTCACTGTTCAACTTTTTTATCTTCTTTTTCTTAGGTAAATCCCTTTAACATTTCATATAATAAGGGCTTGGTGATGATGAACTCCTTGAATTTGATCTTATCTGAGAAGCACTTTATCTGTCCTTCCATTCTAAATGAAAACTTTGCTGGATAGAGCAATCTTGGTTGTAGGTCTTTGGTTTTCATGACTTGGAATACCTCTTTCCAAGCCCCTTCTTGCCTGTAAGCTCTCTTTTGAGAAATCCGCTGACAGTCTGATGGGAACACCTTTGTAGGTGACTGTCTCCTCATCTCTTGCTGCTTCTAGGATTCTCTCCTTCATTTTAATCTTGGCTAATGTAATGATGATGTGCCTCGGTGTGTTTCTTCTTGAGTCCAACTTCTTTGGGATTCTCTGAGCTTCTTGGATTTCCTGGAAGTCTATTTCCTCTGCCAGAATGGGGAAGTTCTCTTTTATTATTTGTTCAAATAAGGTTTCCACTTGTGACTCTTCCCCTTCTGGTACCCCTATAATTTGAATGTTGGAACGTTTAAAGATGTCCTGGAGGTTCCTGAGCATCTCCTCATTTTTTAAATTCTTGTTTCTTCATTCTTTTCTGTTTGGCCATTATTTGCTTTCTTCTGGTCCACTCCATTGATTTGAGTCCCAGACTCCTTTCCATTACTATTGGTATCCTTTGCATTACCATTCATTTCAGTTAGTTTAGCCTTCATATGTTCCTCTAGTTTGTGACTAAAATCAACCAGTTTTGTGAGGATCCTGATAACCAGTGTTTTGAACTGTGCATCTGAAAGTTTGGCTATTTCTTCATTGCTTAGATTTATTGGCTCTGGGGCTCTGAGTTGTTCTTGAGCCATTTTTGGTCTGTTCCCGCCAGTAAGTAAGAGGGGCAAAGCCTTAGTTGTTTACCAGGGCGGGGCCACCCAGGTCGCTGGTTTGTGACAGCTGTGTGTGGGGGCGGGGTCAGAGAGGGAGCAATGGCGGTCCTCTCTGATAGCCCAGCCCATCCTGTCCCACCACTCACCCCAGCCTGTTTATCCAAGCAGAATTGTGTGAGCCTGCTGCTCCGCGCCGAGCGGTCTCTTCCCTGGTTTATCTGCACGCAGATGCACGACCTACCGCAGAGAGCCAGGCGCGCCTCTTCCCTGTGTGCACCCGTAGCTAGCCCGCGATCCGAGCCTTCGGCTGCTTGCGCACCACCAGGTCAGGGATCTTTTTGGTCAACCAGCTTCGCTGCTGGCTTACCCGTTTAGCCGAGCATTTCGTCCTTTTTTTTGGACTCCATATTGTCGATTTTCTGTGTGGTCTGGTTATGTTTATCGTTGTTAAAAATAGTTGTTCTTAGATTTGGTTGTGCATGGAAGCAAGGTAGGTCCACCTATATCTCCATCTTGGCGGAAGTCTAATTTAGATACTTTCTATATGTGTAGAAATGCATATATATTTGTGTATATATTTATATATTCTTTTTTTTTAATTCAAAAATATTGTCATAGAACTTTTTACTTTCACTGAACAGTTTTGTGGCCACATACTGGCCACATATTAGAACATATAGATTTACCTATTTCTTTTAAATGTTAAACAGCATTTCTTTGTATGATATGAAATTTATTCACAAAAATATTTATTAGGCCTCTATTATGAGCCAGGAACTATAATTATTTAAACCAGTCCCTCACTGATTGATTTATATCATTTATAGTTTTTCAATGTATAATACGTAATTGCAATTAAATAGACACATAGACACATATATGTAACTCTATGTATTGTATAAGTGGGCCTGTTGAGTACATTCTTTTAGGAAAGCTGGGTCAGAGGATGTGCACATTTTCTTTTCTTTCTTTTTGAAAAAAAAACTGTTGAGCTTAAAAAATGGGTCATTTCTAATGGAAAGGCAAGAATGATTGGAGTCAGGAGCATAGAAGGCAGAACCAAGGGCTGAAGAGAATAGTGGATAAGGGAACAAATGCCAGATCGTAGAGCCAGTTCTAATCAAGGAAAAGTCCAGGGCCTCATAGGCAGAGTACCTGAGAACATGTGCCCAGTTGGATTTCAGAATTAGACCAGTAACTGTTCTTTGCCTTCTGTTCCAAACCCACACTATTCTATTGATCAAAGCAAGGCAAGAAATCTGCCAGATTAAGAGGGTAGGGGAATGGACTTCACCTCCTGATGGGAGGACTTACCATAATACAAAGGTGTATGGGCACGAGGAGCCCTAATTAACTTGAGGACTTTCTTATATTTATTTCAAAAAATACATACGCATAGCTAAAAATCAAGTAGTTATACTAATTGTCTTGTATCAAAAACCAGTAGCCTGCTTTTCCTTCTTCTCTCTTTACAGGAACGCTACCCAGAGCCAGTCACTTAAACACTTTAGTATTTTTTCTGGTATTTCCTAAAAATGTTCTTATATTGAAATTTCTTATTTATCAATTAGGACTCTATTACTTGTTCTTTTATAGTTGGGAGTTTGCTCCCCTACTCCTCCTTCTATAATTATAGCATTTTTCCCACTTAAATCAATAATTAGAATCTGCATTATTAAGAATATGTGCATGTGTTTTCCTGCTAAGCTAAGCAGTATGCTCTAATTATATTTCCTCTCTTATTCAAATATTAGTTTTTCTTCTAGTTTAGGGATCATCAAAGTAGGCCAAATCAGGCCTGCCATCTTTTTTTTCAAATGAAGTTTTATTTGAACACAGTTATGCTCATTTACATATTTTCTATGGCAGCTTTTGTGCTACTATGGTAGAACTTGAATAGTTATGATAGAGACTGTGTGGTCTACAGAGCATAAAATATTTACTCTCTGGCCCATTACAGAAAAAAATTTATTGACAATTACTCTAGCTAATAACTGTCTCACTTCTTTATATGCTTAGTCTGTATAACTTTTTTCAGTTTGAACTACAGTTGACTTTTGAACCCCACAGATTTGAATTGTGCAGGTCCACTTATACATGGATTTAAAAAAATAATACCTGTGTTCTTTTTGATCCATGGCTAGGAGTCCATGGATATGGAGGACCAATAGCATGCATTGATCTATGCCATTTATGGGCACTTGAGCATCTTTGGATTTTGCTATCTGTGATGGTTCTGGAACCAGTCCCCCATGGATGCCAAAGAATATTTGGTGTATTTAAGTTTTGAGGGAGTCAAAATTTATATGAGGATTTCAGCTGTGTGTGAGCAGGGGGCTCCTAATCTCCACATTGTTCAAAAGTCAACTAAATTTTCTAATTTCCCTCAAAATTTATTTGGCCAGTGATTTATCTTAAGTACATTGCTTAACTACCCAATAATTAGGAATTTTCCGGTAACTTTTTGGTCATTGATTTTTAGTTTCATTACAAGAGAACATATGACCAAGAGAACATAATTACATAACTTCTGTTTTTGTTATTTTATTTTTATTGTTGTTCAAGTACAGTTGCTCCCATTTTACCCCCATTATTCTCCTCTGCCCTACCCACCCTCCACCTCCTACGTTCAGTTCCCCGGCATTGTCTTTGTCCATGGGTCCTTTATACTCGTTCCTTGACAACTTTTCCCCTTCTTGTTATCTCTCTCTCCCCACCCCTCTGGTTTGTTCTTCATTACCATGTGTTTGGTTATATTTTTCTCCCTGTTCATTTTGTTGATTAGGTTCCACTCATAAGTGAGATCGTATGGTATTTCTCTTTCACCACCTGGTTTATTTTAGCATAATGCTCTCCAGTTCCATCCATGCTGTCCCAAAGGGTAGGAGTTCCTTCTTTCTTTCTGCTGCATAGTATTCCATTGTGTAAATATACCACAGTGATTTGATCCACTCATTTAATGATAGCCACTTAGGCTGTTTCCAGCACTTGGCTATTGTAAACTGTGCTATTATGAACATTGGGGTGCATAGGTTCTTTTGAATTGGTATTTCAAGATTTCTAAGGTATACTCTAAGCAGTGGAATTGCTGGATCAAAAGGCAGTTCCATTTTTAGTTTTCTGAGGAAATTCCATACTGTTTTCCACAGTGGCTGTACCAGTCTGCCTTCCCACCAACAGTGCACTAGGGTTCTTTTTTCTCCACAACCTCGCCAGCACTTGTTGTTTATTGATTTGTTTATGATGACCATTCTGACTGATGTGCAGTGGTGTTTCATTGTGGTTTTAATTTGCATCTCTCTGATGGCTAGTGATGTCAAGCATCTCTTCATATGTCTTTGGGCCCTCTGTATGTCCTCCTTGGAGAAGTGTTTGTTCAGACACTTTGCCCATTTTTTAATTGGATTGCTTGTCTTCCTGGTGTGGAGTCATGTGAATTCTTTATATATTTTGGAGATCAAACCCTTGTCCAAGGTATCATTGGCAAATATGTTCTTTATTTTACCTTAATTTTGAATGAAATTTTTGCTGGGTGTAGAATTTAGGCTGCTGTGTCAGTCGGCTGTTTTTTTTTCCCATACTTATGGAGATTAGAAGTCCATGAACAAGGTGCCTCCAGGATTGGTTTCTGGTGAGGAATTTCTTCCTGGCTTGCAGATTGTTGCCTTCCTCTGCATCTTCATCTGGCCTTATATCTGTGTGTGCATGTGGACAGGAAACTCCCTACAGTCTCTTTCTCTGCTTATTAGGACCCTGGTCTTATTAGATTAGGGTCCCAATTTTATAACCTTATTTAACCTTAATTTTCTTCTAAAAGGCCTCTTCTCCAAATTTAGGCACAGTGCAGGTCAGGATTTTAACATGTACATTTTGAAGGGTACAAAAAATGTTGTGATCATTCCAGTGTCTTTGGAATCCCATTATTTCTCTGGGAAAGACAGTTGTTAATTTTACTGTTGATTCTTTGAAGGTAATGTGTCTTTAATGCTGCATGACATTAACATTTTCTCTTTGCTTTTTATTTATAGAAGTTTACTATGATGTCCCAGGTATGTTATCTTACTTGGACATCCTAGTTAACATCTTTTTTCAGTTTTAGAAAATTCTGGATTATAATCTTTTGAAACATTACTTCTGGTCCATTTTCTTTCTTGCCTCCCTAGTACTCCAGTTACAGATACACCAGATCTTTTGACTACATCCTGTGTATATCTTAAACCCCTTTCTGTATTTTCTACTTTTTTCAGCTTTGATATTTTTCACTAAGTTATTTTCCATATCACAAATCATCTCTTTAGCTATATCCAATTTTCTGTTGTCTCATTCATGGCATTACTAATTATAGTTATTTTATTTTTCAGTTTTACAAATTACATTTGATTATTTGACGTAAATGCCAGTTCTCTGGTAAAATCTCCATCTTGGCATTTATTTTCCTAAACACAATTATTTTAAAGTCTGTGTCTGATGATTCTAATACCTAAATTACCTGTGGGTCTGTTTCTATTGTATATTGAAAAATTATGATCCTTACTCTTGGTATTAAAAATTACAGAGTCTCTGGAAAATTTCCAGAGGATTTTTTTTAGGTTTCTGACAGACATTTAGGGTAGGAGCAGATCACTTTAACTATACCAATATTAATATGTTACTGGTATGATTAAGGTTTGAATTACAGCCTTTGTAAGATCAAGTCATTTACACTTCATCCTTGCTCCTAGGGTGGGACTCTATAGGAGTTCTAGCTCAAAGTATGGGATCTTTAGCAAGTTCCTGTTCCCGAGGCAAACCATGAACTCAAGTTTTTATTTCTCCAGCCTCGTGAGACTACCGAAAACTCTTAGCTTTCCAGCCTCTTTGAAACCATATTCTTTTTTACTTTGCTGCCTCTTTACTTGTGACACTTATGAACTGGTGAATACCTTGGGAAGAAAAGTGGCTTCAACTATTGTGCTCACTTCTTTAAGCTCCCTCTCTCTGGGATCTGATTCCTTTAAGTTCTGATTGCCTTTGTAGCTCTGAGCTCTGATTTTTGTCTTCCCAGCTCTTTGAGACTACAAAAACCTCTACTCACTCTCACCTTCTCTTCCACTTAGTTCCTGTTTTGGTTAGGTTTCTTAGCTTTTTGTCTATGTTTTTCATAAATTATGGTAAAAGACATATGACTCTTGGGTCAAAGGAAAAAGGTGGTTTATTACTTAAAGAAGTAGCAATAGCCAGAGTATCATCATTTTCTCGTGCCAGTTCCCCAAGCTGCAGTTCCTACAGGGTAATATGACAAGTAGTCAGGCAGGTGACATTTGCAGATGTGGGTTGTATTATAGTAGAAGAATCCTAAGTTTATAATATGTCACCAAAAAAATCTGTCCTTTGTTCCAAAAGGAGACATTATTTTCATAATACCAGGCAGTAAACAAATCTAATCTTTACTATGGAGGGACACACCATCTCTGTCTTCCTAGGTTGTTCATTACACAAACATCCTTGAAAATGTAGTCCAAAACAAAATCTACAAGTAATTATATTCATAATAACAAATAATACAATCAGAAGCAATCCCATAAACCAGTGATTTTTAACCTTTTTCATTTTATGGCACACATAAACTAATTACTAATATTCTGCAGCACACACAAAATATATTTTTTGCCAATCTGACAAAAATAGGTATAATTTTAATTGACTTACAAGAAAATCATAGTAATTATTTATGTTTTTGCTCCAAAGTGACTTTTTAAAAATTATATGTTTATATTTGTATATGAGTATAAGGATTTCTGGTACCGAGAATTACCAATCAGACTCAACCTATGCAATATGACCAATAAGATGCAACTCTATTATATGACCTATATGTTTATGGTTCAAGACAGATCAACAGCACCAGATGGAAATTGTTGTGTTTGCCGTTGTCATAGTTTTTCAAAGATTTTAGTTATTTATTTTTAGGTAAAGAGGAAGGGAGGGAGAGAGAAAGGGAAGAGAAACATTGATGTGAGAGAGAAACATCGTTCAGTTGCCTCTCATAGGTTACTGACCCAGGGACCCAAACAGCAACCCAGACATGTGCCCCGAGTGTCAAATCAGTGACCCTTACTTTTCAGGGTGATGCCCAAGCAACTGAGCCACACTGGTCAGGGCTGTCATTTTTTAATTTGACGATCTAATGGAAAAGAAGTCAGTGCCCCTGACTAAACAGTCAGATATTGAATGTTTTAAAAATTCTTGTGGCACACCAGTTGAATGTTTTAAAAATTCTTGTGGCACACCAGTTGAAAAATTCTTGTGGCACACCAGTTGAATTCTTATGGCACACCTGCCATAAACTATCAAGGCTGACCTTATAAAGCTAGTTGATTTTCTTCTTAAGTTTTATATTGCCATTTTTACTTAGCCTTAATTAGATATAGAAGGTTGTATTAATGAATGCACAGACTCCACACAGGCCCATAAGGAGGAAGTCTAGGACAATTTTATCATTCAAAACAGCCTTGGCCAGTGAGTTGAAGTTGATCTGAATACAGAGTCAAGATGATGTCATCGATTATTTCAGCTAAAGTCAGGAACAAATTTCTAACTGGATGACTCCAACTATAGGGAAAACTTCTTGTAGGGCAAGTATAAAAATGAATTAGTTATCCCTTTGGAAGTTTCTTAGAGAAACCAAGGGAAGTCTTGTTTTGAAGTGGTATCTTCTGTCATCTGAAATGACAAGAAGATACAAGATCTATTATTGACGTTTCTTTAAATATTTGAAATTCTCTTGCATCTTTAGGTACAAGTCTCCGTGTGAGAGGCAAATTACTGCTTGCCTTTCACATAAGAAGTACAATGCTGGGGACAGACAACCCCTGGAAAAAAGGTGTTGTTTACAATTGTTGCTCTAGGAGACAGAGTGCAGATAAAGTTTCTCCCAGAGAGATAGCTAGTACTCTTTCATGGCTAGGTGAGATGCAGCAGTAGGCCAGCAATAGGCTTGAACATGCCATTTCCATTTGACATGTTAGGCTTGTTTGGCTTTTTGCACCATGATAGGCATTAAGTCTGAGTTGATTGGACCTCAAAAAGAGCATATCAGGCCAGAGAGTCACAAGACCTTAATGAGTCAGAAGTTCAGTTTTGACAAGGTCCTAATGGCCAACTAGTATAGCTGCTTTTCAGAAGGCATGTATGTACCTGTGATCTGTGTCAGGGAGGCAATGAGTCCAAAACCCACAAGGAGGTACCTGTGGATTTAGGCTGCCTCCTTTTGCTTGAGACTCCAATATGCAGAATTCAGTCACAGAGCTTTATAGCTGAACAGGTTCAGTAGGGCGGCAGAGCTTCAAAGGTAGAGAGTATGCCACAGCTCTTCCATTCCTTATTCTCAGTTTTCTTTGTTTCTGGGTTGGGTGGAGAGACAGAGCAAAGATATTTTCTTTGTCCTTTGAGGTCTTAGGCTGAGTGATAAGATACTGAAGATACCGAGACCAAAGGGGGACCCTAGAAAAGGCATTATGCTGGCAGCTTGGGCCACTTCTGGCTTAAGTCTTAAGTTAAAGGTACAAAATAACTTACTAAGTTTATTTCAAGTCCAGGCTTTCAAGGCTGAAGAAAATACATGCACTGGGGCCCCATACCCCTGCCAGAAAGAAATAAGATGGTGTCATTTGCCTGGAGTATCTGTTATGCCTATCTTCTCTGGAGAGACCAGGAAAAGAATTGTATCAGTCAAATTCCCTTTTTAGAGTAAAAATATATGTAACAATTTTTCTAAATTGTAAAAATATCTTTAAGATAAACATATATGTTTCCAGCAGTAAAAGAACATTCCACAGATTCCATTTTGAAAGTGCATTAGTGAGCCTCTTGCTCATAGTAGATATTTTAATATTTATCAAGTATATTTTAGTTATAAAAGTGCTTTCATCCTTCCTTTGAATTGTTCAGAAGTTTACTGGTGTATTACTTAAAAAGATTTAAAAATATTTTTGGCATTATCAACATTTGTATCAACCAAAAGTGTACACACAACCAATTTCTGGGTAGCAATGTTATTGTCATACTACTTTCCACGTCACTCATGTGAGAGAAGCCAATTTCATTTATTTCCTTTTTGCCAATATCTGGTGAACATCCTCAGTCCATGGTTCTCTCTTTAGTTGCACACCATTATCCAACTATTTGCCAGTCATTTAAACTGGGACAACTACTGTATTTTTGGACCATAAGATGCACCTAGGTTTTAGAGGAGGAAAATAGGAAAAAAATTTGAAGCAAAAAATGTGGTAAAATATTTAATAACATAAATAACATAATATTTCACCAATGTAATGTAAACAGAACTCAACAGCAGCATTAACAACCATTATTCTTCCCAAATTGGGGGAGAGGTGTGTCTTATAGTCTGAAAAATACGGTATCTCAAAAGTGACATTAACAAAGTCAAACATGTATTTCTCCACCTTCTCTGCCCCCAAGTCTGCTCCTCCTCCTTCGTTCCTTTTCATCAGCATCATCCACTTCATTAGTCACATCAGAAGTTGAGTGGTCCAAGTACTATCCACGTCCAAATTGGTCACTGATTCTTGCTAGTCCTGCCTCCTGATACTCTCACATTTATTGTCTCCATGTCATTCTCATGACCTTTCAGTAACTCAGGCTCCTATCTGAACTACCTACTGTCTTTTGCTGTGTACGATGGACTCCCATGTATACTGCATACCCACATTTTTAGCCCAAACTTTCAGGTAAAAAAATTTTTCATTTTAATTTTTTGATTAATTAATTAATATTTAGAAACAAAACCAATTATTATATCCATTTTGCATACAGATATCATTATTGCTTTCTAGAGTTACACTATTAATGCATAGGCATAAATAAAAATTAAAAGCATTTACATAGATATGGAATTAGTACTACCCATGTATAATGCACATCTTTATTTTTCTCTCAAAAATTTAGGCAAAAAGTGCACATTATACATGGCAAAATATGATAATCATTGCCAGGATTGTCCATCTCTATCTCATTATCCATTCTGCAACCTAAGTGATCTTTCTAAATATACAATTGATAATTTTACTTAACTACTTGAATGCAATGACGTCATATTAATGGGAGCATTAGACTTTAATTCCTGACATAGAGTGACTGGCCCTTGTTCACTTTTTCAATGTATGTGTTACTGTGGTGTCTAATGCTGAACTTTTTCCTATTAATCCAGTATATGATCAATATGTCTGAAGTGAAGTTTGATTTGTGAGAGTAGGATATTAATTTATGTTTCTGCATTTTATTTTTTTCACTTTTTATTTTTATTTATTTATTTTATTGATTATGCCATTACATTTGTTCTATTCCCCCCTTCGTTCCCCTCTACCCTGCACACCCCTCCTCCACCATTCCCCCCTTTAGTTCATGAACACATGTCTCAAATTCTTTAGATTCTGTATTTCCCCTACTATTCTTACCCTCCCCCCATCTATTTTCTATCTACTGTCTATGCTACTTATTTTCTGTACCTTCTCCCCCCTTGTCCTTCTCCCACTCCCCTGTTGCTAATCCTCGACGTAATCTTCATTTCTATGGTTCACTCCTGATCTAGCTGTCCTCTTAATTTGCTTTTGTTTTAGGTGTGGTTGTTGATAACTGTGAGTTTGCTGTCCTTTCACTGTTCATCTTTTTTATCTTCTTTTTCTTAGGTAAGTCCCTTTAACATTTCCTATAATAAGGGCTTGGTGATGATGAACTCCTTGAATTTGGTCTTATCTGAGAAGCACTTTGTTTCTACATTTTAAATGGAAGAAATAGAGCTGATCGAGAGATCATTTGACATGATTCAAAAGAATGGATAAAGGAACCTAGATCAAAATGACTGCATTTTTTAAGAACTGAATATAACATATATCCTGAAAATATTTTTCCTGTTTTTGTATACATTTTTATAAAGAGCATTATTAAGGTATATCTTCATTGTTTTAAACAAATATTTTTTAATTAAAATAGTAAGAAATTGGAATTATCCTTCCTAGGAAATTCAAGATCTATGAGTCAATCCTGAGGAAACTTTAATGATTTAAGAAAATTTAGTATTATTGCAAGTATAAAACATGTGATAAGAATTTACAGAAAGGATTTATCAAAAGAAATTAATAAAATTCATGTGTTCCAGGATTTCTTAGTGAGGACTAAGCTAATTTAGATGTTTCCTGTAGTTAGCCTAGTAAAATCTATAATTCCTATGTTCATGTAGAATTTTATGTAGTTCACAATTTCAAGATACCATACATATAATTTTTTAAATAACTCAATTGATTTTCTGAAAGATATATTTAAATGTGTACACACTTTTCAAAATCAAAATATGTAAAAACATGTCATGGAGTCTCCATGTACCCTGAGCTTTTATCTGCTCAGTCTCTGTTTTCTAGCTCCAGTCAGGAAACTAGGACTATTAGTTTCTTACACATCTTTCCAAAGTTTCTTATGTGTGTACTGGCCTGCAGTGCCCACGGTGTTATGGATGGAAAATCAAGACAAATTCACATGAACTACTGAGTCCTGTGGAGGAAAGGGGACAGCACAGCTACTTCCTCAAGAGGGGAGCACCTTGGAGCAGCCTGGCGACTCTCTCAACGAGAGAGCACGCTGTCTCTTGCCTAGACAGGCTTTTATGGTTATTTTTTTTTGCACAGGAGTTCAGGTACAACTTATTAATCATTGTCAGGCAGCAAACAGTAGATAGCATACAAAGAACTATTAGAGCTTCTTCTGAGTCAGGGTCTATCAGCTAAAAGGCTACAAAACTTTGGGAAAACAAACTCATTTTTTTCCTGGGCCTTTATCATTTAACTAAGAGCATTCTTAGCAAAGCAGGCTTCACAGAATTTTACATATCCTTTCTCAGACCTGATCACCTGGGGAGCCTGCCATTCCCAGCACAGGGATGTACCACCCTCTGTCATTGTTTTCAGGCTTAAGTCAGGCAGAGGCGGCAGATAGCCAAGGAATTCTTGGAGACTTCTTCCAGACAGACTGAGGACTCAGGCTTCATCAAAGCCAGGGGGCGAGGGTCCATCACCCCCTCTTTGCTGCAGCCCCCCAAGCCCTTCCTTGAGGGCCTCCCAAGTGATCATGTCTGGCTTAGGTTGCCCCCCTCTGAAGAGTCTTACCTGTCATTGACTAACCAACCAAGCATTGGGGGCCAGAGATGATGAAGCAGAAGCAGCGCTCCTGCCAGGGAAATAAGCTTTGTCTCCTTAGTGGCTTATGGTCCGAAGGTTCCTCACTCAGCCTTATCTCTGGGGGGCTTGCAGCTCCTGAAACCAGGAAGGGCAATTCCCAACAAGTTTCTTTATGTATACACACGTTAATGCAAACACATGTTTTTGTTTTTAATCCACTTATGGTAGTATGATGGTGTCATACATTCTGTGTTGACATGTTTTCTTCATAGAAAACTCAGAAAATAAATTATTAATGGACAATTTCATGAAGTATTAAGTACTTTCATGAAGCACTCCATTGATTTCTGGGGTATGTGTTCTTAATATTTTCTTATCTACTTAAGAATCTGAGGCAAATGTTGAACCTGAGGTTGGACCCTGCCAGCTCCCTGAGCAGGATCTTAAGACTTTCTCCCCTCTCACCAACTTGCTTGCATTTCTTTAATAGTGATTAAATCTAAGATTGGCTCCAGGAATAAAACTAAAAGGTAAAAGTACAACTAAGAATAGCAAATAAGGACATTTGTATTACCCGTGACAGTGCAACTGTGGGTACAATTAAGAATGCTCAAATGTAATCATGTCAGGATGAATTTTACAGAAGTTGGCCACAGTAATCCACCCCTGCCACCCCCTCCATGCTATCCCCCTCACCCTCTGCCCCAACCTGTGCTGCTTTTGAGGGCTTTAATATGGAGGGGCCACATTTGTTCACCCAGAACTGCCCCAGGTACCCTCCCTGCACAAAGGCCCAGAGTAGGTTCCAGGGAAGAGAACAGGGTAGAGAAGAGGGCTCTGGATTTGGAATCTGAAGCATGGGTTCTAATCCTAGCTCTCCCCTTTATTAGCTAGGTAAACTTGTGAATTCATTAAGCTTTTTAAAAGTTTTGTAAAGCCCAATATTTTCATCTATAAGCAAGGCTTATAATTTTTATCCAACTTTTCGTGGCAGGGAGTAGGTTAATAACCAAGCATGCAATGTAAAAATGCCTCATGACCAGCGCAGTGCTATGAGAATGTTGTTGCTGCCCTGACTTCCTTGGGATTTCTGAGGAATAGAAGATTTTCATTTGTAAATGCTTGTGCCTAGCAATGGGAGAGTAAGATATTCTCAGGAAAATCAATCTGTGGGTTTGCCATACAGTTTGTTTGAAAGTTAGTAATATTGAGACTTCCGGTCAAGATGGTGGCCTAGGCAGACATGGCTCACTTCTTTGCACAACCACATAAAAATTACAACTAAAATACAGAACGACCATCACTCAGAACAATCAGAAATCAAGTGGAATTAAAATTTGACAATTGTGGAATTAAAGAAACCACGTCCATCCAGACTACTAGGAGGGATGCAGAGATGGAACGGGCTGGCTCCTCACCCACATGTGGTGGATGAAAATTCATGAGGTGTATCTCAGCAGCGAGGAGCCCCAGCCCCACATAAGGCGCCCTAGCCCAGGGTTCCAGTGACAGGAAGGTAAGTCCCCAAAACTTTTGACTACCAAAACCAGTGGTTATTAAATTGGTAGAAGAAACCTCTGGAGCCATAAGCAGTTCCTCTTAAAGAACCCACACACACATTCACCTACTCAGACTGACTTCCTCTGAGCTCCAGCACCAGGGTAGCTGCTTTGGGAGTCCCCAGAGACTCTGCCCCATTCAACTTATGGGCCCTCCCAAGCTCTTTTCCATATCAATAGCTGGTCTTGGCTCATGCTGCACAACTTCCTAAATCCTCTCAAGCCACAGTGGGCCTCATTGACCCCAAAGCCTGTCACTAGCAGCCACCAACCTAGAATCACAGCTTGGTTTCCACTGGGAATTTCCAAGCCCAGTATAAGTAGTAGCCAACTGAGATTGCTTTAGAGGTCAGGCAGAGTGGCCCCAGGCAAAACACAGGTTGGGGCTGACCTTGGCTTGTGCCTCCTGGAAAACCCCAGAACCTGCGGATCCAGTGGACAGCACACACCACATCAGAGCACTGCCACCCAGCCCCTGCACAACTGATCCTCCATGGAGGGCAGAGGTTGGTGGTAAGTGGTCACAGACACTCCTTGAAGATAACTGGCCTGAGTAAATCCCTTCCATTGATCTGCCAACAGCAACCAAGGCTCAAACAAAAGAGTAGGGAATACTGAGCCCACATGAAGGGCATGCCTCAAGTGCCCAGCTTGGGTAAAAGGGGTGGTTGTGCAACCAGACCTTATAGGACACCTACTGCATTGGGCCACACTTTCAAGACATGGAGTCAAAGAAACTCTGCCTAATACATAGAAACAAACACAGGGAGGCCACAAAAATGAGGAGACAAAGAAATATGGCTCAAATGAAACAACAGATCAAAACTCCAGAAAAAGAACTAAATAAAATGGAAATAAGCAATCCATCAGATGCAGAGTTCAGATTCAGAGTTCAAAACTGGATATGAGCATGCTCAGGGAACTAAGTGGGGACCTCAACAACATAAAAATATCCAGTCAGAAATGTAGAATACACTGATTGAAATAAAGAACAATTTACAAGGAAACAACAAGAGAGTGGATGAAGCCAAGAATCAAATTAATGACTTGGAACATAAGGAAACAAAAAACAACCCATCAGAACAACATGAAAAAAAAAGAATCCAAAAGAAATGATGATAGTGGAAACTACCTCTGGGACAACTTCAAGCACTCCAACATTCGCATCATAGGGGTGCCAGAAGGAGAAGAAAAAGAGCAAGAAATTGGAAATCTATTTGAAAAAATAATCAAAGAGAACTTCTCTAATTTGGTGAAGGAAATAGACACGTAAGTCCAAGAAGCACAAAGAGTCCCAAACAAGATGGATCAAAGAGGCTCACTCCAAGACACATCATAATTAAAATGCCAAAAGTAAAGATAAACAGAGAACCTTAAAAGCAGTAAGAGAAAAGAAGTTAGTTACCTACAGGGGAGTTCCCATAAGACTGTCAGCTGATTTCTCAAACTTTGCAAACTAGAAGGAATGGGCAAGAAACATTCCAAGTCATGAAAAGCAGGAACCCACAGCCAAGATTGCTGTACCTGGCAAAGCTGTCATTTAGAATCCAAAGAAAAATAAAGAGCTTCCAGATAAGAAAAAAACAAAGGAGTTCATCATCACCAAACTGTTATTATATGAAATGATAATGGGACTTATTTAAGAAAAAGATCAAAATTATGAACAATCAAATGGCAATAAATACATATCTATCAACAATTGAATGTAAAAAGCAAACTAAACAAGAAAGACAGAGGCAGAATCATGGATATGGATAGGGCTTTAATGGTTGCAAGGTTGGAGGGAGGGTGTGAGGGAATGGATGAAGAGGTGAGGGGATTAAGAGGTACAAATAGGTAGATACAGAATAGCCATGGGGATGTAAAGTATGGTATAGGAAATGGAATAGCCCAAGAACTTATACATATGACCCATGGACATGAACAGTGTGTGGGACTGCCTGAGGGAGTGGGGAGTACTGGATGGATGTGGGCAAAAGGGGAAAAATCAGGACAACTGTAATAACATAATCAGTAAAATATACTTTAATAAAAGAAAACATGTTCTTACAAAAAATAATATTGTTCTGTTGTCCTTTAGTTTTTTCTTAGGCACATGGTGATCACTCTTTAACATCTGTTGGTTGTATTTTTGTGGCAAATTTCCTTCATTTTGTGGGTTTTGAATTAAAATAGCCTTTTGACTGGTACTCAAAAAGGTTTAGGTTGTTTCAAAGGCTACTACTCTCCCTATAAGACATGATGCAAAAACCTCAGGTGCGCCAGTGAGACCTGACATTTGGGAATGCAGTCCACAATGTCGGTAAACTTTATTTAAGTCTAAGACTGATAGTAAGTACCATAACAAAACTTGGAAAAAGCTTTGGAGAGTGTGTTCAATCATATGTTTCTATCTATGTACTTTTAATTCATATTGCAAGCTATATATCTAATGTTACTTTGCTGACTTTGTTTTACTTAGTCTGGGATTTAATTAAGGGTATTCGTCTTATTCTACATTAACTGGTGATGTTGCCTAGTAGCTCTGTTCAGATATCTTAAGGACTCTCCTATGAAGACAGACTTATTCTCTGCAGTAGAGGAGAGGAAAGAGTTAGGTGAGCAACTTAATATAACAGAGGAGCTGTGTGGAAGGAGTTTTAAGTAGAGACTGAATGATTAAGGATGAATAGAAATGTTAGAAAAGGAAAAGCAAATTCCAGAAGTGATCATGTTTAACCTAATTTTTAAGTGATCATCTTTAACAGTGATTTTCAAATAGTGTGCCACAGTAAGCTTTAAAACATGCAATATCCAATTATTTAGACAGAGGCATTGAGCTTAGATCACCAAATTAAAAAGTGACAGCAGCTAATACAATAGCCATAAGGAGTGAATGGATCAAAATTATACCTATTTTTTTTCATATTGGCAAAAATGTATTTTTTTATGTGCTGTAGAATTTTAGGAATTAGGTGTGCCATGAGGTGAAAAGGTTGGAAACTGCTGCTTTAGAGACTAGGATTCTAAGTCCATGAGAATGTAGGGAACAGTGAGGGGTCAGGATAGCTCTGAGTGGATTCTCTGGAACTTCCCAGGACACTTGGGACTTGCTCTGACAGACACTTTGAACTTCTAGCTGCTTCCTTAGCTTTGGAGACCTGGAGTGTTTTGTGAGGGTTTTGAGACATCAAGTTGAAGCTTCTCAGGACATCTCCTCAGGGTAGCGTTTTGGAACCAGTGTGGAGTCCTGTCTCTGCCTGAGTTGTGCTCCAAGTTTGGAGTTCTGAAGCAGATATGGTAGACTTAGGACATTAATAAAGTTCTCTGACCTATTTATTTTGGAGGCAGCAGTAAGTTCAAGTGTATGGTCTGAGAAGTCAGGCTGCAGGCTCATGACCTTATTTTGCACTAGTACCACCAAGTTACAGGCTGTTTGAGGTCCAGGGAGATTGTAGACGGTGTGGGTTCAAGTACACATGGGGTGCTCCTCACGGATGGGTGTTCCTGTTCCTAACAAACCCTATTGTTGGACTGCATGTAGGGGCAGGCTGAGTATAGGGCCATCCAACAGGGGACAGAGGGCTGGCTCTATATCTGTCACTTCCTTATAGAATCAGTGAAACAATACTTCTCTTTAGTCTGTTGGGATACTTTACACATCCAAGTCCAGGGAAGAACTCACAGTGCTGCCATTCATCCGGGAGCCCTGACCACAACAAATGAAATAAACTTTTCTCAGGAAACGTTTCTTCCTGCTTTGTGTGTGTGCTCTAGCTGCACGCCCTTCTCACTGGACAGATGCTGCTGTCACCATATCTGTGGACTTTCTAGGCCTCTTCTCTTTGCACTGGCCCTTTAAGCAGACATTTAAAGCAATTACTCTATTCAGTCTCACTACTCTACTCTCTAGTAAGACCTATCTTGAAAGAGAGCCTGCTTATGGTGAATTTCGTGTTTGTTTCCTGGTTCCTGAAATGACACCTCCACCCCCTCTCCTCTGCTCCTGCTCCTGTTTACCCGAGCTCTCTTTCTGTGGCAGGAAAGGAAGTGGAACACCAAAGGCCAGCTATTCCAGGTGGGGTCATGCTGTTAGTACAATACATTTTCAATTAATAGTCTACTATTTATAGATATTATTGTAAAGAATATTGAGACCATTTTTTCTAAAACATCTTTTGTGTTCTAATTAATATTTTCTATTTCTTAGTATTTTATAGTTTTGAATGATTTAATATACATTTATAGAGGGTTTTTCCTCTGAAGACAAATAAAAAGTTCTAAACATTTTATTTTCCTTTTTGTTTAGGGAGTCTCTGAAGTAGTCACACTCGTACATGAATGAATGAATAATTGAAAATGATTGTCCCAGATGGGAGGCCACTGGCATTTTCTTGTTCTTGCAACTATGTCTACTTGGCAATATTTCTTCTATCCACCACTGTAGACCCCAAAGCTATTTGTCAACCTTCCCCGTTCTATGGCAGGCAAGCTCCTGCTTCCTGATCCAACTTTAATATAATCTAGGGCAGGGTTGGTGGGGACTGGAGGTGTGGTCAGCCAGAGAGAAGCAAGGAAGTAGGGAAGAACAAGTACTTGAGCTGTTGTTCCTGCTTACCTGCTGCTCTGGTCCTAGCACAGTGTTATTCTAAGCCTCTCCTTCCACAAAACCCTTTTCCTAGAAGCCTCTACTCCAGTGCTTGCTGTAACAGGGACATCTGGTGCTTTGTGGACTCACTCTGAAGTGTAGAAACTCTTACTCCATTCGTGGTGTCCCACACGGGCTATCAATGACACCTAAGTAGGTCTATGTATCCTGTGGGTTTCAGTCTTCTTCATGGACAGTCTTCTAGAAGCCCAGAGACCCACTGAAATTATATAGATTTTTTTTTAAATGTACATAAATATTTCTGTGAATATATGTTTTCCTGGGGAGAGAGTCCATAGCTTTTATGAAATTCTCAATGAGTTAGCTATATGACCCAAAGATATTTTAAAAGGTCAGTAAATAATCTCTGACATGGTAATGGATGACCTGGAGGCAGTGTTAAGATCAACAACAAGTATTTATTGAGCACCTGCAATGTGCCAGGTACTGTTCTATGCTCTTGGTACTTCAGTGAACCAACTTCCTCCATTCTTTCCTCATTAAGTTACATTTAGAGTGGGAGGAGACAGATAGCAAGTGGTATACATAGCACATTCTAACCTATTAAAGTGTGTACGTGCCATGGGAAAATAAACAGGGTAAGGGAGCTCAGGGATGTGGTGGAAGAGAAGTGTTGCTATGATTTCAGGGTAGACCTCATAGAAAAAGGGACAGTTTGATGAAATCTTAAAGAGAGAAGGAATCACACAGAGATTGGAGGGAAGAGTGTGTTAGGCTGAAGGAACAGCCAGTGCAGTGACTCTGAGGTAGGAGTAAACCTGGCACATTCAGAGTGGTGGAGTAGAGTGGGTGAGCAAAAGTGGCCATGAGTCAGAGGGTTATAGTGTACACGTGAGTGCACATGTGTGTGAAAGAGGCGGGGTCTTGTAGGTCTCTGTGCATGGCTTTGGGGAGCCTTTGGAGAGTTTTCATCAGAGGAGAGACATAATCTGACTTTGGTTATGAGATCGTTCTGGCTGATGTGTTAAAAAACAGACTGAGGTGGGGGAAAGGGCAGGAACAGAGAAACCAGGCTGCTGGTCAGTCATCCAGGAAAGAGAGGGTGATGGTGTGGATCAGGGTTGCAGCAGAATGCTGGAGTTGGGTGTATTTTGAATATATTTGGAGGTAGAGTTAATAAGATTTGCTGACAGATCAGATGAAGATTGTCGGAGAAAGAGAGGGTCAAGATGACTCCAAGGCTTTTGGCCTGAGCAAATGAAGTGGTGGATGGAGCCCATAGGAAAAGGTAAAGCTTTTAACTGAGACAGGACTTGGATCTCAGCTCTGCTGCTTTCCAGCTGTGGTGTGACCTGACTCATGGGCAGTTAACCTTCCTGAGTCTCCGTGTTTTTATTCTCAAAATGGGGGAAATTGTATCTATATCATAGGGATGGTATGAGGAATTCTGATAACACACCTGTTGTATATTGCATTCAGCAAATGCTAACCCCTTTCTCCAACTTTCCTTTAGAAAGGAAAGATGGAAGAAGGGAGAGAGAAGATGTGGGTGAGTGTGGGCCCATCTTAGATGTTTTTTGCTCAACAGGATCCTGCCTTTTGAGCTCCATTGTTTAAACATGTTGGATAGTCTCTGAGGGTAATCTTTGCATCAGCCCCATATTTACTTCTACCAGGTTCAAATAAGATATTATCCTTAATACCTTATTTTACTGTTATTTACATTAAAAACATATTTGTTACACTGAAGAAGGAATTCTCATCTGATACTGTCCATTATCTATGTGTACTGTCCACAAACAGGCCTAATAGGGTTTTTTTTAATGATTAGATTATTTGCATATTAAAACATTTTATGTTATACAGATATCCTTGGTGAGTTGTTATATAGCCATTTAATAATGTTTTACTGATATTTGAGGTGATTAGAGAGGAGTTTAGGATGGCTTGGACATGCATTATTATTTTTTTCTGTTTAAGACAATGAAATATATTTTACTACCATCTGGTTATTGATTACTAAACATACTTTCAGCAGTGGCTAAGTTTTGGATAAGGGATGCCAGGTTAGGAATTTAACAACTGAGGGAGGAGTGAGTTTGAACTGTTTGAGTTATGAGGATACATCCTGTTGCCTTTACTCAAAGACCCTCACTCCCAGCCATTTTAATGTTTTAAATCAGGGTGTGTTTTGTGACCAAGATGTACATTTAATATGATAATATTTCTGTTAGAGTAAAGTCCAGAGAATATCCAAGGAGAGAGTAAATCTGAGTTTCGTTGGCGATCGATGGTAGGACTTAACTATCTTTGAGGATTCTAAACAGTGCACTGTCTCAGGTTGATGTTTCCCACTGACTTGGGGGAGAAAAAGGGAGACTGAGATCCAGTGCTCCATGCCTGGGACTCTGGTTAAATTGGCTTCATGAAACTGAAAAATGGGGTCCAGGGACTCTGATCCTCCAACTGACAAACTTGCCCACCTCCAGGCAGTCACAATCAAGGGGTGTCAAAAATTTTCTCTCCAGCATTGGAGGACAGAGAGTCCCTCTGAGTGCCCTTAAGAGAATATAACAACTCCCCTTGAATGGAAGTGGGTTACTGCCTCCAGGAGGCCCTGGGTGAGCCAGTTTTGGGCAGAGGGGCAGGTAGGTGCCCTATTGCCTAGGAAAAGGGATGTAATTCCTATTTTTAGGTCTTGGGTGTCTGAAAGGAGAAACTATTTAAGGAAGCTCTGAAAGAGAAGGTGGTGGGGGGGGATAGGTGACCACCTGACTGTCCTTCCATCCTTTTGAAAACTGGTCTCATTGCTAAAATATGTATTTCAGGAAAACAATGGCTCCTGTGTGATTATATGTTTCAGGAGGGAGTGGTAGTTGAAAGGGGGAGATTGAGAAAAATATAAAAATATTTTCTTTTTTTTTATTGATTATGCTGTTACAGTTGTTCTATTCCCCCTTTATTCCCCTCCACCCTACCCCCCATCCCCACCATCACCCCCCCTTCAGTTTATGACCATGTGTCTCAAGTCCTTTAGATTCTATATTTCCCATGCTATTCTTGCCCCCCCCATCTATTTTCTATCTACTGTCTATGCTACTTATTTTCTGTACCTTCTCCCCCATCTCCCTCCTCCCACTCCCCTGTTGCTAACCCTCCTTGAGATCTTCATTTCTATGTTTCCACTCCTGATCTAGCTGTCCTTTTAGTTTGCTTTCGTTTTAGGTGTGGTTGTTAATAACTGTGAGTTTGTTGTCCTTTCACTGTTAATGTTTCTTTAACTTCTTTTTCTTAGATAAGTCCCTTTAACATTTCATATAATAAGGGCTTGGTGATGATGAACTCCTTGAATTTGATCTTATCTGAGAAGCACCTTATCTGTCCTTCCATTCTAAATGAAAGTTTTGCTGGATAGAGCAATCTTGGTTGTAGGTCTTTGGATTTCATGACTTGGAATACCTCTTTCCAAGCCCCTTCTTGCCTGTAAGGTCTCTTTTGAGAAATCAGCTGACAGTCTGATGGGGACTCCTTTGTAGGTGACTGTCCCCTTAGCTCTTGCTGCTTCTAGGATTCTCTCCTTCATTTTAATCTTGGCTAATGTAATTACGATGTGCCTTGGTGTGTTCCTTCTTGGGTCCAACTTCTTTGGTACTCTCTGAGCTTCCTGGATTTCCTGGAAGTCTATTTCCTTTGCCAGATTGAGGAAATTCTCCTTTATTATTTGTTCAAATGCGTTTTCCACTGGTGGCTGTGCCTTTCCCCCTTCTGGTACCCCTATAATTCGGATGTTGGAGCGTTTAAAGATGTCCTGGAGGTTCCTAAGACTCTCCTCATTTCTTTGAATTCTTGCTTCTTGACTCTTTTCTGTTTGGCCATTATTTGCTTTCTTCTGGTCCACTCCATTGATTTGAGTCCCAGTTTCCTTTTCATTGCTATTGGTGTCCTATGCAATTCCATTCATTTCAATTAGTTTCGCCTTCATATATTTGTCTAATTTGTCTGTATAATCAACCAGTTCTGTGAGGATCCTGATCACCAATGTTTTAAACTGTGCGTCTGTGAGTTTTGCTATTTCTTCATCGCTTAGATTTATTGGCTCTGGGGCTCTGAGATCCTCCTGCGCCATTCTTGGTCTGTTTGGGCCCTTTAAGTGTGAGAAGCGGCGGCTTGGATTCCCAGGTTGCTGGGTTGTGACGCTGTGTGGGGGCGCTGGCCGCGGGGAAATGGCAACCCCTCTGCCGCTTCTCACAGCTGGGTGCAGAGGAGCCGTGCCTAGGTGGTTCACCTGGCCGAGCCACTCAGAGTCGCTGGGTTATGATGCTGTATGTGGAGGTGGGGTCAGAGCAGGGAAATGGCGGCGCCCTCCACTGCCGCTTGCCGTGGGGACCTGCTGGCCCGGTCCAACCGCCCACTCTCTCGCCTGTCCAACCCGCGCACAAATGCGCAACCTCAGTCAACACGCAGCCCCGGGCCCGGCTGTCGGCTGGGTCGCTCCACTAGGTCTGACCCTGCGCCTGGATTCCGCGGCCGTGAGTGGTGTCTGGCGGAGTCCTCCTGTAAACCCTGCTCCTCCAGCCGCTGGTTTCGCCCCTTACCGGTCAGGCTGAAGAATTTGTTTTTAAACGCATTCGGAAAAGTTCAATTTTCCGTGTTCTGGCTGTGTTTTCTGTTGCTAATATTTAGTTTTCTCTAATCTTGGTTGTGTGAGAAGGCACGGCACATCCACCTATGCCTCCATCTTGGCGGAAGAAAAATATTTTCTTTTTTAAACATGTAAAATGAAGATGTAAGTAGAGTGGCATTAATTATTTTTAAAATAGGAAATAAATACCCAAAACAGTTCAATAGAGAATAAGTATGTTTTCTGTTTTTCTCTCAAAGTTCTCTCAGAAGCAACCACCATTACCAGGTTTTTGTGAATCCTTTTGGAAATACAGGGTGAGGCAAAAGTAGGTTTACAGTTGTGAGCATGCAAAACACAGTTAATGCTTGTATTATTACTTACTAATTATTATATTATTTTTCATACAACTGTAAACTTACCTTTGCCCACCCTGTATTTATGCATGATAAATATTTTGTTTGTTTTATGCAACTGTCATTGATTTTTCCAGAGAAATACATTGGATGGGCTTTATTAACCTTATAGACATTTATGATATCTAACCTGTCATACCTGCCTTCAGGAAAAACCCTTTTAATTAGGTATCCAATGACAAATTGACGTCTTAAAATCTGTTAAAGAGGAAAGAATCCAAGTAAAATGGTTATTCAAAGGGGCATCATTTGTACCAATGTGTTTCAAATTGTGTATTACAGGTTTGTTTTTCCTGCAGTGTCTTTGTGATATATGCTTCCATGGTTACCAGGTAACAGAAATAATAGGAATAAAAACGTATAGAGAACTGAAATGGACTTATGAGTGCAGATTTCCTACAGAGGACATTCCTCATTACCACTGTTTCCTTAGGGTAATTTGGAAACTCAGAGGTCCCAGATATAAAAGGTAGATAGATATATTCTTTTGGGTCTCTGCTACTTTTCTCTAAGTATGTCTTTACCTACTTAGGAATTACATTATACTATGTTCTAAAAACTGAATCTGAGAGGTAAGCATTGGAGTGAATTTCTCAGTAATAACATTTGTTGCATTTGCAAAGGTATAAATTCTGGCAGAAGTGCTGTGAGAATGAGAAACAAACGCAGTCATGTTAAAAAAGAATTAAACCCTGTTCTTAAGAGCAAGTCAACAGTTGCAAAAAAAGGTATACTTTCAATATTCTTAGGTTTCAAAGAAAATGTTTTTCAACCATGACAAGCAAAGCAGGTTCGGTGGGGAAGCGGCCCGGAGAAATGGATAATGTTCTGCACTAGGAATAGACACGAGTTGTTTTCCTGGCTTTGCCTCCACAGCGATGACCTTAATCTTAACCAGTTACTTGACCTCTCCATGTGTCAGGACTTTTATCTTCAGACTCAGTAGGTAATCTTTCATGTTGCTTCCTAATACAACATTCTGTTGTGTTAGAAAAGGACTTCAAATAATTCATTCTCTTCTAGTCTCAGTAAAAAACTGTGACTTCTATATTGAGCTTCTTGCCTGATGATTTAAATTATTTCAACTCTCAAAATGCTTAGCAACTGTGTAGTTCTACTAACAGTAGGTCTTATTTAATTATTCCTCAGCACAACTAGATAACCACAACTAATAGCAACTAAAAACTTTTGGGTTACCCACAGAAATCACAAAACTTATGTGAATTTTTTATGTATTATATGTTTTCTCTAGCTTTTTAACTTATTGCTTTCCTCATCAGCCATAGACTGACTGAGATTAACCTGAAATATTAGGAATTAGTTTAGGAAGAATGTATGATTGCCAAGCACCTTTTTAAAAAATGACAACTACATTACAAAATTTTTAGTGAAATATAACACAATACAGAAAAGAGCACAATTGAAGAGTTTAGAGCTCAGTGAATTATTATCAGGTAACCATGCCCAGGTAATCACTACCCAAGTCAATAGCTAGAACACTGCCAGTGCCCCGGAAGCTTTCTTCTCCACCCTTTGCTTTTTAAAACAGGACTAAACTCTCTTAGGAGGACCAAATGGCAGAGTAGTCTTGCTTGTTGTTGTACTTTATATTAAAGTGAAGCCAGACAGTATGTATTTTGTATCTAACTTCCTTCACTCACCATTGTTTGTGAGATCCATTGTTGCTGCATGTACTTGAAGTTTTTTTTCATTTTAATTATTGTCTGGTATTGTATGTCATTATAGTTTATGTATTGATTCTACTACTAATAGAGATTGGGGATGTTTTTAGTTTGGGGCTATTAAATATAGTACTGCTATGAAAATTTTGGTACATGTGTTTGGGGCACATGTGCACATATGTATATTGAGTATATAAAAAAGTGTGGGGTTGTTGGATCATAAGATACATGTGTGTTCAAATTTAGAAGAATCTCAGTCAGTTTTCCAAAGTGGTTGTCTTAGTTTGGGATGCTATAGCAACATACCGTAGACCGGGTGGCTTATAAACCATCTCAGCATGGTCAAGTGGCTTACAGACTGCTGACTCCTCGATATATACTTACGTGGCAGAAAAGAGCAAGGGAGCCTTTGGGGTACTATTATAAGGGTACTAATTTTATTTATGAAAGCTCCAACTTCATAACCTAATTACCTCCCAAGGGCCCCACCTCTTAATTCCATGACATTGGGGATTAGGATTCAAAATATAAATTTTGGGGGGATACAAACATTCAGTTCATTGCAGTGGTGTAGTAATTTACATAGTCATAGATTATACATGGAAGTTTCCATTGCTCCAAATTCTTTTCAACATTTGAGATTTATAGTCTCAAATTTTAGTGAATGTGTAGATCTTGTGATTTTAATTTGCATTTCCCTGATAGTTGGCAAGGTTAATGTATTATTCAGGATCATGAAGATAAACAGAACTGAGGGGAATGTATAATTATAATTATACATATTTTAAATTATATTTTATTGATTATTCTATTACAGATGTCCCAATTTTTCTCCTTTGCCCCCCTCCTCCCAGCACCCTGCACTTCATCAGGCAATTTTCACACCATTCTTCATGTCCATGGGTCATGCATATAAGTTCCTTGGCTATTGCATTTCCTATACTGTACTTTACATCCCCATGGCTATTCTGAATCTACCTATTTATACCTCTTAATCCCCTCACCTCTTCATCCATTCCCTCACACCCTCCCTCCAACCTTGCAACCATTAAAACCCTATCCATATCCATGGTTCTGCCTCTGTCCTTCTTGTTTACTTAGTTTGCTTTTTACATTCAATTGTTGATAGATATGTATTTATTGCCATTTGATTGTTCGTAATTTTGATCTTTTTCTTAAATAAGTCCCTTTAACATTTCATATAGTAGTGGTTTGGTGATGATGAACTCCTTTAGTTTTTTCTTGTCTGGGAAGCTCTTTATTTGCCCTTGGATTCTAAATGACAGCTTTGCCAGGTAGAGCAATCTTGGCTGTGGGTCCCGGCTTTTCATGAC
Organism: Artibeus jamaicensis; assembly: GCF_021234435.1. NCBI lineage: Eukaryota > Metazoa > Chordata > Mammalia > Chiroptera > Phyllostomidae > Artibeus > Artibeus jamaicensis. The sequence continues at coordinate 8,910,679 of NW_026522046.1, read as the reverse complement.
TTGGAATGTTTCTTGCCCATCCCTTCTAGTTTGCAAAGTTTGAGAAATCAGCTGACAGTCTTATGGGAACTCCCCTGTAGGTAACTAACTTCTTTTCTCTTACTGCTTTTAAGGTTCTCTGTTTATCTTTACCTTTGGCATTTTAATTATGATGTGTCTTGGAGTGAGCCTCTTTGATCCATCTTGTTTGGGACTCTTTGTGCTTCTTGGACTTGTGTGTCTATTTCCTTCACCAAATTAGGGAAGTTTTCTTTGATTATTTTTTCAAATAGATTTCCAATTTCTTGCTCTTTTTCTTCTCCTTCTGGCACCCCTATGATGCGAATGTTGGAGTGCTTGAAGTTGTCCCAGAGGTAGTTTCCACTATCATCATTTCTTTTGGATTCTTGTTTTTTTCATGTTGTTCTGATGGGTTGTTTTTTGTTTCCTTATGTTCCAGTCATTAATTTGATTCTTGGCTTCATCCACTCTCTTGTTGTTTCCTTGTAAATTGTTCTTTATTTCAATCAGTGTATTCTACATTTCTGACTGGATCGTTTTTATGTTGTTGAGGTCCCCACTTAGTTCCCTGAGCATGCTCATATCCAGTTTTGAACTCTGAATCTGAACTCTGCATCTGATGGATTGCTTATTTCCATTTTATTTAGTTCTTTTTCTGGAGTTTTGATCTGTTGTTTCATTTGAGCCATATTTCTTTGTCTCCTCATTTTTGTGGCCTCCCTGTGTTTGTTTCTATGTATTAGGCAGAATTTCTTTAACTCCATGTCTTGAAAGTGTGGCCTAATGTAGTAGGGGTCCTGTAAGGTCCAGAGGCACAGCCTCCCCTTTCATCATAGTGTAGTACTAGAGGTGTGCCCTTCACATGGGCTGAATTCATTCTCCTCTTGTTTTTGACCCTTGGTTGCTGTTGGCAGATTAATGGAAGGGATTTACCCAAGCCAGTTATCTTCAAGGAGTGTCTGTGACCATTCACCACCAACCTCCAACCTCTGTGGACGATCAGCTGTGCAAGGGCAGGGTGGTAGTGCTCCAATGTGGTTTGTAGCTGTCCACTTGGTGCGCAGGCTCTGAAGTTTCCTGAGTGGTGCAGGTCAGGGTCAGCCTCCTGTGTTTTGCTCAGGGCCATCCTGCCTGAGCTATAAAGCAATTTGAGGTGGCTGCTGCTTGTGCTGGGTTTGGAGATTCCCAGGCAAAGCCAAGCTGTGAATCTATGCTGGCTGCTGCTAGTGCCAGGCCTGGGGACACTTATTAAGAAGTATGGGGGCTGTGGGCTCACTGAGACTATATGTTGTTTGAGAGGATTTAGGAAGTTATGAAGCATGAGCCAAGACCAAGCATTCATAAGGAAAAGTTATTGTTAACAGCTTGGGTGGGCCCATAAGTTTGGTGGGATGAAGCCTCAGGGGATCTCTAGGGTTAACCCCTCTAGGGTGTGGTTAAATAGTGTTAGCCAAATTGATGGGTCTCAGACAAGGCAGTAGCCTGCTGTCTCTGTGGCTCTGTGGGGAGAAGATTCAGAGAAGGGACAGTGGCCTCTGCCTGCCTTTCTGTCTGTGAGATGACTGTCCTTCAGCTCCAGCCTTGATGCCAGATATTTTAGTTCCTCTCTGTATGCTACTGATGCCTTTCAAGCCACTACCCTGTTGCTGGAGCACAGAGGGAGTGAATCTTTGTAAGTCCATGTGTGGGTTTTTTAGGGGGAACTGCTTGAGGCTCCAAAATGTACTTCCGCCTACTCAAACCCTGTTGGTTTTTGCAGCCAGAAGTTATGGGGAGTTACCTTCCTGGCACAGGAACCCTGGGTTGAGGAGCCTAGGGTGGGGCTGGAACTCCTCACTCCTGAGATATTCCTACTGAATTTTTATGCACCACATGTGGATGTGGGGCCAGCCTGTCCCACGTCTGCATCCTTCCTGCCAGTCTGTAGAGATGTGGTTTCTTTAATTTCGTAATTGTTGGATTTCCATGCAACTCTGTATGATGGTCCTGAATGATGGTTGTTCTGTAGTTTACTTGTAATTTAGATGTAGTTGTGCAAGGAGTTGCATCATGTTTACCTGTGCTGCCATCTTGACTGGAAGTCTATAATTATATGCATTTAATTATTATGAGGAATTGGCTCATGTGATTATTTAAGCTGGAGACCTGGTAAAGCCAATGGTATTATTCAGTCTATATTTGAATGCCTTAGAACCAGAGGAATTGATAATGTAAATCTCATTCTGAGTATCAAGGATTTGATTTCCCACCTAAAGGGGCAAGGGAGAACAAAAAGGGTATATTCCTTCTTCCTCACCTTTTCTATTAGATGAAACCCATTTGAATTGGGGAGGAAAATCTACTGAGCCCACCAATTCAAATGCTAATTTCATCTGAAAACATCCTTATTCCTGTCATGACCAGAAATAACGTTTAATCTGGTCACCCTCTGGCCAGTCAATTTTATGCATAAAATTAATCATCAGTTAGTTACTGATTTTTTAAATTTTAGGGGCCATTTTTATTTAATTTATTTGGGTGACATTGGTTAATAAAATTTATACAATTCTATAATACATCACCCATATATTGTATTGTGTGTTCACCACCCCAACTCAAGTTTCCTTTCATCACCATTTATCTCCCCTTAACCCTCCTCTACCTCCACCCACCCCACTTCCTTCTGACAGTCACCATGCTGTTATCTATGTCCATGAGTCTTTTTGGGGAGGGCCATTTACTTTTTAAACTTTTTTTCTTGTTGTTCAATTGGTCTCTGGGTCCTTTATACATGTTCCTTGACTTGACCTGTCTTCTTTCTTCTATTATCCTCCTAACCCCCTCTTTCTGGTCACTGTCAGTTTGTTCTTTTCCATGTCTCTGGTTCTCTTTTGCTTGTTTGTTTTGTTGTTAGGTCCCATTACAGGCGAGGTCATATGGTATTTGTCTTTTACTGCCTGGATTCTTTCACTTAGCATAATGCTCTCTAGTTCCATCCATGCCGTTGCAAAGGGTAGGAGTTCTTTCTCTCTAGAGTTCCATTGTGTAAAGGTACCATAGTTTTGGATCCATTCATTTACTGATGGGCACCTAGGTTGCTTTCAGCACTTGGCTATTGTAAATTGTGCTGCTGTGAACATTAGGGTGCATAAGTTCTTTTGTATTGGTGTTTCAGGGTTCTTAGAATATAATCCTAGCAGTGGAATTGCTGGGTCAAAAGGCAGTTCCATTTTTAGTTTTCTGAGAAATTCCATGCTGTTTTCCATAGTGGTTGTACCAGTCTGCAATCCCATCAACAGTGAACTAGGGTCCCCTTTTCTCCACAACTTCTCCAACACTTGTTATTTGTTGCTTTGTTTATAATGGCCATTCTGTCTGGCATGAAGTGGTATCTCATTGCGGTTGTAATTTGCATCTCTCTTGGCTAGTGACGTTGAGCATCCTTTCATATGTCTTCGGGCCTTCTGTATATCCTCCTTAGAGAAGTGTTTGTTCAGGCACTTTGCCCATATTTTAATTGGATTGTTTGTCTTCCTGGTGTGGAGTTGTGTGAGTTCTTTATATATTTTGGAGATCAGATCCTTGTCTGAGGTATCATAGGCAAATATATTTTCCCATACAGTTGGTTCTCTTTTCATTTTGCTGATGGTTTTTTTTTAGCCATGCAGAAGCTTTTTAATTTGATGTAGTCCCATTTGTTTATTCTTTTCTTTATATCCCTTGCTCCAGGGAACATATTGGTGCAAATATTGCTGCATAGAATATCTGAGATTTTCCTGCCAATGTTCTCCTTTAGGACTTTTATGGTGTCACATCTTATAGTTAAGTCTTTTTCCCATCTTGAGTTTATTTACACATATGGTGTAAGTTGGTGATCAAGCTTAGTTTTCTTGCATATAGCTGTCCAGATCTCCCAATACCATTTTTGAAGAGGCTGTTTTCACCCCATATCATGCCCCTGTTCATCCATTTATTTGGAATTGCACTTCTTTATAACCTTATCCCATAAACCTGAGTTACTTTCCATTCTTCCATTTAATATGCCAATATTAGATGTAAATGTTATTTTGTAAATGCTTAAATTATTATTAGCCACAACCATTTTAACATCTGTGATACTTACTATGTAAATAAGTTTATTGGTCATTTAATTTTTCATCTATGTGAAGAACTTGCTCAAATTTCTTGCCATTTTAAAATTTTCTTCTGTCAGAGCTTTCCCATTAAATTGATTTTTACTCTTGTGTGTATTTTGATGAATAGGAATTCTTAATTTTAATACAGTCTAATTTATCCAATTTTTTTTTATTGTTAATGCTTCTTGTAACCTCTTTAGGAATTTATCTACTCAAAAATCAGTAATCTATTCTAGTGTTTTTATTGTTTATTTTTACATTTAGACCTTTGGTTTACCCAAAACTGAATTTTTTATGTGAAGTTTGAGACAGGTCAAATTTATTTTTTTCCTATATGGATAGCCTGTTGAACTTGCATAATTTTTTGAAAAGTTTGTCATTTTCTCCACTGCTATTTTGTTCTATTTGATATCATTTATGTATCTACACATATATGAATTTTTCCTATTCTATTACTGTAGTATATGTGTTTAGGCTTGTACCTATTCTACCCTCTATTATTAGCATAGCTTTATAATAATTTATATATGCCACTAGTAGACTAAGTTCTCTCACATTGAATTTCTTGGTTATTTTGGCCTTTTTTTTCCATGTGACTTTGGAATCAACTCATCAATTTCCACAAACTGTTAGGATTTTGAATGGGATTTTACTGGACATATGGATAAATTTTAGGACAAATGATATTTTAAAAATACTGAGCATTCCAATTTTGAACATTTTACTTCCTTTGCTTGCTTTTTTGTTTTGTGTGTACTTGAAAAAATGCATATTCTTTTAATTTTGCATTTGTTGTTAAACAGTAGCAATTAGTTCAGTTTGTTCATTGTATTCTTAAAATCTTCTACATCCTTTCTAATCTAATAGCTTGTTCTACCAACTACTACTAGAGGTTTGTTAAAATCTTCCACTATGATTGTGGATTTGTCCATTTCTCTTTTTAATTCTGTCAATTTTGATATATCAAATATAAATCATTTATATGCTAGATGCTATATATATATATACATATGTAGTATCTTTATGCTACATTTATCTGTGTATTATATATGTCACATATATCTTACCTGTAATTATAATATTTTCATAAAGCTATACTAATAGCTTCTACTTTATTGACTGATTTACTGATATAATAATATATAAACTTTATACTGATATAATAATATATAAACTTTTACCCTTCTCTTTTCATTATTTTTGTATTTTTATGTATAAGATATATCTTTTGTAAGAAGCAAATATTTGTGTTTTATGAAAGTCTAGTATGACATCTTTTATCTTTTTAAATTAATTTATTTTTTATTTATTAAAATTTTTTAAAAATTATTTTTCAAGTACAGTTTTTTTACTCCCAACCCATCCCCCAGTGCTCCCCACCTTTTATCTTTTAATTGAATGATTTAGCCTATTTATATTTATTGTAATCACTGATATAGTTAAGTTTAAATTTACTATTTTACTATATATTTTCTATTTGTACCATTTATGCTAAGTTCCTTTTAACTTTTTTGTGCCTTATTTTGCATTGGTTTTATTGTTTCCTTATTATCTTTACTTTTATACTCTTTTACGGTTTTTTCACTGATAAATATTGGTATTATGTCATGAGTCTTTGGTATAAAGTATAATTTAAATGTATACTTTTACCACTTCTTGAGTAATGCAAGGATCTTAGTATATTTTAACTCCATTAACCCTCCTCCCAATTTACCCATATATTTACCCCTTTCATTGTTATTATGTCTGAACCTCTGCACTTCCATCTCAGATTTTTCTGTAATGCATAACTTTTAGTACTTCTTTTTAAAAAAATTTTCTGGTGATAACTCAGTTATTATTTGTCTGTTAATATCTGTATTTCACTTTTATTCTTTTAAATTTTTTAAATTTTTAAGTTTTTGTTCAATTACAGTTTTCCCTATTTTTCCCCCAGTGCTCTCCCCTGCCCTGCCCACTCCCTCTACCCGACATTAAATCCTCTCCCCCTGTTGTCTTTGTCCATGGGTCCTTTATACATGTTCCTTGACTTGACTCTTCCCCTATTTCACTTTTATTCTTAAAGACTATTTTGCTGGTTATAGGCCTCTTGGTTGGTAGTTAATAGTCTCAATTTTTCAAAAAGTTGGGGACAAAAGCTAGTTGGTTTAAGCTGTACCAGGGAGGTTAAGGAAAGATTCTTAATTTAAAAATTACTGACCATGATGTAGTATGTCATACAGTATATTTTTCAGACTGCTAATTCCATGGACTTCTCTAGCAAAAAAGGACTGAAAGACCTCATAATTTTGTGTAAACATGCATCCTCTATCACTTTTACTAAAATTCACAGTGCATTTTAGACCCTAAAGTGGTTGCTATAATAAAATCCATTTAACTTTGGTAATTCAACATTCCCCCCAAATATTTGGTCAGTAAACTATTGTTCTGAGTAATCTCTAATGAACTTTTCAGGTATTTGGTGATATTAAGCATGTATTTTGGGAGTCTTTTTAAGGGCTATATGGTCCTGGGATGAGGATAAAAATTTCTGTGTGAGGTTTTTTTAAAAAAGATTTTATTCATTAATTTTTAGGGAGAGCAGAATGGAAGGAGAAAGAGAGTGGAATGGAGGGAGAGAAACATTGATCAGTTGCCTCTCGTACACTTCCAGCTGGGGACCTGGCCCACAACCCAGACCATGTGCCCCACAGGGAATCAAACAAGCAACCTTTCTGTTCATAGGCCAATGCTCAATCCACTGAGCCATGCCAGCTTGTACTGAGGTTTTGCTTTCTTAAGAATAGGCTATTCTCTGTCACCAGAAATACTCTTAAAAGCTGTTCCAGTTTCTGGCTATGGACAAAGTCTCTCATGGAACTCAATTTCACAATTGTAGTAATAACATAGTATGACCAATACACAGAAGCCATTCTGATGCAAGTGGGTAAAGCTCCTATAAACTGAGATTTGCTCTGAGTTAGAGATATTCATAATCTGTGCAGAGATGGGCATCCTGCTGATCCTCAAGTCGTGCTCCTTGCAAAACAAGGAAATATATTTATTCATTGTACTCTAAAGACTTCAGATATTAAGGAAGGGCATTAGAGGAAGCAGTAAGTCAATCTTATCTAGTGATCTGGTGGGATTTTTTCATTGAGCAGCATAATTTGTGTCTCATTTTTTTCAGACACCTGTGACCTTTTCATTTAAGCTTCTGTGCAGAACAGGACATTATTTCTCTCACCTTCAAGCCCAGCTGACATTAGATCTGATAGAGATTACCACTAAAACACCCCAAGTGGAAGTACCCATCAGATCCCACAGAGAAAGCAGAGGCTCTCACACTGGGTGTAAATGGACAATGTTGCTGGTGACCTTGAGTGATTAGAGGACTGAGGGAATGGCTTCTGGCAAGTCAGCCAACAAAAGAGCTGCTTCATGTGTTATCGTGTGCCTGTCTGACATCCACCAGCTTCCATTCTCTCTGCTTCCTTGTGGATTTTCAAGGAACTCAAGAAGCAAACCCTTGTTGCAATCCCCTCCTTATCTTTGATGCTGCACACATGCAGCTCTGACACGCTTTATATTATTAGTTCCTCCTTTCTCAATTTTAATTAAAAGCAGAAATGAATTATTTTAATCTACCATTTTTGAGACTCAGCATTATTGTATGCGATTATCCATTGAAATGGGGTTGGCACATACAATTAATGATATTTAAAATATTATCTTTAGTATTTTAGTTTGCTCTCCCAGCAAATCTTAATTTAGTCCAAAAATCTTCTCTGTATACGTGATCCTAGGTAGGGAGGTATTTAGCCAATGAATTGAGAATCTAAATGTTAGCCTTTCAAGTATTAGTTGAACTGTTTTTCTATCATTTCTAAACCTCAAAATGTCTTAGAATATATAACTGTATACTGTATAAAAATCCCCAAAACAAATCACTTCATTAAAAGTACTCAATAAGTCTCCTGTAAGTAGTGACCACATAGTCCTGGATTTTGCCCAGACGGTCCTGGTTCCTCCTATTGTCCTGGACCAATCACAGATAGTAACTGCTTTCACTTTCAAAAGTGTCTTGATTTAGAGAATAAATTATTTGATGACTCTCTCTATCCATTAATCCAATTAAAGAAATTATTAGGAAACATTTATTTTGATATTTAAGGAAAATTGGAGTTTTGGGTTGACCTATAATTCCCTCTGGTAATTTTCTCAACTAAGTCAGTGGTTCTGGTTTAGAATCACATTTAAATCATCCATAAACCAATTAAATAAAAAAATCTCTGAAGGTGAAACACAGGCATCAGTATTTTTTAAAGCTTCACAAATAATTTCAACTTGTAGTCAAGGTTGAGAACCACTGGATTATGTAGTTTGTGCATTTAAACTAACTTCCTTTGCAGTATTATTCAAAGAAATATTAAATATTTTTAAGCCAGCATATCTAGTTACTGTTTTAATTTATTGTGTTTGAAACTTGTTAAGTATATGCATTAAACCAAGTCAACAAATACTTTTTTCTCTTTAAAAAAGGTATTTAATTTTTCTTCTATTACAGTTGATGTACAATATTAGTTTCAGGTGTACAATGTAGTTTTTAGATACTTATATAACTCATGGAATGGTCACCCTAATAAGTCTAGTACCTAAATGAATGCTTTTTGAACCAACTACCATCAGCAAATGATCAAATAAGCCACTGGTCAATTTAATCATGAAGATTAACTCTAGTAATTGGGTCAATTTTCAATTTCTTTCTGCTTATTAATTAGATAAACTTTTGAGTGGTAAATATGTAGCTTAAAACTCAGTTTGTAAGTAGCTAATGCAATTATCTTTTACACAGAGGTAGAAGGCAATTCTTGAGATGAATATTGTCTTGGGAATTATTAGAGTCATTCATAAGGAATTCAAGGGTAGCTGGTTGTTTAGAAGATTTTTTAGAGAAATATACAGTGATATATTCTGGAAATGAATGCACATATTCACCACAGTCTAAGAATGGTTATTCCATAGGAGTGAGAGCTACAAAATTATAAAGAGTTTGGGGGTTTCTGACTGTGGGTAAAACAATAGGTTGTTGACCTTCACTCAGATGTTCCCTGTAAGGTACCAAGATGGACCTCCCCTCAGAAGATACCCTGCCATTGTCTGGGACAGGAACTCTATGCCTCCATACAAACATAAGTTCAATAATTCATAGGAATCGAGACTCTTCAGTATTAACAAAATATTCAAATAAGTTTTACAGTTTAAGAGTGCTTTTATTAAATTTATGATAACTTCACAGCCCATGTAAATGGTTATCTTTATCCTGAACATCTTTATTATATTACTACTTCCTTATATTTTGGTTTAAAGAAGAAATACTCTTCTATCTCACCCAATTATTACACTTTGAAGGAAATAATGACACATCCTGAGAAGGTCTCCATAAAGAAGCCAAGGTCAATTTGTTCTATAATTCTTTACAGTAGTTGATGTTCTATAATAAAAATTTTTCTGAGTCCTTAAGGTGAAAATATTCAGTTGTATTAAGATTACATGACTTCAAAAAGAAAGTAAGCATTTGAAATATCTAAAAACTCAAGATAATGTACCATATGTTAGAAGGAATTTATCTCAATTCAAATGTACTTTAAAAAGAGATAGAAATGAACTTCTTTGAAGAATTTATTTTAGCAAAAGATGCTTTTGGAATATTAGTTTTATTTAAAGCATATATGAATAAGCTGATTTTAGCCTTTTTCACGTGTGGCCTGCTATTCATATAATCAAATACATAGGCCTCAAGATGATGTACTGGGCTCTAAGATTTTGAAAATGAATATGTGTTGAAAAATGGATATTCTAAGGCAGAGGTTCTCAAAGTGTGGTTCCCGGACCAACAGCATCAGTATTACCTGGGAACATACCATAAATGCGAATTCTTGATTTTCATCCATGACCAACTGAATCAGATCTCAGGAATTGTGGCCAGCAATCTTTAGTTTATCAAGCTCTCCAGGTGATTTTGATGAATGGGCAAGTTTGAGATTTCTAGGGATTGAAGTGAGAGGTTAGTGAGATAAGGACGAAGTTAATTTGGTGACATGAAAATGGGCATACCTGCTTCCCACTCCTGCTCTAGGCTCCTGTGTATGCTCGGATAAGGGGTGGCTAAGGACGGTGGTGAGGACAACAGAGAATTCTCAGTTCCGGGGCTCCTAATGTCTGCCGTTGGGGAGCGAAGGAAGAAGGGCTACCTCTCTCAGTTCCCTTGGTCCCCTGGAATAAGAGGGTTTTGACCATTAGGCCCTGTGCTGGAAGCTTCTTTCTGACTATCTGCTTTCTACTCAATCCCTTTTCTAAGATTTTCACCTGCAAGAACCATGATTATGGATTTTATAATATTTTGTAGTTATGATGGAATTCTTTACAGCAGGTCTATTGTTTGACTTTCAGCACTTCAACTTTTAAACATATTCCTAGGAACTTATATACCAACCTATACGACTATCTTTATAATAGTGAACATGCAGATATTTAAACATTACACAAGACAGCTTCAAGAGGGACCATTTTATATTAATACTTTTAATAAAAAGACTATTTTCCAACTTCTTGCTTAATAGAAAAAAATCTATAAGTGGGGAGTGATACATTGGGGAAAATAGTTTTAGTTTGTGCCTGGAACTGTAGACAATATTAGATCATGAAGTGGTTCCTGTGAATTGTTTGTAGTTGGGACAGGGATTCTGAGCATTTCCAAATTATAGGATATTTTAGAACAAGATATGAACTCAGAGATTAGGTAAATCAATCATCTCATTTTCCATATTAAAAATTTTAGCTGTGATTTATGTTTCTAAATACTGGTAAGAAAGTGACCCAAAAATGAACATCAGTCCAATTGTAAATATACTCTCCAAGTATTCACCTGGTAGAATAAATTGAACATCTCATGTTTATCAGGGATTATATTAGCTATTGTAAAGTATATTTTAATTGTTCCTAAAAAAACTCAAGTTTTATTATTCCTATTTTACAGACCAGTCTCTGGGCCATACTTGTCAGATACTTTGGAAACAACTTACTCTTTTTATAATATACTAAGCTGAAATTATAGGAAGTCCCTCCATAAAAGGGCCAAAATTAAAAACTATTTGAATTCATAATGCAGTTCCTTAAAGGCGAAGTGTTAGAAGTGGCAGAAATTCTCAGATTAGCCTACAAAATTTAAAAATTTCCTATCTGTGACTTGGCTGCAGTTGTATTCATTTCTAATGCAAAAGCAAACTGCTGCTATCCTAGGACTTAGTGAGAAATTTTTTTGCTTTATATTTTCCCTCTTGAGTAAATTAAGTAAATGAAGGGATGCCGAGGCACTTGAGGAAAATGGTGAAATTTCCGTTGTTACTCTTCCTTCATGTCTTCCATCTCAGGACTTTTCTTTTCATTGATATAAACATATAACTGGTATTCTTTTTTTATGCTTATTTAACACACTCAAGCTGGTGTGTTTATTTATTAATTTTTTCTTAATTTAAAATGAGAACAGATAAGGTAAGCTGAAGAAGATAAATTTGTATGAAATTGCAGGGCAAGAATTGGAAAAGAGTAGGGAAGGGAAATGTGAAAAGGTCGCTGTCTGAGGTAGAGAACTTGAGAGACATGGCCTTTAACAGATTTGTCAACCAGCCACGAGGTGGCACCATCATCTAAGGACAGCTTAGTTGCTTTTCAGGCTGTGAACGCTGCTCTGGGTGCAAGAGGTATCGCGGAGTGGAAAGCGTAAAGTAGCGACCCTATTGCTTTCTGTTCATTTGTAAGATGCAAAAATCTTATGAAGACAAGTTTAGTGAATACTTATTAAATTAATAAATGATGTCTTATAAGTAAGTAGCTTTATTTCACCAACTTTGATTATTCTTTTATTTTTCTTCCCTTTGAAGGGGGCTTTCTGTTTTAATTATCAATACATGAGTACAATAAAAAATGTATCATAATCTAATTCTTTAATTAGAGTACTCTAATCTGAAATCTCTAATTCTTTTTATTGGATTGTTATTTTTATATGACTTTATGTCCAACTTTTAAAAAGTAAAGTAGCTTCATATGTAGAGAATACTTTTGTGACAGACTGGACCATGCAAAAAAGTATAATTAAAAAGCACAGAAAAGAAAACTAGGTAGAGGTTAGAGATAACAAGAGAAGATATATTCTTAAAACTCAGATGGAAAACCACTGGGGAGTTTTAGGGGTGAGAGATACGTAGTTGAAAACATGGGGCAAAGGCGAGCAATGGGGGAGAAGGTGTGACAACTGTCATAAACAACAATAAAAATGATTTTAAAACAACATGATTGTTGTTGGTACCATTTGCCTTTAAAGCTACTGAGACTTGGGAAACACATGAGAAGATGTTTGCAAACTATTAAGAAACAAACAGGGAGTTTTCTAATTGACAGGGAGTTTTCTTCCTAGTTGACAAAGGAAACTATACAGATCTCGACTCAGGATTAGAAAGAAAATATAAATATCTTTTTGTAAGTCTGTAACATTTTTTACTTGTCAGAATATTGAAAATTTGTGTGTTTATTTTCACTGATTGGTATAAGACATGGAAATACAATGTGGAGGTAAAACAATTTATTTTGTTTGTGATTTTGTAATACAGAGTTTAAATTTGATAAATGTTAAATTTTGAGCAGTAATCTAACACTGAATCCTGTTTTTTCAAGAAGATTTTTATTTATTTTTTTTTCATTTATTTTTAGAGGGGAAGGGAGGGAGAAATAAAGGGACAGAAACATCAGTGTGTGGTTGCCTCTCATGTGTCCTGACTGGGAATCAAACCTATGATCCTTTGGTTTGCAGGCCCATACATAGCTCAATCCACTGAGCTATACCAGCCAGGGGGTTGAATCCTGTTTTAAAAGTCAGTGGGTGAGTGGCAATTGTAGTTAGAAAATGATGACAAAGAACTTTCAGCAAAGGGAATAAAAGCCTTTGTTAGCATAAAGAACTAAATTTGTAGCTACTCTCCCAGACTAAGGATGAGCCCTCCTTCAGGTTTCAATTGATTGCAGAGTAGACCATCAATAAAAGAAGGCCTTATAAGGCAAAATAATACAACAGCAAGAAAAATATAATTTTATGTCTCTAACCTCAAACTTCCTAAATATTAGGACAATTACATAAAAAACCACCAAATATTCTCATTGCCTCCAAACTAATGTATTTCTTAAGAATATTATGAGGAAGAAAAAGATCTCTGGGTAGATGAGAAAGCTATGTGTTTAAACCTGACTTTTCTCCTGGGTCTTAGGCCCATCTGTGCCCCTGTCTGTTCCATGTATTCACTTAGATGTGGCATTTCAAACATATTATGTCTGAGACATCTCTCATCACCAAGGGGTGTTTACTGAATGTTGTGGTTATATTGATTTATTTTCAGCTCTTTGTTTCGACAGTGTTTTCTCTCTTCTTTGTGACTTTGTACATGCCCTCCCTTCTCTCTGAACTACGACTGCCCTACCCCCACCACACTGAAGCCCATCCTGGGGCATCCATTTTCTAGGTTTCTGTGCTTCCATAGTCTCCTGTATTTCTGCCGGTACAGCTCCTATCACAGCATTCACCTGTCAGTACCACCCACTAGAATTTAAGCTCTGTGATGAGAGACCAAATTTACTTTGTTCACTACTATATCATCAGCAAGCACCTATGCCAGGCATGTGTGAAATCAGTCATATTTGTTGAATAAAACAGAACTTAAGTTTCATACTTATGGTAAGGAGTCAACATAGAGCACCAATTTTCAACCGGTTTGCCACAAGGATTTTTAAAACAAGCAATGACTATTTAGTACAGGGCCTCAGGCGTCTTTTCCCTTAGCTTGTCAAATTAAAAAATGACAATAGTCAAAACAACAATAGCTGTTCAGTGTGAATGAATCAAAGTTATATCTATTTTTTTGTCAGATTGACAAAAAATATTTCTTTAGTGTACCACCAAATTTTAGTACTTACAGTTTGTGTGTGCCATGAGATGAAAAAAGTTCAAAATTGCTGACAGAGATCCAGGATGGCAGTAGAGTAGGTGGATGTTACACCCACCTCCTCCCAGGAACAAACTGGAATTGCCACTAAAATATAGAGCAATCAACCTGAAGAACCTACAGAAGACTTGCTGAAGAGAAGTCTTATAACCAAGGATTTATGGAAGAAACTGGTAGAAAGGGCAGAAATGTGTAAAGGGCTGGCCTTGCTCCCACGGGTGGTGAGTGAGATTCTGGAGGGATATCTCAGCTGCACAGTCTCCTCCTGAGGATCATGGGGTTTCAACCCCATACCAGGTTCCCCAGCCCAGAGCACCAGAGCCAGGAAGAGGTGTCCACATCACATCTGGTTGTGAAAATCAGCAGGGATTCTCTCTGCCAGGAAGGCACAGGAGTCTGCTAGAGTTAAAGTGCTCTCTTAAAGAGCCAATGAATGAAATCTTGTTTGTAGCCACTCACTCTGGTTTCTGGCAGATGTAAGGTGGAGTGGGCTAGAGTTATGTGAGGAAAGACTAGGGTTTATGGCAGGAGAGAGCTGAGGGGACAACACTGAGACCTCTGTGCTGAGTTTCTTTTCCACACTGCAGGTGCCATCATTTTTGCATGGAGCACTCCTCTCTTCAGAGCATGAGCTTGGGAGAACGCAATAGCCCACTCTCTGGACTCCCTGTTGCCTTACCCTGCAGAGCTTGCACTCTGATGAAGAGTCAGCTGCCTGGGCCAGGGTGTACAGGTCTGGACAGACTCAGGGGGTGTCAGTGACGGAGTTGTGTGGCTTGGGGGAGGGGCCATTGCCCCCACTTTTCCATGAACCTGACTGGTGCTTCACCCTTAGAGGAGATCCGCTAACTCTACTCTCCGGGCTATTGTCAGCCCACTGTCCTGTTGCATGGTGGCTTAGCCATGTCAAGATCTGGGCAGAATCTGGGACAGACTGACTTGTGTGGCTCTGGGGTAAGGGCCACTCCCCATACCATCCCCCAAACCTGACTGATACCCCCCCACCTCATCTCCCCTTCTCTCAACTCACAGGGGTGCTGCCCTGCTGAAGTTGGGCTTCTGGCAGAGACAGATAGACTGAGCTGTGTGGCTCTAGGACAGGGAAAATTTTCTGTTGCATGCCTGACCAGTGCAGAACACACCATAAAATGGTTAAATCTAACTCTGCTGGCCTCATCCTGATGATTCCCTGAGACCTTGCCTTACCACAAAGGTGTGCGAGCATTTAATAGGTGTAAACTAGACTTAATATACCCTGGGATATTTTCTGAGTGTCCTCTGACCCAGCACTGGCAATGAGTTTGAACCTGTATAAATCTGGTGAACAGCACTCATCTTTACCTGCTGAGTCTGAGAACATACCTCATCCAACTTCAGTACCACCAGAGGCTCTTTCAGTGACAGAGCCTAACAGGGATCTGGCAGGTGGAGGCAGATCTCAGTATTCTTCAGGACTTTTGCTGACCTGCCCCTGTGCCTGGCATGGGTGAGAGCCAGCCTTGGTGAGCCACTTGATTCTTCCCACGCAGGACTAGGTCCAACAGAGGAAGCCACAAGCCATGGATTGCTTTATAGGTCCAAACAGGTCACCCATGGCCAGTCACAGGCAGCATCTAACATTGTTCTGCACCGGAATCTCTCCCAAGAGTCCCTAGAACCAACACACTCAGTGGCCAGCTTCAGAAACATAAGAGCAGAATCCAATTAGCTTCACAAGTGGTATATGCAAAGGGAGATCTCAGCAGGCACCAGATCCTGCTGGGGTGAATTCTGCTTCATGTGGTCAGCATCTGCAGAGCAGATCATACATTGTCATCAAGGTTGATCCTCACAGCCAGATAGCCTGACAGTTCACCCCATGCACGAAAAGGCCAACAGAAATCAAGACTCAATTAAAAGAGAGGGTTTACATAACCCACACAAGGGGTAGTCCTGGCAACTTCAGCTCAGGTCATCAAGGAGACTGTGCCACTGAGTCTACAGGACACCTACATAAGACTACCCTACCAAGACTCAGAGTAATACAGACGTAACTAATACATAGAAACAAGCACAAAGAGTCAGCCAAAATGGGGAGACAAAGAAAATGACCCAAATGAAAGAACAGGAGAAATTTCCAGAAAAATATAGCTAAATGGAATGGTAGCAAGCAAATTACCAGATATAGAGTACAAAAGAATGGTTATAAGGATGCTCAAGGAACTTAGAACTACAACAGCATGAAAAAGGACATTAAAACCATAAAAAGCAGTAAGAAATGAGGAATACAATATCTGAAATTAAGAATACAGTAAAAGGAATAAAGATTAGGTTTCATGAAGCAGAGAATCAAGTAATTTTGGAAGACAGAGTAGCAGAACACACCCGATAAGACCAGGAAAAATAGCAAACAATTTTTTAAAAGTGAGGATAGTTTAAGAAACCCTTGGGACAACATGAAGCATACCAACATCCACATGATAGGGGTACCAGAAGGAGAAGCACATGAACAGGGGATTGAGAACTTATCTGAAGAAATAATGACTTAAAACTTCTCATCCTGATGAAGGAATTAGACATAAAAGTCCAGAAAGGGCAGAGTCCCAAACAAGATGAAACCAAACAGGCCCACACTAAGACACATTATAATTAAAATGTAAAAGATTAAAGACAGAATCTTAAAAGCAGTAAGTGAAAGACTGTTAAGTTACTTACAAGGGAGCTCCCATAATACTGTCAGCTGATTTCTCAACAAACATTTCAGGCAAGGAGGGATTGGCATAAGTATTCAAAGTTATGAAAAGCAAGGATCTATAACCAAGATTATTTTACCCACTGAGGCTATCATTTAAAATTGAAGGAGAAATACAGAGCTTCCCAGACAAGGAAAAGCTAAAGAAGTTTGTTACTTCAAGAAATAAATCAAAAGATACCTTGAAACAAATGAAAAGGAGAAGACAATTCCAAATATATGAAAGAGGATGAAAACAGTACTAAGAGGGAAATTCATAGTCTTACAGGCCTATCTCAAAAAACAAGAAAAGCTAAAAAAAAAAAAAAACCAATCTAACTGTACACTTAAAGAACTAGAAAAAGAACAATAAACAAAACTAAAAATGAGTACAGAAAGGAAATCATAAAGATCAAAGCAGAAATACATGAAATTGAGTCTAAAAAACAATATAAAAGATCAATGAAACCAACAGCTGGTTCTTTAAAAAGATAAACAAAAGTGACAAACTTTTAACTGACTTATCAAGAAAAAAGAGAGAAGACCTAAATAAATAAATAAAATGGGAAATTGAAAAAGAAGTAACAACTGACAGCAAAGAAATACAAAAAATTATAAGAAAATATTACCAATAAGCCAACAAATAGGACCATCTGAATGAAACTGATAAATTTCTAGAAACATAAAATCTTCCAAAACTGAATCAAGAAGAATAAGAAAATCTGAATTGACAGATTAGAACTAATGAAATTGAAGCAATAATTAAAAAAAAAAACAACCCTCCCAACAAACAAAAGTCCTGGACTTGATGGCTTCACAGATGAATTTCACCAGACATTCAAAGAACTAACACCTATCTTTCTCAAACTATTTCAAAAAATTCAAGAGGGGGAAACATTCCTAAGCTCATTTTATGAGGCCAGCATTATCCTAATTACAGAACCATATAAACTACAAAGAAAGAAAATTATAGACTAAGATCTCCAATGAACCAAGGAGCTAAAGTGCTCAACAAAATATTAACATACTGGATCCAGCAATACATTAAAAAGATCATCCACAATGATCAAATGAGATTTATTTCCAAGACGCAGGATTGGTACCATATCTACAAACCAATGTGATATACTACATAAACAAAATGAAGGGTAAAAAATCACATAATATCAATAGATTAGAAAAAGCATTTGAGAAAATCCAGCATCCATTTGTGATAAAACTTGGACAGTTCTCATAGCAATATTTTTCTGCTATGAAAAATAGCAGAAAATTCATATTGCCATTTTTCTGCAATATCAACTCAGACAAGGGAAAATAAAGAAAAAAATAAGCAAATGGGACTGCATCAAACTAAAACATCTTTTACACAGCAAAGATACCATCAACAAAATGAAAAGATAACTCATTGAATGGGAGAATGTATTTACCCATGATATATCTGCTAAGGAGTCAATATCTAAAATTTATAAAGAACTTATACAATTCAACACCAAAAAAACTTCCCAAACAATCCAATTAAAAATGTGCAAGGGACCTAAATAGATAGCTCTCCAGAGAGGACATACAGATGGCCAATAGATATATGAAAAGATGCTCAATGTCATTAAACATCAGAAAGATGCAAATTAAAACCAAAATGAGATGCCACCTCACACCTGTAAGAATGGCTATCATCAATCATCAACAGACAAGTGTTGGTGAGGATGTGGAGAAAACCAAATCCTAATGTACTCTTGGTAATGCAGATCAGTGCAGCCACTGTATAAAGCAGTATGGAGTTACCTAAAAAAATTGAAAATGAAACTGTCTTATAACCCAGGAATTTCACTTCTGTATGTATAGCCAAAGAAGCCTTAAACAGTAATTTGAAGTATGTGCACCCCTATGTTCATTGCAACATTATTTACAGTCGCCAAAATTTGGAAGCAGCCAAGTGTCCATCCGTAGATGAGTAGGTAAAAAAGGCTGTGGTATATTTAAACAGTGGGATACTACTCAGTTCTTGAACAGAAGGAAATCTTAACTTTTATGACAGCATGGATGGGCCTGGAGAGTATTATGCTAAAAAAAAAAGTCAGTCAGAAAAAGACAAATATCATGTGATTTCACTTACATGTGGAAACTAATGAACAAAATAAACTGACAAAGGAAATAGAAATAGATTTTTAAGTACAAAGAACAGACTGATAGCTCTGAGATGGGAGGGATTTGGGTGGCTGGGTAAAAATGGTCAAGTGGTTAAGCAAAACAAACCAATAGACAATACCATGGTGATTAGCAGAAGGAAAGGAGGGTGGAGAGACATGGAATAGGGTAAAGGGAAGAGACTGGACTTGGGGTGGTGAACACACATTTCAATATGCAAATGTAGAACTGTACACCTGAAACCTATATAATTTTATTAAGCAATGTCACCCCAATAAATTCAATGAAAAAACCCACATGCATACAAAATAATTAGCATAAACAGCATGGCAGATATAAAATATATATCAGATTAATCTGCTGCTCCTCATTGCCCATGGGGACATGGGTGGAGTGGGTGGAGACCAATGAAAAGTGAGAGGTGGGAGGTGATGGTGGTATGAAGACAAATAAAATAGAAAAGCAGCCTCTTCCTGGAGGGTAAAGGAGCTCTCCCCAACTCCTCCCCCCTCTGCTTGCTCTCTCAGCATTCTCTCCAATTCTAATTATCACCAGCTGGAGCCACTTAATCCTAACCGTTTACATATTACTAAAGCATCTGTGTGAATGAAGCACTGTAAGCTTCAGATAGCACCAAATCAAATAATTTTTTTCTGGTTTCTCTTGTCATACATTTACCTTTTAAAATAGATTACTCTGAGGGATGGGACAAATGACATAGATCAGACTATTTATTAGGGTTATAAGAATGTACCTTCTTGTGCCACATCCCAGGGTCTGGCCACACCTGGACTTATCCTGAATTGCATTTGCTAGAACATCATTACTTAATATATGGATTTGAGTTCCAAAAAGGTTAAAAATAAAAATGTACATATATATGCATCAAGATGTATGTTGTTATCCATTCTCTTGGAGGAAAACAAAAGGGGGATTTATGAGGACCTAATTCATGGTCAAAACAGTTTTGTGAATTAGAAAGATAGATCTAGCTTATAGATTTGGACATTGGATATTGAAAGTTTTAGATGACATTACAAATTAGTTGATTTGCCCATTTTCTTTGAATATATCAACCTGTTCTTGTGTCTACCCAACCCTTTCTTTCTCTTCCTCATTTCCTATGCCTGGAGTGCCTCCCCAAGTCCTTCTCATGGGTAACTTCTATCTGGCCCGTAAGACTTATCTCACCCATCCCCTGACTACTTCATTTCTGCTCTCTCTAGACATTTCTTTAGCGTTTGGTCTCCCATCACACCCCATGCTTTGTTTCTATGGTATCATATGTCTCCTTAACTAATTCTTTTCAGAGAGTGGGTTTTTTCAGAAAATGGCCTGAGAATTCTACTAGAATTCTACTGGAAAAGCTAGGCAGAGCTGGCCCTTACACAGAACGTCTTATTTTTTCCCCCAGAAAAACTAGAGCTTGGTCCACTTTTTTTTGGCCTGTTTACTCTACTTACCTTCTAAATGCTACTCCATCCCCATCCATCTTTAGTAATAAGATGTCATGTATGGAACACATCTTGTCACAGGAAGTGTGCTTATGGTGTTTCCTGCTGAGAGAAGAGCATGCAAGCTGTTATGGACTGAGTGTGTGTGTGTCCCCAAAATACAGCTGTTGAAGCCCTAGCCCCCAATGTGATGGTATTTAGAGGTGGATCTCTGGGAGGTGATTACATTTAGATAAGGTCCTGAGAGTCGGACCTCCTTAATGGGATTAGTGTCCTTATAAGAAGAGGAATATTCTATGCAGCAGAAAGAAAGAAGGAGTTCCTACCCTTTGCAACAGCATGGATAGAACTGGAAAGCATTATGCTAAGCAAAATAAGCCAGGTGGTGAAAGACAAATAGCATATGATCTCACCTTTAACAGGAATCTAACAGAACAGACAAACAAGCAAAATATAACCAAAGACACTGAAATTGAGAACCAGCTGACAGTGACCAGAGGGAAGAGGGGAGGGAATTTGAGGGGAAAAGGGAAAGGGTTTGCAGGAACAAGTATAAAGGACACATGACAAGAGGGGTGGAAATGGGACGGAAGTGAGAAGGACTGGGAGAATGGGCTGGGATCGGGGTAAAAGGCAGAAAACTATACTTGAACAACAATTAAAATAAAAATTAAAAAAATAGTATTCTGGAACTTGCTTTTTCTCTGCTATGTGTGGGTACAGCAAGAAAGTGACTACCTACAAGCCAGAAAGAATGCTCTTACCAAATACTAGAACCTTAGTCTTGGACTTTCCAGCCTCTAGAGCTATGAAAAGCAAATGTTGTTTAAGCCATCGAGTTTATGGTGTTTTGTAATAGCCTTGTAATAGTCTTGAGGTGACTAAGACATAAGCCAAAACTCACTTTTATAGTGTCATTGGAATACTGCCTTCAGGGACATAATGGCCTAGGATGAAACGCCAGATGATCTGTTTACTAGCTTTGAGAACTTGGACACATCTCCTAACTATTCTGTGTCTGTTTCCTTGTCTATAAAATAAGATTGATAATAGTATCTACTTCTAGGGTTGTTATGAGGAATACATTGATTAATGCATGCAAAGCATTCAGAACATTACCTAATACATAGAGCTAAACACATGTTAGCTGTCATTATACATATCCTATAGCTGAACATGGAATACTAATTCTGATGAATGTGACTGGTGCCTCAATCCAGGCCCTTGATGGGGCTTGCAAGACCCTTGGAGAAGTACTCTTTGAATAACATACCTTTCAAGGTTTTGCTTATTGTCGATAATGCTTCTGGACATCCTCCTTTTATTGGTGTTCTTCATCCCATTATCAAAGTGTTTTTCCCTCCAAATATTATCTCTTTGATCCAACCAATAATCAATGAGTATAACAGTTTTTAAGGCCTACTACCTGAGGAGGACCTTTGGCCAGGTTATGACTGCAACTGAGGAAGACACTGAGAAGACATTGATTTAATTCTGGAAGGATTGCAACATCTAGGACCTCATCAAGAACTTCACTTGGACTTATGTCACCAAGCAAAGAAGACATTCAAGAGGTTTGCCCATGACTTCAAAGGGTTTGCTAAGAATAAGGAAGATGCAAATATCAACCAGACATGGTTGAGATGGCAAACAAATTTACTCTGGGTGTGGATGAGGATGATGTTGAGGAGTTCCTAGAGGTAGTTCCTGAGAAATTGACCAATAAGAAGTTGTTGGAACCAGAACATGAACATATTGTTGAAGAATAGACAAGAGAAAAGGAAATAGCAAGAGTAGGAAAAAAAGAACTCCAAAGAAAATTTATAGTAAAGGGTTTAGCAGAATCTTTTGCAGACCTCAACAAGCTCCTTTAAAAAGTTTAAAAATATAGATTCCCCCAACACTGAAATATTTCATTACTAGAGAGGATTGTTTGTGGCTTGTTATCTGCTTACAAGTAAATCTATGACAGAAAAAAGAAACAAATCAAGCAAGCCACCAGGGACATACTTCTGCAAAGAATGATAGACACCTCTTTAAGAGGACCCCAGGGCAGGGCCTTCAGGAGTTGTTCCAGAAGAAGGCATTGCCATCATAGGAGAGAACAGCTCCATGTGTGTTATTTCCCCCAAAGACCTTCCAGTGGGACAAGGTTTAGACATGGAAGACAGTAATATTGATGATCCCGACGCTGTGTAGGTTAAGGATAAAGGCAATTTTTGTCTTAGTTTTTAACAAAAACAATTTAAAATAGAAAAAAGCCCCTGGCTGGTGTGGCTCAGTAGTTGAGTGCCAGACTGAATCAAAGGGTTGCCTGTTCAATTTCCGGTCTAGGGCTGAATGTAATTATAGGACTGTATAAATGTAACTACTCCTTAACTAGGGGCAAGGAGCTCTACATTCAGCCCTTTGAAGGCAACCTCAAGGCTGATGTGGCCCCCAGTGAAAATGAGTTTGACACCCCTGGCCTAAAGTATTCAGTACAGTAACATGCAGTACCAGTTTGTAGCCTAGGAGCAATAGGCTATACCATACTGCCTAGGTGTATAGTAGGCTATACCATCTAGGTTTGTGTAAGTGTGCACTGTGATGTTAGCACAGTGATGAGACTTCCTAATGATGTATTTCTCAGAATGTATCCCCACTAGTAAACAATGCATGACTACACACACATACTCACACACAGAATTTTGTGATAGCATAGAGCCTGAACAAGTAAACATGGTGTATGAGGAGTTGGAGACTATTAGAATGCCCCAGTCATGAAGTAACAAGACCCTGAACTGCCTCTGTGGCGATGATAAGAAAAATCTTAGATGTATAAAGTATTGTGAGGCAAGAATTAATGAGAGAGTCCAGAACAACAAGTGAACCAAATTTTCTGAATACAGAGAGCCCCACTGGATGTCTTCGAGAGTGTGAATGTGGTGCAGATGATGGCCACCATCCCTCTCCTGCATATACACACTCAGAGAAGCTGCCCATGTGTAGGTGCTCAGGTGGGACTGAGGCCACTGATGTGGAAATAGGCACTTCTATGTTGTTTATATTAAGACAGCCTTTTGATTTGTAGCTGTGACATCTATTTGCAGAATTTGACTAATTTTTAATTTTTATTTATTTTTAATATATTTTATTGATTATGCTATTACAGTTGTCCCATTCCCACCCCCTTTATTCACCTCTGCCCTGCACACCCCCTCCCACTCCATTCCCCACCTTTAGTTCGTATCCATGGGTCATATATATAAGTTCTTTGGCTTCTACATTTCCCATACTATTTTTACACTCCCCCTGTCTATTTTCTACCTACCATCTATGCTACTTATTCTCTATACCATTTCCCCCCTCTCTCCACTCCAACTCCCCTGTTGCTAACCCTCCATGTGATCTCTATTTCTGTGGTTCTGTTCCTGTTCTAGTTGTTTGTTTAGTTTGTTTTTGTTTTAGGTGAGGTTGTTAATAACTGTGAGTTTGCTGTCATTTTACTATATATGTTTTTTTATCTTCTTTTTCTTATGTAAGTCCCTTAATATTTCATATAATAAGGGCTTGGTGATGATGAACTCCCTGAACTTGACCTTATCTGAGAAGCACTTTATCTGCCCTTCCATTCTAAATGAAAGCTTTGCTGGATAGGCCAATCTTGAATATAGGTCCATGCCTTTCATGACTTGGAATACTTCTTTCCAGCTTCTTCTTACCCGCAAGATTTCTTTTGAGAAATCAGTTATAGCCTTATGGGAACTCCTTTGTAGGTAACTGTCTCCTTATCTCTTGCTGCTTTTAAGATTTCCTCATTCATTTTAATTGTGGGTAATGTTATTATGATGTGCCTTGATGTGTTCTTCCTTGGGTTCAATTCTTTGGGACTGTCTGAGCATCCTGGATTCCCTGGAAGTCTATTTTCTCTGCCAGATTGGGGAAGTTCTCCATTAGTTTTTTCAAGTAAGTTTTCAATTTATTGGTCTTCTCTTCTCCTTCTGGCACCCCTATAATTTGGGTGTTGGAACATTTAAAGTTGTCCTGGAGGTTCCTAAGCCTGTACTCATTTTTTTTGAATTCTTGTTTCTTCATTCTGTTCTGGTTGAATGTTTCTTTCTTCCTTCTGGTCTACACCGTTGATTTGAATCTTGGTTTCCTTCCTGTCATTGTTGGTTCCCTGTACATTTTCCTTTATTTCACTTAGCATAGACATCATTTTTTTCATATAATTTGCAACCAGAATTAACCAATTCTGTGAGCATCCTGATTACCAGTGTTTTGAACTGTGCATTTGATAGGTTGGCTATCTCTTCGTTGCTTAGTTGTATTTTTTCTGGAGCTTTGATCTGTTCTTTCGTTTGGGCCATTTTGTTTTGTCTTGGCATGCCTGTTACATAGTGAGGGGCAGAGCCGTAGGTATTCACCAAGGCTGGGTAACCCACATTGTTGCTCTGTGATGCTGTCTGTGGAGGAAGGGTCTGAGAGGGAACAGTGGTGCTCGTTCTACTCTCTGCTGGCTTTCGGTCACTTTCCTCACTTCCTACAATCAAGTTGGGCCCTTTTGGTTCTGATTCCCAGGTGGGTGGGTTTGTGTACATTCTAGGACCCTGTGGGTCTCTCCAAAGAACTCTCCTGTGAGGCTGGGAGTTTCTCCTGTTGCCACCTCAACCCCCACAGGTATTTTCAATCAAGAGGTTTGAGGCTTTATTTCCCTGCACTGGAACCCTAAGTTGCATGGTCTGTCTCACTCCCCAGTTGTTCCTCCCAGTTTATCAGCATGTGAATGTTGGACTGCCTGCTCCATCAGCCACTGCCACCTTACCAGAGCTGCCAGCCACAGCCTTGGTGGGAGTCCTCTCCACTTGGCTGCTGGTCTCTGCCCCTCCTACCTGATGAATGTTTCTTCTTTAATTCCTTGTTTGTTGGATGTCCATACAGTTTGATTTTCTGTCAGTTTTGGTTGTTTTTTGTTTTTAAATTTGTTATTGTCCTTCTTTTGGTTGGGCGAGGCAGCACGGTGTGTCTACCTATGCCTCCATCTTAGCCAGAAGTCAATTTTTTTAAATTTTCAATTCATGTTCCTCCCCTTTTTTTTAGCTCAGAAATAAATAGCATGCTCAGAATCATCAATGAGAAAGGAGGCTGAATATCCCCATTTGAAGGCTTTTGAACTGACTTAGAGTTCATTGTCATGGGTTTACTGCTATAGGATATCAATTACACAAAGGCCAAGAGCACCTGGATTGCTCTGTGGTATAGAGGCCACAGTCCAATTCTTTTGATGGACAAAAGGGGTATGCTTAGAAACCAATTAAAGAGATTTTTGTCCCTAACTTTATAAAATAATAAAAATAAACACACCAAATCATTTGTGTATTTTTATTTTGCATATTTTCTTCTAGTCTTTGATCATTTACATATGTCTCACAGTTATACTCACATTTCCAATTTTATTTACCATTGTTTCTTTTGATACACAAAATATTACTCATATTTCTGTATATTCTTCTGAAATATCCTTTGTCATGAATCTGTGATATTTCACAGGTTTAAGTATTTCAATTTATTTTATCATTCTTTTATTTGAATATTTTAGATTATTTCCAAAATTTCACTCTTGGATAATGTTGCAGTTCATATAGTATTTTTCCCATTAATTTATTTTCCCAACATAAATTCCTCAAGTTAAACAGTAAACACCTCTTGAACTCCTCATACATATTGCTAATTTGCTTTCTTAAAGGATTACAGCAACTATATATTTAATGTGTATGAATACAAACATAGTTGTGTACTTACCATGTACGGTGTCCTATTTTAGGTACTTTGAAGCAAGTGATATCATCGGGAGAGGGAGAAATGGCATTATAATATTAAGACTTGGAATTATGTGGTTGGAAAATTACAGAAACACAAAGAAGAAACAAGTGTTGGAAGGATACAAAATTGTGAAACAAGACATGTAGGAAGCCCAGGAGATACTGAGAAGATACCAGCTATATTAAAAATGCAAAACTTGATTTCTTAAACTTAGGGCTGGGGTGGAATGATATTGCTACAGGAGAAACAGGAAGTGTTTTAGGCCGAGCCCTGTGTTGGTATCCTGGGGCCTCAGTAACAAAGTTCCACAAACTGTGTATGTCATATAACACAAACTTCTTGTCTCACAGTTTTAGAGGCTAGAAGTACAGATGAACATGTTGGCAGTGTTGGTTCCTTCTGAAGGCTGTGAGGGACAATCTGTTACACTTCCTCTCCTACCTTCTGGTGGCCTCTCTCAGGCATTCCTTGGCTTATAGATGATATTATCCCTGAGTCCAGTTTCACATTGTCTTCTCTCTATGTCTCTGTCCAAATTTCCTCTTTTTATAGGGACACAGATTGGATTAGGGCCCACCTTAATAGCCTCATCTTAACTTGATCATTTGGAAATACTCTATTTCCAAATAAGGTTACATTTACTGGTATTGGGGGTCTATGGGCTCCAACATCCTTCTGGGAGACTCAATTTTATTTTGTATTAGTTTCAGGTGTTCAGCATTGTGCTTAGGAGATGTTTTATATTATTTTACTTCTTATCGAAGTCCAGTGCATGTTGTGCATTTATAAGATATTTCAATTTGGACTAGCCATGTTTCAAGAGCTCAGTAGCCTTATGCAGCTAGTGATGTCTTTATTGGACACCATAGCTCTAGAGTGGTCCTTCTAAAAAGCCAACCTGATTATGTCACTTCCCCAGTAAAAAACCTTCATCATCCCCCCATCACCTATTACATAATGTTCCAACGTCATGGAGGGACATAAAAGGCTCTTTATGATCTGTCACTGGACTAGCTGTGTAGCCTCATCTTCCTGTTCCTAGTTTATATAAACAGGAAGTTTATATTCCAGGCATGCTGAACAACTTACAGTTTCAGAACATCCCACTTGATCCTTCCAATGACTTTGTGTGACCTCCTCCCCCTGCTGAAGTGGTCTCCCTTAATTGTCTACCTGGGGAGAAGCTACTGATCCTCCCGGTACCAGCCCAGCATCACCTCCTCGGTGATGGCTTCCCTGACATCCCGGGTCGGAGCAGGCATTCCTTTAACCATGAACTTTGTACCTATAATCATATTTGTACTGAAATTGTTTCCTGTTTGCCTTCACCAAAACAAGAACTCCCCAAAGGCAGTGGTGTTTTTCATGTTTGTAGTATTACCATCTACTGTGGGTGTTTGGCACCAGGAGGTATTAAGTAAATATTAGCTGAATGAAAGAATGAATAAAAAGAAGTGAAAGTCTCCAAGGTTTTGAGTTTGGGTAGATAGGAGAGGGTTTTGCCATCAAAAGAAAGAAGAGTTTATCAAGGAATTCTGAGACATTATAATGAGTATTTAAAAAAAAAACCTTTTGTGTGTAGTACACAACTATAGTGCAAGGATTGTAGAATGGGAGTCATTGGCCATGGAAGAGCTTGTCTGTGACTCTCAAATTATCGATCACAGAGTAAAGGAAACTTGCATCCAATGCTTTATAAATGTTAAGTCATAAGTGAAAATATTTTTGGTGAATACAGAATGGTGGAGAAGATTTAAGGCACTTGAGAATGAGTGCAAAAATGAGGAGGTTCTGTTGTCTATACAAGTTTTTCTTTTTAAATTTGGTATTATTCCTGGCAAAATTTATTTTTAAAAGTGTAACTGTATAAACCATTATTGAAGACAATTTCCAAGGCTAAAGTGTAAGGGACGATTTTCCTGTCATTTGTCACCCAGCAGCCTGCATTTCCATTGCTGTGATTATTTCAAGGTGAAAGGTGAGAAGAAATGCTTCTCACGGTTCACTCAGCTGGGCTGTCAGTAATGGTGATCTTAGTCGCTACGGTGCTTTAGCCTGTTGGCTCTGAAAGGATTTACTCTTTTATACAAAGAGAGAGTAGAATGGTGGTGTCACAGATAAAAAGAAATGAGATTTAGGAAAAGTGGATTTCTGCGTCCACAAAATAGCTTTTTATTCAGGGAAATTTTAATGGGAATTAGTAGTATTGTTTCACATAAAGGGCTAGATTAAATGCAGTGTGATGAAAGGTAGATGTATTTATAACTTAAAAATGTATACTTCTCTGTGGTATCATTTGTAAATGAAAAATCAGAGATGAGAATAAGGCTATTTCCTGTTATTATTAAAATACTTCTATTTTATATCTATAAACACATATCTAGATTTAGTTTAAATATTATATTTAGAAGGTCTCTTTTAGGCATTGGAGATGGTGAAAGAGAGCAGGTCAACCCAGGCATTGAGAAACTAGAATTAACTTCCTTTCTGTAATTTTAGTCAATGGCCAAATCTTTTTTTAACTACAACTTCTGAAAATGACAGCATTAGTCAGACTTTTGGGGAATCATTTTATATGTTTTGGAAAAGTTAAAATGAGCAAAAGATACAGCACCACCTCACTAAGAGTTGACAGACTTGGAGAACATCAATGATCTTAGAAATAAATAGATCTTATTTTTATTTCAGTTGCCTAAGATCTTGGAAATGGGATTTTAGAGATCCTATCCAACCCATTGTGTTACAAATGAGAAAACTGAGGCCTGGAGATATTAAGTAACCTGTCTAAGGTCTCATAGCTAGTCCATGGCAGAGCTCAGATAGTTTGCTTTAGGCCCAGTGCATTCTCTGGGGTACCATATAGCTCACTTTGAGCACATCTGAGGAAAGTGAAGGAAATGTGGGGAGAGGAAGCCACTAGAACCTTTGGGCTTTTAACAGTTACTGTTCTTACTATTTTCTCAATGAAAAGTTCACTATCTAGTTTCAGTGTGGAGGTTAAAGTCAAAAGTAGATGAGTGGGGGGATAAGAGAAGAGAAACAGCGTGTGTGTCTGAAGCTTGGGTTTACCTTGACCTTCACTATCTGTGGGATTTGGACAACTCACAGCATCTCTGGACTTTAGCATTTTCTATTAACATTGGTTTTTTGCTATTATTGTGATGGACATTTGTTGGCCACTCAACATCCATTTCTCCTTTTTTTGAGACAACAGCTTGATTTCCCCTTTGGGATTTACTTTTCCCCCTCAGTGAGACTGTTATTCGAGGTGTCCTTTCTGGGACTGTTGCTCCTGAGAGGATTACAAAAGCCTCTTGGTGATGATTCCCTGAAGAGCCATCTATCATTTCCTGCTACTTGCATTTCTGGGGCTGCCTTTGTTCCTGTCTCCTCCCAGATGGACCGACGTTTCCTTTCCAGGATTCCCTTCAAGTCATTGAATTGATCAGGGTCTTTTT
Source organism: Artibeus jamaicensis (assembly GCF_021234435.1). NCBI lineage: Eukaryota > Metazoa > Chordata > Mammalia > Chiroptera > Phyllostomidae > Artibeus > Artibeus jamaicensis. The sequence goes on along the minus strand of NW_026522046.1, from coordinate 8,880,961 downwards.
TATTTCAGTTTTCTGCTAAATTACCTACATTTAGTTTCTATTGCTCATAACCTAGATTGATATACTTACGAGGCTAAAATAAAAAGTAAGCCTCTAATCAGATGGATATTATTATATATATGTATACATATATATATACATATATATATATATATATAATTGTTACTCCTTTCATTCTTCAGAATTTTCTAAATTCTATGTTTACAGGTTCTGCTGTTCATTTTGTGTGTTGTCACATGTGTCTGCCAACTGTGTATAACACACTGCTTTATAGTGTGGGAATTTGGGAAAACAAAGTAAATATCCTCCTTCTTAATATCTAAGGTTCAGGAGCAGATGGAATCTTAATTTTTTAGGCAAAGAGATGTAAGAAATAAAATGTTCATGAGTTCTCACAGCCAAGAATAACCTTGACTAGTGAAGGGCATGCAGATGTCTGTAAGTAGGGACTCCTCTTTTTCATCTCAGATGGTGTCAAACCAGGGCACTGGAGCCCTGATGGAGATTCTGCTCAGAGGTTTAGGGCATGTTGTACTCTGCGTTTACTTCACATTTGTGTTGCTTATGTCCACAGTCTCCCTTGTGTCCTTTCCTGCTCCCATGTCGTTACTCCTCTGAGAGAATGAAGCATTAAACAGGAAATACTGTATCAGCCCTGAGGCTGCCCAGAGTGATGCTCCTGAAATGACACTATAATTTCCTCAAGGTTGGTGAAGCCTCTGAGAAACAAATGATACACACCTTGATTGTACTGGAGGAGAATCTTTTATATAAATGCACACAAAGCAGTGGTTATCAAACCTTGGCATTTATCATAAACTTCTAGGGGCCTCATCAAAATGCAGATTTGGGGATCCCATCCTTGGAATTTCTGATTCAGTTGGTCTAGAGATGGTCCAAGAATGTTTGATAATCTGGAGATCATGCTTTGAGAATTATTGATGTAGGGTAATAATTTAAAAAATAAATTAAGGGGTTTATTGCTTACATTTTGGGGTACATGTCATAGAGGCCAGAGAAGGGATTAAATTAGAATTGTAGCCTTCATGGATGTAAAGAGAAACAAAGGGTTAATAATCAACTCTTACCAAAACAGAATTTTCAAGCATGCAGTTTGACAGGCTTGAAAATGAAACTATGTTGTATCTTGTGAACTCCTTTTTTCTCCTCATATAAAGAGGCAAGCCAGTGAACCTGATCATGTAATTTTTGTTTTTGTTTTGTTATGCTTTGTTGACCATAGAGTTTTGAATGTGGGAAGTGTTGGTGAACTGGAAGAAGGTAAAAAAAAAAGGTGGGGGGAAAGGTGTTCTTTTTCACCTTCCTGGACTGAAGGCAGGAAAACTAGACACAGAGAGATCTGTGTCTTTCTCTAAGCTGAAAGCTTAAATGGGGGTTGAACAGTAGGTCATGATATGGGGAGTCTTGCTCTACTTTCCACTGTGGTCAGGAAGCAATAATTCAGCAGCCTGCACAATCATATCCAAGTTATTTTTGCTCAACATAGATGGGGAGGGAATCTGAGTTTACATGTCCTGAGTATCCCTCAGATCCCCTGTAGTGGGGGGAGGATCCAAAAGTTCCATTATACTTTCTGGAGGGATGGGGAAGGTAGCTGAAGGGGTTGATGAGTTTATCCAGAGGGTTTTTCCTTGTGATGGGGATGAAGTCCACAGCTAAAGGCTGTAGTGTGGATACTTGAACCAGAGGTGAACTGGGAACCCCAGTTTACCTGAGGGAAGACTGCAGCCCCAGGGAGAGCTGGAGTGGGGCTCAGTTCAGTACAAAGGTGACCAGTGCTCAGGGACAGCATTGCCTCAGCCAAGAGAACACCTGTAACCTGCAGCAGCAACAGATGCCCACAGAACAATCAGGAATGGGACTGGTTGTACCAAACGGTCAGCTATTGATGGAGCAGCCAGACAAGCCATTCTGTGTAGAGATGACTATGGGCCCAGAGAACAATTTATGGGAGAACCTAGTTCCATCCTCAAACCCTGCAGGCCATATTCCTCTTTCTCACGCCTATGTGCTTTCTTAAACATGAGTAGAAGGGCTCAGAACTTTGAAACACTGAGATTTACTTGAGTCTTTAAAGCAGAGACTGAGTTAAATTATTGGTGTCATATGAGATTACTAAGTAGAACCAGTGTTTTCTCCACTCTCCCCCACTCACGTGCTACAACCATACCATTACAGAGAAATGATGACACTCTAACCAACTTAGCTATTGGGCCAAGGGCCTGTGCAGGATCTAAAACTGGTGGTAAAGAAGATCACCAACAACTCATTATGCTCAGTGATATCCTAGCATACTGATCAAGTCTCCCAAAAGGACTCTGGCCTGCTGAGTCACATGCCATCTCATAGGGTGAGAAGGGTTCGGCTATGTAATTGATGTCCTCACTTGGTGGGGGAGGAGCCTTTTCTAAAAGGAAAAGTCCTGGACTAACACATGTAAGAGATGTTGTCTAGAGCTGAATTGTGGCTATAGGCCCTACTGTTAATCATGATTCTATCTGATGCCTGGGAGAAAGTAGTCTTTGCAAAATTATGAAGTTGCCTGCTCAGTGTTATTTGCATATGTGCTCCTGGAATTTGGAAATGGTGAGAGACTTATTAAAGGGGTTTGAGGAACCAGGATCCTCCACAAATGTGACATTGCATAATTTAAGTGTCCATGGGGTCCTCATCCCACTTCTTCACTTGGTTGTCTAATTTATCCTTTACGACTAACTCAGATAGCACTTCCTCCAGGAAGCCCTTCGAGTGCTGCAACGAGGGCCTTTCCATAGTTTCCATAGTATTCCTAAAATACGATCCCATAATTTGTTGTCTCAACTGGTAAACACAAGATTAAAATGATCAATACTAATTTTTAAAATTGTGCTAAAATAATAGATATAAACTGAAATTGTTTCAGGCAATGGGGCATATGGTCTTCCTATCAATGGGAGCCCCACCATGGTAATTACTTAACTTGTCCTTCTTCTCCACTAGCTGGTGAACCATTTGATGATGGAGATAGTTTTTCCACAAATGTTCAACACAGTGCTTGGTAAATGCTTTTCATGTTGCATGAAGAAGCTCTTTGTTCTTGGGGGTAGGTAGATTTACTTAGTCTGTTTAGAGGTAGAGGGTTAATACATTCTTTAGATACATTTGATCAATTCCCTTCCCCTGTTTATTCTTGAATGGTGGTGTGTATATATATATTTTTTCTTTGAATATTGGTATATATAAAGATATATATATATGTATATGTATATATATATATATGTCTTTTCCTATGTATCTTTTCAATGAAGGGAGGCTAATTACATGATTCTACCTTGTATAATCTGAACCACCAGCAAAAGGGAATCAGGCTGCTTCTACTAGTGTTTAGATTTAGTAACTAACCCCTTCCTTTTGCTTTATTCGAAAATTCTTATTTCATTTACATCACACTATAAACCAACAGCCTAAACATAGTAATAGCTTAATTTATTTTGCTTTTTTTATGGAAGGTTTGTGTATACATGCATTTCAAAATATAATCTTCTAAACTCACAGATATTCATAATCATTTAGAAATGATAAAAAAGTTTTCAAATACTTGTAATTATAGAAATTGTTACTTAAATTACAGGAAGCTTAGAACAGCTTTATTGCTGCTTAGTTTTGTTTGAATGTTCCTGAGTGTGCTATTGAGAGCTTTGGTAAATCAAGAGGGTTGGAAAATGGAAATGGCCTTAGTGTTTAAGTTACATTTCACTTAAATCCATTTAATTAGCTATTTTCACAAACATGATGTTGTTTTGTAAGAAATATTTTAAAAATCATTTTCTTCTGTGTTTTTCTCTACAGAACCAAAAAAAAAAAAAAACATCCCTGCATGCCTTTGTATTTCTCATTCTTTGGTTTTCATCCAATGCATGTATATAATTATATGTTCATGTTGTCATGGTGATTCAGGGATAGTATTGTGAGACTGTTGTAATCACTTGCTTAAGCCTGAAACCCGCTGTCCAGCGCAGCTAAATCAGCAGTGTAATGGTAGACGGTCAATGTATTCTTTGCTGTGAATTATTCTGTTGTTAGGATATTTTTTAAATTATTTTTAACTGCTAGAATGTATTCAATATATAGCCTTAATTTGTATTACAGGATTTAAAAATTAGTTCTTCAGCTTCTTACATTGAAATTTCATTTAGATTATTTTTTAAAATCATAATCAGATGGCACTTTTCTTCCCAGCTTTTTTCCCCCTCCCTCCTAAACATAGTTTCTTCCAAAAAGGAATATATATATTTTTTTAATTCACAAAAGCAAGACACTGGCATTAAAAATTCATAAAATACTTACCTCCATAAACTATTTCTCCATTTTAGCCCCCTCCAAGATTTGTAAATGCCACAAGATAAACACCATTAATAGTTGTGAATATCCTTCCAACGATTTCTTTTTATCATAACCTGGAGCACACCTAGCACACTGTATATCACTTTCTTCACTCAATATTTTGCTGACATCTTTTAACATCAGTTTGTTGATTTACTTTGTTCTTTAATGTCTGCCTAGTATTCTGTTGTATAGGTGTAATGTAATATCCTTGATAAGCCCCTTAATACATGACTTTTATATTGTTTTCTGCCTTCCCAATGACAAATTATGGTAGCATTGGTGGACATTGAATACATATGTCTTTTTGGACTTCTATGTGTGTTTTTGTGATATATACACATATGACTTTGCAGGTAGTGCTAAATCTTCCCAATTTTTTCCTTCTGTTTCTTGTATTATTACTGTCATTTATTTCACTTATATACTTATAAATGCTTGCATATAAATGGGATGAATGAATGACAGCAATGATACAGAGGAGATATATACATACACATACTTATGAGTGTAACATAAATTATAATATATATAAAGCAATTTTATGCCAACAAATTAGAAAATATATATTAAATGGACAAATTCCTTGAAAGAAATAAATTAGTAAAACTGACAAGAAAAGAAAATGTAAATAGACCTGTAACAAATAAAGAAATTGAATTAGTAATTTAAAATATATCTACAGAGGAAAACCCACACCCAGATATATTCATTGATATGTTCTATCAAATCTTTAAGAAATAAATTATATCAGTCTTTCAGAAACTCTTCCAGAAAATAGAGGAAGAGAGAACATTTCCCAGTTAATACAGTGAAGCCAGTGTTATTACTCTGAAACCAAATACAAAGATATTGCAAGAAAAGAAAATTACAGAGACTGATATTCTTCACGAATACAGATACAAAAATCCATAACAAAATATTGTAAAACCATATCTATAAAAAGGTTATACCCCACGGTCAAGTAAAATTTACCCCCAAAATGCAAGGTTTGTTTACCATAAAAATCAATTAGTGTAATATACTGTCTTAATAGAATAAAGGGAAAAAAAATCACACAGTCATCTTCATAGATGCAAAAAAATGTGTGTGGAGGTGCATTTGACAGAATGCAATGCCCATTCATAATGAAAACCCAGTGAATTAGGAATAGAAGAGAGCATCCTCAACCTGATAAACTGCATCTATATTTTTAAAATTATAGCTAAAATCATACTTCATAGTGAAAGACTGAATGCTTTCCTCCATAGGTTTGGAAATAGGCAAGGATATTTACCCTCATAACTTTTATTCAACACTGTACTAAAAGTTATCGTCTGGTTAATAAGGAAAGTAAAAAAAAATGAAAGAAAGGAAGGAAGGAAAGAAGGAAGAAAATAGAAGAAAGGCAGAGATGCAGGTAGGCAGGGAGGGAAGTAGGAAAGACGTGAAAGGAAGGAAAGAAGAATGGAAAAGAAAGGGGGAGGAAGAGAGAAAAGGGGTGGGGGTGAGCAAGAGAGAAAAGGAAGAAAGGGAGAATTAAAAAACAACCAAATATGGAAGGAAGAAGTAAAATAAATCATATCTGCAGAACATATGAAACCTCAAGGAATTCACACTAAATAAAAACTACAACTAATAAACATGCAATGTTGCAGAATGAAGACCAATATACAAAAATCTATTTTATTTCTCCCTGAATTAATCTATAGATTCAATATGTCCCCTCTCAAAATTTTAATAGCTTTTTATGGCAGAAATTTGACATGCTGATTTTAAATTTATGTGGAAATGCAAAGGACAACAAATAGCCACAGCAATTTTGAACAAAGTAAATGTATGACAAACTTCTTGCTTTCAAAATTTATAATAAAGCAACAATAATCAAGACTGTATCACAGGCATAAGTATAGATATATAATTTGACGGAATAGAATTGAGAGTCAAGCAATAAACCCTTACATTTCAGGTCAATTGATTTTGGACAAAGGTATGGACCCCATTCAGTGGTGGAAAGGACTGTCTTTTTAACAAATGTTGCTGGGACAACTGGATCCATAAACACGCAAATTAATTTAAAAAGGATTATGTCCTAAATGTAAAAACCAAAATTGTATAACTTCTAGGAGAAAATATTGGGTCAAGCAAATAGTTTATTTATTTTTTTAAAGATTTTATTTATTTATCTTTAGAGGGGAAGGGAAGGAGAGAGGGAGAGAATATCAATGTGTGGTTGCCTCTCCTGGGTCCCCTGCTGGGAACTGCATCCCTGGGCATGTGCCCTGACTGGGAATCAAACTGTGATCCTCTGGTTCGCAGGCCTGCGCTCAATCCACTGAGCTGCACCAGCCAGGGCTTTTTTTTTTTGATCATTATTATCTAGTTGGCTGTTTTGTTTCAGTATGTTCCTGGGCAAGGAACCTATTAATAGTCTGTTCCAGTTGTCTTGAAAAACCCAGACTTTTTTTGATATGGCTTGCTTGTGCTAAGTGTGTGTGAACAGAGGGGAGTGTAGACTTGGGAAAGATGGGGCACAAATGCACCATCACCCAACCCTGAAAACCATTGTCCTTTTACTATCTTCATAGTTTTGCCCCTTTCAGACTATCATGTTGTTGGAATCATATAGTATGTAGTCTTTTAAGATGGGATTCTTTCACTTAGTAAAATGCATTTAAGGTTTCTCCATGTCTTTTCTTGGCTTAGTAGCTCATTTCCTTTTAGTGATGAATAGTATTCCATTCTGGTGGACCACAGTTTATTTATTTACTCACTCACCTGCTGAAGGATATCATGGTTGCTTTTAAGTTTGAGCAATTATGATAAAGCTGCTGTGAACTCTTGTGCACAAGTTTTTTGTTTGGACCTCAGTTTTTCCACTCATCTAAGTAATAGCAAGGAACACAGTTGTTGGCTTATATGTGCACAAGTGTCTTTTTAATGAAGGAAATATGTTACATTATTGCAGAGAAGATATATGGGTTTAGTAGTGGGGGATGCTTAGTAAACTGCTAAGATTTAATTTTAACATACATGCAGACAAGACACAAACTTAAGTCAGAGGACAGCCTATAAAAGTATGTATTATTACATGAATTTTGATTTTTTATCAACTCTAGCCATCAGAATTTTTAAAATTAAAATCGTATAAATTTTAAAAAATAAAAGTAGCATCACATGTCCACTTAGAAAAGTAAAGGCCTTACCTATTCCTTTTCCCTAGAAGTAATTATTAACAATTTGTTTATCTTCTTTGACATTTGAATGCAGAAACAAAGGTATGTGTAATGTATATATATATATATATATTTAATATAATCAGGGCTTACACAATATATATATTGTTATGCCTTTTTCTCTTTTTTAAAAATTATTTTCTTATTTTTAAAGAGAGGGGAAGGGAGGAAGAAAGAGGGAGAGAAACGTCAATGTGTGGTTGCCTCTCGCACTCCCCCTACTGGGGACCTGGCCTGCAACCTGGGCATATGCCCTGATTGGGAATCAAACCAGCAACACTTTGGTTCTCAGGCTGGCACTCAATCCACTAAGCCACACCAACCAGGGCACCTTTTTCTCTTTTTATTTAATCTATTTTACACAACCTTTCATGTCAGTTCATAAATTTCACCTCATTTAAAAATGTTCAGCAGTAGACTCATGACTGCGAAAAGAGATAAAGGTTTCATTCTAAACTTGAATAGCTGAAGTCAGAAATCGTTAAGAGTGGACTGACTTATTATTTTAAAAAACTATTTCCCCAGCTAGAACTGCAACACCACGAGGGTAGGAGCTATGTTTATTTTGCTTACTGCCTTTTCTCCAACATCTAAAACAGTCATAACCATAGCACCTAATACTTATTGAATGCTTACTTTGTGCATTTTGCACATTTTCTCTCCTTAAATGCTTAAAACAACCTTGTGAAGTAGATACTATCAGTATCCCCATTTTACATATTAGGAGACTGAGACGCAGACAGGCTGGGAAATTTGCCCCAAACCACACACCATTAAAGGTGGAGCCATAATTTAAGCTCAAGCAGTCTGATTGGCCCAATACTTTAAACCATTTAAGCTAGACTGTTAACTAAAGGGCTCAAGATCAAGAAGAGACATGCCTGGATCCAATGAAGAAGTCCATGCCACCTTCAGATTCTGAACTTCTAGCTAGATGCAGAAACAGGACATAGCTTTGGGTTGTTTTCCTTGTAGGAGGAGTGAGTGTTTTTCTTTACTGTGTGTAGATATGAATGCACGAGATAGCTGTACATATAATAGGTGTGTGTGTGTGTGGATTGGCCTAGAGTACCGTAGGACCTCTGTGGTTTTTATCTGTCTAGCACTCCTTCCTCTCTTCTTTGGTAGTAGCTTCCCCTTTGCTTTGAAGGTTCTTCTTGCCCCCTCCAAGTAGCACATGATATCCCTCCTGCTAATGTGGGCCCGTCAATCAGAGCATTTCTGTGGGATTCTTACAACTAGAGCAAAACAGAGAAGCCCTCTCTTCTGCATAAATTTACTTGGACTGGCACTTGAACTTAGAATTCCATAAACACAGCCAAGCATTTTTCACGATTGACTAAACATATTATGGAATAAAATTAAATACAATTTATAATAGAATTAAACAAAACTTTTATGTATTATACTATGATAATTATGCTGGCTTTCATATCCAATTATTTCTTCATTAAAGCATTAGGAAAAAACAGTTAACTATGATTTGTCTTCTGGCCCAGGAGAAATTCCTTTTCTTGCACTGAAGTCTGCTGGTCTTCTGTGAGGTCTACAATGCTCTTATGTCTCACTAGTCTATGCTAGGGACAGCTTCTTCCTGTCATCAGAGCACTTTGTACTTGTAATAGGCTGAAATATTTCCCACCTGCACCCCCAAAGGTAGAAGGTTCTAATCTCTGAAACCTGTAAATATTTCCTTATTTGGAAAAAGGGTCTTGGCACATGTGATTAAGTTAAGATTCAACATGAGGAGATTACCCAGGTTTACCCAGGTGGACCTGAATGACATCAGATGTATCTTTAAAAGAGGGAAGCAGAAAGAGGTGTTACACACACAGAAGACAAGTTAATGTGAGAACAGAGCAGAGAGGGATTTCAAGCTGCAGGCCTTGAAGATGGGAGTCATGTGTCCTTGTGTCCAGACATGCTGGTAGCTATAAGAAGGTGGAAGAGACAAGGAATGGATTCTGCAGTAGAATCTCTCTTTGGAGGGAATGCAGTTATGCCAACACCTTGTTCTCAGTGCAGCAATACTGATTTCATCCTCTAAGCTCCATAACTGAATGGAATTAATTTCTATTGTTGCAAGCCATCAAGTTTGTTGTAATTTATTATAGCAGCCACAGGAAACTAGTACAGTACTATTTCCTGATACTTCCTGTTTACCTCAAATTCATTTGAATTGAAAATCTTTATCAGTAGTAATTATCAAGATAGCTTTCATTTTCTCCAAAAATGTTTTTGCAATATCTTAACATCCTGCTGCCTGCATGGATTCACATAGTAGCGCAAGTCTTTCTCTCACCTTCTCTTATCCAAGCATTCTTTATTCTGGCATTATGTTTCATTTGGGTCTATTTCTCTGTTGTCTGTTCCTCTGGGACATATCAGGAGAGTTTTATTCTCTTTCTTCTGGTAAAAAGAATTCTTTTGGTCCCCCCAAGATTGTTGGGGCCACACTGATTTGTATTTCTCCAATGAGTAGAAATGTGAACATGTCCTATGGCTGCAAAGGCCTGGCAATTGCTATTTTGTCATTTCATGCCCAATCGCATATAAAGTAGACTTTCTTCTAGGGATATCCTAAAACATTTTTGTATACTTCAAAATATCAGAAGAAAATTCAGAAAGCCTGACTCAATATGAATATTTTATTTAGTAAGAAATGAAGTTTGAAGAACAAAGAAACTTCGAATGGAAGTTGGTTAGAACTTACTATCAGTGGGTACAGCTTGGCTTGTAAAGAATAAATGAGTAAGCACATTGTCTTCTCTTGTGACTGGTGACTAGAAATGTATAATCCTTTTCATTGCACAAACTTGTTTGTAGCTGATTAGCTAGGAGACCATAAGGTTAGGCTATAAGGACATGAAGAAAGCTTAAGTTTTGTTTAAGGTCAGAGTCAGCATTTCAGGTAAATTAGGATGGTTTAAGTTTTGGTTATATGATGGTGAATTTTGGTCCAGTAGTATATTCAAACAATGACCTTCATTTTTTTTTTCTTCAACAGAAATAAATATGGGGATCTCAGATCGAAGTACCTAGCATTAAATCTCAGCCTTTACAATTCTTCATTGTGTGAGTTTTTGTAAACTACTTTAAGCCTTGGAATTTCTCATCTGTAAAGTGGAGATAGCAATGGTTGCTGTAAGGATTAAAGAGTTAATATATGCAAAGCACTTAGAACAGTGTCTGGCACAAAAGAAGTACTTGACAGTTGCTGCTCTTGCTATGTTAACATCATCGTCGTCATCATCATCATCATCATCAAGATCATCATTATCATCAGCATGAGACAGTGCTGTCTCATCAGTGTTTCTATCAAAGTCAGGACTGTTTCCATCTGTTGACCTTATCATTTCTTGAGCCTGGCTCTCCTGCTGTAAGTGGCAGGTCCTAGTTCAGGACATATCTTTCAAGTCACACTTGACCATGAGGAATTAATAAAAAGCTTTCAGTTTGTGGTAGGTCTCATTTTTATGTGCTATTATTGTCTGTCAAAAGCAGTAATTTGGTTGAATTACTTTAAATAATATTTGAATTTCCAAGTTTCATTTTGTAGTATACAAGTTCTGACAAAATTTTCATATATATATATGCAAAAGTTTCAACCACCTTTGAAATCAAGGAATGACTGTGGTTTTGTTGTATTCTTTTCCTCCCTCCCTTCCTTCCTTCCTTCCTTCCTTCCTTCCCTTCTTCCTTCTCTCCCTCCCTTCCTCCCTCCCTCCCCTTCCTTCCTTCCTTCCTTCCTTCCTTCCTTCCTTCCTTCCTTCCTTCCTTCCTTCCTTCCTTCCTTCCTTCCTTCCTTTCTTTCTCATTTCCTTCCCTGTCTCCTTCTTTCTCTCTCTCCCTCCCCCAGCATATATATACGAAACACCTATTGAGTGCCCAGCCCCTGTGTTAACTCCTGGGAGCATTTGTTGTGAAGGGCACAGACATGGTTCCTTCACCATGGAGTTTACAATCTAGTGAAAGCAGACTAAAAAATAAACTAATACAATGATAGTGAATTGAAACAGGTGCTATGAAGGCCAAAAACAAGATTCTGAAATGGAGAGAGAGAACAACAAAATTGAATGGGGCAGGATGGGTGCTGGAGTAGCCAGGGAAGGCTTTCTGAGGAGTGGACTTTGAGGAGGAATTGGTAGGATAAGAATGAGTCTGGCCCTGGCTGGGTGACTCAGTGGGTTTGAGTATCATCCCATACACCAAAGGATTGCAGGTTTGATCCCCAGTCAGGGCACATACTGAGGTTACAGGTTCAATCCCTTGTCAGGGCATGTTCAGGAGGCAGCTGATTGATGTTTCTTTCTCACATCGATGCCTCTCTCTCCCCCCCCACTATAAACAAACAAACAATAAATAAATATATCCTTGGGTGAGAATTTTTAAAAAAGGAATGAGTACAATATAGGAAGAAAAAGACATTTTAGCCAGAGGCAGTAGCGTATGTGTTATAAGAAGATAAAAAAAAAAAAACCCAAGGTGTCAAGAGGGAAGGGGGCAAGGGAAGGAGCTGTAGGAGATGGTTTTGTAGGGACAGGCAGATGCTAGCTCATGATCATGCAGGAAATGAGAAGTCTTGGGAAGGAATTTAGGTTTCATCCTAAATACAGTGGGAAGTCTTTGAAGGGTTTTGAGCAGTGGAGTTGTAGGAGTATTGTTCTAATGGCTCTGAGAACACTGAGGAGGGAGATGGGCTTTGATGGAAGAAGGGAGGGAAGGAGAGTGGCTGAACTCCATGGATGAACACTGCACCAGCTCAGGCTGAGGTACCGGTGTACGGACTACGTCCCAGCAGCCCACAAGAAAGATTAGCCATATATTTGAAAGGTAAAATGAAAAGGACATGTTGAGTGATTGAGTCTGGAGTCTGAGGGAAAAGGAGGGATCAGGAAATATGTCAGTGTGTTAAAATAGTAAAAAGTGTAACTCATGAATTCAGTCATGATTCTTCCTGTTGGCAAGTAATTTTTATCTGGGATGTATGCAGGTAGGGTTAGTATATGCAACTATAATACCACACAGCTATCTGTTTCCAGATCAATTAGAGTTTGCTCTAACACCAAAACTGACTCATTGCTCAAATAACTCTGCCCTGATTAGTTCCATTAATAGCCATTAATGTAAACAGAATTATTTTAACTTTTGACTAAGATAGTTAAACTTTGCTAAATCAGACTGATTGCAAATTTTACTTGAATGGTTTGAGTTATGTAACATTTTCAAGGAACTCAGTTTTATTACTTTGAAGTGCATAGACCATTTCCAACTAGCCCAAGAAAATACTGCCAAGTAGTGATCCCATAGGACCTACTTTAATGGTTGATAAGATGGTTTAAAATAGCATAGCAACTATTTATAATTTAATGTTTCTATAAGTGTTGAAATTTTTATTTTCTGGTACATTAAGCACATCCATTTTAGTTTTATTTACACTATTTCCTTGACAAGATCCTTTTTAAAAGAGGTAATAAAATATTATTTTATGTTCAAAGTACTCTAATGTGTTATTAATGGAGTACCAGTAACAGAGCTTTACAGTTTTATAACATCTTAGTCAATATTTAAATGTGTTCACAGTATCCACCATAAATAAGTCCGTCTAAGAACTGAAGTTGAGCAGAACTGCAAAGCATCTGTGAGCTTCCTGATTGTTCTGTGTTATTATCCTTAGCAGGCATTTCTTATTTAACATCCGTCCACAAAGCTGTGGCAGCCTAAATTATCTTGCATGCAGGCCATTCACAATTCTTGACAGACATCTATATAAACTATGAAATAACACTTGTGTTTCCTTTATAACCTGCAACCCAAATGATAGTTTATTCTCTTTCTGAACATTAAAGTGTTAGGGATCACCTCCTAAATGAGGTCATTCTATTTCCTGACCATGTTAATTGGAAGCATTTTTATGTTGATATGAAATTCTCTGTAGCTTTTACTTGTTAGTTTAAAAAATTCATAGGAAAGTCTATTGCCCTTTTCCACAGGAGAATGCGTGCGTTTGCATCTATACCCACATCTAGATCGACATCTACCTCCACTTCCACATGTGCGACACAATTATGTCTGTGTCTGTGTGTGTGTATTTACGTTTTTAGAGTCCTCTGGGCACTCCTCTAGTCCAAGTTAAATACCTCTATTTCCTTCAGTGGTTCCTCAGCTTAGTTTTCAACCCCTTTTCTGAAGATATTTGTCTATCTTCTCTGTGTGGGATTAACTCAAATGTGAAGCAGACTTTTTCTTTCCTGAAAGGTGTTTTGGATGATTTTCTCTGGTTTATAAAGCTGTTTTCCTCATGCTGTGCATTTCAGGGGAAACTGCATTGTTCATTGGCCTCTGCTGGGCAGACAGCAGTGCCTTTAGTACATGTGGGGGCTACTCTGCCATTCTCAGAGTTCCAAATTCTGTCTCTGTGCTCAGTCTGGGGAATCTTCTCTTCCTCAGCTGTGGGACACCACAACATTTGCGCTTTCCCTCCTGAAACACCCTAGCATGATAGCTGTAGTTCTATTTAGGGTTGGCTTGGGAGTGGCCAATCCCATCTGGCTTTTTGCTTTTTCATCAGAAAAGACTTTGAACTCCCCTCAGACCAGGAAAAGTCCAGAACTGAAGGGTATAAAGGGTTGGTCAATAATTCATTTATTCAGCAAATAACTATTCAGTGCCTACTCTCCCTACTCTCTGTCAGATACTGTGTTAGGCACTCAGTATATACAGTCACAAAACAGAAAGCATTTCTGCTTTCATGAGGCTTATATTCAGATGAAGGAGTTAGATGCTAAATAAATATAATATATAAGTAAGGATTATATAATATTTAATAAGTGACATGTGCTGTAGAGAAAAAGAATAAAATAAGATGTCCTCCCGTGGGGAGCAGGGAGTCCCATTTTGACTCCCAAGTTAAAATAAGAAGTTAGATTCTTCAGTAGATTATTGTCATACTAAAAATCACAATAAATTGCTCAGCTACAATAATAACTACTGTTTCTGAGTACCTACCGTGTGGCTGAGGTATAGACGATAACTGCCATACTGAATTCTTATACCAATAAAAATATTACAGAGCACTTACTATGCTCTAGATAATGTTAAGAACACTATGCAACGTTATCTCACCTATCTTACCACTCAGAAAATGAAATATAATAACCTGATTTTTCAGAGGAGAAAGTTGAGACTCCATGTGGTTAGGTAAGTTGTTCAAGGTGTACAATCATAAGAGATGAAGTAGGGATTCAAACTTGAAGTCAGTCTTGCTGATGTCCACAGCCTTCCCTTGGGCCCTGGACCACCTCCCAAAGATGTGAGCTTGTCCCTCTGTTGCCCCCGCCTCAACACCAGAAACTTTATCTTTTCCTGAGCAATATTGATGCTCATTTATTCCATAGACATTGAATGTGGTAGTATTTGGATTTTCAGAGATGGAGAAGTTATAGCCCCTGCCTTGAAGGAACATGTGGTCTTATGGGGAAACAGACATGAAAAAATTTACTTTCATAGCATCCAATCAGTTTTATAATAGTATGCACACCACGGCAAAAATTCGAGGCTCTTTTAACCACCTCTGAATTAGAGAAGGCTTTTTAATTTTAAGACTTCAAGCTTTATTCATTGTTATTTATAGTAAGAAATGCATTTTAAGCTATTATCAATTTGCAGTTATACACACACAATTGGAACAAATTTTTTAATTAAAACAAAACTTTCATGAAAAAATACTTATGTCTAGTACAGACACTATATTCTAACACAAGCTATTTTTACTCTTCTCTTGAAATAAAAATTCTGATCTTAATGCACTGTAAGAAGATGTGACATTCAGGTGAAGCCTTGAGAGATGAGTTAGTGCTACATGAAGTAGGAAATATTATTCAAGGGCAAAAATGGCTTGTACAAAGGTCCTGAGGCAGGAAGGGCAGTGTGGAGTGGAAAGGGCTGGAGTTAAAAGTGGGAAGATAGAAGGTGAACAGTTTGTGAAGGTTGTATAGTGTGAATGGACCAGGCTACAATTGTGCTTTATTCTTTAGACCGGTGGTTCTCAGACCTTAATATACATATGAATCACCTGGAGATCTTGTTAAAATGCAGATCTAATTCAGAAGGC
Organism: Artibeus jamaicensis; assembly: GCF_021234435.1. Taxonomy (NCBI): domain Eukaryota; kingdom Metazoa; phylum Chordata; class Mammalia; order Chiroptera; family Phyllostomidae; genus Artibeus; species Artibeus jamaicensis. The sequence continues at coordinate 8,865,250 of NW_026522046.1, read as the reverse complement.
CTGGAGGGGCAGGGGAAATTCCCAGTTTCTGCATTTCTAACAAACTCCCAGATGATGCATTTGGAGTAGCAAGGCTTTACTATGGGGTACTATTGAAGGATTTTAATGACAGTGATGGGATGGGTAGATTCCTCCTTTAAAATATCATAGCTAATCATATACTTTACCAAGTGTTCTCCTGATATTTCTAGTACCCATACACAACCATTGCAATATTATTGGCTAAATTTCTATGTTGTGCTTTACATTCCCTATGACTGTTTTGTAACTACCAATCTGAACTTCTTAATCCCTTCACCTTTTTCACCCCGCTCCCAACCCTCCACCCTTCTAGCAACTATCAGTTTGTTCTCTGTGTCTGTGAGTCTCTTTCTGTTTTGTTTGTTTGTTTGTTTATAAGTGAAGTCATGTGTTATTTGTCTTTCTCTGACTGACTTATTGAATGTAAACTCTAATTTAAAACTTTTTAAAATAAAAACATAAATTTAAAAAGAAACTTCTAATATCCAAGTAGGGGATGGATTTAGAGGATTAGAGAGGGAGCCCAGTTTGGAGATTGTTTTAGTTGTTTAGTTAGAGTTGCTTCAGATCCAAATTAGAGCAATAGGAATCTGAAAAGAAGTGAAGAAACTGTAGAGAAACTTTTGTAATTTTAAGGTCTCAGTGGTTAATTGGAGGCTGAGACAGAAGGAACAACAAGGATGGGCCTGGACTTTGTTGCTTGAGAACCTGTGTTGTTTTTTGCCAAGATAGAAAGGGAAGAATCCCCCTCTTCCCCTTTGTCTCTTTCTCTACCATTCCCTGCAGGGTTCTAGAAGATGACGAGATTGGTTTTTAACATACTGAAGTTGAATTTGAGCTGGCTTTAGAACTGGTGCTGGAGAGTGAATTTTGGGAGTCATTAGCACACAGATCATAGACGATCTTGAAGAGAGAGACATGTCCAGAGAATGTATAGAGAGAATAGGATTAAAGCAAAAGGGCTTTGGGGGATGAAGGAGAATCTCTCATTGAAGTTAGGGTAGGCAGGAACTCGAAATTGGAGAATCAGGGAGGTGATCATTGTTCCAGAAGTCACAGAGGGAGATTTTCAAAAAGAAGAGTTAGGAAGTTTGTAGACAGTGAATAAATCAAAGGAGAAAATGACTGCTCTCCTGAATGAGGTCCTAGAGAAAGAACAGTGGAGGGAGGACTAAAGAACGTAGGGAAATGATTATATTTTCAGAGGGACTATAAGTGACTCTAGGAAAGGGATGAAAGGTCAGATAATATGCCAACAAGTAAATGAACCCTATCAGCTGACTGTGAGGCACAAAGGAAATGAAGGATTCAAATATGTTTTTGATGTTTTGGGCCTGGGCATTCAGGGTAACACATGAACAGACTCAGAAACTAAGAGACGAAGCTATTTTTTTTATGGGGTAGGGAAATAGAGACAGGGCAATTTGAGGATTTAGTGTAATAACCTGTAGCAATGTCCTGTAGTTTATCTAAAATATGACATTAGTTTGGGTGGGAGGTCAGGGTTGGAAATGAAATTTTAAATAATATCTACAAAGAAGTGGTTTTAAGAATGAAGTTCCCTGTAGTTATGAAAAGTGATCAGCACATGTTTTAGACCTTGGGTCAATTTATCTTGTCTCATTTAGAAAGTCCTGATCGTATCTCACATACCATTACTCCAATTATGTACCACTAGAATTATGCTCTTCTTTCATACTCTTTAGTAGTGGGTGTATCGATATAATGCTAGTTGTGTTGATGTGCTCCGGCCCGCGGAGCAATCAACTGGGGCTCGACCACCTACCTAGAACAACTGAGTTGGGGGGACAAGAGGCGCGAAGAATGGCAGCAAGACAAAAGATTCTGATCAAGCTGCAAACTTTATTTTTCCGAACTGGGTATATATATGGGGGGAGGGAGAGGAAGGAGATTAGGTTGCTTGCTATTGGCTAGCTTGAGACAAAGAAGGGCCCGCTTATTGATTACTTGGGTGCAACTGGTACTCGTGGACACCTCATGTGCCTGTAGCCGATTGGCTTGGGGAGCGCATGCACACCTCATTTACCTGTAGCCGATTGGCTTTGTGGAGCGCACAGGTTCCTGTAATCAATGCAATGTTTTTAGCTAGAAGCCAGGTGTAAGGTTCCCAACATCTGCTCCCCTTTTTATTACTTTGAGGGCGAGGAGAATGTAGATAGGGTAGACTTTAACCGGCTGGGGGAGGCAGAGGCCTGACTCCTCCTGGGCTCATTCTGAGCTCTAGGGTACCTTTTGGGAGGAGAGGAGTTGGGTACCAACCTCTTTGCAAGTCAGCTTACCTCTCAGGAGACTCCAAGTGGCCGTATGTACAGGCCTCTCCTTGCAGTGCTTTGCCTTGCACCCAGCGGTGTCTATCACAGCTACTTGGCTGTGAAGCATACCTTCGAGGGTTATGCTGCTCCCGCAGGAGGGGAACCTGGCAGGAATCGTGGGCTAGCACCCCAGCGGCTGCACGGCTCAGAGTCCGCTCCATGTTCCAGCATTTCTATTTGTTGATGGTGCACCTGAATAGGTCTTCCTAGCACACTGTTAAGTTGGTCTTTGACTAAGTTGGTTATACATCTAAGAATCCAGGGGGCAAAAGAGAGGATGAGGGTGATAGAAACTAAAGGTCCTAAGAGGGGAAGGAGATAGGGGAGAATTCCGTTGAGTCTACCCCAAAGGGGGTGTTCGGAAAGTTCTTTTCTTCTTTTTTCTAAGTCTTCTTGTAACTGTTTTATCTTGCCTCGGACGATGCCTGGTTTGTTGGCATAGAAGCAGCAGTGTTCCTGTAAAGCCAAACAGATACCTCCCTGTTCTGCAGTAAGTAAATCTAGACCTCTTCTGTTTTGAAGGACAACTTCTGCTAGGGAGTCTGCTTGGTCTTGGATGTCACTAATGGTACTGGACAGAGCCTGGACATCATCAATTAGTTGTTTAGAGAGCTTTGTGTATGAATGGACTGCGACTCCCAATCCTGCAGTCCCTGTGGCAACTGCTCCAGAGATGCCTAATCCAACTAATAGGGGTATGAATGTTAATGCTCTTTTTTGTTGCCCCGCAATATGGTCTAAGCTGGGAATGGGGACAGGCTCGTCTCCAGGGAGAACATCTATATCTGGTAGTAAGGTAGCCAAGACACATAGCCCGGTCCAGTTAGCAGGCAAGGCTGAAAAAGCCAGGTTGTTTCTACAAACGAATATTTGTCCATGACCTGGGCAAAGGGGGTTACTATAATTGGTTATGCTTCTACAACTAGTAAACTCTATAAAGCCGACAGGAATGTCGAAGCTATTATTTTGAGCTATGCCTTGTAAGCACTGGGAGGGTGGAAATATTGTAGGTTGGACTCTAAAAGGTAAACTAGGGTTACACTGTAGCTGTTATTTATTAAGGGTGGATATATTGACAGGAATAGCTAAAGGCATGGGGGTGCCTAGGCTCATACATAACCAACAATCCTCGGCTAGGTGAGGGTTAGATACGTTAAGAGCTTGATGTGTGGCTATTTAAATGTCAGCAGTTTGGGTATCTAGGTCTACTCCCCACGGTTTGGGGAAAGCGAGTAATTCAGTGGGGGGTGGATACAGTCAAATCAGTGAATTCTTTAGCCACGGCCTTGATTTCTCGAATGAGAATTAAGGCTTCTTGAATGGGGGGTTTTTGGAGAAGGGGTTTTTGGTGGATTGTTGGTGGCTGGGGTTGTTTAGAATGGGGGCTAGAATACGGGTGGCTGCGGGCGGTAGGTTTGAGGGTGCATAGGGGGGCGGCCGAAAAGCTGGGAGATATTTAAGTAAGGGGGCAGAAGAGAGAGGAGGCCAGTCAAGGTTATTGTAAGAAGCTGCCTCTTTTTCGAGTTCGGCCTCTTCTGCTGGGTTTAATTGGTCGACGTGGTTATTTGAGGAATTATGGGAAGGGTTAGGGGTTTTTTTAATCTCTCCTCTATGTTAATAGAAATTGAGGGGCAAATTGAGGGGGCCCTCGAAGGGGGCCGAGATTGATTTTTTGAAATTTCTTGTCCCTCTTTACAGAAATTTTGGGCTGAAGGGGCCCTCGAGGGGGACCAGGATTGAATTTTTAGAACATCTTGTCCCTCTTTACAGAGGCTCTGGACATCCGGAGAATGCCCATGAGTGACTAAGATTTCTTTAATAAGATTAAAATAACTGAAGACGGTGATAGGGACGGTCTCAGGGCCAGAGATTTGATAATAGTCATTAAGGCAATCTCTGACCCGGTTCCAACACTGCGGGTCAATCGTCCCCTCTTGGGGGAACCAGGGGCACATTTTGAATATAAAGTCAAAAAATAAAACTAAATCCTTTTTCTTAACTCGAGTTCCTCGCACCTTGAGAGTTTGCTTTAATTGACTTATAAAAATATCACTTTGTGAACATGCTTGTCCCATGATTGGGGGCCTTACCTGGCCGAGTTCGCAGTCAAGGGGAGGAGCTCCTGGATCTGTCTCGCGGTGGAGTAGTTGCGGCGATCCAATCTGTGCGGGGAAGTCACTGGCGGGGACGGCGCTTTGTTCCGGCGGCTATTGGGCCCCACATTGGGCGCCACTTGCTCCGGCCCGCGGAGCAATCAACTGGGGCTCGACCACCTACCTAGAACAAATGAGTTGGGGGGACAAGAGGCGCAAAGAATGGCAGCAAGACAAAAGATTCTGATCAAGCTGCAAACTTTATTTTTCCGAACTGGGTATATATATAGGGGGGAGGGAGAGGAAGGAGATTAGGTTGCTTGCTATTGGCTAGCTTGAGACAAAGAAGGGCCCGCTTATTGATTACTTGGGTGCAACTGGTACTCGTGGACACCTCATGTGCCTGTAGCCGATTGGCTTGGGGAGCGCATGCACACCTCATTTACCTGTAGCCGATTGGCTTTGTGGAGCGCACAGGTTCCTGTAATCAATGCAATGTTTTTAGCTAGAAGCCAGGTGTAAGGTTCCCAACATTGATGGTAACAAAGAGCATGCGCAGAAGAGAATAATGAGCTGGAAACTCCCAGGTAAGAGTTCTTTTACCCCAGGGAATTGGCAACTAATTCATTTACAAAGAGCACATAACCAACTCTACTATTCATCCTAAATGATCATTCTTAGTCTGTCCACATACCACCTGCCTGGCTCCCTTCCAAGGCTGTTGACACATATAGCACCATTTTACAAATTAATAAAGGATGTTCCCTCTGGGCAGATGAGTTACAAAATGGTACTCCTCCCTGCCCACCCCCCCCCCCCCCGCATTGAAATTCAGCCCCAGGGCATACCACTTACTCATCATAATTCTTGGGTGGAATTTATGCCCATCTGCCCCCTCTGGCATCTGGGTAAAGTATACAAATTACACAACTGACTGCACCTTCCTTTCCCTAATCCCTTTTTTGTCTTTGTCTCTTTCTATCTCCCTTCCCCTTCTCCTTCCCAGCCCTCCCTCCTCTTCCCTTTTCTTTTTACGCCATTCCATTGGATGACAAGATAAAGGAATTGAGGAGCTTAGGAAGCAATATTTTTGTGTTCTTTAAAAAATAAACATGGTAAAACATACATAACATAAAATTTACCAGTTTAAAGTACAAATTTCAGTGGCATTAAATATGTTCATATTTTGTGCAACCATTACCACCATCCATCTCCAGAACTTGTCATGTTGTGAAACTGAAACTCTGTACCCATTAAACAGTAGCTCCAAACCCCCCTTCCACCAAGCCCCTGGCAACCGCTATTCTACTCTCTGTATGAATTTGTCTACTCTTGGTACCGAATATAAGTGGAGTCATAATATAAGTCATAATATAAGTCATAATATAAGTGTTCTTTTGTGTCTGGCTCATTCCACTTAGCATAGTATCAAGATTCATCCATGTCGTAGTCTGTGTCAGAATTTCTTTCTTTTTAAGTCTGGATAGTATTCCATGGAATGTACACACCACGTTTCGTTTATCCATTCATCTGTTGATGGGCACTTGGGGTGCTTCCACTTTTGGCTATTGTGAATAATGCTGCTGTGAGCACGAGTGTAAAAATATCTGTTCGAGACCCTGCTTTCAATTCCTTTGTGTATATGCTCAGAAGTGGAATTGCTGGATCAGATGACACTTTCATATTCTCTTTTTTTTTTGACACTTTCATATTCTTAAACTTTGCTTTTTATTAACTGAAGTTTCTTGAAAAGTCTAGCACTTAGCTTTCACATCTTTTCTTTCTAAAAAAGGAATAATAGTGATGTAACTCGTGTACCAAGTAATCGGAATTCAGGTTTCTTTTCTCTGCCTTCAGCAATGCGCTGTCATTTCCTGGCTGTTTATAATATCTTGGGATATTTCACAACTTTCCAGTCACTTTTAGTTATTAGACTAGTGCATCTCAATTAAACGTTCTAGGCTTCCTCCTTTCCCCACCCTTCTCCCACCCATGAGTTCAGGCTTGACTCAGGCCCCAGCAGTGGGAGGGGTCAGGTCTGCTCTTCCAGGCACCTCCCTCCAGTCCTCAGGTTTAAGCTCCGAGTGGGTAGGAGGAGGGACAGCAACAGGTGCCTACCTCTGGGCTTTGTTCCCTCTTTCCAGACATTCCCTTTTCTGTAACCTACAGTTTCTATATTTAGCTGCACCTGCAATTGATTAGCCCACTACTCTGTGCTGTTGTTGAAATGTCTTGTGGTTCCTTGGCTTTTTCCTTTGCCCCTAATTGATTGGATGGAAGCTCTTTGTGTTACACATGTCCTGTACATGTTGGTAGGTGAGCATCTTTGCAAGTTCATCCCTGAGTCACTTTGTGGGATGGATTCCCCTGTTGTCAGATGCCTTTGGTAAACTATGTACTGAGAGTTTCTCGGGGCGGGAACTTTGTGGATCCATTAAGCTTACATTTATGTGTTTACATTTTAGAGCTTAATCTTCAGAAGATTAAGTAAACTTAATCTTTACTTCCCAATTGTGGAAGTTCACTTCATTTCCAGATGTTAGTGCTGAGCGTGGAGGTGCACCCTGGCACAGACTAGGACTTTCCCCTTAGCCGGTCCCGTCTCTGATAAGTGCCACATTCTGCTTGGTCTGTCTCCAGTTCTCTTCTTCTTCAGAAACGAAGTCTTATGAAAATAGGAGTTAAAGTGTTTTTGAAATTTTTATTAAAAATTTAACGTTTAAAAGTATAAAAATAAATATCACTTGAAATTACATTATCTAGGAATAACTGCTATTGCGACTTTTTCATGCACATATATATTATTACACATATACCTAAAATTACGTAATTAGTAGTTTTGTATCCTAAATTTTTTCACTTAGTATAAGAATTTTTTTCATGTCATTAAAATCATAATCTATAATGCTCATATTGCATTCTATTGTATTTATTACATTCAGTTAATAATTTTCCAGATTTGGAGCATTCGTATGCAGTAATAATACCTAATGTTTATTCAGTGTGCTAATCACCCCCTTAATGCTTTACATATATTGACTCATTTAATTCTTATAACACACTTTTGAGATCCCCATTTTTGGGGTTAGAAAACTGAAGCATAGGGTGGTTAATAACCAAAATCAATAAAGTTGTAATTGGAAGTTGGTCAAGTTGTAACTGGTGCTCAGCTCATCTGGCTCCTGAACTGTCTGACTCACTGTATGATAAGTACATTGTAGTTTCTACTGGGAAGATTTCTAGAAGTAAAAAGAGTTAGGAGAGCTTTCAGATTCTTGAAGCATGCTGTCCAGTGCCCTCTGGAAAGGTCATATTAATCCCCATTTACAGCAATAGTGGGACTAGCTCGCCTACTGGCTTCCCCAGTGCTGTTGAATTCCTCTTTTGATAATCTTGAATTTGGCACCTCTCTGAATGTTTAAAATAGTCAAAGGATCCAGGGCTTCCCTAAAAACAAAGGAAGTAAAATTTTATACACATGTGGAGTCATTCATATATGTGCCTCAGATGACATTATACCCTTGCCGTATTGGTCTATACATAAGTAACCTGCTATATCGTGAGTAAGTGCTAAGACTACTTGTGCCCAAGACTTGGGAGGAGCTCATTACACCTGTCAAGGGTGCCTTTCAAAATGCAGTGTCAGTATGACAGCTGCCATCATGGGTGATATTCTTGGTATTTTCTCAAACTTTTAGGCAGTTGGAAGCCTTTTTACATTGATAATCTTATAAGAAACTTAGGCTTTGAAAAAAAGCACCGTCAAAATACATCCTGATCACATATAGTTTTACTTTGCATTAGTTTTATGTAAAGTTCATGAAGTGTTCCACGGTCTCTACACTTCCAGGTTACAGTAACCTTTGGTAGCTTGTGTTTTATCCCTGGAACATAAATTCCCTACTATGAGCCTGAAATTCAAGGAACACTGACACTAACAGGCAGAAATCCCAATTATTATTATCATTTTGAGGAAAGTTGAAGAAAATTCCATGAAAATATACCAGGCAAGAAAGTTTTAGAAATATCTACAGTGATTTGGATAACTGCAATTGGGAATCTGCCTTATTCTTTGTGATCAGGTGAAAATTAATCACCAATCCTTTACTAGTTTTTTTGATTAACGTCTTTATCATCACTCTTTCTGAAAACACCTTCACTGAATTACATGTTTCATTATGTTTCATTAAGATTCTGTGTCTTTTGGTTGCAGGTACAGCTTAGTATTTGAAATGCTTTCGATTCTAACAAGTAAGTGCATGAGAGGCAGGGGAGAGGCTGGTTACCTGGAGCAAATAAAGGCAAATTCTACTGTGTTATATTTTGAAGCATGAGTTGCTTGTGATTCTTTCTGGTTTTTATTTTTAAGTGTGACTCTTTGTAGAAGCTTTGTCTCAAACACAATGCTATTGTTGATAAAGAATGAAATGACTGGAGTTGTGCTGAGGAAAAAAAAAAGTCAGCTGAAGGATTTAAAGCAGACCACTGCAAACCAAACGTTGCAATTATCTGCAGCTGAAAACAAGTAGCTTTTAATGTGTCCATTTGGCCAAGAAGAGAGAGGAGAATTATAGACCATTGCTCTTTTCCTCTCTCACTCTCATACTGTCTTCTTCTCCTTTATATAGTTTATCATCCATAATTTCAGGATGTGTTTTGCTTCTTTAAGCTGTTTTATCTGTAGGCTTATGAGGTCACTTGTGTGTGAATTCTTTTGTTAGTCATCTCACCTTTTGCCTTGATGATAGAAAATTGATCAGGCCTAAAGTACAAGTTCAATAGACAACCCCCTTGGTCCTTTGTCTAGGAGAATAGCTACCATTGAAGGCCATGAGCAGGTTACTATTAATATGACAGCCTGCTCTATCTCCCACTGTAATTTATAATGAAATACCTAATCTCCATTATTTTGATCCAAGCAGGCGATCCCATGAAAAAGTCTTTTCATCCAGTTCCCAATGGCTGTTACATGAGAAATGGCAAACCAATAATTTTTGTCAAGTTTTTTAAGCCAACAGAAATGCTTTTCCACTGCTACAGTTTCAAAAGGCACAGATAAAGCTCATTCACTGAGATGAATGAAAAAGCCATCTGGGGTTTTTCTTTTTGACTTCCTTTCCTTTTCTCCATCCTTGTAATCAAATTTGAGCAAAATCAAATGGGGCTTTCTATGAAAGTACCTTTTGTTGATCTGAACGAGCTGGTAATTTACAAAATACCCTTCCTTTGTGAGGAAGGCTAAAGAAAAAAAGAATCAGTAGCTTTTAAAGCTGGGCCTTAGTGGGACTCTAAATGCAATGAAAGCAGTCTGTGTTGAGAGATTGAAATGCATTTCAAAGCCAGGCCTGACTCGGGGTACAAGGAAGAACAGACCTATGTGCATTTTGAAGGAAGAAAAATGTGAATGGAAAGGGGAGAAAGGGAGAGAAACAAGGGGAAAATCTGGATAATACATTAAAGTAACCATAATTTTGGAGATGCATTCATCTTATTGAAATCATGTACGTAACTGGTGAGACCGAAGTCGGATATTTGCTCAATCAGGATGCTCAACAATTTGAGCCTTTACTTTAAAGTTTGGAGCTGCATGGGTTTGTGGAGAAAGTCGGCTCGTGAAGTGTGTGATGTTTTTTCTCCAACTTTTTTTCTTCGTTGCTTTGGGATCTTGTGGGAAGTTTACTTACCTCAAGAAAACCTGAAGATGCTAATTTTCAGACAACTAATATTTGCTATTTTTCCTCTTTTTGCCTGCTAGATTTCCTTGTGATAGTGATTCTTCTTTATCCCTTTGAATTCATGAGAATGGCATAGACATCTTAAAAACAGTAAGTAATGCATAGTTTGTTTAATTATTGGAAGAGTTTGGATTCATCCTACATGGCTAAAAGGAAAATAGGTTTTGAGCAATATTTGCATTGTTTGATGTGAATTACTTTTGATTTGATTTAACTGTTTATGACAGTATTACTATCAGGATAATGTGTGTTTTTCACCACCGCTGTGTATTCTGATAGCTAAATATTATGTAGCATATAATGTATATATTCTTAGTACAACAATTTAAGAAACAATGCAGAAATTGTAGGGAACTGTTTTTGGAGATGTTAAGTTTTCTTTTTTCATACACCACACAGTCTTCCTAAGTACATTTATAATTGTGGTGCTTAGCAGTCATGTTTTCTGAGGACCTTTCTATTTGTGCTTGAAATGAAATGCTCATATAAATTACCTGACCTTTTTTCTAGAAAATAAAATATCCACAGGGAGGCAAAAGTTGTTTTGATATAATGAAGCAATCAAAGAACTTTAAGGTGGTTTAAGTTTCATTTCTTATAATTTAATCATGCATTATAACTAATACAACAACAAAGCTCTGTTTAGAGATATTTCCCCCTTTAGTAAAGTGAAAGTACCTTTTCAGCTTCCTAAAAATAACACAGACATGTGTTATCTGGAGACATACTTTAAAGCAGATGTCACATGTATTTTTTTTCAAATGCAGATGCATCACTGGTGGTTTTTTTTAAGTAACTATGGTGCAAGTTTTAAACATGTAAATACCTTAGTCAGAATGAAACAATACGGAGCGAACCAGCTTTACTGTCTCCGTGAGGGCTGGACCTCTGTTTGTGTTAGTGCGGGCACTGCCAGGCAAGTGCGACCTGAGATTTCCAGGGAGGCAACAATGAGACCTTCGTTTCTGGAGACAAGAAACAAAACAGGATTAAGTGAAACCAAGACCTGTGTTGTTTAACCCTTAAAGTAGCTGTCAAGAGGTGTTTTTTTTTTAGAGATGCTGAAGTGGCGAACTGGTCCAGCTAATTTCACAAAGGTCTATACAAGGACCAAAGCCTTTCCCTTCTAGTTGTTCCTTATAGAAAATTCAAATCCCTGGAAGTTTGTGTTTAAGAAGTCTATTTTCTCTGTTTTGTAGCTTTAGGTTCCTTCCTCAACTTCTTCCAAGTTATCTTTGCCTGTGGTTTTGAGCCATTTGCTGCCTCCTACTGACTAACTTGAATATCGCATGCATGGCAAACTGCCAAGAAGGTGGCAGTGGGGTATTGGCTTGTACTGGTATTGAAGTTCCAAGGTTGTTGTTACCCATAATTTACAATAATTGCTACAAAACAGATGATTAAAGCCTGAGGGGTGGGAGGGAGGTAGAAGAGTAAAATTAATCGGTACACATCTTGACAGATCTAAGTGGGATTTCTCCCTATGAGAACAAGTTGGATTGTTGTGTTGTCCATGCAAACGTGATGCTCTAGATGGTCCGGGCCGTGCTGCTGTGGACGTCACCTCAGTCTGAGACTGAGAGAGAAGCGCAGTGTGCAAGAACTTTTGTTTGAGAGATGTAATAATTATACCAGTTATGCAGAATTTTTCTCATAATATTAATTTATCCCATTTTATATACATTATGATAGTTGTTAAATTAAGGTTGTTGCTATTTTTTTAGTTCTTAAAGAAAATGTTTATTATTTAGGAATGTAATTGTTTTATTGCTGTTCCAAATTACTACCTGGATAGTGATGCTTTGTGTCTTTTGCTTGCTAGTTTCTTGTCTAGTCAATCTTGTAAGGATTTTGCAAAATTTCTCTTCTGTGTTACCTTTAAACACTTTGGGTGAGAGCTAGAGGTACTTTGTCCTGGTGTATTTGTAAAGAGTCTCTGTAAAGGCATAATAAGGAATAGATAATCAGTCCTGAAAATCAGCTAAGGTTCCTGTTTTCACAATTTATCAAGGATTAATTGTCCAAAGCGCTTGTTAGTGGAGCAACACATGTTTCTTCTCCTCCTCAACACAAGTGTAAACATTACTCTGTAAGCACCTGGATTTTGGAAAACTGGAGAGTGAGACATTTCCCACATAACCATTGGGGCAAGGGGAGCCTTCTCAAAATATTTTGCTCTCAGGTCTCATATTCCTGGGTATAATTACTAATGTACTGCACACTGTACTCTTTGCAAAACCAAAACCAAAACGAACAATCAGAGCATCACCAGTGGAAAGTTTAGAAATCCAGACCTCTGTGGGGTGTTCAAAAGTTATTAGAGGGAAGGAGAAGCGGGACATGTTTGTGAAGACTCCAGAGCAACTGAGATTGACTATAAAGTTGTTTTCCTTTTTGTGAAATTAGAACTTCCTTGGGCTTTGTGTCAGGAAGTGGGTGCTACCTTTCCATTACACAACACTATTGAGGTTTCAGGGCTTTCACGGACTACAAATAAAACCCAAAGATGGAGATGAGGCTCGCGCAGACCCAGTTCTTCTGCCAGTAGAACCTATTATCTGAAAATTGTTCTTTTATAATCTTCAGGAGGATCAAGTAATTGTGCCCGTGCTTTGGTGTGCTGACAAGCAATAGACTGCCTGACTAATCAGTGTGTGTTAAAAAGTCACATTCTCTAGTGTTCAGAATATAGGAAAGTGGGTGGCCCGGGTTCATTCCAGTTTTATATTAATGTGGCTGTGAGCTGATCACTGACATTTGGGGGCCTCACCTCCCTCAAGCATCAAATGAGAATGTTATCTGCCCCTCGTTTTTTTGCTTTTCTGGCCTTCTGTGAGCTGGGCAGAAATTTTGACATGAACATGATGATTGAGTGTGGTCAGCTTAGTTGGCAGTGACATAATGTCAAAGAAGACAAGACCAAGTTTCCCCAAACACTGCTTCACTACTAATCCCAGATAGGAGCCAACTTTTGATGACAAGGGAGACAAGGCAAGAGAGTGCAGGGCAGGTGTCATTCTAAAAACTGGTCAAACAGCTCTGTGAGGCAGTGAGCATGGAGCAGCCTCTGAAGTGGAAGCAATGCACCAACTGCCATCACCTTCTAAGATTCAGCGTGGGGAAACTGGGAGCATGCGTGGCAGAAACACTACTTACATAAGACCACTGTTAATAATGGCTTTGATGCAGGCTGTAATAAACACATTGTACATAAATAACGACTAAACAATTAGGAATAGAGAAAATATAAGCCCAGGAAAAAAGAACAGCATTCATATGAAGGCCACACATTTCAAAGTTTGTGTTTTTTTTTCAGTACAGACTTGGCTCAGGCTTTTAGCCACTAAACTAAAAATGGAAAAAATACCATCATTAAAAGAGTAACTTTCATATACAGAGTGTTAGACGTCAGCCCTAATCGCAACAACCCCCAAACTGTCGATCATTACTACCATTTTACAGTGGAAAACCTGTAGGATCAAAGAACTGCAGTGACCTGCCTCTGGTTACACAAACAGCACGAGGCGATGTGGGTTAAACCTGGGTCTCACTGGCCCTTATAGCCTGGGCCTTCCTTGGGTAACACAGATGTCAGCTGACCCCGACCATCCCCTGAACATGCGTAACCTCTTTCTGTTTTTGTCAAAGGCCAACTCCCAATCACAGACCTCAGCTCTTCACTGAGGTTCTCTAATAGAATTCACTTTCCCAAAAGAGTGAGTGAGCAATGCAGATTTCACTGAGAGGGGAAAGTGGTCATGGGGGAGGGGGAAAGAATTTACTTTGCATATCCTACATCAAAACACTTGAACACCCTATTGAACGTTCTGGTCTGTGAAGCGACTTCTCACTTTGCCAATCCTGGAGGTTTCTCTCTTTGACCCTTCCCTCATGCTCCCCCCAGCTTCCCTAGTTGTTTTCTTTAATCCCAGATACCCCTTTCTCTCCCATTCTCTAAATTCCTCATACCTTTATTATTTATTGCAGGAGCAATATGTTTTTGCCCCAGCTTCTAAAATGGAACTTGCAATAAGCTGGCTGGTAATAGTTCTTGCCATGCTTAATCATAGTGAGGATTATGTAGCAATTGAAAAAAAATCCCACTACCATGTTTTCCATTAGGAAAAATATACCAGCTTTTCAGGCACTTAGTTCTGAAAGAATATTCATCAATGGAACTTCATGAGGATACAGATGACAGCATTTCTACCAATAGATATAAACAGGGTATTTCATGATGCTTTTGCCTATAGCTACCCCTGCTCATGGATCCAGGGTGCGCAGGAAAACTTAGAACATGCTACTTGGTGTGGGACTTTGAACAGAAAGTTAAAGATGAAGGGAGAGGTGCAGTTAAGAATAAGATATGAAGGTGGGAGAAACAATTTATGTAGTAACTTACTACTAGAAATGAATTTGAGTCCCCTCTTTTAATTGTGTTCCATAAATTTTATTGTCCCCTGCAATAGGGAATTATATTCTTAATTTACATATTAAATGAGCAATGTCAAGTGTACTTAAATGTAATAGAGTGCTAATGCCTAGAAAGAGGCCACAGATACTGATAATGAAAACCAAGTCTTTAGCTTTACTATCACAAAAGGTTAGACTTGTGATTAGGTATTAGGACTTTTATCAGTTCAGCTTTTATGCCATGTACTTTTAGAAAATATGAAGAGAGAAGTGCAGGAATCAACTACAATGGCTCAACACATATAATTTGTTTGGAGTTTGAGGCATGAAGTGAAAATTGGGAAACATTCTATAAAACTTTGGAATCCCAGGTTTAGAAAGCTTTCAGTGAGTCATTTGTCTGCACACCTGTATATTTTCTGCACAGGTTTTCTTTTAGTTACTGAGGTCTTTGGTTCTCCTTTTTGGCTTAAACAGTTGATGTTATGAGATTCTTAAAGGCTTGAACTTGACTGTCAGCCAGTGTAGCTCTTTTGTCCAATCTGCCAGCCCTTAAAATTGCCGATGTTGCCATAGCCCTAATGAGTACATCCCACAAAAGTGAAATGGAAGCTAAAAATAAATGCCTTTTGATGTCTACAGACTTTTTATAAGGTGCTCTGAAACCAATGAGAAAGTTTATATATGTTTTTTCTCCTATTAAGAGTTACAGAGCAGATTTAATAATGCACAATGCCTTTAATTAGAAAGGGAAGATCTCTCAGAAAATGTATACTGCATCATTGGGGGTGAGAAGACATGGCTATAGTGACAAAAATGTGTTGACAAAAAATACCCCATAGCTATTTTCAGTTTCTTTTATAAACTGAAGGAAAGGCAGAATGCTTCATCCAGTGGAGTAGTTTAGCATCCTAATAGTTCAAAGGTAGGAGCCAGCAATGAAATGAAAATGTGAGCACAAGGAAAATTAAAACACCTGTCCCCCCACTGCTGCACTTCCCAGCCTCCCAGCCCTGTCCCTGCTTCTGCTGTGCAGAAAGTTTGAATTTGGCTAAGCCTCATCCATGAATTTAGGATTTCTGTTGTCTGTTGGGGAAGCCAGATCTAGAGATAAGGCAAGTAAGGCCTTTTAAGACCTTTTCTCAACCTGGCTCAGATGATTTCTCTAAAGCACCTTGGAAATTTTCTTCTCTTTTGGACTGCTAAAGCGTGGCCAAGGAGATAATAACTTGTGTTTTCTCATAGAAAATTCCAAAATGAGCAAGTTACTTCTCTGGTCTCTAAAAAAAACTTCAGCTGCCCACAGGGACAGCACAACCCATGATGAATATGGTGAAAATAAGAAAATAAAATGAAGGGAGGTGGGGTTGAAGTTGAAGGGTGGGCAGAGGGCAGAAGATGAGGGAGAGGAAAGGAAATTTCAAAGAGGTCAGAAACATTGTAAGATTTTAGGGCTACAGTTTTGGAGCCATGCTGTGCCTTAGAGAATGTCTAGCACTAGGATTATCTGCAGGGAGGATCAGCAGTAGAAGGGGAAGGACGACCCTACCTCCAACCCCCAAGGGGCAGCAGAATCTCCAGGTTGCTGTAGTGTATGATTTCAATAGGCCTCTGAACATACTTAACATTATAGTATAGTTTTATACTTGAAATGTTCAAAAATATTCTTTTGTTTGAATAAATTAAACTTCAGAAACTAATGCTCCACAGAATCATCTTGGCCTGATATCTGATGGGAACGAGCAGAGGGTCAGTCATTCTCAGCCTGCAGAAACCTCTGGGTGAGGGGTGAGCAGCTGCGTCAGAATGCATTTGGTACTAGGGGGATGGGAAGAACATAAGATTTTACATATTTATTAAAAAGTGGGCCTAGGATAAAATAGGTTAATAAACCCTCATCTGGACTAACAAGAGCAGGCTTGGGAGATAGTCTTTATTCAACCAATATTTATTTGAGCACTCTACTGGGCTTGACACTCAGTGAAGATGTCTAGAACAGAACTGAACATGTCAATGTGGAGATCAGGTAAGCTCTGGGCTCAAGACAGAAACTTGGGACCATCTTTCAATAGAAATGTCCAGTAAGTTAAGGTACAAAAAGGACACAGTGTATTTAGCAACAAAGAGTTTGGAACTGACTTTGTGAGACCATCTTGGGGAGAGGAATGAGGTGGAAGCCGTGTTGCGGTGGGCTAAGGAGAGTGGGCAGATGAGAGAGGAAACAGCATGTGTCCTTTCAGGCAGCTCGCTGGGAGAGGCAGCTGCACCAGGGTCGGAGCTGGAGTAGAACTTGGGAATTAAGGGGGAGTTTTTTTTAGATAAGAGCTAACTGAATCGTGCAGTATTTTAATACATATGAAACACATAAGCAACTATTAATTCACTGGATGTTCACTGAAATGCATTGTGAGGTAGAATATGAGATGGAGAATGCATAGTTCTTGCTCCCAGGGAGTTTGCAGACTGGACTACTCAATAATGCCAATCATTAATAATAGTGATAGGCTGGAAATACTATGGGTCATAAAAGTAGTAAAACAAGTGCTATGTGGATTAAAATACTGAAGACCAAAGTTTTTTCATCCATGTAGGATTAGGAAAGGTATTATGAAGAAAGCAGACCTTGAAACGATGAAAGATCACAATTGAAGGAGTTTTGAAATCAAAACATAAAGAATGTGAAAGATCAGGTTGGGTTTTGAGTAATTATATAGTAGTCTTAAATGATCATTCAGGAATGTATTGAAGGGTTTTGAACTCCAAGTTTATAGGCTTGGTTCAATTCATTGAGCAATTAGAGGGTTTTTGGTTAAGATAAGGACATGATCCACAGGTCTACATTAAGAAAAAGAACTTGGCAACCATACCTAAAAATGTTTGGAGCAGACTGAAAGTGAGGAAGCTGGTTAGGAAACTTGGGAAATAGACCAGGTGAGAAGGAACCAGAGCCTCAAGCAGGGAAGTGATAGTAGAAATGGAGTAAAAGAGAATTAATTCACTCATTAATTCAATAGATATTAGTGTGTACCCAATGATAAAAGATCACACAGGAGAGATATGTGTGTGAAGGAAACCACAGCTTAGCTTTAATATCAGGAAAACTGCTATAAATAATACATAAACAAATGAATGTGTCTCTATTCTACTAAAACTTTACTAATGTTGGACAGTGAAAATATTCTATGTGATATTATAGTGATTGATATATGTCGTTATGCATTTATCTAAACACACAGAAGGAACAAACACCATGAGTGAACCCTAATGTGAACTATGGGCTTTGAGTAATAATAATGTGTCAATGTAAGTTTATCAATTATAATAAATGTCCCACTCTGGGAAGTGATGATGATGGGGAAGGCTGTGCATGTGTCAGGGACAGGAGTATGTTGGAACTGTCTGTACCTTCCTTTGAATTTGGCTGTAAACCTAAAATTGCTCTAAAACAATAAAGTCCTTTAACAAAAACCCTTTCAGTGGGTACTGATAGTTGAATATTTACATGTCATGAAATATTTTTCTTCTTTTGATGTTTTTTCAATCAGTGAAAAGTGTAAAACCATTCTCAGCTCAAGGGCGGGACTACTGTTTAAGAGCAGAACTAGTAAGTGGAGAATAGCTGTACATGGTTGCCTGAAAAATGTGGAGTCTCCAGGTCTCAAATCACTGACTTTGCACTGCTCAGCAGCACAGGACTGGGAGCCAAGGCGGCCCCATAGTGGTGCTTGGCATGGAGGGAATGGCCAAAGATGCATGGCTCAGGACTTCCAGCTTGTGGTTGGTGCTTCACTGAATGGCCATGTGTGGGAGTGGGGAGGGGTGCAGACTTAGTAGAAAGTCAAAAAAAGAAAGGAGGAGGCTGATAGACTCAAAAAATCAGGAGAATTAGAAGGATTCAGGCTCATGAGAATGGGAAAGAGGCATATAAGGCCAAGGGTTAGAGGCAGAAGACCAGATGTTTGTGGTTCGAGCAGACTTTCAGAACAAATGTGAACCTTATTGGAGCATGAAGCAGCACTGCATCAGGAACTGACCCATGTGGGGAGCATGGGTGTCAATGGAGATGAGAAGTCAAACACTTCTGAGACCAGGGATCCAAGAAGAGCTAAGTTGACACAATTGGACAACACAGCTAGATTGAGTGTCCAAGATGAAAATGAAGATGGCCAGAGAGGTGAGAGAAGAGACTTGTCAGCATGGGCTAGCCTGGCCAAGGACGCCTGGAGAATGGTGCATATTCATACAGGTAGAGAGCAATGTGAGGGGGTGGAAAGTGATGTTCACCAGTCGTCTCCTCCGTACCTCTTTAGTGGGCCTGTATGTAGAGAAACTCATTTGACCTTGAACAAACTGCTAAGGGGAGCTTTATTCCCATTCCAACAGTGAAGAGCTGGAAGTTTATAGAGGTTAAAAGTCCAAAGTCATACAGAGAATAAAATGAGAAACTGATCTCTATGACTGGAAAGCCCATTATCTTTTTCTTTTTCTGTTTTATCTTGTTTATCAGCTTTAATGTGTTTGTTGGTGCCAGCTTCTTAAAGCAGTGTATTGAAAAATATTCTGAGGTAGCTACTAAGGTCAGAATGAGTCGTGATTAATTAGTAAATTTGCCATGGACACAGCACGGGAGAGCTGTAGCTTTGATTCTTTGTATTTGTCATCCCTTGTGCCTGCCCAAAGTGGAAATACATTTCAGTTCAGGTCGGGTGAGTGAGCCATGAACAGGAGGGTGAGAGGAGCATGTTTAACAGACTATGACAAGGCCAACCTGGTTGGCTGGAGGGATCAGACGGCAGCATGACAGGAACCAACCTGGTAAACAGGATGACAAATTCGAAGTTTAGAGTTTGACTTGATCCTGGGAATAATAGAAGGGTTTTTGTTTTGTTTTGTTTTCCTTAAAACAGGAGACCCACATAAGGAAAATGATGGTTAGGAAGCTTAGTCTGGTGGTTGAGATAAGAGGAGAAAGGGAATTGCAGAATGACTGTTATCAGGAGGGAAATGTTGGAAGCCTAGATCAGGGAAGTTAAATAGTGTATGAGTAGCAATAATGGAAAAATAGAGAGATATTTGAAAGAATCATTAGGATTTGGTAACTACTTAGATACAGAAAATAATATAAAAGAGAAGGAGGTCAGGGATGACTGGGATAAGATTTTATGTGCATTTCACTGAAGCTGTTCCTCCCTGAAAGGAGCTTCCAGAAAGAGTCCCATCATCAAGTGTATTTGCAAACATATATACTCAATCCTCATTCTGGAGACTCACAAAACACATTAGCATGTAAAAGGCTCTAAGAAGTCCTGCAGAAAAAGAAGCTTTTTAATTGTGTGTAACCTATCTTTTCTCCCATTTAACTGAACGTCTGTCTCCTCTTACATAGCAGTGTGGATACACAACACATACTTTGGAAGATGCTGGAAAATACTGTGATGCCATGGTCAAAGTGGAGACAACTGTATTTGAACAATAAAAAAATAAGGAAGCTCATTTGAAGAGAAAAAAATGAGTTTTGTTTGGGGCTACATTGAGTTTGAGAGCAGTATCTTAGAGTGCAACCATTCTAGAGCTTGGTGAGGAGGTTAGGGCCGGAGGGATAGTAATAAGCTCAGAGGGGATTGTTGAAGCTGAGACTAACAGAAACTGTTTTCTGAGGCAGGGGGGCATACATGCTTGTCAGTTCTCCAAGTCAGAGAGCGGGAGATGTTAGAGGAGACAGCTAAAGGAGATGAGGGATCAATGCCCAGACCAGTATGAGGAGAATCTGCATAGGGCAGTGCCACAAAAAGTAAGGGAGGAAATGATTTCAGGAGTCTGGTGTAAATGCTTCAGCATGTGAGCAAAGTCCACTCACTCATTTTGGCAAGGAGGTTACCGGTTATCAAGCAGTCAGTTCATGTTGGTGCTAAGCATTCATTCCACAAAAGGGCCTGAGAAAACAGTGTGGCTCCTGCTCTTCAATAGCAGCTCAGATTGTCTCCTGAAGAGACAGTTGTCACACTCAAATGACCACTGTGCTAACTGGAGTTTCCAATGCTGCTGAGCATAGTGGAGGGAGAGGCTGACCTACTTGTCAAAAGCCATACATGCCTTGTTAACATTCTGTTAGCAAGAATGTTAACAAGAATGTGGTTGTTGGCGATATTGTGAAGCTGGGGATGGGCATCTGTGGTGGTTCCTGAGTCTGAAGCCTCTGGTCTCCTGGTTGGTGCCTCTTCCTCACTTGCTGGAGCTTCCTTAGGGATCTCTTACTCTTAGGCAGGGATCTATCAGGGGTGTCCAACCTTTTGGAGTCTCTGGGCCATACTGGAAGAAGAAGAGTTGTCTTGGGCCACACATTAAATACGTTGTGACATGCAATCACAAATAATTGTCATAATGTTTTAGGTCAATTTATGATTTTGTGTTGGGTTGCGTTCACAGCCATCCTGGGCTGCATGCAGGCTGTGGGCCACAGGTTGGACACCCCTGAATCATTCATCCCCTTGAAGCCACCAGTGAGGGGAAGTTTGACATGCTGCCTCTTTCTAGGTTCTATGAAGTGAACAAAGCCAGAAATAAATGTCTAAACTTCTGAAAATATGTGGAGTTTTTCCTAACTACAAATTGTTTGAAACTTAAAGTAAAAGTATTAAGTGACATTTTAGCATACTAGTATATGAGAAAGTAGTTAAAATATTATACATATAATATGTACATAAAATGTATGTGTATATTGTATACCAATGCATGTGTATTAAATATATATTTAATGATTTTTGCAAACATGAATTAAATTATATTCACCAGATGATTGAAAGCCTGTCATCAAAAATAGGTAATTCAGTATGTTCAATATTTAATCATTTTTAATATTTTTGAGGCATAACATATGCAAATAAAATAATTCATAGGATTTTATAGTTAATTATTAGAAAAATGAGGAGAAAACAGATAAAAATAAACAGCTTAAATTTAATATAAAGATCTCATTTTACTCTATAAATAATATTAATATTAAGCTTTGGAAATTGAACTGTGTTCTGAAAAATAAGCTGTATTTGTTTTTATACATGACTTTATTATGTTGGCTTCAGGGAAGGTTACAGAGTCAAGTGACCCAGAATAAGAAGATGCAGCTAAGTGACATTCTCATGCCTCCAAAAAATGAATAAAAGTAATAATTGTCATTTATGAGACCTACTATGTGCCAGGCAATTTGTAAATGATCATTTGTACACAATTTCATTTATAAAAAATTAGGAGGTAAATATTATTATCCCAAAGTTATATGTGATGAAACTGGAGAGAGGACAGGAAATTTGCCCAGCATCACAGAACTGGGATTTGAATTCAACCTGTGGAAAGCTGTGTGCGTTCCACTTTCCACCTGTGAAGTCCTAGTACTGTGTGTGATGAAATGCCTTCTCAGTTGGTGTCAGCATCTTCCCAGAATGACAAAGGAAGTAGTTGATTGTCAAAAGCTATGACAAAACTAGACACATCCATCTGGGTATTAGTGAAGATCTCCAAACATTCCTTCATCACTTTACACTCAGGTGTTGAATTGTGGAACATTTCAAAAATCCTTGAAAGTAGTCTTAAAATTGAATGAGAATGAAGGCAGAAACGTGAGTTTATGCTGAAGTCAGTGGGGAAGGAAATTGCCTGTCAACTTTGTTCATGCTGGAGGTAGATGGTGAGCTTGTTATAAACATCAGATGAAATTACACACCATCATGGGAAGTAGTGTACAGGAGTATCGGCCAACCGTGTCCTATGTTTCAAGCTATTTTAACCTATAGAAAAGAAAAGTTTTACAAGGTCATGGTTAAATTCCCTCTTGTTTTGAAATGATTTTAACCAGGGTAAGTGAAACTCAACAACTTTGTGTTTCAGGGAAATTTAATCTTCACTTCTCTCTGCCCAGAGCATGCCCTCCCATTACCTTGATCTCTTACCTCTGCTCACCACATAAAGAGTTTCGTTTTTCCTGCCTGAACTCTTGTTTTTTTGTCTTTCTATTTGTTTTACCCACTCCTACCTTTGGATTGTCATTATTGCATCCTCCTGTTTTCATTTTGTTTTGCCCTTGGTTGTAGTGGTGGTGGTGAGGGGTGTATCTTCTGGGCATAATACCTTCAGTAAGACAGTAAAAGTTTGCTCTTTGCTTTTGCAACTTCTCTTGTAATCTTGTAAAACAGTACACCTCTATTCTGTTTGTTTGTTTTTCAACTTTAGCCCAAGAGCTTTTACAACTCGCTTCAAATCTCTCTCAAAACTATAGTTTATATCTTTATTTTTGCTTCAGGGGCTCATTTAAGACATTAGTGTCCGAGTTTTTCAGATTGGTCTTAGCTCATTGTTCTCTGTTTTTCTTTATTCTCTCATGCTGCCTTTCTTTTTCTATATCATTTCTTTTCTATCTTTCCCCTTGTTTGTCCTTCATGTCTGTGTTTTTCTCTCCTCTGTAACTCTGGGCAGAATAAACTGCTCTCTATTGTATTCTTTTTCCATAACTTTCCTCTGAAACTCTCCTTTATCTTTTAACCTTAATTCTTTTTATTAAATCCCTCCCCCCCAAATCCATTAACTTTTCTTCATTCTTCAGCTATAAACCTTCCCTTCAGTCTATTTCAAACCCATCAGATGTTTGAATCACTTCCTCACCTCTGACTTTCTTCTTGACCTTCTCTCAACTACTTTGTCACTATCCACTACCCGGAAATTGTACTGACCAAAGAAGTTCTGATGACTTCTTTCTGGACAAATTGAATGTTCTTTCATCTGTGATCCTCATCTTTCTTGGCAGTAACTTTAAAAGATGTTAGATCATCTTTGAAATACTTTAAGGTGGGCTTCTTTTTTTTTTAACGAGTGAAATGTCTTTTAGAGTATACATCATTTTATTTATTTGCTTATGAAAGTCAGAGATAGCTTGCTGTTTGCAATTCTGATAGCTGTCTTAAAAGGCATCTTGACATTTCAGTGGGTTTTTAAAGGTCAGCCACAGGCTTTCTGAATTTGGGCAGGGTCCTCTTCCCTGGAGGATGGACTTCTGAGGCAGTGTTATACCACCCATACATGCTGAATTTCCCTAAATCTAACTTGCAAGTTATTTCCATAGACAGGGAATCTAGATAAATGACTTTTTAAAAATAAAAAAAAGTTCCCTTGGTCACCTTTCCTTTGTGAACAAACTTCAAACCTCCTCATGCTCAAATTCAATTGAAAATTAGAATTTTAAATATTCCTGAGTTAAACTTGAAAGAATAAAAACTCCCTTCCACAATTCAAATTAATAATGAAAATTACCTTATCCTTTATTCAGCTCTATAAATATATTTTTGTAACTATTTTTGTTCTTGACAAATTTTAATCACCATTATGTACAACAAGAGTTAAAAGTTCCAGTGATAAGGAAAAAATAATTTAGAGATGATTAAGGTTGTGGTTCTGTAACAAAGGCTTCGAACTCCAAGTTCAGACTGCTGCTATTTTTCCCTGGTAAGTGCAGGGCATGTAGCCTTAGACTTCTCTGACTCCTTCCTGCTGCTTTATGTCACTCCTAGTAACATTATTTAAATATAGCTTTCTTAATTCCTGAGAATGATTCTGAAAAATACTGTTTTGACTAGTAATATAGAGAAGACAAAGAATCCAAAGACAAAGGCAAGATGTGCGCTGACTGATTTATGTCACTTTAATAACATAATTACTTGATGAGCACTTACATGATTTAGTTACTGATCTTCAACCTTTCAGAGATGGGGAATGAATTGCTGATGTATTTCACCCAGGTACTGTCAAAAATTTTGAGCAATGGTATGTATATTCTGTGGTATTTTAGGAGGCATATTCCTGAGTTATATCATTAAGTAGTTCATCATATAAAATAGGGCAGTTTAGTGAAAATATTTCATAGCAGAACCAGACTGTTTTCTAAGTTGGTGCTTTCCTTATTTTTTCCAGTTTGGGTACATTTTAAAGTAGGGAAAAGAATCAAGTACAATCTTTTTCTGATTTATGAGTAATGGAAAGATTCCTAAGTGTTATCTATTCAGCATTCCACCAGGTTTATGTATCTGATAATATTCTTCAGAACACCAAGTCTAGGCATCATTTCTGCTTTGAACTTAGACTTATACCAAAGAAATATGTTTTCCATACATGTGAAGAGGAAATATTGATGATGCTCTCTAGGAGTAAACATACTAGTTAGTCTTCTTGCAGTGAAATGCTTGCTTAGAGCAAACCATCCAATGTAACCCTGTCCAACTTGTTTTATATAGGTTATCAGATTAAAATGATAATGATGGACAGTCTCTAGGAGGTAAATGTGAACATTCATTTATTTACCAACTTGTTTATATTGAGAATTTACAGGTGCAGCTACACTACTAGGTGTTGGGAATGAATCAGTGAGAAAAAAATTGTCTCTAACTCATTGCGGGGAGTTAATTAGAGTTACAGGTAATTCCTGGTTTTATGGACATTTACAATATAGTAGGATAAGTGCTGCAATGATTTAAAGCCCAAGATGCAATAGGAATATACAGGAAGCCAGTCTGGAGGTACATGGCATGACTGAGGGGAAGTAGGGGTGAAGCTGATACTAAAAAAATGAACAGTATCGGGCAGGTAAAGAGATGGCAGGGCAGGCAGAGTATTCCAGGAAGTGGCAGCAGAATGTGCAAAGTCCCAAACGTGACAAGGTGTGATTCATTCAGGGAATGTTGGACAGTGAGAGGAGAGGAGTAGGGAGAAAGAAGATGGAGAGAAAGAAAAGCCCACCTCATGGCCAGTTCATATGTCTTGCTAAGGAGCGAGTATGGTATTTATTCTAAACATAATAGGGAATTACGGAAATATTTTGAACAAAGAATGACATATACATTTTCGTGTTTTACAAAAAGCACCATAGCTATATGACAGGGGAAGTATAAACAGGGATGGAAGTGGAAAGCAGGATCTGGTCAGGAGGGTTTGTAGTCATCTGGGAAGGAGACAATGATGCCTGAGATGAGTAAAGTAGATAAATCTGGGGGACATATAGGAGATAGAATTGATAGAATATGGTCATTGGATATTGGGAACGAAAGAGGGGGAAGATAGTAGAAGGACTCAAGTGTCTGTTTTAGGCAATTTGAAAAAGCGATAGTGTTTAGTAAGAGAGAATAGGAGAGAGTGGTACATTTGGGGGCAGAGAGTAGAGTTCAACTTTGAATATGTTGCTTTTGAATGAGTATGTAAAAGAGAGTGGGGGAATTTTAATTTTGTTTTAGAAGTTGTTAGAGGAGCTTCTCATGGGCTGATTATAGAAATAATAATGCTTCTCAGCATTAACTTTATATTTTAGAACTATTTCCCAAAGAAAAGTTGATGACTCTCAAAAATAGAGATGAAGCTTGGGCAGAGACTTGGTCTTAGCACTTCTCCCAAGGTCAGAAAGGAGGGATTGCCTAGGTGAGCAGATTCAGCTGACAATGGAGTTCCATTGCTGTGAATTGCCAATGGGTCTTCTGGTCCATCTCCTTGAATGGTCAGGTTGGGTTCTGTGTACCACAGCCAGGCTAAGGGGATGCCTATTTTTTGGAGCAGTAGTTAGAAATGTAATCAAGATAAAAATTGAAGTAGAAGTATAATCAAAGCGATAACTGAAGTTAGGGGATAACTCCACTGGTGTGTTGTGGAGGTGAGGAGAGAAGTAATCTAGAGAGGAAAATCTGATGTGTCACAAAATGAAAGGAGCAAAGCAAGTAATATGAGCTGGGTTACCAAAAAGAGGTGTGCTGATTCAGAGGTATAACACAGAGAGTAATGGGTTGGGTATGTAAGCAAATAAGCTGCTGTGGGCCTATCCGTCAGGAACATGGTCTTGGTTGTATTCATGAGGTGGGCAATAGAGCCGATGTCCATGTTACCATACTTGGGTCTTCTTTTCCTGCAGGCCAGGAATGTTTGTAATTTTGGAGATAGTTTCAGTGTTAGAACTTCAGGTCTGAATGCTGCTCCTGTGAGTGAATTAATTATTTGCTTGGGATTTTGAGATAGGGACGGGTGAGTGGAATGGAAGACATATAGGTTGTGTAGGAAAAGCTGTGGCCAAACTCCAAGGAAGAATGGAGGTGTGGATCTTCTAGGAAGTGTTAGGGTGTGGGAATCCTTTTAAGAGAGGTTAAAAATAAAGGTCTGGGCAGTGGGTGGTGGTTAACAGCAATTTCTTGGTGTAGCCCCTCTGTGCAGTTCTAAGGAGCTGGTCTCTTGGGTCACTGGCTTTAGTGAGGAGCACATTAGCATCTCCCCCTGGTTAAGAAGGAAACTGAGATTCTGGGATGGGGCTTTGTAATAGTAACTATATGTGTCCACTTCACTGAGACAGAGGGTGTGCCAATTAAACATTATTTCTGAGTGTGTCTGTGAGCATGTTTATATATGAGACTGGCTTTTGAATCCATGGACTAGGTAAAGGAAATTGCCCTCCTGAATGTGTATGGGTAAAGTTCAATTCATTGAGGGCTTGAATAAAACAAGCAGATGGAGGAAGGGGAAATTCACTCTCTCTGTCTGACTACTTATTCGATTTCTTCTGCCCTTGACTGGGACTTATATGATTGATGCTCCAGCTCTCGTAACTGCACCCCTGGATTTCCTGCATCTCCAGGTAGCAGATTACAGATTATGGGAGTTCTCAGCCTCCGTAAACATCTGAACTAATTCTTTATAAAAATTATACATACGCTCACATCTGTATAGGTTCTGTTTATACAGAAAACCCTAATGTAGGCTTAGAATGAAAATCTCACCCCTACCTCTTATTATACTCTGAGTTGAACATTGAAGAAGGTGCCTGATACCAGCAAAGGGACACAGGATACCTCTGATGATGTCATAGGGCTCAGTTACTGTGGATACAAAGGGCAAGGCCCAATAGTGTTGAATGTGGAGCTTTGTGAACCGGGACCATGTTGAGTGGCCAGACCATTAGAACACAAGAAAATCTGACTTTCTGCCCATATATCAGTTGTATAGACACCAGTGAAGGGCAGGTTTGAATAAGCATGCACATGAATTTTTGGTTCTCCTTGCTACACTGGCCCAGAGTACTCACAGTTGAGAATAGGTATGGGCAAGGCCCAGGTATTCTTCCAACATTTCACACAGGTTGTTGCATTCATTAGGGGTTAGAGGGGCCACCACTCTGGTAAATCTCCCTTGTTGGAATTGACCCCATGCTCCAAGTCAGTTAACTCTGTTGGCTGTGAAATCCAATGATGTACTATCCCTATTAAAGTCTGTAAATCATGGCTTTGTATACATTTTGGTTAATGGGCCTGTCAAATACTTGTCTTAGGGCAGTAACAAAACCAAGAGATTTCCTGTGTAGAGGAAAGAGGACTCACACATTCTATCATTGAGCATTACTCCATAAATGTGATATAAGGAATGCCTCTTGCTTGAATTTCCACATACCTTTAGCTCTGTGTTTCTCTAAAAAATGGCACCAGCAGAAAGAAGCAACAGACACTGGTAGGATCCCCTTCATGAAACTTAGGAGGAATGATTGGGGGTAACACACATGAGGGTCCTTCCAGAAACATTTATGAGTATGAATTTTACCCCCATGGAGCTGACATCAGTTACTGCAGCCCACTTCTTTGCCCTTGAGGGTCACTTCCCTGAACCAGTGCCTAGCCACCAGATCACCTCAGCAGACCAGTTTGGCACATTACCTCTAGAGGGTCTTTAAGAGACATTCATTCTGTGTAATGTGCTCTTGATTCAATTTAGGCAGAAATCCTAAAAGACACTTACTGGACTTTTCTGACCTCTCTAGGAACTTGTTGTTTTGCCTTTAGTGGAAATCTACTTGAGAGGCAATTCTGAATTTGCTGTTAGCAGATGATTGTGGTCTCTTGTCTTAGTGATTCAGTAGCCTTGACAAAGGCTGGAGTGATTAATGACTGTATGGATGTCCTGGATACAGTGGGACTGTGGCACTGCACATGTAACGGGCCAAATAGGTTTTTGGCTCATATTAAAAACAAAAACAAAATCCTCATATGCAAAGCTGGTGTTCTTACTGTGAGAATATTCCAAAAGGATAAAAACCCATCCAACCATTATTTACTCTTTCAGTGTCTACCAGCTTTTAAATATCCTCAGATGTTTTGCATTACATAGACAGGGAGCCATGCTTAGAACATAGAACTAACTAGGAGTATAAGGGATGATAAAAATTAAAGTTCATTGGTTTTAAGTTGTTTTGGGGGCTAGAAATGGAGGTCTGAGCAGGGGGAGCTTGCAGGTCTTTATCCTCATCCTCATCACCTACCTGGAGCACCTCTACTTTATCTAGACTCTCAGGTAAGATTCCTTTTACAGTGCTCTTCTTGGCTAAAAAACCAAGACTCTAAAAACCATTGGTGTAACTTTTCTTATTTGTAGATGTGGAAACTGGTCCTTAGAGCAATAGTGTGACCCATAGTCAAGGCATAATTTTGGCCTCCTGACATTAAGTCTGGTTCCCCGGACTGTCTCCTAAGTTCTCAGTAAGGCTCCAGGGACAAGCAACGTCATGAGTGATCTAGTCTCATAGGGTACATTAGAGATACACTAGTTCCATGTGAATTTATCAGGGACTATGAAGAGAAAGATTTACTAATGTTAAATAGAAAACTAGCTAAAGTTATACAATTTTATCTAGTTCAATTCTCCCCACAATTGCAAATATACTAATGTTAATATTAAGCCTTTAACAGGGAGAACAACATATGCAGTTTCTCAAATTTATTTGACTATAAAATCCTCTTTTTATGGGGCAAATTACGGGGTTAATTTTCCATGAGCCACACTCTTGGAAGCACTCTATTTCAATATGGAGTTACCAATGAAGATCTTGAATCACTGCCAATCAAAAAATATTTTAGAGAAGTTTCGGGCAACTCCATACCTATGGAGGCATAGGTAGAAACCCTTTGCTTCCTTGCACAATCAAAAGGAGGATAACAACCAATCTAAAATCAATAAACCACCAAAATCACCAGAAAATCAAACTGCATGGAACCTTGACAACCAAGGAATTAAAGAAAAAATCAACCAGGACAACCAGACCAGTAAGGAGAACTGTTCAGGCTGACTCTGAAAAACCGCTGCTATATGGCTGAGGGATGGGGCTGACTGTGGACATTGGTAAAGCTGCGCTTAAGGGGAAAACTGAGACCCAGAGCTGACTTGGCTACAGCTAGGGTTGCAGTGGTGGGAGTTACTTCCAGTCTGTTGAA
The DNA here is from genome assembly GCF_021234435.1 of Artibeus jamaicensis. NCBI lineage: Eukaryota > Metazoa > Chordata > Mammalia > Chiroptera > Phyllostomidae > Artibeus > Artibeus jamaicensis. The sequence goes on along the minus strand of NW_026522046.1, from coordinate 8,835,389 downwards.
AAGTGCCATAGAGACATGCAGGCAAGCTGCACCGTTCCCTCTCTGGCCCCTACCACACAGTGTAGCAAAGAGGGTTGCCCTGCCTGGGTGACCTAAGGCCCCACCCCCTTACAACCTATCAGCTGCAACAAGACAAAGAAATATGGCCCAAGTGAAAAAATACAGCAAAACATCAGAAAGAGAACTAAGTGATGAGGAGATTGCCAATGTACCTGATGGAGAATTTAAAGCCCTGGGAATCAAAATGCTCATAGAACTGATTGAGCTTGGTCGAAAAATGAAAGAACAAATACAAGATACCAAAAATGAAATAAAGTAAAATATTCAGGGAACCAACAGTGACAAGAAGGAAACCAGATTCAAAGCAATAATTTGGAACAAAAGGAAGTAATAAACATCCATCTGGATCAGAACAAAGAAACAAGAATCCAAAAAATGAAGAGAGGCTGAGGATTCTCTGGGACAATCTGAAACATTCCAATATCCAAATTATAGGGGTGCCAGAAAGAGAAGAGCACCAGCAAGAAATTGAAAACTTATTTGAACAAATAATGAAGGAAAACTTCCCCAATCTGGCCAAGGAAATAGACTTCCAGGAAGTCCAGGAAGCCCAGAGAATCCTAAAGAAGTTGGACCCAAAGAGGATGGGTTGCACAGAAAGGCACAGCATTATTAAGTTACCCAAGATTAAAGACAAAGAGAAAATCCTAAAAGCAGCAAGAGATAAGGAGACAGTTACCTACAAAGGAGTTCTCATAAGGCTATCAGCTGATTTCTCAAAAGAAACCTTACAGGCAAGAAGGGGCTGGAAAGAAGTATTGGAAGTCATGAAAGGCAAGGATGTACATTCAAAATTACTCTATCCAGCAAAGCTTTCATTTAGAATGGAAGGGCAGATAAAGTGCTTTCCAGCTAAGGTCAAGTTGAAGGAGTTCATCATCACCAAGCCCTTATTATGTGAAATGTTAAAGGGACTTGTCTAAGAAAAAGAAGATAAAAATATGAACAGTAAAATGACAATAAACTCACAGCTATCAACAAATGAACCTAAAAGAAAAACAATGAAAGCAAAAACTAAGCAAACAACCAGAACAGTAACAGAATCCGAGAAATGGACATCACACAGAGGGAGCTCAGTGGGGAGGGGGAAGGGAGGAATAGAGGGGAAAGGGTACAGGGAAGAAGAAGCATAATTAGTAGGCATAAAATAGATGGGAGAGATAAAAATAGTATGGGAAACAGAAGACTCAAAGAACTTATATGTGTAACCCATGGACATGAAATAAGGTGGGGGGGGTGCTGGAGCATTGCGGGGACAAGGTGGACGGGGAAGAAGGAGGGAAAGTTGGGAAAACTATAATAGCATAATCAATAAAAATAACTTTAAAAATTAAAAAATGTTCTAGATGTAAACTGTCTTAAGCAAAATTTGCTCAGGTTGAATTGCACATGTGATATCACCGACTGATTAATTGGAAGTTGAGAGGGAAGTTACCTAAGTAACCAAACAACTACAATTGTTGAAAATATCCTTTAAGACAGGGGTGTCAAACTCATTTTCACCAGGGGCCACATCAGCCTCGTGGTTGCCTTCAAAGCGCCGAATGTAATTGTAGGACTGTGTAAATGTAACTACTCCTTTAACTTTAAGGAGTTGAAATTACATTCACCCCTTTGAAAGCAACTGTGAGGCTGATGTGGCCCCTGTGAAAATGAGTTTTACACCCCTGCTTTAGGGTAATTGTATTGGACAGTGTAAACCTTCCCATGATACTGATTGTATAGATGTTATAGATGATATTTTGGGTGGAGGGAGATACCGCAAATCCCTTTCCTTCCTTCCTTCCTTCCTTCCTTCCTTCCTTCCTTCCTTCCTTCCTTCCTTCCTTCCTTCCTTCCTTCCTTCCTTCCTTCCTTCCTTCCTTCCTTCCCTGATTCCTTCCTTCCTTGAGGAAACCTTTATCCCTTTTTTATTGTTTTTTTCCATTGCTATTTAGCCCCCTTATACCCCTTACCCTCAATCACCACACTGTTGTTCATGTCCACGAGTCCTTTGACCTTTTTCCTTGATCCTGCCATCCCTTAAGACATTTTATTTATTTGTTTTTAGAAAGAGGGCAAGGAAGGGAGAAGAAAGGGAGAGAAGCATTGATGTGTGAGAAAAACATCAGTTGCTTCTTGCATGCCCGCAACTGGGGACCTGGCCTGCAACTCAGGCATGTGCCCTGACCAGGAATTGAACCAGTAACCTTTCAGTTTGTGTGGCAACAACACTCAACCCACTGAACCACACCAGTCAGGGCATAGGTCCCTCTTCTAATTCCAAATAGCTTCAGCATATCTTAAGCTTTCACTATTATAATCATTGTTCTGGGTTTTTATCATTCTTGGTAAAAACCCTTTATAGTTATCAGTACCAAAGCACTAATTAACATGCCACTCACTATTCTATCATTTTACTGACTCGATTAATTAGTAGTCAGAAGAGACAGTACTGCACATAAGTTAACAGCACAGGCTCCCACAGCAGGTTTTCCAGATTTGCGTCCCCGCTCTGCCATTTGTAAGCTTTGTGATCTTGGGTAAGTTACCTAATTCCTCTACGCCTCAGCTTCCTCTTCTGTAAAATGGGGATGCTATTTTTGGAATGTAGTTCTGAATTTTATCACAAAGGGTTTTTAAAAAGATTTTACTTATTTATTTTTAGAGAGAAGGGAAGGGAAGGAGAAAGAGAGGGAAAGAAACATCAGTGTATGGTTGCCTCTCACATGCTCCCTACTGGGGATCTGGCCTGCAACCCAGGCATGTGCCCTGACTGGGAATCGAACTGGTAACCCTTTGGTTCCCAGCCCTCACTCAATCCACTGAGCTATACCAGCCATCGCCACAAAGTTTTTTTATTCTTTGAAAAGAGGTAGTACCAAAGGGAAGAAACACCATCAAAAGTGGAAACTATGACGTTTTTCCGTTTTTCCTGTGTTCCTCAGTCACCACTGCTGGACCTGCTTTGAAACCTTTCTTAGCCTTTATCTTGCATGTGCTGAGTAAAATAAAATCTCTTTTGTGGTTCTTATTTATTCCTCAGTACACTTTATTAGTACTCTTGATGTTCATTTACACAGCATTCTCTGCGTCTTTGAGATCATTTTTCTTTTTGAGCAGTTGAAAGGGTTTGATTTGAGAACCAAATTGTCCCATTCCACAATAAGGGATGCCAGTTTGGGAAAGATCTAAGATATTTGACATTGGTCAGTTGGGATAATTCAATGTGTAGGGTTGGGATTAAGTACCAAGACGAATAGTTCTTCTCTGGCCCTCCTGTGAGTTCTTTAAGCTCCTGTTTCAGGAAAGGAAGGGTATGGTTAAGAAATAGTAAAACATGTTGAATACATGCTATGAGATTTGACCAGACTGCCACAGCTGAGACTGTTGTTGATACCTAAAGATGACTGGAGGAGTTATGGTGGCTGCCTGAGGTATTTTCAACAGAGAGGGGAGACTTGACAAAGGAGGGACTAGAGGACACATGGGGGGGGGACAATTAAGTTAGCCTCTGTGCTCTCTTTTCGGAATCCAGCTCATTTAATGAACTGGTTACATCTATTTACTGGACTGTATCCTACATCAGTTCATTTTTCATCAATAGCAAATGAAGTATCCAAACTATTTTCCTTATAATTCAGATTAGATTTGTGTATTTCTTGCTGTTGAGTGAAGTAGTAGTATAATTTTCCAGTTCTTTTATTTAATAGTTCATATTGGAGTGGGGCCTCAAATGTAGAGGCATCTGGTTATCCTCCTGCACCAGATTTGCATGCTGCTTTGTCAGTGGCTGAGATGAAGCACAACCAACCACGTATGAGTGAGTGGCAGTTCTAAGACCTCCTGATATCATCTGCAGATCAGTTAGCAGTACGCACATGGCTGACTAATTCTGTAATACTGTCATTTAATTAAGAGTCCTAGAAAAAATTTTTTCTATTTCCCAACAACTGAATAGTTATAATAATTGTTAGAATATTTTTATTGTATTTTGTTCCACAAAAACTTTATAATGCTCTTATTTAAATTAACTCTTCATTGCAAGAAACATTTCTGGATGTTTATTGTTGTTCTTCACATTTTCAGATGAGGAAATCTGTAAGGACTTGGTTTATGACTTTTGTGAATTTAAGGAATCATTTCTATATTTTATTAGCTATTCTATAACTTAAGATATTTGTGGAATTTGAAAAAACAGCATTTTACCTCAACACTAATATATTTGGTGGTAGTTAACTCTTATTTATTTTAGAAAAATTTAATTTCAAGCACTTTGGGATGTTTGATTTTAGACCCTTAATATTTAGGATCTAAATATTAAGCACATTGAATTGCCTGGCAGGGCGTATTAGGGGAATGGTCATATATTTATCTGTTCATCATTTCTTTTGGGGTTTGTTATTTGTTAAACAGAGGCTAGAATACATAGTCCATGTACATCAACTTTTTAAAATCTGAAAACCACAATTACATGAGTCTTTTCCTGCACCATCACCTGTAATTTAAACAAATATGCAGAAAAAGTAAAGTTCTGAGTCTGACATCAAACATTGAAAATAAGGAAATAGTGGAGATTTAGGTTTCATGTAAACACCCAAGAGCTTTTGTTTAAGTATTTTATTCTGTTCTTCAATATTGCTGTCTTTCACTTCCTTTTATATTTATTCAATAGAAATCAGAGAAAAATAAATAGAATTGGTCAGAAATAGAATCAATGTTTATGGAGTGACTTGGGGCCAGAACTTCGTCCCCAGTGTTTTGGGGAATTGTGAAGAAGCCAAGTCCTATGTCCTTAGAAAAAAGCCTGCTATGTAGTGGGGAATGGGGGTAGATAAACAAAGAGCAATCCGAGACCCCACTTCCATCTCTCTAGCAGGCCTGAGATGAGATTATTTCACAAGGCAAAGGCCAGAGAAGGCTCAGGAAGGGCTAAGTTGCAGATTTAAATCATGGAAGCAGAAGCAGATAAACTGTGAGTCTAGGATGTGTGTTAGTCTGACAATAAACTCTTTTCTAATTCAAGAAATGAAACTAGCATCAGAGTCTTGGCTCTTTAAATAAGTGGGTATTTATGAAGAGACACAGGGTCATGAAGTATGTATAAGCATTGTTGCTAACTCCTGTATTTCAAAGATAAAGGAAGGTTCTCTAACTAAAGAAGTTGAATGGGTTACGGTTTCTCACCACTCCAAACAGGGTTTTGTGCCCACCAGAGAGGCAAAGAGGGTGGGTGGAATTGTTCCAACAGTTGTAAGAATCTTGGGAAAAATGGGTCTTTTCTTGTGCAGTCAGAGGAGGGACAGCACTTCTGTCAGCTGACGAGAGGGTGGATAAGTAGTGGTATTGACTAGATGTTTGTTCTTTTGAAGGCTGGTTTATAGAGGAGGCCCTTGGGTATCTTCTCTTCTAAGGCTAGTAGATTTACTTCTCATCTTAAGTGACCAGCTAGTCAGTGGCTGGACTGTGAAGATAAAAATGACCTTTCATATAGCTAGATACAAACATATTTCAAATATTGCATTTGGGCTCCAGTGCAGACTCATAATATAATAATGTTGCATTCACCTGCAAGGTATAGACCTTCAGCTATTTTAGGGGACAGACTGTTGATCAAAGAAAGTTTCATTACAAAGCATCACTTTCTTCAGGGTGGGATTTCCAAGCCTGACAGACAGTGTGGTTTGGTGAGTAGATTTTTGTTGGAAGCATAGAATACTACCTAGTAATATGTTAAGAATTAAGAAGAATTAGAGAAAAAGGAGAACTAATTGTCAAAAAACAATGCTGTCCTTCGTTTTGAATTTTGAAATATTAGGGGAAATTTGGAGTTTTATTCTGGAAAGCATTCAGACGGTGGCACTTTTTGTTGCTGTTTAAAGAGGGTAGCAAAAGGCATGTGATGCAGCTGCTGCTCATTGATATTAAGATGTTTTCATGGAAGGGAAAAACATAATTCAACAGTGCTCTGCTCATTTTATAGATGAGAAAACTAAAGCTCAGAAAGGTTAATTGTATTTTTGGAGGTTATGTAATTAATTAAAAAGGGTCTAGGGCTTGAACCAAAGTGCTTCTGATTCCATAATCCATGCATTTATACCTAAGATAATAAGGTAGATATGATAGATATAATAGATGAAACAATTGTAGAACCAAACAATGGTTCTAGAAAAATTAAAATTTGCTAAAGAAAATTGGAAGACAGTAATGTCATACACAGCCCTGGGGAAACATTTCTCTGTGGGTCCCCACTGTTGCTGTTAGATGTTGACTCAGTTTATATCAAGATACTTTAATGCATCAAGAGTGTTTCTCACACCAATCCATATGAACCTGTGCACCCCACTGTTCATAGCAGCACAATTTACAATAGCCAAGAGCTGGGAGCAACCTAAGTACCCATCAGTGAATGCATGGATCAAAAACCATGGTACATTTACACAGTGGAATACTACACAGCAGAAAGAAGGAAGGAGCTCCTACCCTTTGTGACAGCATGGATGGAACTGGAGAGCATTATGCTAAGTGACATAAACCAATGGTGAAAGACAAATGCCATATGATCTCACCTTTAAGTGGAACCTAATCAACAAAACAAATAAGCAAGCAAAATATAACCAGAGACACTGAAATTAAGAATAATCTGACACTAACCAGTGGGGAGGTGGGAGAGGATAATGGGAGGAAAAGTGAGAAGGATTTTCAGGAACAACTATAAAGGACACATGGACAAAAAAAATAAAGGGGGGGGGGTGGAATCAGGAGAGGGAGATGGGGGTGGCTGGGGTAGGGGGGCATGGAGGGGGGTAAATGCAGACAACTGTACTTGAACAACATTGAAGTAATTAAAAAATAAAATATGTGGTCTCATAAAAAATGTGTTCCTCAAAGTTGAATAATGTAAAGACTCCTTATTTTACTTATATACTACTTATTAATTATTATTATACATTTTATTAAGAGGAATCTCAAAAGCAAAAAATATATTATAAACTCCCATATACTCAATACCCAAGTTCCACAATTTTTGACATTTTGCTAATTTTATTTTACCTATTTATTCAACTTTATTGTTGCTTGTATATTAAAGAATTAAATCTTCTATCATTCCACCTGTAAATATTTCAGAATGTATCTGTAACAAAAATAGTTTTAAAAATATGATAATATAATTACCCTTAATAAAATTAATAGTAAGTTCTTAGTGTCATCTAGTAACCAATCCATATTCAGATTTTTCTGATTTCTTCAAAAATGTCTTATATTTAGTTTAACTCAAGATCTAAACAGTATCCACACATTGCATTTGGTTGTTTTATCTCTTGACTCAGTTATTTTATAACATTACCTCCTGCTCTCCATCCCCCATTTGCCCCCCTTCCTGTCTTACATGCCATGAAATTATTGGAGAGACAGGGCCATTGGCCTTATAGAATTTGGCTGATTGTACTGTGATGGTATTATTTATAGTCTGGATATTATTCCTAAATCTACTGTATTAAATATAAACTGGTAATTAAACGTAGAGGTTTAATTAAGTTCAGCTTAGCCAAATGCAAAAAAGTCAGCTTCACAAATTTAAAAAAATTGTTTTTTGAAGAAAAAAATGTTTTACTTCCAATTGTCTCACATAATGAATCACATTATACTCGGTAGTTCTACTTTTAGTTTTCACGGTGGTTGTGGTACGTTGGCCTGGTCCTTCCATTATAAATGTTCTGTCAACATTTTGCTAATGGTGTGGCCAGTGTTAATATTCATTGCCTAGGCCGGTTATTCCATTAAGAGTTAGAAAATGGTGATTTAGTAATATTGTCATTTCTTTTGCATGAGCTTGAATTCTTCTGTAAATAATGCTTTCACTGGCTCTTTGTTACACTAAAAAACAGTCTGTACTGGTAGGATAACATACATGTTTGATTCCTTCCTCTAACTTATTCATTTTCATGGTAATTGACTGGTGCTCCAGCAATCTCTAATGGTGACCAAAGAAACATTTTTAGTATCATTGTGGATGTGTGTGTGTGTGTAAAATTTATGTATTTAACCCAGGCATAATCACTATTCTTTTTAATGTTCAAATTGACCCATTTAAGTCCAGTGAGAGCCCTTTAAGTTGTTTCCTGTGTTCTTCCAAATGACCACATTAGTCTTTGATAAATTTCTAGTTTTTTGTTACAACAGATGCTGGAGGCTCATCTTAGGCACTTCATGCTTCACTTGAAATCAATGATTTTTTTCAAGTATCCTAGTTCCTTTTATTGGGAAGTAGTATTTAGAGATAACAATCTGATAATTAGAGAAGAAACTTACATGTTGATGTTAACATTACAATTCAAATGAAAAACTATGGATTTTTTGCTGAACTTTTCAATATTTTATATTGTATTATTTTCTTTTCCACTAAAAAACCTTGGCACCTACCAGTATTAGAATAATTACCTATTTGCTTTATCTTACAGTGTACCTATAATAGCTACACTAATAAAGTAGCCCAAACATTAATACTAAGAGTAAGACTAATGAATGCAACTTAAGATTCCTTTGAAGTTCTTTTTGTCCTTGTAATGTATCCCATAAGGGATATATAGTCAATATTCTGTTTTGAAGTTGTTTTCAGTATTTCTATTCTCTATGGGGTTGTGCCACCATCTTGATATATAGTTTGGTTTATTTGTTTCTATTTATTTTGAAAAGAAAGGCTTTTCCCCTTTTTGATTGAATTTTAATTATGTAAAACATTTACACGGTTCCAAATTCAAAACTATATAAAAAATTAATTACAGCAAATATTTTCATTCCTGCCCCATCCACATTCCCTCTTGTCCTCCCCATAGAAATCAATTTTTATTAGTATTGGTTTATCCTTCCATTATTTCTTCTTGAATGTATAAAGAAAACTACATATTCACATTGATATTCCCCTTCACCTTTCTTACAAAAAGGAAAGAGCATAGGCCAAACATGGCTGCATACGTTACTTTTAAACCTTAACTGCGTATCCTGGAGATCAGTCCTTCACAGTAAGTAGTGATCTTGCTCCTTCCCTTTCACAGTTGCACAGCCTTCCACGGTACGGCAGTAGCAAAGCACATTCAGTTAGTCCCCGCTTACGGACTATTCGGTTTCTTTCCAGTCTCGTGCGCTCATATATAGTGCCACAATAAATACCTTTGTGCCTAGAAACTTTATATTTTGCTTGTTTATCTTTGGAGGAGATTCTGAAAAGTAGACCTGGGATGGATTTCAAAGGTTAAGGGCACAGAAATATTACCTCCCATTTGTGGTTTATTATATTGCGTCCCTATCAGAAACAAGCAGGAGTACTTGTTTCCCCTAGACTCATCAATAAAGTATGTTCTTGAGTTTGTCAGAACAAACTCTTTAAAAGGGAGAACATTACTGCAGAGTACCAATAAGAACATAAGTGACTTTTATTATTATACTACTTAAATATGAGAAACATCAAGCTATATATAAACTTTTATGCTTATAGTTTATATAACTATAAAATGGAACCAAGCATAGACATTAAATATAAACTATAAAACCAACACAATCTGTATTAAAAAATTAATATAAAAATATGCCAATATTAATTGGGGGTGGAATTTAAAGACTAGAGAAATCTGTACTACCTGGAAAGCTCAATCCCAGAAATTGAGAGAATATTTTGAGAAATTCTTACATATTTTGAATATTTATATCTAAAACTTAAGTGGGCTCTTGATAAAAAAAAAAAAAAAAACCTTTTTTTTTTTTTTTTTTCAAAAACTGCCTTACAACCCAGTGATTCCACTTCTGGAAATTTATCTGAAGAACCCCGAAATACTAATTCAAAAGAACATAAGCTCCCCTATGTTCATCGCAGCATTGTTTACAGTTGCCAAGATATGGAAGCAGCCCAGGTGTTTGTCAGTAGAGGAGTGGATATAACAGCTATGGTACATTTACACAATAGAATACTATTCAGCCATGAAAAAGAACAAAATGTTACCCATTGTGACAGCACGGGTGGTCCTGGAAAACATTATGCCACGTGAAGTAAGCCAGTCAGAGAAAGACAAGTACCATGTGGTTTCACTCATATGTGGAATCTAATGAACATACTAACAAGTACAATAGACTCATAGACAGAGAACAGGCTCACCTCCGAGTGGTGAAGGGATTGAGCAGGAAAAAAAAAGGATTTATGGACATGGATAACAGTGTGGTGATTGTGGGGGGGGGAGGGGATGGGTGGAGGCGGAAGAGAACATGGGGGGATAAATGGTAATGGAAAAATTACAATAAAAAAGAACTATGAGAAAAGCTATCTCTTTTTTAAAGATTTTATTTGTTTGTTTGTTTGTTTATTTATTGAGAAGGGTAAGGGAGGGAGAAAGAGAGGGAGAGAAATTTCAATGTGTGGTTGTCTCTCACATGCCCCCTACTGGGGACCTGGCCCACACCCCAGGCATGTGCCCTGACTGGGAATCAAACAAGTGACCCTTTGGTTCACATTTCCTGTGCTCAATCCACTGAGCCACAGCAGCCAGGGCAAAAAGCTATCTTTTTTTTAAAGGTAGTTATAACCACTTTAGGATGAAATGGACAGACAAAAGAAGGTTACTGGCTTTGCTTAGCTACAGAAGTTATAGTGCTAGACTGAGATTATCTAGTTAATTCAGCAAGTGCTTCTTGCATCCCTTATCTTAGTCTGTTCTATATCACCACCACAAATCATTGTCATCTTTACTAATTTGTAGAGACATGGTCTTCAGTGCTGAAGGAATGGGAACATGGATTAATGTGGAGGTTAATGTGAGATACCAGATAACATTTGTTTCTCTATGAATTTTGACTTAAGCGAAGACACATTTTCCTCCCCTAAGAAGAGAGATGGTGAAAGTGAGATGTGGAGAGCCAGCTCTGTGGCTGTCATGAAGACATTAGAACCTTTGTTTTGAAGTACTAAATCTTCTCTATCTAACTCTATCTTTTCTGACTTCTCCCTCCTTCCCTGTTAGAGAGAGTTCTTACAAGAATGAAGGAATGGTTAAAAGTGGGCCAGAGCCAGTCTTTTTTTTTTTAATTAAAATATTTTATTTATTTATTTTTTAGAGAGAGGAGAAGGGAAAGAGAAAGAGTGGGAGAGAAACATCAATGGTTGCCTCTCATGTGTCCCCTACTGGGGACCTGGCCTGCAACCCAGGAATGTGCTCTGACTGGGAATCGAATCGGCGACCCTTTGCTTCACAGGCCCATGCTCAATCCACTGAGCTACACCAGCCAGGCGGAGCCAGTCTTTACAAAGTTTACTTAAACAAAAAACACAGAGTTGTATTTAAAAAGGATGACAGCCACTATATTTTGAAAAATATATAGTCATCAAAGGATGACTATGATGACAGACATTATATTTTTTAAAAATTTTAATGGCAGAAATTGCCACCAACAGCACACAGACCAGACTGTGAAAAGACTGAAGTGATTAAATTCAAGAATATAGATATTGCTTTGCAAACATATCCCATGTTGGTGAAAAGTGTAAGATGCCAATTCCTGAGGTGAAGTTGACTTTCTGAAGGAGCCATTTCCAAGTAAATGCTTGTATCTTCTTAATATACCAGAAATTTTTGTGGGTGAATATTATTCATGGTAATGGCACTCAGGTGTACAACTTTAGTGTGCAAAGTCTCTATTGAAATCAAAAGTCATTGCATAGTATCCCCATTAGTCGCTTAACGGACAGTTTAGCTGGCATGCAGCGCATGCTACAAAGCAACCTGAAAACCCGGACTCAAATGGCTTTGCGTGTTAATGCTGCTCAGGGAAGTGCTAGCTATTAAATATTTTCACAGCATTAAACGTCTTGATACTTAATCTTAAGATTTTAAAAATCACTTATCACTTTTCAGTTGGTATGCACAATTTTAAAGAAACGTTTCAAAAGGAAGCAAAATACATAACAAAACTTGTATATAAATGTTTTCATTTTAAAAGTTTGCACTATGTAATTTCAACTCTCTCATACTGGTAAAACAATCAAGTGAAAATGAATCTTGATTCTTCAGCTTGCACAAAAAATTCAAAAGCAGAACCAGAAATTTCAATGAAGTGTAAGCAAAGTGTTTTAGTAAAAAATAATAATGTATGGCTGATGTTTTCAAAACTTGTTTTTTCTCATTGTTGTTAAATTTATTTTCATTTTAAAGCGGCAACAGTGTTTTCCAGCAGGTGTCACTGTAGGCAAATATAAAGTGATAAATACACAGCTCATACAGCTTGCTGCCAATGGTTCCTTGAGAAAAGAGGTTTGTATTCAGACTTCTCAATTATAATTTTGTTTTGCTTTGTTTTCTGCTATCAGTATCAGTGTCCCAGCATTGTTTTCTGTTCCTATTGATGCTACTCCTGGTGCCACTATTCAGGTGAATGAACGGGAGCCACCGTGTGTACTATGAAATGATGAAACGACTTAACAGCACCCACTTTGGGGGATAGAACTTGTACCATTTTATGGGAGAGAATCCTGAAATCTTGAAAAGTCAAGTTCAAGCATAATGTTTTAATTCTGAAGTCTTTTGAAGGTCTTCCCCGATAGTTTAATAAATAATTTCGGATTTTTATGGTTTCTGTGTAAGTGTTGTTACAAAAATTGAAGTTTCATTAGGAAAGAAAAGCTTTAAAAGCATTCAGCAAAATGGTCCTGGTTGTTGTGGCTCAGTGGGTTGAATGCTAACCTGTGAACCAAAGGGTTGCTGGTTCAAATCTCAGTTGGGGCACATGCCTGAGTTGCAGGTCAGGTTCCCTGGTAGGGATGTGCTAGGGACAACCAAGCATTGATGTCTCTCCCCCTCTTTTTCTCCCTCCCTACCCCTCTGTCTAAAAATAGATAAATGAAGTATTTTTTAAAAAGTATTCAACAAAGCACTATTGTGGGATAAATATGAGAAAGGGAAGAAGAATGGTAATGATATTGGTTCCTAGAGATTATGCTTCAATAGTTGGGTTAGAATTGAATTGGTATTATTTATCCTGCAAAGAATGTCTCATTAGACCCCAGAGAAACCATTTCTGAGCATATCACCAGAAGAAATCCAGAGAATCCATTATTTCTTTTTCCCTCCTTCTTTTTAGTATGCACAGCACAGGGGAGGGAAAGCAAAGTGATAAGGTACTGGCAGGAGAATTTTTCAGGAGTTACTTTTGCCGATTTCAAAGTTTTCCTGTTTCCTGGTAGCTGCGAGCATCTCTGCATAGCTTTCATAGCTTCCATAGCTCCTAAAGCAGTGTTTGGTCTGCATATGTAGACTAGATTTGACAGTTGACAATTTGACACGTGCAGATAGTGTTTAAAGAGAAATGCACACAATAGAAGATGGTCTGAAGTACTCTCCTCATCCCACCCCCAATGCAAAAGGTTTGCATGATTGAAAAAATTATGTTTTATACAGTTCATTCTTAGGAGGACAAAGTTGTGTTCTATGCATCCAAGCAGGTAACCAAAAAATAGTATTTCCATCACATTGTAATCAACTCACAAACTCTCAGGGAAATTGCTGGTTCCTGTGACTACAGTTCTCAGCCCAAAATAGGATCCACATTTCCTGACTCACTTCGTTCCTCTAGAACATGTCGCCTAAAATAGGGTTGTTTTTTTGGAATCTGAAAATGTTTTCCTTTAAATAATACTGCAAAAGTTGATTGAAGCCTGACTCTGTACCTGGACTGTTCTGAGTGCTTTGCACATGTTTTCCAATTAGTTTTCTCCTCAGTCCCCTGTCCTGGAAGATGGCTGCTATCCTTCTCATGACGGCAATTCTCTATTATCCATGGTTTAATTCTCCACAGTTTTAGTTATGTGAGGTCAACCACAGTTTGAAAATATTAAATGAAAAATTCCAGAAATAAACAATTCATAATTTTAAATTTTGTGCCTCTCTGCTCAAAATATGATGAGATCTCATGATGTTCAGACCCACCCTGCCCAGAACTCAAATGCTTCCTTGGTTTTGTCCAGCATATTCATGCTGTACGCACTGCCTTCCTGCCAGGCACTTGGTGGCCCTCTCAGTGATCAGATACACTGTCACGGTATTGCAGCGTTTCTGTTCAAGTAACACTTATTTTACTTAATAATGGCCCCAAAGCACACAAATGGTGATGCTGGCAATTTGGCTATGCCAAAGAGAAGCCATAAAGTAGTTCCTGTGAGTGAAAAGGTGAGTGCAGTACAAAATAAGATATTGTGAGAGACCACATTCACATAACTCTCATTATAGTATATTGTTATGACTGTGGTATTTTCTTATTAGTTATTGTTTTTAATCTCTTATTGTGCCTAATTTATAAATTAAACCTTACCACTGAAATGCATGTATAGGGGAAAACATGGTATATATAGGGTTTGCCATCCAGGAGGGGTCTTGGAATGAATCTCCAACAGATAAGGGGGCTGCTGCATGCTGACACAGGGGCATTTTCAAAGAGCTCACCATGCACAGGATCCTGCAGGCAGGAAGGAAAGAGGAGGGGCCTGGATTTGGGTCTTTTCAAGGCCCCAAACCTTTGTTCTTTATTGCTATATTCCCTCAGCCAAAGTAGCATGTTATTTAGAAATATAACAAAACTACCTTGGGAAGTCACACAAAAAGAAAAATGTACTTTTTCTGTATTTTTGTGTGCTTTAGTGTAGAGACAGCTCCACCCTGCCCAAGGTGTTCAGCTGGAGCCTGTAGAGGGACCAGCTGCGTCTGGAATAGTGAGCCCACACTTCCTAATGATGTTTCCCTGGTTTTGCTTGTGAAACAGAAGCATGCATCTCTGCATTTAAGGTGAGATTCCAAATCCAGAAAAAGAGAAAACTCAATACTTATAAACTCTGAGCTTTAAAAACTTGTATAGTGATTATGAGTTTACGGTGGATTTGAAGTCAGAGAATCCGTGGTTGGACTTACTTTTCAGAGCCTCCATTTTCTCATCTCTAAAATGGTGATAATAGCAAATAACAGCAAAAATATACCCAGTTGGTTCTCTTTATCTTTCAATAACACAGTGGGATAGATACTAGTATTTTATCCCCATTTTATAGAGGAAATAACTGAGGCTGAGCGGTTAAGTCCTTTGCCCAAGTCCATGTAGCTAGTAAGTAGTGGAAATAGGATTTCAATAAAGCTTTTGAAATAAATGCTTTCTTACATTGTTATCACGCCTCCTTACATGGTAATTATGAATATTAAAAGAAAAATTTGAATAATGTAATGTATATAAGGCACTTACTTTACTCAATGCTTGGCATATAACAGAAAACCGGGTTTTTTTTTCGTTGGTCTCTTTTTGATACTAGAAAGGGAATCTTACAAAATCATTCCTAAGATAAAAAGGGAAACTAGGAATCTATCTTAAGGAAATGAGGAATCCATTTTAAGGAATCACTGCATATTTGGATTTCATTTTCTCATCTTCCTATTAGTTCATTAATTATCACTTGGCAAGCTTCTGTGTCTGACAATGCTCACCATTGTTTCTGGAATCTGTTTTCCTGTCCACCTTCTTGTTTTTCCACAAATCTACTGTCCTTCAGAAGCTTATGTATGGCTTCTGTTCTCTTCGCTCAGGCCCCTGGTAGGCGAGGCTTGCTGTCTGTAGTTGCTACTGGACCCACTATTTACACATGCAGGTTGGGAGTTAATGCTCCTAGTAGAAATAGTGTTATACTCAAGTGTGTTTTCACGTGCACACACACACAGAGTTTTCAGTTACAAGTAGAATAGACAAGTTATATTAGAAACCATAAAGATGAATTTAAAAATTTATATAAAATATCAAATTTACTTTTTAAAAGATAACTATCATTTCAAAAGCAACATGCTTATTGTAGAAAATAAAGAATGTAGAGAGATGTCATAATCCCAGCAAACAGAAATAATTGCAGTTAACTTTGTTTTTCTTCTTTCTAAATATATTCTTTTACTTAACTAACCCACGTGATTTTATATCCCTTCAAAATATGTTTCTTCTTTACACTAAAAATTTTGTTATAGATTTACAGTTTGAAAAAACATTTGCAGTCTTGCAATTTATAATGGTGAGACATGGCACACTGGACAATAGAGAAGTTGCTGCTGGAAGTGGCTTCTTTTCTGTCCCACAAGGTGTTTCCTCCAGTATTTGAATACAACAATTATCCAGCTGTCTCTCCCAAAGCGCATTAGGCATGTCAGGAGGCACTTGCAGCATCACTGAAGAGAGGTGCTCAGGAATGGAGCAAATTGGAGGCTGTATGGACTGAGGGGAGGTGGTGTACTGGGCACAGTGTGGGGCTCCCACTATTAGGGTCTTGCGGGGTTGGGATTAGGTACCTGATTGGACAGAATACGAAGCAACAAAGCTCTGTGAGACTATCTTAGTTTGCTGGGGCTGATATGACAGAATGCCATAGGCTGAGGGGCTTACAAACAACAGGATTCTATTCTTACCAGTCTGGAGCCTTGGAAGTCTTACATTAAGCACTGGCAGATTCAGTGTCTGGTGAGGGCCCACTTCCTGGTTCACAGGCAGCCACCTTCCAGCTGTGCCTTTACATGGCAGGATACTGCAGGGAGCTCTCTGGGGTCTTTTTTTAAGGCACTGATCCAATTCATGTGAGCTCTATCCTTATGATATATCAGTTCTCAAAGGCCCCACTTTTTAATATCATCACACTGGGGGTTAGGATTGCAAAATACGAATTTGGGGGGGGGCAGGGAACACAAACATTCAGTCTATAGCAAGTGTAACCTTGGAAACAAGGATACGAGTATACAGTAAATTCCAACTCAATAGAACAAACTGATGTGTTCTCCCTGATAAGTATTAGGAAGTTTTTAAAGGCTATTGACGTCAAGACTCTCTGAGGCCTTGAAACACTTAGACAGATACAATAGCAAGATATGCCTGGGTCTGTGGTTATTTGATGTTGGAATCCAAGATGTGAGAAGTTTAAGACTTTTGCCTTGAAATAAAGTGGAAAACTGGAATTAACTTCAAACAGATTAATAATGGTTGAAGTTTGATGGCAAGAAATACTGATTTAAATGTTTTCAACTTTATGATAATATGTACACACAGGCATAGGTATACATACACACAAAATCACTTCCAGGAGCACAAAGATATGTGATCATTAGGATGACTTGAAACAAAAATTAAATGAGAATATCTGTGGGGTTGAAGTAGTTTTTGTGATTTTTGTGTGGGTAGCTAATTGAAATTAAATCAGCATCAAATTTGCATAGTTTTACTAGGAGTAGAGGAGATGCTGGTAAGGAAGAAAAAGCATTCACAGATTTTTGGGGGACATTCTCTACAAGATTTTCATATCAGTCTAGGTAGGCACGACTCCTCATTTAGCCATTCATTCCTTTCATTCAGCGATGTATCTTTCTTCATATTCTAAAAAGATTTCTACACTTCCCAGAAGAACTTGCTTTAAAAATTAAGGTTTTTTAATCTGAAAAAATGGGGGAAGATTGAAATTGAGACCTTCTTGTTAATCAGTCTGAGAGTCCTGTGATTTGAAATGGATTCATCCATTTATCTATTCATCATCCATGTATCCATCTGTCCATCATTCATACAACATTTATTAAATGTCAGCTACATTCTAGATGCTCTGCTAAGAACTGGACTTTCAAGGCCAAGTATCTTTCCCCATTGCTGGGAGGTGAGCTTAAACTATGAAACAGTCTCAGGCTATAGAATGATCATTGGACTGAGACTCAGAACTGGGTTTGTCTTGCACCCTTATTCACTTTCCCGTTCTCTTTTCTCCCCTAAGCCCTGGGTACTGATTTTCTAACCTTGCCTGTGAAAGAAGAGTAGACCTCTGACACTTGGGAGGTATCTTCTTGCTCTAAGTATAGTGCCCAATATATAGTTAGCTTTTAATCGCATTCTATTAAATAAATGAATAAACAAATCATTATATCCTGTGGCCTTCAGGAATACAAATTTGGTGATATTATAATAGCATACTTTTTCTATAAAATCAACCAAAGCTCAGCCAGTTGAAATAACCTCTTCATATGGGAACAGGTGGTGAATGTCAAGTTGAGAAACCCTATTTTGATGACCTTTCTCCTCAACTCAACCATTTAATGTTTTTTTGCTAAGAGTCACTCAAGGTTATCTCTGGGTGCTTTCTTCTCAACTCGTTCGATCTCCCGTCACTTGTCACACTTCATCTCAATCCTCAGTCCTCAGCCAGTTCTATCTCCATTCTGAGCTCTGGAACATTCTCTCTTCATGGGCCTTCTCCCCTCTTGCAAGGCTTCTGTGATACAGAGCAGAGCAGGCAATACATGGGAATGGGTCTGAGAGCAAGAAGACAAATGACCAGCACAGTCATCTTAGTTGTTTTTATTTTACCTGCTAATTTACAGAGGGCACCAAGACTGAGAGCCATCATTTGCCAAGTTTGTCCTTTCTATTCATTTTTTAGTAGATCCAAGTCTGGAACCTGGGTGGGAAGAAAAGTAATGAAACAAGCAGGATTTATGGAGGCGTTATTATGTCCTAGGCCACATGCAAGGCTTCTCACATATGTTATGTCAGTAAATTCTCCCAACATTCCTGTATAGTGGCTCTCTGACTTCCACTTTGTTCCTAACACCAAATAACCTAACATTTTCTTAAAGTTAATGTCATCTTTGAACCATGAAAGATTTATAGGAAAATCTTTAGATGAAGACTAAAGAATCTTGTGGCATTGTTTAGTATCTATTTCACACATTAGCTTTCTACTTTGATAAGCCTCAGGAATGCTCTGCGATGGATCCCCATGTGTGGGCTGGAACTCACAGGGTCTGTACATGCAAATTTCTGTCTTCTCAGCTACAGACTTGGGGCTCTGTCCTGTCTTCTGCTATTGCCTGCAACTTTTCAAATGAAATTGCTAATGAGAAAATACACTTGTTTAAAATTATGGCTAGCCCTGGCTGGCGTAGCTCAGTGGATTGAGTGCGGGCCTGCGAACCAGACTATCGTGGTTCGATTCCCAGTCAGGGCACATGCCTGGGTTGCAGGCCAGTTCCCAGCAGGGGACTCACGAGAGGCAACCACACATTGATGTTTCTCTCCCACTCTTTCTCCTTCCCTTCCCCTCTCTCTAAAAATAAATAAATAAAATATTTAAAAAAATAAATAAAATTATGGCTAAATTCAGAATAACTTTTTGTGATTTTTACACATTCTCAAATAATAGATACAAAACATACAATCGCCATCATGGGATGGTCAGAAATTTTGAGGGTAGGAAAGAGTTCTTCATGCTTGGAAAGGTAAGGAAATTATGCTGTAAAGTGTTATTATGGGGAAATAGGGTATTCTAGGGAGAGTTAGACCAAATTAATGATAGGTAGCATTTGCTGAGTGTTCTGGTGCTTTACATGTATTAAATAATTAATTCTCACAGCAACCCTATATGTGAGCCCTATTATTATTAAGCTCCCCATTTTGCAGATGGGGAAAGAGAAGGACGGAGAGATTAAATAAGGCCTAAGGTCTTTGAACTAATAAGTGGTAGAACCAGGATTTGAAACACGCCAATCTGATTGAAAGGTTCATGTTTTAAGTCACTGCTTTTTCTGCTTCTATAATGTTTTTTCCCTCCCTTGTTCTATTTTTGTTAAAGTACATCAAGCTGAAAGTTAAACAAAAGTATGTAAGGAAAATGGTTACACATCCGTAAAAGCCAGTGGCGGCAAACTATTAACATACATTTTGAGGAATTTTACTTATAATTAAAAATACCATTTTAATTTTGATATATTTATAGGTAATGAAACAATATAGGTATATATTTCTTCTCATTTTTCAGACCCACAATAATTATGTAATTTTCTTCACTTACGGTAGAACAAACTGTTAATAAATTGAGTGGTTTGTACTTAAAGACTGTTAAAAACTACTTCAAATTACATCTTTACAGTAATCCCGGATTGTTAATTAGCTGAACTACCCACATACAGATATTATAGTTAAAATGGTTTCGAGTGGAAGGTGATAATGACGTACTGCCTGTTTTACAACATGCTCTGTGCCACGCACTTCAACTCCCATTTTTTTAAATAAAAATTTCCGATGTTATTTAAAAGCCCCTTTTCCTTAACAGTGAGATTCCTCTGAGAAACAAAGGTCTTGCTAATTAAATATTTCTATAAACAGTGTCTTTTATCAAAGGAGAAATGTGTGAGAATGAAAAAAGCTCAAGATAGGGAATCTTCTTGGCTCTAGGTACAGAAGAGGAAAATGTCATTCTTGTTGAACCTCATGAAAATACAAATTTTAGAAAAGTTAATTTTTTTGTCGCACTCTTTTTAAAAAAAATAAAATGAGACTAATAATTCCCACCTTTCAGACTTGCTGGGAGGATTAATAAGAATCCGTATAATATCCCCAGCCCAGTGCCAAATACAGATTTCTCAGGGAGGGTTCCTTTTCCTCAGTAAGGCCGTTCACGTACAGCTTTAATGTCAGAACAATCAGCTCAGAAAATCCATCCTTCATGAGGAATGAGGATGGCACAAGAGGAAAGCATCAGGGATGTCTTCTATATAAAACTCCTGCCAAGTACAGATCTCCCTTTCTGTGGGTCTAGGCTAGAACATGAGATGAGGGAGAAATGCAGGGTGTTCTTGGCAGAGTGAGCCCTGGCAAGGGTCTAGAGGTGAAGGAGAACAGGTCAAGTTTATTGTCTGGAAATTTGAAGTTCAGGGGCTAAACAAGGAGAGCATAAAGAAGCTAGAAATAAGGCTGGAGTGACAAGCACAGGATGGGTGATAAAGAATTCTGTTAACTCCACATCCCCAATTTAGCCTTTTATCCTGGAGGCTGTGCCTTGTCCTTGAAAATATGGAAATAATGAAATGACAGGATAAAATTTGAATGTTATTAAAAGCCTTTTGTTGGGAATGGAGAGCAGATTAGAAGGGATCTGTTATGGGTTGAACTGTGTCCTCCTTTAAAAAAGATGGTTGAAATCTTAATCCCTAGTACCTCAGAATGTGACCTTGTTTGAAAATAAGGTCACTGTAGATGTAATTAGTTATGATGAGGTCATACTGAAGTTGAGAGAGAAGTTTCCTAATCCAACATGACTAGCGTTCTCATAAAAAAGGGGAGGTTTGGACATAGAGAGCAGAAGTGCACAGAGGGAAGGCGATGTGAAGAGGCACAGAAGAGGCTGGCCATCTACAAGTCTAGGAGAGAAGTCTGGAACAGGTTGTTCTCTCCCAGACACCATGAGGAACCAACCTTGCTGACACATAGGTTTTGGACTTTTTCCTTCAGAACTATGACACAATGAATTTCTGTCGTTTAAACCACTCAATTTGAGGTACCTTGTTATGGCAGCCCTTTGAAACTAACACAGAACTCAGAATTGCAGATCAGTTAAGAAGACTAATGAGAGCCTGAGCTAAGGTGTTGAGATGAGATCAGGGTGAAGAGAAAGGATTTGAAAGTTATTCAGGAAGTCAAATTGACAGAATTTGATGACCCATTGGATATACAGAGTTAACGGAGTGGTTAAGATGTATCTCAATTGAAGAAAAAGGACAACAATAGGAAAAAGGACTCATGGACAGCAGCATGGTGATCGCTGTGGGTAGGGGGTAGAGGGAGGCTAAATGATAATTGGAAAAATACAATAAAAATTAAATTAAAAAAGAGATGTATTTAGATTTTAGTCCTGGGTCTCTTAATGCTTAGCTGTGCAAACTTGAGCAAGCCATTCATCTGTAGAGTAAGAGTCATGACAGTTCCTTTCTTGCTGGATTGTTGTACCAGATAAGAGAACACATGTTCAATTTCTGCTACAGTGGTGTGGAAAATGCAACGTGCTAACATTTGTGACATATAGTAAATACTCAATAACTGTAAAAAATATGTAGGTGTGTAAAAATAATGAGAATAATCCATTTCCGATGTGGCCATCAGTTAGGCTATGATATTATCAAGGAAAAGGAAAAATGTTGGAGAAAGATGAGTTTGAAAGACTGAATGATAAGTGCAGTTTTAATTAAATTTAAGACATAAAAGCAAATGATATGTTATTAAAAATATACTGCCTTGCCTTTTATTTTGGCTTTTATGAAGTTCAAGTTTTATATTTCTAATTTAGCTAAAAGTTTACGTTGTCCATTAAAGATAATCTCACACAGAAATGACATGAGCACTATGTTTATAGGTTATTAGAGAAAAATTACAAAAATCATATTTGTTTAAAACCCTTTAAAAGTCTATATTGATTGAATTGACTGTTATAATGGAGATAGAAGTATCGACTTTTGACAACTTGTCTGAGAATTAGTTCTTAATTAACCTCAGGTTGTCAACTTATGATCACCCTTTCTCTTGGATGAATGCTCTCAGATGTGGCAATCTATAGCAGAGAAATTGAGTCATCTGGCAGAAATTATCCCTGGCTAGGTTCTCTCTCAGGGCTGCTAGATAAAACACAAGACACTCACTTAAATTTGAATTTCAGATAAACAACAAATACTTTTTAAACACAAATATGTCCCAAATATTTATACTAAAAAAAGTATTTGTTGTTTATTTTAAATTCAGAATGGGCATTTTTTATGTGCTAAACCTGGCAACCCTCTCAGTTCTCTTTGATGGAATGTGCTTCTGTGGAAATCTTTAAAAATAGGTTAGGTTCATAATCATTCTGACTTGAGGTATGGTTTGTCTAAAACTTGATCTACTTTATTTCTCAAGAACCTTTCTTGAGCTCAGGATTTGCAATTAATGATCTAATTAAGAACATGTAAACAAGTACATTGAGAGTAAACACTGCCAAAGGCAATGCAGTATTTAACAGTGAGCAGATGTTGACAGGATCAACCACATATACAATTTCTCAGAGTGATATTTTTATAAGACTTCATTTAAGATTAAGACTTAATATCTGCTTGTTTCATGAAGATGACAAGCCCGTGCTTCCTTACTTTTGTATAATAATGTTTTCATATGTAGTTTATATGATTATGACATAAGAGCACAAGTTTTTTTTTTAAATAATTAGAACCATGGTGACATTTTAAATGACTGGAGGACTAGATAAGATGGGATTAAATACCATATCATTTTAATTTGGGCTTTAAATATATCTATGGAACCCTCTTTGATTTTTTGCAGCTAATCTATTCCTCTGCCTTTTGGGTTTGACAAGAAGCCATTGTAGGACCATTCTGCCTCAGTCATGAACACTCACAACCAAACAGTGGTGCATATGAGAAACTGAAAAGTTTTGCTTGTGAATCTGGGTGTGTGATTTGATTTGATGCAGAAATTTTACTGGTTATTTTGCGTTTGTTCTCTTAAAATTAATCGGGTCTTTTGTTATAAGTCATTCTACTTTGATTTTTCAGAATGATTTATCGTCTTACTTCCTGCAACTTAGTATAATGCTTGTGAAGTGATCATGCCAAGATGAAAATTATATTTCACTTTTCCCGAATATTTATTTACTTAATTATTTTAACATGGATATCAGTTATTAAAAGAGCGTGAGGTAAATTAGAAACACAAATACATTGAGGTCCACTCCTAAGGAGAGTAAAGGAGTATCAGTATTTCCCAGACCACAGATTATCTGACAAATTTATTTATGAAATTCTAACTTATATTTAAAAAAAGAAGTCGACAAAAGAGGTTGTCCTCACCATTATCTCATTGGCCCATGACACAGAGCTGCTCGAATCGACCCTGCCACCTCTAGAGGACACCTGTGAGAAACACTCTTCTTTTTCTTCAGCAAATAGGCACTTCTTTATCCCTCTCCTCTTTTTTTAGTGATAAGAGGCCAGGAGGGAAGATGGAGGGATACATTTAATACAATAACCATAAGACTCTATCCTATATTTATTCATTACTTCCAGTTTTAAACTAAAACAATGCTACAAGGAAGGATATAGAACCCCAACATGCACAGGGACTTGGAAGCATTTAAGAAGAGTACCTGAACAATGCTATAAATCAGGGAAGTCTTCTCAGAGGAAGTGACTTCTAAGTTGAAAAAGAAAGGATGATTAGGAGTTGATAGTGAAGAGAGTATTCCAGGTGGAGGGAAAAAAATATGTGCAAAGAGCCAAGAGCTGAGAGAGAGCCATTAATTAGGGAATTGAAATTAATTTGCCAACTAGAGCTCTAGATTGGATTAAGAAAAGTGTCACTTTTTAAAAAAAGAGAATTTTACCCTGAGGGCTTTGCTGAAGAATCAAGGAGAGTGTAATGTTGTGGAGGACGTAATAAAATTTATACTTTTTTGAAAGTGTAGAATAGAGAATGGACTTGGGGATAAAATTAGAGCCAAGAGAACTGTCACAGTGCTTTCCACTAATCCAGGTGAGGTGATGGTGACCTGAGCCAGGAAATTGGCTGCAGAGTGGAAAACAGTTAATAGGTCTGAGAAATATTTAAATGGCAGCATTGACTGAACTTGATGATAGATGGGTCATGGGGAGTAAAATGAGGGAGGCTGTAAGATGATTTTCTACATTTCTGGACTGGGAAATTGGCTGGATACACTATGATAAGATAAAAAGTAGAGGAACTTGTGTGTATGTAGAGGGGTTAAGGAAGAGATAATGAGTTCAATGTCAAGCATATTTTGTGTACTTGTGGAATTTATTTATTCGGTCAATAGATATTTATAAATTACCAATTACATGGCAGGTCATATGAATGAGGGCCTCAGGAATAGATCAGTGCATATCATATTTTAAGATTATAGTCTAGTTGGGGAGATGCAAAGTATGTAAACAATGCATATAATAAGTATATACAATAAATCTGAGTACTGGCTATAGTGGAGGAAAACACATTTATGTATTGATTAGTTTCTACTTAAAGGTATGATCATAGACATCAAGTAGACACAGGAATTGTCTGTTTTTTTCCATTTCAGCTTTATTACAGTATAATTGATGTAAAAGTTGTAAAATATCAAAAATGTGCATTGAGATGATTTGATACACAGATACATAGTGAAAGGATTTCTTCCATCTAATTAATTCACACTAACTTTCACTACCCAGCCTCCACTGTGGATAAATTCTGTGCAGTCCACTGTTTTATCTGTGTTCCCACTTCTGACCCCTCATAATTCTTTCTCTGCACAACAGCCAAGGTAATCTAACAGCTTCCCATCATGTCTGGAATAAAACCCAAGCTTCTTACCAGGATCTAAGAGGCCTTCTGTGACCAACTCCACCTCCTTCTATGTTTTGAACCATTCTCCCTTTTGCCTTTTGCAATTCAGTGAAGAGAAATGAAATTATTTATATTTTAGAAGCTGAATTAACAATATTTGTTGATGAATTAGATGTAAGTGATGAGGAAAAACAAAGGATGAGGGCAACTCAAAGTTTTTTGTTTGGAGCAACCAGGTAGATGGTAGTTTGCAAAGGTCTGACCATCAAATGAATGGAATAAAACTGTGAAAGAGAAACTTACGAGATAAAAGGAAAAAAAAGTTCCTTTTTTGGCTTCCGTTTTTTTTATGGAAGAGGGTAAAAGAAGCAAATTCAGGACCAAAATAACACTATCTTTGATTTCCTGTGATTGGGATATGTGATTAATTGAAAAAGTCAGTCAAAGAACAGATTCATTGAGAATAGTACTTACAGAACTAAAATGTTTTATTTTAACCAAGAACATGTACATGTGTATTCATTCACCAGTTTTTTGATTTAGGGCCAAGATTGTTCTTTGGGTATTGATCCACTGATCGAAGTATTATTTTATTTACCTTACATAAACCACATCCACAATATATTGTGTAGTATTTCTAGTTTTAATTTCTATAACCTTGGCCAAAATTTAAATTCCCATCTGAAGAAATCTCAAGCTAAAAAACTTCTAGACTTTTATAATTTTCAGTTATTTGTTCTTACTATTGTATAAAACATTTAGTATATTTTTAGAT
This sequence comes from Artibeus jamaicensis, assembly GCF_021234435.1. Taxonomy (NCBI): domain Eukaryota; kingdom Metazoa; phylum Chordata; class Mammalia; order Chiroptera; family Phyllostomidae; genus Artibeus; species Artibeus jamaicensis. Next base: position 8,809,390 of record NW_026522046.1, on the reverse strand, counting down.
CACATATTTTTGTTTTTTCACTCATATTTCATCAGATGTACATTAATACTAAGTAAAATTACAGATTGACAATAGCAAGTATAATTGACATGAAGAGATTTGGAAACAAATTCAGCTGATTCTTGGTAAACCTACAATGCAGTACAACTGGAAGGTGCAACTATATTTAGATTTTCTAGGGAGTGATGCCTTAGGCATCACCCACAGTATATTTCACAGTGGGACTAAAGAGTGTAGGTTAATCTGGTAAACAGAATAGGGGAAAGTTATTCAAGATAATTTCTACTGTGTACATGCACTAGATCTGACATACAAATAAATATTTCATATGTACACACTGTGTAAATATATATTTTTCTTCACCTGAGGACATGCTTAGAGGGGAAGGGAGGGAGAGAGGGGGAGAGAAACATTGATCAGTTGCCTCTCACATGTGCCTTAACTATGGGCAGAACCTAACTACCCAGGCATGTGCTCTGACCAGGAATTGAACCCATGACCTTTTGGTCCACAGGACAATGCTCCAACCAACTGAGCCACTTAGACACACTGGCCAGGGACACAGTGTAAATATTGAAAGCCCTAGCTTTCAGGGGAAAAAAGCTCTCACAACAGTTTCCTACCCGCTCACAGGGTAGAATGTGATAGGGATGTACATGATTGGAGACCAAGATAGCAGTAATCAATCTGAGCAGAATTTTCCTAACTGCAAAGTGGTATCTTTAAAGAGAAAATAGAAATAAAGGAACTAAAATGGCTTTTGTGGAAGTTCAAAGTCAACATTTTAGCAGCCCCAAAATAGGCACTTGGACATAATGACTGTGTTTGGAAAGAAGGAGTATTTTCTGGGATTGAGAGCATCAGATGGTAAAGACAGCCCTGTCAAGCTTGAGAGCAGGGCTGTGTTCCTGTTTGGGAGGGCCCTGGTGTATGTACCAACAGAACGTCCTTAAATGTCAGTGTTCACCAACACAAATGAAGTAGATAATAATTGTTAGCCAATGACTTGGGTTAGATAAATTAAAGCCTTCACTATTGTCTTTCAAGTCAACAAACATTTATTGATTGCCTGCTGTAAGCAGGGCGCTGTGCCCCCAGAGATGCACAAATGAAAAGCATGCCTCTACCGCAAGTTCACATGCACTCCGGAAACAAGCAGGCGTTTCACAACTAATTATGATATAAGTCAAACTAGAAAGTGCTAGTGGCCATATCAGATTCTGGTTATTTTTTCTAGTGAATTTTGGAAGTAAAATTCTTTCTAAAAGATTTAGGTGAATCTTTCAACTGGTTTCATACTCTATACTATGAGGTAACTTATATAACCATTCTATCTTGGTGTAGCTTTCTCATCTTTTAAATGTATTAGCCATATTTTGGGAAACAGTGCACATTGTCCAAAATGCTGTTTATACTAAGTAGCTCCATTTAGGTGATACCAAAGAATTCTATATTATTAATGGCTAAGGAATTTTTTTCTTGGAGTCAAACATTCGTATTTATTTTTCAGCCCCTCCATTCACTCAACTAATTCCAGTTGACTTTAAACTTAACACAGAAATCACACATATTTTCCTCTTTATTATTGTCTCAACTTTTAGCCCATTGCTTAACAGTGAATAGATGAGTTAACTCCTACCTGAGGTCTTTATTTCCTTCCTGTGTTGCCTCTTATGGGAAGCAGGGAGATGATGCTGGTGAAGCTGAGTTCTATAAATTTGCTGCCTACCTCCTTGCAGCATTCTAAGCTTGTTTTACTGAAGTTTTGAAGGGTGCTCCTCCACTATTCTATTTGAAAACAAGCCTGTGACTACATTACCCATATAATTAATAATTGCATAAGTTTTAGTTAAGTTACCCATTAAACAGTGTCGTCTCCAGGCTGAAGAGGCCCGTGTTTTAAAATGCCTCAAAGAGCAACACCCTAACCCCTCAAACATGTTAGTAGCTGTTTCCTCTGTTGCTTGTGCCTTTTTTGGCTTCATTATTAACATTTGATATATGATGACCATGATCTCATATGGCATTCAGAGTGTAAGCACTGAAGTGTTTTAGGATGCTAATGGTAGTTGGGCCTCTAGTATTTTTTGTAATTTATTTATTGATTTTAGAGAGAAAAGAAGAAGGGAAGAGAGAGTGGGGGAGAGAGAGTGGGAGAGAGAGGAGAAGGAAGGAAGGAAGGAAGGAAGGAAGGAAGGAAGGAAGGAAGGAAGGAAGGAAGGAAGGAAGGAAGGAAGGAAGGAATTTGTTGTTCATCTTATATCGGTTGATTTTTGTATGTGCCGTGACCAAGGGTCAAACCTGCAACCTTGACATAGCTAAGCAAGCCAGGGCTGTAGTATTCTTTATGCACTTATATTTTCTTCGCTTTTTAGCCCAATTGTGTGATTCAATCAGTATCCTCAGGGGAATTAACAGTGATGTCCAGGAACATACTTTCTCTGCCTGAAGCTGATAGTTCAGAGTTGTTAATTTTATTTATATCTATCTGATTTATCATAGAATATGTTTCTTTATACTTATTAAGTTGAAATCTAGTTATTACTTTTTTAGCCATTTTAACAAATTGGTAAGATTTCATTGCCTCTTTTCCTAGTTACAAATTTGGAGCTTTTACATTGAATAAGTTTGGGCTTTCCAAACATTTATAAGTATGTTCAATGTCGGCATCAATCTTGGTTCATGGAGAACTTCACTCTGGAGGAAACTACACATATATCCCTCTCTGAGTTAAAGTTTTTCCTGATTTAGGCCTACCCATCATAAAACTGCCTTATGACACCACACTTTCTGCCCCATGGGGATATCTGTCTTCCTCTTGTTCAAGGGCAAGCTGATATACAGCCAGCATGCTCCAGTATGGTTGGCTTATGATAGAGTCCATTCTGATTGGTTGAGTCTTCTTTTATATTTCTTGAAGCCCAAACATTCCCTGTTGTTTATATTTTGAATACCTAAGGTGATCACAAAACAATTAAATGACATCAGAACCACATTTTAGATCTTGTTTTTAATGCATTGTGTAAAACTAATGTTTTGCTTCTCTTTCATGGATAGAGGACAAAGAAAGCCATAAAACAGGTTGAGATAAAACCACCAGTGTAAAATAGAGGAACTGAGTTATCAGCGAACTGCAGTCAAGAATTAATGGTGCATTTATAGGTCTGGCTTTAAGTCATGTATCTGAGACTTCTCGAGCTGCAAGTTCTTTGAATCTTTTAGGTGATGGGAGGACACATTTCTTGTCTTAGGGAAAAGGAGTGGATCCATTAACTTAATATTATTCCCCTTCTTTTTAAAAATATTTTATTTATTTATCTTTAGAGGGGAAGGGAAGGAGAGAGGGAGAGAAATATCAATGTATGGTTGCTTCTCATGCATTCCCTATTGGGAACTGGCCTGCAACCCAGGCATGCGCCCTGACTGGGAATCGAACAGCGATTGTGTGGTTCGCAGGCCAGCACTCAATCCGCTGAGCTACACCAGCCAGAGCTCTTCCACTTCTTATTTTATAAAATGACTAACTTATGGCATGTTCCTTTTAGCCTGGTAAAAATATACCAGAGCTGTCTGAAAAATCTAACAGGTTTAGTTTCTTTAAGGGTTGGGGCTATAGCTTCAGAGTCTTTGGTAGAAGTTTTCTACTTTTCAATGTTTAATTGGGGTCATATAGACAGAGTGGTAAGAAGAAGGAACATGTCCCTAGATTATCACAGAAACCCACTATGTATGAAGATCCTATTACTTATTTTGAACTCCATAAAGTGTTAGTAAGGAGGAATCCAGTTTGGATTGATTTTAATAGGTTGACATCTAGCTAATTATTTTTCAGTAGTTGTGCTTAATTGTTTGCTTACATTTTATTCTTAATCTGACTGCTAAAGTTTCCTGTGGTCTGGGCACTGGTTCCAGAAAGAACCTGAAAATTAATATTTCAATGGCTATGCAAATGTGTTATTATTTTTTGGAGTCAGGATTTTTCTCTGTCAGTGGTCCCCTAGGAAGGTTCAAGGTCAGGCTTGATGATCAGTTGCTGAGGATGTCGTAAAGAAATCCTTGCTCTTCAAAGTGTGGTCCAAGGACCAGCAGCATTGGTATCACCTGGGAGCTTGTTATAAAAGAAGCTGGCTACCTAAGGCCCTTAGACCTATCAGTCACAATCCACAGTTTGACCAGATGCCCACATGATACACACATATAGTAAAGTTTGAGAAGCTTGTTGTAGAGGATATCTAATTAGGATGGAGTCAGGGAATGACCCTGGTAAGGCTAAATGACCTTTCAAGCCCTGCATCTTAAGGTTCTGTGTCACAGTGAGAAGGAACAACCTTCAATTTGGACCTTTCAGTATATGACTAAATGAAAGATGTTTGATGTTAATGTCTTAATGGAAGAGACTTGGGGATGGCAATTTAATTTTCTTTTACTTTTGCTGTTCTTGAGGGTGTATTTGGTACTCTAATGGTACTCAGTTTTGATTCTTGTCTTTTAAAAAAAACAACGATGGATTTATTTGCAAGCCCTATGAGAAAATCTTGAACTGGATTTGGCTTTTTGTGATTTATTATTAGGCATTAGGTTTTATATGTTCATATCCTTTTTTAACTTTATTTTTTTTATTTACACTGCTACAAATGTCCCCATTTTTCTTCTTTAGCCCCCCTCCACTTCCCTCAGGCCATCATCACACTGTTGTTGGTGTATGTGAATTACGAATATATGCTCTTTGGCTAATTCCTATACCTTCTTTTGTATAGTCCCTGACCCCCTCTCCTTTGACAGCTGTCAGTCCGAACCATAAGTCCATGCATGTGTTTCTATTTTGTTCATCAGTTTATTTTGTTAATTAGATTTCACATACTCATGAGATCATATGGTACTTGTCTTTCACTGCCTGGCTTATTTCATTTAGCATATTTCCAGGACCACTCTTGCTGTCACAAAAGGTAAGAGTTCCTTCTTTTTTTTTATGGCCACATAGTATACCATTCTATAAATGTATCACAGCTTTTTTATCCACTCATCTACTGATGGGCACTTGGGCTGTTTCCAGATCTTGGCTATTATAAAGAGTGCTGCTATGAACATAGGGTGCATATATTCTTTTGAATTGGCATTTCAGAGTTCTTGGGATATATTCCCAGAAGTAGGATCACTGGGTCAAAAGGCAGTTCCATTTTTAATTTTTTGAGGGAACTCTCTACTGCCTCCCACAGTGGCTACACCAGTCTGCATTCCCACCAAAAGTTCACCAGGGTCCTCTCTTCTCCATTCCTCACCAGTACGGGTTCTTTGTTGATTTAGTGATGATAGCCATTCTGGCAGGTGTAAACTAATAGCTAATTGTGGTTTTAATTTGCATTTCTCTGATTAGTGACATTGAACTTTTTAAAAAATATATGTATTGGCTATCTATATGTTCTCTTTGGAGAAGTATTTATTTAGGTCCTTTGCCTACTTTTTAATTGTATTGTTTGTCTTTCTTGTGTTGAGTTGTTTACGTTCTTTATATATTTTAGAGATAACCCCTTATCAAATGTATCATTGGCAAATATGTTCTCCCATTAGTGGGTTCCCTTTTCATTTTGTGGATGGTTTGTTTGTTTTTTAGCTGTGCAGAAGCTTTTCAGTTTGGTGTAGTGATTTGTAACGTAAAGCTGGCAAGGATGTATAATGTAATTTAAAAAACTGAAACATGCCTAGCCCTGGCCAGTGTGGCTCAGGTGGCTGGAGCATCATCCCCTAAACTGAAAGACTGATGGTTTGATCCCCGGTCAGGGCACACGCCTGGGCTGCTGTTTCATTCCTGGTCGGGGGGCACACAGGAGGGAGCCAGTCCATGTTTCTCTCTCACATTGATGTTTCTCTCTCTTTCTCTCTCTCAAAGCAATGAAAAATGTCTTTTGATGAGGATTAAAAAAATGAAATATGCCTAAAATTATATAGTGGTGGCTCTACTGTCCTAAAAATATAATGACACTTAAAAATTAATAAAAAATTCTTTCTATGGTGTGAGTAGTTATTCGAATATTTATTTTACTTAGCTATAAGCAGGTTTTGTTACATTTGTGTGTGTGTGTATTTCCATTTGCCTTCGGCTCTAAAAGCAGTTTCAAAATAGGGTAGTAGTTAAATAATTGCATTTGAAGAATTCAGTTCCTTCACAAATTCATTTTACAATTTCTTGTCCAGCAAATAAAGGCAGGCTAGTGCACACAAAAACACAATTTTTCTAAGAACACTTTGAAAAGACTTTAATGAATGAACAAAAAATATACTTTTCCTAAAACTATCTCTGAAGCCCCTTTAATTTCATCAAATCTGTTGAATTAAATCGTCTTGGGTGATTTATAGTGCCACAGACATTTTTGGTTGTCACACTTGTATGTGTGTGGGGCACGCATCTAGTAGGTAGAAGCTAGGGATCTTGCTAACCATCCTGCAGTGCTTCGGACATTCCTCTCCCCTCCCCCAATAAAGAATAAGCCAGCCCAAAATGTCAGCAGTGCTGAGGTTGAGAAGACCTGTATTAAACTGAACTGGTTAATGTGTAAACTTGAAGCTAACTTCTATGCACAAGGATGTGCTATTAGACACATAAAACAATCTATTGACTTCAAACATAAAACAGTTTAAATACAATATCATTGTTTTTACATAAGCAATTGAAATGTCAAAGTTCAGACTATAAGGTAACATCAGGCCAATGGAGTTTGTAAAATGTTGTAAATGTCAGAAGTAACTTTGGGAGCATCCTTTATCCCTTTTCTCCTTTACCTCAGCTGCTGAATAGGTTTCCTATTAAGAGAAGCTAAGCAAAATACTGTCATGAAAATATTGTATATTTCAATTAATAAATTCCAAATAAAAGTGGAATTAAGCTAAAAATTATAAAGAGTCCTTGAATGGCTTGTTGATTAGAAACTAATGTAACTCCTCGTCTAGGATAAAATACCAAACAGGCAGCAGCTGCTGGTAATTTGGTGCAAGTAATTGTAGAGCCAATAAGTTGAAGAAGTGCTTATTAAAAGAAACTGCTTTCCTATCTGCTTGTAAGTTCAATTGAGTAATGCACTCTACATGTGGTCTGACACTGGGTAAATTATACACCTGATTTAAAAACACTCCATTCATAAGAGCTCCTATTTTGCTCATCCATAAAATTTTTACTTTCTTCATTACTACTTGCAGCAGTGTATGGCATAATATCTATCAAATTAGGCTTTGAGGACATCTCAGGCTGGCACCCTGCTGACTTGAAACATGTGCTTAATATTACTGCAGTGCTTTTAACCCTATGAGTGCCCTGGTTAGCCCACACAGGCACGCAGAATCCCTTCCTCTGTCTCTTTGCTGTCGCATCCTCCACCTACTGAGGATGAGAAACATCAAAGATAGAGGGGTAGGGGTTGGAATGGAGTTTAGTCCCTGGGTAGGAGAAATAAGTAGTTGAAATTTATAGAAACAAGACTCACAAAATAAACACTGTGTAACCTACTGTTTCACAGCTTTCAAAAATACGAGCCAAATGTAAACATTTGAAATCAAGGCACTCTATGTACTTGACCTGATAGACTCTGAAAAGCAAAACAAAACATACAATAGCACTTTCTGGGTAACTCACATACAAGCCAACCTTGGAATGCATATTATTTATATTTTTAAATATCTAGGTGACTTTCATTGATTTTAACAAACATTTATTGCCTTCTTTCTCCTAAGCAGCAGGCATTATGCTGGGTGGTAAGATACAGTGATGAACTCATATGGCCCTTGCCATCTTATAGCTCAAATCTTGCAAAAGAGTCAGGATTGCAACAAATAATTACAATAAAATGATAAAATATGAATGATCTCAAGACAATTGTTGAATATTCATGCATGCATTCATTCATTGATTCATGGAAGATGGTATTTGACCCAATTATTCTACCTGCTAGGTTCCCAAAGCCCATACCACCCTACTGTGTATCTATATACACTTTATATCTCAGTCCGATACCATTAAATATAATATCACATGTTCTTTCTTCCTTTTCTTATTCCATGCTGACCTAGCAGTCCAATGATAATTTACCTCCTCACATGGAATGCCCACTGGGGGAAAATGTGCTTGCTAGAGAGTTCCAATATACATTCTTTTTTGTAATAATACCACTTATTTGAAATTAATAAACTGATGTATTAATCATAGTTCTTTTTAAATTATATTTTAGTGATTATGCTATTACAGTTGTCCCAATTTTTCCCCCTTTACCCCTGTCCACTCAGCAACCCTCACTCCCTCAGGTAATCCCCACACCATTGTTCATGTCCATGGGTCATGAGTATAAGTTCTTTGGCTACTCCATTTCCTGGACTGTACTTTACATTCCCATGACTGCTCTGTAACTACCAATTTGTACTTCTTGATGTCCTCACCTCTTCCCCTATTCTCTGACACTGCCCTCCCATCTGGCAAACTTTAAAATGCTCTCCATATCCACGATTCTGTCTCTGTTCTTGTTTCCTTAGTTTGTTTTTTAGATTCAGTTGTTGACAGGTGTGTATCTATTGCTATTTTATTGTTCATAGTTTTTATCTTTTTATTAAATAAGTCTCTTTAACATTTTTTATAATAAGGGCTTGATGATAATGAACTCTTTCTACTTTACCTTCTCTGGGAAACTCTTTATCTGCCCTTTGATTCTAAATTATTTCTTTGCTGGGTAGAGCAATCTTGGCTGTAGGTCTCTGCTTTTCATGACTTTATTTAATGCTCTGGATAAAGTTCCCTATGACAATATACTTTTCATTTTAAATGAATACTTTGTTATTAGTCTTGTGAGATTGGTTAATGTGACTTTATCTCCAAAGAGATGGACCCAACTCTCCAGGCACTGACCAGTTGGTTTGGGGGGACAGCCAAACTCCAGAAACTAGTATAAAGAATGGAAGCTACAGGAGGACATGAGGATGTTTTTTAAAATAATGCCTGGAGGGAGAAAAAGAAAAAAAAATGAGAAAGAGACAGACCACAGAAAATCTTGAGAAATGTCAACCAGCAGACAGCGGAGGAATAAATGCAAAAGGAAGATGGAGAACCTGGATAAGTGAAACCAAGAAAGGGTGTAGAAAGATGGTGGGAGCAGTGCTGAGCCTGAGAAACAGGACATTGGATAAGGCAGTTTAGAGGTCCGTCAGGAGTAGTAGAGAAGTAGGAGATGGTAGGGAACCAGGTTGCATGAAGTTATGGAATAAATGGCTGGCGGAGAAGTGGAAGAGCTAAGTATGGACTCCTTTTCAAGGAATTTTACGAAAGGATGTCAGCTCAAAGAGTTACCTTTTGTAAGAAAGGAGCTCAGTGTGGACAAAATGCAAAGCACTGGTGGAGAGAGAAAAGAGAAATGATGAAGCAAAGTTCTAGTCAAGGCATTCATGGATGTTTTTATTTTTCACTCATTCCTTCTTTCTAGTAGGAAGAGAGCACAGAGAAAGAGTTGGCACCAGCATCTGGGTTAGGCACCCAGATGCTGGTGCCAACTGGCTTAAGTTTAGATCCCAGTTTCACTATTATAGCCTGGGCAAATCAACCTTGGTGCCTCTCTGCACCTGCCTCAGGGGTTGTTGTAAGGAGTAGATTAATTAATATTTATATCCCTCTGGAATAGTATTTGATACATGATAAGCATTTAAACATGTTTGATAAGTAAACAAAGGAGTTAGTCTGGACAAGGGATGGTAACTGATCCTATAGGAATTTTTGACAAAAATCTTTTTCTATACTTCATGAACTTCTCACAGATGTATCTGAGATCTGAAATCACTCAGAGCCTGCAGTGACTAAAATTGTTATATACATCAGCATAAAACGTTCTGACAATGTTATTCCTAGGTACAACTAGGCAAAATTGCAGAACTACATTAAGGAGTTAAAGGGATTTCCTGAAGAAATTGCAAACTAATTTCTGTCACATTTTTTTTGTGAAATCTGGCAGTTCTTACTCCAAGCTACTTTCAGAATACCCATGGCAACCTTTGGCTTCATATCTTTCCTTGAATTGAACCTGTCCTTCTTACCTTCTCTTCACTACTCTAAATAGCATTTGGAGTTCAGGGAAGTGGATCTGTAAAATCTTTCCAAGTTTTCTTCTTATTTTATTCTTTACATTTCTCAATTGATAGCTCAGAGAGAATAGGGTTAACATAACAAATGCATCAGATGGCTCTTCCCTTGGGCATCTCAATTGATGGGTTATTAATTGGTTAGAACATTCTATTATTAATGGAAAAAGGTGGTTAACTAATTCACTAAAGTCTGTCTTTTTTTCCCCTTCATCTTAGATATATTCTTTTATTGCAGAGTATTTTTTATAAGCATTATTTACTATGGCTTGTGGCCCTCTATTTTTAAAACTCAGTACAGGTAAATATGTACATGGCAAATTATCTAAGCTTTCACCTTTTGGAAAAGCCAGTGAGTATTTGTTCAGAACAGCAAATCTATCTCCCTTTTTTCTAACCTTGGTTTACTTTTATCTCTGTTGTACAAGAACAGAGAATGTTGTGGTACATATTATTTAATTTTTAAATTGCATGTTGGTAAAGAATCCTGATGATTACCTTGAGAGAATATAGTCAGCAGTTGATCTGTCACCCCCATGTCTGCCTGCAGACTGTCTCTGAGGCTGGGGTAAAGGATTCTGAGTGGGCTCTTCCTAGGGTTCACCTCAATGGCTCATCTGAGAACTTGGGTCTAGGAATAGTCTTGGACATTCTTTTGATTGGCAGTAAGAGCTGAAGGGGTCATTCAGTGGGCAGATGTACCATTTAAAATAAAGTAAGTTTCAAATGGCTGCAAAGAACTGACATGAAGATTCCAAGGTTGAAGGCTCTGCCCCACAGTCACCAGGATGTGACTTTTAGGCCTCTTGTATTCTAGTTTTGTAATCTGGTCCAAGTAGCTTAATTTTACCCATTGTCTTTAGCCCTTTTAAGGTTTAGGAAACTATAAATGTTGCTGCTTCTTCTATGCCCTATGCAGGGTTATACTTTGTGTACCATGCAGAACAATCATAAATGCTTAGAATTAATCTTCACATTAATATTAGTGTAGGGAGTTAATGAACTTAGAACAACAGGAAAAGAACTTGAACTTTACCTAAAAGCAGAATTAGCCTTAGTTATATGATTGAGTGGATTTCAAAAAGTGTTAACACCCTTCCTTTTATTTTGTATTTTTGACTCTCAGTAGATGCTTTAAAAATTATTTTATTATTGACACTATCACAGATGCCCCCCATTCCCCCACACCCCTGTTGTCCCCTTCCATCCAGCCCCCTTCCCTTGACTTTTACCACAGTATTGTCTGTCTGTGGGTCATGCATATATGTTTTTTGGCTAATCCCTTCACCTTCTTTTATCATTTCTCTTCACCCCCTCCCCTCTGACATTTATCAGTCTGTTCCATGTATCCATGCCTCTGGTTCTGTTTGTTCATTCACTTATTTTGTTCATTAAAATCCACATATTCGTGAGATTATGTTATTTGTCTTTCTCTGACTGGCTTATTTGGCTTATCTTAATAATCTCCAGGTCCATTCATGCTGTCACAAAGGGTAAGAGTTTATTCTTTTTTACAGCCACATAGTATTCCATTGTATAAATATGACACAGCATTTATATCCACTCATCTACTGGTGGGCACTTGGGCTGTTTCCCCATCTTGGCTATTGTAAAAAATGCTGCTATGGACACATGGGTGTATATATCCTTTTGAGCTGGTGTTTCAGGATTCTTGGGATATGTTCCCAGGAGTGGGATCATTGGGTCAAAGGGCTGTTCCATTTTTAATTTTTTTGAGGAACTTACATACTGTTTTCCAGAGTGGCTGCACCAGTCCTCATTCCCACCAGCATTGCACTACACTTGTTGTTTGTTGAGTTATTCACAGTAGCCATCCTGGCAGGTGTGAAGTGATACCTTACTGTAGTTTTAATTTGCACTTCTCTGATGATTAGTGACATTGAGCATTTTTCATGTCTATGGGCCATCTGTATGTCCTCTTTGGAGAAAAGTCTATTCAGGTTCTTTGCCCATTTTTTAACTGGATTCTTTGTCTTCCTGGCATTGAGTTGTTTCAGTTCTTTATATATTTTGGAGATAACCCCTTATCAAGTGTATCATTGGTGAACATGTTTTCCTATGCAACACCTACCCTTTTAAGTTACTGCATAGGGCAGAGAAATGGACCAGTAAATAGACAGGACTTAGAGGTACTGGAACCCGTCACAACACCGGACACGTGCAGACCCTTAAAATGTGCAGCTTGAATGAATGTGCTGTAGACATTTCTGAATTGTTTTAACTTTGTCATTTGTACTTTTTGAGGTTTTTTGCAAGTTTAATATAAGCATGTTATATATTAGTTTTAACATCATAAATACCATTATTTAAAAGAAAATACAACATGAACAAAACAACAGGGTACACGGAGAGCTGAGAATGGTGGCAGTGATTGTTAGAGGGGGTTGATTAAAAGGGCTCACTTTTTTTTTTACATTTATATTCTAGACACCGGGAAGTGCTTTTTATGCTTTATTGTATTCAGTCCTCTTAAAAAGCCCAAATGGTAGATGCAAGTGTTATCCCATTTTGCAGATCAGGAAGCACAAGAAAGTCCAACAGCTTTCCCAAGTCTTATAGCTGTTTGGTGGCCAATCGGGATTCCGACCCAGTTGCTGTGGCTCTAAAAATCTCTGCTGTTAACACTGAGCTATGTTTACTTCTGAGATGATGTGGACAACTTCCCATGTTGGGAGTATTATTAACTGTCAGGAGCTGCTGCTCTAAGTTCAAGCAAGTGCAGAAACAGTTCTAAACAGCCCCCCATGTTTAATCCACTCATTATTGAACAAATGGTGCCTTAAACACCAATATCTCTTTCTTCCTTCTAAGATATATCCTGTGTGCCAGGTTATTCTTGCTACCTGCTAAGTTATCCAACAATCTTATCCTTCTAGCTTCTCCCCAGCTAGATATGTGCCTCTGGTCTCTCTTCCTAGAATTCCCAAAGGGCTAGCTTTTGTTTGCCTCTTTCCATGCCTATATCCTTCTCCAAGCACAGGGGGTACACCAAAATCTTATACAATTAGGGGGTATCCACTTAAGAAAAAAGAATACACAATGATAAATCCAAGATGAAATAAGCAGTATTTATTTAAAGTAAAAATTACAATAAACTATAATTTTTGTAAAAAGCTCACAAATACCTCAGCACTTTGCGTTATTAAGGCTGCTCTCAAGACTTTGCAAATGGCTCATGCAAGTGAGAATGCCTGAACTCAGAGAGTCACTACGTTTGCCCCAGCTTGCTGCTCAGCAACTGGGCCTCGTTGCAACAACCCCTGTCAGCCCTTCCAATCTTATGTGAAAGAGCAGTTACAAAAGGCTTTTCTTTTGATTTTATAGACAAATAAAATAGAAATTAATAATTAAAAAGTAAGCAAAACAAAACGTACACAAATACTGGTCACAGTAAAATATGAAAAGATGTATTTGTTTAACATCCGATAGACTGAAAAGCAAGGGAAAGCAAGTAGCAGTTGCAATGCTCCAAGCTTACTCCCATGTAGCAAACATGAGCAGGAGGTCTTCTAAGGAGTGAGTCCGAAGTGCTTCGGGCCCATGAGAGCTTTAGGTTGAATTCTTGTGTGTTACTGGAGCCAGAAGAATTACTAAGTGGAGGAAAATGTCTCTAAGTTTCTCTTCATTTTCTCTTAATTCCTGCTGAATTAGCAGGGCAGCTCTTGATTTTCCCTCTGCCCCTATGCTTCAAGTGGTCATACCTAAACTGTCATTCTAGTAGCTTCTCAAGGGGTTGTACTTGCCCAGGCAGGGAGGTAAAATAATTCAGATCTCAGTGCAATAGAGGGGAATCAAGGTTCTCTTCCATATTCTACCCTTTCTTTTTTAAACAAACAAATAAAATACTCAGTTACTTGGAGAATTGAATATTTGGACCAAGGTAAGACCACAGATTGAAGGCTCAATAAAAATCAGACCACATAAGCTTAGACTGCTGCTGCCAACTGAAAGATACAATGATTTTTAAGCTTGGTATGGTAGTTTACTGATACAAAGTCCTTTAATGTACCCTCTCATTAATCCAACAGACAGCCTTGAGAGGGAGGTGTTTTAATTCAATTTTATTAATAATAAAGGAATATTAGCATAATATACTTTTAGAAAGAGTGTCCCATTTGTACTGTAATATCTGCGTCATGTCAGAGTTTTCTCCATCATACACACGAGGAAGAAGAGGCACAGAAAGCAAACTTACTATCTACGGTCATACATCTGTGGGAGTGGTGAAGGGAGCTGAATTTGCATCTAGGCAGTCTGGCTCCATGACTGGCACTTCTACCACCCATCTATAGATTGTCAGTGAATTGCCTCAGGCTTTACTGCTAGTGAGAAAGCATGGAACTATCTCCAAAACTCAGGTTTTTCACACCAAGTGAAAAACTTAGTATGTCAAAGAACAAAAAATCATATCTAGTAGGAATAGTAGGGGGAAAAATAGAGAAAATGGCCTGAATTCTAGCCTACCTCAACTGTGTAATTCCTTCTCCATCTACACCCACTCCACGCTGGGGTTTTCAAAACTCAAGTGTAGTACAAATGGTTTTTGAAATGAACTTTTTCATCATAGTTTAAAACCTTTGTTTTTAAGTGAGGTTTCCTACTGACTTAGTAGTATTTTAGAAGGCATGGAGAATGCTTGAAGCCATACTGTATGCCGTCTTACTCAAAGATCAATGAATCAGCATTAGATGTAAAATGAATAAAAATAATCCATCCTATTTGCGTCCTTTATCTTACAAGAAGAAGAATTCTCCATAATCTGTCTGTACCGAGTTATAAAATTATTACTAGACGTAGGAAATAAATAAATCCTTAAAAGTAGACACTAAAATGATACAGCATCTAAGAATATCAGATAAAAAGCAGAGATGAGATTTAAAATGCTTTTCATAAAAATCCTATTTTATATTTAGCTAAGTAGTATATGGAAAAATTGGCACCTTTTTGCACCAGAGCAATTACCAACACAGGTATAGCAAAGGCTGATGCGTGGCCAACACCTGCAGTAGAATTGAATTAGTGGGATTGATTTGTAGGCTCATTTTTAGAAAAAAAAGAAGTTGTTTTTGAGAAAAAATGACAGATTTGCACATAATTTTTCAAAATTTCTCATGAAAGCAATAGACTTTCTGCTATTAAAGACATATTTCTATAAGAGATCAAGACACAATTATTTAGATATTTCACACTTGCACAGAACAACATATGAAAGCAAAGCTGGTAGCATTTTACAGATAAAACATTTAATGGGTATTTACTATATGCTAGTTCTGTGCTAATCACTTTACATATGTTGACCCATTTATTTGCTCTAAACAGTGAGGGGATTACTATGATTATATTTTTGTATATAGGGAAACCAAGACTCAGGGAGTTTATGTAATTTGTTGCAAGTCCCGCAGCCAGTAAGTGTGGACCTGGCCTAGACCCCAGAGTGTCCAAAGCCTCTTCTTTCTAGACTCTTCACTCTATCACTAAATAGTGCTGTACCTTCCTCAAGAAATGTGTGGGTGCCTTTGGCTGCCTGCCTTTTCATCACTGTCATTTGATTTGATTTTGTTGTTAGCAACCTCTGTGCTAAAGGAGACCTCTGACTCTAGTGGAAAGCTATTGGTCCTGTCCTACTCACTTCAACCCCGTTTTTATGGACAGATGGTTGTGAAAATCTGGGAAAGGTGAAGATAATGAGAAGTTAAAGGGTATATACTCTATGTTCGGGAATAGAGGAGACAGGATTTTGTCATGTTTCCAGCCCCTTTGTGATTCAGAGGACTACTGGTACTGAACAAAAAAAAGTGAAATCATGTCCTCTGTTATATTTTTATGTTTTCCCTATGTTCTACAAATTTAGTTTTTTCACAATGGAACTGAACCAAAGCCAATTAAGTGCAACAATAATAATTATATATGGGTGTGCATATGTATATACAATACTGTACATATATGCCCATTGTTTAGAAACACTGATGAATGAGTTATATAGACCTTTTCTAGGATTAATGTGACAATTCTCTACAGCTAAGCTCGGGGGTGGGGGATATAACTTACTGAACCCAACTCTAAAGTCCAAATTTCTACTTGCAAAAGAATTCACTCTGGAATCTCTTATATGAATAGCAGCAATAACAATAACAGCTGCTGACATTTGCTTTGTGCCCTGCACAGTGCTCATTGCTTTGTGTGTACTACCTCATTCTCACCCCCACCTGTAGATGAGGGACCCTCTGAGGTGAAGAACTCTGGCGGTGTCTCACCAAACCTGAGTCATGTTCAAGCCTGGGTCTGGCTGACTTAGGATCCTGACCCTTACTTACTTCTTGTATCACATGGCCCTTGGCCATTGGCCACCAAGCTTGGACAATGCATGGCTTTCTTTTGGTGCTCCTTTCTACCCTTCTATATCCTGCATAGCCTCAGATGGGGTATTGAAGAAAAATTTTCTCCTGCCACTTTTTTTTTTGCTAAGAAACAATCAAGCAGTCAAGTAAGTGTGTTGGGGCTCATCATGGCCATTAGCTATGCACTGGGGGTTGGTGTCGGGGTGTACCCCAGCTAGGCACTGGGGGTTGGTGTCAAGACCACCTGCATATGTTTACTGAATAGCGTTGACCCAGATGGAGCCTCCGATGAACACTGCTAACAGCCTACAGTGCTGATGGCTTTGTCATTAGCTCCCAAAGGCAGTAACTTGCTGTTGGCTGGGTAATTTCTCATTCTTAACCAGCAGAAGAGGCAGGATATAGGTAGAAAAGATACCAACTTCTTTGGTGAATCCAAAATACTTCCCTAATCTTACTAAAATGGAATGAGACACCTATCTGTGCATTAATGTATTTCTGTAAATCACCAGCAAAGGAAGTTTGGTGCTGCCTTCTTCCTGATTCTAAAAATACTGTGAATTATTTGATGCTGCCAAAATTGGTGAAATAGTTTGGTGTGACTTTGCAGTCACTTGTGCAACATAGTTTTTTAAAAAACAAAAAAAACAACAAATAACAACTAAACAAGATCTATGCAAAGTACCAAATTACTCTATTAGAAAATGTAAAAAATGTAAATGCCAACAACTTAACTTTTGTACTCACTGATGGAATAAATGTGTTATTTATATGACCGAATAGTTCTTTTCTGACTCCAGATCCAGTTATTAAAATAGGGAAGTAAGTGTCTAGAAGATTCAGGGCAACTTTTGTTTCTTTTGATCAAGGAGTGGAGTCCTCTGTAGGAGGACTAGGCACAGAACACCCAAAGTGGGGTTTGGCTTAGCACAGCCGAAGAGCTGGCTTCTGCCAGGCACAGAGAGAGCAGCTGCATGCTCTAGGGTGGGTTGCACAAGAAAGACCTCAGTAACCAAGCCATACACTTGGGTTTCAATCATAGTGTGCTAACATTAGCTCTGTGCTATGGTGAAAATCACTTAATTTTCTGGCTCCCACACTCACCCTCTCTCAAATGAGAGAACTGCAAGAAATGATACTCAAAGCCTCTCCAACTTGAAAAGTCTAAGAACTATTCACCTACTGAAGCCTCTTGTGGAGTTGTGAGATCAAGTTTAAGAAGATCCATCTCAAAGGCTTCTCTGTAAAAGTTTCAATTTAGAAAATAACCAGTTTTACATGTTGATTGGATGAAGCCCCTTATACATTTTTCAGGAGGGAAATCTGACTCCCATGGGGGTGCCATATATATATTCTTTTTAATTAAAAGAATGCATTAGAAAAAAAAGAATGCATTAGTTTATTCACCCTTGGGAGAAGCATGTAACTTTGTACAGACCTTACTTTCTTTTTTTAAAATTTTTTTTTTTTTTTGAAAAGGGGGGAAACCATCAATGTGTGGCTGCTTCTCAAGCACCCCACATTGGGACCCAGCCCGAAACTCAGGCATGTGCCCTAATTGGGAATCCAACTGGCGACCCTTTGGTTTGCAGGCCAGTGCTCAGTCCACTGAGCCACACCAGCCAGTGTGGATGAAATCCTTTTTGATATGAGTGAGGAAATTAACTTGTTTGTTATGGGAAAATTAACAACAGACAGGAATAAGAAAGGTCTGGCTATTTTTTTGCCTCTAAATAATTTGACTAACATTTCACACTTGAACTTCTATAGGGGCTTTTATAACCTTTTGATTTTTACTGTAAATTCACATCTTTATAACATTTCCTATATTATACTGAAGTCTTGTCTTCCAAATAGCCTCTGAACTATTGCCCACCATTCCTGTTTGATACATGAATGTGTGGTGTTTCTTGTGGAAGGGCATTACATAGTGCATGTACCTCTGTATGTTTGTATTTTCAGGAAGAGAGAATTCCTTAATAGCTAAGTGGTGTGTGAATGTACACACATGGCCTCTTATATAGGTGGGCTTTCTGACTGATGAAAAACTTAATTCTGTTGTGCCTATAACACTTCCCTCTGAATAAAACCTCACAGAATTTGGAAGAACAGTCCTGCTCCCTGTCAAGTACTTTTGAGGAACAATAGCTCCTTTTCTGGTTGTGAAAGGCAAGCTGAAACCATACTATGAGAGAAAACAGGGGACCTAGTAGAGCAACATTTCATACTCAGAAAAGATATGCAAATTTAAACAGAGAACTTTAAAAAAATAAAATGAAAAAGTTTTTTTAATGAATAAAATGCCCCTCTTCAACAGTAAAAGCTTTCCCCACTGCCGTAAAATGTTTAGAACTGTACAGAGATAGTTACATACACGGGCTCCTCAAATGAGAGGGCACCACACATACACGTAATTGGCTGCTTTTTTTCTTTTCCTTGGCAGTCTGTACAAAATGTGAAAATGTTCCTGCTTCTGCCTGGCCATTAAAAGGCAGTGGCTGCACCATACTGTGATTTGGGAGCTGAAGAAAATAGCCAGAACTGACTGATATCTGATAAACAGTAACAGGAGTCAGTTTATTGCACCAATCGTTAAATAATGGTGCTGATTATAAGGCTGCTAACTGCAGATGCTGTAATTGTCTGTCATAAATCTTAGTCATTTGTGACAGGAGCACAATGAAAGGGAGCATCTGCTTGAGGGCAAATGACTTCTGATAAATATCAGCTCTACGAAAATGTACTTGGATGTGTCTCAATATTTTGGAGAGCCATTCATGTTGCTTCCACAAATGTGAAGTTATTATTGGTTTGTATTGATTTTGCCACCCCCCCTTTTTTTAAAGAGACAGAGAGTGACTCAAGGTTGTGTTGAATAGCATCTCAGCTCTTTATCTGATCTACTCATTTTTCTCAAATGCATGTTTGAGTGGAAAAAAATAATTGCACTTTTTTTCAGTAGATTGCTGTTCAGAAACACAGCCTGGGAAATTCAATATGCAGCTTATAAAAAAATAACAAAAGCCAACATTTGTTGAAGGGGGAGGAAAAGCCTTTGGATTTTTATGAAGGTTATTTTTTCAGAAAAGATTTTAGTGTTAAAATGCCAGTCTCTAGTGAATTTTAGCTGCATGAAAATAAATTACATGTCCTCCTATTATGCCTGTAAAAATAGTGAATGTTATCATATTCATTATAAAATCTACTCAAATAATAAAAATATGTAATAAGGACTTCTTTAAGTTAAAATAGTTGGGAAAACTTAATATTACATAAAACTAATATCCACACTTTAAAATAGCTTTTTCTAAAATATTTATTTCATATTAAACATTTAGTGACTGTGTCAAGGAGAGCTTAGAAGAGGTACAAAGCAAAGAAAATGAGGAAATCCACATTTCCTACTGTGGAACTTCAACCTCGTGTTGAGTTCAAACTTACTAATGTGGTTTGAAGATGGTGAGAGTTATTAATAAGTGAAGGCTGTTAATTGTTATCAGAGATGTGGGTCTCCCAATAGATCTTTCTATGTGAAGAAAGTAAGTTTTTCCATGTAATTTCTCAGTCTGTTCCATGTAATTTCTCAATTTCGGAGAGTCCAGCCGAGTGGTCCAAGAGTGGCCTGGGTGTGGAACAGAGTGGCTGTGAGGACATATCAGGAAGATGGGATGCACTCAGGAAGTCCCAGAGCCATGTTCATGGGGCTGTGTGGAGGCTTTTGTTCTGAACTATTCTGCTTCTCTCTATAGTTCAGTGCCTCAGGCTGAAATACCCAAATAAAGTCCGCCATACATCCACAGAACGAAGACTCTAGGGACTGTTGCAGTGACAGAGTTTATAGTATCACAATCTTATTCAAGAGAAGATACAGATATACTTAAAAAAATCTCGATTCAGACACTTCCTCCTGTCCTTGACCATGAAATAACTTGTGCTGTTTGGAATCCCTGATGGCTCTAATAACTGTAATACCCAGAGCCTCATGATAATAGGGTCCAGGGTGGGGCACTGCCTTTAATTAATGATTTCTCTTAAAATAAAGAGTCTCTGTCTGGTATGTTTGTAACTAAATTTTCTGGGAAAGTATCTGAAACAGAGTGCTCTATAGTGACCCTACTTTTTAAATACAAATTTTCGCAAGTGAGGAAGTCTTCATTGGTATATTTTTAAAGATTTTATTTATTTATTTTTAGAGAGAGGGGAAGGGAGGAAGAAAGAGAGAGAGAAACATCACTGTGTGGTTGCCTCTCATGTGGCCCCCACTGAGGACCTGGCCTGCAACCCAGGCATGTGCCCTGACTGGGAATCAAACTGGCAACCTTTTGGTTCACAGCCTGCGCTCAATCCACTGAGCTACACCAGCCAGGGCCCTTCATTGGTATTTTTAAGAAATAGGAAAACAGATCTTAAACTCCACCTTGTATAGAGATGTGAGAGGAAGATATACAGAAAAAAAAGCATATTCTGGCGTCACACCAAACTGAATTTGATTCTTAGCTCTATCAGGCAAGTTCCTAACCTTTCTCATCCGTCATTTTACAAGGACACTTTCTATTGATATTGGGGTTGTAAGATATAGTACCTATAAATTATTTGGTACAGTGCTTGACACAAAGGAGACCTCTAATAAATATCTATGATTACTGTTATGTATAATGTTAATAACACTGTAAGTTTACTAATTAATATTACATATTAATAAAAGTTATAAATTATACATACTTGTCTGGGTTTGCATTTGCATGCCAGGCTTTCCCTGATTTAATATTGTGATTTATCTTGTTTGGAAAGTAACGTGTGGATTTCTATTTTTATGTGTACATTTCCATGAATAAATGCAGAAATGAAGCAATATATATTACGTACCTAAGTATTTTCTACTGGGGTTGGAGATGACAAAAGGAGTTCAGGAGTAAAAAACACTGTAATGGCTCATCCCTGTTTTCACAGAGCTTGCTATGTTGCTGGATAGAAGAAATTAGTAGTTAAATATACATGAATTGTTTCACGTATACTAAGCAGTGTAGTGTAATATGTAGTGTAATAGAAGGTTAGAAGGGGTACTTGGAGAAGGGAACTGGGCTAGGCTTTCAAGGCCTGATTTGGGCAGGTCTAGTCACCTGATTTTAGTCAGGCCGACAGTCTGAGCAGAGACATGAACATGACGTATGATATGTGGAATAAGTATGATGTATTGGGGGAGAGTTGAAATAATAGTAGAGACTATGGTTGGGACAGAGTGGGAAACAAATGAAGTTGAATTGGTGGTGGCAGTTAAGGTTTTAATAGTAGTGTTATCATTAATAGCTAGCACTTATTAACTGTAATCGGGTACCAGCCATTAAAGTAAGTTCTTTCATGCATGATTTCAGTGAAACCCAACAGCAACCCCATGAGATAGGAAATATTAGTCCCACTCTTCAGGTGAGGAAATTAAAGCTTAGTGAGGTCACACAAGAGTCGGTATGGTATGATGGTTGAGAGTGTCAACACGATAGCCAAACTGTCTGGGTCTGAATGTCACTTTTACTAATTACCAGCTGTGTGACCTTGGATAATTGCTCGTCCTCTGTATTCCTATTCCCTCATCAGTAAAAAGGAATAATAACAATACTCGGCTCATAGGGTTATTGTAAGGATCCAACTAGTTTAATTTACATTTATATGTACTTTAGAACACTACTCAGTACGTATGTAGTCATGTGTTGTATGTGTTTGCTATTATTGAATAAATGTGGATATCAATTATGTGGAATACACAGAATCTTTATATGACTACTTTTTATGTTCACCATCAGTTAAAGCTGAGAGGATAATGTATAGTGATTTATATTCATTATAGAAACAAATAGAACATATAAGTAAGAAAATTAAAAATTTTTACTTTATTTTTCATACATAATTTTTATTTTATTGTATCATCTTTCAGAATGTATACTTATGAAACATATGCCTTATGACCTGATTTTTTTCACTTAAACATTTTTTCTTAGACACATTTTCTATTCCAACACATAGAGCTACATTATGATTTTTAATGGTCATGTAGTAATCTGATATATGGATGTGGAATACAAAATGAAACCAATCACCTACCTTTGCAAACTGTTTTCAGTCTCTTTTTGCTATTACAAGTAATGCTGCAGTGAATAATCTCGTGAATTTATGGAATTATTATTTTAGGATGATTCCCAGAAGTCTAAATCCTAAAACAAAGTTATGCCACTTGTCGAATATATTATGTCCATATATATTGCCAAAGCACCCTCTGGAAATTTTTAATAATTTCCAGTTCCATCCACAGTGTGTATTTTTCATCTCTCCGTACCTTTGCCACCACTAGTTATTGCCATCCTTTTAAATGTTTTCCAATCTGAAATGTGAAATACTATATCATTTGGAATTACTTTATTATTGCTGGTGACCATAAAACTTTTAATGTGCTTATTAAACATTTGTATTTTTATAAATTTCCTATTTATGTTCTTTCTCCAAATTTCAAAATAAATTGAAGTGTTTTATTAGAAAGACATTTTTATGATTATGGTAATAACCTTTTATTTGCCATATTTTGAAAATAAGAGTTCGAATACATTTTGGTCAATTTGAAAAGGGGAAGGAATAAATTAGTTTGGATCCATTGGAGGTTAACAAGGCGACTCTAAAATTCAAGTCTGAACATGTTCCACCCTTACTTTAAAACCTTTGATAGATTCCCTTTGCCGTAAAGCCTGTGTTTGAAGACTTGGCATTGTGGGTTCAGTTGATGTCCCTCACCTCTTTTTCAGTCACTTTCCCCCATGTCAGTGCTACATTAGAGCACAGCAGCTTGTGAGAGGTGACTACACACATATCTTCCCAGCTTTACCGTCAGTAATGTAGTTTGAATCAGCCATGGGATAGTATTTACACCATAGAAACTGGTAACTGTAGAAATCAGGCTCTTTTCTTGGAGACTCAATTATGAAATAATATTTGCTAGCATCCCACTATGTATTTGTATTGTATACTGTAAACTTCCAAGCATTCCTGATCCAGGTCAGGACTGAGACATTAGACACCCCAGACAGGGTAATTAACCAGTTGTTGCTCCTTCAAACCAAAATTTTGTCAACACAGATTAGCAGTGTGTGGGAAAGGCAGGGAAACAGACTCATTACTGCAGTGCTCAGCCTTTCTGCCTTTTGTCTGCACAACCAGTTCTGGTCCAAAGTTGCCCACCTTGCGAAGTTACATGAAGTCTGCAGTGCCCTGTCCTTCTTTAGAAGCCTTTGGTCTGATCTTCGAGAGTCACTTTACTCCCTCATGCCCACTTCAAGTGGCTTATCAAAGCAGTTCCTCCAACCACATGTAGTCTTTTCTTTGAGGGGAATTTTGCTTAGTACAATTTTTTCCACCTTGTTTTAGTGTCCCTTACAGAATGGGACGTAAGACAACAGACTGACCACCCCAGCCCTTACCTGAATCTGCCCTCAAGATGCTATCCTTCCTTACTCTGCCTAGGTACATGTGCTCTTGCTTTCTTTTCTATCACTTCGCCCTCCATCTAGCTGTTATGTTACTTCTTCATGGACCTTACTGGCAATGCACATTCATCCCTGTACACACCCTATAGAGCTTGATAATAATAGTACTTACAGCCATGAGCCATTCCAAGCAGTGATACTCCATCCTCATCAAAGGACCTTATATAGTAAGGTTGCAATCATACTTGGCTGGCTGGATGTCCTTGAAGAGATATCTCCACTAAGAAAAAGTTATACTGAAGTAAACATTTTGGCAGCAGCGTGTCAGATGACTGAAAGACAAGAAATGCAATGACCATTGTTAGAAAGACTGGCGAGGGTGTTGAACTTGTGTAGAGGGCACCATGTAGTCATGAGAAGGTGGTGAACGCTGGAGGTGTGTAGTAGTAATGGACAGAAGGAAAGAGCAGACATTGTAGGCAAGGAACTGTGGAACCTGGTGAAAGATGGCCTAGGAAGAGAAAGAGTAGGAAATTTTATTTTTTATTTAATTTATTTAATTATTTTAATTGAATGTATTAGGGTGACACTAGATAATAAAATGATTTAGGTTTCAGGTATACAATCCTATAATACACCATCTGTATATTGTATTATATATTCATCACCCTGAACTGTCTTATTCCATCACCATTTATCACCATTAGACCCTCTTTTACCTTCCCCTAGCCCCATTCCCCTCTGCTAATCACCATACTGTTGTCTTTGAGTTTTTGTTCTTGTTTTTTCCTTAATACCTTTACCTTTTTCACCCAGCCCCCCTACCCCTTCCCCTCTGACAGCAGTCAGTCTGTTCTCTGTATCTAAGAGTCTGTTTCTACTTTGTTAATTAGTTTATTTTATTCATTAGATTCTACAGCATTTATTTATAGAAAAATGCATGTTAGAATTATTTGTAGAAAATTGTGTATTTATTCTTATGTGTTTAAACTTCAGTCACCTTCAAAATACTCTCCATTTGATGCAATATACCTACCAAGACATTTTTTCTACTGCTCAGAATAATTTATTAACTTGTCAATTTTGATGCTTTTTAGTGTTTCTGTCATCTCTGTTTCACCTCTTCTACACTGGCAAAATGTTTCCCTTAGAGGTTTTCTTTCATCTGGGGAAACAAAAAAAGTCACTCCAGGTGAGATCAGGTGAATAGGGAGGGTGGAGCCCAGGAGTCATCCCATTTTTGGTCAAAAATTGCTGAACACTCAGTGAGGTGTGTCCAGGTGCACTAGTAAATCCACCATGAAATGGACAAATATGTTGACTCTTAAAAGAAAATTCACTGAAGCCAAACACAGCACCTCACAACAATGCCAGCTGGTACACTAATACAGATGGGTTCCTAGAACACTCACCTAGTGAGAGAAGATTGTACTACAAGGGGCCCATACTCCAGGAGATAATTCCATTTTTTGAAGGGTCCCCTTCCTAAAGGTGAATTTCTAAGGTATTTCTTTTTCTCTGACTGACTTATTTTACTTAGCATAATACTGTTCATGTCCATCCATGCTGTTGCAGAAAGTAATTTTTTCTTCTTTTTTTTTTACAGCTGGTTAGTATTTTATTGTGTAAATGTACCACAATGTTTTTATGCATTTATCTGCTGATAGGCACTTGGGCTGCTTCCAAATCTTGGCTATTGTAAATAATGCTGCAGTGAACATGGGGGTGTATATGTACTTCTGGATTAATGTTTTGGGTTTCTTAGGTTATATTCCCAGAAGTGGAATGGCTGAGTCATAAGGCAGTTCCATTTAAAAATTTTTTTGGTAACTCATACTGCTTTTCACAGTGTGTACACCAGTCTGCATTCCCATGTATGGTGTACAAGAGATCCATTTTCCCCACAGCTGCACCAACACTTGTTTGTTGGTTATTGATGATAGCCATTCTGACAGTTGTGAGATGGTATCTCACTGTGGTTTTAATTTGCATTTCTCTGATGATTAGTGGTATTGGGCATCCTTTCATATTTCTATTGTCCATCTATGTAGGAGACCATTTTGTGTGGCGTGGGCCCAGCTCCCACTCAAAGATGCACAGGACCCATGCCCGCCAGATAGGTTCTCTCATGGGGAATCAGGCCTGCAGTGTGCCTAGGACGCTTTGAGTCTTGCTTTTGCTCAAAACTCCCTCACCCTAAATTCAGACAGCAAGTGCTTACTGTAACTTCCTAAAATCCATGCTAAACCTTCCGAAGACAAGTGTAACCAGTTCAATCACTTTTGCCTTTTCATTTATAAATATGCCTCTTCTGTGATGTGATTAGCGGCATTGGCTCCTTTGTTTTCTGTAAAAGGTAACCATCAAAAGCCAACCTGTGGATAGTAAATGAGGACCATCATGTAATGTACGGAGAATAGAAATAAAGGCCTGTCATGGTGGAGGCTGTGGCTTTTTGCTCCCCTGGAGAGCGAAGCCACTTGCTCTTTTCCTCCACAGGACTTGGTAGTCCCTGTGAATGTCTCTCCCCCATCCACAATGTCAAGGACCCCACATGCCGGGCTCCGCATCACATCTGTATGTCCTCTTTGGAGAACTGTCTATTTGGTCTTTTGCACATTTTTTAAATTGTATTTTGGGGACAAGAGTTAGTCTTATAAGTTCTTTATAAATTTTGGATATTACTCTTTATCACATGTATCATTGGTGAATATGTTCTTTTATTCATTTTATTCATTGGATTGTCTTTTAATTTTTGCTGATGATTTTCTTTGCTGTGCAAAACATTTTTAATTTGATGTAGTCCCATTTGTTTTTTTTCTTTTGTTTTCCTTACCCAAAGCAATATATAAAAACACATACTGCTATTAAGAAATATCCAAATTTTTGTCATAAATGGGTGCTGGACTTTATCCAATGCTTTTTCTTCATTTAATGATATTATAGTGTGTTTTTTATCCTTCATTTTGTTTATGTGGTATATCACATTTATTGATTTGTGTATATTGTACCAAGCTTGCATCCCCAGAATAAATCCCACTTGATCATGGTATGATTTTTCTAATGTATTGCTGGATCTGATTTGCTAATATTTTGTTGAGGATTTTAACATCTCTGTTCATCAGGAATTTTAATGTATAATTTTCTTTCTTTGTAGCATCTTTATCTGATTTTGTCATGAGGATTAGGCTGGCTTTGTAAAGTACGTGAGCTTGGGAGTCTTCTCTCCTCCTGAATTTTTTGGAATAGTTGTTTTCTACTGATAGATGTTGAATATTTGGTAAAAGAAGCCATCAGCTATAGGACTTTTGTTTGTTAAGAGTTTTTTAATTACTGCTTCAGTTTCATTATTTGTAATCTGTCTATTTAGGTTGTCTGAGTCTTCCTGATTCAGTTGGAAGATTGTTTGTTTCTAGGAATTTATCCATTTTGACCAGATTGTCCAATTTGTTGGCATACATTTGTTGGTGATATTTTTCTTACAATCCTTTGTATTTCTTTGGTGTTAGTTAGATTTCACTTTCATTTCTGATTTTATTAATTTGGGACCTCTTTCTTTTTTTCTTGATTAGTCTGGTTTAAGATTTGTCAATCTTGTTTATCTTTTCAAAGAAACACCTCTTGGATTCATTGATCTACCTCTTGTATGGCTTTTTAGACTCTATTTCATTTATTTCTGCTCTGGTATTTATCATATCCTTTCTTCTACTCATGCTAGGCTTTGTTTTTTGTTCTTTTTTATTTCTTTTAAGTGTAAAGTTAGATTGTTTATTTGAGATTATTCTTGTTTCTTGCGGTAGACCTGTAATGCTATGAATTTTACTCTCAGGACTGCTTTTGCTGTGTTTCATAGATTTGGGGCTGTCATTTCCTTTGTTTCAAGGTATATTTTAACTTCTTGCTTCATCTTTTTTGGTGACACATTCATTGTTTAGTAACAGGATACTTAGTCTCCATGTCTTTGTGCATTTTTCAGGGTGTTTTTTTTCCTGTGATTGATTCGTAATTTCATACCATTATGTTCACAGAAGATGCTTGATTTTGTATGTACTGTCTTCTTAAATTTATTGAGACTTGTTTTTTGTTCTCACATGTGGTCTATTTTAGAAAACATTTCATGAACTTGAAAAGAATGTGTATTCTGCTTCTTTGGGATAAAATGCTCTGAAGATATCAATTTAAGTGTTGCTGATTTTCTGTCTGGAACATCTATCTATTGATGTCAATGGGGTGTTAAAATCTCCTACTATGACTGTCTTACTGTCAATCTCTTTCTTTTTTGTCCGTCAAGATTTGCTCTACATATTTAGATGCTCCTATATTTGGTGCATATATGTGTACTAGGGTTATATCCTTCTGTTGGATTGCTCACTTTATTATTGTGTAGTCTCCTTCTTTGTCTCTTACTATAGCCTTTGTTTTAAAGTCTACTTTGTCACATGTAAGTGCTGTTAATCCAGATTTTTTAAATTTCCAATTGCATGAAATATTTTTTCCATTCCTTTACTTTCAGTCTGTGTGTATCTTTTGTTCTGAGGTGGGTCTTTTGTAGACAGCATATACATGGGTCTTTTCTTATCTGTTCAGCAAACCTATATCTTTTGATTAGAAGGACATTTAAGCCATTTACATTAAAGTGATTATTGATAGTTACATATTTATTGCCATTTTATTCAGTTAATTATGATTCTCTGTTTTTAATTTTTCTTCTTCTTAAGGAAGGCCTTTTAACATTTCTTGTAATACTGAGTTGGTGGTAACAAATTCCTTTAGCATTTTCTTGTCTGGGAAGTTCTTTATTTCTCCTTCAATCTTAAATGACAGCCTTGTTAGGTAAAGATGCCTTGGTTTTAGGTTCTTACTTTTCATCACTTTGAATATTTTATCCCAATCCCTTTTGGTCTCAAATGTTTTGCTGAAAAGTCAACTGTTAGTCTAATGGAAGCTCCCTTGAAGGTAACTGTCTTTCTCTTGTCACTGCCTCTGACTGGCCTTGGACAATTCATTTGGAGCTATAAAGCAACCTATAGTTTGTGGCTGCCTCTGCTGGGCCTGGATATGTGCAGGATGGGCCAAGTTGTGCATCAAGGCTGGGTTTTATCAGTATCAGGCCAAGGGACAGGTTAGCAAAAGTCCCAAGGAACCCTGAAATCTGCCTGCCCCTGCCTCTACCTGCCAGCTACCTGTTAGGCCCAGTTACTGAAAGAGCCTCTGGTCATACTTAAGTTGCATGAAGTAGCTTCTCAGTGAGTCACAAGGTATGGGTGACTAGTGTTCACCTAACTGATACAAGTTCAAACTCACTGCCAGTGCAGGGTCTGAGGCCACCTAGCAAATGTTCTAGGATATACTAAGTCTAGGTGCTGCCCACTGGGCACTCACACACCTTTGGGGTGTGGTGGGGTGTCACAGTCATCAGGGTGAGGTCCGCCATGTTTATCAGGCCCCCAGAAGACCAAAATTTGGCTGTGTGAAGTTAGGATCTGCACTGTTTGGGAAAAATATCCTTGTCCTAGAGCCACACTACTCAGTCTGGCTCAATTTCTGCTCAAAGCCCAATCTTAGCAAGACAGGGTTGCCCAGGGTAGGGAGAATGGGATCAGTGGATCTCCCTTGAGGGGGAGGTACCAGTCAGGCTTAGGGGAAGGATGGGAGAGTAGCCCTTGCACCAGAGTCACACAACTCAGTTTGATTAAATTCTGCCTAGACCTCAGCAGGATGGAGCCATCAGAGGCTGGGAGGGTGGGGCTGCTGGGAGCCCAGAGAGTAGTGCTAGTGGGTCTCCTAGGGGAGGCATCAGTCAGGTTTGAAAGGAAAGTTTGCATAATGGTCGCCACCCCAAAATCATACAACTCAGTCACTGGCACTACCTGAGTCTACTCAGAACTCTATATCCCAGCATCTGACTCCTTAGCAGGGTACAAGCTCCACAGGGTAGGGCTAAAGGAAGTCCAGAGGGTAGGACTCTTGTGATCTCTAAGCTGATACCATATGGAGGGGCATGCTCTATCCAAGAAAGATGGCATCTGTAGGTGGTGTCTGAGAGTGACTCAGCACAGGCATCCTGGTGTCTGTCCCTTCAGCTCTCTCCCTAGAGTGGCAAACCCCAGTCTCTTCTTATTCTACTATAGTCTGCTCTGCCTTCCCTCTACCAGATCCCAGGGTGAGTGGCTGCAAGTGAGATTTTGTGCATTGGCCCTTTAAGAGGGCACCTGTGTCTCTAACAGACTCTTGTCTCTCCCTGGCGGACACAATCCCCACTAATTTTTCACAGCCAGATGTTATATGGGCACTTCTTCACAGCTCTGGTGCTCTGGACTGTGGAGTCCAGCTTGGGGTTGAGATTCCACTCTTCTCAAGGGGATCTTTTGTAGCCGAGATATCCCTCTGGAATCTCAGCTGCTTCCAATGGGAGTGGCGCCAGCCCTTTTCATGTCTCTGTTCTTCCTATCAGTCTTGATTTGGCTTCTTCTGTATATTCTGGATATAATACTTTTCTTTTTTTAAATTTATTTATCTTTAGAGGGTAAGGGAAGGAGAGAGGGAGAGAAATATCAATGTATGGTTGCCTCTTGTGTGTCCCCTGCTGGGAACTGGCCTGCAACCCAGGCATGTGCCCTGACTGGGAATCAAACCATGATACTCTGGTTCGCGGGCCCGTGCTCAATCCACTGAGCTACACCAGCCAGGGGTAAGACTTTTCTTCAGATAGTCTTTAGTTGGTTATTCAGGTTGATTGCTCTGTATTTTAGTTGTACTTCCAGTTTGGTATGGAAAGGAGGTGAGTGTACCATCCACCTACTCTGCTGGCATCTTGGACCACTGTGATGTTTCTTAAGCAGAGGAGAAATATCATATTAAGTTAGCACAAAGGGAACATCCATGGATTATGTCACATGGAAATACCACTTGTAATGTGTGCCCCAGGGGAAAAAAGTTAGGAGATGTTGCTTTGGCAGTTGGTGGAGCAATGACTGTATAGTTGCTTTAGACAGTATCAAAAAACACACATGGCAGAACGTTTTCTGCAAAGCCATTATTTTTTAATTTAATTTTTATCAAAGTCAAACACATACATAATTTATAAAGTTAGGTAGCATTTTAACGTTCATCATGAAAATCATCTGCTTTTTGAATCCTCTTCCCCACCCTGTTTTTGTTCCCCTGAGGTAACATTTGGGTCGAATGAATAATTGGTGTTTACTTTATGATGATGCAAATTTTCTTCATAATTGAGGTACAATGTATACTGTTACCACTTTTTTCTGGGCTTAACAATTGCCTATTTTGTTAGGTTTTCTTCCTTAGATTGTCTGTTAGAAGTACATCCCTATCAGTATGGTTAAGCATGCTAGATTAATCCATCCACTTCATCTTGTCTTGGGGCATCCCTCCTGAAATCTTTCTGATCTAATTCAGACTCATTGCTCTATACACTGGTATGTAAACATCATCCTACTCCCATAACTACAGACTTCATTCTTTCTTGGGTTGTATCCCATGTCTAATTTTTCTTCTTTATTCTTATCATGAGGGTTATTTATCCTGGTAGTTTCCTGAGACAGTGAGTGAAAGAGGTAAATATTTTCAAGAGAAGCCTGAGAAGAAACCAATCTGCCTGACACCTTGGTCTTGAACATCTAGCTTCCAGAACTGTGAGAAAATCCATTTCTTTTGTTTAAGCCACCATCTGTGGTATTTTGTTATGGTAGCCCTGGCAAACTATCTGGCCTTTATTTAAATTTCTCCAGTGGCAGAAAATATAACCTCCCCAAGCTACCCAATTTTAAAATTGACCTGAATTAATTATTTTATAGATATTTCTAATATTAACCCAAAATATTCTCCTTATAATATCTTCTCAGTGGGCCTAATTCTAGCCTCTAGAGTCGTATCAAATGTCTAGTTTTCTTCTAAACTTGTTTCTCATATAGCTGTAATTATTTTTCTAGTACAACTTGTCTTTTTTACCAGAAATATCCCTCATCTACAGTTCCTTCCACTGTCTTCATGTACTGTGTTTTCAAGCCCTCTCCTTATTTTCATCATCTTCTCAGTCTTATAAATATCCCTTTTAAGGACACATAAAAATTTTTTTCCAGGTTAGCTATTTTGATCACTGGTGTGCCAAATAGTCCTATTTCTTTGAGAGAGGATGAAATTTATGGTGACAGAGAGAACCAGCAATTTTTATAATCTTTCCCCCAAAAATATCTAAAGCAAAGGAGGAATCACATGTTTGAAATGGAAACACAGAGAATTAGTGCCATGACTCCTCACTACCAGGCCAGATTGTCACCGTGTGCTTGTAAACACAAACATACCTTTCTCTCCCATTGTAATGTGAATTTAAATTGTATTTAAGGACAATTAATATGTTTGATGATATATTTAATTTTAAAACTAATATGTGCCTGTGTATATGTGTATATGTATAAATGCATATATATTTTTTAAATTTACAAGAAATTCAGATAACCATAATATTAACTCAACTTTTTTTGCCATTTTGAAGATTCATTCATATGACAGATATTTATTGAATACTATGTGGAAGGGTTGGTTCAGGAAAAAGTTTAGAAACCACTTGTATCCATGTGAGCAGTCAACAATTTAGTCAAACTGTTGAGCACGGTGCATTTATATAGTCTGCACCTCCTTTAACAAATGGTAACACAACAGTGGATTTTGAATCCCAGTGAGCTGGGGTTCAGGGCTGTTGTAGAGGGTGCCAGGAGTACAAAGAGCAAGGAGGGAGAGATGTGCCACACTGAGATTTCGGGGGCAGTGCTGTAGTGGAGGAAGCACTGTGGACTTACTCCATGCTAAACACAGGATCAATTCCAGAAAGGAGAATCCTAATATAGTGTCAATTTTTACTGGATTAGCCCAGTAGTTGGGAGTTGATCTTACCCTGCACTGGGGGTATCCAACCACAACATTGTAAATTTACTTAAAACATTATGAGATTTTTTTGTAATTACATGTCACAATGTGTTTAATGTGTGGCCCAAGACAACTCTTCTTCCAGTGTGGCCCAGAGATGCCAAAAGTTTGGACACCCCTGTCCGAGCAAAGGCATTTTGTAACTACAGCTTCAGAAGCAAGCATGGATGTTTTCAGGTAATAATAATAGTGGCAACATAGATAATAACAGTACTAGCAATTATAGCAATAATAATAATAGTAATTATATGAAAGTTTATTGTGTTCTAGCTACTATTTTAAGTGCTATATATGTATGAACTTATTTATCATCCTCAAATTTTGTTTACTCACTTGATTTGCATTTATTGAATGCCTACTATATGTAAGGTGTTATGAAGAAAATCCTTAAGAAGTTTGTTTTAGTGAAGAGAGGTAATAATTGATAAACATAAATTAATTACGTAGTAAGTTGGAAAGTGAGAGATGGTATGAAAAAAAAGAGAGAAAGTAGCTAGTATAAGGGGAATCATCAGGAGAGCTTAATGGGTGAGGTGGATGGCTATGAATTTACCTTTGTTAAACCAAGGAGCCAGAAGAGATCTCTTGTGAGAAAATGAGATTTAAGCAAAGACTTGAAGGAGGAGACATATGAGCAGGCAGGTGTTCAAGGGAGGTGTGTAATATACCTGTAATTATTTTCCAGCTAGAGAACAGCTGTAAGAACAGCTAGAGCAAATGACTAAATGCAGGAGTGTGCTTTCTGTATCTAGTGGCAGGATGGAGACCAGAGTGGTGGAAGCTGCCTGAGGGATTAAGGGAAGAGTGTGAGGGGACAAAAGCAGAGTGTCACAGGACAGAGAAGTGTGGAGGATGTTCTAAGCCATTGTGGATACTTGGACTTTTAATCTGAATTAAATGCAAAGCCATTGTACAATTATGACCAGAAGAGTGACTTGGTTTGATCACTCTGGGCAGCCGTGTTGACAATAGATTTGTGGGGCGGGAAGGTCGGTTAGGAGATTTGAGATAGTGGTGATGGGGACAAGGATGATAGCCATGAAGTAATGCAAAGTGGTCTAATTCTAAATTTGTGTTGAAGGGAAAAAGAAATTAATTAAGATTACAGAGGTAATAAATGGCCGAACTAAGACTTGAACTTAGGCAGTACAGACTCAAGAAGAACTCTTGATTACATAGCATGACCTGGCCAATAAAAAGAGAAAACAGGCATCAACTCCAGAAAAGGCAGGGCTTCCTAATAATTATGCCTCTAAGGCAGTGATTTTCTGTGGTTAGAGGAGTGTAAGTTGAAACCAGAAAGACACTATTTCTCCTGTGATGAGTAAGGGAAACTCATACACATGCAAGGCTGAGTAATAACATGACTCGTGGGCCCCTTCTAACTCCAAGATTCTATGATCCAAACACAGAACAACACAGTTTATACTGTTTGTCAATAGAAGTTGACAACTCCAGTAATTACTATACTATTTTGAAAACCATTTTCTTGCCTCCATCTCATATACCAAGGAATAAACAATGCTAGATTGGGCCTATGTCCTCACAGAAAGGGTGAAAACTTGGTGTATGTGACAAATCTCCATTGTAACTCAAAATGAACCCATAAAATTGCCTTTTTAAATGCAAATTTAAAACATTCACATATTTGCAGTGCAAATGCCGCTTACTAGGCAGAGCTTAGAGAATATAAATTTATCAAATAATACATGAATTCATAACTTAATAGGTAATGTTTTAGATTAGGATTCTCTAAAGTCATTGCATAAAACCCTTTAGTACTACTGGTGACATACCAGTGGAGTGTTATATTTGCATTTCTGTTATAAAAAGTACATGGCTCTGTTCCTGCCATAGCTATGGATTGGTGCACTGGGAGGTAGTCCAAATACATGGCTTTATCTAAATATTTTTAAATGTTCTTCATCATAGCATCAAATTGTTCTGAGCAGCTCCACCTGGGTGTGATATTTCCCACAGCAAGCAGTAAACTACTGCAAGTCTCCAGAATCTACCAAGTACTCTCAGGGCATTTGGTGGGACAGGAAACGTGGCAATCTGGGAATGACTTTCTGGAAGGAATCTTTCTCGTGCACTGAGAAAAGATGGGAAAGATTAGATGAATGCATGCAGTTTGGTGGCCTGGGAAGAGGAGGAAGCAAAACGAGGTGGAGGTAAATCCAGGCAAAGAATGCTAGGGCCCTATTTTGGAAGAAATGTTCTTGAAATTCAACCTGTCTCTGAAAGTGGAAAAATTATAGGTTAGCGTGTTTTACCTGAATTTGAGCATATCTGGAGTCCTATTAGTTAGTCTTTTCAAAGAAGGAACACTAAACCCAAAAAGAGGAAAGAGAAAATAAAGCCCCTCCAACTACATATAGAATGCAGTTTGGATAATGTACCTGTTCTTTACACTGTGGTGGTGTGTGCCTGCACATGTGTGTGTACTTTCATCATGCAAATGTTCCAAGACATAAGCAGAGAGAGCCATTAGTTACTTGAGGCAATTTACCAGCTGGCTGTAGAGCATAAGTTCAGATCTTAATGGTGACTTCTTTGTCATTTGGGACTGTTAGAATGGCATATCAAAGGACAAGAATCTCAAATAAGTTGTTTAAATTTAGTAAAGAAAGCTCTTTTCTGTGGTGGTTTTGCTTTGTATTTCTTTAGAAGCACCAGAGACTTAATAGATAGCACTAAGAAATTCAGGCCCGATACTGCACTTTTTGAAAAACTGACTTTCTCTTCAGGTTTTGTTTGATATTAGCAACTGATGTCTGAAGCATAAAATAAGATCATATCTATTGTACCTGTTGCAATGCAAAATTGCACTCCCACTTGGGTTTTTACTGTTTAATTTATGGTGCATTTTAATGAGTTCTCTTTTTTTCTTATTTGTTTTTTTTTAATATATAGCATGCAACCTATATACTTTACTAGAATTTCAGGTCAACTTTTTATAATTGCCAAAAATTAATCGTGGAAAAAGTTTTGCTTTGTGAATGTGCACATGTAGAGAACTAGCACCCCCTAGTGTATTAAAAACCCCCAAAGATTTTATCTGGCATTTAATAAGCTAATAACAACAAACAGGGATGTGGACAGGTTGTGAACTTGTATCACTGGCAATATGACATAACTTGTTTAGGCATAGGGTGAGCACATTTTTGAGTTAATATAAAGCATAGATAAACTAGACAGATGGAAGCCACATTTAAAATATTGAAACGAAAGTTAGAAAACTGTCATTGGCCATTTGAACTCTTGGTGATAATTTTAAGGCTGTGAAATAAAACAGGACAGTCTGTGGTCATATTGCTAATTTTCTAAATTCTGTCTCATGGAAAATTTCAGCAACATAACTATTTATGAAAGACTATAAAACTCAAAATGTTTAGGATTTCTCTTTTTTTCTGGTTACTGTAATGCTGTATATTCCCTAATGAAACTGTAAACTGAAAATTATAGCTTCACTCTAGAGAGTGAGAGAACTTACTCCAACAGATGGCATCAAAACACCGGTCTAAACTGTATGATCACTGATTGTTAATTGCATCTGTAAAACAATCCTTTTAAACAGAGTAATGCATTTTATCATACAGATTATAGTTCTACGCTTTTTGGTTTTTCAATGTGTGTTAACATTTTCTGCTCCAATGTAAGATTTAGTGCTTGCATAATTATCGGATTAAACAACAGAATAACAGTGACTCAATCATTTTTAAGAACCATACAAAGGGAGATAAAGAATCATGAATCACATTTTTTTAGGATGTGCTATTTGAGAAATGTTTGGGTTCTTAATGTAGTTACACTAAACAGGAAAAATGGTCTAGATCTTACCCTCAGCAGATTAAAACAATGGAAGCCTATTAAGAGAATCTTAAATATATGATAAACATATACTGTTTTAAAATATATCTCACTGTGGGTGTAAATATGTTTATTCTACATGGATATTTTGAATAAAAGAAAACATATGAAGCATGTAATAAGAAAGGACTGTTCTCTGAAAAATTATTAGATTAAGGCACACAGCTTCTTTTCTGAAATGGTTGCAGTGAAATCCTATGTTGAAGGAGAAGGGTAGGTTGGATGATGTCGTGAATATTCTTTCAGTAAGATATTTTTCATGTTATAGATGACATTGTGAAGATGGAATGTGAAGATTTTGTCAGTTCTTTGGCTGGGGTGATTTGGAACTTGGAGCCTGAGTTTAGAGAGTGGAAAGAATAACATTCATGTCCTCATGAAGCAGCTTTTAGGCTTATGGGTGTCACATCCAATTCCACTGTTTACAAAATTAATGCCCCCACCCAAACTTCTCCTATTTAGATCTCTTGTATCACCCACTGGGAAGGGACTGTTAGAGTGAACTTGTTTGTTGAACAGGAGATAACTTGTGGTAATTCCATTTCACCATAACTTTTCAGGTATCTTATCTGACTCCTAAGTGCCATTAAGATAATACCTCACTTAGGAAGGGTGACTCATCAGACATTATCAACAGTGCAGACTCTAGAAAGAAAACATCCAAGCCAAGAACATGAATGTAACCACAAAGGATGTCCATGTAGCAACAGGACATGTCTTTAAAATGTACAATAAATCCTTGCTCAGAGAGCGCTTTTTTTAGTTTGAAAAAGAATTCTGATGAATGAGCTCTTCTGAGTTTTAAGCCTACAACAGATTACAAAACAAGTTACTAGAGGCAAGTACCTGATGCCTCTCTTTGAGGTAAGAGTTGGAAAACTGTATTAACAAATCAGAGAAATATTTATTAATTAGTGAGGGAAAAATAGTAGGTTGGACTATCCCAGCAGATACAAGGTTAACATTGCCAGAATGAGACATATCGTATCACAAACCCCCTGATATGATAGATGAGAGAAGGGGAACAACTGTACCTCTGTGATATTTTTGTCAAAAATGTGTAATCTCACTATAATTATTGGAAAAGTCAGACACATTGAAAGACATCTACAGAATAACTGACCAGAACTAACCAAAAGTGACAGGCTCATGGCAGATGAGGACAGACTGTGGCTCTGTCACAGACTGGAGGGCACTAAGGAGACAAAAAAAAAAATTAACTCATTGTGAGATTTTGGGTTGATTCTGGAATATAAAAAGAACATTGGTGGAAAAACTGGTGAATCTGAATAAAATCTGCAGTTTAGATAATAGTATGTATTGTACTGTTGCCAATTTCTTGGTGTTGATGATTACACTGTGGTTATTTTAAGAGAATAACACTGGGGAAGTTGTGTGTAGAGATGCCCTATACTATTTAGCAACTTTAAATTAAATCTAAAATTATTTTAGGATACATTTTTTAATTCTACAGAACTCAAAGTGTATAACAGTCTGGGGACATATAATGTGGGGGGGGGAAACCCTGTTATATACCTGAATTGTATAAAATAATTGTTAATATTCAATATGATGAACTTAAGGAAGAGCTATAGGGTTGGCCAAAAAGTTTGGTTTTTTTTTTCCTGTAAGATAGCTCTAGTCACAATTATGTCTTTAATTTCATTTGAAACAATTTTGTTAGATTGTATTGTGACAGCTGTCATATCAGTGTGCATTTCTTATTAAAATTGGTGAATTTTTGTGTAGCCATTTTAATATTGAAGATGAAAGAAAGTATGCAACATCTTCAGCATATTATGCTTTATTATTTCAAGAAAGGTAAAAACACAAATGCAAAAAAAAGATTTGTGCAGTGTATGTAGAAAGTGCTGTGACTGATTGAATGTGTCAGAAGTGGTCTGTGAAGTTTCATGCAGATTTCTCACTGGACAATGCTCCATGATTGGGTAGACCAGTTGAAGTTGATAGGATGGATCAAATTGAAACATTGAGAGCAATCAATGTTATACCATGTGGGAGACAACCAACATACTCAAAATATCCAAATCAATAAAGTTATTGGTAAAAATGAAAAATATGTCTTTTATTTTATAGAAAAAGACCATATGGATTTTTTGGCCAACCCAATATTTTCAATATCATCTGTTTAATATAAATCAGAAAGCATGTAGAGCAGTTTTAAAACATTTATATACATTTTAATATAAAAAAACTTTAGACATTGTAAATGAGTACATTTTAATTATTTGGGAAACCTGTTTGGAAAATGTTGTTCATTAAGGATACTGTACAATGAACTGTTATGCTGCCATAAGGATTTTCCCGACTGTCCCAAACACTAAAATTCTTCCCCAGTCTTCTAACAAGGATAGGGAAGGTATTATAGATCTGGTAGCAACCGTGTGGCTATTCAGTGCTATCTAGGTCTTCATTTGAACCTGTAATTTAACTAAATTTCAAAGCTGAGCAGTAAGTCGAAGGAGTTCCATCAGACCTTAATCATCCTACCTGTAGGAATGGGGAATTCAAATGATTACCTTCAAGGCTTCTCTCTGATTTATGTTTTGTAAATGGAAGTAACATTTAAATATTCATGGACCAGTTATTATTAAGCAAGATGTAATTCTTACCCACAAATCCATCTACTAATATTCTCTCATGTTTTAATAAAAAAGTAAGAACAGCAATCAGAATTTTCACTGAATTCATGCACAATGGCCATGAATGGAACAAAGGGTAGAAAGCGCCACTGTTCTGGGCAACTTAATGAGCTGTAGAAATGTGCTTTTTCTTAACCTATCATTTAGTGAATAAACCTAATTTTTTTTAAAGTATAACATTATACTTCATTGAGGGAGGGAAACTTGTAACAAATATTTGTTGACCGCCCACCATGTATTCTGTGCTGGGTGAGGTGCTATAGGATTCAGAAGTGTGCTCTAGTGCTGTACCTTATAAGAAACTCTTTAAAGGCCTCACAGGGGCTTACAAGATTGAAGTACGTGTACAATTGCAAATCAACAAGATTGTATTCACCTGAGTGTTTAGACCAGTGGTTTCCAACCTCATTGAGATTAAGATTCCTTTTTAACATCAGATATTTCACAAACTCTTAAGAATTTATCTACATTTAGTATTTAGAAATAGGAAAATACATAATGGCAAAGAACAAACATGAATTATTTCAAATTAATGTATATTGTATATTTTATTAACCACTATAGTATCTACTTATTTTTGGAAAATAGTAGCAAATACATGTGAGTTGCATATAATTTAGTATGTACTTTGGATCCATAGCCCATGAATTCTTCCCCTGACCTATACCCCATCCCATGGCTGCTTGTCCTTAGGCTGTGAGCCACTCTGTTGGAGTGTAAGGACTGGAGGAGTCCAACTGAGGAAGGCCAGCATTGTCAGGGAAATAAAAAGAGACCCTGGTGGGGCTTAGGGTGCGCCTCAGAGATTGGGAAAAGCTAGGATGTGCCCAGGGGAAGCTGGGGAAGAGCAGAAATGAGGTAGGCACATTGAGAGGCAGTGAGGAGCCAAGGCTGACCACAGGGAAGGCTATGCTGGGGAGTTAGAAAAATACAATTGGTTAAATGAGGCAAAGGGAGATTATGGAAATTCTTGAAAGCAAGCACAGGAACTAAACACTTCTATGAAAGCAAAGCATTGGACCAAGACTCAAAGGACTGGGTTGTAATCCTGATTCTACAATTACTAGCCTTAGGCAAGTTAGATTTTGGAGCCTCAATTTTCATCATTATTATGACTGGGATAATAATACCTACACCTCAGAGAAGACAGCATCTGTGAAACTTCCTAGTGGGCTTTCACTCTGTTTTGGTTGCATCTGAAATAGGGAACTATCTACAATTATTGAACAGGGAATCAGTGTGATGAAAGTGATATGTTAAAGAAGATTAGTTTGGCAGCTCTGTACAGCTTGGATTAGAGTCAGAGAGGCCAATGAGAAAACTGTCCCAGTGATCTACACTCAAAGCCTTGAAAATAGGGACAAAAGGAGGCTGAGATGGAAATCGATTGGATTTTCAGTTTGATAAGGTATCAGGGATGAGATGAATCTAAAATGATTTTGAGGTTTTAAACAGCTAGTGACTATGGAAGAATGTCTGAAGCACTGAAGAAGAAAAGGAAAATTGAGAGGAAATTGATTTGAGGAGAAGGGATGTTGGGTTTGAACATGGTAAATTGTGTGTGAGAGCCAACAGTCAAGTAGAATGTGACTCTGAACTGTTGGGTATATGCCGTTGGAGTGAAGGTGAAGTCTGTGCTAGAGATGACAAGGTGCGAGTCATAGCCAAGTGGTGACAGCTGAGCTGTCAAGTGGATATGTCACTCAATAGGGGTTCTAAACTGAAAAGCAAGAAGGCTGTGTGGTATGTTCTCTTTAGAAAGTATTCCAAAGGTTGATCAATGCATTATTCTGTAGCTAACATAAGATGGAATTGAGTTTGAGTCACCTTATGGGAGTATTTTTAAACATATACATATATGTGTTTTAGAATTTGCATGAGTCAAAATTATAAAAACACACTGTTTTTCCCTTTCAAGGGAATGACTGCTCACTTACAGCCTTCCTTCTTAGATGAAGTATTAAATGAGGCTCCTTTTGGGTCGTTTCTTCCAGAGCAGTGGCAAGGGAGAGGGGCAATGTTGCTGGAACTGCTGGTTGACTGAGCCACTCATGACAGGCATGTAACCAGTGAGGTCTGCCTGGCATTCAACTCTTCTTCCCAACCTCAGTGTGTAATATCATCAGGTTCCTTCCAGCTGCACATGTGGGGACCCCAAATATGCCTTACGTAAACTCTGAGCTCTCTCGCTTTTCCTCTACTTGGAATGAATGCCCTTTTCTTCAGATCTTTCGAGACCCAGTTCCAGTGCCTCCTCTTCCATGAGCCTGTGTCTAATTCCCCAATGGGAAAGCATCCCGTCTTCATTTGTGCTCCCACCCCTGCAGCACACTCCTCTCAGCCCATCTTGCATCATCCTCACTTATTTACATCCTTGTCTCCCCACACGGCTGTGCGTTCCAGACAGCAAAGGGTGTGTCTGACTCCAGTGCCTATCCCACACAGCGCCCAGCCTAGTCTCTCATTTACTGCTTGCCAAATTGAGAAAAAGATGACAGTTTTGCCTGTAACATTGTACTAGATCCAAAGGGAAGAACAGCTGTTGGGAAACAGGAAAGAGAGGAGTCCTCTGTCTTTGGCTGGAAATTGAACTAAGCAGAAAAAGGAGCTGGTGACAGTGGTCGGTTTAGGGTTGGCCCAGGAGAAAGACATAGGAGGATCCTACAGAATAAACATGAAAGTCTGACTATCTGGGGAGCTCTGATTCTTTACATGTTGGGAGCACATGTTAAGAATATGGCTGCTCCATGGAGAATATTAGGTAATGTGGTAAATTTTAGGTGAGTTATTCAGTCAGGGTGACCAAGTGTCTAGCCGGTGGGCAATAGCTTATATGGCCCAGAGGACAGTTGGGGATTGTGAAGTGATTTAAAAGGAGAATGCCCATTCCATGCACAAAAACTAAATATTTGATAATTTAAAACTTCAAAATGGGCTGGAGGGAAGTTAAAGGGATTATTTTGGATTGAGAAAACCTATTTCAGGCTTGATAATCTAGTCTCCAAATCACCAAATGAGTTATAGCCTATCTCATCTGATTAAAGCTACACAGCCTTCAATTAAATAGAGGCTGAACATTTAAATTTGATTAAGTAAGGTGACTTCTAATAATACAGGCAATTAGCCTGTGGAATGTGCAGGTGGAGAATGAGGAGGGAACAA
This sequence comes from Artibeus jamaicensis, assembly GCF_021234435.1. Taxonomy (NCBI): domain Eukaryota; kingdom Metazoa; phylum Chordata; class Mammalia; order Chiroptera; family Phyllostomidae; genus Artibeus; species Artibeus jamaicensis. The sequence goes on along the minus strand of NW_026522046.1, from coordinate 8,766,817 downwards.
TGCTGCATTTTGAAAGCTGGTTTAGTGATTTTTAATAATAGCTTAAGCTTTTGTAGCACTTTTCAATTTACAATACTCCTTAATCTTAATTATCTCATTTGAGTCATGTATTCACCTGTTGGCAGGTAAAAAAAAAGCTGTGCTCACACCTGGTTCTTCTCACTTCGAGCCTGGACTCCCTCCGCAGCACCCTGCTGCCGCTCTTGTGGGTGTGAAGATGGATCCAGTGTGTTTCGAGTTTTTAGCTGTGATTTAATTAATATGACAGTGTGGTTTGACATAAGCTATTTGAATGCGAGCCTTGTTTTATTTACTTCTGCAACTGTTCCACACACCACATGACACAGTGCTGTGCATGGGAAATACCCACTAATGTTTGGGAAACAAATTAGCTGTGGAACAGTTTCCCTAGGCATCCTAGTGTTTCTAGAAGGACTCTGAGGGGTAGCTCAAGGTGGGGGGGTAGTGGAGATGGGCACAGGAGGAAAATGGAAGGACAGGCCTATGAGACTTCAGCCCTGTAAATCACAGCACTCTCTCTCTCTTATCTGTCTTATATAGTATTATGGGTTGAATTTTCTCATGTCCCACAAAATTCCTATGTTGACGTCTAGCCTCCAGAACCTCAGAATATGAATGTATTTAGAGATAGCTTTTAAGGAGGTAATTATGTTAAAATAAGGTTATTAGGGTGGGCCCTAATCCAGTCCGACTGGTATCCATACAGGAAGAGGAAATTTGAACCCAGACACCCACATTGGGAAGTCTGTGTGAAGACCCAAGGAGAAGGTGGTCATCTACAAACCAAGGAGAGAGGCCTCAGAGAGAAAACAACCATACCAGTGCCTTAAACTCAGACGTCCAAACTCCAGAATTAGGAGAAAAGAAGTTTCCATTGTTTAAGCCACTCAGTCTGTGGTGCTTGGTGGTGGCAGCTCTAGCAAACATACTCACTGAGGTTCTGAGGAGAGTTTAAGGGAGAAAGAGGCAGTGGGTGATCCTAATTCACCTGCGGAAGAGAGTTACAGAACCAGGATTCAGTGGCCTAGAGTTATCATATCCCAGAGTTAGATAAATGCTCCTTGTCTTTAAATCCATCAATAAACATAGGACTATCTCAGGGGACCAAGTCTATAGCTTTTTTGTGTGTGTGTAAAAGGTCAAAACAGCTTCTAGCTTTTATTCCAGCTCTAGAATATTATCAATCAATTATAGCACCCATTACATTTTGCAGTGTAATTAGCATTGTTGTTGAAAAAAGTTAGTTTCTAACTTGTATGAGGCACAAACCCATGGCTACTTAGTTCCCTGCCCGTTTGCACTGAACACTTCAAATTCTGAGCATCATCTAAGGTCCACAAAGAAAACACTTGAATCATTTCACAAAAACATGAAAAGAAGCAATGTACATAATTTTTAAAGTATAATTTGGAACCTCTGAAGAATTCTAAATCTTTTAATACCATCATTTGTTTTGAAGTTAACTTGGCTTCCCTGGACCCTTGCCAGGAAAGACAAGCTAGCTCTCCAACAGTTTTGGGGGTGGTGTGGTCTGTCATCGGAGAGGGATGCATTTTGCAGTGTTGTCATTGTGAAGAACACTTCTGCTGCTGTTTACAGGAGGAAATAGGTAGGGAGGCCTGAAATGAAATAGTTTCTAACACCTCCTGTGGTACAATTCTGAAACCGCTCTGAAAGATCCATATTTTGTAATCTCAAATTTGAACCTAAATTTTAAAGAGGTTTTGAATGGAGTAAAACATGAAACTGAGTTATTGCTCAGCTTTAAAAAGAGTAACAAACAAACAAACAAACCAAAACAGGATACTACCATATACTTATTGCCTTTCATATTGGATTGGCCAAAAAGTCCATTTAGTTTTTTCCATAAAATAAAAGACATTTTTCATGTTCACCAATAATTTTATTGATTTGGATATTGTGAGTATGTTGGCTATCTCCTGTATAATGTTGATTGTTCTCAATTAATGTCTCAATTTGATCACTGTTAACTTCAACCAGTCTATTTGATCGAATATCGTCCAGTGAGAAATCTCCTGCAAGAAACTTTGCAAACCACTTTTGGCACATTCAATCAGTCACAGCACCTTCCCCATACACTGCACAATTTTTTTTTTGCACTTCAGTTGTTTTTTACCTTTCTTGAAATAATAAAGCATAATATGCTGAAAATGTTGCATACTTTTTTCCATCTTCAATATTAGGATGCCTATACAAAATGCACCAATTTTGATACGTTTTTTAAAAAATGCATGCTGATGTGACAGCTGTCACAATATAATTTAACAAAGTTGTTTCAAATTAAGTCAAAGAAAACTAAGAGCTACTGCAGCCATCTTACGAAAGAAACCAAATGAACTTTTTGGCCAACCTATAATACACTGTATGTGGCATTTTTAAAACCTTTAAAAAACCCATCAGACAATTGTTTAATTAGGAAGTGGAGAATAACACATTATTTGTTTTATTTACAGTCTAGAAAAAATAATGCTTCACCTGAAAGCATAACATTTTGAATGATCTGTTGTGTCGGTATATATGGCAAATTTTTAAAAAATGAAAATAATTATGTGTAAATGTAAATACAGACAGAAGACATATGTCCATTTTCTGGTGATGGAATCTGCAAACTGGTTCTCTCACAGGATCATCCTTCCGGCGCAGGATGTTAGCCTGCTGGTAACAACAGCCAAATGCATATCTGATTATCTCATTGGCACTCAGAATCCTGGCAGGCTCTTCCCATAGAAAGGCCTATTGTTTGTAAAAGGTCATTGGTTAGATTGACTTCTAAGCCCAATATTGTTATTTACATAAGTATTGAAGCACATGTGACCTGTCACCTTGAAACCTAGAGTTAGGCAATGAATGACAGAAGTCAACCGCTATGCAAAGGATAAAAAAAAGGAACACATTTCTTGTGTGTGCTGGAAGCTGGCAGCCTTTGTAGGAATAGCTCTAAATTGTCATTCCCTTTTTCAAAGTAGGGAAGGGTATTTTACAGTCTTGCACTTATTACCAAAGATCACATTAGGTTTGCATAATTCAAGCTGCTTGTAACTAAGATGAACTACAGTATCAGGACAAAATGCTATATAATTCATCCTACGTGAAGAGTTGGAGCACATTCTCAATTCCGCATGAGCATGCAGTTCAGCAGTATGAATTCTAAATCAGCATCTCTATGTTTTCTAGTATCATGCAATTTTGTTGAAATAAATATTTCCCCACTTTTCAAAGTTCAGTTTCATACATTTGTATGTAAGTTGGTTTAGAATTCAGGGATTGTTTTTTTTTCCTATAAAAACATAGTTGTTAAGAAAAAAAAAACATGGTAATAAATATGCCAGTAAACACTAGTGCTTATTTGAGCTAATAATGCTAAAATATTGCAGGCTTACACTATATTATTCACTAATAAAACTAGAATAGAATAAGGTACATTTAGAGTTAATTTCATATTTATCTCGATCACTTGTGTCTAAGAAAAAGAAAGTTCAATTAGAGAAAGATGGGGCATATAAAAGGGACTTCTGGGCACTTGAAGGACCTTAAGTGGATGAAGGCCTTAATGATGTCAGCCTAACAGTGGGGATGGCTTTCCCTTCCTTGATACAAATGCATTGTTAATCATACTCTAATGCTTATCAGTGATTATTGGTATTGTTCTTTGGGCTCACAATGCTGCATAAAGGGAAGGCTTGAGAGAGTAAGGGAAAAATATTTTTGAAGAAAGGATTAAATGTGATGGAAAGATAATTTGGAGCTAAAGCTACACAAGTGTGTGTGTGAGAAAAAAAAATGTACCAGAAGGAGAAAGGAGGACAGGGGCAGAGGCTGGGGCCTACTGGCCCTCCTTGCTATCACTCTGGGTTATAGTACAGTTTGACATCTACCTGGAATGGGCAAGAGAACAGGACACAGCAAGGAGAGGGCCTGGAACCAGCTGGCCACTGTCCACAGAAGGCATCTGGAGCTCGAGGATGACTTATCACAGCAAGCGTTTTAATATATCATTAGAAGAAGAGACTGTTCGCAAGAGCAGAGCCAGTACCGCTTTGTGTTGTGTACTCACTGCCTTCCAACACAGTGTTAGTCCCTTTATAAACATTACCTCATTTAACCATATAACCCTGAGAGATACAATTATCACCATTTTCTAGATGAAGAAACTGAAGTTTCATAGAAGTTAAATATCTTGTCTGAGAGAGCAGAGCTAATAACTGGTGGCCCCGAGACCTGAGCCTTGAGCTGGCTGCGCTGGACCAGTGCTGTAGTCAGGAATAACACGAGGTCCCCACCCTGATCCCTACTGAGGCATTCTGTGGAAATATGAGAAAGATACGTATGCCCTTAGAGTGTTTGGTACAAACTAAATATGCATTAAGTGTTTTGATTAGCATCTACTGAAGTAAAATGTTTCTCGTTAAATACCAACAGGGTCAATGTTGGGTGTGAGTATTTTGTTTTTAGATTTTATTTATTTATTTATTTATTTAGAGAGAAAGGAAGGGAGGGAGAAAGAGAGAGAAACATCAATGTATGGTTGCCTCTCACACACTCCCAGCTGGGGACCTGGCCCACAACCCAGGCATGTGCCCTGACTGGGAATTAAACTGTCAACCCTTTGGTTTGCAGGCCTGTGCTCAATCAATCCACTAAGCCACACCAGCCAGGGCTGTGTGTTGGTATTGACTCCCATTTTTTTCTGCATTTTGGTAGTTTCTCTCCACCCTGCAGACATCTCAGAGTTACACATTTCTATTTTCTTCGAAATCCACTGACTTTTATTTCATGTGTTTGTCAGCCTACAAGCTCTTCAAGAATAAGGGACTATTCTGGGCACATACTAGGTACTCATTAATTATTTGTTGGATCAAATCATATAATTCACCAACTAAATCATTCACTTTGGACAGTAGAAACAAAAAAAATTAGTTACCAGGACAATCACTTGTACTTTATGATATTAAAATTTTGAAGTAAAACAGAAACACAGAGGATTGGGGGGGGGAGTCCAGAGGCTGTGATAACACATCCCACAATATATCACAAGATTTCTAATATATACAAATATAAATGGCGTGTTTCCATGTTTACATTAAACCAGCAATATGATTTGAAGCATTATTCCTCCCTGGTTATCTGAGACACCTCATTTGAATTCTGTTGTACACCTAGCACAATGCTTCTCTTTCTACACTTAAAAAAATAACATTTAGAAACAAGAGTGACTATTGTAACTAAGCACATGCATCATCATGTTTCCGAGATTTGCAGTCTGTCTTCTTTCCTCTGGCTGTGTATCCGTTCATGGGTGTAGAAAACAAGAATAGTTTATTCTTGTTCTGATATGCCCTACTAATACGTGTTTGTGGGGTGAAATTGCCACGGTTATTAAAAGAGTCTATGACATTCCCTAACGGACGTGGGTATTACCTGCACAGCTGGCTGAATTCCAGTTTGGGTAATTACTTTCTGCGTTTGGTTACCTTAGCGATCATCTCTTTTGCTCTGTGGGTCCTCATCGCTGGTTGAGCTTGGCTGAGATATTCCTGTGAGCCATCCTAGTTTCAAATAATAGGAGCTGTAGGAATCTAGTCTCTGAAAATTTATATTCCATCCATTTTGACAAATGTAAAGTTTTCTATATATTCTGCACTGTATAGTAAAGCCTGGCTTTCTAACTTGAATTTTCTTATATAGAGTGGGCAATCTAATCAGGGAGAAAATTGTGATCCAATATTTTTTTTCTTCTGTTCTTGATCATATTTATTATTCCTATGGAAAATGGAGAATTTTTTTTATCTGTTTAATCTCTCTGGCCTCTGAACCTTCATAACAATTTGCTGAAACTTCCGTTATTGCTCTTATAGCCTGCCTTGAGGTAGAGCAGCTTGTGGGCTTATAATTGGACCTATGGCAAATGTTAAACTCCTAGTCTGTAGGAACCTCTGTATTTTTTTTTCATCCCGATGGTAACTTTCACATAATTGCATGTAGTAGTTGTTCAATAAGTGATGGCTGAATGACATTCCCTTTGGGTTAAAATTATTTACTGTTAAAGACTGAGCCTTTAGTGTTTTGGACACTAGCAAGGGCTTCATTATGCAACTTGATGGGATGTTTCAATTGAAATATTTGAGTTCCTGGATATTGGCATCACTGTATTCTATCAGGTTGCCATAGAGGCATCCCCCTGCCCCACCCAATTTACTCTGAGAAAGATTAAGTGTCCCCAGTCAGGACTGTTATAAGATTATTTGTACTACAATCACAGTTTGCTCTGCACTGGAGGATTCCATTTGCTCACAAAGGGCAATTTAGAGCAGAGAGTTTCCAAACTTGGATCCACTGTGCCAGAAGGAATGGAGGTTTAGCTGCAACTGCCTGTCTGTCTGATGCCAGCACACTTTTTTCTTCTACTCAAGGAAGCTTATTAGAATATAAACGCCTTAGAATGACTTCACTATAGGGTTAAACTTGAATTGGCTTTAAGTTTTGAAATGTAGGTAATTCACAAATATCAGAACCTCTTTTAAAGAATGAAATTCTTGCCATACACCTCTCAATAGGTCTCCAGGTGTTGATGTCTTACTATAGATTCACCTCGTTCGCAGGGACCCCTAAGGACGTTCCCCTACCTCTTTAAGGCTTCTCTTGGGGCATTAATCATCCTAAGTTTGGTTCTTTAGTAAAACCAAAGTGCTTTCACTCCCTGCACATAATACATGTTTCTCTGGCCTGAAATATTGTCACCATCTGTGTCTGACTGAAACTCGTCCTTCAGGACTCAGCCCAGTGTCACTATGAGTGAAAAGCAGAGACAGGGAGAGGTCCCCCTCCTCTGCGGTTCTGTGGCATCCTGAGCTATCCTCACGTTCATCCTCTTTGACGGAGATGGTCTGTTTCCCTGTCTGTCTTTTCCTTTACTTTCCGTAGAATAGAAATGAGATTCCTTAGATATTGTATGTACACGGCATATTGGATTTTCTTGCTAAAGACTGTTTGTTGTTGTTGAGGGATAATTCTTGTCAAGACGAAGGTGGGGGGGTTATGTTTACCTGTGTCTCTTTTTTCTCTTTCTGTGCATTAAATGTAGTTCAGGTATTTACTGTCTTTTTTTTAAAGATGAATTTGTTTCATAGTAAATAAGAAAAGAGCTTAACTGCCTTCTAGTTCAGCTCTTAACACCTTCTTTCTAAAATATTAACTGATAAACCCCAAATTCCTAGCTTTTCTTTTGGAATTACTATTTCCTGATTTTTGGAAATTTTCAAAATTAAATCTTTATGCTTTGCCATTAACTCCAGCAGGAAATGAATCATTTTGGTAAATACTATTATTATTTATGAGCCAGAAGTTCACAGGTTTTACTTCAAGATTGAATCATCACAGTGGTGCCATGGTGTCAATGAATATCAAATTAAAAATTTACATCGTACTTAAAATTTGAAAAAATGATTAATAAATTTCCTACAGAGGAGGTATGATATTGTCCAAAGGGCACTGACCTGGGCAGGAGAAAGCTAACAGTCTGGTCTCAGATGTGCAACCAGCTGTGGGACTTTGAGAAAGTCACATGGCCTCAGTTTCCACTTTTGCACAATGGTAGTATTTTGGAAGCTGGGCTGGGGATAATAGCAACAGCATAGTCATGACCGAAACTAAAAACTAGGTGCCATATTTAACTGCTCTATCCAAGGGAATAATTGGAAGGAATCTAGACATATTCTATGAACATCCTCCCTTTCATATGCAACATTGAGAAAATGTTTGTTTAATTTCTCTAATTTCATAAGACTACCAAATGCATAAGAACACTGATGGCAAGGTAAACATTTAATTTTAAAAATCTTTTGTGTAAACTTGGTATACCAGACTGAAAGTCATGAGATGTATGGTCTGTTTCTTGTTGTTGGGTGAAGGCTGGTGCTACTGCGCCCAACACAGACTGGACAGGGACAATCAGGACACGCCAAAGAGCCTTGGGCAGATCTAGGAAGGCGACGTCACCCAGTGGGTAGAAACATGGGCTTTATTTTTTTTATTTAATTGTTGTTCAAGTACAGTTTTCTGTCTTTTACTCCCATCCCAGCCCACCCCTCCACAGTGCTCCCCGCCTCCCTCCCATTTTCACCCCCCTTAGTTGTTGTCCATGTGTCCTTTATACTAGTTCCTGTAAATCCTTCCCCTTTTCCCCTGAAATTCCCTCCCCTCTCCCCTCTGGTCATTGTCCCCCTGTTCTCTATTTCAGTGTCACATGGGCTTTAAATCTCAGGTTTGCTCGTTAGACGGTATGTCTTCAGGCAACTCATCTAATCTCTGTGGAAGTCAGTCTTTATGATTTGGAAAATGCGGAATTATCAATCTATGGGGTTAGCTCAGTGGATTGAGCACGGGCCTGTGAACCAGACAATCGCGGTTCGATTCCCAGTCAGGGCACATACCTGGGTTGCAGGCTGGTTCCCTGCAGGCCAGTTCCCAGCAGGAGATGCATGAAAGGCAACCATACATTGATGTTTCTCTCCCTCCCTTCTTCCCTTCCCCTCTAAAGATAAATAAATAAAATCTTTAAAAAAAATCTATAAGGTTTTAAGAAACATTACTTGGATTATTATATGTTAAAAATATGGTAAATTATAGCAATTTTTGTTAGATGGCCTATGGGAGTCTTGGAGACACATGGGGACTGGGCCTCAGGCTTTTTGGAGCCATCATCTCAGACTGAGTGGCAAGAGTCTTGACCTCTAATGATAACAGTGCAGGACATTTATAGACCATCTATAGACTTGCACACAGATCACCTCATTTTCTTATCATAGCAACCCTGGAATCAAAGCAAGTATTAATCCATTTTATGGACAGGGAAACTGAAGCAAAGAATTGAAATGATATAGCTCAGATTAGCCAGCTAGTGTGTAGGAGAAGTAGCTCAAACCAAAGTTCTTCTGTGACCTGATTCTTATCTGTCCATCATGCTCTTAGTTCTACTTAGGATTAATGATGAGTGGCCTTAGGTTAGTTGCCTAACTTAGTTGGTTTAATTAACAAAATGACTAGAAAAGCTTTAAAGACCCTTCTATGATTTCAAATAGTTTAGGGGCAGGTACTATGCAAATTCTGAAAAAAATATTTTGAGAAATAACTTTACTATAGAAGAAATATATGCTGTTATTGACTATGTAAATAACAAATTTAGGATAATTCTGACATTTGGGGGAATAGGGCAGATAGTGAAATTAAGGAGGGATTCACAGGGACCTTCAACTTTAGTGGCTAATGTTTTATTTCCTAAGCTGAAGTAAATATATGATAGTTGTCATATTGTTTATTTACCTCATTGATATAAAACATATTTTGTAATTCACTTTCTAAAGAAGACTGGGAGAAAACATACACATAAGAAATATGTTAAAAGCAGTCTAATATTTTCATAACCTATGTCAGAAATTTTTGACACTGAATGTTCACGTTATGGGAAAAGTTGAAGTGTTATAAGGAACCCATTTATATTCCCTAATAGAAATAAGACTTTGCATAGTAAGTCTCGACTTCAAGTTTGGCACCATAAATCTATTTTTATTTCTCTTGGGTGGGATGGTGGGTTTGGTGGCAGGACTATTAAGAAAAACGAAGCAAACCAGAATTTTTGAATAAGTTGCTTTGTATGGCAATGGCCTATTCTGCAGATCAGAGTAGGCTCCTACAGAGGAATAGAATAAGTTTCGGGTTTCTACTAGTCAAACAAAGGTGCAAATGGACAACGCATCTGCCAGTGAATCAGAATCCTCACAGAGCTGCTGCCAGCATCCTCTCAAGCTCACATGGGCAGGGTGCTTTACAGTTTACAGAGCATTTCCATACCTAATAGTGTGCTAATAAAAATAGTATGCCAGTAGAAAATGCTAAACAGTGATAAGTGATTTTGCCAGTTGAAGAAACCAAGGGGCTAAGTATAAGATCAATTGGCTGGTGGAGTCTAGAGTCAAAACTGGAACCCCCATCTTCTTACTGCAAAAAGACAGTGCAGTGTCTTAGAGCACTGTAACAGCTTTCTATTTGCAGTCCTCCCCCTAGTATTCTTTTTTTTTTTTTCTATCTGAGATAGGCACTTACACCAGGTTGCTGTTACCTTGGTTCTAACTTTCACTTTTTTTTTCTTTTCTCTTAAAGATTTTATTTATTTATTTTTAGAGAGAGGGAAAAGAGGGAGAAAGAGAGGGAAAGAAACATGAATGTGTGGTTGCTTCTTGCACCCTCAACTGGGGACCTGACCTGCAACCCAGGCGTGTCCCCTGACTGGGAATTGAGCCTGTGACCCTTTGGTTTGCAGGCTGGCACTCCATCCACTGAGCCACACCAGCCAGGGTGTTTTCACAGTTTTCAATTTCAAAGGCTTTGACCTCTTTTCTACTAAAATGATTAAATGTGACTAATCCATTCTAGAGGTTACCAAATGTCCATGGCTTTTGATGATCCTGGGCTGTTTATATACTTTACTATTATTTCTTATACCTTTTCCTTATAGCAGGAAAGGAAAGTTGACTTTTTCATTGGCATTCGGAAAAACAAGAATTTCAAAACAACTATTCCTCCACAAATCCTGCCAAAAAGACTAAATAGTCATCATGGTGCCTCTACCAGAGCCAGGATTTTGTCAGTGATTCAGATGAAGGCAAAGGATTCTCTGAATTTTTGTCTTGGCATCTAACATGCTGGCTTGCACAAACTTGGAATTTGATTAATTTGCTTTATTTTCACCTAAGTTATTACAGTCTCTGTTTCCAGACTGTTCCTTTGCTGAGGTGAAAAGCACAGTTATGCTCAAATTAGTCAACTAATCATGAAATCATGAATTTGGTGAGATTACTTATACAGAAACTCATGCCTTTTTCTGTCATATTTAAAAAGCTTTATGTCATGTTATTATGAATTCTATTGCAAATATCCATTCTCACTTTTGATTCAATTTTGAGACAATTCATATGTGTTAGTTGTTTTCTGAGAAATGTCTTCTGCTCTTCCTAGTAATTTATCCAAAAGAGAAAAATAATGTTCTATTATTACCAACTATGCAGACTCTACTAAGTGAACAACGATTTTGGTGCTTTTACCTGCATGATTGCATTTAGTTCTGATCACTGACCTTGAGAGGAAGGTCACATTATCCCAATTTTACAGATTAGCAAACAGACACAAGGGCCGAAATAACTTGCCATGTAAATGTTAATGCAACAAAAAGTGACAGAGCAGGTATCTCTGAATCTTTCAATAACATCACAGTCTCTACAAAGATAAAAGTTAAAGAGAGAGTAATCATTACACATTCCAGTCCTGCAGGAGCTTCCCAATAGTTAGACTGTTGAATCCCCAGCTACTGCCTCCATGAGATGTCTGGCTTTGTGGCCCATTTGGAATGGATTGGATCCTTAACTCAGAAAAACAGCACCCTAAAGTTGTGGGTGAATTTGGAGGGTACATTTTCATATGCAATGATACAGCAGATATGAAGAATATTATTAATCAAAGTTCTTAAGAAATATGTATTATCCCCAAGTGTTCTAAGATGAAACTTATTTCAACTCAGCCAACATTTTTTGTGTGTATGTAAACTTAGTATGTGACAAACATTTTTAATGAATTGAGAGTATCCCAACATAAAGATGATGTAATTTCTTCCCTTTAGGATCTCCAGATCTCATGAAGAAGACTCAGTTCTATAAATAGCTTTTATAGAAAGGCAAAACACTGATATTTCTTCTTCCCATTTCATAGTTGATGATCTTTACTAGGATTTTATTCTTGGCCATTTCCTTTTTTTTCCTCACCCTAGGTACACTCATTTATTTTCTCTATTTCAATGATCGTGTAATAAGCTGTGACTCCGAGATGTTTATATCTCCTGGATTCTAACCTCCCATTTATAACTGTCTTCTGGACACGTCCACCTGTGTTCCTCAGGTATTTTAAACTCCACATATACAAAAAGGAACTTGTACTCATTTCTGTGTTCTTTGTTTTGTTTGATGGCATCGCTGTGTGTTAGTTTTCCAAAGTAAAAATCTCAAATGCATCATTTATCTCTTCACCAGTCTCCCATCCTTCATCTTCATTTGTTCACCAAATCCTGTGAATTTTTATCTGCTAAATCTGCCTTGAATTTTATCTTTTATCTCTGTCTCTAGGTTTCATCTCTTGCCCGGATGACTAAAATCATCCAGCTATCCTCTCAGCCTTTTAATTCTTCCCGTAGAGCCATTCTCTATATAGTTACCTTGTTGATCTTTCCAAAATGTAACTGATAACATGACTTTAACTTATCTAAAACTTTTTAATGATTTCCTCCTATCTACTCAAGTAAATTCAAATCATTATCATAGCCCTGCTAGTCTGTCAGTGACCTAGTCTTTTTTGCTATTCTTTTCGTGCCAAGTACACTCACTGACTTTGTTTCTGGGCTGATATTTAGTTGGTATGCATAGGTAAAGACCACTGTCAATTTTGATTGGTCAGTACACATGTCCTACTGGTCATAAATATTTAAATATCACTTTTACTTTAGCAATGGCAACCTGTTTCCCATTTTTCAATCATGCAGTTCTGTGTCCTTTGAACAGTCAGTTTTAGCTGCCCTTCTTCTCTACCTGGCAAATTAATATTAGTCATTTAAGACACTGCTCAAATATCACTTCCTCTGTAGTATCTTCTCTGCTCTCTGTTTAAACAGGCAGAGGTTTTATTCCCTGTGGCCTTTCAAAAACATCTTGTGCGTACATTGATTATAACATTTATCACATTATATATTGTCATTAGCCAACTTTTTTTCAAGAAAAAATTCATTTTGAAATTACCAATGTCTAATAGTATTTGTCATATAGAAAAGATTCTCCTAAAACATTTATTGACTTGATGGATAGATGGATTTAGACAAGTTTCACAAAATGGATTCGAGTTTGATTTTGAAGACTGGGTTGGAAAAAGGCATTCCGAGAGGCAAGACTAGGATGTGCCAAAAGCACAAAAGGTCACCATATGATGAGGTCTGTCCCGAAGAAGTCCAGTCATTGTTAATACAATGAGAATGGTTTGTGTGACTTTGATATAACCTGGCATCCAAGGAGAGTGGACTGGAATGCACATGTGTGAACAATGATGATTTCACTGTACTAGTCAGTGGGAGCAGTAGATGCTGTTGAGTGAGCATGTGGACTGTGTGGCTGTCACATTCAAAATGACTGAGCAAGTAGAGCAATGAATCCGCATCAAATTTTGTGTTAAGCTTGAACATTCCTCCATAGAAACTATCTGGATGATTCAGAAGGCCACAACTATGGGCAGCTGGTGACGGGCGGCTTCATCATGACAATGTGCCCATTCATTGCATCACATCTTGTGCAGAGTTTTTTGGCAAAACATCAAGTCACCCACATGACTCAGCCCAGCTACAGCCCAGATTTGGTGCCCTGTGACTTCTGGCACTTCCCACAAACTAAATCACCTTTGAAAGAGGAGAGATTTCAGACCATCAATGAGATTCAGGAAAATACAATGGGGCATCTTATGGCAATTGGGCGAACTTTGTGAGGTCCTAAGGTTCCTGCTTTGAAGGGGACTGAGGCGTCATTGTCCTATGTACAATGTTTCTTATATCTTCTTCAATAAATGTCTCTATGTACACTTTTGAAGACTGAATCTATGTACACTTAAGATCTTCACATCAGAAGAGTATGAACAGGAAGTGACATTTTCCAAACTAATTTTCAACAGGACCTTTTTAATGGCACTGTGCTATGATAACTGAAGAATGGGAGCAGGTGGGGTCACGGTCCAAGAAGGATTAGATGAGGAAGGCCCTATCTAAGTCTCTAATAGTGCAAAGGTGGAAATAAAGATGAAATCCATTTTGGAGACAGAACCGGCAAGATTTTATAACAGATCTATTTGTGGGCTAAAGGGTTAGTGAGAGACTGTGGATAGTTACCATACTTCAAAATTGAGTGATTAAGAGACAAGAGATGCTTCACAGTGGATTTGTAGAGTTTATGTTTGGTGACCAAAACAAGACAGAACACAGGTGATACCACTGTAGACTCGTACTCCTACTCATTCTCAGGGCCCCAGTTATTAGGTTTATCTCTTGTGTTTTCTATGTTTATCTTAATGTCCAGTTGAAAACGAAGTGGAAAATGTAAAAGCAATGCTGATAAATACTTTTAATCACTATTATGTAGGCTTGCTAAAGATAATTCAACTAACATGCATAATTATGATTTTTTTAAATAAGGGTTAGGAGAATATAAACTCTATCTCAAAAATATTCAGTGGCAGAATAATTTATTTTATATATTGAAGAATACATTATTTTAGTATTATCAAGTACACCAAGACATAATTAACACAGAAGAGAGTAAATAATAGATTATCTACTGTCTGACATGGTGACCACTAGCCACACACGGCTGTTGAACACTTAGATGTGCAGTCCAAACTGAGATGTGATGGAAATAGAAAATGCACACTGGATTTTTGAAGATTTAGTACAAAAATGAAATAACATCAAATATATCAATAATTTTTTATTTTTATTATATGTTTAATGAACATGAATGGTTCACACTGTGTGTTTATTGGACAGTACTGGAAGGTTTGTCTTATTTGACAACCAGCCGACAGGCAATTGCTTAGTTCCTAGTGTACAGATGGTTATGCTATGTACTGAAAGCTTTGACGTTAGCTGAGGAGTAGCAGTTACACACATCATGTATTTTTAGGGCTTGATAATATTTCCATCAATATAGAGAACATTGGTTAGAAAAGCAAATCGTCTGTGATTTGCTGTCTCCCCTTTCAGACATTAGTTCTGTTCTCTTACACCCTCTCCCCAATATATTATTTGGTGATTTGTGAGGATCTAATCACATATTTGTTATGACACAGTCAGGAGTTTGACTTACAAGTTCATAGAACTATTAGGTTGGGTGGTTAGTGCTATGTACATGGCCAGGATGCAGAGACCCGAAAACCATAACTGCGCAGGTACTTGGTCCTCCACCTATATTCAACATACCTTGTTTTCTCCCTGAAGAGTCAGAAGATACTTGCCTTTGTCATAAACATTGGGGTCATCCAAAATAGTATCTGCTAGTCATGGTACAGAAGAAGATTATTTACATTCTATAAATTTCGGAGTTTTAGGTAGAAAAAGAATTTACTTTGTGGTAATGATATTACTGATATTAAATGTGCACTACCCCTCCAGGTAAACCATGTGAATATCTGTGATTGTACAAAAACAACCATTTTAAAAATAAAATGACTTGTCAATGGCTAATATCTTAATTTTTATATTTTGAGCAAGGCACTTAGTTTTCCATGCTTTGGCCCTTCAGCTTTCAAATGGAAGAGATTTTATTTTTTATGTTTTGTTTTTATAAGAATGAGAATTAAATGCTTTGTTTTTTTTAAGTTAAGTTTCTAATTATAAAGGAAAGTGCTTCAATGCTTTAACAATATACCAAATAGATTAAAGTGGCAGAAACAATGTAACAGAGGATGCAAAACATTCTTTGAAAGTGGCAGCTTCATTTTAGAGGAGTTTTTGACTGGGGTAGAGCAGTGCCTATGAAAATGAATAGGTAGCTGGAAACCATTAATACCAAGATACAAACGCAGTTCAGCCTTGCAGTTCTCAATTAATAACCTGCATGTGGACCTCTCTTATTTAAAAAGGGCTGCCTGAATTGAGGTTATGTTCAGTTTTCCAAGTACCAGTCTAGATGTGTTTTTATATTTTCATTATTAAAAATGGTTTTATTTTCTTTTTAAAAAGAAAATTTGCATCAGTTACTGAATAGCCCACATCATGGACTAAAATGCTCTAAAAGTATGCACAAACAAAGCAAAAACAGGAAAATAGCCAAGTTTTCAAATGAGTAATATTCATGTCCAGGTAAAAAGAATTGAATTATTCAAGGCTAGACTGCATATTCAAATCAGAGTTATGCATTTTGACAGAACATTGTTAACATTCCATTGACTGAATAAGTACTACTAATACATAGATCGTACCTGGGGTGCAATTTGTATCCTGGCCGCATACCAAATGTACCCGAGTTTCTTTGCATTCAGGGTGGGGTATGTTTTTGAGTCAGTATTAAAATATATGCTATTAACCTCAATGTCTGCTCAATTTTAAAAGGAAACATTTGTGGAAATGGTATTGTTTTTTACAGAATTTACCTGCTTTAAAGTATCAATAACACTGAATCATTTTTGTTTTTACTTATGCCTTTAAAATGAAAGGAATTGAGCCATTAAAAAAAAAACAGAAACAAAAGTACCTGACTCACTGAAGCAAAGAAAGTAAAGTGTCTGCCAGGCCAAGCCACCTCGCTGGATTAGACCCGTAGACAGGTCTCCAAATATGGAGAAACGGTGTCAGCTGGTAAAATCCTGGGACATGCAGCTGTGTTCAGCTTCCAAACCATGTTTAGTTTTTGAATCAATAATTATTTATTGGGCTCTTACTATGGATCAGGCTTGAGCAAAATAGACATGTTCATTGGTCTCATGGCACTTAGCAACTAGTGCGTGTGTGATGGTGGGGAGAAGGGAGGTGACAAATTGTGGCTGGACAATTGTGCAGATAAATATGGCGGTAAGAAGTAGTGGCTAAAAGCCCAGACTTTGGGCCCAGACGCACATTTGAGTCCTGGCTCCACAGCTTATTAGCTGTGGAGTCATGGACAAGTGATTTCATGTGTCTTGTTATCTTCTGCAAGGTTGCTGTGAGGTGTTTTTTGTTAGACTGTATAATAGCCTAGAACATGAATGCTTTATATTTGCTATTATTTTTTTTCTTAAACTGTAATAACGGCTATGAGGTTATATAATAATACCACATGATCTTGGCTGGAGCTGGGGTGGGGCTCCAGAAGAAAGCATTCCTAAGAAAAGGATGCTTGAATGGGGATCTGCAGGATGTGCAGGATTTAAGTAGATTGAGGAGATGGAGGTGGAGAAGGAAGTGGAGTTGAAGTTGCAAAAGAACTTTCCAAGCAGTGGGAAGAACCTGTGCTGATACTCTGAGGCAGGAGGGAGTACAGCACCTTCAAGGCCCCAAAAGTAGCCCCAGAGTGGCTGCAGTGAAGAGAGGGAGCAGGGGAGTGACTAGAGAAGAGGAGCTAATGACCTTGGCTCACACCAGGAACTTGAGTTTGCCCAGACTTTTTTTTTTTGTTTTCAGTTTTGCTACTCCCCTTAACCCCATTGTCTCTCCGCCTCTCTCTAAGCAAATGATAGGCCTGGGGCAGGTATCTCTCTGTGTCATTTCTGCTCAGCCTTGCAAATAAAAATAATTCACAAATGGCTCAACATATATAACCAAAATGCTACAATTTGTCTAAATGTTAGGTGTAAATTAAATTGCCTCTTGGTGTTCAACTTGCCTTTTTTAATGCATTGTAATCATATTTGTGTTTATACTCCACAGCCAAAGTTCTGCAATTAGCTGGGGAAAAATTTTTATAATACTCAATACAAAAGAGGTGGGGTAGATGGATACTCATTAAACCTAAGCAGTAAGGGGCTTAAGGAAAAAGATTTCTGTAGGTCTTATAATGGGATGAATGTTATGTTCCAATTCCTATCTTATGTAAAATCCATTATACAGCATGTAAAATCATTCTCCAAATCTTGATTTTCTCAACTGAAAATGACCCTGGGCATATACTATAAGTAGAGCAAGGTTTGAGTTTCTTGATCTTTGCACTCTTTTGTTCTCTTGGTACACGATGCCTTAAATGAGCAGAATAATTTCGGACTGGTAGGTATTGAAACAACTAATTTTTCCTTTTTGTAATCTGCATAGACTTCAAAATGCCTACAAAGCACAAAGTGCCAGTTCACATAATTTGTTGGCAAGGATAAAAAGAAGAAAGAAAATTTTTCCTAAGCGTGTGACTCGGCCCAGCTTTAACAGACATCTTTCTGTCATATGTAGCCTGAGGGCTTCTGCCCATCTGAGCTTTATTTGACAATTACCACTTGCCAGCATAATTAAATGATAATGTATAAATACTAAGAGAGCATAATGGGAAGAGCAAATAGGTGCTCTCGAGGCCTTGAACAAAGTTGATCTGCTTCACTGGCAGTTTTCGTCTCTTCTCTTGGCTGTTAACTGGCCTCACTTTTTGTGTGTGTTTAGGTTTGCTGTTTGTCAGGGTGATATTATCTCCCTGCATGTACACATTTTACTGCAGACCTAATTCTAAATTTCTTTGGCTGTTCTTTTTGTGGCCAATGTATTTATGAAATAGTGCTTGTACTTTAATTCATAATGTAAATTTAGCACCTACAATTATCCATATTACTAGAGAGCCCAAACAAATCAGTTATTTTTCTGTTTCTCCCCCACCTTTTTTTTTTTTCAGTGAATAAGTTCTTTTTTCTGTGTTGTGTCTGTGATTTTCTTTTAATCGGTTTTTTAATCACCTGGGCTTTGCAGTTAATTACATTCCACAGTCTCTTCATCTACTTCCTAGAATGCTGGCAGACTTTTATAGGACAGAAAGCACACATGCAAGCCAGGACTCCGGTGAGACGGGCTTCCCAACCGTGCAGCGATAAGAATGGTCCTTCACATGCAGCGTGGAGATGGTGCTGTGTTCCTACGGAATACAGAAATTACTCAAAGGAGAATTCTGCAGGTTAGATGGCTTTTGTCCTATCAGTGCCTCTTCTCAAGGTTCCTTACTCATTATAAATATCAGGGCAGTTTCTGCAGAGGCTGTCGTTAGGCCACAGACAGAGACACAGATTTGTCCTGGGTAACCCAGATAAAGCAGTGCAAGAGCAGTCCTCCATTTGAATGGGAATGAATCAGTAAAATGAAAAAAAAAAAGAAAAAATTGAATTGCCACACCTTTAGAAAAGCATCTTTGAAGAAGGCAAATGGCGGGGGAAGAAGACACTGTTAATGGTTGTGGAGAGACAGAGGTGGCTTTTCCCCTACCCATCACGAATTAAATAATTTCAGTGGCTACTGATTAGGGCCGTGGTGGTTTGAGTGAAGAGTGTGAAAATGGCTTATCAGGAGAATAACAAAATAAAAGGCTTTGGGGTTTAATGTTGTCAATTCCTCAAATTATTCAGCATTTTGTCCTTATAAATAACAATTATTTGCCTTTTTGAGAGTTGAAAAATTATATTTCATGTTTAAATGTTTAAACATACAGTGCCATCATTGGGGGAGAAATCCTAGTGTCAGAACAGATTTTTATACAAGGAATAATTTGAAAGTGGTGGATTAGTTTCCACCTTTTGAAACACAGTGCTTTCTATAATCTTCAAACATTATTTAGGATAATGGAAGCCATCATCCTGGTTCTCAAATGTTAGCACTTCCATTAAAATTTGCAGCTACCTCTTATTTTTTATATTAAAATACAAGGCTTAAAAGGTATTATCTTACTAAAGAGGGGCAATTGTAGAGATGATTTGATTGAATAAAGGAAAAAGCTGTACAGGCCTTTTAAGATCAAGGATGTATTGATGGAAAGCTATCATTAGAGACAATTAATGTTCTCCAAGGGAAGAAATTGATTATGGACAAAGATGGACCCTAAGGAGCAGATATGTCTTAATGCTCTAAGGCCTTTAGGATTATGCATTCCATTCACAGCATCTGTATTTTAACCCTTAGTAGGGACTAGGACACTAGCTTACTCTTACAGAATGATATTAATTAAATTTTCACAAAAAAAGATTGTGTCTCATAAAGGATGTTCATAGTGATTGAAATTTTATTCTTTATAACATTAAAATAATTAAACTTGTAGCATCATTCCTCTATATTGCTCTTTAGAGTAGATCTAGACCTAAATATATGGAAGAAATAAAATTGGATAGTAGTGGCCAGTCTTCAACCTCATGGAAGTGTGATAATGCCCAATAATTACATTAAAGATGTGCTTTCTTAAGGATCCCCTGAACTTCAGTTACATTTATGTTTCCAAATAACATATCCCTTTAACTTGCTTGTTCTTTCTATAGATCTTGTGCAAAGCATTCATCATGTTGTTAGCCAACCCCTAGCAGCCGTGGATCACAATTGGGTACTTAATAAGGTGGCAACCCCACTGGGAACATTTCACATAATTATTCTTAGCAGAAAGAAGATTGTTATGGCTTTCCCCCCACCCTTTTTGAATTTGGCAGAATTCCAAGTGATTTATTTTGGGCTCCTAAAATCCAGTTACATATCACTGGTGACTTACACTTCATGTAGAGTCTGTATCCTCACTTTTCTGTGGAGTGTACTGCAGACCAGCAGAGTCAGTTTAATTGTAAAGTTGGCCTCCTCGAATCTGGGACCAGCCCCAGAACAAGAGAGTGATACAAACTGCCCTTTGGCCACTAGTTTCAGAGGGTGTCCATCTGAACTTCTGCTTTTAGAAATCAACCTTTTTCAAGACTTCACTGTATTACTTGACAATGTGTTATAATTATTGCTAAGTAATTAGGAGACACTCACATATTGCAGTGGTAAATGGCTTATCCAGAGCTTTGTGGTTACACATATCAGCTAAGGGAAGGGAGGTGATGAGACACTGGGCCTTAACTTTTGGTCTTACAGAGTTTAGAAATAACTTATTTAGCTAGTTCAAATCATGAAGATAGCTTGAACTTTGTGATTTTTTTCCCCTTTTTTAGGCAAAGGTAACTTTTTTTATTGTTGTTCAGTTATTTGTCCACTTTAAATGTTCACAATTTATAGGTACATCCTGATGCTCTTGGACCTGAAAGGTTATGCATTTCATTCATCATTTGATTTTTTCAAATATTTTAAACAATTTGGAAATAATTTTTTAAAGGACAGTGGGGGATTATGCATTATACATTATACTGTGGTGCTGCTGATTGTGCGTTTAAGTCTCCCAGCTGCTGCTGCCCACTTGTGTCTGTGAGCACTCGACATTTACGTCAGTTCGAGTACATACATTTCGGTGACTATGTCAGCGGCTGTGAGTGGCTTTTTCTGGTAAGATGAACATGTTTTTTTGAGAGAAGATAGTTTTCTATGTGATTCCTCTAACAGGAAAAACAGCACAGGATGTTATATATCCAAAGGTCTAAAGAAAGATTATAGCTATTTTTAATGTAATTCTGGGGAAAAGAGGAAGAACATAGGACTTTTCTCTAAGTTTCATTGGCCATGTTGCCAATGAGAAGTGATATTATATTAAAGGCTTTTTTAGAGAGGGAATGTAGTTTTATGATGAGTGAGAAGAACTAAGTAGATGCCCCAAACTAACAAAGTGTCTCTCCAATTTTGAGTCTGAGTGCTGGGGGAGGTAGTGACACCACTAACAAATAAGTGAGGGAGGACATGGGGCTGCGGTGGAGGCATGCTACTTTGGCGTGCCTGCCCTGCCCAGGCATAGCTCCCACCAGGAAACCGGAAGCGGTCTGGAGTTCAGTAGAGAGGCCAAAGTTTGGGATGCTGGTTTAGAGGTTTAAGAAAGAATCACATTGATAAGAGAAAGAACAGGCTAATGCCGTGACATATAAACCTGGAGGAAATAAGTGAGTAAGTAGTCAGGTGCCACTGATGACCTAGGGAGATCAAGGGGAAGGAGAACCTAGATAAAGGCCATTGGGTATACCATTCCTAGCTCATTTCTAGGGTAGGAAGTCAGATCTGCTTTCAGTTTAAATCCTATTCCCCAATTATTAAGGGAATTGTGTAAATTCCCTTGAGGAATGTACTTAATCCTCTGGGGCTCACTTATTTACTCCTCATGACAACCCCAGAGACTGGTAAAAAGTTATTAGGACACAACTGAGATGCAAAGGAATACTTTCTCCAAGGTTCCACAGCAAGTAATAGCTGAGTAAGAGTGAGAACTACTTAAAATTAGGTTTCTGAGTCTCCTTCCTGTTTTTACAGATCAATAGCTGGAGATGCAGGAATATTAAACAAATTGATTAATTTTGTTAATGGGAGAGAGCCATGATCTGAAGCCTGTCTGCCAGACTCTCAACTAGTATCAGTTCACTATAACACCTTTCCAATTACTGACTATGAGATTTTAGAGGGGTAACAATTCACAGGGAACAGAAATACTGGACTTACTGGGTTAAAAGTAGCTCTAGTTAGGGACTTAGGACGTCTATAGCCAGACCATGTTGGAAAAACCCAGAGCGTATTCTCTGGGCCAGACATCGCCTGGGAACTTGTTAGAACTGCAGACTCTCTGCCCAACCCCAGATCTGTTGGCTCATAAACTCTGGCAATCTGCGTTTTTACAGTCCCTTCAGGTGAGGTCCTCATTCATGCTAAGGTTTGAGAACCACTGCCTTAATCTAACCATGCTTCCAAGTATTTCTTTTTCTATTGGTGACTGTTGCCAAGTGCCAGGTGGATCTGACTGGGGCTAGAACTGTGGTTCCCAACATTTACAACCATGAGAATCAACTGAGAAGATTTAAATGCTACTGGAATCTAGCTGCCATTTCCAGAAACTCTTATTTAATTGGCCTGAGGTGTGGCATAGGCACTGGGATTTCTAAAACTTACTCAGGTGATTTTTATTGCATGTACATCAAGGGCTATGTACTTCTGGTCTAGAACTGTGGTTCTCAAACTTTGGTATGAATCAGAATTTCATGTGGAAAGCTGCTCCTAAGGCCAGTCCATTGGGCCCACCCTCAGAGTTTCTCATTCAGAGATCTGAGATGGGGTCAGAGAATTTGCATTTCTAACAAGTTTCCAGGTGATGCTACTGCTGGGAGTCTGGGGACCACACTGTGAGAATTTCTAGTTTAGAAGCTACACATTCACTTTGGGGGACGTGATGAACAGAGCTGGTAATTTCAGACAGACAGCTCTCATTCCTGCCCGGGTGTGGGTCCCTGCCAGAGTGTCCCGGTGATGCTTCCATGTTTGTATCTCCTCAGCAGGGATGACTTAGCCTCAAAATACATGTTCCTGGCTGTGCTTCTCAAAATTTAACTAGTGCATAGATCCTCAAGGGCCCTTGTTAATGCAGGTTCTGATTGAAGGGGCCTGGCTGGGGTGACCCTGATACTCTTCATTTCTGGCTAGTCCCCTGGTGATGCTGATGCTGCTAGTCCATGGCCCATGCTGGGTAACAAGGCACTAAGAGTGTTTCTCAAATTTGCCTAATCATCGAAATTACCTGAGGTGCTTTCACGACAGGTTTTTCACTTCAGTTGAGACTTTCTGAATCAGAATATCCAGGGGAAAGAGCTGTGTTGGTTATCTTTGTTAAACAATACATTAATTTATTACAAAAATATTTATTGAGCAATTACTCTGTGCCAGGCTCTGTGCTAGATGTAAACAAATAGGTGCCTAGTCCTGATGTCATGAGGCTTACACTTTAGCCAAAGAAACAATAAATACGTTTTGTAAAAAGGTAGCTTATGATAGTGACAACTGCCTCAAAGCACACAAAGCAGGGTCATGAGTTCTGCAGTGACAACACATTGCCTGGTGTGCTCCAGAAAGGTCTTCTAGGAGGAGCCACCCTGGCCTCACCCTGTTGAGGGGAAGATCCTGGGGCAGCAGAAGCAGAGGTTCTGAGGGTGGACTGAGCTGGGCTCACTGCCTGGAATTAAGGAGGGGTGGGGGCCACAGGTGGCACGATTGAGTGTCCTGATGGTTTTTTTACTTCCTCACATTTTGGAAACACTTCTGAACATTTCCTTATACCTGTCAGAGAATAGTAGGGCACTTGTTTTGAAAACATCATCAATCACCCCATCATTGGTCCCTAGAGGAGGAATGTGGCAGCTGTTATATAGTAATCCCCTAATGGCCAATAGAAATTCTTTCTGAAATTCACAAAGATAAAATTACAATGATTTCCTGGAAATTAACTATGAAGAAGTGGTCCTGTGCACAGGAAGTGACAAAAGTTTCAAAGAGTTGTTCCACTTAGAGAATGTTTCTACAACTTTGAGGTTCCCATTGCATAACAGTTCCTGGAGTGTTTGTATGATTTCCCAGTGCTAATAAGTGAGAGAAATGAACAGTCAAGAAAAAAATTGAAAAACAAAGTGGGGTTTCCTTGAGGAGCGAGCTCATATGTTTTTAGGATTAAGTTACAAAATTGTTTTATGGCTATAGTTTACACAGATAATTTTAAGAGCTTCTTTTTCTATATATGTTTCATTCAAGAGCTACCTAAATGGGAGAAGGAAAACAAGTAAGAAGAAATCTTTGGGCAGAAGCAGATTTCACTGGCATTATTTTTCCAAGCTGTGAGCACTCATTAATTATGAGTTAAAAAAGCATTTAAGATTGGTAGCATATGCTGTTGTTAGCATGTATTTAACACCTGCAGGAATGAACATGAAAAATGTGACAGCACATAGGTGGAACACCCACTGGGTTGACTGTGAATAGTGTCAACAAATTTTACTTTGTTAATTTTTTCTTATTAAAAAAATCCAAGGAAATTTAATAGTGCAGGTGCTCAGAACATCACAACAAAATGATGTAATGAAGGGGGAGGTTATAAACCTTTGACATGGAAGCCGGGGTCTGAATTTGTGGATCTTTAAGTTTTGCTTCTCATACACTTTCCTCTTTTATAAAAAAAAATCCTCTTATGCTTGTTTGTCTTGGCAGTCTCGGTTGTCCTGTGAGGCATTTCCTCGCCAAGTAGGGGTGAGAGGCAGCCACGGCAGATCAGCTGACAGACAAGGTCAAACACCTTAAGCAGTCTTTTCTAGAGTTGGAGATTGAGGTGTTCCTTTTACACCTAATTTTCTAATAATGAAGTTGTAATAACTGTAGACAAGAGATTATTATCAGCTCCCTCCATAGCACCTATGAGTGTAGGTTCTGTCTTCTGAACTCTGTGTTCACTGTTCCTTGGAGCAGAAGCCATTTCATTCAGCTCCAGGAGTTACTCACAGTATGGTGCTAGGCAGAGAGCAAGCCCTTGGCAACACTTCCTGAATGATGCTGTGTTGCTGTGCCTTTTTCTGATCTTATTGGTTAGTTCCATTGTAGAATGAGAATCTTGCAAGCTGCTTCCCATGATCTGCCATCATGGATGATTTCGTTTCCTAATTCTGTAAACCAATTCACTCAGTAGGAATTGGTAATATTTTCATTTGAAAAGACATTCCCCTCTCTCAAATAATTTACCTAGATTGAAAGTAAATACTGGTGAGTATGTTAATTTCTACTTTTAAAACTGAGAAGTGCTGAAGTTTACGAAGTATCTACCGGGTCTTCCTCATTCTCCCACCCTTTTCCTTCCACACTCTTGCACTGGCCAAACTACTGTTGATCTGTCATGCTGTTACCTTATAAATGGAAATTCATAAACCCCAAATACTCCAGGGACACAAAATAGAAAGCTCTAGGTGAAGCTCCAATTCAGCCAGGTCTGTTTCCCCCAGGCCCAGGCAAAGGCTCTCGATTAAGTCCCGGCTCTGGCAGTGTGGTGTGGGAAACGTCTGCACTTCTCACAGCTGAGAGAAGACCCTGGAAATGATACATTTTACACCTCTTAGATGAGACTCGGGAGCTAGAAAGCACTTCACTCTCATCCCTCTGGGACTAAGAATCTGTTTGCGGTAATCACTGGCAGTGTTGACAGAATGTTCAAAACCATCTGCTCAAGGGCAAGTGTTAACTCTATCAAATCCTAATATTTTAAGCACACTGATCCCCAGGCCCAGGAGACCTCCTGACAGAGCTCTCCTTGGGCTGCGTGTCAGCCTGCCGTCAATTATGACCCACTGCACAAAGGCCCGAGACACCAGCCAAAACTCAATGAGCAGAGGCCGTTAGAATGAGAAATGCAGCAACAGAGTCCACTTCATTCAAGTCCTGTTACTTATTATGGATTTGAGGCTTTCTGACTCTTTAATGCAAGAGTTTCTTTGTAATATATGCATATTTTGCCTTCAAATTTATTTTTGTAAATGGGCTTTTGAAAAAACTCTAAGCAATACCATCTTCAGTATGGTTTTTAGAAATTATTGTAGCCTTATTCTGCACACATAATTGTATACAAATAAGAATAAAAACAATTATACCAGCAAATAAAAATCTTTCACCAAAATTACTTAGTAAAATAATAAAATTCAGCTGGTAGGTGTTTGATATTATCTCTTGCAACACTCACTATTATTAACCATCAGGTTGTTTAAACTGGTCAGAATATTTATTTACTTAGTGTTAATATATTTTGCTAGCACAATTACTCCTCAGAGTGTTTCAGAATTAAAAGCATATAGAACATTTAAAAAAACATATAGCAATAAAAACCCAACAATTATACAGCCCAACAAGCTGAAAACATTGCCTTCTCAGAGGAAGCCAATTCACATTTGCACGGACAGATCTGAGCCTTTTGCCCACGTAAGGCCCCCACCGGAAAGGAAAGGCACTGGCCGAACCGGCTGCGAAGTCTTGTCCGTGCTTCCCCACCCTGGTCAGAAGCATTCCAGTCAAACCGACATTATCTGCCATCGTGTCTCAGAGGGGTTAAGGGAAACACCGAGAAGAAACCCAGCACTAAAAGGAAGTTCTCAGCCACAAAACCCCAAAGTTCAAGTATGACATTTTTATTTCTAGTTTCTTTTGTACATGAGAATTTCATTCTGTGCCACTTAATCATGCCAGGCTACTATAGGCATCAGTAAATAATGTGTTCAGTAACTGGATACAGGTCTGTGGCACTATGGCACTAAGTTATCCAGATTTCTGTTCTAGATACACAGAAGAGCAATTGGAGAAATCTTCGGTGACCATCACCACCACCACTGGTGCCATCCCCATGACTAACAGTCTGTCCCTGGCTGTGTGCCATCGTGTGCCAAGCTCTCTGACTCATTATTATCTCATTACCTGTCTATGTCAGTTCTGTTGTTGTTGTTGTCTCCATTTCAGAGATAAGGAAACTGAGGCTTAGAGAGCTAAGTGGATTGGCTAAAGTCTCATAAAAGTTAGTGGTAGAGTCCAAACTAGGGCCTGGAAAGTTTCAAAGTGTATTATCTTCTAAAAGATAACTATTTAATGTCTGCAAAGTCTTTGGAGGCCAAAGAGCATAGATAGGTCTGTATGTTTTCTTTTAGTGTCCCACTGAATGCCATCCACTCGTGTATTATTCAGACATTGGTTGAGGGCCATAGTAGCCCATAGTAGAACTTTTAAAAAAATTCTAGGGTAGTATTGTACAAAGGGAGGGTTTGGTAACTGCTTAGAGGAGCCAGGAAACTAATTATTAGAGTTCTGCGCATTAAACAATGAGACTAAAACCTACCCATAGGCTCCTCTCTCACAGAGCACCTAGAGCGCTCCGTTTTAACTATTCCTTCTATAGATGACCTTCATGATTTCTCATTTGACTGTTTCTGAGCCCAATTTTCATGAGATGATACAATATTTCTCTGATTTTATATTATTTGTGCCATCCAGAGAACGTTGTATATTTTTCCCCACAGCCATTGCTTTGTTGTATAGTTCTCTTTTCTAACTGAATGGGTCTTTGTCTCTTTCTGTATGTGTATGTATGTGTGCTTGTGCACATGAGAGAGACGAACAGGTGCAGAGAGACCTGGAGAGAGGGAGACTTGGTGAGCACGTGGAGATGCACACGTACAGTATTCATAATTAGGAGTCCTGGTTCATAGAAGCTCTTAGATCATCTGGGGCTTGAATCAGCTGCTTAAGGTTTTGGAGTTTCACTTGCCTCATCTAAACAAGAATATTTATTTCTCAGGGTTAAGATAATATGAGAAAAGTATGCACTTTAACAGGCACATGTTAAATACTCACTGAATATTGGTTCCCTACTTTCTTTTCTTCCTTCCATCTTGGGTTTTTTATTTGCTATTTGTGTAAAGAAACAGTGTTAGTGACCTTGGTTCACAGATAAGAAATGGGAAAGTACTGGTATATTCATATAAAACTCTGGAGAAGGGTCCCCTGAGAATTAACTTGTATTTATGTTTGGCTATTAGGACTTTTGAGTTATTATTACTATAATTAAAATAATAGACCGGCATAATAGTTACTACTTAAAGATTTTTAAAAGGCTGATTTTTTGCCTTTTGCCTATATCTTGAACACTGGCCGTTTGGAGTTCTGAAATATGTTGAGTTCTGCCATGGAGCTCTCTGCCTCCGTATCTACTGCTTCAAACACCTGTGTGGTGAAATGCAGCACTGTCCTAGGTGCTGAAGGGGCTGTCAGGAATTGGAAGAGCTACAGGCTCAAGATAAAACTAGGTAACGTGAGCAATAGTTTTTAAATGCACATGTATGTATAGATAACAGTTATTCTAAAGAATGTGCTGTACCACTGACAATGGAATTTAGAAATGGTATGCAAATTACTCCCTAAAATTCCAGCTTTAAACATTGAAGAACATAATAAATATAAAACATATTTCATTGACAGTAGCCTATAAAGTCCCATATTAATTCAAAGGGCTATCATTATCTTAACTTTCAGGATGGCCTCCAGGAATAAAACAAGGATCTTTATAAGGTGTGTGTTTTGTTCTTTTCTTATTTACAACATTAACAATAAAGAAGTTTAATGTGTACTATAAACAGTGGCCTTCAAAAAGTACGAAGCATTCAGCTTTTTCCAGATGGCTGAATTTTTTTTGAAAGGTCTTCTGTGGAGTGTTAATTCGTTATTTACTCTTACTCACAAAATGTGTTCTAATCTCTCTTTTGCCCAGGAATTCTGCCCTTTCGAGGACCTTGATTCTCGGTCACTTGGATTTCCCTGAACTGCAGGAGGTAGCATTCCCCTGTTCCTATGCTGGGTGGGAAGAGGAGAGTGAGGATTTACCCTTTGGGAAATGAGGACACAGTAAAAGAATTGCCAGCAGGAATATGAATCTTGGGTGGGCCTTGATCACAGAGCCCATGAATGCCCAAAAGGGACAAATTAAAGATTGAAATGTGTGTGAAATTTTTCTTCAGGTTGTAAAGGAAAAGGAGAAACTACCTAAGCCTCTCTTGGGAATAAGTGTCTTCCTTAATCTGTGTGGATATTTAGGGAGTATTGCAAGCTGTGAGCTTCTCTGAGCACATCTTGTCTCTTGCTTTTGCCTGGCTGAGCCCCTTCCCTCTGTTGCTCCGTTCTTCCAGCTGCTTCTGTAAACTCTCTTCTGTCCCATCTCCTCCCCCACGGCTGCTCAAATGTGATTCCCCAGAGCCTCTCTTCCTCTCCAGCTGCATCTGTTCACCTCCCCTGCTGATCGATCCACTTCTTTAGCTCAGGGACAGCAAGAGGAAATGATTCCAGCAGCTAAACAGCTTTTATTCAGAGAGAATATTTAAATATTCTCAGTTTGCACGATTCCTCTTCACCTCATGCTATGATCAGAGATTAATGGAAGCAGTTTGGGGCTTTCTCTGTAGGTATAGACCAGAAGCCTTTCAGAAATAAAGGCCAAGATCTTGTCAACACCGTGCCCCATCCACCTTCTAAAGACACACATTCATTTAAGAGAACAGAAATATTTTCCATTCAAATTTCTTATTTTTAGAGAGTGGTCCCACACTCTGTTTTCACCCTAACTTTGGATGACTCCAGCCAAATTAGGAGCTGTTATTAATAGTTATCATTTCTAGCAGAAATGGGTACTGAATTTTAAATGTACCACTAAAATTATCTTTTGATATATATCTTTTGTATTTCATAGTGGTACTTATTGAATATTTTTATTTTTTGCTTTTTTTGAAATAGCTTAAATTTGCAAAAAAAAATAAACTTGTGAGACATTGTATAAAATAACCTGCCAGGTAGGCTTCTCCTGAGGATTAAATATTGTGATAGCTTAGCAAGGTGTCTGATATATGAAAGGTGTTGGATATATGCGCCAGGAATATGTCCAATGTACATTTTTGTTTTTTAATTAAATGCATATCTCCCAGTGTTGTTATGCCTATTTCTTTCTTTATTTCCTTATTATTATAAGTTTTTTAAAATCCTCACCCAAGGGTATGTTTTTCTTATTGATTTTAGAGAGAGAGGAGGGGAGAGAGACAGAGATAAACGCTGCTGGGAGAGAGAAACATTGATTGGTTGCCTCCCATATGTGCTCCAACTGGAAATTGAACCTGCAATCTTTTTCTTTTTTTTTCCCTCCCACATACAAGATGCTGCTCTAAACAACTGAACCACCCAGCCAGGGCTCTTGAGCATTTTTTAAATTTCTTTCTTTAGCTCTCTTTCCTTCCCTCTCATGCTTTCTTCCTCTCTTTTTTAAAAATGTTTTCTTCCTATTTTTATTCTTTTTTTTTCTGTCCTTCCAACTTTTCCTCCTCTATTTTTTCATTTGTTTTGTTACTCTGGGAAACATGTATATTTCCCTCTATAGAGTCTTCTATTGTGATATAATCTCCCAAATAAGAATTTGTAGGTCAAAGAGCTGAACAATGTTTGTCTAGATTGCTTTTCTCCAAAGTTAAGAGACATTTTTCTCAATAATGTGCACTCTTATACATGCCAAGTTCTCCACAATCCTGACAACATGTTGATCTCTTATTTTCATTTATTTTTGTATATTTATTAAGTTTTTTGAGGTATTTTAAAAGATCTTTTATTAGCAAGGTTATAATTCTTCCATTTGATAATTTTATATTTAAATTCTCTTGTATGTAAAATGTCTACCTTATACTTTATGCAGTGAAATCTAGGTAATGATATAATATATTTCTTTCAAAGTATTACATATTTTGAGTAGTAACTCAACCAGTTACTATTGAGTGACTTTTTGTGCAAGTCATTGTTCTAGGAACCATAGGAAACTGCAGATATAAGGTAAATGACATGGTCCTTGGTTTCCAGGAGGTTTGAGAAATTTATATAGTAAAAGATGACAAGTATATAAGCAAAGTGCATCATAGGGTAACAGGTGTTATGATGGAAATTTGTACAGGGTTCGCTGGAGTCAAATAGGAAATCAAATCAGGGATTAAAGAAAGCTTTTCTCATGGAGGATCGTACCGGTAGAGGGTACTTTTACGCATTACATTTGTGATTTGTTTTCTTTCTGATTCTCCTGGATTCGTGTCTCTTTTGATTGTTCACGAAAGCTACTCTGTTGCTTTTATTTGCCTGGTGGTGCAACTGGCTTCTGTGACTCAGTGATACACGGTAATATATGTGTGAGCAACACAGCATCAAGGCCCATGTTACTATAATGGGCTTCTCAGGGCTTAAGGTGAAAATCAAAGATGATTAATGCTGAAAGGACACAGCTATCCATGCTTTATTCATTTTTTGAGTGCCCAGTTGGTAATTGTGCACAGTGCCAAGTTTGAGGTTGATTATCTCATGCCTACTCTTACACACTCCTGCCAGGGAGTGCAAGGGATGACCTCGTGGGAGGGTATTTTATGGAGCATAGTAGACTCTGAAATGTTTCCCCTTTCATCCTCCCACTCCTGAGGATTTATCCAACTACACAAACCCTGATCTTGCTGGTATCAAGATCTTCAGCTGTTTTTGAATGATAGGACCTATTTAGGTCCTGGGTTATGATTAACAGAGTTTATCTAGTTTTATCTTCTGCTGATTTGGCCATAATTTTTTGGGTAGACCTATCATAGGTGCTCAAGAACTACTTCAGTGCTTGCTTGACTGGGTTTAGCATTATTTTTTTAAAGAACTCATACGAAAATGTTCATCTTTTTCTCCCTTGGAGACCTAGCTTCCCTTCCTACCTTTTCATTTCTTTCTTCTATGCTCACTTTTCTCTAACATGAGAAACGGGGTTATGTTATCCCGTGAGCATCTTGAGGACAGGGTCCTGGTCTTATTCATCTTTGTGTCCTACACACAGATCACCAGTGCTGGCTCATGGTGGGCTCTCAGGAATGCTTACTGTATGCATGAAGCATGCCCTGGTTACCTTTGGAATTGCCCTTCTTTTTCTTAACATCCAGTAATAGTAAGTTGTCTTTTTGCACCCCAATATCCAACTCCTGACCCCACTCATTAGGAGTTACTTTGACTCCAGGTGTTTGTATATCCACTAGAGGGCACTGTTTTCTCAGAGGCTGTTCCAGCCTTTTCTTCAATACCAGGACAGATATCTTAACTTCATGGTCTACTCCCATTTTTAAGTTCTTTCTGTATTTGCTAATGAATGACTCTGAGCTTTCCATCACAACTCTGCTTGCAGAAACAGAATTACAATAGTAAACTATGGCTTAAAAATAATTGTACAAAGGTTAGATGCAAGCTAATATTACTAACCAATATGATAAATATTTAACAACAAAAGGGTACATGCTAAATAAGACTGCCCATATACATTAAGGTCATTCTTCTGTTCTTTATTTTATTTTAATTTTTTAGACTTTCTTCTGACCAAAACTAGAAGGGCAAGTAAAGCTTTTGTTTAGCCTTCAATTTTATATTTCCACTTACATAATAAAGGTATGGTACCCTGACTGGAGAAACATCATGCTAAACATTCTATCCCGATTTTAAAAGTAACGTCAGCAGAGAATGGTTTTGAATGTGAGTGGCAGTACTGAGTCTGCTGCTACTTTGTGAAAGTTATAAAAGCTACATTTTATTTTATGAAAAGTTTTTTCTTCCTCTATCACTTCTAATCCCATAAAACTATCTTTCGACAGAATCAAACGAGTTTCCTGGGATTTAGTGTCAAACAGTTCAAGTTTGCAAATATTTTCAACTTACACGCGAATTAGCATAGGGGCTATGTGAGAAGACAAAGCTGCTCTTACTGTCAGCAAGCTTCCAAACACATCATTAACCCAGTGGTGACTCCAGAGGCCCCACTGGAGCTGTCTGAGGAAGCTGCTTTAAAAGAGGGAGAAGCCGACGGGGAAGGTATCTTCCCCAGGTTACAGCCTTGCGTAGGATCATGCCATGGGGCGGAAGGGGGTGGTGGAGCCCGGTGCCCTGTCGAATAGTCATGGACAGACACTCATAAGGTCTCTTTGAGTCAGTCCTCACAAGAATCTTTGTGATAATCTGTCAGTAAATTCTCTTTTAAATTATGCTTAAAGCCATTTTTTTTAAAAGTGGGCTTTTTTGTGTATGTGGCAGGCAGTAAGGTCATTTTTGAAATGTTTAATTAAGCCTACTCTGATTAAAAATGTAGGCTTAAATATCTGTTAATTTTGTGACAAGCTGTTGATGTCAGTGGTCCTGACTGATTTTATTTTCTGTTCCCAGGACAACAGCGCCGTATATACATAACCATGGTTGGGAAGAAGGAGCAAAAATATAACTTGTAAAAAGAAACATGTATTTCTCAAGTTAGCCAGGTGTTACAAAACCACATACACGGGAGGCATCAAGCTGGAGAGAGAAATTTGAAAGACCTATAAAAATAATTGAAGTTCCCTTTCCTGAGAATTTATATCTGGCAGAAGCAGATGATAGTTTCTTTTCCAATTTTACTTGAAATCTAGAGCCTGTCTAATGTCCAACCCAATAATCCCAGTATTTCGATATTTGTAAATGACACCATTTCCCTTAAATATTGTACTTCTTTTCCAGAGGGCTTTATAACTTTTCACAAGAGAAGACACCATTTCTTCCCATCTATTTGATGTAGCAGATTATTTAGGAGCCAACATGTTGACACACTATAAACTGTAAAAAATGAAGCCTAATAAGGTTAATTGTCATCTGAACCTGCCTCTGTCGGCTGCAATCTGTGGGCTTTGATTGTTTCCCTGGGGGAAACTCTGCCCAGATGGTGAAGTCCTCAAGGCCCTGACCCACAAGAGGCCTGCAGAGATGGAGAACAAGGTGCTTCTCCACAGACTAATTAATTTACCAGGATAGCACCTGTTCCAGAATAGATAGGGCTGGAAGGGAAAGCAGTCCCTGGGCACAGTGGCAAGCTTGCGGGTAAATGGATTTCAGCTGATTATATTAAGCTGATGCTTTGATCATCTAAAGGCGTTAAAATGGAAATATGTTTTTCCTGGCTGTTGGCCTTCGTGAGTGTGGTTTGTACCATTATTATGAATGTTGGGTGATAGGAAAGGCTGGTTTAGATTTCAGCACATCCTCTTTAAAAAGTGTGCTGTGTATTTGTCCATTTCTTTTTTCAGTTTAGAAATGCATGTTGTCGCAAAGCTGCACCTTTTAAACAATTCCACTTTCTTGTTTCCATTTTATTCCAGCCAAATTACTAGCTGGAAATCAAACACCAACACAGATTCCTTTTAGCTAGAACATTTTATTATGTGCTCACACCTTTAATTCAATGTGTGTAATTAGGCTTTAATCAGCTGAACACTATTTGTGAAAAATATCAGACACTTGTTTAAATGAAATTCTGGTAAAGTCGTGCTATTAAGCTTTGTTGACTAGTTACTGGCACGAATAAATCCTTGAGTAAACAAGGCTTGGTAGTAAATGGATTTACAATGTGAGTCTTTCTGCACTCAATTTCACTTTATTGCCTCTTTGATTCCCAAAAGGATTAGAGGTAATTTTTTCAGTCCTTTAGATCCCATAAAACTGTTTCCCTTTCCAAATTAACACTATGATCTTCCATGTAATGTGTTTGGCAAACGTTAGGGATTTGTAAGACCACTAGTCATATGTGGCATAGTTATGGATATAAAAATATGGTGTCTCAGATGTCCTGGCCTTACAGTGGTCAGCGTTCACCAAGGTTTTGAGAAGTTAATGTTTTAAAACTAGAAAAATATTTTTGGTCATATGGAAGACAGCCCAAAGAATACTAATGATTCAGTTAAGTTAAATGATTTTAACCATTATGTGTTCAAGACCAACATTGCAAAAGTGAGAGGGCTATTAACATTACAATGAGTACAATTGGGTCCTTTTTAAGGACGATATCGCACAGAACATGGAAACTGAGCAAGAACCCAAATTTAGCATGTAATCCGAGGGCTTATTTCTGGTTTGTCCTGCCTGGCTGTCTTCACAAGCCTTGGAACTGCCTGTCCGGCCCATGGAGGAAACAGAAAATTTTATGGCTGCCTTTCCTTGGCTTTCTTTTCTAAAACTTCAACAGCATCTTTAAAATTTTTGTCTTAGTAGATCTATTCTTAAAAATGCATTCTTTTTTTACAATCAAAAGGTACAAATATGTACATAGTGGCAAGGATTAATTTACCACCCCATTCTTGACCTGGGCCCCTCCCCCTGCGCCCGCCATTGACCAGCTCTCCCTGTGGCGCTCCAGAGGGTGTGAGCGGAGGGGCGTGCGGGTGGGTTCCGGGGATTTGCACCGCAGTAATATCTCTGAGCACGTATTTCTGGGCCTGTGGTACAAATGCACCGTCAGTCTATATTCCTAGAAGTCAAATGATGAAGTCGTAGATTGCACGCATTTTGAATTTGGATAAATAGTAAATTGTGCTCCTGTATGAATGTGACTGTTTCCTCAGAACCAACTTTCTTTCTTTCCTTAACCTGAAAGTTAAGTATTGTATCTTATTATTTTAATTTGCATTTCTTTAATTATGACCGAAGTTGAGCATCTTTTCAAATGATTAAAAACCACTTCATTTTCTTTTGATGTGAACAGCCTGTTCAGGTCCTTTGCCAATCTCTCTGTTGGGCCATCAGTGTTATTACTGTGGGTTGAAGAGCTCTTTATGGAGCCAGGAAGTCAGCCGTCTGTCTGCCGATGTGTAGCATTTATGATTTCAGTGGCATTTCCCCTTCCTGTCGTCTTTCATTCACCATGCCTCCTATTCCTCTTCTTTCATCATTGGCGGTCTGGATTTAAGGATTTTTAATAACTCCTGGAAACTAGAAATGATAATGTCACGGGAAAGGGGTTAATTTAGGTGGTTTTCTAACTTTGACTTTGGATGAAGGAGGAGGAGAAGGACTGAAAGGGCAGAATTAAAAACAGAGGAAGTGACTTTAGTGATTTGGAAGAGGGGCTTTATACTGCCAAGACCTTGAAAAAGTAAAGTTTATATAAAAAAGCAATTTATTTTACCCATAATTCTCTTCTTTCTTTTGCAATTATTATAGGAATTTGTGTTAGAATAAAAATTCTCTTTCTAGATAGTTTGGTCATAAAAATCATATTTCTGTGTTTCGGACATCACAATTTGTGGTCATAAAATGGAAATGATTTTAGGGCCACAGGTCAGCATGATGACTTTGACCCTGGATGAAGGGGAGAGGGGAGAGAGGGAACAGCAAGACTGACAGCTCTTAAACACAAGTAATTTTTATGTTCAGCTCCACATAATAGGTAAGTAAATACAAAGACATGCTTTAGATGTTTTTGGCTTTATATCAAAATAAAATATATTTGTGATATTCTGAAGCTTCCATCATCATTTTCTTCAGAGTAATGGATAAAAGTATGGGCTTTGGAATCTGCCAACTTGGGTTTGAACCTTGAGCCTTTCACTTGATAGCTGCTTGAGCTTGGTTAAGTTCTCATCTTTAAAACTGGGATAATGAGAGAAATGACTTCACAGATTGTTGTAAGGATAAAATGAGATAATGCTTGTGCCTGGCATAAACTCCATCAGTGTGGGCTCTTATTATTAGCCTTACCAATTATCAAAGAGTATTTGTAAAATATTATATATTTATTTATATTTTATTGAATCTATTGGGGTGACATTGGTTAATAAAATTATATTGGTTTTAGGGGTACAGTTCTATAACACATCGTGTATATTGTACTGTATATACACCACCCCAAGTCAAGTTTCCACCCATCACAATTTATCCCATCTTTACCCTCTCCTACTGTAAAATATTATCTAAATTGTGCTCTTCTCAACTCAATTTGAAGTAAGTGAATGGACATTTGTGAAACTTCCCTGTGCAGAGCCCTCATAAAACCACACATTAGAATAGTTTCTGAGTAAAGTTACTTCATGGTATTTCTTCTCTCTTTAGAATTCTTATTGAAACCTGCTTTGAAGGTGCTAACCTGATATGTAGTAGTGTCAGAATGACGTTAGCCAGGGAAAAGGCTCTCACGGACCCCTCACTGGTCTTTAGTGACTTTCAGCTAGCTTCTTCCACCTCAATTCCCATTGCATTCATGTGTGTGCTCATGCTGTGCCTTCTGTTTGAAATGCTATCCCTGCCTTTACCATCCATGTAGAAACACTCACACACATATATATGTACCTATTTATGTATGTGAATATGTGTGTGTACATAATAAAATGGTCCAGCACAAATAACACCCATTTTTATTAAAAATCTTTTATTACAAAATCATAAGCATGTAATTCTGTAATGTAACAATGTCACACTCAAGCATACAATTTTAGGTGAAATGTCCAAATTAAAACTATAAATTATTACATCCATATTGTTACCCTACCAACCAGGC
Organism: Artibeus jamaicensis; assembly: GCF_021234435.1. Lineage (NCBI taxonomy): Eukaryota > Metazoa > Chordata > Mammalia > Chiroptera > Phyllostomidae > Artibeus > Artibeus jamaicensis. The sequence goes on along the minus strand of NW_026522046.1, from coordinate 8,729,438 downwards.
ATTACTCTACCAGATCTGTGTGTGTGTGTGTGTGTGTGTGTGTGTGTGTGTGTGTGTGTGTGTGTAATGTGTGACTCTGTGTATTCCTGTATCTGTCAAGGAAATTGGTAACTAAATTTTATTCTAAGTCACTTCTGCTAATGAACAAGAATAATGCAAAGGAATACTGCTAGATTAAGTGTGACTCTCCAATATTATAAGGGAGACGAGTGTGTTTATTTATTAGTTTTAAGTGAATGACTTTCAATCACTCCAGTCAACATTTATGATATGAATATTTCACGTGAAATGATCGCTTTTGTGTTGGTTAGTTTTGCAAATCAGAACCTATTTGCAGAACACCATTAGGCCAATATATCTTATCATAATATTTGCTAGTACCACAGGTTTTACAAATTAGTTATTGTGACTCTAGTTTTCTATTAACATGAATTTACTGATTAACTAATTTATTTACTTTATGAGCATTCATATAGCATAGTGCCAATGTTCCATGACTAAGAATGAGTGCATGGATTCTTGGTATTAAAATCTACCACCCATTGTACATTTTTTCCTGGATCTAAATGCCCACAAAGTGCTTTGTGGAAAGATTATAAAATAGTCTCTTAGAAATTCCTTGGTAAGATTTACAGTCAAGACCTTGAATCAAACCTACTGAATTTATGAGGGTTCCTTCATAAGTGATTGACACTTCATCAGAGGAAGATCACTGGAACTTTAGTTTCTAATATGTCTGTTCCCTTCACCAAGATAAACAAGTGAAAATAATGATCCAATACCATTTCCATCCAGTAAACACGTAAACATTTCAAAAATCGTAGTCCATTCTGTAGAATGTACAAGATGGGTACATTCATGAATGGCTAGTAAGGCTGTATGTCAGTACAACCTTTCTGGAAAGTAACATGTAGGAATCTCAAAGTGGACTACTTGGCAAAATGGTTAACGGGGCACATGCATATAGCCACCTTCTCTTCAGGTACCCGTTAAATATTTTACAGTAAAATATAAAAATTGGGAAATATCAATAGCTGGACTCTACTATTATCATACCTGGTGCACTTGTGATAATAATCTGAACCCCAAATCCCAGATGACAGAAAGTTTAGAAATGGGTAAGAAAAGGAGAGGAAGAAGTAAAATGTGCCTTTTCTCATTTAACTCAGGAGTCTTTAAGTATTACTTCATTGTGGGAGAATTTATGTGTGTATATGTGTGTGTGTTGAACTTAAATGTAATCACTAGTAAAATAAAAATAGGATAAGGGTTTCCAGATTAGCAGAGAAACAAATATAGTACCAAACAGTCATGACTTAAGATGCAAAAAAAATCTATAAAAAAAGAGAAAATAAATAACATATAATAAATAATAATAGAAAATAAGGCAGGCAATTCAAACTGGAATTCAGGGATATGCACTACGTGAATGATAAACCTGATTAAATTTTATAATTTAATTAAAAACCGTTGAGGATAGCTATAAAAAGGGGTGTGGTCTGGCAACAAGGACAGTGACAGGACCTTCTGGGTGTTCACAGAAATTTCAAGGCTCTAACTTCCAGCCAAGAGCTCTGGCTATAAGTCATCTTAGTTACCAATAATGAGTGCTTTTGTAAATGTAAGTCTACAGAGATTTAGAATTATTAGTTCTAGTTAATTACCATGGAAATTGTTTAGTAAGTATGCATGTTTCAGTTCCAGGAAAATTTAAAATTAAGTATGAAAGGGCAAAGAAAACCAAGACCATAATGTATAAATATTTTTTGTGTTAAGAAGGTATATGCATGTATTTAGTATCTTATGTACTTGGAATGTTGAAATTAATTTGGTTTATTAGAGTCTTTTTGTTCAAAATTGATTAATTTTTGCCTATGATAGCCTTGCAATGCCAACTAGGTATGCTAAATTGTTAATTGAATATGTTAAAGTGAGTAAAAGATTTACATACACATTTTTAACTCGAAATCTAACTAAAGTTTAAGCATAGGATTTTTAACCAAAACAACTATTAATTATATTTATGAAGGAAAACATTGGATATTTTACTTATGTGCTTAGGAAGGTTAGATTTGTTCATTCAGAAAACTTAAATATTTGAAAAATAAATCAAATATATTAAACATATAAATACAGTTTTAAATGTTTGAAAGTTTTAATTATAAAAGTATTTGAGCATTACCAAAAGTCCCTTAGGAATTATTGCTGAACTCTTCCAAATTCATAAGTAGAATTAAATTTTTAAGCTCAATTTAAAAAAGAGGAAAAACTAGATTTTAAAATGTCTACTTTATTTCATTGAACATAAAATTTAAAACCAAAAATAACCCAATAATACACATTTCTGTATTCAAAAGCTACTCTCTTGGACAACAAAAAAAATGTCACATAAACAGATATCACAATAGATAAATATAAAAGTGGGTGGCAAAATTAAGATTAGAAAATGTAAAATTCACGGCAAGAAGCATCAAATGGGACAAAGGAGTTTAGTTTATATTAATTAAAGAATCTCAAATGAGGATAAGACAATCATGAACTATTATGTATACAGATAACAGCACTAAAATTTTTTATTAAACAAAATCTTACAGATTCATAAAGAAAACTAACAGAAATATGATAGTAAAAGACTATATACTTAAAGCAAAAGATAGGTTGAAACCCTAAAACAAGTCCGTGCTTTCCCACTTTGAATTTTCACTTTTTGGAATCTACCCTTATGGTGTAATCGAAGGTGTAAACAAAGCTTTTTATGTAAGAATGTTCATTGTTAATTATAATAGTGAAAAATTAATTACTCAAATATCTAACAATTTGGAAATGATCAAATTAGGGTTCTTAATTGAAAGGATCTACAAACGCCTGAACTTACATGCTAAATTTGGTGTGCCTGTTCATACCTTTCATAAAGTGCCTGATGTAATAACAATAAAATTCCATATTAATAGAAATAACTAAATAAGATTTTGAGCATCTAGAATTGAATAACACGGCTACTAAAAGTTTCCAAATAATCTAATAACATTACAAGGATAACAAAATGTATCTTATGTTAGATGTAGTGAGAATCTAATAAAGCACACATGAAGAGCACACATCCAAATGCATTATGGAGAGAAATATCTATGTGGAAGTTTCAGAGAAAGAAATTTGAGCTGTTTTCATCACCACCACATTCACAGCTTCTAGAGTAGTGCCGGGATGTAGTAGGTGCTCAAGAAATATTTATTGAATGATTAAATGGAAAATTGTCAAAGTGTTGATAGTGATGGTCTCTAAGTGGTAGAATTATGGGTGTTCTTTGCTTTCCTTATACTACATTTTCCAAATCTTTTCTACACTATGCATTTACTTTATTTTCCATGACATAAAATATATCTTTTAAAAGCCAGGTCAGGACTTGCCCTATTATCAATCTTGATACTAAGGAGAAGCCATTCTTTTCCTCCCTTAAGATTGCTTTTCCCGAGACAGGCAACTGTGGTGTAGCCTTTGCCATGTGAGGTAAATCACATCAACCCACTGGTTAGAAGTCTCGAATATTTGCAAGCCAAATTTTGCATTCAAAGGCTTTGAAAATCTCCCAATGTGCCTTTTCAATGGAATCTCCAACTCTTAAAAGTTAGGAAATGCTATTACCATGTTCATTCTCTGTTCTCGGTCTTTGCTTCCAGGGAGTTTCCAGGACCATACCAGTCAAATGGTTGTCTGGCTCTGCTTCTGTCCCGATCTTCAAAGTCTTGCTCAACCTCACACTCCCTCTGCTCTGTCTGATCATCCCACCCCACAGTGAGTGCTGTCTTTGATATCCTTGAGCACTACTGCATCTTTTGACTCAACCCTATATCCTTACTGTCCTCCTGAAATGCTTTATAAGTATACACCTTAATTTCCCCAAGGTGCTAGTAAACCTCATAAGTTTGGTGAGAATGGTGCTTTATTTCTTTATATCTCTTATCAAACTTGAACATAGCAGCTGACAAACACATATTAATTGAAAATGCTGGATGATCTTCAGTTCTCATGCTGGTCAGAATATTTTAAAAAGGAGAACTTGGGAGTCAGGCAAACAAACTAGATTTTAAATCCCACCTCTGTTAATTACTGTTTAACCTTGGGACTTCACAGTAGTAAATTTCTTTGAGCCTTTAACCACAGTTTTCTGCAGAGATTATAAGATTTTGCTCTGTCTTCTTGGTTCTATCATTTACTAACTATTTAACCCTGAGCAAATTATTCTGTCTCTAAGTCTCAGTTTCCTCATTTGTTAAACAGAAACAATAATACCAATTAGCTCTTAAGGTTATCAGGAGGGTTAAATGACATCAAGCTTGGGAAAAAGCCCTTAACATAGTTCAGATGAAGTATGTGATTAAAGCTTGCTCCAAAGATAGCAATTATTTTGGTATTTGGGAGGACAACAATAGAAAAAAATGACATTCCCGAATCTACTTACTATAATTTCTATAAATGTTAAATAAACTGATGCACGGAGGAGGGCTTATCATGATTCTGGCTCAGTCAGTGTTGGCAATCATTTTAGTTTCGGATACAATGGATTAATAATACCTACTTTGCACAGTTGTTGGTTGGATTCAATGTGAAACTAGTATAATACAAGTGACTAATAGATCATAATTTTCCTCCCTTATTTCTTTTTCTTCAGCCCTTACACCCTACTACTAATCCTTGGTCACCTTACAACATGGTACTGAACATCTGAAGAACTTTAGGGATACTCTAAATACATCTGAATATCGAAATAGTTTGTGGAGAAATGCTGGCTCACACTGTCTCTCTGTGTTGGTTGTCCTTAGTGGCATTTACTTTGTTTGTATTATGACTGAAGTAAAGATTATATCCAGACTGTTGCAGCATGAGACCAAACAGAATCATAATTTAATAGTTTGCAGATATAGAAAATGAGGCCCAGAGAGGTTCTGTGATTTACCCAAGGTCACACAACATCTTGTCTGTGTAATCCTATGCATTGTGCAGATTGACATTGCCTTTCCTCTCCTGGGCTTGCTGATTTCCTCTTATAACCCTCAGGCCCCACATGAGACCTGCATAACCTTCTGCAGAGAGCTTCGAGATTGCCTCATCTCCTTCTGCCTATCCCAGAAAATATATTTAAATAAAAGATTTCAGCTCTTCTTCCCCCCCCAAAGCTCATGTCATTCATTAAATGGCTATTTAATATAAAGAAACAAATTAAACAGGGGAGGGGAAGGAGAGCCTTTCTTTTATTTTTTTTTCTCGGTTGCTTCTTTTGCAGGTGGATTGCTGCAGGAGTCCCCTCTTCCGAAGCCCATCTGGGATGTTAGTTTAGCTCTATTGATGTTTAAGACTCTGTCTTTCATCATAACCACATGCCAAGACAATAAGTAATTGAACCACATGTTTTGCCTTTTTAAAAAGGTGTAATCTCCTTCTGAAGTGTAGAGATGTTTAGCAGGATTTTTCTAATTTATCTGTCATCACACCATGCAGGCTCGGCTCCAAGCCCCGACTGCAGTGTCTCTTTATCACTGTCTTTTGATGAACACCTGTTTCCAGCATACAAATATATCTGCTGAGATGCAAAATTAAAATAATTTCAGCAGCATAGGAATAATTAGGAACCTTTTTTTTGAAAGGTCCACCTGTTCTAAATATCAAAATATCATATTTAGTTGCATGCACATCCTTTTATCACCATATATTCTTTATGGCAGGTATTTATATATTTCATAATAATTCTCCTCTGATATTCCATTAAGAAAAAATAAATATTTTTATTTTAATGTATTCAATTGTAAACAATTTTTAAAAACAACCAGAGTTCTCTATGTTCATTGAGAGAGCTAAACATAAAGAAGAAAATTACTCCAAAATTTTTATTTACTTTTATTGTTTTCATTTTTAAATTAAATTTATTGGGGTGACATTGGCTAATAAGATCATATAGGTTTCAAGTGTAGGTTTCTATGATACCTGATCTGTATATTGCATTGTGTGCCCGCCACCCAAGTCGAGTCACCTTCTGTCACCACACATTTGACCTCCTTTACCTTTTCTACTCCCACCCTGCTCTCTGGAAACCACCACGCTGTTGTCTGTGCGGGTGAGTTGCAGCTTTATGTCCCACGTGTGACTGAAATCATAGGGTTCTTGGTTTTTCCTGACTGACTTATTTTGCTTAGCGTAATATGGGAATATTCTGTTCTTCTTGATTAATTGTACCCTTCATTAAGGGTTTGACTTCAAAAACATAATGATTATGTGAGCCTTAAATTAGTTACAATAGATATTATTTTTAAGGGAAAAGATATAAGCGCCCTTATCACAAAAGGTTTTTTGTTAAAGTTTGGTACACTAAAGCACTTAAATTGATATATTTAATGGATACCTATTATTTTTATCATTATTATTTATGTTAATTTATATTTAAGGCTTTGTCTATCATGCTTCCTTTTGGCTTTCCCATAAACTGTGGGCTTAGTGGTTTGAGTCTCTCAGGTGAAATTACACGGTAACTTGCTTCCAGGGAGGTATATATATATTTCATAATAATTCTCCTCTGATAGGATTATTTCATAATCCCCCACTTCATGATGTTCCTGTTCTAAACATGAGAGAAAAATCCTCATTTCCAAGAATTCATATAAATAAAACACAAAAACAGAGATAAGCTCACGTGGCTTTTTTAAAGCCACAGTTAGGAGACCTTGACGTACAGCAAGCTGTGTGCTGATTTCCACTGGCATGAGCCACAGTGATCTTCGCTCCGGGTCAGGAGGGACTCTGAGTTTACTCAGACACACAGTACAGCAAATTCACAGGCAAAAACCCACTTAATGCAAAAGTGCCTTTGAATTTCTTTTCATTTTTAGAATGTGAAATCTGAAGTGCCAGAGTTTTGGTAGTTTTTCTGACAACCTTGCAAAAAAACGTAAATCACCAGTTGCCCGGCCCTTACTTGTGGGGCAAAGTTTGTCCACGAGGCATTGTGTGGCTGGTTGCTTTTTCAGCTGCCAGAGACATTTTGGGCAGTGGTTATACACACAAGACTAATTACATTAATTAATCCACATGAACATGTGAGCAGTAAGCATGTTTTTACAATAAGGATGTAATTTTAAAAAATCTTTCACTGGGAACATTTAGACATACAGCAGTTTCACACTTACCATACAGTAGGAATAGGAGTTATCCAAATTGAATAAACATAAACTGGAGCTTGAACAAATACACTGATATATGGCGAGTGAAACCCACACTTGTGTCACAAGTACACGCTTTCATAAAAATCATTTTTCCAAGCAGGCATATGGATTGTAGCTTTTGTCATCATTAAATTACAGGGATCTCAAATCTCTCTGCTTAATGTGATGTAGCCATGTCACATTACTTCTGGAGCTTTTACTTCTAGTGTGAGTGGTTGTCTCAGACAAAATGATGGCTTCTGAAAGATGTCTACATTCTGATCTCCAAACTTGTGAATATGTAACCTTACACAGTAAACAAGCAAACACAAAACCCCAAAACGATGCTTGCAAATATGATTGATTACAGACTGTGAGATGAAGAGTTTACCCTGGGTTATCTTTGCAAACTCAAAGTATTCACCAGTTTCTTCTAAGTAAGAGGGGAGGCAGGAGAGGCAGTGTCAATGTGATGTGCTATGAGAGACTCAGCCTGGTATGTCTAGCTTTGAAGGTCAAGGAAGAGACTGTGAACCAAAGAAGTTGGATAGTATCTAGTAGCTGGACAAGGTAAGGGAACAGGTTCTTCCTTGAGGCTCCAGAAAGGAACTATAGTCTCACCACACCTTGGTTGTAGCCCACTGAGCCCTCCAGAATTATAATATAATAAATTTGTGTTATTTCAAGTCACTAAGTTTGTTATAAGTTGTTATGACAGCAATGGGAAACTAATACAATTTTTCCTGTCTGCAAATTCCTCATCTGGAAAGTGATAATATTATTTGCTTGTTATGTGCTATAAGAAATAATAAGATAAGTCCTGGCTGGTATAGCTCAGTGGATTGAGTGTGGGACTGCGAACCAGACAATCTCGGTTCAATTCCCAGTCAGGGCACATGCCAGGTTGCAGGCCAGTTCCCTGAAGGTCAGTTACCAGCAGGGGACGCACGAAAGGCAACCATACATTGATGTTCTCTCCCTCTCTCCTTCCCTTCCCTCTAAAAATGAATAAATAAAATCTTTAAAAAAATTAATAAGATAATACATGTGAAATTGCTTTAAAATGTTCAAAACTAAAGATAAGGTCTTTTTGTAAAAGTAATAAAACTATTTCTAAATTTTACAGCAACTAAAAGACTCCACCAATATAATGCGCAGTCTTTTAAAAATTTCCCCCAAATCCCTATTTATTAAGAACTAGTGACTGGAGAACATGGGATATGTCTAGCTTCATTAGAGAGCATCCTCAGAATGTATTCAGGGGACTGAGTATGTGCCCTGGACAGTGTGAAAAGCCAAGAGCAAAACTGATGTCAACAGGGCACCAGAGATTCAATGGACAGGAAGTTATCTTGGCAGGGCTGAGAAAAACAATAAATACTGGGACTCACTAAATGACTACACTAGATTATTTACAGAAAAAAAAAGGAATATGCTGCCTACAAGAGACCCACCTCAGGACAAAAGACCATCACAGTCTAAAAGTGAAAAGCTGGAAACAAGTTTTCCAAGCAAACGGACAAGAAAAAAAAGCTGGGGTAGCAATTCTCATATCAGACAAAATAGACTTCAAAAAAAAAAGGCTATAAAGAGAGACCCAGAAGGTCACTTCATTATACTCAAGGGAAGAATCCACCAAGAAGACATTAACATTGTAAACATATATGCACCAAACATAGGGGCACCCAAATATATCAAGAAAATCTTAGAAGACTTCAAGAAAGATATTGACAGCAACACAATTATAGTAGGGGATTTTAACAGCCTACTATCAAAAATGGACAGATCTTCCAAACAAATTATCAACAAAGATATTGTGGCATTAAACAACACCCTAGATGAAATGGACTTAACTGATATATATAGAGCCCTTCATCCCAAAGAAGCTAAATACACATTCTTTTCAAATGCACATGGAACATTTTCAAAGATAGACCACATAACGAGCCTCAAAAAATTCAAGAAAATTGAAATCATACCAAGCATCTTCTCTGACCACAAGGGACTGAAATTAGAAACCGACCCCAAAGAAAAAAACCCAAAGCACACAAAAACATGGAGACTGAATGGTATGCTATTAAACAACGAATGGGTCAAGAATGAAATTAGGGAAGAAATCAAAACATTTCTGGAAACAAATGAAAATGATCTCACAACAACCCAAAACTTATGGGACACAGTGAAGGCAGTCCTGAGAGGGAAGTTTATAGCAATACAGGCCTACCTAAAGAAAATAGAAATATTTCAAACAAACAACCTAACCCTACGCCTGCAAGAACTCAAGGAACAACAACAAAGACAGCCCAGAGCAAGCAGAAGGAAGGAAATAACCAAGATTAGAGCAGAATTAAATGACATAGAAACTAAAAGCACAATTTTAAGGATCAGTGAATCCAGGAGTTGATTCTTTGAGAAGATAAACAAAATAGACAAGCCTTTAAGTAGGCTCATCAAGAAAAGAAGAGAGAGGACACAAATAAACACAATCAGAAATGAAAAAGGAGAGATTATAACTGATACCACAGAAATAGAAGGGATTGTAAGAACTTACTATGAAGAACTGTATGCCAAGAAATTTGAAAACCTAGGGGAAATGGACACATTTCTAGAAAAATACAATCTTCCAAAACTCAGTGAAAAAGAAGCAGAAAATCTAAATACACCAATAACAGCAAAAGAAATTGAAGAAGTAATCAAAAAACTCCCATCACACAAAAGCCCCGGACCAGATGGTTTCACAGGAGAATTCTACAAAGCATTTAAGGAAGAGCTAACCCCTATTCTCCACAGACTATTTCAAAAAATCCAGAAGGATGGGAAACTCCCAAATTCTTTTTATGAAGCCAGCATCATCTTAATTCCAAAACCAGATAGAGACACAACAAAGAAAGAAAACTTCAGGCCAATATCGCTGATGAACATAGATGCTAAAATCCTCAACAAAATATTGCCAAATCGCATCCAACAATATATCAAAAAGATCATACACCATGATCAAGTGGGATTCATCCCAAGGATGCAAGGATGGTTCAATATTCGCAAATCAGTAAATGTAATACATCACATAAACAAAAGCAAAGACAAAAATCACATGATCATATCAATAGATGTGGAAAAAGCTTTCGATAAGGTACAACACCCATTTATGATAAAAAACACTCAGCAAAGTGGGAATACAGGGAGCATTTCTCAAAATAATAAAGGCCATATATGAGAGACCTACAGCCAATATCATACTCAATGGGAAAAAACTAAAAGCTTTTCCACTAAGATCAGGAACAAGGCAAGGTTGTCCACTTTCACCACTTCTATTCAATATAGTATTGGAAGTTTTAGCCACAGCGATCAGGCAAGAAAAGGAAATAAAAGGCATCCAAATAGGAAAGGAGGAAACAAAACTGTCACTGTCTGCAGATGACATGATAGTGTACATGGAAAATCCTATAGACTCTACCCAAAAACTGCTCAAACTAATTAATGAGTTTGGCAAAACAGCTGGTTACAAAGTCAATATCCAGAAATCAAAGGCATTTTTGTATAGCAACAGTGAATCAGCAGAAGCAGAAATAAAGAAAAAAATCCCATTTGATATAGCAAAAAGAAAAATAAAATATCTGGGAATAAACCTAACTAAGGAGGTAAAAAACCTGTATGCAGAAAACTACACAGCTCTGAAGAACGAAATCAAGGAAGACACAAACAAATGGAAACATATACCTTGTTCATGGATTGGAAGAATTAACATCATCAAAATGTCCATACTACCCAAAGCAATATACAGATTCAATGCAATACCTATTAAAGTACCAATGGCATATTTCACAGACATAGAACAAACACTTCAAAAATTTATATGGAACCATAAATGAGCCTGAATAGCAGCTGCTCTTTTGAGAAAGAAGAACAAAGTAGGGGGGATCACAATACCTGATATCAAACTGTATTACAAGGCCACTGTAATCAAAACAGCCTGGTACTGGCATAAAAACAGGCACATAGACCAATGGAACAGAACAGAGAGCCCAGAAATCAACCCAACCCTCTACAGTCAATTAATATTCGACAAAGGGGGCAGTAACATAAAATGGAGTAAAGATAGCCTCTTCAACAAATGGTGTTGGGAGAACTGGACAGCTATGTGGAAAAAAATGAAACTTGAGCACAGACTTACACCATACACCAAAATAAATTCAAGGTGGATAAAAGACTTAAATGTAAGTCGTGACACCATTAAAGTCTTAGAGGAAAACATTGGCAAGAAAATCTCAGATATTTCACGCAGCAACTTCTTTACTGATATGTCCCCTAGAGCAAGGAATGTAAAGGAAAGAATAAACAAATGGGATCTCATCAAAATAAAAAGCTTCTGCATGGCTAAAGAAAACAGTATTAAATTAGCAAGACAACCAACTGTATGGGAAAACATATTTGCCAGTGATACCTCAGACAAAGGTTTAATCTCCAAAATATACAAAGAACTTACACAACTCCACTCTAAGAAGACACCCAACCCAATTAAAAAATGGGAAAAGGACTTGAACAGACACTTCTCCAAGGAGAACATACAGAACATTCAGAGACACATGAAGAGATGCTCAATATCGTTAGCTATCAGAGAGATGCAAATTAAAACCACAATGAGATACCACTTTACACCAGTCAGGATGGCTATCATAAACAAAGCAACAAAGAACAAATGTTGGAGAGGTTGTGGGGAAAAGGGGTCCTTAGTTCACTGTTGGTGGGATTGCAGACTGGTACAACCATTATGGAAAACAGTATGGAATTTTCTCAGAAAAATAAAAATCGATCTGCCTTTTGACCCAGCAATTCCACTGCTGGGATTATATCCTAAGAATCCTAAAACATCAATTTCAAAGAACCTATGCACCACAATGTTCATAGCAGCACAATTTACAATAGCCAAGAGTTGGAAGCAACCTAGGTGCCCATCAGTAAATGAATGGATCCAAAATTGTGGTACATATACACAATGGAATTCTATGCAGCAGAGAGAAAGAAGGAGCTACTACCTTTTGCAACAACATGGATGGAACTGGAAAGCATTATGCTGAGTGAAATAGGCCAGGTGCTGAAAGACAAATACCATATGATCTCACCTTTAACAGGAAGCTAAACAACAAAACAAACAAGCAAGCAGGAAAAAAAAACAAAGACACTGAAATAGAGAACAAGGGGATAGTGACCAGAGGGGAGAAGGAAGGGAAGTTAAGGGGAAAAAGGGGGGGGGGTATTTGGAGGAACAAATAGGAAGAACACAGGGACGAGAACTAAGGGGGGTGGAAATGGGAGGGAGGTGGGGAGCAAGGGGCGGGGGAGGCTGGGATGGGGAAAATAGACAAAAAACTGTACTTGAAAAATAACTAAATAAAATAAAAAAAAAGAAAAGAAAGGAGATGCATAGACAACTCTTTCTGCTCAAAGATATTCAGGACTGAATTATTTTAAACAGAAAAAAATTGAAAACCATCTTAAATGTCCAACAATTAAGGAGTGATTAAATAAAATATGGTTTAACAATAGGCTTAGGTACTGTAATTAAAAGTACTTATAAAAATCTTTAAATAACCTTTGGGGGGAATCATATATCTATGGAGTATAATAACAACTATATAAAAATCCTTTTTAAAAAAGTAGGAAGAAATTTATGAAGTGAAATGTTATCAATGGTTGTCTCTGAATAATGGAATAATGGTGATGTTTTCCTTCCAGTTTTCCTTTTCCAGTTTCATAAAACGTGCATGTATAACTTTATATAATTCTCCCCAAACAGCATAAACTTTAGAAAATTGTTACATAGTCTTAAGAGAGTCTTCTAACTGGGTGAATTTATTTGCCCTTGTAATTCCCTAATTAACGATGGTCGCACTTCTAACTTAATCCAGTTATGCTTATTGGATGGCTGCTTTGTTTCAGGCTCTTTGCTAGGCAGTATGAAAAATGTAACAGTGACTAAAATACAGTAATTAACCTCTGAGAATTTATAAACTAGTGGGCAGGAAATAAAAATAAATGTTACAGTCCAGGTCGAAGGTGTAGAGACAAGACTGCAGAAGAACAGGGGAAGGTGAGGTTAGGTGACTCCTGGAAGAGGTGGGGTCTCAGCAGGGCCATTATAGATGACAGGACATGAATGAGCAGATTGGGGAGAATGGGAGTGTGTGTGAGTAGAAATGCCATTGGCACTAGCATTGAAGGAGGAAAGGACAAGGGCATATTTGGAAAACAGTGAATATTCCCAGTTATAGTATCATAAGGGACTGGAATGGAGGGAGGACAGAACTGGAAAAGAAGCGGAAGGTCTAGCTGTAAAGGGCCCCTAAGGCTCAGCTGGTGAATCTGGATGTCAGCTTTGTCCACTGTAGTGTCTTGACACTAGACCACCTACACAAAAAAGCTAAGAAAAAAAAGACAGAGTCATCTGGATATTTGACAGCAGAGTGGTTGACTGGCTGTTTACCCTTCCTTTAGGTGCTTTAGGCTGTTGAAAGAACACCCATGGGAGAGGTGGACTCTCCCATTGATTGTATCTACCTACAAGGGCAGGATTTGGAAGAGGTGATTCCAACTGGCGTACTCACTGGTTCCAGGTAGACCCCTGGGATGAATTTTAAAGCAATGCTATAACCACAATTCAGATTCAGAATCTTGAGACTGAGTGCTTCCATATTCCTCTCTAGCCTAAATCCTAGAACTTTTGTTTATTTGTTTGCTTTTATTAAGAGTTCATTTTTATTGAATTTTTCCATTACCATTTATCACCACTGTACCCTTTCCCACCATCACTCCCCACCTCCGGAATCACCACACTGTTGTCCATGTGCATGAGTTCTTTTACTTTTTTGCTCCATCCCTCTGGTATTTGTATACATGCTGTCTCCTCCCCAAAACTGTAGCTCTTCAGTGGGTAAGAACTGTCTTTGTATGTTTGTTCTCCTTTCTCTCATATTTGGACATAGAAGGATAGCCATCAATTTTTAGCTAAATAGATTGGCATTCTATCCATTTGTGCCAATTCATGTGCATCAACGCCTACTTACCAGTTAGATTTAAGGATTTCTGTTGGATTCAGAAGCCATTGCCTGAGATACTTAGAACCATGGCAGTATCCTGAGTCCTCCAATATTATCTTACCATTTTCCCCATTTCTTCTACATTTTCTGATTGTACATATTATTAGTCATGTTATGTTCCACACCATTCATAATTTAATTCTTCTTTTAAAATTCCTAATATAGCCCTGGCAGGCGTAGCTCAGTGGATTGAGCGTGGGCCTGCAAACCAAGGATCAAGGTTCGATTCCCAGTCAGGGCACATGCCTGGGTTGCAGGCCAGTTCCCAGCAGGGGAATCACAAGAGGCAACCATACATTGATATTTCTCTCACTCTCTCCTTCCCTTCCCCTCTAAAGATAAATAAATAAAATCTTAAAAAATAAAATAAAATAAAATAAAATAAAATAAAATAAAATAAAATAAAATAAAATAAAAAAGTCTTATGTAGGTGTGTAGACTGAGAAAAAAATAATCCCTTTTACTTTTAGGAGAGTTCTTTCCCACGTGGTATTTTAATGTCTTTTCTGCCTCCATCACTTATCTAATGTTTTGGAAGTTCATGCTCCACTCTCTTACACTCTTTTTTTTTTATTTCTTTTTAAAAATTTTATTTAGTTATTTTTCAAGTACAGTTTTTTGTCTGTTTCTCCCAATCTAGCCCTCCTACCCTGTGCTCCCCACCTCCCTCCCATTTCCTCCCCCCAGGCCTCATCCCTGTGTCTTTCATACTTGTTCCTCAAAATTCCTCCCCTTTTTTCCTCTTATACTCTTTTTAATGGCATGTTTTCTAAGCCTTTTGTCATTATTACTACCCTTTGGGTTCTTTCCAAATTAGCGATCTTTTTATGTGTATATATGGAGAGTCAAACACTGAATGGTTTTCCAGACAGAGATTTAGGAGCGTGGTGAATAACAGGATAATTACTTTCCGCGTGAGCTTTGGTGAACCCTAATGGACCTGTAGGTATTTTTTTTCCCTTTCTCATGCCAAGGGGTGATGTTCACTGAAAAATGATTAGCTCTTTCACTGAGAAAATTTAATGAGAAGGAATTTAGCTAAGTAACAAATCAGGTAATGCCAAAATACTGATAACTATCTAAAAGATGGCCATTTCTGTTGGAAAGTATTGGGTTTGGTGGAAATTTAAAGCTCCAACTAAGTGGTTTATTAATAAAAAATGATTGAGAAAGTATGAATAAATATATAAATGAAATGAGGGTTATAATTGTGAAATAGAAATTTAGAAATTAAAATTATACAACATACAATTCTATATTAATAAAAGTGAAAATTTTACCTAAAACTATCTATAGATTTAATGCAACTTCTATGAAAATTCCAATGACCTTTTTCATGGAAATAGAGAAACAATCCTAAAATTCCTATGGGACCATGAAAGATTGTAAATAGTCAAAGCAAAAAGAAAAAAAACAGAGGCAACACACCACCTGATTTCAAAATATACTACAGAACTATGGTAACCAAAGGAGCATCGTTTTGGCATAAAAACAGGCACAGAGCAACAGAACAGAGTAGAAGATTATTCAACCATGAGAAAGAGGGAAATCCTGCCATTTGCAACAACATGGATGAAACTGAAGGATATTATGCTAAAGGAAATAAGCTAAACAGAGAAAGGCAAACACTGTATGATCTAATTTTTATGTGGAATCTTAAATAAAACAAGAAAAAGGCAAACTCATAGTGGCAAAGAACAGAGAGTAGAATGCTAGAACTTGAGGTGTGGGGGAGGAGGAAGAAATGGGAGGATGTTGGTCAAACGTACAAATTTGCAGTTATGTAGGATGGCTGAGTTGAGAGACCTGATGTGCAGAGCATGATGACTTTATTTATTCATACTGTATTGAGCAGTAATGCTAAGAAAGTAGACTTCAGTCACACATCACACAAAGATAGTAACTATGTAAGAAGATTGCATTTTAATTAGCTTAACTGTAGTAGTAATTTTACTATGTATATGTACAGTCATGCACTGCCTAACAACCTTTGGGTCAACGATGGACAGCATGTACAATGGTGGCTTCCTCAGATTGTAATGGAACTGAAAATTCTTATCAGCCAGTAACATCGTAGCCATTGTAAAGTCATCAATGCCTGTAGCATTCAGTATAAGAACATGCTAAGTGTGCAGCCTAGGCATAATAAGCTATACCACATTCCCCAGGTTTGTAGTGGGGTATACCATCTAGGGTTGTGTAAGTGCACTCTATGATGCTTCCACAATGACAGAGTCACCTAATGGTACATTTCTTAAAACATAGCCCTATCATTAAGTGATGCAGCACTGTACATCAAATCATCATGTTGTATACTTAATATAGATACAATCTTTCTTTTAAGATTTAATGACAAGATAATACCCAGAGAAAAAATAAATTGTCAAAAGAAGAGTGAATATGGAACTTTTATTTACAGTTTTTGAATCTACATTCATGAGTAGGCATTTTTAGGATTAGTATTAGTTCATTGACAACTTTTTTTATTTTTTCTCTGTGTTTTTCTGTTTCTCTTGATTATTGGTGGGATAGAAGTTTTTGAAATCTGTTTATTAGCCATTTTGTTATTTTGTGATTTGTCTTTTACTTTTTAATTTTTTAATTAGCAGTTTGACATACAATATCATGTTAGTTTCAGGTGTACAACCCAGTGATTAGACATTTATATCACAAAGTGATCACCCTGATAAATCTAGTACTCACCTGACACCATATATAGTTATTAAAATGTTATTGACTATATTCCCTGGGCTGTACTTCACATCCCTATGACTATTCTGTACAACTCTTTTGTACTTCTTAATGCCTTTACTTTTTCACCCATCCCCCAAACCCCTTCCCCTCTGGCAACCACCAAAATGTTCTCTGTATCTATGGGTCTGTTTCTGATTTCTTGTTGACTTATTTTGTTTTTATATTCCATATGTAAGTGAAATCATCAGTCATTTGTCTTTTTTTTTACTTATTTTACTTAGCATAATACCCTCTACATCCATCCATGCTGTTGCAGATGGCAAGATTTCATTTTTTATGGCTGAATCATATTTTGTTGTATAAATGTACCACTTCTTTTTAATTCACTCATCTATTGATGGACATTTAGTTTGCTTCCACATCTTGGCTATTGTAAATAATGCTGCAGTGAACATATAGATGTATATATCTTTTTGATGTATATTTTGTATTTCTTCAGATACATACCCAGAAGTGGAGGTGCTGGGTCCTTATCTGTATCTTATTACAGCCTTTGTTTTCAAGTATATTCTGTATGGTATTAGTATTACTACCCCAGCATTTTTGTTGTTGTTTTTGTTTGTTTTCATTGTTATGAAACATCTTTTTCTATCCCTTTACTTCCAAACTCTGTGTGTCCCTTGTATAGAAGTGAATCTCATAGACAGTATATATGATGGTCTTGTTTTTGTTATCCATTCAGCCACTCTGTTTTTTATTGAAGCATTTCATCCAGTTGCATTTAAAGTAAATATTGATAAATATGTATTTATTGCCATTTTATTATTCATATTTTTCTTTCTCTTTTTAAAAGAAGACCCTTTAATATTTCTTGTAATAATAGTTTGGTGGTGATGAACTCCTTTAGCTTCTTCTCGTCCAGAAAACTCTTTATCTGTTCTTTGGTTCTTGATGATAGCTTTGCAGGACCTTGCTTTTTCATCACTTTGAACATTGCTTGCCAATCCCTTCTAGCCTTTAAAATTTCTTTTGAGAAATCAGCCGACAGTCTTATGGGAGCTCTGCTATAGGTAACTAATTGCTTTCTCTTGCTGCTTTTAAGATTCTCTCTTTGCCTTTAACATTGGCATTTTAAGTATAATGTGTCTTGGTGTGGGCCTCTTTGGGTTCATCTTGTTTTGGACTCTCTATGCTTCCTGGACTTGTATGTCTCCGTCCCGTACCAGATAAGAGAAGTTTTCTGTTGTTATTTTTCAAATAAGCTTTTAATTTCTTTTTTTTTTGTCCTTCTCTCACCCCCATGATATGAAGCTGTCCTAGAGGCTCTTACACTATCCTCATCTTTTGGGGATTTTCTTTTTTACTGTTCTGATTGTGTGTTTTCTGTTTTCTTATCTTCCAAACCTATGGATTGATCCTCTGTCATATGTTCCACTGTTGGTTCTCTGTAATGTGTTCTTCATTTCAGTTAGTGTATCCTTCATTTCTGACTGGTTCTTTTTTATGGTTTCCATGTTTTTTTTTATGCTATTAAAATTCTCACTAAGTTCCTTGAGCATCCTTATAACCACTGTTTTGAATTCTGTATCTGATAGTTTGCTTGCCTCCATATCATTTAGTTCTTTTTCTGGAGATTTCTCTTATTCTTTCATTTTGAACCTATTTCTTTCTCTCCTCATTTTGGCTGCTTCCCTGTGTTTGTTTCTATGTATTAGGTAGAATTGCTGTGCCTTCTGGTCTTGGTCAAGTGCTCTTACATAATAATTGTTCTATAGGGCCCAGTGGCACAGCCTCCCCAGTCACCAGGTGCTCCAGGTGTGCCCGCAGTGTGGGCTGTGTATAACTTGTTGTAGTTGAGCCTGGATTGCTATTGGCACATCGCTGGGAGGGATATACCTCCAGGCCCATCAGCTTCGAGAACTGCCTGTGACTATGGTGGAGGGTCTGCTGTGTGGGGGCCAACCCCACAGAATAGGACTCACTTCACTGGGGCTTTGGTGCCTGCCAAGCCTGCCCCTTGAGTATGTCACTTGTGTAGGTAGTTGGGTTATAATCTGGTGTGGACTGATGGTGTTTACCGGGTACATCTAACTAGGGCCTCCCAGGAGGTACAAGCCAAGGTCAACCACCGCCTGTGTCCTGCCTCAGGTCAACTAGCATGAGCTTTAGAGAGATCTGCAGATGACTGCTACCCGTGCTGGGCTTAGAGGTACCTAGAAGAGGCCAAGCTTTGAAAGGAGGCCTGCTGCTGCTTGTGCCAGGCCTGAGGCCACTTAGCAAGTGGTACAGGGCATGCAGAGGCCAGCTGTTGCTTGTTTGAGAGATTTTAAGAACATCCAAAGCATGTACCAAAAGGGCCAGTTTGTTTGAAAAACTCACTGGAATCAGCTTCATTGGGCCCACCATTGGGTGTGGCAGGGTCTCAGGGAATCGCCTATGTGGACCAAAGTGTATGAGTAAGATTGATAGAGACTCACAAATGGTGCCTACCTGTAAGCTGTCTGTGGGGAGGGCTTAGCAAAGGAATAATGGCATCTGTTAGCACTTTTGTCTGAGAAAAGGCTGCCTCTCCAGCTCTAGTTCTGAGGCCAGACAATTTAGTTCCTCCCAATATGTCCCTGATACCTTTTGGCAACTGCTGACACAGTGCTGCTTCTAAGAGTGAGTGAGTCCAAGTAAGTCTGTGTGTCGGCCCTTTAAGAAGAACTGCCTGGGACTTCAGAAGCCCTCCATCTCAGCCACAAACCCTGCTGGTTTTTCCAGCCAGAAGTTATGGGAACTTCTCTTCCCTACACTGGAACCCCAGGCTGGGGTTTTGCAGTGGTGCTGGGACCCCCTGCCTTCTTCTGAATTTTTAGCCTATTTTTGACCCCCACTCATGGGTGTGGGACCAGCTTGTTCTGCAGTTTTGGCCGTCCTACCAATATCAGATGGCTTCTTTTTTTTATATCTTCAGTTATAGGACTTCTGTTCAGGTGGTCCTGAATGATGGTTGTTCTGTAGTTTAGTTGTAATTTTGATGTGGTTGTGGGATATTCTGAGTACCACGTTTACCTATTGCCACAACCTTGACCAGAAATCTCCTATTATTTGTAAGGCATTTTCATATCAGGTAGTTTCTTTTTTCAAAACCATGTTATATATGACTAGTAACCCTTAGTCAATGTGGACCTTTAGTATTTTTTTCTTAATTTAACATTTGCCTTTTAATTGTTTCATTATGCTTTTTCTCAGTCAGAAGTGTTTAATGTTAATGTAGTAAAATATGTCAATATTTTTCTTCATTTTTTTACACTGGTATTATAGTTAGAACATCTTTGACACCTCAAGATGATATATAGGAATTAATCTATATTTTAAAGTACTTGTATATTTTATTTTCATATTTAATATTTAAATCTTTAATCCATCTCAAAGTTATTTTTATTATTTTTAATTTTTTAAAAGATTTTATTTATTTATCTTTAGAGGGGAAGGGAAGGAGAGAAGGAAAGAAATATCAATGTATGGTTGCCTCTAGTGAGTCCCCTGCTGGGAACTGGCTTGCAACCCAGGCATGTGCCCTGACTGGGAATCGAACCGTGATCATGTGGTTCGCAGGCCCACGCTCAATCCACTGAGCTACACCACCCAGGTCAAAGTTATTTTATATAAGGTGTGAGGTAGGGATCTAACTTTATTTTTTTTTCCTCTTAGAGTTGGTTATTTTAGTGTAGTTTATGGAGTGATCCTTTTATCTACCAATTAGAAGTTGTAACTTAGTGGTATGCTAATTTCTTAAATATACTCATCTGTTTTTTGAATTCCATTGAGATAATTTTGCACTAATATGACACCCTTATTATCATTATATAGTATATTATTTGAAAAAAAGAAAACCCCTCTGTGTCATTTAAAATTTTCTTCCTGGACATTTTTTATTTTTTCTCTTATGAACTTTCAAAAAATTCTCCAGAAATTTAATTGGATTTCATTAAGTTTTTAAGGTATTGGATATTTTTTACAGTATTGAGTCTTGTCATCAAATAATATAATAGTTCTGTTAATTCAAATCTACTTTATGTCTATCAATATAATTTTATAGCAAATTTGCAAATCATCTGAGCTAACAATGCTACTGTGAATCAGTTCAGTTACCTCAGAACATTCTAGTAACCATTTTTAAAAGGTAGATATGATTAGTTGTGTAATTATTATTATCAGACAAAAGGAAATATACGTATTTTCTGTAGAGACAAAATTTTCTTGTAACTTTTTAAAGCATTTATAGGTTAAATTTTAGCACTGATCAGCTTAGCAAGTGCTGGTCATGTGACTCCCTTTCACACCAACTCTCGAAGGGAATCGGTGGACAGAACAATTGAGCATGTACACTGAAGAGCACAAGCAGGAATGTGAGGCAACCAGGCATTATAGGACTTTCTGGAGATGAACGTTAAGTCAAGTATAGAGCTTAGAATACTTTGAAGAATGGATGAGAATAACATATCTTCAACTTTCCCCTCTAGTATGGCTATTCTCAGGTGTTTAGCAGGGTTTGGATGCGTTCTGTAGACGCTGATTGACAGTTCCTCTGTGAGCAGAGCTTTGTGTATGAATGGTATCTGTTGATGAATCAGAGGATACCCCTATGCAAGGATTTTATTCTGTGAACAGTGAAGGTCCTGATTATGTTCTCCCTGAATGGAGGTCCTCTGTGCATCACAGGTGGGCAGTTAGATTAGATCCATGTTTTGAAGTCTACATATACAGAAGCCCTTCCTTTTGCATCATTTCATCAACACTACCTAACATGGCCCTCTCTGAGTGCTCACTGTATGCTAGGCACTATGTAATCATCATCTCAGCTAATTCTCACAGAGACTGATTGATATTGTTATCAACCCCACATTTTACATGAGGAACTGCCCCTATTCACATAGCTAATCAATAGTGGAACTAGGATTTGCGTTCATATTTGCATGATAGCCAAGCCTGTAACCTCAGCCACTGCCCCACCGCCCGCCCCTCCTCTCTTAAGTAGACCAACATTTTTACAGTCCAGCTTTATTGTCAACAATGTTTATCCCTAGTACACAGTGCATATTAAAGTGAGAAAGAAGGATTTGTCTACTCAGTTCTAATATATGGACTTTTTCATTTTACACTTCAGTAAGTAGCATTTGGCTTGTTTTTAATTCTTACAGGGGTTCTAGAGTTTTGGCTAGAGCACTGCATGTCACACTTTAAGGTGCCTGTACTTGATGTTGTTGAATAGCAGATTTTATTTCAGCAGGTCTGGGATGGGGCTGAGAGTCTGCATTTCTAACAACTTCCCAGATGACGCTGATGCTGTGGTTCCACAAACCACACTTTGAGTAACAAGAACCTACAGGATTATTAGCACTTTATAATTCTCTATATTTGAGGCAGCTATTAGGTAATGATGAGAAGGATAAATGAGAGAAGCCTCCAAGATGATGCACTGCTTTCTGGCAGGAGAAATAGGTATATAGAGAAATTCTAAAGGTCTTTATCATATATTTGTCCATAGAATCTTGGCCAAAATTAGCTCACAATTGAAGAAGCACAGGAACAAATATTTACTGAGTGATCAGGGCCAATTCCTGTGCCAGATACTTATGTTAGCTCTTTAATCCTCACTAGGTCCTTGTGAAGGACACCTGCCCATGCTGCTTTGCCGCACATGATTGAATAGTACAACATGGAGGACAGGGAAGGGCAGGTGTGGAGAGGGGAGGGAAAAAAGCTTGTGAGCACCACCATGTTCCTTCCACTGCATCAGGCATTTGCATTTATGTCTCCTAATTTCACCCTCTTGACTACATGAAATATGTGTTCTTACCTCTAGTTTGGCTAAGTGAGGAAACCGAAGCTTAGAATTGTTCATTGACTTCGCTGAGGCTATTAAGTTTTTAGATGGCAAGGGTAAGGTTGAAATCTAGAACTTCCTGACTCCCAGTTCCTGTTTTCTCTCACAGCCTAATGGATGATCAGACCCCTTGCCCACTTTTTTGGAGTTGTGGATGACAACACATGTTGTTATAGGTAGGACCCATGATTCATGGTTTGCTGCCCATCTTTTCTAATTGATAAACACAGGTATAAAACAAGTCGACATGAGTGCAGTCAGCCTTGTTTACTCATTTTGCAGAAATGTGGGCTTGAAGTCTTTCATCATCCAGAGGTTAGAAAAAGGAGGCTGCTATCTCAGTGACAAAGCTGTGGTTCATTGTCCAAGTTGGGTCATATCCAGGAATGGATTCCATAAGCACTGCAGTACTTTCCTCCTAATGTTGTCCCCATTGGGCTTCATCTCCTTTGTCCTAAGGGTGTTTGTGGCATCTTCACTTTGATTTTTAAGCTTTAGGGAGGAAAGGGCTCATCTCAGCACCTTATATGGCAGGTCCAAAAGGAGATCAACAAAAGAATAAAAAACTGAGGTGGCATTATCACCCTATCCTCTCCTTTGGAGACATTACTACAATGAATCCCTTTTTACTTTCTGGACCTTTGGCCCTCTCACACTGATTTTTCTCCCCTGAGGCGCAGCGATGAGATCAGGATGACTTCCCCTGGCAACCCAGCTTGGAGTGGTTTCATGGGTCAGTGGCATCAGCTGATCTGGGGAGAACACATCTGAGTAAAAATGTGAGTCTAGAATTAGCTAGTAACTTAAAAGTCCTAAACATTGTGTGTGTGTGCATGTATATTATATTGTAGGATGCCTCTAATATCTAATCTAAGTCTTATGTTGATGTATTTGTTTATAAGTGGGCTAGGGAAAAACAAGGCAATGAAACAAAGTTGAAAGTAGTTGCTACAGATGGCTGCTGACGTGTGACAGTGTTTTCTCTATAGACTCAAATGATGAATGGGATTGGAGAGGAGGTAGGCTGAGGAGAAAGGGGGACAGAAAATCTTGCACAAGCAGTAGGGAACAGAGGCAATAGCCTTCCACTAGCCCCTCAGAAAGAGAAAATGCAATGGTTGATTATTTTCAGGGGAATAGTATAGAAAGACTGAATAGGAGGTGAAGGAATAAGGAAATTTGGAAATGAAGAAGGGAAAATTATTTCTTTGGAATAGCAAATAGGGAAAAGAGATATGAGTGTCAAAGAGTAAAAAATTTTGTCCTGAACAGGCCTGAGGTTTTGCCAACATTCTGAACATGAATGAACTGAGATGCATTTCTGACTCCTGCCGAATCTCCTCACATGTGGTTTGCATTTAATTTTAAATTTTGTAATCATCTTGTAAAGCAGCCTGTTAAAGCATGGGCAGGGTGGGGAAGATGAGCATGCTCAGTAGAGGGATAGCAGGAACACAGGTGAAAAGGGAATCAGAATTGTAAGGAAAACAGAGAGAAGTTCTGTTTCACTGGAGTATAGGATTCTTGTGTGTGTGTGTGTGTGTGTGTGTGTGTGTGTGTGTGTGTGTGTGTGTGTGTGTGTGTGTGTGCACAGGCTTTATTTAAGATCACAATGATAAGTATAGAATTCTTGATGTGAAATCGAACAGGAATTGGTTAGAAATTAGGTTATATCAGGGTCACAGACGTCTTAAACTTCAGGATGAGGAATGAGGTTGAAACTTCAACCTCATTGAACAACTTTCAATACTTAGATTTGTCCTGAGAACTTGCTCCTTTTTTATTAAAATGTATGTATAACATGCTCAAGGGTAGGTGGAAATGTCTCATACTCTGGAGAGAGGTCAAAATTAATGACACCAGTTTCAATGCCTTTATTTAGAGGTCATGTTTGTAGCCTTAGGGAAGATGATGTGGTCCAGAGAGAAAATGGAGGGAAAGAAGAGATTCCTTAGAACAGCACCTTCAAGAATGCTTACCCTTTTAGGTAATCAGGGTGGGAAAAGAAGCCATTGATGAAGACAGGGAAGTAGGAAAGGAATCAGATTACACATTGCCATAGGAGCTGAATAACAGAAAGTTTTAAGAAAGAGGATGGGTTTAACCACACTAAAAGCCAGGTGGGGGTGGGATTAAGGATTTAAACAGAATTTGTGGGGTTTAGCCATCTGTGGGTCCAAAAGCAGGAGTGCAAGGATCACAGACATAGGCATTGATTACACCCATTTCTTGTCCCATTTCTGTAAGGGCTGGAAAGAGGTCGATGTGTCTGTATGTTCAGCAGGAAAGGCCCTGCTTGGTCTGCAGCTGAATGCTTTTTCAAAACATACTTATCATTTAGATCTTTGCTGGGAAAGGACCACTAATGCTGCCCAAAGTCAACAAGAGGCAGTAAGACAAAGAGACTTGGGTCTAGATGCAAACCTTTGTGAGGCAGTGGTTGTTTTTCTTTTGTGGCCCCAATTCTGATTTATTTTATTTGTAGCATTGGGGTTTTAAAAACTTTAAAAAATATACAAGGGTGTAGAATAAGAAGAGGATACAGAGATGGAATGTTCTGATTTTGATATTTTTGCCACTTGTGATCACAGCCAGGCCTAAGTATGAGCTTCAGGCTTGATCTCCTTGACTTTCCTGCCCTAAGAATAAAGAACAACATATTTCAAAGTGCTAAACAGTGGAAGAATCATAAGAGAAAAACCTTTCAGTCCCTCTCATTGTGGCCACTCAGTTTGTGCTCAACTGCTGAACCTGCCTAGGTTCCCTCCCCTGGTTCCCACCAGCTAAGCCCTGCAAGCAGAGTCCCCCTGTTCCCTTCCCTTCAAGGAACAAACATATCTGTTCCTTTCTGTGTTGACTTCCAGTTGACAAATTCTAGGATGACATTTTACGTTGGACCTGGACATTTTCTGAATACAAAGTAAACTTGTAAATTATATACTCTGAGAGTCAAGGGGCCATGATAAAAGATACTGCTGAGAAATGTATTTCATTGCATTAATCTTTAAAACCACATTTAAGTTTGGAACACATTCAGAACCTAGCTCAATATTATGTTTTTGTTTATTGAAATATGCATTAGTTATATGTGTATGTGTATTTCTTTCCCTGTGCCTTTTCCAAGAGTGCAACTTCTGTAGTAGTCCTCCGTGTTTCCACAAATGTCTTGCAAAGAGCTGCTATTTTCCCAGTCACTTTGAAGTTAAGCTTGGCCTATGCCTCGCTGTGGCCAGTTGAATATGTGCAAAAGTAGTATAAGTCCCTTCCAGGCTGAAGGCCTAGTGTATAACCTATCCCACTGTTCTCCACCCCTCATCTGCGCCCTGCTCCCCATTTCTCCAGATGGCAGCTGCTTTATCAGCCTGATCATGGAGTATGAGGATCACAGGCAGTAGAGATCCTGGCTGACCTGTCATGGACCTGTAGCTTGAGAGAGAAATACACTGAGATTTTTGTCATTGTGGTATAGCTTCCAACACCTTGAAATATTCTTATGGCTTTAAAAGTGTTCTTGATCCCTGTGCCTGAGTCACGCTCTTGGTAGCCTGCCCAGCCTCCAGACCTGCTCCCCAGTGATACCTAACTACTGCCGGCCTGCCTTTTTCAGCGCGTTATTCTGCATAATTTGTTGCACAGCTTCTGGCTCCTTAGGTTGTTTTGTATTGTACTTATCTGGCTTGTCCATCATCAATTACTTGCTACTGTTGTCTCCAGAGGTCTTCCTTCCTTTGGTGTCCTAGACTCCCCAACCCCTATAGCTGGATATGTCCTCTGAGCATCTGGCTGACTCTAGTGTTCTGCCTTCACTACTTTTCATGGAATCAGTAATGCCCAACAATGTCTCATGACATGCTGAATCCAAATGACTCTAAACTAATTTAGGGTGGGATGATGTCCATATTCAGCATTGTAATACCCTGTGTCTTAGTACAGTTCTATAAACATTAAATGAATAAATGCACACTTGTAGCAAGTGCCATTAAAATTTATTCAGGTTTATTCAAATTTGAAAAAGAGTCCACCTATTAAAGAGATTGACTTCCATTGTGTTTCAGATTAAACCACAAGTTAAATTTAAGGTAGAATGTCTTTTACTAAATTTCATCAAATTGGTAAAATTTTTTGACAAACAGAGCAAAACATGCCAGTGCTGTTTGATTGGATGTTGAGAGGTAAAACCATTGTTTTTGCATACTCTGGCAAGATATTTTTAAAGTTATAGTAATTCAATATGGTTAACTATAGCACATACCTCTGCTATATAGTAACCCATTTCATTGGCCCACCTCTGATTTCAGCTGCACTTGGAAGAGACAGATATTTTCAAGTGCTTGCCTTTTGCTTTCTGCCTCAGGCTAATCTCCATCTGAGAGCTGTTTAGCTGGGCAACAAACCAGAAACTGCAGGCCTTTGCTGCCTCTGGGGGAACCCTGGGCCAGTGGGTGAACAGAGCCTATGAAAGCATGAGCCTCCCATCCTTGAGGTACTCGGAACAATTCTGAGGTGGTCTGCCAAATCAAGTCCCTATTTTCCACAGCTGTCAATTTGATACTTAACTTTTACATTAGTCTTTCTTGCTTCAGATGTGTCATTCCCCTATTCCCTCATTCTTGCTTCCTGGACTTACCTGCCAAACAAATATTCTTCACCCATATCTTTTTCACCAAATCTTTTGTCCCAGGCTCTGCTTATGGGGAAACCCAAACTAAGACAGTAACTGTTCTCTACATCCAGTCAGTTTCACAAATCAACCTGCCTTATATAGATTTTTTTGTTCTTATTTTAAAGTGAATGTTTTATATGTTTGTAAATCTTCAACACTGTGCAAAGTCATGTGAGAGACCACACTGGAAACAAATGCACTCAGAAAATCTGGTTTCAGTCTTGGTTTTGCCATGCACTATCTAGTGTTTGGCAAATTATTTAAATTTCCTAACCTTGCCTAGAAAAAATAATAATGACTATTTCTGAAAAATGGGCAAATATTGACAATGTCCTAATTAACCACTATAGTATAACACATGTAGTCTATACTATAAAATATATTTTGTATTATAGAGCATATCTTGGTGTTTCCATCTTGTGAAGGGTGGAAACATGTTGAAGCCATGGAGCATATTTATATTTTTCTAATCCTCAAAAAATACCTGAAGTGCTGGATATGTTAATCAATGAAGAAATTACTGGTTGGCATAAAAATATAGGATTGTTCTTTAGCCAAGTGACACAATCAGGGTGCTCACTTTTCATTCTGAGTTACATATAGGTATATTTTCTAGGTACTGGATCTATATGCTAAAGAAAATAGTATATTGTTAGTTTTGTAGTTGTAAATGGTAATCTGTTTCTGCAAGAGTGTGTGTGTGTGTGTGTGTGTGTGTGTGTGAGAGAGAGAGAGAGAGAGAGAGATGAATCAATTCTACTATTTACTTCTCCCCCCAAAGCTGTTAAGTAATTAGAAGAATCTCCTATTGAGGTAGGAGATGAACCATAACTTGCAGAATAAATCTGCTATTAATGTTAGTTCATGTAAAACAACGAAGTCAAGGCTCCAACCTTGAAATTTGAGCAAATTGGCTCAGATGGCTATTCTAAGAAACAAAGCAAGCAAAGCCAATGGGGTAGAAGATGAGTATAATAAGCATTTGTGCCGTTACAATAGCTTGACCTCAGTTGATTTTTCAAGGTATTTTCTACATAACTTGGAATTTCCAGAGGGTTTTTTGCAGTTCTACCTGGAACTACACAAAAACTAGAAATGTGGTTCTTTGGTTATGGAAAACAAACGTAATAATACTGACCATCTTCTGAAGACAATGTCTTAAACCATTTCCTCTTGTCTGATGGGTTATCTTTGTGATCTCCCTTTTCCCCTGGGTGGGGAGCAGGTTACAAATCTGGCTGAAGGCTTTGGCCTAGAGTTAAAGCCAGGCTTTCAAGGCAGTGAAGCTGGTTCTTTCCTGTGGGCCTTAAATCAAGGGTTCCAGAGGCCCTGGACCAGCGGGGACAGGCTCATTTTTTATTGCAGTTCTTTGCCATCTGGTCCTGGATAAAAATAAAATTGGAAGCACACACTAATTAAAACAGAGGTAACCAAACCCGGTGCAGTGCTTTCCAAATTTACCACTAGTGATATGTGAGGTAATTTTAAATGATTCATAAATGAACAGTTTTTAATTTTAAAAGTTGTGTGTTTCCTTCAGTGTTTGTTAGGTACATTCTATATACGATAAGTAACCCCAGTTATGAAAAACAAATAAATAAAAGGGAATGAGTTCACCCAAAAAATATTGGCTGCTTTTCAAAGGTTGGGAGTCATAACACATGAGATGATTTCAGGTGCTGTAGGAATTGGGAAATAAAACCTATATACAGAAACATGCATAAAACAAGACTTAAGAGTTTAATGATGTATCAGAAAACAAACAACCATGTAACTACCACCCAAGACAAGGGGAAAAAACCATTGTCAACACTATCAAAATTTGGTGTTTCCCGTCTAATCAGTGCCCTCTGTTGTCACCCTCAAAAAACTGCTTTCTGCATTATGCTGAGTGAAATAGGCCAGGCATTGAAGGACAAATACCATATGATCTCACCTTTGACAGGAAGCTAAAGAATAAAACAAACAAGCAAACAGAATAAAAACAAAGACGCTGAAATAGAGAACAAGTGGGCAGCGACCAGAGGGGGAGAGGGAAGGGAACTTAAGGGGAAAAAGGGGGAGGGATTTTGAGGAACAAGTATGAAAGACACAGAGATGAGGACTGGGGGGGGGAATGGGAGGGAGGGGGGAGACCGGTTTGGGGGGGGGGAGAGAAAAAAAATGTACTTGAAAAGTAACTAAATAAAAAAAAAACTGCTTTCTTAGCTGTGTTTGTACTCAGTTCTGTGTTCCTTCATAGTCTGTCTATATTAAGATGCACTACTAAACACCATCAAGTTAGTTTTATGATTATCTTTTTTTATATCTATATTTTATTGATTATGCCATTACAGTTGTTCTATTTCCCCCCTTCATTCCCCTCCACCCTGTACACCCCCTCCTCCACCATTCCCCCCTTTAGTTTATGACCACGTGTCTCAAGGTTTTTAGATTCTATATTCCCCTACTATTCTTACTCTCCCCCCATCTATTTTCTACCTACTGTCTATGCTACTTATTTTCTGTACCTTCTTCCCCCATCTCCTTCCCCCACTCCCCTATTGCTAACCTAACCCTCCATGTGATCTCCATTTCTGTGATTTTGTTCCTGTTCTAGTTGTTTCCTTAGTTTTCTTTTGTTTTAGGTGAGTTTGCTATCTTTTTACTGTTCATATTTTTATCTTCTTTTTCTTAGGTAAGTCCCTTTAACATTTCATATAATAAGGGCTTGATGATGATGAACTCCTTGAATTTGATCTTATCTGAGAAGCACTTTATCTGTCCTTCCATTCTAAATGAAAACTGCTGGATAGAGCAGTCTTGGTTGTAGGTCTTTGGATTTCATGACTTGGAATACTTCTTTCCAGCCCCTTCTTGCCTGTAAGGTCTCTTTTGAGAAATCAGCTGACAGTCTGATGGGAACTCCTTTGTAGGTGACTGTCCCCTTAGCTCTTGCTGCTTCTAGGATTCTCTCCTTCATTTTAATCTTGGCTAATGTAATTATGATGTGCCTTGGTGTGTTCCTTCCCGGGTCCAACTTCCTCGGGACTCTCCGAGCTTCCTGGATTTCCTGGAAGTCTATTTATTGCCTTTGCCAGATTGGGGAAGTTCTCCTTTATTGTTTGTTCAAATAAGGTTTCCACTCATGGCTGTTCCTCTTCCCCTTCTGGTACCCCTATAATTTGAATGTTGGAGCGTTTAAAGATGTCCTGGAGGTTCCTTAGCCTCTCCTCATTTTTTTGAATTCTTGTTTCTTCATATTTTCCTGTTTGGCCATTATTTTCTTCCTTCTGGTCCACTCCCTTGATTTGAGTCCCAGTTTCCTTTCCATCACTATTGCTTTCCTGTGCATTTCCCTTCATTTCAATTAGTTTAGCCTTCATATGTTCCTCTAATTTGTGGCTAAAATCAACCAGTTCTGTGAGCATCTTGATCACCAGTGTTTTGAACTGTGCCTCTGATAGGTTGGCAATTTCTTGTTCGCTTAGATTTATGGGCTCTGGGGCCCTGAGTTCTTGAGCCATTTTTGGTCTGTTTGTGCCCGTTAATTATGAGGAGGGGAGCCTTAGATGTTCACCAGGGTGGAGCCACCCAGGTCGCTGGTTTGTGATGCTGTATGTGGGGGTGGGGTCAGAGAGGGAGCAATAGCGGTCCCTTCTGCTGCTTCCCACTGCTGGGGCCTGCCCAGTCTGTCTCACTGCTTGCTCCTTTGCTGGTTTATCTGCGTGCAAATGTGTGACCTCAGTCAGCCTGCCACCTTGCACCTTCACTGGGTCCGCCCATCACTATCTCACACCTGGGATTCGCCCTTGGCTGCCTACGTGCCTGGGTCGGGGGATCTTTTTTGCCTGGCCCGCTCCACTGCTGGCTCTGCCCCTCTTACAGGTCTGGCTGAGTGGTTCATTGTTGTCAGACTCCTGTATTGTTCAATTTTCTGTGATTTGGCTGCATTTTTTGTTGCTAAAACTTTGTTGTTTTTAGACTTGATTGTGCAAGAAGGCACAATGTTTCCACCTACACCTCCATCTTGGCAGAAGTCTCTTTTTCCTTTTTTAAAATAGAGATCCTGCTCATCATCTTTGGTTAAATGCATTACTAGAAATGATATTTTATATGTAAATTTATATTTATACATATAAAATATAAAATTTGTACTTGAGTAAAAAGTTTGTTTTGTTTTTTAAATGTTTATTGCTGATATAAAGAAATGCAGTTTTATAAAAGGTTATATTAATCTCGTAGCCAACAACATTCCCTAACCTATATACACATTGAAAATTTGTCTGTATATTTTTTTCCAATTTATATGTGTGCAATCATTTTTGTGTGTGAATGACAGTTATGGGTCATCATTTTTAATCCTTATATCATATATTTCTCCTTCTGGCTTTGATGCAGTGTATTCCAGTACAATATTAAATAAATTAGTGACTGCATTCTTGTTTTATTTCAGATTTCAGAGTAAAAGCTTTCAGTATTTTTACATGTGATGTTCTGATATAGACCTTTGTTGTAGTTGTTCTTCAAATTGTTTTTGTTTTGTTTGTTTTTCTACATGCCCCTATTAAATTATGAAAGTTCTCTTCTGGTTTTTTAAAAACCCTTAGTTTGCTAAGGGGTTTTAAAAACCCTTAGTTTGCTAAGGGGTTTTAAAAATGAATAGTTGATGAATTTTTTTGAATGCCTTTCTTTATCTATTTAGGTTGTATTATTTTTTCCTTTTTAGGTAAATGTAATTAATTATATTAATCAGTGTTTTAATATTATACCAATCTTAAATCTAATAAGTTAGTCAATATATATTACTGGTTTCAGTTCATAAAATTTATTTAAAATTATTACACCTATGGGTATGAGTATGATTACCTATAATTTTCCTTTTTCTTAATATTCTTATCAGATTTTAATGTTCAAGTTATCTGGCACAAAAAGAAAGGAAGAAAAATAGAAAAGAGAAAGACCAAAAATAATCATAAAATAAATAAATAAATGGGAAACAGATTTTTGTGCAAAAAATAAAAATAACAATGAAGAAAATAAGTGTATTAAATACAAAAAGATATAAGGTGTATTTTTTATTTTTCTGTTTTCTGAAAGAATGTGGATTTACTTCTTCCTCAATACTATTGAAGAAAACAGGACTATTCAAGTTTTATATTTTTTCTTGTGCTGCTTTTGGAAAGGTATATTGGTAAAAATTTCCATTAGTTCAGTATTTTCAGATTGATTGGCAAAAAGTTGTTTATAACATCCTCCTGTTAGTTTTTCAATGTCTACAACACCTATAGTGAGGTTTCCTTTTTGTTACTGATATTGATTTTTTCATGCCTTTTTCCTATTTTCTTCATTAATATCAATGTGGGTCTTTAAAGTTTGCTAATGTTCTAAAAGAAGCAATATCTAAATTGCATTGGTCTTCTCAGTTGTTTACTTTCTATATCATTATTTTCTGCTGTTAAATTATTTCTTCTACTTTCTTTAGGATTTACTGTTTTTTAACTATTTTAGATAAACGCAGAGCTCATTAATTATTAACTTTTTTCTTTTTGAATATATGCTTTTAAAGTTTAGATTTTCCTCTATGTATAACTGTAGCTGTTTCCCAGATATTTTGATATTTAACAATTTTATTACCCTTCTGTTAAAAATGTATTCATAATCTCCAACATACTCTCCTCACTGAGTCATGACTCATTTAAACATATATTTTAAAATTTCTAAATCAATAGGGATAGTCTAGTAAAATATGTTATTGATTTCTAAATTCATGGCATTGTGGCCTTACAATATACTTTGTATGATTTTAATTCTTTAAAGTTTGTAGAACCTCACTTTGCTGCCCATAATATGCTAAACTTTTGAAATGTTCCAAGTGGGCTTAAAACAGTTGTGTATTATTCAATTTTTAGATGTATTATTTCATGCATATTAAGTCAAGTTTGCTATTTGTGTTATTTTACTGTATCCTAACTGCTTTTTCATCTGCTTGCTTTTATTGTAAAGAGAAGTGTTTTATAATCTTACTGTACAATTTTGGGTTTGTCAGTCCCTTTTTACTGTTAATTTTTACTTTACTTTAAAGCTATGTTATTAGATATATACAAGTGTAGAATTGTTACAAAATATCCTTCTTAGTTTTTACCTTAAATTCTACTTTATCTGATGTTATGTTTATATAAACTTTTATTTGTTACATCTTTTTCAGCTTTTTATATTTCCTATCTTATGTCTGTAGTTTTAGACATGTCTCTTATAAAAGGAATATAGTTTTAATATAGTCTGATAATGTTTGTATTTATTTTTAACTGGAATATTTAGTCTACTTATATTTAATGTAATTACTTATCTGCTTGAATTTAAATCTACCATCCTATTATGAGCTTTCTATTTGTTCTGTGTGCTTTGATTTTTACCTCTTCTTTCTTGCCTTCATTTATATTGCTAACTTTTTATTATCCCATTTTTCTTCCTCAGAAGTAATATACTTACTATTCTTAGTTATCTGAGGGATTATAGCATGTTTTCTTGATTTATTGAAATCTAATATTAATTGGCTCTTCCAGACTCTACCCAAACAATGTAAGTATAACAGAGACATTAGAATACTTTAATATAATTTACCTTCATTTTAATTAGAGTGATTTAATCCCATTTATGTATAAATACCACTATTTGCTAACAAATTGTTATATATAACATATATCCCAACAAATCACGCTTATGACTTCCTTGCAGAGCCAATAGTTCTTTTTATTTACTCACTTATTTAGCTATTATAGCCATTCTTTCTTTTTCCTTTTTTAAAATTGTTGTTCAATTACAATCATCCCCACTTGCCCTGTATTACTCTCCTCCACCCTACCCACTCCCACTTCCCACATTCAATCCTACCCACCCTTGTTGCATTTGTCCATGGGTCCTTTATACATATTCCTTGATGAACCTTCCCCTTCTTTGCCTCGTTATACCCCTTCCCCCTCCCCCCTCTGGTTACTGTCAGTTTGTTCTTTATTTCCATGTCTCCAGTTCTATTTTTCTTGCTTGTTTGTTTTGTTTTTTAGGTCACACTTATAGGTGAGATCATACGGTATTTGTCTTTTACTGCCTAGCTTATTTCACTTAGCTCTTCAGTTCCAAAGGGTAAGAGTTCCTTCTTCCTTTCTGCCGCATAGAATTCCATTGTGTAAATGTACCACAGTTTTTTTATCCATTCATTTACTTATGGGTGCTTAGGTTGTTTCTAGCACTTGGCTTCTGTAATGCTGCTATGAACATTGGGCTGCATAGGTTCTTTTGAATTGGTGTTTCAGGATTCTTAGGGCATAATCCCAGCAGTGACATTGCTGGGTCAAAAGGCAGCTCCATTTTTAGTTTTCGGGGGAAACTCCATACTGTTTTCCACAGTGGCTGCACCAGTCTGCATTTTCACTAATGGTATACTAGGGTTCCCTTTTCTACACAGCCTCATCTATACTGGTTTCTTGATTTGTTTATGATGGCCATCCTCACCAGTGTAAAGTGGTATCTCATTGTAGTTTTAATTTGCTTCTCTCCGATAGCTCATGCTGCCGAGCATCCTTTCATATGTCTCTGAGCCCTCTGTATGTCTTCATTGGAGAAGTGTCTGTTCATGTCCTTTGCCCATTTTATTATAGCCTTTCTTCAGAAATAGGGTAACTTGTCACCCAAAATTTGATTCAGTTGTCAAAACCGATGATGTTACATACATATAAAGAGGGTATGAAAAGTTTTATTACTTACCTCCTAAAGCCCTCTGGGGAGAGCAGATGAGATCTCCCAAGTTGGTCTCAAAACTTAGGAGAGGAGAAAAAGAACCTGGCTTGGGGTTTTTATGGTGCTTAGAGGGTTGGTCTGGGATCAGGGTTCCTGTGCTTGAGTAGGGGGTTGGATGGCTTAATCCTATCACTGGCACCAAAGTAGGAAGTACTCAGGCTTTTTTATCTTGATCAGATGCAGAGCAGAAAGGGGAGATGAAAAGGAAATGTTTCACAAGCTTTTGGCAGATGTCAAAGCATAGAGTCAGTCCTTATTACATCAGCCTTTTGATTGCTCTTTATCATTTCCTATATTTCTAAGCTTTTATCTGAGGTCTTTTTTATTCTAAAAACATCCTGTAATAAGTATTTATTTTATTGTTTCTGCTCCTGGGAAATTGTCTTATTTTGCTATCAGTTTCAGAAGATGTAAGGTCAACAAGTGTTAAACACTTAGAAAATATCATTTCATTGTTAGGCGAGGTTCACTGTTTCAGCTAAGCAGTCTGCTGTAAGTCTGGTTATTGTTTTCTAAAAGTAAATCTTTCTGTGACTGACTTTTAGATTTTTTTTACCCATTTTGTGGTTTTAGCAGTTTAATCATTTAGTGCCTCATTGTGGATTTCTTTTTCAGTTATTCTTCCTGGAATCTGTGGTGCTTCTTACATCAATAGCTTCATGTCATTCTTGAGTTTTAGGAAGTTCTCAGCTACTATTACTAGAAATTTTAAATTTGAATTGAATATCACCTCTTACTGTGCTATAGGCCTATTATTTTTCCCCTCTATTTTTGGATTCTATTTAGATGTTGTCTTTTTAAACTGTATCCTCCATATCTCCTACTGTCTTTTCTGTATTTTTCTATTATTTTATTCTTGAGGAAGCACTGAATATATTCAAGGTAACCAAATCTCTCTTTGGCTGTATATGATCTACTTTTAAACACATCCATTGAGTTCTTGTTTTCAGCTTTAGAGTTTCCATGACCTTTTTTGTTCTGCTAAAATTGTTCATCTGTCTTTTGTCATCTTGAACATGGATGGTATGTAGATTTATTTTAAAGTTCTTGTCTAGTTATGCTTATTTCTGAAGCCTATATAGGCTAATTTCTACTGTTTTAGTTTCTGTTTGGTTCTTCTCATTTTGTTTTGCTCCTCTTGGGGCTATTTTTTATTATGTGCTAGAAATCATAGCCTCAAATTGCTTATAGAAATACTATTAAAGGATATGTTACTTCCTTTTGAAAGTCATTTGAGGGCTTCTGCATGTTATCTGACAGCACAGACATTCTTGGATGCCTGAGAGCTCTAACAAACTGGTTTTAACTTTAATTCTATTTCAAGGACTAAGATAAATCAAGGCTGTGCCATAATAACTTGTCTATTTCTGTTTTACCCTATTCTTTAGGATATATTTCCATGTGGTTTTATCTTAAGACAGGAATGTTTAGCCCTGGCTAGGGTGGCTCAGTTGGTTGGGTGTCGCCTCACAAACTGAAAAGTGGCGAGTTTGACTCCTGGTCAGGGAACATGCTGGTAGTGGGTTTGGCCCCAATCAGGGTTCATATGAAAAACAAGCAGTCAATCAGTCGATGTTTCTCTCTTACACTGATGTTTTTTTCCTTCTTTTTCTCCCTCCCTTTCCCTCTCTTGAAGAACAAAAAACAAAAAAACACAAGGGTTTACTATGTCTACCCACCTCCTTGGTGGGCTCTAAACTAAAATATCCTTCATGTAAATAGCCTCATGAAGATATCACAAGGTCACACAGCCTCTCAGCTACTTCTTGCAGAATCAGAAATATTTACCAGGGAAAAGTGGCCCTAACTTCCAGGCTCACTTCTGGCCATCTTCCTCCCCTGGATCCTGGACCAGTGGCTCTTCATTATCTTGTTGGGTGCTGTAATAAATCTTGTTGGGTGTCTTCAAGATAATTTTAAAAAATATTCTGCCCAGTTTTTCTAGTTGTTTTGAGAGAATATTGGTGCAAATAACATAGTCTTCTATTACCAGAAGTGGAAGCTAGTAGAATAAGGAATTTCACAATTTTAGTAGTTAATAGTTTATATTGA
Source organism: Artibeus jamaicensis (assembly GCF_021234435.1). Classification (NCBI taxonomy): domain Eukaryota; kingdom Metazoa; phylum Chordata; class Mammalia; order Chiroptera; family Phyllostomidae; genus Artibeus; species Artibeus jamaicensis. The sequence goes on along the minus strand of NW_026522046.1, from coordinate 8,692,097 downwards.
TTTATACCAGAAAGACACCAGTTTATCCATATTTTATGGGTAGTATTGCTTAAAATGAATAAAAAATATATTAATCAACCAATTTGAAGGAGAATATTCTGGAATCAATACATCAACGATGTAAAAATTATGATTAGAATGAAATTAATTATGGGGATTTAGTAGAATCATGAGTCATAACCTGGAGATATGTCCCAAGGCAGTGATGCATGGGGAATGATAACTTTCTAAACTGTGGCAGCAAATAGGAACTAGTGTTCTCTAGTGATTGATTAAGGGCAGATTACTAGTCTAGGGATTAATTGAGGGCAGATTACTAACTACAAGCGGCCCTTGAATAATAAGCATATTTCAGCTTAAAGTTAATTAACATCTTGCAATTTTGCTGATGGCAAGATCTTTGCCACCTTCGATTTTTCTCAAGTTCAGCAGTAGATATTCAAAAACTAACACCAAAACATGTACAGTGGCATGATGAATTAAGTACCTTCTATGTGAATTTCATTTGCTCTTCATATTTTCTTGTGTTTTATTAAGATCCTGTTTCTAGGATTCCAGGATAGATCCATATTTTAGTGACTTATTAATTTTAAGTTCAACAAAGGCTAAACTGATGAAAAGTTTTCAGAAAGTTCTATGTCATTTTAACCCCAGGTATAATAATAGAAATATCAGCTTCTTAAATTACTTTAATGCTATTGGCAATGACCTCAATTAATTCAAGACTTGTGTAAACTAAAATGCTCTTGGTTTTAAATCAAAGAAAGAGTTGCAAACTTTCCTAGAATGATTAAACTTCTACTAATATTTTTTACAAAAGCCTCTGTAGCCTTAATTTATTTCTTACTGAGGGGGGAAAAAAGCTTTCTGTAACATTGAGTTAACAATTTTGTGGACATTATGATGGAATTTAAGTACCTATTAATTAGAATCCATGCTAAAACTGTGTAGCAGAAAATTAATATTGTTTCCATTCATTGGCTTTCACCTAACTGGTACTGTGATTGGCCACAAAATGCCACTGAGGCTCCCTGGGATCCTGTTTTTATCATGGGTGTATGAAAGTTTCATAACCATAGTTTAACTTCCAGTGATTTCTTTCCAGGTATTAACCTACTGCTTTATTATATTATACATATAGTTCTAAAAATCTTTCAATTTCACAATTTTTCTCAAAGACAGGAAAACAATATGTAAATTAGAACCCTAAGCCATCTGTTTATCGTACCACCTACACTAAAAATCTTGATGTTAGAAGATTTAACAGGAGGCTTCCAGTCAAGATGGCAGCACAGTAAATGCAGTATCTGCATCCTCTCACAACCACATCAGATTTATAACTTAACTACAGAACAACCATCATTCAGAACCACCTGAAATCTAGCTGAAGGGAAGTCCTACAACTACGGATCTAAAGAAAAAGTGACATTGACAGGGTAGGAGGGGTAAAAATAAAAACAGGTGGGTCCCACACCCACATGTGGTGGATAAAAATCGGTAGGGATATACTGGTTATAGAGGTCCTCCATGAGAAGCAAAGATAGTGATGGACTTGTATACATTAAAACTCAAAACTTCTCTTTGTCAAAGAGAGCATTTCAAAAGTGAAAAGACAAACCACAGTTAGGAGGATATATTTGAAATACATATAACTAATTAAGCAATAGTGTTGAAATGTATACATATTTTTATTTTTTTAGATTTTATTTATTTTTAGAGAGCAGACAAAGGAGGGCGAAAGAGATGGAGAGAAACATCAGTGTGTGGTTGCCTTTCTCATACCCTCAACTGGGAACCTGGCCTGCAACCCAGGCATGTGTCCTGACTAGGAATCGAACCAGCAACCCTTTGGTTTGCAGGATGGCACTCAGTCCACTGAGCCACACCAGCCAGGGCAATGTATAAATATTTTTTAGTGCATCATACAAATCAATACAAATCTTACAGATAATCCAATATAAAAATGCTCAAGGAGATGTTTCAGATGAGGGCATATGAATGACCCACAGACACATGCTATATATAAATAGGTAAATACAAATATAAACTCACTGAGATGCCCACCTGGTTGGCAATTGTCTTTTTAAAAAATCTGACAATACCATGTGTTTTAAGCATGTGGAACAATAGCTTTTAAATATTTCTGACTTAAAATGTAATTGTTATAATTACTTTAGAAAATAAATCCATCATTAACACATTTGAAGATGCATAAATCCTATGATACTCCCACCCCCAATTTTACTTCTTATGTCATATTTCAGAAAATATTTCCATGTGTGCATTGGAAGCATTGTGTATAATAGGAAAAAAACTATAAACTGTAACAAATAGATAAATTTGGGTATATTTATGTAATGGAACACTAGACAGCATTGATGAGGAAATAGCACTGTACACATTATGTAGATAAAATTTACAAATGAAATTCTGAACTCCAAAAAAATGTAAATCACAAAATAATACCTATTTTATGATTTTTATTATGTAAAGTTCAAAAATATTCAAAACAAAGCAGTATGTATTCAGGGGTTGTGGTAGGTACCTTGTATTATTTATACAAAACAATCACTATCCTTTCTATTTTTGTAGTGAATTGTACTTTCTACAACTCTGATGTCAGCCTCAGCCATGTGACTTACTTTGGCCAATTCAATGTGAGCAGAAGTGATGCTCTGAGAAGAACTTGAGGAAGCATCACATGGTTCTGCCATCACCATCCTCCATCTGCCCCAAGCATGGCATGTCTCAGATAGGGGCTGCTTTCCTCACCCTGGAAGAGGACACAGGGAAGAAAGCTTTAGTGAGTCCCATGGCCAATGTAGAACTATGTAAAATGAGCAAAGCATAACTCTCTGTTTTTGTAAGCCATAGAGATTTAGAAATTGTTACTGTGAAATAGATGCTGCCAGAGGAAACCTGTTAAATCTGCCCCACTGACTTTGTGGCAGAGTGATGGGTAATGATGTTGGAGGCTAGAAGGATGGCAGCCCACTATGCGGTGGTGAAACAGTTAATGAAATCACAGATACAATAACATAATGAGCAGGTAATGTATGGAATAATTCTGTGACCTTAGGCAGAGCTTGGAAACAGAACACTACTATCATGTCCTGGTTGCTGTTGGCTGCATTTGACATGATGGTACAGAAAAAGAAAATGAGCTCACAAAAGGATTGGCTAATTTATAAGCAGAGATGAAAAAATGAAATAAATCAGAAATCTGAGGGCTAGAAGAGTTGGAAGACACAACTTATTCTCATATCTAAAAGTAAAACTAAGAGTTCCTCTGAGTGACAAAAGTTGATTAAAACTCAGCTTTCAGGAGCCATAAACCAAATCAAAGATGTTATGGGTGCCTTTTATTGAACTGAGTATAGTGATAATATGGTATAGCCTCTCTACAGAAATCTGATAATGTCTACATATAGACATTGTCTGGAGAAAGAGAAGAATGTCTTGAAAAAGTTGCCGATGTGGATATGGGTACCAAAAGCTGATGAAGTTGTTGGGAGAACTATACTGTAAAAATGGCCATCAGCATAGATTAAAGGACACAATGTCTGTTCTAAATTCAGGAAGTAAGAAAATTTCAATCCCCAAAGGAGCCTACTCTCCAATTCCCTTTTCAAACGTGTTCCAATGAATGGAAGGACAGATAAAGGGTTTCTCAGATAAGATCAAATTCAAAGAGTTCATCATCACCAAGCCCTTATTATATGAAATGTTAAAGGGACTTACCTAAGAAAAAGAAGATAAAAAAGATGAACAGTGAAAGGACAGCAAATTCACAGTTACTAAGAACCACACCTAAAACAAAAACAAACTAAGAGGACAGCTAGATCAGGAGTGAACCATAGAAATGAAGATCACATGGAGGGTTAGCAACAGGGGAGTGGGAGAAGGAGAAGGGGGGAGAAGGTACAGAAAATAAGTAGCATAGATGGTAGGTAGAAAATAGGTAGGGGGGAGGGCAAGAATAGTATGGGAAATATAGAATCTAAAGAACTTGAGACATGTGTTCATGAACTAAAGGGGGGATGGTGGGGGAGGGGTGTGCAGGGTGGAGGGGAATGAAGGGGGGAAATAGAACTTTAACGGCATAATCAATAAAATATATTTTAAAAAATAAAAAATGTGGTCCAATGAGAATATGTCAAACGAAGAGGTACCCAGAGAGGGTGGAGTCAAGAGCTGTCTATAACAATGGGCTGGGGAAGTAGACCTGGAGAGCAGAATGAGCCTAATCAAAAGCCTTTTCTTCCTCCTTTCCATGGTGGAGGGCCGCCGCAACATTTGCCCAGTTGTATTTCAGAATTGCTGTGCTCAGTAGACAGTTTAGTTTTAGCTCATGGATCCAGAAGTGAAGAAGAGCTCTAGATCACAAAATCCTAAAATTAGAAATGGATGCTGTGCTGGGATACATCGTTTAAGCCATTTCCTTAAGATTTGGAGGGGGAGGGGGTGGTTATATAATAATGAAGAAGAGTGAGAAATGAATATTTATGACCCAGAGAGCATAAATAATAATAATGTTGTGGTCGACTTTATTATTGTTTCTCACTCGGCATTATCGTTTCCTGTAGGTGACCCTGCATCCCTCTGCTTTGCCCTGTACCTTGTAGTGTCCCTTCTCTATGATATACCCTCCTCCCTGATAATAGGTTTGTCCAATGAAACGTGATGAAACTGATCTTTGCCATTTTCCAGGAGAAGTTTTAGGAGCCGTCACAGGGTTTTAACACTGCCCTTCTTTCTTTGTGATGAGACTGAGATAGTGGCTACTCCTTTGAGCCCCAGCCCTGGAATGAAGGGGACACAGATCAGAGCCAAAGCTGACTCCCAGCCAACCTCCACTAAATGCACACCAAAGCAAAAAAAAAAATCAACATTTCTTTATATAGGTTGTGACTGCAGCATAACTTAGCAAAGCAGACAAATCAGGATTTACATATGTGAGAAAAATTGAAAGGAAGAACAAGAGAATTTTAAACGTCAATTTTGGGATAATGGCTATCGTTAGTGGGAAGGCAGGAGAATACAGGGAGGATCACAAGGGTATTTAAATGGTAGATGTATGGCTGTTCAATTCATCATTCTTTTACTTTGCAATTATGATTGATCAGTTGATAGGCATGCATATTCATAACTCATATGTATATGTGTGCACATATACATATATACACATGCATGCATATGTATATATATCCTATTGTTTGTAAACATTTTCTAATTATAAAATAGAGAAAGTATTTTAAACCTATGATACAATAAACTAAATGTGTGCTTTCACATGGGCTCCGTCACCAACCTGTACTAAAATGAGCATAGAAGGACTAAAATAACACAAAGACAAGAATAATGAAAATTGAAATGAGAAATAGCAACAAAATTTTGACTTAGCAGACCAGAGAAAGCTTAAAGCTAGACTAGCATTTTGAGAAGCCTGGACTCAAAATGATTCAAGTCAAATTATTTCAGAAAAGTTCAGGAACTGTAGGCACAATGTCCCTCTAAAGATGGGTGTTCATTTAATGAGGAGTACAAGAGAGTTACCTAAGAAATCCTATAATTCTCCATTGAATCTACTTCTCTACCAAGTTACTGCTTATTTCCTACCCTGCAGAAAACTAAAGATTTAATTCTGAAGATTCTGGACTCCAGGATATCAGGCAAGGGGGATGACAAAAATATTCCTCCAAAAAACAGGGAGCTGAAATAACAATCCATAATGAGAAACATCCCTCCAGTTTTTGCTGTATTCAATGCCAGAATTATTCTGAAAGGGTAAGCAGTTAATGCTCTTGTGACATTAGAGTGACCATTCTTCTTTGCCCTGGCTGGTGTAGCTCAGTGGATTGAGTGCGGGCCTGTGAACCAAACAACCACAGTTCTATTCCCAGTCAGGACACATGCCTGGGTTGCAGGCCAGTTCCCAACAGGGGATGCACAAGAGGCAGCTACACATTGATGTTTCTCTCGCTCTCTCCTTCCCTTCCCCTCTAAAGATAAATAAATAAAATCTTTAAAAAATAAATAAATAAAATAAAGTGACCATTCTTCTAGGGTTGTCACAACTCCTAAAACAGGATTATGTAGGGAATCAGTCATTCAACAATATATTTCTTGAGTAGCTACTATGTGGCAAGAACTGCCCCAAGCAGAACAGATACAAGAAAGAAATTATTCCTTGCTCACTCAGGAGGTGAATATTGGAGGGGATAGGAAGACAGTAAACAAACATATAAATAATTAACCAAATATTATAATAAGTGAGTCATTAGTGACCAACCATCCTGGTAAATAAATACTTTGTGGATAAAGAAAATGTTTAACTGCTATGGCATAGATACCAGCAAATCAAAGTGGACACCAGTGGTGAACAATTCTAGTGCCCCCCAGCTAAATAACACTGCTGGATAAAGTATATATTCATGTGTGTCTATATGGTATGGTATATTCATGTGTGTCTATATGGACATCTAGATGTCTATATAGGTATATACACACATGTTTATATACATATAGATACATAGATATAAATAAATATAGCCTCTCAGTCAAAGTTGGGTTCTTTCTCATTTATTATTAAAATTGGCAAGATAAAAGCAAAACCCTTAAGATGCATACTTCTCTAAAGGCCATACCCATGATATTACAAACAGGTGAACTATAATTCCATTCTTGAGCTCAGGTAACATGTTATTCTATTTAAATGTAACTGGTTTTCCATACCTGTGGGACAGTGAGGAGGAGTAGAAACCCTGGATTATTAAATGACTGAATATATTTTTAATGATGTTAAAATGATTATTTTAGTGGTTAGAGACGTGAGCAGTAGTCCATGAAATGTTGAATGCGGCTTTTTGAGATGGCAATATTAAGACTTGGAGCTATTATGGAAGTTAGATTTTTTTCCCTTCCCCTAACTGTAGAATCTGGGGTCTTAAATTTGGATTATGGAAGTCAGAAAGTATAGGAGTCTAAAGGGTTTAAAGAAATCACCTACAGAGTGGAGGTTAAAAAAGAGTTCTCTTGATGTGTTTTGAATTCTTCAAGAGTATCTATCTTGTACAAAGCAGCCTTTTTTCTTTCCTTACTCTGCTCTTTCTGCCTCCCTCATGCTTTCTCTCTCTCCTATCCCCCATTTCAAACTTCAAGGTGACCTCCTCCTTGCGGTGGGTAAATGATGTATAAGAGAGACCACCCGGCTTGGCCGACCACACTGCAAGTGCCACCCTGGGTCCGGTAGGGTTCAAGAAGGCCCGCCCCATTTAGAACGCTTTGTATTTTGTGTTACATTGTTCTCCAAGCACTGGATAAAAAACATGGCACGAACAATGGAGCTGTGTGAGATTTAAAATATCTGAATACATAATAATTTCACCCAGCTTTCAGAGAAAACTAAAAAGTAAATAACAAAAACCACTCCTCAGAATGTGTGAACCTAAATTTTCGGTCACTTTGGAAGCATTTTCTTCCTTTTTCTGGTTTTTCATTATCTAGGCCAGTTGGCAATAAAACAGCACTTAATTATACATAAATGTGAGAATTCTGGTGAGAGAATATGGGTTGTGATCTAGTCATAACTAGTTTGGAGCCAGAAATTGTTTGTTCTTGATGCCTCCTTCATTTTTATCTGCTTTTCCCCTATTTATTTTGTACCCTATTTTTCCCCTGCAGTTTTCCTTTCTTGACTTTTTTTTTCTTTAGTATGTGGTCTTCATTTTCTGTTCCCTTTCATTATTTTCTCTTTAAAAAGATGCGCCTTTGCTAAGGTACAAGCAGTTTCCTTGCAGGAAAAGAAAAAAAGGACAGAAAACTATTTTGTTCAGGGAATAATTACCCCAACTTGGCTTTTTTTTGGCGGGGGGAGCAGCAATGTAAATTGTAGTCACATTAATGAGATCACATCTTATAGAAAAAGGTACTTTCAGGAAAGGTATAATTTTAAAAAACGCTCCATTTAAACCTGAAGCTTCTCCTGCAAATGCATTGTGAGCTTTATTTGAATAAAATTTACCCTGCGAATCTGTTGCTTCTTATGGATTTTGAGACAGTACCCTGCTCTTTCCCGTCAGCGGCAGGCAGCATTTCTTTAATTTTCCCCCAATAATGTTGCAGTACTCCAGTACTAATTTTAAAGATAGATGGGTTTTTTTTCTCTCATAAAGAAGAACATCGTAGGGGAAAAAATGCTGGATGTGATTTCAGAAAATGTCAAAATATGTCAAACGCAGATCCCACTCAAGGGTTTCATTAACTGAAGCTTTGGTGATGAGTGTCGTCTTGTCAGAGACCCGCCCATCTCTTCCAAGACGTTACCAAATGTACTAATTTCCTTGCCGAGCTTGATGTTTATTGTATGGCTGAAATTGAAAATGGTCGGTAATGGAGTGAGCTTCAATCCAAGACCAATTCTGAATCTAAATTACTTGCTTCTTTCAATAGCATCGACAGAGGAGAGCTTTATGCACCTTGTACCTAATCAACCCTTACTGTGACCCTAAATTCAGCAGTCTTCACAGATTAATAATAAAATCCTCAGTTCAAACAATTATTTGCCCTGAACAAGTTGCCCATTTCTTATTCTGAGAATGAAAGAATGTGACATTATTTTTTTAAAAGCTCTGCGTGTTGTGGCCCACCATTTATTTTTGATCTCTGACCCTCCCCCTGCCCCCCCTCGCAGCCTGATTGCAGGCCCCACAAGCTTAACTTGAATATTTTTGGAGGGATGGGGGGGTAGGGTAGGAGTTGCAAGGAGGTTTCTTTGTTAGCATTTTAATGTGCCTGTTCTCATTTCATATTCCCTCATGCTTATAGTTTTCACAACATAAATGAGATACATTCTTTCAATATATATATCCAAAGTTTTTAATACAGAGTTCTATTAATCATGGAAAGCATGGCTGAACTCTGGCTTTGTACAAAACTACTAGGAGGCTCCAGAAAATAAACATAAAATCTCTGGAAAAATCAACTATGTCTCTACTTTCCCAAATAAAAAATCGAATTCAGAGAGGGTCTCTTGGGACTCGAACCATAAATAATCTTTTAATGAACTATTTTTCTGACACTGTTCCTTTTGGCAGTATAACTTATAGCCCTCACGTGAGGTAAGCTAAGCAATATCAAATTCTCTTATGCATATTTACAATGAAAACTATTCCTTCATATTCAATGAGAGAATATTTTTTGATTTGGTAGTTTTAACTTTCTATGCCCAATTATTATTATTCATTAGTGTGGTTACAGCAATAGAAAAGCTCAGTCCCTGCTCTTCATAACACAGAGCGTTGGGGGGAAGTTCTGAACAAAGCAGTAAAGAAAATATTTGGACACCCTAACTGGCTCCTTTGATTCATCAGTGAGAGTCAGGCTTATGTCCCGGAGCCGGTGGGGGGAGGGAAGAGACCCATGGTGCAATGCCGCCCTAGAAACTCTGCCTGACATTTGACATTGTCACCATTTCTACTGGCTGTCTGCTTTTGGAGGAAAACCTTGAACAGTGCCCTGGTTGACAGAATGAGTGTCTCCAGAAGACTCTCCTGCCTTTTGAATGCATTTTTATGCCCAACAGCAATAATGGCCATCAAGTATTGATTATATAATATGTGTGCTGAGGTGGCAAGTACATTATTGTTGCACGAGGCAGAGAGGATGAGAAACTAGGTTATCTATGAACTCTCTCAGCCATTGAGCATTTCTTCCAGCTAGTGTCAATACACAAGCTGTCTTTGGGCCTTATTTTACCTTATTCTGTGATTCCAGCTGATGGATGATACGAAATGGATGTTCAAATCCTTTGAAAACAGCCTTGTGTTTACTGTGGAATGGACGTAATTTGCTCATCACCACAAGGGGACAGTAGTCTTATGGAGGTTTGATACATGAGAAAGGCTAGGAATTGCCCAGGGTGTTGCCCTGTTAGGGTACCCAGATGCTAATTAGCAGCAATGAATTGGTTAAGTAGACTTTGAAAGGCAGTCAGGGCATAATCTAATACTTTTTCTTTCATCCCCCAAAAATACAATAGTTGCTGTATGGTAAGTCTGCTGTGTATAGTAACAGCAATAAGGGCACTGAGCTTTTATTATAAACTGAATTACATCCCCTGTGTGGGGACACTAGACAGCGTATAGTGTTTTAAGAATTCAGCAGAGATCACAAGCTTGCCTCACCTAAACCTTCTGTGATGTGATGAGCATGACTTTTGGTTACCGTACATCAAAGAGGGTCTAGCAGGCTAAACAGTGATTGATCCATTCTCCTCTTTCAAGTCCTCTCTTCAAAAATAGCTTTAAAGCAATCATCTAATAAGTGTCAGAATAGAAGATAGAAAATGTTAGTACAAGCACTAGGCATATGTCTACACTAGCTAAATTTTCTGCAAGATGTTCAATGACTGAACAATGTTTTTAGAATTAATGCTATCACTTCATGAGAGGCAATGAAGCACCAAATGGGCTGCCACTGGCATGGAAACAATGCTGAAATTTTAAGTGATTTAAGGCAAATACTGCAATTTGCTAAACTAGCAGATGATTCAGTTAAGTAAATTTTGGAGCTGGTTGCCTGCTTGTGCACAATTGTATTTTTTACAGTATTCATTCACAAAACTGCAGGTATTTAGTATCCTTCTCAGATGAATGCTGAGTTAAAGGGACCAACCATGTGAGTTACCCAGTGTGGTCATTAGGGCTGTTCACAAATATTGGGATTCTTTTCGTCTTCCCTGTTTCCTTGAAGTCAGATCTGGCCATATGATTCGCTTTGGACAATAAAATATTAAACAAAGTGACCTGTGCCACATCTGGATGGAAGCTTTAAGAGCCGGTGGAGGATTTGTCACATCCTTGTTTCCTTGTCTTGGTGATTGCGTGGAAGCAGGAGTCAAGATGGAACTTTCTTCAGCCTGGATCCCTGCGTCATTCTGACGAGCAGGCCTTCCTGCCAGTCTGCACTGGCCATGTATCATGAGCAAGAAATAAACCCGCATTATATTAAGCCGCTGAGATTTTTAGAGCTGCTTTTTTCCACACCATAACCCAGCCTCTCCAGGTAGATACACATAACGCACTAGTTCCGTCGGGTCTCTGGGTGACATAAGAGGGTGTAGAGGGGGCATCGTCATGGCTCGTATGCCGTCATCCATCCAGGCAGCAAATACTTATTAAGTATATAGTAGGTACCAGGCAGAGTACAGGCAGCTGACAACTGATTGCTGAATGCTGTTGGAAGTGTTACCAATTATTACCTCTTTACTAGATCCCTGAGATGTAGATGAGTACTAAGTTTCAAAGTATTCACTGCTTTAATATAACTAATCAAGATAAAATAATCTAAGATTTGTGAAGATATGACATTTTTAAATGAATGGCATTGTTGCAGGGGACAATTGGAGAAAAAATAAGTACATTTCCAAAAATCCTGAGATTTCTCACATTGGCCCCCAAATTTGTCTTTCTTAACCCCTGCAATGCACTCCCCCACCTCATGGGTTACAGGACAGGTTTGCACTCTTACAGAGCTGTACTCTCTGCCTTAAACACTCTTAGCTTCTCTTTAACTTTCAAAGATCAGCTCGAATACCTTCCCCTCCATGAAGTTTTCCTTTCTCTGCCTCCTCACAGCAACAGGTACATAGCTCTACTTAGCAGTTCTATCAGTCTGCTTTACGTTATGATTAGTGTTTACCTGATATAACTTCCCACTGCAAGACTCGCCGCCCCCCACCAATGCTATACATTCATTGTAAAGGCTTTGTTTTATTCTTCTTTATGTGTCTCCTATCTGACTTCCTTCTCCACAGCTCTATACACATTAACTGATATTTGAATTGATTTGAGAGATTTGTTTGGGTGTAATCATAGATTTCTTAAAACAAGCTGCAACTGCCCTATTTTGGAATATTGAAAAAAAAACAAAAACAAAAACAAAGAAACCCTTTCAGCTCTAAGAAGGGCGGTTGTGAAGCTGATACTTTTGGCTACTCTTGGGGGAATTAGTTCTCTCTTGGCCAAGGACCAAAGCCTGCCTCCTGAACACCCATCACACTTAGCTAATTTCCATTCTCCCCAGGGACCAAGACAGAAAGACAAAAGAGGAAGGAAGTAGGCATTTCAGAAGAGTAACCCACCCACAAAGAGCCAGTTGAAAGGAAGAAATGTGGAGGGGAGGAGGGAGTTGGTGTTTAAAAAAAATTACCAAACGAATGCAGAATTTAAATTGCCCTTCATTATCCATCTTCTCTGCATCGTACCAGTAACTCTCTTGACTTGCTGCCTCTCCTGAGGGTAAGTTCTGACTGCTTATAGCTTGTTGCTTCTGGAGCACTGATCAGAAACCCTCAGCGCTGTTGCCAAAGGTGCCAGGCCCTTCAGTCCTTCTCTCTCGCCTTTCCATTTCCCCTTCCTCACTTGACCCCAGCATCCACCAATCAGACACCTGCTCTTCCCTCAAATTTTAATCCCATGAGTAATAAATATGAGAGAAGAACATGTGGCGTTTCTTTCCTGGTTTGTGAGCCACTTTGACCTCTTCACCACTCATTCAGTTTCTAGTTTTTCATTCTTCAGCAAAATTGAGAAAATCCATGCCTTCAAACATGGAGGATTGAACCTTATTTCTTGCACAAACTTGCCTTAAATACCAAAGAATGATAATCATTTAGCCTGTTTCCTATCTTATAAAATAGAGTTAAGTGTATCTGTGTAAAGTGATCGTTATTAAGGATAATGAGATGGGGATGTAAAGGCACATAGTTGGTGCTAAGTAAATCTTACTATTGTTATTACTGGTAAATACTTCTTTACTATTTTTTCTCCTCTCCAAGATCTTTCCACTATGATGGTGTTGGTTGTATCCTAATGATCTTGTGTTTAATGTCACATAGTCCATCCTAAGTAAAATTTCTAAGACTAGAGAGCAGAGCATGGCACCTTCACTTATACCCTTCCCACACCTTCAAAATTATTAAAGATTCACCAGCCATTCTTGGGAATCTATAGGACAGAAACCTTAAACCAGTTTAGCACATGAAGGCTGCAGCAATTTGACCTTTGCATCCAGTCTCATTGCCTGTTGTTCTGATTGTGTGAGAGATGGTTTTCCAAGGAATTCCAAAGAATCACACTTCCCAGGATCCCTGTAATAGTTTCCGTCCCTGCTGAGATTGGGCTTGGGTATGTGACTGACTTGCTTTGACTACTAGGACATCAATGACTTCTAGGAATGAATGACTTCTTGGAGAGTGGATTCCCAGCCAGCCTAGATATCCCAGCTGAACCTAGCCCAAGCCAATCTTCCAGATGAATGTAGCTACATCCTGGCCAAAGCTAGCAGAACTATCCAACCAACCCACTCAATCATGAGAAATATTACAGCATTTTTGTTTGAAGCCATTTTCAGAGTATTTTCTTATACAGCAATAGATAAGTGGTATAATGCCTTTTATCTCCAATTATAATTACATGAAAACATCATATTTGCAAACACCTTCCTTTGCAAATACTGCCCCCATGCTTATAATGCCCTTCCCCTTTGTCTGTTACTCTTTCTATCTCATCGTATGTAGTGGAGGCTGAATGAATACACTTCAAATGTCAAAATATGTCACAAAATCTCCAAAGGTGTGCACTAAATCCACCATTGTTCTGATTGGTATTTTAGATAGAAATGCATCCATGTTGCTGCTTTTCTGGAAAAAAATAATGGTTTATTTGCAATTATACCCTCACATTCAAACCTACTAGAGAAAATGTCTTCGCCTAAAAAGAGATTTAGGTTTTAATAAAAATGAAACAAGTATTTTCACTCCTTAGCAACTTAAAAATTATAATATCCAGAGCTAGTAAAGGTGCTGTAGAGTAGCACTCATTTATTGTTGGTGCTGAGAAAATCAGGGTGAAATTTGGAGGTGAATTCTGGTTCATGTTTTAAGAAGCAAAAAATAATACAGGTTTTCTTTGATCTAGTAATTTCATTTCTGGTGGCCTAACTCAAATAAATAATCCAAAATATAGAAAAATAGGCATAAAAATATTGAATATGGCATTATTTGTTTTGAAAAGTGCAAATAAGTTAGAGTCCTATCACCAGGAACTTAGTTTAGTTTTGGTGCATCCATTCAGTGAAATGTCATATGGCCACTTCATAGCAATGAATTCCATAATGGAAAATATAAAACAGCAAATATTAATAGAGAAAAATAAGGATATATAATTTCATGTAACCGATGATGACAACAAAATAAAAATGTAAGTGTGAAAATAATTATGGAGAATTAAGGGTCATTTTCTTTGCCAGGTATTATATAATCTTGTTATATTATTTTTGTAATTTAACTATAATTTTAGGACATAATAGATAAAATACCATGTAAAATATAGCATTATAGAAATAATTTTGAGGCTGGCTTTCAATTTAATTCTCTACCTGAGACTGACCCCTTATAATAATTGCTGTTACATTGCACAATCCAGGAATCATGGTGTTCCACCATCTGGTTTATGCCATCTCTTTAATCAATATTTATGAATATGCTTTGCAGGGGTTTGTGTCATTGCACCTTTTAGAAGATATCTTGTACGTTGAAATTATTTTGTGAATATTATTGGTACTTAATGCCTTTCATGTGAGTCAGTTTATATTGATGGTGATGAAACTTAATGCCAGAATGGATTTACATATTCCATTTAAAGAGTTGCAGTGTGAACAGAGATTTCATCCTAATCCCAGACACATGCCCAGAGAAAATCACTGCAGCAAGACTCGTAAGTTCCTAATGATTTCAACCCTTCCTTATGGTTGGAAGGCCTCCAAAATCTCTATTTCAGCCATTAGGACTTGTGCAAGGTCTGATCACATACTTCCAGATATATTTCTATCACAATGTCTGCTTTAATCAAAACTCAATGCAATATATAGATGTTGTATCATAGAACTGTATACTTGAAACCTATATAATTTTATTAACCAATGTCATCACAATAAATTTAATGCAAAAGAAAAAACTCAACCTGGTTGGTGTTGCTCACTTGGTTGGAGTGTCATCTGTAGACTGAAGGGTTATGGATTCGATTCCCAGTCAGGGTACATGCCTAGGTTGTGGGTTTGGTCCCCAGTAGGAGTGCATACAGGAGGCCACAGATCAATGTTCCTCTCTCAAATTGATGTTTCTTTTCCTCCATTTCTCCCTCCCTTCCCCCTCTCTAAAATCAATAAGCATGTCCTTGGGCGAGGATTAAGAAAGAGAGAGAGAGAGTGTGGAAGGGAGGGAGGGAGGGAGGGAGGAAGGGAGGGAGGGAGGGAGGAAACTCAATGCACCTAAATTGACCCCAACTAATTCTCCTGACCTTCATATTTCTCACATTGGTACTCACTTTCTTAGTCAAGTAAACTCTCCAAAGCAGAAAATTTATGATTTTTCTCTCTCCTTTAAAAAAATAGTTTACTTACTTACTTACTTATTTATGATAGAGGGAAAGGCATGGGGGGGGAATGGGGAGGGGAATATCAATGTGTGGTTGCCTCTCACATGCCTCAACTGGGGACCTAGCCTGCAACCCAGGCATATGCCGTGACTAGAATCAAACCAGTGACCCTTTGGTTCACAGGCTGGCACTCAGTCCACTGAGCCATACCAGGCAGGGCATGATTTCTCTCCTTCACATGTATATAGTCAGCAAGGCCAGTCTGTTTTGGTAATGCTTCTCAGGTCAAAACCCTCGTCTTTGCTTTTTTCTTCCTCCATGCTTATTTAGGTTTTACCACTATTTCAGAAGTTGCCTAATTAGTCTCTTTGCCTCTTCTCTTCCCTGTCCAAGTCCACTGATGAATACTATGTCTAGAGTGGTCATACAACTCTCAGGACACCTAAAAAATTTTGTACAGTCCCCATTACCTACTGGGTTAAATCAGAAGCAGCATTTAAAAACTCTCCATAATTTAGAGTCAATCTACTTAGCTTCATTCTCTCAAAGCTGCCACATTATACAACTCTGAGGCATTTACGTCATAGAATATATCTGCAGACTATATCTCCAGGAAGATGTAACCATACAGCACAGTGAGTGGTGCTCCCTGGAGTTGTGTAACACAGACTCTGTAACCCTGTTCTTTCCTGTAGCAATTGGACAAACCCCATTCTCTGAAAAGGCCCCTCAGGCTCTTCATTTTTGGACCATCTTTGCCTACCGAGTCTCATCCACTTATTAATATCCCTTCTCTTGGAAGCCTTTCGAGGCTTCCCCAACCCTTTCCCCTTCTCCTGGTATCACTCTAATTACAGTTGTTAAGTCCATGTATTGTGATAGGTCAGAACTGGACAGAAATAATTTTTAATCCTTCTTCATTTCAGCACTACGTCTATGACCTTGGACAAGTTACTTTACTCCTCTGAGCTTCATCTACATGTAAAATGGAGATAATATTACCCATTCCCACAGAGTGTAGGGAAAATTAAACAAGATCATAAACGTGATATAACACACTTAGCGTGGTTCCCTGCACACCATAAATGCTCCACAGACACTAATGGCACTGGGGGAGGTGGCAGCACTGCTGAGATGATGGCTGTGGTTTGTTATTTATTCTCCTAGCTGGGAAAGTGGAGCCCAGGGAGAAGGTTGTATGCCAGGATCTCCCACTTATAAGCTGTGAAGCCTTGAACAAGGTCAGATTCTCTTTACCTGCCTGAACCTTGTCTTCCTTTCCAATAAAATGATCAAATAACACAAAGGATAAGAAAATGCCTTGTAGACTGGTCAGGCTATGTAAAGGATAGGTGGCAAGATCAGCATAAGCATATGGACAGCAGGGTTTTATCTCTTATTCCCCTCAAGGCCTTGTTCCACTGTGTAGGTAGGTATGCTCAATCTACTACTATACATACAATCTTCTGAATATTTCAACAAAATTTTGCATATGAGTCCAAAGACTTAAGGAACATAGTTATATGCTTTTAGAGTCTGAAGAGATTTTAGAGATTTTTGCTTCAATGCCCCATCTTAACTAAAGACATAACCAGGGTCATAAAGAGATTCAGCAGCTGAACTCTGATCTACATCCAATTTTTCAGGGTTTTTTTTTCCATTGTTCTTTGATGATTTTTTTATTTGTGGTCTTATCAATTTAAAAATGTATGCATTTAAAAGTCACTAATGTTTTTTTTCTTTAGGGAACAGTAATCACTGAGGGTTTGGGCCTGAGGCCTCCAGAGAAGAGGTGGATGTCGATAGTAACTGATGTAGGGCAAGCAAGTGGGGTCCAACCAAGTGGGGTCTTCTCCTGGGACTGGAGAAGAGAGGGGCAAGAGGGGGGGCAAGGCCTTCTCCAACCAGGGGGGTTTGTTTGCACTTCTTTAAAGCCACTCCTGTCATTATCATGCTGACCCTATTTTCAGCCTCCTTCCCTAACCATACTTTGTAGGGCATTCGTGTGTACCACCACCAACATCTCTCAGACACTGGGAGTTCTTTGAGGACAGGGATTCTGTCATCTATGTCTTTAAATCTTCCTTAACACCCAGTAATTCAGTACAGAGGCTTCATGATGATGGATGTATGGATGGATGAACAGATGACAAAAAAGGGAATAAATACTCATAAAAACCCAGAGGGAAGAAGAAAGCATAACAAATTACTCCTCTGCTACCAAGGTTTGAGCTAATTTTAGAGTGACTTCTCAGAAATAGCTTGGGTGAATTTTATTTTAGCACCTTATAATACAGAGATTGCCAGTTGTCCATGGGCTAAATTCAACCTATGCACCTATTTTGTTTGCCCTTTCCATATTGGCCCACTGTTAAATTAACAAAGAAATAGATAAATGCTTATTATATTGAACTATTTACCAATGTTTAAAAATTGGGAGATGTCACATTTTAAAAGAATCCAGATTTTTCTGGAAATCTCACCAACTGTGGACTCATATTTCTGTTTCCTTTGGTTAGGGCAGACACTGACCTATGTGCCACTGACCTAATGACCTATTTACTAATGTTGGTGACAGGCAGGTGCCATTTATAATCATGTTCAAACTTTTATTTTTTATTTTATTTTTTGGCTTAAAATTTTTTAATGGTGGTAAAATACATTTAACATAAAATTTGCCATCTTAACCATTTTTAAGAGTACTGTTTGGTAGTGTTACATATATTCGCATTACTGAGCAAAATCTGAAACTCCATACCTATTAGACAACAACTCCCCACTAGTCCCTGGCAACCACCATTCTATTTTCTGTTGCTATGTGGCTGACCATGATACTGGTGTCTATTTCCTTCACCAAGTTAGGGAATTTTTCTGTTATTATTTTTTAAATAAGTGTTCAAGTTCTTGTTCTCTCATTTCTTCTGACACCCTTATGATGCAAATGTTGGTATGCTTGAAGTTGTCTCAGAGACTCTTTAAACTATCCTCAATTTTTTTTGCATTCTTTTTCCTTTTTTTCTATTTTGGTTGGGTGTTTTTTTCTTCTTCATATTCCAAAAAGCTGATTTGATTCTCTGCTTCATTTATTCAACTATTGGTTTGTGATAAATTATTCTTTATCTCAGTTATTCTTCATTTCCAACTGGTTACTTTTTATAGTTTTCATGTCCCTTTTTAAAAAATAAATTTAGGTTGTTTTTAGAGATTTTATTTATTTTTAGAAAAAGGGGAAGGGAGGGAGAAAGAAAGGGAGAGAAACATCAATGTGGGTTGCTTATCATGTGCCTCTTATTAGAGACCTGGCCTGCAACTCACACATGGGCCCTGACTGGTAATCGAACTGGTGACCCTTTGGTTTATAGGCAGGTGCCCAATCCACTGAGCCATACCAGCCAGGGCTCCATGTCCTTGTTATGCTGTTGAAATTCTAAGTTCCTTGAGCATCCTTATAACCATTGTTTTGCTCTCTGCATCTAGTAGATTGCTTGCCTCGATTTTGTTTAATTCTGGAATTTTTTTTTATTTGGGACCTCTTTCCTTTGTCATTTTGGCAGCCTCCCTGTATTTGTGTCTATGTACTAGGTAGAGCTGCTGCATCTCCTGGACTTTGTAGAGTAGCCTGATGTAGTAGGTGTTCTGTAGGGTTCAGTGGCACAGCCTCCCCAATCACCCAAGCTGGGAACTCAAGGTGCATGTCGTGTGGGCTGTGTGAGCTGTTGTAGTTGATCCTTCACTGCTGTTGGAATGTCAGTGGAAGGAATTAGCCCCAGTCCCATTAGCTGTAAGGACTCGCTGTGACTACTGTGGAGGATCAGCTATGCAGGGTCTATCCCCACAGTGGGCCCTGGTGCCTTCTGAGTTTGCCCCTTGAGTGTGTTGCTTATGGAGGTGGTTAAGTGGTGATGTTTCAATGTGGTTTGAGAGGTACAGGATAGGGTGAGCCATCACCTATGTTCTGTGTGGAGCCACTTGGCATAAGCTACAAAGTGATCTGTAGATGGCTGCTACTTATGCTGGGCTTAGAGGTGCCCATGTGAGACCAAGCTGGAACCCAAAGCCAGCTACCCTAATGTCAGGCCTGGGGCCACTTAGTGAGAGGTATGGAGCATGCTGAGGCCAGATGCTGCTTGTTTGAGACATGTTAGGAAAGTCTGAAGCATGAGCTGGAACAGGCCATTTGTATGGAAAAACCACTGGAAACATCTTGGTTCGGCATGCACATTGGGTGGGGTGGAGCCTAAAGGAATCACCAGGGAGGGGTGAAAAGTGTGAGCCAGATTGATGGATGCAGGTATGGTGCCCATCTATAGGCTCTTTTAGGGGAGGGCTCAAAAAAAAGGAACAGTGGCCACTGCCAGCACTTTTGTCTTGGAGAAAGCTGTCCCTCCAGCTCTTGCCCTGATGGCAGACAGTTCAGTTCCTTCCTGTTCATGGTACCTTTCAAGCTGCTGCCCCGGCACTGGAGCTCAGAGAAAGTGAGTCTGAGTAAATCTGTGTGTGGGCTCTTTAAGAGGAACTTCCTGGGATTCCAGAAGCCCTCCATCATATTCAGCCTCAATCTCTGCTGGTTTTTACAGCCAGAAATTACAGGGACTTCTCTTCCTGGCACTGGGACCCCTGGGCTGGGGATCCTGGTGTGGGACTGGCACCCCTTGCTCCTCATGGGGGATCTCTATAGCTACAATATTCTCCCAATTTTATCCATGACATACGGGTTTTGTTCCAGCTCCTTTCTCATCTCTGCCCCACATCCCAGTCTCTATGTGGCTTCTTCTTTAAATTGTTAGTGGTAGAGCTTCCATTCAGCTCAATTTCAGGCTGTTCCATGGGACAGTTGTTCTGCAATGTAGTTGTAATTTTGATGTGGTTGTAAGAGGATGAGAATACTGCATCTACTACATAGCCATCTTTACTGGAATCTCATGTTCAAACTTTTAAACATCTCAACTCATACTTCTTGCTTACATTACCTGCTTGATCCCATTAGGCTTCAGAGTTTACAAGTCTGGCTTCAGCCAGTAGCACATCTTCTATCTACCCTAAAGATGAAAAAAAAGGACAAAGAAGAGAAATTTTAAGAAGTAATAATAATAAAAATACTGAACTTCTGCTATCTGCATGGACTGTGCTATTTTACATATCCTCACTGTGCACTCTGTGGATAAGGAATGAGTTCTATCACCATTTCATAGTGGAGGAAACTAGCTTAGATGCTGGGTAATTTGTCTAAGGCTACAGTTCATAAGTATTCATAATCCAGATATTTCTGCCTCCAAAGACTATCATTGGAACCATTACTCTGCTTTTGTACTCTTTCTTAACATATAAATGATGAAATCAGCACTATAATATACTTTTTCATCTCTTAGAAAAAAGCAAATAAATATTGATTAACTGCACTGAAGCAATTTTAAATTAGGCAGTCAGTTTTGAAGTGCTCCAAATCTTGCTTACTTGTGTTCATGCAGTGGTGGGCTGGCATTAATAATATGCCTGGGTAAACTCCCTCAGCACTTAGTATTTTGAAACATCCAACATTACAGGTGGGAGGATGTGTATAGCAAAGAAATAACAAAAAATATCTTTCTTTTCTTTTCAATTGAACTTACTGTGACATGTGGGGAATTCATTCTGGAAGATGGTGGGTTTCTTAAATGGTGGCTAATTCTGATACATCTGCAAACACTTGACTTGTTTGGTCCCTGAGCTCCTTCTGCACTTGTATGTGCAGAAGGGGACATTACTGCTGAATTAGAGGAATTAGAGGCATCCCAGACTCATTGTGTCACATACTCCAGTCACCTTGGAACATGGAGAGCCTTCTTTGCACTCTTTCCAGTTAATAGCTCCTATGTATTAATCAAATACATCTCCCTGATTCAATGTTTTCCTAGTTACATTTCAGGGTTTTAAAATTTTTAATTGTACCTTGTGAAATTTTTTTGAGAAGTTCTTATCTAAACCAAATCTCTACCCTTACCCCCACCATTATTGTGCGGCATTATAATAACAGATTTTATAAACTGTTCCACATTGTGCTGAAGGCACACAGGGCCTTGTCTAGTTGTTTATGTCAAGGGCTGTGGGTGGAAAAACCCTAAGCTTGTGCGGTGAGCCTGCAGCGGGGTGGGAAGTTGCTTCATTCAGGGATAAGCAAGGCTGTCAGGATTGCTGCTTTGTTTTTACGTGAATGCCTTGCAAGGACATGTACCCACAGCTAAGACAAAAGAACATTTATTAAACCTATTTATGGCCCAGTTCACTATCATAAACCTTCTAGCAAGGGCATCCAACTTTCTGGTGTCTCTGGGCCACACTGTCTTGGGCCACACATGAAATATATAAACACTAGTGAAAACTAATGAGCAAAAAAAGGTTTTAAGTAAGTTTATGATTTTGCGTTGGGCCACATTCATAGCCATCCTGGGCTGCACATGGCTTTTGGGCCATGGATGGACACCCCTGTGACTAGGGAATCATAATATAGGCAGCAACTTAGCCAAATGGGGGCAAATAATCAGTTAAATGTAATTGAAGACAATTACTTAAGTTATTCTTTGTTATTGTTTTTGGTATCCCAGAGGATATAATAAAGAATGTGCCATTTGTATGAATTCAGGATGCCTTTTTAATAGAAAGAATTTTATAAAAATTTACAATGATGCATTTATGGATATCAGTGATGAGAAGTAACCTATAGCTGCCTTGGCGAGAGAGCCTCCTTCACAGAAGTTTCATGAACACTCCAGAGCCAAAGGAGGAATCTGCAAAGTCCGAAAAAGGAACTCCAGCTATCTGTGAAGTCACCATTAGTCCTGAGTGATGAGATTTCAACATGTTCGTGTATGTTGGCAAACTCAGTCTCAGCAGCCCTGGGAAAAGAGCCCCAAAGAGATTTTGGCTGCAGTGAATAACATCACAGCAAAGGTCTGATTTCATCAGAGGAACACACTCCTCAGGACAGTTCAACACACTGTAGACAGCAAAGGGAATGGGTTTTGCTTGCTAACAACTAGCTTCTGAAGCTGATGTGATATATAGGCTTTAATGTGGCCCATCTATAGCAGGCTGGCCAGAATGTATTGGATGTCCTCAATGTCCACGTCTTCCACTTGCATAAATTTCAAGGCAACTAGAAAAACATCCAGAGATAGCTGGTGTGTTTTGAGTAACAAGTACACTTTCTTAAAAAACACTTTAGCTTCTCAAGGGTAAGGAAGGTACTGCAGTAAATAAAAAAGGTCTCGTGCTTTGTCAGAGCCACGTGTGATAGGAGCGTGCCTCCTCTTACAGCCTTGGTTATTTCAGCAAACTGCATGAGATGATACATTTTCAAAAGGTCAGTGGGTGGCCTATGACCCAACAGCATTTTTACTGGAAGTAACTGTATCAGAATCATCCAATTGTTCTTTTGACTTAAATGGTGACAGTGCTCAAAGGCAAAAGACCGGTACTCCTCAGCTTGCTTGAAGTCACTGTCAAACGTGGCCTTTCATCCAACATACTACCTGTATGTCCCCCTCTGGGCCATACTGTAATCATCTTTCAGGTTTGAGCTGTCAATGGCTCTGATGAAGGGCTTACGCAAATGGAGTCTGTTGATTTTAAAGTAAACCTTGAGTAACTGATGCACCAGAAACAGCATCCCTCACCTCTTAGAATCCTCTACACCCTCACGAGTGTCACTGGCACGTACACAGAAACAGCTCATCAACAGTTCAGCTGCTTTTTCCAACCTGTCCCCAACCTTGCTTTTTTCTTTCTTTACCAACTGCTGATCTGCATTATTGTCGAACACTTGAAGGTCAAATGCCACAGCACACATGACAGGCAGAGCCCAGTTTCTTCTTTGAGAGCCTGAAATGCCCAAATGCCCATAGAAATGACTGGGCAATGACAGTCTAGCACTTGTATGCATCTATGGAGTTGTGAGTTCCCTACTGCGTAAGTGCACTTTAAATGAGCTGGCAAGCATTTCGTCACTAAGTGGATTCCAAAACGTGTTGACACCTCTGTTCTGGAGAGGCTGACTGAAGCTGTAGGCTGACAACATAAGGAAGCTTGAAAGACACCAGCTGCACACCGGATGCCCCATCTCTGGTGCCAGTTGGTTTGTGGACCATCTAAATGATTATGGTTTCTCAATCAGGGGAGTGATATAAAGGTCTTTTAAAATAAATTTATTTAACTAAGAAAGAAACAAGTAGAATTAATGAAAACTGTATTTAAATTACAAAGCAGGTCAATACATAGATATAGGAAAAACAAAAATATATAAAAATGGTACTCAGCATTTATAAACCTGAGGAGATTCATCAAGGAATATATGAAACACCAAAGTTTAGAAAGTTGTTTTAGGAAAAACAGACTGGAAATAAACAAATGGTAATGCAACTTGGCAAGAGCTAGCATAGAGTTATGAAGGTATGTCTTTAGGATCCTACCAGATGCTGAAGATGGAGCATCAGACCCGAATTGTCTTTTGTACTGGTCATTTGATCTCCTGTATCTGCCCTTACTTGTGTATCTTGCCTCCTTAGAAACTACATCATGTGGCCCTGAGAAGGAAGGGTTCTCTGTTTCATCACATCTCCATACAGTAGTACATGCATGTAAACCAATCATTGTTCCTAAAGCCAATACATATCTAAGGAAAAGGTTTTGTTTTTCATGGGATCTAGTGGATAAAATAGAAATGTATGTGCCTTTTAGACTTTTCATCTCACCACATTCCAGATTTATAATCTTAGTATCTCTTTATAAGTAATCAGAATTCTCTCACTTTTTAAAATTATAGTTTACTGATATGCTATTATACTTGTCCTGATTTTTTCCCACCTCCACGCACCAACCCCACTCCCTCAGGCAATCCCCCTATCCTTCTTCATGCTAATAAGTTCTTTGGCTACTTCCTCTCCTAGACTGTACTTTACATTCCCATGGCTATTCTGTGACTACCTATTTGTACTCTTTAATCCCCTCACCTCTCACCCATCCTCCCATATCTACCCTCCCATCTCTTTATTTTTAACCTTCAGCATTTTAATTATGATGGGTCTTAGAGGAGGCTTTTTTTGTATCCATCTTCTCGGGGATTCTCTGTGCTTCTTCAACTTGTGTGTCTATTTCCCTTACCAATTAGTTTTCTTTCATCATTTTTTCATATACATTTCCAATTTCTTTCTCTTCTCCTTCTGGTACCCCCCATGAAGTGAATGTTGGATTGCTTAAAGTTGTCCCACAGCTGCTTACACTGTCCTCATTTGGGGGGATTCTCTTTTCTTTATGTTGTTGCTGATTGGTGGTTTTTCTTCTTCTGTTCCAAACCTTTGATTTGATTCTTGGCTATATCTGCTTTACTGTTGTTTCCCTATAAATTGTTCATTCCAATTAGTGTATCTTTCATTTCTAAGTGGATCTTTTTTATGTTGTTAATGTCCTCACTAAGTTCCTTGAGCATCCTTAAAACCATTACTTTGAACTCTGTGCCCGATAAATTACTTATCTCTATTTCATTTAGCTCTTTTTTCTGGCGTTTTGATCTGTTCTTTCATTTGAGCCATGTTTCATTGGCTCCTCATTTTGGCAGCCTCCCTGTGTTTGTTTCTATGTATGAGGTAGAGCTGCTTTGACTTCATGTCTTGGTAGTGTGGCCCAATGGAGTAGGTGTGCTGTAGGGTCCAATGGCACAGTCTCTGCTATCGCCCAAGCTGGGTATTCAAGGTTCAGCCTTCATGTGGGCTGGGTACACCCTTCTCTCATAATTGAAACTTGGTTGCTGTTGGCATAACAATGGGAGGGATTTATCCAGGCCAGTGAGTTGCAAGGACTGCCTGTGATGACTGACCACCAGCCTCTACCCTCCATGGAAGACCAGCTGTGCAGTGGTTGTGTGATGGTGCTCCAATATTGTCTGTAGCTTTCCAGTGGGTATGCTGGCCCCTGGGGCTTCCTGGGTGGTTCAGGCCAAGTTCAACCTCCACCTGTGTGTTGCCCAGGGCCGCCCTGTCTGAGGTATAAAGCAATCTGAGATGGCCACTACTAGGGCTGGGTTTGGAGATTTCTAGGCGAAGCCAAGCTGTGAATCTAGGCTACTAGTGCTGGTCCTGGGGCTCACTGAGGCCAGCTGCTGCTTATTTGAGAAGATTTAGGAAGTTGTGAAGCCTGAGCCAAGATTATTTACATGAAAAAGCTATTTAGGTGGGCCTATAAGTTGGATGAGGCAGAACCTCTGGGGATCTACAAGGTGAGTCAAACAGTGTTAGCTGGGTTGATGGAATCTTAAATACAGCACCAGTGTGCTGGTTCTGTGGGGAGAGGGCCCAGAAAAAGGACAATGGCCTCTGCTCTCCTTGATGTGAGACTCCTCAGCCTCCCCCTGCATTCCATTGGTGGCCCTCAAGCAGCCACCCTGTTGCTGGAGCCCAGAGGGAGTGAGTAGGTGATCCCGTGTGTGAGTTCTTTAAGAGGTACTGCTTGGGGCTCCAGAAATTTCTTCCACCAACTCAATCCCTGTTGGTTTTTGCAGCCAGAAGTTGTGGCGACTTATCTTCCTGGCACTTGAATCCTGGGCTTAGGGGCCTGGTGTGGGACTGGGACTTCTTGCTCCCGAAATATGCCTTCTGAATTTTTATCTACCACACATGTGTGTGGGACCAGGCCATTCCTGGTGTGTGCCCTTCCTACCAGTCTGGATGGTTGTGGTTTCTTTAATTCTGTAGTTGTCATACTTCTGTTCAACCTGATTTCTGATGGTTCTGAGCAGTAGTTGTGCTATATTTTAGTTGTAATTTTGATGTGGTTGTGTGAAGACGTGAGCCATGTCTGCCTATGCTGCCATCTTGACCGGAAGTCACACTTAGAATTATCTCACCTTTTAATGAAGCGTCCTGATTAATGAGTTAAAGCTGTTGGGGAATTACCTTGCCAAAATAGATCCTGTTTAAGAATAACCAAGATCTGCCTAAATAAGGCTCTGTGTGTAGGGGTGGAGGGTAGATGTGAATCCTGGGAACTCAGGATTTGAAATGTCCTATAAGAATTCTCCACAAAACAGAGGCCTTGGAGATCCAAGTGACTTCACAGCATGATGCAGGGCACAGATCATCCCATTCTTTCCTTTCTGACTTCTGCTTCTTTGTCTGTCCTCTATAGTCTCTAGGAAAGGCATATCCCCTGGGATATAGCACATGGGCTGAGAAGATCCGTGGTTTGGGTATCAGACCTCCTGGGTTTGAATCTTAGCTCCACCACTTGTGAGCTGTATGACCTCGAGCATGTTGCATAACCTCTCTCTGTTTTCTCATCATTAAAATGAGATTCATAGCACCTTATTCTTACTAAGTTTTTAATGAAGATTTGGGATAAGGAATGTAAAACACTTGCTATGTATGGTAGGGTCATTTTATAGTTATTATTGTATGAAGGAAAGTTTCCCTGAAAATAATGCTTTGACAACAAAAGCTACAATACCCCTAACACTCAAGTTCAAGATGATTCTGGGGGTAAAAAGGAGAAGTAAAGCAGTGAAGGAGCCATCAGATTATTGCACATCAGCTGAGATCTGTTTAGAAGTGCCCCACCCCAGACTTACTGTATCACACTCTGCATTTTATCTTGATCCCTGAGTGATGCTTTTGCACATTAGAATGGAAGAAGCATTGTTGTTAGATATTTCTTCTTCCTCTGCTCCTCTAATTTCTTCCTTTTCCACCCAAGACTAGAGGACCTTGTCATGCAAATGAGCTGTAAACTTCTTTTCTTGAAGCAGTTCACAAATAATGATAATAACAAAAAAAGTAATAGTGAACGTGTGCCATGGTCTGTTGTAAGCTCTTGACATGCATTAATTTGTTTAATTCTCACAACAGTACTATGAAATAGGTATTGTTATCATCCCATTTTACAACTGAGGAAATGGAGGTACAGAGAAGTTAAGTAACTTACCAGGGGTTATACAGCCAGTAAACTCAGGTTATGGGACTACAACTCAGGCATTTTGACACTGTAGAGTCCTTGCTCTTAACCGTCATGGATTCCAGCATCTCTTTTCTGTCACTCCTCCAAATTGTGGTTGAACTGAAACATGTGATCCAAGCAATGATGCACTCTTCTGCTCCTTCCAGGCAAATATTTTGCCCCTAAACTTCTTTGAGGCCATCTGTAAGTTAATGTAGGAGTATAAATTCACAAACTTTAATCCATCCCCACTGCTTCTGACAGAGTTCAAAGTTCAATTTCTTCTTTCTAGACTTGGGTAGTAGCTTCTGCAGCTGACTTGCTGCCCATGGTCTTTCTACCACACCAGGCTATTTGAATACTGTAGCCAGCATTATTTTCCTAAAGGGCAGCTTGGATTACCAGTTCCTGTGTCAAAACTTGAAAAGTTTCCCCATTTGAACATAATCCACCTGCCTCTACTTGAGATTCCAGTTTCCTCCTAGATCCTGCCTTTCCAAAACTATTTCCAACCATCTTTTCCAACACATACAAACTCACAGAGTGACCAGCTATATACTCAGTCTTGGGGGCCATCCCTTTGTTTCCCTCTGGAATGCCATTTCGCATATTCCCACGGTCTGAGCCAACCTCAGGCCCCACACAGATACTGCATTCTCAGTAGACTTTTCTATGTGTACAAAGCCAAGATTTATCTTTTTCTTCCCCACTTTCCTGTCATCTCTGTGACTTACAGAGATATTTTGCATTAATATTGGGTACATGCCCTGTACTAGGCTAGTTAAATGTTCTTCGAATAAAAATATTGACTACAGGTAATGAATGCTACTTAACCTACTTTCATACTTGGCTTCCACAGGCACATTTATCCAGCTCTTTCTATGGGTTACCTGGCATTTAAGAAATTATACAATGACATAAGGGGAGTTAGTAGAAGTTCCCCTTCACCCTGCAGCAGATCATTCTGAGAAATCTGACTCACTCATTGATTTTTAACATACATGAAAAAACAATGTGTCTTGCATGAAGTGATGAATAGCTTTGTGGTAATTCTTCCCCATTCACCTACTCTCCTTTTACACATAAGTTCATTTTATACACATACATATGTTTTTAAGCCTACACTTAAAAACAGTTTGATCTCCATTGTTCAAAAGAGTTCATTTTCCAAAATTATGTGTGTATACCCTTTGAAGAAACAGCTTACTTCTAGTTATCATGAATACGTGCAAAGATTATACTACAGAGATGTTCACTGCAGGGTGGTTTATGTTAGCTAAAATTTAAATATAACTTAAATGTCCGAAATGGTAGTGATTAATTAAATTACTGTACTAATATGTCTAAACAGTGGCATGCATTAGGTAAAATGATATTGAAAATGTTTGTGGACACAGTGTCATGATATATTTTTAACTGAACAAAAGTGTATGAAAGAATAGAGAACCTCAAAATAGATCCACACAAATATGTCCAACTGATTTTTGACAAAAATATGAAGGCAATTCAGTGGAGGAAGAATGGTCTTTTCAACAATGATGCTGGAGCAACTGAACAATCCATAAGGCAAAAGATAAAATAAAATAATCTTAGCATAAACCACATATTTTATAAATCTATAATGAATTATAAGTTAAAATGTAAAATGTAAAGCTAGAAAACAAGACTAAAGCATTAGGATGTAGGAAAAGGTAAGAGTTCTTATATAGGCAAGTATATGTATGATCCACAAAAGAAAAATTGATAGTTTAGACTTCTCAAAATTTAAAAATTTTGCTCTATGAAAAAAACTATTAAAAGGATTGAAAATACAGCTAACAGGATGGGAGAGAGTATTTGCAAACCACATATTTAACAAAGGACTTGAATCTAGAACATATAAAGAATTCTCAAAACTTAGCAAGAAACAAAGAATTTAAAAAGCCAAAAATCAAGTTAGAAAATGGGCAAAAGGCATGAAGAAACATTTCATTAAAGAGGAAATGGCAAGAATATGAAATGATTGTCAACATCATTAGCCATTAAGTAAATGCAAGTTGAACCCACAATGAGATGTTACTTCATACCTAGCAGAATAGGTAAATAAAAGTGGATAATACCAAATGCTGGTGAGGACACAAAGAAACTGAATCACTTGAACGTTACTGGCTAGAATGTAAAATAGTACAGTCATTTTGAAAACTAGTTTGGCAGTTTCTTAAAAAGAAAAAAAACTAAACATGCACTTAATATACAGCCCAGCAATTACATTTCTGGGCATTTAGCTCAGAGAAATGAAAACTTAGGTCCATACAAAAACCTGTATATTATTGTTTATTTGTAATAGTCACAAAATAGGAAAAAATGAATATCCTTCACTGAATGAATGATTAAACAAATTATGCTACATCCATACTGGAATATTCCCCAGCAATATAAAGGAGTAAACTATTGATATATGCAGCCATTTGGATCCCAAGGGATCTATGATAAATAATAAAAGCCAATCTCAAGAGGTTACTCATGCTTGATTTTATTCATATACATTTGTAAAATGACAAAATTATAGAGATGGAGAATAGACTGATGATTGCCAGGAGTTAGAAATGGGAAAGGGGAGTTAGAAATGTGAAAGAGGGAAGGAGAATGGTGTGACTGTAAATGGGTAATGACGGGGATCTTTGTCATGATGGAATAGTTCTGAATCTTGATTGGGGTATTGGTCACATGAATCAACATGTATTATAATTACCTAGAACTATAAACAGATACAAACACATAAATGAAAATGAGTATATGTAAAACTGGTGAAATCTGATTAAGGTCTAAAGATTGTATAAGTATCAGTTTACTGGTCTGGATATTATACTATAGTTATCTAAGATTAGGGAAAACTAGGTGAATGGTATATGCTACCTCTGTGTACTATTTTGTAACATTCTGTAAATCTATACATATTTTTTAATAAAATGTTTTAAAAAAGAACTATTTTATTGCACATGGTAACTTGGATAAATTTCCAGGGCATTATGCTGAGTGAAAAAATTCTACCTCAAACTGTTCTGTACTATATGATTGCATTTATGGAAAGCTGTATATTGATTAGGTGATGAAAATATTACCAGAGGCTCACAGGAACTTAACTCTGAATTTCCCCCAGGAGAAATGATTCTGTTTTCAGTGACTTTATAGAATATAACTACTATGAGTAACAAGAATCAACTATAATTCTCACAAGAGCAGAATTCTAGAGATAGAGAATAAATCAGTAGTTGCCACAGATAGGGACAAAGAGGGTGGTGATTAAAGGGTAGACTATAAAGGATTTCTGTAGGGAGGTTTTGTGTGATGCAATAGTTTTGTAGTTTGCAATGGATTGTGGTGGTGGTTACACAAATCTATACATGGAATCAAACGGCATGAAGTGCACACACATGCACATATGTCATACATACATGTGTGTGCAGGTAAAACCCAGTGAATTTGGAACAAGGCAGAAGATAGTTAGCAGTATCACACAAATGCTGAATTCCTGCTTTTGATACTATACTATGTTTAAGTAAAGTGTAACCATGAGGGGGAGCTGGGTGAAGGATAAGCTGGATTCTGTATTATTTTTTTAAAGTTTCCCATAGTTTATAATTCAAAATTTTAAAAGTCTACAACACAATATGTATAATACACTTATACGGGGTCTGGCAAAAGTAATGCTCCTGAGTGTGGTTGGAGGGTACGTGAGGGCCTCACACAAGATGGACAGCAATTTGAAGGGTTCACTTGAAAGGTCGTATGGTGCTTGGGTGCGATACTGTTGTGTCACAGAATTGCATGCTTATATTTTTGTATTAAAAGATTTTTATGTAATAAAAAGGTCATTATTTGCACCAGACCCTGTATATTATTTTAAATTGACATCAACTTAAAATCTCAAGTCCTAATTACTGATCAATATAAAAGTTTAAGTAGAAATACCAAACTCATCTGGGATGATATCATTTGTGTGGCATGATAGGTTCAAAGTAACTTTTAATATAGATTTTGACTTGACTAAAATTAAATTTAACCACGATTCAGATTTAAATTTTACAAATATAGAGATAATTTTTAATGTAGCATGAATTTAACTTTAGTGTCATTTTAATAAATCTGTGATCGGTTGTAAATATTTGATAGTTTACCTTCATATAATGTTTAGTAAATTGGGAATAGTAGAGGTTTATTTACCACTTGAGTGTATGCAGCAGATTAGCTTATTTTCTAATTTAAAATATAATAAATGTTTTAAAATTTTAATTTTGAGTTGAAAGTAAATAACTGTATTAAGATTATACATATTATTGGAATGTTTAAGAAAACTTGAGATTCATCATGTTTAGAAGTTTAATATAATAGATTTATAAAAGTTAATTTAAGTATTCAGTTAAGTATTATGTGTAAAAACAGTATTGTTTTTACACAATTTAAAGCATTTAAAATATTAGTTTATCCAACATATAACATAGAGTAAATTTATAAGTACATCATAAAGCTTATGGAAATTTAATTTCATTAATTAAATACTTTAAAAATGATAAAGATATGTCAGTAGAATAATAAGATTTGAAGTAAAACTTAAAAGCTTAAGGAAAACTGGCTTTATGAATGTGTGACTTTAATAAAAGAAATAATAATATTTTTAAAGTAATCCCAGAATATTTTCTTTTGTGTATCCTCAAAAATACCCAAATCTCATGTCTATATTATAGGATACACATACTCATTTCATTGGTATGTAAGCATTTCCAAAAAAAATTATGAATCTATGTACTAACATGGAAAAATCATGGTAATAAACAGCAGGAAACAAAATAACATAATGTAATTTAAATTTGAGTACAGCAGATTAGGTACAACTTCCTTTATTTGAACTATTCTGTATTGATACCAACACAGGCACTGAATTTTCCAAGGGCCCAGAAAGATGTCTTCTCAACTTGATTTAGTAAGAAAGTATACAGGCCTGGAAAAAGTTTTGAAAAGGATGCTTTGCTCCTTACCTTCTAGAAATGAAATGACATGAGTGCGGTGTCAGAACTGTGTTTGAATTCTAGCTCCGACTCTTTCCAGCCTTACCACCTTGAATGAAAGTCACTCACTCAGAACCTCTGTTTCCTTTTCTATGAAATGGACATAATAATATCTGCCCATATAAAAGTGTTTGTTACACAGTAGGCACTTCATTAAAGCCCCCATCCTTTTTTCCCTTTCAACTTTAGGATATCATGAATCTCCTACCTGACCGTGCCTGTGGCCCGGAACAACACCTCTGGTGACCCTGGTAAAGTGCTTGTGTGTTTCTGCATGTGCGTCTCACCCTTGGTCTTACTGCTCTTCAATTTTATTTTTTCTGTGTCTTACTGTCTTCTGTTAAATATATCTCTTGCATTATGTTTATTTCTGGATCTACCTTAAATGCTTTGTGAAAGGTGGGGATGGGGAGGTACTGAGTAAGTACTGGTTTGTTTCTTTCCCCTCCACTGTGGGTGACTAGACACCAAAAGAGCTCCTCCCTCCCCCTCTTGGTAGTGGACAGATGTTTCTGGGTTTATGAGAGCCCACCAACCCACAGAATGCTGTTCAGAGTAAGTCCAGTAAAGAAGTGGCAGTCGAAATCATCCAATATGTTCAGCACTTGATTCCTCTAAGTGACTATTAGTTGCTTTGTGTAAAGCTCACAGTATATTCTTAATCCTCAACTGGTTTTCACCCTTCATCCAGTTGTTTTCTGCTTAGAGAATTAAAGTCGATGTTTGCAAGTAACTAAGCAAAGTACAATTAGAAAGAAAATCTGTATTTTAAAGGAGGTGTATGATGCATTTGAAAAATAAGTAAGTGTTCCAGATTACAACCTGTTTTTTTTGTTGTTCAATCTTAGCAGTTAAGAGTAATATATTGTTAAGTTATTGGTCAGACCTTTTTTTCCCCATTGCAAAGTACTATCATTGAGGTTAAACTCCTATTCTCTAAACTTTAAGAATGAAAAAAATATATAAGAGGACTAAATGGTAATGGAAAAATACAATAAATATTACATTTAATAAAGAATGAAAAATATGCAAATATAAAAACATTTTCTGATGTCTTGAGTGGGATAAAAATATGTGTGCAGTGTGTATGTTTTTAAAATCATTCCACCTAGTCAAAATGCTTTCAAAGGAGAAAGAATAACTGATGCTTCTTGTTGAGACTGGAAAGTATTGTGATTGCACTGAAAAGCATGGCCCCTCTTGAAGTTTAGTTTTTTACTTCCTTTATTTGAGTATAAAGTGAAAAGGAGGTTTCTCTAAGATGTCCTAATAGAAGCTTTTGAATGATGTGCAGAGATAACATTGAGGTGAATAGAGTCCATCAAGATTTGCCAGAAGTATGAAATAATTATGGAAAGGATTCCATTAGAGACAAAAAGCTACCTGGACTAATAGAGACAGAAAAGGCTGACCCCTTTCTGGTTCTTAACTTTCTCTAATGGATGGCCTTAAGTTGAAATCAAGATTCAACTGGATCATTGATTCATAAAAGAAAAATATTGAGTTAGTGGCATATAAGCAAAAGCTGGAGAAATAGTCAGATTTATCTTTTATTTAAAGCTTGGGATGAAATGTATTTTTATTATTTGCTGAGGTTTGTTTGTTTTGAGCTCATAGGAATGGAAGCTAAACAATTGGATATATTCTCATGAAATAAATAATAGTTTTAATGAAGAAAACAAAGGCTGCCTCTAATAAGAACAGTGTCAACTCAACAAAAAGAAATCTACGAATTTTTAAAAGATACCTGCCATTATACATTACCTATTAGAGAAAGCAGAGTGTTCTTTGGCTAGTAATTGACGTATGTCAAATTCCGCATTTTCCAGCGCATACTTCAATAACACACAAACATGCACACATATGTAGCTAGAGTAAAATGGGTCAAATATCTGAAATTATCTAAAATTCCCTCTGTTGGCTGAAAGCAGTAACTGATGGCTTTGCCTCTAGTTGTTGCAAAGCGCTTCACTACAGCTGGGTAAAAGTGTTCTGAGTGTCAGATTGGTAATTAGCTGGTCTGTTATGGAGGGAAAATTGCTAATAATAAGTAAAGGTACTGCCATTGTCTGAGCGAAGGATCAGCTGAAGTCAAGGATGTCAAGGAGAGATGTGAAATTGTGGATGAAGCATTTTGATTGTGATTCAGTTAATATTAGGCTGTTCCTGATGAGCAAGATGAGCTGAGGTGGCCAGCAATATGAAAGTGGAAATAAAGAACTTACTTTAAAATATGAAACATAGCAAGTAGGATGAATTTTAAAATGCTGTATCATTTAAGTGGAAATCTCAATATATTCAATGTATTGGTTAAAAACTAGATTATTAATAAGTTGTATTAGTACTCAAATTAATATTCGGAGAATATAGGAAAATTGAGAATACAGTTAATGAATCTCCTTTCTTGAGAATCATATACAATTGATGTAATTTTACACTGAGGATAATAAATCCACAATAATTGGTTCAGCCAATTCTCAATACATTTTTGTCAAGATTTTCTAATTTATCTCATTGAAAACTATATTTTAAATTATCATATAAAGTTAGTTAATTCATCCAAAATATTAAATAAATCAATATACATACAAACACATATATATGGAGTATAATCATATATGGTTGAAGTTTTAGTAATAACATAAATGTTTAATGAAATATAAAATAATTTCTTTTAAATATAATATGGCCCTAAATGTTATTCTGAGTTTTTTAATTTCAGAGTAACTTTTGCCTTATTGTGTGTCTGTATTATGTTTGCATGGTTATGCTTTCAAAATGCTTTCATATTATATGTTTTTCATCTTATTCCATAATTTTATGAAGATTCAATAAATATTATTATTAGTTCCATTCTACATAAGAAAATACTGAGACTTAGAAAGTTCAAGGAAACACTTTACCCCAAATCACACAACAACAAACTGACAGAGCCCAGAATCAAATCTGTCTTCCAGTGACTCCAAAAGTGTGGGATGTGGGTATGGGTGTCCATGTAGGAAGGATACATGGTTATTGTCATTACTCCTCATATGTGAAGATGCTTATGGCCTTTGTGATAGAGAGATTGTCTCAGCGACAGGAGTGAGGAGGAGGAAAACAGAGGAGAAAGGACTCATGTACATGGACAACAGTGTGGTGATTGCATGGGGGAGGGGTGTGAGGGGACTAAATGGTAATGGCAAATATACAATAAATTTAAAAAAATGTGTGTGTGTGTGTGTGTGTGTGTGTGTGTGTATCCATCCAGTTTCCACAGTCCCTATTTGCTTGTAAGATGTTTTTGTGTTTGTGACTTATTTCTATGCCTTTTGGACTACATGACACCTTTGTTCAAAAATGAGACACTCCATCATTAAAAAGGGGGGATTATTATCTAATGGAGATAAGTTATTTGCAAGAGAGCATCTCTAGCCTTGCCTTTGGAGCATGCCACTGGCTGAAATTAAACTAGAATGGAAGATACCAGGAGCTGGTAATATAGGAGGTTTAACAGCAAAGCTATTGAAACTATATATATATATATATATACACACACACACACATACATATATATATAGTTTCAATATGTATATATATACACACACACAGCTATATGTTGAAACTATATATACTATATGTGTGTGTATATATACATGTATATGTAGATACATAGATAGATTAGAAAGTGAGTTCAGAAGATTTACTATTTAATTTTTCTTTTTTGCTTAAAAATCTCTTTTAGCACTGGCTGATATGGCTCAACTGGTTGGGTGTTGTCCCACAGACTAAAAAATGTGAGGTTCAATCCTTGGTTCACACACATGCCTAGGTTGTGGGTTCAATCCCCAGGTGGGGCATGTATGAAGGGACAGCCAATTGGTGTTTATCTCTCACATCAATTATTTCTCTCCCTCTCTCCCTCCCTTTCTCTCTCTCTAAACCCTCTCTCCCCTTTTCTCTCTCTGCAAGTGATGAAAAAAATGTCCTCTGATGAGGATAAAAAATAAAGTAAAATAAAACTATTTTTCAAAATCTCTCTTAAAAATCTCTTATATCTGATTCATGAACATATACTATGCTGTATCTAGGAATGTCTGCATGGACCTTTAAGTATGGAGAATACAATTATTTCCTGATTCAACATAGCAGAATTTTATATTTACAGATTTGAAGTGTCTTAATGGGCTAGGGCAATTTGTAATTACCCCTTAGGAATGTCTTGGGAAGCAAGTAAATCAATGATTATGAAGTGTCTTCTACAAGTTTGACCCTTGCCATGAGGAAGTGACCCAAGCTAAGTGCCCAGCAATTTATCTCTACATCAGAGTTCATAAATTGAAGATTTATCAACAATCTTTGGATAGTGATAGGAAAATATAGAAATGCCTACTCAGTTCTTTGTATTATAATGAGGATTTTTGGAAAGAATGTTTCATACAATATAGTTACAAATAAGGCCCTTCCCTCCCCCCACTGCAAATTGGTTTACAACTATAATTTGCTTGCAAGGCAAATTCTAGTGGTGTCAGAATATTTAAATATTACATGTTTCATTTGTTGACAGAACTGATCAAGTCCAAATGTTATTGTTGGCTTTGTAGACATCACTGGTGAATAATTTGGAAAGAAGAACACTTGAGTATGAATGTTGAAATGCTGAAATGTTTTTAATATATATTAAATATAAATCCCAGTAATTATACATTTAAATTGTACTCTGAGCTACACACACACACACACACACACACACACACACACCCCCACACACACACACACACACACACACACACACACACACACACCCAGTTCTTTTCTAATGTGTTTTTCAGGTTTCCAAGTAACTGTAATATGGTGAACGGGTAGTCCAACTAGAGTGAGTAAGTCCAAAGTGATTAAAATAGTGGAGCAACAAGCCTACCAAAAAAAAAAAAAAAAGAGTGCGTTTTGTTTTTTTGGTTAACATGAAGGGGATTTGAGATTTCCCAGACGTATAAGGAATAATGATACAGATTACAGATTCTGATAGTACAAATTTCATTTCACTCAATAGGTCATAATATTTATGTAATAAACTACACCAAGCTAATGTTATGGGTAAACTTTAGGGTACCGAGTTATAATATATTCTACATAGTAACAAAAGAAACAAGGCATTTGGCTTTTTGATGAAATTACCACTGTCAGAATATTTTTAGGGCAAGAGTTTAAAAAGATTAACATGTTACTAGGTTCCTTTGCTATTATGTAGCAAAGAATGTTTAGAATATATAGAAAATGTCCAATTGAAAAACTGGGAGAAATCTGCAAACTTAGTCAACTCCTCTTGGTACATGGTTCAAGGGGGAGCAGAGGAAGGGAGAAAGGAAGGTTCATTTAAGTTCCAATTAATAATAAAAACACTTTTGGACTGGGTTTGCATTTCTCTGAAATGGTAAAAATGGTTCTTTTTAAAATATTTTACATAAAGAGAAAGAAAAAAACCTCTTAATATTATCCAAGATTGAGCAGGTTCAGAGGTCTAAAGAAAGTGCTCATCCTCAAGTTAATAGCTTTACCGAAAATATCTTTAACTGAAGAAGTTTTAAATGCAATTTACATGGAACAAATCAGTTTTGGGTTTCAACATACGTTTTAATCTGAAGCAGTTTGCAAAATCCAACTACACATATCAGCAAAACATTTCATTTATTTTAGATAAGCATGGGCTTTAGCAAATGAGTTTTCCTTTAGAGCGGGAAAATAGGACCAATTTTTACTTAGAATTTTGTATTCTTGTCATTATATCTTAAGTACTTGTTTTACTGTTGTTTTTACCTTGATTAAATGATTAACTTTATGTAGATTCTGTATGGCAGTGACCAGTCCCTGCCTCTCTCCAAAATCTACCCTCTGCTCACAATCTGCTTGGTCAAAGTCACATAAACTCAACAGCCAATTAACTAAACACATTTTCCACTCCTCAGCTTTCATTCTGAGCAACTAGTAAAGCAGCTAACATTTATTTGTTTTTCTTTTTGTTTGCCTTTTGAAAGAATCAATAAAAAAAATATGTATTTAATTCGAGACTGGAGGAAAATGCCTTATTTATCCTATTGTGCACTAAAATCTCTTTGTTTTGTGTCAACAAAGAAATAGGTTACCTAAATGTCAACATGTAAATAACTTGAAGTTTTATTTGAAAATGTTGATGTATGGAGATTGGGACTGTCATTTTGCAGATAAGAAAGTAAATAAAGTATTTCCCATGATAGATTAAAATCTTAGTAAGACTTGAATTCCTGATTTTTAAAAAAATTATACACATTAGCCTTTGGGACACAAATACTGTCCAGGCTATTTTCAAAGAATGGACACTCTCCTTCTGGGTTTCTGATGAGATGTCCAATGGAGGGTCACTCTGCATTTCAGGAAGGGTCCAACCCTGGATATGTATTTGCTTTGGTGTGAATTGAAGTCAATAAATTAGACCAAAAAAAGTTTCAAATCTGCATTTAAACCCTTACGTCTCTAGTAAGAGTTTACCTTTCTAGTTTTACCATCGTCTGAAACATTTAAACA
Organism: Artibeus jamaicensis; assembly: GCF_021234435.1. NCBI lineage: Eukaryota > Metazoa > Chordata > Mammalia > Chiroptera > Phyllostomidae > Artibeus > Artibeus jamaicensis. The sequence continues at coordinate 8,653,117 of NW_026522046.1, read as the reverse complement.
TTTTGCCACATCTTTAAATTACTGATTGGCCACTGGGTCATCTTCTTTATAGGATATCATCCACTATTTCTAAATTATCCATGATACATATAAACTTGGGACAAACAAGTCCCAAATGTGTGTGGGAATTAGAAGAAGGGAGTTCTCTTTTGTTGTAGACACTACTGCCTCTGTCTTACTTCATTTACCTGATTTAAACCTTCAAAACTGATGTCGTGTTTTCTATGCATGATTTTCCTGCCTGTTTTGTATATCTAGTAGGTAACAAGTAATATCTTACATTACTTATATTAAATTAAATTTACTATAAGATTTTGAAATAACTTTCCATGAAAAATAAAGTAGTTAAATTTTAAAAGTCATTCTTGAAAAATGATAGCCAGAGTAGTAAAAACAAATTTTTACACAAATATAAATTTTAGGATGAAAATTTGCTAAGCCAGTAGAATAGTGAGAATAAGTTTATTTATTGATATATAGCAATAAGAAATATTATAGAATTACAAATTTTAACCTTAAACATGATTTATTTCAACACCCCTATTTGTAGATGAAAACAAAAACAAAAACTCCAGGAGTTCAGTGCCTTGCCTAAATTAACACAAGTGACCAGGAGAGTTATCTATTCATTATTCTGCAAATATTGTTGAATAACCTAACATATGTTGAATGTGGTGAAAGATCCAAAGATGAAAAGGGTCCAGACCATATTTGATACTCATAAGAAATGTATAGGGTAGCAGAGTAGAAAGACACTTGAAAATAACTAAACTATAGAGAGAATATGATTTATATCATAAGAGTGATACAAGTAATAGGAGTTCTGGGATTTGAGAGAAAAGGCAAATCTTAGAGTGCAAATATTCTTTTTTCCTGATTTATCTCTACCCCCATAGAGTATAAACTCCATGCAAGCAAGGACCTTCCCATGGCTGATAAGGTGCTTGGAATACAGTAAACGATCAGTGAATGAACAAATGAATGTTCTTTCCATACTCTAATGCCGCCTCTTAAAAGGAGCAAGTGTGTATGTTTCTGCTACTAGAAAGCATTTATTCTCCCCACAATCATTAGCTCTGCTCTCTCATTGACTATCCTGTGTTTAATACTGTTCTGGTCATCTGCTGGAGTATAATACTTCTATTTCACCATATTTAAGTAGTAAAGTAAAAAGCCTCATATTTATCTTTGAGCTTAAAATATGCAGTTTACAAATTATTCATTCTAAAGTACAGAGTTTAAAAACATGGACAGAGTCCATGTTTTAAAAACATGAGTCTCATTGTTTGTAACATATTGCCAGCATGTATAACATGTGTCTTGTAACTAGGAAGATGGCTTTTTAAAATGTAATAACACTTGAAAAAAATTGGCCACTTTCCATTGTGAAAATTTTGGCTTCTAGGATATAGATTACTATTTAAACACTCACATGTACATGCTCACAGTTAAAAAACTTGGAAGGATTTCTAATTTTTTTTAAGTGGACATTATTATATGACTATGCAAAAAACAAACCTCCTAATACTTTTAAATATAATTATTCTGGTTTAGAGACAGGGAAGAAAGCAAAATGAAATGTCATTTCTAGGTCATGCATTTCAGTGTAAAGGACTGGAATGACTAAAAGTGTGACAACCTGTTTGGGTCTCCATCTGTAAAACAAAATGAAAAACAGAAAAAAAATCACATTGATTTCAGGCATCGGTGCTTGTTGTAGCCAGAATTCTTCAGATAGTTTTTATTTGATTTCTTATTTACTGTTGTGCAAACATAATATGCTTTATAAATTTGTTTAGAAGTTTTTATGAAAACCATTCACTCTACATAACATATTCTTATTGAAGAATATAAAGAGTATTTCTTGCAAAAAATATGACAAATAGAGCAATACTAAGTCAATATTTTTTATAGTTTCATGTAACATTATTTACACTAAGTTAAAATATATAGATAATGCCTTCTTTTTACTTTTTTAGATAATATTCTATTGTAGAAATATGTTAAAATTGGGGGGCTAATAGCTAGATTTTATCTCTGAATTATAAAATATGGAATAACATATAATATGTTATAATCAAATTGGAATTCTGGGCATATGTGATCATTTGATAGAAAATAAATTTTCTTGCCTTTACCAGAAAGGGGAGAGAGCATTAATTTAAATTTAGGGAGGGATTAATTTGGATAATTATAGATCTCTTTGGTGTTCATATGTTGTGGCTTTCTTGAATAATATGAGTATTTGGGTGTAAACATGGAAATGTCATATACAAGCATCCATAAAAAAACTGACTTAAAATAAAAAAACAAGTATGTATTTGAATTTAGGAAATAACAGAGATGATATAACATGCTATTTTGAGAAATGCACATTTAAAAATTATTCAGAGAATTTATTTTATGAACAGTACTCCAGCACTTTTCAGCAATTTTACTGTTTAAGTAAACAGATTAAATTTTGAAAATATACAATTATATGTGGCCATTAGAGTAGTTCTGTGTCATGAAATATTCAGTAATTTGACCCATTCTGTGCTTTAAAATATTCTAATCATAATTTTGAGACTTTTAAAAAATCACATTTGATTTAGCTAATTGTAAATTATTATTACAACATGGTAAGAAGTTATAAAGTCCTCTAATGCTGACAATACTGTTTAAAAGAAGAACAAGAAGAAGGACAACAAGAAGCAGAAGCCACACACAGCCAGTGTAATGCCCAAGTAAGTGTTCCTAGTAGTGGAATTAAATATTGTAAATTATGCTGGTTTGTGACTTAGTATTTAGCCTATGCAGAGTCTAGGGAATGTGCAATAAGTAAAAATTGTATGGCACATGCACAAAAATTTTCTAATACTATAGAAATAACTGTTTAACATTTTATAATTTTGTAAAGAACAGAACACAAAATACATCTTCTGGTTACAAAACAAAAGTCTAATAAATGTACCTTTGCATGGCTGACTTTGAAGTCCTTATAAAGGAGCAATGCATTTTGCATTTTTTGGTCATTTTCCCCAAGTGCCTTTCAGTTGTAACAATCTGAGTTCAGTTTCCTAAGAATCCCCTCTTTCTCATTTGTCACATCTAAGAGGTTACAGAGTATGTTTAAACAGATATATTTTCTTTTCGTCTAACCTTGTCTGGAAGATATAGGAAAACTAATTTGCCTTATTTACATATGGCACAATCTATCCAGTATTCAAGGGTTTGTCAGAAACAGGAACCTTGTGCATTTCCATGGTAACCGATGGCATGCTGACAGTATCTGGCTTGTTGCAGCTTCGTCTAGGCAGGCCGGCAATTAATCAGCCATCTACATGCACAAAATTCTTTGTGAGTGAATGGCAGCGCGCCTCTGTAGTGCTGTCTGTGCTTTTACAATTTTGTATTCCTGCCGGGCAAAGTACTTTTTTGTCTCTTCTATTCATTTTCCATAGCTCCCAAAAATGTGCTAGAAAAGCCTATGAGGGGGTGGGGAAAAGGGAAATACATCTACCTGTAATTTCAAAATGACATTATTTCTTCTTAGCATCAAATATGCCAGGGTGTGTTTCTTTCTTTTATTCCATGCCTCATAGTGGGTTTGCCTTTTATTTTTTTCTGAGTTTTCTTGGGATTGTGCTACATACTCCCTTAATCTGTGTCTCAAGGTCCTTTATTGTTGGTGCAAGCATGGCATACCTACTAAAGCAGGTCTATACATACATCGTGGCTGGGCCTGTGTTGTGCCGTGTGAAACCCACACGTCCTTTTACATCCTTTATCTAGTCCCATCCTCTCAGCTACCTCGAATGGATGTTATTCCCATTTTGCAGACTGAGATGTGAACAATTAGATGATTCCACTGGCTTTCCATGACAAGTGTGGGATAGGTTTCAGTGCTCTTGCCACTAGTGTGCCAGTACCAATGCTGAGACAGTGCCAGTTCCCCTTTATGTATAGTGATGTTTTAGGATCCAGGAATCACTGTTACTTTACTTTAATATCCTGGAGTTTTTTTCCTCTAAAAGTAGTACCATTTAACTTATTTATTTGGAACTATGTATTACCTAGGATCTGGACAAGAGCATAAGGAAGGTAATAGTTTGGGCCTCGGTGTAGGTGTGTTTGAATTTGCCTACAACCTACCTCATGTCGTATCTGGGGAAGCTGCTCACCTTTCTTCTCTGTAAAGTGAAGAGAATGGATTCAGTTATTTTGAAGGGTCCACTAAGCACTGAAATTCTGTGACTGTTCAAATTTTCTAAAACATTATTTTAGAGACCTCTGGGTAAAAATTAAGATCCACAATTCATTCAGTCTTTTGTCCTTCAAAGATGACAAAGAATGATTTGCATTGGATTAAATTGAATAAAATTGTTTTGCAAAAAGAAAAAAGATTTTATATCTGGGTAGCTGACAGATTTTAAAAGGTCAAAGTTCACTGGAATCAGGTGTGGACACTGGCTTTTCCACAAAATCCACAGAGTAAAAATATGATCATCTTCAAACTCAAGTTCAAGCAAAATATATAAAGAAGATTACAAGTATGTTAGGGCCTAAAGATAAGTTTTTGAAAAGTTTCATGCATTAAAAGAAAAGTTTCTGTTGGAGTTTCAATGGGGGAAATAAAACTAGCAGCAAAGGTACTTATTCATAGAGTGGAGGGAATGAAAGTAAAAATACATGTAATTTTTAATATTCTCGTGTAAATCTAACATCATTTTATTAGTTTAAGAATGCACATTTAATTGTATAAAACATGTTATACATGACTATTTTTTAATAAGTTCATTACTTTTATAAAATTTATTTCTTCAAGGAAGAATTACTTATAATTTTCCTTTAAAATCAAAACAAATTTTTTATATAAAAACTTACTTTATTTTGAAAGTAAATCCCATTTCAATAAGATAAGGATATTTTCCGGTGTGAATATTTTCCAATGTCTCTTTCAATTCTGTTTTGTTTTGTGAATGACAAACTCTCTAGTATTAAACTGTTTTCTTTCTCCAATTTTGTCTTTCTGTTGTTAAAAAAAAGTTGAACTGTGTGCACAAACCTTTTCTTTTCTCCAAACTAATGATTCTCCATCCTTTTTAAGTGCTGCAAACACAAGGGTTTCATTTATTCTTTCATAACTCAGTTTCTCATACTTGCTATTGTGCTAACCCTAAGTAACATGTCAATCACATCCCATCTAACACTTAAAACATTTTAAACCGTCCTGTTTTCTTCCAAATTCAATTAAATTTGTCAATGATATTCCAGAATAGAACGTGTCATCCTTACATTTAAGGCTTTTTTCCCTCAGTTTTTTTTAACTCTTATGTTTACATAGGAAGTTTATCTATTTTTTAGTATAGTATGACTCATAGTATGTGGTCTCTTCTCTGCACGCATAGTGTTACCATGAGCTTTTGCATGTTCTCCTTGAAAGTTTTCACTGTTTCATATTGTCTTTTATCAAGGAGGGATTCTGTCACATCCTTCACTTAGTCATTAATCAAGTATTTAATGAATTCCATTACCTGGGTTTTTGGAAATATACCAACAACACGAACACTACCCCTCCCAATAATAAAAAATATGGAAAGTCTTCTCTTTTTTTTTAAAGATTTTATTTATTTATCTTTAGAGGGGAAAGGAAGGAGATAGGGAGAGAAATATCAATGTATGGTTGCCTCTCGTATGTCCCCTGCTGGGAACCGGCCTGCAACCCAGGCATGTGCCCTGACTGGGAATCGAACTGTGATACTCTGGTTCCCAGGCCTGCGCTCAATCCACTGAGCTACACCATCCAGGTGAAAGTCTTCTCTTTGTTAGAAATGATTTTCATTGGTAACTAATATGGATTTCACAAATTAGAATTCATACAAAAATAGATTAGTTTTCACATGTAACTTTATATATACCTTACTTTTCTGATTTCCTAAGCTAAAAATGAAGGTAAAATTACTTAATTAAGAGTTTTCTTAGGATTAAATGAAGTATGTGAGCCATCTCACTAATTTTACACATTCAAAATGGTAGAAATATGAAGTATCTAAAACAGTTGTATTTGTTTTTTTGTTTTCTTCTTTTTTAATTATATTTTATTGATTATGCTATTACAGTTGTCCTGATTTTTTCCCCTTATCCCCAATTCACTGAGAACCTCCACTCTCTCAGGCAATCTCCACACCATTCATTGTTCACGTCCATGAGTCTCACATATAAGTTTTTTGACTACTCCATTCATATATTGTACTTGACATCCTCATGGCTATTCTGTGACTACCTATTTGTACTTCTTAATCCCTTCACCTCTTTACCCATTCTCCCACACCGCCCTTCCATCTGGCAACCATCACAACACTTGGTATCAATGATTCTGTCTGTTCTTCTTGATGGCTTAGTTTATTTTTTAGATTTAATTGTTGACAGGTACATATTTATTCCCATTTTATTATTTATAGTATTGGTTTTTTTCTTGACATTCTTTTGGGAGCTCCCTTGTAGGTAACTAACTCCTTCCTCTTTTTTTTCTTTCTTTCTTTTTTTGCTGCTTTTAAGATTCTCTTCCTTTAACCTTTAGCATTTTAATCATGGTATGTCTTGGACTGGCCCTCTGCATCCAGCTTGTTTGGGATTATCTGTGTTTCCTGGACTTGTCTGTCTATTTCCTTAGCCAAATTAGGGAAGTTTTTTTCATTATTTTTTCTAATAGATTTCAAATTTCTTGCTATTTCTCTCTTTTTTCTGGCATCCCTATGGTGTGAATTTGAACCTCATGAAGTTGTTCCAGAGGCTGCTAATACTATCCTCATTTTATTGGATCCCTTTTTCTTCTTCTTGTCCCGATTGGCTGTTTTTTGCTTCCTTATGTTACAAATCATTAATTTGATTCTCAGCTTCATCTTCTCTACTGTTGTTTCCCTGTAAATTGTCCTTTATTTCAATTAGTGTATCCTTCATTTATTATTGGATCTTTTTATGCAGTTGAATTACTCAGTTAAATCCTTGAGCATCCTTCTAACCAGTGTTTTAAATTTTGCATCTGAGAGATTGCTCATCTCCATTTTGTTCAGCATATTTTTTGGAGTTTTGATCTGTTCTTTCATTTGGGCCATGTTTCTGTGTCTCTTTAATTTGGCAGCCTCCCTGTGTTTGTTTCTATGTATTAGGTAGAGCTGCTTTGACTCCGTGTCTTGGTAGTATGGCCTAATGTTATAGGTATTTTGTAGGGTCCAGTCACACAGACTGCCCTATATCACCCAAGCTGGATACTTGAGGTGCATCCTTCATGTGAGCTGAGTATACCCTCCTCTTGTAGTTGAGCCTTGGCTGCTGTTGGCAGGTCAATGGGAGGGCTTTACCCAGGCTAGTCAGCTGCAAGGATTGACTATGACCACTGACTACCAACCTCCACCCTGCATGGAGGATAAGCTGTGCAGGGACAGGGCAATGGTTCTCTGACATGACTGCCACTAGGTTCACAGGCTCTAGGGTTTCCTGGACAGTGCAGGTCAAGGTTAGCCCCCCACCTATGTTTTGCCCAGGGCCACCCTGCCTGAGCTATAAAGCAATCTGTAATGGCTGCTACTTGTGCTGGATTTGGAGATTCCCAGACATAGCCTGGCTGTGAATCTAGGCTAGCTGCTGCTAGTGCTGGTCGTGGGGCTCAGTGAGGCCAATTGTTGCTTGTTTGAGAGGATTTAGGAAGTTGGGAAGTATGAGCAAAGACAGGCTATTCATATGGAAAAGCAGCTTTGGTGGGCCCATATGTTGGAAAGGGTGCAGTCTCAGGGATCTTTAGGGCTGGGCAAATAGTGTTAGCCAGGTTGATGGAGTTTAGATATGGCAATAGCCCACCAGCTCTATGTATGGAGGGTTCAGAAAAGGGACAATGGCCTCTGCTCGCCTTGATTCCAGAAACTTAAGTTTCTCCCTGTATACCACTGCCACCTTTCAAGCTGCCACTGTGCTGCTGGAGCTCAGAGAGAGTGAGTCAGAGTAGGTTAGTCAATATGTGGGTTCTCCAAAAGGAGCTCACTGTGGCTCCAGAAGTTTCTTCCATTTAGTAAATTCCCACTGGTTTTTGCAGCCAGAAATTGTAGGGACTTATCTTCTTGGCTTGGTACCCTGGGCTTTGAGGCCAGTGTAGGATTGTGACTCCTCACTCCTGAGCTATTCCTCTCAAACCTTTATTCACCTCATGTGGATGAGGGACCAGTCCATACCAAATCTGCACCCCTCCTACCTGTCTGGATGGATGTAGTCTCTTCAGTTCCCTAGGTATCAGACTTCCATTCACCTCGATTTCTGATGGTTCTGAGTGATGGTTGATCTACACGTTAGTCGTAATTTTGATGTTGTTGTGGGAGGAGCTTAGCCATGTCTGTCTACACCACCATCTTGGCTGGAAATCCAACAGTTAAAGTTGTATTCAAGATTATGGATGAGTAAATGGAAGCTACACTAACTCCCTCCCAGGACCAATCTGAAATTACAACTAAATAGTAGAGAAATCATCCTGAATAATCAACTGAACACTAGCTGGAGAGAAGCCTTATAACCAGGAGAGATAGAAGAAACCACTTTACCACAGTGAGACTGGTGGCACCCCTGAGTGTGGAGGAGGCGTGAGAGGGCTGACTTGGCTCCCATAGTTAGCAGCTAAAGTGCCAGAGGGATATTTCAGTGGCCAGGGGTGTTCCCCCTGAGAAGTATGGGGACTAAACCACAAGCTGGGCTTCCCAGCCTATAGCACCAGAGCCAATAAAGAACCCAGATAACATCCAACTGTGAAAAGCAGCAGGATTTATGTCTGCCAGGGAGACGTTACTGGAGACACAGAGAGCCTCTTAAAGGGCCAATGTTCATCCTTTCATTTGCAGCTGCTTTTCCTGGGCTCTGGCAGAGGAAGGGCAGAACAGACTAGAGACACATGAGGAAATGCTGGGTTTGGTGGCTCTGGGAAGAGAACTGAAACAACATCTGCCAGCCTCCCTGTGCTGAGTCATTCCCCATGCACAGAAGCCATCTTTATCAGGCAGAGCACTCCTCTCCAAGTGGCATCAACCTGTGGGGAAGCAATAGCCCCACCCACAGGAATTACTCTGCCCCACCCTGTGGTACTTGGGCCAAGCTGAAGATTACAATTAAGGGCTTTATCATTAATCAGTGTAACAAGGCAAGAAATAAAAAATAGCAGCCAAAATGGGAAGACAAACAGACCCCAAATGGAAGAACAAGAGAATTCTCCAGAAGAAGAGCTAGATGAAACAGAGGCAAGCACATTATCAGAGAGTTTAGAGTAATGATTATAAGGATACTTGGAGCATGAAAAAAGACATAGAAACTATTAAAAAGGACCAGTCAGAAATATAGAATGCAATATCCGAAATACGCTGGAATAAATTAACGGTAGGTTAATGAAGCAAAGGATCAAATTAGTGATATGGAATACAAAATAGGAAAAAACACCCAGGCAGAGCAGCAAAAGAAAAAAGAATTTTAAAAAATGAGAGCTTAGGAAACATTTTGGACAACATGAAATGTAACAACATCCACATCATGGGAATACCAGAAGCAGAAGAGAATGAGCCAGAGATGGAGAAGAAATAATGACTGAAGAAATAATGACTGAAAACTTCGCTAATCTGCTGAGGGAAAAAGACATACAAGTCCAGGAAGCTCAGAGAGTCCCAGACAAATTGAACCCAAAGAGGCCTTCACTGAGACACATCATAATTAAAATGACAAGACTTAGAGACAAGGAGACATTCCTAAAACCTGCAAGAGAAAACCAGGTAGTTGAACACAAGGGAGCACCAATTAGACTGAAATCTGATTTTACAACAGAAACATTTCAAGCTAGAAGGGAATGATATGAAATATTCAATGTGATGAACAGCAAAGACTTAACAACCAAGGCTACTTTACCCAGCAAGGCTATCATTTAACATCAAAGGAGAGCCCTAGCTGGTGTGGCTCAGTGGATTGAGCACCAGTGTGCGAACCAAAGTATTGCTGGTTTGATTCCCAGTCAGGTCATATGCCTGGGTTGCAGGCCAGGTTCTCCGATGTGGGGTGGGCAAGAGGCAACCACACATTGATGTTTCTCTCCTTCTCTTTCTCCCTCCCTTCCTCTCTGTCTAAAAATAAATAAATAAAATCTTTTTAAAAAACCTTAAAATCGAAGGAGAAATAAGGAGCTTCCCAGACAAGAAAAAGCTAAAAGAGTTTGTTAACACTAAACTGGTACTGCACCAAATGTTAAAGGGCTTGCTTGAAGAAGGAGGAGGGGGAGGAGGAACGGAAGGGGGAGAAGAAGAAAGGGAAACTAATAATAAAATGGTACTGCATATCTGTCTGTCAATCCTTACCTTAAATGTAAATGCTTAAATGGTCCAACCAAAAGACATCAGGTAGCTGAATGGTAAGAAAGCAGACCCATATATATGCTGCCTCTAAGAGACCCATCTCAGACTGAAAGATACACACAGACTAAAAGAAAGGGATGGAGTAAGATATTTCATGCAAATGGAAAGAGAAACAAAACTGTACTGGGATATGCTACAAAACTCCACTTCAGAGGCCAGTACAAATCATTCTACTGTATTTAATTTCTGGTTCCTCGAATTTCTGGCTGTGTGATCTTCAGCTTCAGTTTTGTCATCTGTGAAGTCAAGAAGATAAATAAGATTTAGGTCAGCATTGTATGAAGTGAATTTTGAAAAATACTAAACCTAGGGTTTGGCACATAGTAGGAGCTCCAGAAATGTACTTCCATGCACCTGGATAGCAAAATATGTGACAGTGTGGCATAGTTAATGGCCATAGTTAATTGAATTAGGCAGATGTGAATCCTAGCTATCTATTTTACAGATATTACTTCTCATTTGTCCTTCATCTCATCTTCTGAGAAGAGCTACCCCAATAATCATGAGGATTTAATGTTATCTCAGACATAAAGCACCTTACCCAGTTCTCAGAACATATTAGATGTTCAATAAATTACCCTAACCATGGACTTACTGTTTGCATAATATCTCCCTACCACAACTTATTCATCAAGAGAAGAGTACGGAAAGAAGAGAATATTCTCTGAAACAAAAAACCAAATAAACAAAAAATTCAAAGCAAAATAAACAAACAAAAAACATTTGTCTCCTTTCCTTAGAATGTTTTGCTCACTGTCATTGTTTTTTTCTTTACCTATCTCCCTGACCCCAGTGTCACCCCTAATCCTATTATGCAGGGCAGGATTCACCTTACTTTACACCTAAGACCCTTTGTCATGTTCCCAAATCCAAGCAGAGGATGATTGAAAGAAACACTGAAGGGGACTCCAGAGACCTGGGTAGTGATTCTAGCTCCAATAGCCACTAATTTGTAACCTTGGTCTTTCATTGCCTCTCTGAAAAGTTCAGAGGAAATCGGAGCTTCCTCAGTTCTAGTTTTGACCAGTCTAAGATGAAATGAGAAAAATAAGGACAATATTTTATGTAGCTCTAGCATTTTTATGTGTATAAAGTTGTACCTGCCCTTGTGTAGGAGAGGCTGCCCTTTATACTGAGATGGAGCTCTTCCCTTTTTCTTTCCAAATGCCTCTTCATCTATGGAATCACAGATGAATAGATGGTAGGATTTATGTGACATCCTAACTTGGCAAAATTAAAAACTGGCAATCCTCCATCTTTCCCCATAAACATTGTAAAATCCAAAACTCTGGTCCTTTTGGATTGGTTAGTTGTAAGGATTCTTCTCAATCTAACATTCAATTATTCTAATTAGAATTCACCAAAATTGTGGATCCTTAAGTGGTTCCTTGGCTTCAGGATTAGAGAGGCAGCCCTCTCATAGTCTCAATGAAATCTAATTAATTGTTCAGGGTTTCCCTGCAGTGTCTTTGCTTCATTAATACAGAAGTATGGACGGACCTCTTTTGCTTTTAGGGCTTTATCTTTTTAGAGCAGTTTTAAGTTTACAAACAAAATTGAGAAAGAGATGTAGGGATTGCACATATGTGGTCCCTTTGCAACCACACATACATAGCCTCTTCCATTATCAATATTACTCACCAGTAGGGTATATTTTTTTGCCAAGGATAAATCTACATTGATACACTATAATTACACAAAGTCCATAGTTTACCTTAGGTTTTACTCATTCCTCTTGGTGTTGTACATTCTGTGAGTTTGGATGAAATGTATAACAACATATTTGCATTATTAAAATAGCATAAAGAGTATTTTCACTGCACTAAAAATCTTTTGTGTTCTGCTTATTCATCTCCCCACCCTCTACCTTTGGCAACCACCAATCATTTTACTGTCTCCATGGCTTTGCCTTTTCCAAAATATTATATACTTGGAATCATACAGTATGTAGTCTTTTCAGATTGGCTTCTTTCACTTAGTAATATGCATTTATGTTTCCTCCATGTCTTTTCATGGCTTAATAACTCATTTTTTTAGCATTGAATCATATGTTGTCTAAATATACCATAGTTTATTTACCCATTCACTTACTTAAAAACAAGATTGCTTCCAAGTTTTGACAATTATAAATAAATCTACTATAAATATACATGCACAGGTTTTTTTGTGGGCACAATTGCTAAATTGTGTGGTAAAAGTATGCTGAGTCTTGTAGGAAATTACCAAACTTCCCTCCAAAGTGTCTATACCATTCTACTATCCCACCATTGATGAATGAGAGTTCTTACTGCTACACATCCTCACCAGAATTTGGTGACGTCAGTGTTCTGGATTTTGGCCATTCTAAAAAGTATTTATGTATCTTGTTTTAATTTGCATTTTCCTGATGACATATGATATGAAACACCTTATCATGTATTATTTGCCATCCGTACATCTTACTTAGTGTCTGTTAAGGTCTTTGGCTTATTTTTTAATTAGGTTGTTTTCTTATTATTGAGTTTTAAGAAGTTTTTTTTCTTTTTGCATATTTAGGTAACAGTCCTTTATCAGATGAGTCTTTTGCAAATATCTTCTCCCATTCTGAGGTTTGTCTTCTAGTTCTTTTGCTATTGTCTTTCACAAGTCAGAAGTTTTTCACTTTAATAAACCCAGCTTATCATTTCTTTTATGGGTTGTACCATTGGTGTTGTGTCTGAAAAGACATCACCATACCCAAGGTCATCTAGGTTTTCTCCTGTGTTATCTTCTAGGACTTTTAGTTTTGTATTTTACATTTAGGTCTGTGAGCCATTTTGAGTTAATTTTTTGTGAATGGTTTAAGGTCTGTGTCTATATGAATTTTTTTTGCATGTGGATATTCAGTTGTTCCAGTGCCATTTGCTGAAGTGATTATCTCTGTTCCATTGTATTAGCTTTGTTCACTTGTCAAAATCAATTGACTGTACATATGAGGATCTGTTTCTTTTTTTAAATTTAATTTAATTTAATTTTTTAAAATTTATTTAATTATTGTTCAAGTACAGTTTTCTGTTTTTTACTCTCATCCCAGCCCACTCCCCCAGTACCCCCCACCTCCCTCCCATTTCTACCCCCCCCCCCCCAGTTTTTGTCCATGTGTCCTCCATACTCGTTCCTGCGAATCCCTCCCCTTTTCCCCTGAAATTCCCTCCTCTCTCCCCTCTGGTCACTGTCAGCCTATTCTCTATTTCAGTGTCTTTGGTTATATTTTGCTTGCTTGTTTGTTTTGTTGTTTAGGTTCCTATTAAAGGTGAGATCATATGGCATTTGTCTTTCACCACCTGGCTTATTTCACTCAGCATAATGCTTTCCAGTTCCATCCATGCTGTTGCAAAGGGTAGGAGCTCCTTCTTTCTTTCTGCTGCATAAAATTCCATTGCGTATATGTACCATAATTTTTTGATCCATTCATTTACTGATGGGCACCTAGGTTGCTTCTAGCTCTTGGCTATTGTAAATTGTGCTGCTATGAACATTGGTGTGCATAGGTTCTTTTGAATTGGTGTTTTAGGGTTCTTAGGATATAATCCCAGCAGTGGAATTGCTGGATCAAAAGGCAGGTCGATTTTTAGTTTTTTAAGAAAATTCCATACTGTTTTCCACAGTAGTTGTACCATTCTGCAATCCCACCAACAATGGATTAGGGTCCCTTCTTCTCTACAACCTCTCCAACACTTGTTGTTTTGTTTATGATGGCCATTCTGACTGGTGTAAGGTGGTATCTCATTGTGGTTTTAATTTGCATCTCTCTGATAGCAATATTGAGCATCTTTTCATGTGTCCCTGGATCTTCTGTATGTCCTCCTTGGAGAAATGTTTGTTCAAGTCCTTTGCCCACTTTTTAATTGGGTCGCTTGTCTTAGAGTGGAATCGTGTAAGCTCTTTGTATATTTTGGAGATTAAACCCTTGTCTGAGGTATCATTGGCAAATATGTTTTCCCATACAGTTGGATCTCTTCTTATTATAATACTGTTTTCTTTAGCCATGCAGAAGCTTTTAATTTTGATGAGATTTCATTTGCTTATTCTTTCCTTTATATCATTTGCTCTGGGGGACATATCAGTAAAAAAGTTGCTGTGTGAAATATCTGAGATTTTCTTGCCAATGTTCTCCTCTAGGACTTTAATGGTGCCACGGCTTATATTTAAGTCTTTTATCCACCTTGAATTATTTTGGTGTATGGTGTAAGTTTGTACTCAAGTTTCATTTTTTTGCACATAGCTGTCCAGTTCTCCCAACACCATTTGTTGAAGAGGCTATTATTAGTCCATTTTATGTTGCTGCCCCCTTTGTCGAATATTAATTGGCCATGGAGAGTTGGGTTGATTTCTGGGCTCTCTGTTCTGTTCCATTGGTCTATGTGCCTGTTTTTATGCCAGTACCAGGCTGTTTTGATTACAGTGGCCTTGTAAGGATCTATTTCTTGACTCTGTATTCGCTTATTGACCTGTTTGTCTATTCTTTCACCAATACCACATTGTTTTAATTATTGTAGCTTTATAATAAGTCCTAAAGTTTGGTAGTGTCAGTCCTCCACATTTGTTTTTCTCCTTCAATATTGTGTTGACTATTCTGGGTCTTTTGCCTCTCTGTATAAACTTCAGAATCACTTTGTTAATAGCCATGAAATAACATTCTGGGAGTCTTGTTTGCATTAAATCTATAGAGTCGATTTTGCAAGAACTGGCATCTTGACAATATTGATCTTCATGTTCATGAATATGGAATATCTATCTCTCCATTTATTTAGTTCTCCTATGATTTCATGCATCAGAATTTTGTAGTTGTCTTCATGTGAATCTTGTACATATTTTGCTCATGGAAAACTTTTGAGAATAATAAACTTTATTTTTACAAGTTGGGTTCTTTAAACATCCTATAATTTGTGAGAAATATGTTAGTTTAGAGAGGAAAGGGCATTACCTAAAATTGTGTGAACAGGAAAAAAAGAATGCATGCCATTTGTTGCATTTTCATTTTATTCCACACACTGCAAATAGCAGGAGAATTTTTTTCATAGCACTTATGATAAATGAAGTTGTACCTTTACTAGCTGTGTAGTCATGGAGTGACCTTGGTAGATTTTAAGTTCCATGAGGGCAAGGATGTTGTTGGTACATTCACTATGGTGTGGCTGGTATACAGCACATGCTCTGCTAATGTAAATAAAAATGATAAGTGCCATAAGAAAGGGCTGGATCTCAAGTTCTATAGTAATATCAGGGAAAAATATTTTAGAAAGAATAGCAGGTAAACTAGCCTTAAGTTGCAGCTGATACTTTGGCATACCGTTATGAAAAATTACATAGTGTTCAGTATAATTATAGAATTGAGTACACTTTAATGTATACTAGCCCTTTGAAAATTGGTGATCTCTGTATATAAAGCAGTTTCTAAATAATCTTTAAAATATAGAATTAATCACATATGCTTACCCTAAAGCCAATGTAGGAAAATAGTTTTCTCCATATAAAACGTAATATGAGGAGAGGACTAGCTTTAGAGACCAGCAGACACAACATCATTTTGATAAAGAGACTGATTATGAGAGTTTAAATAATAGATAAAGGGTTCTGTGTCCATCTACCTGTAAAGTAATTGATGAAGTAGTAAACTCAGAGACAAATTGCAGACATGAGGCAGAGAGCCATGTGGAAAAGAGCTTTGCTATTAAATAGATGTGAGCTTTATCCTTAGCTGAATTATGTACTAGCAGGTAATGTGGGACATATTAGTTAAACTTACTAAATCTCAGTTTATCCTTTAGTAAAATAAATATAATATTCTGTAGGATTTTTGTGATGGATAAAAAATATGTAGAAAGGGGACTAGCACAGAATTTAAAACATATTAGGCATTTTGGAAACACTTTTTCCTCTGCCCTTTTTTTTTTTGTCTATTTTATCTACTTTAGGTGTTGAGTTTTGCTCCTTTGCAGGAAGATACCTATTCATTGGCACCACAGAGGCTCTTTGTGTACCCCAAATCTGGAAACAAATATTTAAATGGAGTGACAACACAAGTATAATAATAACACTAAATTAGCTTCATCTGTAGAATCAAGCTTTGTAAATTAAAACTTGTAATCTTGACTTCTGTAAAATGCTTAAAACAACTTATCCATTTATTCTGCCTTCTCTGTTCTGTTTCCAAATTGAAAGATAATTAAAGGTCAAGTTTATAGTTCAGATGCAGATTACTTTATATCAAATTCTCTGTTCAAGTTGATAAATTCAGCCAGGTCCTGGGGTGATGGAACAGACATATGAGAGGAGGCAGCCGGAAGGACTGTGGAAGTTAAATGGAGCAGAGACCAACCCATTTTTCACTAGGTACTGAGAAGCAGCATGTTACACTGTTTAGACTGCTGGTTTTATTTATAGTCAGGAGAACTCTGCTTGAGCCACTGGTCTCCTGCTCGTTAGCTTGTTGAGCCTGAGCAGCACTCATTAACTCTCTGAGTCCCCCGAAGAAAAACCTGGCACCTCAGTAGTGCTAACCCAATGTAAGTGCTCAATAAATTTTTGTTGAATGAATAAATGGTATAGAAAGTGACACCAGTGCATAGTTTCCATGTATTCATTCTATGGTCTCTTATAACTTTCCTTAGGCCTACAGACTATGTGAAACCAAATTTAATTATTCCCCACCATTTAGCCAGAACTATGTGTGTGCCTATTAGACAATGAAAGTAACTAGCCTAGAAGGGTGACACGTGATTTGTCATCTTTAATATTCCTTCATCATATAATCCCTCTATGGATTCATATGTCACCTGTCAGGTAATCGTCCAGAGAAGCTTGACTATAACCATTTGTTCTATGGTTTGGATGATGAATGAGATGGGTTAGATCATTTAATTCACTATATGGCACCCAAATGTTAAAGCTGAAGGAAAAGAATGTCTGACAAATTGTTTGTTGTCATTAGGTTTATTTCTCATATGCCTTAGATGGTTTCTGTCTCCTCATTCATTGTCCAATACACAAAGCCAACTATTATAAGGAAGACAATACTTAATGGATGCTAGACAAATGATAGCCAAAGCTGTCTGGTGCATTATCCGATATGTGAGAGCCAAATTATAATGTCATTAGATGGGATGCCTCAAGTTATTATGGAGTTGTGCTTTCCACAGTGCCCTTCCTGTATCCTCAGCATGGTTCTTCCTGGCATCTGTTTTCACTCAGAAGCTTCATTTTTAAAAAATAACAGCTGAAATCAAGTTTTCAATCTTCTGTTAATGCCAATTTTAAAATGCCTAAGTGATACCCAAAACATACATCATACAAATATAAACTTTAAAAACTAGAGTCAAGGGGATGTTGTATGTATGTAAGTCTCCACTTACCCTATCTCCAAGGCCTATTTCCTTCAGGCACAAAGTCTCTTCTTAGACCATGTTCTTGTATTCACTTCATACCTAGTTTTTGGAATATTGGCACTCTGTTAATAACTGAAGAATAAATGAATGAATGAATGAGTGAATGAATGAAAGTACATTCAAAAGTACAGACAGAAACAGACTAAATGCATGTTAGTGTAACATATTGTCCTAATGAGTTGATTGTAGAGAAAATGAACTCCACTTCTACGCAGGAAAGTTAAGATGAATTGGCATTTTTGTTTGCATCAAATTAGTGATCTTGAATATTCTTTTAAAATAGCTTCATGAGTTCACTTACCTTTCTTAGGCCTAAATCATACATGATAAACAGAGTTGTGAATTTATTTGTATGTATGAACTGTGAAAGAATAAGCTTTATTCTATTTTGGTTTTAAGTAGAGCACTCAGTGGACTTCATCATTCAATGACAATATATGTACGCTGTGTAATGAATTAATGACTGTCTCCTTAAATAGAACTCAGAAATGTACCACCTTAAATTTCTTGTTATCTGAATGTTGTCTAGTTTATTCAACCAGAAACCGAGCAAGTAGGAAAATGTTAAAACAAAAAAGCAGATCTTAACATTAGCAGTAAATAAATTTGTGTAACAGTTCAGTCTGTGTAATATGATGAAATAAATCTACATCTTTTGGTGCTTCGAATTATACATGCAAACAACAATTACAGAGGCTTGATCCCACAGCATGTAGGCCTGGGAAAAAGCTATCTCAAACTCTCAGTGGCAATATGTGATTTTTAATACGGATTGTCTGAACTGATAGCATTTCTTAAGCAGAGACCCACAGCTTTGAATAAATGATTTGCCTATGACATCTTCTTCTTCTTAATGCACTAAACACCTGTGGCACATTTTCAGTACAATCTTGCCATTTCATTGGTGTGAAAAACTCTAAAATTAGATATATCTGGGATCAAATCCTGGCTTCACCATTTACAAACTCTGAGACAAGCTACATCAACTGTATGCCTCAGTTTCTTTAATTTACAAATAGGAAGTATCATCGTTGAATTGTTATGAGAACTGTTCATCTATGAAGGTGAATTTAGAGCAGTGTCTGGCACTCAGTAGGTGTTCAACAGATGGTAGTTATTATTGTAAAGTTGTCACTAATCTTAGTTTCATCATTTTATAAATGATAAAGCAGGAAGGATTAAAGGCTGCCAATCTCACGTGCACGTCTGGCTTTGGCCCAGGCTGGCCCCTAACCCAATGATGCCCAGAAGAAATATAATGAGTGTCACATACACAATTTAAAACTTTCAGTAGCAGCATTAAAGAAGGTAAAAAGAAACAGGTAAAATTAATTTTGAAAATATACTTTTTAACCATGTATATTTAAAATACTATCATTTTAACATGTAATCAATATAAACATTTAATCAAGTATATTACATTCTTTTTTCCTTACTAAAGCTTCAAAAATGTGATCTGTATTTTACATGTACAGCACATCTTAGTATGGGAGCTAAATTTTGATTAGGAAGACTTGATTTAGATTACATAAATTTACAGTTGAAAAAGCAAACTCATATATCCAAGTTGTCCCAAGCATATTTAGAATTTTTCTATTAAATGTAGTTTTTAGACTTAATTACATTTAAATTTTAGTTCTTCTGTCCCACTAGACACATTTCAAATTCTCAGTAGCCTCATAGATCTGGTGCCCCCCATTAGACAGTGTGGTTCTCGGCAGTCTCAAGCTCAACAGCACGCAATACACAAACCCTGCCACTGTACCCATGGTGAAGCTGAGCTGCATTTTCAGTGTCAGTGTTGGGATGCAGGGAAGTCTGAGCAAGATAGGACCAAGAAAAGGGGCTGAGTCCGTGTGACATCTGAAACCTGCTATAAAAGAGAAGAAACAATGGCAGGCTGGTAGTTAGAGTTAAGCAACCCAGAGCATATCCATAGCAACAGAAGCTCTGGCCATTCATGACCCTGCAGACTGCTTGGTCTCCTCTGTGCACTTTGCACAAGCCATTCATCTGGTTTCTAGTGCACATATTGGCCAGGGGTTAGAACACTCACGCAGGTGTCACAAACCACATCAGCACAGTTCTTTGTTAGAGACCAAGAAATAGAAATATTCAGCTCTGGGGAAGAGTATTACTCAGAACCAGTGTTCTCCGAATCAGAGGGTTTATTTGTTATTTTATTTTTATTGTATATGTTCCACAAAAAAATCTGATCTGACTTTAGAGTATAAAGCTTTTTTAAAAAGGTTTAACACCAAGTTCATTTATGCTTCAAGGACTACTTAGTAAGTACTTACTTTGTTTCAGGCTCTCTGTTAAGTACTAAGAACACAACAGTGAACTGTGGTAGATAAGCCTATGTCTTCATATAGTAGTATCTGATGTGGTTGTAGATTAGAAAATGGAAAACTCCATCTCAAGGTGATAGAGCTACACAAAAAGGGGCTAGGGAGCAAAAAGAGGAGTTGGCTGAGCCCTAAGCAAAGCATTGGAAAAGAGGGTCAGAAAAGACTTCTAGAAGAAAATGTTTAAATGGAAAAAGACTGATGAAAAATACTTCAGGGAAGAAACATCGGGGGAAAGGAAAAGAATGTAGGAAGGCCTGGGGGGAAAAGGCAAAGAGAGGAATGTTCAAGAACAATTTGGTGAGACGGAACCATCAGAACTGGGGCTAAATCAGAGTGATTAGGCTGGGCAGTAGTCAGATTATTCAGAGCCCTTAGCACAATGGGGAGCCAGTTAAGTGTTGGAGAATGCATGGTCAAATTTACATTTAAGAACCATCACTCTCGCTGAGATGTGAAAGATGGAGCGGAACGGGACAAGAGGCAAATGGGCTTGGTAAGATACTATCTAGGCAGAGATGAAGTTGGTCTGGGCCAGAGCTTTAGCAATGGGGGTGGAGAGAAGTGGATGTACCAGAGAGAAATTTAGGAGACAAGAATTTACAGGATTTAGTAATAGATTAGGGGAGACATAGGAAAGTCAAGAATTATGCCCAAGTTTCTAACCTGGTGATATTTCTATTCATTGGGTCAGTGGAAAAAGGAGATTGAATAGTTTATGGATAACAGTTCAGATTTAGCATGTTATCTTGAATTATCTTTGGGATAAACTAGTAGTAATTTATCATGGGTGGGTATAGCTACAGGTTTAAAGCCCAGGTAAAAAATCAAACTTTTTAATTTGATGGGATTCTTGGAATTAGCATGTAGAGAGTAATTGAAACTCTGGTAATATATGAGGACACTCAGGGGGACTGCAGAAGAGGAAGAGATGAAAGGCTAGCAAAGTCCCTATGGCGTGCTAATCTTAATGGGACAAACAGAGGAAACAAAGTATGCGAAAGAGATGGGCAGCCAAACAGGTAGGTGAATATTCTAGCAGCCAGAAAGTAGAAGGACAAAAGTATTTTAAAAACGAAGGAGTGGTTAAGGGTGTCAGAAGTAACAAGGTAGTTGGTGACTTTGTTTTGATTGTTGGTGAGGCCAGTTTCATTGGTGTGGTGGGGACAGAAACCAATTGGAAAGTAGGAGATGTGGACAGTTGCATTCTTTGGTTTCTTCCTTAAATTTCTCATCTTAATTTTCAACCAAAATGCAGAGTAGGAAAAGAGAATATTGTTTTTCTTATGCCCGTGGCCAGAACAACTCAGTATCACATTTCTGCCCTCGGTTTCTGAACTCAAGCACTACAGTGCAGAACAGCCAGTCTGTCTAAGGCAGGTGCCAAGCCTTTGCTGAGTCATTCTCTCCTGAACAAACTGGAATTTTAGAGAGACAAAGACCGGTTTTAATCTAGGTTCTTGGGAACCCCAGACTAGGAATGGAGAATAGACATGTACAATAGAGAAATTCCTCTCCTTATACTTCCTCTTTCCCCCTTTTGTGCTCTCCTTTTATTCTCCCTTTATTAAATTCCCTGTTAAAATGCAAGGTCTTTGAAAGTTCTTAGCATCTCCATTAAAGGCTGAGTTTTGTTAGACTGACTGAGAGATGGATTACAGACTGAGGACAGAAAGGGGCAAGGGCAGAAGCAAATGGACTACAAAACATGACTCTTGTTTATCTCACATTTTTTATTTAGTGTTGTGCCTATCAGCCTCATTGTTATACCAGTGATACTCTTTGAATATAACATTAAAGCTATTTCTGTTATATACGCTCTTACCCCTATTGCCATCCTCTGGAAAGTTTAGGTGGAGAAAGTATCAGTCTGATGAAAGAACACATTCTAAGGGTCATTTTTAGGAAATATCGTGTAATAGTGGTGGATCTTGAAAAACCTTTTGAGTGCAATGATCATCTTTTTAAAACTAGAATTTACTCTGAAGTTTATGTGACAAACAGATGGGTAGATGGATGAATGGATGGATGATAAGAAGGAGGGAAGAAAAGTGGGGACTGAGGGAGAAAGGGAGGAAGGGAAGGTGACCTCAAAAGAGGCCATGAGGTTATTATTGTTGCTGTCCTTGTTCTAACATGAGAACATACTACCTGCCATTCACTACATTTATGGTAGGGAAAGCACAGGTTTTGGAATAAGATGACTATTACCTTCTGAATTATGTTCCTAGGGAATTCACTTTCCTTTTCTGAGCCTCATTAATTCATCTGTCAAATTGTATCATACTGTGCACATTACAGGGATGTTATAAGCGTAACAGACCTTTTGTGTAAAAGATCATGTATGTAAATTATGATGCACTATACATACATTAGTTAATATTTTACATCTGAGTATAATTTATCTTCCTGGAAGGAGGATTGCCTGGATATAACCTATTGTGAACAAGTGTGAGAACTTTTAATACACTAATAGCCTTAGGCCTCAAATCCTGGAGAGCTTATTAGTGCTCATTAGTGCCCATGTAGTAAGTCCTCACTGATTCCTTTGAGCATTTTGTATCCTGTAATACTTTTCATACTGCTTTTGATTATTTCTCCCATACACTTCCCCCCAAAGTGCCCACATTTTTTCTTGCAAGCCCTTTCTCCAGGCTTAGCTCTTACATTTATAAATAATCCTACCCACTCCCACCCACTGGCATACTTTTAATCGCTGCTAATACTTGAGCATAGTTTTATGCTTCTACTTACTCTCCAGAACACTATGACAAACCTACTCCAAGTGCTAATTAGGACCAACTTGAACATATGTCAGCAGCCCTTTAACTGTTCTCTTTGAAACGGTTCCAGTTAGTCCTTTTAAATGAACTTCAGAAAAGAACTCAAATTAATTTGCTTCTCAATGTCCTATGGTTCAGACATTGGATTCCCCCCTCCCTGCGCCCCCTGCCTATAGTGACTTCTGGTTAGCAATCAAAGAGCTGCTTTCCTACATTATGGTTTTAACTCAATGTCCTGGGAATGGAAAAACTCAGTCATTTCTTCAAAATCCATAGTTATTTTTTGTCTTTACATTTCAACTTCCTCCAGATGTTTTCTCTTTCCACTGAAGCTACCTCCTGTTCTGTTTAGGTTATACTCCGAGGGCATAATACTTATGAAGAGTCTTACCAGAAAGTCTAAGACAGGAACACTTCTGTGGGGATTAAACTGCCCAAACTGGCTTTATTGTTTGTGGGTCCCAGTGCAAAAGGAAAATGCAGGGACATTTTTTCATTAAAAAAAATTTATTAAGACAGAAATAGCAGAACGTTGAATCAAGTACACAGCCCTCTGAACAAGGCCCTAGGCAACCGCACGGGTCACACACTCATGAAGTCCTATGTACAATCACTGTGTGTTGATACAAATTGACAGTCTTGGTCACTTTGTGTCTTAATCTTGGACTTCACACTTTAAAATATGTGACTTTGATCATCTCTGTCAGAGGCTCCTATTAGATATAAAGTTTTTAATCTAGTAACTTTGGATAACTTATTTATTTTTATGTGAATTTTCTGATACCCTATATTTTAGTGACTGTTTACCTTAGCTTTGGGTTGACAACTACATGGGCCATTTTAGGAAAGTTGAAGTCTCAAATAGGCATACTTTAATGATGACATTTAACCAGAAATTGCATTTATTGTAGTTTCATTTGTGAACAAAAGTACATTTATAATGTTGAAAGTTTCTAAAGTCTAAAAACATGGAGAGGATCCAAGATGGTGGAGGAGTAAGTAGATGTTACACTAACCTTCTCCTAGGACCAATCCAGAATTACAACTAAATTGTAGAGAAATCATCCTGAATAACCCAACTGAACACTAGCTGGAGAGAAGCCTTATAACCAAGGAGAGACAGAAGAAACCACTTCACCAAATGTCACCGGTAGAGAGTGTGGAGGTGGTGCAAGAAGGCTGGCTAGCCTCCATCAGGCAACAACTGGAGTTCTGGAGGATTTCCTCAGCCAGGGGGTTCCCACTGAGAAGTGTAGGGACTAAACCCCAAGCTGGGTCCCCAGCCTATAGCACCAGAGCCAGAAAAAAACCTAGGCAACATCCAGCTGTGAAAAGCAGCAGGGTGTCTGTCTACCAGAAAGAGGTGGATGGAAATGCAGAGAGCCTTTTAAAGGGCCAGTGCACAAACTTCATTTGCAGCCACTTACTCTGGGCTCTGGCAGCAGGAGGGCAGAGAAGACTAGAGAAGCTTGAGAAGAGTCTGGGGATAGTGGCTATGAGGAGTAAACTGAAGGATCAGCTACCAAGATCCCTATGCTGAGTTATCCCCCATGCTGCAGAAGCCACCTTTCTCAGGCAGAGCATTCCTCTCCAAGTGGCAGCAGCCCGAGGGAAAGCAATAGCCCCACCCACAGGAATTACTCTGTTTCAGGATGTGGTGCCTAAGCCAGGCTGCTGATTACAACTTGATCAGATTAACAAGTGATTGGTTTAATGGATGATTAGTTTAACACCTAAGGTAGAAAATACAAAGAAGCAGCCAAAATGGGAAGAAACAGACCCCAAATGAAAGAACAAGAGATTTTATAAGAACTGAATGAAATTAAGGCAAGCAATTTATCAGAGTTTAGAGTGATAATTATAAAGATACTCAACAGCATGAGAAAAGCATAGAAACTATTAAAAAAAGACCAGTCAGAAATAAAGAATGCAATATCTGAAATAAATAATACACTGGAATAAATAGACAGTAGTAGGTTAGATAAAGCAGAGGATCGAATCAGTGTTTTGGAAGATAAGGTAGAAAAAAACACCCAGGCAGAGCAGCAAAAAGAAAAAAGAATTTAAACAAAATGAGGAGAGCTTAGGAATAATTTTGGACAACAAGAAATGTAACAACATCCACATCATGGGAATACCAGAAGGAGAAGAAAGTGGCAAGGGATCTAGAATCTATTTGAAGAAATAATGACTGAAAACTTCCCTAATCTGCTGAAGGAAAAAGCCACATGAGTCCAGGAACCTGAGAGAGTGCAAAACAAGTTGGACCCAAAGAGGCCTACACCAAGGCACACCATAACTAAAATGATAAGGCTTAAAGAGAAGGAGAGAATCCTAAAAACTGCAAGAGGAAAGCAAGTAGTAACCTACAAGTGAGTACCAATGAAACTGGAATCTCATTTATCAACAGAAACATTTCAGTCTTGAAGGGAGTGGTGTGAAATATTCAAGGTGATGAAAAGCAAGGTCCTAAAACCAAAGCAACATCACCCAGCAAAGCTATCATTTAAAATTGAAGGAGAAATAAGGAGCCTCCCAGATAATAAAAGGCTAAAGGAGTTTGTTAACACCAAACCAGAACTGCAACAAATGTTAAAGGGCTTGCTTTAAGGAAAAAAAAAGAGAGAAAAAAATCAGAGGAAAATAGTCTAACAATAAAATGGCACTACATACATATCTATCATTCATCACTTTAAATGTAAATGGCTTAAATAGTAACACCAAAAGACATAGGGTAGCTGAATAGATAAGAAAACAAGACTCATGTATATGCAGCTTTCAAGAGACCCATCTCGGATCAACAGATACACACAGATTAAAAGTAAAGGAATGGAAAAAGATATTTCATGCAGATGAAAATGGGGAAAAAAAGCTGGAGTAACAGTATTTATATCCAACAAAATAGATATTTAAACCAAGGCTATAATAAGAGAAAAAGAAGAACACCACATAATGATAAAGGAAACAATCCAACAAGATTGTCCAACAAGAGAATATAATCCTAGTAAATATTTATGCACCCAACAAAGAAGCACCTAAATACATAAAGCAAATCTTCATGAACATAACAGGAGAGATTGACAGAAATACAGTCATAGTTGGGGATTTTAAGACACCCATTGACTTCAATGGATAGATCTTCCATGTAGAAAATAAACAAGGAGACAGTGACTTTAAACAACACACTAGATCAAATGGATTTAATTGATATCTTCAGAGCATTTCACCCCAAAGCAGTAGATTATACATACTTGTCAAGTGCACGTGGAACAATTTCTAGGATAGACCACAATTTGGGACACAAAACAAGTCTCAATTTAAGAATATTGAAATTATATCAAGCATCTTTTCTGACCACAATTCTATGAAACTAGAAATCAATCACAAAAAGAACACAGAAAAATTGCAAAGTCATGGAAGCTAAATAACATGTTATACAGTGAATGGGTTAGCAATGAGAGCAAGGAAGAAATCAAAAGATACCTTGAAACAAATGAAAATGAGGACACAACAATTCATAATTTGTGAGAGACTGGGAAAGCAATCCTAAGAGGGAAATTAAGTGCGTTATAGACCTATCTCAAAATGAAAAAAAAACCCTCATATAAATTATCTAACTTCACACTTAAAGGAGCTTGAAAAAGAACATCAAAGCCCAAAGTGACTAGATGGAAGGAAATAATAAAGACCAGAGCAGAAATAAATGAAATAGAATCTAGAAAAATGATAAAAAGATCAGTGAAGCCAAGAGCTGGTTCTTTGGAAAGATAAACAAGATTGACAAACCTTTAACCAGACTCATAAAAAAAAAAAAAACAACCTAGAGAGAGAGAGAGAAAGGACCCCCCAAAAAAAATCAGAAATGAAAGAGGAGGAATAACAACTGACATAAAATAGATACAAAGGATTATAAGAATATATTATGAACAATTATATGCCAACAGACTGGACTGGACAAAAAGGATAAATTCCTAAAAACATACAGTCTTCTAAAAATAATTCAGGAAGAATCAGACATTCTTAATGACGGATTACACCTAGTGAAGAAATTGAAGCAGTAATAAAAAAAATTCCCAACAAACAAAAGCCCTGGACCAGCTGGCTTCACAGGTGAATTTTACCAAACAGTGTGAGAACAACTAAATACATCTCCTTGTCAAACTATTTCATAAAATTTAAGAGGAAGGAAGCCTCCCAAACTCATTTTGAGGCCAGCATTATCCTAATTCCAAAACCAGGTAAAGACATTACAAAGAAAGAAAATTATAAGCCAACATCCCTGATGAATATAGATGCTAAAATCCTCAAAAAAGATTAACAGAGTCCCTGGTCGGGCGGTGGCTTCTGAGCCTTGCTGAGACTTTATTTGACTTCCACCAAGATGGAGGCATAGGTGGAGATACCATGCTTTCCACAACCAAGTTTAGAGACAACAAAATATTAGCAACAGAAAACACAGCCAGAACACAGAAAATTGAACTTTTCGTAAGTCTGATAACAACAAATTCTTCAGCCTGACTGGTAAGAGGGGCAAAGCCAGTAGCTGGCGGAGTGGGGTTGCACAGGAAAACTCGGTCAGAGGGACTCAGGCATGCAGATCTGAGGCCTGGGGTTGCAACGGGCGGACCAAGTGAGCAACCCAGTGAGCGGCCAGTGTACCCAGCGAGGGTGCAGGGCTGCGGGTTGACTGTGGTCCTGCATTCAAGCTCAGATAGACCAGCGAGGGAGTAGGCAGTGAGACGGTGAGACACCAAGAAGGTCCCAGTAGCGAGAGGCAGCAGAGGGGGCTGCCATTTCCCCGCTCTGACCCCGCCACCAAATACAGCATCACAACCCAGCGACCTGGGCGGCCCCGCCCTGGTAAACACTTAAGGCTCCACTCCTCATAATTAACGGACACGAACAGACCAAAAATGGCTCAAGAAAATCTCAAAGTCCCAGAGCCCATAAATCTAAGCAAACAAGAAATTGCCAACCTACCAGAGGCACAGTTCAAAACACTGGTGATCAGGATGCTCACAGAACTGGTTGATTTTAGTCACAAATTAGAGGAACATATGAAGGCTAAACTAATTGAAATGAAGGGAATTGCACAGGAAACCAATAGTGATGAAGAGAAAACTGGGACTCAAATCAAGGGAGTGGACCAGAAGGAAGAAAATAATGGCCAAACAGGAAAATATGAAGAAACAAGAATTTTAAAAAATGAGTTGAGACTTAGGAATCTCCAGGACATCTTTAAATGCTCCAACATCTGAATTATAGGGGTACCAGAAGGGGGAAAGGAACAGCCACAAGTGGAAAACTTATTTGAACAAATAATAAAGGAGAATTTCCCCAATCTGGCAAAGGCAATAGATTTCCAGGAAATCCAGGAAGCTCAGAGAATCCCAAAGAAGTTGGACCCAAGGAGGAACACACCAAGGCACATTATCATTACATTAGCCAAGATTAAAATGAAGGAGAGAATCCTAGAAGCAGCAAGAGACAAGGGGACAGTCACCTACAAAGGAATTCCCATCAGACTGTCAGCAGATTTCTCAAAAGAGACTCTACAGGCAAGAAGGGGCCGGAAAGAGATATTCCAGGTCATGAAATCCAAAGACGTACAGCCAAGATTACTCTATCCAGCAAAACTTTCATTTAGAATGGAAGGGCAGATAAAGCACTTCTCAGATAAGATCAAATTCAAGGAGTTCATCATCACCAAGCCCTTATTATATGAAATGTTAAAGGGAGTTACCTAAGAAAAAGAAGATAAAAAAGATGAACAGTGAAAGGACAGCAAACTCACAGTTATTAACAACCACACCTAAAACAAAAGCAAACTAAAAGAACAGCTAGATCAAGAGCAGAAACATAGAAATGAAGATCTCATGGAGGGTTAGCAACAGGGGAGTGGGAGGAGGAGAAGGGGGGAGAAGGTACAGAAAATAAGTAGCATAGATGGTAGGTAGAAAATAGATAGGGGAGGGCAAGAATAGTATGGGAAATATAGAATCTAAAGAACTTGAGACACATGGTCATAAACTAAAGGGGGGATTGTGGGGGCGGGGGAGTGCAGAGTGGAGGGGAATGAAGGGGGAATAGAACAACTGTAATGGCATAATCAATAAAATTAAAAAATTAAAAAAATAAAAAAGATTCTATTGTATGGACAAAAAATATTAACAAATCAAATATAGTAATATATCAACAAGATTATACACCATGATAAAGTAGGATTTATTTTGGGAATGCAAGGTTGGTACAACATTCCCAAATTAACAAATGTGATCTACCACATAAACAAAATGAAGGATAAAAACCACATAATCATATCAATAGATGCAGAAATAGCTTTTGATAAAATCCAGCACCTATATATGATCAAAACTCTCAGTAAAGTGAGAATAGAGGGAACATACCCAAACATAATGAAGACCATATATGATGAACCCACTGCGAGCATCATACCAACAGGGAAAAACTACAATCGTTCCCTTTAAGAACAGGAATAAGACAGGATATCCACTTTCACCTATCTTATTCAACATAGTACTGGAAGTTCTAGCCACAGCAATCAAACAAGAAGAAGAAATAAAAGGCATCCAAATTGGAAAGGAATAAGTAAAACTTTTTTTTTTTGCAAACAACATGATACTGTACCTAAAGAACCTCAAAGATTCCATAAAAAAACTACTAGAATAAATGAATTCAACAAAGTGGCAGGATACAAAATATCCAGAAAGCAGTTGCATTTTTATATGCTGATAATGAACTAACAGAAAGGGAAGTTAAGAAAATGATTCCACTCACAATTGCTTCAGAAAGAGTAAAATATCTAGAAATAAACTTAATTAAGGATGTAAAGACCTGTACTCAGAAAATTATAAGACACTGAAGAAGATACAAATAAGTGGAAGCATGTATCGTGTCCATGGATAGGAAGAATAAACATTAAAATGTCCATACTACCCCAAGCAATCTACAGATTCAGCAAAATTCCTATCAAGATTCCAATTATGTATTTCACAGAACTAGAGTAAATATTCAAAAATTCATATGGAACCACAAAGGCCCCACATAGCAACAGCAATCCTAAGAAAGGAGAAGTTAGGGGAATCATACTATCTAATATCAAACTATACTACAAGGCCATAGTAGTCAAAACAGCCTGATGTTGGCATAAAAACAGACACATAGATCAATGTAACAGTATAGAGAGCCCAGAAATAAACCCACATATTTATAACCAATTAATATTTGACAGAAGAAGTACATACAGTGGGCTAAAGATAGTTGATTCAATGAATGGTGCTGGGAAAATTGGACAAATACGTGCAGAAAAATGAACCTTAGACCACCTTCTTACACCGCACACAAGAATAAATTCAAAATGGATCCAAGACTTAAATGTTAGACCCAAAACTGTAAAAATCCCAGAAGAAAACATGGGCAGCAAAATCTTGGTTATTGCTTGTAGAAATTTTTTATTGGATATATTTCTCCAGACAAGGTAAACAAAAGAAAAAAAATGGGACTATATCAAATTGAAAAGTTTTTGCACAGCAAAGGAAATCCTCAACAAAATAAAAAGACAACCCACATAATGGGAGAATGTATTTGCCAATGTATCTAATAAGGGGTTAATATCCAAAATGTATAAGGAACTTACAAAACTCAACACCAACAGAACAAACAATCCAGTTAAAAATGGGTAAAGGACATGCATAGACACTTCTTCAAGGAAGACATACAGATGGCCAATAGTTGTATGAAAAGATGCTCAATGTCACAAATCATCAGAGAAATGCACATTATAACTATGATGAGATACCATCTCACAATTGCCCAAAAGGCTATCATCAATAAATCAACAAACAAAAGTGCTGGCAAGAATGTGGAGACAGGGGAACCCTTTTGCACTGTTGGTGGGAATGCAGACTGGTACAGCCGTTGTGAAAAGCAGTATGGAGATGCCTCAGAAAATTAAAAATGGATCTGCCTTTTGATCCAATAATCCCACTTCTGGGAATATATCTGAAGGAACCCAAAACACTAATTCGAAAGAACATAAGCACCCCTATGTCCACTGCAATATTATTTACAATCACCAAGATATGGAAGCAGCCTGACTGTCCACCAATAGATGAGTGGATAAAAAAAACTATGGGACATTTACTCAATGGAATTCTACTCAGCTATGAAAAAGAAGAAAATTTTACCCTTTGCAACAGTATGGATGAACCTGGAGAACATTAAGCTAAGTGAAATAAACCCGTCAGAGAAAAACAAATACCTTATGATCCCACTCATATGTGGAATCCAATGAACAAACTGAACTAACAAGCAGAACAGAGACAGACTCATAGATGGAGAGCAGATGACAGCTAGTGGGGTAGAAGAGAGAGGTTAGGGGTGGAGGGATTGAGCGAAAAGGACTCATGGACATGGGCAATAGTGTGGTGACTGCTGGTAGGAGGGTGATATAAGGGGACTAAATGGTAATGGAAAAAAATACAATAAAGATTAAATTAAAAATAAAATAAATATTGTCCAAAAACAGTAGAAAGGTATAAACATGAAAGAGTATGCAGTCTGGTAAAACCCTGTAAGTATATTTCATGCACGTTTGGGGGCAACCTATGGTATCGCAATTGATTGTAAAATATATTTAATGCTAAATTTGATGGCATCATTACAGTGCTTTGTGTTCTCACATGCATATTTTCAGACCTTCTCCTCCTCCACCTGGGCTAGCCACCACTTAGCCCTGCAGGAAGCTGAGTTTCTATGCTTATCTGCTAGGCTAGGGGAGAGCAAGTGGTGTTGATTTTGCCGTATGTGGCCAATTATGTTGACCTTTATGAGATCAAGCCGTGGCAGGACCAGGAAGCTGAGTCCCCCTCCCATTTGCATCTCCTTCGAGAGAGTGTAGCACATTGCCATTGTGTCAGTTTGTGGTCATATATTTCACTCCCCAGCAATGCACATCTTGAAATACTGTGATTAGCATCCCTAATTCCTAAAAATTGACTTGCCTTGTTAGAAGTAGGGAACTGTCGCCTAAAATACGTCACCTACTGTTCGAAAGGGTATTATTTTAGTGCCCTGGGGATAGGAAAAGTTTTCAACCCACCAGTGCAGGGATTAGTTTTATTTTAAAGTATTCGAAGTGTTTTAGATAACTTAGCTAAGAATGATCCCGGTTCAGTGGCCTCCCTAGAGTCTTTAAAAATGTGCTATGAGTCCTTATCTGACAACAATGTGTAAAAATGCCTGCATTCTGTATGTATTTGAACATCAAGATCTATCTCCTTTATATGTCAGAGAAATTAAAGCACCTCTGCATCAACTAAACACAGAGGGCAATATCGCGTGAATAAATAGCTCTCTCTTTGAATAGGGTTTCTGACTGAATTATCTAGAATTAATCATATGTCTATTGAATAGCAAGTGCACTTTTCCTTGTTTTTCATATCTCTGTCCACTAAGCAAATAAAGGCCTTTCTCCTTTTATTAATTGGGGGTATTCATAATTGCTTGTATAATTTTAGAGAGGTACATAATTTTCAACAGCTTCTTGAACTGTTGACTGACTTAACCAGTCGGATCAGTTTATGGGTTTAGACTCAGTCTGAGTCAATAGCTAGTGTGAATAGATTGTTTTTTTAAATCATTGAATTAACTATTTTATTCTTTGAACAGAGTTGGCTAAAATAACCAGAGTTTTCAGTGGTAATTCAGAGATAGTCTGTTTTCTGTTTCATTTCTGTACATGTGCAATGAAGACACATGCCCCAAACATATGAAGAAAACATGTATTTTCACTTTTCTTCATGGTTCTTTACCCGGACAGGAAAGAGTGATATACTGTCCCCTGAATACCAACAGCATTGATGAGAGCTGGCATCAGAGAGCTTCCACCCTCATTCATAATTGCAACTTCCCTTCCTAAATCTTATTTTTCAGAGGGAGGAATGGAGACATAGAAAAAGAGAACCTATATTAACTAGTTAAATGGCTTAGTCAAATAGCCATTTTGCTTCTGTGAGTTTCTAAGGTATTCTCTGACACACCTTACTAATGGTCACTCACAGAACAGCTGCGTGTGGACTCAGCCTAATTCAACAGTTGTTCTCCCAGTTATTGCTCGAATTGCAGGCTGCCTGTCTTCCTGTTTACACCTGTAACTCTTCACCATTTCATGTAAAGGAGAGCTCTCGGACGATATAGTTAAAGAAGTCAGGTGTCATGTTAGCATATTCAAGTCACAGGTTACTCATCTTTCTCTACAAAGATGTGATTGGTGCATGTTGGTTAGAGGAGAGTCATAAACTAAAGAAAGCTATGTACTTTAGGAGGCAGCTATTGTGAGTATGTTACTTGGGGGTTTGATTGAAGAAAAGCTCTTAGGCCCTGAACTATCAAAAAAGAAAGTTAAAGGTACTAGCAGCTCACTGTGTAAAAGTAAGTAATTATTTTTTATAAAAAATAATGTGTGGAGCAGGGTTTCTCAGCCTCAGGACTATTGACTTCTTGGACTGCATAATTCTTTGGTGTGAGGGGCTGGTTTGTGTATTATGGGTTAGCAGTATCCCTGACCTCTACCTATAAGATGCCAGTAGTTTACCCTCTCCCAACTGTGACAGTTCAAAATGCTTCCAGACATTGCCAAATGCTTTCTGAGGGGCATAACTGCCTTCTGTTGAGAACGACTGTTACAGAGCTTTCCAATATTAAAACCATTTGGACCTCTCAACAACTGTTAGGGATTTTTTAAACTATTTTACAAAAAGGAAACTGAGACTAAGAAAAGGGAAGTGACTTGCCCAAGGTCTTACAAGTAGTATATAATGAAGTTGGAATTCAAACTCAGACAGGTCTTCTAATGCCATTCAAGGTGCTCTTTTTATTACACTAGTAAAGAAACACATTGTATCATTCTGAATCTGACTACCTTCACTTCACTTTTCTGCTTCTTCTTCTGTTATTTGTGTTTTCTAGCTTTACATTAAAAGAATGGAACCAAAATAATTTTCACAGTCCCGAGAGGTACTTAATGTTCACTTACTTTTAGTAAGTAGCAATTTCTCATTTGGTCTTTAGTCCCAATAGCACCAACTTTTGATATGTTCACGTGATTCAATCAGGTCACTGTTGAAAGCTGTAATTTTTTTCTAAGAAATCATCATAGATTCCATTAACATGGAAGGAATATCTTTATTTCAGTATCAAATTTCTCTTCAACTTAAAATTTCTTGAAGCATGAAGTCCACATGAACAATTCACACTCAAACTTGTTTTATTAAAAAATAGAGTCAGCTCTGACTGGTATAACTCAGTTGGTTAGGTGCTGTCTTGCAAAGCAAAAGGTCACTGGTTTGATGCCTGGTCAGAGCATGGGCCTGGTTGCAGGTTTGGTGTCTGGCTGGGGCGTCTTTGATGAGAGCAACCAATCAATATTCCTCTCTCATATTGGTGTTTCTCTCCCCCTCTTTCTCCTTCCCTTCTCCTCTCTCTCTCTCTTAAAAAAAAATAGACTCACTTTCTTGATAAAATTTCTTGGCAGTCAAGAAGAGAAAAGTTTAAAAGGTATCGTCATATGTAAATAAAGAAATGCCTCTAAGAACTAACCTCATATTGGTCTGCTTTACACATTAAAACATGTTCAATGACCAAGGCTAGAGTTTATTTATGCTTCACCAAAATGAAACCTTGGTTACAGTACCAGAAATAAAATGGCACATTCCTTTGTCATGAGTCAAACTTTCTCCAAATAAGTGAGTAGCAGGCTCTCAGGCTTGTTTAAGTTCCAATAATCATTCATGATAGAACCTATTTTGAGGCCTACGAGTAGCAGCAAGTCAACTCTGAATGAAAGATTTCACCTATTCAGCAAATATTTCAGTAAAGAGACTAAGGAGATTGTTCTGATTTACACTTAAGATATTTCTCTTTTAAAAAGGAAGATGGACAGTATGAACCTGCCTTTCATGCTAAGGAATAAGGAAGTGCAGAGCTTCTTTTATATGCTAGTGGCATTTCTAAGGCTTAAAGAATAACAACAGTTCAAAATTCCTCAGAAAGTTTATCATAAAATTGCCATATGACCCAGCAATTCTCTTCCTAGGTATATGCCCCAAAGAACTGAAAACTGGGACTCGAACAGATACTTGAATGCAAAAGCTCTTAGCACCATTATTCACATTAGACATAAGGTGAGAAAAAATTCAAGTATTCATCAGCAAGTGAATGGACAAACAAAATGTGGTGTCTATAAACAATGGAATGTTATCTGACCTTAAAAAAGAATGATGTTCTGATACATGGATAACTCTTGAAAATTTTTCCAACAACATGGATAAATCTTGGAAATAGGCCGAGTGAAATAAGCCAGACTCAAAAAGGTAAATATTATATGATTCAACATATATAAAATATCTAGAATAGGCAAAATCATAAAAACAGAAAGCAGATTAGGGGCTATGGTGAATCAGGGGATGGGAGAAGAAGGCCTTACTTTTTAATATCCACAGACTTTCTGTTTGGGATGATGAAAAGTTTTGGAAATAGACAGTGGTGATGGTTGCAGAACATTGTGAATGTAATTAGTGCCGATGGATTATACATTGAACAGTGGTGAAATGACAAATTTTATGTTATGTATATTTACTACTCAAAAGCAAAACTAAGGGAAAAAATATTAACATAGTGGATAAAAGGCTAAAATCCCTACTGCATAAACCAATTTGAAAACTGTAAGGAAAACCTCAATATCTGACAAAAAAATGAATGAAAGAAACAAATAGGCAATTTACAGAAGGAATATTAAGGATCGATAAATATATGGAAATATAATAATATGATCACGGTATCTTTTTTGTAATAAGATAAATATAAAGACAAAGGAGGTAACAGATACCATGCAAAAGGGCAGACCAAAAACTGTCATCTTTTTAAAGCAATGCAAATGTTAACAATATCCACCAAAATTTTATTAATATTCCTTCCCTTTGGCCTAGCAATATGACTGCTAGCAATTAACCTGAGGGTCATCATACCCATGCAGGAAATATATAGGGGGACCCCCAAAAACCTGGAATTATCATCTGGAGGGTGGGCCCCTTGTGGTACAGGCTTCCTTCGCTAGGTGAGTGTTCTAGGAATCCATCTGTAGCGGTTTACCAGCTGGTATTTTTGTGAAAGGCTGCATTCGGCTTCAGCGAATTTTT
This sequence comes from Artibeus jamaicensis, assembly GCF_021234435.1. Taxonomy (NCBI): domain Eukaryota; kingdom Metazoa; phylum Chordata; class Mammalia; order Chiroptera; family Phyllostomidae; genus Artibeus; species Artibeus jamaicensis. Next base: position 8,616,951 of record NW_026522046.1, on the reverse strand, counting down.
TTCGAAGACTGAATGCATTTGCCTATTTCATGATGGGTGATTTATGAGTACACCCGCTCACACACCTCTGAGTATTCAGCAGTTTTTGACCCCAAATGGCATGACCCCTTATATCCCACCCTCCCTATTCACCTGATCTCACCCAGTGACTTTTCTTTTTGTTTCCCTGGATGAAAAAAGTCCTCAAAAGGAAATGTTTTGCTAATGTGGAAGAGGTGAAACAAACAAACAAAAACAGCAGAAATACTAACATGCATCAAAATCAGCGAGTTTAAAAAGTATTTTGAGCAGTAGAAAAAATGTTTCAAAATGTATATTGCATCAAATGGAGAGTATTTTGAAGGTTACTCAAGTTTAAACATGTAAGAATAAATACACTATTTTTTATAAATAAATTCTGGGGTTTTTGGGTCCCCCCTCATATATGTGCTGGATGTTCTTTATACAGCCTAAATGTTGTTGGCCATGGGGCCCCTGCATGATGGAGTGAGTACTGTGACATTATTAAAATTTTTATCAAAGAGAATACGTAAAGGTGAAATACTGAATGGGCAAATGTTCACAATATGTTGTTAAGTGAGAAAAGAAAAAAGTTAATGATTCTTTACAGTATTGAGATGATGAATGATTATTAAGCTTTTCTATCTTTCGTATATCCCCATTTCCTATAGTGAATATGTATGATGAACAGAAGTGCCATGTAAAAATAAACATTAATAAAATAAAAACTAATGTCCTGAGGCCATGTTTGGTCAAGAAGAGTAGTGAGCATCAGGTAGAGGAAGCAAGAGCCAGAGCAGTCCCTCTTTGCACCACCTGTCCCCCGGCCCCTCTACTCCATAAGACTCGGTGGTCTCCCAGCACTGGGAGGAAAGCCTGCAGTAACACTGAGCCCAGGAAACCCCACCCACACACCAAAGAAGATCACATCAGCCTAGATGGACATCTGGACTCAAATTTAAAGAAAATTACTCTGCTGATTTTACTGGTCACCCTTATTGAAAGTCCTGTATGCATTCTTGTCCATTAGCCACATGAGATGAAAATGTCCTAATCTCCTTGAAATTTACTTGCCTTCCTGAGCTGTGCTTAAATCATGCACAGGTTAGCTGCATAGGATTCTGTAGAGCTGTAACCATTATATTTTGAATAAAAAGTGAATAATAAATTATTTTCTTCAAAAACATGTTTAAGTGGAAATCCTTATAAATATATAAAATTAAGTCACATTTAGGTCTGCATTTAATGAATACCTTTAAATAAAAATTGGTGGCTTTCATCAAAGAATCCACTAGATTTATGATCATCAAAAAATGTTTGTGCTATCATGCTGTGGAATTATAAACTCCTTGAGATTAGGATGTATTCTTCCCTTTGTAAATCTTACTCTTCTAATTATAAAAATTAATGTCTGTTTACTTTCAGCACTTTAGGAAATATACATAAAAATAAGTTAAAAATTATTAACATTTCCTCCACCTAGATATACTACTGTAAATACACAGTGGGGCAAAATAGGTTTACAGGCATTCATATGAGAAATAATATAATAACTAATAAATAATAATACAAGAATAAATGGTGTTTTATATACTCATGACTGTAAATCTACCTTGGCCTCACCTTGTATGGTAGAATACATCTTTTCAGATCTTTTTCTATACACATTTATTTGACACTTTTTTTAGAAAAAATATTTTTTTACTAATGGCTTATAACCTGCATTTTATAACTTAGTATTTTAGAAAGTATTTTTGTGTCATTAAATTTTTTTACATGATTTTTAAGAGGGCATGGTTTTCTTCACTCAGGCCTTTTGTGCTTTACTCCTCCGGTCCCCTTACTTTCAGACGGAGGTTGTCTCCAGCTATACCACGGTGGACAAGGTTGTCATACACATTTCTGTATTTCTCCACATTCATGGTCACTTCCTTAGGACAAATTCCTAGGAGCAGAATTACTATATTAAATTTATGAATGTTAATGCTTGTCATTCATATTGTAAAATTACCCTCAAGAAAGGCACAATCAGTCTGCACTCCCACCAGAAGTGCAGAGTAGAACTGATTTTCCAACACCTGCACCGTCACTGCTTTCACTGAGAAAATAAAGTCAGATTGATAAAAGGAAAATAGTATCTCATTATTGTTGGATAATGCATTTTGTTGACTACTACCGAAGAACTTTTTTTAAAAGATTTTATTTATTTATTTTTAGAGAGAGTGGAAGGGAGGGAGAAAGAGAAGGAGAAAGACATCAATGTCTCACATGCCCCCAGGCAGGGACCTGGCCTGCATCCCAAGGATGTGCTCTGACCAGGAGTGAACCAGCCACCTTTTGGTTTGCAGACCGATGACATCAAACCCACTGACCTGCACCAGTCAAGGCAGAACTTTTTTTTTAAGGTGAACTTTTTATATGATAATTGGTCACTTATAATTATTCTTTAAGAAATTTCCTCTCTTTGCCCTTCGTTCCTTTTTTTCTCATGTTAATCTGTTTCTCATTGACTTACAAGAGCTCTTTTTATGTTAAGAATATTGCAGGAAAGCCCATTTCTTGGACTTTATCTCTTCTACAGTATCTAGTAAAGAGGTAGGCAGATGGGGATGTGTCTTTACAGGAGAACTTTATACCATGTCTGTGAATCAATCAATTATATGTATTCCTTTGGTTAAAATAATGTGGAAATCACATTATTTCACTTATTATCTCTCATCTCAAGCACTGAATGTGATCATTTCAATATTTCAAAGGATAAAAACAGCCCAAGGCTCACAGAAGGAATTTAAAGGAATTAGAGCTATTAAAAAAAAGTGAGGTGGAAAGAACTTAAATTGTAACCAAAAAGAGAGAGAGAGGGGTTCTTGGGTTCTTGAGTTGCACTGAGTTGGGTTCTTCTATGTAATTTTAATGTACCCTTTCTTAGAAGTTTCTAACCAGAGCAACAAGAGGATGGCAGAGAGAGGGTATTTTATTTTTGTGCTAGCAGTGGTTGGATACCCCTGAGCCCAGGGGGGATGAAGGAGGACAGTGGGGCCTCGGATCAGGCCTCATGCTCACCAAAGGCCTCCAATGGACGAATGGTCCAGTCACAGAGATATTCTGACAGGTCATAGAGAGGGGAGCTACAGCACCCAGAACCAGGCTGTGCCACCCGGAATGCACTGCAAAGTGACAGACAGTTTTATAAATATACTTTTTGTATAAACAATCATATAGCACTGTATATTGTGTGTGTTTAAAGCATTAATATATTAGGTATTTGTACTATAAATATAGCACTAAAAGGGCTATATTTTAAATGTAAAACAATTTTGGTAACTCTGTTTTAAAGCAGTTTAACAAATCAGGAGTGTGAAAATATGAGAGGGCCTGAGCTTTGTCTAGACTCTGCCTGGAGTTTGTCATGTAATAACAAATTGGAAATGCTGAAAATTCCCTTGTAGGGTTTGTCAATTTGCAGATTATTTACCTGGATATGTAATTGAGCAACACTGTGCCTGGCCTGCTAGTTGTGATTATGGGGGCCTCCCAGGGGATCATATTAATACCAAAATTACTTAGCTTTTTATTAATCAATTATGTGCTGCTTTATTTAGAGGATGTAGGGAGTTCACAGCAGTAGAGAATCCACTGGAGCTTTAAAATTTCTTATTAAATCTTCTGAAGGTTTTTTCCCAAATGTGATTAATAACATAGTTCTATGACATGATAAGAAAGCAAAGTATACCATTTGTAATTCTAAAGGAAAATTACAGGTGACTTAACTCCAAAAGCAGCAATAATTAGAATAGCAAGAGGTACCAAGATAAAACAAATTAAATCCTTTGGGCATCTTGTGGTTGTTTTGGAGAAATCATTACCTACTTTAATCATCTGGATTACATGTGTTGGGAATGCACTGGTGATTAGGGGTTTGATGGGTGTGTAATTTGGCTCTGGGTGTCAATAGGATCACAATTCTAGACAGTAAATATGGCCAGTTACTGACGATGCCTGCATATCAAAGTGGAAATAATCTTGCAAGTTGTGACTTGGACCTCATCAATATATTTATGCTAATTAACTTTTTTATGCAAGAGAACATCATTGATTTCTCTTTGAGAATTTATTTTGGGAGGAGTATGTATACACACACTATATATATATATATATATATATATCCACATATATAGTATATATGTGTATATGTATATAACACATATTTATCTTTGGGAGTATAATTTTCTCTTTTTATTTTTTAAGTTTTAAAATCCTTCCTAGTAAAAATGGACTGAGATATAGAATATTCACACTAATATTTTTATTTGCCTACTTGTTTTCTTTAAAAAGGCTAGTCTTTCCTGTTGGTTAATCTCAATGTTACAGGAAAATTGTACCTTGGTGTACTGGTTAACACAATTTTATTAACAGTATAACTGCACCCTGATTAGACCATATGAGACACAGACAGGGTAAAGCCTGGTACTGAAGAGAAGGGTAGGAGGATTCATTTAAGTAATAGATGTACTTTGAGCCTAACATGTGCCAGACATGGTACCAGATACCCTGGGTGAGTTTTCTTACCTGCTATATGGCAAATACCAAAAGTTGCTAAGCTCAACTCAGTCTTCATTGGGAAGCCACAAATTCAGGCATGTCTTTGTTGGGTTTGAAGTTTAAGATTAAGTGGATGACCAAAAAAATTTTCTCATATGAATTTCCCAAACCTTAAACACTATCAGAAAACAATATTAACCTTGTGGAGAATGAAACTAACTTAAAATAGTCAGTATTTTAAAAGTTTTGGTATTTATAATACAGTTATTATAGTTTTGCAGCAGAAAAGTAACCTGCTCTTTACCTCCTAGAAAAATGACCAAAAGGGAAAGATGTGATGATACATCTTCTAATAGAGAAAATTTATACTTCAAATTTATCAGAAATGAAGATGAGGAAAGGAGTGACTGAACTTGGTTATCTATTCTAGTGGTCAGAAACAAGACACAAATGCAGCAACAGTATCAAAAACCATGTATAAAAAACAGGATCTAAATTATCACTTGCATGACCTGCCTCACACCTCACCCTAATTCAGGCCTGAACAACGTGTTTCCAGCCCACTAACCTCTGGCAACCATTCTATCCTCCCACGGACAAATGAGTGTCGTGTTGGGTGTGGTCCCAGGAGCCTGAGCTGGATGAGAACTTGCTGCCTCACCCAGCTCAGGCTCCATCTTGCAGGTACAACAGGTTCTGACCAAAGGGAATACTGAAAGCAGGGTCCTAGAGAATGGTAGGTCGGACTCAATCAACAGTCCATGCTGAGTTATTCTCTGAATAGGACGAAAGGTAGAAAGACAAAGTAAAAAGTGAAAGGGACAGAGACAAAGGTTGCTGCTGAATGAGGATGTGGGGGAGGTGAGCCTGCAATAATCCCTGAATCATCTGGGGACAGCTGCATGGTCTTTTCTTATCCACTTTTCACAGCTGTTATGAGAGCTCTGGGAGCTTTGAAAGTGAAAGCCAGAGGCAAACCATTTGTTTGGGCTTTTCTAATCATATGACAATGTACATAGCCAAACCTACATGTTTTCCCCACAATCATCAACCTGATACTACCTTTAATTCAATCTTGAGGCAAATAAGGTCAAGATACTGGCCATATGCACGCCTCTCTGGAAGATTTCTGGTGTTAGACATCCAGTGGGAGGACAATCACAATTGGGTTAAGAATGGCCTTAGTCTTGTCCTGTACTGGACCAGGCAAGTCTATACCTGAGGCTCAAAAAGGCTGAGTGAATTAACCAAGAAACTGGTAAAACTGTGAATGGGTTCAATGCAGGAAGGCTGTAAAGAGAGAGTTCGAAAACTCAAAGAGTCAACAAGATTAGCAGCCTCCAAAACAACCAGAAACTATTTCTCCTATGCATTTCCAAACCCACCTCTTCCCAAGGGTGAGGCTTTTTCCATTGTGCATGGACACTCAAGTGAAAACACAATCAGGGAAATTCTGCTCAAAAGAGTCTGCTATTGGACTTTTTGCCAAGACGGAGGCATCGGTAGATATGTTTTGCTTCCTCACACAAACAAAAAAAAGACAACAAAAAAATTAAAACCAAGAAACAACCAGAACTGCCAGAAAATTGAACTGCATAAAAGCTCAACAACCAAGGAGTTAAAGAAAAAACATTCATCCAGACTTGTAGGAGGGGCAGAGACAGGCAGTCAGGGTGGAGAGGACACATAGCAAGGCAGCGGACCAGGCATGCTAGGTGACAGCTGGTGGACCAGGCTTCCCCACATTTATGTGTAGATAAGCCAGGAGGAATAACTGGAAAGAGAGACAGACTGCACAACCCAGGGTTCCAGTGTGGGAAACTAAAGACTCAAAAACCTCTGTCTGTAAAAACCTATGGGGATTGCAGTGGAGGAATAAACTCGCAGCCTCACAGGAGAGTTCATTGGAGAGACCCACAAGGTCCTAGAACATATATAAACCTACCCACCTGGGAGTCAACACCGGAAGGGACCAGTTTGCTTGTGGGTAGCAGGGGAAGTAACTGAAAGCTGAGCCAGTAGCATTGTCGTCCCCCCCCCCCCGGGCCCTCTGCTAAATATAGCACCACAACACAGCAAAGTGGGTTGCCCTGCCCTGGTGAATATTTACGGTTCTGCTCCTTACAGTGTAATAGGAGTGCCCAAAGAAAGATGGTCCAGATGAAAGAACAGATCAAAACTCCAGAAAAAGCACTAAGCAATGATGAGATAGCCAACCTAACAGATCAAAGTTCAAACCACTGATAATCAGGAGGCTCACAGAAATGATGGAACAGAATAAAGAAACAAGAATTCAAAAATATGAGGAGAGGCTCAGGAACCTCTGGGACAACTTTAAGTGTCCCAACATCTGAATCATAGGGGTGCCAGAAGGAGAAGAGGAAGAGCAGCAATTAAAAACTTACTTTAAAAAATAATGAAGGAAAACTTTCCCAATATAGCAAAGGAAATAGACTTCAGGAAGTTCAGGAAGTTCAGAGTCCCAAAAAAGTTGGACCCAAAGAGGAACACACCAAGACAGATCATCATTAAGTTACCCAAGATTAAAGATAAGGAGAGAATCTTAGAGGAAAGGAGACAGTTACTTACAAAGGAGTTCCCATAAGACTATCAGCTGATTTCTCAAAAGAAACCTTACAGGAAGAAGGGGCTGAAAAGAAGTATTTAAAGTGATAAAAAGCAAGGACCTACATTGAATATTACTCTATTCAGCAAAGCTATCATTTAGAATGGGAAAGGCAAATAAAGTGCTTCCCAGACAAGGTCAAGTTAAAGGATTTCATTATCTCTGAGCCCTTATTACATGAAATGTTAAAGGGACTTATCTAAGAAAAAGAAGAGGATCAAAAATACAAACAGTAAAATGACAACAAACTCACAACTACCAACAACTGAACCTGAAAAACCTAAAACCAAAACAAACTAAGCAAACAACTAGAACAGGAACAGAATCAGAGAAATGGAGATCACATGGAGGGTTATCAGTGGGGAGGGGGCAGGAGGAGAATGGGAGAAAAGGTACAGGGAATAAGAGGCATAACTGGTAGGTACAAAATAGTCAGGGGTAGGTTAAGAATAGTATAGGAAATGAAGAAGCCAGAGATCTTATGTGTACGACCCATGGACATGAACAAAGATGGGGTGGGAGGACAATGCTGGTTGGAAGAGGTTACAGGGTGGAGGAAGTAAAGGGGAGAAAAAAAGTGGACAACTGTAATAGCATAATCAATAAATACACTTAAACAAAAGAGTCTGCTTTGTACCTGTCTTTCTCTGACTGGCCTATTTCACTCAGCATAATGTTCTCCAGGTCCACCCATACTGTTGTAAAGGGTAAAATTCTCTTCTTTTTTACGGTTGAGCAGTAATTCTATTGTGTAAATGTTCCATAGTTGTTTTACCCACCTATCTACTGACGGAAAATTGGGCTGCTTCTATATCTTGGTAGCTATAAATACTGCTGCAATAAACATGGGGTGTGTATGTTCTTCCTAATAAAAACAGACTCATAGATAGAGAGCAGGATATCAGGTAAGTGGGGGGAGGTTAGGAGACTGACCAAAAAGGAAAAAGGACTCATGCACATGGAGAACAGTGTGGTGATTGCAGGGGGCAAGTGGTGCGTAAAGGGACTAAATAGTAAAAGAAAAAATACAATAAAAATTTTTTGAAAGAGTCTCTGCATATGTATTGCTACCTCTACCACTACCACCAGCACCACCAAATTCATATGGACACATGTCCCAAGAATAGTTTGTCCAGTGAGTTAATCAATTGAAAACAAACCTTCCTTCTGGAAGTTTCAATGCTAGAAAGTTTTCTGCCCATTGTAATGAAAACTGAGGAAGCTGATGCTCCAGAATCCACATCCTCCTTGTATCATTACTATGTAAGAGGCTGAGGAAAAGGTATAAATAAGAGAGAGAGAAAAAAAAGGAAAAGAGCATTTTTTATGCTTGCATGTATTTAATTTCTTCATAATGATAGCCTATACTTTTAGGAGAAGTAAATTAACTTTGTACATTGTTTAAGGAATATTGTATATGTTGGGTCAAATGAGGGATAAGGAATAGTTTTGCCAAAGGCAACTGTTATCAAGGTTCTGAAATTAATTGGATGCTTTAATTGAGGTAGATTACTAGCTAAAGCTTGCTTGAATACAGTAATTCTCCTATTAAATTATCTTTGAATAATTACCTGAAATTTCTCAGCTGCAGGGACTGATGGCTATTTAATTGCACAGTGATGTTGCTATATAATTACTTAACAAGGTGTCCTGTAATAGTTTAATTCCCTTTTTACTGAAAAAATGTAGATGAAAAGTAACTACAAATACCCTTTCTCATAAAAAACAAATTGCTGTAGATTTTTTCTTCAAATTATTTAATATTTTAAAGTAAATGAAATTATTTCTAAATTTATACTTATAATTTAAGTATTGATGATTTTTTAAAGTAGAATAGAGACTCTCTGATATGTAATGCATTAGATAACATTTCAAAAGGTTGGAATTGTTGGTTTTAATTTTTTCTTATCATGAGCATTTCATGTCTCATTATTGAATACCCAAGAAAAAATACATTTCTCTTCACTATGACTGCATATTTTATTTAAGTTTTTCAAATTAGGTTTGAAAAACTTAAATAAAGGTCATATACAGTCATTAAATTTATAATTAAATATATTGAAATATAGCCCTAAATCATATGACAACATGGTGGAAAATTTAATGAATTGCCTCAAATTATTTGGCCAACAACTTCAAAGTAGGGAGTTTCCATCAAGATGTCAATTTATTAACATTTAGAATATTGTTACAAATGTTACTGGTATATCAACAACAAATAGTATTTGACCCTTACCAGATGTATCTTATTGACCTTACCAGATGTATCTTATTGACCTCTTAGTAATCTAATCTGATACTCAAATCAAAAGCAAAGGACAGCCCTGGCTGGTGTAGCACAGTGGATTGAGCACGGGCCTGCAAACCACAGGATCGCAGTTTGATTCCCAGTCAGGGCACATGCCTGGGTTGAAGGCCAGTTCCCGGTAGGAGGTGCACAAGAGGCAACCATACATTGATAATTCTCTCCTTCTCTCCTTCCCTTCCCCTCTAAAGATAAATAAATAAAATCTTTTAAAAAAGAAAGAGCAAAGGTCACAGTATAGTTTGACAATTTTGGCCATGTTAAAAGTAGAAAATCTTAGGAAGGCACAGCTGATTGGGCTGTCGACTGAAACAGCCAACTAACATTAGTGCATTGCCAGTCATAGCACGTTAAATACACAGGGTGGGGCCAAAGGAGGTTTACAGTTGTTCTGTCTTTTGCATACACACAACTGTAAACCTATTTTTGACCCACCCTGTGTTTCCAGGGTTTTTCCTAATGATTTTTCATGGTATACATGACCTGAATACCATGTTTGTTAAGTTTAACAACACTGACAGTTTGTTGACAAAAACTAGAATTGAACAATAGTTTGGTAAATTAAGAGACTGGGCTGCATTAACATGATGAGGCTCGAGAGATTCAAACAGTTGCATTCATACAGAGAGAACAGACAGGAATTGTCTATTTTGGGTACAGTGGGAACGGTACTGGGTCACCATGGAAAATCAGCTAAATATGAGCTTTATATTTAACCTTGTTTCTAAGCAAACCTGACACTGAAATACATAGAAATGTCACTACCCTGAGTATTGGTTGATACCAAATCGCTGATAGATACTAAAGTCAGTGTCTTTTTTCCTTTCCTTTTTTTTTTACACAAATGTCCATAGCAGCTTTATTCATAACAGCCAGAAAGCCTTCCATGGATAAATGATTAAAGAAACAAAGTGGTGATACATGCAACAACCTGGGCGAATCTACAGATGAGTGTACTGAGTGAAGAAAGCCAATCTCAAAAGGTTACATGTGGTCTGATTCCATTTACATGGTTTTTACATTCTTTAATGATTTCTATTTTATATTTTTAGAGAGAGGGGAAGAGAGGGAGTAAGAGAGGGAGAAAAACATCAGTGAGTGGTTGGTTGCTTCTTCCGTGTCCTTTATGGGGACCCAGCCTACAACCCAGGCGTGTGTCTTGACTGGGAATCAAACTGGCGACCCTTTGCTTCTCAGTCTGGCACTCAGTCCACTGAACCACACCAGCCAGGGCTATTTTTTAAGTTTTTTTATTGTTCAGTTACAGTTGTCCTGTCTTTTCCCCCATTGCTCTCTTCTACCCTGTTCCCCACAACTCCCACAGTCAATCAACACAGCTGTTGTCCATACTCATGAGTCCACTATTTCTGTTCCTTTGCTTGCTCCTTCTCCTTCTTTCCCCTGTTATCCTTCTCTGGTTACTGTCAGTTTGTTCTTTATTTCCAAGTCTCTGATTCTATTTTGCTCATTTGTTTGTTTTGTTGATTAGGTTCCACTTATCGGAGAGATCATATGGTATTTGTCTTACATAGACTGGCTTATTTCAATTTGCATAATGCTCTCCAGTTCCATTCATGCTGTCAAAAAGGGTAGGAGCTCCTTCTTTCTCTCTGCTGTGTAGTATTCCATTGTGTAAATGTACCACAGTTTTTTGATCTACTCATTTACTGATGGGCACTTAGGCTGTTTCTAGCACTTGGCTATTAGAAAATAACACTGCTATGAACATTTGGGTGCATAGTTTCTTTTCAACTGGTGGTTCAAGATTCTTAGGGTATGATCTCAGCGGTAGAATTGCTGGGTGAAAAGGTAGTTCCATCTTTACTTTTCTAATTTTGTTTTTAAATATTTTATTTATTTATCTTTAGAGGAGAAGGGAAGGAGAGAGGGAGAGAAATATCAATGTATGGTTGCCTCTTGTGTGTCCCCTGCTGGGAACTGGCCTGCAACCCAGGCATGTGCCCTGACTGGGAATCAAACTGCGATACTCTGGTTCACAGGCCCACGCTCAATCCACTGAGCTACACCAGCCAGGGCTACTTTTCTAATTTTGTTTTTAAATCATATTTCATAGATATCATATATACATTATAGAAGTTAAAAACCAATAAACTCCTCAGTACCTTCAAGTTATTTGTCTTAGTTCTAGTATGAACACTTTTATTCTACTTATGATAAAGTCTTGGATCAGGTGAAAATATGCCACAAAATACCCCTACTGATTATTGGGCAAGGAATATAAGAAATGCAGATGATCCATACTTAGATGAAATTATCCTCACATGTTAAAGCCATACATGGATTCATTGCCTGAGAAGAATACCACACAGTGAAATGAACACTGTGACTTGAGAAGACTTTGCTTTCTTCAAGGAAATCTAACCTAACAACCTTGCCCTATGGAAATAGTTGTAATGAATTTAGCAGCTAGTGAAAGCTGTACAACAACCACTATATCTTTGAGCTCTTTCAGATTCAAATGGAGTTTTGAAATGATGTTGAATTGAGGAAATAGAGCCAAAGCGTTTGGTCATTTCAGCCTTTTGCTCCCCTAACAACATTTCCAAGCCAAAGCCAAACAGAAATTGGTTGCCACAGAGTCTATCAGGGAGGAGGAATGAGGTGAGGAGGGAATGATGATGGGGCAGGAATGGTGGAGATAAAGTGAGGGAGATGCAGAAAATGAATATTCTTGATGAGCCCCCAAAAGCTGTGTACCTCAAGATGCAATCATTTGTTTTCTTATGAATATTGCAATTGCAGCCACTGTTTTCTGATCCGTGTCACTCTTACAGACTTCTGGTTTTGAGGAGGGGGTGCAACACGATTCTGCTTTGACCTCGTGAGTAGAAGGGCAAGTGGTCAACTTCCCTTTTCTGGGAAACTCTCTCTACAGTACAGACACTAGCCGTGCCTGTGGCCCACGTGTGTATATGGTACACCCTCTAGAAACTGCCTCACCGCTGTGCAGGGCAAGGCGATTGTGGCACAAGGCAATCCTCCCAAGACAGCGGGCCCTTGGCACTGTGTACACTCTAGTAATCTTTTTTGCTCTTAAATAATAGTATTATGGCAACGATAATAGTTTGAGAGGTTTCCTACATATACAGTAATTCCTTATCTCCCCAAGTAACAATTATGGATAAATCTTTTTTTATTTAGAAAATATATCATGTGCTTCACCCAGAAAAACAGTATTATTATCTTTTTTAAAGGGTCTTAATTTTGTTGATTTAAAATTGCAGTTCCCAATCACATGATTTAATCAGTGGGTGTGGTGGTGTAATACAAGTGTTGTATTTGACTTTAGAATCAACTATGTTCATTTTTATAAATAGAAGTTGTCCTTGAATAAAATGAATAGTCCGATTTATTAAGAATGGGCTTCATTTTCTTGTATGGCTTTCCTCAGATGGAAAAATGTATCTCAGAAGTAATTATACAGGAAGTCTACCCTCGACTCACATATCCGCTCACCCTTAAAATAAAATTTCTTCATGTGGTTCCAAAAGGAAGGAGACATCATCTCTGTGCCCTGCCTGACTAATGCATCTTCTGCCAAAAGACAAATGTCAAATTAAATAGACAAGACAAAATAGAAATGTCTTTATTGGGAGCACGCCGCTTTGTCCCGCGGGGTGTGGGTGTGTGTTTACAGTAGTGTCACTCACTGCGCAGGGCCTGAGATCAATTCTTCATTGGGATTCACATTTTCACCATAAATGAGAGACCACAATTAGGTCGAACTTTGATCAATCTTCCTGCCAACAGATCTGGAATCAAATTTTAAGCCTGATCAGAGCTCACGTTCTTCCTTTGTCCCAGTACAAAAGCTTGGAACCACAGCACCACTGAAGCATCCTTGAAATCATTTGTGTTTCACTGGTGATGTGAGATATGGCAATTCTTTTATTCCACAAACTAGATAGGCTTTTTTACTACTTTTATCTAACGAGAATTACTTAACCTTTTCTGGCCCTGGTCTCTTGTTGGCAGACTTAGGGTTTTGGACTATCGTGCATACTTCCCAAACTTTATCAGGCTGAAAAATTACCCAGGAACTTGATAAAAATGCATTTGCCTAGGCTCCACCACCAGAAGTTCTGGTTCAGCAAGACGAGGGTGGCACTCATGCCCCTGCATTTTTAGCAAGCTCCCTATGTGATTCATTATATTTTGATAAGCATTATGTTTAGATGCTCTCCGATGTCCCTTCCAAATTCCAACCTGAGTCAATTCATGAAATTCTAGAGCTCAAGAGCCTGCTGAAGATCAAATGGAATTATATCTAAACTTGCTGCACAATACAGAGGAGGCAGTATGTCAGATAACAGTAATATTAAACAGCTAACTTTTTTTCAGCATTTCCTAAATTTAGCCTAGCCTCATCTTAAGGCCTTTATACGTATTATCGCATTGATCCTCAAACAATATTAGGAGGAAAGTAACATTATTATGTCCATTTCAAGAGTATAGAAGCTGAAGCCCAAAGAGGGTAAGTCATTTACTCAGGTTTGGACAGAACCTGAGGAGTGGGCCGACACTTGCAAGGCTGGAAATGACATGCTAGGTGCAGAGAGCAGAATTACAAAAGCTCAGATTTATAAAAGCTCATGAATTATTTAATAATAGCACGTGCTCCTGTGCCTGAGGCCCAAGGGGCCTTGGAGATTGTGTGAGGAGGTAGGCAGGAGGGAAAGAGACAGGGCAGGGAGAGAATTTTGGCAAAAAATGTAAAGGTAACTCAGAAACTAAGTTTATAGAGTAATTAGATGTTAGGAAATGTGGGCCCTTTTACTTTTCTACTTTTTACTTTTTTCCTTTTCATTATACGGTCAAACTATGGCAGAAGAAAGGTCAGCTGTGTTCACAATGTACATATTCTTTATAAACCAGTAATACCACTTTGTAAATTATAAATTCATAAACAGAAATGCATATGAGAGGTAAAAAGGCCATTGCCCATCCAAGTTATTTATACTACGGTTTTGGTAACAACATAAATGTTGACTGATAGAATATCCTTGTAATAAATCATTGTATATGCATATAATGGAACACCATTTAGCTATTACAGTGTTTTAGAATAATATTTAATGACAGGAAAATGTTCATGATACATTCATGAACATTTCAATTCATGAAATGTTACATTTTAAAAGCAGTTATTGAGCATTATAATTCCAGTTTTGTGAAATTTGTGAAGGCATATGGTTATATATGTGTATTAAACAAAAAGAAAAGGAAAAAGAAGATAAAGACTAAAAGGAAAGCTGAGTATGATGAAGACAAGCCTTACAAATCTCACCATTGTACACGGGATTGGCTCCATTCACCTCTAGTTGTCTCTGGCCAACAGTCCTTGAAAAACAAACAAAAAGACTAAAACACTGAAGGGTTCTCACAATGAATTGGGGTAAAGCTTGATTTTCATTTCTTCATATTTCTCCATGTTTTACAATATTTTCTCTGTGAATCAGTTATATTTCATTTTGTAAAATAATTATCCTGAAATATATTGTTTAGATGGATTTTCAATGTGAGTTGAGGCAAAAAATATTTTCTAATAAGCAAAGCGTTTAATCATCAAACCCCATATAGTTAAGTTTTCTTTTGCCTATTGCAAATGCTTCAATATTATCTCAAAGTTGTTTTTTTCCTGAATATTCGTTCTCTTGGACATTTAGTTTCCTCACTGCTATGCAAATTAACAATGAGGTACAAAGCCGTAATATGACAGTGTGTGTGCTGTGAGTTTAGAAATTGTCTGTGGTGGAGGTCGAGATAGTGGGGGGGGGGGGCAATGATTAAATTGTTTCTTCCTTCTCTTTTGGCCACAAAATGTAGGTAGTAACTATGGCAGTGGTAAGCAGGCAATTTACATAACTTCACAGGCCACCTATTGCCAAGAAGAATCAACACTGAGAAGAGAGATTAACAATTGTTTACAAAGTATCTTCTGTTAAAGTCTGAGGAGCTTTGCTCATGAGGGACTAGCACCTGAAGTCTAGCTAAATTTCTGAAGCATGTGGAGTTGGTTGGAGGAAGGCACACTGGTCTGCTTTCAACAGCATCTTCGGATTTGGAGAGCCTGATGCTTTTCGTTGTGGTGGCAGCGTTCTGGGTGTGCTCTCTAGAGCTGCTCCCTGGTGTTAGCCACGTGAGGGAAACAATTAAAATGGCAAACCCACACGGTGCGTGCTATGGGCTCGGCGTATTCACCTGTCATATAATATTCCCAGTCACCCATATGACATAGGTAACATTCTTATCCCCATTTCACATGTGAAGAAAATGAGAGGTCGTCATGTTATCACCATTTCTCAGGGTCTTATATGTGCCGGCACTAGTGCCTCAGGAGCATGCAGCTGAACCACTGTGCTGTAAGCACTGCCTCGGCCCGCGAGGCAGTCAACGGGGTCCACCGATATACCTGTAACGGATGAAGGGGGATGGGACAGGAGGCGCGAAGAATGGCAGCAAGACAAAAGATTCTGATCAAGCTGCAAATTTATTTCAAAATGGAGGGAGTTATATAGAGGAGGGCAGTGGAGGAAGTGCAGTGGATAGGTGGCTTCAAGGCGTGCTCTAGCCTGCGATTGGTCGGGGGGGTGCATGGCGGGCGCGTGATCAAGGCACTGATTGGTGTGCCACCCGCATGTCCAGGAGGTGGAGTTCTATGGCTCCTGACTGCAACATCCTGTTATTCAGGCGCAACCTTCAGGTCTGATTGTATCAGCCTGTTTCAGGCTTATCCCAGCCCCCCAACATCTCCTCCCTTATTTTTATTTTTAAGGTGAGGAGTGGACATTAACCGGCTAGGGGAGGCAGAGGTCTGGCTCCTCCTGAGCTCGTCCCGAGCTCTGAAGCACCCTTTTCGGAGGAGAGGGTTGGGGCACTGACCTCTATGCAAGCCGACTTGCCTCTCAGGAGACATGGCAGGGCCACCTTCAGGGGTAGCTTCTCCTTGCGATGCTTTGCTCTGCACCTAGCGGTATCCATTACAATTCGTATGTAAAGTATAATGCCAAGAGTTATACTGTTCCCGTAGGAGTTGGGGGTGTAAAAGGGAGTTTATGCGCGAGGACATTCTCGGAGAAAACGCTGCGAGTCAGTGCCAGGTTCATTCATTTCTAGCTGGTGATAATGTATCTGGATAGGCTTGCCAAGAAAGGAGTTAAGTTGGTCTCGGATGAGGTTTGTGGTGCGCCTGAGAACCCAGGGAGCAAAGGTCAGGAAAAGAATGATAGCTATTAAAGGCCCGAGGAGAGGGAGAAGAAAGGGGAGCAGTCCGTTGAAGGCTGTAAGGAAAGGGCTCAGTCAGAGCTTTTCGCCGTTTTTCCAGGTCTTCTTGAAGGGTCTTGATCTTCTCCCGTACGATGCCTGACTTGTTGGCATAAAAGCAGCATCGTTCCTGTAAAGCTAAACAGATACCTCCCTGCTCTGCTGTGAGTAAGTCTAGACCTCGTCTATTCTGTAGGACTACTTCTGCTAGGGAATCTAATTGGTCTTGAATGTCAGTAATAGTATTTGATAAGGCTTGTACATCATCGACAAGTTGTTTGGAAAGTTTTGTATAGGAGTGAATTGCGACTCCTAATCCTGTAGTTCCGGTAGCTACCGCTCCAGAGACTCCTAGACCAACAAGCAGGGGAATAACAGCTAAGGCTCTTTTGTGTCGTCCTGCGAAGTGGTCAAAAGCAGGGACGGGGACGGGCTCATCTCCTGGGATGATGTCTATGTCAGGTAATAAGGCAGCTAAGGCACATAGCCCTGTCCAATTGGCGGGCAAGGCGGTGAAAGCTAGATTATTACCACACACGAATGCTCGTCCTGGGCCAGGGCAGAGGGATGTGCTGTAATTAAGCGTGTGGCTACAATTGGTAAAGCTGGCGAAACCAACAGAAATATCAAAAGAATTATTTTGTGAACTTTTATAGATACAAGGGGAGGAGTCAAAGAGCATAGGCTGAAGGGTCTGCTGAGGGTGCAGTTTTGTTCGGTGGTATTCAGGGCTGATATGTTGGTGGAGACAGCTAGAGGCATGGGGGTGCCTTGCACGCCGCGGGCGGAATGGCGGACGCGCCATGCGCTGAAGGCAAAATGGCGGCGGCGGGTGCGTGAGAGGTACTATAAGGAGGCGGTTTGACTGGCGGAAGGACTGCCGCCACGAGTGGTGGCCAGTCAGGATTATTGTAGCAAGCGGCCTCGTCCTCTAATTCTGCCTGTTCAGAGGGGTATAACTGGTTGCCGGGGAGTGACTGCGGAGAATTTCTTGCCCCTCTTTGCGGGCCGGGGAGTGACTGCGGAGAATTTCTTGCCCTTCTTTCCAAAGGCGCTGTATGTCAGGGGAATTATTGTGGTTTTTAAGGATGTCTGTTATGAGGTTATAATAGTTAAAAGCAGTTATAGGGATAGTCTCGGGGCCAAAAACCTTATAATAGTCATTTAGACAGTCGCCTACACGGTGCCAGACGCGGGAGTCAATGCTACCCTCCTGAGGAAACTATGGGCAGATTTTAAAAACGAAAGTGAAAGAGGAATTCAAATCTTTTTTACGAACTCTTATCTTGCGCACCTTGAGAGACTCTTTTAATTGAGCAACGAACAAATCATGTTGTGAGCATGCCTGTCCCATGGCTGCGTCTTACCTTTGAAATGCGGCTGTTGGGGAACGGGGTCCTCTGGGAATACCGGGCGCGCGGCCGAGTAGTCGCGTGAGCCGGGCGAAACGCTGGGCGAAGCGCTGCGATCGAAGGGGACAGTGGTCCGCACAGGGGATCAGCGGGGCCCCACGTTGGGCGCCAGTTGCCTCGGCCCGCGAGGCAGTCAACGGGGTCCGCCGATATACCTGTAACGGATGAAGGGGGATGGGACAGGAGGCGCGAAGAATGGCAGCAAGACAAAAGATTCTGATCAAGCTGCAAATTTATTTCAAAATGGAGGGAGTTATATAGAGGAGGGCAGTGGAGGAAGTGCAGTGGATAGGGGGCTTCAAGGCGTGCTCTAGCCTGCGATTGGCCGGGGGTGCATGGCGGGCGCGTGATCAAGGCACTGATTGGTGTGCCACCCGCATGTCCAGGAGGTGGAGTTCTATGGCTCCTGACTGCAACATCCTGTTATTCAGGCGCAACCTTCAGGTCTGATTGTATCAGCCTGTTTCAGGCTTATCCCAGCCCCCAACAAAGCACGTTACCCATTTTTAACTTCAAGCCTTACGACAACCCTGAGAGTTAACCAGCATGGTTAACTCTCTGGCCCATTTTTCAGATGTGGAAACTGAGGTTCATCGTAAGAAAATATAAAACACCCAGAAGAGGAAGGGCCAGGTGGGGAGGAGTAGCTGTGCAATAGTCCCTGTTTTTCCTGAAATTTCCTTTCCCCCTACTGCTTCCACCTTACAGGCCCCAAGAGAACATTGTTTTGTTCCTTGAAGGTCAGTTCCAACTGTAGATTCCAACACTGTGCAGGCAGACCTATGTAAGCCCCATCCGTGGAGGAGGAACACCGGTCTCCAGAGTTAAGCAGGAACAGTTGAACCCTGACTTTGCCTTCAGTGGTGCTGTGACTTTGTGGAAGTGTTTTAATTTCTCAAGGTCTCATTCTCCTCATCTGTAAAACGCAGATTATGGTGATATTTACATCAAGTAGTCATGGTGAGCATTAAATTAGGTCATCCTTATAAAGCACTTAACAAAGTATACTTAGTAAATAATAACATTAACACTAATATTAATAGGATGTTTTTAAAAAAATTCATCACTAAATCAGTATCAAATTGTGCTTCATGAATCACTAGTCCCCTGAAATAGTAATGGGATTCTATAAAAAGAGGGAGGGAATAAAAAAGCAAAATAAATGTAGGAGACCCTGCATTAAACAAAATTACACCAGGTTTTTATTATCGAACTCTTCCAACCCCTTACTAGCCAATATTGTTGGTGAAGCTGTGGGAGGGCAACAGAAGACACATTTTTCTAACCCATTTGAACAGTTATTTTTTTTTCTGGGGCTCATTAATCCTGGAAACTTTTTGGAATCTCTGATAGACTAAATTCTAGTTATACCAATTATTCAGAAAAATAGGAAATTTTTCCACTAGCAAACAAGTTGGTTCCATGTCAGAGATTTTGAAATAAAGGTAAAAATGGCATATTCTAACATTTTTCAAATTTATATAACCTCCCATATGTTGGAAAAACGTAGGGCTTTAGAAGTGGGGTGTGAATCCAATAATACTTGATATTAACTACAATAGAATTGAATCTCAGCACAGAGGTCGAAGGTGGGCTTGAGAAAGGGCAGAGAGGGAGGGAGAAGAAGGCCCTGCCTGGGGAGCAGAGCTCTGCTGGGCAGATGCCTGCAGAATGGGCTCCAGGTTACAGAGGAAGCCAGTAAAGGTGAGAAGTGTCCTTGTAACCCTGGGGAATCAAGGAGGGAGACCCTAAGGATGCCAGACAGAAGGTCCTGGTTTTGCTAAGCACCACCTTGCTTTCCCTCAACCGTGTCCGTGTAACCGGAGGGCAGTGTGCAGAAACTTTTCTCCTACACAAGTGCACTCACTTATTACAACTCAGTGGAAACCATACTAGCGAGAGACAACACTGCTCTGGATGGTTTGTAGGTTTCTTTAGAAAATGTGATTGACTGTGTCCTGAAAGCAGCTCCCAGGTGATCCCACAGAAGTATGGCTGCATGTTCTCTGCAGTGGAATTGACATACAGTGGTTAGTGATGCCCAGAAAGATTTCTTAGGGCACCCTAAGGCCAGCTCACTCCACCAGCCCTAAGGACCTTTTCATAGTGACATCCACTGCCCTCTCATCAGCTTCCTCAGTTTAACTCCCTGTGACAACATCTACTGAGTTTTCTGAGCTGGGAATCTCACAACTATCTTTGATTCCTCCCTCTCCCAAACCTTACATCCAAAGAGTCACCAAGTACAACAGATTGAAGTATTTTGTTTTTGTTGTTAAATTCTTAAATGAATACATTCCCATAGAGAAATTGACAGGCAGATAAAAGGATAAAGGAGTGAGGGGGGGATCATCTCTCTTGGTGCCACTGTTAATATTTTCCAATATTTTTTCATGAAATTATCTGTCAAGCGCTGTATAAAACTTTGAATATGGATTTGGTTTTTATTTTTATTTTTTTCCAATCTATGTTTGACTCCCTTGCTCACCCTCATGCACCATGACTTTATTGCAGACCTCTCCATTTGGGAAATAAGGGATTTTCTGTCTCGGAGGACACGGGTGGGGGGGGCAAAAAGCACAAACCCTGTGGTCATGGAACCTGCAAGCGAGATTCATGGTCAGTCTGTTCCCCTTCTTCAACGTCAGGAGTCCCGAAGCATTCGTAGTTTTTACCTTGCTTCTTTCCCTCTTCACATTATGTCAGGATCATTTTCTATCAGTTGTTTGTTCTTCTTTACTTTGTTCTGTATATTATTTCCTTGCATCATGGTATAATCAGCCCCTGTCAATGAACAGTTAAGGCATTTCCAATCTTTTACTATTGCAAACAGTGCTACATTGAACAACCTTATATGTATATGTGTCATTCTGCACACATGAGAGCAGAGTCCTCCAAGGAGCAGGGCTTGGTAGAAATTGCTAAGTTACCCTCCACAGACATTTGCCAAGTGACGTTCCATCAGCAACCAACAAGAGCGCCAGTTTCCCTGCCACCTTGAAACCCACTCTTCATGCTTCTCGGCAAACCACTTGGTGACCTCGGGAAATCCCTTAGCTGCTAGAACTAAAGGAGAAGTAAAGGTAAAGAGAAAGGATTCCTGTCCTCTCCGGCCTACGAGGACTTTTCTTCATGGAGGTCTGGGTTCATTTTTAAGGTCCCTTTATTCCTTAAAGAAAGAAAGTGAGAGAAAACCCCACAATGCTACTATGCAGGCGCCATGAAGAGAAACGGATTTCTTCCCTGTGTTTTTAACTAAACCAACCACTTAAAAAAATCCAGGGCACTGTGCAGGGTTGTTGGAGCGGTAGGGGAATACACAGCGATCCGCAATCAAACGGCCACTCGGGAGAGCAATCTGTGTGCTCCTACCCGCAGAGCAGCCGGTTTCAACTGGAGCATGCACCGGGCCCATTTGCCAGCCTCTTTGTGCGGCGGTCACACTCCCCATCCTGGCAGCTGGGGCAGGTTAGGACCGAGCGCCCATGTTGTACAACAGTTCTCTGAGCTGCCCTTTATGCCTACCTATTTCTTCCCCTGCTTTCTCCCCTTTGTGTGTGTTTAATGGGGATAAGTGTGAGATGTACTGGAGTGCAATCACATTGTGGTCTTAAAAGGATCTCTGATGATAGAAAATATGTCAATTTATTATTTCCCTCGGGACAGAGAAAAAAGTACAAAAGGTTCAATGGATGATGAAGATAATACTTGTGCACTGTATAGCATTTTCCAACAAAAGATTTTAAGGTGATTTTTCTTTAAAAAATATTTTAGTCCCATTTTGTAGGTGGGGAGACAAGAAGGTTTCCTAGTGACTGAAATGCCCTAGTGGTGGGACCCTGCATAGAGTCAGCATCTCTATGATCCCCTCCAGGCTCTTTTCACTCCCTCTAGTGGAATCTGGTTCTTCACATCAGAGTTTTGCGCAGCAGCAGCAAGCACTGTGCTATTATGCATGATCTTTTGGGTACCAGAGCCACAGTTTCATCAAATCTTCAACCTGTTGGCTCTGACTGTGATCCGAGCTACCTCGTGTACCTGCAGCTCCAGTGTCCTTAAATAACAATTAGCCCAGCAGATCCCGGGCTGCTCTCGAATGCAGGAAGCATTCTGGTGAGGCTCAGCAAGGAGGTGGCCGCTTGTTATTTGTCACGCGGGGTCATTCATTATGAATCAACAAAGCACTGACAATAGTTTTCTTGTAAACTGAACAAACCTTATAAATGGTGTGTGGTCTCCCCTCCCCCATGAATTAGTCCCTTTGTCCTGAAATGTGTGGTTAGCACAGATATTCATTCTGCTCTGCTGGGAGAGTGGCAGAGTCTAGGGAAGCACCAGGAATGTGCAAGACAAGTCGGCATTTTACATTTTGGTCTTCTGTATCAGAGCTCGAAATATCTCATATGTACCTTGAAAAGCAAGAGACAGAACATAGGTGGAAAATATAGCAAACTTTCTAGACAATCTGAGTGATCAATTTTAGAACGTGAATGTGAAGGCTACTTCCTCTCTTTTATGTGAGCAAGGATGAAAGGAAATGAAGACTCTAGCAACAGTTTTTAAATGCTTTGTATGAATGCTTGAGATTCATTATATGGTTGCCTGTTTTTAAAAAACCTAAGTAAGGAGGGTTAAAGTACTTGGAAGGAAACTAATTGCTTTAAGCTTTTCCTCCTCAGTGTATGCTATTCTCTGCTGTTATATAATCTTGGATATTGAGCAACTGAATGAGAGAAACAGTGTCTCACTTAAAGTAAATGAGCAAACATCAGTTGCTGCTGGCATCTTCATTGGCTCCTGGTGGAGTGGGAGGAGGAAAATATTATAGTTAAATTTTAAGTTTATAATATCAACCTTATTATCAAAACACTGAAATAAAAATTTACAGAATTGAAAAGAGCCAATCTATGTGCAGGGAGGTTTTTTTAAATCTTGAAATATTCAAGTACTGCAGTTTATTTTTATAAAAAGGCAAATTATGAAGGCATAACTTGTGATGTGTTGTTACCAGGTGGACTGTGTGTTGGAATGTATATTAGATAAAACTGACAGATTGCCACATGAAAAGAACTGCAGTCTTCGCACGTGACTTTGTATAGAAAATTAGTTACAGAACTACACTGCTTTAATCCCATCTACTTTATTTCAGATACAATTTTATCTAATGGCAAATATTTATTGAATGCACTTTTCCCTTTTAAAAAGAATTGCCAAAAGCACTGCTAACACATGACAACAAGTCAATGATTAAGATCACATACATCCATGTAACGTATATATTCAACCCAGAATTGTTTTAGAGTTATTGTAGCTGTAGTGTTTTCAAATAAGTTATTCAAATATAAAAGTAGATTATGTATTTCCCTTGGGGCTGGCCAAATGTCTTTGCAACAAAGGGTAAAATAAGAAAGCTATTTTTTGTGTAAAAGAGTGATCTTTTTAGTCATGCTTGGCTGCCTTTTCAGGACTGTCTCCATTTATAATGAGATATTCTTGAACTCATTTGA
The DNA here is from genome assembly GCF_021234435.1 of Artibeus jamaicensis. Classification (NCBI taxonomy): domain Eukaryota; kingdom Metazoa; phylum Chordata; class Mammalia; order Chiroptera; family Phyllostomidae; genus Artibeus; species Artibeus jamaicensis. Next base: position 8,593,275 of record NW_026522046.1, on the reverse strand, counting down.
ACCAGAAAGTTTAGTAAATTTGTGGTACATTTATTTTTACATGAAATACCATGATTTGTTTACAGTGATTGGGGCTAGAGCAAAGGGAGAGTAGATTAATGATTGTTTTGATTTCTAGATCATCATTTTGAGCTGACATTTAAATGGGACAAAATCTAGAATATTGAAAATGTGTCTCTATTTACTTTATTATTTCATACTTCCTGGCAGTTCTAATTTCATCTTATTGTCTGCTTAAAGGTATATTTGCTATTCGAATCTCAGTTAAATCCCCAGTGAAGCTGTCAGGAAGACTATCATAACAATAGTTTTTACAGTGGTATTTTTCAGGGTTCCTGACATTGAAAGGTGGTGATGGCCCTTCCAGAATAATGAGGGAAAGCGTTTTCTATCAGTTTTATGGCTCTGATTTGAAGTAAATTTGACTTATATGAAAATTTGTAAATATTAACTTTTTTCTTTTTCTTATGAACATAGAAAATTCCTGAGAATGGAAACAAACACACACAGTGGTGAAAGGGATCTTTAAGAAAACTAAATGTGAATTTTGACAGGTTCATTAACATGTGAAAAAATGTGTTACTTCTTAGTGTTTTAACATTCTCTATATTTATATTATCTAACATACCTGAAGGTCATTTAAAAAAACACCTCATAGATATATATGTATTTTTTCAATTACAAGCAGAAAACTCAGTTAATAGATCTTATAGATATCAAAAATCAACTTCTATTGTACTCATTCCCAACCTTATTTCTCTAATTATAGTTTGTGATGGACACATTACTTGTTTTACATTTGTATTTCTCTTAAATCTTCTATTTTCTCTTTAAATCACTGGCAACAAATGCTAGTTTTTTTTCTATGCTCTGCCTTTCCTTGATATTTACAGTAAATGATATATCATATCTCTTCTGAAATTGACCATTCTTTTCAGAAAAGATTTGGGGGGGGGGCTGTGGTATTACACCAAAAAAGTCACCCAGCTAAAATGAGTTACTTCATTTCCAAATAAAAACAATAGTGTTTTTATGCCTGCATTTATTATTATTCTGAAAATGTACTAATTTGTTAGATCCAGGATGACGGTTCGCTGGGTCTGTGAACAGGGCAGTGTGCCAGCTGTAGCAGGGAAGTAAAAGGACTGCTTTCATGGGAAGTAGTGGGACAGAAAGCAGCCCACAGTTCAGTGGGTGTCAGGAGGCACACTGCCAATGGAATCATCCCAGTATCAGGGTTTCCTATGTTGAGTTCCGAATCCAGTAAAAACTATGATTTCACTAAATGTCAGCCTGGGCAGCCAAATTTTCAAACCCGCTATCGCTCTAAGGAGCAACTGATAAATGTTTTATCCCTGCAGGCATGGATGATGTGGAACAAGGGTTCTGAATGTACAGTGAATTATTACTTTGCACATTTAAGCTTAGATAATTGTCTACTTACCCTGAGCCGGTAATAGCAAAATACAAGTGGAGGATATTTTCATAAAGTAAAACTGCAAAATAGATTTATTTATACTACTATGGATTTTTTTCCTGCTGTTCTTCTCCCCTATTACATTTGAATGATAATGAAGTTTGATTCTATACTTTTATTCGGCTCTAAACCAGGGTGGTCTCATAATTTTGTTTTACATGCATGACATTGCTTAAGGTCATTAGTTGTAAATCGTAGTATAAAAAAGCTGAAAATATATTCAGCACTTTGTAGTTTCCGAATACACATTTAAGAGCTGCTATGAAAAGTCGAGACCTACATGGCAGATTTTCTGGCACTGAATGGTCAATTTAGTGATGTAGATTAGTGAAACCAAACAGTAAGTGGAGAGAGACTATAATAATGCTTTGATATGTCCCTCTGTTGAAGCATATCCTGGTTGATCCATTTTCTGTTATTGTAATAGTTTTTTTTGCCCTCTGGCAAAATACTCTCTACTCTTAGTTTTTAAGACTATAGCTCAGATAAAATGATCACTTTAAAAAAATAATTTCCATCTGTTTTTGTACCACTGAATTAATAAATGAAAAACAGATTCGGATTGATGAATTAAATTTTATTTTGTTGGAGTAAAAACTCTCCTTGGGGAATGTTTGCTTGTTGTTCAACATATATTTGTCAAGTTTTCTTTTAGTGTAAAGTTTAAATTCATGGTCTTTTTTTATTTTAAAGGGAAGTGTACTTTAAACAACATTTAAATAATAAGAATGTTATCTTATTTAAATCTGGGAATAGGTCTCACTTAAAATGTGACTGACTTTATCTGGTCTTTTGAGTCCTAGTTTATTTTTATAACTATTCATGTTCCTAGAAAATAAAAAAAGTTCTGCATTTTGTATTTTTTACAGGTTATGAATTTTATTTTCTTAACAACTTACTTCAAAATTAAGGACTATATGTATTATTCTTTTTCATTCCAAATGGAAACTGGCTGAATTTACTATAAAGATAACTGAAAACTGGAATTGTTTAAATATAAAAACAAAAATACATCATCATAACAGATTTTAAATGAAGTAGATTATCAAGTGGATGACTAATTTTGCCTTTCCAAAATGTGGGATATTTAACCCTCAGAATAATTAAATATTTGTAATAAAGCAGTTAATTCAAGCAGTTTATTGCTGTATTTGCAAAAGTACATTGAGCTGCTTTCTTTTCAGCTCATTGATGGAGGAACAAACATTTCTTTAATAAGACTACAGCACATTCTAATTTTGTTGCAAAAGCTCAGATAAGGATCAGGCCCCCTCTGAATCACTGCATTGACCTATGACATTGAAAGTGCTGAAGCTCTTTGGCAAAAGAAGAGTTAGACAGTCATTATTATGCACAGGACTTTCCAGTTCTAAAGGGGCTCTGTGCTTTCTCTCACATAGACTTTGTTTGTTGGAGATGAGAACTGTATTTTGGCAGCAAAGGACCAGAACTGAGGCTACTCTGCAGGCACACTCATTATGACATAATCCTTCATTAATCCTCATTCTCTATTAATAGCTCATGCAGAAGTTTTGCTTTAGTTGATCATCTTCATCAAGGAGCTATGGAAAAACATCACTGATGAAATGCCTACCTCTGGTCTTAAGGCTGCTTTTTTATATTCATCCTTATTAGTTGCAAAGATTAATGGTGAAAATAATCTCTTGGATTTGGCTTCATATATAAATGACGTATGAGAGCTCCTAAAAATCTGATATAACTGGATCTCAGTGTTTGAGGGGTAAAACCCACCTGGGAAGAAAACATGTCATTTAGCAATAAAAAAGAAAAGTTTATCCGGCTAAAATCTCCCTTGATAAAATAAAAAGAGTTCTAGTTGTAGAAATGTGGGAATAGTGGCTGGACAGTCCAAGTTCACCTACTGCTTCAGAAAACAAGTTGTTATACAGTATATGTATGTTAGTGTTACTAAAAAGATTGGCTTAATCTTGGGAAGCTAAGCTTTTTGAGTGCCAGAAGGAGGGTAAATATACTTCAGAAACACATAGATGTCCTAGTTACCTGCCCTGGTAAATGATTGGAGATGCAGCATTCTGTTGATTGTTAGATTTTCATCTCACCTTTTTATGGCATTCTGGAACTCATGTAAAAATATAAAGAGAATAACTAAATGTGCTTTGTGGGGGGGGGTTGTCACTTGTTTGGTTTTTTTGTTTGTTTTGGGGGTTGTTTTTTTTTTTTTTGCTTAATTTTGTACCACCCTGGGGGTCACTGGTGAGCCAGCAGCCCTCACAGCAGGTCTGGCTCATCAGCTTGGCCTGACCAGCTCCCTGAGCACCGTGACCTCTCATCCCCAACTCTGTCACTATGCACCGGGTCCTTCCTTATCTTTGCTGATGGGCCAAACCCTTATTGGAAGGCTTAGTTTGGAAACATTAGGAGGAGATTCTAATGATTTTTATTTCATTATTAGTCCACAAAGATTGAATATTATAAAATAAAATGCTTTAAATGGGTAGATTATTTGGTTAATCAGTATGTTTTCCTAGAAGAATATGCTGGAAAACTTTTTTCTGTGGTTGGTAGGTGATTGTTCTGGTAGGAATTGCTCATGATGTTGAGTCATTAGTGGAGATTGTGCCTCTGTTACAACTAGAGCACAGCCCCAGACTGATCCCTGAAAATAATGCCACTGACACTTTTAATTGAAAACATGCATGTTACAAAAAAGCATGCAGGGATGTGTTTTGATATTGCCTTGCACTTGTATGTGAATTGAAAAAACTTGAAGGTAGAAATGTTGCCCATAAATGTGCAAATTGTAATGCTGTAATTTGGCTTCCAATCCAGGCCTTCTCATCTCTTAATGTTTTTGTTTATATTCTACAGTAAAGAGAACTTAGATTTAGTAAATAATTAGTAGAAATGGACCACCTCCCTAGGTACTTTACATAAGTGATCTAAACTAATTGGGTTAATAGTCTAAGCTAATTGAAAGAGAATCACCATAGAATTCCAAATCAAAAGATGCATTTTTTAACCTCTGGACCGATACTCGAAACTCTGTTGGAACTAGGGTTTGGCACTGGAGAGGGTCGAAGGACAAGCCAGGCAAAGCCTGAAAGGTGAACATATGACTGGGGTGCTTTGGGTCTGGTGGCTCTCGTTTTGTTCATCAGAAGTGAATGGGAAGACAACATAGTCTGCACACAGGTAATATTCAGCCTCCAAGAGTGCGTCTTCATAATAGCGAATGTTCATACCATTCAAATCTGCCAAATAAGAACTTCGAAGTTATTGTGAGCAAGCCAGGACCTGCAAGCCTCCCTGTAAAAGCAGTCTCCCCGTAGTGGGCAGTTTTCCAGAACTGGCTACTAGCCAGGTCTTTATTTATTTGCTCTTACCTGAGGTTTTGCTTGGCAATAATAACATAAAATTTAGGTAGCTTAATTTTAGGAAGATTCTGCACAACAGAGTGTGGCTGCATATAAATAAAATAAGGACTCGAAAATATTTGAGAAATGTATTTAAAATTTCATAAAAATGTAGATCACACTAATTTGATCTTGGCTTTTCTTTCTGATATTTCTAGCATTTGCATATTTAAAAGCCACAGACCTTTCCACTAGACCATTTCAAATTGCTTTTAGACAGAATTCATCCACCCCTACATTATTTTTCTATTGCTGTGCAAATAAAGTATTACAACCTTAATGGCTTAAAACAACACAAATGTATTCACTTTCAGTATGGGAGTTGTGTGTCAAAAATGAGGCCACCGGGCTGCATTCCTTTTGGAGGCTCCAGGGGAGAATCTTTCTTTGACCTTCCTAGTTTCCAGAGGCCACATACATCCTTTGGCTTGTGGCACCTTTCTTCGTCTTCAAAGCCAACAAGCAGCATAGTGTGTTCACACTTCTTCCTCTCTATCCCCTGGCTTCTTGTCACACACCTTCTGTCTGACTCTGACTCCTCCTGCATCCCACTCATGACAGACCCCAGTGATTCCATCATGCTCACCCAGGTAATCTAAAATAAACTCTTCCTCTCAGAATCTTTAACCTGGTCACCTCTGCACAGCCATCCAAGGTAACAGGCACAGGTTACAGAGATTAGGATGTGAACACCTTTGAGGACCATTATGCAGGCTACCACAGCCCTGAGCCTCAGGGAGGAAGAAGGGACTGTGTTTCATTTCAGCAGGCATGAAATAGTGCTGACATTGGGAGTTTTTTAAATCCCAAAGCCTAGGCTGCACCCAAGACCAATTACATCAAGTATCTGGGAGTGGCCCTCAGGCATCAGGTACTTATAAAGTTCTCCAGATTATTCCAGTGTGCAGCCACGATTGAGAACCACCCATTTAAATGTCTCTTTTTCTTGTTGAAGGCCCTGCTGGGGCGTGGCCTGGATACATGATGGCACCTCAGTTTCACCAACCTAATTTCAAGAGTTTGTTAAGAAGCAAATGAAAATGTCTAGGAGAATGCATCTTTTAATGGCTTGGTATTTGTTAGATTAGATTAGCTTTAAGGTGCTATGGTCAAGAGGATAGGATGAAAATAACCTATTCTGCAATTATCAAGTTCGAGTACTAATGATTTAACTATATAAATCTATAAATGAATTTTGTATATGCAGGTTATATAAATTAAAAAGCACTTTACTTTGGAATTTTTCCTATAATCATGAAAATTTGGTCCAATATCTCACATACTGTTTGAGCTATAAATCACTGATACTAAACATATTTCAATATTCTGTAAGTAAACCTGGCTTAATGGTGAGTTACATGGATTTGAATCAAAAATAATTCCTGCCTCTCTACAATTGTACTTCACTTAAAGTTTACCTCTCCAGATGGCTGGAAGGATCTGATAATTTAGGAGGGCTTACTTGGTTGATATTTGGATATTCAATTAATATGCAATCACTGAGTCAAGACAGTTAGCCATGGTATAATCTCAATTCTCATTCAGATATGTATATATACAGCTATCTCTCCAGATGATTACTCCTAAAAAAAAGAGAGAGACAAAAAGAGTTGAGATTATTTTTTACTCCATTGACTGACTATTTGGACTGTTCATGAGTTTTTACTGGTTATTTCTATTTCCTAAGATTGGAGATCAATTATATACCAGGCTTCACTGAGAAAAAGTGTGTGGGAACAGTTAAATGATGGCATTAACATAAAATGGTCAGTTGGTGTTCATGTTTTGATGCTACAATGACAACAAGGAATATAGTGGCTGCATTTTTCAGATAAGGGAAAAAAAAGTCTAACAAACAACTTATGCCCTACTTTCAAATAGAAGAAGTTTAGAAAATGTGTACATACTAAATACTGGATTGCACAGGACATTTTCATAGGTCATGGGGATAATGAATAAAACATTTAAAATCAAACTGTTCTTCAGATTTATTCCAAAAATAGACTCGAATCTGTTAGATTTTTATTAATGATGAGAAATATTTGTTAATAATAAATACCAATATAATAGTTAAATAATACTGAGTAATATACCAAATTGCTCAGCTATATTGAACAAAGGAATATATTCACTAGGGTTTTTAACAAACATTAAAAATACTAAAAAATTCCTCATGGAGCAAGCATTATACCAATGCATATGTAGTAAATAATAGCTAGTTAATGAACTTTAAATAAATTATCTTATTTAATTCAATCCTCACAATAAATGTTTGATATAAATACAAGTAATACTCCATTCTACAGGTGAGAATGCTGAGAAATGAAGGGGTTTACTCACTCTATAACCATCATAGAAGCAAGAAGTGGCAGAGCCAGGAAGTGCACCTAAATGTGGTTCTTAATGACCCTGGACCGCTTCAGTTCGAGCTTGCTACAGAAGTTAATGAACTTTCAGGTGCTATGGACTCACAGCTGTAGGAACTAAGATCCCAGACCAAAAGAAAAGAGAAAGCATAGGCCAAAGCTTTATGGCCAGGTTGGTTTTGCGGATATAACAAAATTACAGTGAGAAATTTTACTACAATGGAGAGGTCTTCGAGACTTAATTTTTCATTTGGAACCATATCATATGCTTATGTAAACCACCCTCAAGATGATATTGATTCCTGTTGGTGTGTTCCATTTTGAAAATCCTGATCATTTGGAGGTAGATTAATTTGTCCCATTTCACTTTTAGCCTACATATAAAATATCTAAATTTTATTTTTACAACTCAGTGTTTCTCAACCTGATTTTTATATTACAAGGCCTAGAATTACCTACTTGTTAGAAATGTTCTTGCAGGATCTCACTTTTGATCATTTGAATTATGTTCTTTAAGGTCAGAGCCTGTGGAGGCTGTCTTTCTTCTTACAAACCTATCCAGTGACTTGTGGTGGAAACTAATTTCATTTGCTTAAAATATAAATTCTGAAATCAATGCTCATTATATTGATTTGAACAGACAGTACAAAACTTCATGGAAGTAGGACAATGATAATTATATACTCCATATTCTATTTTCCTCTATCCCCATTTTCTCAAGCTAACTTCCTTTTCTTCATTCATCAGACAGAAATGGAAACTTCTGCAATGCATAGCCACTGGGCTGCCTGGACCACAAGACTGTTGTCAAATAGTGTGGGAGATGCTGCATGCTTCATCCTCCCTGCTCTTGCACGTTGGGAAGTCCTGTCATAGAGAAACTTGTTTGATATTGTTAATTCCAGCATTTTCCACAACTATTTACCCACATACTTACCTGTATTCATCCTTTCTTTAAAGAATATCTGTTATCCTTTAGAAAAAGTGAATACAACAATGATGTAACTTTTTTTACATAATTAAAACACTATCAATAGTTGGTGGGATTTGCTGGTGGTGCATTCATTGACTTTTAAAACAACTGATCCTTAAAAGGTAACAAGTAAAGGACTGCTGGTGGATTATCTAAACCCTGGAGCCTTCTTTTAGAGAAGACTCTACCCGCAATAAAGAAAAAAGAGGCAATCCTGAGTTTTTATTATTATACCATACCTTATGTAAGGATCCTAACTTAATGTTTCTAATTTTTTTAGAACAGCACAAACTCAGCCAATTCAACTATTTTGTCATAAATTTAGATAAATGAGTCAGGAATACCTGCTTGGTCTCTGTTTCACTGTTGTGTTTCACTTTGTCTTTACTTGCTTTTAAATTATCAGAGTAGCATGTGTAGTTTAAAAACTCAGAAATCAAACAGAACCATTAAAAGTGTGCTGTGAAAATTTTCTAAAAATGACTCTCTATTCGTACCATGTCAGTCTCATTGTGTGCATACACACAGAAAATGTATGGGGAAATAAATACATATCATGTATAAAATAAATACATTTTTTACAAAGATGAAATCATGTATTGTTCTAAACTTCACTTTGTCTAGTAAACATATTGCATCAGGTTTCTGAGGTTCCCTGGAAATAGAGCTCTTAGGTTCTTAATGATCTTTTACAATTTTTAAAATGCAGTTCCATGAGCTAGGTATAAAAAATAACACCTGGACCTACTCTTTAAAAAACTTCAAGGGAGTGAACTGCTTGCCAAGCACCCAGATACCACTTCGTTAGTTGATGACAGCCAGCATATTATTACAGGAGAATGTATTCTCATGCATCAGTTATAAGATTGCCACACAATTTTCACAGCTGAGTTCTACATAAAAACATTGTGTGAATCAAACACTTTTTAAATGTATTAGGGAAAAATCACTGTTTACAGGAAATCTGAACCCATTACTGACTTCCAGCCAAGATGGAGGTGTAGAAGATATACCATGCCTCCTCACACAATCAAAAGAAGGACAACAAATTTTAAAACAAAAAACAATCAGAACTACTAGAAAGTCAAACTGTATGGAAGTCCGACAACCAAGAAGATAAAGAAGAAATATTCATCCAGACCAGTATGAGGGGCAGAGATAGGTATCTGGCTGGACAGGGCTCGAGGCAAGGCAACAGCTGGTGGACCAGGCTAGGAAGCAGCTGGTGGAGCCAGTGGTCCCACATTTGCATACAGATAAACTGGTAGGAACTACTGGGGAGCAAGACAGACCCCGTAACCCAGGGTTCCAGTGTGGGGAAATAAAGCCTTAAAACTGCTGGCTATAAAAACCTGTGGGGGTTGAGGTAGAGGGAGAAACTTCCAGTCTCACAGGAGACTTTGTTGAAGACACCCACAGGGTCCTAGAATAGACACAAACTCATCCACTCAGGAATCAGCACCAGAAGGGTCCAATTTAATTGTTCGTAGTGGGAGAAGTGACTGAAAACAGGCAGAGAGTGGAGTAAGCAACATCATTCCCTCTAGGACCCCTCCCCCACATACAGCACCACAATGCACTGAGGTGGTGGCCCCACCCTGGTGAATACCTAAGGCTCCACCTCTTGCTATGTAATAGGTGGACCAAGACAAAAAAAAATGGCACAAAAGAAAGAACAAATCAAAGCTCCAGAAAACTACAACTAAGCAACAAAGAGATAGCCACCCTATCAGATGCACAGTTCAAAATACTGGATTCAGGATGCTCACAGAAGTGGTTGAGTATGGTTGCAAAATAGAGGAAAAAGTGAAGGCTATGAAAAGTGAATTCAAGGAAAATGTACAGGGAACCAGCAGTGACTGGAAGGAAACTAAGACTCATATCAACAGTTTGGACCAGTAGGAAGAGACTAACATTCAACCAGAATAGAATGAAGAAACAAGAATTCAAAAAAAAAAAAATGAGGAGAGGTTTAGGAACCTTTGGGACAACTTTAAACATTCCAACATCTGAATCATAGTGTGCCAGAAGGAGAAGAATAAGAGCAAGAAGTTGAAAACTTATTTGAAAAAATGATGAAAGAGAACTTCCCCAATCTGGCAAAGGAAATAGACTTCCAGAAAGTCCAGGAAGCTCAGAGAGTCCCAAAGAAGTTGGCACACACCAAGGAAGGAAGGAAGGAAGGAAGCACACTAAGGAAGAACTAAGGGGGATGGGGATTTAGGTAGAAGGGGGTGTATAGGGAGGACAGGAATAAAGGGGGGAATCAGACAAGGAAGGAAGCACACACCAAGACACATCATAATCACATTACCCAAGATTAAAGATAAGAAGAGAATCTTAAAAGCAGCAAGAGATAAGGAGACAATTACCTACAAAGGAGTTCCCATAAGGCTATCAGCTGATTTCTCAAAAGAAACTATACAGGCAAGAAGAGGCTAGAAAGAAATATTTGAAATCATGAAAAGCAAGGACCTACATCCAAGATTACTCTATCTAGCAAAGCTTTCATTTAGAATGGAAGGGCAGATAAAGTGCTTCCCAGATAAGGTCAAGTTAAAGGAGTTCAGCATCATCAAGCCCTTATTATAGGAAATGTTAAAGGGACTTATCTAAGAAAAAGATCAAAACTACGAACAGTAAAATGACAACAACTTCACAACTATCAACAACTGAACATAAAAAATAAACCCAAAACAAAAATAAACAAAGTAAACAACTAGAACAGGAACAGAATCTCAGAAATGGAGATCACATGGAGGGTTATCAGCAGAAAAGAGGAGGGAGGAATGGGAAAAAAAGGTACAGGGAATAAGTAGTATAAATGGTAGGTAGAAAATAGGGGGAGGTTAAGAATAGTATAAGAAATGTAGAAGTCAAAGAACTTGAACTAAGGGGGATGGGGATTTAGGTAGAAGAGGGTGTATAGGGAGGACAGGAATAAAGGGGGGAATCAGACAAGTGTAATAGCATAATCAATAAAATATGTTAAACAAATATAACATTGCCAATGTAACATGTTTATTTTTTTTAATTTTTTTATTGATTATGCTGTTACAGTTGTTCTATTCCCCCCTTCATTCCCCTCCACACTACCCCCCGTCCCCACCATTACCCCCCTTTAGTTTATGACCATGTGTCTCAAGTCCTTTAGATTCTATATTTCCCATGCTATTCTTACCCCCCCATCTATTTTCTATCTGCTGTCTATGCTACTTATTTTCTGTACCTTCTCCCCCCTTCTCCTCCTCCCACTCCCCTGTTGCTAACCCTCCTTGAGATCTTCATTTCTATGGTTCACTCCTGATCTAGCTGTCCTTTTAGTTTGCTTTCGTTTTAGGTGTGGTTGTTAATAACTGTGAGTTTGCTGTCCTTTCATTGTTCATCTGTTTTATCTTCTTTTTCTTAGGTAAGTCCCTTTAACATTTCATATAATAAGGGCTTGGTGATGATGAACTCCTTGAATTTGACCTTATATGAGAAGCACTTTATCTGTCCTTCCATTCTAAATGAAAGTTTCGCTGGATAGAGCAATCTTGGTTGTAGGTCTTTGGATTTCATGATTTGGAATACCTCTTTCCAGCCCCTTCTTGCCTGTAAGGTCTCTTTTGAGAAATCCACTGACAGTCTGATGGGGACTCCTTTGTAGGTGACTGTCCCCTTATCTCTTGCTGCTTCTAGGATTCTCTCCTTCATTTTAATTTTGGCTAATGTAATGATGATGTGCCTTGGTGTGTTTCTTCTTGGGTCCAACTTCTTTGGGACTCTCTGGGCTTCCTGGATTTCCTGGAAGTCCATTTCCTTTGCCAGATTGGGGAAATTCTCCTTTATTATTTGTTCAAATAAGTTTTCCACTGGTGGCTGTGCCTTTCCCCCTTCTGGTACCCCTATAATTCGGATGTTGGAGCGTTTAAAGATGTCCTGGAGGTTCCTAAGACTCTCTATTTCTTTGAATTCTTGCTTCTTGACTCTTTTCTGTTTGGCCATTATTTGCTTTCTTCTGGTTCACTCCATTGATTTGAGTCCCAGTTTCCTTTTCATTGCTATTGGTGTCCTGTGCAATTCCATTCATTTCAATTAGTTTTGCCTTCATATATTTGTCTAATTTGTGGCTATAATCAACCAGTTCTGTGAGGATCCTGATCACCAGTGTTTTAAACTGTGCATCTGAGAGTTTCGCTATTTCTTCATTGCTTAGATTTATAGGCTCTGGGGCTTTGAGATCTTCTTGAGCCATTTTTCATTTGTTCGCGTGCCCGTTAAGTATGAGGATCGGCGCCTTGGACTCCCAGGTCACTGGGTTGTGACGCTGTATGTGGGGGCGTGGTCAGAGCGGGGAAATGGCAGCACCCTCTGCTGTTTAGCGCTGCTGGGTGAGGAGCAAAGCCTTAGAGGGTTCACCAGGGCCGGGCCACTCAGAGTCGCTGAGTTATGATGCTGTATGTGGAGGTGGGGTCAGAGCAGGGAAATGGTGTCGCCCTCCCTGCCGCTTGCTGTGGGGACCTGCTGGTTTCCGGTCCAATTGCCCACTCCCTCGCTTGTCTCTCCGCGCACAAATGCGCGACCACAGTCAACCCGCAGCCCTGCTCTCTCGCTGTTTCCCCCACGGTCACTTGTTTGGTCGGTCGCTCGGTCGCTCACCAGGTCCAACCCTGCGCCTGGATTCCACGAGCCTGAGTCCGTTCGACCTACCGAGTTCTCCTGTGCAACCCCACTCCACCAGCTGCTGGTTCCGCCCCTTACTGGTCAGGCTGAAGAATTTGTTGTTAACGGACTTCCGAAAAGTTCAATTTTCCGTGTTCTGGCTGTGTTTTCTGTTGCTAATATTTAGTTGTCTGTAAACTTGGTTGTGTGAGAAGGTACGGCACATCCACCTATGCCTCCATCTTGGCGGAAGTCGTAACATGTTTAAATAGTGAAAATTTGTAGTATATGGGAACAAAATTTGCAATAATTATGTAAATCTATCATTTTTATGTAAAATGGTTTATTTTTTAAAAAGCATTATTGCCATAAACTTCAAGTAAATAACAACAAAAAATAAAGGAAATCTGGTGTAAATTCTATTTTATACCTAAGACTATATTGAGAAACAAATAATTGCCCCCTAATTTATGAATCAGGGTGATGCAGATTTTTACAAATCACATATGTAGGTTTTGGGAAGACTTTACAATCCCCCCAAAAATAAGTTAACAGATCTTACTCTTGCATGGTCTTTGTTCTTTTTATTTATGAAATCATGATCAATAAGAAATGTAAAGCCAAATGTTTTAAGTTAATTTTTAAATATATTTTTAAATGACAGTTGATATACAATATTGTTTTAGGAGTACAACATAGTGTTAGGTATTTATATACCTTATAAAGTAATAACACTGATAAATCTAGTACCCATCTGACATTACACATAGTTTTTATATTATTATTGACCGTGTACCCTACACTGTACTTTACATCTTCATGACCATTTTTTAACTGCCAATTTTTACTTCTTAATCCCTTTCATCTTTTTCAGCACCCCCAACCTTCCTCCCCTCTGGAAACCCTCAGTTTGTCTTCTGTATCTACAAGTTTGTTTCTGATTTGTTTGTTTTGATTTTTAGATTCCACATATAAGTGAAATTACACAGTAATTGTCTTTCTCTAACTTATTTCATTTAGTGTAATACCCTCTAGGTCCATCCATGTTGTTGCAAACAGGAAGATTTCATTTTTTCTTATGTCTTAGTAATATTCCATTGTATATATGTACCACATCTTCTTTATCCATTCACCTATCGATGGACACCTAAATTGCTTATATGTCTTGGCAATGAGAAAAGGGTGCATATATCTTTTTGAACTAGAATTTTGGATTTCTTCAGGTAAATACCTGAAGTGTAATTACTAGGTCATGTGGTAGTTCTTTTTTAATGTTTTGAGGAAACCTCATACCAATTTACATAATGGCTACACCAACAGTAACACTAGGTTTCCTTTTCCTCTGCATCCTTGCTAACACTTATTTGTTGACATATTGATGATAACCATTCTGACAGGTATAAGGTGATATCTCATTGTGGTTTTAATTTGCATTTCCCTGATATTAGGTGATACTGAGCATCTTTTCATATGCCTATTGGCCATCTGTATGTCCTCTTTAAAGAAATGTCTATTCAAATTCTCTGCATATTCTACACTTAATGTTCACACAAATCATGAAGGAATCTTGTTAAAATGTAGATTACATTTCCGTAGGTCTGGGTGGGGCCTGAGATTGTGCATACCAAACTTCTAGATTATGCAATGTTGCTAGTCCTCATACTATACTTCGTGTTGCAAAAGTCTACAGTAACCTATCCAATTCCAACATTGCTCGGGTAAGTTTGGTGCATGATACTTTATCAATCAGTTCTGTCTTTTGGGACAGAAAAAAGTCCAGAATGATATTATTTCCTAGGCTTTTTCAGGCAATATAATAGGAAATAAGCCAAACAAATAATTTTTTAAAGATTTTATTTATTTATTTTTAGAGAGGGGAAGGGAGGAAGAGAGAGAGAGAAACGTCAGTGTGTGGTTGCCTCTCACATGGCCTTCACTGGGGACCTGGCCGCAACCCAGGCATGTGCCCTGCCTGAGAATCAAACCAGCGACCCTTTGGTTCACAGCCCTCACTCAATCCACTGAGCTACACCAGCCAGGGCTTTCAAACAAATAATTTATCAAATGTTTTGCTCTTAGTGAAATATATGTCCAGATAGCTAAAGTTGCCTATCACAAATATATCTTGTCATTGTACCTATTCTGTAGACTGTAAGATACTGACAAAAATTTTATAGAGTCACACTTAGTAGTAGTATTAAGCAGGTGTAATTACCTTCATTTTGTAGGTGAAGATAAGCAGGTTCAGAGAGAACATGTAAATTGCACAAAGCAAACAGTTGTTGAGTGAGTAGTAAGTTGAGTGGCTGCTTCCCTAATCTGGATTGATCATCAGATTCTGAGCTTTACAAAACTAAAGGGAAGAAATTTAGTGAGGGTTCCTAAGACAAACATTGCTTATCTTCTAATCACATGCACCAGTGTTCCAAACACAGAGAACCCTTAATGTCTGGGAGAAAACTTACATAAGATTTTCCAGGTATTTGGAAAAACAAGGCTATTTATCTAGACATGGCAAAGATTATCCTTGATTCATTCTCTGTAAGTAGCCATAGATAAAGATATATTCTCACCTCCCCCAGGTCTCCAAACAGCCCTAATGACATGAGCAACTTCAAGTCTCCCCCTCCCTAGTCCCCGAAGCACAGGCTTAGGTGTGGTGATGGCATTGTCACATCGAAGTTGTATTGAGAGCTTTTCTTCTTTGTTGAACATCAAGAATCAGGTCTGGGGGAAAATCTGTAAGTACTATAATTAACTTCAATTTTAATTTCTGGGTGTCTTTTTTTCTCCTAGCTGCTGCCAAGGTTCTCCTTCAGTCCCATCAGTTAGAGCAGCATTCGTGAAGCTCGGGCCAGACGCCCTTTGGCAATTTTTATGAGGTTTCAGGCTGATGTGCTGAGCCCTCCTGGGAAAGACAATTCAAGCCAAGCTAAAATATGGGTTAACTCTTAACAAAAGAAAAGAAAAGAAAAGGCCACCAGTTTCAAGAAGCCAGTTTATATTTCTTAGTTTGGTGAAAACTTTTTGAAGTTGAATTTTTAATACTTCTTGGTTTTCAAATTGTTTTGGTATACATTTCATCTTTAGCTCATTTTCTTCATAGGTTATTTTTATTATCGCTTTTTCCTTTCCTAATAGTACTACTTTCCATATTTGTGTTTATACATAGCCCTATGTCTGTGTGTTCTGTTTTGAATCGAGTGCACTGAAAAGCCCAGACAATTGATTCCTTTAACCTTCTCTAATGCTGTTTAAACTGAGGTCCTCACTTCTTTTAAAACCCAATTTTTATTACTTAAGAGCCATATTTCACATTATCCATTATAATGCATATTTACCCAAAAATGAGTAGTGGATCAAATAAAACCAATGGCATATTTGAGGAGTTAGACTTAAGGAACAAAAAGGGCCTATGCATAGTTCATTGGAGGGAGATGATGGGCTGAGGGCACTGTTGATTGACCCCAGGGCTGCAAGGCATTGGTACTATCCAGACATTTCTTGAGGAGGAAGAATGTGCATGGCATACTAGGTGGTTTGGGTTTTAAGAACATAAAATACATTTCAGTTCTCAACACACTCACAGTCTAGACAGGGAAATAGTTAAGAACATAAAAAGCGAAAAGTAAGCTATGAGAATGACAAAGGAAAGAGATTTCTTTCAATGGAGGTAGAAGAGTTTGGGGTAAGTTCATGGAGGTTATTGCATTTGTTTCAAAACTTAAAAAATGGACAAGAATTCAATAGACATGAATGAATGGGAAGGATAGTTAGAGAGAAAAATAGTGTGTGCTGTTATCATCCACAGAGGTGGGAAAGTGACGGGCATATCCAAGGAGTGTGTGATTAATTGGAAAGTGTGCATGAGACTGTATTGCAAGTTAGAAAAGCAAACCCCTTTTCATTCATTTTACCATTGTCCCATGTCCTGTAAGACCAATGCTTCTAACATTTTTTGTAAGCTCACTTCCTTTCCATAAGACCTTTGACTGAGAATGAAAACTGAGAGTTTTGTATTTGTTGACAGATATAAGGAAGAAGGGATTTTTATTAACCCTTGGGCTTCATAGTCCCCCTGTCTATACTTCCCCATCGCTTTTTTAGGTGTGTCCATATTCTTTTAAAATGTAGACATCTAAACCTCTTAAAGATAAGTTTATACTCTGAATATGAGATTGATAGATAACACAATTTGTTTAGTTCAGGCTTAGTGAAAGCAAAAGTCATTGACGTGGTTTTTTTTGTTAAGTTTACTTTTAATTTTATTCTTGTATTTCATATAGGATGTCTTTGCTTCTCCTATGAGAGCTATTGAAAAATACTAATTAAGAGAATTGTCTTTTAATTGATTTGGCTTGAACTCAAGGTGCTGTATTTTGGCTTTTCTTCAGACTCAAGTATGAATATCCCTCTTTGTTCTATAAATATTGTTAGGTTCAAATGCAGTATTATACTTTCCCAATAATTCTGAATGACTCGTATCATTTGATCTAAGTGTAAGTGTTTTCTGGGCTTCAGTTATTTCAAAGGTAATGTGGACATCATGAATTATTCAGAATGCCAGACATTCTAAATGTATGCAAAGTGCCTTATTCTTTAAATTTGCCCCCTTGCAGTGTATTTCTTAATTATTTAAGCTACTAGAAGGTTTTGAAGAAAACTTTGGACAGGACAGAAATTGAGGGTCATCCTCTGACATCCAGAAGCTCCTTCTTCACTACCCCACTTCAAAAATCCTATTTTAGATAGCAACAAAATTTTACATTGCCAAAATATATATATTTGGTATATGTTTAATCTTTAGTTCATTTTCTTTATAGTTTACTTTTATCATCCCTTCCTTTCCTATTAATATTACTTTTCTTTATATGTGTTTATACATAGCTCTGTGTTCTGTTATGCATTAGAGCCAGAAAACTTATCTTAAGAGCCAGAAATCCTCATTTAAAAAAATGTATCATTATTTTGTTGGACTCATAAAACCATAGTATTTTAAGTTATTATTTAAAGTGACTATTTATGTGCATACTGAACCTATCATAGGTCACAGATGACACCTCATCCACATGTTTACCGATAAGCGTGGCAGTTTTGTTTTCATTTTCATTTGTACTCTTTTTCAAGATGTGAAGGCAATCCATTCTGCCCTCGCCTCCATTTGCTTCCATCACCCCCTCTTTTTTTGCTCACAGCATGGCAACGAGAGTTACAGCTTAGCCTGTTTTGCTTATGGAACCGTGCCAGAAGCAGTTTTGAAGGTGTTTTAAAAATGAAGACATCTGGCAGCTGGCATACTTACAATTCATTTGCCAAAGACAAGTTGCACGCTGCTGGAATTCTCAACTGAAGGTCACGCACTAGGTAAGCAGTCAGGTGGAGCTGGTGCATTGGAAGCTGCACACTGAAAAATCCCGAGCTCTGTGAAGCTGGTGGGCTAAATCAGGAAGCATACTTGTCTCCTTGTTCACCCCTCACCCCACTGTCACTAGACCCCTTTGAAAGAGGTAGGTGGGGAAAAAAATCCAGGCCAAGAAAATTGGCAGTGAATCACAAGACTTGTCAGCCGAAGCCCTGGAAAGTGAGCAAGAGGAAAGGGGATGAAGTTAAAAAAAAAAAGATGAGAAGGGAATTATTTAACATAGTGCTGGACAAACATGTTCCTATCGATTGAGTGGTCCAGTTCTTCAGAAAGAAGGAGTCTAAGAGATTACGGGTTTACAACTCTGCCACTAATGCATTACTCATAGGACACCAGTGAGTGCTCTGTGACTGAAGGCTTGCTGGAGGTCTGATAGTGTTAGTGTAGTATTTTGGGTTTTCTGCCTTAAAATCTTTTCTTATAGCTGGGAGTCAATAAATGCTAGTGTCCAATCAATTGGTTCTATGATTTTATATTTGTGTTAAATGAAACTCTTTTTATGTGGTTTTGTGTTTTGTCTTTATTTCTTTGCAAGAAGAATTTAACACATGAAAGTAGGTATTTCAATAATGACATTAACACTTGACCAAACAGAGCAAAGTTAGGAAATTTTCTCACTAGTTTGACCATCTCTCTCTGACAAATTTCAACACTTTAAAAGTAATGTGGGACATATTTGATATATAAGCAATAAGATATATATTTATAAAGCAATAACTAGAGGTTATTTGTATTAGAACTTGATATATTTCCACACAGTAAGTTTGGGGTTTTTTTTTCCTTATGTCTGTCTTAAGTTCATGCCTGCTATATTGAGTGTTCCTGTCTGCTGTTCAAAATACCATGGATAGCCAATGGGAGTGGGTGTACAGGGGGAAATGGTGATGGAAAAAATACTATGTATAGAGGCATTGGTTAATGGAGAAGGAAGGATACAGTGTTATTGTTATCCCAAATGGAAACAGAATTGCTGGCCCTAAGAGGCTGCAAACTTGGGACTGATTGCATGATCTAGTCCAAAAATATGTGCATTTGATGCAGTCACTATTAAGCTACATAGTTTACATTTTTAGAAAATATGTCGGCAGGAAAGTTTCCTTTTTTTAAATCAAGATTTCCAGGTTTTTGTTTTTTTTTTTATTGAACTATCACTGCCCACAATCCTTCATGAGAATGGTCTTCTAGTCCTGCCCTCTGCAGGTGCAGATGAGTCAGGGGTCCTCCAGTCTCCAGGGTCCTGCCACCCCCAAATTTTCCCCAAGGCTGAATGCAAACTGCTGCCTGGTTGCACTCTGTTGTTATCTTTCTGGAGTCAGAATGAAGAGGAAAGAGACACATTTCTGGCATGTTTGTCTCTGTCAAAAGGAAGGAAATGAAAATACATTAGAGGGATAAGATTTTCTAATACCAGGCCACTGCCCACAATGACAGTACCTCTCTAGCCCCTGCTGCCCTTGAAATTTGAGTCCTTTCTTAGATGAAGCATCTCCTCTAACTACCTTAGGTTCCAGGGTTGAAACTTCAGGGGTTGACACTGCTTCTGGGCTCAGCCAGGATCACTAAACCCCTACCCCACATGAGGGCTGCTGATGTACAGGAGGGAACATAGGGAGGGAGAAAGTGAGGGAAAGATCAATATGTGGTTACCTCTCGAGTGTTGCCCACTAGTGATCTGGCCCACAACCCATGTGCCCTGACTGAGAATCAAACTGGTGACCCTTTGGTTTGCAGACCAGCACTCAATCCAATGAGTCACACGAACCAGGGCACATGAAACCTTCTTAAAGATACCCAACATAGAGGCTATTCCTGGCTTTCAAACCTGTCAAGGGAT
This sequence comes from Artibeus jamaicensis, assembly GCF_021234435.1. Classification (NCBI taxonomy): domain Eukaryota; kingdom Metazoa; phylum Chordata; class Mammalia; order Chiroptera; family Phyllostomidae; genus Artibeus; species Artibeus jamaicensis. The sequence goes on along the minus strand of NW_026522046.1, from coordinate 8,573,164 downwards.
GGGTGAATGCAGTGGTAGAGGGCATCTCACATATATCAGACTGGTAATAAAACACTAGAAGTATTCCCATTAAGGTCAAGAGTAAGTCTTGGGCCCTGGCTGGTGTAGCTCAGGGGGTTGAATGTGGGCTGTGAACCAAAGGGTTGTGGTTTGATTCCCAGTCAGGGCATATGCCTGGATTGTGGGCCAGGTCCCCAGTGGGGGCCATGTGAGAGGCAACCACACATTGATGTTTCTTTCCCTCTCTTTCTCCTTCCCTTCCCCTCTCTCTAAAAATAAAAAAAAGAAATAAAATATTAAAAAAAAGGGTAAGTCTTGGTATTCAAGATTATACTGGCTGTCCTAGGCAATGCAATAAGAAATAATAATAGTAATAATAGTAATAATAATAATAGTTCTAACAATAGTATTAAATAAGAGCTATAAAGTTTAGAAAATAAGAAAACAAAAATCATGATCTATAAATAATATGATCTTGTACTTTGAAAATCCAAAAGAAATAACTAGAGAAGATATTAAAACTGCTTTTTAAGAAGTTTAGTAAAGGAACAAGATTTTAAAAATGCATAACTTTCCTATACGCCAACAATAACCAATTAGAAAATATCTTGAATTTTGTTCACAATTACAAAAGAAAAAGAAAAACCACACATCTATAGAACATTAGCTTAATATACAAGATTTATTTATATGGATGGGAGAAATAGACAAAAAACTGTACTTGAAAAATAACTAAATAAAATTTTAAAAATATTTATTTATATGAAGAAAGCAGTAGAATATTTCCTCGGTAATGGATGGAATTACTCAATATTGTGAAGCTGGCAACCCTTCTCAAATTAATCTGTAGTTCAGTGCAAAGCAAAACAAAAGCTTAAAAGTAATTATCAAGTATATCTGGAAATGAGAATACTCAATAAAGAAGAGACAAAGTAAAATACCTTCTAAAACCTAGACTATCACAGCATGCTATGAAATTAAAAGATCTTGATATTGGTGCAAATAAATAATAAAATAGTTGGAGAATCCAGAAAGTGAACTTAAAATATCATAAAGATTGTATTTTAAACCACTAAATACAGGGAAATATTTTTATACTATTAGAATAAGATGAACCCTGTTAGAACAAAACAGAAGCTAAAGCTAAAAATCAAATAATTGATTGATTTGTATACATAAAATTTAAAACCTTTGCATGACCCTCCCTGGCTGGTGCGGCTCAATTGGTTGGAGCATTATATGGCAGACTGAAAGGTCATAGGTTCAATTCCTGGTCAGGGAACATACCCAGGTTGTAGGTTCAGTCCCCAGGTGGGGCATGTGCAAGACAGCAACTAACTACTGTTTCTGTCCCACGTCAGTGTTTCTCTCTCTCTGTCTCTGTCTCTCTTTCTCGGCAATGAAAAATGTCCTCAGGTGCGGATGAAAAATAATAATAAAAAAAAATAAAACCTATCTCTGTCTCTCAGGGCAGGACTAGAAGACCATTCTCATGAAGGATTGTGGCAGTGATGCCTGATAGTTCAATAAAACCAATAAAAATCTACAAATAAAAATGTAACAAGCAATAGACTGGGAGAAAATATTTGCAATGCATAGAACAAAGGATTATATACAGAATATGTGAAGAACTAATCACAGGAAAAAGATAAACAACCCAATGGGCAAAGAATATTATCAGACAATTTTAAAAACAGGAAATAGAGGAGTTCCAGCCAAGATGGAGGCATAGGTAGAGATTCTGCTTCCTGGCACAACCGAAAGAAGGATAACAACCAATCTAAAACAAGTAAACAACAAAAATCACCAGAAAATCAGTCTGCATGGAACTCTGACAACCAAGGAATTAAAGAAAAAATCAACCAGAACAACAAGACCAGCAGCGCAGCAAAGAGGGTTGCCCTGTCTGGATGAGTACCTGAGACCCCGCCCCTTACAATTTGTCAGCTGTGCCAAGACAAAGAAATATGGCCCAAATGAAAGAACAGAGCAAAACCTCGGAAAGAGAACTAAGTGATGAGGAGATTGCCAACCTATCTGATGGAGAGTTTAAAGCCCTGGTAATTAAAATGTCCACAGAACTGATTGAGCTTGGTCAAAAAATGAAAGAACAAATGAAAGATACCCAAAATGAAATAAAGCAAAATATTCAGGGACCCAACAGTGACAAGAAGGAAGCCAGGATTCAAAGCAATGATTTGTAACAAAAGGAAGAAATAAACATACATCTGGATCAGAACAAAGAAACAAGAATCCAAAAAAATGAAGAGAGGCTGAGGATACTCTGGGACAACCTGAAACATTCCAATATCCGAATCATAGGGGTGCCAGAAGGCAAAGAACAAGAGCAAGAAATGGAAAACTTATTTGAACAAATAATGAAGGAAAACTTTGCCAATCTGGGGAAAGAAATGGACTTCCAGGAAGTCCAGGAAGCCCAGAGAGTCCCAAAGAAGTTGGACCCAAGGAGGAACACACCAAGGCACATCATCATTAAGTTATCCAGGATTAAAGACAAAGAGAAAATCCTAAAAGCAGCAAGAGATAAGGAGGCATTACCTACAAAGGAGTTCCCATAAGGCTATCAGCTGATTTCTCAAAAGAAACCTTACAGGTAAAAAGGGGCTGGAATTAAGGGTATTTGAAATTATGAAAGGCAAGGACTTACATCCAAGATTACTCTATCCAGCAAAGCTTTCATTTAGAATGGAAGGACAGATAAAGTTCTTCCCAGATAAGGTCAAGTTAAAGGAGTTTATCATCACCAAGCCCTTATTACATGAAATGTTAAATGGACTTATGTAAGAAAAAGAAGATAAAAATATGAACAGTAAAATGACAACAAACTCACAACTATCAACAAAAGAACCTAAAAGAAGAAAAAAACAATGAAAGCAAAAACTAAGCAAACAACCAGAACAGGAACAGAATCAGAGAAATGGACATCACACAGACGGATTTCAGTGGGAATGGGGGAGGAATAGAGGGGAAAAGGTGCAGGGAAGAAGAAGCATAATTAGTAGGCATAAAATAAATGGGGAGAGATAAAAATGGTATAGGAAACAGAGGACTCAAAGAACTTATATGTACAACCCATGGACATGAACTAAGTGGGGGGATGCTGGAGGGCTTGGAGGGCAGGGTAGAGGGGAGATAAAGGGATAAAAATTGGGAAAACTGTAATAGCATAACCAATAAAAGTACCTTTAAAGAAGAGGGAACAAATGGTTAATTAACAAACAAAAATGTATTTCACATTAAGAGTAGTCAAAGAAATAAAAATTAAAACAAAAGTGAGATGTAATCCTTCAGGCATCAGATTGGTAATTTTTTTAAATTAGCTAAATTTTAGTCTAGTCAGGGGAAAGTGAGGAAATGAGTAATCTAATAGAAGCTAATATCCTTCCAGCCAGCACTTCCACTTTGAGATGTGTGTAGGGGACACTGTGGGCTGCCTGGCCAGGATTTCCTCCCTCTAGAACCCTTATTTCCTCAGTACTGCTCCTCCTTCCACCACCCTTATGCCTCAAGGGAAGCAGATCTCACCCTCACCTCTAGGGCAAGTCTGATTGAACCAATGGCAATTTTAGCTCCTGCTCTCTCAGTCAGTGATTAGTCAAAATTCTGGACAATGGGAGAAGCAAGGAGAATTTGCTAGAAGTTTTCAGAAAAGTTCTTCCTCACTCTTAAGGAGAATATCAGGAAGCCAATCTTACTCTCTCCCACAAAACATGAGCAAGGAGGAAAATAGCACCAAAGCTTCTCCCACCACTGAAATTCTTCTTATATGGACTTTTAATTTTCCTACCATGTGCCAGATTTTAGGTGCTAGGAACACATAGTTTGTAAAACAGACAAAATTTACTGCTCGTGGGACAGTGAGGAAACTATCTCATGTTTCCTGTGTAATGTTACCTGAGGAAACATAAATAAAATGAAAAAATAAATAAATAAAATATACAGTCTGACAAATACTAAAGCCAGGAAAGGGGATTGTAAATGTCGCAATACAATTTAGTCAGGTAAGGCCTCGCTGAAAAGGGATGTTGGAGGAAATTCTTGAAGAGGGGAGAAAGAAAGCCATGTTCACATATTAAAGGAATATTCCAGAAAGGAAAAAAGTTAGTGCCAAGGCACAGAGATACAAACATGCCTGGCAAGTTTAAAGAAAAGCATGCAGCCCTGTGGGGCTGGATCAGAATGAACAAGAAACATAAGAATGGGTGATAGGGTCAGAGAGATAAGAAGGGACAGATGCGTGGGGCCTTGTATAATGGCTTTGGTTTTTTGCTCTGAATGAAATAAGAAGCCATTGGAGGGTTTATAGGGGTGACATAGTCTTGGTTCTATTTTATCAAGATAACTCAGGTTGCTGGGTTGGCTGGACTATAAAGGGACAAGGGCAGAAGGGTGATTCAAGGATCATTGACTGTGGCTTGGACCAGGATGGTTCATTGAGGGTGAAGAAAAGTTGAATTCTGGATATATTTTGAAGGTAGATGCAACAAGATGTGTTGGTGGACAAGATATAGAGTGAGAGAAAAAGAGGAGAATGAAGAAAGACTAAGAAGTTTTGAGCCAAAGCAATGACTGAGGGTGTTGTTGCCTTAACTGAGAAAGGAAACTGATTTGGAATGGAGGTGGGGAGAGATCAGGGGTAAGGTTCAATTTTATTAAGTTTTTTAAATATACTTTATTGATTATGCCATTACATTTGTCCAATTACCCCCCTTCATTCCCCTCCACCTTGCACACCCTCTCCCCCACATTCCCCCTTTGGTTCATGTCCATGTGTCATAAGTTCTGAAACGTCTACATTTCCCACACTGCTCTTGCCTTCCCCCTGTCTATTTTCTTCCCACCATCTATGCTACTTATTCTCTGTACCTTCTCCCCCTCTCTCCTCCTCCCACTCCCCTGTTGCTACCCTTCCATGTGATCTCCATTTCTGTGGCTTCACTACTGTTTTAGGTGTCTGCTTAGTTTGCTTTTGTTTTACGTGTGGTTGTTAATAACTGCGAGTTTGCTGTCCTTTAACTGTTTATATTTTTTTATCTTCTTCTTAGATAAGTCTCTTTAACATTTCATATAATAAGGGCTTGGTGATGATGAACTCCTTGAACTTGACCTTATATGAGAAGCACTTTATCTGCCCTTCCATTCTAAATGAAAGCTTTGCTGGATAGACCAATCTTGGATGGAGGTCCTTGCATTTCATGTCTTGGAATACTTCTTTCCAGCCCCTTCTTGCCTGCAAGGTCTCTTTTGCGAAATCCACTGACAGTCTTATGGGGACTCCTTTGTAGGTGACTGTCTCCTTATCTCTTGCTGCTTCTAGAATTCTCTCCTTCATTTTAATCTTGGCTAGTATCATTATGATGTGCCTTGGTGTGTTCCTCCTTGGGTCCAACTTCTTTGGGACTCTCTGAGCTTCCTGGATTTCCTGGAAGTGTGTTTCCTTTGCCAGATTGGGAAAGTTCTCCTTTATTATTTGTTCAAATAAGTTTTCCACTTGTTGCTCTTCTTCTTCCCCTTCTTGTACCCCTATAATTCAGATGTTGGAGCATTTAAAGATGTCTTGGAGATTTCTAAGCCTCTCTTCATTTTTTAAATTCTTGTTTCTTCCTTCTTTTCTGTTTGGTTGTTTTGTTCTTCTTTCTGGTCCACTCCATTGATTTCAGTCCCAGGCTTCTTTCCATCACTATTGGTTCCCTGTGCTTTTTCCTTCATTTCAATTAGTTTATCCTTCATTCGTTCCTCTAATTTGCAACCCAAACCAACCAATTGTGTGAGCATCCTCATCACCAGTGTTTGGAACTGTGCATCTGATAGGTTAGCTATTGGTTGCTTAAAAGTATTGACTCTGGGGCTTTGATCTGTTTCTTGCGTTTGAGCCTTTTTTGGGGGGTGGGGTGGTCTGGTTGTTCCTGTTAGTAGCAAGGGGCAGAGCCTTAGGTGTTCACCAGGGCAGGGCAACCCAGTCACTGGGTTGTGATGCTGCATGTACGGGCAGAGTCAGAGAGGGAACAGTTCTGCTTGCTTGGGTTTCATATTTCAGTCCCTACTGCCACTTCCCACAAACAAATTGGGCCCTTCTGGTGCTGGTTCCCAGGTGGGTGGGCTTGTGTACATTCTAGGACCCTGTGGGTCTCTCCAACGAACTCTCCTGTGAGGCTGGGAGTCTCTCCCAGCACCTCAACCCCCGCAAGTTTTTTCAGTTGGTGCTTTTAGGCTTTATTTCCCTTTGCTGGGGCCCTGGGTTTCAAGGTCTGTCTCACTGCCAATGTATTTGACTGGTTTATCTGCACGCAAATGTGTGACTTCGGTCAGCCAGCCATCTTGTGCACCTCGAAGGGTCTGCTTGTTTCTTCTCTGTGCCTGGGGTCTGCCAGCCACTGCTTTTTCCCACCCTGACCCCTCTCAGCCAGCTGCTGACTCCACCCCTCTTACCGGTCTGGATGAATGGTTCTTGTGGGACATCCATACAGTTCAATTTTCTGTCTGTTCTGGTTGTGTTTTTGTTTCTAAATTTTTGTTGTCCTTAAATTTGGTTGTGCAAGGAGGCACAATATTTCCACCTATGCCTCCATCTTGGCCGGAAGTCCAATTTTATTAAGTTTGAGATACTTGCTAATGTCCCAATGTGGAGACATCAAGTAGGCATTTTTATATTCAAGTCCAGATTTTATGGAGAGATTGGTTTGGAGGGAAAAAAATTGGGAGTCATCATAATTCACTTATGACTTAAGTCATGGGAATGATGAGATCATCAAGTAAGTAAATGGAGAGAGAGAAATAATTTGAGGATTTAGCTCTGGCTACTCCAATGTTAAGATTTAGGAAATTTAGCAGGGAAGAGCAGAAAGGGAGTTTGGGAAGGACCAGCTGAGATGACATTGGGGGAAGCACAGTGTCCTGATAGCCAAGTGAAGGAAGCGTTTTAAGGAGGAGGGTGCAATCAACTGAGTGAAATGCTGTCAGTAAGTCAGCATAAGATAATGGCTAAGACAAAGGCTCTGAAACCATTCTGCCAGTTATTTGGTGTGTGACCTTAAAACAGGAACTGCACCTCTTCGTGTCTCCTTCATCTGTAAAAGGGTATTATAATGGCTCCTATTTCACGTGATTAATGTGAGGCTTGAGTGTCTAAATTTATTTAGCACACTTCAAATGGTGCCTGGAATATAGTAAAGGCCTGGTTTTAATAGCAGCTATAGTTATTAATTTTTGGTGGACATTTTAATTATTGTTCCTTCCAGTTTTATTGAGATATAGTTGACATATATCACTGTATAAGTTTAAGGTATATCACATAATAACTTGTCCTACATATATTGTGAAATGATTACCACAGTAAATTTAATTAACATCCATGATCTCATATAGAGACATACACACACAAAGAGAAAAACATGTTTTTTCTTTGTGAGGAGAACTCTTAGGATCTATTCTCTTAACAATTTTCAAATATGCCATACTAGTTATGACTATTATTACCTTTAATAGTAACAAAAAGGAGAAGGAAGAATAAGGAAAGAACTGAGATTTGACCATTGGCTTTAGCAATGTCGACGTCATTAGTGACTTTGACAAAGAGCAATTTGGGTAGAATAGTAAGAGCAAAAGCTTGTTTAAAGTGATGTCATGTCAAAAAACACAGTCAGATGAGCCCTGGCTGGTGTGGCTCAGTGGACTGAGCACCAGCCTGCAAACCAAAGGGTTGCTGAAGCTATTCCCAGTCAGGGCACATGCCTGGGTTGCCAGCCAGATCCTCAGTAGGGGGCAATCGATAGGCAACCACCCATTGATGTTTCTCTACCTCACTTTCTCCCTCTCTTCCCATCTGTCTAAAAGTAAATAAATAAGTAATCTTTTTTAAAAAGTCAAAAGATGAACTGGAGACAGTAAGTATAAGAACTTTTTCTTGAAAAAGTAAAGGGGAGCAGAGAAATAAGTTGGTAGCTATAGACAGAAGATTGATAAAAGAAGATTTTTACTATAGGAGAAATAACAGGCTTTAAATAGAAAAGTGTGTTTGTTTTAAATATACTTGAATCATAGCTTAGCCTTAGAGGGGTCACTTTGAACACTTGCTGGTGATAGAGAGGGAGGATGGAAGGGTGTGAAGCACCATAAAGGGACCAGGGTCTAGTCACCTCACATTGTATGTAGTTATTTGTTAATAAGTATTTCTCACAGATGTAAACCCATAAGAAATGGCCTTGTTTCATTCCCTGTTATAGGTCCATTACCTGGAATAGTACTGAGCACCAGTAGGCCTTTAATAAATAGTGGGTTGGCCAAACAGTTCGTTCGGTTTTTTCTGTAAGATGACTCTAATAGCATTTAGTTGTCTTTGACTTCATTTGAAACAATTTTGTTAGATTTTATTGTGGCAGCTGTCGTAACAGTGTGCATTTTTAAAACACTTATCAAAATTGGTGAATTCTGTATAGCCATTTTAGTATTGAAGATAAAAGAAAATACACAATATTTTTGGCATACTATGCTTTATTATTTTTTTAAAAGGTAAAAATGCAACTGAAAAGCAAAAAAAAGATTTGTTCAGTCTCTGGAGAAGGTGCTGTGACTGATCAAACATGCCAAAGGTGGCTCGTGAAGTTTCGTGCTGGAGATTTCTCACTGGACAATGCTCCATGGTCAGGTAGACCAGTTGAAATTGATAGCGATCAAATTGAGACATTAATTGAGAACAATGAACATTACACCACACAGTATATAGCCAACATATTCAAAATATCCAAATTAATAAAGTTATTGATGTAAATGAAAAATGTAATTTTCATTTTATGGGAAAAATATGTGGACTTTTTGGCCAACCCAATATTTGTTAAATGAAAGTTTATTTCCAGTGAAAATTTGAGACCCAGAAAAGTTAAATAAATTGCTTGTCTAGCTCATCTTATCTGAGTGGGATCTAATACTGAGCCTCCTGGTTCTGAGTACAGTGAACATCCCAGAATTAGGAAAACCTGGTTTTCAGGGTTTTTACATCCTGATTTTCAGAGCAGTATCGAAGAAAGTTACAGTGATGTACAGGCTGGAATGAGGCAGAAAAAAGTGGAACAACTTCCCACTTCTTTTTAAGACTATCCTACATCACTGCAAACTCTTTTTATTCTGTTGAAAAATAAATTTTATCAATGTGGCTCTTAAATAATTAGAACTTACAAAGCTTGAAATATCTATAAGTGATTTAACAAAACTAGTTATTTATTGAACAGTACAAACAAAGACAAAATTTTTCAAAATTACTACAAATCTTAACAATCTTTCTATTGCACACAGTATGTATTTTTAAGGAATTCAAACAGTTGAAAATTTGTCAATATGATTCCTTGAGACAAAAACTTAAATTATTTATAAATGTAGCAGACACTTCTACAAAGCTCACCAGTACTAGTAACTTTCATGCAATTAGAAATTACCTTGAATGTCTTATTCCTCAGTTGAATAAACTATATATTTACTCCTGGAAGTTTAGTGGTATTGTTATGTAGCAATGACTCATTTCATCAATGCATATAACTTTAATTTTATATATATGCATATATAGAGAAAGAGAGATAATAAAGATATATCTTTCACATCATGTAAAAATGGCACTTTTTTTACACATACATAAATTAATTGGAAATTTTGCCCACTAGAAGAGGATTTATTTTATTTTAATTAAATCAAATTTTACAGCTGTTTTATATTTCTGTGGAACTTCATAACCAGCTGAAGTTGGAGATATGTGTTTAGAATGTCCAGGGACTATAAAGTGAAGCTAATTTTTAGAAGTCTCCAGTGAATTATAGAGAGATTACTAGACTATTGCTACAAAAAAATACAAAGTGTGCCTAAATCAACATAAATAGAGACATGTAATGCGCCTGTATATGGAAGTCAAAAATTGGGTCTCTCCAGTCATGTAACCATAAAGTGTCCCTCTGGCTAAGTTTCTAAAAAGGCATAGCATTGTGAAAATAATACAAATATTTTGCCAGAGGATGTTTTTTCACATTAAAAGTGTCCTCCTCTTTTGACCTAGTAATCTCACTTCCAAAAGATTACAGCAGGGAGATAATAAAAGGAAAGAAAAATGCTACATATTTAATGATGTTCATTGCTGTGTTATTTATGTAATTGTAGAATTAGGGAAAAAACTTTAGATGTCCAACAATAAGGAGATGTTTGATTAAATTGGAGTCTACTCATTTAATATAATATGTAATCATTAAATACATAGTATAGAATTTTCATTGTATAGAAATATGCATTTTATCTGTGTGTTTTATTAAACAGTTCAATATCAGTCAATTCAGTTGTCAAGTCAATATGAGGAGGGACCCAAGAAAACTTGGCATGTATTTATTAAAAAGTGTGTATTTATTCTTACATATCTGAACTTCAGTCATCTTCAAAGTGCTTTCTGTTTGATGCAATATACATATTGAGGTGTTTTTTCCACTCCTCATAACGGTTTTTGAACTGGTTGATTTTTATGCCTTTTAGTGCTTCTGCTGTTTTTTTTGTTTCACCTATTCCACATTGGCAAAATATTTCCCTTTGAGGTTTTTTTTCATCCAGGGAAACAAAAGAAAAAGTCACAGGGTGAGAGTGGGTGAATAGGGAGGGTGGAGCATGGGGGGGTCATGCCATTTTGGAACATTCAGCATAGTGTGGGCAGGTGCACTTGTAGGTCATCCACCATGAAATGGGGAAATTCATTGAAAGTCTTAAAAAAAATCACTGAAGTCAAATGCAGCCTCTCACAGCAATGCCAGCTGGTGTGTTGATACACATGTGTTCCTAGAACACTCAGCTTAGCAGGGAAAGCCTGTACTATGAGGGGCCTGCCCTCCAGAAGATACTTCCAGGTTTTTGGCATCCCCCCCTCATATATATGTAATGGTACAAGTACCACCTGGGCCTAAGGGTACAAAAAGTAGATAAGTAACACTTTTATAAAATTTTGTTTTAAGAATGCTTAATTGTGTCCGGTTGAGCCACATGATACATTGACAAAGACTTCGGTTCCCAGGGTAATTATAAGTCACACCTAAGCAATCACCATTCAGGCTTTCTCATTCATTATGATTAGCCTCATGAAGCAGAAAAATTTAGTTTATTGATTCTGTATTTTGCTACCCTCTTCAAGACATTTTGGAATCCTTTGTCAGGCAATATGAAGTAGCTTTATATTTCAATGCACATCTTTGCTATAGAAACATGATTTTCAGCTTTGCAGCCCAAGGATACGTTCCATGTATGAATAGGAGTCTTTGTGCAACAAGAGTCAAGTCATCAGCCTCTATGCTATGAAGAAGAAATGTTCATCTTCTAATGTGCATATATGTAAGCCCTTGCTTTAAAATCAGCTCCCTTAAATGGCACTGAGTATGCGTCTGTGTATGACACATCAATGTCCATTAATTGCATGAAGAGAACCGAAATTCCAATGGCAAAATCTGTAAAAGTAGATATACAAAGAAAAGTGGAAGCATCTGTTTAATATATACGACATTAGAATTTAATTTTACCTCTGTGATGCTTTTGTGTGGCTGCAGTGTTACAGCAGAGCACATAAGCATAGCCGTGCAATGTCAGCAGGTGCATGCCACCAAATTACTGCTTTTAATTTGCATATTCATCTGCTAAGAAGCATGTCATTATCATATCAAAGGGATACTAAGCAACATCTAACTTGGAGAGATGTGGCATAGTTTCAATAGGAGCAATTAATGCAAGATGAGGACTCTCTTTCTGTCATGTCTCCAGGGCTAGCTATAATCGGGCTGATTATTGGATACCAATAAGACCGAGCCCAGTTGGCACAGAATAAGAGAAGACCTGGAAAGGGAGCCTGCTAGTCCTCTGTTCACTTGATGGCAACGTGATGCTCTGGTCACTCAAATGACTCCTGTCCTTATTATAGACACTGTCTACAGGCACTCATCTATTTCAGTTGTGATAAAATGACCAATGCAGTCCAAATGTAATCATGGATTTAAAAAGAGAGAGAGAATGGTCGGGACTCTGGGCTTTAGAGGATATGTAAAGGAAATATGAGAGAGACATTAAAATTGTGTTCAGAAATACAGGTTTTACTTAGTACTCAGGTAAATATAATTCAAACCTATCTTCTTCCTTTAAACATTTATCGATCACCTACATATGTGTCAATGTTAGGTGAGGGAGACACACACAAGGACTAGTCACAGTCCCTTATCTCAGTGAATTTGCAGCTGAACAGTGGAGACAGACATAGAAACCAAACAAAACATGAATAACATTTTCTTTCTCATTGTTTATGAACTTAGGAAATGTCACAAATGTGCAAACTCATTTTTTGATATGACAGTAAGTACATGTGGAATTATCTCTTTTTAGGAAAGTCTTTAAGAACAGGATTTTTTATTTTCATTTAGTTTTAGAAATGATCTCACTTTTCTTCTCCTAAGGATAGTAGTTAAAAACAATGTACAGGTAAATTCCAGCCAAGATGGAGGTATAGGTGGGCACATTGCCTCCTTGCAGAACCAAAATTAAGGACAACAAAAATTTAGAAACAAAAAAGCAACCAACATACAGAAAATTGAACTGTACAGAAGTCCGACAACCATTAATACAGACCAGTAAGAAGGGTGGAGTTGGTGGCTGAGGGAGAGGGGTTGAAGCAGGAAAAAGCTGTGGTTGGCAGACCCCAGGTGCACAGGCAGCTAGCAGACCCCAGGCACAGGGAGGCAACAAGCAGACCCAGTGAGACACACAGGGCAGTTAGCTGACCACAGTCACACTTTCTCACATAGATAAACCACACGAAAATGGGCAGTGAGACATACCGTACAACCAGGGCCCCAGTGCTGGGAAATAAAGCCTAAAAGCACTGATTGAAAACACTTGCAGGGGTTGAGGTGGTGGGAGAGACTCCCAGTTTCACAGGAGAGTTTGTTGGACAGACCTACAGGGTCCTAGAATGTACACAAGCCCACCCACCCAGGAACCAGCACCAGAAGGGCCCAGTTTGCTTGTGGGAAGCAGCAAAGGGGACTGAAATCTGAGAGAGAGTGGAGCAAGCACCATTGTTCCCTTGCTGACCCTGCCCCCACATACAGCATTACAACCCAGTGACTGGGTTGCCCCACCCTGGTGAACACCTAAGGCTCTTCCCCTCACTACCTAACAGGTACTACCATACCAAAAAAAAACCCACACAAACAAATCAAAGCCCCAGAGCCAATACTTTTAAGCAACCAAGAGATAGCCAACCTAACAGATGCACAGTTCAAAGCAATAGTGATCAGGATGCTCACAGAATTGGTTGAATTTGGTCACAAATTAGATGAAAAAAGGAAGGCTACACTAAGTGAAATGAAGGAAAATGCACAGGAAAACAACAGTGATGGAAAGAAAGCTGGGACTCAAATCAAGGGAGTAGACCAGAAGGAAGAACAAAACAACCAAACAGAAAAGAAGGAAGAAGCAAGAATTTAAAAAATGAAGAGAGGCTTAGGAACCTCCAAGACATCTTTAAATGTTCCAACATGCAAATTATAGTGGTGCCAGAAAGGGAAGAGGAAGAGCAACAAGTGGAAAACTTATTTGAACAAATAATAAAGGAGAACTTCCCCAATCTGTCAAAGGAAACAAACTTCCAGAAAGTCCAGTAAGCTCAGAGAGTCCCAAAGAAGTTGGACCCAAGGAGGAACACACCAAGGCACATCATAATTACATTATCTAAGATTAAAATGAAGGAGAGAATTCTAGAAGCAGCAAGAGATAAGGAGACAGTTACCTACCAAGGAGTTTCCATAAGACTGTCAGCTGATTTCTCAAAAGAGACCTTGCAGGCAAGAAGGAGCTGGAAAGTAGTATTCCAAGTCATGAAAGGCAAGGACCTCCATCCAAGATTGGTCTATCCAGCAAAGCTTTCATTTAGAATGGAAGGGCAGATAAAGTGCTTCTCAGATAAGGCCAAATTCAAGAAATTCATCATCATCAAGCCCTTATTATATGAAATATTAAAGGGACTTATTTAAGAAAAAGAAGATAAAAAAGATGAACAGTGAAAGGACAGCAAACTCACAGTTATTAACAACCACACCTAAAACAAAAGCAAACCAAGCAAACAACTAGAACAAGAACAGAACCACAGAAATGGAGATCACATGGAGGGTTAGCAACAGGGGAGTGGGAGGAGGAGAAGGGGGGAGAAGGTACAGAAAATAAGTAGCATAGACGGTAGGTAGAAAATAGAGGGGAGGCCAAGAATAGTATGGGAAATGTAGAAGTTTCAGAACTTATGACACATGGATATGAACTAAAGATGGGGAATGTGGGTGGGAGGGGATATGCCGGGTAGAGGGGAATGAAAGGGGGTAATGGGACACTGTAATAGCATAATTAATAAAATATATTTTAAAGGCAATGTACCGATTTAAATATTTAAACAATAGAAATATAGACTATTTTAAATTTTTCCTATTATTTCTTAATATTTTTATTGGATGCATTGGTATAAGTAAATGCTTTTCAAAAGGGGAATCACTAACAGATTGCTTGATAGGGTGTCTGGATGGAATGGTACACACATACAGTTTCATTAATTTATTTAACAAATATTTTTTTGAAAACTCACTATATGCCAAGCCTTGTTCTAAGCACTGGGGACACAACAGTAAACAAAACGGGCCAAGTGCCTGCCCTTGGGTTCATATCCACACAGGCTCTCAGTGCGGATATATGCACCAAGCATAAGCCTAGGGGAAGTTCACGGACATTCATTCACAAGTGTTTATCTAATAGCACCTTATGTGTACCAGACTAGGGGACCGAAAGGGATATGTACAAAGTTTACCTTGAAAACTACAAGCCAGCAGTATTTTATTAAATGTCTCCAAAAGACCAAAAAGTTTATGTGAAACAAAACTTAGAAATAAGAAGGTATTTTTTATGAGTGTTCAGTCTTCCAAGTAGTGTGGAAGCTGAGTCATTCCCATACTGCAGAAACCCTGAGTGAAAGAGCAGGGCCCACAAATGCTGGAGTTCTACAGAGAAGTTTATTTATTTTGTTCTCCTGTTTTATTAATGGGAGTCAACTTTATGAATCAATCATGTGTTGATTGAACTTATAACTATTTCTATTTGTAACTATAACTATGTTATGTATCACTGTTAAGTCAAATAGCATTGAATGATCTACTGTGGGCATTTGGAGACTTTCCAATGGATTTGTTAAAGCCTGCATTCACACAAAGCCTTCAAGATTACCCTATCATTTTGGAGGGACCTTAATTCAGATCTAAACTTTAATCTCACAAAGAAAAACAATCACACACACAACTCTGCCCCGTCAGCCTTGGTATGACTTCCCAAACTCCAATACAGTAATTGTAGACATCAAATAAATGCTAAATATCTTAAAACTTTAAATTGACGTTTGAATTTGTAATTCGTAGAGGAGGCTTTTGTGCCACCTACTATCTTCATGACTGTTAATGGTAGTGGAATTTCTGAGCAAGACCACTTAAAACCTGTCACTTCCGCAGGAAGCTGCTGTATTAACTGAGAACCTTGATGCTCTTCCTGGAAAGACTCAAAATACTTCTTCCATTTATGTAAACGAGGAGTGTTGGTGTAACAAAAGATTTTTAGATTTCGTAGAAAAGATAAAGAAGCCATTTTGATTAGGGAAACTAAGTGGTATTATTGAATGCGGTAGAGTCAGAAAATGTGGTGTCGTTTAGAAGAAACTAAGCTTTACTGGTACAGTTTTAATGATCAGAAATAACACGGGTTTGTCCCAAAAAGAAAACCCCCAAGTTAGAAATATTGTGATGACTCTAATACATCACTGAGGTTGAAATTAAAGGAAGAATTCTAGTATCATGCACCAGTCTTACTCTTGGTAAGAGGAGGGGAGCTAGTCAATAGAGCAAGATAAAAGCATATGTCATGGATAAATGTTAACTACACTAACTCTGAATAGTAACAGATTTATTATACTGTTATATTACGCAAAGTCATATTACGCAAAGCTAGAAATCCTTGATCCATTCAGGAAGAAATACTTGCCACAAAGGTAAATGAATACTTAATCTTTACTTAAAACTGATCTAAAAGATGTACAAATCATGATGCCATCCATGACTATATAACAAAACTATATTTATGTGGTAAAAGAAAATTAAGCCTTTCTGGAATAAAAAATCGGTAACATAGATATGTTTTGTTTTGCTGCTTTAAAAAGTATGGAAATTTCTCACTTACAATCTCCAGATTTCTTTCTTTTCTTAAAAAACAAAAACAACCCCCCCCCAAAAAAAAAAGAAGATCTGAAAGTACTGCATGTGTTTCCGTCTGATGACTGGCAGGAACTAAGCAGTAGGTGTCCTGTTTAGGTTGAGTCTCTCCTGTTTTGCCATAGTCCCCACCAGCCCCTCTCCTGTTACACCCAGACTGGTTACTACATGATCTCTTGGTGGTGTTTGAATGATCCACCCCCAATATGCTAAGCATTACTCTGGGCCACATCTTTTATCTTGGTAATCCTTGAAAATATCCCAAAAGACAGGTAGCATATTCACATTTTGCAGCCAAAGAAACCAAAGCTCTGGGAGATTAGATAATTTGCAGAACTGTTCATGTAAGAATAGACTATCATGCTCTTTATTACCTTTCTCTGTAAATAATACTTTAGGGATTAGAAAAGTTTGGACCAGTCATTCTTAGTCTCAGCTACCTATTAGAATCACCTGAGAAGCTTAAGAAAAGTTGCTGTGGGCTCCATCTCAGTCCATATAAACCAGAATCTCTTTAGGTGGTATGGGTAACTTCTTTTTTTAAGTTTCCCAGTTGATTTTAATGTACTGCCAGGGATACACACCCCTAGTTTAAGATCAAAAGACAAGATGATTTCCCATTTGTCCTTAATTCTGATTTTTATTAGTTGTATCCATGAAAACAGTCAAACACATTTGGCACTACAAAAAACAAAAATAGCTCTGGCTGGTGTAGCACAGTGGATTGAGCACGGGCCTGCAAACCACAGGATCGCAGTTCGATTCCCAGTCAGGGCACATGCCTGGGTTGCAGGCCGGTTCCCTGCAGGCCAGTTCCCAGCAGGGGACGCACGAAAGGCAAAGATACATTGATGTTTCTCTCCTTCCCCCCTTTCCCTCTAAAGATAAATAAATAAAATCTTTATAAATAAATAATAAATAAATAAAAATAAAAACAATGAACTTACTTAATTTTTTTACTTTTGAAAGTGCAGATTGTATCATATAGGCAAAACATTAACAAACCTCCTAAAGCGAGTCTGATTTGACCCCATTCTACATGGAGTTTGTACAGCCCTGTTTGTTAAGGGACTGAAATGAAGCAAATATTTGAATTGTGGCGGCTGTTTGCTGTAGGTATCAAGGCTCTTCACACAGCTAAGTTTCAACTTCACACATAACCTTGGACTGCACTGAGCAATTTTTAATATAAGTCTCATGGGGAAATCTTGCATTTTTTCTGATGCCTGAGCCTGTTACGGGTACCATAGCAAAGCCTGGTTTGACCAATCAGTCAAAAAATAATGAATCTGGTTGTTTGATTACTTTTTTAAAATAAGAAATTGGACTTTATCTGGTCAGATTATCTCAGGTGGATTGCACATGTAAACCATCTACAATATTACTGCTATTATATTTTATTAAATGGTTGGGAAAATTTGATGTAATATTTCTACATATCAATTCAGATATTACTAGGGCCAGAGAGGAGGAAGAAAGTAGAAAATATAATTATTTACTCATAGCAAAATGTAACACTTTCTTTGTGTTAAAATAAGTATCCATGTGCTAAAGATAAGTATTTGTTTTTAGAGGCCTCCTTCAGTCAGGAATAAAAACCTTGCAAATTACTTTCTGCTTTTGGAATATGTTATTACCAATAAGTATACTGGAAATGATTCTACATTAAAGTGGTTTTTTTATAGAAAAAGTGTAATCTAAAATTAGAACTCTTACTTAGGCATGCCTTATTTTGATACAACACAAAATTTTGTGGAGAAAAATTTTTGAGGCAAGGTTTAAGATTACGGTGTTCTCTATTTTAGTAAATAAAGCACTGGATAGTAAATTTTGAAATATGAATATTAATTCAAAATGAGGAGCTAAAGAAGCACTGGGTGTGCATGAGTTGTTCAGAGACCCTAAAAGCCTGCTTTCATCAGGTCACTGCTATTTGTTAAATAATCACTCAGCATCAACAGGCTCTATTAAAATCCCCTAACTCAGCTAATTTTAGCTCATTAATTCTCAAAGTAGCTTTATAAGTAAGATACTAATAAGAATGTATTTTACATATATAGAATACAGAGACAGAAAATATGCCTTGTTGAAAGAGATGTTGAAATTACATTAAGTTAAGAATGGTATACTGAGCACAGTATTATAGTCTATACAAGATAGATAGGAAGACAGATAGATATACATATACAAAACATACATATGCACATATACCAAATATGTATGTAATACTGGTAGGGATTTTTGCAGTTTTTTCTTTTTTATTATTGTTCAAGTACATTTGTCTTAATTTTCATCCCACCACACCCTCCCCAACCATCCCTGCCTCCCATGCTCAAATCTAAGCCATTGGCTTTGTCCATGTGTCCTTTATACATGTTCCTTGATGAACCTTCCCCTATTTTTCCCCATTACACCCTTTCCTTTCCCCTCTTGTCACTGTCAGTTTGTTCTTTATTTCCATGTCTCTGGTTATAGTTTGCTTGCTTGTTTTTTTTCATTAGGTTACACTTACAGGTGAGATCATATGGTATTTATCTTTTACCTCCTGGATTATTTCACTGAGCATAATGCTCTCCAGTTATAATATAGATTTTGATATAAATGTCATGATGTCCAATTCTTTATGATAACAGAAATTTTACTTCAAGTCAAGTTTATTGGAAACAACAAAAACCAATTCAAATTAACCTAAACAACCAATGGGATTTATTAGTCAACAGATTATAAAATCCAAGAGACAGAGCTGGCCTTATTTAGTGGCAAGTGATGTCATCAGGGCTCTATCTTGGTTTCTTTTTTTTTTTAAACTTTTTTATTGATTATGCCATTACATTTGTTCTATTCCCTCCTCCATTCCCCTCCACCCTGCATACCCCTCCCCCACCATTTCCCCCTTTAGTTCATGAACACGTGTCTCAAATTCTTTTTAGATTCTGTATTTCCCCTACTATTCTTACCCTCCCCCTATCTATTTTCTATCTACTGTCTATGCTACTTATTTTCTGTACCTTCTCCCCCCTTCTCCTTCTCCCACTCCCCTGTTGCTAACCCTCCATGTGATCTTCATTTCTATGGTTCCGCTCCTGATCTAGCTGTCCTCTTAGTTTGCTTTTGTTTTAGGTGTGGTTGTTACCAACTGTGAGTTTGCTGTCCTTTCACTGTTCAACTTTTTTATCTTCTTTTTCTTAGGTAAGTCCCTTTAACATTTCATATAATAAGGGCTTGGTGATGATGAACTCCTTGAATTTGATCTTATCTGAGAAGCACTTTATCTGCCCTTCCATTCTAAATGAAAACTTTGCTGGATAGAGCGATCTTGGTTGTAGGTCTTTGGTTTTCATGACTTGGAATACCTCTTTCCAGCCCCTTCTTGCCTGTAAGGTCTCTTTTGAGAAATCAGCTGACAGTCTGATGGGAACTCCTTTGTAGGTGACTGTCCCCTTATCTCTTGCTGCTTCTAGGATTCTCTCCATTTTAATCTTGGCTAATGTAATAATGATGTGCCTTGGTGTGTTTCTTCTTGGGTCCAACTTCTTTGGGACTCTCTGAGCTTCCTGGATTTCCTGGAAGTCTATTTCCTCTGCCAGAATGGGGAAGTTCTCTTTTATTATTTGTTCAAATAAGGTTTCCTCTCGTGACTCTTCCCCTTCTGGTACCCCTATAATTCGAATGTTGGAACATTTAAAGATGTCCTGGAGGTTCCTAAGCCTCTCCTCATTTTTTTGAATTCTTGTTTCTTCATTCTTTTCTGTTTGATCATTTTTTTCTTCCTTCTGGTCCACTCCCTTGATTTGAGTCCCAATCTCCTTTCCTTTACTATTGGTTTCCTTTGTATTACCATTCATTTCAATTAGTTTAGCTTCCATATGTTTCTCTAATTTGTGACTAAAATCAACCAGTTCTGTAAGGATCCTGATAACCAGTGTTTTGAACTGTGCATCTGAAAGACTGGCTATTTCTTCATCGCTTTGATCGATCGGCTCTGGGGCTCTGAGTTGTTCTTGAGCCATTTTTGGTCTGTTCGCGTCGTTAAGTAAGCAGAGCGAAGCCTTAGTTGTATACCAGGACGGGGGGACCCAGGTCGCTGGTTTGTGAGGCTGTGTGTGGGGGCGTGGTCAGAGAGGGAGCAATGGCGGTCCTCTCCGCTAGCCCAGTCCGTCCAGTCCCACCATTCACCCCGGGCCTGTTTATCCGATCGGAATTGTGCAAGCCTGCTGCCCCGCGCCTGCTCCCCTCTTCACTGGTTTATCTGCACACAGATGCGCGACCGACCGCAGACAGCCCAGCTGCCGGGCCTCTTCCCTGTGTGCTCCCGTAGCTAGCCCGCGATCTGCGCTTTCGGCTGCTTGCGTACCACCCTTTCGGGGAGTTTTGTTTTTTTTTTTTGCCAACCTGCTCCGCTGCTGGCTTCGCTCCTCTTACCGGTTTAGCTGAGCATTTCGTTGTCTTTGGACTCCGTATTGTCAATTTTCTGTGTGGCTTGGTTGTGTTTTTTGTTGTTAAAAATAGTTGTTCTTAGATTTGGTTGTGCACGGAAGCAAGGTGATTCCACCTACACCTCCATCTTGGCAGAAGTATCTATCTTGGTTTCTTTCTCAAACTGTCTTTATTTGGCAGCAAGATGCTGAAACACCCCCTCCATCACTTCCAGTCCAGCAACTCTCTGGAAAGACTTGTTCTCCCTGGATAGTTGCAACAGAAAATCACAGGGCAGCACCCTGATTAGCCTGGCTTGGGCCAACCTGCTGGTCCTGTAACAATCAGCATGGCCTGAGAGATAGGTTCAAGCCTATCTCTAATTGCCCAAGCTTAGGTCATATGCCTACCCTTGTATCTGAGTGGGAAATGAAGGGACCAGGGTCATTCTGCCTCCCCAGCTACATGAAGAGGGTCCTCTCCTGGAAGAGAGAGTTCTGTCACCAGGAGAATATACAGAAGGGCAGTAGCTAGACAAAAACAATGCATGCTCCACTTCAACATATAGGCACTTTTATCTGGCACCCGCCTACCAGCCAAGCCTTATTCCCTCTCATTTCCCATAAATGCATTGACTCTAGCCAGACCCAGTTACCAGTTTCCTGAATTTCAGGTGTTTGCTGAATGTAGCAGAAGAGATGCCTCTTTGCTATTACTGGTTATGTAGAAATGTTGAAGCTTCCTGAGTTAACTGAAAATTCCAAATAACTAAAGATAATGGATGTTGTCCTCATGTGATTTTTATTATTTTGTAGAGTGTTGACTAAATACTAAAGTGAGGTTATTAATGATGGTTTTATGTGTTGAGTGTACTTCTGTCATTTTGTGAATCTAAGTATCTCTTCTCCCAGCTGAAGGCAGGAATCCCATTGTCATTGCATCCTTCAAAGCACCTACTGTAATGCGCTGCACATACCAGGTGTTTAGTAAAAGTTTCTGAACTGGAATGAATAGTTGATTTCAGGTCTTAAACAGGACACTTTTTGCTTACTGAAAATAGGATGGTTATATTCCTTCAAGCAGCTCTCGAATGTTATAACATATATTTGCATATTTGATAAAGAAACTCTGCCCTAAGTAAAACATTCTAATATTATAGTAGTTGACCACAGCAACCTGTATGACAAAAATTGTTGCCCGGTTTCTAGATTAAAGCTGAGCATGGGCGTGTTTTAGAAATATAAAAGTCCACAGGTAATAAAGCTCCTATTTACAGAGATTTGCCTCTATTACTTGCAGGCAGATTGGTATAACTTGTTAATTTTTTTTAAATGATATGGAGATTTTTTTAAAAAGAGTGTCCGCCAATTATAATTTATTCTGTGGACTTTTTTGCTTTAACTGTAGGTCAAATCTGCCATTAATGCTACTATTAATAAATCACATTAGTATAGTAGTTATAGTCTATAAATGCTTTCATGTTCATAAATTTCATAATTCATATGAGGGAAAAAACACTTAGGGTTTTAGGTGACAACAAGTATTGGATTGTCAAAAAAGTTGGTTTAGTTTTTCCCATATGATGGCTCCAGTACTGCTTAGTTGTCTTTACTTCATTTGAGACAATTTTGTTAGATTATATTATGATAGCTGTTATATCAGCCTGCATTTAAAAACAGTTTATCAGGTCTTCTGGCCAAGATGGAGGCATAGATAGACACACTGTGCCTCCTTGCATACCTAAAATAAGGACAACAAAAATTTAGAAACAAAAAAAAACAGAACTGGCAGAAAATTAAACTGTATGGAAGTCCGACAACCAAGGAGTTAAAATAGATACATTCATCCAGACTGGTAGGAAGAACAGATCGAAGCTCCAGAACAAATACAACTAAGCAACAAAGAGATAGCCAACCTATCAAATGCACAGTTCAAAGCACTGGTGATTAGGATGCTCACAGAATTGGTTGAATTTGGTCACAAATTAGATGAAGAAATGAAGGCTATGCTAAGTGAAATAAAGGTAAATGTACAGGGAACCAATAGTGATGGGAAGAAAACTTGGACTCAAATCAATGGAGTGAACCAGAAGGAAGAAAGAAACAACCAAACAGAAAAGAATAAAGAGACAAGAATTCAGAAAATGAGGAGAGGCTTAGGAACCTCCAGGACATCTTTAAACATTCCAACATCTGAATTATAGGGGTACCAGAAGGGGAAGAGGAACAGCCACAAGTGGAACACTTATTTGAACAAATAATAAAGGAGAACTTTCCCCAATCTGGCAAAGGAAACACACTTCCAGGAAGTTCAGGAAGCTCAGAGAGTCCCAAAGAAGTTGGACCCAAGGAGGAACGCACCAAGGCACATCATAATTACATTACCCAAGATTAAAATAAAGGAGAGAATTCTAGAAACAGCAAGAGATAAGGAGACAGTCACCTACAAAGGAGTTCCCATCAGAGTGTCAGCTGATTTCTCAAAAGACCTGACAGGAAAGAAGGGACTGAAAAGAAGTATTCCAAGTCATAAAAGGCAAGGACCTATGTCCAAGATTGGTCTGTCTAGCAAAGCTTTCATTCAGAATGGAAGGGCAGATAAAGTGCTTCTCATATAAGATCAAGTTCAAGGAGTTCATCATCACTAAGCCTTTATTTTATGAAATATTTAAGGGACTTAATCTAAGAAAAAGAAGATAAAAACATGTAGACTAAAATGACAGCAAACTCACAGTTATTAACCACACCTAAAACAAAAACAAAAAAGAACTAAGGAAACAACTAGAACAGAAACAGAACCACAGAAATGGAGATCACATGGAGGGTTAGCAACAGGGTAATGGGAGGAGGAGAGAGCAGGAAAAGGTACAGAGAATAATTAGCATAGATGGTAAGTAGAAAATACACAGGGAGAGGGCAAGAATAGTATGGGAAATGTAGAAGCTAAAGAACTTATGACACATGGACATGAACTAAAGGGGGTAATGTGGGTGGAAGAAGGTGTGCAGGGTGGAGGGGAATGAAGGGGGGAAATGGGACAACTGTAATAGCATAATTAATAAAATATATTTTTAAAAACCTTATCAAAATTGGCAAGTATTTGTGAAGCAATTTTAATATTGAAGATGGAAGAAGATACGCAACATTTTCAACATATTATGCTTTATTATTCCAAGAAAGTTAAAAATGCAGCTGAGGCACAAAAAAAGATTTGTGCAGTGTATGGAGACAGTGCCATGACTGATCGAATATGTCAAAAGCATTTTGTGAAGCTTCTTGGTACTGCTGACATTCTGGCCAAATAATTATTTGCTGTGGGGCTGTCTTATGCATTAGAAGATATTTAGCAGCACCCCTGGTCTCTACCCATTAGAAGCCAATGTGGGAGATAGCCAACATACTCAAAAGATCCGAATCAATGAAGTTATTGGTGGAAATGAAAAATGTGTCTTCTATTTTAAGTAAAAAACTAAATGAACTTTTTGGCCAAAACAATATAAAGTAAACCAACAAGTGCTTAGTTGCCAAGAAACATAATGCAATTTCAGACTACATTAATAAAAGTAAAGTGTCTGCAGTCTGTACCAGTTAGAAAACATCTGGGGCATTGTGTTCAGCTCTGGGTTTTATCAAGCTTTAAGAGGGACATTGACTGACACAACTGGAACTTTTCCCAAAGGAGAGCAACCAGAAGGTGTGAGACCTGAAGCCAAGTCACATGAGGAGTAGCTGAAAGAACTGAAGACATTTGGTCTAAAAAAAAAAACTTAATGGAAAAAAGCAGCATCCTTTAAATATGAATAGGGCTATCATAAGAAGTAAGAATTAGACCTTTCCATATAATCACTTAGAGCACAGAATTAAGACCAAGAGCTGTAAGCTACACATTTCAGTTCAATCTTTTTTTTAAAAAAGTTGTGAACACCCAAAAGTTGTTTTCAAATAATGTGATGGTTTACCTGTCACTGGAAGTGATAACAATGTCTACTACTTGGTCCTCTCTCAGGGATCCCAGCTGTATCATCTGTTAGCTATGGGGCTTTGGGCAAGTCATTAACCTCTTTAAGTCTGTTTGCTAATTTTGAAAAATGGAATGTTTAGAGTTCCTGTAGGGGTCCCTTCAGATAATGCAGGTCAGACCATCAGCAGTGTGTGCTCATTGTTGTGCTCCGTGAAGGACAGTTTCATTAGAGTAGCTGGAGAAGGGCGTCTCCACACCCTGCAGAAATAGCAGGGAACAATATCAACATAGGGTTTAACTTGCCAGACCTTTATACATAATTAAAGGTTGACAAATGTTGGTGTGGAAACCTGTGTCATCATGTTGTATAGCAATGGATTATAATATTCTTTTGTCTTGAATTTCGTTAGAAATCTTAGCAAAGAGAATTTTATGGAATAGCTCCCCGATTTCCTGGAATGCCATGGGGTATTATTTTTAAGCACTTGGGAAGGAGAATTATACAAAAAAGAAGCAGCATAAGTAGAAAAGGGTGGTTGTTGAGTCAAAGGCCGACTTACAGTTTTTGATATATATTATGCGTAAGATATAACTTAAGACACTCAAAATGGAATACAGAGAACATAAATGTAATGTGTAGCCAAAAGGCAACATAGAATTTATGGGATCTGACTCCATTCATATTGCAAACATTTATTAAGCACCATGTCAGCCCCTGAGGAATACAAGCTGAATATAGGAAATACAGGTAACTATAGGAAATGATCCCTGCCCCGAGGATTTTATATAGTATGCCTGAGACACAAAAATATATAGAACTCATCATAAGTCCAAACAAAACAATTTAAACCACATGCTGCAGGGAAACAGAGTAGGGAGCAATGAATATAATTTGTAATTCAGGTTTGGGGAGTCAGGAAAGTTTTGTGCAAGTGGTACTGATACTGGTCCTACCTTTCTTTACATGGTGAAAGAAGGACAAGCACTCATGTTCTTGGAAAAAGCATTAGTCAAAGTGAAGACATGTGGAAGAGCATCAGTCTTCCAGGGATGGCAAGGTGTCTGGAGCTCCAATTCAAAAAGTTGTGGGGAAGGAAGGAGTGGCAGGAGATGAGCCTAGAGAGGCAAGTGTGTTCAGATGTTAAGGTGTGGAAAACTATACTAAGGAATTGAATGAAGAAAGAATTATTGGTGGAGAAGCTCCATGATAGCATATACTATTAAATATCCCCTATGGGTCCACTGATGACTTCCTTGAGCTGGAGCATAACAAAACATCCCATAAAGGTTGCTGAACTTGCATTGAGATGATTAGTAGAGGTCTGAGACTGGGGAGATGAGAGAAGAGGTAACTTAGAGATCCCTAAACGTTCTTGAATGAGAAGTGAAATAATGAAAGCTGTGTTTGGGGAAGTACAGGCAGACAGTTCTAAAGTTTACTGAGCCGAGAGACTAGAGGCGGAGATCTGGTAAGAGACGATGGGGAGAACCTGTTCTGTGCCCTCTGGCTAAGGAAATGGATAAGAAGTAGTGAGCTAGGAGGCAACAGTGTGGAGTAAGTTGAAGGATTGTTAAATAAATATGTAGGGAAGAAGAATAGTAAAAATTACATGTAAATATGTTTCCAAAGTTCATGCTGTATAAATATATATTCAAAAGATGCTAAGGCTCAAGTTGCCTTATTGGTTCCTGTTTTAGAAAACAAACACTCCATCTTGTTGAAAATCTGCTTGTTTATTTTCCAATTTTAATTTATTTTCAGGGGAATAGCTTTACTTATAGTTTACATTCAATATTATTTTTTATTTTTATTGTTTTTTTCCATTATCATTTATCCCCCTTATAACCCCTTCCCCCCAACAATCACCACACTGTTTACCATGTTCATGAGTTCTTTTTGCTTTTTGCTTGATGCCCTCACTCCTAACCCCTGCCAGAGCTGTCAGTCTGCTGTCTCTGTTTTGCTTGTTAGCTCAGTCTGTTCATTAGATTCTACATACGAGTGAAATTGTATGGTATTTTTCTTTCTCTGACTGGCTTATTTCGCTTAGCATAATATTCTCCAGGTCCATCCATGCTGTTGCAAAGGGTAAAATTTTCTCTCTTTTTATGGCTGAGTAGTATTCCATCATGTAAATGTCCCAAAGCTTTTTTATCCATTCATCTACTGATGGACACTTTGACTGCTTCCAAATCTTGGCAATTGTAAATAATGCCGCAGTGAACATAGGGGTGCTTACATTCTTTCAAATTACTGTTTTGGGTTTCTTTGGATAAATTCCCAGAACTGGAATTGCTGGGTCATAAGGCAGTCCATTTTTAATTTTTTGAGGTATCTCTTTACTACTTTCCATAATTACAGCACCAATCTGCATTCCCACCAACAGTGATACTCATCTGCAGCTGGGCTTGGGATCTACAGGGTGGGGTGAGAGGGAAACCTCCAGGTTGAGCTATTGCTTCCCCTCAAGCTGATGCAGCTTGAAAGGCCATGTTCTACCTGAGAAATATGGTTTCTGCAGTATGGGAATGACTCAGCACAGGGATCCTGGTGTCTGTTCCCTCAGTTCTCTCCCCAGAGCTATCAACCCCAGACTCTCCCCATGAGTCTCTAGTCCTCCCCTTCCTCTGCTGGACCCCAGGGTAAGTGAATACAAATGAAATTTTATGCATTGGCCCTTTAAGAGGCTCTCTGTGTTTCCAGGTATCTCTCCCTGGTGGACAGAAACCCTGCTGATTTTCCCAGTCAGATGTTATTTGGGTTCCTTTCTTGGTTCTAGTGCTCTAGACTGGTGAGAGCTTGGAGATTAGACCCCACACTTCTCAGGAAGAGCCCTTCTGGAAGCTGAAATATGCCCCCTCTCAGCACTTCAGCTACCACCTATGGGAGCCAAGCCAGCCCTCTCCTGTCCCCTCCTCACTCCCTACTCATCTCAGTGTGTTCTTTCTTCCATATGTCCTTGGTCATAAGGCTTCTCTCCAGCTAGTGTTCAGTTGGTTATTCAGGATGATTTTTTACAATTTAGTTGTAATTACAGTTTGGTCCTGGAAAGAGGTTAGTATAGTTTCCACCTATTCCCCCACCATCTTGGATCTTAATTCAATATTATTTTGTATTAAAAATTCACAAGAAGGGAAGACTCCCAAGCCTGTTTCACAAAGTCAGCATTATCCTTGTTCCAAAACCAGATAAAGACACTACAAAAAAAAAGAACATTTTTAGGCCATGATGAACAAAATTCAAAAATCCTCAATGAAAGATTAACAAACCAAATTCAGCAATCTATTAAAAAGATCATACATCATGATCAAGTAGGATTTGTTCCTGGGATGCAAGGATGGTACAGTATCCACGAATTCATTTGTGTGATACACCACGTAAGCAAAATGAAGGATAAAAATCATATAATTATTTGCCAATTTCAGTTCTGTCTAGTCACAAGAACTTCTTAACAAAGAATACAAGTATAGTTTCTGCACTAAGGAAGGGAATTTCTGCATAATAGATCTATTAAAAAAGGGTGGTTACTGATTATGAATTTCCCCTCATTATACTGGTAAAGACTAAATCTAAAAATAGCATTTTAATTTTTGGAGCTCTGTAAGCAAATCAATAATACATTTTTTTCTATTTACAAATTGGTGTAAATAGAAATCATTTAGTGATGACTGTGAAGCAAGCTCTGTCATGTGTGTGTGTGTGGCACATCCAGTTCACTTCTAAACTCAACCTTGTGAATTAAAAATGCAATTTCTTGCCTGGGCCAGGTGGCTCAGTGGGTTGGAGCATCATTCCATGCACCAAATGTTATAGGTTCCATACCAATTTGGGATGCATATGGGATACAAATGATGGAAGTTTATCTCTCACATCAATATTTCTTTCTCTCTCTCACTCTATTTCCCCCTTCCTCTCTCCCTAAAATTAATAAAAATATATCCTCAAGTAAAAATTAAGAAAAGAAAAAGAATGCAGTTTCCTCTGTTTATGGTCTTAAACTGAAAACATGTCAAAGTCATGTTTTCAATAGTCTTTGACTCAGTTTCCTATGAATTTATCATTCAGATTTTTCATGGATATAGTAAAAAACTTTGTTGCATGGATATTTTGTTTTCAGTAGCAAGAAGGAGACACCCTAAATGTCCCATAAAATATAATTAATTAAATAAATTCTGACATAGCTATATGATATATAGTGTGATATCCTACAACCTAATAAAATGTTATCTTAATATTGTTTAATGCCACAGTGCTCACAATATAGCATTAAGTGAAAAAGCATATCCTAAAATAGTCTGTATTATATGATCCTATTTTTGTAAAAATAAATGTATATATATTTATACATAGAAAAAGAATAGAAGAATTTCATAAAAATATAACGGCAGTTATCTCTGGGTGGTGATTTCTATATTCTTCTTTGGTCTTTCTGTATTTTCTAGAATAAATATATAGAAAATAAGACTTTTTAAATACAGGGATAATATTTAAATGTTATTGTTTTAATGACATGTCAGTAGATTTTTATTTTGAAGAAGCTTAAGATATCACTGTTTTTATCACAGCCAATTGGTGGCTAAGGCATTTTGAAAACAATTTAATTCTTTACTTATACGAAACTCATTACAATAGTGAGAATGGTATCATCTCCGACCCCAAAAGTAAGAAAGATAAATAGTTTGATTTTAGTTGAGAAATGTTTTTTTTTCCCTGTAACTATGTAGTTAGGATAATTCTTTTGGTCTTTTGGTTCATTCCATGTTTGTTGGTTGTATATATGTGACCCAAATGGAGTAAGTTTGGAAGAAGTCAAAGGTGTGAAAGTGATGAAAGACTTCCCTCTTGGTTAGTGTTCTTTCAATGCTAGAACAATTATGACAAGCAGAGAAATACCTTTGAAAGAATAAAGAAGCTATTTGGGGGAGAAAGAGAAGGATAGGAAGATCTCCGTAGTTGGGGGGAAAGCTTTATAAGAGCATGTCTTCACACTAGAGTTGGGGGTAAAAATGGCCTCCAAAAGGGCTGAACTGAAATTGTGAAAAAACTGAGGTGTGATCTCAGATCACCCTGGGCAGTGTGATGATTGGGTGAAGTATGGCCAGTGTGTGGCACAGGGCTCAGAGAACCTGAACTGGTCACCTGCTCCTTACCATGTCACATGACTCAGTAAAGAGTTTGATACCTATCCTGGAGAAGTTGGAAGGGGGAGGTAGGAGGAAAAAAAGAAAGAGAAACATGTTATCTAGAGAAACATGTAAAAAGTAATGGCATAAGAAGGGAGTAAGAATTCTAAGTTGAGGTCCTTACAGTGCTTTGAAAACATCATTCCTTTGTGTTCTAGCTTTCATTGTTACTTCTGAAAAATCAACCATATTATTCTTGCTTCTTCGAAAGTGAGGTTCCTTTTTTTCTCTTTACTTTTAGATTTTTTCTCCTTGACTTCGGTTCTTAGTTAGTTTAATAGTATGTGCTCAGTGATGGCTGTCATGGTAGCTACTCTGTACAGAATTTACTGTGCTTCTTTTTTTAATTATACAGTATTGATTATGCTTTACAAATGGACTGTGAGAGCTGGTTTGGAGGTTCTAGCAGGGGAGCACAGCTACTTGTATACCCTGATGGAAGTCTTCTCCTCTAGTTGGGAAGGTCATCCTCTTCAAGAGAGCACACAGCTTCAGGAGGGACGCACATGGATCAGTGAGGGAGGAAGGGGACACCACCTAGCCAGCCAGATCAGCCAAATCAACCCTGGTGATCAGTGGCATGACAGATGTTGCAGTCACATAGCCCTTGCATCTGTGAATAGGCAAACACCTTGAGGGGAAAAAAAACAAAGGCTAGACTCAGCTCTCTAGCTTTCTTTTCCCCTAGACTTGTATCTACAAATCTCCACTTTCTCAAGAGCTTTTAAAATTTTTTTTTTACTGTAGTTAAAAAATACGTTATCTTAATAAGTTGCTCTCATCAGGAAAGCTGATCCTAAACAACCTAGACTGCCGTTGTAGGAAGTGTAAATTCTTTCATCCCTTACCAATTTTACTGTGATAGCCTCTTAGCTATGCTTCCAGTTGCACCCCTGACCTATTTCTGTCTGTCTATTCACAACATAGCAGTCAGAGGGACCACTTTAAGCATTTGTCACATCATCTCATTCTTTTGCTGGAAATCTGCTAATGATTTCCTATCTCACTAAAAGAAAAGTAAAAAAACTCTTGATGACTTACAAGGTCCTATGTGATCTGACCCCTTCCAAGGAAACAGCCTCATCGAAAGAACACTGATAAGACAAAACAGAATTTTAACTAAAGGGCATTAATGGGGATAAAGAATGACATGATACATGATAATAAAGGAGTCATCCTTCAAAAAGATGTAACAGTCATGGACTTGTATATATCCAGCATCATAGCTGCAAAATATTTTAAGCAAAACAGTACAGATTACAAATGCAAATAGATAAGTCCACATCCTTAGAGTTATATTTTAACATTTTCTTTAGAAATTTATAGATTAAGCAGGCAAAACATTAACAATAATATAAAAGATTTGATCTAAGAGATACACAGAAAACAGGACATACATAACATAATGTTCACAGGCATTGTCCACATACCAGGCCACAAGACAAGTCTCAAAAAAAGTCATAAAAATAGATATTTTGCATATCTCTGACCATAATGCAATTAAATTTGAAAGAAAAATATATACTTTCTTAAATATATTGAAAATTTTCTAAATGTGCCCTTACATAGTTTTACCTAAGTCATAAAGCACCTGTGAATTTCAAAATATTTTGAAACCAGCATTTCTGACAATACTTGGGTTAAGAGTTCAAGAAACTGGAAAGAGAACAACAGAGTAAATCCAATGAAAGACATATAACAGTAAGAACAGACATTAATAAAATAAAAAAATTTAATGAAAATTGACAAAACCAAAATCTGGTTTCTGGCAAGACACATGGGGGTTGGGAGTGCAGTGAAGAGATCAGGAGTGAGAGCAAGCAGTTGTATAGACTCGTTTCTCCAAATCTTTAATGAATAAATAATCTCTGTTCAATACAAACTGTTTCAAAGAATAGAAGAGAGGAAAAGTTGCCTGTAACATTTGAGGTCCAGTCAGGAAGCAGAAACCATGCAGTAGGAAGGTTAATATAAAAATCATTACCTATTTATGGGGTATTAACTACTAAAGGGAATTTTAAAAACTACCAAGGGGGAGTACCCAAGGAAAGAACAAACTTGGCAATGTGATGGGGTGGCCTTGCCCAAGGCTGGGAGTCAGATCTTAAGAAAAAGGAGCCATCGCAGTCCACTGAATGGAGGTCAGGCTGGCTGGGTTGATCTCGGTCAGAGCTGGCTCACAAATGGTAGGCCTAGGGTACCTCTAACCTTGGGGGTTGGGGTGCCCATTGACCTCACTAAGAAGTGTCCCATGTGAGGTGCCACTGAACTCTCTGGGAAGATGGCCAGGGTGCCTGAGAACCCAGCAGTAGCCTGCTCAGTGGAGTGGTTGCTGCACTTTCTGGAAGCCACCTCCTACCAGAGGGCAGAGGTTTCTGAAATTCACTGGGTATGCAAATTCAGTGGATATACAAAGTAGCCACTGAGCAGCACCACAGCAGGAAGGAAGAAAATCACACTAGAACCCAGAGTTGAAAGAGGCTCATTGCCACCTTGTTTGTATTATCAAAGAACTGAAAAACAAGAGTGGAATACATAAATGAAATATATTTATAAAACAGTTCAATGCAGGGTGAAAAAAAAACTGGTCCTACATGTATCGGCATAGACATACCTCAAAATATAATTTCCAGTGAAAAACTGCAGAAATATTATACTGTATTATACAATTTATAATGACCTTAAAATATATAAAACCATACAAATGCATAGAGTGATAGTATATATGGGAATGTGTCAGATTCAGAATGTCGGTTACATCTCAGAATAGTAAGAAGAGAATAAATAGGACTGGAAAGAAGCATGCCAGGGAATTTAATTTATCAGTAACATTTAAAAATGGGAAATGGCTAAATCGAGTCCAGTAGTATGGACCCATGTTTTATAATATTATTCTTTATAAATCTCTGTACTTTTCATATGTTATAAGAAGTGTTTTTACAAGAAAGAGTAGGTACAGTCCCCATTATTTGTCTCCCACAATAGGTAGTCAGGAGCACTGTTGTTTCAAGAAAGTCATTCCTCTAGGGTAAAGGTGCTCTGAGAATTACCCAACCTGCGTTCTGGAGGATTCCACTAGATATTCTGTGAGAAAAAAACAACTCCATGCTTAAGTAAATTGACTCTTGACTGTTTACTATAGATGGGTTGGAGCAAAAGTAGGTTTACAGTTGTGAGTAAATACAGAGTTTACTCTTATATTATTATTTATTCTTGTATTACATATTTTTCTTTTAATTTTTTCAAGGTTTTATTTGTTTATTTTTAGAGAGAGTGGAAGGGAAATAGAGAAACATCAATGTGTGGTTGCCTCTCATGCACCTCCTCCTGGGGACCTGGCCTGCAACCCAGGCAGGTACCCTGACTGGAAGTTGAACCTGCAACCTTTTGATTCACAGGCCAGCACTCAATCCATTGAGTTATACCAGCCACAACTGTATTACATATTTTGTCATACAAACAACTGTAAACCTGCTTTTGCCCACACATATATATATATTTAATATAATACTCATTGATATCTTACTGAACCCTGTTCCATGTAGCACATGTTAGATTAAGTGCCAATTTGCTCAAATAAACTGTGGTTATGACATATATAATTCAATTATTAAATATATGAAAAAGACAGAATTATGCTATTAAATAAATCATCCCTTTATTTAAGTTGATTCTGATTTCTCAAATGATAAGCACAGTTCTCCCTGTGTTTGATTTTTCAGTCATTCCTTATCAACTGATTTATAATATATTAGTTCAAGGTTTGATTTTCAATGGAAGAATCATTTTTAGTAGAAAATGTTACCAAAGGAAAGTGGTATGACCTATCTGTCCATTCCAATCTCACCAATTTTCCTGATTCTATGCAACCTCTATCAGTTGTAACATCCTTTAATTATCCACTAAAATAGTGGTTTTCCAGTTCAAAGCATTCAAAACCTTCAAAAATTTATGTTTGGAGCAGTGACTAACAATACTTTTGGGGGTGGGGACCAGGGAATTGCAGCTAATTTTTCATGATTTCTTCTTATGGGTGACCTCATGATTGAAAAGCATGAACTTAGATTTTGTAAATATCACCTGTCTTGTTAGAATGTTTGGTTCTTAAGTGAGTCAAGGAATTCACAAAAGCAATCTAAATGAAAATATACATCAGAACACTGGCCGATACCATTTAGTGTAATTTGCTGACCTCAATATTTGTTAGTTTTTCTATAAACACATAAATTCTAATGTAATCTTAATTTGTAAAATTGTAAGACAGACTTGGCAGTGGTGACTTACTCGAAAGTTGAAAATCAGCACTACATTTAAGCTTTGAAAAGGGGTCATCTGTTCTCCTTTAAATTTCTGTCTTTTGTATATGATGTTAAATCCCTTTTTCTGGTGTCAGAAAAATGTTCATTCATTCATTTATTTGACAAAAGCTTTTTTTCAATGTGCCAGGTACTGAAGAGCTTTAAGCCAGTGTTGGCCAATTCAACTCCTCTATAAAAATGGCCGGTGAGATTATAAAAACAGCTATATGACCATGGAATGGTGTCACTTCATTCAATAAATATTTACTGAGCAATGACTATGTGCCAAACATTGGTCTGGGTACTGATGATTATAACAGAGGTGAACAAGAGGAACATTACCCTAGTAATTATGACAAAGTACAGTGAGTATAACTATACAGGAAATACAGGTTAATCTTGGAGAAATTAACTGGTCCTTGATCATTTATTTAACAATTATTTTTGTTACCTAATATGTGCTAGGCATTGTTCTAGGAACTGGAGGTACAGCAAGAAACAAGTCAAAGTGTCTGTTCTCACAGAGCT
Source organism: Artibeus jamaicensis (assembly GCF_021234435.1). NCBI lineage: Eukaryota > Metazoa > Chordata > Mammalia > Chiroptera > Phyllostomidae > Artibeus > Artibeus jamaicensis. The sequence goes on along the minus strand of NW_026522046.1, from coordinate 8,538,468 downwards.
TCCCTGCTTATGGAGGTCAAACCTGCAACACTGGTCCTTATCGTACTGTGCACCAACTGTGTTCTCCAAAGGGTAGAACTCCTGCCACTAGTGAAATATGAAATTGTGAAGGTTGTACACAAACTAATACAATAATAGCTACCACTTATATTTATGATTATGTTTTATTTATGGCTTATAATATAGGCTTTTCATTTGTGTTAGTATAGATGGTATCTTCCTATTTGAATTTATTTAATTTTAAAGAGCTAAGTTTAGTCAAAGAAAAGTACTTTATAAATAAGAATAATGGTATGTACAGTTGAAAAAATACTGTTATGGTGATGCACATATGACCAAAAAAAAGAAAAAGAGCCTTCACCTAAAATAAGATGTTGTTTGGGTATCATGACTATCATTTCATTGCCAAAATTCTCAATATAAATTTTTTATTATTTTAAAGTTTTACAACTATATTATATAAATTTAATTCAAGGTAAGAGAAAGAAAACAGATTTAAAACATTCTTATGCCACACTTCTGTAAACTACTTGAAGGCAGGGGAAATCTTATCTTATTCATAGGTCTCAACACAGTGTCCTATACTTGGTAGGTGCTAAATAAATACTCAATAAAAGATTGGGAGAGTTAATAAAGTGGAAAATGCTCAATTGCACCATTCAAATTACAGTGAATTCTCTGGTCTGACTGAATGTAATTAGCCATAGGGCATGAGAAAAGGAACAGTTTGTCCAAACCAGTCTACAAGAACAGTGTAGGACTCTGCCCTGAAGATCTGAGATCTGCCATTCTAACAGAAGGAACATAAAAGAGATTAACCTTTCTGCTATGTAACTACAGATCAGTTGGTACAGTCTGCCTTGGATCTCTACCATGGAAGAACAGAGATAATGAAAAAACCTCACTAGGTTATATGCATTTTTTGGAGGACTAATTAAATTAAGATGCCATTAAGTACTCCTTTATTACTATCATGGTCTTTGTATTATGCTAACATCCAAAGAGAACCCACAGAAACTATACATTATAAAGTCTTCTTTGAACATATAGAAATTTTAAAAAAAGAAGGCAACCTTTAAGAAGTTGCATCCCGATAATTTTTGTTTTAGAAAAAATATCAAAATGCTGAAAGATGCTACTGTCCATATTTTCTGCAGCTTAAGAATAAAATTTTATTTCCCATATTTCAAAATGTTACTTCTTGCCATCTTTGACTACTGAAGAGACCAGTTTCTATTTTGAGACTTTGAAGAATTAAAAGTTCTCAATCTTTTGCTAGTAGTTTAAAGAATTTGAAGAATTAAATTTTTGCCAACAGAAAATCTTAAGAAATAGTTTGATATCAAAGAACTAAAGACAGCCCTGGCTGGTGTAGCTCCATAGATTGAGCACAGGCCTGAAAACCAAAGGGTCACTGGTTCAATTCCCAGTCAAGCCACATGTCTGGGTTGAGGGCCAGGTTCCCAAAAGGGAGTGTGTGAGAGGCAACCACACACTGTTTCTCTTCCTCTCTTTTTCCTTCCCTTCCCCTTCTGCAAAAAATATATAAATGAGATCTTTTTTAAAAGAACTAAAGCTTTATTATGATGAAAAGTCCATATTTTTGGTTTTTTGCTGTGACAATTCAAAGAATAATTCTGTAATTGGCAGTCTCTCACAATCACATCAGTTCAAGGAGGATCAGTTCTCTATTCCTTCCCAAACTGTGATCGTCTCAGTTACCAACACACAAATGAAGTGAATACCCTGGTTTTGTTGATGTCATTCTTGGGTTTTCTTGTCAACTGTCATGAGAAATTTTCTCATTAGGCAGGTTGGCAGATGCCCACTGCCAAGTGCTCTTGCCTCATTAGAGCAATTTCATAAGCCTTTCTGAGTCTATTTGGCAGAAATGGGATCCAGACATCCTTGTCTGAAACAAAATTTTCCCAGCAGTCATGCCTCAAACAGTGGTTATCTTTTTGCTTTCTCTTTTTTCTTGGCTATGATATGAATTGAGTAGAATAGGATGAGGATGGGCCTCTCAGCTTTTAAACTCTCCATTCTCCGAGGAACATGCATGTAGTCTCCTCAATATGAAAAATTGCTGGGAGCAGGATTCAGTCCCTGGTCCTGCCTAAGTTCACTGTAAATAGCTTGACAAGGCGGGGAAATGGCTTTTTTTCCCTCTTGCTAATACATCTTCAATATACACTGTGTCTAGATCCACTTACAAGTAGTGGCTATGTCAGTCCTTTGACTTGGCTTGCAAATCAATCAAAGGGTCTACCATTTCTCTGTAACAAAACAAATGGTTTCTTAGTGCCGACTGACACTTCCATGACAAAAGGTCCTTTCCAGAACATGCATTTTGTAAATCAAAGCTACGATAAATACAACATATGAGCATGCTTTCTTTCCAGAGACCAAATAAGCCAAGATTATTAATTCATTTATTTATTTGCATATTTATATTCACATTTTTGTTTGGGGGCATGTCAAGTAAGAGATTAGAAGGCAATTTCCACTCAAAAGCCCCAAAGAAGCAGGATGTTATTTTGTGGAAGTTATTTGTTCTTCTTAGCCCTTTTCTTTCAATTGGCATTTAAAGAACTAGCCACACAAGCTTCTCTGTACCTTCCTGCATGATGCCATTTCTTCCTGTTCTCCTTATCTGTACCTGCGAGGATGCACAGCTCTCTCTTTTTTCTTTCTTGTGGGTTTGTGCAGTTTCTTGATGTTTGTGACAGGCCACCATAGGGGAAGCTTTTATCACCGTGGGGTTTGGAGGCCTCCGTAAATTGAAAATTGCAAATGAAATCCACTGGGCTTGAATTCATCAGCTATTATGTCAGATGACCTTTGGCAGCTGCTGATAAAAATGAGAGAATGTTAGCTCTGATCCAATTTTCAGCACTAACCATTCCTTTTCAAATCCATTCACAGTCAGGCAGCAGACACATGGGAAGTGAAAATGATAGGGTTTCAAGAGAACAGCATTGTGTTGCAGATTAAGATTTTCTCCCTCTATTTCTAGAGGTCGGCCCCCAAGCCCCTGTCTGGTATCTACCTATTGTCCAATCAGTTTCAATATCTGCTTCAGAGGACATGTTAGCCATCCTTACAGATAAGTGCTTACAGGAGAGAATGTTGGACTTAATAGTTTTGCTTAGGAGGCATCAAGGGTCGCAGTGTAGCAATATTGACTGGCACATGTTAGTTTAATCTGACATTCTAAGGAATGTGACACTAGATTCTCTCAGAGTTGTTGATCTCTAGGTGATTTTTGTTACCATCTCTGGTTTTATAAAATTTCATTTTGCACAACTATTTATATTCATGAGTCAGAGATATTCTAAAATGTGTATCATAGCCAAGCAAAGGCACTCTAAACTTGTATAAATAATGTACCAATGCCCAAATTATGAATCTGGAAGTCAATTGACTTGTGCATTCTCTTCTTGCAATCCAGTTAGAGGTAAATGTCATCAATAGTATTGCAGGAGGTAGATTATCCTGAAATAAATGAGTTCCTAGTGACTGGTAGGTTCCTCATTAAATGTAATAGATTTTTATCATGCAGGGGAAAAAATTAGACTTGCTGTTTTCCACTGAGGTAGCATGAACCAGCAAAATAACACCATGGATGGCTGAGTCATCAGCATGAATTTTCACTTCTGAAATGCAGAAGTCTTCTGAAAAAAATTTTTAAATCCTAAAATTAATCACTGTTTTCTTCATTTGATTGTTCAGAAAAGAAAAAATTCTCTTTCAATCTTTTGAAAGAGCTGAATTTATTGAAGGAACAGTCCTAAACAAATGTGAAGTCAAAAAGCATCAAGTAATTGAAATCCACATATCATTATAAGCCTTTTCCAAAAAAATCTAATAAACTGAAAAATATTAAATCTGTACTTACGTAATTTTTGTTGGTATGCAGATTTCCTTTGATTTTTCTTTGATACTCTATTGGCTAACATTATATTAAAACAGGTGTTGATGTGTTAAATAGGATCTCCATAATACTGTTCATAGTACAGTAACTGCTTTATTTCAGATATACTAGTATATACCCTATGGAACTATAAAGATGCTTAAATGACTCTTCTATATGACACTCCTTGGGGAAGTAGGTGCAGAGAGAAGGGGTAAAATAACATGATTCTATAAGCTTCTTTTATAAAGAAAGCAAATTAAGCATATACATATTTATAGGATATATATAATCCATATAGTATATCTTACTTTTAAAAAGTAGCTACTTGAAGTTAACATCTCACTGTTGTTTTCCCTACCTTTTCCTGGTAATCTTAAATCCTTTTAAGAGAAGACAATTCTCTGACGTCCAATGAGCATGGGTAAATAAAATGCCAAATGAGGTGACCCCCCAAAAAACAAACAGACCATATGCACAGTAAAAGTCAATTATTATTGAATAACATTTTTAAATTTATTTATTTACTTATTTTTAGAGAGAGGGGAAGGGAGGGGAAAAGAAAGGGAGAGAAACTTTGATGTGTGAGAAAAACATCAATAAGTTGCTTCTTGCAAACCCTGGACCAGGGACCTGGCCTGCAACCTGGGCATGTGCCCTGCCTGGGAATGGAACTGGCAACCCTTCACTCTGTGGACGACAACCAAGCCACTAAGCAACACCACTCAGGGCTGAATGATATTTTAAAGGACTCAAAGTAAAATTGTAAGCAATGATTGGATCTAACCAAAACGTATAGATTTGGGGCTGCCTTTGATTTCCCCAGATGATTGATTTTCTAGACTTTTTTTTTAACCAAAGAAGGCACACATTTCAGACTCACAGATTTAGAAAGCCTTGATACCTGATTTCCTGGCCCTACCCACCTCTGTCCGTGTGTACCCCAGGGAAGTGATGACCTGGCTGGCTCTGTAAAAACACAGCTGCAACTTTGAGCGATTTAGCTAAACCTCCCTTCCGAAAATGCAGACAACAGGTCTTATAAAAAAGCTGAAGTCTGCACCTGCACAAATTTGTCAGTGACTGCCGGCACACTTGCTCCATTCATTCATGTTCATGTAGCAGGACTTGTTTCTCTGAGCTGTACTTTTTTCAAACCTCTATCTGCCTTTAGGTTTTGCAATGAATACTACTTCTGAAGAAGCAAATGATTTAAGGATGAGCATGTTCTTAGGGGACTGTGACTGCGACAGACGTAAGCCATCCAGCTGGGACCCAGTCAGCTAACAAGTCCCTGCCAGAAGAAATAGCAGCACCCACACTTGGCAGGGCCCTAGAGCCTGGCTTTCCGCCACTGTGGTCTGCACGCTCAGATAGATGGAGCAATTAGATAGGCCTGTTAAGTCTTATGTCTTCATTATTGATTTATAGTATGAACTCAGCATGATTATTGAACCTGACCAGCCAGCAGAACAATTGAGTTATTGAGCTATACATAAACATGTATTTCCAATTTACATTTTGGAGAGAAAATACATGGATATACCATTATTTCTGAGATTTTGTCCAAGGGCTTCAACAGAACTTTGGATAGTTTGTTCCCACCTCCTGCCCTTTCATTGCCTTTTCTTCTACAGATACATTACCTGATAGAATTTCCTCTTATGATGGGAATGTTCTTCTCTACCCTGTCGGATGCTAGCCACATGTGACTGTTAAGCATTTGAAATGCAAAGTGTGACTGAGGGTCTATATTTGTATTTAATTTTAACTTTGTGAGCCACCTGTGGCCAGTGGCTACCATACTGGATGGGGCAGTGACTCTGTGGCTTACTAAACTTTTCTCCTCCCTTCATCGAAGCACTCGTCAGAATTCTACCTCTGGTTCGAGACTCCATTTAACTACTACCTCTTTTATAATACCTTTATTGACTTTCACACCTTCACATTTCCCCATCCCTCTCTGAATACATATCATGTTGTTCCCTTGATCATTTTCTGCCTTGCGTTGTAATCACATGCTCTCCTACACTACAAACTGCTGGAGGACAGGGACTGTGCCCACCCCGTGAGGTGCTTGCTGCAGGAACTATTTGAGGAATTAAACTGAGTTGTAGGTTTCATAGGAAGAGAAGACATCGCTTTGGTTATTTTTTGTGTACATGCTAATTAAAGAAGCCCTGACTCTTTGTCATTCTTCTTTTCATGCCCTCTCTTTCAAGTGAATGTAGGAGAAGCCCTATTATTTTCATCTTCTGATTTGTCTATTAGCACTGAGGTGGAAGTATAAAGCAAAACTGTTATATTTTTTTCCTTTTGAGGATAGGAAACTTGGGGCAACTTCTTCCTCATCTTCACAGACAACACAATGCTACTCATATAGGAAAAACTCAGTATATACTACCTAAGTCAATGAATAAATGAATGAAAATTATTATCCAAGTTTCAAATATATTTACACTAAGTCCCTGAACTTAGAGTTGTACTTATATTGACTTCTAATGTTATAAAAAAATTTATAGAGTGTTCATATAAAATTCTACTCAATAACCAGCTCTAAGAACTGTTCTATATCTTATATGTGGTAGTCATTACACAACTGGATGTTCCTGTCAAAACTCAGAACTATATACTTAAGAGGGTAAATTTTACTACATATAAATTTTTCAAAGATGAGTATAAATAGTATGTACTTTAGTGCATGCTTCTAATTTTACGGTAGCTATTTAGCAATTAGTATTAAATTAATGATATTTATATCATACTAATTTTTACTTGTGTGTTTCTGTGATGCCATATGACAAGTAACTGACTTTTGGGGAATGGTGAGGTTAATCTAATACAATTGGGCTGTGATTAAAAGTTAGAAGACTTTGTTTTGAAAACCAATTCTTCCACTTACTAATTAGAAATGCAACTAGTAATTACCACATTATATTATGATAGCTTACATTTATTGAATACATACTATGTGCTAGGCATGTTCTCCGTACTCTAAATTAACTCATGGAATCCTCCAACATCCCTTATAATGTCAGTACTATTATTTCCACTTTAAAGATGAGGAAACAAAGGCACAAGATTAAAGTACCTTGACAAAGGTCACACAGCAATTAAAGTGGCACTTGGCCACAGTAGAGTCTCCATAATTTTTGGTGTATCTGAATATCCGCATGGTAGAGACAGGAGACAGATTTATGCAGCACATACTGGCTTTTGACACCTTACTTACCATCACTAAACTTGTAGTCTCTTCAATAAAGAAGTAATATGCTATTTTCTTTCCCTGTCACAGGGAAGGCTGCTATGAGGGTCAAATGAGATGTTAATATGGAAATGCAAATACCCCTTGACTTATTGTGCTCGGTCCTTGTGCTCGGTGTTCTACGTTGAGATTGGTGTGTATTCTACGTTGAGATCAGTGTGCCTTTTTGTGTGTAGGCAAGTCACCGACCCCCAATAAGCCTCATTTGCTGACAAAAGGCCCTCCTCACTCCCATTTTCATAGTCCGTGGTGATCACCCTCAAAGAAATCCAAGGAAATGAACAGCAAAGATTTCAGCCTCTGACACCTAATTATAGAGCAGAGCCCTTTGTGCCATTTTTCCTTTATGAAAAATCTGAGAAAGAGGAAAAGGTAAAATAGATGAAAAGAGAAGGAAATGAAGGTTGAAGGAAAAGGTAGGAGCTCTGCCAGAACTCACCATTTTAGCACTTTCCTTTGCCCTCTTCCATTCACCTCTGCTGGGTGCTGTCAGACTCACAAAATGCTGGCCACCAAATAGATCCCTAGTGTAAAACTTGTTAAAAGAATATTAAAATGCTTCCCAGTCAGGGCACATGCCTGGGTTGCAGGCCAGCTCCCAGTAGGGGACACACAAGAGGCAATCATGCATTGATGTTTCTCTCCCTCTCTCCTTCCCCTCCCCTCTAAAGATAAATAAATAAATAAATCTTTTAAAAAAGAATATTAAAATACTTTATATCAGAGCATTTTGAAATTGTTTCTCATTCCCTTGAAAGTATACATGGAATATGTGGAGCTTTTTAAAATGAGGTTAAATTGTCCTACCTGATGTTACTTTAGACATTTTATATCTATTCATCGTCTGTGAATGCATTACTTGAACAGGTTCACAAGTCCATGTACTTAAGTTTATTAGTCTATAAAGTTCCAAAATTGTGTCCAAACAGATTTACAACTGTAAATGAAACTTTACTAATCTGTGCCTCCTACCAACATATTATATTAGTTTCCATTTCATAAAAGCAATTATTCAGGTGAGTAAGAGCCAGTGGCTTTAAAGAGTTTAGGTTAGGTAGAGACCTTAAAGAAATGAAATTGATTATATTAAAATATGAAATACTTACTGCAATTTTTTGTACTTCTTATGAAAACAGCTTCCTGAGGATATGCATTTTTTAAGTTGGGTAAGGAGAGAAGTTTTCAGAATCAGAAGGAAATTTTTTTAGTCAATCTTGCCGATAAATATTAAGTATAATTCAAGTCTAAAGCTGACATTGGCCATTACTTTTGATTGTGAATAATAACAATGATAATACCTTGTATTTCTTAAGTTTACCATCTGCAAATGTAATGCAAGGTATATAACTCTAGATGGTATAATTAGCCCTGAATAATTTTAATAAGAATGTCTGATAGATATCAGTAGCATCTGGTATGAGTCAGGTGGGTCTTCTTTGTGGCTTTCTTCTAAGTGATAATCCAAAGAAAGTCTTTCTTCCACTGTATAAATGTGCCGTCTCAGGATCTCTCACCTCTAGCAATGTGGGTGAAGCAGAGAGAACTCTGTCTGCTCCAGCCGACAAATGACATATTGCTTCTCTACATTCTGTTGGGGAGATTTAGTCATACGACGTTACCTAGATTCTCAGGGAGCTGGTAGATATAGTTGGACTCCGTGCAAAGCATGGGGAACCCATAATGTTCTGTCGGTCACAGCCAGACACTGTGCTCTACATATGTTCATTTAATGTTTATAAGAACCCCGGAAGGTAGATACAGAAAGTCTAAATAAACTACCCAAGGCATGCAGTTTGTGAATGATGAAACCAAGATTCAAACCTATCAAACAGCCTGTCTTTAATAAATTGATTTTTAATGGACATGCAAAGAATATATATAAATGGAAAAAAGATGCATAAAATAATAAAATGCAGCTAACAACTTTGTTACGAGAAGTGTTCAGGCTCAAAAATAGTTAAAGAAATTAAAATTTCAGAGGGAAAAATTTACATGTGAAATTAAAAACAGCAACAAAAAGTTTAATGCTATACCAGTGCTGACAAGCGCATGATAGAAAAAATACTGAGAGGTGTGTGCCACTGAAGTATCAGTGGTGGTTGTTTTATGGTGGTAGATTTGGGGGTGATACTTCTTACTGATTTACATTTAAAAGTTATTTTATTTTATAAAGACATATGTATATGAGGTCTATCAAGAAGGTATCCAGCCATGTGATATGAAAAATGAAGTTTTTTATTGAAAAAGATATAAGATACAAGAAACATTGTACATAGGACAATGACAACTCAGTCCCTTCAAAGTAAGCACTTTGGGACCTCACACAATGATCCTAACCACCATCAGCTGCCCTGTCGTATTTTCCTGAATCTCATTGACAGTCCGAACTCCCTTCCCTTTCTAAGGTGATTTTAATTTTGGTGTTTACTGCCCCCACTGGCTAGTACGGTGGAGCCGTCCTTGTTCACACATGCACATTCCAGTCCACTCTCCTTGGCTGCCAGGTTACACCAGTGTCACACAAACCAAATTAACAATGGCTGGACTTTTTCTGGACAGACTGCCTGTGTGCACACACACATACACACACATACATATACACAGATTCTCAGCATATAACTGCTTTGCAAGAAATTCCAATTTGGGCTTTGGCTGGGCAAGAAATCTATGGTTAGCCCACACTTCAAACAAGTTCCCTGCCCATATGAGTGAACATAGTAGTTTAAAAGAAATATGGAGCACCATGACGCCCTGACCTGTGTGGCTCAGTGGACGGGGTGTCACCACGAACTGCAAGGCTGCCAGTCGACTCCCAGTCAGGGCACAAGCCGTGGTCACTGGCCAGGTGCCTGGTGTTTCTCTCCTACGTCGGTGTTGCTCTTTCTCTCCTTCTCCCGCTCTTCCCCTCTCTCTAAAAATAAATAACGTCTTAAAAAAGAAAGAAAGAAATATGGAGATATGCATGGTCCTAAGAACTTTCACTATCTCAAAACAAAAGTGTATTTCTGTTATGATTATGAAAGAATGAGATTGTTTTCTGTGGCTTGTGGAACCTGTCAACATTTTATAGTCACTCATGGGACTTGTGCCTTTTAAATTCATTTCTCTAAGGCAATATTGGTTTCGGCATTCGTGAAGCTATCAGAACATTAGTGAAGAGAGAATATTATCGCATGATAAAAATAAAGCATCCTGGGTTACCTAATAGTGGAATGCAGACTACAAATGCAAAATAGAGTCATTTAAAAAGACCAGGTCCAATAGTGACCAGAGGGGAGAAGGAAGGGAAGTAAGGGGGGGGGGGGGGGGGATTAAAGAAAGAAAAAAAAAAGACCAGATCCTGAGAAATTGAATGGGGATGGGATGGGAGGGTGGGGTGTGTTTACGATGCTTATGTTTCTGGTCTTGTGGGGAAATCCATCTTCAATTATACAACCAATTCAGATTTGACTCTTTCGTCCCAGAAGGAAGTCTTTAACCACCTCCCTCCTTCATCATGGCAGCAAGGCAGCAACACAGACTCAAGACACTCATCTAAAAATAAGTCTTTTCTCATATTTTCTGTACTAGAAAATACAAACTTACAGGAAAATCAGTTCATAAATAGTTACTCCTAAGTGAATTTTGAGAGATTCAGTTAACAGAGTCCAAAAATAATCTGTAAATAGTAAAATGTCCCAAAGTAAAAAAGTGACTAAAGTTAGTATAGATCAGCATAAGACCAGAAAAATATGGAGAAAGCAAAATAAAATGTAAACAAAAAGAAAAAAGATCTCCATAACCAGGAAAGAAAGAAAAATCTAATGTGTGTAATATTTCTCTGATCAAGGCACAGCATAAATTTTCTAACTTCAAGGCCCATTTCACGGAAGCTAATAAATGGGTTTACCTTGCTAAATACATAGGGTTCTTAAAAACAAGCTTCCAGGTTTGCATTTGTCATAGAAACTGTTAGCAACAGTTATTTTTGTTACATGGCCAGTTATTACAGCAGCATTTTAACATTTTGATACAGTATTTCCCAAAGTGTAGTTTATATAGTATTGATTTTCAGATATAATAGTAAAATATTATATAAGTGAAGATCCTTTGTGGGTAAAACAAATTATAAAAAGATTTATTTATGATAAAACTTATCAGACCTTTTAATACCAGTGCTGTGGATCTGCAATGGGCAGGGAGAAGAGGGAAATACAGTGTTTGGCATTTCACCAGTGAACCCTTTTTTTGTATGAAACATATTGAGGGACCAATGTCTTTTGGATCATCCTTTGGAAGCACTGATTTGACACCACTGCTCTCAAACACCAGAGGGCTTTATCTTTCGTCGTGAATGGGAGGATAATGGACTGGTTAGGACAATGGACACTGGAGCCAGGCTGCTGGCGTTTAAACTCTGTGACTCAGTGTGAACTCTTGGGCAGGTTACTGGACCTCTCCTTGCTTGTTTCTTCATTTCTAGGGTGGGCGTAACAGTAGTTCTAGGCTCAGAGAAAGTTGTTGTGAGCATTATGTGAAATGATACCTTTAAAGTACCTAGAACGTGTCCTAGCATGTAGTAAACTCTTAATATTAGCTTTTGGTTACTAAGGCAAGCAAGAAATTGTACCAAATGAATATCCTTCTTTGCTAGGACAACTCCAAATCTACTTGGGGTTACAATATACAGGACATCCCTATTTTGTATGGAGGTTTTATTCTAAGACTGTAGATGATAAATTCATTTTTTAAAAGTTTAAATATGTGATTAAAACTAGGGAGATTTTTTAACAGCTTAAACACGTGACCATTCGAACCTTTTCTTTTTCCTCTTAAGACTCTAATTCTTACTATGTTGCAGTGATAGAGTGATAAAGGAGGTTATTTTTACTTTTGTTTTACTATCAGTTTCCCAAGACAACCATAGTCTATCACTGAAGAATATCTCTTAACTTCCACATCCATGAATAATCAGAGCGCTTACATTTGATTAGTGCTTTATTGTCCATATTACATCTTCACATACATAAGAGCACTTATGCTTCTTCCTGTACGTACCATTCATTTTTCTTCAGTGCAGGCTGTCTCCTTGGCCCCATTTATTTCCTTAAGAAGAATTTCAGACAGATAACAAAAAGTTAACTATCAATATAAGCTTTGCTACTTATCACCCTATCACCCCCAGCAAATGACCTGCTGCTCAGACACCCAGTAGCTGGATCTGACCCCATTGCTCCAGCTCTCTCCAATGGGGCTCACACACTGCCGTTGTCTAGAGCCTGTCTTGTTGGCCCCAAAGACCCTTTATTCCAAACCCCAGGTCCCGACAACCAGATCTCCTATATCACAATCTGTTTTAAGGAACCCTTGATCAGACTCCATTTCATAGACCCTTCTGGGGAAAAAATAAGAAAAACTGTAAATGATTATTGTTAATATTCTCAAGGAAGTCATGCCAATTTTCATGTTGACTTTGCTCAGAAAGAAAAAATTTACAATATTGAATTCATGGGACTAAAAATACTTGCAACTTTTTTGTGGAAAATCTTTGTCCAAAATCACCCTTTTTTTGTTTAATTTTGCAACAACCACAACAAAACCAAATGTGACCTGTCCAGGAAGTCCCACCAATGAAGTAATGGGGCCATCACTGTTGATAGAAATGGCCAGAGAGCTCCCATGTCTTCGAAGCTAATGCGCAGATTACTTACAATCTAGAGAATGTAGATGTGCTTATGCTAATGGAAAAGAAAGAAGCAGGATCCTGAAACTAATGATTAATAGCTGAATGGAATGTACTAGTGGTTGGTTTATTTTACTGAGTGACTCAGATTTTCCCATTTTAAGAATTCCAGGATCCTAAAGCACAGATTAATTTTCCTAATACTTATCTGTTCTCTCAGCTTCCCTAAATAATATTGCCCAAATTTTTGTATGTGTTTTATTGTGCTAAAATGTATATAACGTAAAATCTGCATTTTAATAATTTTTAAAGATTTGATTTGTGTTGTCGTTGGCTATTTTTGTAAAGATTTATATTTTAGAAGAAATGAGCTAAACAACAAATAACCTATAAATGATGTTTTATAAATTGTCTAGGGCTTTTTCCCCTCTAAAAATTAACCTGAAATTTAATAGTCAGACCCATATTTTATGTACATTCAAGTTACTGAATATGGGAAACAACCTTCTTTGCAATGTTAATAATTTTTAAATGTGTAGTATATTTGTATTATTACATTCACAATGTTATATAACCATCACCACATACTATTCCAAAACTTCTCAGTATCATACTATTTTGATTACTGTAGATTTATAGTAAGTTTTGAAATCAGGAAGCATAAGTTGTCCAACTTTGTTCTATTTCAAGATTGTTTTTGGCTATTTAAGGTTCTTTACCCATATAAATTTAAGGATTGGCTTACCCATTTTGGGTGGAGTGAGTTTGTCAGAATTCTTAGAAGAATTGCTTTGAATCTGTAAATAGTTTTGAATAGTATTGACATCTCAGCAACACTGTCTTTCTATTAAATAGGATGTCTTTTAATTAATTTAGATCTTTAATTTCCTTCATCAATGTTTTACAGTTTGTAGTATATGTTTTTCATTTCCTTGATTAAAACTATTCCTAACACTTTTATTCTTTTAGATACTGCTATATATGGAATTGCCTTCTTAATTTCCTTTTTGGTTGTTCTTTTCTGTTGTATACAAATACAACAGATTTTTGTGAGTTTTATTTTACTCTGCAACTTTGCCAAATGTGTTCATTGGCTCCAGTAATTTTCTTGGGTATATGTTGAGGATTTTCTATACACAAGATCATGTCATCTGTGAGCAGAGATAGATATAGTTCTTTCTTTCCAATATGTACACTTTGAATTTCCTTTTTCTTATCTAATTGCTCTGTCTAAAACTTCCCATACAGTGTTGAAAAAAATAGCAGGTATTTTTATCTCATTACTTAACTAAGGGGGAAAGCTTTTCGTCTCTCACCTTTAAGTATGTTTGCTGTGGGCTTTTTCGTTAATGCCCTTTCTAATGTTAAGAAAATTTCCTTCTATTTATAGTTTTCTGAGTGCCTTTATTTTGAAAGTGTGTTGGATATTATGTCTTGAGGAGAGAATAACAAGAACATTAAAAAAATACTCTTTCCTTGGTCTCTGGGTCTCTTCCAGTACTAAAATGTCTGTGCCATTACTTATGTAATAGAAGCAAACTTATGCCTGACCAATGGAGGGAATCACCCCTGATTCTGTCAGGTATCTGAAATATAGCCTTCGCTGCTAACCTGGACAGTTCTGCATTCTTAGATCATGATTTGCCACTTGTGTCTATGAAATCAAATACACACTGGCCTTGGGACTGAGTCTCTTGACTCACCAAAAACACTTTAGTCTCCAATCTAATTTCTTCTCACTAGATTGAAATTATCTGCAGAATCCCAGTTTCTACATTAATAATTTCTCTTCACTCTCAAGCTGTGGCGCTTTTTTTGGTTCCTCATGACCTATCAAGACTTAAATCAGCCTTTCAGCATCACTCGTCAAGCCCCCCCATAACTCTTCTTTGCAAGGTGTCTGGGTATTTCCAATGATCTGATTGTTATGCTCACTTCTGGCTTTGAGAGCCTATCTTCACAGAGTTCCCATGTGACTTGTGCATTATCACTTCCTACTCTCCCATCTAGGCTGATCCAAGGGTAAACCTCAGCCTTCTCTCATTCCACCAAAAAAAAAAAACACTCACAGATGTGTGTAAAGCAGAATACACCAAAAGTTTAGAAAATAGAACAGCAGGTTTCATTATTCTTTAAAAATCTGCTCAACCATTTGTGCTGATTGGAGTTCTAGTCTTCCTCTGTGTTGCATTTCCCCCTCTGTCTTTCACTTCAGTGCTTACTTTACTATGCAGAGCAGTTCAATTCTTTTCCATCTGTTCTAAACTAGGTTCTGGCATCCAATTGCATATCAACAGACTCATTCTTGGGCTAGGTCTCACCCTCCCTTCTTCCCTTCACCAAGAAAAAAAGAATAGTATAGAGATATGTTGTCCTCCTTATATGAAGTTGGCCACCTTCCTCAGAAGATGGAAAAGGCTAGAGTCAGCTTTACTTTTAAATACTTGGTCTCTCTCTCTCTCTCTCTCTCTCTCTCTCTCTCTCTTTCTCTCTCTCAATACAGTTTAAATACTTAAATATTTTATGCTAAACCCAAACTATGATTCCCAAACTGTGTATAGAGGTGCCCCAGAGTGCCATAGTGAACTTACAGGAGTTGCCATGAAATATTTGATAATTTTGAGGAAAATACAGACTGTGCGAACTATCAACTCTAGGTAGTTTGTAGCTTCAGTATTAGATTTTTCTACCTTCCTTTGAATGATTTCATATCACTGCAAAACTGAGTTTTGGGTGGTTGTTTTGATTTTAAAAAAAGCAAGTACCATACTAGAATCAATATGGAACAGGAAATAGGATGGTGAGAACAAGTCTGTTTCCAAGGACTAAAAGGTTTTGCAGCAGCTAATGACTGCATGCACCCCATTAGTGATTACTTAAGAATAGAATAAAAACATTTTTCTCTAAGTTTATATGTATTTTTTTCAAAGGTCACTATGTTATTAAGACATAATTATGTTTTAAGTCCTTTGGACCTTACCACTTAACCACTGAAACTATTAAGAACTTCCTTTGGCCTGTGGAAAAGAGGCACTATGGAAAAAAAATACCAAGGAAATTTAAGTATTTCTGCCATACTTTTATATACATTTTGTTTTACATAAAAGTTGTTTTGATACATGTTGTTTTCTTTACAAGAAAACAAAAAAAAATCCACCTGTATCTAACATAAGAGAAAGGTAGCTAGATGAACACCAACAGCCAGGAAAATCAATACTATAAAAAGCATTAATTGATGAGAACATTATTGTGATTAGTATTCTATTTTTTAATATAAATACCTGAAAAACTTTAAACAGCATAAAAACTTTAAATGAGGGAAGTCTTGGAAAAAAGTCAAACACTGATTAATAAAACCATTTTTAAAAATAAGATACTCTGGTTAGTTAGATATTTCCCATTAACATTCTGTTCATGAAAAATCCTTTACCAGCCTGTAAAAAAGCATGTTGGCCATTCTTCTGTCTTGCTCCATACAATTTACTAAATATAATTAAATTTCTTTTGGTGACTAAGTAACTTAATAAGAGGTTAAATCACTTGCTCAGGGCTACAACCATAATGAGTGGCAGAACCAGCATATGAAATTGGATGTTCAGGCTCCAGCACTTCAGAGATCCATGGGATTCAGTAGGTTTGGAAAATACTATGTTTTATATTCCACCTAAGAGGGTTGATGTACACTGGCATATTAAAGACAGAAAACTTAAAAGAAAGAAGTTTTTAAAATGTGGTTTACTCTGCATTTCCAAATTCATTGGCCCCCACATGCTTTTTTGCCTAACGGCTTCACTGTAATGATGAAGAGTGCGAGCTCCGGAGTGCAACTGCCCAGTTCCCGTCCCAGCTCAGCCTTGGCCGTGTCACACAACTTTTCTAATCCTCACTTTCGCCACCCATGAAATGGTGTGATACTAACACCACTTCAAAGACTTGTGAGCACTGGCTGGGAAACTTCGTGTAAAGTATTGAGTGCTCTACAAATTCACCTAGAATTGTTAACATTCCTCAGAATTAGTGTTTGTAGAATATAACGTAACATGCCACCATAAGTATTCAGATAAAAGCATTAAAAGGCATACACAGGTGATTGCTGCAGGTCTGTAACATGCCACTGAGGACACAAAATTTATTGTAAGGCTTTTAGGTGGCACAAGTTTGTGAAAGAAACAAAGGGTTACTTGAAATCATGGAAAAGTCCGGAGTTTTCAGCCAGGGACGAAAGGCCAGGCAGTGTTGTGGTCACTGCTGGGACTGGCTGATGTCTCCCTAATCACTGTTTGCAGGCACTCAGTCGGTCCCTGGAAGGACCAACGGAGGGCTCAAGGCAGATCAGGAAAAGGCAGAGAGAGAAGGCAGCCCTGGCACCTGCCGCTCCTCCTACTCCAGCTGATGGGAAAGGAATATCTGTCTTTCCATTAATTTAACCCTTTAATTTGCCCGACAGACAGGAACGATGCCCTTTTTAGTGGTTGCTGTTTCCAAAGAAAGATAAATCTTGTTCTTTTTCTTTGAAACAGAAAGTGGAGAATCATGTAGAGAAACAATCAATTGGTTTTCTTCTGAAATGAAGGGACATTTGATGAAATCATAAAAGACAATATGGAGGAGATATATCAGGTTTCACTGAGGTTGGTAAATTTGGAAATTCCTTGGGAGACCTAGGACAACTCACATTGCTATCATTCATATACTCGTGTAGCTATTACTTTTCTATACAGCAAGGTACTTTACACTCTATTGAGGAACTTTCATTGCCTAAAATCACTTTAATGTGGTTAGTTATAATTTCATCACATTTACATAGTGGAACAATGGAAGATTTATTAATATTAATATACAATTGGAAGACAAACAGTTACACTTGACTTTAATAACCGAATAGATTTTTTTCTCAAAAAAAGAATGAAACACTATGTTTCTACAGTGTACCATGGCCACCTGCTTTTCTATGATTAAGCTGTCTCTTCAATGCATTAGTTGTACAATTTATACCTGGATAGTGTTGTATGGCTTGTCAAGAAATCTTTATGCAACACAGCATTACATAAGTAGGCTGCCTGATGTATTATTTCTTGTTGTAAAAATGTTTATCTTTCCTGAATGCAATGATGAGCATTTGATTCATTTGTTCCTGTCTCTCTGAGGATGATTTATCAATGTCAATGATACTTAGAGACCTGAGAGTAATTAGTGTTGTTTCAAGTGAAGTTAATATGGCAGCCCCACTGAAGGTATCCAGGGAAAACACTGATTCTCGTATGGTTAAGATCACTTCTTTTGTGACTGAAACTCTAACAAGTCAACCTCCAGAGTTCACTATATTTTTATGAACAAATTGGAGAAATAATATGGAGTACACATGAAAAAATATCTCCCCAGTTCAGATGTTACCTTTACACAAAATTAGCAGAACCAAGATAAGCCATGGACATCTCACCTCTTTGCTTTTTATTTTCTGGTGTGCTACACAACAGCAGTTTAATGTTTTATGTTGACAGTTCAGAAATTTAAAACACTATTTGTTGTGCAAATTCAAATATATTTGAACTAAGGCATGTTTCTGAATTCATCAAAATCATCCCATGTTATGGCATCCTCTGATAATCCTCTGCTTTGTTTAGATGAATCTCAAAACTTTGCTCTTGTAAAGTAGGGGCAGAAAAAAAGCCAGCTCTTTCAGCAGATTCTGTCTGGCTGCTCAGCCCTTCGAGGTACAGCAGGCGATAAGCACCTGGTGGGCAATGTCTCTCCTGGCGGGAGGGGCAGGGAAGTATAAAATGGCACCAGTGCCGGGACAACCTCACTTAGGCAGAAATTGGAATTTGATGAGACTGCAAGGTGACAAGAGAGTACTTGTGTTGATTTATTTCTAACTGGGAAGCTGGTGCTACATACAAACTGTTGTGGAAGTATATCAATACCTATTTAATATTCATTGGGAAAAAAAAGTGTCTTTATTGCATTCTGCTTACCAGTAGATGTTTCAGCATGTATTTTGGCACTTTTTTTGTTTTTTTTTAATGTTTTATTTATTTATTTTTAGAGAGAGGGGAAGGGAAGGAGAAAGAGTGGGAGAGAAACATCAATATGTGGTTGCCTTTCATGTGTCCCCTACTGGGGACCTGGCCTGCAACCCAGGCATGTGCCCTGAATGGGAATCGAACTGGTGACCCTTTGCTTCACAGGCCCGTGCTCAATCCACTGAGCTAAACCAGCCAGAGCTCAGCACGTATTTTGATAGGGCTGAAGAGATGTAAACAATTTCTTTCACTCTCCCTAGGAGATCAGTATATTCTGTCTTTTTTCCTGTCTTCTTTCTTCTCTCTCCCTCCCTCACTTCTTTTTGTGTTTCAGATTGTTTGCACTTCAGAAGTTCCAAGGTACAGTATTACTGCATTGAGGAAAATTGGCTCCATAGTCAAATTAAAATGTATCATTCTTAACTTCCAAAGAAATTGCATTGACCTGTAGACAAATACATAGAAGTCAGCCCTTCTTTGACACTTAGAAAAAAATAAAGGGATAAAAACCCTCAAATAACAGAAAGGGCTCCTGTGACCCTGTGTTGTTATGGCATATTGATACAGAACACTTCAGAGTCTTAATTTACTTGAGCAGCCCCTGCAAAAATCTTTGCCAGAGAGTGGGAAAACGCTTGGCAGCCAGAGAACTAGATGCCAAATGCCTCCTCACTGGCAGTGGCATCTGGATGGGAGGTTGGCCTGCCTCCGGGACTCTTGGCCAACAGCACTGCTGTCTATACAGACGGCTGTGTATCTGTGCAAGAGTCCAATAACTATGTGTGTGTGTTTTGGAAAGCTATTATTTCTGGGCCAAAGACTTCATTTTTGCATCTGTTGACACCAGTTCTATATTCACCAGCCCCCATTCCCACCCGCTGCTACGTTTTAGTTTTCTAATCAAAAACATTGCACATAAATGGAAGTGGGCTAAGAGAAGAAAATATTTCTCAATATGTCTCTGAAACCCAACAAAACATATAGGTGTGGCACTGACATCATCCTAATGGACTGTCTCACTTCCACAAGCTATGAACAATATGAAAATTCTAATCTCAATGAAAAATCTCCTTGACTTTTGCAGGATTTTGATAGAACTATCCAAAGTTACTTTTTATCAAAGTCATAATGCACCATTAAGAAATGTAAAGTCAAGTTAGTCTTTCAATGTTTCCGGAGTAACAAAATTATTTTATGATTTTATAAAGGTAGTTATTGCAATATGACACTGGGAATTGCCACACATCCAATGAAAGCCCCACTTTATTGTGCAGGGTTACAGCCTCTCAGCTTTTTGAGATTCTGCTGCCTCCAAGTTATTTTCTTGTAAGACACTCCCAACACTAATTTAACTGAGACAATACCTACCAAATGGCCCCTTTGTACAAGATGCGAGGGAGACAAAGTCAAATAAGATACCTACCAGAAAAAGCTTATAACTTTTTTTTCCATTTTGATGAAGGAAATCGGGAACACTTTTAAGCAAGTAAAAAGAACACCAGGAGAAAGAAATAAAAGCTAAGTGGAGGTCTGAAGTACCATATGGAATATGCTAGAACAGGGATAAGACAGACAATTTTATGTGCATCCTACAGAGGCATTTCAGTTGAACTCATTGTTTTAAAGCTGGGGGGGGGGGGCTGTGAAGATCATGTAATTCAATATCCTTCTCCTATATTTTTAAAAAGAAAACTGATAGTTGAAGAGAAGTGATTTGGTCATGTTTGTACAGTAACTAGTACAAGGGCCAGATCCAGTTCTCTCTTAGAGCTACTCCTCATAATTTTAGAGCTGTGATATACTTAAAATGAAATTTGCAGGGAAATCCTTTAAAATGCCATGGTATAAATTCATAAGATAATGACAAGAAGTGAACCAAGATTGGGGAATTATTGTGGAATAATAATGAGAGGAAGACTTGTTACAGCAAGTTCCTTTGGCCAAAGTGGCCAGGGCATGACTCCTAGAAAGATAACTGAAATCAGCCTGTGGATGTAGCAGTTAATTGCACAGAAGGCATCTGCCACAACTTTTCTCTCTCCCTATGGCCCACAGACAACTTTATGGAGAAAGGAGGTGTGTCCAGAAGCTCGTAGATGATCATAACATCACCTCCAAAAGCCCTTCTCCAACTTGGTGGTGTCGAGATTGTTTTCTGAGTTAAATGAAGTAATCAACATGTGATGGATTGGATTCATGTTGAATTTGATAATCAACACACAAAAGTCAATTAAAAGAGGCCAGAGGATCTAGACCAGAAGGACTCCTACATAATCTAAAAGAATTAGCACATCTGAAGGAAGAACATGTCGATTAGAAGGGAGGTTGGTCAACTGCATGGGCAGTGTCCCTCCCATAAGCATCCTGGGAAAGGCCCTGCCCCAAGGACCCATCTGTATTAATCAGACATTTCATTTTATGTATTTTCTGGTGTTTTGACATCTGGAGCCTTGCTGACACTGGAGAGGCTGACCCTCCAGAGGCTGGCTGTCTCCTAGAGATAGCAAACAACTCAAAGCAACTCTTATATGCAACCCAACCAATTCAAAGCCCATCCCCCCACACACCCTTTCCCCTCTATCTAGCTTTTATACTCTGGGCCACTATCCACCAGCCATAATCACTCCAAGGCCAGATACCAGACAACTAAAGAGAGCCCCTAAACCTGAGAATCTGTTGAAATTATTCACACCAAACCAGCTTACCCTGTCTTTCTCATTCCTTCCCTCCAAATCATAACTCAGGCTCTTGCCCCCATTTTCTCCTCACTCCTTCTGCCTCCTGATCAACCTTGGTGCCTCTCTATGTGGACGCCTTACACAGTGTGCTGTGTCCCCTGTTTCTAGGGACCTGGGCACACAAAACTCCTTCCTTCATAACAGCCATTTCTATGTCTGTGCCCTTTGCCATACCTGATTCAAACAAATCCCAGGTACATTTTCAAACCACCAGTCTGGGGCCAGTGGCATTGAGCTAGCACATGTCTAATAGCCTGAAGTCTGTGATCAATCTATGCACACAACTATCACCTACTGTTTCTTTTCCATTCGTATCGAATATCCTGCTGCTCTAGTTTAGTATGTCAGGTGGTATGTCTATAAGAACAGAGGATTCTGCCTCAGTCTCTATCACATTTCTCATTAACAGATTAATAAGTTAAACTCCTAGGTTTCTGTACCAATCCTGTGAGTTTAGTTAGTTCATTGGTGATCAGCTCTTCATCATGCTGGCATCAGTCTTGTATGCCTATATGGTGAGGGTCACAGTCTAGAGCAGGTGAAACTCATTTTCACCAGGGGACACATCAGCCTTGAGTTGGCCTTCAGAGGGCCAAATATAATTTCAACTCCTTAACAGTTAAGAAGTAGTTACATTTATACAGTCCTAAAATTATTTTGACCCTTTGAAGGCCGCCGTGAGGCTGATGTGGCCCCCACTGAAAATGAGTTTGCCACCCCTGGTCTAGAGCCTTGCTTCTCAAGATGTGGTCCCATGGCCTCAGCATCACCAGGCAGGGAGCCTGGAAGAAATGTACAACTGAACTTCAGGCCCACTCTAGATCTGCTGAATCAGAATCTGTGTTTTAACAAGATGCCAGGGGATTTGTATGCACATTAAAACTTGAGAAACACTAACTACTTAAATGCAGAGACTAGCAAAATATTTTTTAAGTACCAAATAGTAAATATTTTAGATTTAATGGTATATATGGGCAATGATGCAACTGCTCAACTCTGCCATTTTGGCACAAAAGCAGCCATAGACAATACGGAAGCAAATAAGTATGGCTATGTTCCAATAAAACTTATGTATAGACTGAAATTTGAAGTACATGTGAATTTTACATCACAAAAAATTTTTAACCACTTAAAACTGTAAAAACCACATCTAGCTTTCAAGGCCTTGCAAAAATAGATGGCAAAAAGACTATACTAGTGGCCATAGTTAGCCTACCCTTGCCCTAGTCTAGACCATGGGAAGTTCAATAGTTAAGTTGTTCTATGAAAAAAGGCATTCCCTGTTCACCTACCCCCGAACCCCATTTCCCAACTGAGACAGTTCCTCTTTGAATGATCAGAAGTCAGTTACTTTTTTTGTTTTAAGAATACTTGATAAAACACAATTGTTTCTAATAATTTAGAATTTATGACTTTATAGGACCACAGAGATTCTAGAAGATAGGGGTAGCAGTTAACAAATCAAACCGTATCATAATCTGGAATACCAGTGTTTTAGTCAAGCAGGCCATTTTCAATTTATTTCATTGGCTGCCTGGGTTAAGCGAATGTAACAAAGTGCAGACAGAAACAGGCCTATAGTACCCAGCACCTGGTCTTTCGGTTCTCTGTCACTGTTTGGGCAGCGGGGTACCACACAGAAGCAGGCTGCCATCACCGGTCAGCCCACCACCATCTAGTTCCTCTACCCATCAGCCACAGAAATGGTCTGGCCACCTCCACGGGGTTCATTTTTACCAAGGAGATGAAGCAGTTTCCAATGCAATTCTCTTCAATGATATGAAGTGGGTTGATGAATTCAGAATATCACTTTTACTGTTTGAGTTATTAGATATTTTCTTGGATTGGATTAACTAAGAAATAAAGCATGTCAGTCATGATGCTTTAAGTGGTGATTTCAGATACCTAAAGCTCCCATATTGATACACTTATATTTCTAGATATTGGTTTCACAGTAATAGTTTTATAATTTAAAGGAATTTTTACTTTCTAAATTCAATCTTATTACATAAATTTCTAAGTTTATATATTTATCCATAGCTCTAAAGCTTGAATATATGTGATAATCTCCTAGGGAATTTTTTAAAGTCAAATGCCCAGAGGCTCCTCCCAAGACATGTCTATTTTAAAAAAAGAGAAAATCCTCCCAGGTTGTCCCAATGTCTATTGGTTGAGAGCCACTGCTTTGGCAGTTACCAAACAAGAGTGCTACACTTTTTTATTAAACATGGCTATTTTTTCTAAAAGTTTTGTAGGACACATTTTTTTATCATTTAAAAGTGAATTGGAAACACTGTTAAAAGAAAAAAAATTAAGCATTGTGATTCTTCATTAGAACTACATCTAGAATGTTCTTAGAATTCGTGTAGAATGTAGATACAACTGAATCCATAAGCTTCCTTTATTTTTGCTTTTTTGCTAGATAAATTGGCTTTAGACATTAATTACATACGATTCAACAAGCACATATGCCCTAATGTCCTAAAAACATGGCAATTTTATTCTGGACACTGTTTCAAAAACTTTAATTGCACTATACCGCTTCTTTCTGTACAGTCATCACTTTCATTCTCATTAATCAAGTTAGATGATCAATACCAAAATAGATACATAATAAATTATAAAAAATAAACTTTCTTTGATGTTACTTTGTTGCTGTTCATGCTTGGTTTCTTACTATCTCAGTTCCACCAGAATATGGGGTTGTGGAATCATTACTCAGATCTGTGTCTGTCCTCACCCCAGAAGTGTTCAAAGACATTCCTGTGTAGATTTGGGAGGACGGAACAGTGTGCCCTCTTCTAACCCCCTCCCCACCCTGTCACCTCCAACTTTTGCGCCTCTGAGAAACAACTGAGTAACTGAGAGGAGCACCTTGGGACACCTACTGCCCAGAGATACTACTCATCTTTTCTCAGTTTATACTCAGGGATAAGTGGGTGTAAAGTATTTTTAAAAATAATTTTTGTTATTATTTTCTAAAAATAACAACAATGTATTGAGTAAAAATAAATATTAAGTTAAAACATTTTATCTTGGGTAACAGAAACTGAAGATCATCAGACTATTCCAATTTCAAACAGTTGCGTTAATAATAAGTTTTATCTTTGCCTTTGTTTATGTGATGTATTACATTTACTGATTTGCGAATGTGAACCATCCTTGCATCCCTGGGATGAATCCCACTTGGTCATGGTGTATGATCTTTTTGATATATTGTTGGATGCGATTTGCCAATATTTTGTTGAGGATTTTAGCATCTATGTTCATCAGCGATATTGGCCTGAAGTTCTCTTTCTTTGTTGTGTCTCTATCTGGTTTTGGAATTAGGATGATGCTGGCTTCATAAAAAGAATTTGGGAGTTTTCCATCCTTCTGGACTTTTTGGAATAGTCTGGAGAGAATAGGGGTTAGCTCTTCCTTAAATGCTTTGTAGAATTCTCCTGTGAGACCATCTGGTCCAGGGCTTTTGTGTGATGGGAGTTTTTTTTATTACTGCTTCAATTTCTTTTGCTGTTATTGGTGTGTTCAGATTTTCTGTTTCTTTTTCATTAAGTTTTGGAAGATTATATTTTTCTAGAAATGCGTCCATTTCCCCTAGGTTTTCAAATTTCTTGGCATACAGTTCTTCATAGTAATTTCTTACAATCCCTTCTATTTCTGTGGTATCAGTTGTAATCTCTCCTCTTTCATTTCTGATTGTGTTTATTTGAGTCCTCTTGCTTCTTTTCTTGATGAGCCTACTTAAAGGCTTGTCTATTTTGTTTATCTTTTCAAAGAACCAACTCCTGGATTCATTGATCCTTAGGATTGATCTCCAAAATATACAAAGAACTTACACAACTCCACTCTAAGAAAACATCTAACCCAATTAAAAAATGGGAAAAGGACTTGAACAGACACTTCTCCAAGGAGGACATACAGAATTTCCAGAGACACATGAAGAGATGCTCAATATCATTAGCTATCAGAGAGATGCAAATTAAAACCACAATGAGATACCACTTTACACTGGTCAGGATGGCTATCATAAACAAAGCAACAAACAACAAATGTTGGAGAGGGTGTGGGGAAAAGGGGTCCTTAGTTCACTGTTGGTGGGATTGCAGACTGGTACAACCATTATGGAAAATAGTATGGAATTTTCTCAGAAAAATAAAAATCGACCTGCCTTTTGACCCAGCAATTCCACTGCTAGTATTATATCCTGAGAATCCTAAAACATCAATTTCAAAGAACCTATGCACCACAATGTTCATAGCAGCACGATTTATAATAGCCAAGAGTTGGAAGCAACCTAGGTGCCCATCAGTAAATGAATGGATCAAAAAATTTTGGTACATATACACAATGGAATTCTATGCAGCAGAGAGAAAGAAGGAGCTACTACCCTTTGCAACAACATGGATGGAACTGGAAAGCATTATGCTGAGTGAAATAGGCCAGGTGTTGAAAGACAAATACCATATGATCTCACCTTTAACAGGAAGCTAAACAACAAAACAAATAAGCAAGCAGAATAAAAACAAAGACACTGAAATAGAGAACAGGGGGACAGTGACCAGAGGGGAGAGGGAAGGGAATTTAAGGGGGAAAAAGGGGAGGGATTTGGAGGAACAAATATGAAGGACACAGGGACGAGAACTAAGGGGGGTGGAAATGGGAGGGAGGTGGGGAGCATGGGGCGGGGGGGGCTGGGAGGGAGAAATAGACAAAAAACTGTACTTGAGAAATAACTAAGTAGAATTATTAAAAAATAATAATAATAAGTTTTATGTATTGAGTGCTTTATATGCAAGGTACTGTGCTAGGGTGCTTTACATATATTATCTCATTTAATCCTAATGGTAACACTATAATACAGTCGGAAATGCTCCCATTTTACAATTAAGAAACAAGAAAATCAGATGAAGTAACTTACCCAAACTCACACAGTTAACAGAATCAAAGTTTGAAAGGTCTTTAGACTTCCAAAGCCAACAATCTTAACTGTTCTATACATGCTCCAGAACCAGCACAATGAAAGCAAATAGCTTTCTGTGCTCTGACCTAAAAATGCAGGTAGCCTGGGTTGCTTCCATCATTCACACTTTGCTTAACTTAAGCACAAAACTTGCGTCTTGGTTAGCAATCACTCAGTTAATCACCTCTTGACCAATCTGTAAGTGGTCAATCCAGTCGAAGCAACCAAGCCGGCAGTAGTTGTGAGCAGCTGCCTCAGGAGGAGGGTCCCTTTGGGTTGGGATTCAGACACAGGACTAGGGCAACTCAGACTGCCAGTGTTTTCAGGGAAAAGGTCCAACCCAAGGGGAAAAAACAATCAAAATATTTTAATAAGTAAACATCATACACCTGAAATTTGTGTCTGTGTTTTTTAGCATGAACATTACTTAATATTATTTTACATATATGAAAATGGTAAAATGAATATATATGTGTGCACACACACAGATTACTAGCAGGTGAGCACATATTAAACCAAGTGTGAATCTGGCTATTTTTTTGTCTCTTTTCCACACCTGGTAGATTATAACTCCTACAGGTCATCTTGTCAAAATACAGTTTTAGTTCTGAAATAAAATAACAGAAGAGAAACAAATACAAGCTATTACAACTCACTACAAAAAAAAGCCCAGAGTGTCTCAGACAGAAATATCAATAACTTTAATGCGTGCGATTTGTTAACAGGGAAGAAAACAAGCAAACTTGCTCTCCGATGACTGTCACTAATATTTATTCGTCCAGTGACTGTTAATCAAACCAAGTTTACAGTCCCGTACAGCACCTGTCACAGGTGCTGATCATTAATCAGCTATTACAGCAGTTTATTCTGCTGCTGACAACTCGCAATTTTCCACTGATTCAGCTAGTTTGTCAGGTGGGAATTATGGCGTAGTGCATGTGACAAAACACATCACCCTTTTTTTTTTTTTGCATTTTCAGGCTTCTCTCTCCTGCTTTCTCCCCCTTTTTAGACAAACAATATCTGGGAACTCAGAAGTAATAAGGCGGAATGCATAATTAATTACCCAGCTTGCTCTAATTAGGGATGAATAAGTTGTGTCCCTCTCATCATCACAAATGTGGTGATGGGTAATACCAGTTTATGCTGTATTAACTGCAAATATGCAATCCTTCTGAGAGCACTTTTGTTGATGAATTTGATGAATGTGACAATAATTAGCAGAGACAGATGAGAGCTAAATTACTACTGACAATGTAATGCTATCCTGCTCGAGGGCCTGGGAACGTGGCAGGATAACATGGCAGGGACCTGGGCCTCGTTTCTAATTAATAGTCTTCTTCTTCTTCTTCCCTCTCTCTCTCTGTCTTTTTTTTTTTTTTTTTTGCCAGTGGGGGGGGAAAAGGAGTAACGGTAATTGTTTTCGTCAAAGGCTGCAGGGAGTTATCAGGGTAATAAAGTTAATTAGCAGAACAAACATCCTTTCACTGCCTTACCAGTCTGAGCAAAAGAGGGTAATTCAAACTGCAGAAAGATATGACTAGATGGGATGATAAGAGAAGAAATTTTACATAAGAGGCCAACAGAGAAGAATGATATTAGCCCTTCGTTTCTTTGGCACAATACATAAAAAGAAATTAGCCCCTTCTTTCAGTTCACCAAGTTGCCCATGTGAAGAACTTTATTGCTATGGTTTTCATTTTGGAAAATAAAGTTGGTTTAGAGCAAAGTCCACTGTTTACTTCTTTCTTTTCTAGGTAGTAATTGGTTTGCTCAATTTCATCTTTATTCCACTGATATTTTCATAATGTCTCAGGCTTAGAAGTAAGTTTGAACATTTGCCGAATACGCCATTTTGCTACATTTTGTCCCGCAGGAATCTGCTTTAGCCTCTGAATATGTTGGGAAAAGTAAGAAATTCTTAAGTGATTTCCACCAAGTGGTATTTGTTCATTCTCTTGTGTAAATTAAAATTAAAAAGAGATTTTTTAAATGCATGCTATTTAATTCTATTTTTATTGTCACAGATAAATCATCTTTACTAAAATGTGGCCAACATTGTTTTCTTTTCTATTTTTACATATATATACACATATATATAAGTCACCAATAAAAAGGTGAACAATTTAATGGATCTCAGTTTTACATTAGAGTTTTATTCAGTTCAGTAACATTGCTTGACATAAGTAGATACAACATAAAGAAAAACATCCACCTAACCTTCTAAAGCTTTTAAAATTCTTTCTTTTTTTTAAATATCATTGATGATTGGCCTCTTTTAAACATCAAACACTTGGAACATTTAATATTAAGTAAATAACACTAGGATGAAAGCCTGATGCCTTCTAAAATTATATCCATAAAAAGGTATCTATGGACTTTTATCCCCTTTTAGGTACATTTCAAAAAAATGATCTTATCCTGTTTAAATCATTAGGTAACCCACAAGTTCTACATATTTACCATGCATATAAATGTGCACAAATTTGTTTCTTGTCAGAGATAATTAAAACAGCCAACCGTAATGACTCTGTGTTTGCTTCTGAGTTAAGAACATAAGGAGTAAGTGGTACTTCTGTGTTTGATAGCATGGCTCAGGTTGACTTTCCAGCTTAAAGTCCTACAAGAATAGACTTCCACCAAACATGGGAATGGCCTTAACTCCTCGTGTCTACATTTTAAAAGTGTTTTGCCTGTTCCCAAAGATAAGAGCAGTGTGGGAGGGGAGGGTGCGTAGCATTGAACTAAGAAGCAGAAAACCTGAGTTCTATACTGCCTCTACTACTAACCCCTATGTGGTTGTGAGCATCTCCCTGTCCTGCCTCTGATCCTCTATTTCAGGGGTGTCAAACTCATTTTCACCAGGGGCCACATCAGCCTCACAGTTGCCTTCAAAGGGCCGAATGTAACTTTAGGACTGTATGAATGTAACTAGTCCTTAACAGTGTGAACTGAGAGCTTGGCGCCGCTGGATAAAAACAAGGTGCTGGGCCGGATACAACAAGGTGGAGGGCCGATTCCGCCTGTGGGCCTTGTGTTTGCCACCTGGGCTCTATTTGCTCATCTATGCATTTAGCCCTCTTCCCTACCAACCTCACAGTATTGCTGTTGACACACAAAAAATAATTTTTGTGCTTTGGAAACCACACAAAAATAATCTATGAATACACCATTAATATTATTATAGTATTAAAAAATCATGGGAGATTATCTTGAGAAATTCATCTCCTTTTAATAGTCCTCCAATGTCTGATTAGTCAGAAACCAGAGCTAAAAGACTTGACAAGAAGTTTCTATAACTTGAGGGACTCAAATCTAGCCTTTACTTTGTGATGTTGCTGTTAAATTTATCAAAGAAATTATCATTGTGAAAATACTCCCGAATTCATTTGGTCAAACCTGACTACCTTGATAAGATTTTCTTAATCTCTCATTAGAAGAGCCTATTAAGATCAAGACTAGAAGAAAACTAATTTAATCGTTAGTCGATATAACATGATCTGTTAGGCTTGTTGAGTAAACTTCCACTGGAAAATGCCCAAGTTTCTTTCTCACAGGCAGGCAGGCAGGCAAACACATACACACACCCAACAAACTGAGACTACAGGCTTTGCTGTGTATCCTTGGGACCATTTTGAAGTTTTTAGTATGTAATCTAACTTTATCTTTCAAAGCAAAATCTGGAAATGAAAGAAGAATTGGATGATCCTCCCAACAAATCATAACAGTTCTTATTTAGCTACTGTGTGAGGCAGTGGATTTCAGTATAAGTTCACTTACAGAGAGAAGGAGAGATTGAGAAACTATGAAAGAAGTGACACGAAATCCAAATGTGAAATTTTGGTTTGTTTACTTTAGAAATGAGAGACAGTAACAGGGAGCATGTTTGTTTGTTTGTTTCCTTTAGGAGCTACACTGAGTTTATTGAATATTCTGGTCTTTTCCTCTCTAGCCTCTACCTCCTTTGTTAGACCACAGGTATGTCCTTTTGGGAAAGTAATGGAGTCCAGTCAGTTTAACTTCATTGATCTCCAAGGACTTTTGAAAATTATAAAACATGCCAGAAGCCACTAGAAAAAGAAGTTTGATATTCAGAACCTTATCAAGAGGTTCTCCTCATCCCTGGATAGACACCAAAATGATACTTTCAAGTGAGTATGATAATAATTTCCAAAATTAGCCTATTGAGTGAGCTAAACATGCTTCATGAAAAAATACGTTGCGGTTAGGGACTCGCCGGTCAGATACTAGAGGCACTGGTTATATGTGCTCTTGGTATTATTATGTATACTTGGGAACTTTAACTCATTATTTTCATTTTTACTCTGAATCCCTTGGCCATTGTTTTAGAGAATATATTGACAGTCTCAGGTCTTTAGGGCTCTGGGACATTTTTTTCTCCCTATATGAGTGCAAAAGAGTGTTAGCTAGTTAAAAAATTACAAAGGACGGAAATAAATCATACTTCACTTGTTCAGATTTTTTGAATTACAAAATTATTTAAATATTCTCTGTAATTGAAGTGCTACATTACTATGTAATGAAATTGCAGTAGTACGTAATGACATTAGGGAACTGCATGCAAAAAAATATTTGTACACAAGGTGGTGATGTTAGCAACCAACTACAGTACTTTTATTCTGCTAAAAACCACAATAAATAACAACAGATCACTTTCCCTCAGTGGTCGCCAAAAAATATGTTCAGGTGTTAACGTATTGATAGTATGCAAGAGCACAGAGCACATAGAAAACCTGCCATTCCATGTCATTAAACTAGCAGGGAAAGAAGAGAAAAAGAAGAAATTACAAAAAAAGAGAGTTAGAAACTTCTAAAGAATAAAATCATATTTACATGTAGTAAGGATCTATGCATTCAGCTTTTAATACCTAAGTTTCTGTTGACACCTATTTGGATATTTAAGTCCAAGGATTAAACGCTAAATGTAAAATTGCTTCTATAGCTTTAAAGAAATATTCCTACATCCCAGAAAGATTTCTTCAGAAAGCCTTTGCCTCACAACCCTCCCCTGCTGTTGCGAGCAGGGATTCTTATCCCCATCCTGACTATGATGTTGATCCATGGAGGGTTAGGTCTTTCCCTCCGTTCAAATTTCCTGTATAGAAATTCAAGTTTTTAGACATATATTAGCATAATCAGAACAATTAAAAAGTGAAGCTGATAATGTCACCAACCTTATTTCTCATAAATATCAGACCTGTTACTATTATCATCAATACTAAAATAAAAATTAATCTATCCCAACACTTAAACCAATTCATACATTTTGTATATGGGTACATTAATAATGACCTCTAAGACAAAACTAATTAATTTTATTATTTAGCCATCCTAAATCCAGTTATTCATTATGGCGAGGTAAATTTTTTCTCAGATACTTTTTTTTAAGTAAATGATGGGCTCAACAGGG
The DNA here is from genome assembly GCF_021234435.1 of Artibeus jamaicensis. Taxonomy (NCBI): domain Eukaryota; kingdom Metazoa; phylum Chordata; class Mammalia; order Chiroptera; family Phyllostomidae; genus Artibeus; species Artibeus jamaicensis. The sequence continues at coordinate 8,506,473 of NW_026522046.1, read as the reverse complement.
ACGCAGAACTTGTTGGTTACAAGGGGGAAAGCAGTGTGCAATGAATCGAAAAGGTAGGCAGATGTGTTTTCAATTTTAAGATTCTTCTCCCAAGATGAAAAGAGCAGCAATTGGTATTTGCAAGCTAGAAAGCAAAATATCTGTTCTAGAATTATCTAAGGATGAGTCAGAAACTTAAACCCAAGGAAAAGTAATAAATAATGACAACAGATGTTTGTAAACCTGTGCTACCCTGTCCAATGTTTCCATGTGTTGTTTTGCCTTGACGTGCTGTCAGCCGCCTCTCACCTGGGAGTAGTGATATCTTATCAAAGCCCAAACAGTTGCTCTTCACAACAGACAGATAATAGTGCCTTTCAATTTATCATACTGGAAGTCTAAAAGAACCATGGGAACGATTGGTCAGGTGACAGCTTGATGGACAGTTTGACAGCCCTTAAAGCATCATGGGAAATGGTTGTCACCTGATTTTCAGAGCAACCAGGGAGATAACCTTCAGAAAGACGAGGGAGGCAAAAATCTGAATATTTGTATAAGATCCAGTGGCAGCATCAATGCTCACTTAAGTGATAATAGGTATGAATGTAGATGACTCAAAATGTTATTATCAAACTGAGGGGTTTCTCTAAGTCCAGAAGTGGCCTTCCTCTCTTTAGATGCCTTTTGCTTTTTTATTCAAGTGTCACTGAAAATATATACACAATATAAGGCTTTTTATTTTAAAGAGACATAAAACATATTAGATACATATATGCTAAATATATTAGCTGACTATTAATAGTCTTCAGCTTTGACATGTTTCCTTTTGACAGACTCCTTGTACACCTTTTCCTAAATATAGTTTGCACATTGTAGTTCTAGTTAGAAAGGCTGTCATAAAGAATCACTTGCATCAAATTTTACACTGTGGGCTGATGCACCCTAATGAAGATCAGGGGAGCCTTGCTATGAGAAAGAAAGGAAGAGAAATCAACTTATGATCTTTGGCACAAAAAGGTTTGAAACTGTTCCATACAGCCACCGAACATGCATTGAGCTCTTGCACACAGGGGCCTCTGCTGGGCTTGTGAAGGTGAGGATAAAACTCCAGCTTACAACTTGCTTATAGTTTGAGAGTGAGGACTGAGTTTTAAATTCATAGAAGGTGGCAAAAGAGATCAAGAAATTAGTCCAAAAATTACTGCTTTCTAGTTAGTTGGTGAGACTTACACATAGTGCTTTATAAAGTTGTTTCTTGCATGATTTCTCTTGTGTATTGTACATGCAGTTTAAAACATTTTCGTGGTCTGATCTGAAGAAATTATGCCTGGAAATTGGCACTCCAAAGACAAAAGTAAGCACTCAAGTTTATATATTTATAGAATGCTCCCAAGTTTAAAGAATAATTCCGGAAGTGGTAGGGAGGTGAAGGAGACGTGAGATGCAGCTGCCACAGTAGAAGAGGACTCTAAGCATCATAACACCCCAGTTCTTAGATAGTTCAGCTCCTCTTTTCTTTTCCAGAGAAAACACTCAATAACTTTTTACGTTAAATAATATCTAATATATGGAAAAGTTATAGTAGTACATAGAATTCCTGTATACTTGTCATCCAAAATTCACCAAATGTTTGGATAAACATTTTGCCAAATTTGTTTATCACTCCTATTCTCTTTTACATCCTCCCTCTCTTCTTCTTCAACTATCTATATAATTTTTATATTTTTAAATAATTTTAATAGAGTAAACTGAGATTAGATTTGTGTCTGATTCATTGCTATACTCCACGAAATCAAGCAACTGCCTTGTCTATACTTAAAATATATATATATGAGTGAATGGATGGCAAACAGTATTCAACATCACCTAGTCTTTGATCTATTAGAGTTGTGTTTATACATAAATATAAAAGGTACCATACTTTTTGTCCAAAACATATGCAATATTTTACAAACTATAATCTTTCCCCAACTATGTCTTATCAATAAGTGATTTCATTTTTTAAAAAAGGAAGTAATATCAATATAATAAAATAAGGAAAGTGTGGCAGAAATGTCAAGTGACTTTATAAAGGAAGTAAAAGATAAATATTTTGGGTGCTGCTGGCTCTTTTTCTTTTCTGGGACAAATAGATCATCTATAGATGCTGGACAAAAACACAGGGATTTAAACAGAAACTGTCTTTCTGAAAAACACTCTGGCTCCATTATTGAAACTGGTTTCATTTGGCTGCTTGACACCTTTGGGATAACACTCTGCTTTCATAAATTTGGATGCTCCGGGTTCACTTTCCAACATGGCTTCCCAAATCCAGTTCTGCCAAAGCCAGCCAAGCCAGATAAGCCAGACAAATTTTAAGAGCACGTTTAGTGTTTTCCAGGAAACTGAAAGAAGCCAGTAAATAATTTAAATGACTGTTAACAACAAAATGTTCTTCATGTAATTATTCACAAGAAGATACATTATTTGAAAAAAATTAAGTTGAAGTTTGCAAATGCAAAGCAAAATCCTTTTGATTACCATATGCAAATTCAAATAGAGACCAATAAAAACACATTTTCCTTATTTCAAATTGGGAGGGCAAGATGTGGGAGATTTGTAATAACTGAGATATGGACAAGGTCCAAATGCTACAGGACAACTGAATTCGGAATCATTTCTCAATCAGAACTAAGGTTATAATGCTTTTCCTTTCCTTGTTAAAATAAATCCATGAGGCATCAGGTCATAACAGGTCCCAGATGTAGTCCCTAGCTCACCTGATATGAATTAAGTTTCATTGTTAACAACTAATGTAGTCATGTAAGCCAATTAAATAAGCTAAACATAAAGTCAGAACCAAAGTCTTATAACATTTTATAATAATGCCACAATTTGTGGTCTGGAAACAGAATAAATACTAATGATGAATTTTCAGTCAGATTTTCACAGAAAATAATTTTTAGACTAAAAATTTCACAAAAAGAAAAACTAATCTATTACATCATAAAACCATTTTTAAATATGGCATGTACTTTCCCATTATAAATTTCAACAAATAAAATCAGCTTGATGGTTATGTAGCATTTTAAAGAGCACAAAAGTCTTAAATTTTGGCAAATATAGGTTATATTAATCATGGATTTTTGAAGCACCATGCTTACTTAGAGTTACAAAATTGGTGATCTTTTAGGTCAAAACACATAAGTACCACTATGTAGGCTCTTCGACTAAAGCACAGCAGGGTCTCTGGTGTGAGACCCGAAAAGAATCTTGACTCTTAGGACCCAAATTAGAGTATTAAAGTTATTTGTTCGCTCTTTCTTTTTTCAAAATATGTACAATATACTTCAAATGTGGGAAGTTCTGTATTCATTTTCTCTTATTTTTATGACTAGATCTTTGCACATGTGGTAAATCTTTGTATTTGAAATAAAAATGTTTTCCTTTATATCCCTTATTTTATGGAGACTTTTTGTTATTCATTTATTTTTAATGATAAAAAACATGTAGCTTGTACACTTAGAAAATGGGTTTTAGAGTTTAAGGGTTTAAAATCTTCTAAGCTCATCGTATTTGTTCTGCACATTTCTGGTAAACTTGCTGGAGAAGTGAGTCAATGAGTATGTTGATTTTTTTTTAAATGTAGTCCTGGCCAGTGTGGCTTGGTTGGTTGGAGCATCGTCCCATTTACCTCAAGGTTACAGGTTCTATTCCTGGTCAGGGCACATACCTAGGGTGCAGGTTTGATCTCCAGCCAGGGCACATGTGGGAAGCAACCAATCGATGTCTCTCTCTCTCTCTCTCTCCCTTCGTCTCTGTCTAAAAATAATGAAAAAAATCCTCAAGTGAGGATTAAATGAATAACTAAATTTTTTGAAAAGATATTTAGAAAAGCTGTCTAATATTCTGTTTTCTTTTTTATTTTAATTGTTGTTCAAGTACAGTTTTCTGTCTTTTACTCCCATCCCAGCCCACCCACCCAGCCCTCCCCCCAGCTGTCTAATATTCTTATTTCTTAATGTCAGAAAGTAATCACCAAAGTATCAATCATACCTAAAGTTACTCTATTATGACATTTACAACTTCTTTACAGCTAAAAAGGTTAGATTTTTGTTTCTTTTTTCTCCCAAAAAAAATGTGAAAAATGCAGAGGATGAGGAAAATATAATCTGATATCTCACTAATACTATTTTAAACATTTACTGTTCTGTTACTTAAGCTGCATATTTACATTTCTAAGACTATGTTTTAAATGCAGGAAGGAAATTGATTCTAGTTTTCTGTCCAGCTATTGTCAGAGTTCCATTTAATGATTATTCAGAGATTTATGATAAACTTTCTGAACCTTACATATGCTGCATAATCCTAGGATTATAAAAATGGTGCCTTAATTTTCATGTCTACCTAATTCATTTGTATGAATTGTTTGAAGGATATAAGAAAATACATGCAGTTAGTTAGGTTTTAACTAATTCTTAGAATCCAGGTGGTGTTAGTTACCTACATTAGCACATTTATTTTTCTGACCTGTAAGTAGCATGTAGAAAACCCAAAGTAGAAAGTGAAATTATTGCTCAACTAAAGTGATTATTTTGTCTACATTATATCAAATGAACAGTTTGACTTTTCACTGAGTATGCTTAACTGGCAGTAGTGTTGGAATTTTATGGGTGCAGTCAAGTGTTGTAATGATCAAGAAGCAATGCTTCCCATTATTTATTCTATACAGCACTTTAAACCCACCATCTTCTTTCTAGCTTTATAGTTAATAGAGAACAAATGAACAGCATTACTTTCTACCCTGGTAATGTTCCTTATATTTGAAACTTGATCTCTCTTCCCTCAGTCATAAAAGACTAATTTCTTTCCTATTTTTTTCCCTCACTATTTTAGGAAAGTAATTTACAGTTTTCTGAGGCTCAGTTTTTCTCACCCGTTAAATGGAAATTGTTATACGTCACTCTTAGGTTTGTTGTGAAGATTGGAGATTACAGTACTACAAGTAACTGCATAGAACCTCCCACAACAGTCACTCCCCATAAGAACCCATTACCTTCTCTTTGATTGGTAGTAGAATCCTTATTAGTTGACTTGTGTCAAGACAGATTATTCAAAGACAACTCAGTAGAAAATTGGTAATGGCTTGAACAAGAGCTTCACAAAGAAGATATAAGAATGACTAGCAAGCATTTAAAAAGAGATTCAACATCATTAATAATTAGGAAGTGCAATTTAAAACCGCAAATGAGCCCTGATCAGTGTGGCTCTGTTGGCTGAGCATCATCCTGCAAGATGAAAAGTCTCTGGTCCAATTCTTGGTAGCCAACCAATCATTGTTTTTCTCTATCTCATTCTCCCTCCTTCCCCTCCCCTCTAAAAATAAATAAATATAATCCTTGAGAAAAACTAAAAGCAACCTTGTGCATTTAGTTGTTGGATTGTACCATGTTTTTTTATGAATGGAGCAGCTGGGTAAGTTAGACTTTATGTAATATTGTAGGAACCTGAAGAGAAGAGCCTTTCAATGACTTTCTTCATGCCATAATCCAAACACACTAGTTTGAACTTCATTTTCTCATTGATAATTTGTGACTGCAATCTCCATGCTGGAATTGGTCTCATTGTCGAGATGAAAGTAAGATTTATATGAGAACAGCAAGGTGATTGTCAAAATAATTTTTCAAAATTCAGAAGATAACTGTAGCTCAAGAGTAAAATACTGTCCGGTGATCATGTGTTCTAAAGGAAGGGTCTTTCTCCTGATCTCACTTTTCTATCGTGGAAATGGTAAAAATATGATAAAATAGAAGCTATTATTTGAGTTCAGAGAAAATTGAAGGTATTCTATTGAAATGTTCCTTTTTCCCCCAGTGTGCTATGTGTTGTTGATTTTTATGTGTGATAGAAGTTCATGGTATTTTGGTAGAATTTTTGTACCTAAAAGAAATCTTAATATAATTTATATTATTGACCTGAAAGTTCAGAGGCAATATTAACAAATAGCAAGCACTGTCTGAGTAAGGTTGTCTTATTTATGACAAAGGTATCTCTATCGTTTCAGGACATGTTAGTCAATTGTGCTAAAAATGTACTCTCCAGTACTTTATTAGATTGTGTTTATTTCTTCATGTCAGGTTCCTAGTCTTTTAGCAACCTTAAGTCTATATAACTGTGATTTTTTTTCTGTTCAAATTTCTTTCTTACTACTTCTAGATGATCACACATTTCCCTTCCAGTTTCGTGAATCTATGACTGTAGTAAAGTTGAATCTGATATAATTCCTTATAGATGCTCATGTATTACTTTGAATTTCCAGAAGCATTTAAGGAGAAAATTAATTGATGATATGCACTACCTGTCTTATAGAGAGTACGTGCTCTCATATAGTCTTACTGTATGGCCTATACTACTGTATTAAAGCTGGTGACTTTTTTTGATAGATTGACAGACTGACTGACATATATAGATAGTTGGATGAATGGGTGGATGAATGTATGAAGGGTCGAGATGGATATATATTGTTTGGTCTCTTCCTGATGAGGTCAAAGCTTTCAATTACAGTATTTTCCTTCCAAAGCTTTTGTATCAATATCGCAGACATTGTTTTTCTTGCAGAATATTTCTGCAGAAGCCTGTCCAATACTGTTCTTTTATGAATGGCCTTCTGGGGTGCTCTGAAACTATGTCAGAGTTTCAGCCAACTTAAATTAATTACTAACATGAAGATCCTTTCAAGCTTTTCTTTTTAGCATGGCTGCTGAATCTTTCATTTCTTTCCTTTCAATGTAGTGGTAGACCGATCTAATAAGATAATATAATTTTTAGTTTTCTTTTCTGAAATGAGCTAAAGAACACTTTCCGAAACTGTATTTTGAACATTATATAAGTAATAAATAATTATTTAAAAAGAAATATTGATGGTTTATAAACAAAATAAAGTTGGTTCATTTTTAAAGGAGTTTATTTTGTGTAACCAGAAAAATAAGCAAATGAATGATTTATATTAATATTTTTTCTGTGTAAAAATTTCATAACTATTTTTCTTATTTTATTTTTTTAATCATGCTATTATAGTTGTCCCAATGTTTCCTCCCTTTTCCCCATCCACCCACACCCCCAGTCCCTCAGGCAACCCCCACAGCCTGTCCCTGTCAATGGGTCATGCATATGTGTTCTTTGGCTACTCTTTTTCCTATGCTGTACTTTACATCCCCATGGCTATTCTGTAACTACCAATTTGTACTTATTAATCTGTTCACCTTTTTTGCCCTTCCTACCAACATCCTCCCATCTGGCAACCATCAAAATGTTCTCTAAATCTATGATTCTGTTTCTGTACTGCTTTCTTATTTATTTTGTTTTTTTTTTAATTCAATTGTTGATAGATATGTATTTGTTGCCATTTTATTATTCATATGTTTGATCTTTTTCTTAAAGGAGACCCTATAACATTTCATACAATAATGGTTTTGTGGTGATGTACTCCTTTGGCTTTTGCTTGTCTGAGAAGGACCTTTTTCTGTCCTTTGATTCTGAATGATAGCTTTGCTGAATAGAGTAGTATTGGTTGTAAGTCCTTGCTTTTCACCACTTTGAATACTTCTTGCCAATCACTTCTAGCCTGTACAGATTCTTTTGAGAAATCAACTAAGAGACTTATGGCGGGGGGGAGTCCATTGTAGGTAATCAACTGCTTTTCTCTTGCTGCTTTTAAAATTCTCTCTTTGTCTTTAATTTTGGCATTTTAATTATGATGTGTATTGGTGTGGGTCTCTTTGGGTTCATCTAGTTTGGGACCCTCTGTGCTTCCTGGACTTTTATGTCTATTTTTTGTTCATCAAGTTAAGTAAGTTTTCTGTCATTATGTTTTCAAATATGTTTCCAATTTCTTGCTCTCTCTCCCTTCTCCTTCTAGCACCCCCATGATGCAAATGTAGGTATGCTTGAAGTTGTCCCAAAGACTATGATCTCCTTACTTTTTGGATTCCTCTTTTTAAAAATATCTTTTATTGATTATGCTATTACAGTTGTCCCATTTTTCCCTCCCCTTTATTCTCCACCTTGCATCACCCTCCCACCAGCATTCCCCCACCTTATTTCATGACCATGGGTCATACATACAGGTTCTTTGGCTTCTTCATTTCCCATACTATTCTTAACCTCCCCCTGTCTATTTTGCACCAACCATTTCTGCTTCTTATTCCCTGTACCTTTTCCCCCATTCTTCCTCCTTCCATCCCCCTCCCCACTGATAACCCTCCATGTGATCTCTATTTCTGTAATTCTGTTCCTGTTCTACTTATTTGCCTAGTTTGTTTTTGTTACTTGTTTTGGGGGTTCAGTAGTTGATAGTAGTGAGTTTGTTGTCATTTTACAGTTCATATTTTTTGATCATCTTCTTTTTCTTAGATAAGTCCCTTTAATACTTCATATAATAAAGGCTTGGTGATGAGGAACTCCTTTAATTTTACCTTACTGGGAAGCACTTTATCTGCCCTCCCATTCTAAATGAGAGCTTTGCTGGATAGAGTAATCTTGGATGTAGGTTCTTGCCTTTCATGACTTCAAATACTTCTTTCCAGCCCCTTATTGCTGCAAGGTTTCTTTTGAGAAATCTGCTGAGAGTCTTATGGGAACTTCTTTGTAGGTAACTGTCTCCTTTTCTCTTGCTGCTTTTCAACATTCTCTCCTCATCTTTAATCTTGGGTAATGTAATTATGATGTGCCCTGGTGTGTGCTTCCTTGGGTCCCACTTCTTTGGGACTCTCTGAGCTTCCTGGACTTCCTGAAAGTCTATTTCCTTTGTCAAATTGGGGAAGTTCTCCTTCATTGTTTTTTCAAATAAGTTTCCAATTTCTTGCTCTTCCTCTTTTCCTTCTGGAACCCCTATGATTAGGATGTTGAAACATTTGAAGCTGTCACGGAGGTTCCTAAGCCTCTCCTCATTTTTAAAAAATTCTTGTTTCTTCATTATGTTCTGGTTGAGTGTTTATTTCTTCCTTCTGGTCCAAATTGTGAATATGAGTCCAGGTTTCCTTCTTGTCCCTGTTGTTTCCCTGTATATTTTTCTTTATTTCATTTTGCATAGCCTTTGCTTCTTCCTGTATTTTGTGACTATACTCAACCATTTCTGTGAGCATCCTGATTACCAGTGTTTTGAACTCTGCATCTGATAGTTTGGCTATCTCTTCATTGCCTAATTCCATTTTTGGAGCTTTGATCTGTTCTTTTATTTGGGTCTTTTTTTTTTTGTCTTAGCACACCTCTTACATAGTAAGGGGCAGAGCCTTAGATATTCACCAGGGTAGAGCAACCCACATTCTGCTTTGTGGTGCCGTCTTTGGGGGAGGGGTCTGAGAGGAAACAATGCCACTTGCTCAGCTGTCTTGGCTGGCTTTCAGTCACTTCCCCCAGTAACCACAAGCAATCTGGGCCCTCCTGGTGCTGATTCCCTGAGTGGGTGGGTTTGTGTGCATTCCAGGACCTTGGGGGTCTCTCCAACAAACTCTCCTGTGAGAATGGGAGTTTATCTCATTACCACAGCCCTCACAGCATTTTACAGTCAGAAGTTCTGACTGTAAAAGTTCTGAGGCTTTATTTCCTCACACTGGAACCCTGGTTATGTGGTCTGTCTTGCTCCCCAGTTTTTCCTCCCAGTTTGTCTGCACACAAATGTGGGACCACTTGGTCCACCAGTCCCTGCCTCACCCATCCAGGTGTTCAAGCTCTCTCCTTGCTGGGAGTCCTTTACACCCTGGCTGCCCATCTCTGCCACTCTTACTGGTCTGGATGAATGTTTCTTCTTTAACTTCTTAGTTGTCAGAATCCCATACAGTTTGATTTTTCTGGAAGTTTGGGTTATTTTTTGTTTTAAAATTTGGTGTTGTCCTTCTTCTTTGTTGTATGATGAGGTACGGTTTATCTACCTATGCCTCCATTTTCAGGATTCCTTTTTGTTTTTGCTGTTCTGATTGAGTGTGTTTTGCTTTCTTATATTCCAAACGCTGATTTGATTCTTAGCTTCTCTCACACTGGTGTTGATTCCCTCTAAATTGTTTTTTATTTTAATTAGTGTATCCTTCATTTATGACTGGTTCTTTTTTATGGTTTCCATGACCTTTTTGTGCTTTTGAAGTTTTCCCGAAGTTCACTGAACATCCTTCCAACCACTACTTTGAACTATACATCTAGTAGCTTGCTTGTCTCCATTTTTTTTTACTTCTTTTTCTTGAATTTTGTTCTGTTCTTTCACTTGGGCCATATTTCTTTGTCTCATTTTGGCAGCCTCCCTGTGTTTGTTTCCATATTTTAGATAGAGCTGCTACATCTCTCAGGTTTGATAGCATGGCCTAATATGGTAGGTTACCTGTAGGGTCCAGTGGCACAGCCTCTCCTATTACCCAAGCTGGGTACTCAAGTTGTGTCTACTCTGTGTGCTGTGTAAACCCTCCTCTTATAGCTAAGCTTTGATTGCTATTGGCACATCCAAAGTCAGCCACTGCCTGTGTTTTGTTTGGGGTCACACGGCATCAGCCACAAAGCACACTGCAGATGGCTTCTACTTGTGCTGGGCTTGGAGGTACTAAGGCAAAGCCAAGCTGTGAACCAAGGCTGGCTTCTATTAGTGCCAGGCCTGGGGCAACTTAGTGAGCAGTATGGGGCTCACTGAGGCTGGATGCTTCTTGTTTGAAATAATTTAGGGAAATCTGATGGATGGGCCAAGGCAAGCCATTCATATGGAAAAGCAAAACAGCTTGGGTGGGCCCAAAAGTTGGGTGAGGCAGAACTTCAGGGAATCACCAGGGTGGTACAGACAGTGTGAGCCAGTGAAATAGTTGATGGAGTCTCACATATGGTGCTTACCTTCTGGCTCAGTGGTTCTGATGAGAGGAGGGATCAGGAAAGGAACAATGGCCTCTGCCAGCCATTGTTGCCCCCAGCTCTCACCCTGATGTCAGACAATTCAGTTCCTACCAATACGTCTCTGATGCTTTTCAATCTGCTACCCTCATGTAGGAGCTCAGAGGGAATGAGTTGAGTAAGTCTGTGCACAGGCCCTTTAAGAGGAACTGCCAGGGAGTCTAGCAGTTCTGTCTTCCACAGCCTCAATCCCCACTGGTTCTTACAGTCAGAAGTTATGATGACTTCTCTTCCTGGCACTGGAACCCTTGGCTGGGAGGCCTAATGTGGGGCTGGGACCCCTAATGTGGGGCTGGGACCCTTTGCCTCTTAGATGTCTCTCCCAATTTTTATACACCACATGTGGGTGGGACCAGCCCATTCTGCATCTCCACCCCTCCTGCCAATCATGATGTAATTTCTTCTTTAATTCCATAGTTCAATGACTTCCATTCAGCTTGATTTCTTGATGGTTCTGAATGATGGTTGTTCTATAGTTTAGTTGTGTAAAGAGGCAATCTTTGTTTATCTATGCCACCATTTTGACTAGTAGTCCATAGCACTTTTTAACAAAAATCTAATATCAAGAGGTAGCACTGTGAATGACTAACATCCCTTTGATACACATTGTTCCACTTCATTAGAACTAGTCATTTGACCTCTACTATCTCTCTACAAAATGGAAATAAATTCTTTCCAAGGTGGCACTGGAAAGTGCTTCAATATATGTAGGGCAAAAGTGTCCTTCTCCATAGGGGAAATAAAATATACATGCAAAACATGTTCATTCAACAACAATTTTATTGGTTAATGAGCATCGTATAAAGTCTGGAAAACATTAAGTGGTTATGACTAGAATTTATCTCAATACAAGATAGTTTATAATACTAATGCCATTGATTAAAGGCCTTTTCTGAGAATACAGTGGAACTGAAAAGCTAAAGGTATTCATCCTGACCACCCCAAAATATCTAGGTACCATGAGTACAATTGCAGCAACTGGACACCTTAATTTAGTAAAGTTGTGTGATGGGGACCTTGAAGACTTTCAGCATAGCTCAAAGCAGTGAGAAGGAATGGACATGACATTTAATGAACAGCTACAGAAACAAGCACTGTGAAGAATATTTTGTCAGAATGAATTCACTGAGTGCTTAAAATATTCCTGACAGAGTAGATTGTTCCAAATTCACAGGTGATAAAGAAACTCAGTCGCAGAGAGGCTGACTTTCTTAAGTTGATACAGCCAGGATGTGTACAGGATTGGTTCTTTTGGTTATCTCTGGTATATTTTAGGAGCTGTGGAGGGATAGTGGAATAGGTCAAACATTTTTCCCTTTCATTAAATTACTTGCAAGTTGGTGAAGTGTATATAGATATACATACCAATGTAACAACACTAGGATAAAAAAAAAAGAATGGGAAACACAAAATTCAAAATGGTGGTCACTTTGCTAAAAAAAAGAGAGGAATTAAGGAGGAACACTTCCACTAAGTAAAATGAAGGGTACATGGGTTCTTGTTTTATCCTTCTTTGTGATGGATATTACATTTATGTGTACAAAACAATATAATATATATTTTTGTTTTGTTTGTATGAAACAAGGGTCTTCATGTTATAAAACCACTAATACAAATAGCTAACCTGTACATGATTTACAGGTACCATGGCTACTAGTGAAAAAGTCCAAAATATAATTTATATATCAATCAGATGTTACGTGATTTGGAAGGAAATAATTTGCATGTTTATATATAACCAATAGGCTTGGTGTCAGAATAAGCCATGTGATAACTGATGAAATTAAGAAATGCTTAGACACAATTAAGTACTTTATCCTCAAACCACATTAGGGATATTATATATTTGTGACAGCTGTCAATACCTTAAGATAAGAATATTAGAAAATGCCTAGTAGAGTGATATAATAACTTGCTTCTTCATAATTCAAAATATTCACCAGCAACATTGTAAATATACCAGTCTGTCCAGAAAAAGTCCAACTATTGTTAATATAACAAGAATAGTTTATATGACATCGATATAACCTGGCAGCCAAGGAGAGTGGACTGGAATGTGCATGTGTGAACAATGATGACTTCACTGTACTAGTCAGTGGGGGCAGTAGATGCCATTGAGTGAGCATGTGTACTGTGTGGCTGTCACATTCAAAATGACTGAGCAAGTAGAGCAATGAATCTGCATCAAATTTTGCATTAAGCTTGAGCATTACTCCTCAGAAACTATTTGGATGATTCAGAAGTGCAGCTATGGGCAATTGGCAATTGGCAGATTCATCACAATAACACATCTGATCATGCATCACTTCTTGTGCAGAGTTTTTGGACAAAACATCAAATCACCCAGATGACTCAGCCCCCCTACAGCTAGATTTGGCACCCTGCGACTTCTGGCTTTTTGCAAAACTAAAATCACCTTTGAAAGGAAAGAGATTTTAAACCATTCATGAAATTCAAGAAAATATGATGGGGCAGCTGATAGCAATTGGGAAAACTGTGTGAAGTCCCAAGGTGCCTAGGGTGGACTGAGGTGTCATTGTCCTATGTACAATGCTTCTTGTATCTTGTATCTTTTTTCAATAAATGTCTCTATTTGTCATATTACATGGCTGGGTACTTTCTGGACAAATCTCATACATGTTTCCTATAGAAGGTATAATAGGGCTTTAAACATAATGGACACACAAATAGGGCTTAATTTAAAATAACTGATAGTAATGCATACTTATCATCTAGGTAATTTTCATACATTATTGTTTATCCTCATATCTACCCTGGAAGGTACATGAATTTTTCCCATTGTCAATGTAAAGAAACTGTAGCTCAAAGAGATTTAATATTTTTGCCCAAAGTCATAGGGCTAATACATAGCAAAAGCAGTATTTGAACCCTTGTCCATTCCACCATACAATCACCTAATGGCAGATAATATTAATCCTCAAAACCATCTTGTGAGGTATGTTCTATTATCATCCTAAATTGACAAAGCATCTGAGACATGAAGAGATGGTCACATGTTCATAGCCACACACTAGACTTGGACTTGGGGATAGGGAAATGGGAGGGAGATAGGACCAGATCTTATGCCCCCACAGCTGGGTTTGTGGCAACCACTGTGGTGGAAGAGAAAAACCCCATCTCATATGTACACTTTCTCATGGCAAACCTGGACAGAGCCTTACTGAAAGGTAAGCCTTACTCTCTGGATTTGAGTGACCTGAGACTGGCAAAAATATCCCCTGCCCTTTGGCTTCTAAAGAGTGGAAAGGGCCCTGACTGGGTAGCTCAGTTGGTCAGAGCATTGTCCAATACACCAAGGTTGCAGATTCAGTCCCTGATTGGGGCACATACAAGAAATCAACCAATGAATGCATAAATAAGTAGAACAACAAATCAATCAATCAGTCAGTCTCTCTCTCTCTCTCTTTCTCCCCCCATCTTCCCCCCTTCTCTCTTAAATCCATAAAGTAAAAAATATTGAGTGGACAGAATCTCCCGTGTAGTCCAGAAGACCAAAATCCACAGCAATATACACTAAACACTCGAGTTCAGTGCCTTATTAAAGTGTGGTAAGGCAAAAATCTCCCAAAAGCTATCTCTATTCCTCCTTCTTTTTCTCACATCCAGGCTTCTAACATGAAAGTTTATTGTTAAAAGCATCCTTAATCGAAATATTACTGTATATATTTTCACTAGAGAGAAGAATGTCAGGGAAACGTCATGATACGTGTTTACCATAAGTTTGACATGCATTATTGTCAGATCATTCTGTTCTCCTTCCATAATTTTTCTATGCAATTTATTTATGTGCATATTTAAATGGTGTGCCACTTAATTGAAATTATAGTGTATTCAAGCCAGATTTGACATTGACTGGCAGTTGCTATTAAGGAACACTTGGAACCTATGAACAGGTCATTTTCCAAATAGTACCAATATAACCATATTATTCAGCAGAATATTTTAGCAAGTCAGATAGCTGATATTGCCAACACAAGTACCTCACTCATTACAGGCCAGATTATTGCCTCAGTCACCTTCACGGCCCTCACCCCAGAACCACATATTTCATAGCAGATGGTGGGACCCTCACTGCTTCTCACACAGACTGCCTACAAATCCCACAGACTTGAAAATAACTTTTAAAATAGTATTCGATCCTCAGAATCCTTCTTTAAATATGTAGGTATTTGTGTTTTATATCAAAAATAGTACTTGATTCAGTTTTTAGTAGTTTTCATCCAGATATGTATTATTATAAAAGTATAGCCTGTGGCAAGGGAAACAAATTCAGACTATTACAAATAGAAGAGTCTTGCTAGGGCAATAGCCCAAACGAGTTCAAGGAACCAACTAAAACACCAAATATGTTTAGATTTAATTTTTTTTTATTTTAGAAAAGCTAAAGTTTTATAAAGAGCAGCAGATACTTTATGTTCCTGTTCCTTCCACTGTGTCTTCTACTCTACACATCTCCTCTGGATCTCAGGCACATTACCTTACCACTCTGTGCCACTTCATCTGTAAAGTAGGATAATAATAATAATACCCTTCTCTTTGGGTTATTGGCTAGATTAAATGAGGTAAAACAGGTAAAGTGTACACATCAGATACTTGGCATGTAATAAGTGCTGTTTTTTAGCTAACATTATTTATAATTGTTCCATTATTATTATTCCATGATTATTATACATCACACCTTATCTTACAGTAACTTCTAAAAATAAATTTATGAAACATTTGGAGTGGCTCTATAAAAAATTATAAGCATAATTAAATGAGAATTAGTATGTAACCAAAGGTCACTTTGGGAATGGTAGTCTTCAAAATTATAATATGGAGCCACTATTAAAAAGACCTTTATTTTTCTGCAGACTACATTCTGCAACATCCTAATCTGTTTTGGAAAGAAACTTCAACCCTGAATCAATTGTACCTATAATGCAAAGAACTTTGCTATTGGGAATATCTGACCACCTAGATCTTGATCTCTTTAAGGTTATATTTTCTCCTGTAGCTTTTGTTTGGCAATTAGTAATCAATAACTAAGTAATCAATATCTTGGAACTATTTGGCATGCAAAAGGGGAAAAGAACTAACACTTGTTGAATACCTTCTAAGTGCCAGAAATGTTACTATGTGCTTTACATGTGATCATTATTCCATTTAATTCCCATAACTGTCTCCTGAGATAGATATTATCCCTATTTTACAAATGAGGACATTATTTCTCAGACACTTCTTCATTTGATGTGATTAGACTGCTAAGAAGTGGTGAATCAGGGTCTAGAACCTAGCTGTCTCTGTCTCTTGAGCCTATTCCCTGTACACCATACAATATTATGTTTATTTTGAGCAACTACTTTTGACTGATAACATAGTTCTCCAGATTATCTGAGAATTACCTTTATTTTTTTTGTTAGATCAGCTGTTTTCTTTATTGTTGTTCAATTATAGTTGTCCCTATTTCTCCCCTTTATTCTCCCCTGCCCTACCCACCCCTACCTTCCCACCTTCCACATTCAGTCCTCACCCCCCTTTTAGTCCATGGGTCTTTGGACCTGTTGTTTTTGTCCACGGGTCCTTTATACCTGTTTTTTGACTTGACCCTCCCCTTTCTTTCTCCTTTATCTCCCTCCCCCTCCCTGCTTACTGTCAGTTTGCTCTTTATTTCTATGACTTAGGCTCTATTTTGCTTGCTTGTTTGTTTTCTTGCTTAAGTTCCACTTACAGGTGAGATCATATGGTACTTTTTTTCACCGCCTGGCTTATTTAACTTAGAATCTGACTTCATGGCCTTATGGGAAATGCTGACAAAGTTTCTTACTTTCTGAATCTAATTAAAAGGATATTTAAGTTTAATCTTTGGGAGTTCTGGCAAAAATTCACAGACAAAGGGTGCAGGAATTTTGCACACCCCAGGGATGCGAAATGTGCTGTAAGAGATGCAGCGATCTGCCAGTAGGTCAGAGCCCTGCAGGGGCACTTACGAAATGGAGTCCTGCAAATGCGTTTGCTCCTTGAGCTGCTCCTCTCCCTGTCGCCAGGAGAGAGGCTGCCTCTCTCTCGTCTTTATTGTGCTTGAGTTTACCTTCCAGGGCAGAAGAAGGATGGTTAGGAGGTGGAAGGAGCTGGACTGATCTTTTAAGGGCCTGGCTTCTACTCACAGCTCTTCTGCTTTCTAATTGTGTGACTGGGGCTAGATTCCATTACTTCTCAGAGACTCCACTCTCTCAACTCTACTATGGGGAAATAATATGATGATTAAATGAGGCAGTGTTTCTGGTACACCTGCTACACAGTAAGCATAGGACTTGCTAAATAGTAGCTATTCATTGTTACTGATGAACCAGTAACACAAAATAGCATTATGTCGCAAATACATACTATTACATGTCCAAGAGATCTTAATCACTTTTTCCATTTTAAGATTTTTTTTTTACTTTAGATGTCATAGACCAACTTACTAGTGTTCCCTTCCCACTTACTGGCTGCACATGTAGTTTGAATGGAAACTAGTATCCTCTCCTGTATTTCTTCTTTGGCTCTCTTATCCTCCCAGAGTCTATATAGTACATTGCCTCAGAGTATCTCACTAGTTACTTAAATCCTGTTGTCTAAACATGAGATTGTAAAATCTGACCTACTTCTAGATGTGAAGAGTAATATACAATGTAAATATATGGTCAGAAGAATCTATCTACAGAGTTCATTTTATCCTATATGTCTAGAGAGCCAATTAGACCCAAGTGGGATTATTATTATTTTCAAAAGAGCTCTACTACCTGGAATTAATGGTGAAGCTCTCCATTTTCAAAAAAACTAGACAAGCATGAAATACCCTTTTCAATTCCTCTTGAGCCATCCTATTTTATTATATTTAATATAGTGGCAGGTGTTTTAATATGCAAAGTGCAAAACTCATCTTGAGGAGTGGAGTGTGCATTAGAGTTGTAGAGAATGTTTCATCCTCAGAGAGAGAGGGAGCTTCTCTGTTTACTTTACTTTAGTAAAAAAATAAATTAAATTAAAATTAAAGTGTTATCATGAATTAAAACACAAAATGAAATAAAAGTAAATTAAAATTTCAGTCGATTCTATGAGGCAACGGCATGCAAAAAAAGGAGAATCATCAACACTTAACTTAAGAAAACTAAAAATTTCTGTCACTCATCCCAGTATTTTGTCCCAGTGAGCCCCGAACTTCTCTACACTTGGTGCTGACTAGGTCACTGTTTTCCAAAGTGATAAATGGGATATTAGTGGTGTGTCGTTGAACATTTGTTCTCATATTTATTTATTTATTTTAGTGTTCTTTTGGAAATTTAATTAGTAATTATTTACAATGAAAATGAAATGATAGTGTAACCTTTTCTTTTTAAATAAAACTACTTACGTAAAAAGGGGCAATTAGCATAAAAGCTTTAAGAAAATAAGATTGTAAGGGTTAATGTGGAAATGTCAAAAATTACAGAACTGAAGTTCAGGAAATAGTGATCTAAGTGATGAATTGAAAACATGTTGGCACTTTTTATTAAGCGTTTTTAACATACAACATACCGGCTTCTACTGGGAGACAGGTTAGCGCACAGGACTCGGGTGCCCGGGAGGCAGTGGGTGCTCGCTGCACAGAGGTGCACTGCCGAGTCTCCAGGCTGGGGTGTCCTCGATGTGGAGGAGAAACGTCTGACCGTCTTAGTCAGTAAAACACTTGAGTCGTTCACAAAAAGAAAACATGTTGGCACCTGTTAATATTGTTTGTTATGAGTTATTTTGTCGGATACTTTCACAATATTCGAGGGTTAGCACATGATGTTGTAAAGAAACCAGGTTCTAACATTCTGCAGAGTCTTGCCTGACTAAATTAGCAGAAAAATGCAGTGTCTACTTTTCTCTCTATCACTCTTTACTCTGAAATAAATCCCAGATGGAGCAAGGATCTAAGAGGAAAAATATAATTTTGTTTTACTTTCTTGGAGTAAAGGAGATCTTTCAAAGTATGATGTAAATTTCAGGAAACTTAATGAAGGCCTGTCAATTTGACCACTAAAACTTTTTTTAACTTTTGCATAGCAAGATATGTAAGTAAATAATAAATGAATAAAATCCAAAGGCGAAATTAAAGTTATTTTCAGCTCCTATAACAGACAAAAGCTAATTTCCATAACATATTAAAAGTTTCTACAACATACTAAAATCAAAGATAACTAAAGGATAGTAGAAAAACAAAGGTTATGAATGCGGGTTACGGCCTAGGAAACATACATGGCTTTTTAACATATAGAAAAGTGCCTGCACTGTTTTATAATAAAATATAGACAAAACAGGCATTCCTTTTTTACCTGCTTGGCAAGAATAGAAGTTTGATAAATAAATTATGTGTTGATGTGCTCAAGATCAAGCATGGATACCATTAAATAAAATATATAAAAGAAAGGGGGAAAGAAAAATGATCTGTTGTTTATTATAAACTTTCAGTTTTTCTGAATTCAAATTCTAAATCTAAGGCTATACAGTGCTTTTGTTGGTTCCTTGAACTAGTTTTGGCTGTTGCTCTATCAAGAATCTTCCATCTGCGCCCTGGTCAGTGTAGCTCAGTTGGTTCGAGTGTTGTCCCATGAACTGAAAGGTCATGGGTTTGATTCCTGGTTGGGTCAAGCAATTGAACAATTTGTCTGTCTCTCACATCAGTGTTTCTCTCTGTCTGTGTCTCTCTTTCTGTCCGTCTATCTCTCTAAAAGCAATGAAAAAATGTCCTCAGGAAGGTTTTTTTAAAAAAAGAACTTTCCATCTATAATAGTCTAGATTTGTTTCCTGTTGCCATAATATCTACATGAAAAATACATGAGACTGAATCAAATACTAGGGCATATTATGTAAACAAAATGAGTACTTAGATTTTTAAGATGACTTTAGAAGACTGAGTATTTTTTTAAGCCATTGCTAGGGCCCTTGGATTTGTAGGCACAACCTTTTTAAGGAGGATGAGGAGGCTAATGGCACTGCTATCTGCTTATGCAAGTCCTCATTAAAAGCTCAGTCCCAGTGCAAGCATGACTAGAACAAATGATCCAGGGAGACAAGAGCAGGAAATTAATTCCAAGTACAGCCAGAGGCCTGATCTTTTAGGCCTCACAGGCAAGGCAAAATAGTTTGGACTTTATTCTAAATGTGATATGCAACCACTGGAATATTTTTTTTTGATCATGTCATTTTTTATGTGACCTGATGTATTTAAATTAGACAAGTCTGCTATAGCCGTTTTCTGTCTATGGTGTCTCTTATTCTTTGCAGCAAAGGGTATTTTACTTTTGTGGCACTGAATTGTTTTAATTTTTAGATTATGAAAGAAATGTATGAACAAAATTTAGAAAATAAAGAAAAATATTAAATAGTAAATAAAATAAAATAAAATAAAAATATTTTAAAAAGAAGTAAACTCATCTGTAAATGTAACCCAGTGTTTGGCAAATTATGGCCAGCAGGCCAACTGCCTGCCTTTTGTAAATCAAGTTTTGTTGGAATTACAGCCACACGTAGTTGTTTGCTAATATCTGTGGCTGCTTTCCACATCACAGCAGTGGGGCTGAGTGGTTCTAACAGAAAGTATATGGGCTCAGAACCTAAAAATGTCTGCTATCTGGCCCTCCACAGAAAGTTTGCTGACTCCTGTTCTCACCCTCCAAATAATGTTAACATACTAATACCTTTTTGAAGGTATATTCTAGACATATTTTTAAAGAATCAAGATCATACTATAAATTCAATTATATATATATATTGCTGAGTTCATTTACCACTATACTATTAGCATTTTTTCATGTAGTAATTAACATTCACTCATTATGAAAGTAGCCAGAAGCCATCCTTTTTAATGCTTATATAAATTCCATCTTATAACTATGCCATCATCTGCTTAAATAATTTCTTATGTATTCTATTTCCAACATCAAATTTTCTGAAATTTGCTTTATAAATAATGCTGTAGTGAATATCTTTGTTTATAATTGTTTGCATTTTTATTATCTCCTTAGGCTAGATTTCTTAAGGTGAAATCATGAAATCAAAGGATGTCAATGTTTTTAAGACCTCTCATAAATATACTGAGGTTTTAAATCAATGGAGATTACTTTGGAATATCTGGGAGAAATTACTAGTTTTCTCATATTTCAAATGTGAATGAGCATAATTATAAAAGTAACCAAACTTTATTTTGGATAGAGCATTGTCCTAAGTAAGTTACATACCTTAACTCATGTAATCCTTATAGCAACCCTTTGAGGTGGGTACCATTAGTCTACGGCCATACCACCCTGAATGCACCCGAACCCATCTGAGATAGGTGCTATCATCCACATTCTAAGGTGGCCATGAAAGGGTGGAAACCTAGACAGTGTGACCCCAGGGTTTTTGCATTTAACCATCGTGCTGAACTTTTGAATATCCCTGTGTCTTGTTCCTTTTCATATCCTCTCCTGTCATATTCTACCACTATCAAGGATCATATCCTGTGTTAAATATTTAGGAAATATGTTTTGACTTTAATGGTCTGTGACTTCAAGAAAGTTGGAAACACATTCATTGCAAGCAGTGCCTGCTGTTGACAATGGAGTAATTAATGTACATGAGGTATTTCTCCGGCCGATTTCTCAGGCTTTCTCAGTGTTTGTTTCTTCATTTTTTTCTCAGTATTTTTGTCTTGTTGACATTCATCTCTCCAAAGTTTAAAGTTTACATATCATGCTGTCACTGAAAAAAGAGTTTGATTTTTTTTTCTGATTGTTACTACGCCTAAGAACACGGGCAGGCAGAAACAGCTTCCAGAAACTCAAGGAAAATTGTGTCTCCTATTTTTAAAAAAGATAAATGCAGACACAACTTTGGTTTGATTATAATTACTTCTTTCTGGTTTCTAGCTGTTTTTACAACAAATTTACACCATTTGTGCTTATGTGAAACCTTATGAATAATAATGTTCAAGAAATCCTCCAATTATTTTTTCCATGGGTTAGCCCCACCTCTTGTTTAATTAGCAAACCATGAATATTAATTAAAATTAGCATCATACTTCCAAAATTACATATCACTGGCTACTGAACATAAAACCCTAATCAAAACATTGAAAAAGTTTGAATCCAACTTTTTTTGTCTCATACACTTGCTCAAGGGGGGGAAATAATGAAAACAATAAGGTGAGTAAAAAGAAGATGCTTTTTTCAGGGAGTCTACAGCACCTTTTAAATGGAGGCTTCAAAAAAAATGAATGATGCTGATGATGTTTCCAGTTTCTTTTCCTTTCTACCGAGATACAAAGCTTGTTTCCGATAGAGTTGTCTACCCTCCTGAGGCAGAAACAAATCAGTTACAGTGTGTCCCCAGCACTTTGTATGGAGGTGAAATATGTGGCCTAAGGGTTCCAGCAGATCAAGGAAGGGAACAAAGAGAAGCAGATGGTCTGGCAGACAGTAGTGGGAGAGTGAACTAGTGCTCCTACTAAGTGCCAGCCACTGGGTTAGGGCTTTCCCAGTGGCTGCCTTAATTTTTTTTCTAAAAACCACCAGACCAAAATCTATTATTACTAACAGATTTTGCAGGTAATGAAATCAGATTGAAAGCTATTAAGTGACCTGCGTACAGCCATCCAGAATTTTCTTCTCCATCTACTCTTCTGCCCCTTGGTGGTCCATGTGTTGTTATGTCCCACAGTTGGGGTCACCTCTCCCCTTCGAGGTGCCATCCAAATTCCATCTGCGCCATGGCCACTGTAAAAAGGGAAACGGTCATTTGAGCTGGCTCCTGAATTGGAGGAGGTAAAGAATAGCAACAAAATGATGGCAACAAAAACAATTCATTGAAATTTAGAGTTTGTTGTATACTAGGCTGTTTCAAGCTCATTATCTCACTGATTTTCCCTAACAACTAAAAGAAGTGGCTACTGTTATTATTACCTTTTGTACACATGAGAAAACTAAGGCATCAAGAGTTTAACCTGGGAATTATAAAGTTCGTAAGCAGCAGAGTTGTTATTCAAACCTAGGTCTAATTCCAAACTGACAGTAACCAGAGAGGAGGTAGGAAGGGATAATGGGGGGGGGGGGGGGAAGGGTTTTCAGGAACAACTATAAAGGCCACATGGACAAAACCAAGGAGGGTAGGATCAAGGGTGGGAAGAGGGGATGGCTGGGGTGGCGGGGAGTGGTAGGGGGAAAATGGAGACCACCATACTTGAATTTTCTCCACTATCATGTATGATGCAGTCATAGTCTTTAATCAATGATATAAATGCACTCTTATTATCATATTTGTAATTTGATTTTGGAGTTCTGGAAACCCCTCTAGTGAACTGTGGGTACTAGAACACAGTATGAAAACCACAGCTATATGAAATGGATATTCATTAAAGTTGAGAGACACAGACAGATCTGCATTTCAGAATAGCAGCACTGGTCATGAAGAGGAGGATGGATGGAAGAGGGACATATTAACAGCCAAGAGATGTGCTAGGTTATTGTGAGAGACAATGGAGGGTTAAACTTTGGAACATAATTTGGAAAAGATGAAATATTTGAGAAGTGCAATTAATAAAACTTAGACAATTATTCATCACCAGAACTGATAAATAAGAAGAGATCATTGATGGCTTCTGGCTTTGGAGACCACCATAATTAACGGTGAAGCTGCTGAAGACAGAGAACATGCTGAAGACAGAGTGCCATCTTTATGTCGGTTCAGAGTTCAGCAGATAAAGAATTTGATTTTAAACATAGTGAAGCTGAGGTAGTAAATGTCCAGTGGACAGCTGAATACAGATCTAGAGCTCAAGAGAAAGATTAGGTCTGGCTTTAAATTAAATAACCATACTGATAAATTCATGAGAGTGATGCCACAAGGAATAATTTTTAACAATGATATTTCAGACAGGTTGTGTGTTGAAGAAAGAGATAAAAAACTCTCCCCCTTTTTTCTTTTCCTCCACCATATTTATCATATACAGACTCTTCAGGATCATTAACTGAGGAATAATATCATTTGTACCAGGACAAATGATGTTCAGTTTTGAACAATATAAAGCATAGAGCCAGACAGAACTGGATTCCAACTCTCTAAGTCCAATTTTTCTATCTATGAAATGGCAGTGATCATTATTACTTCACAAGATAATCCTGGGGACTAAATAAATGTAAAGTACCTATTACAGTGCTTCAAACCAGCAAATATTCAGTAAATGTAGGTGTTACCACACTGGGTTAGGTTAGAGACCAAATAGGCAATTTGTGGATCAGTCTAAAAATGCAACAATACTTTTATGGGAAATTTTTATGTTCCAAACAAATTGGCTTTAATACTACAGTGTTCATTACACAAACATTTAAATACTTGCTTTAAAAATTCGATTTACTTTCTAAAGGAACAGCAGACCTTTCCAATTGCCAATCCTTTTTACTTAACTCTTCAGCTACTGTCATAATCTCACAACTAATATAAACTCCGCCCTGAACTGAGAGTTCCGTAGGACCAAAGACAGTGTCTTTATTGAAGAGTCATTTATTGAGCATCTGTCTGCCAAAAACTGGACATAAAAATATACATGCAATATATGGTATTTTGCCATGTATAATGCACACCCACGTTTTTTATGCACATTATACATGGGATTGTTATACCCCTGGTATGGAATCATTTTACCCATGTATGATGTGCATCCTTATATTTCCCTCAAAAATTTAGGCAAAAAAGTACACATTGTACACAGCAAAATATGGTAGTTCCTTTTCTCATGGGGCTTAAACTCTACCTGGGAGAATTATATGCAAATCCAAGATACTGTGTATTATAATAAGGATATGTACCAAGAACTATGAAGCATAGTGGAAGAAGAAATTCATTTTACCTGAATTAACAAGGAAATCTTAGTTAAGAG
Organism: Artibeus jamaicensis; assembly: GCF_021234435.1. Lineage (NCBI taxonomy): Eukaryota > Metazoa > Chordata > Mammalia > Chiroptera > Phyllostomidae > Artibeus > Artibeus jamaicensis. The sequence goes on along the minus strand of NW_026522046.1, from coordinate 8,481,671 downwards.
GGTGATGTTCAATCTGGACCAAATATGCATCAAAGTCAATAATGAATGAATAATGAGATGTATACATAGGCTGAATAAGCAATGATTCATAATTTGACCTTGAATACAGAGATGAGGATAAAAGGTGGAACAGCTTGGCATGCATCTAGGCACATATGTAATAATGAGATACACTGTTAATAAATAGTAAGCTGGTTGATGTGAAATAAGTGAAGTAAGATCAGAGAGGTGCTACCTCAGGGCTACACTCTGTAGAGCCCTAAGAACTAAGGAAGGGAGGTCCATGGATTTGGAAGTTCCAAGAACTTTATGCAATAAACAAAAAAAAAGGGGGATTATACATTCTAAAGCCAAGGTACTATAGGTAATATGGTAAAAGCAAGAGTTGGAGGAAGAATAATCAAGCAAGGAAAGTTGTAGGTAAAGATACAGATTGAATCATCTTGAAAACAATTTTATTAACATATGTGTGTGACCTTGTTGTAGGTCCAGGGCTAGTACATCTTTGGAGAGCAACTATAAACATATAAAATGACATTTCATGAATATCATCTGGGGTATTTGAACAAAAATGCCACTGACACATATAGCAAAGGTGACATGAAAGATGACAAATTCTTTTTTATTTTTTTATTGATTATGCTGTTACAGTTGTTCTATTCCCCCCTTCATTCCCCTCCACCCTACCCCCCCATCCCCACCATTACCCCCCCTTTAGTTTATGACCATGTGTCTCACGCCCTTTAGATTCTATATTTCCCATGCTATTCTTGCCCCCCCCTTCTATTTTCTATCTACTGTCTATGCTACTTATTTTCTGTACCTTCTCTCCCCTTCTTCTCCTCCCACTCCCCTATTGCTAACCCTCCTTGAGATCTTCATTTCTATGTTTCCACTCCTGATCTAGCTGTCCTTTTAGTTTGCTTTCATTTTAGGTATGGTTGTTAATAACTGTGAGTTTGTTGTCCTTTCACTGTTCATGTTTCTTTAACTTCTTTTTCTTAGATAAGTCCCTTTAACATTTCATATAATAAGGGCTTGGTGATGATGAACTCCTTGAATTTGGTCTTATCTGAGAAGCACTTTATCTGTCCTTCCATTCTAAATGAAAACTTTGCTGGATAGAGCAATCTTGGTTGTAGGTTTTTGGTTTTCATGACTTGGAATACCTCTTTCCAGCCCCTTCTTGCCTGTAAGGTCTCTTTTGAGAAATCCGCTGACAGTCTGATGGGGACTCCTTTTTAGGTGACTGTCCCCTTGTCTCTTGCTACTTCTAGGATTCTCTCCTTCATTTTAATCTTGGCTAATGTAATTATGATGTGCCTTGGTGTGTTCCTCCTTGGGTCCAACTTCTTTGGTACTCTCTGAGCTTCCTGGATTTCCTGGAGGTCTATTTCCTTTGCCAGATTGGGGAAATTCTCCTTTATTATTTGTTCAAATAAGTTTTCCACTGGTGGCTGTGCCTTTCCCCCTTCTGGTACCCCTATAATTCGGATGTTGGAGCGTTTAAAGATGTCCTGGAGGTTCCTAAGACTCTCCTCATTTCTTTGAATTCTTGCTTCTTGACTCTTTTCTGTTTGGCCATTATTTGCTTTCTTCTGGTCCACTCCATTGATTTGAGTCCCAGTTTCCTTTTCATTGCTATTGGTGTCCTGTGCAATTCCATTCATTTCAATTAGTTTTGCCTTCATATATTTGTCTAATTTGTCGGTATAATCAACCAGTTCTGTGAGGATCCTGATGACCAGTGTTTTAAACTGTGCATCTGAGAGTTTTGCTATTTCTTCATTGCTTAGATCTATGGGCTCTGGGGCTTTGAGATCTTCTTGCGACATTTTTCGTCTGTTCTGGCCCTTTAAGTGTGAGAAGCGGTGCCTTGGACTCCCAGGTCGCTGGGTTGTGACGCTGTATGTGGGGGCGTGGTCAGAGCGGGGAAATGGCGACCCCCTCTGCTGTTTCTCACAGCTGGGTGAGGATCAGCGCTTTAGCGTCATAACTGAGTGGCCCAGGTGAACTCTGGGCCGGGCCACTCAGAGTCGCTGAGTTATGACGCTATATGTGGCGGTGGGGTCAGAGCAGGGAAATGGCGGCGCCCTCCCATGCGGCTTGCCGCGGGACCCTCCAGGCCCCGGTCCAACCGCCCACTCCCTCGCCTGTCCACCTGCGCACAAATGCGCGACCACAGTCAACACGCAGCACCGCTCCCCCGCTGTCTCCCCCGAGGTCGCTCGCCTGGTTGCTCGGTCGCTCGCCTGGTTGCTCGGTCGCTCGGTTGCTCACTAGGTCCAACCCTGCGCCTGGATTCCGCGCCTCAGTTCGTCTGACCGAGACCTGTGCAATCCCGCTTCACCAGCCGCTGGTTTCGCCCCTTACCGGTCAGGCTGAAGAATTTGTTGTTAACGGACTTCCGAAAAGTTCAATTTTCCGTGTTCTGGCTATGTTTTCTGTTGCTAATATTTAGTTGTCTCTAAACTTGGTTGTGTGAGAAGGCAGGGCACATCCACTTATGCCTCCATATTGGCGGAAGTCGACAAATTCTTTTTAAGTGAAGAAAATTCATTTGTGCTATCAACATGCCAACTAAGAGGTGGCAATATATAATGCTATCATACATGTTTATTTATATAATGTGCACAGTGTTTCATTCAGCAGTTATTTCCTCCTATATATCTTATTTCTCCAAATATGTTATTCATTTTTGCTGGGCAGGTTCTCATCCCATATTTCTTATACATCATAGAGCCTACCATCATAAATAACATAAAGGGACTCCAGTCAAGATGGAGGCATAGCTATATGCAGTACTCACCTCCTCCCACAACTGCATCAAAATTATAGCTAAACTAAAGAACCACCATTATTCAGAACTGCTTGAAATTTGGCTCAGTGGAAGTCCTACAACTAGGGAATTAAAGAAGAAGCTATTTCAGAGACTGGTAGGAGAGGAAGAGACACAGAATAGGGGAGTCCAAAACCCATATGTAATGGATAAAAATCAGGGGAGAGATCTCAGGTGCAGAGGTCTCCCTGAGGAGCAAAGGGTCCCAGCTCCACACTGGGCCCTCCACCCCAGGGTTCCAGTGCCAGTAAGAGAAGTCCCCATGACTTCTGGCTGTAAAAACCAGTGAGGATTGAGAGTGAGTGAGACAGAGGGCTTCTGGAGTCCCCAAAAGTTCCTCCTAAAGAGCCTGCACATGGACTTATTGGATTCATTCACTCTGAGCTCCAGCACTGGGGCATCAGCCTGAAAGGCACTAGAGGCAAATGGGGAGAAACTGAATTGTCTGAAATTAAGGTGAAAGCTGGGTGGGCAGCTTTCTCCCAGGCAGAAGAGCTGACAGAGGCCATTGTTCCTTCAATGAGCCCTCCCCCACCAGAGGTGACTCTGGAGGGCCATATCTGAGACTACATCACACAGTTTTCTGTGCCCTGATGATTCCGTGAGGCCCAGCCCCACCCCACTTGTGAGCCCACCTAAGCTGTTTCCAGTGAATTTTCCATATGAATGGTCTATCACAGCTTGTGCTTCAGACTTTCCTAAATTCTCTCCAACAAGCAGAATCTGGCCTCTGTGTGCCCCATACCTCTCACTAATTGGTCCCAGCCCTGGCACTAGTAGCAGCCTGCCTTGGTTCACAATTTGGCTTCCCCTGGACACCTGCAAGTCCAACACAAGTAGCAGCCATCTGCAGATCACTTTGTAGCTCATGCTGGGTGTCCCCAGTCAGAAAACGGGTGATGGTTGAACTTGGCCTGCACTTCCTGAAAGGTCCCAGAGCAAGCACACTCAGTGGACAGCTTCAGACCATGTCAAAGCGCCACCACCCAACTACCTTCACAAGTGACTCAGGGTCAGACTCAGCAGGCATCAGAGCCCTGATGAAATAAGTCCAGCCCTATGGTGTGGGCCTCTGCACATTGATTCTCCATGGTGGTTGGAAATCAATGGTTGGTAGTAGCAGCCAGACCTTGCAGCCAATCCTTGAAGCCAATAGGCCTGGAAGGCCTATCCCTCTGATTGACATACTACAGCAATCTAGGCTCAACTACAATAGAAGGGTATATACCACCCACATTGCGGGGTGGGGGGGACAGTGAACTGGGAGTGCCCAATTTGGGGGTCAGGGAGGCTGTGCCACTGGATCCTACAGAATACCTACTACACTAGGCCACTCTACCAAGCCCATGAGACATAAAAGCTCCTTCTAATACATAGAAGCAAACTCAGGGAAGCTGCCAAAATGAGGAGACAAAGAAACATGGCCCAAATGAAAGAACAAATGAAGACAAGTAATCTGTAGATTACTTGCAGAGTTCAAAACACTGCTTATAAGGATACTCGATGAACCTAGTGAGAACTTCAACAGCATAAAAAAGCAGTCAGAAATGAAGGATACACTAACTGAAATGAAGAATAATTTACAGTATAATTTATAATGAATGAAATCGATAATAAAATCAGCAATTTGGACTATAAAGAAACAAAAACCACCAAATCAGAATAGTAACAAAAATATCAAAAAATTTTAGGATAGTGTAAGGAGTCTGTGGGACAACTTCAAGTGTTAAGAGATTAAGAAGTAGAATACAAATTGGTTATTAAGAATAGTCATAGGAATTTAAAGTATAGCATAGCAATATAATCAATAATATTATCATAATTATGTGTGGTATCAGATGGGTATGAGATATACTGGGGTGACCACCTAGTGAGTTATGTAGTATCTAATCACCAGGGCATACCTCAAACCAATATAATATTGTATACCAACTGTAACTGAAAAATTAAAAAATGATTTAAACATTTTTAAAAAGAAAGAAATTGTTGAATTTTACCATTTTCTTTGTCCAGGTTCTGAAGTAGGACTATTTTTTTCTTTTTCTTTTTTGCCTTTTTAAAATTTTTATTGATTATGCTATTACAGTTGTCCTGATTTTTCCCCTTTGCCCCCCTCCATCCAGCATTTCCCCATTCTCTCAGGCAATCTCCACACCATTGTTCATGTCTATGGGGCACAAATAGGTTCTTTGGATACTCCATTTCCTATACTGTATTTTATATCCTTATGGCTATTTTGTAACTACCTAATTGTGCTTTTTAATTCATCTCTTCACCCATTTCCACACACCCTCCCCTCAATCTGGCATCCTTATAACCAATGTTTTAAACTCTGCATCTGATAGATTGCTTAATCTCCATTCATTTAGCTCTTTTTCTGGAGTTTCGATCTGTTCTGTTCTTTCATTTGGGCCATGTTTCTTTGTCTCTGCATTTTTGCAGCCTCCCTGTATTTGTTTCTATGTATTAGGTAGAGCTGCTGTGACTCCCTGTCTTGGTAGCATGGCCTAATGTAGTAGGTGTCCTGTAAGTTCCAGTGGCACAGCCTCCCCCCATTGCTCAAGCTGTATACTCAGGGTGCACCCTTCATATGGGCTGAGTACACCTTCCTCTTGTAGCTGAGCTTTGATTGCTGTTGGCAGGTCAATGAGAGTGATTTACCTAGGCCAGCCAGCTACAAGAACTGGCTGTGACCACTTACTATGAGGATCAGCTGAGCAGAGTCAGGGTGATGAAGCTCTGATGTGGTCTGTAGCTGTCCACTGGGCTCTGGGGTTTCTCGGATGATGCAGGCCAAGGTCAGCCCCTACCTGTGTTTTGCTGAGGGCCACCCTGCCTGAGCTATAAAGCAATCTGAGATGTCTGCTGCTTGTGCTGGGCTTGGAAATTTCCAGGTGGAACCAAGCTGTGAATATAGGGTTACTGCTGCTAGTCGTGACCCTGGGGCTCACTGAGGCCAGCTCATGCTTGTTTGATAGGATTTAAGAAGTTGTGTAGTATGAACCAAGACTGGCAGCCATTCATATGGAAACGCAGCTGGGGTGGGAACAATAAGTTGGGTAGGGCAGAGTTTCTGGGGATCTCCAAGGTGGGTCAAGCAGTGTTAGCCAGGTTGATGGAGTCTCATATATGGAATTAGCTTGCCAGCTCTGTTGGGGGAGGGATTAAAAAAGGGTCAATGGCCTCACCTGATGCCAAACACTTCAGTTTCTCCTTCCACTGGTTCCTTTCAAGCTGCTAACTTGGTGCTGAGTAGGCGAGTCCACATGTGGGTTCTTTAAGAGGAACTACTTGAGGCTCCAGAATTTTCTTCCACCAGCTCAGTCACTGCTGATTTTTGTAGCCAGAAGTTGTAGGGACTCATTTTCCTGGCACTGCTCCTCTGGGCCAGAAATTCTGGTGTGGGGCTGGGACTTCTCGCTCCTGAGATATTCCTTTCAAATTTTCATCCACCACATGTTGATGTGGAACCAGCCTGTTCCATGTTTTCACCCCACCTACCAGTCTGGATCGTTGTGGTTTCTTTAATTTCATGGTTATCAGACTTCCTTTCAACTCAATTTCTGTTGGTTCTGAGTGGTGGTGGTTCTGTATTTTAATTGTAATTTTGATATGGCCGTGCAAGGAGACGAGCTGTGTTTACCTGTGCTGCCATCTTGATCCGAAGTTTTGAGTATGCCAGTTTTTATGTGACCGAGTTTTTTAGGCAATCTGGTTACTACTTATCAATATATTCCTATAAAAATATGTTTTCCTACATTGAAATTACACTAGAGATTTCTCATAAAAAAGAACATAAACTTGGCATTTTATAAAATCTTATCTGCTCAAATAACTGGGACCAGAATTATCAGAAAACTAGCCAAAATCCTAGATGGAGTTGGTAGTGACTAAGAATGGAATCCACTTCTTTTTATTGCTCTACAACTTCCTAATATTAATAGAATGGGAAAAGTTTCAAACAGTACCAAGTCATTCTAGACAGTAAAACTATGGCTCAGTTTATCTTGTGATATTCAGTAAAATGAATTTTATGGATCTAAGAGGTCAAGGGAAATAGGAATAATGCTTCCTATCTACCAGGATGTGTTTTTTCACTTAAAAAATATGATCTTAAAAGGAGATTGAGGAGGTGGGAATAAATCAGTCCAATCATTCATAGCAGTGAACTTACTCCACCAGAAAATAAAAATGACTTTAATTGCACAGGGATCAAAAAAATGTTTGAATACCTTTCCTTGTCAAGAATCAAGGCTTTTGTGTGAGATAAAATACACATTTACAGTAACTTTAGATTTGGGGGTAGAATTTCAAGCCCTCATCCATCACCATATCGTAACGGATGAATGTGACCCTTGCATAATAGCACTTGCTTGTACACTTTTAGAAAGAGTAAGGGAGGCTGTGCAATAAGGAAGTTGAAAATTTTAAGGATTTTTTTTTCAATGAGAAACAACACCTTCTCAAAATAAGTTGGCAAATCCATGTGCAGAATCTGGGTTGTCACTGTAATGTTCAGGAACAGATAAGGAAGCAAAGAGAAACTCAAGGTCACTGGGAATAGTCTCGAGAGTATTTTTGTAGGGCTTATCTGTGCTCACATGCCTAATTTTTTTTCCAAGTGCAGAGAATGGCCACTTGCTTGAGACAGGCCCAGTGCCATCCTTTATTCAAGTTCTTTTATATTCCTCTTTTTAAAGAAGCTGTCAAGCTCTTTTTTTGCAGCTGACAGAAAAGGCCAAATCTGTGGTACAGGAAAGGAGGCGCAAAAAGAAACTTTTTTGTGTTGATGTTTTACTAAGTGAGCTAAGGAGAATTTTAGAATCATGTAATTTACTCTGGAGGCATTTACTGTACATAGCTATAGTGATGGTAATTTCTTTCATTGTTGAAGTGAAAAGATAACCATCAATCAGTTGTCAATTGGTCAATTGCAGAAGTGATGAAAAGAAACTGGTAGGAACAATCACTTTTGTGGCTACCTAGACCATTTGTAGGCTTAAGAAAAGTATGGGAACTGGATTGTGTTTTAAGAAGGGATTGGACCAGATTTTCAGAAAGGTTAATAGGCATAACTTCCTTGTAAAGAACGGATTTGTAGTTACAGATAACAAGAAAATGCATTTAAAAACACCCAAAATTAAAAAGATATAGGATTCATTAAAAAAGCAAAATAAATTTTATTAAACTAGATATCAGATAAGTAAACTCCAAAAGACCTTGAATTTCAGTGAGTTCTTAATGGAGGAAATATACATAGTTTACTATTAACCCAAGAGGACATGTATTTGGAAACAAATTTATGAAAATTACTTTGTATTTAGAATTAGTCTCAATATTGGGCACTTTGAAATAAATAACTTTCCAAGTATTTATCATAAGAAATTGAAAGTCCATATTAATTGTGAATACTATAAGCAAACATCTACAGATAAAATAATTTTTTAAACCTATGGAAACTCACATAAAGATTAAGATATGTTTGAAAATCATTAACTGGCATAAAAGGCAAATGGCACTTTAGGATTTAGTGTTATAAGCAACATTTCATTTTAATTTATCCTCTTTTCCTAAGAATAGCAATGTTATTGATTTATTCTGAGAGAGTTTCCCCCACACAGAGCGATTTTTTTTTTACTGTGGTAGGTAATAAAAAGGATTACAGGCCCCCAGAAGGATGAGATATCATCAGTTTGTAATCCAGCCCATGGTTTCCTAGATACCGTATTGTCTATTCTGTTCCGCTATGTGAAAAATGTTGAATATCAACAATGGGTTTCAGTGCTGTATTGTTGAGTTTTGTATGAACTAATCTAGCTTCACTAAGAAAAAAAAAAAGAAAGAAAGAAAGAAGAAAAAAAGGAAAAAAAAGAACCACAGCTTTGGACAAAAGTCTATAGCCAGTGCATTTGAAACTCCCCTTGCACAAGGGCTGACCGTGGCTGGGGGAAGACAGTTTACTCATTTGCTCTCTCCTTTCATCCAGACAGCAAGCCCTCTTCTCAGGTGTAGATCACCTAACCTATTATCATTTCACCTGTTTTGATTCTCTGATGAGGAAAGTCCCAGGACTTATCAGCTGGGATAGGCCTCATATACAAGACAGCTCTGTTCAGTATTTGGAAGGTAAGCTATTTGCACAACTTCTCTGCTGTAGTGTGCTGGCCTAGCTCTAGAACTTTGCAGCCTATCACTTATTTTTAACTTTTACCGTTTCTTCTCTCTTCTTCTTTTGGAGAAAGAAAACCTGACAGGTTTCTCCGGAAAAGTGGCCATCCATGGAATGAATGAAATGTTCCCTTTCTATTCCAGTAAGTAATTGACTTGTAACTAAAAATTGAACTGGCTGCTATGTCAACTGCAATGTGAGCTGCTGCTGGCACAGGTGTTGCTTACTCTTTAGCCTGGAAAGAAAGGGGGCTTAACCTGTGATTAAATTTCAAGTCAATTGACCTCAACATGATAGTACATAATTCTCACTTGCCTACCGAATGGCCTGAGTCCTTATTTTGACCCTGATTCTGGCACCTGTGTTTTCAGTGTTTGGTGTAGCTAGAGCTGCTCTTTTGGTTAGAAATAAAGTGGGTGGAGAACAGTTCTAAGTAAATAACAAATGATGGTCAGCCATCTACGTAACTTTAATCCAGTGCTCAACATGGTCTGTTTCTTTAATGCATAAACTCTAAGTTCATTTAAATTATTTTTTAAACTATTATTTTAAAATGTATGGATTCATGGACAACCATTTTATTACTAGAAATGCACAGTAAATCCATATCAGTGAATTACAAATAAGCAAAGAATGTGAGAATTACGGTGCTGAGTTTTCAAATGCTGAACTTTAATTATGTAACTTATCATAAGCTTTCTAAATATGCCTTGCACTTTAATGCTTTTTCTTAGCCCTGAGAATAAAATAGCAGCATTGTTTTTCCTAGTGTCTGTAAATAAAACAAAAGACTGTTTAACTTTAGCAAGAAGGCACTATTCAAATTTTGGAGACAAACCTCTATCTGTCTCCTAAAAGCAAAATAAAAATCAGTGACATCTCAAATTACCATTTGCACTTGAAGCTGTTCTCCATTCATTTTATGTAAAATGGTTGCATGCTAAGAATTGGTCTGTAAGGTGAGGGCGGTGCGGACTGTTGTTTTTCCTCCCTCCCTTCCTTTCTAACCTGGGAGTTAGAAGAAAGTGCTGATGATGCTTGCTTAACCCTGCTTTTAGTGCAGGCTGTGACCAGCTCTCTGTGAGACCATTTCTGACCCTCTGCTTGCAGTGGTGAGCCTGAATTTTTCCCCTTCCTTGCCCAGCACTGTCAGTCAATTATAGGATTGAACTGAACCAGAAAATCTGGTACAGTCTGGTAATTAGTACAAAGGGTTTCCAGTCTAGTGTAAAGACAGAGAGATGCGAGAGCCCCAGCAGTCACAGAAATCGTTTTTGATTGGCCATGGACATTGCCTTTTAGTGCTGCTCGGTGACTTCCTAAAGATATTGCCTCCTACCCTACAGGTTTTCTCCTTCAAGTACATTATGGATCTTTTTTAAAGCCGTGTGTGTGCGCGTGTGTGTGTTTCTTTTTTTAGATCTAAGTTCTCCCATTTTTAGTCTGTCATTTTTGCCTATCAAACAGACACATTTTGACTTGCCCAACAAAGAACCAAGTTATCAACACTCACAGAAACTGACATTTTTAATTCAGGCTTCATTATGTCTCTGAATTATGACAGTGAAGTACAAAGACGTTTTAAGAGGTTTTTTTCATTATTTTTTAAATCCAGCATTGGGATGTTTATCTTCCTTTGGTATTCATATTTCCTTTTCTACCTTTATTCTTAGTAATATATAATTAGCATTATCAAAACCATCAGTTATTATCCTTTATGACTTTTGACCTTTATTTTTTTAATGTCCCAAGTTAAACATTCTCTAAAATAAGTAAAAACTCCATGAGAGATTTTAATGAAATATTTTAAGGTTATAAAAATAATGAAATTTACAATGTGAATCTCTTAAACATCAACATTATATGACTAGGCAAGTAACAAATTGTATGATAAACTATAGCAACAAAGTACATTTCAGAAAAAATATTTTGTAAATGAAATACATTCAATGGTAAGTACAGTTTTATAGGCTATTTCATCATGCATTTTTAACTACTACTTTGGAGTTCCTGATTTATTATCTATGCTATTTTTGGGTAAATTATATTTTTTTTTTGCAAAAGGAAACATTCTCTTTGATTATAGATTGCAGTCACTCATTAGTCACACACTAGGTACATGAAAGCATCTGATAGCTTGTCGCTGTAACAAATGCCTGACCCCAAAAGATAGATATACGTATATACCTAAGGGCAAATTTAATTCTGGCACCCTGTACAAAAAAGTACAAAAGCAACAATGCCCAAAATAACAGAAGCAAAAGAAAGCACAAGCTTTATCATTTTCAAGAAGGCCGTCCTTAGAACACTGCCTTGTGATTTTAGTTGTGATGCATGTGTGTTTGGGATCTTCTGAAGGACTCTTTAGTTACCCATATATCAATGTAGCTTTTGGTACCTGTGTACCTATTTAGTGCCTTATATCCTATGTACCATCTTCACCAAAGTAGTTATGTTGCCATGTCTGCTACTGATTTTTACGTGTCTGACTTGGCTATTAAATTTCAAGAAGGTTAACATTGCTTTTGTAACCCTGTCATGAGTAATGCATTTTCCCAGTAAATATGTCATCAGTTTAAAGTCTGTTCAAGAAGCAGTGCTTCTTTTTTAAGAGTTTTGCATTCATTTCTCTATTGTTTAACCATAATATAGTGTAGTGCTTTGAAGAGAATACATGTATTTATATAATTATCACTTTTTTTTAACAGAACCTTGCCCATTAAAAACTGAGATGGTCTTAGAAAATCATATGGCAACTTTTCAGTCACCACATTTGCATTCAGTTTAATTCACCATCAAAGCTCTATCTTGAAATGTATCCATAAAGTAAGAAGGAGAAAAGTACATTCTGTTATTTTTCTTAATTTAATTTTTTATCTAAAAATCTATGTCAAAATTCAAAAGGTGCTTGAGACACGTGGTGTGGCAGGGTCCTATGTTCCTTGGTAGCTGAATGCCGTGTGGGTCCGTGTAAAATTACAGGCGTTCACCGGCTCTGAAACGGACACAAACACTCTCTTCTGCCTCAGTCTCACTGCTGGCGGCAGGAGTAAGACTTGGAACGCATCCTAAAGATTATCTAGCCTTGTGATTTTCAAATTGTGTTCTCTTGAGTTCTTAGGTTCTTTGAGGAGACTCAGGGCTGTGGGGGAGGGGCGCCTAAGTGGCCTCTTACCTCCTTGAGATCAGAACATCTCTGCTTTTATCTGCTTTGTCTATTAGAGTTCCACATAAGATGAAAAGTCTATGTGGAAGGGAAAAAAAGTAAAAAAAAATCGCTGAGGCCATCTTATAAATAAGGAAAGCAGGGTTTATATAAGGTGGCTACTGAGTCAGTGACAATGTCTAATCTTGAAGTCTGATCTTGCTTCCTAATCCCAAACTCACTCTACTAAACTGTTATAAATTTTCCCTATGTAGTCATGGATCTTTCTGAGTAATCACCCTAAGCTATAGTATTAAGCACACACACACACAAACAGATCCATAGCCTATGCTGAAAATCGTTATACTTGCTGAGAATACAGTATCTAGTTGGTAAATGGAACTGAGTAACATGCTGTTGACCAAAATCAAACCTTTTATTTGGTAATACCATTAAGTGTGGGGACATTACCACAGCCCTAAGGTAATATATTGACACATCTATTACTTAATCTAGTGGTATTTCAAGAGTAATTTTTTAAATTTTCATTGTGGTAAAAAATGCATACCAAATTTACCATCTGGACTATTTTAGGTACAAAGTTCAGTGCCGTTAAGTACATTCACACGGTTGTGCTTGGAGGTGTTTTTCACAGCTGAAAAAATTCATTTAAACTAAATCTAAAAGAAAGACAACTAAAGAGAATGAAACTGAATTAAGATGCTACTTTTCTCAAAACATGTTTTAGAGAATACTGTTCCCATGGCTATACCACGTTCAATAGTGAAATGATCAAGTAATTTGGGGAAATGTAGCATGCTATTCCCTCTCCAGGAGATGCACATTGAAAATTTGCAGTTGAAAAACTATGAGAAGTCATAGTTGTAAAGATCTCTTTGAACTTTGTTTACTATGGCATATCCCAAACTACTTTTTCATGCTCTCCCTATTTTTTTAATTTGTTTTTATGCTTTAGAGCTAATGTTTTGTTGAACACGGTTTAGAAAATTCTCCTCTAGCAGAACATTTGCAGTTTTAAAAAAAGACCTATAAGATAATGTTCATGTTATTTACGTTAACTAGCTCTTCATTTACCAATCCTGTATCCTCATCTTGTGGAGAGGATATTAATGGACATCCCATTAATTCAACCACTCAACAAATATTTAGGCACAGTGCTAAATGCTGTAAATATAGTAATGAATAAATCAATCAGGGCCTCTGACCTCACAGAGTTTACAATCCTAGTCTTTAAAAAAAAATAAATAGAAGGAGCACAAGCAATATTAGCTGTTTCTGGCACTCATCACTTATCAGGCTAGGTTTGTTTTGTTCTGTTTTCCCTAATTCTAAAATGAGAGAAGAGGGGGGGGGGGGAAAGCAGAACACCAGTCCAGAAGTCTACAATCTGCTCTTGAAATAGAGATAGCCCATATTTTTCTGAGATGTACTTATGCATCAGCAATTAGAACTATGTTAAAATTCTCTGCTAATCCATAAATGGACTTCTGTTGCTTAGAAAGAGGAAGATAGGATGGAAAGGGAAAGAAAGGAAAAAAAGCAAGGGAGGGAAGAAGGAAGGAGGAAAGAGGCAGGAGGGAGGAAAAGGGGGAGGTAAGAAAACAGTGTTTCCTGGTCTCCCCTCCTACTGAAACTTCTTAGCTGTTGATGTTACTTACCTTCTATATGAGAAGATTCTCTCCAAGTGTCAACCGGAGACCTTGTTTGGTCAACAGTCAGCATGTCATCATTGTCTTTCTAATAATGCAAAGCGTGTCTCTCAGTCAGATTCAACTCTTGGTGGCAACCATGTGCTCTACCTTCATCAGGAAATATCTCTAGCTACCCAGCTTCCTCTCCCAGGTTCATGCTGGGGAATCTGTGGCTTCATGCGAGCAGGTGTCTCCCGAGCAAAGGAAAAGACAGGCCCATGGGCACAGACAGTTCACAGTTCTCCAGAACAGTCCCAGCCCTAGAATACCTACTCGAAAATACTAGAAAATGTTTCAAGAAGAGACTTGTTTTCTTATTGGACAATTCTCTTATTTCCCATTTAAGTGATGGAACTGAGTGACCGAGTGACTCCTGTATGTACCACTTGAAAATTAATACTGTAGGTTCTGACCTCTTGGTAACAGGGATTTGGGAAGAAGGAAAGGTTGTACAATTTAAAAGAAGAAAAAGGCTTGCAACTAAGATCAACAGAAGGAAGAACTTAGGCCAGCTCTGCTTTAACTGCCTTTGCTGTCCCTGATGGGGCACAGGTGAGCCTGAAAGTGGGGTCCGAGCTTGGTCCTCTGGGGTGTCTGCTGGTTCCCTCCTGCCCCTCCCAGCATTTCCCGGGATGTGAATAATGTGAGATAAGATCACAGTCTGAACACTGTGAGGAAGGGACTTAGAAAGGAATTTGGGATCTTAGTTAAAACTAAGAGCTGTGTTTGTTTCCTTTTTCTAGTTAGCTGAGAATCAATTTTCTAATTCATTCTCCTCTCTGGCATTTGCCTATTGATGATATGCAAGGCCTTGCCGTGCTTGTCCCTTTTTATTCCTTTTAATTAACCTTTAAAATCAATTATGATCACTCATATGGATTTCTATTCCCTCTTCTCATCAAATTTGTTTGGCTTATTTTTTTATTTACACACCACTACCCACTGCTGTGAATTAGCAATAACAAAAAATCTGCACTCTTCCCTTCCACCTCTTGAACTAGAGAAACAGTTAGCTAATAAGAGGCTAAATGAGCCTTAGAGTATAGAGAAGCTGGAATCCTTAAATTATTTAAATTGAAAAATGGCTGGTTTTACAATCAGAAAAACTCAAGTGGACCATAAGCCCTACTTGATTGTCCCCCCTTATCCGGATGATCTTGTAATGACAGCTGGAGTTATCTGCCATCAGCGTCACTGTCCACAAAAGCTTCTCTGCTCCCTGCTCAACTGTTCAGCAACCCTGGGGAGCTGGAGATATTTCAGGGGAGAGGGCCCTACAGGAATGGAAACTTTATTAAAATGCAAGGCTGTCTCTAGTGACATAAAAGCTCAGTAAAAAGTGATGGATCTAAGACCACAGAGGCAGAACTTAACTGCAGAATGAAAAACTGAGATTTTATAGACTGCCACCAATAGGCTAGGGTCAGTGTGAAATAAAAAGCAATGTGAAATGACCAGTAGTGTCAAATAAAACCTAGAGATGGAAGGAAAGGAAAATAGGTTGTTCAACATGCGTAGTGTCCGACTAGGCTTTGCAGAAAGCTGTTTCAGGAAGCAGCCCAGTGCAGTGCATGGTGGGATGTCAGGGTAGTTGTCTGCTTTGAAAGGTTAGGGAAGTACCCCTAAAAGATTCCTGATTTTCTTTTGGTAAGCAACTCATTCTTGAGCTATCATACATGAGTTTTCTGAAACTCCCTGTTACTAACAGAGTTAGTAACAAAAATAGTAATAGGGCCATCACACTTTGAGTTGAAGTCTGAGAGTGGTCCTTCCCTTTACTTGCCATATGACCATGAGGAATCTAGTCCTCAGAATGTATTGTTAGTGCATTTGCCTGATTTGATCCACTGTACTGTATAATAACAAAATAAGATCTTAAATTTATTTGACACTGTCCATTCAATTCAAAGGACTCCATGTATATTACTCACTAATAAGCTGAAATCTTTAAACAAAAACCCAAGGCACTAAAGCATAGAACACTTATGTAATTTGTTATAAACAAGGAAAATTAAAAACAAGGTCCAGGTGATTTCAATTTGAGTATATTAAGTTCTTCATAAATCCCTCTTTATTTTGCATTCAAAATTCTGTACTATAAAAAAATGACTCTGAGCACAATACTCATAAAAACCAAAGTAGTGTGTTCCCTTCTGAACTTCACTACTGTGAAAAAATTTCTCAGGAGAGATGTACTAACAATATCATGACCACCATGGCAACTACCAACAGCGTTTGCTGTGTGCGACCGTTTCCCAGGACTCCTCCTCCTCCAGGCCTTATCATCGAGCCTCATTTTCCCTTCTGCTCAGGAACCTTGAAAATGAAAAAAAATTGAACTGTTGGTCTAAATTACATAACTGGCATTTCTCTTTCTATGCAAGTAGCAAGTTTAGTTAAGAGTTGATAAAGCTAAATCAAGTACCCCAGTCCTTCACCCTAAACAGAAGACATTAAAATTACTGGTCAGATCAAAATTACTCCAAATATCAAAAGAACCCCCCCCACAAATACATAATACTTTTTGTTCTTATTTTTTCCTAGAAATATTGTATCCCTGACATGTTTATAAACTTATTTCTTTTGTGATGAGCAAAGATTGGCAGAATTACTTAGGACTTCTTTTTTTTTCCATTTCAGTTCACAGATGGCTTAAGGTGTGATCTTATAAACAAATCTTGCTTCTCCAATAGAGGAAAACAAGCCCCTTTCTCCCCCAAATCCCAGCGCGCCCCCTCGTCCAGCTTCCCCTCCACCCAGTTAGGATGCGTGCTGCACACTTGAGGTCCAGTGAGCAGCTTGTTGGACTTGGGAGGGTGGTTTTTGCAAAACCCCAACCTCTGTTCCACAGGGACACATATCGAATGACAGTCCCTCATCAGCTGTAACTCTACCACATTCTCCCATTCAAGACAGAGCCTCCAAGGGCAAGTGGAGTGAAAACAATGCTATTACAGGGATGACCCTGAGTTTGCTTTATTATTATTTCATGTTTCTTTAATCACAGCCGATCTGACGCACTAGAGTATCATGACAGTGGGGTTCAAAACTACCCATTTGGTGAAGCTGGCAGCCAGACTGGGAGTGCTAATAAATGATAAGAGATCCTTAGATCCCTGAGCCGACCCAAGATCTAAGAGGACACTGAACCAACACTGGCTCTCAGGGCTTTCCCAGCAAATGATAGGACCCCATCATACTGCTCTGATCCCTTCAGCCTGGTGCCCCTCACTCCAGGTCAACTCAGCAGACTCATTTATGAGCAGGATGGGGCAGGGTGTGTTTACCTTAAACTGAGAGTTAAATAAGCTTCAGATACATAACAATGAATAGTATGAAGTTAATTCTATGCACCATAACTAAATTTCTGTCTTTTTATTAATTGTGTTATTGTCATATGTTAACTTATACCTTACATTAAAAACAAAATTATTTTTCAAGTTTCCAGTGTTCCAAATGCAATTTTGATTCTCTGGAGAGCTTTTGAAAAGGCCAGTACTGAGTCTGTACTCTGGACAAGTGAAATCAGAGAAGGGGTCCCCTCTGAGAAAGGGACCCAGGCACCAGTATTTTTTAAAGCTCCTCAGGTGATTCCATTTATAAGCAAGGTCAAGAACCACTGGTCTCAAGGAAGGAAAAGTGTAGGAGAGGGAGATCAGCATAGGGAGAAATTAAGAAATTGTGGTCCTATGATTATAATAGGTGTTACTTACATTTGTCAGCCTGATATTCTGAAAGCTGCCAGTGACACTGGGGATGAACCTAAGATTGCCTGTTTCGATGTATGCATCTGTCCTTGGAGCCTTATGTCCCTGTGACCCAAGGACAAAAAGGGAGTGGTAACTTCTCCATGGTGGCAGAATTCTCTCAAAGCTGATTCAATAGCCCTGGCTTGTCTGGCTCAGCAGATTGAGGACTGGCCTGTGGACCAAAAGGTCACCAGTTCAATTCCCGGTCAGGGCACATGCCTGAGTTGCAGGACAGGTCCCCAGTGCGGTTGTGAGAGATGCAACCCATGTTTCTCTTTCTCTCTTTCTACCTATCTTCTCTTCTTCCTACAAATAAATAAAATCTTATAAATAATGTGTTTAAAAAATTGATTCAGTAAAACCTTTCTCTACTTTTCTCTCCTTTGAGGCAGGCAGTAGAGTCCTATGCTACTACAAATTTCTTCAGAAAAGACAAATTCAGACCAGAGTTTTAAAAATAATACAGAACATTTCTCGTGGTGCTGCAGCCCCCCGAGGCAGGTGTATGTGCCTCCATTTTACAGATGAAGACACCGAGAGGCAGCAGCACAGGAAGGCTGCCAGGGTCACACAGCTAACGTGGCTCTCGGTCTGGACTTCCTGCGCTAAGGCAGATGGAAAACTGACCAAGGGTCACCCAGCTATTCATGGACAGCTGCCTGTGTCAAAAGAATCTTTCATTCTTTAAGTAGAGAATCAAATTAGTATGCTAATTTCTTGTGTTCTTTGCTAGTATGTATAAGCGAGCATTATACTCACGGACATAGAAAAGAATCTTAGTATTCAGACACTAGTACGGTATTTGTCCTCTTTTGAAACATTATTGCTAGTTCTCATGACCAATTTAAGTCTATTGGAGTTTCTTTGATTTAAAAAAAACGTGGGGAAAGTTTCAGAGAATCCAGCATAGGCGTTAAGCTGCAGCTTACATGGAATCTTTGAAAATGGAGTATGGCTCCTCCTTATAACATTTCTGAAAATGGAAGTAGCTCTTGAATTCATGGTGGCAGAAAACAAAAAGAAAAGATCCATTTTGTATGTTGTCCCCATGAAGTCCTAGAGTGTCATCGTGAAATCGGGATTTGGCATCAACCCCAAACAGCTGGAGCTGTTTCCTATTTTGTAAACTTTTCCTTAACCAGAAATTACTAGCTCCCTAAAGACACTGCCCAAGGTGGGACCAGCTGGCAACCCATTTGAAGAAAGCAGCGTATCTTTCATTCGCTCGCCAGGCATCGCCTTGGGTCGATTGTGTCCGAGGCGCTGTTGCTCTCGCTGTTGCAGTTTTGTTCCTTTCCCGGCTCACTAGCGCTCCTCTCCCCCTTCCTCTCTCACTTCCCAGTGGCCTGTCCTGCCCTGCCCTCCACCCTCGGAGCCAAATCCTATTCTCAGATCCTTCATTCATATAAAGTGGTTGATAACAGCTAAAAAGAGTTGATTTCCAGGGCGATGTGCATTTTCCCAGGGATTACACGCTCCCGTGCTGTAATCACAGGCGCTGGTTCTCTGGAGACCAGGAAGGCTGCTGGGATTGTGCCACTCACGTGGGCTGCTGCTCTCTTGAGGTCAGGCCCACGCTTTCCTGTGTTCTCAGCCCGAGTGCCCTCGCAGCAACCAGCTTGTTCGGCACTCAGTAATGAAGGGAACTTTAGCCTGAGGAAAATACATTACGACAGTAAAGATGCTCTGACGTAGGCTGAATGGGACGACACCGGAGCCGTGAGCCAAAATGACCTGGGGAGAAGCCAGGTAAAGCAATGAGAGGGGATAATGCAGTCCCATCATCTGAATGCTTCTGGTAGCCAGTGTCAGTTCCCAGACACTTCTGGGAGTTCCCTTTAGTTCAAGGATCTGCGGGTCTGGTTTTCCTCAGCAGCTCTGCTACATTTCAGTTGTTACATTTGGGTTACACTGAAATTGGGATAAAGACTAAGTGAATCATTTAAAATATGTTTACTGAGCACCTGCTATGAACCAGGAATGCTGGTAGGCATTATAAAGATAATAGTATAAACCCTGGTTCCTGCCCTCATAAAGTGAACATTCTCCTTTAAAAGCCTGATGTGAAAGCATTAATTATATAATTCATTATTCAATTGGAGTCATATTAAGTGCTGCAAAGGAAAATTGCCAAGTACTAAAAAAATTCTAACAGACACCATGACCTAATACAGAACATTAGGCAAAACTTCTCAGAAAAAAAAAAAAGTCATTTCGGCTGATTCCTGAAGGAAGAGTGGGAGTGAGCTAGAGAATTCACAGGAGGAATGATGGGCACTCCAAATAAACACCTTTAACACATGATACACTAGAACTAATGCTGAGAATTACCTAGACCCCTTTTCTGGAGGTCTTCACAACAAGCTGCCTAGGCAAGGCTCTGGATCAGACAAGAGGAGACATTGGCATAGAGAAAGGAATCTCCATAGATGAGGACAACTCATGAGACACGCACAGTACACTGTGATCTCATTCATTACTGTTTCTCTGTGCTCCTGCCTAGGTCGTTGGCATGAACACATTGCTCATCAGTACACTGTAGGCCAGCAGCTTCCAAATTCTGAAATATCCAGACTAGACTTTCCATACGGCTCTCTCCAGAAACCCTGGGTAAAAGAGGAGTTAGGGGAAAAGGGAATGAATCAAGAGACTGAAAACCTCAGAGAGGGCCTGGTCTGCGTAAGGGCCTCTCTGAGGCCCTTGAACTATCCCACCCACACTTCTTTTTATATGGAGCCAGTACTTTGTAAGTTTGTAAAAAGACATCCCGAAATACTTTGTGCTATTTTATATACCATGATATTTGACATCACCTTCCTTTGGCCCTCTATTTTTAGCTAATTAAATTCTTGTTCCTAAAAACTCGGTTCTGGCATCTTATCCTCTTACCCCACTGTCCCAATCTACTTTAGACACCCTTCCTCTGTGCCCTTGTAGCATGCCGCACTCTTAAACCTTATCACAGCTATGCTATAGTAGTTGATTTACTTATCTGACTCATCTACTTCTTGAGGGAGTAAGTTCCTTAAGGACTCGTAGCTCATGTTTTAATCATTTTTATATCTCTGGTCCCTAGCAGAGTACTTTAAAAAATACACTGAGCAAACTGATATTCATGCATGATAGTTACTTTCACTTTCTCAACCTCTGGAGAGATGTGGAAGCTTGGATTTTTGCCTATCTAGTAAACAAGGCGGGTTTTATATGTAAGAAACTTTTGACCCATGCCAGTCTGATACCTTCTCCATTTCCAGGTAGCCTGTTGTGGTTACCTTAGGCCACCTCTATAGTCTTCCTTTGGAAACATCCTAAGAACAAAATAGGCCAGTATAAATGGTCCCACTGACCTTTGTATCAGTCAAAAACAAGATTGGTTTTGATGTTCAGTACTGAGTAAGGTATAACCAAATGCATGTCTGATCTTTTGGTGAATGCATGTTAAATAACGTTCATGTTTCTTGTTAGGAATGGCATCATTTCCAAGTAGGAACATGGAAAGAATAAACTATGACTAGCAGGATATTTGTCAAGCATTTAAATATTTATTTAATGAAAAAAGGAAAGGCTACATTAATAAAGGAATAATTAGATGCATGTATAAATACGGTACAATCCACAGGAATCATCAGGCCATTAGTTTAAATAAGGGACTTATCATTGGCAAAATGACAAAATCATCTACGATAAAAGTAAAAGCTATTGGAGGATCATGTTTTCCAAACAAACGGGATCCAAATATCATTGAAATAAAGGAAAAGAAGAGTATGCTTTAAAAAAAAATACTACTAACCTGGAGGAGACAGAAGTTTGATATGAGGAGAAAACTCCATTCCACCAATCTTTCTCCTTGCACCACCCCACCGCCCCCCTGCGCGAGCACACACACACACACACACACACACACACAAATCAGCCTCACATATGACATCATGGTTGTCTGGTCTACTTGCTTTGTGAAGTAACCTTGACTTGAAAAACAGGAAGTTAGATGTAATAGTAGAGTAAGAGAAAGTTCCTGTCAACTGAAATTCTCCTTCCTCCTCTGCCTATTATTTTTCGGGATAGGCATAATTGCCACCTCCTCTACGAAAACCTTTTTTTATATACTATAGCCCCAAGCTAACCGCCCCCTTGCTCTGCACAATCACTACAACTTACCTCTTTTCCTCATTTGCATCTATTTCACTATCTTCTCTTATGGTTGCCCACAGCAGTCCTTTCTCTGGAATAGGAGCTTTGAAAGAGAGGTTGTGTCTCCTTTATCATTACATCTCATTCTCTCTCTCTCTCTCTCTCTCTCTCTCTCTCTCTCTCTCTCTCTCTCTCTCTCTCTGCTTTCTCCATTGCTAACCCAAATCCAGGCAAAAAATCAAGAACTCAGAAAATAGTAGTTGGATGGCTGGAAGGGGAGAAGGAAAGAAGAAAAATAAGTTTATTTCTCAAGGGAAAAAAAACACATGTCCTCTTTCTTCAAAAATACTTTATCCTTCTAAAATTAGGAGACAGCCTTTCACCCTGGGGTACATGCCCTTGAACACCTCACTTTGGCAAAGAGCCCAAATCCTATTTCCAACTTGCCGAGTCATTTTCCTTTGTGGTTCATTCATGCTTTCCCCTTTCATTGACACATTAGCGTTTCATGGTGAGTGGGTCCTGTTCCGCTGGCAGCCCCACTCAGCCCCCACACCTCTAAGCTGTCCTCACTTCACTAGTTCCCAATTGCCTGCTTCTCAGGGAGTTGTCACCATAGAGCTACAAGAGCTGTTTGTTTGCTGTTGCCATACCTCAGTTTGATAACTAACCACGTGGAGCGAGCTCAGAGGATGAGGGGCCTCTGCTAGAGGCCACCTTCTCCTATGTTTTCTTTTCAAAAGCACCCCATTTCTTTTAAGAAAATGAGAGAAATACAGATAGCGAAGGAACTGAACAAACAGATCCTGCTTAATTTGGTGTCTGGTCAAAATCTCTCCATTGTTTTCCTCAAACACATGTACATCTGTTACTTCCAGGCCCTCTGTAATAGTGACTCCCAATGAGTCTCTAGTCTGATCTTGTTTTGTAGATCAGCAATTTGTACCTTAACCTCAAAACTAGCAATAATCCATGGGAAAACTGGTCATTAAAAACTAGCATTTTTAAAGAATGCCATAAAAGTGTTTCTGTTGTTCACTGACTTCTGAAAGGGAATCACACACATGTATTTGTGATGAGGTCAGCATTTCAGGATTTACTTTGGGGCCTTAAGCCCTTAGTAGGTGCTTAATAACTCCCTGAGAACACACTGATTAGTTTTAGTAGCTCCCTATTATATCCAAAAAGAGAGCATTTTCTAGATTTTTCTGATAAACAGATGAAGCGTACGTTTTCTTAAACTGTGGAAATAGAATAATTCTTATTGCAAGGTTATTTATTACCAGCCAGACCCTCCTGTTGCTCAACGGGGCTCTGATAATCACCTATTTCAGAAGCCATTAGCCGTCTGTGTGTTGTAAAGCACTCTTCACTATAACTGGTCTGTGCCTTTGTATTCTCGGGGGAGGAACGGTGTGTTGGGAAGTAACAGACCTCTGTTGACCGAGTAAGAAAGTCCTTGATGCACAAATAGTGCATTAAACTGCTTTTATTTGAGAGTGTTGAAATTAAACAGTGTGTGGAATCCCTGCCCAGGTATGGGAACATATAAAACCTTTGAGAAGTTGTACATTAACTCAAATGCTTAATATTATAGAAACACGAACATATAAGAAAAATACACATGGAAAGAATGTAACAATCAAGGCTTAGGCACTTACGGCAGGACAGCAGGAGCTAGATTTAACTTATTGATTTTAGAACCACTGTTGGGTTTTTTTGATAAAAAAAAAGAGGTGAAATATTGCTTTTACTGTTTTCAGATAATAATGACTGTTGTTGCAAATTATAAAATTTAATTAGCTATATAAATGCCAGAGGAACAAATAGTGTGCTATTGTCTTGATATCTTCCCAGAAATTAGTCTTTTAAAATAAATTTGCCGTATTAATCATCTAAAAATATTTTTGATCACTGAATTAATAGTTTGCAGCCTGTTTTCAGGTGCGCATTGCCATAGGTGATTGCTTCTTAATTACTACATGGGCTCTTCCTATTCACTCACATTAATTCACGTTTTCTGGCATAGTCCCAAAAGGCAGCCTTGCCCTATATCTTCTAATTACTTCTATAATTGAATTTGCCCACTTTTTCTAACCTATTTTTTAAACTGACTGTGTTTGTTCATGGTTTATTGTGTCTTTTTTGTGTCAGTTCTCTGCAAGCAGAATGTACATTGATTCTTTCCTCGTTTCTCATTAATTTTCAAGAGCTTTGCTGCATGTCTGTTTTTTTCAGTCTGTCAGACCTATTGCAAGACCAAAAAAAGACTCTTATTATTAAAGGTTAGGTAAAATAGACTGAAGTTAATTAATTCATTAGTAACTCTGAGCCAATTACTGAAGCCTTCTCTTATTTATATACTTGTTAACAAGACAGAAATGAGAAAGACCAATTACAGGCACATGTCCTTCAGAAGTTCGGCAAAACCAGAGCTTATTTATTGATATCCCTCCACAGAAATTTGTAGTTTATATATCAGATATGTGAAATTGCATTTTTAAATTGTTGGCTAATACTCTGTTATATTCTATTAATAAATTTTAAAGATTTTCCCCCATCTAGATATTTTTCATATGCCTAATATTATTAAATTTTTCTAAACTTATCAGAAGTTCTACTGACCCTTAGAGCATTTACAAAAATAGGAGAAATTTGACTTATTTTCTGATTTTCATTAATCTCTTTTTTCCAGAGATTTTCATTAATCTCTTAATCTCAAGAACTAAGTTTTTAATTCTTGACTTGAGATCATTGGTTAGCAGATCTCATTAAATGAGCACCCTTTACAATATGTTCTACTTGATTTTTATAGAACATGCCAAAACCTTACAACGTGTGCAAAGGCAGTTTTTTTCTTCTGGATTTCTTCGTATGACTAATATAAAAAAATGTTAACTGCTTTGTTCATATAAACTACCTGCATAGCATATACTGCACCCATTACTTCCTCTTCCCTGACTCAGAAACACCTTATTAACAGGGGTTCGGAGGGAAGGGACCATGATTGATTCGTGTTCTGCGCGTCTGCGTCCCCTTCCTGTGCCAGTGCCGTGTGGGCCCAGCAGATCGACATCGTCAGCTGACACTAATGTCTCAATAAATGGACTGGTTGTTTGAATTAACACTGATTTATGGTTTTTTTCTTCCTTTTCTTTTTCTTTCTTTTTAAATATCATGTGGACTCACCTTTTCATAGTTAAGCGATGCCAAAATAAGTCAGGGTTACTGCTGCCTAACTTTTTAAGTTTCTTCCTAAGTCTCAAATGTATTAAAATTCAATAAAATATTTTATAGAATAGTAATGAAAACTACAGTGTTATAAAATGAGGAGGAATCTTGATAGATGATTTATACAAATCTTTGATCCTTAGAAGACCAAAGAAAAAAGTTTTAAATGTGTAGTATACCTTTTCAGGAAGCCTTTCATAATGGTTCCAAATTTCCATACCCTCTTATGTACAAGGGCTTTTTTTTTTGGGGGGGGGTGGGAATTTTTACTGTGCATATAATAACTTGTATTATACTGATTTACTACCTAATTGAGGACATTACTATGTTTTATGTACTGTGTAGTCCCAGTATTTAGCACAATGCATTGCAAATAGTAGGCCCTCAATAATTATATGTCCAAAGCATTCGGGATGAGGAGTCCATAATCTCTTTTTAATGTGTTCAGTGTCTAACCTCCGTCACTGTCTAGGTTAGCTAAAGAATTTCATGCTTGAAATCAATTAATGTATCTTAATGTTCTGTGGTAACTGCAATAAATTGGTAGCAAATGTCCCATTATTAACTCATTATGTAAGCTTCTCTGCTCCATGACTAAAAATTTATACTAATTTTTTCTCAGATGAACTGTTTTTTATTCTTTTAATTATATATGACTTTTTAAAAGGCTTTACTGACCTCAAGTTTGTTACTTGGGGCCAAGACCACACAGGACCTTGTTCCCCTTCCAGTTCCATGTGCAGTGTGGTCTCTGTAGTGTCAGAAACACCTGCGTGAAGCAAATTAGATTCCCTAGACTCCTTTACTCTTTAGGGCCTTTTTTATGCTTTGGCTCTTCATGCCCTGCTTCAGTGAAGCTAGTTTTCCTTAGACTAATTTTGTGTATCGTCCCTGCCTTTCTGTTTGTTCTTTGCTTCTCTCTGTTAGCCTGCCTCCGTCTCCATCTCTCTCTGTCTGTCCTCCTCCCCTCCCTGCTCAGTCCCTCCCTTCCTTCTTATCTCCATTTCCTCCCTTCCTTCCTTCCTTCCTTCCTTCCTTCCTTCCTTCCTCCCTCCCTCCCTCCCTCCCTCCCTCCTTCCCTGACTCAGAAAAGCTCATGAGCTTTTCTCATGAAAAAACCACATATAAAAAACCACATATAAAAGCTCATGTCAGTGAAACTGAGTTGATTCTTCCCTCCCTTCCTTCCTTCCTTCCTTCCTTCCTTCCTTCCTTCTTTCCTTCCTTCCTTCCTTCCTTCCTTCCTTCCTTCCTTCCTTCCTTCTTGTTTTTTTTGGAATAAGGTATTTTATATCAACGAGTCATTGTCTCTAATAATGGCACCACATATATTTATAATGATTTTCTGGTGTACACCAACTTCTTATCATGGATACTATCTCATTTGATTCGTACAGGTTACGTATTACACAGATGAAAAAACTAAAATTCAGAGAGGTTAAGTGACTTGCCTAAGGTCACAGAGCTAGTTACAGTTTTTTAAGAAGATTTTATTTATTTATTTATTTATTTATTTATTTATTTGTTTATTTATTTATTTATTTATAGAGAGGAGTAGGGAGGGAGAAAGAGAGGGAAAGAAACAGTGACTTGTGGTCACCTCTCGCATGTGCCCGACCAAGGACCCTGGCCCATAACCCAGGCATGTGCCCTGACTGGGAATTGAACTGGTGACTCTTTGGTTTGCAGGCCAGAGCTGAATCCACTGAGCCACACCAGCCAGGGCTACAATTTGTTTTTAAACTCTTGACTTGTTTGTCTGTGAGAACAAAATCCAGAAGGATTGTTTTAGTTGATTCTTACCTGTTCAGTGAGGAAATTACCTGATGTACTCCCCAAACAGCTGGATTTCTACTCAGTTCAATGATTTTTCCAGTAATTATATCAGTCATTAGAAGGAAGAAAATGTGTCTTAGAACTTTAATGTGCATGTATCATCCTGTGAAAATGCAGATTCTTGTTCAGTAGGTCTGCATTTCCAGTGAGCTCCCAGGCGACTCTGTGAAGGGGGAAGGGGGATTACTGCAGTCCATGGGACTCCCCTGAAGTGACTAGGTGTGGTGGACACAGTGAGAAAGGCTTTGGAGTTGGAAAGACTTGATTCAAGTACTGGCCCTTCTGTTTATTCTGCTCTTGGGCAAGCCACTTGTCCCCTGTGAGCTTCTGTGTCTTCAACCTTAAAACGAGGGTAATAATACAGATCTTAGTCTCTGAAAGCCAAAGCTATTGACTCTTAGTGAATTGACCTGCTTCCTCTCCACTACTGCATGATTAATCTTCCTAAGGTTTCCTCAGAAACCTTCAAGTGAGCCTCATCACCTGCGGAATTATATACAAACCTCTCCCCTTGAACCTCAAACCTTCAATGTTAGAGCCAAAGTCACCTTCCTATCTTGCTCTTTCCCTACTTCCTGCTCAAACCCTACATGTAGGTAACATATCAGATTTCCTCTTTTTGATTCATCTTTGTCCCACTCAATCCTTGTCGCATCTATAAAAATTCTATCCTTTCTTTAGGTCTCTTCTCCCACCCAGGTTCTTACTGGGTGTCCATCCCCCACCACTGCCAACTCCCACTAGGTATGTCTCACTAGCATTTGAATTCTCAGAGCACTATTTCTACCTTTGGATGGTTTCTTTTGTGTTCTATCTTAGGTGCTAGTTATTTCTGTAATCATCTCTCCTCCTATTAGGACTCTAAGTTCCATGAGGATGAGGGTCAGGTATTGTTCAGTTATCACAGTGATAGGAAGATCGCTTTGGGGCACACTGACCTGGTATGGACCTTGGCGCCACTATTGGTCAGGACTAACCTCCTACCCTATCTGAGCTCCAGTCTTCTCATCTTTAAAGCAGGTGCAAATATACCCAACTTGCAGAGATACTGGAAGAAATGTTGTGTATAAAGTAGCTCCCAGAGTATCCACCACATATAAAAGCTCATGTCAGTGAAACTGAGTAGATTAGAATTGGCTGTGTAATCCCAACACACCACAAACATTTATTCCAGTGTGTGAACAACTGGCCCAGCCTTCCTGTTTGTGTGAAATTTTAACATTTTCTTTTGTGGCTATGTTTATGACAGTGCGAGTCTTATCAGAATATTCCACGTTCAGCCCTCTTCAAATTAAAGTAAATTTGTTTTTTATATATTTTATTGATTATGCCATTACAGTTGTCCCATTTCCACCCTTCACTCCCCTCCACCCTGCACACCCCCACCCACTCACATTCCCCCGCTTTAGTTCATGTCCATGTGTCATAAGTTCTTTAGCTTCTATATTTCCCATACTATTCTTGCCCTCCCCATCTATTTTCTACCTACCATCTATGCTATTTATTCTCTGTACCCTCTCTCCTCCTCCCACTCCCCTGTTGCTAACCCTCCACGTGATCTCCATTTCTGTGGTTCTGTTCCTGTTCTTGTTGTTGGCTTAGTTTGTGTTTGTTTTAGGTGTGGTTGTTAATATCTGTGACTTTGCTGTCCTTTCACTGTTTATATTTTTTATCTTCTTTTTCTTAGGTAAGTCCCTTTAATATTTCATATAATAAGGGCTTGATGATGATGAACTCCTTTAACTTGACCTTATCTGAGAAGCACTTTATCTGCCCTTCCATTCTAAATGATAGCTTTGCTGGATACAGCAATCTTGGATGTAGGTCCTTGCCTTTCATGACTTGGAATACTTCTTTCCAGCCCCTTCTTGCCTGCAAGGTCTCTTTTGAGAAATCAACTGACAGTCTAATGGGAACTCCTTTGTAGGTGACTGTCCCCTTATCTCTTGCTGCTTCTAGAGAATTCTCTCCTTCATTTTAATCTTGGCTAATGTAATGATGATGTGCCTTGGTATGTTCCTTCTTGGGTCCAACTTCTTTGGGACTCTCTGAGCTTCCTGGACTTCCTGGAAATCTATTTCTTTTTTTTTAATGGCATTTATTTATTTATTTATCTTTAGAGGGGAAGGAGAGAGGGAGAGAAACATCAGTGTATGGTTGCCTCTTGTGCGTCCCCTGCTGGGAACTGGCCTGCAACCAGGCATGTGCCCTGACTGGGAATCGAACCACGATCCTCTGGTTTGCAGGCCTGTGCTCAAACTGAGCTATACCAGCCAGGGCCCCCGGAAGTCTATTTCTTTTGTCAGATTGGGAAAGTTCTCCTTTAGTATTTGTTCAAATAAGTTTTCCACTTATTGCTCTTCCTCTTCCCCTTCTGGTACCCCTATATTTCAGATGTTGGAACATTTAAAGATGTCCTGAAGGTTCCTAAGCCTCTCCTCACTTTTTTGAATTCTTGTTTCTTCCTTCTTTTCTGTTTGGTTGTTTGTTTCTTTCTTCTGATCCACTCCATTGATTTGAGTCCCAGTTTCCTTCCCACCACTATTGGTTCCCTGTGCATTTTCTTTTATTTCACTTAGTGTAGCCTTCATTTTTTTTTATCTAATTTGCAACCAAAATCAACCAATTCTGTTAGTATCCTGATCACCAGTGTTTTGAACTGTGCATCTGATAGGTTGGCTATCTCTTGGTTGCTTAGATGTATTGGCTCTGGGGCTTTGATCTGTTCTTGTGTTTGAGCCATTTTGTTTTTTGTTGGGGGTTTTTTTGGTCTGATTTCACCTGTTACATAGTGAGGGGCAGAGCCATAGGTGTTCATCAGGGTGGGGTAACCCAGTCACTGGGTTGTGACGCTATATGTGGGGGCAGGGTCAAAGAGGGAACAATGACATTTGCTCTGCTTTCTCTCAGATTTCAGTTCCTTCCACCACTTCCAGCAAGCAGATTGGGCTCTTCTGGTGCTGGTTCCCAGGTGGGTGGGCTTGTGTATGTTCTAGGATCCTGTGGGTCTCTCCAGCAAACTCTCCTGTGAGGCTGGGACTCTCTCCCGGCACCTCAACCCCCACAAGTGTTTTCAATTGGTACTTTTAGGCTTTATTTTAGGCCTGCGCTGGGGCCCCGGGTTTAGCAGTCTGTCTCACTGCCCATTTTCACCTGATTTATCTGTGCACAAACATGTGACAGCAGTCAGCAAGCTGCCTTGCACACCTCACTGGTTCTGCTTGTTGCTTCCCCATACCCAGGGTCTGCCAGCCACTGCTTTTTCCTGCCTCGACCCCTCTCTGCTGGCTGCAGACTCCGCCCCTCTTACCGGTCTGGATGAATGGTTGTCAGACTTCCGTACAGTTCAATATTCTGTCAGATCTGGTTGTTTTTTGTTTCTAAATTTTTATTGTCCTTGATTTTGGTTGTGCAAGGAGGCACAGTGTGTCTACCCATGCCTCCATCTTGGCTGGAAGTGAAATCTCCTTAAAGCACATTTGTTGATATAGTTTGAAGTGCTAATAAAAAGCAATATAGCATACTGGTTTAAAAAAAAAAAAAGCGTGTGGTTTGTACTTAACACTGGGCCTGAATCCAAACTGCCCCCAATCTAGCAGTTTCCCTAACTTCTCCAAACTATGACAATCTCAGTTCAATTTGGGATTTTTCCACTTTCTTCTTTATTTGTCTGTATTTTTTTTTGAGTTTTTAAAAATAAAGAATATATTATTTCTATAGCCAGAGACAATAATAATATTATCATGGATGACAACAATAACTCTCAGTGCCTACCCCTCCACTTTTGTAAGTTGAATGTATACATTTTGCTTAACTGTTGGGTGAATTTAAATGCTTTCTTTATTTCAGTAATTGCTAAGAAGCAGTACATTTCTTTTTCAATTATTATCAACTAATTTTATTTTATTTTTAATTTTTAAGTAATTTTTTATTTTTCAATTATGTTTGTTACAATATTATTTTAGTTTCAGTTGTATGACTCAGTGGTTATTTATAAAACTTATGAAGTTATCACCCTAAAAAATCTAGTACTCATTTGACACCATACATAGTTATTACAATATTATTTACTGTATTTCCTATGTTGTACTTCACATCCCTGTGACTATTTTTTCCTTTATTTAAATCATTTGTTACTTTTCAACTGCAGTTGATATATAATATTGTATTAGTTTCAGGTGTACACCCTAGTGACTAGACGTTATATAATTTACCATGATCATCCCAATAAATCTTGCACCCATCTGACACCATACATAGTTATTAGAATATTATTGATATGTTCCCTATACCATACTTTATCCCCATGGCTATTCTGTAACAACCAATTTGTACTTTTTAATACTTTTACCTTTTCATCCATCCCCCTATCCTCCTCCCATCAGGCCACCATTAAAATATTCTCTATATCCATGAGTCTGTTTCTTTTCTGCTGGTTTGTGTATTTGGTTTTTTAGATTCAGTTGTTCGTAGATACATATTTAATGCCATTTTATTGTTCATTTTTTGGCCTTTTTTTTTCTTTTTCTTAAAGAAGACACTTTAACATTTCATGTAATGCCGGTTTGGTGGTAATAAACTTCTTTAGCTTATCTTGTCTGGGAAGGTCTTTATCTGACCTTTGATTCTAAATTGGGTAGAGTAATCTTGGTTGTAGGTCCTTGCTTTTCATCACTTCGAATATTTCTTGCAAATCCCTTCTGGCCTGCAAAGTTTCTGTTGAGACATGAGCTGACACTCTTATGGGAACTCCCTTTGTAAGGTAACAGTTTTTCTCTTGCTGCTTTTAAGATTCTCTCTGTGTCTTTAATCCTTGGTATTTTAATTGTGATGTGTCTTGCCATAGGCCTTTTTGGGTTCATCTTGTTTGGGACTCTCTGTGCTTCCTTGATCTGTATATCTATTTCCTTCCCTAAGTTTGGGAAGTTTATTGTCATTTTTTCAAATAGGTTTCCAATTTATTTCTCTCTCTCTCTCTCTCTCTCCTCCTTCCAGCACCCCCATGATGCAAATGTTGGTAACCTTGAAGTTATTTCAGAGGCTCCTTACACTCTCCTTATTTTGGGGCTCTTTTTTCTTTTTCTGTTCTGACTGGGTGTTTTTTTTTTCTTTATTAAATTCCAAATCACCAATTTGATTCTTCTATTCTACTGTTGATTCTCTATAAATTTTTCTTCATTTCAGTTAGTGTAGCTTTCATTTCTGACTGGTCCTTTTTTTATGGTTTCCATGTACTTTTTTATGCCATTGAAGTTCTCACTAAGTTCATTGAGCCTCCTGATAACCAGAGTTTTGAACTTTGCATCTAGTAGATTACTTGTCTCCACTTTTTCAGCTCTTTTTCTGGAATTTTTGTTCTGTTTCTTCATTTAGGCCATGTTTCTTTGTCTCCTCATTTGGCAGCATCTCTGTGTTTGTTTCTATGTACTGGGTAGAGCTGTTACCTCTCACAGGCCTGGTAGAGTGGTCTTATATAGTAGGTGTTCTCTAGGGTCTACTGGCACAGCCTCCCTGATCACCCAAGCTGGAAACCTCTGGAGTGGGCTCTGTACACCCTTCTGTTGTAGTTGAGCCTTAATTTTTATTGGCACATTAATGGGATGGATTTCCCCCAGGTTGATTGGCTGCAACGACTGGTTGCTACAACCATAGAGGATCAGCTGTGAAGCGGCCCACTGCCCAGAGCAGGATTTACTTCAGTGGGGCACTGGTGCCTGCTTAGTTTGCCCCTTGAATATGTCACTTTTGAAAGTGGTTGTGCAGTGCTTTGACATAGTCTGAAGATATCCACTGGGGGGCATCAGCTCTGGGGCCTCCCAGGAGGTGAAAACCAAGGTCAACTGCCATGTATTTTCTGCCCAGGACCACCCAGCATGAGCTCTAACATGATCTGCAGATGGCTGCTACTTGTGGTGGGGTTGGAGGTGCCCAGGAGAAGCCAAGCTGTAAATCAAGGCCAGCTGTGGTGGGTCTGGAACCACTTAGTGCAAGGTATGGGGCATGCAGAGGCTAGATGCTGCTTGTTCGAGAGATTTTAGGGAAGTCTAAAGCATGAGTGGCAACAGGCCATTCATGTGGAAAAGACACTGGAAGCAACTTGGGTGGGCTCCAAAGTTGGGTGGGGCAGATCTCAGGTGTGGGGTGAACAGTGATAGCCAGTTTGATGGAGGTTTAAATATGGTACCCCTATGCAGGCAGTGGTGGGGTGTGGGGTCCCAGAAAAGAGACAACGGCTTCTGCCAGCACTTTTGTCTTACGGAAAACTGCCCCTCCAGCTCTTGCCCTGATGCCAGACAGTTCCTCCCCACATGTCCCTGGTACCTTTCTTGCTGCTGTCCCAGTGCTGGAGCTCAGAGGGAATGAGTCTGAATGAGTTCATGCATGGGCTCTTTAAGAGAAACTGTCTGGGACTCCACAAATCTCTATGCCCCTCAGCCCCTCTATCTGCTCATTTTTTTCAGCCAAAATTAATTGGGACCTCTCCTCTTGGCACTGAAACCCTGGGCTGGGAGCCCTCAATCCTCACAGAAACCTCTGAAGCCAAAACATTCCTCCTGATTTTTATCTGCCACATGTAGATGTGGGACTAACCTGTTTTGCATCTCTGCCCCATCTACCAGTTTCAACGTGGCTTCTTCTTTAAATCCCTAGTTGTGGGACTCCTATTTAAATAGGTTTCAGGTTGTTCTGAATGGTGGTATTTCTGTACTTTAGTTGTAATTTTTATGTGGTTTTTGGAGGAAGCAAGTACTGCATTTACCTGTGCTGCCATCTTGACCAGAAGTCCTATTATCAACTAATTTTTATAAAAGATTTTATTCATTTATTTTTAGAGGGGAAGGAGAGAGAGAGAAATATCAATGTATGGTTGCCTCTCATGTGTCCCCTGCTGGGAACTGGCCTGCAACCCAGGCATGTGCCCTGACTGGGAATCAAACTGCGATCATCTGGTTCACAGGCCCACACTCAATCCACTGAGCTACACCAGCCAGGGCTCAACTAATTTTTAAAATAATTAATCAGTAAGTTGTATCACCATTCAGTTTACCCTTTTTGAGGAGTAACTAATATTTTTAATAACTAGAAGTTAAATATTGTCCATGTAACCAATATTGACTCAAAGCCTGGACACAGAACAAAAGATCGATCCAAGTTGCATCTAAACTTAGGGCAGTCAAAGCCAGTGTCACGACTGTAGTCAGTCTGTTGTTTTGTTAATGTGGGGAAAGAGGGTTTTTAAAAGAGAAATAGAAAATGGGGCAAACCTTGTTTTAATCAGGGAGTATAAGCAAAGAAAATTAAATGCCTATGTTGCAACTTATTCTTTTAGACTACCAATAACATTTGCCCTTAGCCTCAAGAGACAGTCATAAAACAATGGCTCATAGTGTTTTAGAACAGGAACTAAAGTTGTGTACTGTGTATGTATGCAGTCCTACGTAAGAGGAAGGCAACTTTAAAGCTGCTGTTGCCTCCTGGAAAAAAAAGAAAATAAACTGGGATTCTGAGTTGAGTATGTATGCATTTTCTGTTTTTCTGTCTTATGTGTCTTTATTGCTAAGAATATTTTTTATGAAATTGCTCTATGTATCTTTAAGCTTCATGTGGTCCTGTTTGCTCATTCTCAAATCTCAAATCATGATGGGATTATGGAACATCTTGAATTGTTAAAAGTAAAGAAATTGCATTTTGTTTGTGAACTGAACAGCAGGCCAGGCAATGTCTTCAGAAACAAAGATTTTATTTTTTATTTAAAAAAATGTTCTTTTTCATTATAAGCTAAAATGAGGGATGATACCAGGACAAAAAGATTAAAACTGTCAGCCTGAAAGCTATAACATTGAGGCTGTCTACATAGCTGTAAATGAAGTAGATATTGGTTTCTTTTTATTAACTTCTTTGGCCTATGTAAAGCATCTTATTGGGCGATCAAATCTTGAAAAGTCACTGAAGTTTCTGCTACTAGTCTGCAACCTATCATTGCTCAATTTAACAATAACAACAACAATGAGGTGTTTAGTTTTACTTCATGCAGCATCAACACAGACTGAGACACAGTCCATCAAACAAATGGTTATGAGCTTAGGCTTCAAATCCAACTAACCTGAGTGTGAGCCCTTGGTCTACCACTTGCTAACTATGTGATGTTTAGCAACTTAATCTCATGAAGTTTGTTTCCTCATTTGTAATATGGGGAGTATAAGTCAGAGTTAAGATGCACATTCTTTCACATTTTATCATCTCTAAATCAGAAGCATCTTATAACTCTTGATTTAATCAACAGTTTCTCTTAATTGTCTGATTTATAA
Organism: Artibeus jamaicensis; assembly: GCF_021234435.1. Lineage (NCBI taxonomy): Eukaryota > Metazoa > Chordata > Mammalia > Chiroptera > Phyllostomidae > Artibeus > Artibeus jamaicensis. The sequence goes on along the minus strand of NW_026522046.1, from coordinate 8,446,550 downwards.
ACTATAGGATTTGCTATTCAAGTAAATTATTAATATATACTTCACAGGGTTGTTTTGAGATATATGTATATATATAATGATGATGTAAAACTTTATGTCCTAGAACCTGGTCCACAGAAGACTCGTAGTAAATAATACCCATTAATACTGTACAGTATAATATTTGTGAACACTGGTATTTTCCTGGATAATTTTTGTTTGCCAAAACTGGAAGTCAATTTCTTTGCAAAATCCTTTTTGTTGGAATAGTCTGCTTGCCAAATTGTTCATAAAATTTCCTCTAATATCTCTGGTAGCAAGATTTTGACCCTAAGGATTTGAATCTGAAATGTGGGCAAAATAAAGTTTGTGGAAGTCTACACTGGCTCATCAGGTTGAGTTGTCTGCAGACACAAAGAGGAGTAAGTAGTGAGTCTGCCTCCACAGTGCCTGGCCCACAGGAAGCACCGTGGAAGTGTTGCTGAGAGGTAGCAGCATGTTGACGGTGGTGAAAAGGCATGGAGTCTGGAGCCAGACTAACTGGGTTCAAGTCTTGGCTTTTCCCCTTACAAGTTGTGCAAACCTCCGACCAGTTATTTAACCTCTCTGCGGCCTCCGTTTGCTACGGGGGTGAAAATGAAATGAGCAATGTCCACAGAAGGTGCCTTATAAGGTTGCTATTATTAAATACAGCCTTTTTATATTTAAATTCCTTAAGAAAGGTCTGAATTTTCTGATACTAAAAGGTTCCTATCAATTTACTTTTCAAGCAGCTGAGTGTTATAATTCTGTTAGAGGCATGTACCACATAAAGCATGTAATCTACTAATAGTATCTGAGGTATTTGTGATCATGTAATCTAGCTGATAAAACTAGCCTATCCAGCAGTAAACACACGACTGAAAACAAAGTCTGAAATTGCTTCTAACAGCTTCTGGAGTGTCTGTCTAATGTTATCTTGTTATGACTTAAAATTCAGTAGGATATATGACAGCCTGTATTCCCCAAGAAAGGGTCATATGACTAGAAACTTTCAAATGTTCTTCTGACATTTGTTCACTTGTAACCCATATTATTCTAATTTTTTTAAGTTGTGAATATGAAAAAAGGTTATCAACATTCCTGTTATGACTAGAACAACCATGGCCATCAAGCATGCATCTTTAAGCACTAGTGTGGTTTATAACTTATTGATCAAACCTGTTAAACATAATCAACTCTGAAATGAAGTAAAACTTCCCAATAGTTAATTATTTTTGAGTGATAAATTTGTGGTAATTCACTTGAACAATAATAATCAGCATTCTTTCCTCATGACCAAAGCATACGTTTAGCTTTTCTAACTTTGGGTTCCCTATCTACCATCCAGCATTGGTGTCCATTTCAAGAGACTGCAGCACAACATGTGGGAATGTTGGTGTTCCTACAACATGGCTCCAACACCCAGTGTCACTCAACTAACCCCCAAATCTTTAATAATACTTGTCCTTGCTAATGTCATAAGTCTACTATAGGCAGGGTGACCACTCCTTACCCCGCAGCTCTGCCATCTAATATGTGCCTTCCAAGGCCATCCTGGTGAGGAAAGCAGACCCTGGAGTGACTCTGTGGACACAGCACTGGACCTGACTTATATCAGTTCCTTCCCTTTTCCATTAGCTAACATGCCGTCATGCAGCCCTGATTAAATCACAAGGGAGATGGAGAAATATCATCTTCCTACTTGTCCAAGGAGAAAAAATCGTGTGATGAATATGTAGCATTTTCTATGCCACAGCTTCTTACTAGCTGTATAAGTTTAAACACGTTACTAAACGTCTCAGAGTCTGTCTTCTCATTTGCAAAGTGGCAATAATAATACTTACTCCACAGAGCTGTGGATACATGAGAAATGTAAAGCACTTAGCATAAGTACATTATAAAATTGCCCTGTTTTCTTACTAATAATCACAGTCTCTCACTGGAACACACACAAATACATAGGACCCCAGTCAATCATGAGCACCTGAGTTCTCCAGCCCACACCCATCTAGCTCCCTGTTGATCCTTTAGCTCCGGCCCAGCCCGTCAGGGGACAAGGCCTCAAGGCAGCCAAGTCTTGGCCATGAGACCAATACCAATATTAGCATCATACCCCAGAGGCTGATAAAAGGGAAGGCAAAGCTAGGGCAGGACATTGAGAATAGGCTCTAGGTCCTCCAGGAGTCTTGGAGGAGAAGGTTTTTAAGGGGATGAATGAAAGGAGTGGAGGAAGAGGGGAGAATGAGTCATGTGAACTTGTGTTTAAGGTGGACCCCAAGTTCCAAGATAGCACCTGCAAGAAAGGAGGGAAATGAACACATGTTGAGTACTTATGGTATAGGGCTTTCACACAAGTGGCTTCACTGAATTCTCACAAGAAACCTTGCGTAGGAATCATTAACCCCAGTTTTTATATAGTTAAAGTAACTCACCCAAGCTTCGCATAGCTAAGAGTGATATGGGTAAGACTGGGTCTCCAAAGTCGGGGGGTACTGTTCTCTGTAGTACATGCCACCACTTTACATCTCCCAGTGATGCTGAATTGTGCCGAGGACCAGAAGACCTCAGCGAATGGGCAGGAAGTTTATCCTCTTCAGGGAGCAGGAAGTGAATCCATCCACCTCCACCTCCTCAAGCAATCCCTGCTAACCCCACTTCCCACAGAACAGAACAGCTTATCTCAGGGTCAGCCCATGGTACGATGTATTTTCGATAGACCCCAGACTGTTACAAATAGACGCCTCTCTGCTTGATAATGTTTAAAACAGATCTCACTGAGAGAGGCAACGAGTATGTGGATAGCTTGCCATTAACATGTATGTGAGATCACTTCCTTCTGGGGGCACATATATTACAGAATGATTCTTACTGAGTAGAGCAAGGATTTAGGTGGAGAAAGCTTGTCAAACCAAGGTCACAGCCCTCTGATTTTATAGTCTGACAGCCTGTACACCAAAAAGTGGTCCAGGAGAAGTGTCGGATCCTCTGCAGCCATGCAGGCCTGAAGTACAGCGGGACAGTCTGTCCCACTGCACAATCTCATGCGGTGAACCTGACTGTCAGGACATGAAGGGCCCTCGGGGTGTCCAAACAGACCCAGGAAAACTGAGGGTTTGGGGACTTGGCATTTTAGGAATAGGATTGAAACAGAACTACAACTGCAGCAGCAGAATTGACATGAATCTAAGACTAGGTTTTTCTAATCTATCAAAATAAATTTAATTGGAATTATGAGCAGCATAAACCCTGTAACTTCCAGTCTCTGCCTTTATTTCTAATATATGTGAGGATTCTACCTGCCTATTTGGACAAGTATAAGAAATAGTTTGTGACCCAACATATCTCTCATACTTTAAATATATTTTGGGACTCTTCTGTCATTTCTATGAAATGGCATCTTCCTAACCATTCATTTCCATGAATGCTACTTAGAATAGGGTTTTTGTAATCCACATGATACTCAGAGGCAATACATAGTGGTGGTTATTCTGGCGTCAGAGTACCTTTGTTTGAATCCAGGCTTTCCCATGTAGAAGCTTTCTAACTTGGAGAAAGTTACTCATCTGTGCCTCAGTTTCTTCATTCATCAAGTTCAGAAGTTAATAATGCTATCTCATAAGTTTGTTTCAACCATTAAATAATATAATATTTGTAAAGCACTTAGAAAAATGGCTGACACACAGTAAGAGCCCAGTTCTCTAGCCCGGATCTCTAGAATGAGGGAAAGGGCCCAGGTTACAGAAGAGCCGGTCTTCCACCACTGTCACCATGAAGAAGGATGGAGAAGAGCTAGCATAGGCAGCTGAATTTGTCTCAGTCCATATCTCAACAGTTGCTTCACCAATTTTAATGGGCTTATGAATTGCCTGGAGATGCTGTTAAAATGCAGATTCTTATCCATTAGGTCCAAGGTGCAGCTACAGACTCAGCATTTCTAACAAGCTTTTCAGAGGTGCTGGTGCTGCTGGACTGCAGACCTCACCTTGAGGAACAAGAGTCTAGTGAACACCTAGTTCCCAAATGCTAATAGGGTCTTTCTCAAGGATGAGAAAATTCTCCAGTGTCTTTCCTTTTACCCTGCCTCTTCTGTCATTTTCATCATGGGTTATGGTCAACAAAATGTTTGAAAATAAGTATTGCTTCAGAGGAAAAGACATAGCAATTCAACCTTGAATTACATAACTTTCAGTTTTAAGCATTTGATGATTTTCTCCCTTAGCATCCAACATTTGCTTCTACTTTTTGCTCATTAATTACAAACTACAGGATTGAGGTGTTGTCTGTTTGTTTGTTTTGTTTTTTTGAGGTAGGCAAAATGTCTCCCTCTGCTTTCCAAAGAGGATGAGATCAACAAAACAACCAAGCATCCTTTTGCCAAATGATGACCTTTGCCAAGCAACCAGTCCTTTTGTTTTAACTTCATGCATATTTTTAATTTTTTATTAAATTTATTGGTGTGACATTGGTTATTAGGATCATATAGTTTTCAGGTATACACTTCTATGGTACAACATCTGCATATTGCACTGTGCATATTTTAACATCAAACATTATTTCAAGGGAAATGTAAGCCACATGTTTGTTTTCCACTGACACACAAATCAGTTGTTAATATTTCACATAAAAATATTTTTGATTGTCAATGAGCTTGAAACTACCAAGTGGGGTTTTGCTAAAACCAAAGTTGGGCCTTAGTAAACAGATAAATTGAACAGCCTTCAGATTGGAAAGTCTAAATCCGGTCAAATGATTTCACACATTCAGGCTAAATTAATTTTTAATCATTTAGTCAATTTCTTTACTATCTTCTGTGAATAGTTCCTCACACGAGCTCAGGCTATGCAGAGACTTGAACTGTGCATCTGCTGTAAAAACATATTCACAAGCAAAATCAACCAAGGTTAAACTGGAGCCTTACAGTAGGAGTTGACAAACTTTTTCTGTAAATAGTCATCAGTAAGTATTATAGGTTTTGTAGGTCATATCATGTATCGGTTTGCTAGAGGAGCTGTAACAAAGTACCACACTGGGTGGCTTAAACAGAAGTTGATTCTCCTACAGTTCTGGAGACTACAAATCTGAGATCAAGGCACCTGCGGGTTGGTTCCTTCTAAAGGATTCAGGACTCTGCCCCATGCTTTTCTCCTGGCTTCTGGTGGTTTGCCGGTGACTTGGGCATTTCTATTTTTTAATATATTTTATTAATTATGCCATTATAGTTGTCCTATTTCCCCCCTTCATTCCCCTCCACCCTGCACACCCCCTCCCCCACCATTCCCCCCCTTTAGTTTATGACCACGTGTCTCAAGTTCTTTAGATTCTATATTTCCCATACTATTCTTGCCCTCACCCCTATCTATTTTCTACCTACCATCTATGCTACTTATTTTCTGTACCTTCTCCCCCCTTCTCCTCCTCCCACTCCCCTGTTGCTAACCCTTCATGTGATCTTCATTTCTATGGTTCTGCTCCTGATCTAGTTGTCATCTTGTTTTGCTTTTGTTTTAGGTGTGGTTCTTAATAACTGTGAGTTTGCTGTCCTTTCACTGTTCATCTTTTTTATCTTCTTTTTCTTAGGTAAGTCCCTTTAACATTTCATATAATAAGGGCTTGGTGATGATGAACTCCTTGAATTTGATCTTATCTGAGAAGCACTTTCTCTGTCCTTCCATTCTAAATGAAAGCTTTGCTGGATAGAGCAATCTTGGATGTAGGTCTTTGGATTTCATGACTTGGAATACTTCTTTCCAGCCCCTTCTTGCCTGTAAGGTCTCTCGAAAAATCAGCTGACAGTGTGATGGGAACTCTTTCGTAGGTAACTGTCCCCTTATCTCTTGTTGCTTCTAGGATTCTCTCCTTCATTTTAATCTTGGCTAATGTAATGATGATGTGCCTTGGTGTGTTTCTTCTTGGGTCCAACTTCTTTGGGGCTCTCTGAGCTTCCTGGATTTCCTGGAAGTCTATTTCTTTTGCCAGATTGGGGAAATTCTCCTTTATTATTTGTTCAAATAAGTTTTTCGTTTGTTGCTCTTCCTCTTCCCCTTCTAGTACCCCTATAATTCGGATGTTGGAATGTTTCAACCTTTTCTCTGCTTTCATTGTCACACAGTGTTCTCCTTTGGGAATATCTGTGTCCAAATTTCCCCTTTAACAGGACACAAATCATATTGGATTAGGGACCCATCCCACTCCAGTATGCCTTTATCCTACTTAACTGATTACATCTGCAAAGACCCTATTTCCAAAAATAAGGCCATATTCTGAGGTATTGGGGCTTAGGAGTTCAACATGTGGATTCGAGGAGGGAGAAGAGGTCACAATTCAACCGATAACATATAATTTCTGTGCCAAATACTCAACTCAGCCCTTGTAGTGCAAAAGAAACAATAGGAAATACATATGCAAATGGGTGTGGCTGTATTCCAACAAAGCTTTACTTAGAGAAAGAGGTCCAGGTCTGCGGGCAGTGGTTTGCAGATCCCAGTCTCAGTACCTCTGGTCCCTTCTGAATGTGAAAGAAAACAGAAGATTTGGCACTTGGCAAAAAAGAGAAGAAAGACTTTGCAAATTTTGGCAATACCTTCTTTATATTTTGTATTCTAATCACAGGGTTTTACATTTAACATTAATATGTTTTATGCTCACACTCAAATATGTGCATTAGTGTACACAGTTTCAATTAAGTAAACTGATATAAATTTTACAATGGTGACACTCTAATCATCACAATACCTTTTTGGGCGGGCCAGTACTAAGTTCTTCAATGACAGAGAAATAGACTTTTCCATTTAACATTATGCTGCATGCTTTGATTTTAGTATGACTATGTCTAAATGTTAATAATTAATTATGATTTTTAATCCTTTTAGAAATGCATGCATATTTATTCTCATGAATGCATATGTATATATTTCTTTTCTTATAATTAATATTTCTGGAGTGCCTACAAGCACTACACTGAATTGTATACAATGACTTCTGGAGGAGATACAGACATTGCCTCCAAAGATTTACTCTGGCCTAGAAGATATATCTAAAGAAACCAGGTAATATAGTAACACGTATTCAGATGTCATCCAAAGACTTACATATACACCTGCCATGTAGGGGGCACTACTGTGTCCTCCTCGGGTCCATATACGTATATATATGTAAATGAATCTTCCATCTTTACTTATAGAACTTTAAATGGAACCAAATCAGGGAGTTCTGTAGTTCTATAGGTCCAGAGATGGAGATCTTAAAAAAGCTTTCATGAAAAGCTTAAAAGTTGACTTACGCAGTAACAAAAGATGTCAGTCACATACTATATATTTTGCAATAGTAGCAAAGGCTATGCTCCCACTTGTATTAAAACATAGGGCGCTCACTAATGTCTTTTTTATATTAGAACACTAGGTATCTGGAAAACCCTAGAGCTCTTCCTTCACATGGTTATAAAGGTGGCCAGAGTCACATGCTTTAAATTTTAAGGGAACAGATGTACAAGTAGTGAGTGGTCTTGTTGAGCATGAAATGAACCCACTCACAGGTATCAGTATTGGATGTTGGGGGGCTCATTCATCTTCAGCAGGGGTGCCCCATGAAATCACTCACTTGAAGTGCCCTAAGATTGGCCTTGTATTTTGGATGTTAAAGGAAAATACATACTAAATTGTACCAGTTATAAAAGAGGTCAAATTTGGGGGCCAAATAAGTGGACCATATGCCTTTAGTCAGGTTTGAGTACCTAAAATGTATTCAGTTCAGGCAGAGATTTTCAGAGAAAGGGTCAGCTACGATTATATATTATATATTATATATTATATATTATATATTATATATTATATATTATATATTATATATTATATATTATATATTATATATTGTATATTGTATATGTATATGTATATGTATATGTATATTTATATGTATATTTACATTTATATAATGCTGTATGACCTGAAATGTCACATATATGGTATTTAATAATTTTAACCATTTTAGCCCCAAAGAAAACTTCTAAAATCATATCTAAGTGCTATTGTTCTTTTTATAATTATAGAAACACCACCATGTCTTTAGACTACCATCCCCATGATGTTCAATAATATAAGCTAAAATCTGCCTTTACACACACAGTGGATTTCAGAACCACATACAATTAACAGTATTTTCTGAAATAAGATTTGAGCTCAGGGAACAAAACTAGAATTTATTCTACCAATGAAACAGTAGAGCACCCCTAAATATTTTTTCTAATCTGGAAACTTTTAATCTCCCGGATTCCCTGGTCTATAGTTCAGAAGTGACTGTCCTATCCTAAGAAACTTGTACACATTTGTTTGGGCGGAGGGCAGTTTCTCTCTTTTCCCTCTACTTTCACTAAAATAAAGGGAAAGGTCATCCATGCTCCCACGGAACTAGAAAAAGAAGGTGGAACTAAATGGCTCTTTTCTTTTCTACATTTTGCAAACTTTATGAAGCACCACAGCATGTCAATGCAGAATAATGATAATATTAATAATGATGGTGATGATGATAGTGATGAATTAGACAATATAATTTCCTTCTTATTCTAAGTGTGAAAACTGAAGCAAAATGATGAAGTGCCTTCCCCAAGATCAGTGGCTCCACAATTAGAACTTGGGCTTTTCCTCCCTTCACACTCATTCTTTGGAGGAGAACAAATATCACTAATGCTCCTCCTCACCAGAAGAACACCAGACTGGCCCATTCAATGGCCAATTAGGATAAATTGTAAATTAGGACAAATATCACAGGGAATACAAAAATCAAAAGCTCTCTAAAGAAAAGGAACAAAAAACCTGAATAAATAAGCCTAACGGTCCATTGTTTGTGGGAAAAATGATGAAATTACCATTAAAATATTCTATGAATTGAAGGCAAATTTTTATATGGAAAGATTTTATTTAAAAAAAACTACCTAGAAAAAGTAAGACTCTTCTACGACAGGTATTAGTTTTCATAAAAGAAGCATTAATCTGTCTAACAAGAGATAAAAATATGCTTTATGTGAATCTTAGTAAACTGGTCAATTAAAATTCTTTATACTAAGCCATATTTTAAAGTAATCTCTGTGACTATGCTAAGCACTTAGGCACCAAAACCGTGTCTACCCAGGACAGTGTTCTAATTACCCCAGAATCAACCTCACAGAGTCTGAATCATTCAGGTAAAAACACTCTTTTTCTTTAAGAGCAATTTTAGGGGCACACATTAACAGCAAATACTATAACACTTGCAAAAACACTTTCCCCCCTGCAAAAAAATAAACCTAGTCTAAATGTCTGTGTTTAAAACCTGTGTTTAAACAATGTGCCAATCCGCTTCCCCATCAAAACTCTGGGTGAGGTATTGTTTTCACATTCAGGGACATTAGCCCAGCAACGCATGGGGAAAAAAAATCTTCATTTGGACAGTGCATCTTTCAGACATTCCCTTCTTTTATTGATTTGTTTTCTCCTGTCCCTTTTCTCCTTCTTTTGTTTCCTTATCATAGCTTCAGGTTATTACGTGCAAAGTATTGATGGGAATGGATGGTTTTGGTCGATGGAGAGCTAATGCATCCCTAATCCCACCATTGTTACAGAGTTATGCTTTACTCTGGTCTCTGATGGGGGAAAAGGTGCAAAGCTGTTGATCCTAGTTTTATTTGTCACAAACCCATCCATCAATCAAGCGCAAGCATGTCTGAATGCTGAATGACATGTGGGTCTCAGCTGAAAAAATTCGATAACACTGTATTGTCAGGTCTCTCACTCTTTTTTTGATAAGAAATACATTTGACTGAAATAGATAAGCATGCAACTACTAAAGACTTGAAGAGAAAAAGTGACATATTGGCACCAAAGGTTATATATCTTTGGCATTAATGATACTTACAAGTAAATAAAATGGGAGGGGCAGCTACAGCTAAACATACAGCATCCCTAAGGCTTGGCTATGTTTAACTATCATCACTCTACTCTTACTCAGATTTTTAAATATTAATCTGACCCTATTTCACAGTCGGCTACCCTGGTTTGCAAATGCAAGCAAATGTGCAGTTGGTGAAGGTGATGTGGTGCAGGGAGTCATGTACCACTTGTCTACACTGCTCCGAACAGACAGACAGATCTCTTTTGTTATGTTTGGTAGGTAAAACCTGGAATATTTTTGTGTATGTCTGAACTCAGAAGTTCACAACTGTCTTCTCTTGTGAGCAAAAGCATTTGGGGGGAGGAAGCATTAATTATTTTAAACTGGAAATATATATGCATGTCATTTTAGTAGTAACTTAACTTATAATTACAGTCTGAAAAATGGTTTCTGTGTGTCCCTTTTATTGCAGTTACTAAATTAGGTACCTTAATACATCATGAAAGCCTATTTTTTCAGTTATACACAATTTTCTACTCATAGTCATTTCAAGATAATTGCACTTGGAAATAGTTAAAACATTAAATACAATATTACTACTACAGTATAGTTTTAGGGGCAAAATTAATCAAAAATAAATTTTAGGGGCAAAAATAAATCAGAACATCTTGAAAATCATTTTATTTTCTTGTTGTAATATTTTAGAGAAGGTAAGCATTTCTTAAATGACCCAGAAAAGCCCACGAGAAAGGTAACAAAAAGACAGTCCTGAATTAGAGGGCACTGAGACGAACATGCTGTGGCCGTATCAGCACACTGTGAAAGTGAGCCATTTTTCCTCTGTTCAGTGACTGGGGGCTAGACATCTGCAAACAATCGATGTGAGAGTGAGGTAAATTTGTGGGGTAAATTACACGTGCTTGGCCGCTCCACTGTATCTGCCCTATATTCTACACAAGATGCTTTAGATGGAGCTGTCACACAATACATATACTTCATATCAATTTTTATAGATTTGACACAACTCAAATTGAAATCCATAATAAAGCAAGAGAAATGGTATCTCCTTCATATCCCTAGTACCTGAATTATTCTAGAAATTAATTAAATGGTTGCTCTCAATTCTGAATTCATGGTGTGAGACAAAAAAAATCAAGTTTGATTTCTAATTTTTCTCACCTTCTGCTTTTGCTTCCCTTACTTACATTTTATCTGAACTTTCCCATCTTTTAAAAAACATGTTAATTTGTAAAGACTTCCCATAAATCAGCAAATGGGAGCCATATAAACCTTTGAGAGTTGCTGGAAGTTCCAAACAATGACCTTTCTGTTGATCGTTCTTCTGGGTTTCCCACTAGCTTTAGTTTGGACTCACTTTGCAGTGATTTTTTTTTAGGCAGCTGTGAATTCTGGTCTCATTTCAGTAAAGTATCTGCAACCACCATAAGTGTTTGAGCAGCAGGGAGTCCGTGGTTACCAAGGGTGGCCTCTCCCAGCCAGACATATGCTACGAAGCTCCAAACAATTGAGAGCGAAGCAGTTCACCTCCTACTCAGAAAAATACAGTGAGGTTGTTCTTATCAACTCCGGATATCCAGGCCTTGGACTTGGGCAGAACTATAACCTAGTCTCTTCATACCTTTAGAATAAGAATTTATTGAATCTAGGGTGGCCTTAGTTCACAGTGGTTCTTCAGAAGTATAGACTTTGTCATTTTATTCAGGATAATGAGAAACAACAGTGACAACAAGAACAAAAGGAGTTGACCTGGCTGGTGTGGCTCAGTGGGTTGAATGCCAGCCTGTGAACCAAAAGGTTGCCAGTTCAATTCCCAGTGAGGGCACGTGCCTGGGTTGCAGGCCAGGTCCCCAGTTGTGGATGTGCCAGAGGAAACCAATCAATGTTTCTCTCACACATCAATGTTTCTCACCCTTCCTCCCTCCTTTCCCCTCTCTCTAAAAAATAAATAAAATATTTAAAAAATAAAGAGAATACAAAGAACCATCGTGAGACTTGGTGGCATTTGGGACTCATTTCATCCCTAAATGCCTTGGGTAGAAGGATGAAATGCATAACAAAGTGGATTTGTGTTCTGGTGACATTTGAAACATTTTTGAAATATTATAGACAATATTATAATATTATAGAAAATATTATGAAGAATTAAAAGAACTTATTCATATTGGCATCACCCACAAGTGGCATCTGTTGCTTTTCTACAACATACGATATGTTATACAATGAACTGTTGAGAGATAGATCAATTGATTGATCTCATGGGAATATTTTTAATGTAGCTAATTCTACATTAATAACCCTGTTCTAAACCTCCTCTAATTAAAGAAAAAATATTAAGAAGTATACTATTTATGAGTGACTTGGAAGCAATTGTTTTACATGAAGGAATGTTAAAGGTATCAAAGATATTATATGATACCTATTTTCCCATGAGACAGAATTTCTGGCTCTACTTCTCCAATGGAGAAAGAGTCTAGAAACAGTTTTTTTCCAATGACTGCATGGTAAAGTTCTAAGAACTTGTACCACTACTTAGCATAGCAACTAAGTGTATGTATGTTGATTCAGAATGAGGGACTCAGGGTACAGTTTGTAAGTTCTTGGGGAGATAGAGGGGTTAGAGACCAGTGAAAATTCTGAAGGCAAACTATTGTTTCACAATATGTCCTGTCGATCCAATTAAATACACACACGTGCACATACGTACCTGCATGCACACATATCAATTTAATGCCTACCGTGTGCCTTCAAAGTATACATTGTCCTTAGCTGAAAGATTTTCCAGAGAATGTTTCATTCTATATTCTGTATTTTTGCTACAGCTGCCTTTCTAAGATTTTACTGCTAAAAATAATCAAAATGAGAGCTTCCTTCAGTGTAAACAGAGAACCTTAAAAAAGATGACTTTTTAAGGTTCATTTAGTTGAAGAATGTTTGGATGACAAAAGTAGATGAAAAGGTCAAAGCAGGTGTCCTAGACCTTGGTTTAAAATATTTTTTAAAAAGAGTTTGTTTTCTACTTAGAAAGCCATTTTCTATTCATTATACTGTATTTATCATGTGTAGAAAATGTAAAGGAAAATCATCTATAGTTGACAGCAGCTAGTTGTTCCTTCTGTGTGTTCAGGGTAGGGCAGAAGTTTTCTAGTTGTGAGTACATGAAACACAGAGTTTAGTCCGGTGTTGTTATTTTTTAATCATTGTATTACTTTTCATATGAACAACTGTAAACCTACTACTTTTGCCCTAACCTGTATTTTAACCAATTAGTTCATTAAAGCTGAGCTTGCTGTTTATTAGTAGGTACCTGCAGGGGCAACTGTGTTAAATGACCCAGGCTTCTGCCCTGGTAGCCTCCAGTTTTATGTCTGCGTTCAGGCCGACACAGAGTTAGGTTGTGAGGTGAAAGGAATCCCAGGCATTATGTTTGTCGCCCTAGAACAGTGGTTTTCCAAGTGTGGACCTCAGACCAGCAGCTTTGGTTCACCTGGCTGCTGGTTAGGAATGCAGAACCGTGGCCCTCATCCCCACCTGCTGCATATAAATAAATCTCTGAGAAAAGCCTGCTGCATATAAACCTCTGAGAAAAGGGCCCAGGAAAGAGTGTTTGAACAAGCTCTCCAGGTGATTTCAGTGCACATTCAAGTTTGAGAACCGATGCTGGAGAACACTTAACTAGCTAGTAATAGTCATGAATCCACAGAAAGACCTAGGGATAATGAGTTTGACGCTGTTTCATGTGACTCACACAGTGACTTGTACAGAAGTAGATACGTAGTAAATGCTTGCTTATCGGAAGAACTGACTCCTAAATTCTCCAATTTTCTAACCCTTTTCTCATATCATTTGGAACAGATACACCTAAATTTGTCCTTGAAACAAACAATTTATTTCCCCAAATTCTCTTTGGTCCCTACTAACAAGACTAAGTACCACAGACTCCTCGTCTCAATTTTCTTCATCGGAGGGCCTTCCTACTCACAGTGTGGGCAGCAGACCAGCAGCGTGGGCATCACTTGTCAGCTTGCTGGAAATGTAGAATCTCAAGCCCCACTCCAGACTTAATGAATCAGAACCTGTACTTTAACATGATCCCCGCCCTTAAGTAATGTATTTATGCATTAACATTTGACAAGCAATATTCTGGGAAGCCAGTTGCTACTCTTAATCCTGTTCATGCGATTTTTGTAATAAGTGCATTCTGGTATTAACACTATGTTCATGTGACACTCATTTATTCATTTATTCAACAGGTTATTTCTTGAGTACCTACTATGTGCAAAGAGGGGTGGTGTAGAAATACAAAGATGAAGACATGGTCTCAGACTCTTTGAGGAATGTATAGGTAATAAGGGAGCTAGTGTACATCAGTAGCTACATACCAAGAAGGATATGGTAAGAGTCTTCTGAATGGTCTAAGATATTTGCATTCAGAGAGGTCAGAGAATAATTCCTCCTACAATAGAAGAGGATAAATAAGTCATTCAATTTTTAAATTTGATTGTGGTATAAAAGTAAGTTTATAGTTCTAGCAATGACTTTAGAAGGTCTACGTCTCAAGAAAGACATGGCAGAATAGAATAGAAAGAGCATCTTCTTTGAAAACAGAGACCCCTGAGTTCAAATCCAGCCAGGTGTTCTTAGATTTTTCTGGAACTAACTTCCTCATCTACAAAAGAATATAGTACCTCTATTTCAGGGTTGTTCAGAGGATTAGTAGCAGTGCATATATAGATCCTACAACACTGTCTGGCACATATTAAGTACTAAGTGGTAGTATTATTGTTGCTGTTCCTGTTCCAAGATTTCTTGTGTCCTGTAGCCTATCTCCCTTGATCTCAGGAGCTACTTGAATGTGCTCACACTCAGGAGAGGCTGGATCTGGCCAACAGGCTCTGGCCGCTAGTTCTTAGTCATCACTCAGCAGTATTCTCTTCATAGTTCGGTCTTGAGTGCTACACAAGACCTGGAAGTTATTTACATCTCTGTGAAAATTACTTATTGATCTGCATAAAACAAAGAAGAAACATCTAGTTAATTTATTGTATACAATAGTATAGATCTGGTTACTTTGAAATAGCTTGAGTCTGGACTGAATAAGTGACTTTTCAGTAGGGCAATTGGCATGGTGCACACCTGGGCTCTGCTTCTCTTGCTCCATCTGGACCAATCTGGGTTTCAGCTCTCCTTGTGTCTGCAACCCCTGGAGCTGTCAGGCTGCAGACCTAGTGGTGAATCCTTCCCTATCCTTTCTTCTTTCTCCTTTTCCTTTTCCTCCCCCTCTACTTCCTTCTTTTTCTCCCCCCCCCCAAGAACTAAACCTTGTTCTAGCTACGTGCTGCCAAATGCATGACTAAATCAGCTTGACATATAAATGATAGAGCAGGCAAAATAGTTGTTGTCTAGTGCCTATCTCATAGTCCTTAAGAGGTCCTCATAATCTGTAACAGAAACCTGACAGTGTTTTTTTTTAATGTTCAAGACTCATAAAGTAGTAGATGTTGTGCCCTGCTAATTCTCTAGAGAAAAAAATGAGTGTCACACAGCCCAAAAGATTCTAAGGAACAAGAGGGCAAGGAAAAGATCCTGCCAATTACTCTTGAATAACAAGGTCTTAAAGCTCAGTGCCTGGGTCTCCAATGGATGGACCCACACAGAATGAGCTCTGCACAACCATAATTGTCATGAAGTTAGGGTGATCATATACCTGATTGCTCCTAAGTCTTTTAACAATTAAAGACATACTACTAATAATTGTTTATCTTAATAGTGATTACTGTAGTAATTATTAATCCAGGATGGTCCTGAGAAACCAGGATAGATAGCCATCCTACCTCAAGGCAAGCAAGAATAAGAATAAGATTTGGAGCCCTGGCTGGTGTTGCTCAGTGGGTTGAGTGCTGGACTGCAAACCAGAAGGTTGCCAGTTAGATTCCAGGTCAGGGCACATGCCTGGGTTGTGGGCCAGGTCCCTAGTAGGGGGCGAGCAAGAGCCAACTGATCTATGTTTCTGTCGTACATCAGTGTTTCTCTCCCTCTCTTTCTCCCTCCCTTTCTCTACCTCTAATAATAAATAAATAAATCTTTTTAAAAAAAAGAGTAAGATTTGGAGCAAAGGCACTAGTAGGTAAGGAAATATGGGCAAACGTTGTTCTGCATTTAGCAGACAATGTTTGATGAGATAAGTGTATTTATAAAATCTGCTCCCTCTGCTACAGCTTAGTAGGACTTTGGTAAAATGCTTAGCGCCATACCTCACCTCACTTACCCAGCATGCTCGGCTGCATTGAACGTAGCCTAGAATTGAGTCTCTGGCAGAGCACATCCATCAGCATTCACCTGGCTAAGGAGGTACAAAAGGGAAGCCTCTAAAACATTCCCTCAGCTTATCGAATCCTCCTTGAAATTCAGCTCATTAACACATTCAGTTAACTAATGCTAGCCATAGCCCATAGAAATACAAAGTTGCATATCAAAAAATACAGTGGGCTCAGCATACTCAGCAGGAGAGAGGGGCTGAGAGCCTCATTAGGACAGGATAGACAGACAGAAGAACCCCAAAGCATAGCTTCTGTGGTCTATAAACCTGTATAGCCTCTGAAGATGCCACTGTTCACAGCAAACACAGTAACTAGTGTCCATCATTGTGCTCTTGAGTCACTTAGAAAAAGTTGTAACTTAAGTAGAGAAACAGTGTAATGACATAGAAAAAACACTGACAGTGGAGCAGAAAGACCTGGGTTAGGGACCTAACTCTGCCATTCACTAGCTTTGTGATCTTGGATAAATTCTTTAATTCCTCCAAACATTATTGGCCTAGCATCATGTGCAGAATAGGGAGACTACCTGCCTAAGGGTGTTAGTGATGATGAAGAGTGACCATGCACTTAAAAGGTCCAGCGCTGTGCCTACCATATGGAAGCCACTCCATCAGTGGAAGTTATTATTCATAATAATAAAAAGTTTGGTATGTTTGATTTACAAAGAATGTTATCCTGAATGGCAAGAGACATTACAAGATTATCACTGTTGGGGATCTCCCCGCATGCGATGTTAACTGAGCCAGTTTAGGGCAGATTGTTGTGACTTTTCTTAGGCATAGAAATCAACCAGACACAGTCATGTGAGTAGGAAGAGGAATGTGAGTAGTAGATGCTCATGGACGGGCAGACCAGAAGGTGGTTGGGGGCAGGACAGAGGTGACACCTCAGGGGCTGAGTTCAAGTGGTAATAAAATACCGTGGACAACAAGGTCAGGACCTAGAATCCGGTGGCAGACCATTTGACCAGTGCATAAAATGTATTAAAAAATTAAAAGAAAGGGTTCTTTTGGTAAAAGATTAGGCTTTCAAATTTCTCAGAATAAAAAATATTTACAAATGAATTGCACTACCTTGAGATGCAGTGAATTTTCCATCGACAAAAAAGTATTCAGATATAACTGAAAAGCCTCTTGATATGGGCCTGGTTGAATGGATTTAAGCATTGGCTGGAAAACTGTTTCGAATCACTTTATGGTGGTCCTTTCCAGAGCTAAAACAATATTTGAATTATGTGGAGTAATTTAGAGATTAATAAAAATGCTAAGTAAATGAGATGCTATTGAAATAGCATATGTTTTAGAATATAGAGTGAATGCAAGTTAAAGACATTTGTAAAATATTAAAAACATATACAAGAGAAAATAATCATGATTCCACTGTTTCAGAGATAATAATCACAAACATTTTTTTAGTCTATCTTCCATAGGATTTCCCACCAAAGTCAAAAATATATTGTACATACAATTTTATCCTACACTTTTTATTTTATTATATCATAATCATTTTTTGTCATCGAAAATGTTTTAGGGATAAGTAACTAAATAAAATTTATTTAAAAAAATAACAATAAAATAATTAAAAAACAAAAAAAATGTTTTAGGAAGCATTTTAAAGTTACAAAATAGCCCTGGCTGGTGTGGCTCTGTGGATCGAGTGCTGGCCTGCAAACCAAAGGGTAACGAGTTCAATTCCCAGTCAGGGCATATACCTCGTTTGTGAGCCAGGTCCCTAGTAGGGAGCATGGGAGAGGCAACCACACACTGATGTTTCTCTCCCTCTCTTCCCCTCTCTCTAAAAATAAATAAATAAAGTCTTTAAAAATAAATTTACAAAATATTACAGTCTAGTCATTTTTAAATTTGTCTTAGCTACTTGCTTTAGCTACAAAGCAATGCATTAGTAGATGCAATTGATCTGGAATCACTGGCTTGGCCAATATGTTTTTTTAAGAAAAGGAAAATATCTATTTCTATTGTTTTCTTTCCTCTTTTAAAACAAATTAAATCCTCACCCAAGGATATATTTATTGATTTCAGAAAGAGAGAAGAAGGGAGAGAAAGAGCAAGAGAGAGACATCAATGTGAGAGAAACATCTATCGGTTGCCTCTTGTACATGCCCTGACTGGGAATCAAACCAACCACCTTTTGGTGTACAAGATGATGCTCCAACTAACTTAGCCACCAGGCTAGGGCTCCCCTTTTCTATTGTGATAAAATGCCCATAACACTGACCATAACTGACACTTAACACATTCACAGCCTTGAACAGTTTGCCAGTATGTTTTCTGGCCACTTTTCCCAAAGATAGTCAAATATAATGTACAGAAAAAGTACATGTTACTGGCCTGGAAATGCCTTTCATGAAAAAGGAAAAATAACTTCTTCATTCTCAAATTTCCTGAGGAAGTCATTGGGTCAATCACCGAGTTATAACCACCTCAAATCTCTCTAGGCATATATTCATGCCTATTAAAACTTCAGTTGCCTACATTTGTATAGTCAGGAGGAGGAGAGCTGAGAGGGAACTAACACTCAAGGAGTCCTGTTAGAGTTCATGCACTGTGAAAGATGGTTAATGTAAATTACATTAAGGAGTCATCACAATGACTACAAGTTATAACTATTGTTCTCCATATTACAGATGAGGAAACTGAGGTTTGGAGATGTAATTTGCCTAAATGTACACAGCTGGAAAGTGGCAGAGATGGGACTCAAACTCAAATCTACCTGATCCCCAAGTTCCTTGCCCTTTTCATTATATCACACTATATTGTTGTTATACATGTATAATAATATCCTACGAGAACAAGATCCTTTGAAAGTTACAGCAGAAATTCCAATAACCACCTAGATAGAAAATTGTTAAGTCTACAAACCAGGGAATCCACTTTCTGCAGCTGTTCTTGGTGTTTGATATCATTCTAACATTTCATCCTCCTCTATCGCTATCAGTTTATCGCCTGGATCTCTCAGCATCCCTGAAAGGTTTATTCTGAATGGACTAGGCATTGGCATTCTCAGTTCCATGCCAAAACACACACAGGCTTGTTGACCCAACAAGAAAGTGCTTGTAGAGCAGCTTTACATAAACTGAAATCACAGATCTCAAACGCTTTCTCTCTTCTGTCACAGCTTTTTTTTTAATCTGACAATAAATGTACACAGACTATCAAGAAGAAAGGGAAAAAATGTTTTTCATAGGAAAAGTCTCTAGAATTTAGTGAGAGAAATAAGCAATGAGAAGCAGAGTCTTGTGTTCAATCTCTTCCCATCTAAAGTCTTGTTTTTAATTGCTTGTGTTCTTGGGTTTTCTTTGATGCTTAATTTCTCATTTACAACACAGAAATAATTTAAAAGGGTGGCTCTGGAACACATAAAATTATATTCATAGAGCACTTTGCTTTGAGAAGGGTTAGAAAGTCACACATGTAAGTATGGAGCCCCTAACACTGTGCTTCAGCACAAGCAAAGCCCAATTAGTACTGAACTACTGAACAGGGACCAGCTACCTTGTGAGCGTAGTTCTGTTATCAGAGCAGCCCTGAACGGATTAGTGTGTTGTGGCAGCTGAGTTCAACTTCCTTGACACTAGTGTAGCTGGGCTGTAGGAATGTTCTATAATTCACTATTATCGGACGCCACTAAACTTCTCAATACATTGCATATTAAACAGGTTGTATATTTCTGCCATTCTACTTCTCTGCTCCTAACACTTTTGTACAGAGGTCTCTTTCTGCCTCCCCTGCTCTTACCTTCCTTTCACTGCACCCCTCACTCCCATTGCACCCATGCTCCCTGCAGCACTGTGTGACCTTCCTGAAATAGTACTGACCTTCTTAGGGAAAAAGAAAAAGAGCTAGCAAACACTGTAAACCTTAGCGGGGAATCCTTCCTATGTGACCACAATTGACATCTCTACTACTTAGTCTAAGCAGATATGATCAATTTTAAGTTAACCTTCCACTTTTAAGTAGGGTCAGAGTTGCCCACTCCTGAATCAAGTTCAGTGCTTTGGGTGGGGGGTTCAACACGTGTCCACAAAGCAAAAACTCTTATTTTCAGAGTGACATTTATCTGCCCAGACAAAATTAACTCCATCAGCAGGAACAAGTTTACAGAACAATGACTGTGTGGATTCACAATGAAATCTCCATTACAATCTTGAATCTTCCAGAGCCTTTTAACCAACAAACCTGTGAAGGATTAAACTTCTCTTTCCCTCCTTCTCTGCTTCCTCCCCTATCCACCCCAAAGTGATGTCGATATTCAGTGTGACCGTTTTCTTGTTCCGCATGTTAGAGTAGTACAAAGGCTGCTGGACACCACTTCAGTCTTGCAGTGCACGAGGAGGACAGACACACAAGAAAAAGAGGAGTGTCAGAGAGTTTATCAAGATGTGAATACTAGTAATGATTTATTATAACCAAAGATTTATTGTAACCAAAAGCATTAGGTATAATGAGAAAGAGAAAGCCTCTAAGGATTGCCATGAATGACATCATGACAGGCTGGTGGGACACTCAGTGCTCCCCAAGTCACTACTCCCACCTGGGGCTATAGGTTCACTTTTCTAGGGCGTGACTACAGAATATAAAAAGCCAGCTTGTGGAATAGTTTGAGTGAAGTAAATTTTTAACAAAAAAAATTATTGAAACCTATCCTTTAGACAATGTGGGACATATCTATCAAAATTATAAATACATATACCTTTAATATAATAATTCTGCATCTACAAATTTGTTCTAACAAAATACATATATATGGAATCACATATATAGAAAATTATTTATGGCATCATTCTAATAACAAAACATTGAAAATAAATGTTCATTAATAAAGAAGTATTTAAATAAGTTGTAGATCTGTGTAGCAGAACATGAAGCCATAAAAAAGAATGAAGAAGCTCTATATGAATTGGTATAGATAGCTCTAGAAGAGCTAAATTTAAATTAGCTATTAAATTTTAACAACATAATTTTTTCTGGAAAACTACAGAAGAAATTCACATCAATTGCGAGGAAGGGAATTAGGTGACTAGAGTCCCAAGATGAGAGAGTTTTTCCATGTTTTGAATTTTGAACTATAGGAAATAGTTCAGTCAGTTAGATCAAAACAATTGACATACAAGAGGCCTCAAAAGTAAAACTTTGTAGCCCTGACTGGTGTGGCTCAGCTGGTTGAGTGTCATCCTACAAAGCAAAAGATCATAGGTGCTAGTCCTGGTTAAGGCACTTGTCTGAGTTGTGAGCCTGGTCCCCCTCACATGCTGAGGTTCCTCTCCCTCTCTTTCTTTCTTCCTTTCCCTCTCTTTAAACATAAGTAAATAAAACCTTTTTTAAGAAAGTAAAACATTACAATTCATGTATCTTTCAAGCTAGCATGCAACAGAAAAACTGATGAAAATATTCCTTTTATAAATGTTCTCATAGTCCAAGATAAAAAAAAATTAGTAAAAAAAGATAAGTAGGCATATCAACAATAAAAAGGGTTTAATTATATAGCTTATATTGTGTGCATTATACAGACACAATGAAAGACAATTTAATTTATTGTCTTTCACATAGTTATAATACCATGTAGACGTCATTATTTATTTTATCAATTAGGAGAACAACAATCATTCTTTATTCTTTTAAATGTATTGTACACACCTACACAGCACCAAGCACCAGGTTGGATTCCGGAAATTCTGTATTGAGCAAGACAGACATGGTCTCTGACCTCCTAGACAGTTCTGGTACTTTAGCTATTAAGACAGAAAAAGTTCCTTTTTCAGAATGATATAGGCAACACTCAATAGTTGCTTTCCCAGCTCAGTAAAATAATAAACATTCAAATGTGAAATGAAAACATCTGGAGCAGCTGGATACAATTTAACTTTACATGAGAAAAATCCTCAGACATAGATTACTTCCCTGCACACGCGCACAAACGCACACACATGCACACACACGCCAGTAACTCCTGCCGAGGAGACTCAGTGCGAATGGGCAGAGTGGGAATCGACTCTGCTCTTCCTCGCCTCTCCAACTCCGTCCTGTACTGCGCACCCTCCGCAGCCCAGAAAGAGGAAAACACAGAAGTGGTCTTAACAAGGTCCCATAATTGGGTTGGATTAAATGATAGTTTGCTGGATATAAGCTGTTTGTGTGATATGTGCTCTACTTTTGGAGAATCTAGAATCATATTGCTTAAAACTTGTGGGAAAATTATTGTGCCGTCTGTATTAGGATTCATTCACATCCTTTTTCTTTTTAATTGAGTTTAAACAGACAGGCAATCATAAATCTCCCCAAACTAGCCAAGCATACTCTGGTGAATGGTGACATGGGGGTAGTCGTGAAGGGAGAATAGGGCAAAGGTGGTGAGAACAATTTCATTTCGAGTGCCTCCTTCACACACGGGAGAGACCCTCCTTTGAAACAAGATGATTTCCCACCTGAGACAACCATATCCAGGGGATGAGAGCAGTCCCGATGAGGGACTTCACAGAAGGCATGGATGGCCAATTAATGTACATTCCATTCAAGACTGAGTAAATCACAGGAAGGAGACTCACTGCCAGGAAATACCTGGACTGCAAAGATGGAAGAACAGCATAATTGCAAATATTGATAGAATATCAGGAACATGTCAAACAGCTAAACTGGTCTCATCACTGGTAATTTGATCAAGTGGATTTCTGTCCTTGCTTCCACGATTCTTTTGTGCAATTACTGCACACACACACTTCTGCAGGTATGCACACGTTTCACAAGCAATAGCCTTAGAGAAACAATATCTACATTGCAACCCAAGTTCCTCTGCTGAATGAGAGAGATCATTTTCTAAATGGTCTTTTTTTTTGGAAGCTTTAATTATGCATAGAAAAGGAAATAGCCTCTATTATATTACTGCATTTCTTTTGGCTACTAGAGTAGTGGGTATGATTTGAAGCAACTGTTACGTCACTAACTTTACACTATAAAGAATTCCGAACTGTCTCATGGTCTGCAAGACCACACACTTGCAAATGTCTTGCACGCACAATAGGAAGAGTGAGTGCTGTATCTCATGCATTGAGACGGGTGGGGGCGGGGGGCTGCATGGCCATAAATATATGCTCATGTGGAGATGAACTGGTAAGAACAAATTTACTGTTGAAAATTCTAATATTCCACAGAAATAATCCTGTGTTGTCTACTTATCACATATATATTGAGCTCCAAAATGTTTTGCTTATAAGAACCATATCGATTTTTGTGTATTTAAAGATTGAAACACTAAGGTGCAGATGCAATTCTCGTCCAACAACAGTCCACCAAGTGGCATGTATCTTATGTGTTAGGGAGAAACTAACTCTTGTAAAGACAAATGAAATCTAGATTATATATTTAAACATTCTTCAAAGAGTCCATCTGACAAAACAGTGAATTGTCATGAATCTCATTAATACATATTCCTTATCAAATTTTGACTGCCCGAGTAACTTCTAAGAAACAATAATAAACAATTTGTTTTTGGTAAGTACAAGCAACCTAAAAGTGTAGGTATCATGCAATGCAGTGAAGAATGTCAGTAAGATCTTTGACAATTTGGTTTTTTATGAACAGAAAAGATGATATAGATTGTCTTTGGAATCGTTTTTCAATTATATTACATGATGATTTTAAGTTGATAATGATTTTAGTTCCATAAATGTGTATGTGACTACAAATGAAATTCTTTTTTTTTTAACTTTTTTTTATTTATTTGTTTTTAGAGAGGGGAAGAGGGAGAGAGAAAGAGAGGGAGAGAAACATCAGTGTGTGGTTGCCTCTCATGTGTCCCCCACTGGGGACCTGGCCCGCAACTCAGGCATGTACCCTGACTGGGAATCGAACTGGCGATCCTGTGGTTTGCAGGCCTGTGCTCCAGCCATTGAGCTACACCAGCCAGGGCCAAATGAAATTCTTTACATAAAAAAAAAGTTCACTAAAGTTTTACAATTCCTAAGGGATTTAGGATCATCTTAAACCACAAATTCTCTAGTCTTTTTGTTATTACTTAAACCCCATAGTAGCAGGTGATGGCCAGTGCAAAATCTTTCCAAATGAATAATTCATCTATATCATAGTTGATAAAGCAATTGAAAGCAAATAAGATTATGTTGCCTAAGAGGCCTTCAAAAACCTGAGTTTATTAGCTTTTCTAAAATGTATCTCCTGCATGGCTCTCCACTGGTTTCCTAGCAGCTATCTTTTCTCCTTCTTTCATGTTCTCCATTCACCAAATATTTATGGAGCATCTATTGGGCAGCAGCAGAACCAAAACAACAAATGAGACAGTAAAAGATTTTGTAGTCCAGGTTTAATTCCCTTTGGGCCCTCACGAATCACCAGCTACGCACTGATACCATGAATGTAACCTAATTCATGAAGCTTACAAAAATAACAATTCTCCTCTCTCAAATCCTATATTTAGTTAACTAAAGAGAAAATCCCATTTTTTCAAGCCAACCTATAAAATAACCGCAGAGGCACAGCAAATAGCCTCTCTGTCATTAGCTCCTGTCTTAGCCCATCCATCCCAGGCCAGCACCCTCCACATTTCTTTAACTCCCTTGGGAATGCACCCCATCTGACATGTTGACCATTTGAATATCTATTCATTAGTTAATTTTTGTATATATAGTAGACTATATTGAACTCTTAATGTCTCTATGCCCTAATGATAAGTAAAATATTTAATAATTTATATGGGGGGTTTTGCTACTAATTTCTAAATTTTTTACTCTTTAGGTAGATGTTTTAATATTGTAAAAATATATATATATAGTATCTATCCCTGGCTGGTGTAGCTCAGTGGATTGAGCATAAGGTCCACGAGCCAAAGGATCACAGTTTGATTCCCAGTCAGGGCACATGCCTGGGTTGCAGGCCAGTTCCCAGCAGGGGATGCAGAAGAGGCAGCTACACATTGATGTTTCTCTCCCTCTCTCCTTCCCTTCCCCATTAAAGATAAATAACTAAACTCTTAAAAGATCTACAGAGAGAGTACCTAAATTTCTGGATTTCAAAACCAATAAAACTTCCAAAAAACTACAGACATTTATAGAAACTGCCACTGAAAAGATGTTAAAAACAATCTGTCACCACCATTATGTAATAAAAATGAACTTTTTCATATTTGAAAGAAATAACAATTTCAGTGTAACAGATAGTCCTAACTTAAAATGGATCAATGTAATAAAGAAAAATTCACCATGTTGTTCCAATATTCCTATTTCACCATAAACGGGGGGAAATTTAATCATAAATGACTACTTAGGAACCACTGATAATAATGCTGCCAAGTCTAGACATACCAATTATTTTAGGAATTTCATTTGAAAGGTATTTGTGAAAATTTTGCTGCCTTTATTTTGTGTTTTGTTTGTTTGTTTGTTAAAAGACTTTATTTATTTTTACAGGGGGGAGGGAGAGAGAGAGGGAGAGAAACATCAATGTGTGGTTGCCTCTCACATGGCCCCTACTGGGACCGGGCCCACAACCCAGGCATATGCCCTGACTGGGAATTGAACCGGTGACCTTTTGGTTTGCAGGCCTGTGCTCAGTCCACTGAACCACACCAGCCAGGGTATGCTGCCTTTATTTTGGACTAAATAAGCTATTATTAGGTTTTGCTGACTAACATAAGTTCTTAAGACTTAAAAAAATATATTTACCTTTGTTTATAGGTGAGGTGTTAATATAATGATTTTAGAAATGAGGAAATTTATCCTATTCTGAAAAAGCAACTTCTAAGAGCTTCCAACACTTCTCAGGATTTTTTCAACTGTGTGGGAGAACTTTGAAGATCTGGTATAGTTGTATCTAAGAACTCAGGTCAAGCCTGTAGGCGGTAATAAAACATCTGTGACCTGTTCAATACTGTAGTCTGACTCACGTGCACTTTCAGAAACGTGATCCAGATGTCAAAACCACAAGTTTCCACAACATTCTCAGGGAGGCAAACAATATAACTTTTCTGTTACAAATGAAAAATGGGGTGTGGGGAGGGAAGGACAACCTTTGACAGACTACTCCATAGCCATGTTCCCACTCTTCCCATGTGTGAATGGGAGGCAATCGCTGTGAGGGGATTCTCGTTGCAACCATATGTGAAAATAGAGCGTGACACCTCCGCATCTGAAATGATGCTGTTCCCAGATATTTCTGCACAACACAGTAAAGATGAAAATGGATTCTGCCCCTATTTGAATTATTTCTGATTTTTCTTCTAAGTACAAAGGTTCACCTCCTACTTTTCCATAAATAAATTTGTTTTGAAATAAAAATGAACAAATTTGTTCTCATATATAGAGTAAATTTAGGACAATATTGGCCTTAATTCATTAGTTATTGAATTTAAGAGTCTGTAGCATAATAATTCTTACTTAGAAAAACAATGAACAATTTAATAATGGAAGTGCTATGTCAAAAATGATGACTACAATTATATCATTTATAAATATGTATTTTTATCAAACACCTGCCTTTTCATTATGAAAGCTCTCTTAAACGTAGTCAACCAATGTTTTGTATCAAAACATGTATATGCCCATAAAGACATATGTAGAATTGTAAAATGCTTCATCAAATAAACTGAATTGCAGCTTTTCTCTGTTTTACAATTATATGTCAGAAATTTGACACCAGATGAATGTATTCTGAACCTTTGTTGCCAATAATAAAAAAAATAGAGAAAATTTATGGCAATTATAGTGTATGATTAAAGGAGTTTATAATACTGTGTCTTATGTGTAATAATTTATGAGTTTAAGTGAGAAAACAATGAAGCTTATTATTCTATTAGTCACATATATTACATTTATATTATGTTATGTTATATTAGTATTTTGATTTACTGACTCTGAGTTTTTATGAGATATTTTCTTTCTGACCAACCAGTTGACCAATATGGGAAAATTCAGTGTGCACATTCAGAAATCGATAAATCAATTATAAAAATCTCAAACTCTGAAACTTGTCTCAGAATTCAGCAATCCAGCTTCTTCTGTCCATCTTCACAAAGCTTTGAATAAAATTTTCAGTTTTTAATCAGTTTATTTGGTATAACATAGAACCTGTTTTTTTTTTTTAATAAAAGAAACTGGACATGATTCTGAACCCCCAGGATCTCATACAGGTATCTGTCCATTCTCATAGAGTAGTTCTGTCTTCCAGCATTTTTACTCATGTCTGGGTGTTGAACACAAGGGGAAGCTCATGTTTATGAAAATGAAAAGAAAAGGAAGGGTAGTATTTCAGGGATAGTGAAACTAAAAGAGGAATTTAACTGAAAGTGTACCGTTACCAGAAAGTCAACCTCATAGTAAAGTGGTGTCATTGTCTATTTGTTCCATTCACTCAATAAATATGTACTAGGTAACTGCTGAAAATAAGACACTATTAGGGGTATAATTTCAATTTCACTTCAGCAGAAAATAGATGAATTCTTTTTCTTCCCATTTTCAATCTTAGTAACTGCAAAGAAGAAATTTAGCCCTGGCTGGTGTAGTTCAGTGGATTGAGCTCGGTCCTGCGAACCACACGATCGCAGTTCGATTCCCAGTGAGGTCACGTGCCTGGGTTGCCGGCCAGTTCCCAGCAGGGGACACACGAGAGGCAACCATACACTGATATTTCTCTTCTTCTCTCCTTCCCTTCCCCTGTAAAGATAAATAAATAAAATCTTTTTAAAAATTAAAAAAAGAAGGGACTTCCGCCAAGATGGAGACGTAGGTGGAGGAACGACCTCGCCTCTGTGCACAACCATATCTAAGAACAACTATTTTTAACAGCAGTCACAACCAAGCCACACGAAAAATCGACAATATGGAGTCCAAAGGACAACTAGATACTCAGCTGGACCGGTACGAGGAGCGAGGCCAGCAGTGGAGCAGGTTAGCAAGAAAAAATTCCCGGGGCAGTGCGCGCAGGCGGCAACCGAGGGCGCTGATCGCGGCGAGCTGGCTGCCGGAGCGCACAGGGAAGAGGCGCGGCGGTCGGTCGTCGGTGGTCGCGCGCATTTACGTGCAGAGAAGCCAGTGAGAAGGGAAGCCAGCGCGGGGCAGCAGGCTCGCACAATTCCGATCAGATAAACCCCAGGCATGCGGAGTGACTGGATGCGCTGGGCTAGCGGAGGGGACCGCCATTGCTCCCTCTCTGACCACGCCCCCACACACAGCATCACAAACCAGCGACCTGGGTCTCCCCGTCCTGGTAAATAACTAAGGCTTCGCTCCGCTCACTTAACAGCACAAATAGACCAAAAATGGCTCTAGGACAACTCAGAGCCCCAGAACCGATAGACCTAAGTGATGAAGAAATAGCCAGTCTTTCAGATGCACAGTTCAAAACACTGGTTATCAGGATCCTTACAGAACTGGTGGATTTTAGTCACAAATTAGAGAAACATATGGAAGCTAAACTAATTGAAATGAATGGTGATACAAAGAATACCAATAGTAATGGAAAGAAAATTGGGACTCAAATCAAGGGAGTGGACCAGAAGGAAGAAAAAAATGATCAAACAAAAAGGAATGAAGAAATAAGAATTCAGAAAAATGAGGAGAAGCTTAGGAACCTCCAGGACATCTTTAAACGTTCCAACATTCGAATTATAGGGGTACCAGAAGGGGGAAAGGAACAGCCACCAGTGGAAAACTTATTTGAACAATTAATAAAGGAGAATTTCCCCAATCTGGCAAAGGAAATAGACTTCCAAGAAATCCAGGAAGCTCAGAGAGTCCCAAAGAAGTTGGACCCAAGAAGGAACACACCAAGGCACATCATCATTACATTAGCCAAGATTAAAATGAAGGAGAGAATCCTAGAGGCAGCAAGAGATAAGGGGACAGTCACCTACAAAGGAGTTCCCATCAGACTGTCAGCTGATTTCTCAAAAGAGACCTTACAGGCAAGAAGGGGCTGAAAAGAGGTATTCCAAGTCATGAAAACCAAAGATCTACAACCAAGATTGCTCTACCCAGCAAAACTTTCATTTAGAATGGAAGGACAGATAAAGTGCTTCTCAGATAAGACCAAATTCAAGGAGTTCATCATCACCAAGCCCTTATTATATGAAATGTTAAAGGGACTTACCTAAGAAAAAGAAGATAAAAAAGATGAACAGTGAAAGGACAGCAAACTCACAGTTATTAACAACCACACCTAAAACAAAAGCAAACTAAGAGGACAGCTAGATCAGGAGCAGAACCATAGAAATGAAGATCTCATGGAGGGTTAGCAACAGGGGAGTGGGACGAGAGGAAGGGGGGAGAAGGTACCGAAAATAAGTAGCATAGACAGTAGATAGAAAATAGATAGGGGGGAGGGTAAGAATAGCAGGGGAAATACAGAATCTAAAGAATTTGAGACACGTGTTCATGAACTAAAGGGGGGGAAATGGTGGGGGAGGGGTATACAGGGTGGAGGGGAATGGAGGGGGGAATAGAGCACATGTAATGGCATAATCAATAAAAAAAAGTTAAAAAAAATTAAAAAAAGAAATTTAGTACTTGCCAGATAGTATAAAAAAATTTTTAATTCTTTTTTTTTAAAGATTTTATTTATTTACCTTTGGGGGGAAGGGAAGGAGAGAGGGAGAGAAACATCAATGTATGGTTGCCTTTTGTGTGTCCGCTGCTGGGAACTGGCCTGCAGGGAACCGGCCTGCAACCCAGACATGTGCCCTGACTGGAAATCGAACCGCAATTGTCTGGTTTGCAGGCCCGTGCTCAATCCACTGAGCTACACCAGCCAGGGCCTAAAATTTTAATTCTTCAAAAATTTGAATGGATAATATATACAAAAATTTCAAAATAAAATGTATGGAGATGGATGTACAATGAAAAGTCTCCCTCCTATTCTTGACCCGTGTGCCCCATAACCACTAAATCCTTCAATAACTGTTGAGCCATTGTTAATAGTGCCCTACTCATGGACAGTTAGTCATTTCTAAACTTTTGTAAGTATCGCCAGTACCAAAAAAGAAAAAAGAAATCCGACTTGGTTTAAATATCATTTAACATAAATACATATGCAAGTCCATCTACCGGAAAAACTCCAAGAAGTGGAATTGCTGGGACAATGGGTAATTTGTAATTTTGATAGATATTTCTAAGTTGCCCTCCATAGGGTGGAACCAATTCATACTCCTACAAGCAGTATACAAGGATACTGCTTGCAGTATCTTTTTCTTTACAGTCTTGCCAATGTATTGTCAAATTTAAAGATTGTGTCACTTCAATAAGTGAGAAATAACATTTCATTGTAACTGTAATTTGCACATATGAAGAGTAAGGTTGAGCATTTTCCATATGTTAAAGAACCATTCATATTTTTTCTATGAAATATTTGTTTATATGTTTCATCCTTATTCTTTTGTATCTAGGATTTCTTTATGTATATATATTAAGGAGGTTAGTCCTTCGTTTGATATAAGTTTCATATATTTGTCTCTTGACTTCATGGTATGTGATTTTTGTCATGCAGAAATGCTTTTATTTTAAAATAAAAGCTTATTTTATTTTAAAGATTACAAATTTTAAATATAATTTCTGAGGTCATTGTTGAAAATACTTTCCCCACTCAAACATTCAAAGGCAAAAATAAGTTCTGACATGGAGATTTCTAAAACACAGTAAGATTTAGAAAATACAACCTGAATCTCTCTTTCTCTCTCTCTCTGCCCTTCCCCCACCTGGCGCCCTCCCCCACCACACACATTCTCTCTTTCCTGTTCCTCCTTCTGCTTCTTGGCCCTTCTCTTAAGTGTTGTTTTGGGCCTCCGGGAGAAGTGCAGCTCTCCTAATTCATGAATTTAAGAAATGGGAAGACATGGATGCTGGGGAAGTGTTTATGAACTCAAGTGACATTTCTCAAGACAGATGGCACCACACATATCAAGGTATTGACGCAAACTGTTGTCATTCACTCCTGTGCAGGGAGGGAGTTTCACTTAAGACTGTCCTCGATGAATCAGTAGAAATTAGAAATTTTATTGTATTTCAAACCTTGAATACAAGTCATTCTCATATTTTGTTACAAAATGGGAAGTATGTGTAAAGCACATCTGCTACACTCTGAACAAGGGCCAGGGGTACCTCATCATACTCTGGGTGCAGTTGAGTTGCAAGCTGAACTTCTAGCTCCTTTTTTTTTTAATGGAACACCATTTTTATTTGAAAGAACAATTAGCAAAAAATATGATTTATTCAGACTTGGGAATTTGATATTTTCTCAAAAATAAACAAAAAGTGAGTCTGTTACCTCAAGGCAGAAAAAATGACATTATTACTGTCAAAGGTAACTTTCAATTAAAAATTAGAGTTTTGGAAAACTTGTATCCACCACTGTGAGCTTTACAGCTTCCCAACACCTAAGGATTTCCCTGATGAGATCAGTATTCTGTATAATTAGCAAATGTGATTTTGTAAATATTGTATAATAATATGTATAACTCAATGAACTGATATTTTACAATTGACCAATGCATGAATTTACAAAATCACACATGGGTAAAAGATCCATCAAGGTACAAGATGTGCCAATAGATTTTAATAAAGTGAACTACAGAAAGTTTCAGATTTCACATTGAGAATCACCTTCGAGAAACTACCACGTGTTGAACTTTAGTGCAGTATCAAAGAAAAATATCCACAATTATCTGAAAAGGCTGTTAAAATAGTCCTTACTTTTCCAACTACATGTCAGTGTGAAAGTGTTTTTTCTAGATATACTTCAATCAAAACAACATTTCAGAAAAGATGAATGCAGCTGTCCTTCATTAAGTCAGACATTAAAGAGATTCGAACACATGTAAAATGATGCCACTCATTTCACTAATTGTATGTGTTACAAAATATAATTATTTTATAATTATATTGCATTTTATTTTATAATTATTTTTTAAATGTTAACCATTTATGGGTTTGTTTTTATTTTTAGATTATTAAATACTTTAAAGTTTAATTTTTAATATGGTAAATAACAGAAGCTCTTTGGAACCCTCTATAATTTTAAGAGTATAAAGGGACCCTGAGACCAAAATGTTTGAGTTTCTCTCTCGATCACTGAAACTTCATCAGTCAGGGAATCCATGCAAACACCCTGAATGTTTTCTGGACACATAACTATAATTTTACTTCTGGCTGAAATACCATGTGGGTCTCTCAGAAATGAATAGGAGTAGAGTAGATACCCCAAGAATGCATAGTACAAAAAAATGTTTCATTGGTTTTTTTAATTACAAAATGAGATATTACAGCCCTGGCTGGCATAGTTCAGTGGATTGAGTGCGGGCCTGCGAACTAAGCGAACTAAGGAATTACAGTTCAATTCCCAGTCGGGGCACATGCCTGGGTTGCAGGCCAGTTCCCAGCAGAGGGCACACAGGAGGCAACTATACATTGATATTTCTCTCCCTCTCTCCTACCCTTCCTCTCTAAAGATAAATGAATGAGATATTACAAAGATAGTGGTTGCAGCAAAAGATTGAAAACCACCTAAATTTTTGGTTGGTGGTGGTGATTGTTTTTGTTGTTAGTTTTTGAACCTCAGTTGCGCTGACAAGAGGTTGGTTTTGTTGTGGTCTCAGTATATCAGTATGTTGTCATCTTAGGTCCACGCACATTCCCTTTCCTTTGCTCTATTCTTCAAATTTTACTGCCACTTCCCTCCTCTAAGCACCACCCATTTTAAAGAGATCTGTATGTATATCTGAGAGTGTATAACATGAGAAAGTTGATATAGCTCTGTAAAGAAGTATGTGTGTTCTACTTAAACAGTATTTGTGCTATAACTCTCACCACGTTTCCCATTTTTTTCTCTCATGGTTTTGTTTTGTAAGTTTCTCTATGTTCAATTAGTTCATTGCTTCTTACTGCTGCATAGCATTTCCTAGTATGCATCTACTGTATCTTACGTGTTAAATAAATGTACTTATTGATTAACATTGGATACCTCGGATGCATCTCTCTACTTTCATTAGTGATACAAAAACATCCATGAATATGTCCTCACTCAAACTTGCTAGTTCTCTGGAAAAATATATCCATGAGTGGGATTGCTGTGTATACGACTTCTTTCTAGAGTGAGTATGTAATTTTTACCCCACCAGCAGCGCAAAAATCTCCACTGCCCATATCCTCTCCAGTACTTAGTTGTATCCACCTTTCCAATGTCCGCCATTCAAATACTTATAAAATAATATTTTATTATTGCTTTAATTTACATTTCACCTCTTTAGCAACTCTTCATATATTTGTTATTCATTCAAACCTATTCTGTGTACTCCTTGTCTAATCCTCTTATGAACCTTAAATTTTTCTCTTGGGTTTTCCATCTTTTTCTTATTGACTTAAGGAGTTCTTGCATATTCTAGATATTACCCCTTGCTGGTTTTAAATATTGCAAATGTAGTGGTGGGCAAAAGTAGGCTTACGGATGTGTGTAAAACACAGTTTATTCTTACATTATTACTTATTAATTATTGTATCATTTTCAATATGAACAACTGTAAACCTACTTCTGCTTATCCCTGTATTTTTTCCATCTAACATCTGTTTTTAGCTTTGTATATGGTATACTACATTGAACAAACCCTTTGATTTTGGTGTAGACAAGTCCAACCACTGTTTGTTTATTTATTTATTTATTTATTTATTTATTTATTTATTTATAGTTGGTGCTTTTGAGATTCTGTTTTTACAAACTTTCTCTACCCCTTGGTCACAGAGATTTTGTTTCACATTTTCTTCTATTATCTGTATAGAGTTATTGCTTACATTTAAATCTTTAACTTATCTGGAGCAAGGCTTTGTATAAGTTAGTCTTTATTTTTCTCCTTGTAATAAAACAGTTATCTTAATGTCATCTGCCAAACTATTTGTCCTTTTTTCAAGTGCTTTCCTATATAAGCCTCTATCATATAGCGAGTCCTTACATATATAAATTGAGAGCTATTTCTTAGCCCTCCACTCTTTCATTGGTCTATTTATATATTGCTGGGACAATAGTGTTATCATTAGCAGCAGCATGATTTACAATCTGTGTTAATATCTGGTAAGTGAGAATGACTAGTATTTGATTCATCTTTTTCTATGTACCTTCTTGTTTTACAAATTTTGGCACCTTTAGACATCCATTTAATTTTTAAATATTGTTGCATTTTTCAAAAATCCAGTTGTTTACACTGGAATTTCATTTACTTTGCATGTGTATTTGGAGATCATTGGTAACTTCACTGCGTTAATTCATACCAGCCAGGACCACAGTATCTCCCTCCATTACTCAAATCTTATTTAATGTCATTTTCTATTTTTCTACTAAAAAATGAGGATTTATTTTTTAAATAACATATTTTTATTGTAAGAATAGTTTGTCTGGCTCTGAGTGGTGTGTCAGTGGGTTGGATGTCATTCCATGAACCAAAAGGTCACTGGTTCAATTCCCAGTCAGGCCACATGCCTGGCTGTAGGCCAGGTCCCTGGCTGGGGGTGTGTGAGAGGCAACTGATTGATATTTATCTTGCACATTGATATTTCTCTCCTCTCTTTTCCCCTCCTTTCCCCTCTCTCTAAGAATATGTAAATAAAAAATCTTTTTTTAAAAAAGAACAATCTGTCTAAAAGGAACAGTTTTATGAGTTGATGTCTATATGTCTATTAATCTTGCTAAACCTTTGTTAGTACTCATAGTACATTGATTCAATGAGGTTTTCTGTATAAATAATTATAACATCTGCTAATAATGATTTTTATCTCTTCCAATTCTAATTTGCCTCATGCCTTTATCTGCCTTAAAAGATAGGACCTCTTTCTGAGTTCCAGAACTCGCTCCCTCTCCTCATCCTTTTGGGCCCAGGAATGTTAACCAGCCCTGCTGTTGTTACTGGGACACTACACTCATCTCTGCAGTTGGCCAACACCTTGTCGACATGTCTGTAAAGAGTCTTTTCATTGAACCATTCCCGACTGCCCTGAGTTGGATGTGCCGTCCATTCCCTCTGGGCATCCTGACTGGTATGCCATTATCTACTAGTGCCCAGATCTATCCCCTACCCCTCCAGACTAACAATTGCTAATAGTTTCGTGTGTATCCTCCCAAACACAGAAAGTATTTGTGATTTATATAACACAAAAACATGCAGATAAAACAGAAACTGTATTTTTTAAAGGAGAACTTTTTTAAAAAAGTGAACATTCCTGGTTACTATTGACCTCACCTCATTTTTAAACTTTAGTTTGGAGGTCTGGTGAAGGGATGAAGCAGAACAAACACACACACAAACAAAAACACCTCTGGAGACTACCAAGGAAAAGAGGGAGGGGCAGGGGGAGGAGCATAAAGGGGGTGAGCGGTGTTAGAAGAGGCTTGACCTGGGGTGGTGAACAGACAATACAATGTACAGTTCATGTGTTATATCATAGAATGGTATGCCTGAAACGTGTATAATTTTGCTAAATAATGCAATAAATTCAATGAAAAGGAATATTAAAAATGTACCATTCAAAAGTAAATTAATTAATTTTTTAAAAACTATTTTCTTGATCCCAGTATATCTCATAAGTCTTGTACTCCTTTCATCTTTTTGTACCTCTTTCTCCTCTTGTGGGCTCGTCCTAAGTTGAAGTGTCCAGGTTCTGTCCACAGCTCTCTTTGATCACCACCCTCTGTTTTTCTTTTTGAGACCTAGTCTCTGAGGAACTTCAATTATCATTGCAATGCAAATGATTCCAAAGTTTGTTTCCAGCTCTGACCTCTCTCCCAGGTGCCTGCATTTTCATTACTCTCTGATGGTTATCCCCAACCTGAAATGACTAACAGCAGTTCACATCCAACAGCATCAAAACCACATCTTTTCCCACTACACCAGTTTCCTCTTTCCATTCCCATTAGCCCCAGTCTTCTTGTCTCCCCAGTTCAAACCTGTGGTGCCATATTTGATTCCTTTTCACTACTTTCATCACTCCTGTTTGGAACAAATTTTAGCAGCTGTACTGTATGTACACCTGTCACCCACTACTCATCTCTGTCTTCTGGTCACCACAGCCAAAATGCAGGAGGATACTGCTATCCTGGAATCTCACGGCACCTCCCCACTCAGTCCCCACCACTCCCTCCTGTGCCACCTGGCCATCCAGCAGGTTGTCAGCCTAATCTTCCTAAGAAACACAGCATTTCTGTCTTCTGAATTAAAAGATAACTAACTACACAGTATTCCCTGAATTTTGGTCTAAACTTCATGGTTTGTATTCAGATATCTCTTGTATACCTTAACCTACACAAGGCTTCACCCCAATACTTATACCATGTTCCAGTCATGGAGTCTTGTGATGTGCTGTTTTCCTCACTTACCAAGTCTTCCTCGCATCTCTGCCGGTTTAAATTCTTCAAGCTGCAGCTCAAACCCCACTTCCCCAACATGCCTCCCTTGAGACATTAATCATATTCTGCTTTACATTATATTATATGTGTATGGTCATTTTGTTCACCAGATTTGAAGTCACCTGAAGGCAGGGACTATTTCTTACTTTATTTTACATTTTACATTTTTACTAATTAAATTTATAGGGATGACATTGGTTAATAAAAGGATTGATTGTATAGGTTTCACGTATAAAGTTCTATGATACATAATCTATATATTGCATCTTTTCAAGATCCATCCATGTTGTCACACATGGCGGTACTTCACTTTTCTTATAGCTGATTAGTATTCCATTAAATAGATGGACCACATCTTCTTTATCCAATCACCTATTAAGGGACACTTTGGTTGTTTCTATGTCTTGGCCACTGTGAATAATGAATGGAATAGTGGTGCGTATATCTTTGTGAATACATGTTTTCAATTTTTTTAAATTTTATTTAGTTATTTTTAA
Source organism: Artibeus jamaicensis (assembly GCF_021234435.1). Taxonomy (NCBI): domain Eukaryota; kingdom Metazoa; phylum Chordata; class Mammalia; order Chiroptera; family Phyllostomidae; genus Artibeus; species Artibeus jamaicensis. The sequence goes on along the minus strand of NW_026522046.1, from coordinate 8,409,458 downwards.
GTACAGTTTTTTGTCTATTTCTTCAAAATTTTTATGTAGACACTCAAAAGAGGGTTGCTGGGTCATATGATAACACTATTTTACTTTTTCAAGGAACCTCCATGCTGTTTTTCATAGTGGCTGTACCAGTTTAGATTTCTACCCACAGTGAATGAGGGTTCCTTTTTCTCCACAACCTCTCCCACGCTTGCTTGTCTTGTTGATACTAGTCATTTTAACAGGTGTTGGTAGTACCTCATTGTAGTTTGTATTTGCAGTTCCCTAATAGCTAATGACGTTGAGCATCTTTTCACATATCTGTTGGTTATTTGCATGTCTTCTTGGGAGAAGTATCCATTTAGAGCCTCTAACCATTTTTTTAATTGGATGGTTTGTTTTCTTGGTGTTAAGTTGTATGAGTTCTTTACACATTTTGGGCAGTAAACCCTCCTCAGAGCTGTCTTTGCAAGTACAGTGGCAGCCAGGGGCAGATCCCAGGTGTAGAGAAGCGAGCGGACACACTGAGGGTGAAAGGCAGTGGACTGAGGGCTGATTATGGTCACACATTCACAGGCAGATAAACCGGTGAAGGAGCGAGTGGTGAGACAGACTGAGCAGGCCCCAGTGGCCAAAAGTGGCAGAGAGGACCACCATTGTCCCTCTCTGACCCCGCCCCCACCTATAGCTTCACAAACCAGCGACCTGGGTGGCCCCGCCCTGGTGAACACCTTGTATGTAACAGGCACAAAGAGATCAAAACATGGCTCAAGAACAACTCAGAGCCCCAGAGCCGATAAACCTAAGTGATGAAGAAATAGCTAAACTTTTGGATGCACAGTTCAAAACACTGGTCATCAGGATGCTCACAGAACTGGTTGATTATAGTCACAAATTAGAGGAACATATGAAGGCTAAACTAATTGAAATGAATGGTAATGCATAGGAAACCAATAGTAATGGAAAGGAAACTGGGACTCAAATCAAAGGAGTGGACCAGAAGGAGGAAAAAAATGACCAAACAGAAAAGGACGAAGAAACAAGAATTCAAAAAAATGAGGAGAGGCTTAGGAACCTTCAGAACATCTTTAAACATTCCAACATCCGAATTATAAGGGTACCAGAAGGGGAAGAGGAACAGTCATGCGTGGAAACCTTATTTGAACAAATAATAAAAGAGAACTTCCCCAATCTGGCAAAAGAAATAGATTTCCAGGAAGTCCAGGAAGCTCAGAGAGTCCCAAAGAAGTTGGACTCAAGAAGGAACACACCAAGGCACATCATAATTACATTAGCCAAGATTAAAATGAGGAGAGAATCCTAGAAGCAGCAAGAGATAAGGGGACAGTCACCTACAAAAGAATTCCCATCAGACAGTCAGCTGATTTTTCAAAAGAGACCTTACAGGCAAGAAGGGGCTAGAAAGAAGTATTTCAAGTCATGAAATCCAAAGACACACATCCAAGATTGCTCTAACCAGCAATTATTTAGAATGGAAGGACAGATAAAGTGCTTCTCAGATAAGATCAAATTCAAGGAGTTCATCATCACCAAGCCCTTACTATATGAAATGTTAAAGGGACTTACCTAAGAAAAAGAAGATAAAAAAGTTGAACAGTGAAAGGACAGCAAACTCACAGTTATTAACAGCCACACCTAAAACAAAAGCAAACTAAGAGGACAGCTAGATCAGGAGCGGAACCATAGAAATGAAGATCATATGGAGGGTTAGCAACAGGGGAGTGGGAGAAGGAGAAGGGGAGAGAAGATACAGAAAATAAGTAGCATAGACGGTAGGTAGAAAATAGATAGGGGGGAGGGCAAGAATAGTATGGGAAACATAGAATCTAAAGAACTTGAGATACATAGTCATAAACTAAAGGGAGGAATGGTGGGGGAGGGGTATGCAGGGGGGAGGGGAATGAAGGGGGGAAATAGAACTGTAATGGCATAATCAATAAAATGTATTTTAAAAAAACAAAAAATAAATATGGTATGTACATTTGTCAAAATTTGACTGTGTTGTGACCAACTCATCTTAAAAGATAAGCTGTGGAGTGTTGTATAGTGTATAAAATAAAAAAACAACTTGTGGTTTCAAAGATGGAGTGATACAAGTGGCAATAGATCTGTTTACTATTTCAGTGTGAAGAAAAGATTTATCATCTTCTTTCCTTCCCCCTTCTCTTCCTTCCTCCCTCCCTCCCTTCCTTCCCTAACCTACCTTATGTGCCAGTCAGGCATTGGAAATATCATGTAGGATAAAGACATAAATCCTTCTTTAAAGAAGAGTCAGAATTATAGGGAAATGAGAGGAAAATAATGTAAATGTAAAGTTTGTGCCAGACCCAACAGTAACACAGGAAAAGAAGAAAATGACCCTTACAAATAAGTTTTATCCTTGAGAACTTTTGCTAATCTGGTTTCCTGTAGCTTACTATAAATATCGCCCACTGGACAAAAGCGGGGGTGGGGGGGGGAGAGAACGTGTTGTAAGACAAGCATTTAAGTAATTTATCCGGCTCCGTTTAGAAAACTTCAATTCATTTTGGCAACATGGTGAGATCAGTGGTCTCAAAGTTGAAGAAAAAGCAAACAGCACTGCAGGGCCTGAAAAAAATATGATTGTATTTAAAAGTGAATACTAGTTGACCTGACCAGTGTGGCTCAGTGGGTTGGAACACCAAAGATGGTCTAGGAGAGTAGGCCAGAAGGTCGCAGTCAGGGCATATACCCAGGTTGTGGGTTCAATCCCAGCCAGGGCGTGTTCCCTGGCCTGGATGTATGTGAGAAGGCAAGCCATCGATGTCTCTTTCTCTTTTTCCCCCACTTCCCTGTGTTTAAAAAAAGCAATGAAAAATGTCCTCGGGTGAGGATTAAAAAAATAGTGCTACTCGTTATTATTTTCTGTGGCCAGGAGGAAAAAATATTTGTTTACTTCAGGCTTTAACAACATACTTACCTACCTTATATTTCTTATCTCTGAGCTAAAGAAATCATTTTAATTTTGAGTAAAGCCACAAAGCATAATTTATCCAAATACTTATTTAATTAATTGCTTATTTACTTGGCTCTCTCCTCGCTAGATTGTGAACTTCTAAGACAAAGACATTTCCTATTCATCTTTACATCTAATGCCTAAGCACAATTCCTGGCACAGAGCAGATAATAACTACTTGTTAAATGAAGAATGTAAACACAGACTTTTAGATCCTTACCAGCTCTTAATATTCAAATTATCTAATGCTCATCATTTATACCTTTTTCTTATTCTCATTCTACTTTACAAAAACAAGAACAGGGGAGGGTTTTCAAACAGCTTAATAAGTAGTATATGAATGGGTGTTTCAACAGACTAAAGCTTCATGACTTGCCAGGGAAGGTCAATGAGAGAGAGAGAAAGAAAGAGAACCTTATTAATATTTCAATTCAAAATTGTATATTTTCCAAAAATGTTCTTCTTGCTAGATATCTGTGAGATGACTTGAGCAAATAGAAAACTGCAGATATGGCCCTAAACTTCACTTAAAACGACTGTATTTATTATTTTTATTTTTCACCTCACTTTTGCTATAGTTGCTGTGAACAGCTTGGAACGTATGAAATATGCTAAGCAACAAACACAGCCCATACCTGAAGAGTTAGCAGTAGAAAGGCACAACTAGGTACAATGGGCTTAAAACCCTCTTAAGAACAGCCTTTTGCTGCATAGATGCCAGGCAAGACAGTATGTGGCAGGAAAAGAGTTGGGGAAACTGCTTTAAAAACCTATTAACTAGGAATGTGAAAAAGCAGGGAACAATTGGGAAAGGAAGGAGGTGCTCACTGCTTAAAAGGCTTTTAAATGTGACCACATTTTTGTTGGCTTTTTGCCTGCAACATAAAATGAGGTGGGGGTGTACTGAATGGCTAGCTGGGCTGCTGAAGATGGAGTGAATGGAAGCTAGGCTAGGAAGTCAAGGTTGAATTCTGAGACACCGTTCTGGACCTTGTGCAGTGGAGGAGACAACTCTCCCCAATGATTTAGTGTGCTAACACAAGATGCAGTGAGCCTGCTCAGTCACCCTTTCATTCTAGTGTTTTTCTTGATCCCATAAATATTTGCCCATGCGATCTTTGCTGCAGCTATTAAGGAGTTAATAAATTAGCCAGCCAACAGACAAGAATCAAGAAAAGCCACAGAATTTAGAATTGAACAGCTGACAGCAGATTCTGCAGGTGTGAGATGGGAATCAGCTTTGCATTTTCTCTGTAGCACAATTTTCTCTGGGTTGTGGCCTGATTTTCTAGCCCCTTCAAGACACTCTGAGTTACAAGGGAGAGAACTCCAGAGGGTCTTGCTCTGTGACCCTATGAAATCTAACCTTTAAAAAGGAAGCAATCTTTCTCTACATTTAGACTGATAATATTACCTATTGGTAGTAGCCTTGTAGGATTTAAGTTTCATATTAGGAAAAGAAAAATACTCTAGAGGCCATCCTACTTAAATAAGAGATGGAATAAATTGCATAACACAATAAATTGGCCTCCTTCTGTCAGTGTCAGGGGGTGAGCCTATGTGTGTCTGTGTGTGTGTGCGTCTGAGGGAAGGGGGTCACCACTTGCATTGAATATATGAGAGCCACAGCAGATAGAAGGGTCAAAGCAGAGTCGAGAAAAGGAGAGAAATGGACTGCATGAAAGTGCATATTTCATGTAGACTAGTTTATCCTATTCTTCTAATCATTATATTTGCTGGTAATGGACATTCAAGGCTGATGAATCCACATTCACATTGTGGCAGTTCTTCCAAATCTTTTTTACTTACATTGGTAAAAATGCTAATTATGTAATACTCAAAAGTGTCCAATATGATCCACTCATTAACAAAACATTCCAGTGTTTCTTCTGTGAAGGGCTTTGGGTTGCTTGCAAGAGAAATTGTGACTGACTAGACTGATATAGAGAAAAGTAATTTGATTTTCTTTTATTCTGGTGAATATGTCCTATACATCCAAACCTTTCTGACCAAGCCCTAAAGTGAGGTATATAATTGGAATAAAGATAGAAACACTCAGAGATCTGAAACTTTTTTTCCTAGATAGACTCCAGGAAGGACAGACAAATGCCTTCAGATATCGAGAGTCAAAGTGGAAGCTAGTACCTACTATTAAATCTCATTTTTTATCTTCTCTTTTCTAAGTCCTACTTTATTGCCTCTAAAATCCTATGCTTTCACTTTCTCCTTCCAAAAACAAAAGACCCTATGATTTAGACCATGAGATTAGCTACTTTCACACCTGAAACCTATACAATTTTATTAACCAATGCCACCCCCATGAATTCAATAAAAAGTTTTCTTTAAAAAGGTCCTTTGAGAAATATTGGTCTTAGAGAGCTCTGACAAAATGTCTCCCCAATCCAAAAATATCTTCTCAGACTTTTTTGAGGACCTAAAATTCTACCATTAGAAATGTTAATATTTATTATAAGCCTTTGTCCTTTAGTGGCAAATTCAGTGTCAAAGCCCAGCAAAGTGAAATGAACAGAAAAAAAAAATACATGCACTATGTAACTTTTAAATATGTGTGGGCCAAAGAGCAGAGAAAAATATTTAAAATGTTAGGTTATTTATGGTGCTGTGGTGGCAGTATTATAAATTACATTTTCTTTTAAAATTTCCCTTTAATGTACTTATAATAAATATCAGAAAGAAAAAATTAATACCACTTTTAAAGACTATAATTCTGCTTGACCACTGTATCTCCCTAGCTGTTGGGACCTAAAATATAAATACGTAACATTTAAAAATAAAAGATTACTCTCCATGGGATGGATAGATAGATAGATGATAGATGATGATAGATAGATAGATAGATAGATAGATAGATAGATAGATAGATGATAGATAGACTGACTGATTGACTTAGGGAGGAAAATATAAAACTCAACAAATATTCATTTACAAGTCAATGATTATAAAGGGGAAGACACTTTGCTGAGTGATACAGAGGGTACAAAAATGATCAGGATCCAGGCCCTGTGCCACTTCAAAGAGCTTCTGGCATAAAGCTAGTAACTTTGAAGAAAGAGCACATTGTTATTGTCAGTCATTAGTATATTATGATGAATCCATTTATTAGCCATTGTTTCAGATTTTGAAAAGCAGAAGGATGGGGCAAGCCTGGGACACTACGTAGGGAAGATCAGCCTGGGCTACGGGCCTTAATGAAGGAAGGCGAGGGCGGTGGGCACGAGCCGCGAAAGGCGTAGCGCAAAGGGGAGAAGAGGAGAGTGTGCCGACTGCAAACGGCGTGTTCCGAGCGTCGATCAGAGCCAGCTCCGACTTTTGGACATAATTTTCAACATATAAAATGGTCCTTAACAAAGTCTTATTCCTGTCCATTGAGGAGTGCCAAGTAATCAAAGAGATACATTCACAAACAAATATGCCTTCCCATTCACAATATAAACTCTGAAATAGGATGGATTTTCGTATAAGCCACCCCTACAGTGAAGATTGTTTTAGTCCAGTATATCTTTGAAGTTCACTCTAATATCTGATATTGCAGGTATCCTTGTTCTATTATCCTGTTCAAAACGTTTCCAGGTGAAAAAAGTAATGCTCTTAAGGAGTCATCATGTTTTTAAAAAGCATTTTCAAAAAAAGCATTCTTCAAGTTGTTTGAGAAATGGGTTACTTTCTCTTTTTTTCCCCACTTTTTCTAGGTGTCAAAATATACTGATTTTCCCTTGTTAGTAAAGAAATATGGCATTGAGAAATATCAAATGAACCCATTTTCACAGACTTCAAAACAATGCTACTTAGCTATAATTCTCAATGCTTCTCTTTCATACACTCATTTCTTACAGCTGAGCACTCTCTTGAAATGCTAACATTCGCAGGACCTAAATTTTCATTTGATCTCTAATATTCCACTTGCTAATCAATATCCTCTTTTGCACCCCACACCCCACACGCACAATCTTATTCTCTGTTAGTATCTCTCACATTTTTTTCTTTTCTTTCAGTCACTACCTTTCATTTTTAATCCTTCCTTTTGGGCCAAGTTGTCTACCTTCGAAATCTATATTTATGTCCTCCTTCTTTCTCATTTGACCTTTTCTGGCCTTTTGATTATTAGAAATTTGTGACTCTTTTTTTTGCCATAGTGACCTTCCATTAATAAAATCACCCTCCTCCTGAAGATTGTTCTAAGAAAGCATAATTTCGAGCACCCACAACTATTACCCAAATAGAGATGCACTTCATTTTATTCTTCACATGTGTTCAATCAAATGTGTTCAAGAATATGATTTCCTACCCCTATTCTTACTAGTTTTTTCTGTGTCTCCTTTATTATACCTTTCAATTGCAATGTGGAAATTTTAGCTATCTGTGGTCTACTCTGAACTGTACATGGGACAGTGATAATGACCTACTGACCCTACAGTTCTTCCTGGCCGCGGGCAGAATTGATAGCACTTTTTCAATTTCTCCCTTGTCTTTGCTTGAACATACTGGAATTACAACCTCTGACAAAGGTAACATCCCTTTTGTAGTGGAAACAAAAGGGGTGTGCAATGAATTGGTTAAGATTACATTGCATGTTTAGATGATGAAATCCAACTGCAGCCCAATTCCTTTATTTTCTCTGGCTGGACCTGGTCTTTCAATAAGACATTATTGACTGGCATCTTCCCCAGAACAGGTGCTTTGGAATATAGTCTTGCTGCTTCAGATTCTTTAGACTGAAAAACTATAGTATACGTCAAAGGAATTAGACATGAGACAGTAATGTGCAGTGTCTCAGGATGAGCACCATAGATGATCCATTCTAAGTGGCACTAAAAGAATGAATTTATATGATGTGCTAACCCTTGGATTTATATGATGTGCTAACCCTTTCCAAATTAACCTCAGTTATAAGATGGCAGGGTGAAAATTATAGTTTTATATGTCTTTTTTCTGCAAAATTCTAGGACTGAGAGGAGCAAGGAAAAGGGAGGAAAACAATTTTTTATAATTCTTCACTACAGATTTTGGTGTACTGACATTATAATGTGAATTTTTAATCTTTATGAATATGGAATCAATTAAGGCCACAGTTGTGTGGTATTCAGAAACTCCAGTTTTTAATCACAAAACATCACATCTTTGGTTGCTCTGAATAGAAAATTATTGGCCTCTTTCTACCTTTCCCCTTATTTGATGTGTGTACTTTTATCTTCACTTTTCAAAAAAATCACTTAGAATTTTTGCTTTTCAAAATGGTATAATACTGATATTGGCTGCAGAAAATATTTAAAATGCATGTTTTTCAAAGAATGATCAGATCATTTATTCATCTTTTAGAGAAAAATTATTCTATTCAACTCAATTATTTTTTCCAAGGACTATAACACTAATTTTACTCTTTCTAAAAATTAAAATAGCAAACAGTTTATGTAAGGTGTTGATAATTACCTATATTATTGTACTGCTGTGACAGATGTTGAGGAAAAAAGCCTAAAATGCCTACAGCTGTGCACTCCATGACATCTAGTTTAGACTCAGACAGAAGGCTAACAGATGTTCTGAACTGTCACTTTGCCTAAATGTTTTTTTTTTAAGTCTAAGGACCTGCTTTATAATTCACCCGGGTCTGGTTTGGTTTCACAGAGGTCCTCAGAATTCCCATCTGTGACAATTAATGTTGAAGACATTGATAAATCAAGCCGTGTTTTCCCTCTTCTTCAACAAACAGACATCAGTTCACAGACGGATTGTGGATTGGAAAAGCTGTTTTTATATACATCCTAATCATGAAATTCTTTCCTTAAACAAGAAAGAACTGGGCCACTAGAATTCATGAAGATTTGTTTTGAGCTGGGTGTGTGGAAAGAGCCAGGGAATCACCCATCCTTTTCTACCCCTCCCCACCTTGGAAGTAACGTTAACTATTTCCAATGAGATATATTTTTCTTAGTGAATAAAAAAGTGGTTAGTTGTTTTTATTGAGCATTTTAATAACTCCTCTCATAACAATAATGATTAATTGTGCAGCCTGTTAGGATAATGGGGGAACAAAATAAATAGCATTCACAAAGCATACAGCACATCTCCTCCTGGTTGACACTCTAATACTTCCTCTTCCCAAACATACCTTCAGATCCTTCATGCAGAATTACTGCCCCGTGCAAAGGCCATCAATGCCTTATTTGCTGTTGCTCTTAATTTTAACAAGCTGGATTCCTGTAGTACACTTGCTTAATAGTTTAAACATTCTGTTAACAATCAGGTGTTTGGCCTATCCTGTTTCTCCTCCATTCTGTATCGAAATATAACTCCAAATAGTACATCTTTCTGGGTTTGTTTCTAAATTAGTCCCCACACTTAATTATGAGGATGAGAGGGCTGCCTTATTCCTCTTTGTTATAGGCTAAGCTCTCAGTAATCCCAAACAAAAGAGCCAGTTCTGGAAGATATAGGATTTGCTAGCAGGATTATGGTCTCATAGATAATGATGTGCAGTCAGCAGAAGCGAAGCTTTATTTTAATTCAAATAAGCTAGTAAACAAACCACTGACAAGTCTGCTGGTGAGAGTAACTGGCTGCTGTTGCCACATTGGCAGCTAAATTATAGAAAATCTATTATACCCTGTTCACCATATGTTTAATTTAATACAAGATACAAATTAAACTATCCACAGTGCCTATTAAAATAACAATACTTTTTTATATTTGAATGCCTTAAAATAATTTCTACTGACCTTATAAAGGGTGGTTTTGATATAGGTGATTATCTGGGGGGAGGGGGAAGGTAGTTAATAAGAGGCAAAAAAATTTAATTGCCTTTTGAGAAAATAATATAAATGTTCACTAGTTTGCAGTTGTTAATGAGGTTAATTAGTAGTCATGTGTTCTGTTATTACTATATTTCCCTCCCACCCTTTTGATTTCTGAGGTTGGGTTTTTAAGACTGATACTTAGTTTGACCTGTGTGTCAAAACTGTCCTCATGAAATCATTACCCTGATCAAGTCAGCCTGTGGGTAGCCTTAAACCTGATGCCAGTTGAGACCTGTATTAGGAAAACTGACTAAACTCTAGGTCCAACTTTAGTCTGGCACAGGAAAAAGACATAGACTTTTATATTCTTGCCCCAAGTCAGTCTCCTCATAGCCAAAGATCCTAAGGAGCACCAGAATCAAGAGGCTGCCTTCCAGGGGAAGGCAAGGAAGAGGGGAAAACACACTGTTTACAAGCGATATCCTCCTGTCCCTACAGCAGTCAGTAACCACTGATGCTTGTTTGAGTCCACTTGGACTGAGTCCACCTGATTCTAAGGACCAGTCTGTGTTTTAGAATTACGGAGCCAGATTTGAAACCCAGGTCTACTATTTCCCAGCTATGTAACCATAGATATTTAACCCAGCTGGATATTCTGTTTACTCTGTTAAATAAAAAAAGGGGGGGGGGATAATCTCAACTTTATAGGATTGTTGTGAGAATTAGAGAAGAGACCATATCTGGTACATAATAGATGCTCATTAAAGATTTGTTCATTTCTTCTTTTTAACTCTCAAGCAAATAGATTGGAAAGGAGCAATACAAATAGAAATTCTCCCTAGAACCAGTTTCCTTGGATCATCAACTTCTTTCTGTACACAAAACCCAAAATGGCTCCTTTTCTTCCAACATTCACCGTAATATTTACTCTGTTATAAGACTCTATCAGTAAGCAGCCCAGACCAACTGCCCATCCTTGGACCTCTGAGAAGCAAACCATAATCACCACACTTTGTTGTAACTTTCCAAACTTTTATGTACTTTTCAAGCTTTTGCACTTAGTCTGCAAGTGTGTTCATGGGCTGCACTGTGTGAATCTTGGTTCAGATCCATGCCTGTCAAATCCAACTGTGTACTGGTAGTTAAATATTGGATAATGTATACATTTGAAAGTGTGTGTGGTTATTCTTAAAGTCTGGCAGGTGATAATATTTTATCCAAAATACATGCTAATTTATTTTAAATTGATGCAAGAGGTAATTTCGGAAGCATGACACTGGTAATCATATGCCAGAGGGACAGACACAAGACAAATATCCCACGGTCCCTTCCTCTCACACCACTCTGTTATTCAGAGGCTGAGATAGTGGAGATATTTCCATTTATTGAAACTTTGAGATACTGATAAAGTAAGAAATTGAATTAAAAGGGTCACAAAATGTGTGGCATATTTAAATGTTTAACATTTTAAAATTAATGCTGATACCACATAAACATAAAACATGTGATTGCGGGGATAACTTCATTTTATATACAACAGGGAAATGGAAGAGTCCATTGATGAATTCACCCGTAGGCCTTACCACCACCTCCAACTTTCCTCTCACCCTGCTGTCAGTCTTAGCATAAAATAAAGACTGGGGGAACCTCAGAGAGTTCCAGAAATTTGAAGACCGGAGGGAAAGAAGGCGTCACCAGGTTTTTGGCCCCTAAGATAGCAGGCTACCCTCCATTCCTCACTTCCACCTTCAATACTCTGCTTTGGTCCTGGACTCCTGGCTTGCCAGATGCCCTCCTCTGCCCCCACCCCGCCCTGGGTTCCCAACTTTCCATCCCTGAATTCCTCGTGGTGACCCTTTTCCAAGCCCTAGGAGGGCGCACATTTCCCAATGCACCCTAATATTCCCAGGGCCGTGCAGGGCCCTTGCACGGGCTGTGGCAGACTGGAGAAGAAAACAAACTGGTCCCACCGAGCGCCCTGGACGGAGCAGTTCCCAGCGTCACTTTGACGTCTGAGTCTAGTCGCGGAGCTCTTCCCAGCCCGCCCGCGCCTCGGAGCAGCACAGAGGCTGGCGAAGGCTCAAGGGCAGGAGTGATCTGGCGCCCGAGGGCTGGCGGGGCGGTGAGGGCGCAGCTCCTCCGGGGAAGCCCAGCGGGCCACCAGGCCTCCACCTCCTAATGCAAGTGACATAGAGCTGCCCATCCTGCAGGGCCCGGCAGACTGAGAGGCCGGCTCTTGGCTCTCAGAAGATGCGTTCATCCTCAGCCCCAGTTCCCCACTGTGTCCACTCCCAGGGCAAGCATGGGCGGGAGGCTAGAAGGTTTTTCTAGAGGCTTTAGAGAAGAAGGGCCCTCTTTCCTTCAGGTGCGCGCTCTGGGATGGAATGTTAGACTCTAAGGAGCTTGGATCGAAAGCAAGTCCTTCAGGGCCTGGCGCGCTCCCTCGCCATTTGCAAGTGTTCATCAAGTGGCGGCGTCCTGTTGTGCCTATTTGTCTAAGTGAATGACTGAACGGTGTTGGGTGATTGAAGGACCACCATGTTCAGGGTGTGCGGTCTAGTTACTGAGCATTCGCTGCCATCACCCCCGGGGCTGGGGCAGCCCCCGCAGCCGGCCCGGCACGAGCCTCGCAGCGGTCAGTCGGGCGGTGACAGAACTAGGTACGTGAGGTGAGGGTAGGTAGCCCACCCCGCGCCCGCTCCCCTTGTGGCGACCCCCGACCCCGAGAGCCCTGACGGGGGGGGCAGTGGCCCGAGAGCTGGGAACCAGGCCCACCTGGGTCGGGCGCCCTAGCCCTCCCAGTCCGACTTATTTCCACGTGGGGAGGATAGAGCGGCCAGTTGGAGAATGCTTGATTGCTAATGAGATGAAAGAAAGGTACAGCTTTCACCGTAGCTGATGGCTAAAGCATGACACTGTACGGTCTCGGTGGAGCTAGTGATTTATATGGTCACTGGTTCGCTGGAACGTCCAGACCCTGGTCGTAGGCATCGTTGTTTTCTTACAAGAAGCACTTGCCAGTTTAAAACCAGGTCCCGGGAACCCTTCTTGCTAATGCCCTCTGCATTTGGTCTGCTCACATGCTCTTTTTTATCCTCTCCCCACCTTTCCTTCCCCTCCCTCCCTTCATTTTATTCGCCCTCTCTCTGCTCCCTTCCTCTGGTCCCTCTAAACCCCCTTCCTTCCCCCCAGCCTTCCTTCAGATGTTGGTGCCGAATGCCACTCACTCAGGACATCCCCAGTCCAGGAATGGCTGGATAAACCCCCTACATCAACCAGTGTGGCTTGCACTTGTAGAACTGGAGAGCTCAGGTTTGGCCCCAAAGCAGTTTTGATTAAAGAAGATTCCAATTCAGAGCCCATAAATGGTGTATGTTTGCTCCAATGAGAAAGGAGCTGAGCAGTCAGCTTAGTTTCTGGACACAGAAAGATTATTTTTAAAGGAGTTTTCCAGTTGCAGACAATCAGTTCTTGATTTCCTCACCTACCAAGGCAGCTTGTCATTGTGGCCTTTCACCTTCACAAATTCCACATTTTTGAAAGGCTCAAGTCTTCTCCCATGTCACATAGAATACATTTCAGCTTTTGAGACAACTTTTGGGCACTTGCCTACAAAATTCTTCTTGATCCTTTACAAGAGAGTTAGGCCAACTGACAGATTTTAAAATCCTTATGTCTGGAACTGAATAGACTCAATTGCTAAGATGCGTAAGGTTCACTCACCTTTAGTCACATTTGGCTACTCACTGATGCTTTCCTATCTTACAGACTTAGGTTCAGTCCCAAACCCCTCCCTCAGTGGAGAGAGCACAGCAGGTCAGATTCTTATTTCAGTTCATCATAAAAAGGAAAATAGCCTTTACTCAGGTTGGGGTATCCTTTATAAGTTTTTCTATTCAGAAAAAAAACCATGACAAGGAAAGCAGGAAGAGATGATTCCATCATTTCAGTGGATTATTTTTTAGTGCAGTTAAGAAACACTGGATAAAGACATTTTACATTTGCCCTCTACCATGCCACCTTTAGCTGGGAGAAGTGTTCCTAATATTAACTTTCAGTTTTGCATAATGCCCCCCCCTTTTCCTGCATTCCTTAGCCTATTCTATTAAATGTCACTCTTGATTTACACACTTCACTTTCCCCCTCCCCCAACACACACATATAAAGGCACTTTTTTCCTTGGTCCAGACAGTGTTGGAGTATGAATAACTTATTTAGTATTGCCCTAGCTTTCATTCTTTCAAGCTGATATTAAAGTGTTCCCCCTGTTTTGTTATTTGTGTTTGTTTTTCAAGTTTCATAGGAAAGGTTTTAATTGGTGTCTAAGTAATAGTCGCCAAGAATCCCTTATGAGATGACTTCCAGATCATTTGTAAGCCACTAACATTGTTGCCAAAATGGAAAGTGGAAGCTAAGCTCATTTTTGCTAAGGGATTCATTTGCGCATTTATCTTTCTTTCATTTTGAATGGTTTGTGGGAAGAAAGGAAAGACCAAATGGGGCAAAGGACAGAGACAGAGAACTAATGAAAACTCCTTTTTAAAATTAAAGCCATTTCCCCAGACTCTTCTCTTGCCACAAGTGAAAACACAGAGAGCAGAAGTCAAAAAAGTGGATTGTTGTCACTCTGGGCTATTAGAGGCCAGGAGAGCTCTGGCATTAATTCCTATAGAAAGGTAGACAAACCTATCCATCTTCCCCTTCTCTTGAAGTACCCTCACTGCCTAAGAGTTCAGGACTCTCTTAAAGTTCCTACCGACTTCAGCTCAGTCTAGGTGGCAGGGCTTCTTCCCTGGTGAAGGGAAACAGATGCTCTCCAGGGAACTGAGGAAGAAGCAGGTGACTGTAAGAACAAGCCTGAGAGAGCAGGCTGCTATCACAGGATGGCTGTGGCCATGAGTCCCCTGACAGGATAGCCATCAAGGAGTCAAAACTAGCTAATAGTGTATGAAAGGGAGCCAGGTATAGGGCCCTTTGGGTGGTAGAGACTAGCCTTGAACTTATTCCACTCCTCCTCCTGGGCTCCCACCCTAGATTTTCTGAGATTGGAGGCCCAACCAGAGGAGAAGGTGCGGATGGTAAGGAGATATGCCTAGCCCCTAGCCAACACACAAATCCTGGTGGAAGCTGGCAGAGATCAGGAGACACACCTCAAGTCCTCAGTGATTTGTGTGCCTGGCTCATGCATGGTCAGCAAGGGCGAGGAAAGAAAAGCCTTGCTCATTTTCTTCAGTTGCCCCCTCTAAGGTGGTTGTATCTCCTCGCCCCCAATCCTCCACCTTACCCCATCAGGACCAAGTAGCATTGGAACTCCATTGCCTTTGCCAGCACTGAGCCTAAAAATTCAGGATTTGATAAGGTTACTACACCATTGATTTTCAATTTTGGATTTTTAAAACCTCCTCAAAGACACAGATGTTTGGGCTATTTAAGAATTGAGGAGAAAACCTGCAGCTGCACCAAGGAGTAACTATTGGCCAAATATTTTAATAAAAAGATATGAAGAGATCAGCCCGACCTTGCAAGGTCTTCTGCTTTAAAAAAAAATCTTTATCAAACCCCTATTCTATGGCTTCAATAAACAGAACCCATTACCTCACGGCATCTTTTGTTGGCCCCATACAAGAGAGAACAAAATGGTTATTCAGGGGAACGCTTTCGATTTTTATTGTGGGTAGCCTGCACAAAGAGCCGTGTTATTGTATTTAAAAGAACCATCTGTAGCAGAAACAATGGCATCAAATTATCTTTGAATACCCACTGAAAAAACATAAAGCTTTTTTTTTTTTATTCTTCTTCTGTACGGTGGGGGGGATAGAGCAGTGTTAGGATAACTGACTTTTTTGTTGTTCTCTGGGTGCATTCTTCTCGCTCCCCCTCTCTCTCCCCCTCACCCTCTCACTCCTCTCTCTCTCTCCCTCTCCCTCTCTCTTTTAAAAAATCAGCCATTTGGGGTTTTAAGCCATAAACGATTTTTCTTGTTGCAGGGGATTGCAGTGGCAAAGCTAGGCTAGGTCTTGGAGGCTGGTGCGAGGCGAAGCGGGTGAAGGCAGGAGGCTGCTGGAGAGACTGGGGGGAAGAAAAGCCGAAATGGATTCCCGGTGCCTTGGATGGAGGACAAGAGGGGAACTGCAAGCTCCTCCAACTGTTCTGTCCGGTGAGAAGTGATCTAGCTTGGACTGACAAGAGGCTCAGGGAGCCCTCACGTTCTTTCGCTTTTTTACCTGCCAATCAAACTGCTACAAGACAACACCCTGATCTGGCATGGACATGTAAGTAGTTTGCAACCCAACTTTGACATTCACTGCTAGCTCACTCCTCTCCGCCCACCCCCCCCAACTCACTTTCTTCCCCTCTCATTCTGTTTTTTTTTTTTTTCTTTTGACCTTTAAGAGATCTGGAAATATACCCTGTGTGGCAGTCATCTAACACAAGCAGATTTAAGTTAGAAAGCGTTAACTTTTGGAATTGAATGCTAATTTTGATTTCTTTAACAAATGCAGAAATGAAGTGACATTATTTTATTCTCTTCTGAACAGTTTTAGTGCTAAACATAATCAGTTGCATTGCAAGAATGTGTGCGTTTCTTTTTCTATAAAAATGAAGAAATCTGTGAGCCCCCAGAGAAAAATGCAGAAATGAAAAATTCAGACTTCCATTTTAAGAATGTTAAATTCTAGCATCTTATCCCTACAAAGAACCTTATCCAGACCAAGATTACATAGAATGGAAAGAGCGATTTGAGCCAAAGGTACATGTCATTAAGGGGTTGCTGCTATTTCACCTGGACTCTTCCTATTTTGATGGTGGTTGGGAGGTGAAAAAAAGAGAAGGAAAGGGACATGGCGACACCTCGTTCTTTATGAGAGATTGTCACTGACATCTAGAGAGACAAGAGGGCAGAATAAGCAGGAAATATTACCTGAGAGAAGGAATTACAGAGCATGGCGAAGCTGGAAGCTGGGGAGGGGGGGCCTTGTGTGGGAAGTTGTGTGAGTGTTGATACGGGCTTGTTCTCTGGCGCCCTCTAATGGCAACTTGAGCCACTGTTTTACTTTCCTAATTCAGTACTGGGAAAAGCAGCTGGGTTTTTGTTGTTGCTGTTGGTGGGCTTTTTCTCCTGACTTAGAAACTGGAAACTCTTAGTGGAGTAAATTGATTGTTTTCATCCCAGAAACTTATGTATATGCCTTAAAATTATAAATATGTTCTCCTCAAACATCCCCTCCTTTCCCAAAATTTTGTTAGACCAGTAGAGGAGGAGAGCCTAATGGTACATTGATTTACGGAGGGCGGCCCGTGCTCAATTAGTAACTTGGGAAAGGGGATTCCTGTGCTACCTGAACATCACTCTGACTCTTCTAATGTGCTCGAGCGTTATAGGGAGGTAGGGTAGGGAGGGATGATTTGGAAATTGCAGATTCTGACTTGGGCTCATTAGAATACAATTTAAAGGGGGCTCTCGGGAACCTCTGTTATTGCGCCGTGTGGTGGTCAGGAGGCTGTCCTTCCCGCCTCCTTTTCCTTTTTTCTTTTTCTTCTTTCTTTCGTTATTTTTTTTTAATTTGGTAGATAAAGGTTAATCTTGGGCTGAATGATAGAGCTATGATTGACAAGAGAAAAGGTGTTGAGGGCAGGTCGCGCTGTCTTATTTACAGCCCACTGCTTGCTGTAGAGTCTTTGTTAGGACTGGAAAGCTAATTTAGTGCTGATCAAAAGCACCACAGAGTTAAAGGACTGGTAATGACTGCTAATTTCATTTCAGCCTCATGCATCCCAACTGCTGTAATTAAAGACACGCTATTTAAATACAGGTGAAGGATTTTTTTTTAAGTTGGGGTGGGGGTGGATGGATTACAATTTTATTTAGATTTCATCTTATACATGGGTGTTCTGTAGTCCAACATCAGATTTTTTTAAAGAGCCGATTTGTGTCATTTATACCTGGCTCTGCAGAATCGGCAGTGTGAAATGTGTCAATCACACAAAAGCTCCTGTTTAAAGAAAGAGAGTGGGGGAAAGGATGCAGAGGAGTAACTGTTTGGGGGGGGTGGGATTTAAATATTTGGGTCCCTTTTTCTTCTGCTTCAAATTAATAGAAGGGCCTTCGAAATAGCTAAAGTATTTGAAACTTGGGGCAGGGTTAACAGGCCAAAGGGATCAGTGTCAGCTTTTAAGACTTCTAAAAAGATCATGTGAACAGATGGAAAAAAATATATTTTTAATTAAATAATTTTCCCCACACTGGAGCAGAGTTGGCTCAGAAACCGTGTAATTCCTCAACCGATAGGAGTTTCTTTATGAGAACATCAAAGCATAAAAAGCTCTACATTTTCGTAGTTGGTTAAAATTGATAACCACCACCCCCCCTCCCCACACACACACACACCCCAAAAAAGAATTTAGCCTTTAATCTCTTTTCATCCACGAAGACTAAAGCTCTGTACTCGACCCCGCGCGCGGTTTTCGCCTTCCGGGGCTGGAACCCGGCTCAGATGTGAGGCGGCACTGAGCCGCCGCGCAGGTTCGTGCCCAGCGCCCCCTGTTGGACACAGTGGGAGCAGCGCAGCGCCAGTCCTGGAAATCGCTAGAACCTTGCTCTGGGGTTAGATACAACTCTTTATTACCCTCCAAAAAAGGAGATGGGGAGAAGAAACAAGTTTTTGTATCCTTGAAATATAATATAATTTTATCCAATAAAAAGTTAAAAGCAGATAATACACTTTTAATTCAGTAAAAAGACTAACCTATTCCTCTTCCTCACATCCCAGCCACCCCCTACCCCCATTTGGGTTTGGGACTCTTATTAAAGATTCTGCAATAGTAAATCAGGTAGAGAAGCATGATTTTTAAAACAAAGAGAGTTTTCTTCAGTAGCAGAGGAGAACCAAGGAAAAAGTTACTTCTCCCGTCCTATCCACATTCAAAAAACAAAACGGAAGATGCTGCCTGCTTTTTTGACGTCGTCAGCAGCATCTTGAACGCCTTTAGAATCTGTCAAGTATTGTAACTGAGTCACCGAGTAAACAAAATATTTGCTCCATGTTATTTGTTTATTTTTAGAGTGTAATTAAAAGGTTCTTTGAATGTTTCCCATCCCCCAAACCAAGCTTGATGAAACTTTTCCTTTCGCGGCTTGCAGTTAAATTTCAGGTATTATTTAAGAAACAGGTGCCTGACACCTTTCCTCTTTTATCCCAGGGAGAGGTTTTCAGGGAAAGTGTATCAATAATAAAGAGTATTTTCTTTTGAAATTCATCATTTTAACTGACCAGGAATCCCACTTACCCTGAGGGAGGACTATGTTTACACTTCTCAAAACTACCTGTCTACATAAGAAAGAGCTTTGGCTTTTTCCTTGGTCAGCAAGTGAGGACAAAAGTACACTCCGCATTCTTTCAGAAAGGTCAACTCTAAAAATGAGACATCCTTTGAATTTAAAACAATGGGGAAATATGGGTTTATTTAGATGTTTAACATCAAATGGAAACAATTCGTGTGCTGAATATAAGATCTCAACAAGGTGTTTTATGATCCCAATCATCAGGGATACACTTAAATTTTTAATATTTAGAGAAAAACCCTAGGAAGTTTAGGGCTTTTTTTTTTTCTTTTTGAGTTTGCCAATGGAAAGAAACCAGCTAAATATTCCAGCAGAATTACATTGAAAGATATTTACTGTGGCTAAGCAAGTTGTGTGCGCTGATCTTAGGTTTATTCTTTCCACCTCCCAAAATCAGCGGATCCGAGACGCTGCTTTCAGGGCAATTGCTGGAAACAGTTTGGTGCGATGAGAGATGACGTCTCCATCGGATTCCAGAATCGAATTTCAGCTTATGTTTCTCAATAAATTAGTTCGGGTACTGCTGCAGGCAAAGAATCAAGGTTTTTGATCAGTTTTTTGTTTTTTGTTTTTTCCCCCGGAACTCCACCGAAACGAGCTACGGGGATTCCCTGTTACAGACACCCCTACCCTTGGCTTCACCCCCCAAAAACCCAGCACCGTGGCAGTAACATCAAGCCCGGGCCAGGCTTGGAACCAGCGCCAACCCCGTAAGGTGGCGGGCAGCGCGCTGACAGCGGTGCTCCAAGGCTGCCCGTGTCGTGAGGAGGCAAAGGCAGCAGGACCGTGGGGGCGACCCACGAAATGGGATAGATGCCCGCAGTCTGTAAGTGATGCAGAATTTGCAGGAGCAGAGACCCGCGGCTTTCGGCCCCGTCCCGCCCCTTCAGGGGTCCCAACGCGCAGGGAGAAGCCTGGAGGGGGGAGCAAGGAGCCGCACCTGGCGGCCGGCGGGCGGGTGGGCAGTCGGTCCTCCGCGGCCCCGGGCCCACGGGGAAAGAGCAGCTACTAGGCGAGGAAAGAGAACTAGGCAAGTGGGCGGCCTGGGCCTGGCAAAGCACGAGGCTCCCCCAGCTCGTGGTCGTTCCTGTGGCTTCGGCGGCCTCGGTCCCGCCGCAATCCCACGACCCCCGGCCCGCCAGCAGCAAGGCGCCCTCCCATCTCTGGGGATCGGGGAGGGGGCAGCGAGTGCCTGCTCCTTAGGAGCAAGCAAAGCCTCGGTTGGCCTCGGGCCGTGCTTTTCCGCAGCCGCAAAAAAGCCCTTTAGGGGCGGGGCGGACACTTCTGGTCTCCTGCCCCAGCGTCCAGGCCTGAGCCCGAGCCTGAGCCCCAGCCCCGTTGGCTGGGCGCCCTGTTTTGTACGGAGTCAATCTTGCCGGGTTCTGAGGGCGGTCCAGGATGGCGGGCCAGCCTAGCCTGGGCCCACTGCGTGGGTGCCACGTCCTCTGCCCCTTCTTCTCTCCATTGACATTTTTCCTGAAGAACCCAAGCCTCACCTTTGAAAAGCCCGAATATGTGGCTTGGAATTTGTTAGCTTTTTGTAGGTGGGGAGAGTTACTGATTATTAAGACCGAGATTCATGGGCGAGCCCTCATTTAAGTGTGCTCTTTTACTTTGTCTTTTAACTTTGAAGATACTTTAGTTTCTTGATCCACCCCTGAGAGGGACGAAGGAGCCAGGGAGAAAGCCCAGCCAGGCAGGCCTGAAGGAGCTGAGACACACACACTCACCTCTCCACCACTCAGCGGGGCAGACAACCGCTGCCAGACTGGGATCCTAATCCAGGGCCCAGCTGCTATGTGGGTTGCTGAAGGGTGTTGAAACCACAAGTACAACTTGACACCATTGAGCCCATGGTGCTTGTCAATAATCTGTGAATTAGGTGCAGAGATTGTCACTGTAGATCATAACAGTTTCTGAAGGACTCATTACAGCCTATCGTGTCAATGATCTTCAAATTAAGGAGAGAGGGTGGGGCAGGAGGGAAAAGGAGTGGGGAAAGCTTACAAAAAGGGAAGAAAGGTTGAAGGGGAGATAAAAGTCAGAGCCCCAGCTCAAAAAGAGCCTTTAAAGATTATCAGGCTAGCTATCTGAGAATTCCATTGGGATGGGTTTGGAAGCCCAACTCCATCCCAGCCAGAGCTGGAAAGGGGCGGGGGGGGGGGGTGCTAGGGGGTGAGCAGAAGTGGGCCCCTGGGAAGGCAGACTGCGCAGACATTTCTTTTGAGGCCAGAAGAGCTTTGGGGAGAGGGCTCCAGATGTCAATGGGAGGCCCTGAGGATGCCAGCCCGCCCAGGATGGGTGTGCACTTTGATTTAGAGCACTTTCCAGGGCGAGCCACAGCTGCAAATCTTTGAAGAAAGAAAGTGGGTAATAGTTTTGTTTAGGGCGGATGGTGATTGTAGGGTGATTTTTTCCCCCAGTGGTTGGCTTTCAGCTTCTTTTCATGCAAACAGGTAAAAGACTTTCTCCCTTTTCCTTTCATAGTTTTCCTGTCCCTTAAGCAGATCTGATTTCCCCAACTTCCTTTTTGAGATACCAAGCACCTCTGCCCTCTAAGGTAGTTGGTTTTTGTCACTTTTTGTGAGTGCGTATTCTGTCCGATTACACTTCTGAAGAAAGAAGACTAAATTCCATTGCTGCAGCTTGGAAAGGGCAGGGTAGGAGAAGCGTGGGCTTCCTGCGTGGTGGACTGTGGTGGACTGTGGCGGACTGTGGTGGACTGCCGGTGCAGTGAGTGTCTGCCTGGCACTGGGGTGTCCTTCATGCACCACTCAGGTCTGTTTTTCCCACAAAAGTTATTGTCACAACTGAATGAAATCATCACAGTTGGAGAATTTACAACAATCATCATTTCCTAAAACGAAGGCAACAACCCTAGTAACTGGAAAAATTGGGATTCTAAGGAAGCCTCGTTCCTTAGCTCTGATTAATTGCACAAGAGACTGGTCAGTCAAGGTGATATGTGTTTAGACTTCCAAGCAGTGATTTGGAGGTGTGGCATGGCCCACGGGTGTGTTGGGCCAGCTGCAGCTCCTGGTGATCTGTTTGCCAGGTTGTTTTTTATTCCCTTTTCCTAATTTTTAAGATAAAAATTATAGGCTTTTTTTTTTTTTGTGCAACTGACAACCACTGGTGACAGCTCCTTAAATTTTCAGATTGTCTTTATTTTTTTAAGGGAATTTCTATTTTAATTAGATCATTTAATGGGTGCACTGTATTTCCCTCCCCCCCACAACAGCTGCACAGCAGAGACAGAATTTCACCTTAAAAAATCACTTGATAATTCAGTAATGAATTGGAATTGTGAAGTGTAGATCCTTTTTCCAGGGAATATCTGAGCTGCACCATCTGAAGGATGTACACACATACATAATGCTATAAGTAATATGATGGTTATTGTATGTATAGCCCTGAAGACATGCACTAGTGATTATAGATTACTTTCATTGCTGTAATTTGAAGAGGAAAATATAGTTTGGTAACTACTGAATTCTTTTTTAAATGCATTTATTTCATCAGTGGGAATTAGATGAAAGAGAATGAGTGTAAAAAGGAGCTGAATGCAGAGCAGCTCTGCATTCCTTAGGTTTCAAGGGTCCTTACAGCCCTTGAATGAAATTATTTGGTAAAATTGGGTCTGGATCAAAATTGCATTTGTTATCCCCTTGTTCATTTGTTATGTGTAATACCACTTCTAGAAATTAAAGCAAGGTGCTGAAGGGACAGGCAAAAAATATATATATGATTAAGCAATTTTAAATTGCCAATCTAACATGCATCATCCATGTGCATATCATATACATATCTTTGCCTTAGTAAATACAAAAGGATAGAGGTGCACGTTTGTCTTTGCATCATCTAGAAACACTCATTGTAGTTCCCATCAATAATCCTTCACACTTCCAAAACCTAACAAGTATGGCAATAGGAAGAAAATGAAGGAAATGTAGATGAAAGCGTTTCTATCATTTTGAAAATTGCTTTATAAAAATTGCTCTGGGACTGATTTCCTGTGAGGGACCCTTTGCCGTTATCTAAAGCAAATGCAGTTTGCTTTACTTTACTAATTTTTGCTCTTACTTTCAATATGCTAACTTTTTCCAGCTTGTGTATTATCATTATTTTTTTAAATAAGTGATGCTTTCTTAAGGGAAAGAAATCTTCTAATACCTTTCTTTGCCTCCATTTATCAGTGTTTGTTTCATAAATCTTGGAGAATCAAGTGTTGATCATTCCAGAATTCTTGTGGCATGCTCCAATTTGGAGTGATTGAAGTGTTTTGTGATTTAGTAGGGGGAAGGAAACACTTTTAAAATTGGCTTATACCAGTGTCTTTACTCTGTAATTCTCAGTTTTCTTCTGCTAGGGTGATAAACATCAATAAAATCTCATCTTACCAGATTGCACCAGCATTGTCCTAAACATTGAAATTTTCCTTTACTTTGGGGCGTTCAAAACAGGACATTTTCTTGAGTTGCCACATGTCTTTTTTTCCTTCTGTTGGCCTCTGACTTGCCGTACTGGTGTGACCTCTCCCCCTGAAGCATGGTCACTGCTACGGCCACTTGAGAGTGGATGTATTTGGAAGGTTAGGGTCCGGAGGAAACGTAACAAAAAAGGGAGGAAAATAACCCTTCATTTGGCCAAATCTGGCTCCTAATACATTTAACCAGCTCCAGAATTAGAAAGCCTTTCTGTACATTTTCTTCTATTTCTCTTTCTTTTTTTTTCCTTATGTAATGAAATTAAAACTTTTGGAGCCCACAGTTGACATTTTTCAGAAAATTGAGTTATCAAGGCAGTAATTATTTCACGGGGAGATAAAACTCTCATAGCCCTAACTGTCAAATAGGGCCCTTTTCAGATTTTAATTACAAAATAAAATTAGTCTGCTCTTCCTCAGGATGGTTTGTGAGTGGTTAAACAGAGCTTTCCCCCCCAATACTGGTGGTCGTCGTCAAACTCTGCTAATTAGCAATGCTGAGAAATTCCAGTTAACAAGGACATTCTCCAAGACTCTGCAGGTTCCCTGCCGTTTGCCTTCATTTCCATAAGAAGATTAAGAGAGGAGGGGAACACACTCAAATGCAGATGCAGAAAAGAAGCGTTTTTTTTTTTAACAAGCATCATAATAGTAAGATGCTTGGCTAGTTCTCACCTAATTACTGCAAGTTAAACCTCTATTTGCCACTAAGAAGAAAAAATAAGTCTACAGTCCCCTATCCACAAAATTGTTAGTTGGCTTCAGATATAATACTTGAGGAGGTATGAGGGGAGTTTAGGAGAAAAACATCAATGCAAAACTTTATTTTTAAATAAAATTGAGCTACACCTAATCAGTTGAGCCTATGGTAGAACAAAATCAAATCTGAATATCTCAGAAACTAGGCATTTTTGTTCTTAATTTCTAATCTTGCTCTAAAAGTGTGCTGCTTTTTGCTGCTCATGAAAGGGAAATGTTACACTCTCTTTGGATTAAGCACTTTCAATTTTCATAAACTGTGCCCGTGGCAACATTTTAAATTTTGGAGGATGAACCACTCCCATTCTTATTTTGATTCCCCAGCAGTCAGGATATTGCTAGTATTACCCCATCCCCAAACCTAAAACAGTACTGCTTCTTTTATCCAGTTTGATTGTCATAATGTTTCAGGGCCAATGATGGCCCCGAAATAGAATGGCTGGCGATCTGATTTTTTAATGCATATGTTCTTTTTTTTAAAAAAAATCCAATGAGAACAATTGTTTCTGCTATCACCATCTTCTTTAATCTTATTTTCATAGCACATTATTATGCATAAACACCAGCCACAGTTAGTTTATTGCCTTGATAAGTACAGCAAGCTTAATTAAAATAAAGCTGTAAATAAATGCGACCAATGATAACACAATTGTAATGTATTTCCATAGCTTATTGATATGATAAAAGCAATTAACAAAAGACCTAGCCAGCCCCTTTAACCTCTTAAATGAATTATTATAGAGTTTAGGCACAAACACAGGCATCTGAGAATGTATAAACGCTCTTATATATCATCCCAATGGAAAAAAATGTGCTCCTTATCACTTCCCCTTGAGAGAGAGTAAGAGATTAGAAATATCTGCTTCTATAACCATCAGTTATTAATATGTATTTTAATATGTATACACTACCATTATCCACACCAACCCCTTGGTTTTATCTTCAAACATAATTATCCATAAGTTTTTATTTTCCTCTGGTTTTTGGAATAATGCGGACCAATGCATACACAATTATAAAGTGAATGCTTGGTCTGCCCTCCGTGGCTTCTGGACAATCGTAATTCATTCATATGTTCAATCTCATACTTTGTACCTCTTTTTCCCCATGGTTTAACCTCCCACTTTTCTAGGGGTTATATATGTACATATAAGTTAAGCAAATTAAACCTGATTCTTATTTGGTTCCATCGCTTACATGATATGTTAACTTTCCTTTTGTTTAGATTAAGTGTAATTAATTTGACTTTCCTCCCATCGCCCTCATCGTTTTTTTCTTTATTTCCAAACACCTTTTTTTAAAGGTAAAAGCCAGTCTTGGAAAACAGACTCCACCAGTAGGGGGCGCACCAGCCACATCCCTGAAACCAAGTCTCACAGAACCGCCTCAGTGGCCGCCTTCTCTTCTCCAAATCCATGCAATCTTTTCTCTTCCCTACTCTTCCGGTGTGTGTGATTAGTTTAATATTACATCTCAAATAAGCCGAAGATATTGCTTTATTTTTAAAGAGTGATATATTGATGCGTTTCGAGGAGGCCAGTCTCTTCCTTCCTTGGTTCCCAACAACTAAAGCAAACCGTAACTTAAGAGGAAAAGGAAAACCTGCGGGGGGGGGGGGGGGTGGTGGGCGGGGTTGATTGGAAATAATTTACAGAGAAAAGACTGCTGCAGGATTCTTTCTCTCAACTTTTCTGAGTTTCCAGTAAGCATACTTATCTTGAGTTGAACAGGAACAGAGAAGCTTGGGAGGGCAGGGATTGAAGAAGTTGGAGTCGGGATGATGACGGTTCTGTGGAAGTTAGGAAGAAACAAAACAATGGAAAGTTCTGTAAAGATAATAAGTGGAATGTGGTCAGTAGATACAGTTTAGTACATTTTCTTAGGGTGAGTAGGGTGGATCAGGGAGGAGGGGGAGGAGAGTGTTACAGAAGAAAGAAATAAGTAACCCCGATGGTTTAAGCCCTTTATGAAAAAGAAATGGCATCAAGGTTTTTTTTTTTCCCCCACCCCGCCCCCGCTTTGTAGTCAAGTGCATTTTAGCCACAAAGATCCCAACAAGAGAGTGGAAGGAAACTTAGACGGGGCTTTGTTTGACTCCGTGTAGCAACAAGAGAAACAAAACTACCTATTTGTAACGGACGTGCTGCCTTTGCGCTCCGCATTGAGCGCCTACCTATTGAAATCTTTACGTCCGGACAATGGGACAGCGGCTAAAATTACCCTCTTGGGTCCTGGGCGGGCAGGGTTTCCGAGCCCCTACGCCCGCCCCCACCCCATCCTCCTCCAGCCTTGGCCTTGCTGGGCTCCCCGTTCTCCCGGTCCTGGCCGCCTTCCTCCTGCCCCAACTGCCTGCACCTGTGCCTGGCACGCAACACGCGGCCCCCACCCCCGGCCCCGGGCCCCCTCCTAGTGCAGCCCCCAGATCCCGACCGACTGGGCAGTGAGGTCACCGAGAAGAGTGCCGGGGTTCCCAGGCGTCTTGGGAACCCCGCGTGGGAGGGAGTTTGCGGGGACGGCCCCACGCCACCTCCGCGCCACGCGGCACAGGCCAGGAAGTGGGGCTGGCGCGCCCCCGACGTCCCGCCCTGCCGGGCGTCGGTCGGCTGAGCCCTTTCACCCCCTGCAGCCTCCTTTTGAAACCTGCACAACTGAAAGCCTTCTTTGGGGGAGGCTGGGCGCGCGGGGGGGGGGGGCGGGCAGGACGAGCAGCCCCTTCGCCCGCGCCGGGGAGCGGCCGGGCTGCGGCCGCCCGGGTCCAGCCGAGCCGGCGCAGCGAGGAGCGTGGCGGCGGCTCGCCCGGGGCCTGCCTGGCCTCCGCTCCGGCCTCGGCCGAGCGTGGAAGCCTGGAGGGCGTTAAGGACAGAGCTTTCAACTTCTGGTCGGGGCAGTGCGCGGAGGGGCGACGCGGAGAGCGGGGCGAGCAGAAGCCCAGACAGGCCGGCGCTGGGGGACGCGTGCGGAGGAGCGGGAGCCCCGCCGCACCCGGACCCGCGCCCGCGCAGCCCCTGCGCCCTGCCCCGCCCCCGCGCCTCGGCGGCCCGTCTCCCCACCGTGCGCCGAAAAGTGAATCACTGCGAAGTTTCAAGAGAAACGTCGCAGACTCAGTGCTGTTTACCCACTTCCTTCGAAAAGGCGTGCGGGGTGACCTGTTGCTGCGAGCGGGGATACAAAGGTTCCCCAGTGGCGGGCAGGCAGGCAGGCGGGCGGGCGGTGAGAGCCGCCGGCCCCTCCCCGCGCGCCGCTCGCCCGGCCTCCCCCGCGCGGGCCGCGCGCCGAGGCCCCGCCCCGTTTCATGCAAAACCCGGCGCCGAGGCTGGGCCGGAGTGGAGGAGCCGCCGAGCGCTGATTGGTCGCCGGAAACCCATTTATTCCCTGACAGCCCCCATCACATGGATGGTTGTCTATTAACTTGTTCAAAAAAGTATCAGGAGTTGTCAAGGCAGAGAAGAGTGTTTGCAAAAGGGGGAAAGTAGTTTGCTGCCTCTTTAAGACTAGGACTGAGAGAAAGAAGAGGAGAGAGAAAGAAAGGGAGAGAAGTTTGAGCCCGGGGCTTAAGCCTTTCCAAAAAATAATAACAACAATCTTCGGCGGCGGCTGAATCGGCCAGAAGAGGAGGGAAGCGCTTTTTTTTTTTTTATCCTGGTTCCAGTTTGTCTCTCTCTTTTCTTCCCCCAAATTATTCTTCGTCTGATTTTCCTCGAGGAGCCCTGCGCTCCCGCCACCCCCGCCCGCCTCCCCTCCTCCTCTCCCCCCGCCCGCGGGCCCCCCAAAGTCCCGGCCGAGCCGAGGGTCGGCGGCCGCCGGCGGGCCGGGCCCGCGCACAGCGCCCGCATGTACAACATGATGGAGACGGAGCTGAAGCCGCCGGGCCCGCAGCAAACTTCGGGGGGCGGCGGCGGCGGCGGCAACTCCACCGCGGCGGCGGCGGCCGGCGGCAACCAGAAGAACAGCCCGGACCGCGTCAAGCGGCCCATGAACGCCTTCATGGTGTGGTCCCGCGGGCAGCGGCGCAAGATGGCCCAAGAGAACCCCAAGATGCACAACTCGGAGATCAGCAAGCGCCTGGGGGCCGAGTGGAAACTTTTGTCGGAGACGGAGAAGCGCCCGTTCATTGACGAGGCCAAGCGGCTGCGAGCATTACACATGAAGGAGCACCCGGATTATAAATACCGGCCCCGGCGGAAAACCAAGACTCTCATGAAGAAGGATAAGTACACACTGCCCGGCGGGCTGCTGGCCCCGGGCGGCAACAGCATGGCGAGCGGGGTCGGGGTGGGCGCCGGCCTGGGCGCGGGTGTGAACCAGCGCATGGACAGTTACGCGCACATGAATGGCTGGAGCAATGGCAGCTACAGTATGATGCAGGACCAGCTGGGCTATCCGCAGCACCCAGGCCTTAACGCGCACGGCGCCGCGCAGATGCAGCCCATGCACCGTTACGACGTGAGCGCCCTGCAGTACAACTCCATGACCAGCTCGCAGACCTACATGAACGGCTCGCCCACCTACAGCATGTCCTACTCGCAGCAGGGCACCCCTGGCATGGCGCTCGGCTCCATGGGCTCGGTGGTCAAGTCTGAGGCCAGTTCCAGCCCCCCTGTGGTTACCTCTTCCTCCCACTCCAGGGCGCCCTGCCAGGCCGGGGACCTCCGGGACATGATCAGCATGTATCTCCCCGGCGCCGAGGTGCCGGAGCCAGCCGCGCCCAGCAGACTTCACATGTCCCAGCACTACCAGAGCGGCCCGGTGCCCGGCACGGCCATTAACGGCACACTGCCCCTCTCGCACATGTGAGGGCCGGACAGTGAACTAGAGGGGGGATTTTCAAAGGAAAAAAGAGGGGCATGGGAGGAGAGTAAGAAACAGCGTGGAGAAAAAACCGGTACGCTCCAAACAAGTCATCACCCACAGCAAATGACATCTGTCTGCAAAAGAGAACAGCGATCCGGTCTACACTCACAAAACGGCGCGCCGCGATACCGACAAAAAACTTTTATGAGAGATCCTGGACTTCTTTTGGGGGGACTATTTTTGTACAGAGAAAACCGGTGGGGTGGGCTGGGGAGGGTGAGGGAATGGACCTTGTATAGATCTGGAGGAAAGAGAACTACGCAAAACTTTTTAAAAGTTCTAGTGATACGGTAGGAGCTTTGCAGAAAGTTTGCAAAAGTCTTTACCAATAATATTTAGAGCTAGTCTCCAAGCGACGAAAAAATGTTTTAATATTTGCAAGCAACTTTTGTATAGTATTTATCGAGGTAAACATGGCAATCAAAATGTCCATTGTTTATAAGCTGAGAATTTGCCAATATTTTTCAAGGAAAGGCTCGTTGCTGAATTTTGATTCTGCAGCTGAAATTTAGGACAGTTGCAAACGTGGAAAGAAGAAAATTATTAAGATTTGGACATTTTAATTGTTTAAAAATTGTACAAAAGAAAAAAATCTAGGATAAGTACTGGTAAAACTATCTCCGTGGTCTTTAAAGGAGCAAAAGTTTTAGATTGTACTAAATTTTTTTTAACTTACTGTTAAAAGAAAAAATGGCCATGCAGGTTGACATCACTGGTAATTTATAATAGCTTTTGTTTCCCAACTTTTCATTTTGTTCAGATTTAAAAAAAAAACCATGAAATTACTGTGTTTGAAATATTTTCTTATGGTTTGTAATATTTCTGTAAATTTATTGTGATATTTTAAGGTTCCCCCTCCCCTTTTATTTTCCGTAGTTGTATTTGAAAGATTCGGCTCTGTATTATTTGAATCAGTCTGCCGAGAATCCATGTATATATTTGAACTAATACCATCCTCATAACAGGTACATTTTCAACTTAAGTTTTTACTCCATTATGCACAGTTTGAGATAAATAAATTTTTGAAATATGGACACTGCAATTATTCTCGAGTCTTTCATTTATTTGGATAACACTGATTATACTTAACTTCTTGGGGAATATGCTCGTCCAAGAAAGCAAAATCCCTAAAACCTTGGTGCTCTGTTCCAGTAGCATGTGCTAATGTTAACAGCAACAAATAAATGGCTGGATGATTAATTAAATGCTCGAAAAATGTGAAATGCTGCGTCATTTCTAAAATAGAAACTGAAGACATATATTGTAAGTCCACCCCTCCTTTCCTAAGCAGCATGAATAAGCATGATGGGGACTTATACTTAAACTGATTTATGCCACTTGTTGCCAGAAAAGAGTCAATTCTGAAAATTTTCGTGTAGCTTAGCAGATGGGGTATTGAGCCAAGTCAGAACGAGGTTGGCTGGTTTTGTTTTCGTTCTCTTCACAGTACAATGGCCCTTTGGAAACCTGGTTATAGGGGGAAATGATGCTTCTTGTATCGGAATAATTGCAAACTAGACGTGCAAAGTGCTCATCCGCTGGGTGGGTGTTTGGATTACTCCAGCCCTGCTATTGTCTGAGAGGAAACAAGTGGTTTGCTTTCTTTGTTCCTTGACTTTATAAACTTTCTCCCCTAATTTTCCTTTTTAGGGGCAAGGGAAGGAGAACAGCGTCTGGCAAAACTCCCCGACTTATCACGGCTGCTAATATTATTACTAGTATTATTATTTATTTTCTTTTTTCCTCTCTCCACGAATTCCATTTCTTAAATTGGCAGCACGGGTCCAAGCCTGTAGCCCCAAATCGGATAATCTCTGCAGCTGATAACAAGCAAAAAAGAAGCCAGGCAACAGCGGCATTAAAGAAGAAAACAACTCTGAGGTAGATATTTTACTTTGTCCGGTCTAATCACATTTGGAGATTATTATGCTTTTGATCTTTTAACCATGTTTTACTACAGTAGTGGAGAGGGGGAGGGGAAGGGGTGGAGAAACAAGGTTGGATTTGTTTTTTTTCTTTTGCCCTAAGAAAGGTAAAGAAAGACTATGGTTGTCCTCAGTGGGAGCGGAAAAGTTGGGGCATCGCCCCGGCCTTTGCATTAGCAGGGCTTCTGCATCACAGCCGACTCGCGCTTTGGCGCAGACGGAGAATCGTGTAGGACTCGGTGGACTTTAATTCCTTATTTACTACTTACCTCGCTCATCTTCCCCCGCCGAGGGGGACCGAGAATCAAGAGTCAGGCTTTCTTAAGAGCGTGGATTTGCTTCCCACAATTTCAAGGGCTTGTTGTGTCAACTTGTTACAACTTTGGAGAAGTTGAAATTCGGCAGCACCTTCCCAGGGACCTTAAGTACCGGTTGCAGCCACTGAGTTAGCTCATCCGTTCAGCTTGCATCCTATCGTTTTCCCAGAAAGTGTTTCTTACTCTTGGTGTTGGTAATGTTAGTTCTGGGTGCGGCTGGGATATCCTCCGATTTTCTGTACTTTGACCACATGTGGACTGCTTTATTTTCAGTGTATATTGTTTTTTTTTTATTCTTGTTGTATCCCCATTTTTAGGGTAATATTTTACTGGGAAAGGAAAATTATGTCAGCTCCCAGTTCTAAACCAGGCATTTCTCTCCCCCCTCCCCTAATTAATGCAGAGACTCTGAAAGAATTTCCCCCCAGCCCGGCCAGCCATTGTAATGCATATACGGATTATTCACGTGGTAATGAGCACTTTCGACAGTTCTTGCTCACAGACGAATAAAAGAAACTTTGAATAAAGATCCAAATGATCTTGCTGGGGGGTGGGGAGGGCATTCCCAGCATTTGAGCCAATCAACTGTATGGAGAGCATATATTTGAAAAATAGAGATATATGAGAAATATGTATCGAGGTTTAGAGTAATTGCACTGCACTGACTTCCCTTAAAAAGTAAAATAAAAAGAGCCCACAGAATCAGACTTAAAACAACTTTCTGGCAAAATGCTCAGGTTCAAATATTTTGCAAGAGGGAAGACAGCAATAGTTGGGGAAGTTAAACTAGTTTTGAATGATCATCATTGTCCTCCTAACACAAGAACTTCCCATGCCCTCCTGCCCCTCCCTGTCTCCTAACCAAATGAAAGCTATTTTATTCGTAAGTATAAATTATTTTGATAATCTGCACTTAAGAATGATACATTTGTCATCGTTCATTTAATTGGGTTAATGGTCTCCAAAGATGTGTAGTTTCATGGCTAGATTAATATTGAACATATAATATTTTAATTATAACATGATTTCCAAGAAGGAGTGAAACCCTTGAACTTGCCCAGAGATGGTTATTTCCCGGCGCTGAAATTAGTTGTCGAGTGTTCAGTTCCTTTCTCGGGATATTATTCTGTTCACTAAAACCATTTAATTTCCAGTCTAAAGGGGTGAATTTAATGTTTTGTTAGCCTACACACTGAATAGAAATGTGCAGAAGGATGGGATTATAGTTTGTTCCCTCGGCAATTTTTTCTCTACCCCCAGCCCCCTCCTTAGTTTAAATAAAGAGCGTTAAAATATTTTGCTGAGCTGTAGTAGATTAGCAAGGTTTCTTGCCAATGCTGGGAAGCTGGTATTACAGACGGTCCCAGGGGAAAATGGCTCACATTAACCACTAAATGAATATTTGACAAGGGCTCATTCGGAGGTATTATTACTATAAACGTGTCCCTACTGGACTTTTCAAGGGTCAAAGAGCAACGCTTCAATTAATTATTTAGTCTGCTAGTAGATTTGGTTGTAATAGCTGTACTTATTTCTAGAACCAACACATTCTTATAGTAAGAAATCTCAGGAGAAGCTTCTCCATCAGCAGTGCCTTGGATTGAAATGCACACAGAGGCCTTGGTATTCTAAAGCTGACTTTTTCATAAAACCTTTTCTTGGGCAGGGCGGGGGTAGAGTCTCTTTTGCTATTTCATTTACTGTTTTTGGTTTAAAGGAGGGGAAATCAAGAACATAAGTTACCTTAATTTCTACGTGTCTGGCAAGGTCTTTTATGGCCTTTCACTTGGGGGAGAGAGGGGAGGCGATTTATTTATAACGTTGGCTTTTCTAAGTGGACATGTCACAGAATTTCAGAGACCGAGGCAGGGTCTGAATTTAGAACAGGTACACATTCCAGTTTGCCAATAAAATTTGGGTGTTAAAATGGGGCGCTGAGCACTCTTGAGTTCTAGTTATCTCAGCAAATTGGGGTACCAGATCCTCTGTCCTCCCCTCCCCCCCACCTATTGGTCTGAACACCTTCAGATGTAGTTTGGGGGGGAGGGGGAAGACTTACATTTCTGTGTGTTGTAAGTTCCTCCATGGCCCTAGGTTAAATGGCAAAGGCGTGATTTTGGGAGTATGATTCCTTAACAAGAATATAAGGTGAATGAATAAGAGATAAGCTGCAAGGGGTGGGGGGACGGGATGCTGTAGTTACAAACCCAACCCATTCAGCTTTTCAGAACTTTTGTTGAGAGAGCTCCATTGACGGCTTTTGAGCTGCCAGTTTTCTCACATTAAAAAGAACTGATCAGCGCCTCAGGGGGACAAGAAATACTGCTTAACTGCATAGTGATGGGGTCTTCATTTAGAACCATTACAAGAAGAAAATTAAACAGTGCCTTTGTGTGCATAAGGTTTACTTTCCAACTGCTAACAGTTTATAGCTAACTGCTCTGAGATTGAAGTCTGGCTGTGGTTTGTCACCGGCTGGTTGGCACTGCTTATTTATTTATTTATTTATTTATTTATTTATTTGTTGTCATTTAAAGAGCTTTTTCTATCCCTGCGCCCCCCCCTTTATTTCTTACTCCTGGAAAATTTTCAAAACAGGTCCTCATATTTGGCTTTATGAAAAGAGTTTGCCATGAGCTTTAGCAAAGACTGGAGTTAACCTTCTCCAGTACTACCCGCCCCTATGACTGCCTTAAAATAATTTGCATCTCACTTTTTTTGTGCTGCCTTTTTCTTGCTTTGGAAGGCAAAAGCTGCTTTTCATGACTCCAGTAGTGAGGTTGGGAATCAGATTGATTTCTTTTTCTTTATTTCTTTTTTTTTTTTTAACTAAAATTGAAAGATGGCTGGGTGGATTTCCTTTGGGACCTCATCTATGACAGGAGAAGGGGAAGAAACTTGACTTTTACTGTGGAAAATGTGGATAAAGTTCAAAGGGACAAAGCCTCCAGAGTTCTAGAGTAAGCAGCTGTGGAAGGAACTTTCCAACGATTGAGAAATTGCCCAAACCAGAAAATTGGTTTGCCGTCTTTCATAGTTATTTTTTTATTAAAAATTTTGCTGGAAACATGACTTCTGATATCACTCACAGAGACTTGTAATGTCTCTCCCTTCTGGCGACAATGTCCAGTTTTACAATTCTTGTTTTCAGTTTTTGTTTTGCTTTCTGTGGCCTTTAGGAAATAATAGAGTTGACTTTCTTACTTTGACTAAGAGACTTCTTTGGGAGGGTGGATTACTAAGACAAGGCCAAGATTTCCCACGACAGAGCTCTCGTTCTGTGTGCAGGTCATTAGATGGATTTTATTTTATATTTTTGGCGAAATGTTTTTTTGGTTTCTTGAACAGAGTATTCTGTTTCTCTACAGAAGCAAATAGAACATCTTTTCCTTTTAGGACTCAAATATGTTTACAGCTTTGGAGGTCTGGGACTTTAGATGCTTGCTCTACTTTGCAAAGAAGTGTCAGGTGATTTAAAAGCTCCAAGAAGTCATTCGGTTCAGGACCCGTCTGCCTGCACGTACAGAAAGAAATGTGCACTATCAGTAAAAATTTTGGCTCCCTGAACACTATCATTTGCCTTCCTTCTTTGCTTCGGGGCTCAGTGCTGAGTGCAGCCCAGGGCGGTCCGCGCTCCTCGCTCAGGCCTCCCACCCTCCCCTCCCTGCCCCAGGGAGTGCACCGCGCCCAGCTTCTGGAGCGGTCGCACCGGGCAGATGGAATCTGAAGCGGGCAAGGCATCCCTGCGGGCCCCCGCGGGCCTCGCGGGCCTGAGCGAGGACAGCCCCCCCCCCCCCCCCCCCCCGTGCGACTCCCAGGGAAATTTCCTTTAGAAGGCTTTGTCTGGGGCTCAGGTTCTGAGCCCCACCGGGACCCTGCCACACAGCCGATTTCCTCTCTCCCAGCTCTGGCGGGTCTGTGTGACTATCCAGCTCTGGAAAGTCACCCGAGGTGTTGTGGGCCCGGTGGCCTTTTCCTCCAGCGCCACAACCCCAGCCCCCTCTACGTTGACCTCATGACCCTGAAGGCAGGTGGTTCTAGGACACAAACTCCCCAAAGCAAAGGCTGTCCCACTTAAGTCCTGTCTTCCTCTTGCCTCCCACCCCAAGCCCTTCTTTCAAGGGGTTGTTGGTCCCCGTTTGGTGCCAAGGCTCAGCGTGAGCACTCCACCTCTGAGTCCTTCCTGATGCCAGAGGCTGCTGATTGGCGCGGCTGTGGGAAGCCGCGGCAGTGTCCGGGCTCCCTGCGATACTGGGCCCTCTAGGATCAAAGCAGGTAGGGATGGGAGGATGCAGACCCTTCACCTTCTCGTTGGTAAAACAGGGATAATATGTATTTACCTGGCAGAAGATGAGTGCGAAGCCATTGACAAACATTGGATTAGTTGATAACTATTACTTTTCTTACTGTCTAGTGCAGTTAGGTTCTAGGGAAGGCGAGAGAGTCTCATTTGAAATGCCAGAGATTAATACAGAAATTCGGGTCCTTCCTCTACTTGCTGGTCTTGGGCAGCGAAATTAGTTCTATTATAATATAATAAAAATATATTGTAAATAATACATTGAAATGTTTGGCTCATACTTCAGTCCACTCTTCTCCCTGGTAACAGTGCTCTTTCCTGGATGATGGTTTACCTAGGAAGTTGTCCTGCAAACTCGCCATCCCTGGGCATCTTCCTGAAGGGAGGGGTACTGGCATTCCAGGCAGAAGCAGCCCCCACTCTCTCAAGGCAGAAAAATAATTACTGTATTCAAAGGAGCAGTGAATTCTTCCCGAGGGTTCTTATCGCTAGCGACCAGGCCAGAAGCAGGACTGCGCCCCCACCCCCACCTTGTGACGTCAGGGGCCGCAGGGCCTCCGGGATAAAGTGATTCACTGATTCGGTTGAGCGTTCCAGAAAGGGCAATCCGAACACTCGCAGGGCCGAACGCTGGCAGGGCGAGGTCAGTGCAGTCGGTCCCCAGCCCCACTCCCCAGCCCCAGTTCACGGGCGCGGAAGGTCTCGCGCCCCAGGGCATAACCCAACCCGAATCTTCAACTCGAGACACACAACACCCATTGCCATGGCCTTGGGGCTCGTAGACTGCCCTTCTTCCGAGTGTATATTTAAAGTTATTTGAATGGCCAGATGGAGTTTGTTGTCAGGTCTTAGAAGAGTTGGTTTGGTTTGGTTTGGTTTGGTTTGAGACGCTGAACAAATCACGCCAAAAGCCTTAACAAAGTACATTGTAGCTTGATTTTATGTAGCCCTGTGTAAGTTTCAGCAATGGATTAAGAATTGGACTTCCTAAGAGTTTTCTGGTTCTGAGGTGGACTCATCGTTAAGACAGTTGCTTCTGGCTGTATGCCATTTTTATTTTCTCTTTCCTCCTGTTCTCCTAATAATTAGAATAGATTTTTATAACCTTATTCAAGAATTCAGAAAGTATTGCTGGGAGAACTTTTTGGAGCCACGATTTAAAATTTTGGTAAGAAGATAAACATTTGGTCCATGGACTCTGTAAAATGGATAGAACTCTGTTGGTTGGAAGCATCTCAGCATTTCTAGCAGGTGTACTTCCCAAGTTTTCTTTAAATCAGTTTAATTCACTGAATGCCCTTCTAGTGAAAGGGGTCCTGGGACCTAGGCCTTATGTTCTGATACTGGCCCAGGATCTAACAGACTAGTGATTTGCTGAGAATTAGCCAACATTTCACATATGGTCATTTTCCTATGAATTCACATCCAGGTAGATTTGACTATCACACTTAACAGCTCAAACCTGGGTTATCTCATAAATTCACAGTTTACTAAGTCTGGAATTCTAAGGGCAAACCTGTGTTCTCCTGCTCAAAGTCTTCTTCCCTTTCTTTATTTCTCCCCTCCTCCCATCTCCAAGGAAATTTCTTAAAACCTGGTTTATCCTGTGAGTTTGTTCACCCCAGTTTCTGCTGAACTGGACTAACACTCTCTCATCAGCTTTCTCAACACTCTCATCCGCTTAGTGAAATGGTGCAAAAACATCTTGGAACCTAAGATGGCAAAATAAACCTGAGCATATGGAGGGAGACTTTGTTGTCAGGAAATTTAGTTAAAGCATATATTTAAATGTTTAGCTCACACCTCAGCCCCCATGACTGCCTTACCACCACCCTCTTTTGCTCTGCTCACTGCCCGCAGGCTCCTGGGCGCCCCACCTCTGTTAGCAAGCTGCTTCACCAGCATAAATTATGAAAGCATTTCAAGCAGGCCCTTCTGATAAGATAAATCAGGGGCTTTTCTCTTTTGCATGTTTCTGCTTTCGTTCTCATTGAAACTTCTTCCTGAGCCATACTGCAGTGTCTATGTACAAACTGACTACCCCCCTGTAAGCTGTGGAGGTATGCTTTTAATAGGAAAATCAGGTAATTTTTTTTTAAGAACCCATAGAGTTAAGATTACAATATTTTATGGTTAGTCACGTGAGCTTCGAAATTAGCTGCATATAAAGTATTTTAAGATTTTTTTTTTTTTGGCTGTCACTGGCTGGCAATACTCATTTTGTGTGTGTGTGTGTGTGTGTGTGTGTGTGTGTGTGTGTTGGTTTGAAAAGCAGGAAGAAATGTAATGAATTGAGTGCTGTCAGAGATGTCTTCTGTTTGAACAATCTGCGATGGGCTGAATGGCAGGGACTCCCTCATCCAGTGCAGGTGCAGTCGAGCTGGGGAAGGGGGGAGGGGGCTCCCTCTGTTCAGTCAAAAAGCACCATTCTCCACAATAGACCACACACTGACAGCCAGCGTGACATCAACTCACACTTTCATACCCGCCCCCCATCCATAGTTCTGAGTTCACAAAGTGGCCATACAGTAGCCTTGGTTAGGTTCCTTTAATGAACATTTTGTGGTTCCTATGACCAACATTGGAATCTGCTGAGCCCTGGGAGGAACAACTACATTTTTGATCGTGAGTTCCTAATCGAAATGGGTAGCAATTGATGTTTAAAGTTCATCTGGTCTCTCCACTCTCTCCCAATACCAATGCCCACAACAGACCCCAGATGATCGGAAAACTCTGAGTTAAAAGTTCCTCCCAGACTCACTTAGTTTCCAAGGAACTATTTTCTCATGTACCCAGAGAGGCCGAACAGGAGAGAAGGAAAAAATTTGTGACTTTATTTAAACTTAAAAGGACCTCTAGTATTTTATTTATGCCAAGTGAGAGGGTTAATCCTGTAAATGAAGAGACATTAATCTTGTGGAGTGGAGTCTGTCCCCTTCTGAATTGGTTTTACTGGGGAGAGCGGTGAGAGATAGAGAAGGGGCTCAGTAAAGGCACTAACTTTTAAAACTCGACCAAGATGCGGCCACACTCGGACGGCCCCGGCCGCTGCTAGGGTGCTTCAGGGGCCCGACCTCCCGAAGACTTCATTTTACATTTGTTTAAACTCCGGCCTTGGTGCCTCAGTTTTAAAGGGAATTATTCAAAGGAGGAAGAAACTACCAGAGAAACTGTTCTAGTCAACTCCTTTCCCCCACCCGGTTCCTACTCTTCTCCGCCCCCACCCCCTCGTCACTTCTCGGTCTGGAATCTGCGCATTTAGTAGGAAGAGGGAGGAGCGATGCGAGGGCCGTCCTGGCAAAGATGCTCCCCCCAGAGCTGCCCCGCAGGGGTCCGGTCCCCAAGGTCCTGCTGCTGCCGGCTGATTTCCCTCTGTGCCGATCCCTGCTGGAGCATCATGCGGGAGAAAATTGCTCCCTGTTTGTGTATTTCAAAAAATTATGTATAAACATGTATTTATTTTTCCCGCGGTAACAAACACAAACTTTCTAGCTGTCGAAGCGAAACCTTTTTTAAATCATTCGCCTAAACATTGTTCCGTGGGAGAGGGGCGGGAATAGGGAGACCTCCGAGGACGGCGACCCCAGCATTCCCCCCACGCCCTCCTGGGTGTGGAGGCCAGGCTGTGGCGGTCAGGTGGGGCGGGGCTCAGGGCCAGGCGATTTGGTCTGCAGGCTGCAGAAGGGCCAAGTTCTTTAAAACCTCAAAGAAAGAAGAAATGGATCTGACCACCTCCACAGACCCCTTTGCTTGCGCCTGTGAATTGCCGGGCGGCCTGCCTTAGGTATGCCCACGGCGCCTACTATAAAGTCTGGGCCTAGGGCACAGGCGCCTCTCCCTGCGCTCGACCCACTGCCCGCTTGATGGTCGCCAGGTCTTCCGGCGGGTACACACCCATAATTAATCTTTCTTATTAAGGCCTCCATTCTGCACCCAAGGGGCAACTCAAACCCATTTAGATTTCCTTGGTTGGCTGCACAAATTTAAGTGGGCAAAGAGTTATAAACCTAATAACAGAGGGCGGGAGACAGTGATTTGAGAAGACGGAAGGATTCACCGGGGGTATGTGTGTGGATGCAGCGGGCCTTTCCCGCCCCAGCCGCCTGCCTCCGGTTGCACGCCGGGCTCTGGGAAAGAAAGTGCACCTCCCACGCACACACCGCTCGCGACCTCCGTGCACACACACCCCTCCCCGACCCTGTAGCTCACAAGGATACTTGCAGGGAGTTGGCCTGTTCCGGATTCCTTATGAAAACCCTCCCAGAAAGGCAAAATTCTCAGAGCATCCCAAACCGGGAAATTTCCAGGGAACCAGAGGTTTGCATTGTTCGCGATTAATTGAGAATAATTAACACTGGAGACCGTTAATCACCACTTTGCTGCTCTCTTCCTCCTTTCGGGGCTGCGGCGACGGCCTCTGGTGCTCCGGCTGCCGGCGCGGGTGGGTTCGCTGGTGAAAGTGAAGACGTCGTGGTAGCTGTCACCCAGTTCGGCTGTACTTTTTAAAACGCTCGCATATTGTTTGATTACTAATTTGAGTTAATACGATCTTTATGGCAACATAACAGTGGATAATTGGCCTTTTTTTCTGAACAACAATGTAAATCACAATCGCTTTATTATTTAATAACGTCTAACGCTTCGTTGGATTGGCCCCGACCGAGAAGACCTTTTCTTTCTAGACAGTGTTGTGGGGGAAGAACAATGAAGATCTAATTGTGGAGATTTCATAAGTTGGCTCCCGTAAACGAACAGCTCCGATATGGAAGTCCCAGCAGCTGTGGGCACTACTCCCCGTAGGAACTCTACCCCCACCCTCCTGCACGCGGCCCGAACACTCCATTGGAGGTTTTTTTGTGGTGGTGGTGGTGGTGGTGGTCCTCAGATCCTAGCAACCACCTAAATCTTCCAGTGGCTATTAGAGCGTTTATCGGGCTTGCGCTCCAGCCCTTTCTATTGCCCGTTTAGCATGAAGGCACTGAGTCCGCACACCAAATTAGCGCAACTCCTAGAGCACTTCGGCCACTTTGGTTGTTGGACAAGGGGAGCACGGGCCTGGGGCCCTTTTAAAGTCTTATTTTGTTTTGATTTGATTTTCAAAACGGAGTCACCAACGCAGTGTCTTGGCATACACTTGTTTCAGGCAGTTTTGTAAAGGACGGGAGTCATTGTTTTGCAAATACCTGGAAAAGCAGAGGAAACCTAGAGACCCCCTCAAATACAGACGGCAACGCTTGGAGGAAATGGGTGCCGCTGCTCGAATTACATTTGTCCCCAAAGCCTCCATTCTAACGGTTTTTCTGTCGCGCTTTTACTGGCTTTTGCTGTCCCTGGAGGGCCGCTGTCTCTGGCGGCCTCAGACTTCGGAGTCCTTTGCAAATGAATCCTCACCATTTGGAATTCGGGTCAAGGAGAGAGACTCCGAATCTACAGCAGGTTTTGTTTTTGCGTGTGTCCGTCTCTCCATTTTATTCAACTTCTACTGCCAGTCGGGAGACGGAACAATTCGCGCCCCCCCACCCCCACCAGCTCTCGCTTCTAAGACAAACAGGAGGTGAGAAACTCGGCTGCTGCACACGCGCCCTCGGGGCCCCTAGCCCCTCGCCCCTCACCCCCGCCCCGCACCGACGGCGCAGCTGCCCTCCATCGAGGTGGAGACATTTCCCCGCTCTCTCTTCCCACCCGCATTTTCAATCAATCGACGGTTCTGAAGTCGTGTTCACATTTTCGGCCACCTTCCAATTTCTTTCTGGTCCACTCTCTCCCTTTCTGAGAACCTGGAAAGCGACAAGGGAAAGAGTCGAAGAATTGAAAGAAGGCCCTGGGTTTTCAAAACTATCCCTACCCACCCCGGTGAAAAGTGTATTTTACCACAAGGAGCGCACTGGGAAACTTTCCCTAACAGTAGTTGCGCACAGTGTTATTCTTTTCCAAGGGCCCGCTGGCCTCCCCGCCTCCGCGGGACAATGCGCGCTTTGAGGCTCGGTGGCCTGCAGGCAGCGGGAGACTAGGGGTCTGCGCGGCCTTCCTCCAAGGGGCCCGCAGCTGGGAGAGCGCTGGGCAGGCCGCCGGGCTGAGGAGGCGGCCTGCATAGGAAGAAAAACCGTAAAAGTTCGATTTTCCGCCCCACCCCCAGCCCGCCACAGAGGCAGGCTTTCAGGACCTGCGTCCAGGACGGAAGGAGAGGGGGATGTGAGAGCCACCCCCCCCACCCAAACATTTTATTTTGACACAGAATTATGCACTGTACGTTTTCCATCCTCCTTGCACTCAGTCTTGGGCACCTGGTCTCTAGCTGATAATATCTCAACCCGAGTCTTAAACGCTCAAAGCGACGCTGGCCGCAGCCAGGCTTCCTCCCACTAGGGCATTCGGGGTGCGGCACCCCAGGAAAAGCCTCGGGGCCAGGCGCTCTGGGACATTACTTCCAATGGGGGGGGGAGGTGTGTGCGTTTCTCCCAAAGAGAACCCCACCGCCCT
This sequence comes from Artibeus jamaicensis, assembly GCF_021234435.1. Classification (NCBI taxonomy): domain Eukaryota; kingdom Metazoa; phylum Chordata; class Mammalia; order Chiroptera; family Phyllostomidae; genus Artibeus; species Artibeus jamaicensis. The sequence goes on along the minus strand of NW_026522046.1, from coordinate 8,367,271 downwards.
CGCCTCCAGGAAGTCTCTAGGTTAGGACCTTTGAGATCAGTAGAAGCCCTCATACGGTTACCATCTTGGGGGAAGCATTTGTCTGATGTTTCAGAACGTCTACGGAACGGCAGCGTCAGGCCACGTGCTGCGCCTTCGAAACGCCGCTGCGAGCCCCAGCTTTCAGAGCCGCGGACGCCGGGGCTGGCGTGGCGGAGGCGCTGAAGCCGCCGGCAGGCGTCCGGGCCCCGCGCTGCGCCGCACGGTCTGACCGCAGCACCGAGTGAGGAGAATTATCTGAAGCATGTTTGAACAGGGGCTGCGCAGTCGCCTCTGCCTTATTTGTTTGTTTGTAATCTCATATTTAGCAAGCTGCGACGGCGGCGGCGAGAAAGGAAGGGATGGAGGAGGGGGCTGCGCCGTAACCACACCCCTTCCTAATGAGCAATTTCCATATGTGCGCCTCCCGCATCTAGCGCCCTCTTTTTCCCCGACGCTGCTGCGCCGCTGCGTCCTGCGCAGCGCAGACGCCTCCACTCTGGATTGAAATGAAAAGGCTCGGGGTGGGAGCAGAAAATTGGTCTATTGACACTTTCGAGCCGTGTGTTGATTTTGGCATCACCGGCAGTGGTTTATTTCTCCCCCACCCCCAAATGGGGCGCGTGAGGATGGCTGAGGGCTCGCGGACACCCAGGCAGGCAGAAACCGACATTCCTCTCATTCCCCGCCTGCAGTTGTCCGCCCTCCACGTCTCTTTCTTTTTTACCCAACTCCAGATGTTTCTCTCCTCTACAGGTGAGGACAGTGAGGGCCCGGTCGTCTTAGAAAGGTGTTGGGGGCGGGGGGGGGGGGATATCATCCCAAACGAGTGAATCAAAAGTGAAAGTTTCAAACTACCTCCCGGTCCTGCACTGGAGAGCGAGTGCTGGCCCAAGCGTGTGTCTGCCCGAGAGGGAAGGCGAGAAACTGAGGCCGTGACACGGTGTCTGCTGTTGGTTCAAAGTCGTGGCACAGTGAAGTTCGGGAAGAATCCTCAGGAGAAAGCTCGAGGCGGTTGCAGCTGCTTCTAACCCGGCTTCCTATACATTTTTGTGGTGATTCTGTTCGGGAAAATCGGGGAAACAGACTTTTGCAATTGCCGCCTCCTGACCCTCGCCACACCACCCTCCTAATCTCGCCATGCGCGCTATGGGGTGGGCTCCGGTTTGAGTTCCAAAATAGTTTGCTTGTCAATTGCGAGTTGTAGGTCTATCAAAGTGCACTGTCCCAAGTAACTCTGGTCCAGGAGCTGGGAAGAAGCTTAAGCAGCTCGCTTTAATGATGATTTGTAGCTCGGCGAGGGGCACGGACAGCAAACGCCCCGCAGGTGTGCGCCGTAACACCACCATCCGCACTTGAATGTAGATTACTCTGGCGCTCGTTTGATCGGCCCTTTGAAACCCTTTACAATTGCCTGTGACGAACGGCCAGTCTCAGTTTTTCTGCGAATAATGCCCTGAGGGTAAGTCCTCCAGGCTTTTATAGAGCTCCAGTATTTTTTTTAAAGGAAAAATGTTTGACTTTAGTTTAGACTTCGTCAACTTTTTGTTGCTAACAGGCATCATTCCAGCCTTTCAGTACTTAATGACCGTTACCTTTGCCGTCTTCCCATAAGATACATACATACGTATATGCATGCATATATATACATATATATATACACACGATGCATTAAAATAAGAACAAAGTTATTAATTTCGTTTTCTTTAGTTCCAAACTGTCCTGCCTGTTTATGTTTGTGTGGGTGTTTGTTATAAGCATGAGTTATTAATGTTACTGTCAATCTTGTTTTAATGCCTTCTCTCTATTTTCTGAATTATAACAGGTCAAGTGAGAGTTTAACTTAAACATTAAGGCTTTCAAAAAAGTACAACTCTCGATTTTAACCCCCCTCAACTCCTGCACACCAATCCCCATCACCCAAATTTTTAAAAGGTGGTGCTGTTCAACCTTTAATATTCACTTAGAGTGTTTACATAACAGGAGGAAAATGAACTTTTGTCTGAAACGTGCAACAAGCGGCACTTTGATTTCATGAAATAAATGTCAACAATTGCAAGGGCTTATCACACCAGGGGAGGGGTAGAGAGTGGAGGTGCAGTTGAATTAAAAGGCCCATTCCTGCCACTGCAGACTACAAAGGGTTACACATAAATAAGTGCCACATTTGCCTATTGCAAAAGTTTTCTCAGTGCTTTCTAAGTCACAACGGGGGGGGGGGGGCTGTCGTTTATTATCCTGCTCCGGGCAGGAGCAGACCCCAGTACCAAGAGGCTCTTAGCTTTGCCCGGCAGAAGAGGGGTAGCCTTTCAACAGCAGCCCCCTTTGTTCTCCTGATCTCTTCCCCAATTTCAAGCTTCACTTGCACATCCCAAGTTTGTGTGTTAATGACGCTATTACCATCTGGCTCGCCCTACTTTCCAAAAGATATAAATCTCCTAGCTCCATTGCCCGCATTATCATTTAAGTGCCACCATAGCCAGAAGAAAAAGATGCTTTCAAGACTCCAGATTCTCTTGCACTGACTACCCCTGACATGACTCTTCCACTGTATTTATAGACCGTGCATTGCATGTGGGAGAGCTCCTGGACAGAACAGATTTCCCAAGAGCTGTCCCTCTGAGCCAAGGCAGACATGACTCTGGGAGAGAGAATGGCTTCCAATGAATTTCTCCTTAAAATAATTTTTGCTTTGTTTGCAGCAGGCAGATACTTTTAAGTGCTCGTGCCTTCCTTTCTCCCTCTTAGGTTTGTAAAAGTTGTGGTGCGACTCCCAGACATTCAGGATGTGCCACTTTTCAAGCCCTATTCTGAGCAAGCGGATCGATTGGTTTCTCTGTAGGAGTGGGGGCAAGGGTGAAGGGAGATAAAAAGAGCCCCGTGCGGCAACTTTTGGGAGCTGGGCCAAATGCACCCCCTCTCTGACACTCTCACTTTACATATGTGTAGGTATGGGATTTACAGCTAGCTATAGGTTTAGGTCCACTTCTCTCTATTCTTCACTGAGAGTAATCAGTGATTTGTGTGTTTTGAGTGCAACAGCTGAGAAACTACAACAGAAAGGGTTGGGCTGGCTTGTGAATAGTTCCAGAATGACTTCATTTATCTGGCCAGGTCTGAGTGAACCGAGCAGAGAGCAGGGCAGAGTCTAAGTGTGGGCTTTGGTTCAGGGCCCTAGATAACCTGAACAGCTAATGTCCCTTGGAGGGCTTCTACTGTTTGTGGCCCCAGACTGCTCTATCCAGCTGCCCCTTTCTCCTCCAGGTGCTCCCTCTCCGTCCTAGTGCTACCTGCAGAGGTGAGCTCCATGAAGATAAGTCAGCGTAACAGGTTGGGAGAAGACTTGGGAAGGTTAACTTCCCGGTCCCTAAGAGAAGCTCTTAAAATCATCAGGGTTTGGGCAGATCTCTCTTTAAAAATAATCTTGTCAGGCAGAAAACAAAGAACCCACTTTAAATGAAATACACTTTTTTGAGGGATGAAACAATTCCCTGTTACGTGCAGTATTCCTAATACTTTGAACTGAGCACCGACCATTCCTAAAGTGTGATTAATTTGTATCACACTGGTGTAGCTGTTTGCATGCACAAGACACTTTATATCTTTCTGCTTCACTTTCCTGCTTTTCCTCCCAAATTTAAAAAAAAAAAGATCTTGTTTAGAAATTTGTATCCCTTTTTCTTTCTGAGAATATGATCAAGTTGACATGAACAAACTGCTGAGGATATACCATTTAAGTAAGATGCACTTTTAATCACTGATCATTAAAATGGTTATGTTAAATATCCTCAATTACATGCATGAGTTAACTCTAACAGCACTTTCTATTCTCCCAGCTGCTCACGTATTCCTTAACGATAGTCTGTGGTAGAAACTTGATTATGCTGAATTCATACATTTCGGTGGATTTCATCAGCCTAATTAATGCCTCAGTGTGGTCCTGGGGTCTGAACGAACCCTTTACTGTGTTTGAGGTTAAAGGAAGTGTTGGAATGTGGAAGGTTTTTCTTTCCTAGTTACTCAGGAGTACTCTGCCATTTCACTAAGCAAGGTAGGTAGCAGAAAGACTATACAAAACAAGGACACTGATCCCAATGGCAGAAAAATGAAGCTAATTCTTCATCCTTACTGACCTAGCAATACTTTGGGCTTCCATACACAATCTCCAAGTATTTAGTAAAGAGTAAATTACTACCTCTTCATTGCACCTTAAAACTGAAAGGGAAAAGTTGAAATAGATTTACAACTAGTGTCTCAAAAGATTCCTATTAACTTATCAAGACTGTTCCCATTGCCTTACCTCTTCCTGTTCCCATAACTTGTAGACTATTCTCCCCATCCATTTGAACTTTCATCTTTCCCAAGGAAGCACTCAGGGCCAGTATTCTGAAGAAACTCCAGGCTCTCTCTCTCTCTCTCTCTCTCTCTCTCTCTCTCACACACACACACACACACACCCTCCCTCCCTCCCTCCCTCCCTTTCTCCCTCCCTTGTGGGTGACTGCATTCAATCTTTTCAGGTGTGAATTAACATCTGAATACATCGCAACCTCACTGACCCTTACCGCCACCACCATCCGGGCCTCCGCAGAGCTGCCGCGAATCCGCACCTCCAGCACTGGCAGGGCAGGCCGAGGTCGGATGTCCCCGGCCCCACCCCCAACCAAAGCACTTGCGTTGCCTGTGGTGGAAGTCCTGGAATTTGTCTGTGTCCAGTAAAACACCTGTGGAAGAGTATCATTTAAGACGTATTTTCTTGGTGGTCAAGGGAGGAAGAGTACAGAAAGAGGAAGGAAAAAAAGAGGTGGAGGCATCTTGGTTCTTTAAGAAATGTCCCTCCCTGGCTGGTGTGGTTCAGTGGATTGAGTGCCAGTCTGAGAACCAAAACTCGGAGGTTCAGTTTCCCATGGGGCAATGCCTCAGTTTTGGGCCAGGTCCGCAGTCGTGGGCGTGTGGGAGGCAGCACATGGATGTACCCTTCACACACTGATGCTTCTCTCTCTCTCTCTTTCCTCCCTCCCTTTCCTTATCTCTAAAAGTAAATAAATAAAATCTTTTAAAAAGAGAAAAAAATGCCCCAACTCGGACAGGTGGAACTTGAGACTTTCACCTCACTTTGCGTTCCCAAGGACAAAGTGTTCGCCCCTGCAGAATTTCCCTCAAGCAGGGACTCTTCTGACCCAGATTCTCGTCCTAGCGGGGGCAACCTCACACCTCATCATCGACCTGATGGAACTGGAAGCATTTCAGATCCATAACCAAATTACCACCTTGGAACTTTGTGCTTGTTATGCTAATGCAATGACTTATGCAGTAAGAGTATATTTTCAGGGCTGAAAATTAGCTTTTTAGAATGCTTTGTGTAATGACAGACATTAGACACAAGAGACAAATGCGCCAGCCATGGTGGCACAATACTCCTGGCAAACACCCTGGGCTATATCAACAGACAAATGGAGACCCAGATATGTTTGCAAAATTAAGCTGAGAGCGAGCTGGGGGAACTGGGTGAGAAGGCAGGTGCTGGCAGCCAGACCACGGCAGCGGTGGGGATACCCTTGCAACCCCTGTCTGTCCTTTCAGATCTAGCCGAGTAACAGCACAGCACAGCACTTAGTCCCTTGGGGTGGATGTTTAGGGAGAAAAGAAAAAAGGGAGAGAAGTGTTTTACAAATAGCACTGCAAGCAAGCAGTTACCTCTAGCTCGTGGTTTGTTTACCTTTAAGTTTAGATTGCAGAGAGTAAGGGAAAGAAATATTTCCTGGGGAAGGGGGGCGGAGGGGTGCTGGGAGGTGTATGCAAATACAGAGAGTAACAAAGAACTTTGAGTTGTAGAGCCATACGGTGGAGTCACCCAGGACATCTCCTGTGTCCAGGGTACTGTACTTCTGCATTGTGTGATAAAGAATTCAGGCAAATGCACCCAAAACCAATACAAAATAATGTTCAGTGTAAACTATCATTGAAAAAATTAAAAAGATTTCGGGCATATCTTCAAATTTGTGGTTGTTGACTTCATGTGGCTTATATCTTGGGAATCAAGGATGAGATAGTGTAAGGCACCATGTCTCTAAAAATAATGACTCTTCAGTGTATAGGGCTGGGGTGGGGTCAGCCACTTGCCGTAATTATAAATAAGGTAAATTACTGGGATACTTCACACACTGATGAAGTATCCAAGAGGAGAACTCTTTTCATCAGTTACCTGCCCTTGATGGACATTAGAGCGAAGTCATTGACGGCCCAGTTACTGTGTTTCTACTTCTTCCCCTCTCCCTCCCCTGCCCCTTCATCCCCACATAACCTGGACAGTTACGTCAGAAATAAGTGAGTTCGTTCCTGGATGGACCTTCACCCTTTCTGCATGACACAGCTTCCAAATGTCAACTTGCAGCTATGGGGAAGCCTGTGAACTATGATAATTGATAAACTCTACTGTATTAACAGTCTTGTTTGAGGCTAAAGCAAGGTTGCCAAGACATAGTCTGAATAAGTTGGGGGCTCCTGAGATGTAAAATGAGGCCAATTTGAAATGTTGGCACCGAATGCTGAGCTTTTTATAATAGCCCATGTTGTCTCATTTTCTTCAGGAGTTGAATAGGAGCAAAATACCTGGCTTGATGCAGTGGTTTCTGATGACGAATGAACTAATTAGAGTTTCTTAGTTCCTCCCAAAGATGTTAGCAATGGTATAGTGGGAAATGCTGGCTCTGACGACTTTAGTTTTAGGAAAGACAAGTTTTATGCACCCATACCTTAGACTTATAAACTGAATTTGTCTCACCTAGCTTGCTACTCTCCAATCCCCTCCATCATCTTTCTTTGTATAGATGGGTCCAGGTTGGTCAAGGGTAACTGTGATATTTATACACCGACACGCTGACAGAAAATTCATGAATCAGACTAATTTCCACCTTTGGTGTGTAAATGATTCATAGCCTGCCTAGGTCATGAGGCTTTTTAGCAGGGTTCTCCGAGATACATTAACATGTTTATCACATAAACTAATCTACCAAGAAGAATAAGTTCCTAGGTAGGTCTACCCAGTCCCACCTTTTTAAAAAAATGCTCTTGGTGAAATGAGTCATTGAATTAAAAGTGCGAGTAGTACCTCTAGATAAAGGGGGAAAGAACAGATAAGGGCTGATTACATCTCATTCTCGGCCTGCCACGGTTTGGCAGCATCCGTGTGTGGTAGGTTGTGGAGAGCAGGCTGAGAGCGCACCAAGAGACAGTGACGCTGAGGCAGAGAAACAGCTCGCTGGAGATTTATGGATTTGTGTTACTTATGATCAGATGCCGCTCACTTACTTTTTTGCATTATACTGCAGAAATTTCGGTCACATCGATGAAAATGACCCAGGACTTCAAAGGACTGGTTTTGAAGTTGTTGGACATTTCATTTCAGATTTCCACTGCAAAATCCAAATCTGAATTGCTTATTGGTTTGAGAAGGAAAGTGCCTAATTTGGAATTCTGTTATAAACTTCATGTGAGCAAACAAACTCAGACGAGCTTAGCAACATCTTGAACCCCAGCCCCCCCACCCCCCACCCCCTTACTGTTACACCACTTGTTTATGGACTGAAAAGGCGAGTGCCTGGTCTCTAACCAGAAGCCTATTTGCAATATCTCAGCGGACCTCAGCAGGTCTGTCCTCAGTGGTTGGTGGAGGCCGCAGACATTGAAGCAGGCTGGGCAGCTCTGATCTCATGTCATCCAAACAGCACATTTTTCAGACTCAGAAGTGCCAGATCGCGTTATTTGTGTGGCAAAGGGTTGCTTAGGATCCGTGACAGCTGAGTTTTTCCTATCGATTATATGACAATGCAAGTTCATTCACAGGGTTCAGGGAAATGAGAAAAGCCTCCGGTTTAACAAGAAGACCCCTAATTCAAGTTATGTGCTACATTTAAAGGCAGAAATCAAAATTCAAGTTGGAGAAAGTAGGAGAATAAATTAAATTGTGAGCCCAAACATTGGTAGCTAAGTCAGCCTCCTAGAAGGGCTGTGACTGATCATTTGATGGGAAGCCTTGTTTACGACCGGGTAACTGGATTTGCAAGCAATGCAAAAAGTCATGTCTTGTTTAGAAAATTCACATTTAGGTCAATGTGTGTTTTTGAAGTTGCTCCTAAATTTAAAATACAATGAGTCCAAATGTAAAAAAAAAAGAAAAAAATCAAAGGGCACTCTTGTGAATGAGGGGGCGGGCGGGGGGGGGGACTATTTATAGGGACAGTAACCTGCTAACACACTGAGAGATCTTTTTCAGATTTATCAAGTTCTGAAATGATTTAATATACACACATTCTTCCAATTCATCCACAGGTTTAAAAAATCATTATTTATCTTGACATCAGTCGATTCCTAATAATTTTCTCTATCACAGGATACAGACAGGCATGCAGAAGTAACTAGATGTCCAACACATGCCAAGGTCTTGCAGACCCAGGATGTTAAACAAACAAACAGAAAAAAACTCGGGTAACATGACCGTAAATCACAGGCACTTCAGACCATAGGCAGGTGCACCCAGAAGGGTTAACTGCAGAACAGGGGAGAGAGAGGCTCTCTTCCTTGGTACAGTTTGTGTGATGGGGAAAAGGGAGCAAGGGTCGGAGCAGCAAGTAGGCCCCCTGCAGTCCCCACACTGAGCGCATTCTCTCGGTGGGGGTGGGGGGTGTAGAGGGCAGCTTGTGGGGGACACCACCAAAAAACTTTCAGCTGGGGTTCTGGCCTGCACCCTGCCCACCCCTTTGTGCATCTGATTCTTCATTGCCTAAAGGCCATCCAGCTTGTCGAAGGCTTAATTCTTGATGATTTGTCAGCTAGAACTTGTTGCTAGCAATAACTTCTCGTGAAGTTTTACTCTCAGGCACCTGAGTTTAGGAAGCTGCTGGCATTATCCTGTGGCTTCTCATTTAGACATGGCCTGGGTAAGCAGAAGGACAAGGAACATTAACCCAACTACAGTCATTCTGCCCAAGCCATGGGGACCCGGGGAGAAACAGGTTCTTCCTCCTACAAAACTCTCCCCTTCTCCCAACGTCCGTCCAGCCTCCCTGCCCAGCCCTCGGCTGTGCTGTTCCAGTGTGTGAGACACCAGGAGGGAAGCGGGCTTCCACAGTCCCCCTCTCACCCCATATCCTTCATCCATCATAAACATTTGTGCTCTTGGGCCCACAATTCATTTGAGTAACCTGGGACTGAGACCCGGAAGTTTTAAGTGTTGCTTTGGGATTTTTGTTTGTTTCTTTGTTTTTGTGTTTGCCTTTTCCTTTGTATTTGTGCCCAGGGCCGGGGCCCTCACTCTAAAGTTGAAGTCTTCACTTCTTCATTCCTTTTTTTCTCTTCTTCTTATGGGACTGGTGGGTGTGGTGGCCAAAAGGCTGGCCTGTCCGTGGGATCAAAGCTGCTGTGTCTTACCCCTCTTTTCTGACAGTCGTTAAAATTCAATTTCAAATCTTCTGTCTTTAACAATTCCCTAGGGAGCCTGCTAACCTGGGAAAGTGGCAAAAGAGAGAGCCTTTCCCCAAGTGGTTGTGCCTTGGCAGCAGGCAGGGACTGGTCGAGTTGCTCCTGTCTGTGTCCTTTTAGATGCTGCCCAGTGGCTCAGTTGTCTAGATGGGAGGGCTGGGTCTGCCCAGGCTGCGGGAACAGCTCTGGGCAGGTCTGAAGGCAGGCCAAGAAGCCGGGGAAGGCAACCAGCTCTTCCCTCATCCACACTGTCTCTAGAGCACAGCCCATTCCATGCTGGGGGTGGAGCTCAGAACCAAGCGGAAAGTTCTCACTGTTAAATCTCACCCTTCCTCACTTACTTTTGTCCACTGTTCAGCTCTCTGTCCTCTCCTCCTTGATTCCAAAAAGAAACATATTTGTGTATCAGAAAGTTCTCTTCTGCCAAGAAGCTTCCCTTCACAGCTTTCCCCTTTGGGTAGAGAATTCTGCTTCTGGGTCAAGGGGAGAACCCTGAAGAGTTTTGAGAAACACAGAACAATGCACGCATGTCCACGGCTGAGGTAGGTAGTGAGTTTCATCAGGAGCTTTGACCGGGGTTGCCAAGCAAACATTCTTCAGATCCAGCCTCGGAGTAGTTTTTCACTTCCTGCTCCAAAAAGTTAACATGTGATTAATACCCAAAATCCCTCCCTTAACTAACACTGATTGGAATCTATGGAAAAGCTATAGCATTTCTTTGTAATTCTAGATGGGAGTTCAGGACTACCTGACTACAACTGCCTTCACCTCTTAATCACACATCTTCCTAAACAGCAGCCTCCTTTCCTATAAGCTCATTGGCCTCTCAAAACACCTAATACTTTTCTCCTCCCTTCAGATTCTTATCCCTTACTCTTTTTCCCCTCTGGGGCCCTGAGCCAAATTCTTGGAATTAAATTAAGATCTTCTCCCAAATGCCACGACATGTTAGAAGGAGAATTTGGGATCCGCGCTGAAAATGCATGGTACAGAAAGTAAATGTTATAGCTGAATGCAGTTGACTAGTGTGAGCTTGGGGTATCAGCAATGAATTTCACATTTTTTCTACAGACTTTTTTTTTTTTACTTCATTTTCAGGATCCACTGATCATAACAGATACAAGTTAAAACTGAAATAAATTAGAGAAACACTAAAGAAAGACCGCATTAAGCCCTTTCGGGACTGGCAGCTGTTGTAACTTATGGTTATTTGGACAGACTATTTCTAACCGCTGGAAACTTAGATGGACTAACACCCAAAGCCCTTCTTCTCGGTATTTAATTACAGACCTGGCAGAGCGAAGACTCTACTGATTAAAAGGAAATCAATCAGTGCTTATTAGCCATAACAAGTCAATAAATAAAACAGCTGGAGAAGTAATACTAACAATACGCCCTTGTTACCATCAGACATAAGTTCTTAAGAATTTTGAAACTTCTACAACACATTATTTTATTGTTTCACTGCTTGGTTTGGGGGAATTTCTGCTTGTGTGGCACCTAAAATTGTTTCCTGAAAGTGTAAATGAGTGAGTTTTACAGTCACTTTATACCAAGGTTCCAGAATAACTCGGTCTCCAAGGTTTTGAGTATGTCTTCTAGTGTGGGCTTTTAATTTCGTCGCCCTGATGAGAAGGGCCTCATGTTGTAGTGAACACACTAGGCTAGAAATGCCAGGCGCGGTCTAGGTTCCGGTTGAGGCATGTAATTAATAGCATGAATGTAAGGCAGGTCATGTTCCTGGGCTTTCACGTTTCCCATATGTATGTAAAGAGGTAGGACTAAGTGATCTTCTAGGGCCCTCTCAGCCGTTCCACCCTGTAGTCCTGTAACAGATTTGTGACTTTTCAACATAAGAGAAGACTCAGGTCCATGAGTTACTAAATGAAATATCTATTTATTTTCTAGTTCTTTCAGTAATAGTTTACACAGAAGACAGACAAATGGTTTTTGGCCTTTTCTTGGGAGAGATCCTGAATTTGACTAGAAGAAACCAAGCTAAGAGACTCGGCCTTGTGTTCTTGCGTACAAATGAACCATTGTCTTGTACTTCAACGTCTTTTCCTTTTCAGATCCAACTTAGACATAATGTTTCACTCAAGATAAGGCTTGTGGTTTAGGAGATTCTGGTCTGGCTTGCCTCATTTTAAGACTTCTATCATCTCTTTTCAAACCTGAGGAGGAGCTCATTTCCTGTTTGAGAGCCCCTCCGGCTTTGCCTGCCACCAGCCAGATCTTCAAGGAAGCTTGCCAAGAGTTCCCGGCTGGGAAGGACAGTCTGAGTGCATCGCAGAGAGTGAGCTGGCACCACCATTGCAGTGCCTCACCAACCTGGTTGCCCACTTTGCCGCAGCGAGGACCATGCCCACTGATGGAAAGACTTGCACTCTAGCAAGGGGCAGTTGGATCCTGTGGCAAAATCATCTCAGACTCTCTCTCTCTCTGATCTTCCCTTTCACTGGCTATTTTAAAAAATATTTTACTTATTTATTTTTAGAGAGAGGGGAAGGGAAGGAGAAAGAGTGGGAGAGAAACATCAATGTGTGGTTGCCTCTCATGTGTCCGCCCCACTGGGAACCTGGCTCGCAACCCAGGCATGTGCCCTGACTGGGAATCGAACCAGCAACCCTTTGCTTCACAGTCCCGTGCTCAATCCACTGAGCTACACCAGCCAGGGCTCACAGGCTATTTTGAACACAAGGCAAGAAAAGAAATTATATCCAAAATTATACTTTAAGATTAATTAGCCCTGGCTAGTGTAGCTCAGTGGATTAAGCGAGGGCCTGTGAACCACACGATCTCGGTTCAATTCCCAGTCAGGGCACATGCCTGGGTTACAGGCCAATTCCCAGCAGAGGTCCCATGGGAGGCAACCACACACTGATATTTCTCTCCCTCTTGATATTTCTCTCCCTCTCTCCTTCCCTTCCCCTCTAAAGATAAATAAATAAAATCTTTTAAAAAAGATTAATTAACAGGTCCTTGGTTTTTATGTCCATTTTGTTTTAGGAATTTAGTGGTGATTTCAAAACAATGAAAATGGGTCACAGCAGAATGCATATTCAAGATTAGGTTGGAACATTCCTCTGAAATTTCAGTATTCATTTTTGGAATGTTAGTTACTATAGTTCTGTAATTCATCATTTTTTTCCTTGACTTAGACTCAAGATGAGAAATGATATTCAGACCAAAGACATTGTTTTGTTATATAGCTACAACTTTTTTAAAATGCAAATCCAGCCTTGGCTGATGTGGATCAGTGGATTGAGCAGTGGCCTGCAAACCAAAGTTTCGCAGGTTCGATTCCCAGTCAGGGCACATGCCTGGGTTGTGGGTGGGGTCCCTGGTTGGGGGCCTATGAGAGGCAACCACACAGTGTTGTGTCTCTCCCTCTTTTTCTCCCTCTCTTCCCCTCTCTCTAAAAATAAAAAAATAAAATCTTTAAAAATATATAAAATGCAAATAAATCCACTCTCCCCTCATCGATGCTTGATTATTGGTAGGTGCTCATGCACCTCCCTCCCTCTCTCTCTCTCTCTCTCACACACACAGGTCCACATACCACCCATATTCTAGAGAAAGTCCTTTCAAGACTTGCATGAAAAAATTAAAGGAGGACCAAAGCAATAGCAACAGTAAAAGGCAATGGTTTCGCTTTACAAAAAGTCATTGTACAGTAGTACACGGGTATTTTTAAAAGCAAGTATTATTATAATTAAAGAATATTGCACTTCTAAGTTATTACAATTCTTGTCTAATTTCAAGTCACATAGGAACTACTTTAAAGTAGTTTGTATTACAGTATGTCACCATGAAACTAGGAGAGGTTTATGATGTACATAGGTTTCCCCTGTCCATAATTAAGTCTTAATTCCTAAGTCTTCTGTTGATGTGGAACTTTAGGACAAGATGGCATTTGATATAATATGGAAGAATATTCGATGGCTCTTTTGGTTTTAATGTGCATTGCACTAAAATAGAGTGTATGTTGCATTTTTCTCCTCCCAGTTCTTTTGTTGAATGTGGAATATTTTTATCATGTTATTTTTAATGTATACGTTATTTTTATTAGGTCATTTGGTAAAAGATAAAATATGCAATAATAATGGCCTCTTGCTTTTCTACTAATTTTATTATTTCAAGTCAAGCAAGAGTGGACACTTTTCTCTTAGGGAAAAAGATTATAAGTGTGTTTCTGATGCAAGAATGATTATTTAGTTACTATATTTTTCCCTAATAGATTAGCATTTATGATGGATCTTATTTCAAAGCTGATCATTCTCAGAGAAAATAAAAAAGATATTAGAGTTTCCAAGTAAGTTTTGTTGTTTAAAAAGTAATTCAATACATTATTCAAATTGTTGTCAGCTATCGGTTAAAGAAAAAAGTAGTATCTCTTGCAAATGTGAAATTTTGCTGTTTGAAGCACCTTACCAATTCTCATTTCTTTAGGATAGAAGTGAAAATTAATGTCAAAGATACAGACAATTCAGAGCTTCCTCAATTTTTTTTTTTTTTTTTTACTTTAACTGTGATAGGCATCTCTGCAAGGTGGGTTTTAACATATTTTTTCCTAATTTTTTTTCTCCTTTCAGTAAGAAGGATAAGCTTTTAGAGTACCCAGTCACCGTGGTAACTGCCAAAAAAATTCTCCTGAAGTTTGAAGAGGTCAGCTAGCAGGGTCAACAACTCTGGCCTCTCTCTGGGCTCAGTCTAGCATGCCCCAGCCTGCGGTTGGAGCGTCAGGCCAGAGCTGACCCCGGGAGGTGGGCTATTCGGGCTCTGATATAAATTTTTCGAGTCAGTTCATGGCCTGGACTCTCCAGGTGGCCTCCGAAATCGATTTTGACCCCCTGACCCTGTCTCATGGAGGCATAGCATCCACCCTAAGTAAGGATTTAGCCAGGAATGACAGCTTTCCACTGAGTGTTATTGGGGACAGTACAAACAGTTTGAAAAGCATGTAAGGAGGTGTGAGTGCTAGAAATCATTAAAAGCGTATTAAAAAACAATTAAAGAAAATATTTAATTTTAAACTTTGAAAAGTTTAAAGTGTATATGTGTTATAAAATTCTCATGTGATTTGTAGAATTTTTTTAATCAAAAAATAGTTTTGAATACACTCAGTAAACCCACACATTTTTATCTTTTAATATACTTTGTTACAAATATGCAAATAAGATAGCCTGACTTGCAACAAAATAGATACAGCAGGCATGTAACTTGTACAGAAAAGGGAAACTAGTTAGTAAAACACATTAGTAGATCCTCTAGTATTTTAAAGACTATTGTGTGTTTCTTAAAATGTTTAAAATGGGGAAATGAGGAACCTTAAAAAAAACTGGAGTGAAAATAAACTCATGCCTCACTCTAAGTACCTTGCAAAACAAATAGCCAATGCACTCACCCCTTTGGATAAAAAAGAAATAAAAATTATAAATCCAGAAAGTTAGATCTTGTATAGAGCTAAAAAGGAGAAAACAGGAAATTAATAGTCTCTGAATTCGCTTGGAAAATAAAAATAATGTACATAAATCATCGGTGACACTTTTTTCCCTTCTGTCTTTCTCTCTCTCTTTGCAGGATGCCAGCCTGAGTGGTTTATTTTCTCCGGGAAAGTAGAGTTCTCTTTGAGAGTTCTAGCCTGTGAACTCAGTATGTAAATGTGGCCATCAAGCAAGACCGAACTGCCAAGAGGGAAGATTTTGAATGTTTCGCTTTCTTAAAGCCCTTCACAGCATCCCTTCTTCCAGTGGTACTTAACTCAGAGTTCCCCCTCTTCCCAGCACTGGGGGAATGGCTGCAAAGCAACAGTGCAGGAGTTAAACCAATTGTGCTACGAGTTGTTGAGATGGCGTTTTTATCTGAATCTTTTGTAAAAATTAGATTTTAAGTAGGGGTGAGTGCCCTTTTGGGAGAGGGGGACAAGGGAGAGTGCAGGCAGAAGGGGAGGGGACAGAGCAGTTTATATATATGTATATACTCTTTGTGTTTGAAGGCCTCTGTGTCTTGGCTTCTCACTATGTTAAATCCCTATTATAAAAGTTATCTTCACAAAGCCTATTATAGTATTCTGAGAACAAATTGGACCATGAATAACTTAGTTGGAAGTGTAGATTATTTTCTACTCAGGGAAAGTTGGAGATGACAACGGTGGAAATAAAAGAATAGCGATTAATTTTAAATAGATGGATTTCAAAGTTTCACTCTTAATAAAGAGTACCTTTGATATTTCTCCCTCTTCACACTCATGTTTTTACTTTCTTTGCACGAAGAGCTGTCCTACTGGTTGCACTGCCCACCTAATACGGCCTGGCTCAAACCGTGGGCCGCTTTCTTTGTCATCGTTAATCTGTCAGAGAAGTGACCAGAAGGACACTCTGCTTCCTGTTGCTTCCGTACACGGTTCCAAAGTGGCGCCAGTGCCTGGGCATCAAGCTCACCCTTACATAGATCACAGTTTCTCAATGACAAAATTATTATTAGTATTTTAATCTTGATTTTGTTTAACACCCTATAGTTTACAAAGCACTTCTCAGCCAATAATTTTGTTTGATCCTTAGAATAATGTTATGAAATAAACAAATATAATTAATCCCACTTTCCCAATGAGGAAACAGTGTTATTTGCATATTGTGATCTGGCTAATAAATGGAGGAACTGAATGCCAACTCAGATATTATAATGCTTCTGCTTTAAGAGATTAACCTATGGCAATAGGCTTTTAAATTATTTTGTGTTCTACATTCCTGAAAATGAAGATTTGGTATTAAAGAGCAAAAGTATATTTCACAGATAAAAGTAAAAGGCACAATTTTTTAAAAATGCTATTGACTTAAAAGTGAATTTTGCCAACTATTGTTTTCTTTCATGGTCTTTTATAGCTGAAGAGCTTAATGTCTAACATCAAACATGGGCAGCCCTTTATACATCAGCAAACTACCTGGAATTTTTAAAATGTATATAAAAGCTGTAGATTATATGTTTCAAAAATAAGAAAACCTTTAGAAGTAGGTTATGCATGTTAAGTAATTATTTGAGAAAATGCAATTATTGTCACAAAGTGCTATAGTTATCCTTCTGGTGGTGTTTTTTTTTTTTAAGCTATATAATTGGCAAAAAAAAACCTAAGATATTTAAAGTATACATCATGATAACTTGATACATGTATACATCATGAAAGAGCTTCTCCCATCTGGTTAATTAACGCATCCATCACCTTACATATTTATCTTCTGTGTGTGTATGAGGACATTTACATTGTATTCTCACAAATTCCTTTGTGTGAGAACACAGTGTTCTACTCTCCCTGTATTATTTAGTACAGTGTTTTCAACTCCAGTGACCATGTTTTAACTCAGATCCTCAGACCTTGCTCATCTCACAGCTGAAAGTTGGTTCTTCTTTTTAGCTTGTTCACTCCCTTGCCCCTGCCCTTCTAGTTTTTAGACTGGTATCTTTTAAAATCTTAGTAAGTCTGGATAAACTAAGTTGTATAAGACTACTTTTGTTTCTCTTGGGTTTTTACTCTCCCTGTTAAATTGAAGTTTGCAAAATACTCTAAAAAGAGTAAGTGAAAACTTCATTAACCTGATGTTGATGTAATCTATGTAAACATACAGAAATTAAGAAATACAAAAGGATTACTCCAAGTGATTCTTAAGTTTTTAATTATATTGTTTTAATTATGTAATGCAAGTAGTGTGCATGTTAATGTGGAAATTCTACATTTTTTGTTTCTTAAATTGTATACAATGAAATTAGTTATTTTATATGTATTTAAACTAAGGCTTTTGCTCCTGAATTATGCTGGCAGCCAGACAAATCAGCTTTTAAGGATTAGAAAAAATGAGAGTCCAGGAAAACAAAAATCAACTGTTCTGATTGGATGTTGCATTGGTGAGGCTGTGTCAATAATGACCTGTGTTATAACTTGTGTCATGCTAAGGTTCTTCTATCAGAGCACGACATTACACTGAGATTGCTGATTTTGGTTTGGAGGTAAATGGCCCAGCCCTGTAATTCGAACTTCTGGTGTCTTCTCTACTAACTCACAAATTAAGAAATGCAAAAATAAGCATTTATACTAACAGTGATATGTTTGTTTAGATGCTCTTTGAAATTTTTAAGTTTCTTTTTTTATCACCAACATCATTCATTTTGTTCATGTGTGTTTTTGACAGTTGCCGCACATTCCTCCTGTACTTCTTTCATTCTTTCTTCTTTTTTCTCTCCCCTCCCTCCCTCTCTACCTCTCTTCTTTCCTTCTCTCTTTTTCTCCTTTCCTCTTTCCCGAGTTTTTCAGTAGTTTTGTTCTAAAATGTACAGCATCTTGAGTCAAGGGACTTATCTCATGCAATATATTATGCTAAAATGATAAGCTACACAACAAAACACTCACTTCGGTGAACCCATAACACATCAGAGAAACTTCAAGTATAATATCAAGACTTCCTGACAAACCAAATCCAATTTTGAGGAATCGATTTTTAATGTAACAGATTCTGGCAATTTCCTTCTTGTCTTCATAGCCTTTATAAGTCACCTAAGCTATTGGTCATTTTTTCATGTAAATTTCTTGTGTTGCAAAAGAAGAGGAGGAAGAGGAATTTTTTCAGAAATCTGAAAAGAAATGCTGTTAAGTTGCTACATATAATTTGTATGGAAGCACATAAAAGGACTCTGCTAGCAATAAAAGTATTGTGCTAGCATTGGGAAGCATAAGTAAAGATCCATAATTCCTTTTTTTCTAAGTCACACCTGCCCCGTATATTGTCATGTCTGAAATATATTTGTCCCCTCTTTCTCTCTCTTTCTTTCCCCTCATTCTTTTCTCTCTCTGTCTCTCTCTCTCCTGAAGCTATTAGCATTCTGAACAGATCAATATAATTTTGAAGAATAGGATTGTACCTGAAATGATACAGTAGTTTTTCTTAATGAAGTTTTTAAGCAAGTCAACCAGGCATACAAATATTTTGTACTCTTCTGAAGGGAAAAGTACATGTCCAGGTCTAGTTAGAAAATCACAATATATAGTGAAAAGTTTAGTCAACTATGTGGGTATAAGATTTTTCTCCACCTCTCAATACTGCGAATATATGTAGTGAATTTGAGTGCAGGTAGAAACAGTGTGTGATTGTGGGACTTAATTTACTGGAGAAGCCAAGAGTTGTCCGTTAGTGCTGAGCGTTTGGACAGCTGGCTGTTCACAAAGCGAGCGCACCTGACCGCCTCTGTAAAAGGTGCGAGGGGTTCCTCCAACTCACACGCAGGCTAAATCGCTGCCAGCATGAAATTTTGTGCTAGGTCTTGGGAGGAAGTAGGGATTGGAATGTAAAAAACACAAAAAAAGCTCAAGATTTGGGCCCAGCTCCTTAGAAAAGAAAAATTAGCGTGTATACAAGTGTCTTTTCAGAATAAGCTATGGTAAAGGTATGAGGAGGGAAAGCCCCCCCCCCAAAAAAAAACCCAGGAATTATCTTTTAGAGGGCGGGCCCCTTGTGGTACAGGCTTCCCCTGCTACATGAATGTTCTAGGAACCCACCTGCATTGGTGTGCCAGCCGGCATTGTTGTGAGAGGCTGCAGTTGGCAACAATGAAGTTTTTTTTGAAGACTCTTTCAACACTTTGCCCATCATGATGGGTCATTAACAAGCACACCTGTCCATACCATGCTGAGTATTCAGCACTTTTTGACAAAAAACAGCATGATTCCCATACCCTGACCTCCCCTGTTTACCCAATCTCACCCCAAGTGACTTTTTTTTTTGTTTCCCTGGATAAAAAAAGTCCTCAATTGTTTTGCCAATGTGGAAGAGGTGAAACAAAAAACTACTAAAGCACTAAAAGACATCAAAATTGACAAGTTCAAAAATGTGTTTGAGCAGTGAAAAAAAGAGTCTTGATAGGTGTATTGCATCCATTGGAGAGCACTTTGAAGGTGACAGAATGTTAAACGCATAAGAATAAATATGCAAATTTTTATAAATAAATTCTATTTTGGGGAGTCCCCCTCATATAAACAAACAGCTATGCAAATATGGAAGAGCCTAGAGATTCTTGTTGGAAAAAACAGGACTTGAAGAATGAATAGGACTGTGATAGACAGATATGGGACCATATCCCACGCGGAGTGAACAGGTAGAGAAGTAAGATTGTACAAGGTAAGGTAGAAAATTATTTAATGGATTTTTTTAAAGTCTCTAGAATAACACAGAATGAGACCTAATGCTGTCTATTTTATAAGGTCATTCCATAGCTTTATTCATTCAGGAAAGACTGTTATCAACCATGAAGATATTTTACTAGTAATAAAAATATTTATTTTAAAGAGAGTTAAAATCAGTGAAGACAAGTGTGAGAAATCCAGTATTTCTCACATTACATTATTTCAGGATTTGGATACCTCTGTGTTTCTCAGTATCTTCATCTGTGTATCTATTTATCTGTTTGTGAAATAACACTTCATATATTAAAATAAAGACACTTATGGAAAATCAGCCACTCTTTTTCAAAGATAATTTATGGGTCACTCCTTATGTGTCACTCGCTTCCAGAGTTCCATGGTAGAGTCACAGATAAAGACTGCGTCTTACGCGTGGAGTTTTAAGTGAATGACTCTTCAGCCTAAGAGAACGAAAATACCATTTTTAAATTTTGCCAATCAGAAGTTCTACATTTGTGCTTATGTAAGTAAATGAAAACCTAGAAATAGATTTAAATATATTTAAAAGCCCACAGAGATATCTCAAAATCACGGCATTTCACCAAATTGCATGAGCCACCTCAGGATTTTTTTAAAGATTTTATTTTTATATACTTGTAGAGAGAAGGGAAGGGAGGGAGAGAGGGAGAGAAACATTGTTTGATTACCTTTTGTGCGCCCCCTACTGGGGACCTGCCTAAAACCCAGGCATGTGCCCCAAATGGGAATCGAATGACCCCTTGGTTCATAGGTGGGCACTCGATTCACTGAGCCACAGCAGCCAGGGCAGAATTCTTAATAAAAAGATACTAAAAGGCAAATAAGCAGGATGTAAAGGCACACTAAGTAACTTCTAGCAACACGAGGCATCCTGCAATAATCAAAAATAGTGAACTAATACAAACATTTTCAGTGAATGTGAAGTACAAAAGGCCAGGCATAGAGTCTCTATTGTAACTGTCAGTCTTCCCAAGAAGGAAGCTAAATCCTAGATCTAAAGCTTAGAAATACAGACCCAATGAATACTTCACAGGGGAAATGGGCTGAGATGTATTGAACACCAAATTAGAATGAAATATAAGCAAATAATGTGTATGGATGCTAGTACTTGCAAGGGTAAAGGAAATACTCATTATTCGTGGCTGGTTAAGCACTGGTCAGTTCTCTACAACTGTTTATTTATTTATTTATAATTATATTTTATTGATTATGCTATTACAGTTGTCTTGATTTTTGCCCCTTTGCCACCCTCTACCCAGCACCCCCTACTCCCTCAGACAATCCCCACACCTGGTTCATGTCCATGGGTCGTGGGTATAAGTTCTTTGGCTACTCTATGGCTACCTATTTGTACTTGCTAATCCCCTCACCTCTTTAACCATTCCCCAACATGCCCCTCCCACTGGGCAACCATCAAAACATTCTTCATATCCATGATTCTGTCTCTGTTCTTGTTTGCTTAGTTTGTTTTTTAGATTCAATTCTTGATAGATATGTATTTTTGCCATTTTATTGTTCATAGTTTTTTTTTTCTTTTCTTAAGTCCCTTTACCATATTATACAATAGTGTTTTGGTGATGATGAACTCTTTTAGTTCTACCTTTTCTGGGATGCTCTTTATCTGCCCTTCCATTCTAAATGATACCTTTGCTGGGTACAGCAATCTTGGCTGTAGGTTCCAGCTTTTTTTTTAAAGATTTCATTTACTCATTTTTAGAGAGAGGGGAAGGGAGGGAGAAAGAGAGAGAACCATCAGTGTGTGGTTGCCTCTCATGGGCCCTGCACTGGGGACCTGGCCTGCAACCCAGGCACATGGCCCTGACTGGGAATCGAACTGGTGACCCTTTGGTTCAGAAGTCCATGCTTAATCCACTGAGCTACATCAGCCAGGGCAGCTCCTGATTTTTGTGCCTTTGAATATTTCTTGCCAACTCCTTCTAGACTGTAAGGTTTCTTCAGAGAGATCAGCTCAGAGTCTTATGGGTACTCCCCTGTAGGTAACTAACTTCTCTTGCTGCTTTTTGAAAAATTTTTATTTATTCATATTTAGAAGAGAGGAAGGGAAGGAGAAAGAGAGAGAAACAGCAATGTATGGTTCCCTTTCACACGACCCCCACTGGGGACCAGGCCTGAAACCCAGGCATGTGCGGTAGACCAGGAATCGAACCAGCAACTTCTAGATTCGCAGGCCAGCACTCAACCACTGAGCCAAACCAGCCAGGGCTCTTGCTACTTTTAAAATTCTCTCTTTATCTTTAACCTTTGGCATTTTAACGATGATGTGTCTTAGAGTGGGCCTCTTTGCATCCCTCTTGTTTGGGACTCCGTGCTTCCTGGACTTGCATGTCTATTTCCTTTGCCAAATTAAGGAAGTTTTTTTTCATTATTTGTTCAAATAGATTTCCAATTTCTTGCTCTTTCTCTTCTTTTGGCACCCCTGTGATGCAAATGTTGGACCCCTTGAAGTTGTCCCAGAGACTGGTTATACTATCCTAATTTGTTTGGATTTTTTTTTTCCTTTTCTTGTTTTGACTGGTTGTTTTTTTTCTTCCTTAGGCTCCAAATAATTGATTTGATTCTCAGCTTTAACCACTCTACTGCTGTTTCCTTATAAATTATTCTTTATTTCAGTTAGTGTATTCTTCATTTCTGACTGGATCTTTTTTATGCTGTTGAAGTTCTCTAGCCTCTCTCTATAGCCTCAAACTATAGCTCTGCCCTAATAAGAAACTTTCAATTATAGGTTCCTTTCAGTCAGTAAATGAAACATGGAGTGCTCATGGGGATACTGCAGGTGCTATTGAAAGAGTAAGGTGTTAAAATTAAAAGAAAAAGATGTCATGTCTCCTGCTCTCAAAGATATGAATCATATTTATATTTAAGGCTCCACCCAAAGTAAATTATTAACATTGCTTTTAGTACCCACTTAAGGATAACTTGTTTGTTTGTTTTTTTTTTAAAGATTTTATCCATCCATCTCTAGAGAGGAGAAAGGAGGGAGATAGAGCGGGAGAGAAACATCAATGTATGGTTGCCTCCCATGCACATCCCCTGGGGACCTGGCCCACAAGCCAGGCATGTGCCCTGACTGGGAATGGACCTGGTGACCCTTTAGTTCGCAGACCAGCACTCAATTCACTGAGCCACACCAGCCAGGGCAGGACAACTCGTTCATAAAACTTTTTCTTTGCAACTCCTGAGCTGTATATCAGATAGGCCCAGTACCAAAGTTCTAAACTTGACTATGACACTGCAAGTAATGCAAAAGTTTATAGAAGCAGAAGTGAAAGTGATACATAGAATAAAAAGAGCAAGTGCTCTTTATCACTTCCCTGGAAGTCTATATCCTTCCAGACCTCAGATAAAAAGAAAGATGTATAGGTGGATGGAAACACAGGTAGATGAATTAAATAGGTAGGTAGGTAGATAAAAGTTAAAAACATAGACTCTGAATCTAGACAAAGTTTGAGTCCCAGCCTCTACTACTTACGACATGTATGATCCCAGTTTTTCTCATCTACAAAACTGAGGATGACACTGGGTTCTTGTAAGGATTGAGTTTTTATGTGAACTGCTTAGAGAGTGTTTGGCACAGAGTGAGCATTTTATAAGGGTTTGCTACTCTTTATATGTACACTTATATCTATACACATACATACTTTTTTGACAAGTGAGGTCTTACTATATGTATTTTCTCACTTCATAAGTTGGAAGAATGTGCTTATAACGCAGATAGGTCTATTTCACTCTGTAACCGCTGCACCGTATCCCGCAGTAGAGTTGCGTCAGAATTTCTTTAACCATTCTCCCATTGGTCATTTAGGTTGTTTCTAGATGTTCTGCTTCAGAGCAACTGCTAATATCTTATCTTTGAATATAAAATAAGGCTTGCAGAAAGGGCAGGCCTATAATGTACCCCTATTTTATAAATGATCAAAATGGTGCTCAGAGGAGCTTAGTGAATTGCCCAAAGTCATACAGCGAATAAGTACCAGTTCAGAGAACTAGTTTAGCTAGCAATTTCACACTGTCTGACCTCAAATTCTTCCACCTGATGTAGAATAGGTCTAAAGAGGTCTTGATGTCATATGTCACAGTAAAACTTTTCTGCTTTTTGAAATAAGCATCAGGTAACTGCATATTTATGTGCTTCCAAAGGGGCCGTAAGTCAAGGGATACAAAGGAATATACTAAAAGATAAAGTAAAACAGTAAGCCTGGCACTGTCCTAGGTATTACAGAGAACATTAAAATTATGACACCAATCTTAAATACTTAATTAATTTGAAATCAAGATATATAAAACATGGAGGTGCAAGAGGAAATAGAGATGATGACTTGCAATTTGACAGTGTGGGAGAATATTATTTGAAAAACTGCCACATTTGGCTTTTAGTCCTCCAGGTGGTACGCCCTCGATTAACTCTGATCTGGCTCTATTAAGATCGATCCTTCTACTCCCCTATACCCACAGTCTCTCACCCTATCACACTCTACTAAATAGTATTAAGATCATCAAAACTTCATGAATTACAAATATTATGAGACAATTAAATTGACTGTTATTGTCGCTGCGAACATAAAATTATTTTATATACAATGAAGCTTCAGCCAAAGGTAGTCCTTCTCATACAAGAGACTACTATACAATATCTCAAAAAAAGTGCAGGGCTTATTGTAAAATTAGCATTTTAATAACATGTGTTTCTAATTTCAGCTTTTTGTGAGATCCAAGAACAGAGAAAAATTTAATATCATAATATATATGTTGCTGTTGCTAATCTTGCTATACTCCCAACGTTGGGAAAGAATTTTATTCTCAGCTAGATCATTCAAGGACTTCAGGACAGAGCAAATGACTTCCCCACGTTGATATTTCCTCTTACATAAAACAGAGTTAGTGTACTTGTTTTGTGGGAAATAGGCGTATTCATTTTGTTGATGTTTATCTGAACATTTGACAAAGCATAGGAAATGTAAATTGTAAAATTTTACTGCAATGAGAGAAACACGAAACTTTAGAAATGTTCAGGAAATAGTATCACTTTAAAGCAGAGGATGGAAAAAAATGAAACACCATAGCATCTTCCACACACACACACACACACACACATTTGTCCCCAACAGTGTGCACTGTTCCTGAAGGTACTGTACCAGGACAATGCCTGGAATGGATGCAGCAAGCTCCTACTTCATCTCCCTGCTGCAAAAATCCACTTACGGTAACATGTGGTCCTACGTTAGAGGATGTGTCAGATGATAAACTGATAAGAACAGATAACTATACTTGATCTTTGTCAAAAGGCCAAGAAGCAATCCAAATACAGTTCTCTGCTATCACTAGGTCAGTTCATTTACCAGACTGCTGTTTGCCTTCTGCCTCTGCCTCTGAGTTATAGTAACATATATAAGAAGCTTATAAAAATCCTTATCAAAATCAGTTGGACACAATACAACAATTTAACTCCTAATGATAGCCACCTCTAACTATGAATGACATATAATACATTATGTTTGAACTGGATTTTCAACGGCAGATCCTTATTCTACCACCCAGACAGCCCTATAAAGTTGGGCTTGTGGCCTTAATCCCACTTGGATGTGTGCCCTGCTGCCTCTACTTTCCATCATTCTGGTGCTTTAGTCTTCTTGAATAAGTGAACAATCTTTGTTTCTGTACCTTATTAGGCCAAAGACCATAACAGCTAGTGATGGCATCGGCAAGCCCTGCGGGCAGGATTCTCTGCAGACCCAGCCAACCTCCAACAAACCCCTTTTTATGCTCCTGTTTCTAGGAAGAATTATGATGGCGGTGCCCTGCTGTTGATCAGTCAAATCTGTGGTAGGCCTAGAGATAAGTCCTGTAAGTGTGGTGTACTGTAAAACAGCGGCTCCCATTCATTAGTAGCTTGTGTGTAATAAACCACCAAGAAGGAGGGGTAGTGAGGGGAGGCAGCTGCAATGTGCAAGAGCAAACAAGGCGTCTCATTCTTGGGAGCCAAAACTTTGTAATTTGCTACTGGGCAGCCTGCTCTTGCTGACATTCTTTCTGATAACATAGTAGTGGCCTATCTGTTTTTATAGTTTGACTACTAACCCAAGAGATTTTATTTGATAAATAAATTTAAATATATATATATAGAGAGAGAGAGAGAGTTCTCTACCAACTGTTAACCTTAAACCTTAAACTAATTTATGCTAGCCATTGTTTTATAGTATTGGTTTTATAAGGATGGCACTTCAAAAGATACCAACTACAAGTCACACTGCAAGAATATTTCCTAGGAATGAATGGTGTCTCTTCTGTAATATATTTTCTAGACATAGAAGTGTTTATTGAAAGGTGTTTTGGGAAATGCTTGTCTTTTTAAAATTAAAAATATAGACTAAATCTCACTTTTTGGCTATTAAGTATCTAAGAAACACTACTTTGCAACAATTCTGCAAATTATTCATCTGCCTAAACCAAAATGTAGAAAGCAATTTAATGGGGAAAAGAACACAATACACACCTGTTGGGTGAAAAAAGAAAATAACTCTGAATAAATCCTTTTAATTCAGGATGGGTTAAACCTAATAAAAGGGGAACACACTTGAATTTGCTCACAACTACTTAATGAGATAAAAAAAATACTGCAGTTTCTGCAATAAATGCTTTCTTTTTACACCCAAAGCAGGTGCATGGCATTGTGATACCAACACTGTACTTGTCCCTCATCAGCCCCCACTGCTCTTCCCAGTGGGAACGGAATACTGTACATTCTAGGCATTTTTTCTTCACCACTCCAAACTCAGGGTCAGGAGAGTGGCCGTGGCAGAGTGGAAGGCACGCCAGTTGTTTTGGAATTCTTGCAGGTGTTTAAAAAGCAAAGGGTTCTTTGGAGAGGTACATCTGCATTTGTCGTATGCCATTTGTGCTGAAGCCTGTGGTGTTTTTGTTTGTTGGTTTGACAGACTGACGCGTAATGGCCAGGGCCGTGGGGCGGCTGCTCCCACAGGACGTTCCAAGAAGCCAGGTTTCTCTAAAACCCAGCTGCCCCAGGCACCCGTGGTTTTTCTCTGCCCTTCAACGGAAACGGAGTTTTAATGCATTTTTTGGCTTCTTGATTGCATTCACAATTTTTTTTGTTACATTGTTTTAAACTCTAAGTTAAGATGAAATGGGGACTTTGATAGCTTAATATCTACAAAGAGTTTTCAAAACCAACCTGTCCTTCGAATGTACTTAGAAGTGGTCAAAGAGATTTATGGCGTTAATATGAATGTTGGGCTATCATAAAGCCTAGAACTTGAGAGCACATCTGCATCAGTGATGAGTGAGGGAACCTAATAGAGGCAAAACCTGCAACATTAAAACTTTTTCACATTTTAAACACTAAAACAAAACTTTCGTTTTATTTTTGAAATCTTTTTTTCTTTTGCATCTTGGCACATAGTATACCCGAATCTGTATGTAAGCATGTATCTTATCAACCATGTGACCACAAAGCCAAGTAAATATGCGGGAAAGCAAACTTCAGTATGGTGTCTTCTGTGGACAAAGTGAAATCAGAAACCATTAGCATTCTCTGTACATAGGGAGTGTCTCATGAAATTAAGAGTTCCAAACTCATGCTTCTAATATGAACTTTATTGTTGATGGGACTTTCTGAATTTCATTGTACTGTGTGATAGGCCTTCAGCCTGCCATCCTATTAGACAGGCACAAAATAACAAAGGAATGCCAAGTGTTAGTTAAGCAAATGCAAAATATCATAAGCATGCTCATAAGAACACTCACTCTGGTTAACCTTAACCACACGCTCCATCAAGCTACACATCGCCTGGACACACATCTTCCCTTGACTGCGTAATACCTCTCTGGACTGGAAAGGGCCTTTCCTCTGACAAAGCATCTCAGTTTGGGTGTCTTATTGGTCAGCATATTATCAGCTCCACAGGTCTATCTGCATAACCAGTTTCCATGGAGCTCCGCACCAGAGAAAGAGAAAAGGCAAAACAAAACAGAACCCCTTTCAGGCCCAGTAATAGCTGTTCAGAACCGGCTAAGGGAACCTAGAAGGAACTCTCTGCCATGATCTGGGTCAGAGATTAAAAGCCTCTCACTAAACTGTAAAATGGGAAAATGGCCATTGTTTTGCCTTCTTATATTGATGAGTTATGTTCTGGATATTTAAATTTTTAATAACTATTAATTTAAAAAATATTTTATTTATTTTTAGAGAGGGGAAGGGAAGGAGAAAGAGTGGGAGAGAAACATCAATGTGTGGTTGTCTCTCATGTGTCTCCTACTGGGGACTTGGCCTGCAACCCAGGCATGTGCCCTGACTGGGAATTGAACCAGAGACCCTTTGGTTCACAGGCCTGTGCTCAATCCACTGAGCTACACCAGCCAAGGCAAAACTTTCTTAAATAAGGATTCCTTTCCTTTTCCTGCAATAGGACTTAAATGTACTCAGGTCTTTGTATGACCAGTTAAAGTTGAATTTTAAATAAATGATAATTTTTTAGTATTAACATAATATTGCATGGGATATACTTAAAAATAATCTGGCTCTCGCTGCTGTGGCTCAGTGGATTGAGCGCTGGTCTGAGAACGGAAAGGTCACTGATTGGAATCCCAGTCAGGACACATGTCTTGGTTGTGGGCCAGGTCCCCATTTGGGGGTGCATGACAGGCAACTGATTGATGCATGTCCTGCACATCTCTGTTTATCTCTGTTTCTTTCCCCCCCCCTCAATAAAAATAAATAAAATCTTTAAAAAAAATCTGTTGTCTATCTGGTATTTAACTTTAACTGGTGTCCTATTTTATCAGGCAAGCCTATTGGTAGCAGAGGTTAATTAATGACAAGCATGATTGGAAGCCTCATGGTTTGAAAGGCTTAAAATTTTTTTACTAGGTTTTATTTTTGTGGGATTCACAAAGGATTTCCCTAAGAATTTCTGTTATCTTTTTAGAGTAATATGATTAGTGACAATAACTATCATTACCAAGTACCTGCCCAAATACACAGCAACCAGAGGAGACAGATGATGTTATCCCCATTTGGCAGATGAGAAAACTGAGGCCCAGAAACAATGAACAATTTTTCTTGAGTTAGACAAAGAAACAAGTGGAAGAACTGGTGTTGGAGTCCAGGTCTGCGCACTCCAGACCTGGGGCTCTCCCTCTCTGCTGCACAAGCCTGTGAAATCGAAAAGGTTGTTAAAATCACAAGTGCTTGTAATCAGTTAATGACAACTCAGGTTAAACAGTGTCATGTCTCGAGTCATCTTTGAGTGTCTACGTGTATTCTTTTCCCTGCTAGCCTCCAGGGCAGCGTCCCTGACTCACATTGCTTACTGTCACCCCTCAGACAAGCCGTCACGTTGTTATAATGTCACATCACAATAATGTCACATTATTGAAGATCATCAGAAGTTTGTCTTTTGATTGAAGCAAGTGTGTTTTCATTATTATTCAAATGTAGAGCATATTGTCACAATACCCCTCACTTGGTGCACAACCTCTGACTCTATTTGTCACTCTGCATAATTGTGTGTTGCGCTTTCAAAGTTTTGCTTGCTTTGTAAACTACTCACAAACCCCCAACATCAGCATTGTCTCGCCAAAATACCAAAAATAAAAACAACAATTCCTTCAATGGCTCACCCTCCTTTGCTTTGGGTCACGATCATGAAGTGTTGAATTTGGCGCTCTTCTCTCCCAGAACAGACTTCCACCCCTGGTTTACCTTTGCCTGCGGTGCCCTGTCGGATGGAAATACTAGTACACAATGACACTCCTCCCCCTGGCCCTTTTATGGTTCTTTGATATTACTTGGAAGGTGATTACATAGCTTAATTTATTTCTTTGAATGCACAGGTTTCATGGTCATTAAAATAATCACAGACTCATCAGTTCTCCACATGCTTAAATAAGATCAGTACAAACCAGAACAAGGGCTTCTTCACTCCTTTGGCCGCCAGATTTCTCTTTTCCTTCTTCCCTAATCCCTTCCCTTCCTTCCCACCCTCAAACACGGTACAGTGAAGAATGCAGGAACTTTTCGGTAGTTCTGTCCGTAATGATTCATAACATTGATTCCGCTGTCATTCCAGACTTAGAGAAGTGCTGCCCTTATACAAACTGTCACAGGCAGCTCTAACAATTTTGGTGGTGTTTAGAGAAGAAAAAGCCTGCTGGCCCAGCCTTAAAAACCAGTTCAGCAATGAAATGGTTAATAAGATGAGTAAAGGTTATTTTTAAGTCTGGCTCCCTCTCTGATGCACTCTTGAAAATTCACCCTGTACTGCAGAAATCCTAAATTGCAGTGCCCTGCACCCCACTGGAACTCTTCAGTCTGCTGTAAGTAAGCCTCAGCATGGGCAAGATTGGGGGTGAACAGCTGGAGGAGGGGCTCAAGCCCTGGGCCTTTGTAATGGAGGGCGAAACACTGAGATCCTGCAGAGAGGGAACACAGAAACCCTCGAGGCACAGAGAAATAGACCCAGACAAAAGCCCCGTTACATGGTTGCAAATCACCCCACTGCTGTTATTTTATTTACTGTGGTCTGCAGGAGGATTGTTTTCTCTTTGCAAAATTTTTAAGCTTCGTGGGCCTTTCTCCTCCACAACAGCAGTCACTTATACCACAGTGCCACATAGAGACAGTCCTCACCCTCAGCTTTCTCAAGGAAAGGGGAGGGGAAAACAAACAAACAAACAAACAAACAAACAAACAAAAAAAGACTTGCGAGTCAGGATTCACTAGGCAGAATGAAATCGATGAATTTCCAGTCTCCAGTTCTTTTCCAGGGATAAAAAGAATGAAGTACTGTGTATTTTAAATACTGACTCAAATTGCTTCTATTGGTGTGGTCTTGTTCCATGTTTTTCTGGCTTATTTGATTATTTTTCTTAAGGGTGACACCTACATGCATACTTTTGGACCTAAATTTATTTAGATGTGGGAAGGAAAGAAAAGGTAACACAGCTGTGTATTGAATCTATTAGGGACATATAAATAAATATGTTTTCCCAGTAAAATGATTTTTTCCCATTTCGAAATGGGTGGAAATACCCTATCACTATGGCGGGACATATGCCATGAGTTTGAGGGTTTTTCCTGGAGGGCGAAGAGAGGAGGGAGGCTGACAGAAACAGCTCTTTTAAAATCTGAAGGGAAAGAAGTGTCAGCGAGTCCCTTTTGTACAAGTTTCTTCAGGTATTTGGAAAACGGGGCTCTTGCCTCACCGCAGAGGGGAGGCAGAGAGGCCTGTGGCAGGAACAGCAGCTCGCTTCCCTGAATAGAAACACGTGGCTGACTTTGGTAAACATTTCTGGAGCCGGAGCGGCCAGCTCTGCCCCGGGGAAGCTGGGGAGCGAGCGCGCCTGTAACCAGAGCAGCAGAAGGCTCCGGTGCTTGGAGACTTCATTGTCACCACTAGGAAGCTGAAAGGGGAACTTGCGGTAAGTGTGCTCAATTTAAGAAAAATAAAAAAGTGAAATTTTCCTATGACAAATCCACAGAGGTCTTTACAAGGTGTTTGAGCAGGTAATTAGCACCCAAAACAGGTTTCAGGAAATAGTTCTGGCCACCTCAAATGAAGAATATATAATGAGCTGAAGAGCTTGATTTTCAATGGGTGATTTCCCCGGGACAATAGCCCAAACAGAACCGGGTAAAGGGTTTACAAATGGTAACTCGAGAAGCGCGGGACTTCCTTCCCGGGGGCTTAATTCTGTCTCCCTCTGAGACCCTGTCCCTTCTCTGCCCCTCTCTCCTCTCTTTCGCTCCCACAAAATACACACATACCGTAACCTTTCTTGAAAAATTGGACTTAGTCCTTAAAAAAATAAGTTCTGTCAAAGAAACATAAGGAAGGTGCGAACACTCGCACAATGTACTGTGGCCTCTAGACCTCACCAGCTCCGGGTCGTTTCAGGCTGAAACGTCTGTGTGCGTCTTAGGGTTACTCGCTGAGGCTCATCGTGGGGTCTCTTTATTGGAGTCTCTCGCACTGCATAACAAGCGGTGCTGAAAAGATTACCCACTCTCCCCAGAGTCTTTTCCAGAAGACTGACAACACTGAGAACCAAAGATGACCACACAAAAAATGGTTCCACGTTTCTTAACTGACAATGTGGCATGATTCTGTGGATTTAAGAAAGGCTCGTTAAGGCCACTCTGTCCGTGGAGCGGCCCATTCTCTGTCTCTCTGCTTCACTAATAAACTCTCTGTCACTCATTACCCATAAGCACCACCGTCTGCTAGGCTACAGGTGTTATCATTTTTAGGAAACTAAAATCATTCGCCATTGTAACTCTGGTGAGAAAATTGAATAGTAGTAGTTAACTTTTACCTAATGAGCTTCATATGTGTCGAAAGATGAATTTTACTGTATCATAATCTAAGATGTTTGCATGACTCTTATTTTGCCTGTCTATGGCTAAGGTCTTCTCCCACTGCACCGCACTCCCAATTGCCTTGGGCACACATTTAAAGCTAAAAGAAGGTAACTTAGATGTCATTTTACAGGCCAGAAACTAGTTTCAGAAAGTTCGGATAATTGCCCAAGGTCACCAGTGTTAGACAAAAAACAAGATTTACTAATTCTTAATTTTGCCTTTTTCCCCCTAACCTCGTGCAATAGACCATCTTCTTATGTGGTTAATAATACATGGGTGCTGCCTCGGAATACCAGTTTCTGCTGAGGCGTGCTCTCTGTCATTAAGTGCTCCAGCAAACTGTTAATTAAGGTTGTTTGGAGCTGTTTACCAATTTAGGTGATGTCAGATACTTCTCTTGGATTCTGTTCGCCTCTTGGGGTGGCAGAAAACTCTGTTGCTTCTGTTGCCTGTGGCTTGGCCATCTGTTCTAAATCACAATTGCGCTGCTATTTGGAAATCCATAATCTGACACCGTTACCCAAACTGTACATTGAAAATGCATTAAGCCCTTTGTGGGTCACGGGCCCTTCACAAGCTCT
Source organism: Artibeus jamaicensis (assembly GCF_021234435.1). Classification (NCBI taxonomy): domain Eukaryota; kingdom Metazoa; phylum Chordata; class Mammalia; order Chiroptera; family Phyllostomidae; genus Artibeus; species Artibeus jamaicensis. The sequence goes on along the minus strand of NW_026522046.1, from coordinate 8,334,594 downwards.
CCTTAATTTTATAGGTTGTCCACAGAGAGCACTTAATTTTGGAGTTGAAAGGTACAGGTTAAAAGACTGCAGCAGACCCTATAATACTCCAGGTAGTATATAGAAGCTGTTTTGTTGAAACAGCATGAGATAGAAAATAAAACACTATTTCAAGGTCTCTGGTTATATGCTTGCTTGCTTGCTTGCTTGTTTTGTTGATTAGGTTCTACTTACAGGTGAGATCACCTGGTATTTGTCTTTCACTGTCTGGAGTATTTCACTTAGCCTAATGCTCTCCAGTTGCATCCATGGGGTAGAAGCTCCTTCTCTCTTTCTGCTTTGTAGAATTCCATTGTATAAATGTACCGTAGTTTTTTTTATCCCCTTATTTACTGATGGGCACTCCAGAGGGGAAGGGGAGGAGGATAACAGGGGAAAGAAGGGAAGGGTTGTCACTGAACATGTATAAGAGACCCATGGACAAAGCTAAAGGGCTAGGATTGAGGTTGGGAGGTGGGGGTCACTGGGGCAGGGGAGAGTGGTGGGGGGAAAATGCAGACAACTATACTCGAACAACAACAAAATATAGCATGTAGTAAATAGAATTTGTTAAAACTAATTTACATGAAGTTATTTTATATTAATGAATTAAATAGTTTTCATTCTTAAAAAGCTGAAAAAAAGAAAAGAAAACACTGGAAGGTGCAATGTGATGACTGAGCATGAAACAGTCAAGAAGGGTTGGAAATAGGAATAAAACCTCGGTATTTCTAGTTATCTTTTTTATTTTTATTTATTTTTTTAGAGAGGGGGAAGGGAGGGAGAAAGAAAGGGAGAGAAACATCAGTGTGTGGTTGCCTCTCATGTGTCCCCTACTGGGGACCTGGCCTGCAATCCAGGCATGTGCTCTGATGGGAAATTGAACCAGCAACCCTTTGGTTCACAGGCCCAGGCTCAAGCCACTGAGCCACACCAGTCAGGGCTAGTTAACCTTACAGAGTTTCCCTACAAGGCACCCTGGTATATCCAGGAAATGATCGAAGCTACTGAGTGTGCATAGGACTATGGAGGACTTTCAAGACATATTCTGTCCTAAGGAAAATGTTTGCTTAAAAAATAAATAAACTTGTACATCACACTTTGCACTTGCCAGAGTTAATTATTAGTACCTTAATGTCCCTAATATCTTTTACCATTCAGGCTACTATGTCCCTAAGGGCTAATTTTTAAAAAATATTGAATTAATGCTCAAAAGCACATGGAACAGAGACTGGAACACGGTAAGTACTCTGTGAATGTTTGCCATCACTACTCATTTGATTCTGTATCGTTTACTGCGAGCTCATGCTAGCTGCTAGAGAATACTAAAGGTGAGGGTCATTGGGTTCTGCTCTCAAGGACTTTACAGTCACCTGAAAGAAACAGATAGGTAAATTGGTCCTAACAGAGAGATACCACTAGAAGTATGCAGGTGGTGTTGTGGGAGCAGTTAGGAGGGGCAAACAGATTTCCTGGGCCCCACCCTAGATCTGCTAGATTCCAGCATTAGGTGGTGAGGCCAGAAATCTGTATTTCCAAAAAGCCCCTCAGGCAATTGCAAAGTAGGCCTCCGGTGTTTGTCTAATCTACATCGGCTGGAAAAAAATTCTGGGAAAGCCTTTCTGGAGGAGTTGATACTAGAGTTGGGACCGGGGAGGATGAAGAGTATCCTAGGTTAAAGGGACACTGCTCAAAGGAAGCCGTGGAAGAGCCAAGCCTGCTTGGAGAGCGGCGGGCAGACGGGTTCTGGTTGAGATGAAGGCCTTGTGGAAAAGGGTTAGTATGTAGGTAGAATGCCCACATCTGTCATTACTCGAACCAGGGCCCTTTTGAGAGGGAAAGACAGTATTATAAATAATTGCAGTGGAGCAGGGATCCCCCATAGAGGTGAAGCCAGGGCATGGAGAGCTCTCCAAAGATCTTGAGGTTTCCTCACCTGCAAAATGGTAACAGTGTTGCCAACCTCACAGGGCTCATTAAGTAAATGAGTTATGAAGCTCTCGGTCAGTAGATTGTACAACAGATGTTCAAAAAACGTCAGCTTTCCTTCCTTTCTCTTGAGAAACTGCCATTGGAGTAACAGGAGAACAAGGTTAAGAAAAGCAGAGGTGCTAGGATTCCCTCATCTACCCTCCCCAAGGACATGCCTCTTGCAGACCATGGCTTCCTCCCAGTGTAGGACTCGGGCAGGTGGTGGGAGGGTAGGTAAAGGTCAGTCATGGAAAGCCATGTAGGCCATGTTATAAAGGTAGGAGTGGTTTGATCAGAAAGGGGTTTGAGGTCTTTCTGTTCCTCCAATTGAACAAGCATGTTCCTACCTCAGGATCTTTGCACTTACATCCTCTTTCCTCTCCTTGAAACATTTGAACCAAGTGACCAGATGGTCACTTGGCTTACTCCCTCGCTGCAAGCATTAATGACACACACTCCTTCAAGAAAGCAATCCTTATCTGAATTAATTAAAATACCATCTCCCAAACTACTAGTTACCCTTCAACCTCCTAACCCCTTATGTGCTTTTTAATTCTCTCCTGAGGATATGTTTATTGATTTTACAAAGCAAGGAAAGGGCAGAGAAAGAGAGAGACCATGCTGTATGAGAGAAACATCAATTTTGCCTCCCATACCTGCCCAATTAGGGACTGAACCCTCAACCTAGCTGCAGTGGTCAACCTAGACCAACCAGGACGGTGGGCCAACTGACAGCCATCTGGCCAGGGCAAACCCTGGCCTTATCATGATTGGGTTTTTTTGGTCAACACTTACAAATACCTGATGCTATATTACATATTTATGTAATTATTGTCAATCCCTGTTAGAATGTACGCTTCATAAAGACAGGGACATTCCCTGCCTTGTTCACTATGTTTTCCCAGTGCCCAGAGGAGTAAGTGGTAAATATTATTATTGCATTCTATTAAGAGGCCTTTCGCTCCAGAACGTCTTTCAATGCCTCGAAGCCATAGGTCACATTAAATAGGACATGCCAACAGTCCATTCTACCTAAAAGTCAGTTCCCAACAGCAGCTCCAAGGCACACTTTGTAAAATAGTGTTTTGTATAAGGAGATATCGAAGACTAGGATATACATCTTGTATACAGCATAGTAAAATCAAATGCCCATAAAAAGTACAAAAGCCAGGATTCCAATTCAAATGCTACAACTAATTAGCCCCGTGATGTGGGTGTGCCCCTTATTAAATTCCCAGAACTTTCTTATAAGTGTATTTGACCAGTAACAAAATGCAGTGTGAATAATGGGCTCACTTTCTGAGGTTTGGAATATTAAAACACGCACACGAATGCACACAACTCTTAGAGTGATAACTGTAAACTTTTCTTTTGTTAGCTAAATAAGGTTTTACCCTTCCGTCTTTTTCATCCTTGAACTTTAAGGACTGAATATGGAGAGAATGAGTGCTGTTTAGGCAGACTACTAAGTGAAATGAACTGTGGGGTGTGGTGTTTTAGGCACCACAAAAAAAACCCAATTATTTCAGGAAACTACAAAGGAGACAGAGAGGGAAAGGAAGGAAAAACAGAGAGCAGGTATAAGAAAGCAAATTTTCAATTTATGTTTGGCCGTGTGGACTTCTGTGGAGTGACTTAGTTTTAATCACCTGGTTTTGACCAGTTGTGGTCTATCAATACTCTGGTGAGGAAGTAGAATTGGCGCAGAAGAACCCGATTCGTAACACCCTCCAAACCCCTACGGAGCAGGCACTGGGACTCCTAGGCTGACCTTCCATTTGCTATCACCACTGTTCCCATAATGCAGGGAGGAAGGCTGAACGGAGAGCTAGAGCCGTCCTCCTAGGAAGAGTGCAGTTTGGGGAGGCTGTACAAGGTAGAACTGGAGTGCAAAGACCAGTTAACCCCGGGGGTGGCTGTGGCCTTTGGAAACAGGGTCAGCGTGGTGTAACCTTCTTGACTTTTCATTTCAGAGTTAGTTTTAAACTTTTGTATGGTTTCCTTCCCCAGAAAAACATAAGCACTATTGAAAGAATGGAAAGGAGAATCAAAGTTATCTAAAATGTCCCTATCAACAGAGATCTTTTAGAACTGAACAGGAAAAGATTTTACCTGAAAAAGTTTAAATGGAAAGAAAGGAATCTCACTCCAGTACTACTCTTCAGAAGATTAGAAGTTAATTACTGCAACATTTTTCTTCTTAAAAATTTCTCTATCTTCTTTAAGAAAATTCCAAGTATCTCTCATGATTTCAGATAAAGATCCAAGACTTCTTCCCCTGGGACCAAACAGGGTGGAGCAGCGGCTCAGAAATCTCATCACCTGGTTTAATCTCATCTTCTCCACCTCTGACCTCTTTGACTACGTGGAAGTCACTGGTTCTCCTTGAGCCTCTGTGTCCCGTGTGGGACTCCAGAGGCTTAATGCCTGTCTACTATTTAGAACCAAGTGAAGTTTCAAGGGGCACGAAGATGAAAAAATCATTGAGATCTCACATTTAGTGAGCTAATAAGTGTTCATTCCTTTCCCCTTTCTTTCTTCCATACTTGGCAAAGAACCCACCTGTTCTTAAAAGCTGATTAATAGAAAAGTGCTTTGTTTTTTCTTTTAGAGAGTGTTTATTGAAGCTGGGGACTGGGAAATGAGGAACAGCTTGGGATCGTGGAAGCAACAGGAAAGCCCTGTAGAAAAGTATTTTGGTCAGAGATTTGCATTGCTAAATTTGTGTAGTTTCCCCAGTTTTAGCATCAGAGGTCAAACAATGGAAGTTTTAGAATAATAATTCATAGGTTGCAATCTCCTTAGCATTTGGAAGTACTTCTTTCATATTTTTATATAAAGCTATTTCTTCAGTATTTATTATAGCTTTTAGCGATTTACATTTATTCTCTCACTTGATTCTCACACACCTTAAAGTAAGGTCCCTATTTCCATTTTAGTGGCTAGGAAACTGAGGCTCAAGCTGTTAAGCACTGCGCAGCCTCCTGGGAACCTCACGCACACTAGATACTCAATAACTAATAACTAATTGATGGTTGAATGACTAAATTGGCTTATTACAGTTACAGAGCACTTTCAATTTGCATACCCTTTTCACATACTGGGGCTTGTTTTATCCTTTTTTCAGGCAATCACATCCTTCTTTCTTCTCTTCTGAATTGGGAGGGACATTATTGCTTTTAGATACAACTAAGGGCCTTAAAATATTCGTGGTTTTGAACAGAGGAAGAAGTGTTTTCCAGTCCTGTCGTCCTGACTGGTAAAGCCTTCGGAAGGGAGCAGAGACAGGAGCACGCCCAGTTCTAAACAGCCCCAACTGGCCGCTCACTGTGCTCTGCTCTGTGCTAAGAGTGGAAAGCCAAATGACAAGACAAAGGATGAAAGTCAGTTTTGATGTTAAAGTCTGCTTTGGTGCCCTTCGGTGTCCTTGTCATCTTATCATAGATCACTCGTATTAATTTAATATAATTACTTTAATAGTGGTGCGTATTATAAATAGACTAATCATCCTGAATGCAAACTGGAGAAATTAAATTAAGTGTTTAGCTCAAAGGGTTTCTTTTAAAATTTCTTCTCTTCTTCTTCTCCTTCCTCCTCCTCTCCTTGTGTCTCTCCCTGAACACAGGCAGCCAGAGATTCAGGCCCCCAGATTTCTCTCTGCAGAGTGTACTTTACCTTTTGGATGGGACTTTAAAGACTTTAAACAGCTTGAGACTTATAGTTTGCCACAGGAGCATGTAGCAAATTCCTGTTTCTACTTTTTGAACCTGGAGCTGGAGTATAAGAGCCCCGCGCAGGAAGTCGCAGGTGGTGGGAAAGGGGAAACAAGGTCATTTTCAACCATGTACATTGAGGTTGTACCTTTAAAGTCAATTCTAAATTTAATTGAAAGCCGAGGGCAGAGAAGCCAAGATCGGAGCAATGTGGTGATTTATTCTGAAGCCTGTAAGAAGTCATGCGGCTGAATGTGGGATGAGCTGGGGCTTTAATAAAAATGGCACCGGGGAAGCCAGCGGGAAGAGGCACAAGAATGGAACTGGGTTAGATGAAGGATCTCCAGGCCTGAAAGGGAGCGGGGGCCTGCGCGAGCAGTGTTTGCCCAAACTCTGCTGTTTTCACCATGATGGATGCACATAAGTGATCCGCATCAAAAGGAAAAGCCAGGATCAGACGGAAGCCACCAAGACTCTTCTGACGGTGAATTTTTGCATGAAATCATTAAGGTGTCCAAATTGCAAAAAGGCTACGAAATGAATGGCAATGAGAACTCATCTAATATTATTTCTAGCTGAAATTTAGCTGAAGAAAAATGACACGTTCCTTTATTAAAGCACTACAGGACTTGACAGCGAAGCTCCCACACATTTCTATGGGTGTTATTGTCTACTAAATTATACTGGACCATTGCTACAGAAAATCCGTAAAATGTTCTCAGAATCACATCTTCTCTGTTGACAAATGGTTTAGGAACAATCTTTCCAAGCTAAAAAAAAAAATTTTTTTTTTAAGAAAACAGAAGCCTGCTAGCAGGTGTTATATCAGCAAGAGAACAAGACAGGCCTGGAGATTACACTTCCTTGTTCTAGAGTCTTTGACCGGGGAGAGGGGCTGCTGGTCCCTCCAGTGACAAGGACCGTGTGGTCTGTCCCTGTGTCTCTAATTTTCATAGGCCCTTCTCTTTGGAGCAACTTTTCATCATATTCAGCATCACCATTATATTAATTTTGGTATTACAAATGTTGCATATTTATTGTGGAAAACTCAGACAATGCAAAAAAATGCAAGAAGAAAATATACATTATTTATCATCTCACCACCCAGAGATAACCACGGTTAACGTTTGGTTAACAGCATTCTGATTAAGATAACCTTCAAAGGATTAGGAAGGTTCTACAGGATATAACTCGGCACCTCTCCTGTTGAGGAATGACCATCACGTTCAGAGTTTGGTAGTGGTGGCTCTATTAAAAACCCTGAGATGAACAACCACTAGCTTTGAGAAAGCGTTTCCCTCGTTCTATCTTCTTTCTAGTTGCCTGGCTTATGATGGAACTACATACAGGCTCTGCTTGATGCTGTGACAGCTTTTAGTCACCATGAAGTTTTAAAGACTTTCCTAGATGAGTTCAAGTGCGTGTGTGTGTGTGTGTGTGTGCACCTGTTTGGTAATATTTGGATAAGGACTGCATAGCAGTAATGGAAACCTACAAATAATCGGTACTCTGGAGTACTGGAATTATAAGTGAACTTTCTTCTAATTATGTCCTCTATTTTGTTACAATATTTGTGCGACAAATGAAAATAGTAAGGAGAAAGGTAACAGTGGAGAGGGGTGGTTGAGGAAGAGGGAGTAGGCATGAGGCAACTCTTTAGAAACACGCAGTTCTGAATGTGGTAGACTTTAAGCTTGCTGGGGTCCAAAAACACACAATAAAGATTCTTTTGCATTTAAGTTTACTAGATTAGAAAGCAAAGACCTGGGTTCCAATCCCATTGTTATTTGGGGCTTAGTTTCTCTGAGCTTCAATGTTCTCATTCATAAATGCAATCACAACAGTTCTCTTACCTAATTTATTTTGCAAAGATGTAAAAGGAAAGCTCAAGTGAGGCATTATGTGAAGAAAATGTTATCTTAGGATTCTAAGATACTGTGTTTTATTAATGTATTTGACAATTAGAATTACTCTGATTAGCCATAGAATTTCCAAAGGTTCTAAGAATTTCCCTCATGATACTATTGTTTCTGTTATAGCTGGTGATGTTCAATTTCTTTCTTCCAGAAAATCAAGGCAAAGTCATGTGAATTTAGACGTGGATTTCCGAGTTAGATAGTCAGATACTATGCATGAGTGAGAGGCATTAGACAAGTCACTGAGACTCACTGAACCTCAGTTTCCTGTTTCGTAAATTGGGAAGAGCAAAACCTACCTTCTTGGGCTGCTGAAAAATTAGGAATAATGTGTGTCAAGCACCAAGCAGTGAGTTAACCACCTATAAGTAGCCAGTCTATGGTGGCTGTTATTGTTATAACAGGATCAGTTAAAACAAATATTCTCCCTCAGCTCCCTCCCACAGTTCACATATAAAAATACAAGGACACATTGCTTAGGAGCTCCTGATGCACAGTCCTTCCAGTCCTTGGGAAAATTGTCTAACTCAGTGATGTAGGCCAGTACCTTAGTCTTGTAAGGGATTCTGCTTGCTGATGATTATGTGTTCTAAAAAACATGGTCAAGGCAAAGTTTAGTTTCACTAGCAAAGTAGGACTTTACTATAAGCTACCATCCTGGGATTATGAGCAAAGGAAAACAAGGCCATGTGCCAACTCATACCAGGAGAAATATACTCATAATTGTGAGAATTCGGTCAGCATAGTATGCTTCTGGTTGTTTATTCAAAAAGCTATCTAGCACACTGATTCTGTATTAATGTGCCAGTTCTGGGGAGGCAGCGCTGAGAGGCAGTGCTCACTACGGTCACTTTCAGGTTGTGAAACTAGAGGGACATGGGTTTGTATCCCTGGTTTAGCAGCTTAAGTGACCACTGCTCCACTTACTGGCTGAGTGACATTGTGCAAGCATATCAGTCTCTCTGAAAACCAGTTCATACACTGGTACATTGGATAAAAACCAAGTGTGTCATAGACAAAAGATGAACTGAGAAAATGAGTTGAAGGGCCTGGCTCTGGCACATAATAGGTACTCAGAAAATGATGGTTGTTATTGGTAATGACAAGTGAAAGACTTCGTCTTCGAGGAGGGAGCAGCAGAGCCTCAGGGAAAATGTGCGAAGCCCTGTATGTGCACACAGCATTTCCGGCAGAAGCAATGAAGCCTGTGCAAAGAGGGTAAGATCAGTGGAGGCTTCAGAGAGGATCATTTGGGCCTCACCTTGATAAATGTGTAAAATTTCTCCAAGAGGAGAGACAGAGAGTGAGGTCCGGGCAGAGAGGGAATTGCAAGCAGGCAGAGTAAGGCACAGAGCATAAAGCTTGGGCAGGGATGTTGACCTGTGTGCTGAGTGTAGTAGTGTCACGTGGTTAAAAATGGTGGGAGATGGGGTGGAGAGGCAGTCCCAAAGCCACTGGTCTTGGTTTCTTGAGCAAGACACTGAAAATGAAGTTGTGCTGAACACCCTGCATTTGTCTCTCCAGAGTCGCCCTTCACTCATCTCCTTCTGTTCATGAACAAGGGGCTGACCTGTTGTGGACCAGTCAGTGAGCTCCCTCATCCTCCGGCTCCCAGAAGGGTTTGGCCCATGGGACCCACGGAAGAAATGAAAAGAAAGACAACTGAGAATGGGGTATTTATTTCCTTGAGCAAAGACCACAACACCTGTCAGGTGGCCCTCACACACAGCTCTCTCTCCCCAGGATCACTCACCCCCACCCTCCCCTGGCCTCCCACTAATAATTGGCACCAAGGTACAAAACCATCTCTTATTGGGTACAAATAGGCCTTTTATTACATCTCTCTAAATTACCCAAGTGGAGGTACTAAACATTCCCTGCCAGGCCCCCAGCTGATATATAACTTAAATAAGTAATAAAATCAACATGTTTATGGGGGAAGGCTAGAGCAGAGAGACCATGGCACTCACACCAAAAGACACAAAGTTCCAAGACATATAATTTATACAGCAAACAATGATGTGTTCGTTCTCTTGGGGCTGCTAGTCTGGAGCCACATGGAGACATGGCCTGGCTCTTGGAGAGTGTCCTCAGCTTGTGTCTAAGTGAGCCCCACTCATGACATGATTGAAAGCGGACACCATAAAATGCTGTTTCCCATCTCAGTGGGTAGACTGACTTCAAGAGGAGGACTTGAAATGAGCTGTCTGATGTTGAGATTGCTCTTCTTATTAGCATAGCTGCAGAAAAGAGACAAAAGGTGGAAGTGGTTGGGGCGACTGATGTGGCTTGTGATTTTTTATAAGAAGCCAACAGTTTCCCTTTTCCAGCTCTGCCCTGCCCCTTGCCCCAGGTTCGGAGGAACCATCTCTCCCTCCACTCCGGTCCATCCTGTGCTCTGAGAAGGATGCCATGCAACCACTTACTTTTTATGGCTTTCGCCTGGGGGTTTGAATTTTGAGCCTCAACTTTAATTATGTAATAAAAACATATGTTTTCTATTGCAAGAATTTTAGACAGCAGTGAGGAGGAGGGAAAGATGGTGAGAGGATAGAGGGTAGAGAGGACTAAATGACTTCCACGGAGCAGTAATTACAGCGGGGAGAAGACCATTCTCGAACATCTGAGGCATAACTGGAAGATTCCATTCACCAATCATTTAGTATTGAGAGCTGTGTATGCAGGGCACTGCTGGGCTTTGGGCAAATGTGAAGTGGAGTCCAGAAGGACAGTGTGGGAAGAAGGCTGACACCTGCACACACGTATGTGAGTAGATAAAGGGCCTGGGGACTTAGAAAACAAAGAGACGAGTTTGGGTTGTAGGAACTGGACCATAGAGACAGACAGTATTTGAATTGGGTCTTAAACGATGGTAGTCAGTCAGGGAAGTAGCGGGGGATTTCTGGAACTCTCTTCCTCATCCTTGCCACCTCCCTTGTCCTGCCCTCAAAGGCAACAAGTGTGCTTCATTGTGTGCAGAGAACACTTTCAAATTTTGATGAGTAAGTATTACATAGATAAAATTCACCCAGGGTACGCTTCAGGGTGTATGTTGTCTGGGACAAATTATATTCTACACAGGCTACCTTCACCGTCTGAACCACAGCAGCAGTAAATAAATATTTGCTCCTAATTGCAGAATTAATACAAATACTTTTTGATCATCAAATAATTCAAGTATTATCGGCACAACAGAAGTTCCTTTTGAAATCACCACCCCCAAATCCGTATTTGCTTCTAGAAATATATTGTTCTGGGTGTGGGTCTGTGGTTACAGAGTGGTATCCTGCTGCCTGCTCATTCCACACAGCCTGCCTCTATCACTCAATGTGGCTTGGAGTCCATTCTGAGTTGCTTTACAGAGATCGACCCTCATTCTTTCTAATCCTGCCTCACATTTGTTTCTAGACACAGTTTTGGAGACATTTTCCCTAACTCTTCCAGAAGTGTTCCTGTTGATAAAAATCACCTGAAAGTATTCAGGGCCTCACCACGAGAGTTTGTTTCCACAGGACGGGGGAGGGGATTGAAGAATCTATTTTCAACCAATAGCCCAGGTGATTTTATTATTCAGCAAGTTTGGAAACAGTCTCGTTTCCAAACCATTACTCGTTAACCATTACTTATCAGAGGACACGTAAGTAGTCTGAATCTTTGGTACTACAAACAGTGCTGCCGTGCACACCCTTGCACACGCTTCCTAGTGCACACATTTTTCTGGGGTTGATACTGAGGAAATGGAACTGATGGGTCCTGCGGCGTATACATTTTAGATTAGATACTGACAAATTGCCTTTTAATGTGGCTGTAGCAACATATGATTCACTCGCTGTCTCAACATTATTTTTCTTGTATAAAAAACATGATTTATATCCGATCTTTCATCACGTCTTAACATCAAGTTTTCCCAGAATGCATCATCGTATCCTGTCTCTTCCGATCTGTTCTTCACTGTTCTCATAAAGGGAACTAAAGCTCACCCAGACGTTCCAGCCAGAGAGCTGGGAGGCTTCTCAGATTCCTCTTACTTCTTCTCAGTCCCCAGCACTGATTCCTCACAAAGCTTTAGCAATCTCACCATTTTAATATCTTTAGACTCCTGCATGTGTGTGTCACTACCTATCTCAATTCTTTTTTTTTTTAAATCCTAGACAATATAATAAACTCCTCATGGACCCCCAACTTTTCCTTCATTGCCCCCCTAAAATTCATACATAATAATTATGTCAGCTCACTGATTACAGCTCTTTTTAAAAAATTTTATTCACTTTTAGAGAGAGGGGAAAGGAAGGAGAAAGAGAGGGAGAGAAACATCAGTGTGTGGTTGCCTCTCACATGCCCCCAGTTGGGGACCTGGCCTGCAACCCAGGCATGTGCCCTGCCTAGGAATCAAACCTGCGACCCTTTGTTTGCAGGTCTGCGCTCAATCCACTGAGCTATACTAGCTAGGTTGATTACAACCCTTCAATGCCTACCAGTTGCCACCAAATCAACTTTAGACTGAATAATTGGCAAGGAATATGAAATCGGCGACTTGTTTAAACTTCACTTTGATTGTTTACACTATTACAGTTATTCCCATTTTTCCCCTTCCACCCAGCCCTCCCCCCACCCCATTCCCTCAGGGCATCATTACACTGGAAATCAACCATTTTTGGCCCAACTCTTATCAAAGTCCTGCTTGAAAGAAATTTTATCTGTGAAAAATTGTTTGAAGGACAGCAGCCTATCCATCCTTTAGTTATTCTAGATTTTACTCGTTCAAAAACCATGAGCAATCCTTGGTCAATACTATTGTAGAATTGCATTTTATAAGTTATTATTTGCTTTACATATCTTCCTTTTAAGAAGCACTACAAAAAACTCTGTCCCCCAAATCCAGTACAATGCTTTGCTTTATTTACATAAATATTGTTATCTACTTATCTATCTCCACACACACACCAAGTTGAAATCAATGAGAAAAATCCAGACTTAATCATCTACCCTGGAAGTCTTTTCTGGTTATTTTTACCTACTATACATTGCACAACCCCAGACCTACTTTTCCCCGCGTGAGCCAGACTTTGCTGTGCCTCTGTGCTGCGGCGTCTGCCTGGACTCCTTCCCCCACCCACCCCTTGTTAAGCTGAGGAATTCTAACCCAGCTGGAGACTAACTCAGAGTTACTCCGGGTAAACCGAGTTGCTCCCTCCTAACCTTAGCACTTCTCACACTGCTCTACAGTTATTCGCTTTGATGAGTATGTCCCTCCTCTAGATTGTGTGTCTCTCTAAGCAGAGCATGTCTCCTTCATCGTTTTGTCCCTCACTCTGCCTAATAGAAACATGGAACCTCACAGAGCAGTTCTTTAGTGTTTATTGAACCAATGAAAACATAGCCCTAGGTTTTTTTGGTATGAGTGTAAGGAAGTGCTGAGCTAGAGGTTCCCCCCAAACGCAGAAAACCCCCATAGCTGTCACTTGGTGGGGGGGGTGAGGGAATCAGAGCAGGGCCATTGAGAGCTTATTTGCATATCTGAAGAACTTGGAGTGCTTTAAGTGGCTGCGCTAGGAGCCAGGAGATTGCGCATGACTCTAACCCTTGGTGTGGTGTAGCTGGAGGAGCTTCCTGTGCCTGGAGAGCTGCTTGGCAGCTTGGTCACGGCTTCTGCGTCAGGGAGCCACACTTGCAGTTGAGAAAGGCAGAAAACCAGACGACTGGCAGGCGTAACCCGGTGTGGGGGGAGTCAGAATGGGATTACGGAGAAAGGTCTGGCTGGGCTTTAAACCCAAGTCTGGCAGCCATGTTGGGGGCTTTTTACCATGTGGTTGGGGGTTCATTTGGGGAGCAGAGAGGAAGTTCTCTTGACCACGCTGCTTAGAGATCAGGAAAGCAAGATGTAGCAGCCATGTGGATTTTTCTCTTTTGGCCACTTGGCTTGCAAGGACGCAGAAGGTTTCTCCATCCACCATGAGGATGCAGTTTTGGATTAAGAACAGGAGCCTAGCCAAGCTATGGACTTCTATTTTCTTTTCCTTCTGACTGGCCTGGTTTGGCAAGGGAAGGCAAGGCTGTATGTGTGTGTATGTGTGTGTTCGTGGCAGTTTTAAAGGGAGTTTGGGATTTAATGGCAATGTTCCACCATTACTCTAAACCTATATAACTTTTGAATAAAGTTTCTTTCCTTTTTACCAAACTCTGGCACTGAGAGCCACAATTCATATCGGTGGTGGGAAAAATGAACCATAGATTTACAAGACCCCCGACAGGGGGATTGGGTTCTGTCACATGAGCAGAGGCAACTTCTTCCAACCTTCTTCCCTTTCACTGCAGCCCCCAAAGGGCCACGATCGCTCACACTGCCACAGTTTCTGTGCACAGCCGTGACTGCAGACATTTCACCCCCTGGCTCTGGCAAAGAGCACGTGTAGCTGGGTGTATGTGGCCAGAGGACACAGCCCACAATGGCTGAGAGAATCCTGCCTAACAGCCTGGACTGTGAGGTAAGACCGGAGGCTGGATTGGGGAAGTTCGAACATACTCTGTTTTTCTTTTGTCAGCACCACCTCTTCCTAGGGAAGACTCAAATACCTTAGATATCAAGTCATTCTACAAAGTGACAGTTTGTTCAGGGTTTTAAAAAATATTTTATTTGTTTATTTTTAGAGAGGGAGAGAAACATCAATGTGTGGTTGCCTCTCACGCACCCCCGACTGGGGACCCGGCCTGCATGCAGCACAGGCATGTGCCCTGACTGGGAATCGAACTGGTGACCCTTTGGTTTTCAGGCCAGCGCTCAGTCCACTGAGCCACACCAGCCAGAGCTTGAGTTTGTTTTTTAATATATTAGAAACAAATGTATTAAATTTCACTAAAATACGGAGGGGTTTTTTTTAGCACCAAAAAATCAGCAAGTATTTTTCATTGCAAGGTAAAGTTGTGTCCTTTGATAAATTAGATAACATCTTTAGTTTTTTTCCCTGTGTATGAGATAAATGTTGTACTATCTATTTCAAAATAGAAAGCAAGTGTAAAAGAAAAAAGAAAGCAAACCAAGGACCCACCACAACCAGTTCAACAGGCTGAGGAACAGTTGGGGGTAGAAAAGAAGGAAACCGTTATTAGAGTTGAACAGATGCCCGTGGGAGTGGTAAGAACACGATGAAGCCCGCAGTTCTGACTGCACCCCGTGGAGGGCACGGCAGTGATGGGGACCGGGGCGATGGTGCTCGCTGACCGGAAGGGCCCGACTCTTGACTGTGGGTTCAGGCCTCCCAGGAGTCTTTAATCGACTACCATGGGGTTCTGTTCAGAGATTTCCTGGTTTTCCATGAGGATTTTTAATTTACGGTTTTTCTCTACTTTTGAGCCTAAGTTTCTGTTTCTGATTGAGTAGGTGCTAAATTTGTCGCTTTAATTACCCAGCTAAACAGAAAAGCTCACGAGTAGACCTGATGCATAAGAGATGTGCCGGCACCTCGGCAAAGGCTGAGAGGTCCCACCCCCAGCAGTGGAAGGAAGACGCACCGAACAGCGGTGAGGAACTGCGTCATCACCCAGCCCCCCCCCCCCCCCCCGCGACCTGGGCACGGGCGTCCCTGAGGACCTGCTATATGCAGCATGTGCCCTTGAGGTGTCACCAGATGTCGTATTAAAGTAGCGTGCATTTGAATCCCGTTATTTTAATTTTCATTTAAATTTATCTTTATTTTATTGTTGCTTAAGTTTTATGTATGTAAGGAGTTCATGCATATATAAATAGTAGTATAACATTTAAAAATTATAATAAAAATAGTCTAAGTCAGCACTGGATCCCTAAGAGTTTGTGTTTTATCTTGCTTCTCTTTTGAAAGGGGTCTGCCTGTACCTTGTTGAGGATTGAGAAACACTGATTTTAAAGTCTCCCTTGTCAGACAGTTGGGCATCGGCGTAACTAGAACGCTGATATAAGGGCAGAAAACTCTGGCTGCTAGTCTCCTAGAATGGCCAAGTGACTGGGGTAGTGGGGGGTGGGGAGGAAGGGAGCCTTGGCCATTTGACACGGAACTTACATTGGCTGTCCAATAAAGGGCAAAGGGACTCACACATTAAACTTCATTTAATCCTCACAAACACCACTGTCCTGATATTACAGATGGAAACAAATAGCCTCAGAGAGGTTAAGGAAGTTAATTTTGGCATGGCCAGAGCTAAGGGGGATTCCAACCCAAATACACACAGCTCTAAAAACCAGTTCCACCCTTCCTTTTAAAATTTTTAGCATTTGTTTCTATTCTTGTATCAAAGTTTAAAGAATAAAATGGTTCCAAGAGGTTTATAGTTCTCTACCTCCCTGCCCCCTTTCCCCAGAGACAAACACCTCCCTGTATCACCTGCTGCGTTTGATATTTACCTCTGTGCTTCCACACAGCATGCCCATGCTGATTAGCGTCCTGACTGTGCAGTTGTAGGTGCTACCTAGTCACTTTTCTCCTTAGAAGACCAGGTTGAGCTCTCTTTCTCCCAGCCCTACATCCCACCAAACACACCACTCTTCTCATTCCCCTCGGCACTGGGATTTACATTACAATGCCTCTTCACAGCTGAGTCACGTGTAAACCACCACATAGTATTTGAGGGGCCATAATTTGAATTTGTTACATTCTTGTATATACACACAGTACGAATTTAATAAACATTTGTTTGCCGAGTCAGAATCCAGTTTGGGATTAACATACATTCCTAAAATAAAAGGACTAACGCACCACCCCAGCCCTCAGGGGCAGGCGGTTATTAGGGAGACCGACCACACAATCTCCCTGCAGGGAGATAAGCTTCGGAAATGTGCTTCAGTGCACAGAGTCGGAGCACGAGGCTGGGGTTAAAGGGGAGGCGAGGAGCGGCGGCCTCCAGGGGTGGGTGTTGAAAGCCGAGCAGGAGTTAGCCCTACGAAGGTGAGATGCAGAAGAGCCTCCCGGGCCAGTGGTTGCAAACTGGCAGCTGGCTTTTTGGTCGGCATCTGTGTTTCAATTATTCACAATTGAATTACCTGCTACCATTTAGAAATTGTGAGATTTCGCATAAATATGAAGATTTCTGAGCTCTCTTGAAAAACTAGAAGACCTAGAGACCCCGGGCCCACCTCCGTCCTGCCTGATCACGGGTTGCTGGACGTGGGTCAGGGTGCTCCTTCTGAATGGGACAGCTCACCACTACTGCAGCTAGCAAGAGAGTTCCCTACCCCTCTTGAGTGGAGGGGCTTGAGGAGCAAAGGAACGACATGGGGTTTGTACAGACAGCGGTTGTTGCAGTGGCCTGTTTCCCATGCAGAGCTTCTGAAGAGGGGCCAAGTAAACTGCCTAAATCTTAGTGGGTTTGTAGATGGCCGTTGGTTATATTAAATGACAACGGAATAATTGTGAGGAATAGAGATAGAACTATTTCCTCTTTCTTTTTGATTAATCTTTCACCTCACATGAAAGGGAGTTTTGTTTACCTTAATTTATCTAAGTCCTAAATGTGGAATTTGTATACTTTAAAACAATGATCCTTAAGCTCTGCTTATTTAGAAAATTCAGAGGCCCAGGCCACATGCAGGCCAATTATATTAAACCCAGACTCTGCTGAGTGGCTAATTTTGAGAACTAGAGTCCAGTGTCTGCCTTGCCTCTTTGTTTCCCCAAAGCACTGGTTCGTCTCCAGTGACTTGCAAGGGGTGGCAGTGAGGTCTTTCGAATGTCAATTTGCAGACTGCAGGAAAGGAGGAGCTCCAGCTTAAAGTCCCCACGTGTTTGCCCCCCTGATTCGGAGGGACACCCAGTTCTAAACCCCAGGCAGAAACATCTCTGCATGCTGAGGAGACTTGCTGCTTTTGGCTCCTAAAGCATTTTTACCTGAGGGTTCTAACAATTTAAATAATTGGTATGCTATAAGTATCCTGGTTGACAGAAGTGTGGTTTAATGCTCATAAGTTGTAAAAACATGTAACAAACAGCCTTTGAGCTAAAGATATCTGGATTTGAAAAAAAGGAAAGGAGAGAGAGAGAGAAATAGAGAAGGGAAGGAAGGAAAGACGGAAGGAAGGGAGGGAGGGAGAAAAGAAAAGAAAATAAGCTAGCTCCCTCTATTTCACTGACTTGTTTAACATTTTAATTAGCTTCCTTCCTTCAGGATAGCAACTTAGTGAACATGGTCATGTTTCCAGATGCCTGGGTTCTTTCGAATGATTGTCTCATATAGAACTCAGTATGCAGAATAACTTGTTTCAGCATAAACCAAAACAATTTTTCATGAGAGTATTTCTGTGAAAAAGAACTGATGAACAATATCTCTATCTAAACTCAGTCTGTATTTCTGATCCAAGCACTGAATTCTCTAGTCTCTAAGAGGAAGTACCAGTGAAAAATGTAGCTCTTGCCTGTGTAGAATAATTCATTGTAAAAATACTTTTTTTGGCCAAGGTACAAATGGATCATTGACTAAAAAGGATGAAGAGTGAATATTTCCTGAATTTTCCCCCCTCCCAATCATTTCACATCTTGGAGCCAAAGTATCTTCCTGTGAGTCTTAAAATGTACGAGTTACAAATTCAGCAACTCGAACTTCCCTGCTAAGGCACTGTTAGGATGCAACTCATCTGTGGCAGAGCACACACTTGTTTGATTCTTGAAGAAAACCAGTCAAGATCATGTATCACATGAGGGAAACTTGGCAGTCACTGTTTGAAGAACTGGAGCTAATCAGAATGTTGAGTTGTCTTCCCTTTAAAAATGATTTTGTTTTAACATATGCTAGCTGAAGCAAAAAATAATACAGTAGGAGCAAGGCGTCTATCAGAGTGACTGACAGATTGAAATTCTCTTGAAAAATAGATTATTTTCCCCCAAAGAGAGTAAAGTTTTGGTTTTCAAAGTCAATCAGAAAACTAACAATTTGGACAGGAGAGGAATCGGCTTCTCTTTTTGAGACAGTATATTTCTAATGATTTTTATGGAGACTATAATAAGGATCAAGAAACAAAAGCTTGATATGGACATGTTTTTAGCTAGCAGATTGAAAAGAAATAATGACATGAAATAAATTTTTTTTTAAATACAAAGTTCTCATTTCTTTTAAGTTGTCTGAAATAAAGTTGATAAATGAAAAAAATCTGTAACAGTTCAGTTCACCAATACTTGTTTATGTTTTTTGTGGTTAAAACTTTATCATAGATATGTTCATATGTATTTGCCATATTTTTGGTAAGATTCAAGTTTATATAGCAATATTCCAAATACTCAGTGTTTATGATATGAATATATAGTATTAACAATTAAATTAAATGATAAAATTTCCTGATAGATGTTTGACGTGAAATTTAAAATGTGATAGTTTATCTTAGCAGTGCTGCTTTTAAGATTATGGGGAAAACATACTTAAGACACTTTAAATACTTATATTTGTAACAGTATTAGCATAAGGAAAGGGGAAAAAAATCCCTCACACACCTGCCTGCCTAATAGCCTTTAATTCTCTTCCGTAAAAAGGCATTTTCGGGCTTTAGGCAAAATTAGGTCAGCCTGGGAAGACAGCTTCATGTGCAAACCGAATTCTTGCTCATTCCTCCTGTAGGTGTGGAGTCTAACCGAGGTGTTTGCTGGGACAGCAGCAGACTTTGTTACAGCTTCTGTAACATCCTTCCTTAGAGGTGTTGGGGATACCATCTCCTCTCTCATCCCTGAGAGGAGCATGAATTTTCTAAGCAACGATGCCACTATACTCATTTTGCAAAGTTCTTGTCATGTCAAGCCTTAAACCCACCCTCCCTTCTCCAGCTGGTTAACTCCAGGTTCAATTCAGATGTCATGGACTCTTTTTCAGGGGAGCCCTCCCTGACCAGCCCTCCCCTGACAAAGTCTGGTTAGTTTCCTCTCTCGGGGCTCTCCCGGCACCTGCATCTGGCTGGTGTCACAGTCAGCACTTGGCTCTTGTAATTCTTTATCACTCACCTTTTTCTCTAGACTGTCTGTGAAGATTGCCTTGTTTACTGTTGTATTCACGGTGCCTAAACAGGAGCCTAGCAAACAGTAGCACTCAATGAATATTAAGTGAAATAATATTTCAATCTTCTGTTAACAGCAGATGGGATGAATAATTTAGTGAAAGGTCTGAGAAAGAATTCTCCGAAGACAGAGATGTAGCAGAGCCATAGGTGAGGAAAACATCAGGGAAACCCGGTCAGCAAGGCCCACTGACCGCACAGCTCCCTTCCACGGGAAACGGGGAAGACGACGTCAGTGGTCTTCACATTTAGCTTTGGAAGCGACTTCTTTTAAATGTCTCTCCCTTTCATCTCCACTAAAGAGCCTCCCTGGATCTGTAATAGACAAGAGTATAAAAGCATCATTCTCTTTCTCATCCCATCCTGTTTACTCAGCAACCCCAGTCGCCTCCTTCGCCTCAGCCCACATGTTCTCTATTAATAAAAGTTAGGAAAGGCCAACCTCACCCAGCAGTTCCCCCACCGCTTTCTTTTCTCCTCTGGAAGGCCTCAGCCAACCGCCAGAAGTCCGGAGTGAAAGGCCTTGCTCGCTCTTGGGAGTTTCTGGGGGCGGGCGAAGACAAAGGTGATGTCGGGGCTTCCAGCGTCTCGGAGACCCAAATGACCTCAAGTGTTTTCAAACCACCAAGCAGCTCATTTAGAATGTGGTGATCAGCTATGGTCCTCGTTTGGGAAAACTTAGTGGTACATTTTAAGGAGTAAACATATTTACTATAAGTGGAAATAAGGTCAAATTCTGTGCTTTCGGAAAAGTCAGTAAAGCAGACACACCCTGGTGCCTTCTAAGTGAATTAATGTACTGTATTCTGTGTGAGAGTCATTTCTCTCTTCATCTTTAATTCCTGCCCCGAGGAGCCATCTGTACTTGGAGGGTATGTGCACAGGATAACTCACTGTGGACTGAGGACCTTCATGCTCAGCCCTCAATGAATGACCCTTTCATACACTGGGGGCTCCTCTGATTTTCTGACAAACCAGAATTGAACTGGGCATAGTCATTGCTAACAGCAGAAAGGTTCACATACATGTAAAAACTAAAGGCAATGGAGGAATTGTCTACATTTTGTTGTGGTAGTTGATATGGGAGTCTTTTTTTAACCCATAAATGCCACACATTAATCCACAATATCACATTATTTTCCTGAGAATCTCATGCTTATCTTTGAAAAAGGCAGATTTTTAGGGATTTGGGGGCAGGGTTTTACAAGAATTTTTCCATCAGTAAAGGCAAAATTTCAGAGTCCAGAAAGAGTTAACGCCTTTTTCTAAAGAGAATGGTATATTTCCTTCTTGACAAAGGTTGAGACTCAATGCCTGATTAAAATAAAAAACAAAACAGTCAATTAAATAGCTGGAGTCATGCTGTCCATCAATATGACTGGCAGTCAACTATACCAATCAATGGACTTATTTACATTTGAATCTCTTTCTTACTTGTATAGTCTTTTGGAGACTTTTTTTCCTTTTTAAGGTTTTTACTTTAATGTTTTCTGCTTATATGTTATATATGCTCATTGTAGAAAAAATCAGATAGTATTTTTAAAAAGCTTAACAAAGAGGAAAAGCCCACCACGTTACCACCCAGAGACATATAGAGACCATTAACATAATGGCCTTTTTCCCTAGAGAATTTTTTCAAGCCCACTTTTTTATTCTTGCCTGCCCTGCTTCAGAAATGCTTTTTTTTTCTTTTCTCCTTTCCCCAGTATTTTTGCCAATAAAAGAGAATCCTTGTAGTGGCCTCATGTAAATGTGAATAAAACCATCCAGCTGCTGGTTCTCATGTGGCACATAGTAGGCACACAGGAAAAGATTGTTTACTAAAGATGACTGATTATTTCCAGAGACCTATTGAACTAATTCTTGACTAACTATTGCTATTCATCAGCTAGACCACAGAGATATGAGATTGAATGCAGTTAGAACAACATACTATGAAAATAAGTGCTAATAAGTGTGACTTTAATGGTTCCTGAGCAGTTGGGATGAAGAAGCTAAAGAAGATACAAATTACACAATACAATATACAGATGACATATTATAGAATTGTACCCCTGAAACCTGTACAATTTTATTAACCAATGTCACCCTAAAAAATCAAGGTTTAGGAAAAAATTTAATTCAAAAATTAGAATAAAAAAAAAAAAAAAAGAAGACACAAATTACTGGACTGCTCTTTCCTTCCCAGAACGTTGTAAATGTTATAAACTCTGGGAAAGTCAGGAGACCCCACCCTATTCTCAGACTCACTCTAACACATCTGGTTTCTACATTGAATATCACCTAAACTTACTCAAAGTCTCCATTAAGGGCCGAAAAATAGCCCTTATTTCTAATTTATGCCTCTTCTTTAAGTTCCCACACAAAACCTAGCATTCAGTTCTTGCAAGCACCTCCACTGTGTTCCAGCATATCCTTTTCAGATCATTCAGCAGGCAGCATCCTACAGCTCTCATTCATAAAGTCCAATTATGAGACAAGAAATGTCAGGAATATACACTTGGAGAGTGGGAGGCAAACAGAACAGTACATTGTGACTTTGTAAGAACAGCCATGCATTTCCTCTGGGCTTGTTTTCAGTTCCTTTGTCAGCTGATTACATGGTCTTTTATAGTTTCTCATCTACAGAATGGAGCTATTTGCTTGTGGATTATTTGAAAGACACAGGCTTATGCAAAAGAAAAACGAAATCATCATGAGGTAGAGTGATATTTCTGGCTAGATGTTTTTTCTTTTCTTTTTCTTTTTTTTAACATAATTGTGAGAATATAATTTATAATCGAGACCCGTTAGTGGTTTGAAACAATATTCCATTAATTCAGTCTTAATACATATATAATGATATATATGTATCTGTTATTTATATAATTGCATTTGTCAATAATTTTTATTTATTTTCATATAAAGAAGAAAAATACTATCTTATATGTATTTTGTTTTCAAAGCACACAAGTTTTCAAAGCACACACATTGTGCTTCTAGTCCTTTTAGTCTGGACAGTACTTTATAGTTTATGAAGTGCTTTCATTATTGTACATATGCTATTTAATTCTTGTGACATTCCCCAGATGTAGAACTGGTCAACCTACTTTGAGCTTTAAACTCTCATGTAGATCTACCCTCTCGTCTGACCCCACAGGTGAGGTTCATCTTCCGTGCCTTGTATCTCTTTCCTTGCTAACTTGTTCAGCTCTATCTCAGGATTGCCTCCTCCATAAAACCTTCCCCCAATAAATTAAGTAGAAGTGGTCTCATCTCTTCATTGAGTCCCTTCACTACTCTATAAATTCACTTTTCATGAGAAATTTTTTAAAAACCTAGTTATTTAAAACATTTTATGTAGCATATGACTATAACCTTATAAAATTTTTATAAAACTCTCTTAGCCTGATGAGTTCACAACCACTTACATAAAAAGTTAAAGCAAGCAAACAAAAAACTTGTATCCTTCCATGCCAGTGCAGACAGATGTTCTGGATTCCTCTAAAATATGGTGCGGTATTTCATAAGGTGAGTATTTTATAACAGCATGTTCAACAGCAGTTTCTGGGATGGAGGAAATATGTTATATCTGCACTGTCCAGCATGGTCATCACTAGTCCCATGTGGCAACTGAGCGCTTGAAATGTGACTAGTAAACCTGAGGAACTTTTAATATTATTAAATTTAAATAGCCATGTGTAGCTGGTGATTACCATAGTAGACAGTACAAATTTATGCTTTATATTAAAATCTACTGTTTGTCATTTAATTGTTTCTAGCTCCCTTCAATATAAATAAATTGTTATCAACTAAATAAAGCATGCGAACAAAAAATAATTTTGACTTTTTATATGTATTCGTTCTTTTTTAAATAAATATTTACTGAATGCCATTTATTTTTATTTTTTAAAGATTTTATCTATTTATTTTTAGAGAGAGGGAAAGGCAGAGAGGAAGAGAGGGAGAGAAACATCAATGTGTGGTTGCCTCTTGCAAGCCCCCTACTGAGGACCTGGCCTGCAACCCAGGCATGTGCCCTGAATGGGAATCCAATCAGCGACCTTTTGGTTTGCAGTCCAGTGCTCGATCCACTGAGCCACACCAGCCAGGGCTATATATATTCATTCTTGAGAATCTTGCATTCATTTTAATGCAGGCTTTTTTGAAAGTTTGACAAGAAGTTATTGCATGAAGTAGGAAAAGGAACATTTATACTACAGGCATTTTCTATATGAAAAATGCTTTAAAATCTACAGCAAATAAAAAATCTGTATCAGTGTTTATTAAAATAGTGATATATTTTATGCCCTGGCTGGGGAGCTCTGTTGGTTAGAGCGTCATCCCAACACACCAAGGTTATGGGTTTGATCCCTGGTCAGGGCACATGCAAGAGTCAACTGATGAGTGCATAAATAAATGGAACAACAAAAATTAGTGTTTCTTTCCCCTTCTTTCTTTATCTCAAATCGATAAATAAAAGTTTAAAGTAGTGATATGTTGTCATTAATCCTGTATCTAACAATGGGGAATTGACTCCAGCATATGATCCTCTCTCTATATATTGAAGGGCAAGGCAGTGTTTAGAAATTATGATGAAATTGTAATTTACTGAGATGAAAACAAGCCTTAGGTATATTTTTAAGTAAAAAATAGGTTATTTTAATATGCATAATAGGTCCCTTTTTCTTAAATATATGTGCACACATATATAAAGGTTTGGTTTAGTCGTTAGTCAGATACCTGGTAAGGACACGGTCTTTGGGGGCAGACGGATCTGGGTTTGAAACCAGGCTCTGCCACATATCATCTGCATGACTATAGATAAATCTCTCACCTTCCTGAACCTCGGTTTCCTTATTGCTAAAACGGGATGGTAATATTTATATCTTGGGGTTGATGTGTTAAGTTACATATGTGAAGCACTTCATACACGTATTTTTTTTTTAAACAAATGGTAGTTGCTGTCTTTCTAAGACTAGGTGGCATAGGCATGGAAAGAAATCAGAAATGATACAAGATGATATTCCAAGAAATGATATTTTTATATGTTGGAAGTGGCCATCTCTCACTTGGAAAAGTATGGTTGATGTTGTTGTTAATTAGATGGAAAATCAAAATCTTGACTATGAATAAGTTCATTGAAAATATGACTATATGGCCTTGGCTGGTGTGGCTCAATGGATTCAGTGCAAATCAATGGGTCACCAGTTCAATTCCCAGTCAGGGCACATGCCTGGGTTGTGGACCAGGTCCCCAGTAGGGGGCACATGAGAGGCAACCACACAATGATGTTTCCCTCTCTCCCCCCTTTCTCTTCTTTATAAAAATAAATAAAAATCTTTTTTTAAGTGTGAATATATGAAACTAAAAAAAGGTAATTAAACTCTCTGTGTAAGGTAGAAATATGCCAAGATAATAAATTGCAAAGTATCATACAGTGTGGTCCCATTTGTATTAAAATTTTTTTAAACAAAGTATCAAATTGCTTTTGGTAAGTGACTCAGGATGACTGGCAAAGAGGGGGGAGAGAAATCTTTTTAACTTCTATTTTATGGCTTTTGAATCTGTTTTAAGTTTTTACATGATTTGTTTAAAATTTTTATTATTTGTTAAAATAAGCACTGAGATTTTTCTACAAAAAGAAAGATAGAAAGAGGAAGAAAAAATTGCTTTTCATTCAAGTCTACCTTGTCTAGTCTGAAGACACATGATTTTCAAAGCTATGAGAAGCACTGTAAACTTCTTCAGCATTAGCAACTTCCCATTTCAGATAAAAACTATGATAATCCTGCCACTGTACCATATTTCTGTAATGTGTTATTTTCTCTACTAAAATACTTTTAATATTTACTGAGCATTTATTAAGATAAAAGCCAGAAAGGTGAGAAAAGGTACTTTGTTAAGAAAAAGATCTTTCACCATTTGCTTGTATTAACAAAATTACAGAAAAATGAAAATGGCACTTTATTCATGTCTTTCTAGCCTCCCTTCATAAATTTCTATCTTTTCCCTTTAACATTCCACAGACCAAGCTCAATGGACTTAAAAAGAGCCATTTTTGAGCCCTGGCTGGTGTAGCTCAGTGGATTGAGCGCAGGCCTGTGAACCAGAGGATTGCAGTTAGATTCCCAGTCAGGGCACATGCCTGGGTTGCAGGCCAGTTCCCTGCAGGCTATTTCCCAGCAGGGGAAGCACTAGAGGCAACCATACATCGATGTTTCTCTCCCTCTCTCCTTCCCCTCTAAAGATAACTAAATAAAATCTTAAAGAAAAAAGAGCTATTTTTTATTAACATAAAAGTAATAAGTATTTATTATAGAAAAGAAAAAATAAAACACAAGATGATTGTGAAGACAGTTGTTGACACATTGGAATGAAATGTGAAATCACATTAGTATTTTTATATGTATACTATAGTCTCTTCTCTTTTTTTTAATTTTAACTTTTTTATTGATTATGCCATTACATTTGTTCTATTCCCCCCTCCACTCTGCATGCCCCTCCCCCACCATTTCCCCCTTTAGTTCATGAACACGTGTCTCAAATTCTTTAGATTCTGTATTTCCCCTACTATTCTTACCCTCCCCCTATCTATTTTCTATCTACTGTCTATGCTACTTATTTTCTGTACCTTCTCCCCCCTTCTCCTTCTCCCACTACCCTGATGCTAATCTTCCACGTGATCTTCATTTCTATGATTCACTCCTGATCCAGCTGTCCTCTTAATTTGCTTTTGTTTTAGGTGTGGTTGTTGATAACTGTGAGTTTGCTGTCCTTTCACTGTTCAACTTTTTTATCTTCTTTTTCTTAGGTAAGTCCCTTTAACATTTCATATAATAAGGGCTTGGTGATGATGAACTCCTTGAATTTGATCTTGTCTGAGAAGCACTTTATCTGTCCTTCCATTCTAAATGAAAGTTTTGCTGGATAGAGCAATCTTGGTTGTAGGTCTTTGGTTTTCATGACTTGGAATATCTCTTTCCAGCCCCTTCTTGCCTGTAAGGTCTCTTTTGAGAAATCAGCTGACAGTCTGATGGGAACTCCTTTGTAGGTGACTGTCCCCTTAGCTCTTGCTGCTTCTAGGATTCTCTCTTTCATTTTAACCTTGGCTAATGTAATGATGATGTGCCTTGGTGTGTTTCTTCTTGGGTCTACCTTCTTTGGGACTCTCTGAGCTTCCTGGACTTACTGGAAGTCTATTTCCTCTGCCAGAATGGGGAAGTTCTCTTTTATTATTTGTTCAAATAAGGTTTCCACTCGTGACTCTTCCCCTTCTGGTACCCCTATAATTCGAATGTTGGAACATTTAAAGATGTCCTGGAGGTTCCTAAGACTCTCCTCATTTTTTTGAATTCTTGTTTCTTCATTCTTTTCTGTTTGGCCAATATTTGCTTTCTTCTGGTCCACTCCATTGATTTGAGTCCCAGTCTCCTTTCCATTACTATTGGTTTTCTGTGCATTACCATTCATTTCAATTAGTTTAGCTTTCATATGTTTCTCTAATTTGTGACTAAAATCAACCAGTTCTGTGAGGATCCTGATAACCAGTGTTTTGAACTGTGCATGTGAAAGTTTTGCTATTTCTTCATCGCTTAGATTTATCGGCTCTGGGGCTCTGAGTTGTTCTTGAGCCATTTTTGGTCTGTTTGTACTGGTAAGTAAGTAAGAGGGGCGAAGCCTTAGTTGTTTACCAGGGCGGGGCCACCCAGGTCGCTGGCTTGTGACGCTGTGTGTGGGGGCGGGGTCAGAGAGGGAGCAATGGCGGTCCTCTCCGCTAGCCCAGTCCGTCCTGTCCCACCACTTGCCCCAGCCTGTTTATCCAAGCAGAATTGTGTGGGCCTGCTGCCCTGCGCCATGCGGTCTCAATGCTTGCCTCTTCACTGGTCTATATGCACGCAGATGCGCGACCTACCGCAGACAGCCAGCCACGCCTCTTCCCTGTGTGGGCCTGGAGCTAGCCCGTGATCTGCGCCTTCGGCTGCTTGCACGCCACCAGGTCAGGAATCTTTTTGGTCAATCGGCTTCGCTGCTGGCTTCGCCCCCCTTACCCGTCTAGCAAGAGCATTTCGTCCTTTTTTTCGGACTCCGTATTGTCGATTTTCTGTGTGGTCTGGTTGTGTTTATCGTTGTTAAAAATAGTTGTTCTTAGATTTGGTCGTGCACGGAAGCAAGGTGGGTCCACCTACGCCTCCATCTTGGTGGAAGTCCCTCTCTTTTTTTTTAATTTATTTTTTTATTGATTATGCTGTTACAGTTGTTCTATTCCCCCCTTCATTCCCCTCCACCCTACCCCCCATCCCCACCATTACCCCCCTTTAGTTTATGACCATGTGTCTCAAGTTCTTTAGATTCTATATTTCCCCTACTATTCTTGTCCCCCCCCATCTATTTTCTATCTACTGTCTATGCTATTTATTTTCTGTACCTTCTCTCCCCTTCTCCTCCTCCCACTCCCCTGTTGCTAACCCTCCTTGAGATCTTCATTTCTATGTTTCCACTCCTGATCTAGCTGTCCTTTTAGTTTGCTTTCGTTTTAGGTGTGGTTGTTAATAACTGTGAGTTTGCTGTCCTTTCACTGTTCATGTTTCTTTATCTTCTTTTTCTTAGGTAAGTCCCTTTAACATTTCATATAATAAGGGCTTGGTGATGATGAACTCCTTGAATTTGATCTTGTCTGAGAAGCACCTTATCTGTCCTTCCATTCTAAATGAAAGTTTTGCTGGATAGAGCAATCTTGGTTGTAGGTCTTTGGATTTCATGACTTGGAATACCTCTTTCTAGCCCCTTCTTGCCTGTAAGGTCTCTTTTGAGAAATCTGCTGACGGTCTGATGGGGACTCCTTTGTAGGTGACTGTCCCCTTATCTCTTGCTGCTTCTAGGATTCTGTCCTTCATTTTAATCTTGGCTAATGTAATTATGATGTGCCTTGGTGTGTTCCTTCTTGGGTCCAACTTCTTTGGGACTCTCTGAGCTTCCTGGATTTCCTGGAAGTCTATTTCCTTTGCCAGATTGGGGAAATTCTCCTTTATTATTTGTTTAAATAAGTTTTCCACTGGTGGCTGTGCCTTTCCCCCTTCTGGTACCCCTATAATTTGGATGTTGGAGCGTTTAAAGATGTCCTGGAGGTTCCTAAGACTCTCCTCATTTTTTTTAATTCTTGTTTCTTCATTCTTTTCTGTTTGGCCATTATTTGCTTTCTTCTGGTCCACTCCATTGATTTGAGTCCCAGTCTCCTTTTCATTGCTATTGGTTTCCTGTGCAATTACCATTCATTTCAATTAGTTTCGCCTTCATACGTTTGTCTAATTTTTGGCTATAATCAACCAGTTCTGTGAGGATCCTGATGACCAGTGTTTTAAACTGTGCATCTGAGAGTTTTGCTATTTCTTCATCGCTTAGATTTATAGGCTCTGGGGCTTTGAGATCTTCTTGAGCCATTTTTGGTCTGTTTGCTCCCGTTAAGTCTGAGGAGCGGAGCCTTGGACTCCCAGGTCTCTGGGTTGTGACTCTGTATGTGGAGGCGGGGTTAGAGCGGGGAAATGGCGGTGCCCTCCACTGCCCCTTGCTGCTGGGGCTCCTGGCTCTTGTCCAATCACCCACTCCCTTGCTTGTCTATCCACGCACGAATGCGCGACCACAGTCAACCTGCAGCCCTGCTCCCTCGCTGTTTCGCTGTGATTGCTTGCTGAGTTGCCCACCAGGTCCAACCCTGTGCCTGGATTCCACGCGCCTGAGTCCATCTGACCGAGTTTTCCTGTGCTACCCCGCTCCGCCAGCTGCTGTTTTCGCCCCTCTTACCGGTCAGGCTGAAGAATTTGTTGTTATCAGACTTCCGAAAAGTTCAATTTTCTGTGTTCTGGCTGTGTTTTCTGTTGCTAATATTTAATTGTCTCTAAACTTGGTTGTGTGAGGAAGCACGGTGTCTCCACCTATGCTGCCATCTTGGCGGAAGTCTCCCCTAGTCTCTTCTCTTTTACATTATCTTTAATGGCTGTATAGTGTTATGTTTCTTGAATTTACATAACTAATCCCCTATTACTGGACATCTAGATTGTTTCCAGCTTCTTGCCTTTGTGATAAATGTTTTTATAGTTGGATATTTATATACAACAATGATGTGCCTTGTAATAAATTCGTAATGAGGTAATTGCTGAGTCAAAGTTCAAGCAGGAATTTAAACTTTTGATGAATCTCAAAACACAAGTGTTGAAAAGAATCAGTGAATGCTTGTGAGCTTACAGCAAAGGGGATCCATCTGCAGAGGAGGTATCCACGGTCAGGCTCAGAGGTTGAGTTGGTGAATGGACTAACTAGGGAAGTTCTTAGGACATTTTTTGGGTCAGGAGAGTAAAAAGGGTGGGAGAATCGTCATGTTTTTATAAATACAATGTACTAACTGCTGAAGAAAGAAGGCTTAACCTCCTTATTACAGCCAGCTCCTGGTGCTGCTCTGTAGAGTACCTTGTAAAAGAATATTGAAAACACAAAAAAAGAACAAGTCTTTATCCAGCCTCTCTTCTGCAATTGTGACTATTCAAATCTACTTGTCTTTCAAGGAGTAACTTAAATCTTACCTTCTTCATGAAGCATCCCTGACTCTCATGGATTTCTTCCTCTATTAATGCATAGCATTTCTTGCCTTCATTTCCGTATTCAAGAATCATTTTTGAAACTACTTTGTGAAGGCATTATGCTTGTTTATCACATTAATTGTCACAAATATCATGTGAGGTAGTTGTTATCATTCTCATTTTACAGATGAGGGCACTGAAGCTGGGGTAGATGATCAACTTGTCACTGTGGTGACAAGGTCTTTCACTCACCCCAACTTTGTCTAAGTCTATATTTCCTAAGAAGGAGCTAAAGGCAGAAAGGGAGGCATGCAAAAAGCAGACAGAGAGTGAAAGTGAAAGAGAGAGAAATGGTTCTCAGTGAGGGGGCTCACTGGGAAGGGGTTCAGTGTTTTCACTGGCAGAGAAAGTCCTGGATGAAGAGGCAGGAGATGGAGCTGAGAAGGAGCGATGGGGCTGGGATCCTCAGGCATGCAGAAGCACACAGCACCGCTCTTGGAACACAGTCAAATTGAACAGAGGCAGCTGACTCTTACATCACATTGAAGATTTAAACTGTCTTTGTTAAATGGTTTGTCTTTTTAGCTAGCCTGTGAGCCCAGTGAGGTCAGTGGTGGCTTCCCCTGAGTTGATCTTCATATTTGTAGCATCCAGCACAATGACTGGCATGTGGAAATGGCACATAAGCCTTAGCTGGATAAACTAATTGATGGAAAACATTCTCTTGAGAGGCTGCATAGAAAAAAATGAACCAAAAACAAAACAAAATCAAAATACTGCTTTTCATATCAGAAGATCTGATTTTCAATACCTTTTCTCTAGCTCACAGTTATATAACTTTGGGTAATTTACATAACCTCTTTGAATAGTCTATTCACCTGATGATAATACTCACCTCAAAGTATTATTATAAAGATTAAATGAGATTATAGTTTTGAATTGCTTAGCACAGTACTTAACAAATTGTAGATGTTCAACAAATGTCTGTTTTCTACCTCCACCTTCCCACTATTCAGAATTGTGTACTAACAGAGCTTATATGCAGATGTAAGGAATAGCTCATTTCTAATATTTGGTTCTATTATCATGGGTCTCAACTTAATATTTAAAAAAAGATCAGTACTTTTAAAACATGTGTTACAAAGTGTCACATATAGGTTGTCAATACATGAATGAATAAATTGAATCAGATTAATACAGTATTCCTCCTTATTGGTTGTTTTGCTTTCCATGGCTTCAGTTACCTGTGGTTGACCATGGTCAGAAAACATTAAACGGAAAATTCCAGACATAAACAATTCATTGCATGACATTTTGAGTGGTGGACTGAATCTCTTGCTGTGCTGTTCCATCCTGCCTGGGATGCGAATCACCCCTCTGTCCAGCATATTCATGCTGTATACACTCCCTGCTCATGAGTCACTTAGTAGCCATCTTGGTTATCAGAACAACTATCCTGGTATTGCATTGCTTGTGTTCAAATCACCCTTATTTTACTTATTAATGGTTCCAAAGTGCAAAAGTAGGGATGCTGGCAATTTGGATATGCCAAAGAGAATCTGTAAAGTGCTTCATTTAGGTGGAAAAGTATGTATGTATGGGGAAAATATTATATGTATATTATTTATATATATGTTTATATACAAATAGTAAAGCATATATGTATAGTGTGTGTATATATGTGGGTGTATATGTGTGTGTGTGTGTGTTTATACACATACACGCATATCTATGGAAGATGTGTGGTTTCAGGCATCCACTGGGGATCTTGGAACATGTCCTCAGTGGACAAGAGAAAACTACTGTACTCAGAAGTTTGTCAGAGTGGACAGATAACTGTACAGATAACTGGGAGGAATAACTGGGGAGCAAGACAGACCATGCAACCCAGGGTTCCAGCACAGGAAAAGACAGTCTTAAAACATGTGGCTGTAAAAATCTGTGGTGGTTGTGATGGCAGGGGAAACTTCCAGCTTCACAGGAGAGTTCCTTGGAGAGACTCAGAAGGTCCCAGAAGGTACACAAACGCACTCACCTGGAATTATCACCCAGAGGGCCCAATTTGCTTGTAGGTAGCCAGGGAAGTGACTGAAAGCCAATCAAGAGCTGAGCAAGCAGCATTGTTTCCTCTCGGACCCCTCCCCAACAGATAGTGCCACAACAGTGAAGTGGGTTGTCCCGCCCTGGCGAATACCTGAGGCTTTGCCTCTTACTATGTAACAAGCACACACAAAAATAGGAGACAAAAAAATATGGTCCAAATAAAAGAACAGATCAAAGCTCCAGAAAAAATACAACTAAGTGATAAAGAGATAGACAACCTGTCAGATACAGAGTTCAAAACATTGGTAATCAGGATGCTCACAGAATTGGTTGTATAATTGGCCACCTTTTATTTACCCATTTATCATTGACAGACAGTTTGGATGGTTTCCACTTTTAGCTATTATGAAGAAAGTTGCTATGAACATCCATGTACATGTTTTTATGAGTGTTCATGTTGTATGTCTTTCCCCTTCTCCGGAGTACATATTTAGTTCCCTGGAGTACATATTTAGGTTCATCTTGCAGCAGCATTTGACTCCTTTAGTCATTCCTTCCCACTGAAAATATGTTCTTGGTTTGTCTCGTGATATTGCACACGTCTCGTTTTATTGCCTCCAACCTCAGAACTCCTTCTCAGTCTCCTTTGAAGATTCATTCTTCTGTTGCTGAATACTTAATGTTTGCATTTTGTCATAGACCCTTTTCTCACTCTGTACTCTTCCCGCTGGCAACCTTACCCCTTCTTATATAAGGGCCCAGTTACCACCTATATGTCAATGACTCCCAAATCTCAGGTCCCTTCTCTCTTCTGAGTCCAAACCCATATATCCAAATGCCGGCTTGATAACTCTGCTTGGGTATCTCAAAGTCACCTTGGTCTTCACATGTCTAGCCTGATTCATAATCTTCTGGTCCTCTTTCACTTGGTCCTTTTCCCACGTTCTTAAGAAGAACGTGGGAAAACATGGATTGCTGGGGCCCACATTTGGAATTTCTGGAAATCTTGGAGCCATTTCAGCCCTTCTTTACCAATCTACCCCATATCCTACTTATCCCAAGTTTCATATATTTTGCTTCTAAAATATTTGCTGAATCCATCTGTTTTTCTCCATCTCCATTGCGATGGGCTCAGGACAAGCTACCATTATTTTTCATCTAGACTCTGGTAGCACCCTCCCAACTGGCATCCGCCCATCCTCACCTAGTCCTTTCAACAGTTTTTCATATGTCGGCCAGAGTGATATTTGCACAACACACAATGTGTTAACCTCCACCCCAGCCCCACCATGCCATGTTTAAAACCTTTCAATACCTTCCCATTGTTTTTTAACATAGTGTTCAAAACACTACATATGATCTTTGGTGCTCAGCAAGTCTGGGCCCCAGCGATTGCTCTAGGGCAGCATCGTACTCTTCACCTCCTGTTCTCTAGCCACACCATCATCCTCTCACTTCTTCAAAAGAGCTGCCCCCAGCTATTTGCATGTGTTCTTCCCTATTCCTAGAAACCACTGCCTCTTTACAAACCCATCTCTCTCCTCCCCACCCTGGTTCATTCCAATGAATTCTTTTTATCTGAATTCATAGATTTTTCAGAGAAGCAGTTTCTGAAATTAATCTCCTTGTCCCTCCCCACTCTAAGACCCAAGGTGGTTAGGTTCCCTGTTTTATTCTCTCTTAGCTCCGTATTCCTTTTCCCCCAAACATGTTTATAGTTATACATGCATTTGTGTGATTCTTTAATCAGTGTCGTTTTCTCCATTTAAATAGGTGTTGAAACTTGTTTGGCTCCTGTTGCTTGCCTAGTAATAAACACAGTACCTAGCCTTAGTGGGTAATAAATAAATCTCTGCCGACAATATTAATAGAGAAAGATCACCAGATTTCTGGCCTGAATAACTGATGGATCATGAAGCCATTAACCAAGTTAAGAAATGCAAGATGAAAAACATCTTATGAGGGCCAGGAAAAAGGAGAGCTCAAGCACTAGGGAAGTTGCAGTTGAGGAAGACCCAATGAGCAAGGCCAGCAGGCAGCTGGACTATGGATGGATGGTCTGGGGTGGAAGCACAGGTTCAGAGCGTATCGTTTTTGGTTAAGATCTTGTGAGTGGCTGAGACTGCCCAGCTCAAAAAGAATAGAGAGCAGAAGACTAAACGCTAAAGACGCCCATATTAGGAAATAGGCAAAAGAAGATTTTGAATAAAGTTTGGAATGAAAAATCAAGGATAGAAAAAAAGAAGACCTGTGTCAAATGCTTCAGAGAGAAGCTGAGGTGATGAACATCAGATCTTTCCATTTTAAGGGATTTCTGAGTATCCCGTTCTTCCACAACAGTTTTTCACCTAATGGTTTTAGCATCCATTAACAATCTTTAATTGAATCAGTTGTTTCACTGGGGTTAGCTGAATGGTGACTTTAAATTTCATCATTCCTTCAAGAAAAATTCCTATCTTTCCTCTTCTCTCCCTTTTAAAAAATTCCCATGTTCCTTTCAGGGAAAATTTTCTCTGGGCACCTTGCT
Organism: Artibeus jamaicensis; assembly: GCF_021234435.1. Lineage (NCBI taxonomy): Eukaryota > Metazoa > Chordata > Mammalia > Chiroptera > Phyllostomidae > Artibeus > Artibeus jamaicensis. The sequence continues at coordinate 8,299,852 of NW_026522046.1, read as the reverse complement.
CTCCCACTGACCCACTGAAGGGAATGGAGAATATGCTGAAGTGAGATTTGCTAAACCTTTGGAGAGAACAGCCAAAGAGATGAAGACTCTTCTTTTCGGTAAATAATATGATCCCTTCCAGCCTGTACCATATCCCTCTAGAGCTACTCTAAACACAACCTAATTTCTTCAGACAGCCTCCCAAGGCCTTCCAAGTCTGGGTAAAACACCCTTCATAAGCACTGCTAAAGCAGCTGGCTCTTCCCTCTGTGTCACAAAGCACCCAGAATAGTAATGGCCACTCCGCTCACCTGAACTTTCACTAGACCTCAGGGTCTTTGACAGCAGGGTCTGTGTCTGTCTGGTCCCACAGTTGCATTTCCAACATGTAATCGAGGGCCTTACTTAAACAGGAGCTCAGGGTTTTGTTTTTTGGGGTTTTTTTGGCTGGGTGAATGAACAATGGAAGGGAACACAGTGTGGACGACTGTATCTGGGGAGTGCAAGTAGCATTCTGTGGCGGGAGCCTGGAGAGTGAGGGAGGTTCCTCGGGGGACTGGATTTTACCAAAATGGCACAGTGAGCCTTGGGGAGCCAGGGGCAGTAGAAGCCAACCTTCTTTAGGATTTGTGACTCAGTAAGATCTCCTTTAATCCTTTTAACAACCTGATGAGTTAACTCTTTCTATCTTTATTTTACTGATAAGGAAATGGGCTTCAGAGAAATTTTAGCAGCTTGTTCCTGGACACCAGCTGGGAAGTGAGTGGAGTCTAGAATCCTGAATTTCATCCTTTTTCTCTTAGCCAGTCACTTGCTCAGACTAGGACCTAAACTAACTGGGTCAGGACTTGGCCAGCCTGTCATTACCTGGCTCCCCAGTACTCAGTTCCTTCGGTGAGCCAGAGATAAAAACAGGCATGCTCATTCGCTTCACCTGATGTATGTTCTTGAGGGTGCTGCTGCCCACTGTAAAGGTTTTTTAATATTTGCATCTTGCTGTACCTTTTCTGAGATCACAAGGTGTAAATAAGGTTGACCTTGCACAAGGTCAGAGGCAGGGGTCTGTGTGGAGCCCTTGCAGGTCCCCGTGGGAGGTTCCGCACCAAGAAGAGAGGAAAGACAGTCTCCTCCTCCTAAAACCCTCTACTAAGGCTGCTTAGGACAAGGAGCTACATTTTAGAAATGAAAATGACGTGCCAGGCTTTCCATTGTTACTTCACTGGTCCTGGCTCCACCACTTGCTAGCTGTGTGATACCACTGAGCCTCAGTTTACTCAACTATTAAACAGTGCCCATATCATCTTTCTCACAGGGTGGTGTGAGGATTAACCAGAAGTACACATAAGGAACTTAGCACATTAGAAGTGTTTTGTGCATATTCACTATTATTATTATTTGTGCTTAACCCCTAAAACAACCACTTCTTGAGGCAAATGGTATTATTACCCCTTTTTATGTAGGAGGAAACAGACTGAAAGCATTGACCAACTAATAAGGCAAAGCTGCCAGGCTTTAAATTCAAATCTGACTTCAAAGCTGTTATTTATTTATTTTTAATGACTATATTTCATCTCCCTTACAGAGAACAATAATGGGAAGTGCTCAGAAATACTTGATTGGAGGAAATATAATAAAATAACCCTAAATTTTCAGTTTATAGCCTCTTGCTTAAATTTCTGAGCATAGCCTCTTGCTTAAATTTCTGAGACTCCTGACAGACGTCCATGGGCTTTGAATCACCCCGTGTGGCCCCCTTCCCACTATAGGAAGAAAATGGCAGGTTCCACACTCTCCAAAGCATTTTCTTCAAGACTTTGAAGTAAATCATTATTTCAGCTAACGTGGGTCTCTGAGGGTATAGCATTAACTATAAATATATCCCTTCTTTTAATATTGGAACAAAGAGGGGAAATACAATCCTGTTGCTTGTCTAATGCAGCCTAAGTATCTAACCAAGAAAATGTGTGTTTTTATTAAGTAGAGATTCTACATATTACCAGGGTTGCCCTTGTTCTTTATTTTCAATAGAAGCAACAATTGTGTAGTCCATTTCTGTTTACGGAAGTGCTTTCATACACATGATTTAATTTGACTTTCACAGAAACTTGTGAGGTGTTTATTACCATTTATTTCAATGGCTATATGGTATTTCAGCATTTTCCTATAATGGGCACTTAAATCATTTATGATTTTTCATTATTTGTGATGAAATCTGTGAAGCACATACGAAGTTCTCAATAAATGTTGTAAAATGAATGAATGAGTATACTCACAGAACTAATTTTTAATCCAGGATCATTTACTAAACCTAAGTGAAAGTCTTCTTTGCTAACTTAGCTGAAGGCATTTAACATATAAAAAATTCATATGACATTGAAAAATCAGAGTGACCATATTTTTTATCTTCTCTTAGGAATATAACCTACAACCTAGTAGACAACTTAGTTTCCCTAGGACTTACAAAATAAGATTTCTTTCCCTTTGATTTACCTTTAAGTGAATTGATAAAGAAATAGTATTTATTTTGAGGTCACATATAATATGCACAAGGCAAAATATGTATGCATTTAATATAACTAAATTTCAGAGATACCTATAAATATGGGCTCAGTATGCACCACTTGAAAAAGACCAGTTCATCTCTAAAGAAAGACTGGACATTTTTTTAATACTAATGGCTAAGGTTTATTAGAGCAAAAATAGACAGACTGGGGGCAAACAGGAAAAAGATATGAATTGGGAGGAATCCGGAGAGTTCAGGCCCATGTTTTGGAGTACTGCCCCATCTGGGACCACCCACAGCATGCTTTCTCTCCAGCAAAAATGAGGAGGGCAGGTGCAGAATGTCTCCATCCAGGAGGGCCTGTGTGAGTCTCTGAGTCTGAGGCTTTTATTGTGAAATCACGCTACATGACCAGCCATAGCAACTGAAATTCAGGATCCCAACAATGAAACCAGATGCATTATCATCAGTGTTGATGTTTGTGCAAAGCAGTCCTGACAATGGCATGGTCCATTGTTCCAGGTGTAAATCAACCATTAACATAGACATTCTGGGAGCCACATTCCCAGAGGTTGGCCAGTACTCAATCATGGTTCCAGGTTCTGGTGAAGACAATACAAGGACTAAACAATGAGACCTGTTGTGTTAATATTTTCTCATCGAATTCTTTACTTAATCCCCAATAGTCCCCCATTACACAGGGGATTATATAAATTAACTGAGGTTCTCTAACATACAGTGACCTCACATCTAGTAATTGGTTGAATTGAGATATGAATTTATGATTAGCTTATGCTCAAAGTTTCATTATGTTTTATTGCCTTTTTGCCACCAGCTTCTAGGGCCCCTGCTTGTTTACACATCACCCAATCCATTGACATAAGCAAAATCCTTACTTGACTTTTAATCAGTCTGGGCCAGTCTCCCAGCCTTCTGGGGGTATATGAAGTTGTCTTATGTTCATTCAGATCTGACTTCCCCATGGCCTCTGCCTCTACTGGTGGTTCTGGTCGGGTCTGTACCTGTAAGGTCATCATGAAGATGATGTCACTAAGACTGGGTGTGGCTGTGGTTGGGAAACATGGCAGGTGGATCGGAACTGTAAAATGGCAAAGTTAATTTCTAACAATAGTTATATTTATTTAAAAATGCGTAACTCCAGAAGCAACATAATAAAATATTTATCTTTTATATAAATCAGCATAAACATTGTCTTACTGATTGGTTTCTTCATTTACTGTTTACTGTGGACACAATATTGCTATTAGAGATTTATTTAATTTAATTCAGTGCCTTTTAAAAATCCACCTTTTCTATATTTTGATATTTCCATTAATATATGGGTTAATTCACACATAAAGTACTGTCTCCAAGCTTACATGGTATGCATCTAACATAAGATGATGGAATACATCAGGGTTTGGAATGATGATAATAATAATAGCTTATTCTCATGTCACACTAGGAAAGGTTATAATTTACAGCTAGGAGATGGCACCACTTACCTTAAACATATTAACTCACTTAATTGTTAGAATAGGCCATTGATGTAGATACTGTTTTCATCCCTATTTCACAGATAGGGAAACTGAGGCAGACAAGGTCATCTAGCTCAAGTGAAGGGTGAAGCTGAGGTTTGCATCCAGATAGGACTGAACTGAAGCCCATGCTCCTGTCCAGCATCCAGAAAGACCAGGCTTCCATCCCACCTCCGGGTTTCCTCCTGAATGACCTTGTAAGTCTCTTATCCTCTGTCATCCTCGTTTTCCCATTTGTAAAAGAAACACCAGTGTGCAAGTGTTTGTTTTAGAATCTTTTGGATATATACTTCATAGTGCAAAGCCTGGTTTACATGGTAAATCTATGTTTAATTTATTACAAAACCACCAAAATGTTTTACATAGTGACCACGTTATATTCCCCATCAGCAGCAGTGTATGAGTGTTTCAATCTCTCCACATCCTCAACACTTGTTACTGTGTTTATTTCTTTTTCTTCTCTTTTCTCCCCCTGCCCACCCACACTGTCTCTTTCTTCTAATCATGACCATTCTAATGGGTGTAAAGTGGTATTTCACTGTGGGTTTGATTTGCATTTCCTTAATGACTAATGAGGGTGAACACTGTATAGTATGCTTGTTTGCCATTTGTACCTTCTTCTTTGGAGAAATGTCTGCACAGTTTCTTTGCTCATTTCTAAGTTGAATTGCTTGTCATTTTGTTTTAGAGTTGTAAATATTCTTTATATATTCTGGTCACTGGACATATATCACCAGATTTATAATTAGCAAATGATTTTCCAATTCTGTAGGTTGTCTTTTTACTCTCTTCCTTGAGGCACAAACATTTTACATTTTGATTCCTATATTTTTTAATGTGACATTGAAGATGTTTTTGACTCTAGTGCAAGTAAACCCTATTTTTCATAAGCCTCGTGGTTTCATTGCATAATTTTGCATAGCATGGTGGTTTTTTAGGGATGCATATGTCTCCTTAGAAAAGAACTGGGAAAAGACCCAGAGGAGGGAAAGCACGGCTCATCTGGGTAACCGGAAGTGGTTCGGCATTGCAGGGGCCCGCACCCTTGAAGCCTGGATTGGAGCTCAGCCTCTGTGAGCTCTTACTGTGTGTCAGGCAGTGGTGGAAGCACCTGCTACACACATTAGCTCAGGAAATCCTCATGATAACACTGGAGGAAGGTTCTATTGAAAAAAATTGTATAGATCAGAAATAGAGCTATACAAATTTGAAGGAAACTTTTCAAGGTCACACAAAAGTCATTGGTAGACGTAGTATCTGAACCCAAGTGGCCCAGAGTTCTTAACTAGGCCCCAGGACAGAGCTTATTTTGTTTTTGCTTTGCTCATTTTGCTATTTTTCTTTCCTTTAAGATTATGCTGGTGGGAAAAAAAACTAGAAGAACAAAAACTGTTCTTCATTTCCTATCTCTTCCCATATTGTTTGTACTTGTTTTTCAGTTATGCCTGGAATGAATAATTGCTAAATCACATGCATAGAAGAAGAAGCTGCTTAACTTAGTACTTATGAGTCTGATGGACTTGAGTGATTTTAACACCTGGCACCTGAATACCTGTTTTCAGCCTCAGTTTCTTTTTCTACCAGTTAGTTGTTTTCTAATCTTGACAGTTTTTCTGGGATGTCTAACATATATCTCTAACCAAAACAGAGCTCTAGATTCCTAGTCTCTCCATCAACCCACCACACAAAGCCCAGTCCCAATGGCTTCCACATCAAGCCTTTATCAGTTCAATCAATACCACCAATTTCCACCACGACGTTTAAGCCAAAACATCAGGGCCATCCTTAATTACTACATTTCTATTTCTTCCCTCTAGCTGTACATGCTTTCAATTCATCACTAAGGCTTTTTCATTTGACCTCCAAATGACATCTCTGATATGTCTGCTTCACTCTGTCTCTCTTTCTTGCTCTCCTACCGCCCCTCCCCAGTCTAAGTAAGCATCATCTCTGGCCTAGAATCCTGAAATTACCCCTTCATCTGTTTGCTGGTGTCTCTCTTCTTTAATCCATTCTCTATCTGGACTGGAGTAAATGTCTTAAAGTTTCATTCTGACCAAGCCAACTTCCCTGCTTAAAACACTTTATACTTCCAGCTCAGAATAAAATCTAAACTTTTTACTGTGTCCTAGTGAAGTCTTGTATACTGGGGCCTATTTTCCTAACTTTATTTCATACCACTTGACCTTGCTCCCATGTAAAAGTTGCTCTTATTTTTGTTCCTTAAAAAGGCCAGTCCCTTTCTCTCTTCTGCTATTCTTACTTTTCAGATCTCAGCTCACATATTATCTTCTAAGATAAGATCCTTCTAATCTTCCTAGGGAGATGGCCTCTCCCAGGTAGGCTCTGTCTGTTTAAGTCCTTCACAGCAATGACCTCAACCTGTAATTATCTTGTTTATTTACTTGTTTTTGGTATCAGCCCATTTGTTCATTTTCTGTCTCTGACGTTATAATATAAATTCTATGACTGTGACCTGGTGTGACTTAGTCATCACCAGATCCTGAGAGCTTGAAATAAGGTGATCCAAAATGAATGTATGAATAGATGAGTGAATGAGTGTCACAACTCACAATATTGCTATAAATAACAGAATGTCTCTTATATGTGGGGTACTATACTAGTTGTTGGGTTAATTAGGATTCACAAAGTATTTTGGTTCTGAAAGCAGAATCAAAATAAATAAACCAGAAATATATGAAATATGTACAAAATATGAGTATAAAGTGAGAAGATATAAAATAATAATTACATCTGGTAGAGGAAGAGAAATGCCAGAGAAAATATAGAGAGATAGTGACATGAACTGAGCTTTGAAGGATCAAAGTGCCAGGTAGACGCGGAAGAAGAGGCATTCCAGGGCAGAGGCAACAGCGTGAACCAAGGCATAGAGGAGTAACAAGGGCTCATTGTGTGTCTGAGGAACAGCTAGGAGCTCTGAGTGGTTGGAGTCTGGGGTGATTTGAGGTGGGTAGGTGGAGATAAGGCCAGGAGTGTAGGCCAGACACATTTAGAAAGTGCTGCAAAGGTTCAGCAAAGAGCTTGTCCATGGCAATGAGGCAATCCTCTTAAGCACAGGAATAACATCTTCATTTTAGAAAGGTCTCTCTAATAGCAATACAGTATGAGCCAAGTCTGGAGACAGGAGGCTCAGTTAGGAGGAGTCCTGAAATATAGCAAGAGAGATGGCAAGGAGATGTGAGGTGCATTTCAGGGAAAGACCCACAGGACTTTGTCCAATTGGGTATGCTTAATGGGGTAAAAACAGAAAATTAAAGAACATTCTGTAGGTTCTAGCTAGGGTAAAAAGTTAAGCATGAAAGTATGATTACAGTCTAATGTCCACCCCCCACCATCCCACTGTAGATGTGAACTTGAACTCCCTGGGAGGAAGTAAATTGTCCATACATCTGGTTGATGAAAGGACGAAGGTTAGAGCCCAGGGCACCTGAATTTTGTCTAGTGCTCCTTTATCTACCAGTGCTTTTCAATCTGTGGGAAATCTAGATTTTTTGAAAAATTGTTTTCTAATCCTCATCTAATTCATAATTTTAGAAAATAAAAATTACTACAGAAATGATACTTTAAAAAGTAAGCATCACTTATGAATTATTAGATATAAAATAATTAATCTAATTATTAATTGGTTAACAATTGGTTGAATTGTTGTTTATGTTTCTAAAGGCTTACTCTTACTCCACACTGCATGCTCACAGCTAACAACTCTTAGACCGCAAACCAGCTCCGGTCCCCAGACCCAATACTGAGGTCTCTGTTCCACACAAGTCTGAAGGAGAAGTGGGATCTGAGTTTGCAAGGTTGATAAGACTAAACAAGATTTGCTTGGCTGGGCTACTACAGAGAATGGTGCAGTTTGTCCAGTTTACCAATTACTATTTTAATTTCTGGTAAAGTGTCCTTTGCACTGCTCCCTCTAGTGCATGGGAGGTCTTATTGTCACAGTGAACTGAAAGAAACCTGTTAAAGAATTTTCTTCATAAGGCAAAAATTTTCAGTAAACCCCACCAGAACAGTTAGTGGACATCTTGAATTTTAGTCCCTAGGTAACTGGACATGTTCCATACATGGACTGGCAGTTTGGCAGGCTTCTCTGTTCAATATTTCTTCCTGCCAAGAGAAAGACAGGCGTGACTCTTTGCTTGCTCATTCCATCCCTCTGTAAGGAAGAAGAAAAAAAAAGACCTCAAACTGTATTAGCATTGGAGGGAAAGAGCTAAAATGCACTTGCACAATCCAAGGTATACTTGCATAACCTACTGAAGGAAACGCCAGAGTGACATTTGCACCTAATCCTTCCAGGAGCTGTGACTAAGACTGCAAACAGCAGAGGGAAAGCACGTAGTTGCTTGGTACATGGGGACAAATGAAAGTTATTTGGTAGGTAAGAGGCACTTGCAATAATAGCAATGCAATTTCTTTTACTTCTATTACACTCAGATAGAAACACCGTAATAACCCAATTGGTGGCAGAGCTGGGATGACAGGTGTGGGGCTCAGAGCTTCAGTGGAGATGGAAGATGTTGGGAGGAGGGAGAAGTTAGGGGGAAGAATGTCACAAGGGCTGCAAAACCATGTGGACCTAGCAGAATAGGGTTGTGCTTATTTTACACCAGTGACGCTGAGGCTTCTGTATTGGCATCCTGTCACATCTCATATGTGGTATTTCCTTGTTCCTTATTCAGATGAGAAAGGAGGAAGGCAATGACCTGTGTGTACCTACACGGAGCTCTGTGAGGAGCAGATGTGAGCATAGCAACTCGTCACACTGGTGTCCTTATTCTGCCTTTGGTCATTTCAGTTCTGAACTGCCAGCATTTTCTTCTTGCTGTTCTCTTGAATGCCCATGTGCTTTAATGATAGAATAATGGAATTCTGGGGGCAAGCATTAAGATTTTGGCTTCTTTGGTATTTGCCATTAATGTCCATTAGGATTTTAATATTTGTACATTTTTTGTGTGTGTAAACCCATGCTAACTATCGCCTACCAAACCTCCCAGGGACCGTTTGTCTGCCATTCTAGGTGTACCTGAACATCATCGTTTTCCTGATCCTCCCCAATCTACTCTTCCAAATGTAAGCACTCTCATGCCAACCACTCCTGCTCCCACCCCTGCCTTCCTTACCTGGTTATCCAAGAAAAACACAGTGTAAGGGTCACCGAGAAAGACTACTTCCTTTTCTTCATTTCTGTCTCCATACCCATGTTTAATCAATCACAGTCTTATCAGTTTATTCTTTATATATATCTTGTTGATTTTATTCTTTTTAAAGATTTTATTTATTTATTTATTTATTTATTTATTTATTTATTTATTTATTTATTTAGAGAAAGAGGGAGGGACCTGGCCTGCAACCCAGGCATGTGCCTTGACTGGGATTTGAACCATCAGCCTTGTGGTTTTCAGGATGATGCCCATCTGAGCCACACCAGTCAGGGCTCAAGTCTATCTTTAGAGCATTGCTTAGTATTAAATGCCTACTGGGTACTCAATTAGTATTCCTTGAAAGGAGTAGAATTCACATTCCTCTGTTTTTCCTCATTTTTTTATTTAATGTTTATTCCCTTGTATGAGCCAGGTAAACCAAAGCTTAATTTCATATAACAAGAGTATTTGCTTGTAAGAAATGACGGTAAAGGGGAGAAGCAGATGCAGTGAAAATACTACGTGTGTGGGGAAGAGGGGCAAGCTGACAAAATACGCTTCCAGGGAATCTGTGTAACCTTAACAAACTTAAAAATTACCAGAGCCTTCAATTATTCTGTCATGTTATTTTATTTATTAATAACAGTTATTAATAATTATATACTATTTTACACGTATTTTCCCTTTATTATCTCATTTGAGCTTCCTAATAGCTATGTAATGTCACTCTCCTTATTTTAGAAATGAGGAAACAGACTAAACACTATGCCGGATGTCACTATGAGAATTGGCTAAGTGTTGTAAGTTAATATCTATTGCTTTGACTGTCCCGTGATGCTGAAACCTCTTTATAGTTAGGCACCAGAACGACGAGACCTCTGTCACTTGGCATGTAGAAAAATCACAGGGAATGAAAGTGAGTAAATATTATTCTTTTTTTTACTATTAATAACAAATGGAGACCTTAACAGCATGCATTTATAAACTACCTATCACCGTGTTTGATGGTGTTTGGCACGTGGACATTGTTTAGCTAATTACCTTTCCATACAAATTTTAGAATATAGTTGACCCTTGAACAACTGAGGTTTGAACTGCATGGGTCCACTTATACACAGAATTTTTTCAATAAATACTGTAAGTGTACTCTCCTTATGTTTTTCTTAATAAGATTTTCTTTTCTTCAATTTACTTTATTGCAAGAATACAGTACATTATACATATAACATAAAAGATATGTGTTAATCAACTTTATGTTATCAGTAAGACTTCTGGTCAACAGTAGGCTATTATAGTTGACTCTTTAGTCAAGAGTTTAACACGGATTTCCAACTATACTAGGGTCAGTGCCCATAACCTGTGAGTTGTGTAAGAGTCAACTGTAATCTTGTTTACACCTACAATAATCTTGCTGAGACTTCTTTTTAAAATTATATTTTATTGATTATTCTATTACAGTTGTCCCAATTTTTCCCTTTTTGCCAGCACTTCAAACCAGCACTCCTTACTTTCCCAGGCAATCCCCACACCATTCTTCATGTTCATGGGTCACATAAGTACTTGGGCTATTCCATTTCCTATACCGTACTTTACATCCATGGCTATTCTGTAACTACCTATGTGTACTTCTTAATATTCTCACCTCTTCATCCATTACCCCACACCTACTTCCATCTGGCAACCATCAAAATGCTCTCCATATACATGATTCTGTCTCTGTTCTTCTTGCTTGTTTAGTTTGGTTTTTAGATTCAGTTGTTGATAGTTATGTATTTATTGCCATTTTATTGTTCATAGTTTTGATCTTTTTCTTAAATAAGTACTTCTAACATTTCATATCATAATGGTTTGGTGATGATGAGCTTCTTTACCTTCTTCTTGTCTTGGAAGCACTTCATTTGCACTTCTATTCTAAATGATAGCTTTGCTGGGTAGATCAATCTTGGCTGTGGGTTCCTGCTTTTCCTGATTTTAAATATTTCTTGCTTATCCCTTCTACCCTGCAAAATTTCCTTTGAGAAATCAGCTGACAGTTTTATGGGACCTCGTCTGTAGGTAACTAAGTTCTTCTCTCTTGCTGCTTTTAAATTCTCTCTCTATTTTTGAGTGGGCGTCTCTTGGAGTCGGCCTCTTTGCATACATCTTGTTTGAGACTCTCTGATTCCTGGACTTGCTTGTCTATTTCCTTCACTAAATTAAGGAAGTTTTCTTTCATTATTTGTTCAAATAGATTTACAATTTCTTGTTCTTTCTTTTCTCCTTCGGTCATCCCTGTGATGCGGATGTTGGACCTCTTGAAGTTGTCCCAGAGGCTGCTCACACTATCCTCATTTTTTTGGTTTCTTTTTTTTTCTTCATGTTGTTCTTCCTTATGTTTCAAATCATTGATTTGATTCTTGGCTTTATCAACTCTATTGTTGTTTCACTGTAAATTGTTCTTTATCTAAACTAGTGTATCCTTCACATTTCTGACTGGATCTTTTTTATGCTGTTGAAGTTCTCACTAAGTTCCCTGAGTATCTTTATACCCAGTGTTTTGAACTCTGCATCTGATAGATTGCTTATCTCCATTTGGTTTAGCTCTTTTCCTGGAGTTTTGATCTGTTCTTTCATTTGGGCCATGTTTCTTTGTCTCTGTGTCTTGGCAGCCTCCCTGTTTGTTTTAACGTCTTAGGTAGTGCTCCTATGACTCCCTGTCTTGGTAGCATGGCCTAATGTATAGTAGGTATCCTATCATTGGATAGGAGGTACTGATACCTCCTATCAGTAGGTATCCTATGGTCCAGTGGCATAGCTTCCCCCATCACCCAAGCTGGGTACTCAAGGTATTACCTTTTTGTGGGCTGAGTAGACTCTCCTCTTGTAGTTGAGCCTTAATTGCTACTGGCAGGTCAATGGCAGTGATTTACCCAGGCCAGTCAGCTGCAAGTAGCTGTGACCACTGACCACCAATCTCTGCCTTCTGAGGATCAGCTGTGCAGGGGTAGAGTGGTACTCTGACGTGATCTGTATCTGTCCTCTGGGTATGCAGGCTTGGGGTTTCCCAGGCATTGCAGGCCAAGGTCAGCTCCTATGTGTGTTTTTCCCAGGGCCACCCTGCCTGAGCTATAAAGCAATCTAAGATGGCTGCTACTTATGCTGGGCTTGAAGATTCCCAGGTGAAGCCAAGCTGTGAAGGCAGGTTGGCTGCTGCTAGTATTGGGCCTCAGGCCACTTACTAAGACACATGGGGATGGGGCTCACTGAGGCTGGTTCTTGATTCTTTGATAGGATTTAGGAAGGTGTGAAGCATGAGCTAAGACCAGCCATTCATGTGGAAAAGTTATGGTTAACAGTTTGGGAGGCCTTATAGGTTGGATGGTTCAGAGTCTTGGGATGTTCAGTTTGGGGCAAACAGTGTTAGCCAGGTTGCTGGAGGCACAGATATGGCACTTAACTGCCAGCTCTGTGGCTGTGTGAGGGGAAGGGTTAGAAAGGGACAATAGTCTCTGCCTGCCTTTCTGTCTGGGAGAAATCTCTCCCCCAGCTCCTGCCTTGATGAGAAACACTTCAGTTCCTCCCTGTAAGTCGCTGGTGCCTTTCAAGCTGCTACCCCAGTGCTGGAGCTCAGAGGAAATGAGTCTGAGTAAGTTCTTTAAGGGAGGCTGCTCAGGACTCCAAAAGTTTTTTCTACCAACTCAATTCCTCCTGGGGTTTGAAGGCAGAAGTTATGAGGACTTATCTTCTTGGCAATGGAACTCTGGGTTGGGGGGCCTGGTGTGGGGCTGGGACTCCTTGCTCCCTAGATATCCCTCCTGAATTTTTATCCACCACATGTGGATGTGGGACTAGCCTGTTCCTGTTTTTGCCCCTCCTACCAGTCTGGATAAATGTGGTTTCTTTAATTTTGCAGTTGTCAAACTTCCATTCAACTCTATTTCTGATGGTTCTGAGTGATGGTTGTTCTATATGTTAGTTGTAATTTTGATGTGTTTGTATGAAAAGGTGAGATGTGTTTACTTATGTCACCATCTTGACTGAAAGTTTCTTAGATGTGCCAATCTTGCTGGTACTTTGGTAGGAATTTTTTTATGCCTCTATATCAATTGGAGGTGAATTGACAACTTTATCATGTTGATTCTTTTTAATCCATCATCATGGCACATCTCTCTGTTTAGAACCTCTTTGATCTTTTTATCATTGTATTGTAGTTTTTATATACAAATCATATTTATATTTTGTTAGATTGACATGTAAGTATTTATTTTTTGAAATGATTATAAATGTTATTATATCTTTAATTTTGGTGTTTATTTGTTTATTGCCAGCTTAAAGAAATATAATTGATATTTTGTAGTTGACCTTATATACTGTGATCTTGCCAAGCTCTCTTTTTAGTACTAAGAGGTTGTTCCAGGGGGCAGGCTTTTTGGATATTCTCTGTAGACAGTCATGTTATTTTCACATAGGGACAATTTTACCTATTACTTTCTGATTTCTATGTCTCTTATTTACATTTTTTGACTTTTTGCACTGGCTAAAATTTCTAGCACTATGTTGAGTAGGTGTGGTGAAAGTGTATATCTTTCACTTGTTCTCCATCCTGGAGGAAGAGCATTCAGTATTTCTCCAAATGTTATGTGTAGGTTCTTTGTAGAAGTTCTTTATCAAGTTGAGGAAGCTCACCTCTAATTCTTATTTTCTGAAAGTTTTTTTTATCAAGAGTAAGTACGGGCATTTACTTTTGTCAAATTATTTTTCTGTATCCATTAATATAATCATGTAATATTTTTCTTCTTTAGCATGTTAGTATGGTAGATTACATTAAATGATTTTTGAATATTGAACCAGTCTTATAGGGCTAGAAAAACTCCACTTGGTCATGTGTGGAATTCTTTTTATAGCTAATTTCTATTTGCTAATAATTTGTTAAGGAATTTTTGTGTGTCTATATTAATGAGAGATATTGATCTGCAGGGTGTTTTTTTGGTCTGGTCTTTGTCTAGTTTTGTCATCAGGGTAATTTTTAAATATATTTTCATTTTCATTCAGTTCAATGTATTTTTTAAATTTTCCTTAAGACTTTCTCTTTGGCTCATGGATTACTTAGAAGTGTATTATGTAGTTTCTAGTTGTTTGAAGATTTTCTTGTTATAGTTCTGTTACTGATTTGCAGTATGATTCCATTTTTTGTTGGAGAACACACTTTGTATGGTTTCAGTTCCTTAAAATGTGTGGATTTTTCTTTTTAAGGCCCAGGATATGGACTATCTTGGTATGTGTTCCATGGTATATGAAAAAATATGTATTCTACTGTTGTTGTGTAGAGTGTTATATAAATGATGATTAGATACTGTTGGCTGATGGTATTGTTGAGGTTTTTTGTATCTTTGTTGACTTTCTTTCATTGTTGAGAGGGGGTGCTATAGTCTCCAACTATAATTGCAAATTTGTCTATTTCATTTTTTGGTTCCATCAGTTTTGCTTCATATATTTTGTAGCTCTGTTGTTTGGTGGATATACATTTAGGATTGCTATCTCCTCTTGGTGGATTGACCTTATTATTATATAATTCTCTGTCTCTGTAGTTTTATTTACTCTGAAGTCTACTTCACCTGACATTAATATAGTGAATCATGCTTTTTCTTGATTAATGTTTACATGATATATCTTTAAGCCTACCTATATTATTATATTTGAAATGAGTTTCTTATAGACAGCATATAGGTTATGTTTTTAATTCATTTTGCCAATCTGTATTTTAATTAGTGTATTTAGACCATTTATATTTAATATATTTATTGATAAATAATAGAGCTTAAGTATGACATTTTGTATTCTGTTTTCTGTCTTCTTCTCCTGCCTTTCTGTGAGTTATTTGAATATTTTTTAGAATTCCAGGTTGATATAACTGGAGTGTTTTTGAGAGTATTTCTATTGGCTTTTTAAAATGCTGGCTTTGGTTTTCAGGAGTTTAATTATGATGTATCTTGGCATGTACATGGATTTATTCTGTTTGGAGTGTGCTCAGCTTCTTAAACCTGTAAATGCATTCCTATTCCCAAATATGGTAAGATTTTAGTCATTATTTCTTTGAGGACTTTTTCAACCCTACCTTTTTTCTCCTCTCCTCCTGGAGTTCTCATGATATCCATGTTATATCTCTTAGTATGGTCCGAGAGGTCTTTGAGGGTCTTTTAAAAAAAAAAATCTATTTCCCCCTGTTATTCAGATTGGGTAATTTTTACTTTCCTTTCTTCCAGTTTCCTAATTCTTTCTTCTGTCACTTCCATTATGCTGTTAAGCCCACCCTGTGAGTTTTTAAATTTTAATTTTCATATTTTTAGTCATACATTTCTTTAGTTTTTTGTATCTTTTATCTAGTTGCTCAGCCTTTCTACTTTTTAGTCAAGAGTTAAACACAGATTTCCAACTATACTAGGGTCAGTGCCCATAACCTGTGAGTTGTGTAAGAGTCAACTGTAATCTTGTTTACACCTACAATAATCTTGCTGAGACTTCATTTTTAAATTATATTTTATTGATTATTCTATTACAGTTGTCCCAATTTTTCCCTTTTTGCCCCCTTCAAGCCAGCTCTCCTTATTTTCCCAGGCAATCCCCACACCATTCTTCATGTCCATTTGTTTTAAGCATGCTCATAGTTGTCCATGAAGCATTTACACTGTGGCTGCTTAAAAACCTTTGTCAGGTAATTGTAACATCTTGGCCATGTTGGTGTTGGCAGCTATTGATTGTCATTTTTTCATTTGTTTCAAGGCATTCCTGGTTCTTTATGCAATTTTTTAAAAACAGGATATTTTCATGTTATGTTTTGAGACTCAGTATATTGTTTAAACATTCTGTTTTACTTGTCTTTCTCTGACACCTCTCTTGCAGAGGAAAAAGAGAAACCATCTTATTACTGCCAGATTGAGGTGGAAATTCAGGTTACTCATGTCCCCTTTGTTGTCAGCTGAGATGAGGATGTTACTTGTTAATAGGGGTTAGAGAACTCCAAATCCCCGGGTAGTCTCCAGTGACATAATGGTAGAGTGGCCTCATTACTACTGATCAGCAGTGAAAATCTGACTCTTCATTAGGCTTTGCTAATTCTACCCTGATGGGGATGTGGAAGAGTATCTTGTTACTACAGGTGGGTATGAAAATCCCATCTCACTAGTTGGCCTTCTCTGAGATTATCCCAGAGAGGTGCTGAGGTACCTTTCTATGGTCTCATGAAGACAGAATTCTAGGCTCCCTCTTTGGCTTTTGGCTAACCTGGGTGAAGATGGGGCCATAGTTTTTTTTCTTCCTGTGGTATTGGCTACAGTAGAGCAGTTATTGTCTAAAAGTTTTCTGTTTTGCTAAGCAGCCCTTTTCCTGGTTCTTTGGCTAGGGTTTTGTTGGTGTTGTTTTGTGTGTACCTATTGATATTTCTGGGTTGCCAAGCTTCTTCATCTCCAAGTCTGAGATACATGAGGCAAAAGAAAACCCAAGGAAATTACCACTTTGGGTCTCAAAGTTCCTAACCTTTTCTCTTTATTTTTTGGGGTCTTTTTATGTTTATCTTTTATACAACACACAAGACTTTTAATTGTACTTAAGAGAAATAGTACAAAAAAGTATGCCTAATTTATCTTTCCAGAAGTAGAAAATATTATTTTTTTTAAAAGATTTGAGATAGGTGTCTTAGTTTTTCAATGGGAATAATTTAGTATAAAGGGGAAAAATAACAATATAAAAAGGTAATACAAGAGAGTCCTTGAGTTGGTGAGAGAAAATGAGATTCGGAGGACAAGAAGAAGAGTTGGTTCTCTTAGAGGATCAGGATACTTCTGTTGACACAAGAGGGAAAGTAGATAGGTATATTACAGACTTTAAGAGTTGGGGTTGAGTAAATGAGGGAATTATTCTACTCTAGACCAGAGGTATTCAATAGAAATTTCTGAGGTGCTGGAAATGTTCTATATCTGCATTGTCTAGTATGGTGGCCACTACACATGTAACTCCTTAGCCCTTATGATGTGGCTAACACAATAGAGGGACTGAAATTTTAAGTTAATTCAAATAGCCACAGTTACTTGGTGGCTACCATATTGGACAACATAGCTCTAGATGAACCGTGAGGTAAATTTTTTGGCTGAGAGTAAAACTGGGAGCTGAGAGTGTGGGAAGAAGTTGAAAGCTTGAGAGAGATGACAAGATAATAAGGAGTCCTCTTAATTTGTGGTCATGACTGGTCAGCACTGTTGTGTAATGTTCTCCAGCAGAACTCTGCTGCAGGAAAATCCTATTATAAAAACATGGCACCAAAGCTGGAAATCCCTTAGAAAGGCAAAGCCCACAACCTGCTAGTTTTTAGCTGATGAAACAGATATTTATGAAAATTTAATAGCCAAAGTTACTGACCTAAGGTATTATGACAAACTACCTGGTATAATCATGTCTTTGACATTTTGTTTACTCAAGCCCATACTCTTTTCCTAATTCATCCCCTCCCCCCTTGGCCCCTTCTGTTTGAATAATTTCAGGCCACAGACGAATGTTTTAAATATTTTCTGAAATCAGACCTTCTCTGGGATCCAGACTGATCTCTACAAAGAATGTGATTCCACAATATTACTCATGTATAAAATATAAATGGATATTTTCTTTCCTTCATGTTAAACCATTTTCCTTTGGCTTCTTTTGTGTCTGTTCAGAGTCTTGATACCTTAACAGTGTTGAAAAGCTGCAACCAGGTGAATTATACAGGAAAACAATGCCTAGAAAATGGCAAGACCAATTCTTCAACTGCTTTTTTATAGTTCCTGAAACATCGGCAAAATGAGTGACTGTGCTCCAATAACTCCCTGATACTTTGGACACTGAGTCTTCCATTCTGACCTGGTCTTGTGGGAAGTCTGTTACAGTGCAACCTGTGCATCTACCTGCCTATACCACTATGAGTTGTCTGGAGAGAATCCTTTGCCTCCATGAGAAAAGAGCATAATTGCTTATATCTTCTATTTTTTTCCTGTGTCTAAAGTTTAATTATTAGACCAATTGTTTTGTGCTCTATAATAGACACACTATTAGTTCTTAATAAAAAAAAGAGGAAAGGAAAATAAATGAACACTTACTGAGATTCTACCACAGAACAAGTGCTACCACATAAATCATTTATTTACCCAACAAGTAGTATATGCATAATCTGATAAAATGAATGGAGGATTCACAGATGATGATAGGGAACAGATGATATCTAAGGAGAAAAAGCTGAAAAAGTAATACCATAATAAAGCTTAACAATACTGGGAGACAAGTATTTTTATTCTTATTTTACAGATTCAGAAACTGAGGCCACCAGAGAGTAAGTGATGAATTCATAGTCACAGAATTAGTACAAGGATGTCAACTTATACCAAATCACACCAACACATCTCCCCTTAGGAGAAAAATTGTGGTCAGAAAAATTCATTTTAAAATTTATTTCATATAGGCTTAGAATCTAAGATATAATAAACATATATCATTAAAAATTTTTTTTTGTTATGCCAGGACATACTAGTATGAAAATTCATCAGCTTCAACTCAATGAAACTTTAGAAGACACAGGAGTTGGAGTCCTATAAAATAATAGTAGGACTGGGTCAGTGAGAAAGTCATTGAAATTCACTCTTGGCTTCTGGACATTCCAGCCATGTAAAAATGGACTTGCCATGTGAAAATGGACTTGCCATGTAATGTCCCCTAGACTTAAGATTCTACATTTTTAAGGTAAAGGTAAGTAAAACCTACTTTACTGGTTGAGGATTATATAAGATATGTCTAGGGATGTAGTACACACAGTAATTGTTGGATGACTTTGAATCAAGAAATTTCATTGTTGTGGCTATTCCCTAGGAAACTAGCCACTTTCCCTAAAAGTATTGATTTTACTTTATTTGGTTTGTTTACTTGCTAATAAAAAATAGTTAAGAGATGAGCAGAAGAATGATGCAGTAGGGTGGGGAAAGGAATAAGGCACATTCCCGTTGGGAAGGTGGGTATAGATTTGTAATTTATAAAACTTAAGTTTTAGGTTTAGAATTGCAAAGTGGACTCTGCCAGAGGGTGGAGCTCCATGGTGCTTCACATCATGGAACTGGGGAATGACTTCCCAAGGATTTACAAAATTAAGAAATTATAATCAATGTTATCTCTAATGCCATTTCTAACCAATGTATCCTATATGGTGATATGAGGCCTTTATACTTGGAACCACTGGATGAGCTACAGATTGACTTAAAATAGTTGATAAAAGGCAATTTTGACTGAACCAAATTGACCCAGCAAAATGCAAAATCACCCTAACAGTGGCGCTGTTTTTTCATTTCACTGGATGCAGTTGGAGCCCCAGCACTAATGACATCTCTGGGTATGTTGCTCCCAAACTAGTGACTCCTGGAATGATAAAGCAACTCTAGAAAGTGCTGAATTGCTGACCCTAGGAAGCCATCCACAAATTACTGCCTCCAGAAAGTGAGACTGCCCAGCCACAGCAAAGACGCTTTTGGGGTTCTGCTCACAGATATTTAGGTAATGTGAAAACACAAGTCTCCACAAAGCCTTAAGGAAGGCCACCAATCTGCCTATATCTAGTCATTTGGGCCCATGTAAGCATGGCTTTGAGTAGAAAAGCACTGAGTTCACACTTTCTCTATCTGGGTAGTAGGATGATTTCTGTGCTGGAAAATTTGCATCCATAGCAATGCCCTGTTTGGGACCTGACCTCTTCATCCCAGTTGACTATGGCAGGAAGCCAAGGAAGGCAGTGGGGGTGTTGGTGCATTTATTTGCATTTGCCATTTTTATTTGCTTCAGGGACATTAGATTGCAGGCCTCCTTAAGCATGGACTGTTTGTTAAAGTCTGGTGTTGGCTTTTGTGGACTGGTCTAGCCAAGAGTTGTTTTAGCCCAAATGGGGAGATGGGGGTGGGGCTCGGGTGGGGTAAGACATCTGCAGAGCCCAACAACTGTTACCAAGGCCTACCCAGGCTCTGCCTCTACCTGCCAAACAGTAAACAAAGCCCCTGGGAGAACCCGGGGGAGCTGAACACCTTGGTCAAACACTAAGCAAACCACCACCAGGTGTGCTTGCAGAACAGACTCTCCATCAGCGTCCTGTCATGCAGAAAATGTTTATCCAATTTGTCAAGATAATCTTTCCTCAAATAAGCCTTGGACCTACTCCTTGGAACAGCCTGAATTTAGTCGGTATAATGTAACTCTATTTTTTCGCCCATTTTTGTTTAATCACTATGTCAACTTTTTGCTGGCTTTAAACAAACTGAAAGTAATTATATCATTCTTAAGTGAGTAATCTTTTGACTGGGTTAGCTGATTTGTGAGTTACTCTAAAATTCTTCTAAACTGTGCAGTCCTTTTCCAAACACATTTTCTTAGATGTTTCACAAGGTTTGGCTCATTGATGACCCACGGATGTGTTTATTCTGTCACGTTTTGTGGCTACGTTATGACTATATTACCAGATTTGAAAAGAAGTTGAGTAGAAATTTGAGAGAGGGAAAAAGGTAACTTCATCCACTAATTTAGGCATTTCTTGGAAATCTTACAGTCATTGTAAATAACTTGCAGTGTCAAGCATGAAGAACGTTTGATTACTACTTTGAATCATGGTGCAATATTAAAGGCTGGGCTTGAAGTACTTAAAAGCATTCTCTTCTTACATTTCATTCTATAATTTATTTGCTATTTGAAACCCTGTGTGATATTGCTTTGTTTAAAAAACAGAAACACTCAAGGTTACCACATTTTCTTCATTCTACTCATTGACATACTCCCAGAGAACTCATGATATATTTAAAAATAGAAAGCTCAGCCATCTGGCTATTTGATGGTTTCTATTTTTGTTTCTCTTTGCATTCACAAACTCTGTTGAGTCTGAAATTTCCTATGTTCTGCCCTATATGTAATTGTGTATATGTACACACATACTTTATCATTTAAATTTAGCCATTATCAATCTGAGTTTGTTTTACAGACCACTGTAGCACTTTGTTAGGAACACTAACCTTATTTAATCTTTGCACTAGAAAATCTGCATTAAATCCTGACTCTGGCAATTGTTATCCAAAGTCTAGGTGATGCCAAATCAAAGGCATTTCTTATTATATGTACCCACTCATGTTTACTCACAAGTTTCATTGATAAAAATATGCTCCTTGCCTTGGTTTGGATGGAAAAGATGGAACCTTAGGACTGCAAGGAACTTTAAAGCTCATATCTAATTATTCCCTCTGTTTTTACATCTGAAGAAACTGGGAGCTAGAGATGGACAGAGATCTGCCCAAGGTCACTTAGCTATATAGCAGCAAATCCCCTTTAGAACCCAGGTCTCCTGAGTTTTTCAAATACTCTATCCATTTTTATAAAACTGGACAATAGCTTAAAGACATTTTATGATGTTTCCAAATGTATCTCTTCATTACATTCATTATACACGTATCATTTTTGTTATTTATAGGCTTGTGTTTATAAGCAAAATTTGAGTGCATTGTTGTGCTTCAGTAGCCGAAGGAAAGATTTCCACACCCTTCAGGTGCCAGTGACTTCAAATGTTATCACACACAGAAATAAGCTGGTGAAAAAGGCAGATTCCTCAAGAGAAAGAGAAGACAAGTCACAAACTGGGAGACAATATTTGCAAAAGATACATCTGATAAAAGACTGTCATCCAAAATATGCAAGAACTCTTAAAACTCAACAATAAAAAAGAACAACTCAATTAAAAAAGAACAAAAAACCTGAATAGACACTTCACAAAAGAAAATAAACAGATGCTAAGTAAGCATATGAAAAGGTGTTCATCATCATCTGTCACTAGGGAGTTGCAAATTAAAACAAAATACCTCTGTATACACATGAGAATGGCCAAAATTTAAACCAGAAACAATACCAAACTCTGGCCGGGATGTGGAGCAGCAGGAACTCTAATTCACTGCTAATAGGAATGGAAAATGGAACCTTGGAAGACAGTTTGGCACTTTCTTACAAAACTAAACATAATCTTACTATACAATTCAGCAATTATGCTCTTTTGTATATACCAAGTGAGTTGAAAATTTATCTGCTCACAAAACCTACACATGGATGTTTAGAGTAGCTTTATTTACAATTCAAAACCTAGAAGCATCCAAAACACCTTTCAATTGGTAAATAAATAAACTGTGCCACACCCATACAATGGAATATTACTGAGCACTAAAAAATGAGCTACAAAGCCACAAAAAGACATGAAGGAATCTTAACCATGTATTTTTAAGTGAAGGAAGCCAATCTGAAAAGGTTACATACTGCACGATTCCAACTATATGGCATTCTGGAAAAGGTACAACTATGAAAACAGTAAAAAGACCAGTTGGAGGGAGGGATGAATAGGCAGAACACAGAGGATTTTGGGGGGCAGTGAAATTATTCTGCATGAAAATATAATGTGAATACATGTCATAATACATTTGTCCAAATCCAGAGAATATACTGCGCCAAGGATAAAGCCTATGTAAACTATGGACTTGGGATAATAATGAAGAGTCAAGTCGGTGTATCTGTTGTACCAATGGACCTCTGTGGTGGAAGTTGTTGATAGTGGGGGAGGTAGTGAGTACGTGGGGTTAGGGATATTTGGGAATACTTTGCTTAATTTGCTGTGAACCTTAAAACTATCTTAAAATGTGAAACTCATCAATTAAAAAAGGCAGGTTCCTGCCCTGTTCCACCTCACTGCTCTACATCACCTTTCCACCCTATCCCCACCCCACCCTCTAACCCGGTTCAATACTCCCCCTCCCCAAATGCTGATTTAGCTCTTCAAAGTGAGGGCCTGGAATCTGCATTTTTAGCAATTCTGAGGAGGGACAGGAAACTGCACTTTCAGAAATCCTGGTCTCCATCCTCAGGCTTGCTGAAGATGTGGCTCATCTATGAAGGAGACACAGTGTTAGTCTGAAGACAATGCTTGCTTGCAATATGCATGTGCTAACCCACAATCTCCGGAAGTAATTTACTGCTTCGGAAGACCTACTTTGCAATTAAGGTAGTTAAGCCAGAGGTCACACTGTTCTGGAAAGAGGCTGCAAGTTAGGCAGGGCTGTGGTGTGGTTATTTCCTTTCTGCTAGAGGCGAGGACATGTGGGAGGTGGGAGGGAGGGGTGTGGGTGGAGCTTTACCACCAGTCAGACTGTTAGCCTGCTCTGGTTGGCTGCACCAGCTTCTGGACTTTGCTTTCCTGTCTTGTGATAAGAGAACAAAGCCTCCAACTGAGGAATTGCGTGCTGGGAGTAGGTAAGAGCAAAGTATTCCTCAAAGAGTTTGGCTCTAATCAGAGGCCGAGAAGTTCTCTCAGCCAGCCGCAGGCAATGCCAAGCCAAATAGAAAATGGTACATCAGCTAGAGTATTTGAGATTTCTTAGCATTTCTTGGCGTTTCTTGGAATATCATTGCTTGCTCTGTGCAAGATGCTCTTTTAGGCAGCAGTGGTATGTCAGAGAGCAAAATCTTTCCCTGATGAAGTTTGTATTCTACCTGCAAGTGTTAACATTTATGTACTGCCTACTGTGTTCTTGGCACTTTTCTAAGCACTTTACACAAACTAAGTCATGAAAGCCTCACAATGCTCCAAATTAGGTAGCATTATAGTCCCTGTTTACAGATGCAGAAACTAATACAGAGAGGTTAAGAAATCTGCCTAAGGTCACAGGAATCCTAACCTGTGTTTGGACCCCACAGGCTTCACTTTCCTTTTGGTCTTTGGGCCCAGACTGTTCTACCTCAGCATATTATATGATTCATAAGGAAGGAAAGGGGACTAACATGGGTCAAATACAGGCCATATGCCAGGGACTTTCTACTCATGACCTTATTTAATTCTCACAACCTGGGTGAAAAGTTGCAGAGCTGGTGAGAGCTAGAGTTCTTTTGATTCCAAGTCTGCAGAGTGCTGGGAAAATGTGTGTGATTGATCTAGTACAAACCCACTTCCCTTACTAGAGAAAAAGGACAGACACACAAGTAGTGTTCTCAACTCAGAGGGCACTGATGGCCTTCAGAAGTCTGCGAATGACTTTAAATTGTACTAAAGTCAATATGATGGGGAGCAGAATCTTGGCATGATCTTAAAGTGTCTCCTCATGGGCTGTTATGGTTGCAAGTGGGAATAAACCCCAGCAGATATACTGGAAATATAGTGGAAATACTGGGTACCACCCTTTCTGGGTGGTCAAAATGAACTTCACCTGTGAGGAACAGGTAGGGACATACCTGGTGAAAGACACAGCATCCCATACGCAGTTTGCCAGTCCAAAATGCAAAGCTTCAATCTAATCATGAAGAAACCTGAGACAAACAAAAAATGAAGAGTGTTCTGTTTAATTAGGGGAAAAAAGGATGAGGTTTTTTTTTAATGTCAATGTCAAAATAAGACAGTCTGTGGAGATGTTCCAGATTAAGAGAGGTTAAGAGACATGACAATTAGATGCAACACCTGCCCTTAGACTGCAGCCTGTACTGGAGAAAAAGTCACTGCTATGAAAGGTGATGTTAGCTCAATTGACAAAATAGGAATAGGAGCGGTGGGTTAGATAACAATATACAAATTTACCATGTTGATAATAATGGTGTGCTTCATAAAAGAATATCCCCATTCTTTTTTTACACCATCTGGATATTGTATTGTGTATTCACTACCCCAAGTCCTTTTCCACCACCATGTACTCTCCATACTCTTCTATTCCTCCTCCTATCCCCTGGACAATATCCTTATTCTCAGGAATAAGTCTTTAGGTGTAAATGGCTTTGATTATGTGACTAACCCTCAAACTGTTCAGGAAAAATTATATATTTTCAAGTACACACACATACAGAATGAGAATGAACACACTGGAGGGAGCAAATGATAAAACAAATGTTGTCAACAGGTGAATTTGCGTAAAAGATATATGGATGTTCCTTATACAATTTATTTTTTCAACTTTGTGGAAGTTTGAAATTATTACCAAATATGTTAAAAAATTGTACATAAATATTTGTCCGGATATATACATAACATTTTACAAGAAGAAGGTCCATAAGTTACCTTAGTTTCTCACGAGTCTGTGACAGAAAAAAGTGGCCCAGATGTAGCATCTTGACTTGTGAAGAACAGTAAGCCTGTTGTCGTCAACTTGTGGAGTCCAATTTCTGGCTATTCACATCTGTTTTCCCCTTAACAGCTCAGAGGTATGGAGTAATTAGTCTGCCATATTTGGCTGACCTCTACTCTTGTTCATTGAGCATTAATTGAGAAATTGCTGTGTAGTATACATTATGCCACAGAGATACTAAGACAAACCAGATGTAATTATTAGCGATTATTTGTTCTTTAAAAGAATCCTCTGATTTTAGTTAGAAAGTGCTGATGTCCCAAACAGGTATGAACACTGTGATTACATGAGAGAATATTTTAGGCTGAGAGATGCTAGGCAGGCTTCCCAGGAGGAGAGTCATTTAAGCTGGAATTTTTAGGATTAGGAGTTCTGCAAAGGTAGAGTGAGTCGTGTATGTGTGTAAAGTGGGTAAAATGTGCAGGTGAGTGAGTTTGTGCTGCTTCATGAGGATTCTCCCATCGAGTTGGGGTACCTGAAATATGCTAAAGAGAACTTGGAGGTAAGGTTGGTAATAAAGAACACTGAAGGTCTGGCTAAGGAATTTGGATTTAATTTACTAGGAAACAAGGCGACACTGGATTTTGCTGGATTTTTGAGCTGATAAATGATGTGGAATGACGCTTTGGGAAGCTTGACTGGTGTTGGTGTGGAGGTGAGACTGGATGCAGGGAGGAGGCAGAAAGGGGAAACAGGGCTCGACTCTCCTGCTCCCTCTGGGTTTTGAGGCCCCTGAAGTACGGGCAGAGTGCAGGAAGGCAGGCAGCCGTGGTTCCCAAGGAAGACGGAGGGAGGGATGCAGGTTCCCACCAAAGGTAGGATCGTAGAGGTGAGGGCTAAGTGGACATCAGAAAAATTCTCTTTAGCCTGGAAATCAAAGCAGGCTGGCTCTTGGGCAAGGAGGAGGATCTGTGCCACCTGTGTGAACACACCTGGCAGGGGACAGGGACATTTGAGAGGGGATATGTGAAGGCAGTGCCCACCTCGGGCACTGGGTGACATCACAGCAGCCCTGGAGTAAGTCTCTGTTTGCAGGATTCTTAAGGTGGCCAAAATCTGAGGGCCCACAGAGCCAACCCTTTTGGTGTCAGCTGTCGCTGTCCCCTGATTATTCATGAACACTTCCACATGGCACAGCTATGACCTTGTTTCCTTGCCATGAAAGGAAAAATACAGCTCCAGCCAGCCAGGAGAAAGACAACTGCCAACTCACCTGATACATCCAGGCCTTTTATTTGGAGAAGCGTTTAATGAGTGTTGAATCTCTACTCTCACCTCTTAGTTTTCCGAGAGCAGGGCTGGACGGGAGCAGCTAACCCTTCCCCTGACACACAGGCCCTGTGTCAGTTCCCACTTCTCTTACTGTGAAGGAAGGGCCCCTCAGCCCACCCTGGGACCTTCTGCCACTGACCATAAGGGATTTCTTCTGAGTCAGAATTTTAGAACTGAAGCAGACTTTGAGGTCATTTACTTTAATTCTGTCCTTATACAAATGACAAAATGAAGGTCCCTAAAAGTTGGGTGACTTGTACAAGGTCGTCTGGACAGGGCAAAGTGCAACCAGAATCCAGATCTGGCTCCCTGTCCAGGGTTAACCAGTAGAAGGCCCACAAAAAGTTTCTTATGAATTCTTAGAGCTCATCTTTTTTCCCTGGAACTTTTTATAAAGGGGGTCTCGTGGGCAGCAGATTCCTGGGGTCAAATGACCATGATGTTGCCCCAGTGGGAGTGGGGATGAGTCAGGGCAGGACGTGTAACTGTCATGATGTGGTTTGAATCTCCAGAAGCCTCCAAGGAAATGGGAAGATCTGATATTTTACAAGACCTGAGACTGGTGTCTCGTTTGTTCTCAGAATCTTTCCAGAGCAAACCATAATGTATCCCCAAAGAGAAGAGAAAATCACAAAGTTCTAAGCAGATTAGATAGTTGAGATTAGCTTTTTGTGATCTTGCAATATTTTCATTTATTCCCAAATCATGTAGCACTGAGCATGTTGAGCAATCAGGAGAAAATCACTTGCAAACAGAGTCTAAGTACTGATAAGAATCCTAAAGGTAAACAATGAATTCCTACTAATGGCTAAGTCACTAAGGTAAGATCCAGTCTAAATACACACCCTTGGTTAAATAGGGTTTCATTAGCTCAGGTTACAGTGGCTCAGGGAAAATTTTCCTTTATGCTTGTCAAGTGAAATTAATTATATATCATCCATCAATCATTCCTGCCACAGAGGTTCTATGGGAATATTAAGGATTTCACAGCAGCTTCCCCACTGGGCCCCTGTCCCTTCTCCCCACCCCACTGGCAGCACTCTGGGGCATATTTTAGTGCCCATAGTTAAGGCCCCTGAGATTTTCTGAGAAGTCACAACTATGGTTTTCACTGATAACCTGTAAAAGTTTCCTTTTTCAAATTTTGATATTTGGTGTGTGCTTCAAGTTACTGGCAAATATTGACTTTGCAGCGTGTATCTCAGACTACATAACAAATTAGATTCTTGCAAGTTTCTATAAAATTTTGTTTTTATTGGATAAGTAATACAGATCAATGAAAAGCATTTAAAGATAGAGAAAATAATTTAAAAATATAACATATCCTCATCATCACATTAGAACCACTGTTAGAATTTAAAGGTATTTCCTTCCATTTCTTTTTCTTTTTTCTTCCTATTACAAAAACAATGCATTGTAGTATAGAAAAGTCAGAAAATATGGATAAGAAAAAAAGACCATGAAAAAGACCATAGCTATTAACTCTTTATCCTGACATAATCAAGCTTCCTAGGTGTTGTCATGTTTGTGTATTTTATTTTGCTTAGTTCTGGTTTTATTGCAAAATGGCTTTTCCACTAATTTTGTGAAAAAGCATATGTAAATTTAAAAATCTATTTCTTATCAAAGAAATACATATACATACTTAAAAAACAAATAGCACATGATCATTTCATTGATAGTTTAGTAGTCTATCTAGTAGATGGTTAATAATTATTCTATTACAGAGATAATTTGATTTGTATTGTCTTTAATATCTAAGGTTCTCAACTGCTTTTCTTTTTCTTATAGTATTTTATTCACCACAAATTTATAGTTAGTAGGCATATTTCTGGTGTAGGTACTAGGTTATGATAAAAATGCATTGATTTTTATTTTTTAAAGAATTTATCATTTTTTTAGAAAGCTGGGAAAGAAAGAAGAAAGAGAGGGCGAGAAACATCAATGTGTGAGAGATACATCAACTGGTTGCCTCTCACACACCCCCAACCAGGAACTTGGCCTGCAACTCAGGCGTGTGCCCTGACAGGGAATCGAACTGGCAAACCTTTCGTTCAAAGGCCGGTGCTCAATCCACTGAGTCACACCAGCCAGGGCATGTTAATTTTTAAAAACTACTGAATATCTAATATATTCCAGGCATTATTTTATGCTTTTAGGATACAGCAATCACCAAACTAGACAAAAATCTCTGCCTTCCTGAAGTTTAACTTTTGGTAGAGATGAATAAGACAGTCCTTGTTGAGATCAAAATATAGCATCTTTAGGAAATGAGTAGCAAAAATTAGAATTGATATTTACTATCTTAAAACAAAAGATTTTTTTCCTTAAAGTTTGGGCCAAAAATGTGGGTGCACATTATGCTTAGCAAAAATACGGTAATCCTTGTGAATATCTACTCTATTAATGAATATTCAAGGTGATTGGAACACACAGTGAATGAGATACCATCCCTTCTCAATGGGCTTATAGTTTACTATTTCTAAGAGGGAATTTGGGGCCCTGGGGAATTGGTGTCTTCAAACGAATGTAGTGATACCTGCCCTGCTGCCCCATTGGATAAGCGTGAAATCAAATGAAATGAATCTGCAGGTGCTTTGAAAGCTATTAAGTGAGGTACCTGGTGATACTAGTAGTGGTCTTAGCAGTGGAGACACCTGCAACATGTCTGAGAAAAAGAGACAATAGTATCTAAGCATGATCCTTAAGGGCCAGGTGGTCAAATTATCTACTGAGGTGGAGTTTCCCAGTTCAGGAGACTTTTTTTTCTGGTGGGCAAAGACATGACTGCATGAAGAATTTTATCCTTTCTTCCCTGGCTGGTGTGGCTCAGCGGATAGAGCACTGGCCTGTGGAAAGGTTGCCAGTTCAATTCCTAGTCAGGATCTGCACATGCCTGGGTTGTGGGCAAGGTCTCCAGTTGGGGGTGTGAGAGGCAACCAATCGATGTTTCTCTCCCTCCCTTTCTCCCTCCACTCCTCTCTCTCTAAAAGTAAATAAATAAAATCCTAAAAAAAAGAAAATTTCCTTTCCAAGTGGTGATGGAAGGACACTTGACTTGGGGTGGTAAAAACAGAATATGATACATAGATGGTATATTTTAGAATTGTACACCTGAATCCTATATTTTATTAACCAATGCCACTCGAATAGATTCAATTAAAAAAATAAAGGCCCTGGAATAAAAAAAGTTTTTTCTCCCAGAAGTAAAACTGTTAGGTAAATAGGCTTTATGGTAAAAATAATGATGTTTTAATAGCACTTAACACATCATTCCATTAATTCTCACAATAGCTATGATTTCAGAGAACTCTGCTCTCTCATTTTTTCCCTAATTCAGTGGTTCTCAAACTTTGGTTAGTATCAGAATCCCCAACAAACATGATAAACACACCAGGGCCAGGTCTTATTCTCTGTGCTCTTCATTAGCTTTCTAGGTCAGTCTATATATACCGACACTGAGAATTAGTAACATTCAGTTTACTTACAATAAGACAGTTTTCAGAACTGAAAAATACCTTGGGAAGCATCCTGTGGCTGCCTCTTCTTTGCAAAAAAGAGGACAGTTTAGCTATGTGGAGTGGCTTGCCCAAGGTTCCTCAGCCAACCAGTGTCTGAGCCATTCCCCAAACACGAGCCTTTGGACTGGATTGACCAGTGGATTGCACCCGCCTTCCTGCTGTGGGGCCACTCGGGGAAGGAATGCCCATGTGACTGTTGAGTGTTGGTGGCACACAGCCACCAGCTCTTGTGTTAGGAGCAAGTGTGACTTCCCAGAGAAAAGCCACCCTTCAGAGTTTCTAGCACTGCCTTACCTAACCGCAAAAGTACTTATTTTGTCTGATAACAATGTATTCCATGTAATGGCCCCAAGATAAGCTCTTAGAGCACTATAAAATTTCCAGCTGAACACTAGAAATTTTTCAAATTAATGTTTCCAAATAGGACATTATCATTTCCCATCGAAAAACATTTCTCCATCCATCAAGATCTTTTGCTTCTTTAGTGCCCTGCCTGAAATGAATTTTCCTTCGTTCATTTTGAGTCAGATGCCTGGATTGTGACTAATAGTCCCACAGTTGGAATCGATGCTCTGTGCATGATCAGCAGCAAGAGGGCATTTGCCAATATGCTGTCTCTGTTTTTATTTTGCCCAGGGGACAGAAGGGGTAAGTTGTGAAGTGTGTTCCTGTTTTATGAAAATATGCAGTTGCTCTTGTAAAATTTTTGGCCTCCTGGGGCCCCAGCAATACGAATATTCCTGAAATGCCCACCATGGGCGCTTACCCCTTAAAGTGAGTTGATTGGTCTCAGTTATAAGTGATTCCTTAGTGAATAAGGAGTTAACATCTGCTGTGTTGAAACGTTGGACAAGGATTTGATAAGAAAAATACGGTTTGTACATAGTAGAATATCATATGTCATTAAAAATATGTGAAGGCTATGTTGCTTGGTAGTAAAAAGATACAAAACAGCATATATTGCTTATTTGTTTATGCATGTGTGGATTAATGTTATTTATTCCTCTACTTCTCTATCTCTAATCCAGCAGTCTGAAAGTTAGTCGGGTGTCAGACGTGATACATACAACATCACTAACGATGGTTATTTTGGTGGGTGGGGGTATGTAAAGGATTTAGTCTCTATAGTACACTGTTTATATTTGTTCATTGCATCACAACTTGTAATCAGGTGAAAAATACTAGTTAAGCATATGTTTTTGTTAAAGAATAATTTTTAAATGTTTTTAAAAGAAGACCATTTCTCCTGTTCAGGTTTTACAACCAGGCAACGCTGCAGAGGTTTTATCTGCCTTCAACCTTCTCCAGGTGACACTTGTATTAAAACACCCAGACTCTTGGAATCCTGGGAAGGCCACAAACAGGTCATCAGCCTGGGGGAAGTTAGGGTTAATTCAATGCAAATTCTTGGATTGGTTTGGGGAGAATATTCCTGACCAGAGATTTCTGGTTTTAGGGAGAAGTTAATATCAATGGGAATGTAGATTTCTGGTGGGGAAGTGACAAAGATTTAGCACTGAGGAGGGGAGGGAAAAAAGCCTGGGGGTGGGAAATGAATCATCCACCTTTGAGCTTCCTGCTTCCAACCTCTTCACCTTTTAGCCTGCTAGAGTGAACTTGACACTTTTCTGTTGGGCTGGCTTGGCTTTTATCAGGTTCCACTTCCTTGGTGTCTCAATGTGTGTGTGTTTTACCTCCCTCACTAGACAGCAAACACACTGAAGGCAGGGCTGATCACGTTTAGACGGACACAATTATTATATTGCCAAGCACCTGGGACTGAGTCTTCCCAGAATAGGTGCCTAGTAAATACTTAACTGGTTGTGTCCCTTCCTTGCTCAATTTCTTTTGTTTCCCCATTCCTCACAATTTCCCAGTATCAGGTCCCAAGTAGCTTCCCAGTTTTATTTCGCTTTGTCACCCTAGATTCACCCTGTGCTCTAAAGAAATGTTACTCTGAGCCAATCCCCAAATATAGTCAAGAGCCTCCCTCCACGCTAGAGCCTGACTCATCATTGCCTTCAGAATAAAATCCAAATGTTCATTTCAGTGCCTTTTCTTGAATTTCTGCAGTGCTAACAAGGAACGTGGTAGAGTGATTAATCACATGGCCTCCAGCTCCCCTACTGGGAACTTGACTTTGGGTAAATTACTCACCCTTGGAAATGAGAATAAGAATACCTACCTGTAGGTTGTTAAGGAGTAATTAGTTTAGCATAGTTTGGGGGCATGGGCTAAACGCCGGATATTGTTATTATTATTGATTTAATGCATTTATGTTAATTATCTGTCTCTTCAACTCCCCAAGGTATTTGAGTTTGCCATGTTGATCCAGGAGGAATAAGACTGTTGGCTCTGTGGGGGTAGAAACTGGGGAAGAATAACCCGCGGTAAAGGAACCTTGTAATTCTCAAAAGTGAAGCTGGAATTAAAGAGTGACAGGCTTTGAATACCTTGCTAAAGATTTTAAGTTTATGGTAAACTTTGAGGAGTAATGATATGTTTTAAAAAAACATATCATTACTGAAGATAGAATTCAAATCTTATGGCATGGCATGCACATGCCTTTTTATAACCCAGACCAGCTTTATCTTTCCCTCTCTGCCTTTGAGTGGGCCCCAACTGTACCCAGGTACTCGCTAACCATCTCTTCAACCTCCATTCAGCAATGTCCTCCTCTGGAAATTCTCTTCTAACTCTTGCTAATCTTCCGGGTCTCGATTTAGGTGGTACCCTCTTTAGAAAGGGTTCCTGGATTTCTCTTAGGCATCTTATGTGCCCATTAGGACCTAATACTTACTCTTGCCCAAGGTGCTGTCATTTATTATAATTACATGTCTAATGGTCTGTCTTCATAGTCACTGCTAGACTATAAACTCTGTGAAGGAAGCACCCTTGCTATTGTTCTCTAGTGTCTATTTAGTGTTTGATGCACAGCAGAACCTGAATAAATATCTATCAAATGAGATCTCTTTGTATCTCCCAAAGTCTTCCTCCAACTTTTAGATGTTTTTTAAAAAATACGCACATATAATATGAAGGCATATTTATTATAAAAGCAATTCAAATTAAACAGAATAAAATTCTGGCCCTGGCTAGTGTAGCTCAGTGGATTGAGTACGGGCCTGCAAACCAAAGGATTGCAGTTCGATTCCCAGTCAGGGCACATGCCTGGGTTGCAGGCCAGTTCCCGGCAGAGAACACAGAAAAGGCAACCACACATTGATGATTTTCTCCCTCTCTCCTTCCCTTCCCCCTCTGTTTAAAAATAAATAAATTTAAAAAATTCTGTTTAATGCAAATAAGTTTTCCTTTTATTGTACCCCTAATCTTTCTCTCTCTAATTCTACTCTCATGACTGGGCTGTTAACAGGTTAATGTACACCTTTTCATTTCTTTATATTGCACACACATGCACACATACATGATACAACCCCTGATCCCGGACCCACATGGAATGCTTTTGTAAACAGAAATGGGATATTATAAGTAGTAGAATACCACCTATAATTAAATTTTTTAATTCAATATTTATTTAATATTTTAGATATTTTCTTATTTTCTATGAAATTTACACCTGCTACCTCATTCTTTTAATTTTAAATTTATTTATTTTATTATTACTATTATTATTTTTAGAGAGGGAAAGGGAGTGAGAAAGAGAAGGAAACATCAATGCATGGTTGCCTCTCGCATGCCCCCTACTGGGCACCTGACTCGCAGCCCAGGCATGTGCCTTGACTGGGAATCCAACTGGCGGACAACCCTTTGGTTCGCACGCAGTCCAGTGCTCAACCCACTGAGCAACACCAGCCAGGATGCTGTTCTTTTAATAGCTAGATGTATTCCATAGTAAAGTTGTATCATGGTTGATTTATTAATTTCCCATTGGTAGACTTGTATGTTCATCTTGTGCTCATGCAAAACAGTGTAGTTGTAGGACAGGTTCCTAGAAGTGGAATTGCTGGCTCATAGAATGTATACATCTTAAATTTTTTTTAGTTCTTAGCTAACTCTTAGTGGGAGGATTACAAGTTCTCAAAATGTTTAATTTGTCAACCTGGCCCTTGGCAAAACTGTGAGAAAGCTCAAATTTATCTCTACATCACTTTTGACCCCTTTAGAATTGTACTTTTGCCCCCGCCCTCTTCCTGCCCCTCTGATCCCACCCAGATGCACCGCACCTGCCCTGTGTGACTGATAAACCTTGCAATTTCTTATAGCAGAAGAACATTGCTTCCCTATATGTTCACCACCCTCTATGTATTTTCTGTTTCAGTTAATGGGTCCATCATCCAGTCAAAGAAATAGCATTCATGACCTAGATACCTGGGTTTTCTTAGACTCCTCCCTCTTCTAAACTATCCTCAGGCAAGTACCAAATCCTTTTATTCTCCTCCTTGTTCAGCTAGAATCTAGCCTAGCTCCTGTCACCATCCTCTCCAGCTATAGTTCCATCCATGGTCTTGGTCTTCAAGGTGCCAGCTATGGCCAAAATAATTTTTCTAAAATTCTAATCTGTTTTGAATTATCTTCTGCTCATAAATTTTCAGAGGTTTCTTCAGGACAATCCCAAGCCACTTGACATTCTACGGACCTCTCACTGGCAAGCCTCATCCCCAGGAAAAATTTCTCACTATACCTGTATCTCCAGCCACATTGGTACCTCAGCTAATATTATTGGGTTGGCTAAAAGTCCATGTAGTTTTTTCCATAAAATAAAAGACACATTTTTCATTTTCACCAATACTTTACTGATTTGGGTATTTTGAGTATGTTGGCCATCTCTTGCTATTGGCTTCTAGTGGGTAGAGGCCAGGGTGCTGCTAAATATTTTCCAGTGCATAAGACAGACCCACAGCAAAGAATTACTTGGCCAAAATGTCCATAGTACCAGGAAACTTCACAAAACCCTTTTGACATGTTTGGTCAGTCGTCACGGCACCTTTTCTTTCTTTTTTAAATATTTGTTATTAAGCACCACTTCTTTTTTTTTTTTTACTTTTTTTTTTTTATATTTTATTTATTTACTTTTAGAGAGAGGGGAAGAGAAGGAGAAAGAGTGGGAGGGAAACATCAATGTGTGGTTGCCTCTCGTGAGTCCCCTGCTGGGAACTGGCCTGCAACCCAGGCATGTGCCCTGACTGGGAATCGAACTGCGATACTCTGGTTCGCAGGCCCATGCTCAATCCACTGAGCTACGCCAGCCAGGGCTTTTCTTTCTTTTTTTAAAAATTGATTATGCCATTACATTTATTCTATTCCCCCCCATTCCCCTCCACCCTGTACACCCCCTCCCCCACCATCACCCCCCTTTAGTTCATGAACACGTACGTGTCTCAAGTTCTTTAGATTCTGTATTTCCTCTACTATTCTTACCCTCCCCCTATCTATTTTCTATCTACCGTATATGCTACTTATTTTCTGTACCTTCTCCCCCCTTCTCCTCCTCCCACTCCCCTGTTGCTAACCCTCCTTGAGATCTTCATTTCTATGTTTCCACTCCTGATCTAGCTGTCCTTTTAGTTTGCTTTCGTTTTAGGTGTGGTTGTTGATAACTGTGAGTTTGCTGTCCTTTCACTGTTCATGTTTCTTTATCTTCTTTTTCTTAGGTAAGTCCCTTTAACATTTCATATAATAAGGGCTTGGTGATGATGAACTCCTTGAATTTTTATCTTATCTGAGAAGCACTTTATCTGTCCTTCCATTCTAAATGAAAGTTTTGCTGGATTGAGCAATCTTGGTTGTAGGTCTTTAGATTTCATGACTTGGAATACCTCTTTCCAGCCCCTTCTTGCCTGTAAGGTCTCTTTTGAGAAATCTGCTGACAGTCTGATGGGAACTCCTTTGTAGGTGACAGTTCCCATATCTCTTGCTGCTTCTAGGATTTTCTCTTTCATTTTAATCTTGGCTAATGTAATTATGATGTGCCTTGGTGTGTTCCTTCTTGGGTCCAACTTCTTTGAGACTCTCTGAGCTTCCTGGATTTCCTGGAAGTCTATTTCCTTTGCCAGAATGGGGAAGTTCTCTTTTATTATTTGTTCAAATAAGGTTTCCACTGGTGGCTGTTCCTCTTCCCCTTCTAGTACCCCTATAATTTGGATGTTGGAATGTTTAAAGATGTCCTGAAGGTTCCTAAGCCTCTCCTCATTTTTTTGGATTCTGTTTCTTCATTCTTTTCTGTTTGGTAATTTTTTCCTTCCTTCTGGTCTACTCCCTTGATCTGAGTCCCAGTCTCCTTTCCATTACTATTGGTTTCCTGTGCATTTCCCTTCATTTCAATTAGTTTAGCTTTCATATGTTCCTCTAATTTGTGACTAAAATCAACCAGTTCTGTGAGCATCCTGATCACCAGTGTTTTGAACTGTGCATCTGAAAGTTTGGCGATTTCTTCATCACTTAGATTTATTGGCTCTGGGGCTCTGAGTTGTTCTTGAGCCATATTTTTATCTGTTTGTGCCTGTTACGTCTGAGGAGTGGAGCCTTAGTTGTTTACCAGGGCGGAGCCACCCAGATCTCTGGTTTGTGACTGGTGTATGTGGGGGCAGGGTCAGAGAGGGAGCAATAGCTGTCCTCTCTGCTCACCCAGTCCTCCCACTGCTCGCCCCCGCCTGTTTATCTGAGCAGAAATGTGCAAGCTCACCCCTGCGCCACAAGGTCTCAATGCTTGCCTCTTCACTGGTTTATCTGCGTGCAAATGTGTGACCGACTGCAGAGAGCCAGCTGCGCCTTTTCCCTGTGTCCGCCCGTAGCTAGCCTGCACCTGGGATCTGCGCCCTCGGCTGCCTGTGCACCACCCCGGTCGGGGATCTTTTTGGCCAACCTGCTCTGCTGCTGGCTTCGCCCCTCTTACCAGTTTAGCTGAGCGTTTTGTTGTTTTTGGACTCTGTATTGTCAATTTTCTGTGTAGTTTGGTTACGTTTATTATTGTTAAAACTTTGTTGTTTTTAGATTTGGTTGTGCGAGGATGCAAGGTATTTCCACCTACGCCTCCATCTTGGCAGAAGTCCTTGTCACAACATCTTTTCTATACACTGCGCAAATCTTTTTTTTGTTTCAGTTGCATTCAAAAACAAGTTCTAGCCACTTATACCTAAATTTTAATGTGTATTTCTTAAGAACAAAAACATCTTCTTACATAACCATGGTCATTATCAAATTCAGGAAACTTAACATTTATTAAACACTATTACTAATACTCAGATTTCAAAAACTATGTCAATAATGCACTTTAGATTATTAGTTCCCAATACAGGATCTAGTTTAGTGCATTTTCTTGTCATATCTTATTTTTTAAAAGCCCTGGAACTTTGCCTGAACCCTGTGAGTGTGGCCCCATGAATCAAGTTCAGGGGTGACCATGTGCTTATTGTGATCTGGGACAGCAGACCAAGAGTTCTAGTCTGGGACCTTTGCTCTTGACTTTGAAAAGTCTGTAGGATTTCAGTTTCTTCTCCTACCAGTGCAGGTAAGGGAGAGCTGGACATAAGCATGGAAGGGGGAGTTGGACAAAATCCCCTCCAGTCCTCATAAAGCACCAAAATAAATAAGCAGTACAACATTAGTTTTAACAGGTTTTTTTTTTCTTTTAAAAAAAAATTTAGGTGGGAAGAAACCTGCCTCCTTCAGAATCTGTCAGTTCTGAAAGCCTGCTAAATGATTTTATTTTCCGGATGTCTTACTTCTATGATGTTCCCTTTTCTTTGCCATTATCTTCCACAAATGCTTGGCTGACAGTCTTTTTCATCTTAGAAGTATTTTGAACGTAATATGACTGTTTATTTAATGTCTCATGCACTTCAGAAGATAATGACCAGAAGTAGGGACTGTTTACCTATTTTTTTCAAGCACTGTAGCTTACCCAGCTCCAGACTTCCCAGAGAACAAAATAAAGGTCTGCCTTTATTTTGTCAGCTGAAGTTAGATTAGCACTTGTGGGCTTGTAGTCTCTCTCTTCTGAAATCCGATGTGAGTTTATGTCACTCAGATTTCTTGGCATTTACCTTTTACTTCCATGAGTTTCACTGCCCAGATGCAAATACTGTGCCAGGAAATCTGCAAGATGGTGGCAAAGTTGTAAAGTAGTGAAGATGACATTTTAAAATAATTTTTATTTTTTCCTCTCTGCTACCCTTAACTACTTATTTCAAAGCATTAGTGGCAGATTATAAGGTGGTGAATATTTGTTCTTTCAAAAATTGTTTTTCCTGTTGCAATTGCATGTAGATTAAAGTATCTGCCACAGTGAGCATTTGCTGAGTGCCTGCTTTGTTCAGGAACTGCACGGGTCCTGGGCATCAGGGTTGGGGCACTGCGTTAGACGGTCCCAAAACAAGTCCAAAGGAAAGAAGAGTGTTCTGCTTGAGGCCCTGACATGGTACACTCCAGTACGAATCAGGTGGTGATCGGCTCTACCAAGAGGGGTGACGTGAGGCTATTCTTATATGTTCGGGAGCTTTAAAACCTTACACTTTGCTCTGTAGATAATTTGTGAGTTACTCCCTAAGGGAGGTTTCTACTTCATCTTCCCATTTGACAAAGAGCCACTGAACTCTGAGCTCTTTGAAGGAAGCAGCTGGGCATCTAGTAGGTCCACAATAAATACTTGCTTAAATCAGCAGTTGCATTGAGATTAATAGCTGTCTAAGAGGAGTTACTCCCTTTAGTGTTGTCAAGAAATGGAGCTCAATCATAAATAAAGTAACAAACAACAAATGTTGGAGAGGTTGTGGGGAAAAGGGGTCCTTAGTTCACTGCTGGTGGGATTGCAGACTGGTACAACCATTATGGAAAACAGTATGGAATTTTCTCAGAAAAATAAAAGTCGACCTGCCTTTTGACCCAGCAATTCCACTGTTAGGAGTGTATCCAAAGAACCCTGAAACACCAATCCAAAAGAACCTATGCACCCTAATGTTCATAGCAGCACAATCTACAATAGCCAAGAGTTGGAAGCAACCTAGGTGCCCATCAGTGAATGAATGGATCAAAAAACTATGGCACATTTACACAATGGAATTCTATGCAGCAGAAAGAAAGAAGGAGCTACTACCCCTTGCGACAGCACGAATGGAACCGGAAAGCATTATGCTGCGTGAAATAAGCCAGGTGGTGAAAGACAAATACCATATGATCTCACCTTTAACAGGAAGCTAAACAACAAAAGAAACAAGCAAGCAAAATATGACCAAAGACACTGAAATACAGAACAGACTGACAGGGACCAGAGGGGAGAGGGGAGAGGGGAGAGACTTTCAGGGGAAAAGGGGAAGGATTCACAGGAACAAGTATAAAGGGCACATGGACAAAAACTAAGGCTGGGGGTGGGGAAATGGGAGGGAGGTGGGGAGCACTGGGGGGGCTGGGATGGGAGTAAAAGACAGAAAACTGTACTTGAACAATAATTAAACAAATTAAAAAAAAAAAGAAATAGAGCTCATTCCTCTGGCAGCTGCACATGAAATATATGTTGAGAATGGACCTACGGTGATGACATTGTAGGGTCATCCCCAAAAGGCAATGAACCTTTTGAATTGGGAGAAAACCAGGAATTCCTAGAGTAGGCAAGGCTGATCCAGCCCAGACTTCTGAAGTGAGTCTGTGTAAGACAGGAGACCTGTGGACAGCAGGGAGGGCGTATCTCAGCCCAGAGGCTCCTTCTAGAATGTAAAGGGTTCCAGGGGGTTCCAAGCAAGTTGAAAAACCTTATGGTGTTAATTCTGAAACAATAGAAACAACAAAAATATGTTGTTTGGCTTGTGGGATAGCAAGTATTTTTTATTTATCTCTGTGAACCTGTGTGTTTCCACATTTTCTACACCACAGAACATGTCCTGCTTTGGAAACTAAGGCATAAAAACTTAAAAAAAAAAAACTTTGATTGGGTTCGAATGATGGGTCAAAACCAAAATGTTTTGTGCTCTGCGTAGAGATGTGGCAACCAGTGTGAAAATGAGAAATATTTGCATTGACGGAGAGCTCAGTGTGAATCAGCAGTGTGTTCAGGTGCTGCCCCAGTGCTGGTGTCCTGCAGCGTGCTGAGAGCACCGCGTAGCGGACCTGTGGCTTAGCATTTTTAGAAGATGATCGGAAATGAACCCAGAGATTTATCAACAAAGATGTTCACTGGCATCTTATTTATGGATGAAAAATGGAAGTAAATTTCATGTTCAACAATTGGGGGTCAGAAGTAACCCATGATGTGGTAGGAACCTGTGAAAATTTATCTGAAGGATAATTATTAATATGGTAAACATTTCTTATAATGGTCAGTTACATTAAAAAACCAAATCAGGAGGCTTTTGTCTAGAAAACTTTCCTCTAAATGGCAGCAAGAAAGGAGAGCTAGCAGATGTAAAGGGTTCTGAGCAGGCGAGAGTGCCTTAGTCTGTTCAGGCTGCTATTACAAAATAACACAGGCTGGGTGGCTTAGAAAGAACAAAATTTCTCACAGTTCTGGAGGCTGGGAAGTGCAGGATCACGGTGCCAGGGTAGCAAGTGAGGGCCTTCTTCTGGGTCACAGACTCTGCATTGTATCCTCGAGGGGTGGAAGGAGCTAGGGATCTCCCTGGAGCCTTTTTGATAGGGCACTAATCCTATTCAGGAGAGATCTACCCTCAGGATTTAAGTACCTCCCAAAGGCTCCACTTTCTAATGACAACATCTTTGGGGATTAGGATTTTAATAAATGAATTTTGGGGGAATTCAAATGTTCAGGCCACAGAAGAGAGGATATTAGGTTTATTTTTATATAGCACAAGAAGACCTCAATGCATATAACAGATGGAAGTTACAATCCAAAATAAGGGTGGGAACCCTGGCTGGGTGGCTCAGTTGGTTAGAGCATTGTCCCAATACAGCAAGACTGCAAGTTCAATGAATGCATAAATAAGTAGAACAAATCAGTGTTTTGCACACACACACTCTCTCTTTCTCTCTCATTTCCTTCTTAAATCAGTGAACAAAACTTAAAAAAAAAAGGGTGGGTTTTTTTTCGGTTTTATTTTATTTCAATCTTTAGTTACAACATTGTAATAACAGTGAAAAAATTTCGAAGAGAAAAATATTAGCCACAAGAGATTACTTTTAATGCATTCGCTATTAAATAATCTTGTTCTCTTCAGGTATTTGCCAACTTGCACAAATCCTTTCTGAGTTGCAGTTACTGTAAAGTGCACAAATGTTTGGTAGCCACTGCGCCTGTGCACCTGTGTACTACGCCGTGGCACAGACGCTGCGGCACAGACGCCGGTCACTCATGGCTCCCCCAGAGGCAGCCTCGGTCTTTTTCATCAGATTTCTCTGAGAACCCGCATCTAATCATGATAGAACTAGCCAACACTGTGCCAGGCATATTCCAAAGTTTTATGTATAGTACCTCATTTAAGTTTGTTTTAACAACCTTGTAAATGTGATAGCATGATCCTCATTTTGCAGACAGATGAGGATTTGGTGTGGGAGTTAAAACTCTTCAGTCATCTTACTACAGGCTTTATGAAGCATTATTTTAAAAAATAATGACATTATTCATTTCTATTTTGCACCATAATTTTCTAAATTATATGTGCAATGATTATGTAAGAAATAAAAATCTCTTATAATGAAGACTAAAACTAGAATGAGGACTGTTTCGTTACTTGTTCTCAAGCAAAAGCTGATGGGTATTAGGTGGGTGGGGTTATACCTGGGGTATGGAGTTAATAAGGTTTCAGCTTAGATTCCTTCCAACTTTTATTTATTTATTTATTTAAACATTTTATTTATTTATTTTTAGAGAGAGGGGAAGGGAAGGAGAAAGAGTGGGAGAGAAACATCAATGTGTGACTGCCTCTCATGTGTTCCCTACTGGGGACCTGGTCCCCAACCCACGCATGTGCCCTGACTGGGAATTGAACCAGCAACCTTTTGCTTCACAGGCCTGTGCTCAATCCACTGAGCTACACCAGCCAGAGCTCCTTCCAACTTTTAATATGATGATCCTGTGAGTTGGTGTTATCTATCTGATCACTCTCACAGACCTTAAAACTGTCTTCTGCTAACAAACAAGTCTTCTCTTGGGTTAAGTGCATTTGGTGGGACAGATGGTGGGAATTCTTTTAACTGAGGAACAAAGGGAACAAGGAAAAAGGGAAGTTGAGGCCTCGGAAGAGGCCTGTTACCAACCCTAATAGGCTCCTGTAGTCATCACGTCTTTGATTCAATTCAGATTTAATTGGTCTGGGCATCAGATTTTTAAAAGTTTCCCAGGTAATTCTACTGTACAGCCAAGTGTGAGATCCACCGTCTTCATCTCAGAGCGATACACGTTTTTGGGTTTGTTTTCAATTTCAGGTCTGTAGTCATTCCCACTGAGACATTTTAATATGTAATTATCTTCATCCTCCATGAAGATTTCTAAAAATGCCTCCGAAGTCATCTATTATTGCTGGATGGAGTGTTCTGTAAATGTCAATATGATCAAGTTGGTTGGTAGTATTGTTCAAGTCTTCTATGGCTTTTCTGGTTTTCTGTTTACTTGCTGTATCAACTACTATTTGAGGAATATGAAACGGGCAATTATGTGGATTTGTTTTTCTTTTTGTTTATTTTAGAGAGAGGGAAAGGGAGGGAGGAAGAGAGGGAGAAAAACACTGACGTGCAAGAGAAACCTTGATCCTTTGCCTCTTGCACATGACCAACTGGGAACCTGGCCTGCAACCCAGGCATGTGCCCTGACTGGGAATCAGACTGGAGACCTTTCAGTTCACAGGCTGGTGCTCAATCCACTGAGTCCCACCAGCCAGGGTTGGATTTGTTTTTCCTTTCACTTTTGTAAGTTTTTGCTTCATGAACTTTGAAATTTTGCTATTGTGTGCATTGTTATTTTGCTATTGTCAGTATTGTTATGCTTTCTTGATGAATTGGTATTAAACTATTGTAAAGTATCTCTATCTCTGGTAATATTTCTTGTTCTGAAATCTGCTCTGTCTGGTATTAATATAGACATTTGTTGATCAAGTGTAAGTGAAGCAGGAGGCTTCACTAGAATTCAATGACAAAATTTTATTCAAGGGCCTGAAGATTTACAAAAAAACACTAACAGGTAACATTTAGAGTATTCTAAACAGAAGAGAAAAATTGACAGTTTTTATAGTAAAAAGTATATTCTTGAGACGAA
This sequence comes from Artibeus jamaicensis, assembly GCF_021234435.1. Classification (NCBI taxonomy): domain Eukaryota; kingdom Metazoa; phylum Chordata; class Mammalia; order Chiroptera; family Phyllostomidae; genus Artibeus; species Artibeus jamaicensis. Next base: position 8,256,555 of record NW_026522046.1, on the reverse strand, counting down.
TCAGATCTTCATTCTTAGCTTCTGGATTGGTTTTAGATGGTAATCTTCCAGATGGCTGATGGTCTGGCTGTGTGAACACTTTCCTAATTCTTCAGATGGTGATCTACAGGATTTATCCATATCTCTAGGAATTGCACAGCTGAAATGTTCAAAAGCTTAAGTCCTTGGGCTAGTTAAATCAAAATAAAATCTATTCCTCATGTTTCAGCCCCTTCTGATTTGTTTGTTTTTTGTTTAGTTTGGCTGTGGTGACTTCATTTTGTTTCTTCACTCTTTCCTCACATTCCAGCTTTCTTAAGCTTTAAAAAATTTTTTCCTTATACTTTTACTTATAGCCTATTAGTGTCTATGCATTTAAAGTACATCTTAAAGGCATCTAAGTGAAAATTTAAAGCCAACCTGAATGCCCAATTCTAGAAAAATAAGAAAATAAACTGCGGGTATACTATATACATAATGAAATATTATATAACCATTTCATTATATGCATAATGTCTAGTGTAAAATGACATACAGTTGATCCCAATTATGTGAAGTATAAATTCATACCAAAAAGATTTGGGTATATTCATAAAAATATTTTCTCTAGGTGGCAGATTATTTTATTTACTTATCCATTTATTCATTTTTTCTAGCTTCCTTGAGGTATAGTCAAAAAATAAAAGTTGTATGTACTTAAGATGTATGACGTATTTTGAGAAGTGTAGAATTCTGTTGTGAACTTGATTTTCTTCATTATTGTTTATTGTTATTATGTAGTGTTTTTCAGAATTAACCTCTCTGAGCATTTGCATTCAAATCAGAAAATAAAACAAAACAAAAATAAAAGCATCAGTAAGTATGATTTATGGTTAGAGGAGGCAGGGCCTTTAGTCATGGGACAGCCTGACCTCGGGTGAGTCCGGGAAGCCTGACCCTCCTGACCACAGCTGCCCTCTTGCACTGCTTTTCTGTAGGGGAATTACAGCAGCAAGTCCACTGCAGCAACATCTGCCAAGTCCTGGACTTGAAAAAAATTATTTCATTTCCTTCTTTTTCAAACAAGGAGCTAGTGACTACTCAGGGAATATGTGTCATTTCAGCACACCAGTTGGCTCTGGGTCCTGAATTGTTGCAGCCTGTTTGCCTGGTAATCTCCTTGTCTGTGTGAGTTGTTAGGGTAACCAAAGGCAGCTGATTACTTAATTGTTGAAGGCCAGAAACCAGCCTCTTTCATTAGTTCCCAACAGGATCTTGAGAGCTGCCAGGATTTGGCATAGCCAGGGTTCCCATCCTCTCTAATTCAAAAGATATGTGCTGGGCGGGGCGCAGGTAGGTTTACAGCTGTGAGTACTCGAAGTGGAGTTCATTCTTGTATTATTACTTGTTAATCATTGTATTATTTTCCATAAGAGCAACTGTAAACCTACTTTTGTCCTACTCTTAATTTTTTTCTGATATACCCCCTGAGGTTTATAGCTTGGTGAGTTGTATGTAGAATCAGCTGCATATTAAAAACAAAGAGAAAATTTTCTATAGTTGATAATAGATAATGATTTAAAGCAGGTAAATGAGACCATTTTGGTGTCATTTATATAGAATTTGATTTTTTCTTTGCTTCAAAGTGATATAAAAATGTTCCATGTTTCCTATTTCATTTTTGTTAGATCACTGATTGAAGATACTTAAGAATGTGGTAGTTGGGAGTACCTAGTACCCATATCAAGCAGAGGTGATTTCTTTTAAAAAATATTTTATTTATTTATTTTTAGAGAGAGGGGAAGGGAAGGAGAAAGAGTGGGAGAGAAACATCAATGTGTGGTTGCCTCTCACGTGTCCCTTATTGGGGACCTGGCCTGCAACCCAGGCATATGCCCTGACTGGGAATCGAACTAGTGACCCTTTGCTTCACAGGCCCGTGCTCAATCCACTGAGTTATACTAGCCAGGGCCAGAGGTAACTTCTTAGTGGGTCTGTTTTCTTATGTGTTCTAACTGGCAAGTACAGTTAAACCTAATGTCCAAATTCAGTTATGTACATGGGTAGCAGGGTTTCAAGGAGGTGAATTTGCCTTTAGAAAATAAAATTTTCCTTCTTTTCCCTCCCATCATGCCCATGTTTGGTTTTTCTAACACAGCAGCAATGAGAACCTAATACCAAAGCAACCAGTTGAAAAGGGAGACATCCACATAATTGCTGGTTGTTTTGTCTGTACAGTGTGAAACAAGAAGTTGGCATGATTTTTATATTTCACCTAGTTGACAGTTTTGTGTTGTTTCATCACTTTCTTTAGACTGAAATAATTTGTTGACTTGGTATTGTGTAAATCAATTTCAGTTCCACAATACCTCTGTGACTGTTGCGGGAGAAAAAAGAAGAATGAAAGGATAGTTAAACCGAAAGACTTTAGGATTTTCTTCTGGCTTTGTCACCAACCAGATATGTGAACTTGGGCGGGCCATTCACATCCTAGGGCCTCCATTTCCTTAAGTGGAAAATGAGGAGGTTGGGCAAAACAAGTCCCCAGGTGCGTGGTAGTTTCAGCTCTTGATTCTTTGACCTGGACTATGAAGAACGGAGCCCCAGTGTGGCCCCCAGAGATTACTGGTGCCTAACATTTTTGGTTGGCTTAGGGAAAGAATCAGTTTTCTAGTGCATTTTTAGGACCAGATCACGATTTCTGGCTGGATTTTTAAACTTAAAACCTTTTTTCCCTAATGTATTATTAGGAAACTTAGTAAATATAAATTAGCAGGAAGAAAATTAAATCATTGGTAATCCTATACAAAGATGAAACAAATGTGAACACGGCATATATGTTTCCAGATTTATAAAGAGTATCTAAACACGGTGAATTCCCATATACATTAGTTTTAAACACATAAATTTGTCCCACACGTGAACATTATGGTGCGATTTGAGTGGGTTTGCATGTGCACAATTTCTTCTGGGAGAAACACTAGGCCAATGCAGGAAACTGTGTGCAGCTGAACTGAGCCTCAGAGAAACGCAGATAATACAGGCACACACACCCCCCTTACGAGGACAATGGGCCGCAGCCCTGGCATCTGTGTTAAACTGTCCTGTTGCAGAAAGCCCTCCTTCCACCTCTTGGCTGTAAGCGGCAACCTGCAACCCTCCCCTTCCCGGACACCCTGGCCCAGCCCATTCCATCCCTATCTTTAATTTTTCCCTCTTCTCTCTCAGCCTATTTTGCATTATTCTTCTCTGTTTTCTGTTATTTTCATCTCCTTATTTCACCTTTCTCTCACTCTTTTTCTCTCTATTGTTTTTGCCTCTCCCACAGCGGGTGGTGGGTGTGAACCTAGTGGGCAGCCTGGCAGACACCTGCTTTGTCAACAAACTGCAGGTCTCTTTCAGAGTAAAGCATCATATTTATAAAATGCACGTTTAACTTGTGTAAAACTGTGCTGTTGCTTTCTATTTCTTTTTTTTTAGTGTGTTACTGACAAAACATTTTTAAGTGTTGCATTTCAAATCCATTTTCCCATAGGTCTTGTAGATTGTATTGCCTGATTTTGCCTAGTGCTGTGAGAAATAATATTTAGCAAATAAATAATGATTAATAACTAAATAATAGTTAGACAATAAAAGAACAGTTAAACAATAATTTATTTAAATATTCATTTAACTAATTGTTTAATTAAATGATAAATTATTAATTGTATTCTATTTTAACCTGGAGTACATGCCCTGCTAATATTCTGTGAAATGAAATAAAAAGTACTCATAAAGCACTTCTAATTAATACTGAAGTAACAATGAACATCTGGAGGAAAAGCCCTTGAGCACTTGTTTGAGTTTCTAGTTCAATTTCTCAGTTCAAATGTCTAATATAGCAAATATTAATGGATACAAGCTATGTAAACAAAAGCTCTGTGGAGTACTTGATAATTTTTAACAGTGTAAAGAGGTCCTGAGACTGTAATATTTGAGAACACCTGCCAAATCCACTTTCTTATAACTTTTCAATCCTATAGTGACGGTGTTGAATGTCCTTAGTGCAGATTTTTAGAAGTGCAACTTCTGAGTCTACGAATGTGAATATTTTTAAAGGTTTATGTATAAAGTGCCTAATCGCCCCCCAGAAATGTAGTACCAGTTTATAGTCTTACTATTAGCATATAAGGTCATTTAATTTTGGCTCAAGTGGGGATTATCTTAAAGTTATCCCAACTTTTTAGAAATATTTGAAGCTTCTTTTTTCAAAGTTTAAGATGACTTTATTTTTTAAGATTTTATTTATTTACTTTTGGAGAGAGGGAATGGGAGGGAGAAAAAGAGAGAAACATCAATGTGCAAGAGATACATTGATTGGTTGCCTCACACATGCGCCCAACTGGGGACCTGGCCCGCAATTCAGGGATGTGCTCTTACTGGGAATTGAACCTGGGACCTTTCAGTCGGCAGACCAGTGCTCCACTGATCTACACCAGCCAGGGCTAAGATGACCATAATATGTACTTATTGATGAATAAGTAAATTTTTAGCAAGAGATGAAAACTTTTTTCCCTCTTTCTCCTAAGAAGCAAATACTACAAAGGAAACACTACAAATACCTGTAACTTAATAGTTCAGGGCTTTGTAAAAAACAAAGGACATACCTCTAAATAATGTTGTGACCAGAAGTTTTTCTTTCATAAAAATCACAACTTGGAGAAAATATTACCCTGAAAATCCTACTTATGAAGCATACAGGAATGCTCTTCTAGCCCTTCCTGTCTGTCTTCTGGGCTTCCCTTCACTTTAACTCTTCTTTTCCTCTTCTAATGAGACCATTTGAGTCCTTATTCTCAAGGAGGCTTTTCAAACAAGCCTTGGTCTCTCCAGGAACTGACAGGAGTTGGATGAAGCTGAACAGGAGCTACAGCAACAAAGCTAGTTTTCTGTCTCGTTTTTCCTTTCTTTACCTCAACCCAGATTTGGGTTCAACATCTTTTTTCCTCTGATTTCTCTCAGATGTTTTCTGGTGGCTCTTACTGTATACCATGATCTATTAAATTATCTTTTATACTTAAATGGAACAGAAAATATTTCTTAAAAAAATTTTTTTAATGCTTTTATTGATTTTTAAAGGGGTAGGGAGGGAGAAAGACGGAGAGAAAGGAAATTGATGTGTGAGAGAAACATCTATCAGCTGCTTCCTGCATGCCCCCAGCTGGGGACCTGGCCCACAGCCAAGGCCTGTGCCCTGACTGGGAATCAAACTGGTGACCTTTCTCTTCACGGCTGGCACTCCGTCCACTGAGCTACACCAGCCAGGGCAGAAAATATTTCTTAAATCACATCCATCTGAGGATCTCCAGAAATCCTTCAGGTACAGCTTTACTGACCCTCTTGGCGTTCCTGGGCTTACTTAACTTTCAGGTACCTGAAGCAGAGCCATTTATTTCACTGTCAGGAAAACAGACTGAAAACTAAGTTTCACTAGGAATTGATCCGTCCCATAATGGAATACTCTGCAGTTACAAAGAAGAATGAATAGGTTCTCTTTGTGCCAATGTGGAAAGAGTTCTGTGATACATTTTTTGAGTAAAAAAGGTCAAGATTCAAAATAGAAAGGCAAGACAGTATAAATGTATATTTGCATTTGCTTGTTTTTTGCATAAAGTCTAGAGGAAAGCACAAGAAACTAAATACAGTGGTAGTATTTGGGCAGAAGGCAGGGAAGTAGGCAGATGAAAAACAAGGGTAGAAGCAAGAGTTTTCACTTGTGTCTTGTTTATTTTGAGGATGTGAATGTATGCTCTTAATAATAATAATAATAATAAAGATTTATACTTGTGCTCAGGAGGCAGAACCATGGCATAGTAATAGCACTTGAGAGAGCCCACTCCCAGACAGTAAGGAGGCACTTTCTCACAGGTTTTATTTTATTCATAATTCTGGGATTCTTTCCACCATTAATGCGTGTGACAGCCTTGACCTTGGCACTTGGCAGCTCTTCGCAGTTGGAGGGCATCCCTGGTGGGGAGGAAGTGAGTCTTTTCCTCACTCCAGGCAGAGACAGGACCCTCCTCTGCCTTCCTTGCATTCTTCAGCTGTCTGGGTCATGCTGCAACTGGCATGACCTACGGTGGCAGGCAAGGGGAGGCGGCAGCCCTGGGTTCTGGCACTGTCCCCAAGGTGAGCTGTTTTTGACTGCGCATTGCAGAGACAGCTTTGAACAACTGACAGAACCAACCCCTTGCTTTCTTTGTAGGGTAATGAAGGTGCTAATACTGGGGCAGTTGAAAGCGAACTCTGGAGGTTTAATTTAGAGAACATGCTCAGAGGACAATGCTATTAATGATCCTCAGACAGGCCCAAGTTTGTTAATATTCAAAATACCTTAGAAGAGTTCAGCAGCACATGTCTAATTTGAACAGATTTATTCTGTTAATATTTTGGTGTTCCTTCTGCCAGGAATTCAGTGGCATTCCCGTAAGACACGAAGGAGGAGACCATTATGGGTGATAATAAGAAATGTACATTAATTGATATGTTTAACTTCTTGGCTTGAAGATGAAATTCTAAGCCATGAATCCCAGTGGCTTTCCAGCTGTGTACAGGTTAAAGCCCATTTTCCCAGGACTGCTCTGTTTATTCCAGTGCTGTGATGACTAGGGGCTACTCTGAGCTGTGGCTTTGCTGATCACTCATGGTGTTAAGAATCACCTGGATGCTTGCTAAAAATACAGATTCCTGGACTCCACCTAAGCTCTGGAGATCAGCTTTGTAGCAAGTGACTCAGATAATGCTTATCTGGCAGGTTTGGGAGGTACTGCATTTCAGAACCCTGAGAGGAGCAGGATGTCCACCCCCACCCCCATCATTTGTCCTCAGGCTGACTCTCACATCTGGAATGATAAACACCTCTCTCCTTTCTCGGGAGTGAAGAGAGCAAGCGTTCTCCGTGACTGGGATGCCATCAGGTGTCAGGCCTGGGGGAGGACCTTCGTGGTCTTCAGAGGCACAACTAGGGACTCATATTTATAATATTTGAATTTTCTTTCTTTCTTTCTTTCTTTCTTTCTTTCTTTCTTTCTTTCTTTCTTTCTTTCTTTCTTTCTTTCTTTCTTTCTTTTTTTCTCTCTCTCTTTCTTCCTTTCTTCCTTCCTTCCTTCCTTCCTTCCTTCCTTCCTTCCTTCCTTCCTTCCTTCCTTCCTTCCTTTCTTTCTTTCTTTCTTTCTTTCTTTTTCTCTCTCTCTTCCTTCCTTCCTTCCTTCCTTCCTTCCTTCCTTCCTTCCTTCCTTCCTTTCTTTCTTTCTTTCTTTCTTTTTCTCTCTCTCTTTCTTCCTTCCTTCCTTCCTTCCTTCCTTCCTTCCTTCCTTCCTTCCTTTCTTTCTTTCTTTCTTTCTTTCTTTCTTTCTTTCTTTCTTTCTTTCTTTCTTTCTTTTTCTCTCTCTCTTTCTTCCTTTCTTCCTTCCTTCCTTCCTTCCTTCCTTTCTTTCTTCTTTCTTTCTTTCTTTCTTTCTTTCTTTCTTTCTTTCTTTCTTTCTTTCTTTCTTTCTTTCTTTCTTTCTTTCTTTCTTTCTTTCTTTCTTTCTTTCTTTCTCTCTCTCTTTCTTTCTTTCTTTCCTTTCTCTCTTTCTCTCTTTCTTTCCCTCCCGTCCTTCCTTCCTCCCTCCCTCCCTCCCTCCCTCCCTCTCTCCCTTCCTTCCTTCCTTCCTTCCTTCCTTCCTTCCTTCCTTCCTTCCTTCCTTCCTTCTTTCCTTCCTTCTTTCCTTCCTTCTTTCCGACAATAGAAGTTAAATACCTGCTGTTCCATCACAGAGGTTTCTATTTTAAATGCAGAGCTTGGAAATCTGTGGAGCCATATGGAACATTTGGGCTTGTAATGGGTAGAGGCATCAGCTAACAGCTACATAATTCAGTTACCCTTAAAATTTAACAATCAGCCATAACTTATTTCCTCTATGAGCCACATATGGGCCCCTAAAGGGGACATACTAGTCACAGATAGAGTGTGTTTATGTGACACACAGCACAACGTCTCCCACGTAAAAAACATGTTCACCCACTAGTAAAAAAATTTTTTTTAAATTTTTTAATTGATTATGCTGTTACAGTTGTTCTATTCCCCCCTTCATTCCCCTCCACCCTACCCCCCATCCCCACCATTACCCCCCCTTTAGTTTATGACCATGTGTCTCAAGTCCTTTAGATTCTATATTTCCCATGCTATTCTTGCCCCCCATCTATTTTCTATCTACTGTCTATGCTACTTATTTTCTGTACCTTCTCCCCCCTTCTCCCCCTCCCACTCCCCTGTTGCTAACCCTCCTTGAGATCTTCATTTCTATGTTTCCACTCCTGATCTAGCTGTCCTTTTAGTTTGCTTTCGTTTTAGGTGTGGTTGTTAATAACTGTGAGTTTGTTGTCCTTTCACTGTTCATGTTTCTTTAACTTCTTTTTCTTAGATAAGTCCCTTTAACATTTCATATAATAAGGGCTTGGTGATGATGAACTCCTTGAATTTGATCTTATCTGAGAAGCACCTTATCTGTCCTTCCATTCTAAATGAAAGTTTTGCTGGACAGAGCAATCTTGGTTGTAGGTCTTTGGATTTCATGACTTGGAATACCTCTTTCCAGCCCCTTTTTGCCTGTAAGGTCTCTTTTGAGAAATCTGCTGACAGTCTGATGGGGACTCCTTTGTAGGTGACTGTCCCCTTATCTCTTGCTGCTTCTAGGATTCTCTCCTTCATTTTAATTTTGGCTAATGTAATTATGATGTGCCTTGGTGTGTTCCTTCTTGGGTCCAACTTCTTTGGGACTCTCTGAGCTTCCTGGATTTCCTGGAAGTCTATTTCCTTTGCCAGATTGGAGAAATTCTCCTTTATTATTTGTTCAAATAAGTTTTCCACTGGTGGCTGTGCCTTTCCCCCTTCTGGTACCCCTATAATTCGGATGTTGGAGCGTTCTTGCTTCTTGACTCTTTTCTGTTTGGCCATTATTTGCTTTCTTCTGGTCCACTCCATTGATTTGAGTCCCAGTTTCCTTTTCATTGCTATTGGTGTCCTGTGCAATTCCATTAATTTCAATTAGTTTCGCCTTCATATATTTGTCTAATTTGTGGCTATAATCAACCAGTTCTGTGAGGATCCTGATCACCAATGTTTTAAACTGCGTCTGAGAGTTTTGCTGTTTCTTCATCGCTTAGATCTATTGGTTCTGGGGCTTTGAGATCTTCTTGCGACATTTTTGGTCTGTTTGCGCCCTTTAAGTGTGAGAAGCGGTGCCTTGGACTCCCAGGTCGCTGGGTTGTGACGCTGTATGTGGGGGCGTGGTCAGAGCGGGGAAATGGTGACCCCCTCTGCTGTTTCTCACAGCTGGGTGAGGAGCAGGGCCTTAGGTGGTTCCCCTGGGCTGGGCCACTCAGAGTCGCTGAGTTATGATGCTGTATGTGGAGGTGGGGTCAGAGCAGGGAAATGGCGGCTCCCTCCACTGCCTCTTGCTGCGGGGACCTGAATGGCGGCTCCCTCCACTGCCTCTTGCTGCGGGGACCTGCCGGGCCCTGGTCCAACCGCCCACTCCCTCGCCTGTCCACCCGCGCACAAATGTGCGACCACAGTCAACACTCAGCCCCGCTGCCCCGCTGTCTCCCCCCCCCCCCCCCCCACCCGGTCGCTCGCTCGGTCGCTCACTAGGTCCAACCCTGCGCCTGGATTCCTCGCGCCTGGACTCTGCGCGTCTGGACTCCGCGCGCCCGAGTCCGTCTGGCCGAGTCCTCCTGTGCAACCCCGCTTCACCAGCCGCTGGTTTCGCCCCTTACAGGTCAGGCTGAAGAATTTGTTAATGGACTTCCGAAAAGTTCAATTTTCCGTGTTCTGGCTGTGTTTTCTGTTGCTAATATTTAGTTGTCTCTAAACTTGGTTGTGTGAGAAGGCACGGCACATCCACCTGTGCCTCCATCTTTCATAAAAATTCTTAATTGGAAGGTTCTATTTAATAAAGTTTAGACGTTTAAATAGGCCTCCTCTGTTCTAAGGTGGAAGAGGTTGCAAACTAAATGAATCCTCCCATGGGGTTCCCTTAGCAGTAACTTTAAAAATCTCACCCACAAGTGAGTGAACTTTTGACTGCATCAGCAAGTGGGGTTATTTTGACTTAACTGATGAGGAGAATAGATAAGTTTAAATTTTTTTTAAATAAAAAGAATAAAAAGGAATTGGCCAAACAGGTTGTTTGACAAATTTTTGTTTTTGATCTGTCAACATTGTGTCAAATTAATCAAAATGGCTGAAACTTTCATGAGACAAGAAGTAGTTTGAGCTTTACATGCACTGCATTTTCAGCAAACTTCACTCACTACACTGGCAGCAGAACTCTCCTCACCTGTCTCGGTCAAGGGCACTGTGATTGTTCCACTCAGTTTGCTCTTTATACATTCTCATTTTTCATTCTTCAGACTTGACCTTTTCTTAAGTTTTACGTCTCTTTTCATTAAACAGAAAAGCAAAACTTCCTCTTTCAATCCTAGAAGGAAGGAAGGAGGAGAGGAAGGCAGGAAAGAGAAGAGACAAAAGAGAATTCGGCCCAGAATACAAGGGTGGATGCAGGTTCTGTGGATTCTGAGGCTTACTGCCTTCTTTCAGAAAAAGAATGCACAAGTATCTGGCTTCTGCAAATTTTATTCAATCATATGGCCATGTGAAGCCGCGGTAGGATCCTTCCCGTACCTTGGCGGGGGGGCCCTGCTCCTGAAGGATTAAAACTGAAGCTTCATCAGCTTCGCTTAAACCAGCCTCTGCCTGCCTTCACCTTTTTATCTTCTGAATTGGAATCCTACCAATTAATTTTATTTCCTATCCTTAAATATTACACATTTCTGAATAAGGAAAGAAGTAAAGGTATTCCCCTGCCCAGGTAAAAGGTATTTTTAGTTATGTAGAAACCAATTCTGAGATGAGTTTCCTGGGATACTAATGGGCTCCAGGACAAGTCAGCTTCTACCATCCCTCTTTTCTTCCCAGGACTTTGCAATTGGGTGGCATGCTTATTTCTTTTTGGTGGGACAGAAAGAGCCCAGAGCAGGGGCTGGGAGGCCTGGGTTCCCGTCCCAACTTTATAACTACAGAGAAGGCTGGAGGGGCACAAGCCATAGTTGAGCTGCCTAACTAACTCCCCAGAAGGAGAAGCAGAGGCCAGGAGAGAGGTGGCTGCTGACGCCTGGTGTCACAGTTCGTTCCTCGAACAGCAAGGAATCTCAGTCCAGTGCCCTTTCCATGTTGTACTTCTTCTTGCATCACCCTCTAATTCTTCATTCTGGGGAAAAGGACTTCTAATCCGTCTGGTACTTGGTTTCCCCTCTGTACAAGAAAGGGCTAGAACCAGATAATCTATACATTTCTTTCAGTTTTGATGTTTTCCGCTTCTATAGCTGTTTTTCTTTTTTGGCCATCCTGGTAGGCATTCATCTCCTTGATGAACTCTGTCTAGCTCTAGCGCCTGACACATGGTTTCCTGAATGCTTCGAGTGAAACGAAGATTTCACAGTGTAAGACTTCAAGGCGGGGCAGTGAGTGATGGCTTTCACCTTAGCCCATTACTGACCTCTTCAATGTTATTAATTTGCTAGTTGTTAGAGAAGCTCAGGGCCAGAGGCTCCATTTCATTACAGAAATGAAGAAACCGAGGTCCGGAGACCCTCCTAAGGCCACTTCACAAATATTGCTGGCAAAAATATTGGAACTTGGGTCCCCTCATTCTCAGTCTGATGTTTTTCCCACTACATTATTCTCAAACTTTGGAATGCTTTTCCGCAGTTACTACTGACTCATAAGTGCCTAAGTTTAGTTCTGGTAAAACTGCTTCTGGGACACCCAGCTGCATTGTCTAGAGAATAGACTGTACACGTGGTGAGACTTCTGATTGGGATCTACATTGACGTTACTGTTGTTCCTCGAAAGTGAAGTCTCTATAACAATACATATGTTTTTGTAAACTATATATTTTCATAAGCACATGTATATAAAATATATAAATAATTTGTATATTTTAAATAATACATATATTTATAAATGTTTAAAATATGACTTAGCTTATTAACACAGTTTATTCTACTTTCCTCAGATCTGTAATTCTTTCTTATTCAATTTTGCTTTTAGAATGTTCTCCTACCACTAGAAGATTACAAGTAGGTTGTGTACTCCTGTAAAATTATCTTCTTCCCCCTCTTTCTTAAAAGCCAGATTCCATCCTTCGAAACCATCCTCGATAACACGCACATCTTTCTACTTCCCTGCCAGGCTCAGCTTTGGGCGGTGCTTTCAGCTGGGCCCCACTGCCACCCGCTACCTCAACTAATCTTCCAGTCACCCTTTGAAGTAGATATAATTTCTCCCTCCATTTGTTGAGATAAGAATTATGACTTTCCCACAGTTGTACAGATCGCGGGCAGCAAGATCCTGCTTCCAGCTCAGGTTTTCTGAACCAATTTCTAATACATTTTTTACTACCTTCCCACCACCTGCAAGACGAAATGCGAGGAATGCCATTAAAACCTTTGAGTCAACACATGTGGGCAATCAGAGGATGAAGGCATACTTTCTATTAGTGGCAGGAGGGAAAAGCTTAATGCAAAGACATTGTTTGAGTCTGGGCTGAAAAGGCAGGGCAGGATGTTACAGGCAAAGGTGAGGGGTGTACGAGGGTGGGCTAGTGCAGACCCTTGTTGTCATCAGCCACACCAGCACTGTCTTGGTTTGGCAACTGCTGAGTTGTGCGTGTTGATTCATTCATTTATCACTGTGAGGATGAATGGCCCTTGTGCCACGGGCTTCTCTCGTCCTTTTTTTATAAATAAATTAAGCTTCTGTTCCCCCACGTATGCATTTCTCCTTTTTTCACCTTTTGTAGAAAGCGTCTTTCTGGAGCATATATTGTAAAACATACCATGTATTAGTTATACAACTTGAAAGGTAAAATTCCACCATTTAGCAGCTAGTTTCAGTCTACATGTTAAAAACTCATTTAATGGGCAAGAACATTTTCTCCTCATTATCACCTCCTTAAATTGAATAGAATTAGGAGGCCTAGACTTGGCCTTGGGGGGTTTTCCAAGGTGATAATGAGATAGCATTTTGTCTGACTTGTACCTTATTTTAGTTCTTGGTGTATTTTCTTTATTATCTCTACTAGATTTTAAGTCGTTTTAGCAGGAACTGTATTATTTCAGTGTTGAATTTCTCCCTGTGCCAACTTCATTCCCGGCACATAGTAGGTGCTCAGGCAATCAGAGATTCTGAGTGAGATATTCAGAATTTTCCTGATGATAGAATCAAAAGGAGGTTACGAGAATAAGGATTATTTTACCTTGTGGACAGTGGAAGTTCCTAGTTCATATAAGACTTATTTCTATATATTTATAATAGAAACCTTTGTTTTCTAGGGCCAGGAATATTTCTTTTTACTCTACCTGGACACTCCTTAGGGGATCTCCCTGTTAGTCAGAAGGCGAACATACCATTTAAGCAAAAAATGGTGGAGAACTATGAGGATGATTTCATCCAGGTTTGGGTGAAGCCTTAACAAGCACACTGCTGTAGGGACAATACACCATCACTGACCGTACTGACCTACCTCCCCACCCCAGTCTGCCGTATTCTCAGACCCCACCAGACCTTACTGGCAGCTTGTGGTCAACAGAGTCAGATGCAATTCATTTAGCCCTTTTTTGGACTAAATCTAAGATAGAATTATTGATTTTTAAAGTCGTTTACTCTGAGGTTAGTCACATTTCTATTTGGACTACTGGACAGTGTTCAGTTATGTGACTGTGGATGATTTCTTAAAAAAGATTCTACTTATTTTAGAGAGATGGGGGAGGGAGGGAGAAAGAGCAAGAGAGAAACATCAACATGTGGTTGCCTCTAGCACACCCCATACTGGGAATCAGCGTGCAACCCAGGCATGTGCCCTGACTGGGGATCAAACTGGTGATGCTTTGGTTCGCAGGCCTGCACTCAATCCACTGAGCTACACCAGCCAGGGCCTGTGGATGATTTTAGGAGAAGAAAAGATATGGTGTCATTTTCACCATATCTCATTTAAGCCTCCTGACCATGCCATAAGGTAGACAGAGCTGGGATTCGAACCCTGCTGGTTCCAAAGCCCCTCTTCTTTACCCTACAAGATATTGCCTCCCCATGGACACTCAAGGCCCTCAGTGATCTCACTCCCTGCACCACAGCAGTCTCACCTTCCTCCCTTCATACCTCCAGTGTTACCGAGCTGCTCTGAATCCTCGGTATATGCTGTGCTGTATCTGTGCCATACGCAGAATGGTCTGGTTGTATTATTTGTGTTTGGCTGAGATTTGAATACCCTGGACCAAGGATATAATAACATTACAATGATAACAAGGAAAAGAAAGTATAAATTTATTATGTGCCATGCACACTGTATAATAAGATCCTTAATATAGTTGTTTCATTTAATCTTCATAATCATCTCATGCAGTATCAGTGAGAGGACATGTATTCAGGGTCAAGAACTTAATCTCTGGAACTAATTTCTCAGGTTTGAACTCCAGGTTTGCTATACTAGCTGCATGACCTTGGGCAGGTCACTTCCCCAGTCTCTGCCTTAGTTTGCTTTTCTGCCTCATTAGGTTGTAATGAGGATCAAATCAACAGTGTCTGGCACATGGGAAACTAGTTCTATGCAAGAGTTAGCTATTATTAGTGCCCCAATTTAGAGGTAAGGAATTTGGGCTTGAAGAGGTCATATTTACTTGTTCAATGTCACACAATTTACAAATGCTTGCACTGATTTTTAAACCTAGGTCTGTCCACTTCCAAAGACTATATCATTTCCAGTATGCATCACTCTGTTCATTAGGATAAAGACAATGAGCTTATCAGGATGAGGGACTATATCTTAAGTACACTTATAAGAATAAAGTGCAATATTAGGGCATTAAATAGAATGAGTTTTGAGATCACAAGAAAATTGTCCTCAGTTTATATACTTTTTATAGTCTAGCATCACCTCCTGGAATCGTGAAAATCTTAGTCACCTGGGAGCAATTAATGGTTGTAACCATGCAAACCCATAGAGGTTAACCATCATCATTAGAGTGTGCCAATTTTACAGTGTTTAAAGAAGTTACCCTGGGCTGAAAGAAGCTAAGTGCATGTCCCGATGGAATGAAATGCTCTCAAGTGAGAAATGCCTGTGCAGCACACACAAACGAGAAGGGCTTTTGGTGGGAGGCAGATTGCATGAATCAGTCTAGAGCCAAGAGGCCAGCCTGGGACTCGGGGCTGGCTGCGTTTTGGGAGGGCGAAGAGACTGAGGGCAACCGCAGAGGGGGGATCGTAGTCAGGGTAAAGGCAAGAACTTTCACAGCTGGAGGCTGTGTCAATGGCAGTGTCCTTTCTGATCTGGAATATGGCACCACACAGCAAATACCTTAAAAATATGCCTTTTTCCCCCTTTTAACACTCTCTCATAAGACATAATGAATTGTATATGGCCAAAGATTTGTAGTCATCAGTGTTATTATAGATAGGGAAAATTTAGAGATCATCTGTTCTAAAATAGAATGGTAATTTTAGGACTGGTTTTTAAACTCTATGGGTGCAAGGATTCTTTACAGCCTGTTTAAATCTGTGTATTTCTTGCTTAAGACAGTGTCTGTCACATAATAAGAGCTCAATTAATATATGTTAAAGAAATAAATATGATGTTAGTGTGGGGAAAATATCACAAAGGGAAACTAAACTGAAGCTCTTGCTTTGAAAAGAATTTTGACCATAGAAAAGGGAGTGTTAAAAATGCCTTCATGTTAAATGCAGTACCCTAGACTGAATCCTGAAACAGAAAAAGGGCATTCATTAGTCAAGTCATGAAGATCCGGGAGAGTCTTAAATGCATGTTGCTAAGTGAAAGAAGCCAATCTAAAAAAAAGAAACCCTACATACTGTATGATTCTAACTATATGAGATTTGAAAAAGGCAAAACTAAAGAGACAGAAAAGATCAGTAGTTGTTAGGAGTCCTGGGGGATAGTGGGGGGATGAATACATGAAGCCCAGGACTCTTCGGAGCAGTGGAAACAAACACTCTGTATGATCCTGTAGTAATAGATGAGCGTCATTAGGCATCCGCAGAATGTACAACACAGTGAACTTTAGTTCATAGTAATGTGTCATTACTGGCTTATTGTTTTAACAAACACACCTCACTAATGCAAGATGTTAATAATGGGGGAAACTGTGTGTTAAGAATGGAGGGGCAAGGATGGGGTGAGTAAGTAAGACATGTACTACCTGCTCAATTTTTCTGCAAATCTAAAGGTATATCACAAAAGTCTATTATTTATTTTATTTTATTTTTAATTGATTCTAGAGAGGGAGAAGGGAAAGACAAAGAGGGAGAGAAACACTGATATGAGGGAGAAGCATCACTCGGGTGCCTTGGATACCTCCTGCTCTCGCCCTGACCAGGGACTGAACCTTCAACCCAGGCATGTAACCTGCCTGGGACTCAAGCCAGCAATCTTTCCACTTGCAGGACGATGCCCAACCAACTGAGACATGCTGGCCAGGGCTATTAATTATTTGTAAAAGAAGTATATAAATGGAAAAGCTGGCGGAACCTGAATAAAATCTAGATTTTAGTTAATAGTAACATGCCAATGTTAATTTTTTAGTTTTGACAGATGTACCATGGTTACACAAGATGTTAATATTTTGGGAAAATAGGTGAAGAACATATGAGAACTCTCTGCATTATCTTTGTCACTTTTCTGTAAATCTAAAATTAAAAGTTTGTTTAAAATAGAATGCCTCACAGCAAATGACAGTCAGGGCCTCCTGGCTGACAACCCCCCAGGCACTGGTGCTGTCTGCAAGCAGGGCAGGGCCAGGCCCCCCGGGGCTGTTTACGTGGACAGAATAGATGATATAAAGGGAAATCAAATGCTCACAGCCCCCGTTCTAGACCTTAGTGACAACCATGGTGCCAAAGTTCCTAAGAGATGAAGGTAAATTGGTATAAAACAGTAAAGCACAACTCAAAGAACTTATACAAATGCCATCATCTATTTTTGGAAATAAATAGAAATGTCAAAGGAACAAAACTTGCAGTTGTCCTTTCTAAATTTGTCCCATCTTTCTTCTTAGAACATCTTGCTTTCCCCTGTCTTCCCACAATTGAGTGGCTAAGTTAAACCTTGGAGATTCTTCAAGGAACAACACAGAAAGAAGCGAGCTGTGCCTTCTGATCCACCAAAACTAGTCTTT
Source organism: Artibeus jamaicensis (assembly GCF_021234435.1). Lineage (NCBI taxonomy): Eukaryota > Metazoa > Chordata > Mammalia > Chiroptera > Phyllostomidae > Artibeus > Artibeus jamaicensis. The sequence goes on along the minus strand of NW_026522046.1, from coordinate 8,239,323 downwards.
TGAGAGCCAAGAGTAGGTGTTTGTCCATAACCTGGGGTGTGGTCTCATCTTGAATGACCTCCGTGCTGATCTGAATATTCGTTGTTTTCTAACATGCTCTCCAAAGTCACAGGAAGAGCTGCCAAGGCCACCTTGGGCCATTCTATAAGATTTCAAAGACTTTCTCAGCTCTGCTTTGTTATATTTTATCAATGGCTGCCACCTCTGAAATTGATGTCTTAAGGACCTCTTTAAAAACCCATCAACATGTCATTATCTTTCCTTTGAAAAGAATAATAGCTATGGTGAGAAGGCTATAGAGGTGGGGAGGAGCAGTCATTTAGCTTGTGGCCATATAATGTGTTGAGTTTCACACTAGGACTCCTTAGGTTTGGCTCACACCAAACTGGCCCTCATATTGGCTCATGGAAGTTCAAAGAGGAGAATTCTTAATGGGTCACCAGTCTCAAGTTCATATGCTGCACTGTTACCACTTTACTCCTCTGGTTTTTGTCTAGCATCTAGCTCTTCCTTACCTGCCCATATGCTTAATCTGACTCATTGCAGTAGCAAAGGCAGGATACCTATTCTTAGATAGTTTGTTTTATTTGATTGGTCAGTGAGGGTATTGGAGAGCAAAGCACACTATTCGCCCAGTCCCTACCAGCTACTTCATGTCGTGAAAGAGGCAAGGGATCTCCTAGGGTCTCTAAGGGCACTAATCCCATTCATGACCTAATCACCCACCAAAATTCCCACCTCCTAATACCATCACATTGGGATTAGGATTTTAAAATATGAATTTGGGGTGCACGCTCAGACCATAGCAGTCCCACAAGCTACATAGCCGGTCCTGTTTATGTGCACTACTTCAGGAAGAGCAGACAGATTGGACTTCAAATTTGGGCTCAGCTCTTTGCTAGCAGAAAGGTCATGAGCAAATCCTGGCTTAAATCTTTAAGCCTCAGTGTTCTCATCAGTTACATGGGGACACTTCCTTCACTGCACAGAATATTTAAATGAGAAAACATAGTTTAAAGAACTAGCGTAGTGCCAGGTGCACAGTAGATATTTTCTATCCATCTATTCATTATCCATCCATCCATCCATCCATCCATCCATCCATCCATCTGTTCATCTATCCAACCATCTCTCCAGATTTCCAAAAAATTACCTTTGCCTATATGTGCAAGGCAGTATGCTAGGCCCTGTTTGGAGAAACAGTATGCAGAGTTGAAGCAAATGTTCTCAAATAGCTTACAATATAATAGGAGAGATAACACCCCTCCCAAACAACAGAACATAAATATAGTATTACACTGGGAATAGGTTATTATTTGCTGGGAGACAGGGAGGAGGAGAGAGGGGAGTCAACTGTAAAATTTAGGAATGAGAAAGTTATGTTTGTAACTTGGGGTAGCCTGAGTCACAGAGAAAAGTGAACAGAGAGCTTTGACAAGTGTAATCTCATTTTAACAAGCACCTCAGGGAGGGAGAGGGTGATAACAGGGATGAGGGGAGGCCGAGGAAGAAGGCCATGGCGGGAAGTGGCAGTCACAGTTCCAAGGAGCAAGGAAAGAACAAAACTGGATCCAATAATTGGATGGAATAAAAAACTGAACGCTCCCATTGTCAAACCAGCCAGCAGGATTTAAATAATAACAGATTTCTGGTTTTAACCACCACAGCTTTTATCAGGTTAAGCATGAAAGCAGGCTAGCAATGCACATACATGGGGAAACTTACCATCTTGGTTTAATAAATGAGTGTATGTGCTGTGTTGAAACAGTGCAACTTCCTTAATCCAATATCTGATGAAACAGCAAGGATAGAAGAATTAATTTGCCACACACTAATTAAAGAGGGATGTGCGCTGTATATACAGTGAAAGTCTCTGAAATGAATATTTGATAAACAATATCTGGTAAATTAAAAATCTGAAATGTTAAATTAAATGCAAATTAAAAATCTGGAATGTTAAATTAATTAAATACAGAAAACTGCATCAAATAACATTACAGGTCCTGGTTAAATCAAGGAGAAAAAAAAAGCCATGTTACTCAGCATCACGCCTTGCCAGCATGCACTCTTGACTCACCTGTGGGGAATAAATGAGAGAAGCTTCAGCTTTCTCCATGAATTTACATGTCACAGGCACAAACATTAATGGGTACTTTTTACTTGCGAGGCTAAGTGGGGAATAAAATGAACTTCTTTTTCTTTATCATGGAAAAAATGTTAGGAGATTTATTCAAATCATTGGATCTTCTAGCTTGAGATAAGGACAGCCACATTGTTAAATAAAGGGTCCCTGCTCCGGCAGGATGATTCATATTGTGTGGTGGCTGAGTTTAAGTTTGATGTGCAGCAGAAGAGTGAGGTTCAGAATCTTCCCGGAGACCTGCCTATTCCTGTGGCTTTGCTATGGACAAAAGACAGAGATGCCTTGCTTGTCCCATAGGCATGAGCCCCCACTGCCTTGTAAAGAAATCTGCTGGGTGGGGTCAGCCGTATTTTCTTGTGCTTCTTGGCAATGGGAGATGCCTCTACACTGTCACTGCTATCACCTGGCTCTTCACTTGAACACAGGACCAATCCCACTGGGTCTTCTGAATTTGAAATGCTGCTCTTGCCCTTGACTATTGACCTCTTGTGGACAAGGCACTTGTTCTTCCCTTACTCCATTTCTTCACCTGTTGAATGGGGGTCACAATGTTGACAACACAGAGAGCCACCAGCAGGAATAACTAGTCAACTTGAGTGCATCATAATTAACCAGGACTCTGAGGCAGGCGTGTCAAACTCATTTTCACTGAGGTCCATGTCAACCTCGTGGTCGTCTTTAAAAGGCTAAAATCATTTTAGGACTGTACGAATGTAACAACTCCTTAACTGTTGGACCAGTTTTTGCTGACGTAAACAAAGCTGCACTCCTTTTGTTCAGTGTTCCTCAAATGCTTGGTTCTATTTGTTTCTCTGTTTCTAGTGTTTAATACAGTTCCTGGCATGTTTATGAACAAATGACTCAATAAATAAGTCAATAAATTAATTCAAGCAGAATTTCAGATTTATGAACATGTCTACCATAATGATTTTGATTGATAGCAGTGAAATTGAGCTGAATGATGGTATTGTTAGATATATTAAAAGGTACTGAAATCAAAGACTATTGTACTGAAGTTTCTATCTCTGACCTTATTCTATTCAGCACTTAAAAAAACAAAGAAATTTGTGTGAATCATAACAGGTATGCTCAGGAAATTTGCAGAGTATAAAATATAAATAGCTAATATAAGCATGATTGATTCCAGATGCAAAATAATTTTCTTAGTTGGAATAGTGGACAGGGGAAAAATTTCTCTTAGGACAAAGATTTCTGGAGCATCTATAATATCAGGTACCTACCACGTCGCTTCAATACACATGAAAAGATTAATACATACATCCTTGCTCTCAAGGAGCTCATAGGGAAATTTCTGAATTTAGATACAAGTCTTAGACAGAAGTCCATGTTAGGGAATTCCTAGATGGAGAAGATTTCATGGAAAAAAGATTTGGGGGTTATTATGTTTGCTGCCTCAGTAACACCAAAGATGGAAGCAAAAAAGCTACTTTGGCCCAAAATAGTATTTGTAGAACTAATATGTGTATAATCCAGAGTAGTAATACCACTGACTTTGGAGTGTGTCAAATGTGATTTATTCCTGGGCATCCTCTGGGACTGGCGGTTGACATAACCTTAACTGGTACATACTCCAGGTGAAGGGCTCTGAGACGCTCTTTGGAAGATCATTGGAACTGAGTCTTTAAGTAGAGAAGAGGTAGCTGTGGAAGAAAAAGCTTAAGCAAATGGTTGGAAGCTGGAAAATGGTTGGAAGCTGGAAGCTGGTTGGAAGCTGGAAAAGTGAGCTTCTGTTGAGCTTTCCCTCAGTAGCAGAGGACTGGGTAAGGAAGGAGTACAAAAGAGGTTGGACTGACTCTACCCCAGACTCTGGCCTGGTCCCAGTCTCTTTCCCAACACCCTGTGAGCAGCACAAGTCATTGTGGTTGCAGGTGGGAGTCAGCAAACCCAGAGATGGGTGTGATGATGGGGGAACTCAGGAATCAACTCTCAGAAGTCTCATTCACTCACCTGTCTTGTGGTTAATGCTGGCTGTCACCTTGGAACTCAGCTGGCTCTCTTGGCCAGAACATCTCCATGGGGCCTCTCTGCCCGGCTGCTTGCGCTTCCTTACAGCATGCTAGCTAGGTCTCAGGGGTGAATATTCCAAAAGAACCAGGGAGAAGCTGTATCACCTTGTAAGATTACTGTCAGAAGTCACATAGCATCACTTCTTCAGTAGACAGAAGTCCAGATTTAAGGGAATGGAACATAAACCCCTTAAACCCTTTGATGGGAGGAACATCAATATATTGTACTAAGAGCAGGTGGGATAGGAGATAGTGTTGCAACCACTTTCGGAAAACACATTCTACCAGGATATATCTTTTGTAAGGGGATATTGAAACCTTCATGAGAAGCCTGTCAGTAAAAGTAAAGGGTAATATCCTAAATAAGCTTTTATAGGAAGCTTGATGTATAAAATATTCCATCATGGAGATAATCTGTATAAAATATGTGTTAGTATTTAAATTGGTAATTTAAATTAACTTAGGTAGTTTTGAATCATATCAGATTATTTCTTAAACTAACTCAGTACCCTATGAAATTCAATTTTAGGGATAATTTCTATAGAATAAAATAGGGCCATTAGTGAGGGCAGGGGGCAGCCAAGTTAGTATCAGCTGTATTTACAGTTTGTTTTCTAGCACCCAACTGGTCCCAGGCAGTAAGCAGCATGAGCCTATGTTCTCATATTAATACATGTGAGACTAATGTTTAAATTGGGAAGAACCAGCTAATAATTATAATTCAAGGAAAGGTAAAGAATATAGACATGACTTTAGCTAAATACAACTATTTTATATATATACACACAGACACATATGCACATGTATTTGTGTGTGTACATATTCACACATTTGTTTACATACCTTTGTGTGTGTGATGCACACATAATAATTACATTCTAGGTACATAAAATAGAATAGTGAACATGATACAAAGAAGCAAAACCTCAAACGAATGATGATATTCAGTGGAGGTCAAATTAAATGTGATTTAAAGAACGACAACAAGGGTATGATCTGTTTGGTAAGCAGTGTTGTATGAGGACATAAAACAGAAAGATTTGCGGGATTAATGATTCAACCCCCTCTCCGAGTGTGTGCATGTACCCACTCACACACACGTGCACATTCACAAGTAAATGATCATTAACCCTTTGGTATTCTTTTTTCTTTAGTACTAACCCAACTCTACCTTGAGGTTTTCTTCATTCTACTCATGAAGAAAAAATATCTCCATTTATAGAGACTAAACTCGTCCAACCAGACCACAATATGAGATTGGTCTGGAAATAAAGCTGCAGTTCTGTATTCTGTAGTAATTAACAAAGAAACTTCCTATATATCAGTAGCTTTTCCTGCAGGTATAGTCAGTTTCCCACAGCAATAGAAGATATAATTACACTGATGTAAATCACAGAGAGATGCCTAGAAGGGATTGGCTTTTCACCTTCTTTAAGTCATTGAAAGATCTTATCTTTTTTGACAGGTACTGTCAGGCAGAGCAAGGGGCCAGGAGGAAGGGTATTCTGCCCCCTTCACCCTTCCACTAATTTGCTTGGAGGGGAAAAAACAGTATTTATTGCAAACGCTCAAAAGCAGTGTGATAATCCAGGTTTAGCAGAGAATTCTCTGAATATTTTTCTCCCCGACCTTAGTAATTGTCCTTGTGTGCCCCGTCCTCTCTCTCTCTGTCCCTAGGTCTCTCTCATTCTCTCCCTCCCTCCACCCCGTAAAACACTAGCTATTCCTTCAGGCCTCATATTTCCAAAATATTTGTAAGGAAATGTATATATATTTATGCACATTCGTGTATTTTTTCCTTCTTTATAATGAATCCTTGCTGCCAGCTTTTGTGCTTTACATTGTCTGTACAGAAAAGCCAAAACCAGGACAAGCCAGGATTCTGGGAAGGACTTTCTACCTCCACACGGTGTGACTTACTTTCACTGTTGCTTCCTGGTTTGCCGCTTTTGTTCAGGAGACATTTCCTTTGGGATCAAACCACCTAGGCAATAACATGGGTGTCAGGGATTGCGTGAGAGCAAAGCAGCTGCAGTGACTGATGGGAGTTGGTGCTGAGAACCCCAGAAGCAGAAGGAGATGTGGTCTCAGCCGCCCAACTGGAAATGAAAAGATGCCTGAAGTTTGGTCGTTTCTCTTACCTTCCCCCACATTCATTTTATTTTTGTGGCAAAACTTGAAACAAAGCTAGAGTAAAAGTGCTTTTCATTCCGTGGGTGGCGAAGGCTCTGACTCAGGCTCTGCAAACATGACATTGCTTGAACCCCAAGATGAACGCTCCCACAGGATTCCACAGAAACAAAGCCGCCCGCTCTGCTGTGTGGCGTCACCCACCTTGGGAATTCTGGCCGGGCTGGGGAGGTGGCGGCACAGGTGCACGTCTTCTGAGGCACATGAATGGAGTCCGCAGAGTTCAAAGAGGTTTTGAACTTTAGTTCTAGGCTTTCTTGGTTGCATTTAATTTATTTGGATCGTAGGTTTAGGTCTGGACCTACTGAAGTAGGCATTTCCCAAACTCGAATTTTTCTATTATTTTAATAAATCAGTAATAAATTTACTAGGATTTAATAATTCTAACAACATATTAGAAGCATCCTAGTACCCAATACAGGAGCTTGTTAAATAAATTATACTGTGTCCATATAGTGGAATAGCGTGTAGTTATTAAAAAGGTTAAAATGTTAGCATTATTTATGGGTGATGGGACAGCAGGGAATTTAATTCTCTTTTAGTTAATTTAAATTTTAAGATACAGTGAATGTGTGTTACTTTGGTAATGATAATATAATTTAACAATGGAAACATTATATGGTGCTCTTGGAGCCTCCCATGTTCGTGCTTGGCAGGTGGCACCAATTTAGCAAAAACAAAACAAAACAAAACAAAACAAAAAATTGTGCCATGGATGTAGAAGGTTCAAATGATAGGAAGCACCCAGAAATCCCTTTAGAAAGCCATAGCCTTTCCCCCTAGTGTGTTGGGAGTTGGCAGCCATGCTCATCCTGGCCCCCAGCCCACACCAGGGCAATAAGTGCACTGTTGGGATACCCACATATGTCTGTAGATGTGAGGTTCATCGGCCAATGCGAAACAGACTTTACCACAGAAAGGAAATGTTTTTGCCAAGTATTTGTTCTGACTTTAATGCAAAAATTCTAGCCCCCAAATTTGAGGTTCTGTAGGGCAGTGTTCCCAGTCAACATACCAACATTTTAGTGTGTACAGACATTCTCGGTTTGCTCACAAACTTTGCCAATGCTTCACCCTACAGACTTGCAGTAGATGAATGCAAGTCTGTATCTAGTGGCCATGGTATCTGCCACAACAGTTGGGCGGCAGATATCACAGGTGAACAGCAATGATTTAGATGAGCTGTAGATCCATAAATGCAGGATCCCCTAGTGTTCATAGGCCAAGTGATCACTCGGCTGATATCTTTGGTCTTTTCATTATTATACTTAGTCAGCCAGGCCTTTGGCCTCACCAGAGTGAGAGGCAGGCTGTGATTTACTCACCGCCCACTGCGGGCCAGGCTTTCCACACACCTTGTCTCATCTCCACATGAACTCTGCAAGGTAAGCATGAGGAAACTGAGACTCAGAGAGCTTAAGTCATTATGTCTGGAATTTATAGTGCTTGAGAACCCATAACTGAGGGAAAAATCTCATGTTTATTCACTCATCAATACATGATTTCATTATAAACACAATTTCACAGACTTACTTCATTAGTAATTTTCAAGTATCTATTCAAATCTACTTACTAGTCTATATTATTCCGTCCTTAAGCTGACCCTTACATCTCTTCCTTCTTCCTCATTCCTTTCATCTATTCCATTTCTTTTCCCCCATAGCTTTTAAACAAAGAGAAACAACATTTAAATTTAAGTAAAAGTAGCAGGTGATTTCTTTCCTTGCTCTCTACTCTGCAACATACCAAAGGTATCTTTCGCTCTTTTAAAAAAGTTCCGTAGCTATATAGCTTTTCTCTGTCAGCCCAGGCTATCATATCAAATTTTCACTTTACTATAGAGAGAAGGGGAAGGAGGAAACTAATATTTATTGATACTCTCTATTAAAAAAAACTTCTTTAATTAAGCAAGATTTTAAAACAAATGCCAGTAGAATAGTATAATGAGCACCCCTTTGCCATCACCACTCAGCTCAGCTCATGGACACCTATTTAATCAAACCCCCATCCTCCCTCCTGTACCATTTGGAAGCACATCCCAGGGGCCATGTCATTACACCCACAAACAGGTAAGCATGTATCACTACAAATAAAGACTTGTAACGAAGTCACAAAATACTATTATCATGTTCTAAAAAATTAACAAATCTTTAATACCATCAAATATGTAGTCAGTATTAAATTTATAATTGCCTCACAAATTTCTCATTGTTTTTATAGTTTATTTAAATCAGTGCCCAGATAAAGGTCACACATCACAATTTGTTGATATGTTTTTTAAGTTTCTTTTAGTTTATAGGTCTCTCTCTCTCTCCCTTTTCTCCTTTCTCTCCCCCCTCCCTCTCTCTCCATGTGATGTGAATTATTTGTTGCAAAACCATGTAGCCTGTAGAATTTTCCATAGTCTGGGTTTTGTGGATTTTATCCCTGTAGTATACTTAGCATATTTCTCTATCTCCCGCCTGTATTTCTTATAAACTGGTATTTGAATCTAGAGGCTTGAGCAAATTCAGATATTTTTCGGGAGGAGCAAGGTTTTCACAGGAGGGATTGGAGTCTTTCATCAGAAACACATATTGACAGCCTCTATCTTTTCATGAGGTTAGCAGTTGTTAACAATCTTTGCCTAGGCCCATTAATTCATTAGTGGCTTTGAAATGGTGATGCTCCAATACTATCAAATCTTCTTCTTTATTATATTGCTATTGTGTAAGGTATATACATTCATTAGCCAGAACACTTCTATCAAGAGAAACTCATTCTCATCTACTGTTTATTAAAGTGCTACTGTATGCTGGGCATTTTCATGTTTCATAAGTCAAATTATTAAAATTCACCCACCATTTTCCCATAATATTAATTCTTAGGCATTTTGGTTGAAGTAATTCCTCTTCTCTTCCATCCTTCTTTTCTCCATTCCCCTTTCCACCTCCTTCAAGTCTTCTCCTTTTCCCCTTTGGATTTGTTTCTGGAAGGACCACAGTCACATTGGTGGTCGCAGGGAGTTCATGAAGAGTTGGAGGTTCTGAGTGTTTGGCAATTAAATTTGAATGATGTTTTCTTTTGCTTATTCAAGAAAATGGAGTCTTTTCCTAGAAGCTCTGGCCAGGTGCAACTCCGGTTACTGGAGGCCCCTGATCTGGCCAGGATTCCCTGAGATTTGGAGGGTGAAGCTCATTCTGAAATTTATGTGTCCAATTTTACCTTTTCAGGGGTGACTTATTATTGCTTTCAGCCAATTCATGAAGTTTATGAGTAGATAAGTAAGCTGGTTGTTTTGAGTTTGGATAAATATTTTTACTGATATCTGTATGATAGAAGATGCTATCCAAAACTAAATCAAAGAATGTTACTACTTCCCAAAAAATTGCTTTTGGTCCACAGAATTTGGGGTACTTGAAAAAAAATCCATGCCCGCGGGGGGCTCAGCCTTTCTTGAGTAAATGTTATGATAGGGTGGGAGTTTTTTAGTTTAGTGATCTTTCAGAAACTGCCAGGACACCTTAAAGGCTGGGTTGGGTTAAAGCGCTGTGCCCAAAGGACCTGACCAGACCAGACCAGGCTGGAGTAATCAGTCTGACTGAGGCAAACTCAACTCGGCACGTCAGGGAAAGAACACTGGGGTGAGGGTGAGGAGGCAGACTCGGTCCAAGCCTTGGCCCAGTCGGTCATTGTCTAAGAGGACCTCTACACAGGACTGGGATCTCTCTGGGCCCCTTCTCTCCACTTGTCAAGTGGCGATGGATGCGCCCTTGCCCCCTCTGCAGGGTTGTTGTGAAAATCAAGTAAGATAATGCCAGTGTTTTGGTAGCCTCAAGTCCCTGTTCAAATTTGTGAAAAACAGCATAGTTAGAAAAAAATATTTTCTTCACATTTTATTTTTATTTTTGCATATTATTTCTGGTTATATACATATCAAATTCTCACAGACTTGAAGTCCTGCTAGGGTACCATTTTAGAGTTTGTATTTTTGGTTTAACATTTTATTATTACTATGTTTCTGATTGCTACATCATCTTTATAACAATTATTTATTTGTTATTACCATGGTCAAACATTAAGTGATTTCACTTCTACATGTGAAATGTGAAATTGCCACAAATATTTTCATGCACGAATTATTTCCTTAGGATAAATTCCCAGCAGTGTGATGACTGGGTGAAAATATATGGGCATTTTTATGACTCTTAATAGATTTTGCCATATTGCTCTCCAAAGGCTAGTAACAATGAAACTGACACCAGCAATGAATGTGTGTCAGTTAAAGTGATTATTTGAAATCAACTATTCACCAGCCATATGTGAAGGCATGTCCCAGGGTCCCTGTCCGCCGGAACCCTCCATTTCTGACTTGTTCGTTCACAAGGAATAAATAAATGAAACAAGGACACTGTGTCCGATGAATAAATGAAGGGTTCTATTAGTTAAAATTCTAGAAAGCCAGCGGGTTGTTGTCGGTAATGCTTGCTTGCTTACTTGATTTTACAGATTTAGTGACATTTTTGCCATACAGAGAACCAGTACATACTGCATTATCCGAAGCTTTTATGAAAAACATACATAGAAGTAGTATTTTTTTCTCATGCTAATTTTCAGGAACTTATCTTTTTATACAAGTCAAGGTCTTTTTTGTTTTGTTTTATTTGAGGATTGTGTGTTAGTGAGGTTAGTGTCAAAAGCATGACTGAACTCGAGTAGGTATTAATACATATAATTTCAAACTATGGAATTATAATAATATCCATCATTTGTGCATGTAGATCTTTTCACTTGAAAAACTCTTTCATGTGTTTTTCTTGTTTGATCCCTACAACTGTGCCATGGGATGGGCTGGAATGCCATTATCATTTTCATTTGACTGATGGGGAGACCGAGGTACAAGGAGACTTGTCTAAGATCGGACCATTTCTCAGAGCTGCCGCCTCTCCTCTCTCAGCTTCCGGCTCTTGTCACCACCAGATTGCATGGTTTTTAAAAATACTCTTTTATGCCCATACTGTGCTTCCTACTTAGCATTTTAAAACATACAGTTGTATAGAACTAGCTTGTCTTTTAAAAATACTCTTTTGAAGAACGGTGTTGGCTTATTACTACTATTTTTTTGCAACAGTTATGGGATGAAAGGAATTTCTAATGACATGGCAACAGCTGTCAGGGCTCAGTGTCTCGGGCAACTCTCACCGTTTCAATCCCCATTGAGACTCTGGAAAAGGTGCCATCACTCACCATGTAACAGGGGAGGGAACTGCAGTTCAGAGAAGTAAAGACCTTTCCAGTTTCATAGAGCCGGCAGGTGACAGAGTGAGGACTTGAACGCAATTTGAATCAGTCTATCCCAAGTCTATCCCAATTTGAATCAAATGACCTTCATGTTTGTGCACAGCTTTCCTCAATTGTCACTTTTGAAATAATCGATGTAACAAAATTTAATTTTGCTCTTATTATAGAAGAAACACATGTCCCACCAAAGAGCACTTGAAACTATAAAAAATTACACTTAAACAATGCCAGACTACACTTCTTCATGCAGAGAACCTAATGTAAGGTAGTGGAAAGGCTCATATTTAATCCCAGAGATGAAAGCATGGAGTTTGAGCCTCCAGTCAGCGCGTATTTTGCCTTCCCCTACCCCCCAAAAAACACCCCCACCTCTGCCCCAGTCTAGCTTTCTGCAAAGCTTAAAGGTTTAACTCAGTTAAATCCCACCAACCTGGTTTATGTACTCTCTAGTTTCCGGTCTTGTGCTTATTTTGTTTGTTCACTTGGGGAGAAAGCAAACACGACAAAAAGAAATCAAGCCCTGACTTGGAACAGTAGCTAATAGAGCATCTTAAATCAACACAGCCAATGTAACTTGTACTGATTCAAGTAATAATTTTTGTCTCTAGCATTTCACATTGTCTGCACTACCCAAACTTCCTGATACTTAGCCGAGGAACAATGGGAGGCCCACATGTTTATTAGTATAGCACTCTAGTTTGGTTTATGAAAAGACGCAATTGACAGTCCTGTCTCCGAGACCTCCAGCGTCACACCCTTTCTTTTGACTACATTAAAGTGGCAGCAGAAAGCATTTCTTGAGACACAATAGAGCAACTTAGCAGCCACCCCAGAGTTGGAGTTGGTATTAGGTTACCATTCTGCATTTTTTTTCATACCATACCCGTTTACAGGAAAGTTGGGACAAGGTCAGGGAAAGTGCGCAGTTGTTATCAGCTTTGCTGAGGCCACACCTGAATGAAAAGCTAGGTGCTGAAACAAGATGGAACTTGAGTGCTATTTGGAACTTAGAACAGCAAACGTCACTGTAGAAATGAGGCTGCCTCATAGTAGAGTTGTTTTAAACGGGCCCAAAGCGCAGCCTCAGCGATCAATTTCGATTTGGCTGGCATTCCTCATGGGTCTGTTGTGTTTCAGGGTCCAGGATGGGCCTGGAGAGCTCAGACTGGCCACAGCTGAGTGTCCTAGCGGCTAACAGCTCAGGTCCTAGCTGCACATACTCTCCCAGAATTGTATTTATCACACTGATTGTTCACATCTTAAACAGATTTGCTCCTGTTCTCAGAAACAAATTCCACATAGCAAAAGCTTGATAGAGCATAATTAACCTATATCCTGGTCTGTCCCCTAACCCTGGTGATACACAGATCTTCTTTAATGTTTTGCGCAGATTCTAGCTGCTGGCATGCTGACTCTCTTAATGAAATTCATATCTGGTCTGAGAAGCTGTCATTAGACGAAAATTATTACTGAGCCTGCAAGCAACTCTCAGATGATTTTGAGAACCTCCAGAATTAATTATGCAAGCTACATTGGGTCAATCTGTTTCTTCTCATTTTAATTAAATTGAATTTACTAAACATTCATTGCATTCCTACTGTGTGCCAAATACTGTGGTTACAAAAATGAATGGGACATGGTTTATGCCCTAAAGAGTTCCTGATCTTGCAAGTTTGAAGTCTATCATTCTCTCTTGCTTGCCTTGCAGCTGTATTCTACTCCTCCACCCTCCTTTTTTTTTTTTTTTTTTTTTTTGTTGGGGGGCTGCTGTTTCTTTTCTTTCCACCATATGTGGGTGGGTTTTCTTTAATCCACAGTGTGTAAACTGTCCTCAGCCCTGTTCTTACTGCCGTCCTGGTCTCCCTAATTTTAGAGCTGCAGCACCTTCGGGGAGATGGGCCTATGCATCTAGATTTGAAACAGAAGCTAGTTGTCATAATCCCAGAAGTGGTACAAAAGGGTAGTAGTGAATAATGGATTTGTCAGGGGGAAAAATAGTTAGGCTGTGTTTTTCTGAGTTATGGGAATAAAAGTGGTTGTGATTTTCATTCCCCTGAAGTATTTGCAGGGAAGGAAGAACACATGCAGAAGCCTCCAGTTTTTTCATTCCTGGCCCCGTTTGTAAGATTCCCCCAGTCATCACAGAGGATTTGCTGGCCTGGATAAGGATGGCTGTTCAGAAGTTTTAATTGAAAATTTGGCTTGAAGTTTTCAGTTTAGACCCACAGATGAGAATCTACATTTTGAGGTACATTTCAAAATGAACAATTTGCCTTGAAAACAGGCATATTTTCCAGCTTCCTATGACTAATGGCACATGAAGGGAGTCTAGTAATTACCTCATTAGTTTGCCATTACTAAGAAATCATTTTCAGAGTCTATGAGATGTGGTTTGCAATAGCTTCAGTGGTTCTGCACCAACAAGCTAGACTTCGGAGGCCTGCATTTGAGGACAAAGGCCCAATTTTCATTGATAGAGCAATGGGGAATTCCTCTAACTGGGGGATAAAACTTGGTTTAACTAATTTTCTTTGTATTTTGTTTACAATCCAACCCTTGGGCCAGGTTCAGGAAAAACTTTTCTGGAGGATTTGTAAACTTTTCACAAATCTCAGGCCCTACTCAACTTCATATACGTGCTTTGATTCCATTCTGAGTTTGAGAATTGGATGCATCATAAGTCTTTTGTAAATTTTTTTTTGCAGCTTATAATACTGTAAACCATGATTCCAAAAAGACTGGGCTCTCTCTTTAAAAATTTTTTTTTAATAAGCTAAAGGGAAATGAACAATAAGTAGCATTTATACATTTGAAAATAATTCCTGGGGTAGTTGAAATTTTTCATAAGAGAAACTCGAGTGACCCAATGTAACGAGTAAGCCATAGAGGATTTTTTTTCTATCTAGGGTTAGCTTTGAGAAGATTAGCTACAGGTTAATAGTTGTTGAAGCTGAGTGATGGATATTTGAGAGTTTCTAATCTCTCTGATTTTTTTAATGTTTGAAATTTCCTATAATAAAACTTAAATATCAAATTTCAAAAAAGAAGAAACTGAAAAAATATATTTAAAAATTAGTAAGGAAGAGAGAGGAAGAGGAAGAGCAGGAGACCTGAGAGAGAGAAAAAAGTTAACCCTTTGCAAATATGTGGTAAAAATACCAAATCTCTGCAGCCACTGGTTAAGTCAGTGAAAGTGACAGTAATAATGGTCCCTTATTGCCTACTTAATATGTACTAGGACCTTATGAATGTTACCACATTTAACCTTCATAACCACACTTTGACATAACTAGTGTCGAGACCTAACATTTAAAAATGTAAGCAGGGGGGCTTACACAGTTTGTGTGACTTGCCTCGGGACACACATCAATAAATGGCAGGTTATCTGCAGCCAGAGCCCAGGCCCCAAAGTGCGGCTATGTTATCATTACCTCCTAAAGGGTGAAGAAGCTTGGATGAAAAATAACTCTTTCTTTAGAGTTGTGAGACCTCTTTCCACCTAAGTGCCATGGAAACACTTTGGGGTTAGACTTTCCTTGCCTTGAATCCTGCCTCCATAGCTTACAGCTGTGTGACCTCAGGCAAGTCTGAGTGTCTCTGGGCCCTAGTTCTCTCATCCGTAAAACAGAGTGCAGAGTAGGCATAGGAGCACACAGTAGGAACTGAACAGAGGACAGCTATCTTTTTCTGTCTGGCACTGTTCCATTGAGCATACATACTGTTCCAGTTTTCATGATGGAAGAAACCATATTAGATGGACTTCAGAACAGTTTTTAGCCATGAAAAGAGGCTTAAAAACTGAACTCACCTTCATATAAATAGAATATGGAGTCTAGGCTGCCTTGAGATTTAGTTCATTAGCCTGACCTCTAAACTATTTTATTTTTTACACATATACACAAAGGTATTTTTATAATTGCTTGTGATGCAATGGTGAATCATCTTATTAGTACTGAATCATCATTCTAGTACTGGGAGAAAGATGAACAAGGACCCGTCAGGGCTGATCCCAGATTCCATAGAAGTGTGGAAGTCCTTTTCATTTGTTTGATTATTTTCCCATTCTTTCTAAGAGCCAGAGACAGTGTCGGGAACATAATGGTATAGTTAAGGTTACTTACTCAGAGGCTGAGTCTGTTTAGACCTACTGTTCCAATAGATTTAAAAAAAACACAAAATTGGTTAACTCAGTAAATAATTAGATTAGCCACACAGGTTGTTTAAAAGATATAACTAATTTAATTAAGGCAATGACTCAACCCCTAGCAACCAGACCAAGGAAAGTAAAATTAACTTAATATTCTTAAATGTGTAGTGCCACATGCTGAATTGATAAAAACATGAAGAGGAAGAGCATATGAAACACAGAGATGAGAGTTTCTAAGTGCACCATGCATGTCTCACAGCATCATGATTCCCTCCTGACTTTTCCTCCTCCGGCACTGTCCCCTGGCCCTGTCCCTGGGCCCCGGTAGGACTGTGTGACGTGACTACAAGCTCTTGAATATCCGACTCCACAGAGGTTTTCTTCAAACCTTCTTGGAGGCATAAAAGAACTTATTGCTGTGAAACAAACATTTTCATACACTTTTGTTAGACAGGCTTTCTTCCCATATAAAGGAAGCAATATTTATTTTCAAGTGCTACAGTTAATTTTAACACCGAAAGCTGGCTTGCCATAACATGGACATGGTGGCCTATGGTACTAGATCAAGTACTTAATTTTAAGTTTGGGTCATCCCAAGTAAAGAAGCTGGGGAAAGAATTTTTTTGATTTTCTTTTTTGTTGTTGTTTATAGGAAGGTTTTCTTATTCTAAATCATTTATATTATAAAACAGCTTCTTTTTCTTTTTTTATTGTTGTTCAAGTGCAGTTGTGTCCATTTTCCCTCCACCACTCCCCACCCACCCCCTCCTCTTACCTTCAATCCTGCCCCCTTTTGGCTTTGTCCACGGGTATTTTATACATGTTCCTTGACCACCCTTCCCCTTCTTTCCCCAGTTGTCCTCCTCCCCTGCCCTTTCCCCTACTGTCAGTTGTTCTTTATTTACAGCTGTACTCTTAGACATTGACAGGGTCATGAAGGAGACAAAAATAAAGAATTATCAAGTAAAAGCACATGGCACCTCAAATATCATTCAGTGGTTTTAAAAGTTTAATCTTTCCGAGAAGGGAGCCTTTTAGCTACTTTGCAGAAACCACTCCAGTCTGCAAATTAACTACCTGATGTGTTTCCTCTTTGCAGCATGATTTAGAAGTTCCTCACTGGCGTGAATTCCCTTTAACATCATGGCTGTTATGTCTGAATGATTACTTTAGATTTGGGCCCAACACAGATTTCTGAATGGGCAAATTCTAGATAATGGGTGAAAAGTTTTGGTGTTTGTGTGTAAGGTGGGGGTGGGGGAAGCGAAACCTCGTGAGTTCAGATGCTAGTGCTTATTTTATTTCTGGCCTCCACTTGGTGAGACTTCCACAGAGTACAAGGGAACTACTTGTGGAGGCTGACCGTTGTTACATGGATAAGTGAGTCTGACATGTGCAAAATCCTGAGAATTATTTTGAAAATCTGTTTTCAGAATAAACAACCCTTAGTCAGCTGCCCTTCCAATACAGGTGGTCTCACAGGCAGCTTTTTCTCTGCGAACAAATGCACAAGTAGAGGAATCTGACTGTTCCATTAGTGAATAAGCTGCTTTTGCAGAAAAACGCAAACTGGATTAAGGCTGGATTTTCTAAGAAAAAGGATAGGATCTAAGACCCGAAGATTGGTATTTGGTTTTAACATACACAATACCTTTTAGCTATTGGTCCAGTAGTTGGCAATAGACCTGGAAAGGAAGTCTAGGCAACCCTCATCCACTTGAGGAGAAGCCCTGAAACCAGCACCCTGGGAGCTAGGGTGGGATGGAGAATTAAATATTGGGCTAGGCCAGCTCAGGAAAGAATCGTGCAAAAGGGAAAGTTTGATTTTCAGGTGCACTCCCACCCCCAACCCAGGCATCCAGGAACTTCCAGCGGGGGTTCTGTCATTTCCTACCTGAGCCTAGATTGCTTGGCTGGGATTCACATTTCAAAAAGAAATGAGAAAATACTAAAGCAGACAACAAAAGCCAGCAATTGACATATTTATTTGTGATTAAAAGTTAGTAGATACTAATTATAGAAAATTTGGGATACTCAGTAAAAAATAAAGACAATGAGTTGCCCTTTATCTATCATTCATAAATAATGACTTACTAGTTTTTCTGACAATTTTATTTCTATTATATACCACAGACATTTTGGTTAGGAAGAGGAGTACCACGGTTGACCCTTAAGATTATTTTTTACCTTTCTCCCCATCAAGATTTATTTGTTCTACACCTCACTCTTTTAGGATCTTGTTGAATGCCAGAGGTCCAGTCAGTTCTGTTATAACATGATATATGCACTCCTCAGAATATTCATGGTCTGCATGATTACACAGTAAAGACCATAGTGCTTGTGGGAAAATGAGATTAAAGAGACAATACTTAAAAACCTTCTCAGTGACACATACAAAGATAAGAACCTAATAAAAATGGTAGCACAGTTGTATCAACATCAAATGGTTATGAGATATGTATATTCTTCAATAAATATGGTAATTTATCTTGAAAAAGAGCTGATGTTTACTTGTAGAAGTGGGCACAGGAAGGCTTACCTGTTAGGAATTACTGTGAAGAGCTAGAAGGAGGATCATCTGAAATTAATGGGAAATTGTACGACTGGATTTGGATGGGTGTACTTCACTGTCCTCACTTTGGTACTGGCACCAAAGATCATAGCTGAGTGATCATTCACAGCCTTAAATCTTAGAGCATGGTTTTCTGCCTTTGACATGTTGCTGTTTAAAGCATTTCTTTAGAATAAATGTTTCGTCAAAATTAAAAGTTTGGCCTAATTTATAGCCTTCTTTAATTAACTTTCGTATCATAGCTAGAAATTAATTTATAACTTTCTCATTAACTTGCAGCTTCATTGGATAGCCTTGAACACTGCAGTGATGTTAGAAGAAACTAAAGCAGCCATTATTGGCATAGAAATGAACCACCTTTACAGGGTTTGGTGATTTCTGTTTGAGGTCTTCCCATACAGATGGTGCTTTCCTTTATGCATACCCTGCTTGGCATTTTGAACCAGGACGGTTAGACAGGTTTGTGATGCTGAGTGAGTGTTTCTCTAGAAAAGTTCACAAGTGTGAAAGAACAGCAAAACATATCCTTGTTGGATAACATGTGTGAAAGAACAGCAAAACATATCCTTGTTGGATAACATGGTGAATTGAGGTAGCTAGTAGTTTAAAATGTGTGTGTGTGTGTGTGTGAGTTTTATGCATTCCTTCCTTTGTTGGTTCAGCTGGATACACTTTTCTCTGTTCATCTAGTATTTCCTGCAGACAAAATTGTACATAAGCAATTGTTAAATCTGAGTTGTACTCCAATTGTTCCCTAATATAGCAATGGTGTTAGAATAAATTAGTGTTTGCTAAACAAGTGCTATAGTAAAATTAACTATAGTCTGACAAACATTCATAACAAGGCATTCATTGTAAGTAATAGGAACCTTGCATTTTTATTACAATTTTGAAATTCATAAATTTCTGAAGATTTTTTGTTTTGTTTCGTATCTCAGCTTACGTAAAGCTTGATCCAACTTAAGTTCAGTGTCACTACCTGGCTTAGGATCTTTATTTGTTTCACTTAGTGGGCATATGTGCACATTTTGCTGCAGAAATATTTTTGCATTTGATAATTAGATGCTGTCTGAGGCCTCATTGGAGATTTAAATAATATATGGTGTAAGCAGTCTTCTAATATTACCCAAGTTCTGAATTCTGAAACATACTGCCCCAAAGGTTTTGGATAAAGACTGGATCTGTAAGGGCCAAAAATATTATTTTGACTCATTTTTATTTATAATCTTTTAAAAAGATTTTATTTACTTACTTTTAGAGACAGGGGAAGAGAGGGAGGGAGAGAGACATTGACTGGTTGCCGCACACACGTCCCCAGCTGGGGGGGGGACCTGACCCACAACCTAGGCATGTGTCCTGAACAGGAATCCAACCAGCAACCTTCTGGTTCACAAGTCAATGCTCAATCCACTAAGCCACACCAGCCAGAGCACATATTAACAGGATTCCATTCCAGGGTTCCATTTTAACAGGAATCCTCAGTGCTGTAGCATTTAGGGGTGATGCAGGCGGGCAGCCAGGTGGAGAGAATGGAGAATGATGTCACTGACCACTTACTTCTTCCCCTAGTGAAGTCATCTTCTTTGGCTCCAGGATTCCATAGTCTAATCCTTTTCTTTCCACTCTAGCTGCTCTTTCTTACATTTCACTGTCATTCTTCTCCCCTGCCCATCCACATACAGCAGAAGGTACAGCAGGAATAGGAGTTAGGCATCATTTAATAGCCAGTTGACCTTGCAGGTCTAAGTTTTTTCATGTGAAGTAAAGATAATAATAGCCAAATCAGTGTTTGGCTGTAATAACTAAATCAGTGTTTTTCAAATTAGAGTCCACACAGCCCATCTGCATCAGAATCACCCAGCAAAAGCAAACTGTCAAGCTTCAGGTCAGACTTTCTAAATCAGAAACTCACAGCGGGGCGGGCCTGTGTTTTTAACAATTTTTCCCATGATTCAAAATGCATTTTTGAGTTTGGAGGCCATTTTATTATTTCTTAATATCCTTCCCCATATTCACTTCTTAGTTTCATTATCAGTCAATCGCCACTTTATCATATATCACATATCAGCACATAATATCTATTTGTACTCCCGGCTTCAGACTCTTACATACAACTTCTAATTTGAATGTCCCAGGGGAATTACAAAGTCAATGATTTTAAATCAAGACTCATCTTCTCCTTAACATTTCAATGAATGAAACTATAGTCATCTCAGTGTCCTCTGACAAAACTCTGTTTATCTTTGTTCTCTCCCTCTCGACTTCCATACCCTTCCTCCACTGCCAAAATAGCTCTCCAATCTTTCCAGTTTTCTCCTTCCCTGAACCTAGGCCACTATCATCTAGGCAGGCCACTATCTTGCCTTAGACTACTGCAGAAGCATGATCTTCTCCTTTCAGACTAACCTTGTCCCATCTACTCTCCATACTTGAGTCTGACTCATCTTTTTAAAGATTTTATTTATCTATTTTGAGAGAGGCGGGGAGGGAGAGAGAAAAAGAGGGAGAGAAACATCAGTGTGTGGTTGCATCTCAAGTGCCCCCTACTGAGGACCTGGCCTGCTACCCAGGCACGTGCCCTGACTGGGAACCGAATCAGCGACCCTTTGGTTCACAAGCCAATGGCTCGGTGGAGCCATACCTTCCAAGGCTGACTGATCTTTTTAAAATGCAAGTCAGAACATGTCACTCCCTGGATTCAAAACACTTAAGAGCAAACAAGGCCCCACACATCATCATTCAGTAGCGCCCAGACTCCTAAGGCCTGCAAGGCTTTGCTCAGCTCTCCAGTTTCATCTCTATGGGCTGAGTAACCTGTGATGCCTTGTCCCCTTCCACATTTTATTTAGGGCTCTCTGTCAAGTGCTCCTGTGATACCTCATACGACCTCTCAGAGCACTCATCGTACTATATATGCCTCCTATCCTAATTATCCACTTCCCCCAAGATCAGACTTTAAGCTCCAGGATAGCAGGGCCCCGCCTGTCTTGCTTAGTATTGAGCATGCCCTTGGAAAACACTCAATTAATATCTGATGAAGAAATGAATAAATAAGTTAATTTGGCATATGTGGAGGTAAAGGCAGGTGTCAGGCCTTTTACGCTTCTCAAGCAACACTAGTGAGGATGGCTGGCCAATTCGATTAAGTTCAAGACAACTCAATTTAACAAATGTTATTATTGTGTATTTATTATGCTCTATTGGGCATGTCACTAAGTTGGAGAAGACAAGACCTCTGTCCTCAACGATCACTGCCCTAATGAAACCTGTCACTTGCTGGCCTCCTGCTGTTCATAGATGGCTCAGAATCACAATGCCACTGATTCCCCAACTTCAGGAGCTGCTGCTACATTGCCCTTGGAGCCCACCTCAGGTGCTTGACCAAATTATGCCTGAATTTGCCTCATTAGCATGAAAAATAGAACTGTGTAATAACTGGATGCTTTAAGGACTTTCTGATCCCCCATTGCTCTGTGTCCATGGCCCCTGGGAGACAAGCACTTTTTGTAGAGGATTTCATATATAGGAGGACGTACAGCAGGAATAGCAGTGGTTAGGCATCATTTAATAACCAGTTAACCTTGCAGGTCTTGGTTTTTCATATATAAGTAAAGATAATAATAGCCGACTCACAGCTTTTTGTGAGTATTAATGCTATTAACAAAAAAAAATAATGGTTAAGATTTATAGAATGCTTATTTCATGCTGGGCATTATCCCAAGGGCTTTACCTCATTTAATCTTTGCAATAGTCCTAAGCAGTAGATACTAATATAATCTTCATGTTACAGGTGAGGCTAGTGAGGCTTAAGTAACTCTCCCATGATAATGGTGAGTGAGTGGAAGGGTTAGAATTTCATACAAGCAGCCTAGTTCCAGAATCCGTTCCCTCAGTCAATATGCTATATCCTTGGGGTTGAGGTTAATTGAAGATTTGGATAAAACTTCTATTCTGTAATTGAGGAAAAGATAGCAAAATATTTTTAGAAGGGATTTATTTTATTTTACTTTAATTCTAATTCTTAATCCTAGTAGCTGTCTTCAATACAAATATTTTTGCTCTGTTTAATATATCATTATCACTATTCCATGGTACAACTAAAGTAATGTTACATCATGTAAGATTTTTTTGTCTAAGTGTTTGCAAAGAAACAGTGACTATAAAAAACATTACAGTGTGGTCGAAAGGGAAGTATACTAGTTAGTTTGTTGTTTTTAACTACTTTATTCATTTATAATGTATATAGTATCTACTATGGGCTAATGATTTCTAGGTTCTAGAAATTTGGAGACAAAGAGGGAATAGTTAGCGACTGAATGGGGGTAATATCCATTATCCTAAGATATTCCTGCAGCCTTACTTTTACCCGGTGGAACTCAAGCTTTTTTTAAAAAACAATATAGGGTTCCAGTATGATGGGACACATTTAAGGAGATAAGACTTCTGGTCAAGATGGCAGCATAGGCAGACATGGCTCACCTCTTTGCACAATGACATCTAAGTTACAACTAAAATATATAACCATCACTCAGAACTGTCAGATATCAAGTTGAATGGAAGTCTGACAACTATGGAATTAAAAGAAATCACATTCATCCAAAGTGGTAGGAGGGGCACAGATATGGAATAGTCTGGCCCCTCACCCACGTGTGGTGGATAAAAAATTGGGAGGGATATCTCGGGAGTGAGGAGTCCCAGCCAAACACCAGGCCCCCAGCCCAGGGTTCCAGTGCCAGGAAGACAAGTCCTCACAATTTCTGGCTGCAAAAACCACTGGGGATTGAGTCAGTGGAAGAAACTGCTGGAACCCCAATTGGTTCTTCTTAAAGAACCCACATATGGACTCACTTACTGATACCTATTCCCTCTGAGTTCTAGCACCAGGGGAGCAGCCTGAAAGGCACCAGTAGTCTGTAGGGAGAAATTGAAGTGTCTGGCATCAAGGCGATGAGAGGCCATTGTCCTTTTTCTAAATCCTCCCCCCACAGAATTGGCAAGCTGGTGCCATATATGAGACTCCATCAACCTGGCTAATATTGTTTGACTCACCTTGGAGATCCCCAGAGACTCTGCCCCAATCAACTTATAGGCCCACCCAAGGTGTTTTTCCATGTAAATGGCTGGTCTTGGTTCATTCTTCACAACTTCCTAAATCCTCTCAAACAAGCAAAAGCTTGTCTCAGTGAGCCTCAGGCCTGGCACTAGCCGCAACCAGCCTAGATTCAAAGCTTGCCTTTGCCTGGAAATCTCCAAGCCGAGCACAAGTAGCAGTCATCTCAGATTGCTTTATAGCTCAGGCAGGATGGCCATGGACAAAACCTGGGTGGTGCAGGCCAAGATCAACCCCAACCTGTGTTTTGTTGAGGTTGGTCTTAGCCTGCACCACCCAGGAAACCCCAGGGCCAGTGGACCCAGTGGACAGCTATAGACCATAGTGGAGCACCACCATCCTGCCCCTGCACAGCTGATTCTTCATGGAGGGAGGAGGTTGATGGTTAGTTGTCATAGCCAATCCTTGCAGCTGACTGGCCTGGGTAAATCCCTCCCATTGATCTGTCAGTAGCAACCAAGGCTCAACTACAAGAGGAAGCTGTACTCAGACCATGCAAAGGGCGTACCTCAAGTACCCAATTTGGGTGATAGGAAAAGCTGTGGCACTGGACCCTGCAGGATACCTACTGTTTACGCCACACCACCAAGACACAGAGTCAAAACAGCTTTACTAATATATAGAAACAAATACAGAGATGTTGCCCAAAGGAGGAGACAATGACACATGGCCCAAATGAAAGAACAGATCAAAACTCCAGAAAAAGAGCTGAACAAAATGGAGAGAAGCAATCTATCAGATGCAGAGTTCAAAATGCTGGGTATAAGGGTGTTCAAAGAAATTAGTGAGGACCTCAACAGCATTACAAAGATCCAATTAGAAATGAAGAATATACTAACTGAAATGAAGAACAATTTTCAGGAAAAAACAGTAGAGTAGATGAATCCAAGAATCAAATCAATGATATAGAACATAAGGAAACAGAAAGCCAATCAGAAGAATAAGAAAGAAAAACAATAAAAAAATATGAGGATAGTGTAAGCAGCCTCTGGGACAACTTCAGGAGGTCCAATAGTCACATCATAGGGCTGCCAGAAGAATAGAAAAAGCAAGAAGTTGGAAATCTCTTTCTAGGTCAAGAAAAGCAGTGACCTATAGCCAAGATTGCTCTACCCAGCAAAGCTATCATTAAGAATTGAAGGGAAGATAAAGAGCTTCCCAGACAAGATAAAACTAAAGTAGTTCATCATCACCAAACCATTGTTATATGAAATGTTAAAGGGACTTATTTAAGAAAAAGAAGAAAAAAACCCGTGAACAACAAAATGGCAAAAAAAAAAAGCAAATCTATCAACAATTAAATCTAAGAAACAAACTAAACGAACAAGAAGAACAGAGACAGAATCATGCGTACAGAGAGCGTTTTGATAGTTGCTAGATGGGAGGGGGGCGTGGAACAATGGGTCAAGAGGTAAGGGGATTAAGAAGTACAAATAAGTAGTTACAGAATGGCCATGGGGGTGTAAAGTACAGTATAGAAAATGGAGCAGCCAAAGAATTTATATGCATGGCCCATGGACTTAAACAATGGTTGGGGTATTGCCTGAGGAAGTGTGGGGTGCTCTTTAGAAGGGAGACAAAGAGGAAAAATTAGGACAAATGTAATAGCATAATCAATAAAATATAATTAAAAAATAAAAGAGATAAACATTTGGGTCAAAGGTCCAGTCTGTGGGTATATAATTGACTTCACTCTCACTGAATATCAAATAACCGAATTTCCTTAGATATACCTGGCTCAAGATAACTGAAGCTATTTAGGTAGGTATTCATATTGTTCTTTCAAAGAAAGACTGAAGCTCTACCAAAATGTTGCTAGTTGAATGCCTGATCAGGGCACATGCCCAGGATTTGGGTTCGATCCCCAATTGGGGTACACATGGGAGGCAACCAATTGATGCTTCTCTTTTACATTAATGTTTCTCTCTCTCTCTTTCCTTTCTCTCTAAAGCAATGAAAAAATGTCCTCAGGTCATGATAAAAAAACATTGAATATATTAGCAAGAATGTCAGTAAATATACTATAACTTCATAAATTTGTATATATTTATATATTCATGCTCATTAAAGTCTAGATTAAAATATGACTTAATGCAGTAAATAAGCCCATCAGCAAAGAGTACCTTTTGTGAAATAGCTGCAATGTTTGAACAGGTTAAATGCTTTAAAATTTATATTTGGGCTTCAGTCCATTTGAAAACAGATTCTGAAGTATAGTGAAAAGGTTTTAAAAATGTATGTGAAAACACATGTGCATTAAATAAATAAGATTGCAAAGTCAGTTAGATGACATACTAGCATTCAGAGAAGCTGTATTAAAGGAGCATAGGCAATCTATAACTCAGACCACAGAGAGAAATATCTGAGTGTTGTTCCAGGATGAATGGTTTCCCCATAATTCATATGTTGAAGTCCTAACCCCCAGTGCCTCAGAATGTGACTGAATTTGGAGATGGGGCCTTTAAAAAGGCACATAAGTTAAAACAACATCATTAGGTTGGACCTTGATCCAATATGACTACTGTTCTCATTAAGAGGAGATTATGATACAGACATGAACAGAGGAAAGACAATACGAAGACAAAGAGTCATGGCCATCTACAAGCCAAGAAGAAAGGTCTCAGATGAAACCAATCCAGCTGACACCTTGATTTCAGACTTCTAGCCTCCAGAATTGTAAGAAAATAAATTTCTCTTTTTAAAGCGATTCTGCCTTTGTTAGGGCAGCCAGCGCAAACTAATGCAAGTGGTTTTACTGCTTCCCACCCCTTGACACTCTTGCCTTTGTTTTTAAAGATACAACATCTTCTTGATTTGGCATTGAACATGATGTGATTCAGAATAGTTGAAAAGTCCCAAGAGTTTCATCTCTGTATTGCAGTGTTAGCTGAGTCAAGTTTGATGCTAAGAGGCCCTATATACATTTTCAAGTTTGTCTCTGAATGGAAATAAAGAAAAGATGCTCATTATATTAGTAGATTGCAAGAAAGCAGACGGCACAGTCAAACCAAATCATCTTGACTGGTTGAACAAGGAGCTGAGACTGAAGTTGAGAAAAATCTGAAAGACATAAATAGAAATTCTTGAACTTGAATTTAAAAATGTCAATGTCATTAGTGCCAGGCAGGAGAGAAATTGTTAAACAGTGATATGTATCGAATGAAAGCTTATTATGAGTCAACTGAATGAGGAGAATGCCCTGAAATCCAGCATGCTTATAAGCTATCATTTGTGGAATCCTTATTTTCAAGGGAGCCTAGTAAGAAGATGAGCTGCCTTAGTAAGGTAAGCAGTGAGTTTCCCATTGCTGGAGGGTTCCACACAATGTGACTGGGCGGCTACTTCTCAAGGATGTGGCAGTGTCCTTGTTTAAGTTGAAGACACACCAGTGCCTGAGTGTGTCTTCACACTTAAATTCACACTTCCTGTTGCCTGAGAAATTAAAGACGATTTGCTCCCATATAATTCTGAGGTTTTGTGATTGCTATCTTTTAAATATTAGTACTTAGATATTTACAAAAAGTAAATATTAGCACTTAGGAAAACAGAGGGAAGAAAATAGAGATAGCCTTGGAAACCAATGATGTCAGTGTTAACTTGCTTTTAATCTCTACTTATTTACATCTTCCCTTGAAAGAAATAATTTCTTTAAATGATTTTGTTTAAATGGGGATTCAGAAACAGTGGACTTTGGTTTTAGTGAGAGTCTGTCTAGCTCAAGAACTCCAGATATTGATTGAATGTGATTTATTCTGAGGTTAGTATTTTAAATGATGATATGTTCATCTTGCCTTCGCTCTAATGTCTGTTGCTTTTAAGATAACAAACAAATTGATCTGCGTGTATTTACCTGTATAGACTAGTGAAATCTTATGCTGGGAAAAGTCCCCATTTTAATAAGCTTTAAACAAAAATTCCACCTTAGGTGCTAATTAGAATCTAAATTCAGGTGTTAACCTCTTTGACTGAAAGTGCATGTTGAGTAATTGCAGGAAAGGGGCCAATTTCAGGCACAGCAGTAATTACTGAATTAGTAGAAAAAGTTCAAGTAGGGCTTCGGATTTCAGATCATTACTGAGCTTTCTGAGGAACAGCTAATCCTGGAGTGGTTGGGCTTCTCACACCTGTGTGTGTGTCCGTGTGTGTGTGTGTGTGTGTGTGTGTGTGTGTGTGCGTGAGCAGGCATGAGTTTGAAGGGACCCCACTTAAATTTCTAAGAAATAACCACACCAATGACCACAGAATTAGATACCAGTATTTCTTGTTTTTTCGGAGTATGGTTTTAAGGATCTCTGAACTGACCTTTAATGTTTTTCCTCTTTACTTCAAAATTAGGAAAAAAAGAGTATCTGTTTTATCTGACAAAATGGATTCATTCTTAACATTTTGTCTCTTGCATTATTTACTTCCTAATGTCCTGGGAATTAGCCTTTAAAATGCCATCTCTGAAAATTATTTAAGGGAATATTCATCTCTGATATATATGCCACCTTTGGGGTCTCAGTTGCTGCCAAGGGTTGACTAAGCCTTCAAACCTGCTGTAGTGACACTCTCCAGTGATGTAGAAGAGGAAAACGCAGGGGAGACTGCAGTCACTTTGTTTGTTGGTACATGGTGTGATGGTCAGTCACAGTGTCATCTGCCATCTTCAAACAGAATCGAATGCCCCCCAAAAAAAACAAGACCAATAAGAACAAAATCAACCCACATCTTTAGGTTACAAAATAGGTCATGCCCTCCTTCACTAAGTGACAGTTTCTTCACTTCTGAGTGTAATTTCAAGTGTTAGCTCTGATTCAGAAAGTGCTAAATGGTCTGTAGTCTCATAAAAAGCCCTTTGCTTAACCTAAGAATTATGATAGTTATTACCATCTATTCAGTGACTTACCTCAGAAGTATAACTGTGGACGTTTGCAGCACCGAAACTGGTTACGGACATTTTTCAAGAAGCCTTTCAAATTGAGGGCAAAGTAGACACTGTTGTTGAAGCCTACATTATTTTCTGGTGCTTACAAAAAGTGTGTGATTAAAAAACATGCAATAAACTTCATGCCCTAATGCAGAGTTCACAATCAGATAAGTTATAAACATGTGTAAAGTTACATAGTAATACCGAATAGACAGAATAGTATAAAATAAGTCTAGCTGTTTATCAGTGTGAAACTAGGTAAATAAACTATAGAACATCCATGTAAAGTGATACTCTGTATGCACTAAAAAGAATTAAGGAGCTCTGTATGTATTGGTGTGTGAATGGCCTCAAGATAAATATTTCTAAGATTAAAAAGCACCAGAATAATAGATATAGCATTAGATTGTGCAATTTAATAAGTGATATCTATTAATATATGTGTATACTTAGATAAGCATACTTCTTTTTAATGTGATACAAGAGATATGATAAGAGTTATTTTGGGGGAGACAGACGGCGAAGCCAGCAGCAGAGCAGGTTGGCCGAAAAGATCCCTGACCGGGGTGGTGCGCAAGCAGCCGAGGACGTGGATCCCAGGTGCGGGCTAGCTACGGTCGGACACAGGGAAGAGGCGCAGCTGGCTGTCTGCAGTCGGTCGAGCATTTGTGTGCAGATAAACCAGTGAAGAGCCTGGCGCAGGGCGGCGGGCTTGCACATTTCTGCTCAGATAAACAGGCCAGGGCGAGTGGTGGGACAGACTGGGCCAGTGGACAGAACCACCATTGCTCCCTCTCTGACTCCGCCCCCACATACAGCATCACAAACCAGCGACCTGGGTGGCTCCACCCTGGTAAACAACTAAGGCTCCGCTCCTCAGACGTAACAGGCACAAACAGATAAAAACATGGCTCAAGAACAACTCAGAGCCCCAGAGCCGATAAATCTAAGTGATGAAGAAATAGCCAAACTTTCAGATGCACAGTTCAAAACACTGGTGATCAGGATCCTCACAGAACTGGTTGATTTTAGTCACAAATTAGAGGAACATATGAAGGCTAAACTAATTGAAATGAATGGTAATGCACAGGAAACCAATAGTAATGGAAAGGAGACTGGGACTCAAATCAAGGGAGTAGACCAGAAGGAAGGAAAAAATGACCAAACAGAAAAGAATGAAGAAACAAGAATTCAAAAAAATGAGGAGAGGCTTAAGAACCTTCAGGACATCTTTTAACGTTCCAACATCCAAATTGTAGGGGTACCAGAAGGGGAAGAGGAACAGCCATGAGTGGAAACCTTATTTGAACAAATAATAAAAGAGAACTTCCCCAATCTGGCAAAGGATATAGACTTCCAGGAAATCCAGGAAGCTCAGAGAGTCCCAAAGAAGTTGGACCCAAGAAGGAACACACCAAGGCACATCATCATTACATTAGCCAAAATTAAAATGAAAGAGAGAATCCTAGGAGCAACAAGAGATAAGGGGACAGTCACCTACAAAGGAGTTCCCATCAGACTGTCAGCAGATTTCTCAAAAGAGACCTTACAGGCAAGAAGGGGCTGGAAAGAGGTATTCCAAGTCATGAAATCCAAAGACCTACAACCAAGATTGCTCTATCCAGCAAAGTTTTCATTTCGAATGGAAGGACAAATAAGGTGCTTCTCAGACAAGACCAAATTCAAGGAGTTCATCATCACCAAGCCCTTATTATATGAAATGTTAAAGGGACTTACCTAAGCAAAAGAAGATAAAAAAGATGAACAGTGAAAGGACAGCAGACTCACAGTTATCAACAACCACACCTAAAACAAAAGCAAATTAAGAGGACAGCTAGATCAGGAGTGGAAACATAGAAATGAAGATCACCTGGAGGATTAGCAACAGGGGAGTGGGAGAAGGAGAAGGGGGGAGAAGGTACAGAAAATAAGTAGCATAAACAGTAGATAGAAAATAGATAGGGGGAGAGTAAGAATAGTAGGGGAAATACAGAATCTAAAGAACTTGGGACACGTGTTTGTGAACTAAAGGGGGGGTGATGGTGGGGGAGGGGTGTGCAGGGTGGAGGGGAACAGAGGAGGGGGAAATAGAACAAATGTAATGGCATAATCAATAAAAAAAGAAACTGTAAATAAGGAAGAATTGCTTTTATATATCTTTTGGGATGTTTTGATTTTTAAAGAACATATGTACATATTGATTCAATTTTTTAAAGATAAAAGTCCATTTTAAAAAGGCATACAGAAAGCAAACTATGCTGAAAATAAAACAAGGTGATATATGATTCATGATCAAATGAGTGGTATAGGCAGTGGAAATAACAGCAGTTCAAGAGAGAAAGAGACGAACTTCTGAATAACTACTGTAATTATTCCATTTATGGAGCTGTGCCAAGGCCATATTTGACATTTCTATCCATTGCAGTTTTTATCCCTATTGAAGCTCAAATTATCCCTTCTTCAGCCAGTGGAAGTCTCTTCAGGCTGGTTCGAGTCCTTTAGATACAACCTTAGTAATCTGTGATTGTTTCTTTGTGTTTTCATTTGATGAGATGTTTCAGGATTATCTTGTACATTTCTTACCTTAGACCTGGAATCAGACGTTTCTCCAAAGACCACCGGTCCATTTTAATGGGAAGTGATAGTTAGAGATTGTGGTCTAGAGATTAGTGGCCTTTTCAGTAAATAGATCTAGATGTGTGTGTGTGTGTTTACATGATAAAATATACATAAGTTTATACTGATCTTTTCAATTCAGATTCAGAGGGATTTTTAACCTCATTGATCTTACATATTTATCTCTTTTCATTTCCCCTGAAAATTCCAGTTCTCAAATATATCAACATAATTGCACAACAGTCTCAGAATTCCAGTACCAACACTATTACTATTAATATAATTATTGAAAACAGTTATAATTAGTGAGAACAGTTGTTCTTAGTGTATATCTTGTTAAGAACATACAAATAACTGTGTTGTGAAAGTCATTTGGAATAGTTCTTCTCTGTGAGATTCTGCCATCAACTGTCAATACATGAAGGTTCATTTGTTCCACGTTACTTTTGATTTTTTAATAAATTGCATTTTAAAATTTAATTTTGTTTAGTGATTATATAAACTATTAACTTTGTCCCAAAGTCAAAGGTATAAAACAATATCTATTCAAAAGTCTATCTCTTACATCCCTAGCCCTATAGGAAATCTTTAAAATATTTTTTTGATTTGCCTTTCCCTTTTAATATAATCAAATGGGTATTCTTGTAGAAATGGAAGCATCTAACTTAACAACATATCATGGAGATCACACCACAGTAGTAGGTAAAGACTCCTGCATTTTTTTTCATATAAGCTTTCAAACTCTATTGTCTTTGAAGTTAATAGTTCTTGGTTTCAATTTACTTATTTTATTCTAGTTTCTTTTTTTTTATATGTATTACCAATTTATCTTCATGCACTCTCCAGTTGTCTAATTCTTTTCTCAATATATTTGAGCATAGCAGGTATTCAATCAAGTTCATCTTCTTGGATTCATTCTCCCAGAGTCTGCTGCCTGCCATAATCTAGATGGAAAACTCCCCTGGCCTACTACACAACTGCCATCCCACCCTTCACTATCTTCCTTCATTACCAGCCTGGGAATTTCCTCCTTTTTAAAAATAACATCACCTGCTTACTGGTTTCCATGTTACCTTGCTTTATTCTCCCTCATTTTGATGAAGCCTAGTTAATTCCTTTAGCTTGAGATCATGATAAGGTTCATAATTCTTACTCTCCTTCTTCTATTACCCAAAGATGGGGGATATCCTGGAACATATTCCAATGACTTGATATTACCCAGGGTGCTCCATGATGTGCTTTCATGTGGCTCTTAAATTATATAATATACAATATAAATGCTTCACAACCTGATTTTGATTCTACCATTACTCAAGAAGGCCATGTCTGAAGGCCATCTTTTGACAATTAACTGGGGAATCATTTGCTCCAGGGCCAGGTAGCTCCTTTGCCTAGGAAAAAAGTAGGATCTAAGACCTGAAGATTAGTATTTGGCTTTGACATACACAATACCTCCTAGCTACAAAGCAGTTTCTGATATAATAGAAGCAAAGTCTTGCAACAGACTGATAAGACTTGGGAGCTATTTTGTGTACCTGGTAGAAGTATGAAATGCAGCCTCAACAAAGCCTTGAATGTGTCTGAATATCTCAAAGTGTGATCGTTTGCATCAGATTATCAGTGTATTTGTGGGGATGATGAGTGTCTATGACAAGTATGATATCTTGATGCCAATAGAACATAATTCTTTCATGCAGGTAAAATAAAATTTCTAGGATGAATTTAGAATAATGAGGGGTATAATCTACTGTGTCTAAAGTAAGCAAGCAAGAAAACAACAAATAACACTAACAAAATCATTATTAAGTGAGAGATGCGTGCATGGATACACGAATGGATGTAGCAGGAAAGAGAGACCAGAAATTCTCGGGGAGGCTTTTGCTTATGTGTTTCAGTAATGTACAGGGTTTGTGGTTTATAATATCATCAGAGTTGTACAATAGCATTATATCCCAGAGAGTTGTGCAGTTATCTCTCCCTCGCTCTTTCTTTTCTTTGCATACAATGGAGGATCTAAGCCTGGATCCATGCCCTACCCAGGACATTTCCTCTTTGTGGCCTGTGAGCCATTACCAACGCTAAGATTTACTGCTTTGGGGATCGGTTCAGAACAAATGTTCCAAACAGCCGTCTGCCTCGGGCAAGGTAATTTTGGACAAATTCAACCAGACTTCAAAGGAAGCCACCTACTACAATGCCTAAGGAGGATAAAGACCTGATTTAAATGAATGTATTGCAATTAGTGGGTATTTACTTCATATGTTGCCAAGTTCTGATAGCTTTCTCTAACCCTCAGGGAAATAATATATATGTCTGCTTCTGGTGAGCTGAAGAAATAGGATATGTGCTTCCCAGAGAGACAGGTGTTGTGAACATACACGGATCTAAAAGAGAAAAGACAAAAAGTCCATAAAAGCTAGAGACAAAGAATAAATGCAATGTTTGTTTTAAAGCAAAAAAATTAAAAAAAAAAAAGATGAGTGTAAATTGTGTTCTCTCAACATCCCCCTCCCTCTTCTGCAAAATTCTGTCTTCTTTGAAAATAGCTTGTATTAATTAAAGAAAGTAAGCAGGCAACATTTAATATCGATAAATGCAGAAAATCTGTTTATCAATTAAAGTTGTCTAGGACCACCAGGCTGACTCAGGTACATCCTGAAGGGCTGTGAGTTTAATCCAATCATCCAGCATGAAGCATTCCAGCAGTAGAGGAAATTAGGGATTAAACTGTGATGGGAAAATGAGAAAGTAAGACCCTGGAATTATGCTATGAGTGGACTTTAATCAAATCAAGCCAGAAACAGACCAAAATGGAAACCGAATAGCCCGGTATTCTCATATTTATGTTCACAGTTTCATTTTAGATCTTACAGTTAAAAGTGAGGTTTAGTGTAAGAATTGTTGCACGAAAAGATGAATAGGTTCTCAGCATTTCTCACAGAAAAAGTGAATGTTGAGAGAGAGAGCCCTAAATTTAGTGAAGAAGTACTGTATAGAGACTTCTATTTAAGGTGAGGGGAGGGCAGGAAGAGCTAGATGCCAAAAAGTTTTCTCATATGGCTTCTCTCTTCCCTGAAAAGATTCTAGAAACCAAAATATAGTCATTCTAATCTGTGTTCCTTTTTTCTTTTTTCAGATAGTTCACAATTGAGCAAATAATCTCTCACTGAAAAATCTAATCCAAAACATGGATTTAAAAGCAGGTTGAATTAGCAGAGGAGTCCCTTAATCAGTAAGACTGTCTTACTCAGATTTTAAAACCCGATTTATCTAGAAAACTGCCAACCTCTTCTGCTGGAGACACTGCCATACACCTCCACTGTGTATATCCCCACTTTTCCTGAGTTTCGTACTCAAACAAAATCATATTTTGATGTTTAGAATTTAGCTGACAGATAAAAACACTGTCTAAAACTCACCTTTACAAAACCCCACTCCCATACCTTTTGACCATGTTATCTTTTGCTGTCTGAAACACATATTCAGATCTTTATCTCTACGTATTCTGTGAGCCAGCTGAGTGTTTTATGGTTGGTGGCATATTTTCTCCTTGTTGCCTGTAGCATTCTCATCCAGGAACTTGGCCACTGCCCCTGTACTTCTGAGGTTTCTGAGACTGTTGCTATCTGATTACTGGTGTTTTTAAGGCAGCGAAGAAAGAGAGAGAAACTCATTCAGTGATGGGGAGTGGGGCTGATGACGGCAGTAAGACTATTTATTTTAATCAATCTTAAACCATTCTGACATGTGCTAATGGTTGAGATGTAGGTGTCTGTTAGGTGTGTGGCCTGGCCTTCCTCTCCCCTGCTGTTTACTTTAGCAGCTTGTCTGTCTGAAAGTTATGATACCACAAAGCCTCTTTAGGGTCTCAGAGCAGGATGCAGCACGCAGACCAGGAGAAGGAGCCCCCAGGGCTGGCCCTCTAAGCCTCTCAGGTAGAACTACAGAGGTGCAGGCAGGTAAGCGTTCAAGGAAACAATGAGGAGAGAAGCAGGTGAGTGCAGCCTGGCTTCACCTGGATGTCCTGAAACAATTAGACAGCTTCTATCCTAAAAGGCTCTCCTTTGGCAAGATAAAGGGAACTCTGTTAAGTGACTACTGTCACATTCTGAAATACCAGGTGATGGGAATTTTTCATTTCCTGGGCCTGCCATTCCAGCCAAGTCAGATTTTGCTCAACTCACTTGTTAACAAAGTCGATCTTGTTGATTGGTGGCCTTTAAGTAAGGAAACTTTCTAATTTTAAAAAACACATTAGCAAAGGAATTTATCTCAGATAAGGCAGAGTGAAGTGGCAGTGTAAACACAATGACCTAAAGGAAAGCAGGCTTTATGCCACACACACACACACACACACACACACACACACACACACACACGTAAACGAACACATACACGCACACAGGCAAATAAGAGGGTTGAAACCACCAATTCCTTTCACCTGGGGGTCATACTTTGGCAAATGTTTTTGCCTATATCATTTCTAAAGCAATTACTTCTAACAAAATTTTAGTTGTTTATCCCCCTTTCACAGTCTATTTTTGTCTTTTTTTATTATGTAGGTAATATACAAATATAGTATTAATAAAGATTCAAAGAATGCTTCACCCCAGCCCTCCCTACATTTAGTCTCTCATCAATCATGTACTTTGTGTCTCCTCTCTTAAAGGTAAGTGGCTGCTGTCAGAAGTTTGCTCTGTATCTTTTGAAATTTTTCAGCACATTTACATACAAATATAAATTACAGATCACTTTGCTTTGGGGTTTTGCTAAGTGCTCTATAGGAAATATTTTATTTAAATTCTAATAGATTCTGGTGAGATGATACTATTTCTTTGTTATAAACAAGAAAATAGAACTTAAAGATATTAAGTAGGCTGGCCAAAGGCACGGAGCCAATGTGGATGCACAGCACGGTAAGTGAACTGCTTGAAAGGTAATGCCCACATGCGTGGCAGGGCGGTGGGGCAGGTGGGGAGAGGAGTGTTGGGTCAGGTAGGCGAGGGTCTTGCATAACCATGCTAATAGGCAATAAGGGAATACCTGAAAACATATGGAGCATTGAAGTGCCATAATGAAAATGTATATGAGATGAAATCCCTTTACTTTTATTTTTTATTTTTTTTTTAAATGTTTACTGCATATCTTTTTTTTTTTTAAATATTTTATTTATTTATTTTTAGAGAGAGGGGAAGGGAAGGAGAAAGAGTGGGGAGAAGTTTTCTTTGATCTGGGGCCACTGAGTACGCGAGGGTTTACTTTTATTCATAAGCTCTCCCCGACCCTCTGATGAGAGGTAAACAGCCTATTTCATTCTAGGTTAGTAAATGTGTACAGGGATGGTGAAGGGGGAGTTGAAGGTAGGAAAGCCTGAAATGAGGCTGTACTCCTTTCATACCTCTTGGGATGTCTGTGTATATATATTCTCCATCCAGTTCTTTTCCTCTATGTGTATGTGTGTGAATAGACATGAAAAATATATATTGGACACATCTAAATATGATGTTCTACAATCTGCTTTTTTCTTTGTGTGGGTACTACAATCAGTATTGTAAATCCTACTTGCGGTTTTCATAATTACATTTCTAGCCTGTTAATAACAAATTCCTTGTCAGTTAAATCTGTGTTCACCAAGGATCTACTTTCATGGCTGAATTTAAATATTTCCAAAGGGATTAGTAAAGCACAATTCAAAAATAAGCAGCAAAATGTTTTGTTTGGCATGATGGAGGCCAAAAGTTTTCATACATTTTGTACTTTAGGGACTAGTGAATTATCTTATGGGAACTACTACAAAACTGACATATGAATAAAGGCATTTAAATAACCTAACTCCACCTAATACCACATCACTAAAGGAATGACATTTCAATGCAAAAAATATTAAATGCATTTATGTGTTTGAAATTTAAAACACACACTGTAAGGAGATGTGGAGACCTAGTCTTGTGCAGTAGGAGGGCACATAGCAATTACCAATGAAGAGCTGAGGATATGAAGGATACACTTGAGAAGTTTGCTTATTTTGCCTCAGACTAGAGATAACATTGTTATTAACTAGCACTAGCCCTTCCGTACCAACAAAACAAAATCACGTCCTTTTTTTCCCCACCCATTTTATTTTTGTTCGTCTACTTGTGGGCTTCTAGAAGGTAGAGGCCACATCTAATTCATCTTTGTAGCCTTAGTGCTTAAAACTGTGGAGGTAAAATGAGTGAAATAATGGCTGGGGGAATCTGCTAAATAGAGAATTCCAGTGAGGAAACACACCCTGTTTCTCAACTCTTTCTTCTCACTTTATCACTCAAGTTTCCCAAAGTTGCTCTTTAAATTGGTGTCCACTCTTTGAGCAAAAGACTTAGATCATAGAATTGGGAAACAGGCAGTTTTTATGAAGCATAAACTTGATTTTCAAGCTGTGGCTGCATTAGAGACAGGTATTTAACATCTATTATTTTTGTAGCAATTTAAACCGCAAAGAAAGGGACATCTTGAGAAAGTGTGAACACACTACTATTGCACAGGTCAGGTTGAAAGCACTTTGTAAATCTGGTCCCTGTTGCTTGTACACTTCGATGTCTCATTGCTATTTTGTTTGTGTTTCCTCTACCAGATGGTCCATCCTCTCCCTGCTGAACTCTTTCTCCTCTTTGAAAGCCCAGCTCAACTGCCCCTTCCTCTACAGAGCCCTTTCTTTCCTCCCTTTCATTGTCTCCAGACTGGCCAGAATTAGTCATTCTCTTCTTTGTGCTCCTGTAATGCTTTGTTCACACTTCTGTTTTAACACGTCAATTTGCTTTTTTGGTTAAGTGTGTTTCTTGGTTCATTCATGCCTTTGTAACAAAATACCATAGGCTGGGTAACTTATAAACAACAGACATTTATTTCTTACAGTTCTGAGGGCTGGAAGTCTGAGATTAGGGTGCCAGCACGGTAAGCATGGGATTCTCACACTGCAGAAGGGAAGAAGGGAGTTCTCTGGGGGCTATTCTACAAGGGCACTCGCTAATTCCATTCATGAAGAAGGTTCCTCCCTTATGACCTCATGCTCCCCCAAATGCCCCATCTTCTACCATAAGCTTGGGGATCAGGATTCAACATATGATTTGGGGGCAGGACATGAATATTCAATCTATAGCAGTACATATGAATCTACCTTTGATGCAAGGTGGAGTCTCCTGAGGCCTCGGGAGGGTTATTATTTACTTTGTGTCCTCAGTGTCTGGTATAATACATGATCTAGGGCAGGGACTTCTGAACATTGACATTTTCAGGGCCCTTCTATTCAGCCTCACCAGCTGTAAATACACTCAAGTCCTTTTTTGTTCTCACGGGCTGCTAAGGTGAATCTGTGATGATACACAGCAGACTCAGGATGCCCTTTGTTAATGGGCTCTACTGGCTGGGTGGTTTCCCAGACATCTTCAGCCCATTGTTAAACCCCATGAGAAGGCCCTGTGGGTGGGGTAGGACGGGACTCTTGAAGCAGATGCAGTATTCAAACTCTCTGTCCACACTATTACAAGGCAGAGTGGCTTGCCTCTCACCCCATTGGTCTTCCAAACCTAAATGTATTTAATCACCTACAAGTACCACTCATTAACTACCCCCCAAAACAATAATTAGATACCACATTTTAATGTGAAGTGATCCATGTTACTATTGTTCCCCCACATAGTGACTCTCCCACTGCTGATATTGTGACAGCTAAATAAAAAGGCCAGTAATATGTGGGTTTCTGTTTTTTTTTTTCTTTACCTTGAGGAAACAATACTCCCCTGATGTAATGAGATACTGGTAATCTCAAAGGAGCCAAACAGAACAATACAGATTCTTTCTTTAATATTATTATTATAAGGCTACCAGAAAAGAATTATTCAGCATTGTTGTATGGGAGACTGATTATTGCTAGAGCTCACAGTCCATCCTCATGGGGGACACCAAGCTATTCAAGGCAACCTGGGAGGCGTGGTGGACCACAGATGCATGTGAGTAGTTGAGTTGACACTGTCTCCTAAAGATAGACATTAAAAAGCAACAAAATGCTAATAAAAATTCATTTATATACCTTTTCAAAAAACCTCTGTAGTATTGAACCAAAATTTTTAAAAGAAGCAAACCTTTTTATTTAAAAAATGTACTGTCAAGAGTTGCCTTGTACCATGTACTCTAGGAGTTCCACTGAAAATTTATCAGTCCTAATTTCCCAGGAATATCTCCATTTCTTGGTCAAAAGGTTTGGAATATGTCAACCCTAAGATTCTAATTCATTGGCCTGAGGTTACTCCCACCTCTACCAAGAGTCCTCCCTCTGTTCTCCAAGGAAAACCCCTCCTACCTGCCACAGATAGCTCAGGGTGACAAAAATGACACCCTGCCATTGGATTGGCCTGGTGGCCCAGAACACCATGGGAAACAGTTTGAATGCCCTTGGCAGTCAAGAGGCAGATTTTGATGGCTGTAAGTGATGGACTGTTGATAAAGTCACATGTCTGAGAGAAAAATTACCCAAAATAAGGAGTTTGCGTGATAGACTAGACTCAGCAGCAAGTATCACCACTGGAAAGATGTAGTTTCCAGGAACAAGCATTTGAACCCATCCGGAGCACATCCCCTGAGATGGTTTGTACCTTGTGAATGAGAGGGTTATGAAAAACAAACCAAATAACACTTGGGGTCTCTGCCACTTGAGTTGGGCATTGCAGGGGAAAATGTTTCTCTGTTGGGTGGAGAGAAGTATTAGGATTGGAGATTAGCACGTAAGTGATGAGGAAATACAGGCAATGAGAACGGATACAGTCACTGGAGGTCAAAAGAGGCTCAGTCCTCCCTGCAAGGGGCTCTGAGCTGGTGCTGAGCATCATATTATTAGGTGCTGCTCTGGGGGCTGTGGGGGGTTTTTCAGAATCAAGAGAAGGTTCTTAATTTTTAAGAGAAAACAATCTGTGTGGAATTCTGTGACATACTCACCACAGGGCAGTGATATTTTGAAATAGTACCAATAATAAGAACACTAGTGATTCAGAGAAATGAAAGATTTCTTGGAAGGTGACTTGAAGGGGTTTAGAGAAACCTTAACAGAAAAGCCTTAAAAGAGAGACAACATTTAGGTAGTTGGAAGGGGCAACACTGGCAGCAACAAGCCTTCCTAAGAGCTAAGATACACCTCGATTCTGTCACACACCTTTTTTTTGGATGTACTTCGGGTTTTTCAGTGTCTTCTCCAGCTTTCTAGAATTCATTACATGGGGCTGTGACTAACTGGGGAGACTCATACAGAAACCCCTGTTCCCATCACAGCTACCTCAGTGCCATGTTCCTCTAAGATGTACCCCCCATCCCAGCAGAGGATTGTCACTGGGCCTTGGAGAGAGAGAAAACCAACGGCCATCAACAATAATTTGAAAGGTCTAAAGATTGGAAATAAGAGTTGTATCTAGTATAAAGTTATATTCTTAAAGAGAATGAGTTATGTCCTTC
Organism: Artibeus jamaicensis; assembly: GCF_021234435.1. Taxonomy (NCBI): domain Eukaryota; kingdom Metazoa; phylum Chordata; class Mammalia; order Chiroptera; family Phyllostomidae; genus Artibeus; species Artibeus jamaicensis. The sequence continues at coordinate 8,198,849 of NW_026522046.1, read as the reverse complement.
CCCTCCCTTCCTTCCTTCCTTCCTTCCTTCCTCCCTTCCTTCCTCCCTTCCTTCCTTCCTCCCTCCCTTCCTTATTCCCTTCCTCCCTCCCTCCCTTCCTTCTTCCCTTCCTCCCTCCCTCCCTCCCTTCCTTCCTTCCTTCCTCCCTCCCTCCCTCCCTCCCTTCCTTCCTCCCTCTCTCCCTTTCTTCCTTCCTTCCTCCCTCCCTCCCTTCCTCCCTCCTCCCTCCCTTCCTCCCTCCCTCCCTCCCTCCCTCCCTCCCCTCCCTCCCTCCCTCCCTCCCTCCCTCCCTCCCTCCTCCTCCTTCCTCTCCCTCCCTCCCCCTCCCTTCCTCCCTCCCTCCCTCTTCCTTCCTTCCTTCCTCCCTTCCTTCCTTCCTTCCTTTCCTTCCTTCCTTCCTTCCTTCCTTCCTCTCCTTCCTTCCTTCCTCCCTTCCTCCCTCCCTCCCTCCTTCCTCCCTCCTCCCTCCCTCCCTCCCTCCCTCCCTTTCTTCCTTCCTTCCTTCATTCCTTCCTTCCTTCCCTCCCCTTCCTTCCTTCCTTCCTTCCTTCCTTCCCTCCTTCCTTCCTTCCTTCCTTCCTTCCTTCCTTCCTTCCTTCTTTCCTTCCTCCCTCCCTTCCTGCCTTCCTGCCTTCCTCCCTTCTGCCCTACTTTACCCCCCTCCTCTTTCACAGTCCATAGAAAACTCATGACTGCATTCTCCTGTCATCTAGGCTGAGGCAACCACAGAGACCTCTGAGGTCCCTATGTGGGTGCATCTCTATGAGGTGAACAGAGGAATGCATGGCCTACCACCTGGCCCTGTTCCATTTCACGTGGGCCACTACATGAACTGTAGATATTGGGAGACTATTTGCTTTTCTCCATTGCCCCATGGATATGACTTTACACATCTCCACTTTACACCCTTCAAACTCTTCTATCCATTGCCTATTAGTCGGGTCAGAACCTGAAGAGACAGTAAGGAATGAAGCCCTTCTCCCTTCTATACCGTCTTCCCCAGGGGAGAGGCATTAGAGAACTGTGTCCTAGGAGTAACATTGGATCTCTGAAAATCAGGGGCTTTAGGGAGTTTAAGGGGGCGGTGACTACTGATTTCTCTGGAACTCTTTTCCCCTCAGGGCTTGCAGCAGATTGGCTGAGTGAATGCGGGCAGGGAGCTGCAGCTACGAGCTTCAACTCTGCCGAGAGCCACTGGCTCAAGGGATGGGTGGTTGTTAAAATAGTAAGTGAAACAAACAGTGTAACATGCAATAATGTGTTCACCCACATGAAGAGCAATATGTACAGATAAAAGATTTGAAGTTAACTGAAGTATTCACAGCTGCGTGTCAGATTATGGTTGATAGTTTTCTTTGTTTTTTTGCACTCCCCAACCCACAAAGAGAATGTGTTACTTTTATCCACAGAGGGTTAAAGAAAGCCTTTAAGAAGAAATAATGTAGGGGTCAGAATTGTGCTTCTTTCATTTCATTGTTGTGGTTGAATGACTTCTCCAGTGGACACCTGGCTTAGCACCGGGTCATGATTTACTGACCTGGCAACCTGGAGTCTGCTCTAACGCTCCTTGGGCAGTAGAAACAGTGGGTTCTGGAGACATGGAAATAGGCCTGGAATGAGTCCCTGAAATGAATTCCAAACCGATGAAATTACACGGGCTTGTCATTGTAATCAAGATAAATTGCCAACTTGCTAATTTAAATAACAGAATCATAAAGTTTTAGACCTGGAAGAATTTTGAGGAATCATCTCTTTAATTTCCTTATTTCTGTGGCAGAACCACAATGAGAGTTTCATAGTAATAATTCTACCTTTAAAATTTTTTTTTGTTGTTCAGTTACAGTTGACCCCTTTTAACCTTTTAATAAGCGTTTACTACGTTCCAGAATGATACTCGATACTTTATGTAGATTAAATCACACTATCAAGGTAACTGTTATCCTTACCTTGATTTTATACAGGAGGAAGTTGAGGCATAGAGATTAAGAAGTTTATCCCAAGTCATCTAACTAGAGTCCAACGCAGGTTTTGAACTTCTGTTTAGTTTCACAATGAGCTCTCACTATGTATAAATATGCCTCTTCATTTCCAGCACGGGCTACCTGATTTCCAGTCTTAAGAATTTTATCTCGTCTTCACATTTAAAACTCAGGTCTGTTTTGACCTATGTTAGTTGAGCAGATCAGCCCCAAATTCCATTCCTCTAGCTGGGATTGTCTATGTTGTCATAAGAAGTTCACTTCCAAGGTTAAAGGCCCACATTTGCTGTTTCTCAAAGTATGTGGCTACAGTCCTTTAGCCTGAGCCCAGACCTGCTTTCATTTACCCTTTCCTTCTGTGAGTGTTCACATTCCGAGGCTGTGGGAGTGTTCAGCCCGCTGAGAGCATGGTGACTGGGAGATTGTCACCAGCATCCCAGCCATGGGAGGGACCTGGGAGGGGAGTTTTGAGGTTGTAGCACCCCAAGGCCACTGCTGGTGGCCTCCTTGGTCATTCCTCCTAACCTTTTTGCCCCCTGGACTGCAGGGCTGAGTTGGTCTTAGGACAAAAGAGGATTGAGGGCCTTCTTAGGTGAAGGTCGCGGGGAGGCAGTGCGGAGAGGCATCTTCTCATTCAGAAGAAAGTGAATACTTTCAAAACATGAAGGGGATCAATTTAGAGTAATTTTTCTATGTTTCAACCTGGCCAGAGGCATTCTGGTTAATAAAATATGCTTAATTAGGATGACAGTGTGTGCTATACATGGCTGAACACTTTTCCAGGGATTATAATACAGTAAAGTGTGGGAAAGACCCAAACTGCACTAAATATAATTAAATCTTTCTTTGATGACTCATGAGGCCTTTAGAATCCTGTAGTGCCTTAGGGTCACCATTATGTTTATCATCATTCTTGATGAGGCAGGTACCTTAATAAAAATACTACACTTAAAGTTGTAGGCCTCACTCCCACTCTGTCTACCTGGGTGGCCTTGGGCAGGTGACTTGACCTCTTGAGCTTCAGAGTCTCCTTCAAAAGAAGGGTGGCAACATTATATCATAGGGCTGTCATAGTAGAAAACTGCGTGCATAAACAATATTATTATTATTATTACTTTTAAGTTACCAGAACTACACACTCCTGGCTGATAGAGAATTCTATTATATGTTTTTTAAAATTAATTTAGTCTTCTTTTACAAAACACCTGGCTTCCTGAACAGTAGGGATTGCTGAGATGTGATATTTATTCAAGGGCCAGTAAAAGTTTACGTGGTGTTTTTAAAGTACAGATGTGGGACCTGCTTTTTTGTGAAAAAATCCAAATACAGAGCATACATACCAAAAAATAAAAGTCCCCTTCTACCCTTATTGTCTCAGTCTTCCCTAGAGGAGAAGTAAACTGTATGTAGTTCAGTGTGTGTGTGTGTAATTTGAATTGTACTAGTCATTATTGTTCTGTGACTTCACTTTTTTTTTACTTAGCATATTTTGGGATCTTTTCATTATTTACAGCAGCATCTGCATAGTCTTTTATAATATGGGCGAGTTTTATCTTATTTAACCTTTGCCCTATTGATGAGCATTAGATTATTGCTAGTTTTTCTATGGCAAACAATGTTACACATGAGCGTAAGATATGCGTATATACTAACTCAGGGCAATTGGTCTAGTTTTTTATCACCTCAGGTGACTTTAACCCAGACTTCCAAAAACACTCTTTTTGATCATATACCACCCAAAAGAGATAGCATCAAGTATGAACAAAGCAAGGGGCCCTTTACTGTTTGGTGATTCCTAGTAAATTTGTACATTTGTGTATACTATTACCACAACCCAGTTCAGAGCATTTCCACTGCTCCCCAAAGTTCTTTGTGTCCCTCTTTGAGGTTAATTCCCAAACTCACTCCAGCCTTGGGCAGCCACTGTTATGATTATTGTCTCTAAAGTTTTGTCTTAGCTAGGACTTTCATAAAAATGGAATTGCAATATCTGGTTTTCTGTATCTAGTTTCTCTTATTTAGCAAAATGCTTTTGAGGTTTAACCACGTTGTCAGATGTATCAGTTATTGCCAAATAGCATTCTGTTACATTTTGTTTATTCATTTGGATTGTTTCCAGTTTGGGTCTATTTTCAGTTTTCAACTATTAGGAATAATAATACTATGAGCATTTTTTAAACCTCCTTACTTTTCTTACATGGTTCCATCATCTATCTTAGCCTAAATCATTACTTTCCTTAGATAAGTTTACATTTTTTTAAAAAGATCTTTATTTATTTAATTTAGAGGGGAAGAGAAGGAGAGAGAGAGAAATATCAATGTATGGTTGCCTCTTGTGCATCCCCTGCTGGAAGCTGGCCTGCAACCCAGGCATGTGCCCTGACTGGGAATCGAACTGAGATCCTTTGGTTCGAAGGCCCATGCTCAATCCACTGAGCTACGCCAGCCAGGGCATACTATGAGCATTTTTGTACAAGTTTTTGTATGGACATACATTTTTATTTCTCTTGGGCAGATACTTAAAAGTGGAATTAGTGGGTCTTTTAAGTATATGTTTATCTTTAGAAAACCTGCTGTATTATTTTCTCTTTAAAATTCTTTATTTTATGTTTATTGTATTTCTTCTATTACCATTTACACCCCGCTCCCCCCACCACCCAGCACCATACTGTTGCCCATTAAAGTGAATGTTTCGTTATACATTTCTACCAGTATGGTAATGAGGGCTCCGGTTTCTCCACATCCTCATCTACACTTGGGGTTGTCAGTCCTTTTCATTGTAGCTATTCTAGTGGTTGTTGAATGTCTAGTGGTGCCACATAGACATTCATACATGTGCTATGCTAAACTGCTTAATCCAATTGTTCACTTTTTACTGGGCTATTACTATATTCTGGATAAAAAACATGTATGTGTATGTACGTGTATTTATGCATATGATTTAATAGATACTAGACGTACCAATATTTTTTCCATCTGTAGCTTGTGTTTTCATTTACTTAGTGGTGACTTTTGAAAAACAAAAATGTTTAATTTTGATGAAGTCTAAATTCGTCACTTTTTTATTATGGACCATGCAAAAAGAAAACTTCACTCAAAGTCATAAAGATTTTCTCTTATGTTTTCTCCTAGAACTTTCATAAAAATAATGTGAGTTTATAAATTATTTCAAAGATTAGTTGAAGCTAATGTTCTCTACAAGCCCTTCCCAGGCTGAAATTGACGGACTCAGAGAGTTAAATCAACAAGACAGATCTGTCCTCCATTCAGGGTAGTTTTCACAGGTCGGCTAGATTGTTACCTACAGAATCAGCTACAGTGGCCTTTATTGCTAACTTCTCAAAAACTTCCCCAAGGAAAAATGTGAGATCATGTTAATTTAGAAGGATCAGAAAAGGTTTCCTTTGAGGAGGTCACATTTATTTTCTATCCCATGAATAGAATGTTCTCAGTGGGTTATATCATTTAGCAAATGTCGAGCAATAGCTCTCAAAACAAAAGCACTAAGGAGTCATTTCCCATTACTACTGGGTCTGACATGGACCCAGCTCCACTTGCCACTCTTCGTTTTCAGTAATTCACTTTACCGAGTTACATTGTTCTTGATTATTGGGAGAACTTGAATCTCATTTCTTTCAAACCTGCACTGATCAAAACATATGAAGGTCCTGATTACTTATTTGAACCTCTTAGGACCAGATATGTATTAAATGCATATATGTACTTTTTATTTTAGAAAAATGGTACAGAGAATATTCTGGATAAATATACTTTTCCAGAGAGTCAAAATGACTAGTAGTTTAGCCCTGACTGGTGTAGCTCAGTGGATTGAGCATGGGCCTATAAATAAAAGGATCTCGGTTCTATTGCCAGTCAGGGCACATGCCTGGGTTGCAGGCCAGTTCCCAGGAGGGGATGTACGAGAGGCAACCATGCGTTGATATTTCTCTCCCCTCTCACCTTCCCTTCCCCTCTAAAGATAAATAAATAAAAATCTTAAAAAAAGACTAGTATTTTGTAATATGGATCTATTCATATTTTAAAACATACTGAATACTTACACTACAGGAAATAATGACTATAATTAGGTAGTTTCAGTCAGTTCAGGTCAGGCTTTCTACAATTTAAATTCAGGACTGGTTTGTTTTGGGGGTAAAATCAGATAAAAAGATACCTCCATGAAGAGCATTTTTGAATTTCTTTTTTCTTTTTTGCTTGTTGAAAGATGCTCTCTTGGGGACTAAAAAAGTATGACTTGTACAAATGCACCTGTGAGCTGAGAGTAAAGTGAGTGAATCTGTGTTGTCTGGCTTGAAACACACTGTACCAGCTGCTGGTTGTCATGTGTCGGGTTCCTTAGCTGTAGTCGGCCATGGCCAGCTCTGTGTTTGGAGCCACTGTGAGCGGCTATCACGCGTTCCAGGAGACCTGGGGAAACACACTTCGGTGAACCTTGGCGAGACTTTCAGCCTGAGAGAGTTTTCTGAATGAACATTTTAAAGAAAGATAATTTCCACTGCACACAATGCTATGGTTTAGATAGTTTTCTAGAGGAGGCTATTTTGCCATTTGCAATCAATATATGCTTTAAAAAAATACTCCTCATCTCCCACTAATTCCGGTGCACAAATTCTATCTGCCTCAAGGCACAGGCTCCCAGAGGCAGATGACCAATAAAGATCTGTCATTTAGGGGGCCTGGGTTCCTGGCCTGGGTGAAATTATATCCTATAAAATGGAATTGAGTCAAGCTGTGATACATTTGAATCCCATTGAGAGCTAGATTATATGGTCAATGGCAGTTCGGGAGCACGTTTTAATCACCGAGCCCTGTGGTGCAGACCTGACGGTGCTCACAGAAACCTCTGGCTCATGTTCCTGGGAAAGCAAGAGCCTCCTTGGCACCCACAACTTCTTTCCTCATGAACAGGAAGGGTCTTAGGCATTTATCTATTGGCACTTTGTGAAAAAATAGCGAAGCAATATATACTCGTCATAAAATGTTTACAAAAGTAAGTTCTATACTGACTGTACTGAGGTACACAGAATCAAGATGTAGGAGCCCCTCAGTGCCGCTCTCCCACTCCATTCCTACCACCCTCTTCAAGAGGTCACTGCTGATAGTAATTTGGTATCTGTCACTTTAGGCCTTTTTCTTGGTAACCGTGCACGTGCACACATGAGCACACTTGCAGTCATATGCACAAGCAAATGGGTCATACCTTCAGGTTGTCCTGTCACTTGCTTTTCTTAATTTATCAGAGACATCTTTCTTTGACACTCCTGTCCTTCTGATGGCTGCAGAGCTCTTCCAAGAATGCATTTAATCAATCTCCGAATGAACAACTTAAAGGCAGTTTTGGGGGGATATGACAAACTATGCTTTGATGACCTTTTGTTGTTCATGTATTTTGGTATATAGGTATATTTTTATGGAATAGGCAGTAAAATTTTAATGGTTTTTGATTCATTCCCAAGGTCTCATCCCCCACCAATTGATTTTAGTCTGAATTTCAGAATTCTCCTCTGTCTGTCTTTTTTTTTTTTTTTAGATCTAGAGAGCCGTTTGGGGCGCTGGTCACCTTTGTTGGGCACGGGGTGTCAGGTGAACATGGGGGTTGTACAAAGAGGAAAGCTGTTTATGTCTGTCACTGTTTTCACTTTCGATTTGGCTTGCTACCTATTAACTTCATGTCATGTGTAGGACAGTTGAGATAAAATTAGGGTTTGCCTTCTACTGGGTAAATTTTTACAACCCTTCTGGAGAACTCTTGACAATATCTATTAAGTTTAAAGTGTTCATAATTTTTTTTTAATCCTGCAATTCTACTGCTACAAGGTACTATGGTAGTAACTTCATTTTGAGACCTGAAAGATTTTGTTCAAATATGAATCTCAGCAGCTTTTTAAGAATCTTCTTATTGAAATAGTTCCTTCAATGGAGTGAATGTTTGTGTTTCCTCCCTCCCTTCAAAACTTATTTATTTATTTATTTAAAATATTTATTTATTTTTAGAGAGGGACAAGGGAAAGAAACATCACTGGGTGAGAGAAACATCAGACACATCAATTGGTTGCCTCTTGCACACCCCCAATTGGAGATCTGGACCACAACTTAGTCATGTGCAAGTCCTGACTAGGAATCGAACTGGCAACATTTCCACAGGTCAGAGCTCTATCCACTGAGCCACACGAGCCAGGGTTCCCAACCGGATTTATACATTGAAGTCTTAACCTTTAATGTTGATGGTATTAGAAGGTAGGGCCTTTGGGGGGTAATTATATTATGAGGCCTGAGCTCTTATGAATGGGATTAGTGCCTTATATAAGGGACCCCAGGGAGCTCACTCCTTTTTCTGCCAGGGGAGGATACAACAAGAAGTCTTCAGTCTGCCACCTGGAAGAGGGTCCACACCAGAACCCGATCATGGACTTTGCACCCTGATCTTGGACTTCATTTCCCAAACTGTGGGAAATAAATTTCTGTTTTTTAGAAGACACCAGTTTTCAGTATTTTGTTATTGCTTCCCAAGTTGATTAAGACAGTTTTTTTTTCATGCAAATACTGTAAAACCTTTACAAAAATGATCTTTTAATTTACAGTACCAAATTTTCAGAGCCCTGGAGTTTAAAGCTCTAAAGGCCCTTGGACAATGTAAAATGAGATGTCTGGATAAACCTGATCTAACACTCTCCCTTTAACTCTTAACACTCAGGCCCCAGACAAAGGCAACGGTAAAGGCAGGCTGATTGATGACAGTGATCAGAGCAGTGCTCATGGGGGAGCTTTCGCGTTTAGGACAGAGGTCCTTTATTGTTTTCATTCCTGAAGGAGAAATTTTCTCATTCTGTTCTTTACTGTTTTATGGTCTTTCCTTTGTGTATATAAATATTTCCATCAGCTTTAAAAATCCTATCACCTGGACTTATTTTCATAATTTTACTAACAAAGATAATTGGTAGAGATGGAACCAAAATAAGAAAAAGGTTATCTTTTTGACTCTGAAGAACGGCTATTTGTTAACTTTTAACTGTGAATATGCTGCATTTTTCCTATGGAGTTGATGTTACCTGAAGTTTTAAGGTAGTTCAACATTCATTGCACACAAGAGTTATGGTGGGAATAAAGAATCCAGAGATAAATGTTATACAGTCTTTGTCCTCAAGGAGATTATAGTTTAGTAAGTCATATTTTGGGTTTTTTAAAAAAAATCCAGTAATTCTGGGGACAAAGTAGGGCCAATAGGTGAAACAAGGAGATTGCTTTCAGCACAGTTGAAACATAACCCAAATGGACCCAATTCTATCAGCCCTTGAGTGTAATAAACAAGGTCTTAAGACTATGGACCAAGTTGTGATGACCCTGTTTGTCCCCTTAGATGATTGTGGGACCCGGCTCCCCTCAACATTCCTTCCAGGTTCCAGAGAGGGAACAAGTTCATGCATGTTTGCTCAGTCTGGTAACCTCTCATGCCAGCTTGCCCTTGGCCCAGCCTCAGGTCTCTGTGACAACACTGCTTTGTGGCACAGGGTTCCTGAGATTATAGGGTCCCGAAGAAGCACAGAGTTTGTGGCAGAGTAGGGGGAGGAATGGTGCTCTCTCTGGCTCTATGAGTACTTTGTCCCCTGGGCTCTACAGCTGCCCTGCTGTGCCTCTAGTGCTCCAGTGAGTGACTCTGATGAGAAAATGTTCTTCAGATTCTCACTCCATAACCTCCCTCATCAAGGTAGATGCAAACCAGTGCCTTGGGCTGTGTGAGGGGCGGATGGGCTGATTTACTGACTTTTCATTGTCCCTGCTTGTTTTCTCCCCATTTCTTCTATCCAGAGCCTTGTAGGTACTACCACTCTTTAGAGAAAAAACACATTCTCCACATACATCTCCTCAGTCAGATAGATGCCCAGGAACATAACCAGCCCACCAGTACCCCCCAAAACCTGACCTTGACACAGACCATGTCTTGTTTGACTTTATATCCCTAGTGTCAGCTCTGTGCTTGCCACAAAAAGGACCCTTACTTGTGGAATTAATGAATCAATGTTATTAAATTAATGAATTTAATTTATTTCAGTGTTGAATTAAGGAATCAATAGTGAATTAATGAATCAATGCTGTGAAAGGGGAATTTAAATATAATCTAGGGAAATAAAAAAATAAATATAATTTAGGGAGATGAAACAGAGTTGACCCAATTTCATGGCAATGCCTACAAGAGAGGCTAGTAAATGTGAAATGAGTGAACAATTGGTATCTTTCATGTTCCATAATTAATGACCTCATAATTTGTGCTGCTCTGTCCTTATATTCTTAAATTGTTAGCTTTGTCACCAAAGAGATATATTTGCAAGACATTTGACCAGACTTAAAGCTACATTTTTGTCTGGATCTGTAAAACAGCTTTAAAAGATTAATAAGCATTAATTCTCTATTAAGAAATGTATATGCAATTTAAATGCAACCATGCAAGGCCACAGGAACTTACCAGTGTTATGGACAGCAGCAAACACACAGGCTAAAAGGAGACAGGGAACCTGGGGGAGGGGCGTGAAGAATAGGAGGGGGAAAGAGAGAAAGGGTGGGAGACGGGGCAAATAAGACTCAGGACTCATGTTAGAACTTCTAACCATCTGGGGTCCAAGTTCTAATGCTGGCCCTGAAGTGAGAAAGTTAACTTTGAGTTTTCATTAAAATTACTTTTTCTAAATTAGATTTTTTTCTAGATTAGTTTGTCAGAAAAGGCTAGTTCTTTTTTTTTTTTTTTGGTTGCTTAAAATACAGAACTGTATTATTGTGAGTATTTAAAAATTATTTTATTTTATTGATTATGCCATTACATTTGTTCTATTCCCCCCCTCCGTTCCCCACCACCCTTCACACCCCTCCCCACCATTCCCCCCTTTAGTTCATGAACACGTGTCTCAAGTTCTTTCGATTCTATATTTCCCCTACTATTCTTACCCTTCCCCCTATCTATTTTCTATCTACTGTCTATGCTACTTATTTTCTGTACCTTCTCCCCCCTTCTCCTTCTCCCACTCCCCTGTTACTAACCCTCCAGGTGATCTTCATTTCTATGGTTCACTCCTGATCTAGCTGTCCTCTTAATTTGCTTTTGTTTTAGGTGTGGTTGTTGATAACTGTGAGTCTGCTGTCCTTTCACTGTTCATCTTTTTTATCTTCTTTTGCTTAGGTAAGTCCCTTTAACATTTCATATAATAAGGGCTTGGTGATGATGAACTCCTTGAATTTTATCTTATCTGAGAAGCACTTTATCTGTCCTTCCCTTCTAAATGAAAACTTTGCTGGATAGAGCAATCTTGGTTGAGGTCTTTGGTTTTCATGACTTGGAATACTTCTTTCCAGTCCCTTCTTGCCTGTAAGATCTCTTTTGAGAAACCCACTGACAGTCTGATGAGAAGTCCTTTGTAGGTGACTGTCCCCTTATCTCTTGCTGCTTCTAGGATTCTCTCTTTCATTTTAATCTTGGCTAATATAATGATGATGTGCCATGGTGTGTTCCTTCTTGGGTCCAACTTCTTTGGGACTCTCTGAGCTTCCTGGATTTCCTGGAAGTCTATTTCTTTTGTCAGAATGGGGAAGTTCTCTTTTATTATTTGTTCAAATAAGGTTTCCACTCATAACTATTCCTCTTCCCCTTCTGGTACCCCTATAATTTGAATGTTGGAATGTTTAAAGATGTCCTGGAGGTTCCTAAGCCTGTCCTCATTTTTTAAAATATTTGTTTCTTCATATTTTTCTGTTTGGTCATTTTTTCCTTCCTTCTGGTCTACTCCCTTGATTTGAGTCCCAGTCTCCTTTCCATTACTATTGGTTTCCTGTGCATTACCATTCATTTCAATTAGTTTAGCCTTCATATGTTCCTCTAATTTGTGACTAAAATCAACCAGTTCTGTGAGGATCCTGATCACCAGTGTTTTGAACTGTGCCTCTGATAGGTTGACAATTTCTTGATTGCTTAGATTTATTGGCTCTGGGGCTCTGAGTTATTCTTGAGCCATGTTTTGATTTGTTTGTGCCTGTTAGGTATGAGGAGAGGCGCCTTAGGTGTTTACCAGGGCAGGGCCACCCAGGTCACTGGTGTGTGATGTGGTATGTGGGGGCAGGGTCAGAGAGGGAGCAATGATGCTCCTCTCCGCTCTCCTAGTCTGCCTTACCGCTAGCCCCCGCCTGCTTATCCGAGCACAAATGTGCGAGCCCGCTGTCCTGTGCCGCTGGGGACTGCTCGATCTGTTTCAATGCTGGCCTCTTCACTGGTTTATCTGCATGCAAATTCTTGACCGACCACAGACAGCCAGCCGTGCGCCTCTTCCCTGGGTTCCGCCTGTTCCCTGGGTTCTGCCTGTAGCTAGCCCGCACCCGGGATCTGCGCCCTCGGCTGCCTGTGTACCACCCCGGTTGGGGGATCTTTTTTGCCCAACCTGCACCGCTGCTGGCTTTGCCCCTCTCACTGGTTTAGCTGAGTGCTTCATTATTTTCGGACTCCATATTCAATTTTCTGTGTGGTTTGGTTGCATTTATTGTTGTTAAAACTTTGTTGTTTTTAGATTTGGTTGTGCAAGGATGCAAAGTATTCCCACCTATGCCTCCATCTTGGCGGAAGTCATAAAATTTTTAATTTTAAGTATATAGTTGGTATACAATATTATATTAGTTATAGTAGTCTCAGGTACACAATATAGTGATTTAACATTTTTATACTTTACAACTCTGGTAATCACCCATCACCTTGCAAACTTATTACAATATTATTGACTATATTGCTCTTTACCTTTTTTAAATCCATCTCCTTCTCCTTCTGTAAACCATTCCTTTGGTCTCTGTTTCTATAAGTTTGTATTTTTTATTTTTCAAATGGATTTATTTTTGGAATAGGTAATAGATTCACATGGTTTAACAAGTAAAAGTTCTCAAAGTAAAAAAAAATTTTCTTCCACCATTTCCACCTGGCTCCTAGAGGAACATTTTATATCTTCTGCAAATTTTATTGGTGTCCAAAAGAAACTATAGAGAAACTTTAAAAATGTTTTGTCCCATAGGCAATGTTAAAACTGACAGACTTGTTTAGGAAAAAATCAGTAATCTTCATCTTCCTAGTCCTATGTTCTAACACACTGAGCCTATTAGCCTGGACAGGAGCCCCTGATTGTTCATAAATCAGCAAACCTTCAGAGATCTTGCCCTCTGCCTTAAAATACTTTAGTTATAGATAGTTGAATGTGGTCGTCGGGTTCTGAGGAGGCTGTGACCATACTGGGAATTTCCCCATAGTGGTCTAGGAGCAAGTCAGAGCCAAAGGCCAGGAGGGAGAGTGGGGACTGAAACACAACAAGACAAAGCGTTAGCAGCCTGCGCAGAAGGTCCCAGGCAGGTAAGTGGACAGGTGTGTGTGTCCAGATTAGCCTAGGGTCAGTGGTCAGTGGGGACTGAAACAGCATGAGGCAAAGCATTAGCAGCCTGTGCAGAAGGTCCCAGGCAGGTAAGTGGACAGGTGTGAGTGTCCAGATTAGCCTAGGGTTAGTGGTCAGTGGGGAAAATATACCTCTGATGTTTAATTCAACCAAGGAAACAGCTAAGAGAACTTAAATCATTCTTAAGTCATAGAGCACCTGATCAAAAACATTCAGGCTTCAATAAACCTAGCTAATTTAATGTAGTAGTATAGAAAAATGATTGATTAGAAGAATTTACATGGTTGGCAAAAAGTGAATGATATTCATGATTTTCTTCTACCAAGTACTTTAGTTTTTTTCCTTTGTTACATTTTAAATTAATTAATCTTTATTAATTTATTTTATCTTCACCTGAGGACATTTTTCTTCATTGCTTTTAGAGAGAGAAGAAGGGAGAGAGAGAGACATCAGAGTGAGAGAGAAGCATTGACTGCACACGCCCAGACCAGGGATTGGTGCCTGGAACAGTGATTGAACCCATTGTCTCTCTGTTGCCAGACGTTTCAACCAACTTAGCCACACCAGCCAGGACTATGTAACATTTTATTATTCATCATTTGCCCTGAGTTATTTTCTGAAATACAAATTTGTTTAGATATATAATAACCTTATTACATTTGAATTTCTCATTCAAATTTTTTAAGTTTAAAGTTCAATGAAATTAGGAATCATTATGTTCTTGCCCTCAAGGAGCTCACAGAGTTTCGTCCTAGCACATGACACTACTGTGCGTAGCTAATTTTGACTTCATATCTGTTTTCCTCAGTAGACTGTAAGCACCCTTTGGGCAGGACCACATTAATCTTGCTCATTTAAAAAAATTCTAGCAACTTGTACAGTGTCTGGCACACAGTAGTCATTTAATATTGGCCAAATGACAAAATAAAGAAAATTGATGAGGTGAAGTAGTTAAACCAATAAAGCAACACCTTGTTTATTATAGGCTTTCCATTTTAGCCCTGGAAATTTAAGGTATGGGGGACATAGAGTTGTTTGTTCTACAATATATATGATTTGGTGAGTCACATACTCATTATGTCTACATATAATCTATCTGTTTGTAACAGTTGGAACATAGAATAGTCTAGAGAAATAAGAGAGTTATCATACAGAATGGCTGGAGTAAGTGGGTGGCAAAGTGACCTAAAGATCATCTATAGTAAGAAGGGGGATAAAGAAAAACCCTGGGATGACCATCATTTAGTGTGTGATGGGACAAGAGAGGTAAGAAAAAGGTAGAATAAGGTAAGAGTGCTTTCCTGGAATCCAAAGGATGAAAGGGTTTCAAGCAGATGGTGTGTGTAGGTGTCAGTTGCTGCCCAAATGTCCAGTAAGATGAGGGCAGAGAAGTAACCATTGGGTTCAACAACTCTGAAGTCTCTGGTGATCACGGCAATGCCCATTTTAGTGCAGTGGTGGGTCAAGAGGTGACTCTGAGGGTGAAAAGGAGGAGGCCAGGGATGCAGAGGGCAGTTTCAAGAAAAACTCTGTGCCTCTTCTTTCCTTCTAAAGAGAAGAGGTACATAGCCACAGGAGTATACCAGGGCCATGTAGAGCCAATGCAGGGTTCTATTTTTAAACTTTTTTTTTCATATTGTAGGTAGAATACATGTTCATTCTAGAAAATTGGAACAGTAATTAAAAACTATTTTAAAAAGTATAAAAAGTCAAAAAGATGACCCATAATCCTATCATTCTAATTCAAACATGCTGCTATTTTTTATTATTTCAATCTTTTGCATGTGTTTTAACTTAGTGGAAAAGAGACCAAGTGAGTGATTGTAAGCTCTGTTGAGTGACTAAATGAGAAGTTTTATCTCTGGATAATTAAATAACTCCATATGGAGAAATACCCAGGAAGCAGTGAGGAAGGAAAGGGGCCTACCCAGTTAGATCAGCCCAATTCACCTTGCTGATTTATGCAGGGAGAGCTGCTAAATGCCAATCCTCTGTTTGTGCAAAAGCAGAGCTCATAATCATTCATTCACTCAACAAAAATCATATAGTTGCCCACTGTGTGTACTCTGTTAGTTGCTCAAGGATGGAGCAATGATGTGGATACTTACCAGCTTAGGATATTTGAAAAGTGTTATTTGTAGAGGGACATCACTTGATCCTATGGTACACAGGTATTATACTCACCTGCTAGATCTTACAGACAAACTTAATATTATTTGTTTAACTGTCTCACTTGATATTTCCCCCAACATTAAAAACTCTTCAGAAAAGTTATTCTTAATGCCTGATGTTTAGTTTTTCTTTTCCTTCCCCTCACCCCATAATAACACTGTCAGAAATAGCTTTGAAATTAAGCTTGGTCCATATTTTGTAATATTCTCCTAGAACTGATTTTAAAAGAGGTATTTACTGAGTTAAAGATCTGAACTTTTCTAAGGCATTTAGATAGCTATTGTCAGATTGCTTTCCAGAAAGGTTCTGCTAATTTAAACTCTTAACAGCAGTACATGAAGATGCCTTTTTCACTGTGAAGAGAGGGTTCATTTGCCTATATGCTGATTTGATTTAAATAGTACAGACGGAAAGGTTGAAGATGAAGAAGATGGAACAAGATCCCTGAGAAGTAGTATTGGTGAGATCTTAGAGAAGGTGCTAGAAGGTAGTTTTGTAAAAGAAAACAAAAAACTCTCCTTTTGGGACAGGAATTAAGGAGGGTGTGATTACAAAGAGAATTTGTGCATGTGTTGAGAGAGGTTGCTGAGGGAGTTTCTACCTGATGGCCTCCATTTTCCTCATATGCCAAGAGGCAAGATCATCTTGGCCAGCACGGTAAGTAAGATGAGGGCAAGTAAGATCAGGGTAAGTAGGCCAATGGCCTGGGGAGAATGAAGATGTTTTAGAAGAGCTGTGTAGAAAATGGGACACCCTCTGAAAGTTGCCAATGCCCAGATAATGTAATGTTGCATTTTGTTTATAGTTGTAAGTGAAAATTTGATCATTGATACTGGGACTCTCTTTGCAGGATATAGTGAAAATTGAGGCTTGACAATTATTTGATTAATTTGATGAATGCTCCAAATCAGGAACACCAGGTCAGGATATGTTTCTGACCTAAATTGTACAGTGCAGTTGTCTACAGTGATCAAATTAGCCAGCCGATTGCCAAATCTCTACTTCTCCCTGTCCCCTGTGGACATAGCTTAAATAACTAATAAGTGAACTGGACTCTGCCTCAATCTATTTTGGGATAATTGATGCCTTTGTACTCATATCCCAGCAGCTTGGGGTTAACACTGTAGCTTTGTGGAGAATATGTCAGTAGGCGATTTACTACTTCAAAAAGCAGTGTTTCTCTTGTAAAGCTTATCAGTCAGAACTTTGCAAGTTTTTCCAAACTCCCTAATGAAAGTTATATTTTATTGCTATGGGAAAATATTTGATTTTATGATTTTTGCTTTGTAAAATGAATGTGTTTTAAATTCTGAGCACTTAAAATTTTTGTTTCTGTCTTCATGAATTACTATAAAGAAATTTCAGTTTTACATCGAAATGGTTTTAATTTAAAAACATTTACGCTCACTCAAAATTGGCCCCCCTCCCAAATGAAAAATATCAGTGATTTCTTAACCTCTTAAAGAATAAGGAAAATCAATTATGGTAAAAAAATGTTCATTTCTTCTTATTAAAAAATTTCCTCCCTAAATTGATAGCTGATGGAATGTAGGCTGTGAAATAAGTAGAGGCAGTTACTGAGGTAACTTGGGCTCCAAAACCTATTTTGTGAAAATTGCAATGTAATCAGAATATTTTAGGAAATGACATCAATGCTTTGAGATTCCTTTGTATGTTCTTTTTTAAATAGACTTTAAGAGAGAGTGAGAAACATTGATTTGTTGTTCCACTTATTTATGCATTCATTGGTTGATTCTTGTATGTGCTCTGACCAGGAATCAAACCTGCAACCTTGACATATTGGGATGATGCTCTAACCAACTGAGCAATAGGGCCAGGGCCCTTTTGTGGGTTGTTAAATGATGCTGTGACTTGTCATTTACTTATATGTGAAAGTGAAAGCAACAAGTCGATTTATTCTAACTTTGACTCTTCCCTTCACAGATTCAGCCCATTTCTTTAAACATTTAAAAAAAATCTTCACCTGAATACATGCTTATTGATTTTAGAGAGAGAGGGGAGGAGAAGGAGAGAGAGAAAAACATCAATGTGAGAGAGAAACATTGGTTGGTTATCTTTCATATGCTTTCCAAACAGGGACCCTGAAACCTAGATACTGCCCTGACTAGGAATCGAACACACATTTTGGTTTACAGGATGACGCTCCAACCAACTCAGCCACTCCAGTCAGGGCTAAGTCCACCTCTTTTACTAAAGTGCTCATCAACCTGCCGGGCTGTGATGGTGTGAGATGATGGTGGAAGAGAGCCTGGCATAAGGTGTCAATACTCTCAAAGAACTTAGAACCTGTTAGAGTTTGCTAACATACCAAATTTTAACAAACAACGCCCCTGTTTCAGTTTGAATATTGTTCGAGCACAAGTGTGACCATGAATGCTAAGAACAACTTTTGGCATTAGAGATTTATTACCTGTTCTTACCACCTGTAAAACAGATAAATGAGCAGAAATTCATAATAGCAGAATTATGTTCTTTGCATCTTGATTTTAGTCTGTTCTTGGTCCAGGTCTTAGGATTGGCAAGAATGATAAGTTAGACTCAAATGAGTTACTTTCACAGCAGTGTAAAGGAAATGAATGCAAACGAGGGTACCTGGGCACACCTTGTTTTCCCTCTGCTTCAGTCTCCTGCCCAGAGTGGGGAAACCTTCAGGCCAGAGGAGCTCATAACCCAGTTATTTTGAGAAACTAGAAATCTAAACTTTTCACAGAAAATTTATGATTTCTAAACATTGGTATCTCATAGGTACGTGTTTGTCTGTGGCAATGGGCCAGGTGCAGCCTGAGGCTGTTGGTTTGTGAATTTTGATGAAAGGTTCTTAAGCTCTGAATTTTTAGGTAAAAAGCCAGATATCACCACTTTCCTTAGAGGTCTATGCTTACATCACACAAGGTTGAACACATTTTTTTTTTCATCATTTAATGTGCTCAGCTTTCCTTTTAAGTTTCAAGGAAATAAGAAACTCATTTGAATAGAGAGAGAACAGAACTAACTACATTGTTTAATTTCCTCAGAACTCTCTATTTAATTTTTTTGGCTAGATTATGCATTAGGAAAATATTTACTACATATTTTATAGCATTTTATTTTTAGTAAAAATATTGTGATTTTTATTTGTTAATTTTAAAAGTCTTATATTGCCTGTTGTTTTAGTAAACAGCAAACAATCAAGGAAATAACTTATTTTGGGTAGTATCTAAGGAATGATTAATTAAATGATGGTGAAATGTTACAAGGTGAGGCCTTCATTCACCCTGGGAAGTGTAGGAAAAGAGGTTCTTTGATTTAGGTGTGAGTAAAATAATTTTTTTTCCACATGATTAAATTCTTTTTTTTAAAATTTTTTAATTGATTATGCTGTTACAGTTGTTCTATTCTCCCTTTCATTCCCCACCACCCTACCCCCCCATCCCCACCATTACCCCCCCTTTAGTTTATGACCATGTGTCTCAAGTCCTTTAGATTCTATATTTCCCATGCTATTCTTGCCCCTCCCATCTATTTTCTATCTACTGTCTATGCTACTTATTTTCTGTACCTTCTCCCCCCCTCTCCTCCTCCCACTCCCCTGTTGCTAACCCTCCATGTGATCTTCATTTCTATGTTTCCACTCCTGATCTAGCTGTCCTTTTAGTTTGCTTTCGTTTTAGGTGTGGTTGTTAATAACTGTGAGTTTGTTGTCCTTTCACTGTTCATGTTTCTTTAACTTCTTTTTCTTAGATAAGTCCCTTTAACATTTCATATAATAAGGGCTTGGTGATGATGAACTCCTTGAATTCGATCTTATCTGAGAAGCACCTTATCTGTCCTTCCCTTCTAAATGAAAGTTTTGCTGGATAGAGCAATCTTGGTTGTAGGTCTTTGGATTTCATGCCTTGGAATACCTCTTTCCAGCCCCTTTTTGCCTGTAAGGTCTCTTTTGAGAAATCTGCTGACAGTCCGATGGGGACTCCTTTGTAGGTGACTGTCCCCTTAGCTCTTGCTGCTTCTAGGATTCTCTCCTTCATTTTAATTTTGGCTAATGTAATTATGATGTGCCTTGGTGTGTTCCTTCTTGGGTCCAACTTCTTTGGGACTCTCCTGGATTTCCTGGAAGTCTATTTCCTTTGCCAGATTGGGAAAATTCTCCTTTATTATTTGTTCAAATAAGTTTTCCACTGGTGGCTGTGCCTTTCCCCCTTCTGGTACCCCTATAATTCGGATGTTGGAGCGTTTAAAGATGTCCTGGAGGTTCCTAAGACTCTCCTCATTTCTTTGAATTCTTGCTTCTTGACTCTTTTCTGTTTGGGTTCTTCTGGTCCACTCCATTGATTTGAGTCCCAGTGTCCTTTTCATTGCTATTGGTTTCCTGTGCAATTCCATTCATTTCAATTAGTTTCACCTTCATATATTTGTCTAATTTGTGACTATAATCAACCAGTTCTGTGAGGATCCTGATGACCAGTGTTTTAAACTGTGCATCTGAGAGTTTTGCTATTTCTTCATTGCTTAGATCTATAGTCTCTGAGGCTTTGAGATCTTCCTGCGCCATTTTTGGTCTGTTCTGGCCCTTTAAGTGTGAGAAGCGGCACCTTGGACTCCCAGGTCGCTGGGTTGTGATGCTGTATGTGGGGGCGTGGTCAGAGCGGGGAAATGGCAACCCCCTCTGCTCTTTCTCACAGCTGGGTGAGGATCAGCGCCTTAGGTGGTTCACCTGGGCTGGGCTACTCAGAGTCGCTGGGTTATGACGCTGTATGTGGAGGTGGGGTCAGAGCAGGGAAATGGTGGCGCCCATCAGTGCCCTTGCCGGGGGACTTGCTGGCCCAGTCCAACCGCCCATTCCCTCGCCTGTCCACCCGCGCACAAATGCGCGACCACAGTCAACACGCAGCCCCGCTTCCCCGCTGTCTCCTTCGCGGTTGCTCGCCTGGTCGCTCCCTCAGTCGCTCACTAGGTCCAACCCTGCGCCTGGATTCCGCGCGTCTGGATTGAGTCCGTCTGACCGAGTCCTCCTGTGCAACCCCGCTTCACCAGCCGCTGGTTTCGCCCCTTACAGGTCAGGCTAAAGAATTTGTTGTTAACGGACTTCCGAAAAGTTCAATTTTCCGCGTTCTGGCTGTGTTTTCTGTTGCTAATATTTAGTTGTCTCTAAACTTGGTTGTGTGAGAAGGCACGGCACATCCACTTATGCCTCCATCTTGGCGGAAGTCCCTGAGTAAAATAATTTTAACAGCAGGATCAAATCATGCTGGAATGGGGTCCAGGGTGACTGTCCTCTCTGAACCAATGCCGTTCCATAACTGATTCTGTCAGGGACATATCAGGAGATGTGTTTCTTTCAGGTGATGAATACTTTATGATATTAAGTAATACAAAGCAATTGTGGTACATGCAGTAAACTTCCATTTATGTTAGAATGATGTAAGATTAGATGTGTTGGGCAGTGAAACTTGCTTTGCTGACTTTCGTTCATTTATAAAATACATATTTATTTGGAACCTAGTATTATATTGAGATGAAAAGGTAAATGAACAAAATAGTTAATAATCATCCAACTTATGGCATATATGTAACAATTAAAATAGCATTCTCTCCCCTCTTGCAGATAGCAAACTATATCTTTGAGTTGCATGATTTGAAAGTTAGAGAGATAGGAAAAGCACTTTTCCAGGAAGTTCTTTCATTTCTAAACCTGCTGAGGTCTGTAAATCATGTCTTTCATTGTCAGTAGGGACTTCACCATAGGCATTTGAGGATGTGTCAAGGAAGTCTTCAGGGGAAGTTTGGGGAGAGTTACTGCCAGGTCTCAGCTGAGCTCATTCTGGGTATAGAAATTTATATAACATTGATAGCAGTGAAAAAAAACACCAGTGAGTAAATTTTTATTAATTAAGGTTGAAAAATCTTAATGTCCCATGAATTGAATTTTGAGTACTTGCCTGGAGTCCTATGTACTTTTTGATTTTTCATTTAGCATTTCAGCATGTACACAAAAGGCAAGATTAGCACAGGTCAAGTAACAAGAAAAGAAAAAAAGGAGACAATTCTGGATAATACGGATGTGGATAACAAGAGGAGAAAACCCAGACCTGGCACAGACCACATTATCCAAAACACATCGTAACTTTTACCAATAATACTCTTTCTCTGTTATAATAGTGAACACTTATATAGCACTAAGTATGTGCCAGGCAGTTCTAAACATTTACATATATAGATGGATATATAGGAAATCATAGATGGATGTATAGGGCATAGATGTACAGATAGATGAGAGAAATTAATTTTACAAGGGTTATTTTCATTTTTAAAAGTAAACTCCATTTTCACAGCAGTTAAGATTTCATTCAAAATGTTGTTTGGGGAAAAGAAGCCTCAGTCCTAAGGACCAATGGACATTTGGTTCCTTAGTGAAGCCAGTGTGCCTCAATGGAGTTAGCCAGGTCAGCACCCTTCAGGCAGGAAGTGCTAACTTTCATCTGGTTCAAACCCATGGACCACTGAAACTGTTTATGAATCATTAATCTATACTATATCATAAAGCACACCGATGTCTTGCAATGTCATGGGTAATAATCACATGGGTAATAATATGAGTAATAATCACAATGTTATACAATGGAGTAATGGTCATTTAATATTTTTAGACATTTGAGTGCCAGAAAAAGAAGAGAAAGAGCAAGAAGTTGGAAACTTATTTAAAAAAAAATAATGAAGGAGAACTTTCCCAATTTGGTGAAGGAAATAGGCATGCAAATCCAGGAAGCTCAGAGAGTCCCAAGGAAACTGGACCCAAGGAAGCACAAACCAAGGCACATCACAGATACATTACCTAAGATTAAAGAGGAGAGAATATTAAAAGCAACAAGAGGATAGGAGACAGTTACCTACAAAGGAGTTCCCATTACACCATCAGCTGATTTCTCAAAAGAAACCATGCAGACAAGAAGGGGCTGGAAATAAGTATTCGAAGTAATGAAAGGCAAGGACCTACATCCAAGATTACTCTCTCTAGCAAAGCTATCATGTAGAATGGAGGGCAGATAGAGTGCTTATCTGATAAGGTCGAGTTAAAGGGGTTTGTCATCACCAAGCTCTTATTATATGAAATGTTAAAGGGACTTATTTCAGAAAAAGAAGATAAAAAATTATGAACAATAAAATGACAACAAACTTAAAACCATCAACAACTCAGCCTAAAAAGCAAGAAGAGAAAACAAACTAAGCAAACAACTAGAACAGGAACAGAATCAGAGAAATGGGGATCACATAGAAGGTTATCAGCAGGGAGGGAGGTAATGGGAGAAAATATACGGGGAATAAGAAACATAATTAGTAGGTACATAATAGACAGGGGAATGTTAAGAATAGTGCAGGAAATGGAGAAGCGAAAGAACTTATGTACAATTCATGGACATGAACTAAAGGAGAAGGGGGAATGCTGGTGAGAGGGGGTGCAGGGCAGGGGGAAAAGGGGAGAAAAAATGGAACAGGCATAATAGTATAATCAATAAAATATAATAAATAAAAATTAAAATAAAATAAAGATTTTAGACATTTGATACTAAAGAATTTTTTTGGTTTATATAGTTATGCAACATGCATGTGTGTTTCTGTATATGCATGTACATATGTTAACATGTATGCTCATGCATGTACCCACGTGTATATGTTTACCTATTGTTGATAACTTTGACAAAGAGAAAGATGAGAAACTACTGTATGGTCTTAAAATCAATCAGAACTTGCTGTTAGCTTGTAGAGCTCCTAGAATGTCTCGTATCTGAGGTTTCTGGGACAGGAGGAGGAAATTAAGCCTACATGTGGGGATCAAAAGATTCTAGGTGGGATAGAAAGGGAAATACAGAGACCAAAAGCTAATCAAGATATGACACTTTGGATGTAAAAGGAAATGACAAGGGAGAATAGCAGGAGTTGGCAAAGGGTCTAAAAGGTGGAAGGACAGTGTTGGGCAAGGAGAGGTGGTCGACGGGCATGGCTTTCCTATGAGTCAGATTTGCTTTGTGCTCCTGGCTCTTTTCTCTTTCTCTTCCTGGTCTTGTCAGGACTTGACTAGGTAAATAGTATCCCAGGTGATCCTGAGACTTCTCATGGGCACATTTTGAAACTAAACCTAATCAGGAAGATAACTTTATTGAGTAGTTATTTGCTACACAATGAACTGGATTTTTGGACCACATTTTGATGCTCAATCCCATTTCCCCCCTTTTCCCAGAGTTTCCTTTGGGGCTGTATTTTTTTTAAGTTTTAAATAAATTCTTCCAGATGCTGGAGCCCAGATGCTTCAAATAAAAAAATACACATATACCACAAAAATTTATATATCAATTCATTGGTTCAATAAATATTTTCTTAGACTTTGTGCTAAGCACAAGGAACCTGGTGGTGAATAAGTCAAGGGGCCTTGTAGGGTCTATACCCTTGTCAGGGAGAGATAACTTTCTAGTTCTATTCCTCCATAAGTCCTATCAAGCAAACTATTTAAATCAACCTTGCATGTTTTGGATTCACTCATCTCATATAGAAAGATCAGAAATTCAGTTGGGAGTAAAAATATTAGAATTTGAGTTTGGGTCTGGATCTAGTCAATCAGAAAGTTCCCAAATGTAGTGTCTCTTTTAGACAGTGGGATACAGTTTCAGGACCAGATGTCAGTGTAGATAAGCCAACAGGTAGTGACTCAAGACAGTGTCCTTCATATTTATGGGAGAACATAAATGTTAATTTATTCCCCCATTTTAACAAACTCCACAAAATGCCAGGATACTTTAATAGCTGAAACAAGATTATCTCCATGCTTACCTCAGCTTACATATAAAGTTTGGGTAATTTTATGAAACAACTACATTTTTCAATGATAATGAAAGTAAAGTGTAGAAAATTTAATTTTTAAGTGGGAAAAGAAGAAGAATGCAGTTTAAATTCAAATGGGATTTTCTTGTTTTTCTTTTTCTCTCTCTAGCCATGCTCTTTATTCAAGTTCCTTAAAAGAAAATTTTAGAGAAAGACTCTTCTGATCCATTTTGTATGAATTAGAAGCTCATTTCTATCTTCACTTAGTTAAAAATCTACATGCAATTATTAATAATGATATATACTCATAAAGTAATTTTTTCTGATAGCTCAAGGTGCTGAGACAAGTAAATTTCCAACACCTAGGGAGTACCTTATTATAAGGATTATAATTTAAAAGACCAGCCTACCTTACCCTAAATACTCCTAGTTTTCTTTTTATGTCCATGACTGACTTTTAAGGTGTGATATATCTTCAAGGACTCTAGACATAACATACATTACGATGATTCTTTTGTTATAATTTGGGCCGTGTGACCCTTCTGCATTCATTGACATCGCAATTCACTGATCATTTGTCTTAAGAAGCAGATTTAAGCCCTGATAGGTGTGACTCAGTTGCTTGGGCATCATTCCTTAAAACCAAAGGCTGCCGGTTTGATTGCTTATCAGGGCATATGCCTGGACTGTGGTTTCTCTCCCTCTTTCTCTCTCCCTTCCCCTTTCTCTAAAAGTAAATAAAATCTCTAAAATAAAAGGATTTCATTTAAAATAGCTCTGAGGATAGAAGGGATAGAAGGAGCTGTAACCTTGCATTGTTGTCAAGATCCTTCACTTTAGAAGTGCTCTTTCAGGGAACAACACCAATAGTGTGGGAAAATGTATAATGAGCATCGGTAGACAGAACACCATGTGAACGGTTGAAGGAGCCAGGTACTATCTCTGTGTCCTGCTTCTGCCATAACCTGGTCAGGCAGCCTTGGACATACTTAACACCTTTTTTCCCAGTAACTCTTTTTATCTTGTCACCATAGATTTGTAAACTACTGGTCCACCTCCGATCCTTAGCGTGCTTCAAGAATTGGATTTTGGGGGAAGGGTTTGCAGGAACAAGTATAAAGGATACATGGACAATAACAAGGGCGGTGGACAAAGTAGGGAGGTGGGGAAGGAAAAGGGGAGGAGGGGGGTGGGCTGGGATGGGGGTAAAAGGCAGAAAACTGTACTTGAAAAACAATTAAAATAAAAAAATTGGATTTGGGGGAATGGGTGTTTGTAAATCCCCATAAATAATTTGCTTAATTCTGTTCATGGATATTATTTTTTTCTGGGTCCATAACTTTATGCTCAGGTTCTCCCAAGGATGTGTGATCTTCAGCAGAACATCTTTCAGGGGATGAATCAAGTCAATTCAGTAGTAACATTTTGTGGCTTATGGGTTGTCTTTATGTGTGTGCATGTTTTCCAGTTCATAAAAATGTGTTTAGTTTGTCACTTACTTATAGGAAAGAGTCTGACCATGACACTGAAGATTCTTACTAGAAGGTAACAAGGACACTTGTCTGGAAATCTCAGCTCTACCATATACAGTGTATATATACATTCTTGTATATGTATATATGTACATATGTATGTACACGCAAATATAAAAGTACAATATATTGTATTAAAGACAACTCTGCTCAAGTTTTTTCCTGTTACCAAGTTCACTTTTATTTTTTAAATCTTTTTAAAGTATATTTTATTGATTATACTATTACAGTTGCCCCATTTTTTATCCACTTTATTACTCTCCACCCTGTACCCCCCACTCCCACCACCTTAGTTCATGTCCATAGGTTGCACATGTAAGTTCGTTGGCTTCAACATTTCCTATACTATTCTCAGCCTCCCCTTGTATATTTTGTACATACCAATTCTTCTTCTTATTCTCTGAACATTTCCCCTATCCTCTCCCTGTCCCCTCCCCACTGATAACCCTCCATGTGATCTCCATTTCTGTGATTCTGTTTCTGTTACAGTTGTTTGCTTAGTTCATTTTTGTTTTTGTCTTTAGGTTCAGTTGTTGATAGTTGTGAGTCTGTTGTCGTTTTACTGTTCATAGTTTTTGATCTTCTTTTTCTAAATAAGTCCCTTTAACATTTCATATAATAAGGGCTTGGTGATGACGAACTTCTTTAACTTGACCTTATATGGGAAGCACTCTATCTGCCCTTCCATTCTAAATGTTAGCTTTGCTGGAGAGAGTAATCTTGGATGTAGGTCCTTGCCTTTCATGACTTTGAAATACTTCTTTCCAGTCCCTTCTTGCCTACAAGGTTTCTTTTGAGAAATCAGCTGATAGTCTTATGGGAACTCCTTTGTAGGTAATGGTCTCCTTTTCTCTTGCTGCTTTTAAGGTTCTCTCCTTATCTTTAATCTTGGTAATGTAATTATGATGTATCTTGGTGTGTGCTTCCTTGGGTCCAATTTCTTTTGGATTCTCTGAGCTTCCTGGATTTGCATGCCTATTTTCTTCACCAGATTGAGGAAATTCTTCTTTATTATTTTTTTTAAATAAGTTTCCAATTTCTTGCTCTTCCTCTTCTTCTTCCAGTACCCTTATGATTTGGATGTTGGAATATTTAAAATTGTCCAAGAGATTCCTAAGCCTGTCCTCATTTTTTTGAATTCTGGTTTCTTCATTCTGTCCTAGTTGAATGTTTATTTTGTCCTTCTGCTCCAAATCATTGATTTGAGTCCTGGTTTCCTTCCTTCCCTTTTGGCTTCCTGTATATATTTTTTTGTTTCACTTTTTAGAGTCTTCACTATTTCCTCTATGCTGCAACCATATGCAACCATTTCTGTAAGCATCCTGATCACCAGTGGTTTAAATTGTGCATGTGATAGGTTGACTATCTCTTCTTGCTTAGTTTTATTTTTTCTGGAGCTTTGATCTGTTCTTTCATTTGGGCTATATTTCTTTGTCTGGCACACCTCTTACATAGTAAGGGACAGAGCTTCAGGTATTCACTGGGGTAGGGCAACTCAGGGTGCTGCTTTGTGGCTCTGTCTGTAGGGAAGGGGTCAGAAAGAGAACAATGCCACTTGCCTGGCTCTTGGTGGGCTTCCTGTCACTTTCCCCCACTACCCACGAACAAATTGGGCCCTTCTGGTGCTGACTCCTGGGTGGGTGGGTTTGTGTATGTTCTAGGATCCTGTGGGATTCTCCAAGGAGCTCTCTTGTGAGGCTGGGAGTTTCTCCCACAGTGGAAACCCCACAGGTTTTAACAGAGTTTTTGAGTCTTTATTTACTTATGCTGGAACTCTGGGCTGCATGGTTTGTCTTGCTCCCCAGTTGTTCCTCCCAGCTTATCCACATGTGAATGTGGGAAATCCAGTCCGCCAGGCACCACCTCACCCACCCAAGTCCACTGGGGCCTTGCAATATGTCCTCTCAGCCCTGGCTGTCTGGCTTTACCACTCCTTCCAGTATGGATGAATGTTTCTTCTTTAACTCCTTTGTTGTCAGACTTCGATACAGTTCCATATTCTGGCAGTTCTGGTTGTTTTCTTTTGTTAAATTGGTTGTTATGCTTCTTTTGGTTTTGCAAGAAAGTAAAGCCTTTCTACCTACATCTCCATCTTTGAATACTCCTGTAACATGAAAACATTTAAAAATGAGACCCAAATTTAGTTATTGATGAGATCTTATAAGCTTTTCAAACCATTTAGTTTTTATGTAAATTATTGTATGATTTACATGCAAATTCTCAGATACATATTACAGTATTTCCCAAACATTCATAAACTTGTGAAGGAAATGTGTCTTTTTATTCAAAGTGTGCTGAGACAAAAACATAAGATTATACCCTAGAATCTTAAAGAAGTCATTCAAAATATTAGGGGAGGTGCCTAAAGAGAAAAAGATGATTGTCCCAGGAGCTCCTTAATGAGCTTGAACTTTAAGAAGCTATGGGTGAATGACTACATAAATGAGGATAAATGAAAAAGAATGATACAGTCTTGTTTAGAGGGTATAAGAAGGGCTCATTTTAAAATGCAATACACTTTATGAAATACCAACCATCACAACAAGGACATTCAGAACAAGAAGGAAAAACTGTGTAATTAATATTACACTACTTGGGAATGATAGTGTAATATTAATAGATGGTAGAAAGATGACAGATATACTCACTTTCTTTCTTTTCTATTAAGGAGCATTATCTTCAGACTGTTATTTATATAGTAAACATTCTAGACAGGATACATTTGACTAACATAGAATAAAAACTCTAAATAGAAATAAGTCCATGCCTTCAAATGAATTCTTGCTTTCGTTTTTGAATGACATATGTAGGATGTTTACAGAGTTAACAGATGTGACTGCCCAATCCACTACTGATAAAACTTAACAAGATGTTGATGACAATGTGAGTGGGGCCAGTAGACAGGAAATGTGCACATGCTGTTGCTGTTCACAAGAGGAGAAACAGTTGGAATACTGAATTTTAATGCCAACCCTAGGTAATAATAAAAAACAAATGGTAAATAAAATGATTTCTAACTACCTAGAAGAAAAGCAGAGTTATCAGTGGCTATTGGTTTGGTTGAACAACCAAATACATTAACAAGCTGTATCTTATTCTCAGCAAGTTGGCAGTCTCTCATAGAAACCTGGATGACAGAGAGTTGGACAGATTAACAGCATGCTTCTGTGGTCACTGAGTGAGGTTCTATAGAAGAGGGAAGCATCCTAACCTTGATCCAGTGCTGTTCAGTATCTTTATTAATGACTTAAATGAGGAAATATATAATATTCATGAGATTTGCAGTGAAGTCCAGATTGTGAGAAAAAATAAATAGAACAGATAACAGCTGTAAAAAGATAATTCCTAGAATAATGGGTTTACACTAACATGATGAAAATTAGCAGAGATTACTATAAAATTCTGAATTTAGGTTAAAAAATAAAATAAAAACCTGCAGGAGGAGTTGGGAGTGTGCATGGGAAGAGTTTGTATGAAATTTTGATGGACCACCTGAATCACTCTATTTTCCTATCTCATGAAAAGTAAAAGCTCATCACACTTTATTATGGTCAGAAAACACCATA
This sequence comes from Artibeus jamaicensis, assembly GCF_021234435.1. Lineage (NCBI taxonomy): Eukaryota > Metazoa > Chordata > Mammalia > Chiroptera > Phyllostomidae > Artibeus > Artibeus jamaicensis. Next base: position 8,169,357 of record NW_026522046.1, on the reverse strand, counting down.
GAGTGTTCTCTTTTGGGAAGGAAGCAGTGAGGATGGTGATGATTTTTAAATTCCCTAAAACTGGTGGCTGGTTAAACGGTTAGACCTAAATCTAACAGGCTAGCTTAGTGTAGAACAGTCTGTGAAGTGTGGAACAGGTGAAGGTTTTCAAACTAGTAACATCTACCAACGAATCCTGGCCCAAGTGTTGGGTGTATGTGTGTGTGTTTAGAGAATTTGCATGATTTCTGTGAGCCTCAGTCTCCTTGGCTGAAAAGTGAGAATAAAAGTCCCTCACTGGCAGAGCTATCATCAGAATTATAGATGTGTGAGAGACTTAGCCAGGGCCTGCCACCTGGTACTCGCTTGGTAGATGGTAGCTCTCAGTATAATAATGATCATTTTACCAGTTCTTGGAGGTAGGAGCATGTATGGAATTTATAGATCAGGGCTCCTTCACATCTCACTGTTCCCCAGGAATGGGTTAAAGAGACTATGAGGACACTATCTTTAGAAAGACTGCACTCAGAGTTTTAAATTTTGATGAAGTGATCTCTGTTTGAAGCAAATGTCATCTGATATGTACACCTTGAAGGAAGATGACACCCCAGCTTTGGGGTTTAAGGCTGCAATGATGGAGACTGATTTCAGGCTGGGTGCTAATGCCAAGAGAGATTTAATAGCTCAGGATTTTTAAAGGACTGTTAATGTTTTTATTAGTGCACAGTGACAGAGTCCTACAGATCTTTAGTTGTCTGCCTAACACTATTTCCCCCCCAAACTGTTATTTTTCAGGTGCAATTTTGTAGATGGCAAGGTTTTGTTCAGTTATACTTATATTGTACTATAGCATAAATGACATAGATGAAACATAGGAATGTAAGTGAAATCTCATATTTACTTGATACCTTACTCTTAAAATAACTCCACAAACAACATGTAGTTAGGAATGAACCCAGACAAAATGGTACTGTGGAAGAGAGCCTTGGATTAAGCCTTTGAGCTGCTGAGTTCTATCTAGTTTGAGCTCTCATTTACTATATGCTGTGGGCTGAATTGTAGTCCCTCAAAATTATGTTATTAACTTCTAATACCCCAGAATGTGATTGTATTCGGTGATAGGCCTTTAAAGAGATAATTAAAGTTAAATGAAGTCATTAGTGTGAGCCCTAACCCAACATGACTGGTGTCCTTAGGAGAAGAGTAGCACATTGACAGGCACATAGGAAAGACCCTGTGAAAACACAGGGAGAAGAAAGCCATCTACTAGCCAAGCAGAAAGGCCTTAGAAGAAGCCAGCCTTGTCAGCACCTTGATATCAGATGTCCAGCCTCCAGAGTTGTAAATAAACTCCTATTATTTAAGCCACTTGGCCCGTGGTACTTTTGTTATGGCAGCCTGAGCAAGCTAATACAATGGATAACCCTGGATATTTAACTTCTCTGAATTTTCATTTTCTTTTCTTTTTTAAAAAAGATTTTATTTACTTACTTTTCGGAGAGGGAAAGGGAAGGACAAAGAGAGGGAAAGAAACATTAATGTGTGGTTGCCTCTTGTGCACCCCCAACTGGGGACCTGGCTCTAACCCAGGCATGTGTCCTAGACTGGGAATAGAACAGGCAACACTTTGGTTCACAGGCCAGCACTCAACCTACTGAACCACACCGGGTAAGGCTGAATTTTCATTTTCTTATCTGTAAAGTAGAGATTATTATATAAAAATAAAAGGTATTTTAAAATAAACAGGTAAAATAACCCATTTTGTATTGGTTATTCAAAAAATAGTATTGAATTACCATAGGCTTGTAATTTTACTTATTTTTCTAAAAGCCTGAGAGAGATGAGTATATCCTAATTTCAAAAGGCCAAATATGCTACATTAAAGCTAAATAAATACAAGAATGGGTGATAGTTTATAAAAAAGTGACAATGGCATAATGTCACAAACTAAAGAGTGCTCTGAAGGAATTTCAAATATGATTTGACTTCCTCTCACCCAAAATTTCAATTTGCATCAACTCTTCAGAAACATAGATATTGTTTAAATTTGGACACACCCATACTTCTTAAATACTTAAAGTTTGATTTAAAGCAAGATTTCAGGATGCTCAGAGCAGCCTAGGACTGCTATTATTGAAATGCATGCATAGGCTGCAGTTGATAATCAGAACTGTGTTGGGCATTCCACTTTGCACCTCCTAGGGCACCAATTTTCAGAAACTGTTAGAAACCAATAGAAAAATCTCACCTAAGATTCATCTGTGAGCTAAATTACAGGGGAAGCCATTATCATTCATTTTCAATGCACTATTGGTCCAGGTTGGCAGTTGAGCACCTCAAGGATCACAGGGGAGGATTTTGCTAGTTTTTAGAATCCTGAGAATTGAAATGGTCAACTAAGGTATTTTATTATTCTTCTGACTAAGAAATAATTTGTTATTGGACCAAAAGTATACGTCAAGTCCCCACTACATGCCTAGCCCTGGATACCTAAGTTCTGGAAGAGAGCTGAAGGAGTTAAAACTTAAAATTTAGTTAGGAGATATAAAACAAATAGTAAACAATTAGAAATCAATGCTATGTGAAGCCATAGGGAATTAAGTGAAAGGAATTTCAGAATAAGTTAAGAACAGTGTGCATCTGAAGAAATGGGTGAAGCTGAGGGAAGAGGTGGGAAGGATCTGCAGACAGAAAGCTTAAAGTAGAGGATACACTGGAGGTGATTTTGAGGTGGGTACAGTTTGAGGGGAAGGATGTATGTGTAGTACATTGCGCACATGTGCGTAGGCACCACGTTCATGGGGGGGTGTTGAGAGGAAAGTGTGATCAAAGACATGTAAGAAGGAGAAATGAGGTACTACACATAATGAACATAGAGAGATCTGGCTGTGAGAGAAAGATGTGAGGTTCCATCCCATTTGCTGTCAGGAATACAAATGTGTTATTCCTAAATCTTGAGATTAACCTATAGTACTAAGTATTACCAACTTCATTTTCAGATAAAAGAACTGAGGTTTAGAGAAATTAAGTGACTTGATTTCAGTCTCATGTATTAAATGCACAAGCCTTCAAGGTCTTTATGAGGTTGTCTAGGCATGGTGGGATGTCCATGGGTTCACATGGGTACCACAAATTAATGGACAATTTTGGTGTCTACAACAGCGTCCACCCTATCAGCGGGTGGACCCAATCCTCAGCTGCATTAATTCCTAGGGAGGATACACCCTTCTAGATCTTGGCCAATGACTATTATGCATGGAATACAAAAGGCTGGTCCCCACTGCTCAAGCTGGGACTCACTTTGTTATGTGTTTTGTGCTGCAGAGCTTGCATGGACCACAGCTCACCTGAAGCTGAGATCATAGTCTTGCTTTGCTTCTCCACCTACACTCTATCCTGCATCCTTTACTCCTTCTCTCCTAAGAGCACTCCCCCAATAAATCAAACCCTATCTACGATACAAACATTCTCAATAATGCCTCTAAATTGCCATCGGTGTGTACAGGGTATTGTTGCAGCAGGTGAGGACACTGTTGTGAAACTGTTAGCACTGTGCTGAGCAGACTGTGAGAGTGAGTGATGGTGACCTCCACCACTAGCTGGCATGTATATGGTGAGCACTTTATCTGCATCTTTTTACCTAAAGCTTATGGCTAACCCTATCAGTTGCGTTCTATGATTATCCCTACATTTACAGATGAAGAAAACTCAGGTTGAGAGAAGATATATTATTTGCTTATGTATTTTGTAAGCCACACAGTCAGGATTCCAACACATCTGTGTTCATTTCAGCCACCTCCAAAATTACTGGAACATATAACTTAATAAGTGTGCAACTTATTGGAATGTTTAAGAACTATGTCTCAGCACAGTCAGCACAGTAAATAGCTCCACGCAGTGTTGGAGGGGGAACCAAGTACCATATTTTACCATGCATAATGAACACTTTTTTCACAAATTTTTGAGGAAAAAATAAGGATACATATTATATGTGGTTAGTACTAATTCCATATTGTAGAAATGTTTTAAATTCTTTTATTTATGTTTAAGTGTTAAAAGTATAACTCTAGAAAGCAATAATGATATCCATATGCAAAATAATACCCTGCAATACGATAATTGGTTATTTTTCTAAATATAAATACATTAAAAAATTAAAACAAAAGATTTTTTCCCCTGAAGGTTTGGGCCAAAACCATGGGTGCTTATTATACACTGCAAAATAAGATAATAATGGTGGATCCAATTTAATCCCTTCAATGAGTCACCATGAATAGAAAATGATTTGAGAACTACTGAGTATAAAAGAGGATATCAAATTGAGCAGAGGAGTTTGCAGTTGGTAGAAAGTATGGTGACCACATAATAATCCAAATTGGAACACTGTTGAGGATGATAGTAATTACACAAGGATAACAAGTATAAACCAGGACTAGTTAGCAAACCAGGATGCATGATCACTCAGTAATAGGAGACAATGGGGAGCTATAGTAGGTTCTCCAGCAGCAGGGTGAAGCAATTTTTCTGTCAATGGTGTGCAGCATGATTTAGAAGAAACCTTGGAGGCTGAGGGAATAGCAGACAGGAAATTGTTCTAGAGACACTAGCGTGTGATCTGTTGGAGTTGCTGTCCTGGCTTCTGGGCTTTCTTCCAGTTCACTGCTGGAAATGGTTGTTCTTTCTGCACCTCGGCATACTTGCCAGAGCCTATAGGCCATTCCTCTTGTCCCAGGGCGTCGGAACTCTGTTCAGGTTTCCCCAATCATTGGTTAGATCTTTTGTTTAATCCAGATGAACTCTACCTCATTCTGTTGGCTCTGCTTCCCATGGAGTATCTACACCCCCAGGGATGTCCCGTGCCCCATGGAGCTCTGTCATTTTTCTCCATGGACACTTCTGGATGAATTAGGGTGTAGGGATGCATATGAGACACCGCCTGAACCACACTTCCCATGGGACACTCAGGCGTTCTGCCTAGAAAGAATTGTCTTCAAGGTCATCTTCCTTCAGCTAATATAAGAAAGTGAATGAAAGATATTTGTGTAGGAGGTCCAATTTTCCCCCCTTATGCTTCTCAGCATTTGTGGCAGTTCTGGGTAAAATGACCTAACCTTTTACAGAGGTTAGGTTAAGGTCAATAGCTCTAATCATGTGGGTTTTAGAGGCAGAAAAGAACAGAGGAGCTGTAATTATTAATGGAAAGCTCCTTTGTAAAATGGTAGAGTATGGACCTCCAACACTGAAAAGAGAGAGAGAAAGACAGAAAGAATGCTGTCTCCAGCAAAACTCCAGGGTTTGGAGATCCAAAAATTAAACATGTCATTTGTGTCCTTTGGAATTGAAATACGAGTTCTTCCCCAAAGTAGCATTCTGTCCTCCAGAATTTTCTTGTCCTCTGGAAAATATTGTTTCTTGGTCTGCTTGTGGGTGGGGCTGGGGTGGAATGAAGAAAAGAAGGAAACTGAGGAATAAATGAAGAAAATTTAGAGAAGAACCCTTCACTATAAGAAAGTGAGAATTTGTTTCTGAATGCAGCTTAATTGTCCAGTGGTAAAGAATTCACATTTGTGACAAAAATGTAGTGAAAGCACCCAAACTTTGGACTTACACAGACCTGGGCTCAAACCTCAAGGCTATGATTTAAGTAATTATTGGACTTTGGATTAGTTCCCTAACCTCTGAGCTCTGTCTTCCTCATCTATAAAAGATGGCAGGGAAAACAGCAGCTGCCCCCTGCCCAGGTTTCAGTGAGGTGTGAAGGAAGTACTAACGGGCATGGAGCCAGGCACTCAGGGAAGGGGGGTTGGTGCTGTAATGGTTCTTGCTCACGGGCTGACTTCTGCCTCCTCTGTGCTCCTGTACCACTTGGCACCGCCTGCTCTTACCACCTTAGCACATGTCATAGCATCTTATATTCAGCTGTCCAGGTGCCTCCTCCATCAAATCACTTGCTTCTCCTTTTATTCCAGACCCTGGCACACAGGTTCTCAGAATATGACCATTGGGTAGAATTTTTTTTAAAGGATATTTTTGGTAGTAACCATAATAGCTTCCAGGCAATAGTCTCTTTACAATCTTCAATGTTGACAAAGTTTTAGTTCCTTTTTTCAAAGAGGCTATCCGAAACTGTAATTGCATTTATAAGTTTCTTTTAAAAAATATAGTTTAGTGATTATGCTATTACAGTTGTCCCATTTCCCCCTCTTCATTCCCCTCCACCCTGCACACCCCCTCCCACCCACATTTCCCCACTTTAGTTCATCTTTGTGTGTCATAAGTTCTTTAGCTTCTACATTTCCCATGCTATTCTTGTCCTTTCCCTGTCTATTTTCTACCTACCACCTATGCTACTTATTCTCTGTACCTTTTCTCCCTCTCTCCTCCTCCCACTTCCCTGTTGCTAACCCTCCATGTGATCTCCATTCTGTGGTTCTGTTCCTGTTCTAGTTGTTTGCTTTTGTTTTAGGTGTGGTTGTTGATAATTATGAGTTGGCTGTCTTTTTCTGTTCATATTTTTTATCTTCTTTTTCTTAGATAAGTCCCTTTAACATTTCATATAATAAGGGCTTGGTGATGATGAACTCTTTTAACTTGACCTTATCTGAGAAGCACTTTATCTGCCCTTCCATTCTAAATGAAAACTTTGCTGGATAGAGTAATCTTGGATGGAGGTTCTTGCCTTTCATGACTTGGAATACTTTTTTCCAGCCCCTCCTTGCCTGTAAGGTCTCTTTTGAGAAATCAGCTGACAGTCTTATGGGAACTCCTTTGTAGGAGATAACTGTCTCCGTATCTCTTGCTGCTTCTAGGATTCTCTCCTTCATTTTAATCTTGGCTAATGTCATTATGATGTGCCTTGGTGTGTTCCTTCTTGGGTCCAACTTCTTTGGGACTCTCTGAGCTTCCTGGGTTTCCTGGAAGTCTATTTCTTTTGCCAGATTGGGGAATTTTTCCTTCATTATTTGTTAAAATAAGTTTTTAATTTCTTGCTCTTCCTTTCCTCCTTCTGGCACCCCTCTGATTAGGATATTGGAATGTTTAAAGATGACCTGGCGTTTCCTAAGCTTCTATTTTTTTTTTTGAATTCTTGTTTCTTCATTCTTTTCTGTTTGGTTGTTTCTTTCTTCCTTCTGGTCCACTCCATTGATTTGATTCCCAGTTTTCTTCCTATCACTATTGGTTCCCTGTGCATTTTGCTTCATTTCACTTAGTGTAGCCTTCATTTTTTTCATCTAATTTGCAACCAAAATCAACCAATCCTGCAAGCATCCTGACCACCAGTGCTTTGAACTTTGCATCTGATAGGTTGGCTATCTCTTGGTCGCTTAGAATTATTGGCTCTGGGGCTTTGATTTGTTTTTCCGTTTGAGCCCTTTTTGGGAGGAGGATCTGGTCGTGCCTGTTACTTAGTAAGGAGTGGAGCCTTAGATGTTCACCAGGGCAGGGCAACCCAGTAGCTGGGTTGTGACACTGTACGTGGGGGCAGGGTCAAAGAGGGAACAATGGGGTTTGCTCTGCTCTCTCTTGGATTTTGGTCTCCTCTGCTGCTTCCCACAAGCAAATTGGGCCCTTCTGGCGCTGGTTCCCAGGTGGGTGGGCTTATGTATATTCTAGAACCCTGTGTGTCTCTCCAATGAACTCTCCTGTGAGGCTGGGAGTCTCTCTCGGCACCTCATCATCCACAGGTGTTTTCAGTCTGTGCTTTTAGGCTTTATTTCCCATCGCTGGGGCCCTGGGTTGTGCAGTCTGTCTCGCTACACTTTTTTTTTGCCTGGTTTATCTGCGTGGAAATGTGTGACTGTGGTCAGCCAACTGCCTTTGCACCTCACGGGGTCTGCTCATTGCCACCCCACGCTCGGGGTCTGCCAACTACTGCTTTTTCCTGCCAGGACCCCTCACTGCCGGCCACCGACTCTGCCCCTTTTTCTGGTCTGGATGAATGGTTCATTGTTGGACTTCTGTACAGTTCAATTTTCTGTCAGTTCTGGGTACTTTTTTGCTTCTAAATTTTTGTTATCCTTAATTTTGGTTGTGTGAGGAGGTACAGTGTGTCTACCTACACCTCCATAAATGGCCAGAAGTCACATTTATAAGTTTCTCAGAGATATATACTTTCAAGTCTGCTTCCTCACCAGGAAAATGGAGAAGCTCATGGAAGCCCTTTAACATGGGGGTCACTATGAGGATCAAATGACTCAGGACCCATGGAGGGTTTGGTGTAAGCCTGGTGTTGAGAGGCACATAAAAAGCACTTGTGGTGATTATGTCCAGTTTGCTGTGTGTTGACTGTGATAAATTACCTCAAACTTATTTATTTTTATTTTTTAAAAAATGTACATTTATATTTAAAAACTAATGGCATCCTCATTACTGAAAATTTGGAAAATAACCAACTCAGCTTAATGATCGGTTCTTCTCTGAGGCTCCTGTGGAACAGGTTTTGGTGGGTGCCACTCTTCTTGGAAGACATGGCAGAATTCGAAACAAGAACAGGGATCCCCAGACAGACCTGCAGACGTGGAGACCCTCTGGCTCAGGGCCTCAGTCCAGGCCTGGATCACGTTTCCTCTTTCTGGGGTTCCTGAATCTATTTGGAGAACATTATCAATTATGGGCCCAGCCATGTGGCATCTTTCATTTCAGTCTGTGTTTCTAAAGTTCTCTTAATGAGGCCAGAGTATTGTACTGGAAGCTCTGGCAAGGGGCTGATTGTCCTATGGTGTCTAGGGTCTACAAGGTACTGCCACCCTGGTCCCAATCCACATTTCTCAACTCATTTTCTGGAAGAAGATGTGGCCACTATCCAGTTGTTCCAGACATTTGCTGCCCAGGAATCTAGCACAAATGCCCAAAGTCCATGACTTTCCAATGTTGTTCTCTTTGCATAGAATATTCTCCTGTTTTGGAAGGGTCCAGCTCATTGCTTTCTGCCCAGACAGAATGCCACTGCGATGGCATTTTTCGCTGACTGGAAAAAAGACAGTGATCTACTCCCCTCAATGCTCTCAGTGCTGTTTTGTCTCTGTTCCAGCCCTTACGTTGCACGGTAACTATCCATTCACACATTTGTCTCCTCCCACCAGACTGCGAGATGGTGGACAGCAGATAGAGTGTATATTTCAGGGGATCATTCCGAGAGCCTAACACAGCATTTTTCAATCTTTTTCATTTCATGGCACACACGAATTAATTACTAAAATTCTGCAACACACCAAAAAGTGTACTTTTTCTGATATGACAAAAATGGGTATAATTTTGATTCATTCCCACCAGATTATAGTGTTGGCTGTTATAGCATAGACTATTGTCATTTTTAAATTTAACAATCTAAAAAAAAGAGGTGACTAAATAGTCAGTTGCACATTTTAAAAATTCTTGCAGCACACCGGTTAAACATCACTAGCCTAATTCATGGCAGGCATGCATTGTTGCTTGGATGAATAAATAGTGATTGGATGCAAAGTTCTTTCGCTCTTGTAAATGACCTTTAGATTGCAGTGCTTTTGTAATTTAATGTAAAATGATGAAGTATAAAGGTCAAAAACTTTCCTAACCTGTTGCGAGATACAGCAAGAGACTTTATTGCTTTTTGCTGTTCTCATCTGCCATATGGCCTTCCATTCACAAACTGCTCTGGTGAGAATTACTGTTGCAGGTAATTTTCTAATGATTGTCTTGGGATAAACAAATTTATCAGACTTGTTTGGCTAATGTATTCAAGAAGGTTCACAGGGGAAAAGATTAATCATCTAAGAAGCAAGCCGGTGTCTGTCATTAGGCGGAAGGGTCCAGACATGATCAGAGCTGAGCTGGTCGTTGCTATGACTGCAGATAACTTCTTCTCCCTTTGTGAGGTCAACGGCAGCTCCCAAGCTGATTGGCTAAAATTAGATTATCCTACTGACCAGCCATGGGGAGTTAATTTCATCAAAAAGAGAAAAATGGTGGGAAATCCTGCTGTGGGGCTACAAAGGAATTTTCTTTAGAAACCGGCAGAGTCCAACTTTGCTTTCATTATAATTAATATGTTCCTTCTAATAAAACAATTTAAGGAAGCAGACAATAGCATTAGTCTATTATTTTGCAGATCCATATAAGCTGTAATCTGGTTTGTCCTAAAATCAGCTTTCAAAGTAAAGTAACCTTTATTTTCCTGTAACACCACCACCACAACCAAAGTCTGTCGTCCCGTGCGTGTTTTTATAATTAGAGATAAGCTAATTGTGAGAAACATAAAAGGAGCTGGCACAGTTAAAGGTATTTGCTTGCAGGACTCCTGCCCTATGGGAATAATGGGCAAAAAAAAACCTCAGGAAGAATCATTGACTTTTGGATTGGGGGCATTACTGAATTTGAAGGGAATCCTACCTCCCAAAGGGTTCCTTTCCCAGGAGTCATATGTGCTCTATCTTTCCTATGCTCTATGCTCTATGCTCTATCTTTCCTATGCTTTCCTATGCTTTCTATGCTCTATCTTTCCACCTGGTAGAACCTTTGTTCTAGGAATTAATCACCTCTGACCTTGCTTACTGTATTTATTTCTGCCAGGAAAGATGCAGAACTAGTTAATCTTGAAAACGAAGCTGTGTCTATCGGCAGGCTCTGCTGAGTCGGAAGTCTGAGTGGATGTGAAATACAAACCGAGGAAAACCAGCTCAGCGTTTTTTAGTTTCTTTAGCTCTTATGTGACTACGGAAGTAAAACTTGCTTAAGGAACAAATGTTGATTGATTTCTGGACATTTCATCCTTCTATCTGTAAGACTGCCAAACCAATGTACTTAAAAAATTAAATCAGTTCGTTGTGGTGCCTTCAGCTGTGTGCTGAAGGGCCCATGAAGAGTGGCTCTGGTGCGCCTTTCCCGAGAGCCCTGTCGGGAAAGTCAGGGATCATTATGCTCCAGGCAGCATAAAAACACACCAAGCAGTCATTTCAAGCTTTATAGGAATTCATAAGAGTTAGAGAACAAGAGCATTCCAGGAGGTCCTGGGCTGAATCGATCCAGGCAGTTCTCCCAGCAGCTGGGGAGAAGGAGGAGGAGACCACCGTCATGACGTATATATAATCAGCGCATGACCAAGAATTTAGGAAACAAAGGCAAAGCACCCAGCGTTCCACCGCCCTCATGGTAATCACGGTGTGAAGCACGTCTCCTGAGTGCCTACCCTCTCTTTCAGCCACGGCACTCATTTAGTCCCTGCAATACTCCTGAAACATCAGTCCTTTTCTGATTATCATTACCCTGACATTATAATTAATGTGAGAAGATTGGGCCGCCGAGAGCAACCCACTGATGTTTACACCATTTATAAACTGGGGAGCCAGAATTCAAATCTGGTTTCCCTTGTGAGCAATTTCTGTAAAGTCTCTGAATATGTTACAGAGGTATTATCATAATGCGCATGTGTTGTTACTGTTTTCACTCATTACATTGTGATATAAATGTAATAATCATTTTGAATTATTGCATACTGTTTCATTGAGTAATTGTATGACCATTCACTTCACATTTCATTATTGCCAAACTTTAAACATTTTGAAAATTTGGAAACATTTTCTATATAAGACTCTTATTTCTATCCATATTTAGGCTATTTTCTTAGGGTTAGTTTCTAGAAATGAGAGGGTGTGAAGGCTCTTTGAAAAACTATGTTGTCAAATTCCTTCTTGTTAAGAATATGAGAGTGCTAACTTGATTACCACAGGCTTGCCAGCACTGCGGAAAAGGTCTTCAAAAACCAAAAATACCAACAACAGCAAAACATGGGGACTGATAGGCAACAACAAGCTTCCTCTTTTGATATGCTTTTCTTGATCAGTAATTTATTTATTTGTTAAAAACAGCCTGGTACTGGCATAAAAACAGGCACATAGACCAGTGGAACAGAATAGAGAGCCCAGAAATCAACCCAACTCTCTACAGTCAATTAATATTTGACAAAGGGGGCAGTAACATAAAATGGAGTAGAGATAGCCTCTTCAGCAAATGGTGTTGGGAGAACTGGACAGCTACGTGCAAAAAGATGAAACTTGAGCACCAACTTACACCATACACCAAAACAAATTCAAGGTGGATAAAAGACTTAAATATAAGCTGTGACACCATTAAAGTCCTAGAGGAGAACATTGGCAAGAAAATCTCAGATATTCCACACAGCAACATTTTTACCGATATGTCCCCTAGAGCAAGGAATATAAAGGAAAGAATAAACAAATGGGATCTCATCAAAATAAAAAGCTTCTGCATGGCTAAAGAAAACAGTATTAAATTAAAAAGACAACCAACTGTATGGGAAAACATATTTGCCAACGATACCTCAGACAAAGGTTTAATCTCCAAAATATACGAAGAACTTACACGATTCCACTCTAGGATGACATCTAACCCAATTAAAAAATGGGAAAAGGACTTGAACAGACACTTCTCCAAAGAGGACATACAGAATATCCAGAGACACATGAAGAGATGCTCAATATCGTTAGCTATCAGAGAGATGCAAATTAAAACCACAATGAGATACCACTTTACACTGGTCAGGATGGCTATAATAGACAAAGCAACAAACAACAAATGTTGGAGAGGGTGTGGGGAAAAGGGGTCCTTACTTCACTGTTGGTGGGATTGCAGACTGGTACAACCATTATGGAAAACAGTATGGAATTTTCTCAGAAAAATAAAAATCGACCTGCCTTTTGACCCAGCAATTCCACTGCTAGGATTATATCCCAAGAATCCTAAAACATGAATTTCAAAGAACCTATGCACCACAATGTTCATAGCAGCACAATTTACAATAGCCAAGAGTTGGAAGCAACCTAGGTGCCCGTCAGTAAATGAATGGATCAAAAAATTTTGGTACATATACACAATGGAATTCTATGCAGCAGAGAGAAAGAAGGAGCTACTACCCTTTGCAACAACATGGATGGAACTGGAAAGCATTATGCTGAGTGAAATAGGCCAGGCATTGAAGGACAAATACCATATGATCTCACCTTTAACAGGAAGCTGAACAACAAAACAAACAAGGAAACAGAATAAAAACAAAGACACTGAAATAGAGAACAAGTGGGCAGTGACCAGAGGGGAGAGGGAAGGGAATTTAAGGGAAAAAATGGGGAGGGATTTTGAGGAACAAGTATGAAAGATACATGGATGAGGACTGGGTGGGGAGGAAATGGGAGGGAGGTGGGGAGACGGGGCGGGGGGGTGGCTGGGATGGGAGAAATAGACAAAAAGCTGTACTTGAAAAATAACTAAATAAAATTAAAAAAACATTTGTTGAATATCAATTTTCAAATATATCAGTGGGCAAAATAGGTAAGAGCTGATATATGTTCACCAATTCTATGGAACTATTTTTATTAAAAACACCACTATGGAAGCATGTAGGAGGAAGACTGATGAGAAAGGGGGACCAGGTTGGGATGCTCCATTAACAAAGTGACTAAGTGTTCAGCAACCCAGACCTTTAAAAAAGTGACAACGAAGTCTTTAGTTCTAGTGGAATTTCCTTGTAATGACGTGAGCAAACGTCCCTCTCCCACACAGTTGTTGAAATCTCTGCAGGTAAGGGAGAGATCTTCAGAGCTCACCCTCACAGGTATTTCTCTTTCAGACTCCTAATACTGCGAGGGTTGTGTTGTCCTGTTGAATAGCTTCAAATGTAGGCAGCATTTTTTTTTCAGGCAGGAGTGATGTGGTTGTGATGAGAGATGTTGAAATTCGAGTTTTGGTGGCATGGAAATAAAACTGAGACAGCTTTGTCTCACGGAGTTCCGGTGTGGGAGGGGAGCTGGTCATCCATCCTCCCGTTTCTGGCTGCAGTGCAAGCATCATATAGCCAGACTGTTTGTCCCCGAGTGGGGCACTGTTCAAGTATCACCCATTTAATCTCGTGCTATTATAAATAATGCTTGAAAGTGGTCCTGTGGTTGTACAATCAATTATCATCATCTTAGAGAGTTAAATGGGATGAAATCATTCAGGGCCTGTGTTTCTTTCTACACACCATTATCTGAAACAAAAATAGCTGTAAAACAGAAAACTTGTTTGTTCTGAGGTCATGGATGCTAGGTATGTAACTGAGCACCTGGCATAAAGTAAGTGTTCAATAAATATTTGCCACCATCGTTATTTACATTATTACTACTTTATTATTAAAGTTGTTGAAGCGAGACTTTTACTGTCATATTCCAAAGGCACCTAAAGGGGAAAGGGAGGACGGGACAGCACCACAGATGAAAGAGCAGGCAGCATCAAGGCGGGGCTAGTTCTAGGACAGGGCTGTGGTTCTCAAGTGCAGAGGAAACAGCGGAAAGAAGAAAGAGGCTGACGAAGAGGGCAGAGGGAAGGGCAAGGATTAACTGTGTGGGGTGGCAGGTCCACCCGGACAGCAAGAGCAGTTCAGTGAAAAAAGGAAAGAAATGTTAGCGAGTCAGGATTCTAAAATTCCTGAGGAATTTCGCCGCCTCAGGCTAAGCCCTGCTCTGTTTCTAAAGCCACGAGGTACAAAAGGCCATGTTCGCAGCAGCATGCCAGGGGGTCTGGGGACTTGCAATCGAGAACAAATCACTTTATTGCTGAAGAGAAATTAAAGGCTGAAGCAAGCTTGTGGATGATGGGTTGATTGACTGTTAGTTTGCTTCCTTTAAAGCAAGATTAATAACTAAAAGTAGAGCTTTCAGTTTGTTAACCGGGCAGAGGGGCCACCCTCGCCGTTATACACCAGAATCTAACTGAAACCTCCAATATCTGGGCCCTGGTCTAAGGAGGTGGGGATGGACCAGGCGAACTCAGTTATCGCTGAGCTCATGCAGGGAAGGGAGAGGAGGATTTCTGTCTTCCTCTGGCAAGTTTGCCGAATTTTGCCTAAGTGAAGGAGGGAGGAGGCGGCCTCTGACTGGTTTGTGGGTGTGCAGGTTGTTGGGGGCCCCCAAAGATGATTGGCATCTGAAGTCTCCATAGGCCAAATTGTGTTGCAGCCAGTCCAGAGCACTGCTGAAGTCACTGCGTTTGTGGTGGTGTCGGTCCGCCAGTGAAAGGGACACGGTGCTGTGTTCAGACTTAGACTTAGGACACTGCCAACTTCCCTTGTGGCCTGAGGCAAGTCCTTTTACCTTGCTGCACTTCAGTTTCTACCTCTGTAAAGCGAGAGGACTGAGTTGCGAGCACCTGGGTGCTGAGCCACGATCCGAATACACTCACAGTACCTAGGCCTGCAGAGTCGTTGGTTTCACAGAAATGTTGACCCAAATAGGAGGAACAGATCCTCTTCAGTTGGGTTTTCTCTGGCACAGGACCATGTAGTTTCTTACCTCCGTGTTGTACCCAGTTAGATATTTTAAATGAGCTTCTCCCCCTTGTACACTCGTTCATCTGCTCTGACTGCGAGCTAAGCAAGCACAGGGGCGCTTGTGAATAGGTAACGGACTTACAGGCTTCAAAAGGTGCAAAAGGGGATATAGTGAAGCTTGCTTTCCCCAGCCACTCTTTCCCCATCCCCTTGGGAAGCAAATATTACTGTTATCTTGTGTCTACTTCCAAAGTTGTTTTAGACATGCACACACAAAATATATATTTTTCCCTTCCCCCTGCTCCCAGTACCACATTTGGGAAAATGGTAGTGGAGCGTATGCATTGCATTGCATTTTCCACTTAATGCCGTACCTTGAAGCTCTTTTCACATAGTATATAATGAGTTTCCTCAGTGGTTTTTTAAATAGCTGTGTGGTGTTTCATTTTATGTATTAGCTGTAATTTATTTAAACAATCCCACATTGATCAATATTTAGATTGTTTTCACTCTTATGTTATTGCAAATAATACTGTGGTGAAGAACCTTATCTATAAGTAATTTTGCAGGCTTGTGTGTGTATGTATAATTTCTACTAGTAAAATTTTGGGGTATAGGTGTATTTGCAATTTCACTAACTATTGTCAAATTGCCTTCTATAGAGGTTTTACCAAGTGACTTTCTCATCACAATAACTGAGTGTCTGCTTCCCTACACCTTCTCCAACACAAATGTGTATCTTGATGGGGGCCTGAACTTTTACAGGGACTTATGTTTTTTGGTTGGGAAGATCAACTAAATCCATCCACTTATGATTGGTACTCATCCTGCAGCACTGTCCATGGTGCCTGCCTCCTACCTCCTACTTGAGGCAGCAGAGAGTGTGTGTGTGTGTGTGTGTGTGTGTGTGTGTGTAATATATGTGACCTCAATGGTGGTCAGGACACCTGCTGAAGTTTATAGCAATGTCAGGGTCAGATTAGGCTGAGATTATATATATATATACTTGCTGGCTTTATACTTGCCTTACAACCCTTGGCAAATTATTTAACATTCCTGTCACTTCTGCTGTCATCTGTAGAATGGGCTGATGATAATATCCTCATGAGACACTTTCACGATGAAATGGGTTTAATGTAAATTGCTTTGACCAGTGCTTGGCGTATAGTAAATGTTCAATGTATGATAGTGATAATTATTATTAAGCCATTCCACACAATATTTGGAGGGCTTAAAAGATGAGAAAAAGTGCACTGTGTACAAGTCCTGGGTTGGAGTGTGGCATTGAAAATAGGTACCAGTTCTCACCTCTCTTCTCACCTCCTCGGGGAAGCCTGCAGATATAATAGTTGGCCTGGGGAACTTAGATGCCCTTTGGAGAAGAACAGGCCCAGGGGATAAACCCAGGCTGTGGAAGGAAGCTTGGCCACATGCTCCGGCCCGCGGAGCAATCAACTGGGGCTCGACCACCTACCTAGAACAAATGAGTTGGGGGGACAAGAGGCGCGAAGAATGGCAGCAAGACAAAAGATTCTGATCAAGCTGCAAACTTTATTTTTCCGAACTGGGTATATATATAGGGGGGAGGGAGAGGAAGGAGATTAGGTTGCTTGCTATTGGCTAGCTTGAGACAAAGAAGGGCCCGCTTATTGATTACTTGGGTGCAACTGGTACTCGTGGACACCTCATGTGCCTGTAGCTGATTGGCTTGTGGAGCGCATGCACACCTCATGTGCCTGTAGCCGATTGGCTTGTGGAGCGCACAGGTTCCTGTAATCAATGCAATGTTTTTAGCTAGAAGCCAGGTGTAAGGTTCCCAACAGCCACACAGTGAGTAGGTTTCAGGAGCGTGCAGGTGAGCGTGGGTCAGCATGGCCAAGCTGCTGGAGCCGATGCACAGTGAGAAACCGTGCGACTTGTTTCAGACAGAAGGCTAGTTTCCATACTCTGCAAAGAAATCTGCAAGCCAATTAAAAAAGCACTAAAACCCTATAAAATGTGAGTGCAGGATGTGGACAGTTTGCAGGGGAAAAAACCCCAAAAATGATAAATGGCTCTTAAGTACATGAAAAGCTACTCAGCACTACTCATAAAAACAGAAATGCAAATTAGAATGACAGTAAAATTCATTTTTCACCTGTCAGGTTGCAAACGTAAAAGAGTTTGATAACACTGAGAAATGGCTCTCTGCCACTTGGTACAACTTCTAGAGATAGAAATTTGTTAATATCTATCACAATTTAAAATGCATATGCCTTTGACCTAGCAGTTCCACCTGTAGCAATCTATTCCACATATATGTTCTCAAATGTGTGATATGATCCATCAAAAAGATTATTACTGAGACATTGTTTGCAGTAGCAAAGTTTTCAGACCATCCTGAAAGTCCACTAACAGGACTGGTTAAATAAATAATGATGTATTAATTTAATGAAATACTAGCAGCTGTAAATAAGAATGAGGGAGTACTTTGTTTACAGATATGACTCCAAGATTTCTTGTTTAATAAAAAAGAACAAAGTGTAGAAAAGCATGTCTAGTGGGCTTCTATTTATGTTTTAAAAAGGCCTATGTACATACTCACTACTGCAAGTATATATGCAAATGCATAAAATAGATAATAATTTTCCTATTGAGAAGGGAATTGGAAATTGGTGTTTTTGGGGTAAGTGATAGAGAAAATTTCTACTCCGTACCATTCCATTTTATTTGAATTTTGAATCATATTAATTAATTGCCTATTGAATTAAAAAATATATAAATACTGCATCCTGCTCTCTAATATAGCCATTGAATTTAATGTGTTATGAACTACTGATCAATGCAATTACTTAATCTTATGCACCCTATTCCTGTTCTTTTTGACACCAACGAACCTTAGTAAATTTGATCCCTGGGAAGATACCACAGGTGTATTCTACATCCTTGGTGTCCACCATCAAGTGCTGCTGGACACACACTTGGACCGGGGTGAGACGGCTGTAGTGGCATGAGCAAGGCTTTGGAAGAGACAGAGCTGAGCTGGAGCTGAGCTGAGCCATGTTACTCATTGGCTACACTGACCTGGTTAAATTACCTTAACTTTCTAAACCTCAGGTTTTTTATCTTGAAGTGGACATAACTGTTTGTTGTTGTATCATGAAGTTGACCTCATCTTGTGTATCGTAGGGTATCAATTATTTAAGGATCAAACCCTTTAATGGCAACAGTTCCACTGTGGCCCACCACACTGATGTCCGAACTGACCTCTGTCTGAGTACTGGTTGAGCTGGCCGAACTCACTTCTGTGCCTTGTTTCACTGACTCACTCTTGAATGACTCAGGCCCACTGCTTTCTGCTCCCTGTCATCTCCTTGGAGTTGGTATCTCTTCTTTCCAGCTCAGCCAATTCTCCCTTTAGGTGCCCTAGACTTAGCCTTAAAAGTGAACCTCTTATCTTCTTTCATGCCCAAAGTCTCTGGTGACTTTTTGGATGGTCTTAGTTGTTTTCATGGTTGAGAGAAAGGGTGCTCCTTTAATATTGGGGTTGTGGGGCCATTCTCTGGTGTCTGGAGCACCAGGGACCTGGTGATAATTACACTGATCTTGTGGGGATTTGTGCCAAGTGTACTAGGAGAGGCTAATAATCTCTTCTCTTCCCTTCTTTCTCCAGCTCCCACTTACCTACAGTGAGTTTCAGATCCCGATGCTGGCTCTTCATCAGTAAGAGATACGTAAAATATATCTGTGCCTTGCCAGCTGTTTACTTAGCAATCACTGGGACCTGTTACCAAGTGACATCAAAGGCTCCGAGGTAGTTGCTTTATAGTCAGTCTGTGAAATGGTAGAAGGTTCAGGTTTATATGTGTTCACATACTATAATGGGACGAAAATTCCTATATGATTAATAGTTTAGTTGCTATGGCGAAATCGAATGCTTTTTGAAAAAGCTTCTCTTTAAAGTCAAAGATTAATCACCTTCAAGGCAGAGGGAAAACAAGGAGGAAAACCCCCAGACTGTGGTAGGCTAGATTTCCCCCAGATATTATTGCGGCTTCTGTCTCTGCAGCCGAACATAGCAGCTGGTGAGTGGGGAGAAACTGGAGAAAGACCTTTTTTTGCCTTTAATCCAGTATGCTGTTTTCCTGTGCCTGTTTTACTGTAATTCTCAGCGTCTGTGGGACAAAAGCTGTTGACTGATACATGCAATTACCTCCTCTAATATTGCTCTCAACTGTCGGCCCTGACTGACAAAAGTGGATGAGGTTTAGTTAAGGCCTGGGAAAACACTCTTTTAATAAAAGCCATTCTCATCTCTGTGATCACCTCCCTCCCTCAGAACTTTTCATCTGTTTTCTGGAGAGATAAGGCCTGGTGATGGAAAGTTAAAAAGTGGTGCTGAACTTGGATGTTGGCGATGCCACCCTTACCTCACAAAGATTCTCCACAGCTTGTGCGTGTGTGTGTGCTTGCGCGCACGCATGCACACATGAGTTTGTAATTTGCATTTAAAATAGGGAAACTCAGTTGGTGTCTTTGGGCAGGTTTTCCCAGAAAGAATTAGAAAGTTAAATCAGATCCTTATTGATTTCAACCCTCATTCGGCTTTTGTAGGCAAAAGAAAGTCTCGAGGAGACGCCCAGGGTCCTTCCACAGATTGATGGACTCGGACGCTCCAATTCCTGGAGGAGCGGGTGAGTGGGCAAAACCGGCTCCAGTGAACAGTGCTTCCACTGGAGACATTCTCCATGCTGTACACTCACAGACACGGTGATCAGCAGAGGGAAGCTGCATCTCATGGGGAGCCCCTGGGCAGCCCCAAGGGAGAAGAAGGGTGTATCTAGTGAGAAGCTCACCATCACCGCCTATTATTTGTTTGCAAGAATTCCTAGTTCACACAGAATGAGGATAAGATCACTGATGTGAGGGTGATGCCCTATTTGCCAGTGTGGTTTGCAAGACTAAAGTGAAACCTCTGGGTGTGGATTGAACCTGGTCCCTGCCTCTGAATGCAAACTGCTGGCTGTGGGGCAGATGGAAGACCTGGCAGCACTCGGCGGAAAGTCCTCCCCAATTTCTTTGGCTGCAGCTACTGCTGAGGGGGTTGTGGCTGAAGAGGTAGCAGTTTATTCACAGCCCCAGAAGGGAGCTAGCTTAAGTCAAAGCAGGTCTGCTCTCTTATCAAAAGAGTGAAGGAGTTTGTCCTCTCAGTTTTTCTTGTGTTGGCACTCAATTTTCTTAATGCAGTTTGTAATGTGATAAGGCCTACACATTATTAATAGTAGCAATAGTGTGGCAAGGTTCTTCCTATGCAATTTTAGTAAAGAATAAAAGGCTATGGTGCTGATGAAGTGAGTTATTTAGGATTTTAGAACCAGGGCAGGACACAACACATTTCTCTCTTTCAAGTATCTGCTGACTCCTCACTAAAAGCAACTTCTCTTAGAAGCAAACCTGCTTTCTAACACCCCCAGTGACCATCTATGTAGAGACGATGCACCAAGTTTTCCCACAGCAGGCCTGGCTGTAAGCACTCTGGACATAACGACACATGTCAGAGGCACACAACCTTAGGTGAGGAAACAGAGCCAGAGACAAGCGGCCAAAGGCAGGCAGCAAGGGACAGGACTTGCTCACGGGCTGCCTGGCTCCCAGCGTCCCTGCTCACCACCATTCATTTCCTGCCATCCTGAGGGGATCAAGCTCTGTTCCAGACTTTCTTGTGGGGCTGTGACTGTCTGAGTCCATGGTCTGATCCGGCTTTGGGGGAGAGAGAGGCCCGAGAAACTTCTATGACCAGGTGTACTGGGAAGAAGGAATTTTTTTAAACTATGATATCTTACCTTCACCCTCTCTACCCAGCTACACA
Source organism: Artibeus jamaicensis (assembly GCF_021234435.1). Lineage (NCBI taxonomy): Eukaryota > Metazoa > Chordata > Mammalia > Chiroptera > Phyllostomidae > Artibeus > Artibeus jamaicensis. The sequence goes on along the minus strand of NW_026522046.1, from coordinate 8,148,235 downwards.
TATCATGTTTGCATTCACACCTATACAACATTCACATGCACACACTCCCCCTAATTCCATGGGTCCTAACACTGCCTCTGCATCAAAATCACGCAGATCTGTACCGCCCTAAGGGGGTACAGATGCTGAAGCCCCCTTCCAAATATACTAAATAGTTATCTCTGGCAGCGTAGATTGAGCATCTGAATTTCCCTCCCTCCCTCCCTCCCTCCCTCCCTCCCTCCCTCCCTCCCTCCCTCCCTCCCTCCCTCCCTCCCTCCTTCCTTCCCTCCGTCCCTCTGTCCCTCCCTTTCTTCCTTTCTTTCATTCCTAAAAAAGAAAAACCAAAAACTAAATGGCCTACATGCCCAAGATAAAAAATTACTGTATAGAAAAGAAAGTCTTCCTAACCCTGTTACCTAACCCTCAGTCTTCTCCAAAGGCCAACACTTATGACAGTTCCTTGTGATCTGCTTCGTTCCAGAAGACAATGGCCAAACATATCCATCTGTTATTTTTTAAAACCTCTATAGATAATTGTGATGAGTAGCAGGTGAGAATCTCCAACCTGGGCTCTGCTCTATCCACCTTGAGATGCATCTTTGATGGGCAAGGAGGGCCTGAAGAGGGAGGTGTGGGGAGCAGGATCTTCTTGCGCAGACGAGTAGACAGCAGGGCCCTGAGGGAAGCTGCTCAGTGCAGCAGACTGCTTCAGAGCAAAAAGAGGTGATGACTCCTCTAACATACATGGAGTTCAGAAAGGTGCAGTGGCAAGACATTGTCAGAACTGAATGGGGATCAAAGGGAATGCTTTCCAGAGGAGACTTGAGAAGTCTCAAAATGAAAGAAAAGGGTGTTCTGGGCGGGAAGAATGGCATGGGATGTGAATTCTCCTTCATCCTTTCTTCAGTCCTTTGGGGCAGGTATATTTTTCTTCAGTCCTTTCGGAGGCAGTAGGTATAATTGCAGGAGCATGTGCTTTGGTGTCAGGCTGCCCTGAGTTGCAGGGGTTGAATGTGAAGGTGGAGTGTCATACAGGAGGCACTGGGGAGAGAAAGGTGAAGGTGACATATCCTTATGTTCAGTCTCAGGGATGAACAGACATGCAGAAACCCAAGTGCAATGCGATGAATGGTTTTCTATTGGTAAAATCTGAGTATTAGGTGTGTTGGAAAGGTGGAATAGGAGCAGAAACTCCTGGGATTTCCTTTAGGAACAAAATCAGGACCATGTTAGCTACAGTCTTGAAATAGGTTGTTAAGTTTTTGGTCACCAGATTCTGGAAAAGGTCCAAACTTATCTTTCACAGAACAAACTTGGAGCCATTTGAGGTTTGGCTGACTTTGGCAAACACTTGGCTATCATTCTGTGGTCTGTTTGCTTTCCAGAGTCTCCTTGAGTCAGATGAGGAAATGAGCAGTGTGCCCACATACCTGCCTAATAGCTTTTCCTCCATGAAAAGCAGGTGAAGTCTGAGTTAGAAGTTAAAGGCTTATTTGAGTTTTATTGCTTTTGGGACTTTTACAATTGCTTTGCTATCTTCTTAATAATACATTTATACTTTCCGAAGACTTGTACCTAGAAAGGATCTTTATGTACTCAAATCAATTATTTTGAGAAATAGATCAGAAAGAAATTTTCATGTTGTATCTCAGACTAACCCAGGTTGGGTTCCATAAATTTTTTGCTGAATAGTCATTTCCGAAATAGAAAGACTGTGAATCTTTTTTTTTTAAATTTGGAGGGACTTTAGGTAGCCACACGTTTTCTTTTTCTCTCCTGTTTAAAGTTCCCACCATGTGCCAGGTGTGGCTGTCCACACTGTGTCTTTGCAGAAGCACTGTAGTGGAAGTATTTTGCTCTTGTTGTCATTTTACAGACAAGAGAAAAAAATTTTCCAGAGCAAAAAATTTGGTATCTTATTCAAGGTCTTATTGTTCTGATAAATGGCCAGGCTGGTATTTGAACTTGGGTGACTCCACATAGAAGTCAAGCCTCTCATTTTGCAGATAAGCCAATTGAAGTCCCAAGGTCACCTGCCTCACTGGTTGCAGATCTTGGAGCCCACTCCCAAGGAGTGGCCTCTGCCTTTCATCTCTTCCTTTTCCAGTGCATCCTGATAAAGTTGCCCTAGAATCTGCTCCCCCACCCTATACACACACATCCAGGCTTGAGCTTTTTCCAAAACTATAGATGATGGTCCCAGACTCTGTCCATCCTGATCTCTAACATATCTGGCATGGATCCCACAATCCAGCCAAATGGAAACCCTGCATGAACAAAAGGTATACTTTCTGGTCTCTGTCTTTATTCGCTACTTCTCACATGTTGGTATGCCCTCTTCTTGCCATATCTTTAGCTCCAAATGCTACCTGTCTTGCATATCCACCACAAATGCTACCTTTTTGCATGAAGCTTGTGAGCTCCCCAAATTGTATAGAATCTGTTGCTTATGTTAAGGGATAAGAGGCAAGGAAGGGAAGAAAAGGGAAGGGAGAAAATGGGTAGAACTCAGGACAGTAGACATGAAACTCGGAGATGAATACAGCAATGGATGACCCCAAGGCTAATCAACAGCCACAGGAGTTGTGGCTTGTTGAGTGTTTGCTGTGTCCTGAAGCAGTGCAATGTTACCACCTTAAATCTTCACAGCAAGCCATCAAGTTGCTACAGCTGGGATTCAAACTTCGAGTTGCCTGACACCAAAGCTGTGCTCTCCTTGCTGTTTGTTGTCCTGTCTCCTAAGACAATGGGTTGGGGGGCAGGATAAGAATGGAAGAACCCCAGAAATGGAGGATTAAAGAGAAGAAACAAATTTGGGGTCACAGATTGAGATGATTCAGTGAGGGACACTGGAACTGGAAGAGACGAGTGAGGGCTACCACCAGAGTGGAGTTCTTTTAAGGTCATGGCCTTCTATCCCTGGACCCTTCATCGTAATGAGGAGGCTCAGCTCGCAGTGATCATCTGAACACTAGGGATTGCACTCGAGGCTTGTACATCTTGCTTTGTGTTTTAGGCTTTGGATTCCCAGGCTCCTTGAAGGCAGGGATCACGTCAATGCCTTTTGAACTAGAGACACAGTCAGTCCTACCAAGTGGCCACGGGGGAAGGGCAGCGAGGCAAGCACTTTAATCTTCCCAGCAATGTAGTGAGGTTTCATAGAGAGCTGAAGGGACCAGGCAGAGAAGGGAAACAGAATGAAGAAAACTTAAGGAAGAGGTCAGGAACTATGTTCAGGGAAGAGGTCTAAAAAGGCATGGAAGCAGAGCTTAGAGATGCGCCCTGAGGGTAAGTTAAGAGCAAGGAATAGCAGGAAATAAGGCTGGAGAGGCAGCTTGAGGCTGTGCATAGATGTAAAAGCCTATCCTTTAACTCATATGCCTCCAACCCATCACCAAAGATTATTCTCAGTTCACTATTGTTTGAAGTATTGCCTTGTTTCTGAGCCCTGTGTAGGCCCAGGGTATCCTTTCTTACTCAGCTAGGGAATCCTGTTCATCTTTCAAGGGATTTTAGCCATGTGTCCTGCCAGGAGAATCCACTGTCTCCATGGATATGTCTTTTTTTTACTTCTGTTTTAGCACGTGTCATACTGTTTTGTTTGTCTTCTCTACTGCTGTGAGAGCTTCTTTGGGAGGAAAAATTTTGCCTTCTCTTTGCATTCCCAGTGCTAGCAAGTAGTAGGTGCTCAGCACATTTTGATGAAGGGATAACTCTGGTTCAGCATTCATGTTTTTCAGGCAAACAGAGTGAGAAGTCATTGGGGACCCATGACTCTGGGAAGAGCAGAGGGGAATTTCCCTACTTGCTCTGTGAACACCGATGGGGCTGCTCATTGTCACAGAGGAGAGCCTGCATCCTGCTCGCCCTGACTCCCTTCAGCCTCTGGTACTTACCTACTAGGCCATGTAATTTCTCTGCAATTTCCCCCTTTGATACTTTTTTTGTTTGTTTTTTGTTTCCTGCAAGAAGGGTAGCAACCCCTCAGGAGTTTGATTATATTGCAACATGAATAAGATATTTGAATTGTGCTATTTAAATAAGTCATCTCAACCCTATTGTAATTGTTCACCCCGTCACACTGAATGTGATCTACATTTCCAAGAGGGTTTTGGGCCTGAATCGGCCATTGATGAAATTGTCGGATTCCAGTTCTCAGCAGCTTATCATTTGCATCAAAGAGTGTGTCTTTTATTTCACATCTGGGCGAATGTGTACTTTTTAATATTAGGGAAATATATATACATATATCATTGACTTTATTGGTTTGACACTGATTAATAAAATTATTTAGGTTTCTGGTATACAATCCTGTAATACATCAGCTGTATATTGTATTGTGTGTTCACCACCCCAAGTCAAGTCTTATATAAAGCCTGCATTTTCTTTTGTTGAAAATCTTCAACTCAAATTTGCTGTTCAGTGACTTGGTACACATGATTCTTTACAACAGGGATGGTTCTCCAGAAGGAAATGATAAATTAAATAATTCCCAAGAAGGTAGTGATAAATACAGGCTGCCATGGTAATCCATAATAATCAGGCTGAGACTGAACATGGTCAGGCAATGTAGAAAATGTTGTTTTAGTTACATAAAACATGAATGAACATATTCAGAGAATTGCATTTTCCAAAGGTGTGACATTTGCTGGCTCTTCAGCATGTATTTCTAGTTGCTTTTTCCCATCAACATCATTGTTGGGAGAGCTTTCCGTTATGAATGTCTCTGCATCTACATCTTTCTCAGTATTTGGCTTCTGTGATACTTCGAAGACACCCATGTTAGTAGCCTAGAGTTGATCTAAGTGACTGGGCTCTTCAGGAATCTGTGTTTTAAGATCTGTGTTCTCTTGTGGGAAATTGTGTTCCAGTGGTAGCTGTATCTCTCCTTTTCCAAACCACTATTTAAATCTGGAATGAACACAACAGGAAGGCAGCAGGTCCAGATGTGGACTTTTAAATGGTCACTCACTACAGGTACCAGAACAAGCTGTGTATATTTACAAAGAGAAGTTGAACTGACTTTCTGCATGTATGTACATATGTGGTGTGTGTAGAGGGGGTGGAGAGAAGGAGCAGAGTGCAGGGTGGCACAGAGGATGATGTCTCATCTTGGCTGAACAATTTCTCAACAAATAAGAGAGCTTAAATGGAACATATCTAGATTTTGGATTTGTGGTCTAAAATCTCCCTGTTTCTCATTTCTATTTTGACAGTTTTGGTAGCTCTGAAAACTAAACTCAGGTGGCCCCTTTTGCCTTAGCATGCCTTCATCTGGGAGCTGAACTATAGAACAGAATTCTTAACACTGCCCAAATGGTGCAGGACACATCATTTCCCTTCATTGTTCATTTCCTTTGATGAAGAGGACATGTTTGATTGTTAGATTGTCAAACATAACTAACTCCAAAGCCACCTCTTGAAATTTGTGGATGTCTCAGGAACTGGTAGTTATATTGTCTCAGGTCCTTCGATTATTCAGAATCTGTGAACTTGAGTCACAGCTAACCAGAAGAAGTCCACTTAAAAAGGAATTAAACTTTCCAAATTAGTGGTAAGCAGTACTCCTGAAGCACACAGTAGGTAAAGTCAGGTGTTACATTCATTCAGCAGATACTGGTTGTGTGCCCATGAATCAGGCACATGCTCAGGAGCTGGTAATACAAGAGAAACAGGCCCTTGAGGCCCTGCCCTCAAGAAGTTCAGTTTAGGGGCATTGATGGGCATGCAAATGGTTACAATATAATGGAGGGAGGCATGTAAGAAATGCTGTGGGAAATCAGGACAGTAGAGACTGCCTAGAAGACTGGGTGAGGTCTTAAAAAGGATGAGCTACTTTAGTTGGAACTTGAAAGACAAACACCAGCGGTGTTTTTTTCTTTTTTTAATATTTATTTTATTTTATTGATTATGCCATTACATTTTTTCTATTTCCCCCCTTCCTTCCCCTCCACCCTGCACACCCCTCCACCACCATTCCCCCCCTTTAGTTCATGATCACGTGTCTCAAGTCCTTTAGATTCTATATTTCCCATGCTATTCTTGCCCGCCCCCCCATCTATTTTCTATCTACTGTCTATGCTACTTATTTTCTGTACCTTCTCCCCCCTTCTCCTTCTCCCACTCCCCTGTTGCTAACCCTCCATGTGATCTTTAGTTCTATGGTTCACTCCTGATCTAGCTGTCCTCTTAGTTTGCTTTTGTTTTAGGTGTGGTTGTTGATAATTATGAGTTGGCTGTCTTTTTCTGTTCATATTTTTTATCTTCTTTTTCTTAGATAAGTCCCTTTAACATTTCATATAATAAGGGCTTGGTGATGATGAACTCTTTTAACTTGACCTTATCTGAGAAGCACTTTATCTGCCCTTCCCTTCTAAATGAAACTTTGCTGGATAGAGTAATCCTGGATGAAGGTTCTTGCCTTTCATGACTTGGAATACTTTTTTCCAGCCCCTCCTTGCCTGTAAGGTCTCTTTTGAGAAATCAGCTGACAGTCTTATGGGAACTCCTTTGTAGGTGACTGTCTCCTTATCTCTTGCTGCTTCTAGGATTCTCTCCTTCATTTTAATCTTGGCTAATGTAACGATGATAAGCCTTGGTGTGTTCCTTCTTGGGTCCAACTTCTTTGGGACTCTCTGAGCTTTCTGGATTTCTTGGAAGTCTATTTCCTTTGCCAGATTGGGGAAGTTCTCCTTTATTATTTGTTCAAATAAGTTTCCCACTCATGACTGTTCCTCTTCCCCTTCTGGTACCCCTTTAATTCAGATGTTGGAACATTTAAAGATGTCCTGGAGGTTCCTTAGCCTCTCCTCATTTTTTTGAATTCTTGTTTCTTCATATTTTTCTGTTTAGTCATTTTTCCCTTCCTTCTGGCCCGCTCCCTTGATTTGATTCCCAGTTTCCTTTCTATCACTATTGCTTTCCTGTGCATTTTCCTTCATTTCAATTAGTTTAGCCTTCATATGTTCCTCTAATTTGTGGCTAAAATCAACCAGTTCTGTGAGCATCCTGATCACCAGTGTTTTGAATTGTGCCTCTGATAGGTTGGCAATTTCTTGATCGCTTAGATTTATTGGCTCTGCGGCTCTGAGTTGTTCTTGAGCCATGTTTTGATCTGTTAGGACTGTTACGTTTGAGGAGCAGAGCCTTAGGTATTCACCAGGGTGGAGCCACCCAGGTCGCTGGTTTGTGATGCTGTATGTGGGGGCAGGGTCAGAGAGGGAGCAATGGCGGTCCTCACCACTCGCCTCCTGCCTGTTTATCTGCGTGCAAATGCGCGACTGCAGTCAGCCTGCCACCCCACGCCCTCCCTGGGTCCACTCATAGCTACCCTGCACCTGGGATCCGTGCCCTTGGCTGCCTTTGTGCTGCCTGGGTCAGGGATCTTTTTTGCTTTACCTGCTCCACTGCTGGCTCCGCCTCTCTCACCGGTTTAGCTGAGCAGTTCATTGTTTTCAAACTCCCTATTGTTTGATTTTCTGTGGCTTGGCTATGTTTATGTTGTTAAAACTTTGTTGTTTTTAGATTTGGTTGTGCGAGGAGGTAAAGTGTTTCCACCTACCCCTCCATCTTGGCGGAAGTCCCAAACACAGTGGTTTTACGAGGGTAGATAATTTGGGGGAAGATATTCTAGCAAAGGCTAGGGTGACTAGAGCCTTGTGTATGGTGATGGAGCTGAGGCAGTTAGAATAAGAAGAGTCTAGTGGGCTGAAAAGCATATGTTAATTCTACCCTGAAGATTTGTTAGTAGTACGTGTTCTCCTGGAAGGAACTGAAACACCCAACCCTACAGGCTTAAACATGAAGAAAATCTACCGGCGTATATAATGTGCTGAAAGGCAGGGAATTTCCAAGATGGCTGAATTCAGTGGCTCAGCTCTGTCATTAAGGACTTTTGCACCTTCCACTTTTCTGCTCTGCCATCTTGAGTATGATGGTTTACCCTCAGACTTGCTCTTCTCCTGATCACAAAGTGACTGAAGAAGAGAATTTTTTTTCTGTCCTGATATGTTTTTTTAATCAGTAAGGAAAACCATTCTTAAGAGGCCCCCCATCAGACTCATCCTTGTGCCTCAGTGGCCCCAACAGCATCGCACGGCCAAGCCTGAATCACTCACTGGCATGAGGGATGAAACCACCCTGAGTGGCCCAGACCAATCCTGACTCCCTCTCTGAAGGGGACAGACCCACTTCTTCTGAAGTACACAGCCAGGTAGAAGATACTGGAACAAAATTGGGCTTTAGACAGAAAGTAGTGGAAAGGCCACAGTGCAGAGTTGGGAACCAACAGGGTTTGCTACAGTACATGATGGAAGACTATTGCGGATAATTGAGAAGGAGTCAGCATGATTAGCTTTTGTTGTTAAAAAATCATCCTCCCACTAAGGTAGAGTTTAGTTTTGTAGAAAGGAAGACTGAATTCAAATGGAATATTTTTGATAGGTCAAGGAATTCATCAACATATATATGGAACTGGAGGTAAATTTTCCTTGAGCCATACATATTCTCTACCTTAAGGGCAGGAGTGGGGCTGAGGGATGGGGAGGTGACTAGGGCAGAGTAGAGGCTTTCATTCAGGATTTACTAAGAAGTCCTTTATGGTGCTGTAGCAAGCATGCAGCCTCCTTTAAGTCCAGATGACAATGCAGTCCACTTGGAAGGACTGTTGCAATCATAGAATCCTGGCATGTTGGAGCTGGAAGTGACCTTGAAGTCATGTAATTCAAGACCTTTATTTTTACAAATGAGGAAACTGGGACACAGACAAGCAAAGTGACTTGTTAAATTCCTATGTCTGGTACATGACTGTGCTGGAGCCACACCCACAGATTTTCTTAACTCCCAGCCCTGTGCTCTTTGTAAGGGGTTTTCAGGGCCATCTTTTATGGAGGCTTATGTGTACATTCAGGAGAGCTCCACAGGTTCTCTTCCTATGTGTCTATTATCCTTGACAACAATCTTATTGTTGAAAAAATTTTTCTAAGTAATGCTTTGGTTTCTATACAAATGCAAACAATACTGGTAACTATTGTATTTAAGCTCTCTTACTATTCATTTATAATGTGATCTTGGTGTGAATGTGTTCCTCTGTTTTTTCCTTTGAAGCAGTTTTAATGGGGATTGAGGATGAGACCTTTGGACCATGGGAAACCTGAGAGAGAAGAAGAAGCCTAAGAAGCTCTAAATTGTGGAATGGGAGACTTGAGGGCTCAGTGCTTTGTTGAGGGCTTTTCCTGGGGCTCCAAACCAAATAAGACACTAAGAGTCTTGAGGACTGAGTGGCCATTCATATGCTAGTGTGAGATGGAATCTCTGGCAACTCAAACATCTCTCCACAGTGACCCATCACACTCCTCCTCTGCTCTTTACTTTCACCTTCAGTGTGTATGTGTCCATCCTGTTGCCCCACTGAAACTTTTACCCAGAAACCTCTGAAAATCCACTCTGTACATGAGCAGTACTTCAAAAACAGGCACACAATACACATACACACAAACAAAAGCTTAGTAAGAACTAGAAATAGTTTCAAAATCAAGATTTTACTGATGTTCAAACAACTATGGGACATTTACACAATGGAATACTACTCAGCTATAAAAAAGAACATTTTACCCTTTGCAGTAATATGGATGGACCTATAGAACATTATGCTAAGTGAAATAAGCCCGTCTGAGAAAGACAAATACCATATGATTTCACTGATATGTGGAATCTAATGAACAAACTGAACTAACAAGGAAGATGGAGACAGACTCATAGATGAAGAGCAGGATGACAGATAATGGAGGGGGTTAGAGGGTGGAAGGATTGAGCAAATGAAAAAAACTGATGGACATAGTCAACAGGGTGGCGATTTCTAGCAGGGGTATAAGGGGACTAAATGGTAATGGAAAAAATACAATAAAGATTAAATTAAAAATTAATTAATCAATTAATTAATTAATTAAAGATTTTACTGACAAAGTGTTATATGCAAAATACCAAGACTGAACTGTAAAATTTAGTTGTTTCAACTTTGCTTTTGAAAATATTTCCAAAGTATATTAGTTTATTCTTCTGGTAGTATGCAAACATTTAGCTTTAGATATAGATGGTGGCTAAAGATTGGGCTGAATCTGTATAGATCAGGGCATAATTAAGTACTTTGTAAAATAAATGATCTTATTTTTGTAAAATAAATAATAAAAGGAGGGGAAAACACCCTATATATGTGTGGGTGTGTCTGCACAGGATTATTTAAGCCTGGAAAAAATATGAAAGGATATTGAAGTTGTTGACCTAGTTCTTTTGCTGGGCATCTCTGATGTGGGTAGAAGAGGACCAGGACAAGCCATACAGAATGTAAGAGGAAAAACGGGAAGTGAAAAGGCATGTATATAGTGATAGTTATATAACTTTATTTTTATGTGTGGGTATGTATACAATAAATTGAACAAAATATTATTAAAGAATTATCTGGAGAAGGAGAAAACAGAAGTGAATCTAATTCTCATGTGTATCAAAAATTAAAATATGCTTCAGATGTTTGGCTAGATTGCATGATGTTAAGGGGCCTTCAAACTTGAAATTTTATAATTGTCTAAATTAAAGGTGCTAAAATGTGGTTGGGAACGCTGTTGTACTTTCATTTATAATTTGTGCTACTCTCATTTACTGGTTATGTAGATTTTCTAAAATCTCATTTTATTTTTGCCATCTTTATATTAGTAAAGGCTGTTATAATTTAAAAATATATATTAGATATTGTAGCTGAGTTTATTTTAAAACTGTGTACAGTTTGTTCTACAATGTGAATTTGGTGCATCTGAAAAAATCCTTTAATATTTCTATGATGTCCTGATTTAAAGAATGCCCTCAAAGTATTATGGAGAGATCCCTGAACAAGCTGGTATCATCTGACATTTTTAATTGAGATCATGCAATGCCCTTTCAAAAAGTGTGCCCAGTGAACTGTAATGCACCCAGTACATTCTTTTGGTACTTCACTGTGGAGAGGCTGGAGGCAGTCATCTGCTGCCTCCACCATCTGCTAGCACACAACAGGAAGGTCAACAGCAATTAAACACCTACCAGGTGTCAGATATTTTCCTCACACTAAATCAGCAAGGGCAAATATTTTAGGCCCATTGAATGGATCAGGAACCTGAGGCCCAGAAGGGCTAAGTCATTTGTATTCAGGGGTGAATGTACTGAGCCAGCTGTAAAATACTAGGCTCTTTGATTCCCTAGGACAGTTTTCTTGTTTTCCAAACTACAGAAACTCAGCCACACCAGAAGGAAAACTGGAAGGGTTTTCTTACTCTGAAGACTTTCCCTTCCTTCCTCTGCTTCTTTCCCCAGCTACTGTTTTTGAAATGTGAAAGAGGAGGTAAAAGAGAAAGAAAAGGAGGGGAAAGACAGGGATGGTCTCTATCCACACAAATGCCAGGTTTTTCAAGGAGAATTGATTGTTTTAGAACAGCTCAAATTTGTGTTAACCTCCTTCCAAGAACCTATCTGCCCTTACATTACTCACCTGGCTACCAGATTTGTCCTCATTTTCTTTAAGGCCTTTTTTTGCTTACCAGGTTTCGGCAGGGAGGTGTAGAACATGGAAGTGGTTAAAGATGCAAAAAATGAAAATAAAACAGGAGGAGTGGGCCTTTTTTTTTTAGTAATAGTAACGTTTTAATTAATATAAAAGATTTGGTTATACCAGGAAATCACCACTTGCAAACACCAGTGATAATTGATGCAGACAAGAATCATTAAGTTGGTGTGCGAAAGTATGTTGAGAAACATCAATAAATTTCTGATGCTGTCTACCTGGAGATAACATCGTACTCCACAGGTGAAGGGGCTCAGTCCCAAAGATTATCCTCCACACTTCAGTTGGCAATAAGCAAGTGCAGGTTGTTACCTTTGCTACTAACCAACTACTGTACATGAGAATCAGAGATTCTCATAACTCCCTCCTTGGATTCAATCTAATTCACTAGGGCAGCTCACAGGACTCAGAAAAACATTTTAGTAATTAGATTGCCACTTTGTTGTGAAAGGATATAATGCAGGAACAGCCAAATGGAAGAGACATATGGGGCAAAGTATAGGAAAAGGGCTCAGGGCTTCCACACCCTCTGAGAGCTGCCACTTTCTCCAAATCTCCACGTGTGCTCCAACCTGTAAGGGCTCCAAACCCCATCCTTCTGGCTTTTTATAAGGGCTTTATTATACAGACATGATTGATTAAATCATTGGCCATTGGGGAAGCATTTCAGATCTTGCTCCTGGAATACGTTCTCAGTCAGTTGGTTCCCCTGGCAACCAGCCCCTATCCTAAGGTGTGGTCCAAAAATCGCCTTGTTAACATAACAAAAGATATCTTAATTGCTCTCAGCATTTAGGAAATTCCAATGACTTCACTTTCCATCTTCTCATTATTTTTAGTCAATGCTTAAATATGATGATTATAGTACAGTGTGAAGAGCTTACATATATATTTACATATGAATTATACATAAGATATACAAAAATGAAACCTGTATCTAATAAAAAAACAGACATTTTCAAAATACTTGTAATTGTGAGTGGTATATTCTAACAACATTTTTGGATATATAAAAGACATGTCCATATAATTCATATACCAAAGATCAAAGTGGGCTATTCTCTGGGTACTAGGAAGGTTAGCTTCACGTATCCTCAGAACTTCAGCCACCATTGCTAGGATGCTCAGTTTCCAGAGGCGCCTCGGTCACTCGAAACAACGACCAAGAGATTCTGCCATTGCACTTCTACCTGCCCGGGTCTATCTCAATCCATAGTTTAACTTGGCTCCTTTGCTTCTGACTTTTTTCAGAGTAGAAATTAACTGAAGTTGTTAGAGGGCAAAGAACTGTAAATTGTAGCACAAAAATAGGCTGTCAAACCAAAGGAAAAAGAAGCTGTTCTAATTTTGGGCACTGCAAATACATTAAACCACTTATTGAAGTTTCCTTGGTGCCTTAATATTACCTGGCCTCCTGGCCTTCACTCCAGGCACCTGCGATTAATCAGCTTTGTAAGGAAGACAAAGTCTCAACTAAACAAGAAATAGGACACCCCAAATCTGGGGACAGTCCCTGTGAGACTAGAACATAACAGCACATCTGAATTTTGTAAGGTCACAGAAAAGACGGTTCTATTCAGGAATCCTTTAGTAACAAAAGAAGGCTGTGTGTAGCAAGTGGAGGAGGAGGGTAAGGTAGATAAGACTCTTTGCTTACATTAATTGGCCAGATATATGGACTCTGGGAGTAAGACATGTCTACAGTAGTTTTTGAGGGGGATAGTTACCTCTCTCAGGTTATGGCTTCGGGAGGAGAGCAGTAGGAAGTTTTGGCTTAGTTATTGGTGACCAAGTAGCAGTTAATTTAAAATTTTTTATATACGTATATACAAACAAAATACTGAATTTTATTTGTACTTAGTTATTCTTAAATTCAAGTACCTTTACCTTTAACTGGAATGTTACAGGAAGGATCTTAATTGACCCACTGTAGGTATTTTGCTTTTTATATGCTGCCTGATACCGTGAACACTATTAAAACAAAAACTCTCTGGCTCCAGCTCTCACCTGGCTTAGCAGGGAAGATAGTTTCAGTAACTTCTGGCATCTGGCCAGATGACCCCTTCCACCTCCTCTCCCCCCTCCCTCGCATCATTCCAGGGGAAACATCTAATTAGATTTGCCTCTAGGATTTGATATGTGAACATGTAGCCATACAGGCCTGGAAGCCTCTGGTCTGCCTGAAGTCATTAGAGGGCGAAGAACTGTAATAAGATAAAAAAAAAATGCCTTTGAATAGGACAAAGTAGCCTATGGTCTGCCTGGATTCTGGAGGGACACACCATCAACTCAGTGTGGTGTTCACTATCAGGCTTCAGGGTGGCAAGTGCTCCAGCCCCCGGAGCAATCAACTGGGGCTCGACCACCTATGTAGAACAAATGAGTTGGGGGGACAAGAGGCGTGAAGAATGGCAGCAAGACAAAAGATTCTGATCAAGCTGCAAACTTTATTTTTCCGTACTGGGTATATATATGGGGGGGGGGAGGGAGAGATTAGGTTGCGTGCTATTGGCTAGCTTGAGACAAAGAAGGGCCCGCTTATTGATTACTTGGGTGCAAATGGTACTCGTGGACACCTCATGTGCCTGTAGCTGATTGGCTTGTGGAGCACATGCACACCTCATGTGTCTGTAGCCGATTGGCTTGTGGAGCACACAGGTTCCTGTAATCAACGCAATGTTTTTAGCTAGAAGCCAGGTGTAAGGTTCCCAACAGCAAGGATGTCTCCTTCCCTGCAGGTAAGCACTCTGCTCTTTGGGGCTTCATACATGCAGGGGGCTGGCATGTATATCGCACCCCCTGTTCATCATGCCCAGCTGCTTCTACATACCCAAACACCAGGAACCTCTCCTACAATATGTCAAAACAACACTTGTATGCAGCAATTTCAGCATCACTGATTGAATTAAAAACAACCAGCACGCTTTACCAACTGTATCCATAGAACAGCATGGCGGCACTCATTGTGCCCTACAGTAGGATTCATTCTTCATGTGTGTTCACTCCTGTTGAGCCTATGTCCCCATGGACCATGGTGTCTGCACCATAGACAGACCAGGGCTTGTCATTCTTGTTATCAGGACATCTTCTGATGCTTTCAAGGAAGATCAGCCCTTTGAGTTCAGGGAAAGGTAAAATCGTAAACTGGAAAGGCAGTGACTCATGGAGAAACAGAGATGGTGGTGGAAACTTTGAGCCAAAAGGTAGCATGGGTTTGTTGTACTTGTTATACTCTATATTTCACTCTGAAACTTTCAATAGAGTTCTAGTTGTTTATTTCTTTCTATTTTCTTGGAAAAAAATTAATTTTCATCAAAGAGTGAATTTCTTTTTAAGTTCTAGTTGTTTCTGTTCAAGGAATCTTATTCTTTCATAAGCTTCATTGCTAAGCTGTTTTCCATCATTCTCTGAATATTGACATTAGGATCTAGTAAGAGGAGACAGCTGTAACTGTTATGAATAAAAAGAGAGAATCCAGCTTCTACTGTATGTCAAACTAACAAAGAGTAGTGGTCCAGAAAATGCAGTGTGCATTAGTGGGGGCATCATTTCAAATAAAGAAGAGACAGAATGATGATTCAAAGATCAGTTTTTTCCTCCCTTGATATGATCATCGATATGGTCATTTTAGAAGGCATAGCACAAAGTTGGATCCAAATGCTAGTTCTATTTACTATACATCTCTTTGTTCTCAAAAAGGCACATTCTGACTTCAGAATAGAGATGACAGACATGGACCGAGTCCACCTGTCCACAGTGCCTAGAAGTGTTCTTGATTTGGGTGTTTCTACCTCCATTCCTGTCACCTGTCCTAGACCTCCTAAAGGTGAGAGGGAGACCTAGCCTGATATGTAAGTTTGTAATCTTGCATCCTTCTGGATTGGGGAGAAGGGAGAAAAAAATTATATACCAACTTTCTCTATATTTGATTTAAACCACACTTAAAAATTCTCAGTGAAGCCCTGACTGGTGTGGCTCACTTGGTTGGTGTTGTATGGCAAAGCTAAAGGTCACTTTTTCAATCCCCAGTCAGGGGACATGCCTAGGTTGTGGGTTAAGTTCCCCAGCAGAGTGTGTACAAGAGGTGACCAATCAATGTTTCTCTTGTCTTTTTCCCTCCCTTCCCTTCTCTCTAAAAATAAATAAGTAAAATGAAAAAAAATTCTGGGTGAAGATACCACCAGTCAAAATAATTAGTTTTTCACCCTGGCTAGCGTGGCTCAGTGAATTGAGTGCTGGCCTGCAAACCACAGGGTCACCAGTTTGATTCCCAGTCAGGGCACATGCCTGGGTTTCAAGCCAAGTCCCCAATAGGGGGTGCACAAGAGGCAACCATACATTGATGTTTCTCTCCCTCTCTTTCTCCCTCCCTTCCACTCTGTCTAAAAATAAAATAAATAAAATCTTGTTTTTAAAAAGGATTAGGTTTTTACAAATATGTATAATTAGCTTTTCTGACTGTAGTTTCACACTAGCTCTCACCACTCCTAGGATTTTATTGCTGTAGGAAAGCCATGGAGTTGGGGAGAGGAAACGGAAGGTTCTCGTTGCAGAGCTAAGGCAGGGTTGCTGCACGGACAAGGTAGAAACTATGCTTGGGAGGAGGGAGGAAAGAGGACAGTTATCCCAGTACCGTGTGGTCAAAACCATGGGACCAAATTTAAGGCACATCTAGTGCAAATAATATGGTCTTTAGTCTTTTAAACCAGACCAAATCTTGGTTTCATTACCTAAAAGCTGTATAACTTTGGGTAGGTTGATTTATCCAACATGCATTAGAAGCCCCTAGAAGCAAATATACACATATTGAAAGGACTTGTTCCAAAATTTCTGATTTAGTAAGTTAGGATTTTGCATTTCTGGAATCTAGCAGGTTCCCAAGAACTAAACTTTGAGAACCATCAGATGAACCCCATCTGAGTCTGTCTTTTTATCAATGAAATGGTGCTAATATTATCTCCCTCACAGGATTATTGTGACAATAATATCCACATTGAGCACTTGCTCTGTGCCAGCCCAGACATTATACCAGCACGTCACAAGGGTTGTAGCTTTAATTTTCACAGAAGCCTCACGGGGAAGGATTTACTATCACAGAAGAGGTAATTGAGACATGGAGAGTTGTCTTGAGGTCAAATAGCTAAGAAGCAGAAGATGCAGAATTTGACCCCAGGTCGTCTTGGAACTAAATCCATGGCTCATAACCTCATTCTGTGCCATGTTTTGAAATTAAATGAAGTCACGTGTAAGCTATCTATTCTGATGTTTGGCATATTGTTGCTTAATACATGTAGTGACTGGTGGTACTTTTGTGTTTTTCTTTCTTGAAATGATCCAAGGGCCAAAGAGGAAAAAAAAAAAAAAAAAGAACAGGGTATGAGGGTAATGTGGCTGGATTTCCAGCGGCTTCTTCTGTCATTTTGTGCCAGGCTGGTGGTGTGGTTTCCTAAGCCTCCTTGCTTCCTCTGCTTAATAGAAACAGGCAATGCCAGAGAAAGGGAATAGTCAGAGACACAGTTTTCAGGGGTTTCACCCAATCATTCTGTCTGGTGTGATTAAAGCCCTAGATTTCATTCTCTCAGGTTGAGACAAATACCTCAACTCTAAAGCAATCTTTACACATCATCAGGACTGGATCAGGGCTTGGCCAGAAGGGAGTATGGTATCCAGAGGCAAGCTTTAGCATTCTTACAGGAACTTGAAACCACTCAAATTTGAGTACCTCCCCTTGAGCCCTCAACTTTGACTATCTGGCTAATGTAATGATAACACTTTACAAATATCACAAGATAGGGTATATAACTGTTCTGAAGAGAAAACTTAAAAAGGCATGAGAAGATCCTGGTTATTTGTTGCATCATTCTGCCTTGAATGCAAGTCCCTGGAATGGTTTTTGCAGGGGTTAATGGAAGTCACTTCTAGGGCAGCTGCAGCAGCTTGTCACTAACTTGTCCTAAGAAGAAGTCAGACCCTTTATGTCTATTAACTCATAGACCTCAACAAGCCCCAAAGCAAACCTTGAATTAAAAATAAATTTTCCTGATTCAACGCTTTCATAAATATCAGCAGCAGCAGGAGCAATGGTGACTTATTTTGGAAGATATCGTGATGGATATGGCTTGAATTTTGTTTTCTTTAGAAAATAATACCTTTAAACTCAAGGTCTTCAACTTTGCCTTTCTGATACTTGATTTATACCTTGAAAACAGCTTGAAATATTCACTGAAACTTATATTGCAAAAATCTGACACTTAGAATAGTAAGAGGCTTTTTTTCCCCAAAGAAGGAAAAAAACCCAAATCCAATTATTTATGGTTATAACTGGAACTATTCCAGTTACTCAGGACTTAACTACTATTGGCTTGAGAAGGCAACGTGTATTACCCAAGAGGAGGGGAATGTGACTGAGGGGGACATGGCTTCTACTCCTGTCACTGTGATCATCCAGAAACCCAACATATGCACACCCATGTTCACATAAGCATATAGTTATGTATATACACATCATACATTTTTATTAGTTATTACATATTGAGAATGAAGACTTAGGGGAAATTCTGATTAGAAACCATAATTGACAAAACTGGGCTTTTTTCATCAAGCGGAACATACGAGGTACATTTTCCTGGCCCAGCTGCACCGTTCTGAGCAAGCTGTCCCAGCAGTATTCCATCCACAGCCCTTAACTCCAGGAGACGACATTATGAGGATTACCAGGTCAATGTTAGCTAATGTACCTGGAGCTCACTGGTAGGAGGCAGGCAGCAGTGGAAATCGAAGCACAATTATGTTTGGCACTTCTGGTAAGCTAAGGTGTATCCGACTTTGCTAACTAAAGCTTCCTGTACACACAAATGTGAATATCAGATCTTAGTGCCTGTACAAATTCTATCACTGGTTACTGCTCTCTACTCGTTAGCTGGGACCTTTGATGTTTTCATCTAGAAAGCTTCTAATCTTTCTGAGAAGTAAATGAAGCCCTCATTCCTTTACCATTTACATTCGGTTATTTAATTTTGTAATTCCACCTTCCCCTTCCCCCTTCCTTCCCACTTTGCAGATCTCACAGATGTCTGGTCAGACCTGTCAGGTGGGTCTCTGTTTGCCTGTCATTTGGGAAGCTGATGGTCTTACCTGGGCATGGCTGATTGCACAAAGCGGAACAGGGGTTAGTTTGAATTGCAGGTGTGAGCAATCAGTGTAGATCAGCTCTAATCCATCAGATATTAGAACTGCCAAGCTGCTGCAGACACAGCAGAAAGGGCCAAATGCTGTGTGACTAGGTGTGTGTGTAGCCAATGGTTTCCAGTGCTGAGGGATTTTGTACGTTACAGAATGTGATCTCCCTGACTCTTACAATGACATTACCTTATTGAGGCCCCATTCTGTTCAAGGCTATACAAGAAATCTTGGTGATAGGACATGAGAAACTGATCACATCTTCAGACAGCTTATAACTCAGAAGAGAAATCAGGGTATACACTCAGGCTATAGAATTCTGGGTTCAAATATCCATCCTGTCATTTATTGTTTGTTTGATCGTGGGTCAGTTTCTTGTTTTCAATGAGGTTCATTTTCTCATCTACAACACAGGGGTAATACCTACTTAGAAGAGTTATTGTCTCTGGGACTCAGTGGGTGCTAAATACATATTAATTGTTACAATTGTTAGTTTTACTTTATCATTAAAGAGTGGTAAATAACCTGAGCGGCATATAATGAGAATAGGAAGACACCACTCCCAGGCTGAGAGGCTGAGGAAGCTCTCAGGAGGGGTGGGGTATGGGGAACCTGGGCCTTGAAGATCCAGATAAGATCAAGGAATTGGCATGAAAAAAGAAAAAGGCTGGTGTTTGGGTTCTGGGACCAGCAACATACTCATGTGTGTTGGTGTGACAGTCATAAAGACCCAAAGGGTATCTAGGACTGTGTTCTTAAGGGTTTTGTCCCTTCAAAACAGGTTCTGAGATATGAGAGCCCTAGCAGTCATTTAGAAAGAGGTTCTGTTGTAAGTATTATCACTATGACCCACCTACTGTGCAAAAAGCCAGGAGCCACTTTTCCTTCTTGCCAGTGAGTTGGCATGACTACATGTGCATTCCCCCGTCGAAGGACGTGTTAGAAGTAACTGATATATCTGGAAGCATTTGCCTTTGATTAGCTTTAGCACTGAAAACGTGATGAGGAGCCTTCAAGCTGTAAGGAAATTGTCTATAGGATCCTTTAGTGTGTTTATACTTCATATCAAAGTGTGAGGTCATAAGCCTCTGAGGAAGCCACAGGCTGCTTAAGACTAAGATACTCTATGAGATGAAGGATGTTAGTTAAGCTTAATGTGGTAACCACTTGACAATACATGTTAAGTCAAATCATTATGCTGTATACTTTATATAGTGCAATATGTCAATTTTATATCAATAAAACTGGAAAAAATAAATTTAAAAAACGTATATAAGGGGTATCTCATAAGCAGAATGATGGATCATATTGTCTGGTGGGAAGCAATATGTGAAGTCAGGAAACCGTTGTCATTTATTAGTGGGGAGACCCCCAGTAAGTCTCTTCATCCTTGGCAGCCTTAGTTGCCCCACTTGAAAAATTAGGGTGTCACACTTATCATGAGTGGAAGTCAAATTTTGTGTTCTAAGTCTTTCTTAGGAGGAAGCAAAAGCTAGTTTAGGCCAATAAATCCAATGCAAAATCACAACATGTAAAAGCAGAGTAGCTCTGACTGGTGGAGGGAGGGCTCTGCTGGGGACTTAGGGTACTCTTCCTCCTGCCCCAGCCTTCAGTCGGACGGAGAGGGTCGTCTCATCCTCCTTGGGGCACGATGCCCAAGCTGATGGACGGGGTGAGATTCCCCACACTTCCAGCATGGTAGAATCCTATCGCAGCTTACATTAATGTGACAACACAGGGTTTGTGGTTTTCAACTTTTCCATTAACTTAACTAAAAAGTTTTAGAAAATGAACTCGTCTCCTTAGGCCTCTCTTTTAGCAGATTGCGTAATATTTATTTATATGATGGTTTTTATTCACAAGACATATTTTATCATTAAATGCCAGAGTGCCAATGCCAAGTGTCCTGATAGGAAGGGCGTTAAAAAGTATATCTTGCTGTGAGTTGGAAATATTATTCATATGGGAAATTATCTTTGTTAGGAATGATTACCAAGTGTTTGCAGTACAAATCATGCCTGGAATTGAAACAGAGGTGTGAAAATTTGAAGGAAGAGATTTTTCTCAGCGGCAGAAGAGGCTTCCCCTGGAGTTGGCTGATGCTTGTCCATTGATGACTGGCCAAGTGAGAGCAGCCTGGTCATGCAGAAGGGCAAAGGCTCTGTCCCTGAGAAGTCTGAGCAAAAAGGAAAGCAGCTGAAAGATGCTGACATCCTAGCCCTTCAAAAGGTTCCCAGTCTGCTCTGCCCCTCTTAGAGCAGTCAGTACTAAGCTGGAGATGACGATGCCTTAAAATGTGGGCTGTGTGTGCCTCCCAGCATGTTAGCCCCCAGCAGCAGACCTTCAGTGGAGAAGAAAGTCAAGGCCTTGACGGTCTCTAATGCTACAAAAACTTGGATTGTACTATAAGCTGGATGATTATGCACATACCCCAGAATTCTTGCATCACAGGCTTAGAGATCATACCCTATCCCAGTCACCAACTGCTGTCAAAGCATATTTGTCACCAGTTGGACTCAGAGGAGGAGCTGTGCCAACTAGTTGATTCCCATGGCCTTCCGGAGCCCCTGAAACTTCACCTTTGCAGCTGGGGAACCTAGCAAAGAGGTGTGGCATTCTCCTCTGGGCTTCATTTCTGCTGTGCATTTAATGAGGAGTCTTATTCTTGAAATTCTATGCTAATTTCAAATTCCGTACCAATATTGTACTACCGTCCTAATTTTTCATGAGTCTAAATGTACATTATTATACATATTATGAATGGAAACAAAGAAACAAGCCCCCGCAAACAGAAGAGCCGACAGCAAGCTAAATTCTGTGCGTTGGCTCTACCAGAAGGGACAGTTGTGTGGCTATAGTATTCTTGCCATGTGAAGATGTTCTGATTCAAAACTTAATGCTTTGGGAAGTCCTTTAACCTCTCCAGCCCTCAATTTCTTCTTTTTCAAATCAGCCTAATAAAATTTACCGTGCAGAGTGGTTATGAAAAATATAAAGTATATTTTTACCTCCTTACCTAATGCCTGGCCCATAGGAAGTGAGAAATGGGAACTTCATTATTGTCATTTTTAGTCTCCATATGTTAATAGATTGATACTGTTGATAATTGTGTCTGAACCATGAATTCATTCAACACAAACTACTTACAGAAGTTCTCTAAGAGATCTGTCCTATCTAGGACTGGGAACTGGCAGCTGTGTCCATACTAAGAACACACATGAGAGATAGCCCATGGTCAACCATCTAATTATACATGGACATGCTACAAAGGGGAATTTATCATAAATAAGTTTATTATTAGTTTAAAACAAATACTAAATAAATTATTATAATAAATAGTTGAAGATGCTCCTGAGGCATGGTTTAGCCTTTTAGGAGGCAATTCCAATATAGTTTTGTTCAGACCAATTCCTAAAACACAGGAGATTAATATTATGTAAACACATTGACAAAGTGATATGAGTTAAGTCACTCTCCAGCCTTCCTAGCTTAATGCTAATGTGGATGAAGCTTAAATGGCTAATTCTACCTAGAAAGGCAGGTTTGAAGAGCTATCTTTTGACCCCTTTGCTGGCTGGAGTGTTTTTCTTAGCTTGTGGAGAAAAAAAAAGATACCTAGAAAAAGATTGCTAGGTATTTCTTTCCTTTGGTTTATTTTTTCAGCCAGAGTATAAGACCTTACTTAGATGACTAGCAATTAAGGAATTTTTGTGGTTTATTTCCTGATCTAACTGCTTACTTCTGAAGAGAGCAATCCTGACAAGCTTATGTTAACCTGGATCTTACCAAAACTGTAAAGCCAAAAACATTTTTGAAAGGTTTAGATAGAAAAGGCAGGCTGGAAATTTAACAATAAAATGCTTCTTAAGGTTGGTTTCTGGATCACATGGACTTTATTTTTCCCCTTGGATACTGATTTTGTAAAAAATAAACCATGTTCCAATGCACCAGCCTCATATTTCAATGACACTGGAGACCTGCAGTGGAAGTACAAGTTAAGGCTAGTAATCAAATCAATGATGGTAATTCCACTTACAATAATACTTTGAATTAATAAAACCCTTTCCTTATAAAGATCTCACCACTGTTTGTATAAATTTGACCTCATATTTCTGTAAGCATTGGTTGAATATAAATTTAAATTTTACTCCTTTTCCACAACATTCTTCTAAGGATGCAAGAACTTATTAAAATGCATTTTCTGGCAGGAGGAACTCAGAAATATACCATTCAGTGTCAAGATGCAGAAATGCATCTTACTAATTATCGTTAATGCTGGGTAGCTCTAGTGTCGAGTGAGGCATGAATCAGCAGCTGAGAACGCCCCCAAGAACCAGATATTTTCATGTCCCTATTTGCCGTCCCTGGGAGGCTTTACTTGTTGCAAGATGACTGCCAGCAGCTCTTAGGGCTGCCTCCTGCCTGGCCTACCCTGTAGAAGAGTGTGGCCATCTTTGCTTCGTACTACTGCCGGAGGTTCTGAGATTTGCTCTGGTTGGACTGGCTTAGTCAGGACTTAGTCTTGGCTTAGGGAGGCCCAGGTACCACATCCACTGAGTGTGTGAACATGGGGTGCCCACTGGCTTTCGTGTTTGGGATCCTGAGGCAAAGTGAGCTTCATGCAGAGCACACAGGCCAAGCCTGGGGGATGAGAAGTTCCCCTGGAGCAGAATCAGAGTGGCTGCCAAGCAGAAAACACCAAGGAAAACATTGAAATGACAGTGAGATTAATCACCAATTCACAGTCATGCTTTGGGAAATACTGTTGAAAGTAGAAGTGGGGTGGAATTGAAGATGGGGAGGTGAGAAAGTGGAGAATGGGGGCTTTTTTTTGAATGGGGGCTTTTGAGCAAGAATGTGGCAGGGTCAATTTAGGCATTGAATAATAATGATGATAAAAATAATAATATCTATTATGACTAGTGCTTTATATTTTCCAAAGTGCTTTTTACTTACCTAAGCCTTTGGGATCTATCCTCTTGTGAGGTAGGAGGTATAGGCATTATACCTATTTTGCCAATTAAATTGGTGTGTGGAGAAATTGTTTAGAGCTAATTAGCTAAGGTGGTGATTCAGGCCTTTTAAGTTTTGGTATACTTTTCACTGTATTATCATTTATAGTACAAATTATTATTAGATCAAGTTTGTCAAAGAAGCTTACCCAGTTTTGGAAGGTTTTCTTCATTCATAGAATATCAATTGAGTGCATGCTATGTGCTAGGGATCATGTTAGGTCTTGGTGTTCAAGGAATTTACTCAGAGGTAATAACAAACAAGCCACTGTTTAGAGTTTCTAGCTAAATGAAAACACCAGTTGGCACACTAGTCTAGTCTTGGGGAATTTGGAGGGGTTGTCAAGGAAGGCTTATGGAGAAAATAATGACTCAATTAAAACCTTAAAAATGTGTGGAGGTGAGCCAGATAAAAGAATGAAAGGCCAAGAGTGGGGAGGGCAGAAAGCTGTCCAACAGCAAGAACAGCATGTGCAAAGGTCCTGTGGTGAAAATGTGGCTTCTAGAAAAACTTCTCAGAGTTGAATACTATGGCTGGAGCACAAATTGTGGCTCAGAGCTTAACTTGTGGGCATGAAGGAGGCTGTAGAGATTGGCTGTGGGCACACCATGAGTGTCTTGAATGCTTTGGGATTTATCCTGAAGGAATGGTTGGATATGGAAAGGTTTTAGAAAGGTCACTCACCTTATAAGATGGAAAAACTAGTGGGAAAGGGAGGGAAAGACATGGGACAGGAAGTCTAACGTAACTGTTTCAGTCACTGAGGAGTGAGGCGATGATGGCCTGAGTTAAAGCAATGTCAGAGGAAGGAAAATAAGTGTTTGGATTTGCATAATATTAAAATCGCAAACTTATGGAACATTATTTTATCCAAAGAAACAATAAGGGACGTCTATTCAGAACTCTTAATTTTATTTCTTCATTCAAGGTTCACTTTTTAAAAAATTCCACTGGACTTACTTTATTCAGCAAGCAGTTATTAAACACCTACAAATCATATATTCCAATACTGTCCAGTTGATGGCATTTTTTGTCAGTTTGTCATATAAAATACAACTTCAGATACATCTTTTGAATATATCACAAAGTCAGTCAGTTTCCACCTATCTTACTGAATTCATATTATTTTCAGTGTAAGAGAAAAGGTCTTCAAAAAGAGTTGTGAGACAACTTGTTTTTTAGCACATTTTTCTAATCTAAAATAACCTTGTTCATTTTTCTGATAACATCTGGGAAAAAAGACAAAGTGTATTGAACAGATCACTTTACTAATTTATATAACTGTACAAAATTGCTACAAAAATCACTCCCAAAGCATTTTTCAGGGCTCGTTCTAGTTTCAAAATTAGGACAATTCTGTATTTCCACAGATGCAAATGAGGAAAGGTATTTAGCTCTTGCATGGAATAAAAAGATTTAGGCAAACATGTAGTATGTGTTTACTAATTAATTCAGATAAATTTTGGTGAAGTCCCATGCTTAAAAACATTCTATTTATTTAGGGAATTAAAAGTCTACGCGCTCCTTCATAATCAGCAGGCTGGGCACAGCCTTCACCCAGGTATCAATCAGCTCCTCTAGTAATCTCCAGGCTGCCGCAGAGCTTTGCAACTCTGGTTGATAAAGGCAATTCTAATTTAGTGCTCACATTAATTATCAGTAATATTAAATGAATACATTGGAGCTATTTACATGTGTCACTCATAGTTCCTGTATTCTAAAGAAAATGATTGTAATTGTTCCTATTAGTTATCGTATTTCATGCTTCTGCAGTGACATTTTTTTTGTTTTGTTTTGGGAATATTTTAATGAGGAAAAAGGTTTACAGTATTTAAAAATGTTCACAAGGCACCAAATAGTACTTTCTAATTCACTAGTCATATGTTATTGGAAAATTCCTTTGTGTTACTTTTTTTTCTGAGCACATGTAAACCAGATTAAAAAAGAAAAATGGGGCAGTCAGTCAATCTTCTCTGATAACTGGCAAAGAGATTATAATACAGAATGAAAAACAAAACACCTTTGAGATTTGAAACAATTTACATAGCTCCGCATTTTGCTCTTAGTTCTGCTACAGATGGATATTTTGTTTCCTATAGATTTTCCTACAAGAGTAGAGAATTTGGATATCTAAGTAGCTTCTTTTTAAACCTTATTCCATTGGAGTTTCCATCAAATGGCATGATGTTATAACAACACTTGAAGTTTTTCAACAAGGATTTCAAGAGAAACTGGAAAGAGTACAAAGGAAATGGGTCAAATGCATATCGTGGCTATTGATGTATATTTTTCCATGACATTTATAAAATGTTAAAAAAATAAAAAAATTTTGTTGCCTAAATATTACCAAGTTAGAACCCTGAATCATAGAAAGCCTATAGAATAATTTGTTTTCATAGTGTTTTCCCTAAACTGAAAACACTTCACTCTACCCTACATTGAATAAAACCATGTATTTCTAACTTGTGGACTGCCTGATATAGACACTTGATTAAGTTTCAAAGATGATTCAACATTCAAAACTCTGACAGTAAAAGCTGTCAGATATCCACTTATATAGTTTTGACTTATACAGAATAACATGTTGTCTAGTGCAATTGGGAGGATGGGGTGTTTCAGAAAAAATGGATTGTTTCCAAATGGCTACAGTTCAAAATTTTAAATCATTTTCACCCTGGGAACTCTGATTCATCATCCAAGGGGCAACTCAACATCGCCTTTTCTCAAGCTCTTCCCTAGTCTCTCTGCCAGCCCTGGTCAGAGTTTATGCTCCCCTTTTTTGTATCGCCAGGCCATTTGTATTATAAGCATCTGTTTTACTTATTTGTCCTTCTCAGCCTCCTTCCTCCTCCCCTCCAGGGGACTGTAAACTCAGGGAGAGCTGGGAATCTGTCACGCTCAGCTTTTTTCTTTTCATGCCCCAATGCCATGTCTCACGCATAGTGGGCAGGTTCTTACTATGTAATGAAAGGCAATTGAAAATATACCATGCACTTCCCTACCTTCTTAAGTAAAGCTTTCCAAAAATAATAATAATAAAAAATTTTGATCACGTAGACTTCTCACTGTGAGCCACAGAGCTTCATAAACACTCCAGATGTGTGCGGCAGTCTTGCATAGCTAAGCTGCCTGCAGTTTGTGTGCCCTTTAACAAGCTCCTGGGATGAAGTGGGCTCTTGGTGGTGGGTTCTAGAAGTGTAGCAGAATCTTCTGTGGTCCTCTGAATAATACACTCTAACATCAGGGTGTATGCTCCTCAGTGCTGTGATTGACCTTCATCTCTGTGTTGTCTCAGCCTACTGAAAGTGATGCTATCAGCTAGACGTGCCTGGGGAGATCGCCTTGCCCTAGACTTGTAGCAAGCCCCCCCAGACATTCCTCTAGTGAGATCAATGTTGGATTTATTACTCATGGATTGGGGGGGGTGGGTATGCCCAAGGGAAGAGAGAGAGAGATACATCACAGACCTGGCACTCTGTCTTTATCGTCTGAGGGAGGGATATGCAGCGTTTCCAGGATTCACTCTTTATTGGCTAATTTAAAGCACCAGAGAGGAAATTAGGACACCGGAAAGGAAGAGTGTAGCCATTCAAGTGGTCAGTTATCTGGGTCATCCAGGGCTTTCTGAGAGATGGAGCTGTGTGGGTGGGGGCATACCACCCACAAAGTAGGTTACCAAGATAACCTAATTCCATATTGGGTTATCTTGCTAGTAGCTCTGTCATGTCGCTGGCAATATGTTTATCCAAGATGGTGTGTTGAAATTGATGCCTTGGCAATCAATTTCTTACTGTCAGGCACTTACACTATACCCTGACATGTCCATCAGGCCCCTTAGTTTAAGCAACTCCCTTTAGTTTAAGCAACTGTTGGCTCTAAAGCCAAATGCCCTGGTTTTCAGATTAATCACCATCCATTCCTCCCAATATGTAAGCTAAAAACTCTCATCATATCTTATGGCAACGTTTTGGCTAGTTTCTTTCATTACTGTTGGTTTTCCAAGTGTTCAAATACTTGTGCTCCCTCCTTTTTCTCTACTGACAGACAAACCCTAACTTAAAAACACAACCCCCCAAAATTCTAGACTCAATTTCATTCTGGATGTTTACCTGAATGTTTAATGTTTGTAGAATACTACTTTGTAGAAGATAGAAAATAGATTTGTTGTTAGAGTTGATTCTCATGTTAAATGATTCCAAAAATTTAGATAGACAAAATTAGATATAAAATTTAATTTTGTATCTAAAAGAAAGACAAATATAGCTCAGCTTTTCAAAGGAACGAGAGAATATTGCAAAGTTACCAAATTCATTTAAGTAATTCTATAAACTTTACTTTTAAGTGCCTTAAAAATCACACCCTATATGTTCATTGTTTTTAGTATCTATATTGCATAAAAATAAAAGTAACAACAATACTAAGGTGAATATTCTATTAATAACTAAATTGAGATTGTGGTCCACTCCTCACCTCTGATGTCTTCCCCCATTTACTTTTCAAAGTCAGTCCGTGTCATTGTGAGTGTGGTGCTGAAAAGACCCTAAGAAGTCAGGTAATTCTCAGTCACTTTTGTGGAAGTCTTCAACTTTTCCAGTCTCAGTTTGGATTCTCTTTTCTATCCACAGTTTCTCCCAATGGATGCATTCGGTCTCATGGTTTTAAATGACATCTACAAGTTGAAAGTATCCAAATTTATGTCTAGCCTGGCCTCTCCCCTGAATTCAATTTATTTAATTATCTACCTGCTTATTTAATTATCTACTTGTCATCACCATTTGAACACCTGAGCATCTCACATTCAATATGACTGAAATTTAGATTTTGCTTTCCATTCCAACCTCTAAGACCCGTATTTCTTTAAGCCTGCCCCATTCACATGAATGGCATTGCACATATTCATTTCCTCAACCAGAAACCAGGTGCCACTTCTGATTCTTCTTTTGCTCTTATCTCTTATACCCAGTTCCTTAGTAAGTCCTATTGGTACAACATCCAACTATATTCTGCATCTGACCACCTCTCCCCACTTCATTACTACCATGGAGCTCCCAGCCATCATTTCCCCTTGGCTAGTTCTACAATAGCCTCATCACTGTTCTGTGGCTTTCACGCCTATCCTCCAACCACCAGCAGAATCCCCTTTTGATAAGTCTAGTCAGATTGCCTTACTCCACTGCTCAAAACCTGCCAGCAGTCGCCAGCCATACTTGGAACTACAAGGTCTACAGGACGTGGCCTTCCTACTTCTCCCACTTTACCCTACTTCTCTGTCCTATCACGTTCCTACCTCAGAGCCTTTGCATTCGATGTTTCTTCTGTCTGGAATGCCCTTCCCTCACAGATCTACCTGACTTTCTCCATCGCTTCTCTCAGGTCTCTGACTAGCCACACCCACTTTATTTGAGGCGGTTTTCCTATCTAAACTGCCATCCTTTTATTACTCATTATTTCCCTACACTGCTTCACCTTTCTTCCCACGTATGCCATCTGGCATTATGTTACATGCTTTTATTTCATGTGTTTGGTGTCTGTATTGTTCCTGTCTGTGTCACTCTGTTCCTTCATATCACTCTTCCTAGAGCAGTAGCAGCATGTGACTTCTGCTGAGCGTATGAATTCAACCAGGCCCCTTCTTCAGGCAATACTCCAGTTAAACTGCGGCTGAGAGTTCGAAACAGACCATTCTTTTTTAAAAAAATTTTATTTATTTATTTTTCGAGAGAGGGGAAGGGGAGGAGAAAGAGAGAGAGAGAAATATCAATGTATGGTTGCCTCTCATGCGTCCCCTGCTGGAAACTGGCCTGCAACCCAGGCATGTGCCCTGACTGGGAATCGAACCTCGATCCTATGGTTCGCAGGCCCGCGCTTGATCCACTGAGCTACGCCAGCCAGGGCAAGACCATTCTGAAAATTTTCCATAAAATGACAGCGAGGTAACTCAGCTTTGGACAATCCTGCAAAGCGTAACCTTTCTGTTCTTGTTTAAAAGTGTTTCCTGAAGTTTGATGAGCGTTATTGTCATACTGAAACTCCTCTCTTCAAATTGTCTGAGGGCTCCTATAGTCTCTTAGCTGCACCCTCTGCCTGTCTAGCCCCAGATCTAAATTGTGAGACAGTCATAGTTGTTTTCATTATTTGATATCACTATAAATCTGTGAATGCACGTTACCCACAGACTTTCCTCTCAGGCTATTTCTTGATCTTGTTCTCTGATTTATAGGTTAGATGTATTTCGGACATGTTTAGTCATATTTTCACTCTCTGGAATAGTATGGTAGCATGAGAACATGCTAAATTGGCTATCAGGGATATTAAAATCTCCTTCTTACTTCAGTGTTATCAGCCATGCTTATGTAGGTAGTTGAATACATTATGCCGAGAATATAGTATATGCATTAAATATGATCAAGTTCACTGGGAAATGTAAAAATAGAACAAAATACAACACTTTACTTTCAGATTGGAGGTGAGGTGATTGGTATGTTAATTAAAGGTGACCTCAGCACTCTTAGTATTAACCTCCTGATTTTCTCCAGTGTTTCAGGTAGGAAAAAAAATTATTCTTTAATATTCCAAAGAATGAGATTGGATAAAGGACACAAATGAAGTCTAGACCAAGTACAAAAACATGAGCTCCTTCTCCTGGCTGCTCAACTAATGCAGACTTAGCCTGGGGATGAGATAACTATCTGAGCCGCCATTCCATCACTCAGACTTCAAATTACAGTAATTATGACAATTTGTACCAATAGCCACGAGGTGGGATTTTTTGATGTGGTTAAAAATAACATCTGTAAAACCCAATAAAATTACATTTTGCTAATTTTCTGATAAGATACTGTTTTAACTATCCTATGTCTTCTGCTGCTGCCAGTTTTCAATTAGAGGATTCCTTTAAAAAATTTTTTAACCCATTTTGTCTCCTGGATCCAATTCCATCCTTAGCAATGCATTTGTTTTAATGCTCTTAATTAATTGTTTTGTGTGAATTTTGCCTTTCAAACTGATACCAATCTTTGAGACTTTATTAACTTGCTGATTGTTAAGTATTGATACAAAGGGACGAATAGCAGTTCTCAGCTTATTCTTTCTGGCTTAGAAAACAGTGCCCATAGAGACTTGATCAGCCAGGTCAATGAAGACAAGGAAAATGATGAAGTGAATAATGGGGCTACTAAAACAGGTTAGGTCTGCAGTTCTGTCCAGCTTGGAGACTGCTAGCTCATCCCAGGGACACAATCATTGGCGACAGCTTCCCAAAAGTTCCCTTCAAGTGCATTTTAACAGTGCCTCATACATCTTTCTACACTGTGCTTCCTTAAACATCTTTTCTGCTCTTGGTTAATTTTTGATGAAAAAATGCACATATTTCCCCATCTTTTTATTGTATAGATGATAAAATTCATGTTCTGAGATTTTACTCAGTTGGTGAATGAGTACCAAAGGCAAAGCTAGCACCTCTTGATTCTCCTCCTACTGGTCTGTCAATCAAATCATGAGGCCTTTAAGCTAAAATAATTGTGTGTGGGTAAGACTCATCCCTGGCTCCTCAGAAATCGGTTTTTCTTTGCCCTTGGTCTACTCCTTCTTCCCTCTCAACAAACAAATACACTCTCCCTTGATCCAGCAGCCTCCTCCAGTTCACCACCTCATCCTTTCCCTTTCCTTGTCTTCACATCTGTAATTTTTAAAGGAATAGGCTCCTCTTGTTAATCCCACATTCTCCCACTGACTCAACAACACATCACCATTCAACTGAGACTAGTTGGTGACGTTTCTCAATTTGAATCTTTATTTTTGTTTTTCTATCTTCACTACTCCATTTCTTGCCCTTATCATCTCTCCTCTGAAGAAGTGAGTATTGGGTGAGAAGGGAAATAGTGGTTTATTCCTTCACCCATTTATCAATTGCTGTGGGCATTAAAGTTAGCAAGACCAACACCATTCCTGTCCTCACAGAACTGTCTGAGGTGAATGATTAAATTTCTCGCTTCCTCTGATTTTCTCTGTCTACCTCAACTATGTGCACATAGTCCTCTCACTTAGCAATAATTTTTTTTTACCATAAAGACCATGGGTCAACACTGTCCTTTTACATATATTACCTTTGGTAACATAGCAGTTAACATAATACCCTAGTTATTTGGTATCAAAATACTAGTCTTATTCTCTAGCAGTATTTTTCTAGGTCCAAGGTCAGTGTCTTTGTAGTAGATGTGCATATGTGTGTGCATGGTCAAAATTTAGATGTAATACTTCATGTGAAATTTATACACAGAGACTTTTTCTTACTTTGCCATATTGACTAGTTTTGAATATTCAAGAAGTTGTTTTTTAAAAAAATCAAGATTGAGATATTCAACTTTTTATTAATTTTCTCCTACTTGCAGTAAATAATCTCTTGCTGACTGGAAAACACGTTGATTTTAATATGTTGTATTATCATCTAATTCCTCAGCATTCCCTTTCTTATAATTAATTCATTACCTTCATTATTTCACAGATTTTCATTTAAAACAAGCTAGACATTTCTGGTTTATTTTAATTCAAGTCAAAAATACAAACATTCCCTTTAGAGTGACTCATGTTTATTATTTTATTTAATTTTTTGCTTTTGCTCACTCTCCTTTTTAGAGCTTGAAGACTCGAACATGCTAAGAACACAGCCCTTCCTGAATGTTTGAATGACATGTTAGGAAACCTGACTCTGTGCTTAGGACATGGATAAATATGGCATGAACCTTAGGAACCACCACAGGGTCCTAAAGGATCATTCCATATCAGTCATAAAGAAGGCTGGGAAAGAAATATTCATCTTCAGTTATTATCTCAATGACCTGTCATACAGAAACTTGACTTTAGGAGGAACAGTGAACAAGGCCCATGTTTTTCAGCCTCATTCAAGCCATGATTCACCTGAACCTTGCAGGAGGAGAGTTCGGTATATGGAAGGAGACAGTGAAGGTCATTGGGAAGAGAGTGCTTAGCCATTCACTCCATTCCCCCCCAATTTATGCTGGAGATTCAACACAAGGGCAGCTAGGCTACAGCGCTATGAGGCAGGGCCCCTGGCAGTTTTGCTTACTGTCACGATTCTTTCATTGGTTGGCCAAAAAGTTTGTTTGGCATTTTTCATAAGATGGCTCCAGTAGTGTTTAGTTGTCTTTAACTTTATTCAAAACAATTTTGTTAGATTGTGTTGTGACAGCTGTCATAGTAGTGTGTATTTTTTAAAAACTTATTAAAGTTGGTGAATTTTTGTGTAGTCATTTTAATATTGAAGATGGAAGAAAATAAGTGACATTTTCAGTATATTATGCTTTATTGTTTCAAGAAAGGTAAACATGCAAAAAAGATTTGTGCAGTTCATAGAGAAGGTGCTGTGACTGATTGAATGTGTCATAAGTGGTTTGTGAAGTTTCATGCCAGAGATGACTCACTGGATGATGCTCCATAGTCAAGTAGGCCAGTTGAAGTTGATAGCGATCAAATTAAGACATTAATTGAGAACAATCAATGCTATACCATGAAGGAGATAGTGGACATACTCAAAATATCCAAAGCAAGAACGTTATTGATGAAAAGGAAAAATGTGTCCTCTATTTCATGGAAAAACTAAGTGGGCTTTTTGCCCAATCCAGTACTTGATAAACATTCATTAGTGAGAATTGTTTCAGGTGAATGTTTTTGCTCCAGTTGCCTTGAGGTGCAAAGTAAATGGGAAGTGACAAGACAGCTGAGTAGGGACGAATTGACTGCTTGATATAAGCACAGTTCCAGTGAAGCATAGTTCCAGTGGAGCAAAAATTGGAAAGAGCCGTGACTGTTAAATATGGATAAGATTTCTAGTAAGGTTAATATTAATATGCTGCAAATTTATTTTTTGTTTTATCAGTAAATTTTCATTTAGACTTGGTTTCACATTATTCAAGAACAGCTTGGGATATATTAAGATTTTTTTATCAGAAGGGGAGAAATAAAAATAACACATTCACTTTGTGAGTCAGTGTACACTGAGAAAAAGGTGTACTTCAGGTTTCCCATTTACTAGTTCCACACTATGACATTAAATGCCATTGAACATATTGAATTAGTTATATATTATTTATTGCAAATTACCCAGTGTGATTTTATCTAAACTCTAAGCGATGTTAGTACATCTAGGGATTCAACTAGGTCAATTCAAATTCCATTCAATTTCCGGCATTTGTTGGTGTGGGGAAATATCCATTGGTTTAACATTTATTTCCCTTTGATTTTTGAAACCAGGTGTTTATCACCATATAGATTTGGTAATAAATGATAATAAACACATGTGGACTGATTTGATAAGAGCAGGTAAACAGAAGGTAAAACTCTATTTGAAGACTAGAACGTGAGGATAAGAATATTTTTTTAACTTCTTTACCAGTTATGTGGATATCATAAATGTTCTTAGCATAGGGAGCAGGATCCTGTTTTCCACTGGGATCTCTGGAGAAAGCTGTTGGCTGAATAGCGTTATATATGCTGTACAAGAGACAAATGAAAAAACAAAAATTTTAGTAAAGTTTGAGATCTCGGAGCCCCTCCCGCCACCATCATCTTCAAATACTGTTTTCTCAGTGGCTTTGGGCCAATTACTTAGCCTCTTTACCTCAGCTTCTCAATTGATGAAATGGGAACTATTATAGTAGTGTGATTAATTTATCTCCTAAGGGGGTTGTTTATATTAATTAACTGCTGTTAAGAGCTTTGAAGATGAAAAGTGTGAATTGCTTATGCCATGATTAGCTGTGGAGTAGTGGAACATGATAACTGCTTCACTAGATAAATGACTAAACCCGATACAAACTGTGAAATCTGTGGGAGGAGTTAAGACCCAGGGCAACGACACAGCTGAGGAATCACTCTCATCAAGGAATATTAGTTACCATTGAGCTTTGGCTTAAACAGTTCAAACTACCTTTGGAGATAATGTTTTAGATGTCATAACTCTGGCACCTCATTTTACTTTGTTAGTGCCTGTAACGACATTTCTTTCCTGGGCGTATTTTCCCCATAAACCCCACTAAATTTACCTTGACTCATATTCCAAAAAGTATCAATTATTTTTTAATGCTTTTTGTATGTGCACTCATGTACATCCATGGACAAGCAAATTGCTATGGCTGACAGGGTAGAACATTTTGCCTTTTATTTGTATTGTTCAAAGCAAACCAAACACATTAGTGGAACATAAACAGCCATTACCTTAAGCCAATGAATATTTAAGGATATTAATTTACTTCCTCTAAGAAATTTAAAAAATAAACATATAGGACAAAGAAACAAAATGTCAGACTTTAAGCCTGAGTTCTCCCCGAGGACTGTGTTTTACAGTTGACCGTATCGTTACCTACCTAGTTATGAGGTCATATTTCTACACAGTTCACTAGAATTTGTCTTTAATATTACAGTAAACCATAACTGCAAAGCCAACATGTCTTGGTCAATATTTATTCCACTGGCACATTTATTTCATGGGCCCATATTAAGGAAAACTAGAGATAGTCTTTCCAAAGCTCTTTGGATTAGTATTTTTATACTTTAAAATGATATTTCATTCAAAATATCATTTTGTAAACCTTTTCTAGCATTCTAAAGATTCACAGATAATATATGATTCTGTTTTGTTTTGAGAAAATTTACAAACTTTTCATTAATTTTTTTCAATTTTTATTTCTTCATTTTTTAATGTGTATACATATGTTTTAAAAGAGATTTAAGACAGTCTCCTTTATTTGGAAAAACACCTCTGTATTACAATTACTTTTATTGTTGTTCAAGTACAGCTGTCTCCATTTTCCCACCACCACTTTCCCCTGCCCCCCCATCTCTCACCTTCAATCCTACCCCTCTTTGGCTTTGTTCATGGGTCCTTTGTACATGTTCCTTCATGACCCTTCCCCCTCTTTCCACCGTTATCTCCCTCCTCCCTCCCCTCTGGTTATTTTCAGTTTGTTCTTTATTTCAATGTCTCTGCTTATATTTTTCTTGCTTGTTTGTTTTGTTGATTAGGTTCCACTTATAGGTGAGATCATATGGTATTTGTCTTTCACCAACTGGCTTATTTCACTGAGCATATTTAAATATTTAAAACTTATTCTGAAGTGGGATATGAGAAAGGTCAAATTTAAATTAATTCTCATTTCAAAGCAACGACTGAAGTATTTAATATGCATGCTTAAGAAGTGTCATAGTGTAGTGAAAAGAATGCCAAATTTTGAGTCAGAGAACCTGATTTTACATACTCACCCCCACACTTTCTTGGCAGGGCAATTTTGACAAGTCACTTGGCCTCAGTATTTCTATCTATAAACTGGGAATAATACCATTTTCATCACAGATTTACTCTAAGGATTAAATGGCCAATGTTTGTGAAAGAGTGATATCTAGCAGGCATTACATAACATTTTACTTATTCTTTTTGGCCAGTAGAATCCAGTAGAGAGCCCTGCCAAGGGGCCACTGTAGATTTTTATGTAAAAGGTCATATTTGCATCATTTTTATATTTCTGAGAACAGTTTATTCTTGAATAATTTCCACAACTATAATGTGGCTGTAGCTTTCAAATTCCATGAGTCATAACATTCATACTAAAGGCTAAATTACTTTTAAAGTATTTAATCTTAAAAGGAAAAAGAAAGTTTGTCATAAATGATTCTTCAAGTGAGAATTCAATAATGTAAAATCTCACAGCGTGTTTTATTATTAAAAAAGAAGATAAATTTTCAGAATGATGAGCCGAGCATATGACAATACGAATTGAGTTTGTTTAACAATTTAGACTTTTACAACCTTTATGTGTCCCTGAATCTACTGTTTTTTGGTTCCAGCTACTGTTTCAATGAATAAAACATCAGTCCCTTAGAACAAATGACAAGGAAATCCTTGTATAACCTTAAAGAGAAAGAGTGAGGAATGGGGAAGTGCCTACACCTAACAGAGAAATCTTTTTGGAATGAGAGCCCAAGTAAATATTTGAACAGGAATGGTATCCTTATGGGTGTGAAGACAAATAGCTGTTTTAGGCTGTATATTTTGACGGGATGGCGTGATGACTTTATCACCTGGGGATCAATGGAGTTTCAGATATGCCTTCCGGGGGTGTCACCATGCACATGCGCACACCCCTACCACAGGCCCTGAGGCTGGAACGTTGTCTGGTCCAGGCCTCACGGTACCCAGACGGCTCTCTAGGACAACTGCCTTCAACTTTTCCACCTTGTTTTTAAGTCACTTCTTGTCATGTGCCATTTTTGTTTACATCTCCTTAACATCCTGGAAAGTCAGAACTCTCTGTACAACAGAACTGACAATATTTTAAATCTAGGATGAGTTCTTCCTTTATTTTAGTTTTATGCTAAGACTCCATACATTTGGATTGAGAGGAAAGGCAAAAGGCCAATTAAAGTTTTGAAAGTTTGGATTGCTGACTAAACTAAAATAAGCATAGACCACAGCAGCCTGCTAAGTACAGATCTTTAATAAGTTCTGTTTGTTCATGTAACACAGTGGAAAGGTTAAAATGCTATTTTAGAGGCAACTGAGCACTGATAGATGTGGACACTGACCAGGTTGCCTCTTGTTGGTTAACAAGTACAAGGGGAAAGGAGATAGGTTTAGGAGATTACTTCTGAGGGCAAAAGACTCCTCCTGGTGCCAATATTGTAACACCCATAGCCAATAGCCCCAATTCCATGATCAGCTGTGACAAAGATTAGTTTGAAAAATGTCATTACACTCTTATATGAAATAATATGCAAAATAAATTACTGTCCAAACAGAAATCACCTGTTGTTATAAGTATTTAGAGGTATTCATAATATTTACAGAAAATGAATAGCTTTGCTTGCTTTTTGAAAGTCACTTTATGCTGAAAATGGTTATGTCACATGTTTCTTTTTTAGCTCACCTCCACTTTTCAATTTCAGAGGTTAATAATTCTAGTTCTTCTTACTGTTTTAAAATAAAATAACAATCACCATGTATTTTTAACGCTTTGATTGCCTTGACTTGTTGAACTGGATTCCATATATAGAATCCATATGAACTCATCATATAGTTTGTTCTTCCAGGCCGATATTGGGAGAGTAGCTAGGTTTTCAACACTCAATCATCAAGGAAGTGAATATGATTTTTATACCAGTACCCAGCTTATTACTCAGAGTAGATGCTGGAATAAATAACCAATTTAAAAATAAGAGTGGTTCAATTCTTGCAAAGAATTTATCCAAATTTGCAAAGCAAGTGTCCAATGAATCTGTGCTTCACTTCATGGACAAATTGTGAGTTTGTTTTCAAGTTTGATAGGATTAGATGAGATAATGTCTGTAAAGTGCTGGACACAGGGTCCGGCACACAGGAAGCACTAAGTAAATGAAAGCTTGTGAAACAAACTTCCATAGTTCATTCAAATCAGAGAGGGAGCAATGGAAGACTGTGCAGACCATTGCTCATGTAGTCTTCTGCTGTGCTCCAATGTGTGATTGGTAATGTACTTCGGAACATCTCAGATCACTGTGGAAAGATGACCCTCCTTAGTACACAAATTTACTCTGGAAAAACAATCAACACAGAACT
The DNA here is from genome assembly GCF_021234435.1 of Artibeus jamaicensis. NCBI lineage: Eukaryota > Metazoa > Chordata > Mammalia > Chiroptera > Phyllostomidae > Artibeus > Artibeus jamaicensis. The sequence continues at coordinate 8,109,869 of NW_026522046.1, read as the reverse complement.
GCTCAGAGGACATTGGTTTGCCCTGTTTTGGTGCCAACGATATGCCAGTAAGAACAATGTGAGTCTCAATGACAGAATGGGAAAGTTCTGAGGGCATGTTATCATTTGGGTCCCCTGAAAATTAATATCAGTCCTAATTGGCAACTTCCCTCCAGGCCTAAGATACATTCTGAGTTTCCCAGGATATCGTCATTAGTTCACTACTGACTTCATTGATCTGACTCTGTTCTTGACCAACCCTGCTAGTAAGAACCATGGCTTTCAGGGGTTGTCCAAAACTTGGCAGGTGCGCTGAACTCTGAAATGGTGTTTTATAAGAGGGCAGCTCTCGCTCTGGATTTGCATGCAGAAACTTCATTTGGGAGGCAAACTGTTCAAACTTGAGTGTGGATAGGGGAGAGGAGGCCGAAATATGACTTCCCAGCCTGAAACTGACTCATTTCCCAGGTTGCCATTAACTTTTCCAAAACTTCAATTTGATAACCAACAACCTCAAGCTGACCTTTAGGACTTAGCACAATAACAAAACACTAGGTCCCAGCAGGACCTGAAACATGTCCATAGGCATTTGGATTGAAAACTCAGTGAGCAGCCATCCATTCTACTTTTGTGGTTTTTCTGATTTCATGGAACAGCAAACCCTGAAATTCCAGGACCAGTATACCAAAGCCTTAGAAAGCAGAATGTGCCCTGGCTGGTGTGGCTCAGCGGATTGAGGGCCGGCTTGCTAATCAAAGGGTTGCTGGTTCTATTCCCAGTCTAGGGCACATGCCTGAGTTGAGGACCAGGTCCCAAGTAGGGGTTGTGCAAGAGGCAATCACATATTGGTGTTTCTCTCACTCTCTTCTCTCTCTCTTCCCCTCTAAAAAATAAATAAAATCTTTTTAAAAATAAAAAAAAGAAAGTCATATGCCCCCGATAGCCTGTTTTCAGAGAATAGCAGCCAGAGAGCCCTCCTCTGTCACCCGTATGTTCTGGTTTTCTGTCTTCATGGACTGATATGGGGAAGTAGCAGATGAGTGTGTGTAGAATGGGGGTTGGGAGCAGAGACTGGATGAGAAGACTGGATGATATGGGTCAAATGGGGAGTGTGGATTTCATAGCCCAAACCAGGACAACGGGAAATGAGGCTGACCTAGGTGAAACCGAGATTGCAAACTTCCAACAGAGACGTTAGCAACCTGGTCATGGCGGAGGCCAGCTCAGGAGAAGGCTCTCTCACCCCCCTTTCCTGAACTCTAACCTTTTCCTTCAAGCTTCACTTCCTCCACTTTCACCATTCTCTTTATATTTCTTTTGTGGCTTTGAAAAAGACCCAAAAAACTGTGCCAGGCTGCTAATCCTGGGTAGTGTCAATGGGGAATATTATTTATTTAAAAATTTCTATATTTGAGGGGACTTCCAGCCAAAATGGAAGCATAGATAACCTGCTTTACCACCTCACAGAACCATAAGACCACAACTAGCCTAAAAATGGAACATAACCAGAACTGCCAGAAAATCAACCCATATGGAAGTCTGACAACCAAGGATTTAAAGAAGAAATATTCATCCAGGTAGATAGGAGGGGCAGAGATGGGGAGCCAAGGTAGAGAGGATGTGGTGGGGTGGTGGCAACGTGGTAGAGGTGGCCAGCAGATGGGCAGTCCCACATCCACATGTGACAATAAAAAACCTGGGAGGGACACATGGGGAGAGAGTGATCCATCCCCAGGCCAGATCTCGCAGCCCAAGGTTCCAGTGCCAGAAAAATAAAGCCTCATTAAACCAGTGTAAAAACCGGTGGGGACTGGGATGGTGGAAGAAACTGCTGGTCTCTCAGGACAGTGTGTTTAGAGGATCTGCACAGCCCTAGAATGTACGTAAACCCATCCACTCTGGGCTTCGGCATAAGGACAGCAGCTAGGAAGGTGCCAGTCACATATAGGAAGTAGGGAAAATGACTAGAAATGGGGCAAGAGCTCTCCCTGATCCCTGACCCACATGCAGTGCCACAGAGTGGTGAAGCAGGTTGTCCCAACCTGGCGAATACCTAAGGATCCGCCCCTTACAATGTAACAGGTATACCAAGACAGGGAGTCAAAAAGGCTCTATTAAATACACAGAAACAAACACAGGGAGCCTGCCAAATTGAGGAGACAAAGAACTATAACCCAAATGAAAGAACAGATCAAAACTCCAGAAAAAAACTAAGCAAAACAGAGATAGCCAACCTGTCAGATGCAGAGTTCATAACACTGATGTTAAGGATGCTCACAGAACTTACTGAGTACAGCAAACACACAAGAGAAGAAATGAGGGCTACAATAAGTAAAAGAAAGAAAAATCTACACAGAACCAACAGTGAAGGGAAGGAAGCCAGGGTTCAAATCAATAATTTGGAACATAAAGAGGAAATAAACAGTCAACCAGTGTAGAATGAGGAAACAAGAGTTCAAAAAAGGGGGGAGGAGGGAATAAGTAGACTTTGGGACATCTTCAAATGTGTCAACATCTGAATAATAGGGATGCCAGAAGGAGAAGAGGAAGAGAAAGAAATTGAAAACTTATTTGAAAAAATAATGAAAGAAAACTTTTTAAATTCAGCTAAGGAAATAGGCATACAAGTCCTGTAAGTACAGAGTCCCAAATGAGTTGGAACAAAAGAGTACCACACCAAAACATCATAATTAAAATGTCAAAGGTTAAAGATAAGGAGAGGATCTTAAAAGCAGTGAGAGAAAAGAAGAAAGTTACTTACAAAGGAGTGCCTATAAGACCACTAGCTGACTTTTCATAAGAAACTGTGCAGGCAAAAAAGGGCTGGCAAGAAGTATTCAAAGTGATGAAAAACAAGGTCATATAACCAAAATTACTCTATCCAGCAAAGCTATCATTTAGAATGGAAGGGCAGATAAAGTGCTTCCCAGACAAGGTAAAACTAAAGGAGTTCATCATCACCAAGACCTTATTATATAAAAAGTTAAAGGGACTTATCTAAGAAAAAGATCAGAACTATGAACTAGTGCCAACAAACTCTCAATATCAACAACTAAATCTAAAAAACAAAAACAAAAACAAACTAAGCAAAGAGCTAGAATAAGAACAGAATCATAGATACGGAGATCATTTGGAGGGTTATCAGCAGGCAGGGGGAGGAAGGAGAATGGGGGTAAAGTACAGGGATTAAGAATCATAATTGATAGGTACAACACAGACAGGGGGAGGTTAAGAATAGTATAGGAAATGGAGAAGCCAAAGAACTTGGAGGTACAACCAGTGGACATGAACTAAGGGGCAGGGGGAATTACTGGAGAGGAGAGGAATGCCAGGAGGAGGGGGCAAAGGGTAACAAATTGGTACAACTAATAGCAAAATCAATAATATATACTTAAAAAATGAAAAATAAAAACTCTGTACTTTTTTAGATTATATTACCTGTTGCCTTAAGCATTTATGATTTTTGAAATTAAAAAATGTTGATAATTACATTTCCTTTTCCCTAATTCTCCCTTCCCTCACATCTTCAGACTCAAAAGTGATTCTTCCATCCCAGCCCAATAAAAAATTCTATTTCCCAAATACTACCTTCTTAGCAAGATAGTGATCAAACTACTTGGCTAAAGTAACTCCACTAATGGTGTATGTGAGAAATGCTGGTGGTTGATGTTGACCTTCCCAATTCCCCAGACAATGGCTAGAGGGCATTTGAAGTGCAGTTAGACTGGACCGTAATCCTGCCACCACTCTTAACTTCCTTCAGGACTTGGAGCACATCACTTTGGATGCCCGTATCTTTCCCCTAATTTTTCTCACCTTCCATGCAAAACTTAGAAAATTATATTACTATTCTTGCTAATGTCACAGGACTCTGCAAGTTTTGAAAAGACATTTTTTGTTAGTCTCTGATTATTCACTGCATTTTCTCCTAAGTAGGTGGCAATAGTAATAGTGGTGATGATGTGGAGGGAGACGGAGAGAAGGGAGCACCATTTTTCTTTACAAAAGGAAAAAATATGTCCCTACTGATCTGGATGTCATGAATATTTTTTTCTCAAAAGGTTATGCAGGTTCAGGAAGTACCTTGTAGTTGGTAACCACTAAAACCTAAAGCACATACTTTGCTCTGTACTCTTTAGAGACTGATGGAACCTAACAATTGCTCTCTTGCTGCTGTTCCAGTTTCCAGAGAGCATCCTGAGGGAGAAAAGGACTCCTCAGGGACATGCTTCCCTTTGTCACACCAAGTACCTACCTTGTCCTTAGATTGTGTTTTTGTACTGGGCTCCATTTTACAAAATAGAGCTTATTAAAATGAGAACATTTCACTGCCTATTTAAGAAATAAAACCAGAATGAAATTTCAGTTGTAGGCAAAGCCTCTGTTATTTAAAAAAACAAGGGAAATTAAATCACAACTTTTACCTGAATTTGCTCCTCCTTTTTTTTTTAACTTTATTCTACTCATAGGAAAATAATTCATCTGGTCTGACTGTGTTCGTTACCACATAGCTGGCATGGTTGTCTCATATAAGCACCAAGAAGACATGAAGCTAAATCAACAGGCCTGATTTGTTGGCTCAACCAAGTATAAACTAGCCACTGGAAAATCAAGTTGAAAACATAGGACAAATATATGAAAGAGACAAGCCACAGCTTGCAGGAAAAAAAATGTTTGCAGAAAACTCCAGCATTACAGGTTTATCTAAGGTGTGGTCTCAAGTAAGCCGCAGTAATTACTCAGGATACCACAGCTAGTGGCTGAAAAATGAAGGGCTTCGCAGACTTAACCCTTTTTTCCTCCTCCTCCAACCCTGACAATTTCTTAGAGGCAATCACACTAGAGCCAGATTAGACCAAACTTGAAAATTGTTTTTATTATAACTAAAATTGTTTTAAATTTTTCCTTCTACTGTATACCCATGATATGTCTTAACTGGCCTCTAGCTTGTTCTTTCTATAACTTAGGTTTACAAAGGGTTAGGTCTTCATCTTATGATACATTATAGTTGATAATCTTACACCACTTGGGGCTTTTTGGTTCAGGGGTGCTGTGGTTTAGGAAACACTAAGAGCTAAAAATTGCAGGGCTCTTCACAACTTAGTTCTTGTTTTTCTCATCCTATACCTGGAGTGACATGATATAGTCTTTGAAGGCCATTCTAGCTCTGACTCTCCACTGTTGTATTTTGTATAAGTATGACATCAGGAAGCAGTTTTTTCCAATTATATTCACAAAATATGTCTAAGTTATTGATTAATTATAGCATCTGAATTTTAAAAAGTCACATTTGAGGTTGCTTTATTTATTTTAAGTAATGAGGAAGTATAACATGCACTTGTTTTACATTAAATTGTACCCCAGTTTTTAAAAAATCTTCTACTTACTTTACTTTCCTTAAAAATAAACTAATTATATTTATCTTACTATGTGTTTTGGAATTTCCCATCATATTAGCATTCTTATTTCCCCTGAATATATTTTCATGCTTTCTTTTCAACTGGGTTTAGTTCTCCATCAAATTTAGTGTTTGAGAGAGATGACGCCTATCTCCACATTTATATTCCTCATAGAATCTACCACTTCATTTTACCTTACACCATAAACAGTCCCTCCCCAGCAGAAACTCTGCAAACCTGTAGCTAGTGGTCCATAAAATCCTTTAGTAGTGAGAAAATTTAGGCATAACTTTATTTGACCTCTTGCTTTTTAAATGATAATAACAGCATTATAATAATTAATAGCTTTCTTTGTTTGAGTACTTACTATAAAGCCAGATATTGTGCATATGTTGTGCATATTATGTTCATCATTCATTCCATTCTTTTTTCTTTTTTTTAACATTTTGTTGTTTATGCTATTAGAATTGTCCCCAAATTTTTCCCTTTCAGCCCCCTCTGCTCAACCCATCCCCCACTTCCATAGTCAGTCCCCACACCATTGTCTATGTCTGTGGGTCCTTCATATATGTTTTTTATTAATCCCTTCACCTTCTTTCAAACAGTTCCCACTTCCCTTCTCCCCTCTTATTGCTGTCAGTCTATTCCATGATTCTATGCTTCTGGTTCTATTTTGCTCATTAGTTAATTTTGTTCATTAGATTCCTCTTATAGGTGAGATCATATGGTATTTGTCTTTCAACAACTGGCTTATTTCATTTAGCATAATAGCCTCAAGTTCCATCCATGCTGTCATGAAAGGTAGGGGTTCCTTCTTTCTTTCTGCTGCGTAGTATTCCATTGTGTAAATGTACCATGGTTATTTAATCCACTCATCTACTGAAGGGCACTTAGGCCATTTCCAAATCTCAGCTATTGTAAATAGCACTCCTATGAACGTAGGTTTGCATAATTTTTTTTGAATTGGTGTTTCAGGATTCTTAGGGTATATTCCCAGCAGTGGAATAGCTGGGTCAAAAAGTAGTTCCATTTTTTATTTTTTGAGGAGACTCTATACTGTTTTCCACAGTGGCTGCACCAGTCCGCATTCCCAACAACAGTGCACTAGGGTTCCCTGTTCTCCACATCCTTGTCAGCACTTGTTTGTTGATTTATTAATGGTGGCCATTCTGACTGGTGTGAGGTGGTGTCCCATGGTGTTTTTAATTTGTATCTCTCTGAGGGCTAGTGATGTTAAGCTTTTTTTTTTTTCAAGTCTGTGGGCCATCTGTGTGTCCTCCTTGGAGAAGTGTTTATTCAGGTCCTTTGCCCACTTTTTAATTGGATTGTTTGTCTTTCTAGTGTTGAGTCACATGAGTTCTTTTCATATTTTGAAGATTAAACCCTTGTCTGATGTATCATGGACAAATATGTTCTCCATTACAGTTGGTACCCTTTCATTATGATAATGATTTCTTTAGCTGTGCAGAAGGTTTTTAATTTGATGTAATCCCATTTGTTAATTTTTTCCCTTTATTTCCCTTGTCCTAGGAAATATATCAGCAAAAACATTGCTACATGAGACATCTGAAGCAAAAATGTAGCTACATGAGACATTTTAGTGCCTATGTTTTCCACTAGGACTTTCATGGTATCATGACTTATATTTGTCTTTTATGGATTTTGAGTTTATTCTGCTATATGGTGTTAGTTGTATAAACTGGTGGTTCAGTTCTTTCAACACCATTTATTCAAGAAACTATCTTTACTCCATTGTACACTCTTGTCTTCTTTGTCAAATATTAATTGACCATAGAAACATGGATTTATTTCTGGGTTCTCTATTCTGTTCCATTGATCTATATGTCTGTTCTTATGCCAGTACCAGACTGTTTTGATTAGAGTGGCCTTGTAGTATAGTTTGATATCAGGTATTGTGATTTCTCCAACTTTGTTCTTTTTTCTCAAGATTGCTGAAGCTATTTGGGGTCTTTTTTTGGTTCCATATAAATTTTTGGAATATTTGTTCTAGATCTGTGAAATATGTCATTGATATTTTATTAAAGTTTGCATTGAATCTATAGATTGCTTTGGGTAGTATGGACATTTTAATGATGTTAATTCTTCTAATCCACAAACATGGTAAATGCTTCCATTTATTTGTATCTTATTCAATTTCTTTCCTCAGTGTTCTATAGTTTTCCACGTACAGGTCTTTTACCTTCTTGGTTAAATTTCTTCCTAGGTACTGTATTTGTATTCAGTTCTTAAAAGAGCCTTAAAACAGGTAGAAGTTATTATCTCCATTTTGCATATTAGAAAACCAGAGCAAAGCAAGTTTAAGTAACTTGCTTCTAACCCCACATACTTAGTAACTGTTGGAACTTAAACTCAGGCCTGCCAGATACTAAAATCCTTTGAATTTTACTTCTAGAACACAATGAGAAAACTGTAGCCAGAAACATTAGATACAGTCCAGGGTAAGAGAACTTTTCACATGCTGTGCCCTTTGCTTAGATTGCTCTTCTTCTCTGCTCTCCATCTCCTTCTCTAAGCTTCTCTAAGTGCTATTTCCTTGAGAAAGTATGGCTCCTTTCAGGGGTGCTTCCCTTTTTCACAGAAGGTGTCGATGTCCCCATCACCATTTTACTTTCTCATGGTCCCTGTACTTTTCCTCAATGGCACTTACTACTATCTGTAAGGAAACATTTTTTATGGTTATCTGACCAGTGTCAACTCCATAAGGAGAAATACAATGTCTGGCATTCATTTTTTGGCTAAATTTAAATAAATTTTCTATTTTATAATACTCTTAGATTTATAGAAACATTGCAATGATAGTCAAGACAGTTCTTGTATATTATGTACCCAATATTTCCTACTGCAAACATTAATACAGAAAACTGTACTTGACCAATAATTAAATAAAAAAACTGTTAATGACTATGATACATTTGTTACAACTAAAAAACCAACATTAATACATTATTATTTACCAAACTCTGTGCTTTCTTCAGATTTCATTAGTTTTTTACTTAATGTCCTTTTTCTGTTTCAGGGTCTCTTACACACACACACACACACACACACATACACATATATGCATTTAGATATGTCTCCATAGACTCTTCTGGCCTGTGATCAGTTCTTGGACTTTCATAACTTTTGAATACCTTGAAAGTTTTGAGAAATATTGGTCAGGCATTTTATGGAAAGTCCTTAAATTTCAGATTATTTGATATTTTCTCATAGTTATACTGAAGTTCATATATTTTGGAGATGAAGACTTTAGAGGTGAAATATCTGTCTCACCATCATATCAAGGGAATATACTATTAACATAACTATCACTGACAATGTTAAACTGGCTAACATAGAGAGGGTTCTCCACTATAAGGTTATCCTTTCCCCCTTACATAATTTAATCTTTGGAGGTAAATTACTAAGTACAATTCACGTTCAAGGTGTATATGGCAGGTGAGAGGGAGATAAACTCCACCTCTTTAAAGAGAGAGTATCTACATAAATTATTTGGGATGCTTCTGCATGGGATTTGTCTCTTCTCCCTCATTCATTATTTATATCAGTATGGACTCCTTAGTATTAGTTTTATACTTTGGGTTACTTTGGGATTATACTTGGATTATAATCCAATATGATATTATTTATTTTATTACTCAAATTGTGACAGCTTTGGCCATTGGGAGTCTTTCAGGTTAGTTCCTGTGTATCATTGAAATACTCTCATCCTTTGTCTTTCAATGATTTCCTTACTTGTCCAAGTTCATCTTGTATATTTCCTGCCCCAGCCCTAGACTTGGTCATTTCTCCAAAGACCCCTGGTTCCTTTTATTAGAAAGTATTGTTAGAAATCAAGATCTGAGCAGTAGTGTGCTCATTGTTCCTGGGATATCATTGCTTCTACAATAGATCCTCTCAGTGGACAGAGCTAAGAAATATATTTGTGCATCCTAACCTATATATACACACATATATATCATCACTTCTCTATATATCTATCTATGTAAGCTAAAGATGAGTTCACACTGATGTCTCTCAATCTAATCCAGGACCACAGGGTTTATTCTAGCCCCCTCCCTCTATTTAGGTTTAACCTCCTACTCCAGCTGTGAGGAATCTGGTTCCCATCATGCATCCACCATCCATTTATTTATTCAATTTTGGTTTACATATATAGCAAATTTAGAATTGTTAACCAATACACCCATGAGAAAATTTACCAACTGGAGTATAGTAAATACAGTATAGTTTAATTTGTCTTTAGTCTTACAGTTTCCAGTCAAGTCAAAACATCATTTTTCCATGTTATGTAAGTAGGAACATTTTCCCTTCCCAACTTATTCACTTTTATTTTCCCCAGAACGTAATGATTGACATATAGAAAGCATTTAATAAATGTTTACTCAATAAATGAGTGAATGACATGCAAATTCATAAAGTGTTCCATATTTTTTCAACTGTCACCTTTTAGTGAAACTGCTTGGCAACCAAGATATATTACAATCTTAACCCCACATTCCCCAAAGGCCTTCTCTAGTCTGCTTTTATCCCTAGACTTCTCACCATTGAACATATTTTAGATGTTGGATACTGGATCTATTATCTATCTATCTATCTATCTATCTATCTATCTATCTATCTATCTAGTCTCTTTCACAAACTGAAGATGGGCAGTAGTAAGTAGTAAAGGGTCATAGTTGTGGCATGACCCAATAGAAGCTACCATTTGTGAACTAATAATTCTTGCTAAAAGTTCACTGAGACACTCAACTTCTGCAAAATACAGGGTAGGCACAAGTAGGTTTATAGTTGTGAGTGTGTGAAAGAGTTTATTTTTATATTATTTATTAATTATTGTATTATTTCCCTATTTATAACTGTAAACCTACTTGTGCCTCACCTTCTATTTTATTTATGTATCTCTCATTTTAAAATGATTTCACATACAAAACCTTATTTAACCCTCACAACCATCTGTGAAGTATATAGGATAAAATACCTATAAATGATAAAAGGTTTAAAGGTAGTAAATAATGTGTCTCAGATCACACAGTTTATCAGTGGTGAAATTGGGATTCTTAGCCACCATATCTCCCTTGAACTTGGACAATATCTGGAGTTCATGGGGGTATGGGTGAGATGGCACTAATCGAGTGAAGTTAGACATGGTAACCAGGGCCCTGAAATACCTCCCCTCTTCTCCCTGTCTTTCTCCCCATTTCCGACCTCAGAGAATTACTGTTACTGGAATAGAATAAGTATGGCTTGGTAAAGAACAAATGCATGCCTTCAGTATAATTTCCCTTTCATCAGTGGCAAGCATAGCTGTGTCAAAAAGAGAAATGGGTATAAAATGTCCCATGCCTCTTACCTATTATCATTGGGAAATCACTCTAGAGCAGTTTATTTTTTATAAGACCACACAATTTGGCCATTTTTCTGGGCTCAGATAACCATTTTAGGGGACTCTCATTAAAGAAATTAATATAGGGAGGGCGTAGAGAGAAGGAAAGGGGGGACTTGACTTTAAGATGAGCTGTTATGTTGGTGTTGGAGAGCAGGGTCAGGAAGTAAGTGATGGGATGATTTGATTCCAGTACTTCAGATATGTATATGATAGATTGATTACCTTGTCAGTTGTATGGCAAATTTAGATTCAGTTTTGTAAGGCACATTATTAATCAATATGACTTTGCTCAGACTCTTGTTATGTAAATACTCAAAGGATAACGCTCCTCACCCTCCCACCACAAATGCATTTACATAGGTTTATAACTACTTAATGTTAAAACATTTTGGAGGATTCCCTGGGAAATCTAGGCTTGACCCAGACCTGCTGTAGCCTTGACAAAGACTGGGTAGCTGACCTTGCCAGAACTAAACTGCTGAGCTCCTTGAGTAGCTTGTTTTAGTTTTCTCTTCAAGATGATGTGCGTGGTAATTATTTACCTGCTAAAAGAGGCTGCAGAAACAGCAAACTGGGGTAATGTTGAATACACATTATATTCTGGTCTATGTTGATTACACACATACCTCAAATTTCTTTGGTTGAAGGCAGGAAGGCTGGGGTTGGTGATAAAGAAGAAGCAAGATGAGAAGATCTAATTGTCATTTTTCTCTGAGTCTTGGAATGTTAGTAACTTATTGTTACACAACAAATTACCCCAAAATTTAGCAGCTTAAAACAGTGAACATTTATTACCTCAGTGTCTATAATTTAAAAATTCGGGGACAGCATATCTGGGTGGTTCTGGCTTTTATGAGGTTGTAAGCAGGATGCTGGCCTGGATTGCAGTCATCTGAAGCCTTAATTGGAGCCGCACAATCTGCTTTGAGACCGTTCACTTACACAGCTTCTGTGTTAATCTGGGCTGATAACAGGTAGCCTCAGTTGTTCCCATGTGCTTTGCAGGGCTGCTCGAGTGCCCTCACAATATGGCAGTTGGTTTCCCCCACTGTGAGAGATCCAAGACAGAAAGTGCAATGCCTTTTATTACCTATCCTTGGAAGTTACACTCATCATTTTGGCATTATCCTTTTGGTTATACATGTCAGTACAATTCCATGTGGAAAGAGACTGCACCGGGGTGGGAATACAAGGAGCCCAATTACCCCATTTAGTTTCTGTGTTCATAAACTTAAAATAATAGTCTGTCTCATAGACTATTGCTAATCTGAGAATCACATGACATAGTGGATATTAAAAATTAGACATGAAAGAGCATAGATGTATAATGCATCATTGTAAATGTCATTTTAAATTTACTGTGGAGAAAATATTTACTGAGCACCTGCTATATCCCAGGCCCTAGTAAATGGCAGTTAGTGAAAAGGTGGACATGGCTCTGCTTTAGATCTTACAATCTAATAAAAAAAAAGAAAGAAAAGAAATAAAAGAACAAACACTGATTATGAAGTTCTGTTAAGTTTCTATGTAAAAAAAAACATACAATATCTTCTGATGGTAAGAAATTAGATTCTGAAGCTCAATGAGGACTACAAAATGTCCCTTTCAGTATCAGACTTTTTGGGTGAGTTCTGTAGGTTAAATGGCCCCAGCCGCATGATGAGAACCCAGACCTCACTGGACCTGGGCTCACTGCTGAACAGATGTGTAGAGCTCCTGGACTGAATCCCACCAAACACCAAAATGTGTATTGTTAAAGCCCAAAGGGCATGTCTTGCCTGGAGTGCAGGGTGTTAGTCATTGTCTCAAACACTTGAACTATAAAGTGTGCTCATCGTGCTTCCCATTCAGGGAAAACCCTCTACTGGCCTCTCAGCTGGAGTGATGGCACCTAAAGGAAACAACCCAAAGGTAGTATTTACATGGTTTAAGAAACATCTGAGGACCTGCAGTCCCCCATCCTCCACCCTTACCCTACCACAATGCTGCCAACCTTAGAGTTTGCCAAAACATAGATCCAGTCCTGGAGGGGCCCAAGGAGAAAACAATGTGGTCTTTTCTGCTCTTCTCACTTCTGTTTTAGGTCTTCATGGAGCCAGCTGAGAACTGGGCAAAGGAGATTAGAAGACAGACAATAGAAATTAAACTCCATGGCAGACTTCCTTATTTATTTATTCAGGGCCAGCGTCTGACCCAGATTTTTATATCTCTCAGTGTATTTAAAAAATCTTTCGGAGTTGATGGAATCTTTAGACTGAAGGCCGGTTTACCCTAGCAATGTTGGTTTCTGAGGGGTTTTTTTTGTAGTTATTTTTTAAAACCACAATCTTGCTTTAATTATTTTGTTATTTTTGGATCTGAGCAACAAGGGTATGTTCCAATTCTCAGCGAGGCTAAGTAAGTATAGACCTGAATGGAGAGAAATAGGCCACCCTTAGTTTGGGAGGATATTAAAAGATAAAATGAAGTACTTCTATCAAGTCTTAGCTCAGAATCCTTTCGTCTGAAGTCTTGTAGACCTCTGTGTCCTCTGTACGAGAAGGTTTTAGAAACAGATCACTGAAAGCAGAAGACATTTTTGGGTTTATTATGAATGTATGTGTACTCCTTCCCATTCACCCCACCTGTATCAGAACAAGCTGAATGATAATATAATACAACACCTGAGCAGCTGGCAGAGGCAGGCTTTCAGTCCACAGAGGCTTTAAAAAGAAACCCCAAAGCCCACAAACTCCCCCAAACAATTTTGTTTTAAATATGTTTTTCAAGTTGATCCCAGTCACAATGGATGATGTAAATCAAAGGAATGCATTATGGAAAGCGCAATGGGACAGGGTGCTGCTTGGCCAAGAAACCTATCTGACAAATTGCTTCAGGATCATGCTGGATGGAGCCTCACTGTGGTTATTAGATGCATGACGCAGGGCGGTCCTGTGCCACTTTTGGTCTAGCCCACTGCTGTCAGTGTTTGCAAACAGAAGACCAGGTTATATTGTCACACGGATCCCGGAGCTCACACTCTTTAGAAGACTGGAAGCCTAGCATTGTGTTTATGAACATGGACATTGATGCCCAGTGGGCCTGAACCTCAGCTTTGCTGCTTCCCGCCTTGAGAACTTTGGGCAACTCAAATCTCTCTGAGATTCACTTTCCAATGGTAATAAATTAGTGCACACTTCCCAGGCATGTTGAAAATTTCATAATGCTTATATAAAACATTTTCATAGAAGGTACTCAATACTAGTTATTTTTATTATTTGTTATGTATTATGTACAACACATATTTATTATGTCTTTCTGCTCACTTCCTACATTTCAAAGAGCCAGTTATGGCCTATAGGCAGATGGATTCTATATGTACTATTGACTGCATATCCGACACTCCTTTTCCATATGGGTTTTATTGTTTGCTTTTTGGATCTAGTGATAACAAACCATCCAGCAAGATTTTAGTATTTACTCGAGCATGTACTGAAGAGACCACAGTTCTGGGATTATACTGCTATTGTCTAGGTGGACAACTTCAACGATACTGTTAGTTGTTGAATATGAAGTGTTGAAGTTAAGTTTTAAGGGTACCATGTAGGTGGGATGTTTTTCAGGCAGCTAGTGTACAGTTTTGTAAGTCATTTCAGTCATTTGACAATCTTCCTGTGAGCCATTGTATTATTCTAGGCCTCCTTTGAAGAGACATTAGCTAAAGATTTTATATTATTTAAAATTCACCTTAGAAGATCTGGGAATATTTGAGCTGATTGGGAAAGGCAATAGGCACTTTGAGTTCAATATAAATTATCAATGTAGTTTAGAAAAATTAAAGGCCTCTTTAACTCCAGTGCTTAATATGAAAAGCATCTAGACTAACATAATAGGTCACACTTAAATGATTCCCTCCTTAAGAACAAAACTATCTTTGCACCATGCATTGGTGACAGAAGATAATAAAATGCAGTTCCTATAACTGAATCTTTCTTAAAGGAACTGACCAGGTAAAAGAATGGAGTTACTGTGCATGAAAGAAGAAAAATACAAAAATAATTTGACCTGCTAAAGAATCAATTTTTCTGTGTACTGGAGCAAGACACTAACCAGCATGACAGTGAACCTTCCAGCTATTGAAACACTCTCTAAAGGCTTTGCTCCTGCATGGAAGACATCCGAGGACCCGATTTCTATATGGGGGTGATTCTGGTGACCTAGGTCTGAATTCATAAAGAGTTGTAGATAGGATATGTTGGCAACTACTGAGGCTTGGGATTATTTACAAGATTGTATGTGTAGAAAAAGAGGGATTATTCAGATATTAATGATTTAACCCCCTAATGAAACAGAATATTACTTCTGAGACTGCCAGCCACCACTGAGTACTTTCCTGTTGTTCAACTTTCATATTTTGAAAAAGTGGGCACTTTTGTTAGCCTTTACATAGAAAAATCAGAAGACTGAGTGGAGTTAAAACAATTCATTTCATCTGAATCAGGTGGTATTTCACCTGGATAAGGTGGTAGCAGGTAGAGAGAGAGTTGGGCAAGGGTTCCATTTTTGTAGTGAGTTTACATAAAACTGCCTGAAAATCTTTGTCATATTCTTCAGTAAATAAGCCTTTAAAGTTCTTCATTAACTTGAAATTATTTCATTCCAACAAATACATTATAACTAAAGAATTTGCATTGCATCGACTATGTGAGACTATTCTTTATGTTCATTTTCTTATTCGATGTTCATAATAACCCCCTAAGGCTGGGGTACATCTTCCCAATTAAAAGATGGGCAAACTGAAGCTCAGATTAAGTAACAAGGCCAAGTTCACACAATAGTAAATGAGAAAGTGTGGATTTGAACCCAGGTGT
This sequence comes from Artibeus jamaicensis, assembly GCF_021234435.1. NCBI lineage: Eukaryota > Metazoa > Chordata > Mammalia > Chiroptera > Phyllostomidae > Artibeus > Artibeus jamaicensis. Next base: position 8,094,234 of record NW_026522046.1, on the reverse strand, counting down.
TCATATCTAAGGTGAACCCAGGTATACCCAGTTTTAGAAGATTTTATGATGCTTTTAACTACTATGTGATCATCTTGATTCCATCCAGTCTTCTTTGTCTCCTGGTGAGTGCGGGGACTGCCACAGAAGGACGGGAAAGAAGCCCTCAGTTGTTTCTCAAGGAGAGGACTTCATGTTATAGTCTGACTCAGTTTAAAGAGCTAAAGTGTGTCAATTGTTTGTGCGTTTTGAAATGTTCATTATAAATGTTCTCATGCAAACCCAAAGTAAAATATTTTAACTTAGAGTTATCAGACAATACTGAATATCACTTTCCCTCCAGCTTCCTGATAAGTGTTGAGATTGGCTTCAGGGGCAGTTTGTGAGGGAAACCAGACAATGTGACAATACTAGCTAACAAAGTAAATGTTACGAGCAAAACAGAAAAACTGCTACAACCACAAGAGACCGAGGTACGTGAGAATGTTCCAGCATGCTGCTTCCTGGGTTTAGTTCCCCATCACTACCTATGCGCCTCTGCATTCTGGGAGGAGTTCCCGTCCCTGAATGAAATCTTCCGACAAGAGGGCTCAGGCCCACTTTCCCCCATCCGGCTAACTAGACTCCCTCTCTAAAGTAAATTGGTACATTCCTACCAAGGATATTTGGAATTCAATAGGTTCAAATGGACCCAAAGTCACCTTGCAAAAAAAGAAATGATCAAAAGCACACATTTGTTTAAAATCTTTCACATTACGGATGTGTGCCAGAAATAGAGAAATCAGGGACCAATGTGAATATAATGGGACCCAGTACTTTAATGTAACATTTGTTTTGAAAAGTTCAAATTATTATGACAAAAGTCTAGACAGTGATAATGACCTTTTACTAAGTGTTGTGAAAAAAGGGGGAAAGAAGAAAGGGGGGTGAGAAAAAGGAAGAAAGAAAGGCATGAAAAAAGGGAGGGAAAGGGGAGGGAGAAGAGAGGAAGAAAGGGAGGAAAAATGATGCCCACGTGATGGGTGCCTGAGCCGTGTACTTCCAGACAGTTTGTACAAAATATGCACTGGGTTGGATCTAGGCTGGCGGCTAAAGATGTTGTGTTACCATACATTTAAATGCCTTCAGAATTTGTAAGCTTCATGGCAGAATCTTGGGGGGAGAAGGAAATTAACCAAAGTTGTTATTATCATTTATACTAAGTCAAATGTTAGGGACCAGCACAAATCTCTGAAAATAGACTGGATTTGCTTAAAAGCAAATGGTTTTTGTTAGGGGTTTATTTTTCTCATGTCAAAAATATGGAATTACACTGTAAAAGGAAGTGGTAAAACCTACATCACTCAAAGCCCCAGGGATGTATCCACGTGTTCCCACACGCTCAACAGGTATTGAAAGTGTGATTCTCATTTTACCTGTTAATCCAATACTTGGAAGTATTCAACAAGGAGCTTAGCCTTCTCCTCAGTTCTGATTTCCGAGCAAATGCAGAGAACACATTGCTTCTGGGAGAAAAAAAGACTTCTCAAATGTTTACAATTGTGGAACTTGTTTCATGACCAACAGTGTTTTATGTGGCTTGTTCATTGTCTGAATGCAACACTAATTTCTGATTAATATATATGGTCTGACTTAACGTTTCTCTGAAGGGAATTAAGGAAATACCCAATACTTAATGAATTTATATATTTCATTTATATACATTTTTGAGAGGTTCTGTGGTACATGATGATAATAAAAAAGGTTTTTCTAGATGTAATAATAATGGGAAGAGTTCTGAGAACTGAGAGAAAAGAAACTCTGGCCTGCAGTTTTCTAGATAATGTTTCATTCTATCATCCTCCCTCTGCTGGGATCTCACGCAGTTGGAAATTGGGGCTCTTCAAATGGGTGTGAGGAGAAACATGTGCATTTTTATTGCAGCATAAATGGTCTCAAATGAAGTTGATGTTTAATTTTTTAATGGTCCCATTTTTGCAAGTTTAAACCTATTAGAATATTTAAATATGAAATATGGTATTAATTACTTCTGAGTAGAAGAAAAGTAACAGCATTAAGTCACTATATTAAGCCACTTTTAACATTGTGTGTGTATATACATATATACCTATGTATATGTTATATATACATATATACATGTATATGTGTGTCTATATACATGTGTATATATGTATGGTATATATTATTTTTAAGGCAGTACCAGGGAGCACACGTATATATGTGTGTATGTATACATGTGTATATATATGTGTATATTTTATTTTTAAGGCAGTTTCAGGGAGCAGTTGATGTCCTGTGAAATTTGTATGGAGTCAAAACTTGTTGACTTCAAAGGCCACAGTTGTCCCTTCCTTGCTGATTTCCTGGGTCCAGAATTTCAGGGCTAAGTAGAGCAAAGGATCATTTGACTTAGAGAGATGGAGGTGCAAATGAGACAGGGCTGACGTGGCCCTTATATGACTCTTGTGACTTGAGAGGGAATTTCAAGGTCTGTGGAGAGATAGCAATGGTATTAGTAATAAAGCAGTCATTAATTATGCTTTATGTGATGTATTACTCAGAGTTTCTGTGGGCTTGCAGTTGTGTTATCTAATTTCTGAGTTCAAGAGGCAGCAGTGTGCCTTAAACTGTCTACATAGTTGCAAGACTAAAACAAAATGCAAGAAAGAATCTGCCAAGTGTCTCAAACGAAACAACCATCCTAACTGAATTTGAGTTTTCTTCTGGTACTATGAGGCACTGGTGAATGGATGATGCTTTTTGCATATCATTTCCTTAAGAGATAAAATGAAGACGGTCATTTCTGCTTATTTGGGGGCTTTGTCATGGAAACATGCTGTAAAAATAGGCCCTAACCACTTGGGACCAATCTTCTCAAATGGATGTGCTGAGCACACTGTTGATTCAGGCTGAAGCATTCACTCAGCTTAGTGATTATCTAGCTTTAGCTCAGTGGATAATGATTTTAATACTTCATAACACTAATTATGGCATTAGCAGTCTCATATTAACAAGATATTAGTTTTGTTATTCAGGGAATCTAACATGTGAAAGTAAAAAAAATCAATATTAAAGTCTTTATTATCCAACAGAGTTTTTGTTTGTTAGTATCAAAATGCTGTTCCTTATTGAAACAATTATTTGAGTTTTCCATGATTCTATCTTACTCTTGGTGTCAATGTATCTTATTCTCTAACAGTTTGACCTTGTGATTGCCATATTTTGCATTTGGCTATTGTTGACCCAGGGGAAAATGTTACATTATATTATTTTAATTTCTTACTTAGTTCTTAAATACAGAATGACCTGATCTTAATGCTTATGCATATTTTTCATTTTGTGCAGATTCATTATAAAATGTGGTGTAGATCAAAAAGCAGAAGTTCAGTGACAATATCATTATATTTGGGGCCCAGTGACTTTCAAAGGTTATAAATTCACAGAAAGTCCTTTAATATAGCATCACCCACCTTGCTCTTGTGATGAAACAGGGAAATTGATGCTGGAGAACGCTATGTCAGTGTTTATAAAAGGTCTGGTAATGTGGGTGAGGATTTTACTGTAAAGAAAGGAAAACTGCCCGAGGAGAAGATTTCCTTTAAAATCATAATGTTGTCCAAAAATTTTTAGACTTTTGAATTTAATTCCAAAACAAAAAATATAAGAACTCTGTTTAACATTTTGGAGAAAACATATATACATATATGTTTATATGTGTATATACATACACATAAAGCTCAAGTAAGGGGACAACTCTAATGATTATATTCAGATGTCTAATACACGATTATACATAAAACCAAGACTGATTTATTCATTTAATGAACATCTATTCAGGGCTTGCTATGTCTCTGGTAGTGGGCTAAAAAATTAGGGGTAGGGGTATGTTTGTGCATAAAACACGGTTCCTTCCCCTTGGAGGTGCTTATTCAGATAGTTATTTGTCACATCTCACAAGTGTGGGCCTAAGTTTTCAGTGTAAATGGTAACTGCAGATTTTAGAATACCCTATCATCCTACAATGAACACCAAATAAAGAATTTGGATGACAGAAAGTCTGATGTACAAAACAATACTGTTAATAATAACTTTGAATTATGAAGGCATGAGGAGGATATACTAGATCTATTTTTTCTCATAAAATTGGAAAGTGAAAACCTGAAGCTTCTGGAAAAATGTTTAGAAATGTGTTTATGTTTCATAAAACCGATTTTAGTTATTTTAATTTCCTTCCCCCCCCCAAGTTCTTATTTTATCTACTTCTTCCAATAACAATGAAAAATACACTCTCAGGGAAATTTGATTCTGTTACAAATGACTCATGATGGAGCCAAAAGGGACTTATAAAAAGGATTTTTTTCAATGCTTTTTTTGGGGCAACTGAATCAAAACCTTTGAAAATGCAGAGTGAGCAACAAATTTAAACTTTGAGAGTTGAAGGGAATGCCACCAACTCAGAAATTATGGTTTTCGATTTCTTGCATTTGGGGAAATACTGATTTCTAGGAGACTTTAATGTATGTAAACGACAAAAATCATTGTACATGACGATGTTTTACTGAGGGATGGAAAGTAGATTTTTAAAACCTTGAACTTTGTGGAAAGCAGTGACTTATACTTCTAATTTTAATTGTAAGAGTCACGGGAAGAAGACCTGGGACTAAGAAGACTCTGGTAAGAATTACCTGTGTCATGGAAACTTTAAAAAAGGGGTGAGGACTCTAAATTTATCAGGTAGTTCTTGATCTTATATTAAATGCACTTCAGACACCATACTATAGTACACCAAGTAAAGTAAAAAGGCGGCACTAAATGTTTTCAGTAGCATTTTTGCTGCTTTTCTCAGTCTAGTCACTGAAGACATTATAAAGATCACACTGATTCAAGAGCATCCCAGAGCATTTATATACCCCAAGGTGAGCCCCAGAATGAATACAATTCACTTCTTTTGCAAGTTTAAAGTTACATATATCAGACGTTGACTTCTGGACCTTTTGCCACTAGACACAAGTGATCTTTGAGATGAACTGATGCCACTCAGTACTTCAAAGAACACTGGACAGTTTCTCAGAATCCTCGAACAAAGCCAGCCTAGTAACACCAACAAAAGTGAATCGTGTTCTCCAAGTGTCTAGTGGACCAAACAACAAGATTTGATAATTTTGTGTGAATCAGGGAGATTGCAACTCAGCTTCACTTCTATTTGTAACTTAGCCTCTAATTTTGTTTATTTTCCCCCTAGATTTTAGTGTGAATTTGCTGGCAGAGAAGAGATGCATCTATATTTTAACTCTTTTAGTGACCTCAAAAGTTTCACACGTACACACACACACACACACACACACTAATACCCAACAATTCCTGCCACCTGAAAGTCTCCCAAAGCATCTCTCTTAACACCAAAGTAAATGGAAAGTTCAAAAAATATCACCCTTTTACTGCAAAGGTGACAAAACCCATCTTTACAAATATAAAAGGCTCTCGTTTATGGCACTCAATACAAAAGTTTTCTGTGTAAGACTCATAGACAAAGTGAACAGATGGGCAGCTGTCAGGGGAAGGGGATAGTGTGCCTGGGTGAAAAAGGTGAAGGGATTAAGGAAAAAACGCACATCACAGACAGACTAGAGTATGGTCGTCACCGGAGGAAAGGGACGGTGAGGGGAGGTAGGAGAGGGCAAAGGGAGGATAAATGGTGATGGAAAAAGACATGACCTGTGGTGGTGAACACACAATCCAAAATACAGATGATGTACTGTAGAATTGTACACCTTCAACCTATAAATTTTATTAGCTATTATAACCTCAATAAATTAAATTTTAAAAGTCTTCAATATATGATAGAAGGATGATATAATGCTATATGCTAAAGCTCTGTATTAGTGCCAAATCATTTCTTTCCCAAAAATTATTATACCCAAGCCTCAGAATTAAATACGTGGAGATTCATATAGTTTCCTATTTTTGTCAAGAAGCAAAAACATCTGAGGGGCATTTTGTATGACTCATGCATGAACAAATATTCTTATTTCCTTTTAGTTATTTTTCAAATAAGTCTTTCACATTAGGTGTAATAAACATGTGGAAGAGTGAGCTCTGAATTCTAAAAATTAGGTTACCCTTTGCTAGTGGAAATCAGTGACGATAATGTGGGAATTATGCTACAAGAATGTATCGTTCCAGTGAGCAACCCTGGCTGTCAAATCCTGATCTAGTTGCAACCTGAGCTCAATAGCTTGGAAAATAGCAAACCCGTAATTGTGTGAATCCAATCAGGGAACAAAATCACAGAATATTTCAGTAAGTAAGAAAATGGAGTTGTAAATATCAGCCTTGTTTATTTCCCATTACCACAGCTGGAGGCAAAAAAAGAACGTGGTTTAGTATAATATAGTCAGGTAGGAATTATCACATACAATGAGGTTGAAAATTGTAAAGAAATATTGGAAAAAGGAAGCACAGCCCCTTCAGAAACATACTTGGGTGTGGCTGCCTTGTCCCATAGCCCCATTTAAAATCACCTCTAGTTTAAGACAAAAATTATTTTGTCTTAAACTAGACTTATCTTGAAGTTTATAGTAGCAGCAACCTCTCTTTTTTTGCCAAGAGTAAATTATCAGCATATTTCTGTAAGCCAATATTATTTTTAAAAGAGGGATATCTTTTTCATGATATGCCTTGATGATGCTTTTTCCAGGATACTCTAATGGCTGGATTGTTATTAATAAACAACGATAACTGATGCTCAGAGGCTACTTTTATGTTACTCCGCAAATATCTTAGGGAAAAATTTGTATAACCACCCATAATGTGTGTGCCAGACATAAATGCTGATATGAGGTAGCCTGCATCAGCCAGTTTGACAGCTATACTATGCCTGTAAGGGGACCTGTCACTTAGTGTCCCCTCTGTGACTGCAGCCCTTAGGGTCTCTCAATATACACAGGGGGCCCGTGATTTTCCTCCAAATCTCCCTTAAAAGCCTCTGTTTCTTACACACTTCCTCTTGCTTGTTGCTGCCACCGAAACAACTCTCATTACATTTGTGACTCTCAAAACATTGACTTCTTATACTCATTAGTATAAAAGTCTGTCTTTCATCATCCTATTAATAATGATGATTAGAAGCTAGCTCCTAAGACGATGCTTTAAAATCTTAGTCAGTCTGGCATCAGGTGTTAACCTTTTACTAACAATAAAGCAGTAAGGATACTAATCGGAAGGGCAATAGGGTCATGTAAAGATGACATTGGGGTATTTGATATAGAAAGTCCAAATTCATCCTATAAAAAGCAAGATTCACAAACTTACTTCACTACACTAGAGTTCCTGGCATCATCTGGTCATTGCAGTAAAGACTAGAAACATGAAAAAAGAGTCATAATGCCCAAGGGGCAGTTTGTTCATGTGTGTTAAAGCCTTCTTACACCAGAGAATACAAACTAGCTCAAAAACACAAAACAGGAATAATCAGGCCAGGATGAAAATGTGCTCCATATAAATCTCTATACTTGCTGAGGATGGGGTGTATCAGTCAAGGTTCTCCAAAGGAGGGAAATAGAATGTATATAATTTATGTTTTTAAAGGAATTGGCTCACATGAGTATGGAAGCTGGCAAGTCCAAAATCTGCAGGGTGGGCAAGCAGGCTGGAGACCTAGAAAAGATGCTGCAGTTCAAGTCCAACAGTCATCCTTCATTCTATCCTGTCTCTGAACCCTTTAGTCTGCTGGTATAGCTCATCTCCGTTCCTGGCCCCTGCTGAGATGGCTGTTTTGATTCATGAGTCACATCCTTAGTCTTTTTATGGAGTAACCGTCCAGCAATACCCTCAGTGTTCTCCCCAAAACATGCTTCCTCAGTTTTTATTTGTTTTTTTCAATATGGATAGGTTAATCTTCTAATTGTTCAAGTTATGGGTTCTTTTTCTTAACAGTTCCTTCAATCCTTTTCTCTCCTTTTGTATTTTACTATAAGCAGCTAGGAGGACTCAGGCCACCTTCAATACTTTGCATAGATATCTCCTCAGCTAAATATCCAAGTTCATTAGTCACAAATTCTACCTTTGAAATACAATAGACCACACTTCAGCTAAATTCTTTGCCATTCTATAACAAAGATCATTTTTTCTCCAGTGCCCAATAAAATGTTCTTCATTTTGTCCAAGACCTCACCATAGTGCCCTTTAATGTGCATTGTTTACCAACAATCTATTGAAGGCAATCTTGGCCTTTCCTTTTTTGGGGGGGCTTAAAGTATTTAATTAATTAATAGCATAACAAGTGAAATAATTCAGTAGCAGTCAAACACTACTGACCTGAAGTATGGCACCATCAGCAATGCACTTTGGAGCTCACTCCTGGCCAGTTCTCTTTGCATAAGGATGACATTGGAATAGTCTGTGTGTCATTGGTTCTCATTTGGCGGATTCTTTTTTTCATATGTTTTATTGATTATGCTATTATAGTTGTTTCACTTCCCCCCTTTATTCCCCTCCATCCTGCATACCACTTCCCACCCACTTTCCCCTGCTTAGTTCATGTCCATGGGTTATACATATAAGTTCTTTGGCTTCTACATCTCCGATACTATTCTTAACCTCCCCCTGTCTATTTTCTACCTACCATTTATACTTCTTATTCCCTGTACCTCTTCCCCGTCTCTCCCTCTCCTACTCCCCTGCTGATAACCCTCCATGTAATTTCCATTTCTATGAATCTGTTCCTGTTCTAGTTGTTTGCTTTGTTTTTGTATTTTTTTTAGGTTTGGTTAATAGTTGTGAGTTTGTTGTCACTTTTCTGTACATATTTTTTATCTTCTTCTTCTTAGATAAGTCCCTTTAACATTTCATATAATAAGGGCTTGGTGATGATGAACTCCTTGAACTTGACCTTATCTGAGAAGTACTTTATCTGCCCTTTCATTCTAAATGAAAACTTTTCTGGATAGAGCAATCTTGGATGGAGGTCCTTGTCTTTCATGACTTGGAATACTTCTTTCCAGCCCCTTCTTGCCTGCAAGGTCTCTTGAGAAATCAGCTGACAGTCTTATGGGAACTCCTTTGTAGGAGATTGTCTCCTTATCTCTTGCTGCTTCCAGGATTCTCTCCTTCATTTTAATCTTGGCTAATGTAATGATGATGTGCCTTGGTGTGTTTCTCCTTGGGTCCAACTTCTTTGGGACTCTCTGAGCTTCTTGGACTTCCTGGAAGTCTATTTTCTTTGCCAGATTGGGAAAGTTCTCCTTTAGTATTTGTTCAACTAAGTTTTCCACTTGTTGGTCTTCCTCTTCCCCTTCTGGTACCCCTATAATTTGGATGTTGGAATGTTTAAAGATGTCCTGGAAGATCCTAAGCCTTTGCTCATTTTTTGGAATTCTTTTTTCATTGTGTTCTGTTGACTGTTTCTTTCTTCCTTCTGGTCCACTCCATTGATTTGAGTCCCAGTTTCCTTCCTTTCACTGTTGGTTCCCTCTATATTTTCCTTTATTTTATTTTTCATAGTCTTAATTTTTTCTCTATTTTGTGAGCATATGCAACCAGTTCTGTGAGCATTCTGATCTCCGGTGCTTTGAACTGTGCATCTGAGAGGTTGGGTATCTCTTCTCACTTAGTTTTATTTTTTTTTCTGGAGCTTTGATCTGTTCTCTCATTTGGGCCATATTTTTGTCTTACCACGTCAGTTATGTAGTGAGGTGTGGAGCCTTAGGTGTTCACCAGAGCAGGGCAATCCACATGGTTGTACTGTGGTGCTGTATGTGGGGAGGGGTCAGAGAGGAAACGATGCCGCTTGTTCAGCTCTCTGCCAGCTTTCAGTCACTCCTGCTGCTATGGACAAGCAAATGGGGGCATCTGGTGCTGATTCCCAGGTGGGTGGTTTTGTGTATGTCCTAAGACCCTGTGCGTCTCTCCAATGAGCTCTCTTATGAGGCTGGGAGTTTCTCCTGCCACCTCAACCCTCACAGGATTTTCAGTCTGAGGTTTTGAGGCTTTATTGCCCCATGCTGGAACCCTGGGTTGTGCAGTCTGTCTTACTCTCCAGTTGTTCTTCCCAGTTTATCCACACACAAACATGGGACTGCCTGTTGGGCCAGCTGCCACCTTGCTTGCTCTGAATCTTGGCCGTTTCTTATATGTACCTCAAAACTCTTCTGGCTTCTACTTATCATCCAGTTCCAAAGCCACTTTCACATTTTAATTTTTACTATTTTATTATTAAATATTTAAAGAAATGTATTTTTAATTATAGTTGACATAAAATATTATATTAGTTTAGGTATACAACATAGCACTTACAAAGTGTTCACCACAATAAGTCTAGTAAACCATCTGTCACTGTACATAGGTGATAGGATATTATTGACTCTATTACCTATACTGTACTTTATATCCCTGTGACTTACTAGTGGAATTTTTTACTTCTTAATTCCCTTCCCTTTTTCTGCCCTTTTTCCTAATTCCTTCCCTCTGGCAACCATCAATTTGTTCTCTGTATATGTGGAATCTAAAAAACAAAAAAAGGAACAAACAAAATGAGACAAAACAAACTCACTTTCGCATTTTTAGGTATCTGTTACATCAATGACCCTCTTCTTTGGAGTAGCAAGACTTGTATTAATTTGCTAGAGCCACCATAACAAAATACTACAGATTGAGTCATTTAAACAATAGAAATGTATTTTCTTTACAGTTGTAGAGGTCGGAAGTCCAAGGTCAAGTTGGTGTTAGCCAAGTGAGATCTCTTTGACTTGCAGATGGCAGCCTCTTGCTGCCTCTTCACATGGCTTTTCTCTGTGCCTGAACATCCCAGGTGCCTCTCTGCATGTCCTATCTCCTCTTCTTATAAGGACACCAGTCAGATTAGATTAGAGCCCTAATGGCCTTTTTTAACTTAATTACTTTTCTGGCAGCCCTATCTCCCAATATAGCCACATTCTGAGGCACTGGGGGTCAGACTTCAACATATGAATCTTGGGGGATCAAAATTCAATCTACAGCATGGAGGCTGGGAGAAAATTTGGTTTAAGCTTTCTTGCCACTAAAATGAGTAGGAAAAGTTGACCAGTTGCACAATTTCATGTGTCCACAAGACAAAAACAAACCATTCCTGTGGAGAGCACAACTCTTCCTGCTTTTAAGACTTGGCAGACTTACAGTACTGTGAACAAGCAATCTGAAGGGCTGCCTCAGTAGACAGAAGTGGGGAGAAAATTGGGATAATATTACTAAGGGTATTGGTTTGCAGCAAACTCTCCAAGAATCATTTATGGTGTCTGGGTGTGTTCAGAAAACTTGAGGTAGAAAAGTGGAATTTTAATTATATGCAAATGTGCTAACATTCTAGCTAATGTTCTCTGAGAAGAAATAATGGGTTAGAGACTCAGGCAAAGAAATGGGTTTCTGTGAGCAAGGGGGCAGAGGAGACTACAAGGGGAACAGAACCTCTCTCTGTAGGAGGGGGTCCAGATTTAAAAGACAGTGGCATTTCAAGGATGAGTAGGAAATCTTGAGGTACAGATTGAAACCAGAGGTTTAGCTCAGAGGGCTGAGTAAGATAACCAAGTGGGATAACCAAGTTGGAAATTTCTGCAGATGGAGTGGAGGGCCAGCAGTCAAGATGGTGGTTCCAGGCACTGGAGGGCGAGTAAGTGTGGCCTGAAGCTGAAGGTAAAATTTTTTAGATCAGAAAAAATGTACTTACCCCTCACTGCACCCCCAGTCCCTGGCAAGGGAAATAAAGTGTGTGCTCAGAGAGAGGGAGACAGAGACAGAGAGAGAGAGAGAGACAGACAGACAGAGAGAGAGAGAGAGAGAGCTGACTGTTTAGAACCATACTTCAAAGAGCAGAATCCAGGATATTGAATGGCAGGTGACTGTGAGATTGATTAAAACTTTGACTTAGAAGATCTTAAGACAAACAAACAAATAAACAAGAGTTCACAATTACAAAACATTGGGTTTAGCAATTTTGAGCATGCAAAATACACATTAGCTGATTTGAGTCTTACCAAGTTTTTGAGATCTACTGAGCAGAGAGTTTTCTCTTCAATTCACATCTGAGAAGACTGAGACTCAGAGTGAAATGACTTGGTCAAGATCTAAAGTTGATGGCAGAACAAGCCTCCATGCAGACTAAATCTTGTAAAGCCCAGTGCTCCCTCTTCTGTGCTTGGCTGTGGCTCTCTTGATGGTTGATCATACTGAGACTTCTATCACAGCAGCATGTTACTGATAGAGTGGGCGTGGCTCTTGAAGAGAACCAGCTCTTGTGCCATCTATCTTTTTCTATACTTGGTGGCAGCAGAAAATGACCTAAAGTGAGTGGCAGCTACAAAATGGTTTAAGGGTGACTGTCTAAGGAGGCCTTGCCTCATCATGATGACCACACTGGATAATATTAAATCAAACTAATGAAATGAAATTTTTTTTTGGCCTGAAGAAAGGCAAAAGCGAGGAAAAGCTGATTCAACTGTCTAATAGTGATTTACAATAGATGTATGTAAGGGTAACTTTCTCTCTTGCCTTAACAATAACAAGAAAGTAGATATGAATAGCTTTAGGGATATTTTAAATTTAGTGCTCTATTTTCACATGGAACTCTTCTCAGGACGCAGGGCTCAGCCCATCATGACAAAAGTCGAGTAATAAGGAGACAGTACTAAAAGTGCAGATTTTAAAAAAATTATTAGGACTTATTTAAACCCACAATCATAATTATCTTGTATCTTTGCTGAAGAGAAAAAGACAGACTTTTAAACTTTTAATTAAATTAGTTCAGAATAAGAGAAAGTTACTCACATTTAAAAGATATGTAGAGATAAGGAGTAGTAAAATGATCCAGAATGTCAGACATAGAGCATAGATTAGATTAATTTCACGAAATTAACCCCAGCTTCTGCTATTCTCCTTAAAGGGATGATCTTCATACATTTAATGGAGATCTAACAAAGTTGGAATAAAATTAAATATCTAGATGAGGAATACACCATTCTTATTTACATTAATGAAAATACTACACAAAACCTAATTTTGTTTAAAATCTAAGTTTAATGGCACTGAAATAAATTAGAATTGTGTAGGCTTTATTTCTACCATAGTGGTATTTCCCCTCACATTCTGCTACAAAATCATGACAGATTACATATTCAGGGGTCTTAAGGACATGTCCAAGCTGGTCTGGGGAGCACTTCATCTCTCCAGGGTTTTCTTGACTGGTTTATCAGTGAGTGTCCCAAAACAGATGGCTCACTCAGACATTGTGGTCAGGAAGGATACTTGATATGATTTCAGTCTTTTTAAGTTTGCTAGAACTCATTTTATGATCCATCCTCGTGTGTTTGGGAAGAATGTGTATTATGCTGCTATTAAATGGGAGGTGCTGTTTCTTAGGACCATTTGTTCTAAAGTTCAAGTGCAATGTTTTCTCATTGATTTTCCATCTGGGTAATTTATTTATTGTTGAAAGTGGGGTATTGAAGTCACCTCCTACTAGTGTATTATCTATTTTTCCCTTCAGATCTATTAGTATTCGCTTGATATATTTTGGTGTTCTGATGTTGGGTGCATGTATATTTATGATTGCATATCCTTTGTAAATAATCATTTTTCACAGTAGTATGCTTCGTTTCCTTCTCTTCATTTTTTTGTGTGTCTATTTCAGGTTTTTGCTTTGTCACTCTGAGGCTTACACAGACATAACTGTTTATTTTACACTAGCAGTTCAAATTCAATTATATAAAAAACTACCATTTTTACTCCTTCCTTTTATGTTTTTGATGTTACAATTTCTCTCTTTTTGTATTTGTGTTCATTAATAAATTATTGCAGCTATAGTTATTTTTAATACTTTTGTGCTTTAACATTTATAGTAAAGTGTTTAAAACGTTCCCATATTATAATATTAGCATATTCTGAATTTCACTATATACTTACCTTTACCAGTGTTTTGTACACTTTCATATATTTTTATGTTACTTACTAACATTCTTTCATTTCAGCTCAAAGAACTCCTTTTAGCATTTCTTATAAGGCAGATCTAGGGGTAATAAACAATCTCAGCTTTTGTTTGTCAGGCTAAGTCTTTGTCTTTCCTTCATTTCTGAAGGACAATTTTGTCAGATTAGAGTATTCTAATAATTTTTTTCTAGCATCTCCCTGGCCCCCCCACTTTGAATATCTCATTCCACACTTTTCTGGCCTGTAAGGTTTCTGATGAGAAATCCACTGATAGACTTATGTGGGTTCCTTGCTAATTTGAAGATTCTCTCTTTATCTTTGATTTTTGACAGTTTTATTACGATATGTCTTGGAGAAAAGCTCCTTCAGTTGATGTCATTTAGTGACTTATGAGATTTATAAACTTGGATATCCAAATCTCTCCCCAGATTTGGGAATTTCTGTCACTTCTCTAAATGAGATTTCTGCCCTCATCTTCCTCTTTTTCTATTTATGGAACTCAAATAATTTGCTATTTTTATTTTTTCATTAAAAAATTTTATTTAGTTATTTTTCAAGTACAGTTTTTTGTTTATTTCTCCCATCCAAGCCTCCCCCGCCCCGTGCTCCCCACCTCCCTCCCATTTCCACCCCCCTTAGTTCTCGTCCCTGTATCCTTCCTATTTGTTCCTCCAAATCCCTCCCCATTTTTCCCCTTAAATTTCCTTCCCTCTCCCCTCTGGTCACTGTCCCCCTATTCTCTATTTCAGTGTCTTTGTTTTTTTTTTCTGCTTGCTTGTTTGTTTTGTTGTTTAGCTTCCTGTTAAAGGTGAGATCATATGGTATTTGTCTTTCAGCACCTGGCCTATTTCACTCAGCATAATGCTTTCCAGTTCCATCCACATTGTTGCAAAGGGTAGTAGCTCCTTCTTTCTCTCTGCTGCATAGAATTCCATTGTGTATATGTACCACAATTCTTTGATCCATTCATTTACTGATGGGCACCTAGGTTGCTTCCAACTGTTGGCTGTTGTAAAACATCAATTTCAAAGAACCTATGCACCACAATGTTCATAGCAGCACAATTTGCAATTTTTTAATGGTATTCCATAGATCACATTTTCTTTTAAAATTCTTTTTGTTTGTTTTCTGACTAGATAATTTCAAAGATTCTATCTTCTAACTCATAGATTCTTTCTCCTGTTTGATCCATTCCAATGTTAATGGACCAGTGGAACAGAACAGAGAGCCCAGAAATAAACCCAAGTCTCTATGGTCAGTTAATATTTGACAAAGGGGGCAGCAACATAAAGTGGAGTAAAAATAGCCTCTTCCACAAATGGTGTTGGGAGAACTGGACAGCTATGTGAAAAAAAATGAAACAAAATAAATTCAAGGTGCATAAAAGACTTAAATATAAGCCATAACACCATTAAAGTCCTATAGGAGAATGTAGGCAGGAAAATCTCACATATTTCATGCAGCAACATTTTTACTGATATGTCCCCTAGAGCAAGGGACATAAAGGAAAGAATAAACAAATGGGATCACATCAAAATAAAAAAGCTCTCTGTTGCTTTCATTCATTGTATTCTTCAGATCTGGAATTTCTATATTTTAAAATAAATTATATGTCTTCGTTATACTTTATTTTTTCTTGTACTGTGTTCTGGTGAATTTTAGTTTAATTTTTTTCTGTTTCCTTGTAGTTCTTTGAGCTTCCTTAAAAACAGTTGTTTTGATTTCTTTATTGGGCAAATTGCAGATGTCTGTGTATTTGGGATCAGTTACTGAAATATCTTTGCAATCTTTTGGTTATTTTTCCTTGATTTCTCATGTTTCCTGAAGTTTTGTGTTGTTGTCTTCACATTTGAAGTAGCAGTCATCTCCTCTAATCTTTACTAATGCCCTCTGCAATGCATCCAAAATTATATATTTTTTCCTTCATCAGGGTGCCAGCATTTCTCTGCTGTATAGCTGGTCTTCCACAGTGGGTCTCTCATCTGTAGATGATTAAGATGTTGTTTTCCAGGGGCTCCCAAACCCAGACTGATACAATATAAAACCAGTTTATGGACCTCTGCAGGCTCCACATCTGGGACTGAAATCTGTATGTCTATTACCTGACACATGAGTGGGTGAAATTCCTACTGAGTCCCTTGGTACATGATTCCAGATCTCAGAGCCCACACAAAGGCACTTTTGCCCATAAATGAATGCCAAGTTGTTGGTGTTGAGCAGGGATGACACATGAATGATATCTTACTCAGCTGTGTTGCTCAGATAAGGACTTCTTAAAAACCCTAAGTATACAATATTATCACTCTTAAAAATGATACTAATTTTTAATATTCCTTTGAAAATATATTTTATTGATTATGCTATTACAGTTGTCCCATTTCCTCCCTCATTCCCCTCTACCCTGCACACCCTTCCCACCCATATTCCCCCCCTTCAGCTCATGTCCATGTCTCATAAGTTCTTTTGCTTTTACATCCCCATAGTATTCATTCCCTCCTCCTTCCTATTTTCTACCTACCGTCTATGCTACTTATTTTCTGTAACTTTTCCCACTCTCTCCTCCTCCCACTCCCCTGTTGCTAACTCTACATGTGATCTCCATTTCTGTGGTTCTGTTCCTGTTCTAGTTGTTTGCTTAGTTTGCTTTTGCTTTTGTTTTAGGTGTGGTTATTAATAACTGTGACTCTGCTGTCCTTTCACTGTTCATATTTTTTATCTTCTTCTTCTTAGATAGAAGTCTCTTTAACATTTCATAAAATAAGGGCTTGGTGATGATGAACTCCTTGAACTTGACCTTATCTGAGAAGCACTTATCTGCCCTTCCATTCTAAATGAGAGCTTTGCTGGGTAGACCAATCTTGGATGGAGGTCCTTGCTTTTCATGACTTGGAATACTTCTTTCCAGCCCCTTCTCGCTTGCAAGGTCTTTTTTGAGAAATCAGCTGACAGTCTTATGGGAACTCCTTTGTAGGAGATAACTGTCTCCTTATCTCTTGCTGCTTCCAGGATTCTCTCCTTCATTGTAATCTTGGCTAATGTAATGATGATGTGCCTTGGTGTGTTCCTCCTTGGGTCCAACTTCTTTGGGACTCTCTGAGCTTCTTGGACTTCCTGGAAGTCTATTTTCTTTGCCAGATTGGGAAAGTTCTCCTTTAGTATTTGTTCAACTAAGTTTTCCACTTATTGGTCTTCCCCTTCCCCTTCTGGTACCCCTATAATTCAGATGTTGGAATGTTTAAAGATGTCCTGGAGGTTCCTAAGTTTCTCTTCATTTTTTAAAATTCTTGTTTCTTCATTCTCTTCTGTTTGGTTGTTTCTTTCTTCCTTCTGGTCCACTCCATTGGTTTGAGTGGACACATCTACTGGTCTAGCCTGTTACATAGTGAGGGGTGGAGCCTTAGGTGTTCACCAGGGTGGGGCAACCCAGTCTCTGGGTTGTGATGCTGCATGTGGGGGCAGGGTCAGAGAGGGAACAATGGAGCTTGCTCCACTCTCTCTCGAATTTCAGTCCTCTTTGCTGCTTCCCACAAGCAAATTGGGCCCTTCTGGTGCTGGTTCCTGGGTGGGTGGGCTTGTGTATGTTCTAGGATCCTGTGGGTCTCTCCAACAAACTCTCCTGTGAGGCTGGGAGTCTCTCCCAGCACCTCAACCCCCACAAGTGTTTTCTGTAGGTGCTTTTAGGCTTTATTTCCCAGCGCTGGGGCCCTGGGTTGCAAGGTCTATTTCACTTCCCAGTTTTACCTGGTTTATCTGCGCGTAAGTGTGGGAACACCTGGTCAGCCAGCCACCTTGCGGGCCTTGCTGGGTCTGCTCATTGCCACCCAGGCCCAGTATCTTCCAGCCACAGCCTGTGCACCCAGGGTGCACCCACTGCCATGTTGCACACCCGGGGTTCCTCAGCTGTTGCTTATGGGCCTAGAGTCTGCAAGCCACCACTTTTTTCTGCCACGATCCCTCTTTGCTCAGTGCCTGACTCCACCCTTCCTACTGGTTCAGATGGATGTGTCTATTTTAACTCCTCAGTTGTCAGATTTCTATACAGTTCAATTTTGTGTCAGTTCTGGTTGGTTTTTTGTTTGTTTCTAAATCTTTTATTCTCTTTATTTTTGTTGTGTGAGGAGGAACAGTGTGTCTACCTATGCCTCCATCTTCGCTGGAAGTTCTGACTCAATATTCTTTTATTTTATTATTTTTTGTGAGTTTGTTGTCATTTTACTGTTCTTATTTTCATCATCTTCTATTTCTTAGATAAATTCCTTTAATATTTTATATAATAAGGGTTTGGTGATGATAAACTCCTTTAACTTGACCTTATCTGAGAAGCACTCTATCTACCCTCCCATTCTAATAGATAGTTTTGCTGGATAGATCAATCTTGGTTGTAGGTCTTTGAATTTCATGACTTTGAATACTTCTTTCTGGCCCCTTTTTGCCTGTAAGGTTTCTTTTGAGAAATCAGCTGATAGCCTTATGGGAACTCCTTTGTAGGTGACTGTCTCCTTTTCTCTTGCTGCTTTTAAGATTCTCTCCTTATCTTTAATCTTAGGTAACTTAATTATGATGTGTCTTGGTGTGTTTCTCCTTGGGTCCAACTTTTGTGGGACTCTCTGTGCTTCCTGGACTTCCTGGAAGTCTATTTCCTTTGCCAGATTGGGGAAGTTTTTCTCTATTATTTGTTCAAGGAAGTTTTCAACTTCTTGCTGTTTCTCTTCTTTTTCTGGCATTCCTATGATTTGGGTGTGTTTAAAGTTGTCTCAGAGCTTTCTCAGCCTCTCCTCATTTTTTTAAATTGTTGTTTCTTCTTCATTCTGTTCCAGTTTGATATTTATTTTTTCATTTTGTTTCAAATGCTTGGTTTGAACCCCAGTTTCTTTCCTTTCACTGTTGGTTCCTGTATATTTTCCTTTATTTCACTTTGTATAGCCTTCATTTCTTCCTTCATTTTGTGACCGAACTCAATAATTTCTGTGAGCATCCCGATTACCAGTGTTTTGAACTCTGCATCAGATAAGTTGGCTATCTCCGTGTTGCTTAGTTCTTTTTCTTGAGTTTTGATCTGTTCTTTCATTTGGGCCATATTTCTTTGTCTTGGCACAACTGTTATGTTGTAAGGGGCAGAGCCTTAGGTATTCGCCAAGGCAGGACAACCCTCTTTGCTGTATTGTGGCATTGTCTGTGGGGAAGGAGTCAGAGAGGGAGCAATACCACTTGCTGGCTCTGCTCTAGTCCCACTTTCCATCACTTCCCTCACTTCCCACAAGTGGATGGTGCTCTTTTAGATGCTGATTTGCTGATGGGTGGGTTTGCGTACATTCTAGGACCCTGTGGGCCTCTCCAGCAAACTCTCCTGTGATCCTCAGAGCTTCTCTCACTGCCACAACCCCTGCAATTTTTTACATCCACAGGTTTTGAGCCTTTAGTTTCCCACACTGAAACAGTGGGTTCTGCGGTATGTCTCACTTCCTGATTATTTTTCCCAGCTTATTGGCCCATGAATGTGGGACTGACTGGTCTACCAGCCACATCCTTGGTTGTGAGTCCTCTCTGCCTCAGCTGCCCATCTCTGCTCATCCTACCAGTCTGGATGAATGTTTCTTTAACTTCTTGGTTGGTCGACTTCCATAAAGTTTGTATATCTGGCAGTTCTGGTTGTCTTTTGTTTCTAAGTTGTTGTCTTTCTTTTGGTTGTGGAAGGAAGTAAAGTGTTTCTACCTATGTCTCCATCATGGCTGGAACTCCTGGGTTGTTTTCTCCAAATCCTTGCCATATCAGTGCAGGAGCAAATCTACCTAGTTTTTAATATTCTTTTAGTGCCAAAGTCTGAAATGTCTCACAAATTTTATAATTTTAAAAAACAGTTTTATGTTTAATCAGAAATTAAAAATAATGTTCACATATTGCAATTTGTTGATATATATATTAAGTCCATTTTAATCTATAGGTTCTTTCTCTGTCTCTCTCTCTTTTTTTAAACCTCTCTTGCATTTCTTTGTTGAAGAACCCATATTGTTTGTCCTGTAGTTTCCCACAGTCAGAATTTTTACTGATTGTATCCCTGGAGTTCTTTTGTTCTCTGTATTTGCTCTAAATTGGTAGTTACACCTAGGAGCCTGAGGAGATTTAGTTTAGATTTTTGTAGCAAGTATACTTCAAAGAATAACATGTGCTTTTACCAGAAGGCATATAATGTCTAGTTGCCTCTCTTCTGATGTTAACATAAATTCAAGCACATTATTTAAATTTGCTATTTAATTAGGAATTGAAGAGTGGATATTACAGTTATCTTATTCATTTTTCACTTATTAGCTGAAATATCTCTATACAGAGCTATTTGTCCTTATTTGGTTATTCAATGGTACAGCTTATTTAGGAAAGGCAGGATTCAATCCAATACTTTATTCTTCCCAGTGCTGAATAAGCCATGAGCTGTTTCATTTACCTATTTGGATCAGAGGTATACTTGTTTTGTTCCAAGAATCCTTTAAAAAAATTTAGTCATATAGGACACTTCCAGTGAAGATGGAGGCATAGGTAGACACACTGTGCCTCCTCACACAACCAAAAGAAGGATAACAATTTAAAAACAAAAAACAACCAGAACTGACATAAAATTGAACTGTATGGAAGTCCGACAACCAAGGAGTTAAAGAAGAAACATTCATCCAGACCAGTAGAAGGGGTGGAGATGGGCAGCTGGGCAGAGAGGACTCACTTTGAGGTAGTGGCTGGAGGACTGGGGCACACGAGGCTGCAGCTGGCTGGCAAGGCAGCAGTGGTGGACCAGTGAGGTGGTGGAGTGTGGAGTGGGGAGTCCCACATTCACATGCAGATAAACTGGGGAAAACAGCTAGGGAATGTGACAGACTGTGCAACCCAGGGCCCCAGAACAGGGAAATAAAGGCTCAAATCACTGATTGAAAACACCTGTAGGGGGTTAGGCAGCAAGATAAACTCCCAGACTCACAGGGGAGTTTGTTTGACACACCCACAGGGTCCTAGAATGTACACAAGCCCACTCACCCAGGAACCAGCACCAAAAGGGCCCAATTTGCTTGTGGGAAGCAGCAAAGGGGACTGAAATTTGAGAGAGAGTGGAGCAAGCTCCATTGTTCCCTCTCTGACCCTGCCCCCACATGCAGCAGTACAACCCAGAGACTGGGTTGCCCCACCCTGGTGAACACCTAAGGCTCCACCCCTCACTATGTAACAGGCTAGACCAGTAGATGTGTCCACTCAAACCAATGGAGTGGACCAGAAGGAAGAAAGAAACAACCAAACAGAAGAGAATGAAGAAACAAGAATTTTAAAAAATGAAGAGAAACTTAGGAACCTCCAGGACATCTTTAAACATTCCAACATCCAAATTATAGGGGTACCAGAAGGGGAAGAGGAAGACCAACAAGTGGAAAACTTAGTTAAACAAATACTAAAGGAGAACTTTCCCAATCTGGCAAAGGAAACAGACTTCTAGGAAGTCCAGGAAGCTCAGAGAGTCCCAAAGAAGTTGGACCCAAGGAGAAACACACCAAGGCACATCATCATTACATTAGCCAAGATTACAATGAAGGAGAGAATCCTGGAAGCAGCAAGAGATAAGGAGACAGTTATCTCCTACAAAGGAGTTCCCATAAGACTGTCAGCTGATTTTTCAAAAGAGACCTTGCAAGGAAGAAGGGGCTGGAAAGAAGTATTCCAAGTCATGAAAGGCAAGGACCTCCATCCAAGATTGGTCTACCCAGCAAAGCTCTCATTTAGAATGGAAGGGCAGATAAAGTGCTTCTCAGATAAGGTCAAGTTCAAGGAGTTCATCATCACCAAGCCCTTATTTTATGAAATGTTAAAGTGACTTATCTAAGAAAAAGAAGATAAAAAATATGAACAGTGAAAGGACAGCAGAGTCACAGTTATTAATAACCACACCTAAAACAAAAGCAAAAGCAAACTAAGCAAACAACTAGAACAGGAACAGAACCACAGAAATGGAGATCACATGTAGAGTTAGCAACAGGGGAGTGGGAGGAGGAGAGAGGAGGAAAAGGTGCAGAGAATAAGAAGCATAGATGTTAGGTAGAAAATAGAAAGGGAGAGGGTAAGAATAGTACAGGAAATGTAGAAGCCAAAGAACTTATATGTATGACCCATGGACATGAACTAAAGGGGGGGAATGTGGGCAGGAGGGGGTATGCAGGGCAGAAGGGAATGAAGGGGGGGAATGGGACAACTGTAATAGCATAATCAATAAAACATATTTAAAAAACTAAAAAAAATTTAGTATATATTTTTTTTCTGACTGATATTTTCCAGGCCACTTACTGATCCTCTGTATTAGAAAAACATGCCCAATTTTTGATGCTATGAAAAAAAAAAAAGAATGGTTGTGACTTCAATGAATATCCCACAGTTAAATTGCTCATTTAAAATACATGAAAATCAGCTCTGGCTGGTGTAGGTTAGTGGATTGAGTGCAGGCCTGCAAACCAAAGGGTCACTGTTTTGATTCGCAATCAGGGCACATGCCTGGGTTGCAGGCTGGCTCCTTAGTAGGGGACCACGAGAGGCAACAACATATTAATGTTTCATTCTCTCTCTTTCTCCTTCCTTTCCTCTATCTCTCAAAATAAATAAATAAAATTTTTAAAATGTATGAAAATCATTTGACTAGGGAAGAAGAATAGAAGCCACATGAGGGCAGAAAAAAGAAATTCTAAATTGATTTCTCCTATTTTATGACTATCAGTATATTGGACAGAAATATTTAAATATAATAAGGAACTAATACTTCAACTTAGATCCTTTAAATTTTTTGGTTTTGATAGGAATATTTAAATAAAATTCATTGACAGAAAATCTGAGACAAATTTGTTTGAATTGGCATTCTAATTCCTTATTGTGCCATAGAGACAACTTGTCGTTTTTGAGAAGAGGCCATTGTTCTTGCTTCATTTTATCTCACATTTTCTTGTTTTCAAGCTTTGTACAAGAAATTGACCAACTTGACCACTGAAGAACCTTCCTTGTTCTGAATTGTGATTCTTTGCATACCCATGATTCACAAACAGTATAATTGAATTTGGAAATTATAGGTAGATTACTCTAAACTTAGCTTTAATTTCAAATATTTTATCTTACTATCTCATGATTTTTTAAAGTAAAAGGTATAGTTAATTGTAGAGATAGATACTATAAATAGCCAGCAAATAGTAAAGAGGCTTTTATTGCTTTTTGTCAAATTACAATGTATCTTTCTGATGTTTGTATGTGTAATTTACATGTATGTGTGTTTTTCTTCTTTAAAATTTTTTTTAATCTCACCAATCTGTTTATTTTAAGGAACTGTAAGTGGCAGCAGAGCAGATACCATTTCTACAAACCCTTTAAAACTCCAGTCTCCAGATGAAGAAGTTTTATGTGCTAAAAAATGATTTGAGCTTTGTAAAATCAGTTTTGACACACGATGAATTCTCAAGGAATATTTATTGATTGAGTACAATTTGGAACCTTATTGATTCCTTGTATACTATTTGGAGCAACTACAGCTGTAGAAGTGTCATAATAGACATTTCTATTTTCAAGCACTCAATTCCCTGTCTCTTTTCCATTCCATCAACACTGGCCCACCCTCTCCAGTCCCCCATCTTAATTCTATTTTTCTCTCTTGATAAAAGATACACACTTAGGAAGAAGAAAAAAAAAAAAAACAATGACCAAATGTGATCTGAGTCCTTTTCTACCGCCACTGTAGCTTGGTATTTTGTTAAATGTTACTACTTTTCACTTTCAAAAAGGTTTAGTCAACAGTATTCAATCTACTCTCCAGCAGATAAACTTTGCCCACCCCCTAAACCTTTAGGTCATTCCAATCACGTTATTTCTCCCATAGTGTCAGAAGTAATGGAGCAGGCAGAAAGTGAAAGTAGGAGTCATGCAGCTGTGCTAGCCTGTCCTTTGTTCGGTTGTCTCTAACTACCTTAAACTATTTCTTTCTCCTTTTATAAAAATAAGACAAAATGGTTCCATGTAAATAGTCCTAAAGCCACCCCAGAATTTTGTTACCTATTATTATGGCCTTTCTCTCATCAATAATCATTCAGCAATTTGTACCTAAAGAAACCTTATGGCTTACAACGCCCAAATAAGATAGGGCGAAAGTAGCTTGGGAGGTAGGAATGGTAATGATGATGTGCTAAGATGTTACGGGCTATTCAAATCCAAGAGGCTTAAAATACTTTGAAATATTTGTATAGTGAAGTGTTGAGCACAATTTTAGAGTGATCTTTAAATTTCAATTTAATAAGTATCTACTCATGTATTACTGATCTCAGCTTTATATCTATTATGAATGTAAAAAAAAGCAAGTAAGATGTTTTATGCATGTTTGGCAGAATGTAAGCAATAGTCATCCAAAAAATAAATAAATAAAAGAGGAATAATAAGAAAAGAAGTGATAGAAGAAGTGGAGGAGAAAACACCAACATGAAAACATGTATTTGTGTTTATCAGTTGCTTATAAGTCACATACTGTTGTTCATCCATGTGAAGTCACAACAGGGAGCAGGTCCCCATGACAGCAGACATAGCATATGCAAAAGAATGGGTTACTTCTTTATCTTTGTGTTCTTTCAGTACCTGTTTGTGTTATTCCCTTCCCACATACTTCCTATTGCTATTGCATTCTCTCATAGTCAGAATTCTACTCATTGCTATGCCTAGAGTAGTTTTATGAACTAAGTGAGCCTTTAATTAGTATCAATTAGTGATTGTGGTGTGCTGCATGTTACGGACTGTTGTGCCTTTTTTTTTTTTTGGTTTACAGCCCATCAGCCTGATCCGAATCACAGAGACCCTATAGAACAGCACATTTGCAATGACAGCAGCTCTCTGAAGAACTGCTTTTGGTTTCTTGATGTTAAATACTTAATGAGAATCCCATTTAGTAGTGAAAAACACTAGAAAAGCATTTGGTAAGAGAAGGTGGGAGGAATTAAGAAGCAGGTGGGTGGTTAGCAGGTGGGTGATATCCTTCAAGGCCCCCTTCTTCTAGTGGGATTTGGGATTATTTTTTGGTTTAATATCATGTAGTCTGCCATCATTCACCATTCCCAATGTTCTTTGCAGACTCTTCTTAATTCATTCTTTTTCTGTCTGTTCATTATGGATATCTACCCTCAGGAAGTGAAAGAAGCCAGAAAATTCCTTCTGAAACTCTAAAGCTTTATCCATCAGGGGCTGAGAAAGTGGCTATGTACCCCAGAGGTATGCAAAATGGTCTAGTAGTGGACCTTCTACTTTCAGGTTATTTTAAGTCTCTTTAATCTTTACATTAACCTTTTGCATTTGTTTTATTTTACATGTACTGATTTAGTAGAGAAGTGTATATATTTGATTTCTCATCAAGCAACCAATCAATAGACAAAAAGGTTTTGAGACTTCCAGGCAAGACAACACAATGTGATGGAAAGGGAATAGATAATAACAGTGGTGAGATTCAGGAAATAATGAGGTAAGTTTGTTAGGTCCAAAATAAACCATCCTTGTTCTCTTGAAACCCAGGAGTAACTTACATTGTATTAATACTCATGAAAAGGGGAAAAAGAAGGCAGCTGACAAGGACAATCTTTCTTGTTTTGATTCTGGCTAGCTTTGCACTGGCTTTTCTTTTTTAAAATTATTTCTTTAAAATTAAAATTACAGTTTACATTCAGTATTATTTGGTCTTGGTTTCAGGTGTACAGCATGATGGTTAGATTATTATATACTTGGCAAAGTGTCTCCCCTGGTATTTCCAGTACCCAACTGGCACCATGCATAATTATTACAATATTATTGACTTTATTATTGACTATACCATACTTTACATCCTCATGACTATTTTGTAACCACCAGTCTGTACTTGACCTTTTCCACCCAGTTTCTCACCCCTTGCCCCTCTGGCAACCATTACTCTGTTTTCTGTATCCATCAGTCTGTTTCTGTTTTGTTCTTTTCTGTTTTGTTTGTTCATTTCTTTTCTGCTTTCTTCACTGAGATTGGAATGGTAGGGAGTACTTATCCTTAACAAGATAAAAAACAATCTTCTGCAATTAGGTTCAGCTAAGGTGGGTGATTATATCTATAAATGTAATTTTTCGTAGACCCTCAGAACTCTTTGACAATGTAGAAAGTGCTTTACTTAAGAATTTTCAATCTAAAAATATTCACAAATATGAACCAAGCTATGCTTCATATGTGGAGATTTCAACGTTGACAGCATTAATGGCCCCTGTAAAAGCAGGACATTTTTTTTCACTCTGTTATCCATAACGTTTGTGCATAGCTTTGAGATGTTTTACTAGAATTATTTGCTCCATCATATTCAACTAAATGAATGTAAGAGCAATGGGATTGTGGAAAGTACTCATAAGATGAGATAACTGGAAGTTTTCAAAATAAAGCAGAGCTAGTCAAACAATTGAAAGTGGGCAGCAAGTGGCAATGGTTGCATGTGAACAAGTACGAACAGTGAATCACTTAAAACAACGTACTTATATGAGTCATAATAATTACAGAGAAAAAGAATTTGTGGTGGGAAAACTTCTGAGGAGGGGCCTAGGCAGCAGGTTTTCAACCAGTCTAAGCAATGCAAATTTTAACTATGTATACCAATGCACTTGTATGTATGTATGTATGTATGTATTTATTTATTTATTTATTTATTATACGTACTGCCCATATACAACTATTATTAGCTAGTATCTCTGGAAATTTTATGCTTAGGCAAGATTATTTATTAATAAGAGTGAATGTAAATTCTGGAGAGGAAAAATGTCAGATTTGATAATATTATTATTTTTTTCTTTGTACTGTGCTCAATGAATAGCTTATACTAAGAGTAAGCGATGCAGTATCTTTGCCATTTTTTTATTGTTTACATGTGCTCACATAATGAATGTTATATAATGAAAATACATAATATTTTCTTTCACATACACTCATAATATCTAAGGAAACTGAATGCCTTGTAGTTCATAAAATTAGTTCATCAAATTCTAAGACTGTTATCATACAGATTATATAATCTGGATACAATGGAATTAATAAACAATGAAAGAAAAGGGAAATTCCCATAAGTTTTGGGAGTAAGAAATATGCTCCTTACTTTTCTTTCACCTAGGTATGCTAGCATCTAGGTAGGCTAGGTATGCTACCTAGGTGAAAGAAAAAAAGAAGAAAAATTAGAAACTGAGAACTAAAAAGCAATAAAAATACTATAAAAATAACTGCTCATATTAGAAAAAAAGGAAAAAGGCTAAATATAAATAAGTAACCAGCCAACTTAGAAAGTTAGCAAAATAAACATAATAATAGAGTGAAATTAGAGAAAGTAAAAGGAAATAAATAACAGGAATAAGAGCATAAGTTTCATAAACTGAAAAGAAAGATGCACTGCAGAAGACATATAAGAGCTAACTCAGGAAGAACCAGTCAAGGAAAAGAAAGGAAGACATACAACGTTAGAAATGAAAAAAAATTAATAGGGAAAAAATTACAGTTTCTGCAGAGATTTAAACAATGATAATAGGCCATTATGAAAATTGTATACTAATTAGCACTGGCTGGTGTGGCTCAGTGGACTGAGTGCCGGCCTGTGAACCGAAGGGTTGCTGTTCTAATTCCCAGTCAGGGTGCATGTCTGGGTTGCAAGCCAGGTCCCCAGTAGGGGGTGTGCGAGAGGCAACCATACAGTGATGTTTCTTTCCCTCTTTCTCCCTCATTTTCCCCTCTCTAAAAATAAATATATAAAGTTTTAAAAAGAGAAAATTTATACTAATTAACTAGAAAGTTTATGTGAAATGGGAAAATATTATTCTTATGCCTCAAAAGAGAAGGGGATGACCTGAGCAATACAACAACAGAGAAATGCAATCAGTAATTAAAACCTTTCCGCAAAGAAAACATGGGCCCTGATCACTGTTCTGGTGAGTTCTACTAAGATTATAAGAAACGCATAAGTTCAATCTTATGCAAATTATTCCACAGTAAGACAAACAAGAAATAGTCATGAACTCCTTTTATGAACTAACATATATTCACTCCAAAAAAGCAAAATTGTAGGCCAACCTCACTCAGAAACATGGAGGTAAAAATTCTGAATAAAACATGAATAAATCCAGCAATAAAATGATAATATATTACAATCAAGTTGGCTTTATCCCAAAAACTTAGGATTGGTTTGACATTATGCCAACTAATGTAATTCATTACATTAACAAATTAAAGAGAAAAATCCTATATTATCTCAGTAAATGCATAAAAATATAAAATGTGTAATAAAAATTCTTAGCAAATTGGGAATAGAAGGGAAGTTCTTTAACCTAAGAAAGAGCACCTACCAAAGACCTCAGAGACCGTGACACATAATGTCCAACCTCAGGTCTTCTCTCGAAGACCAGGAATGCGGCCAGGGGGCATGAGTATCAGTGACTCTTTTAAAATTATTCCAAAGGTTCTAATCTGGGTAATACGGTAAATAACACATAAAAAGAAAGAAGGAGTGAAACAAAATTCTTTACTTGCAAGTGATATGCTTGTCCAGTAGAAACCCTAGAGGAATCTACAATACATCAATAAAGTTAGATTAGTCGTAAATTTTGATAGCTACAAAAATCAATATATAAAAGCTATATGTACACCAGTGGTAGAGTTAAAATGTAACTTAAATATTATTAACAATAGCATCAGAAAATATGAATAAGCTAAGAATAGCATGTGGTGATTGAGACATTCTTAAAGAGAAGATTATTTGACTAAAAGACATGCAGAAATAGACTGAGCATATATGTAGGAAGACTCAAAGTTTTAAAGATATTATTTCTCCCTGAATTGACTTGTAGATTCTGATTTGTGGAAATTGTTACTTAAAAAAACCAATTTTCTTTCCTGTGGCACTGATCAAACTGATTTTTAAATTATGTGAAAGAGCAAATTTCATGAATAACCAAGGTGCTTCTGCAGAAAAGGGAATGGTGAGGAGGAAATTTGCCATAGCAGAGTTCAAGATTTTTTTAAAATTAAGGGAATGTGGTATTGGCACAGTTAGACAAATGGATCAACAGTACAGAATGGAGCCTGGCTGGTGTAGCTCAGTGGATTGAGCGCAGCCTGTAAACCAAAGGATCAGGGTTTGATTCCCAGTCAGGGCACATGCCTGGGTTGCAGACCTGTTCCCAGCAGGGGACACCAAGAGGCAACCATACATTGATATTTTTCTCCCTCTCTCCTTCTCTTCCCCTCTAAAGATAAATAAATAAAATCTTAAAAATAAAACAGTACCGAATGGAGAGCCCAGAGAAAAAAACACATATATAGAAACTTGATTTGTGATAAAACCTGTAATAAAAGCCAGTGAAAAAATGATGGGCTTTTCAATACGTGATGTCCTGGACATTCAAACAGAGAAAAATAAAATTGTATCACACTTTATACATACATCAAAATAAATTATAAATATACTTAAATGTGAAAAAACTTTTAGAATATAGGGGAATATATATCCTTCAGGATAACAAAATATTTTTATAAAAGTAGAAAACAAACACTAACCATAATAGAGATTCAACTATATGAAAATGAAGATACTCTGTTCATCAAAAACAGTGTAAATAAGGTGAAAAGATAAATCACGAAGTGAGACAGGATATAAGTAAACATATGACTGACAAAACATTAATAGTACAAAGTGCATAAGAACTCCTACAAATTAATAAGGAGGCAAAAATATAATACAAAAATAAAAGAGTTGAAAAGGCACCTCACCGGAGTGGAAATAGAAATGCCCTATAAATATTTGAAAAGATACTCAAATTCCTTAGTAATTAGAAAACTGAAATTAAAATCACAAGACTCCATATGCCACTTACCAGATTTGCACAACACGAAACATTTGATAATATCAAGGGTTATCAAGGAACTGAACAAAGCCTTAGGAACTCTTATTCCCTGTTGATGGGTACACACATGGTAGAACCATTTTGGAAAGCAGCTTGCCTTATGTAATAAAATTAAACACGTGCACACTTCAGAGAACTCTCCCTCTGTTATCTACATGACTTCTGCCTCGTCTCCTTCAAGTTTTTGCTCTTGCCAACTGATTACCACTTTGTTCTTCCTGACTGCCCTGTTTAAAACTGGACACTCCCCAGACACTTCCTAGCTCCTCCCCTTGCTTAATTTTCTGCACAATACTATCACTTTCCAAAATATATTTACATATTTATTTTATTGTGTTTCCTTCTACTAGTATATAAGCACATGAAAGCACATGAAGGTAGAGACTTTTGCCTATTGTTTTTTTTTTCCATGGATGTATGCTTGGAGTCTGAATGAGTGCCTGACATGGAGAAAAACTTGTTAAATTGAAATCCTATAATCCAGCAATCCCGCTGCAGGCGTGCACTTTAGACATACTGTTGAAACTGGGGACATGTACGAGAATGTTTATAGCAGTATAGTTTGTAATGGAAAAAACACAATACAATACGAGGACAATAAAATTTTAAATAAAAAATTTAAAACTCTTAACTGTACATCAACAGAAGATATTGCATAATACATTGTAAAATATTCACACTATATAGCAATTAAAAAATGATCTGTAACATGAATTTCAGAATATAATATTAAGCCAAAAATACATATAGTGTGACTTTACTTATTTAAAGTAAAAACTTTCAAATTAAAATAACATTATTTAGGACTGCAAAATACTGTGTAAAAACTTTTAAAATTTGTTCATTTTTTAAAAAATATTTTTTGATTATGCTATTACAGCTGTCCCAACTTTCCCCACTTGCTCCCCTCCACCTGGTACCCCCAGTCCCTCCAGCAAGCCTCCCCTTAGTTCATGTTCATGGGCCATGCATGTAAGTTCTTTGGCTACTCCATTTCCTATATTCTTAACTTCCCCCTGTCTATTTTGTACCTACCAGCTTGTGCTTCTTAATCCCTACACCTTAAGGGTAAAGCAGATAGTTATCTTCAAAGGAGTTCCCATAAAACTGTCAGCTGATTTCTCAAAAGAAATTTTGCAGGCTAGAAGGGACTGGCAAAAAGGATTCCAAGTGATGAAAACCAAGGACCTAGGTTACTCTATTCAGCTAAACTATCATTTACAATTGAAGGACAGATAAAGTGATTCCAATACAAGATAAAACTAAAGTAGTCCATCATCACCAAGTCCTTATTATATGAAATGCTAAAGGAAATTATATAAGAAAAAGAAGACTAGGGGAAAATGTAAAGACGAGCCAGCAGTTTACAAATACACTTCAGGGGGATCCGCACCTGAACAGGGAGGGGAGGAAAGTGTGCTCAGACTGTGTTGCGGGTGTGCATGCGCTCCTTCTCCTGATACTCTTTTACTTTACACTTTACACGAGTGTAATTAGGGCAACAAGTGCTTCGGAGCCTGTAAGCTTCTGGGGCTTGGTTAAGCTGGAGTTTTTTTTTTAAATGAATTTCACCCACAGGTCTTGTTACCTGTTTGGAACTGGAGTTGTTGTTTCTGTACTATACAAATATTCCTTGTTGAATCAAGCACCCTTTGAGATAGGGAGTTGCCATAGGTTACTTCTTTGGGATGCCTGTAATCTCTAGATTTCTAGACTTCCCAGGACCCGTGCACTTTGGGATCAAAAAACCTGAAAAACTCAAGTTCTAGCTTTAACACTAACCAGTTAGTGCTGTGTTGGTAGGAGGCACTTTACATAAAGAAGATCCGTGATATCTTAACAGTGATCCTACAATGAGACAGTACAGTTATGCCCACTTGACAGATGAGAAAACTGAGACACTTGCCCAGTATTTATAGCTGTTAAGTTGTAGAAGTGAAACTCCTGCCAAGGTTTGTCTGACTCCAGACTCGCGGTTTCCCCATCACGCTGTCCTCTTAGCTTCTCCCTTCCGGCCCCCACCCGCACCCCAAGTCTTTGCTATTTCAGTTAATAAATTCCCTCTGTACCTCTCAGTAACTTCCCACATATAAAATGTTTCATGAATTTGGTCTAGAGTAAGGAATTGGGTAGAGAGGAAATCCATTGTTCCCGCAGGAGATGGGCTGCAGCACACCCCCATCTGTTGTTTACTGAGGCGGAGGGTGCTGAACGGTTCCCAGCAAGCAGTGTCTGCCCGCCGCATTTGCCTCTTTGGAAGATGTTCCTTGTCCTGCCCCTTACCACCCACTCGCTGCGGTCTGGTTTCTCTTTTGCTGGCCCTTTTCCCATAGCAGTTAATGTTTGCCCTGCAAGTGCCAGAGCATTCATCCTTTCTTCCTTGAATGGTGTGCCCATTTGCATATCATGCAAAAAGCCCAGCTGCTGGAGTCCCCAGTAAAGTAAATAACGGTCACAGTGTTTATGCCAATTCCTCCCGGGGGCCTTCTGGAACCTGCTGCACAGCTCCAGGGAGAACGCAGCTTAGTCGGAATCTCTACTCACATCTTCTGACATCACCAGTGAACACTTCAGCTAAAATGCACAAGTAACCCTCTTCAGGTAAATATGTGCTTTTAGGGTCTGATGGCTGAGGGAGGTTTGTAGGTGGAGAGAAATGCACCTATTATTTTTATCTTGTCTAATACCATTTGTTAGTCTTTAGACTTTGAGTATGTTTTCTAAGTACATATTGGCCTTTTAAAAACAATGAAAAAGTCACAAATTTAACATATTTATACATGTATTATTTTCAAATATAATCAGTTACACTCTATAAATCCATATGAATTTTCTAACATCTTAGGAGAGAAATGGCAATGAATAAAGAACTGATCAGTAAACTTACTCTGAAACAGACTATCAGAATGATAACACTATGGCTTTATTTTTTCTTCATTTTTAAAATTCTTATTCTTTAAATTATTTTTAAAATGCTTTTTCCTTATTTCTTATGAGTAAAACATACACACCAAACCCAGAGTTGGAGTTACTTTTCCTGGACCAGCTGAGGCTGCAGATTAGCCCCAGGGGACACCCCACCTTTTACAGTTGCACTTTGTCCATTATAATGGAAATGCTGACTGTGAGTTATTCAAACAGATTTTGTTTTTTGTGACCCTCTCATCAGTACTCTCTAAATGATGCTTGTTTTGGAACTCTTATTTTCGTAATATTTTGCAATTTTTTTCAGGCACCAATTAAGGTCTACAGTTTCTTAACTTTCACATACACATGAATGCATGAATATTCCTCTACTATTTCAGGTCATGTGTGCTTTAAAAAAATAATTCATTTAACAAGCTTCTAAAAATCTGATCACTATTGATTTAGGGTTAGAATAGGTGAAGCTGACTGATTAAAAAAAAAGTAGTCAATGGTCAGATCACAGAGGCTGCTAAGTCCCTGGAAAGCCTAATGAAAATATTTAAATATTTTACACTTTAACATTCTGGTTTTCATGAGTCATGAACTAATATGATTTTACCAACAACTGTTTTTAATTCTAAGACTTGAAATGTAGGAATTGCAGGTGGCGAGAAGTAAATTTAAATCATAACCTGTATGACATTTATTCCAGCCAATTCAATTCATTATTTAATGCTTATGGTGTCTCTGGTACTAGGCCCTGTCGAGCAGGTAGGTGAGTCAGATTGCAGATCGGCCACCTACACACGTGCAGACTAGTTAACACCTCTGAAGAACACACTGACAGGTACACAGGCCAGCCAACAAACGCACGTGCACAGAAAAATTACCTTTTTTTAAAAGAAAACTTAGCTTCTGACCTCAGTCTAGTGTTGGCATGTCCTCCTCAGTCATCTTTTTCATGAAAACCCATTCTTGTGATATTCTGATCAAGCATTGACTCTAATGGCTTTCCACATCACCCGTATGCCAACAGCTCCCCAGCATATCTCTTCAGTCTGGACCACTCCCCTGAATTCCAGACCTGTGTGTTCAAATGAGTGAAATCTCCACTTGAATGATTAACAGCCATCTCACATCAAGCGAGTGCATAACGGGGCTACGGCTCATCACTCTCCAACCACCTCCTGTCGTAGTCTTCATCTCAGCTAGTGGCAACCCATTCTGGTAGTTCAAGTTAAAACCTCAGTGTCACCCTTGACTCCTCTCTTTTTTCTCTCACCCCATATCTGATCTGTGAGCAATTCCTCTTTGCTCCATCTTCGAAGCAGATCCACCATTCATCTACTTCTCACCTGCACTGCAGCTACTCAAAAGTGGATCTTCCGTTCAACTGCTTGCATGAAGCCCAGTGTCTCATTTACCCTTATTTTGTTTTACTAATGCTTCTGGGTGACAGTTTTCAAAGTGCAATTTTTGCAAAACTTTTTATAGCAGAGTGTTTAGAAGATTTCTTGAAATTTGGCTTATCTTACTAGAAGCAATAAAGAAAGGAGAACACATCTTCACTCGTTTATGAACTACAGGCACTTTGAGAAGGCAAATTAATATCCTTTACTTGACCAGGAAACCTCACCATGAGAATGGTTTGGTCCCCAGTTTCATTAAATATTGCCCTTCTTACTATACAAGAGAGTAGTTAATTTATTTATAAGATCTCCACTTAGAAGTAAAACATCTTACCATAATAGAGCCATTAAGAAGTAAGCCGCATTTCTGATACTTGAATCAGAGAGGAGAGTGGAGGTAACCCTGCAAGTTTGTGGCCATGTATTTTATTGTCTTAACTGGAACATCTCTGTGAGTGAAAGAAGGCAATATAATTAGCAACATACTCAGAACAACAGGTATAGACTGGGAGTGAACAAACAAACTGGCACATAAGGTCACCTCCAGATCTGAGGAGACAGATTTTGCACAGAGAATTCCTGGAGAGTTTCTAGAGTCTGGTTTCAGGGTACATAACTAACATCATCTCTGACCCATCCAACCACAAGAGAAATGTCTGGATCACTAAAGGATCCTCCCATGCAGCCAGGGCTAGGGTATTAAGGAGAGTTGGGTCATCGCAACCACCTATTTATTGTTCAGTGCACTCAGTTTTCTAGCTTTATATCATGGCTGCGTTTGGTCCACGAAGCTGAGAGAGTTCAGAGAAGTAGATTAAACTGTTTTCCTCTGTTCAGAAGTCACGTGAATGCCTTAAGACATACTTACTAAATCTGTGTTTCTTAAACTTGTGTGAGCATAAAAATCACATCACAGAGACAACTGTTAAAAATACCAGTTCTTGTCCTGGCTGGGGGGAAAAGTTGGTTGGAGCATTATCCCATACATTAAAAGGTTGTGGGTTCAATCCCCAGTCAGGGTATATACTCAGGTTTCAGGTTCAATATCCAGCTGGGGATTGTTAGGAGGCGAGCAATCAATGTTTCTTACATAGATGTCTCTCTCTCTCTCTCCCCTTCCCCCCTACCCTCTCTAAAAAAAATCAATAAAAATGTACCCTTGGGTGAGGATTAAAAAAAACAATTCTTGGGATCTGTATCAGTGTTAGTGAATTGGTTCTCTGTGGAGAATTCTGGAAGATCTACATTTGAAACAAGGACTTCAATTTATTATATTCAATAGGAAAGTTTGAGAAATGCTATTTTATATATATTTTAAGAATATTAATAGTGCTGAGAGTATATTATCAAATATGCAGGTATATATTTTCATATGTGCATGCAGATAGGCCAAAAGGAAATAAAAAGGTGAATGTGAAGAAAGGATGAGAGGAATTTTTCATTCATTCAAGTAAGCAAGAGATATATAGAGATTATCTACCACATACTAAGCTCTCTATGGAAAGTAAAAATGAATCTGGCCTGAAATTTTTACCAAGGAGTTAACAATATGGGGGTAGGAGGAAATAAGATTTGTATATAAATAATTAAAATGCATGGAAAAAATAATGAACTTCATATGAGGGAAAATTCAAAAGAGGGAGAAATTCACCCACATCTTGGAACAGGTGTAATGGGAATTAGAGTTTTTCTGAAGGAGAGCCCATCTCTCCTGCAAGAGGGTCCATCAAGAATAGGTGGAGCTTGAGGAGTCTGGTCATTTAGAGACATGAAAGAACCAGTATGTCAGGCTGAAGTCATGAGGAAAGGCCCAGGTTGGGGAAAGGTAGAGGACACATCAATGGCTCTACTCATGAGAGTGAAGGACTGCTGCCTTCTGTGGCAGAGCTGAGCCTCAAGTAATCTGAGCACAATCCCAAAGAAGCAGAGGCTGAAGTGTTCATTCCTCCCTGCAAAGTTCAATGTCGCTCTGCTCATGGTCTCAAAAAGATACCCAGCTAATTTCAGAAAGCAGTTCTTACGGTCGCAGTGTAGCTGCTTATCTGATCTCTCAGACCCATTGCCTTTTTAGTCTTTGGAAGCGAAGGCTAAATATTTTATATGACCGACTGACTGAATGTGACAAAGCTGCGTTGCATAGGGTTATTTTATTGTTCATATATAATTGGTAACATTAAGATTTAAAAAGAATATATTGTTGATATAGGCAATTGGCTGGGACACAAAAATGCTTTTTACACAGAATCCTTCTTTGGTGCATTTACCTTAAAAGTAACCTATCAGAGGAAGATTCTTTTATTTTCCTCATATCCTCAAAGGAAGAGCAAGATGATTTAAGTCTAATGTGCACATGTGTTTGTGCTGTTGGTGATGGTGGTGCTGTGGTGAGTGCTGCTGCCTCAGTTACTTCACCTATAATGGGTCAAGGCATATGGGAGGGTTGCTGAGGTATGAGTAGGCAATGAGTAAGCCTGGTTCTAAACGAGAAGGATGGAGGCCACTGAGGCCTCTGGGGTCTGAGTGGAAAAAAGAATAAATAAAGAGGCTCTCAGTTGTTTGGTCATCTGGCAAAAAGGGAATGAACATCGCTGGACAGCACCCTGGCCCCAGAACTAAAAGCCGGCAACCAAATCTGACCTCAATAACTATGTACCCACTGAACCTCTGTTTTACTGCTTGAGTGCCATTTTGTCCTTGGTAAAGTGGCGATCATATTTTACTTCAAAGAATTAATAAGAGGATAAGATAATTAGCCTAAAAAAGTGCTCTATGATGTAAACTGGCAATAATAATTCTTATTACCAATGGAGTACCTAATATATGTTGGGAATTGTGCCAAGTGCTGTAAATTATCTTAAACCTTGAAAATATGTTTTTAAGATAGGTATTATTAACTCTTATATAGACAAGGGAAAAGGTTCAGAGAGGTTAAGTGCCTTGTCCAAGGTCACAAAGCCTGAAAAATGTCTGAACAAGGATTTATACCCAGGCCTGTTTTGACCTCCAAGCCTTTGCTTCTTGGCATTTGAACTGTTTTTGATTTATCTTCTTGCTTTCATTAATCACTTAAAGGCTTTCTTTGGAAATAAAACAATAATAGTAATAATAATAAAATATTTATTGACTGCTTACTATGTGATGTACCAGGCACTTGACATGTAATAATTCATTTAACCCTTATAACCCTATGAGATAGGTTATATTATTATATTTGTTTTGTAGATGAGGAAATTGAGGCCTGGCATTTAATTACCTTGTCCAAGTTAGTAAGTAGTGGAGCTAAAATTCAAACTCAGGCAGTCACTTGATTAACTTATTTAGAACGTACATCACTGAAAAGCAAGCAGGGTTTTCCTGACTTTTCACTGATATGATGCATGATGTAAAGTATTCCTAGCAGATATAATTTACACAGAGATTAATGTACAACATGTATTTATGCTCCAAAGCCTTGCCAAAAATGTTTCTATTTTGGGGCCTATGTTATCTATCAATAAATGAAGTTCAGCAATAAGCCACATCTATGAACATTTGTATACATTTAACTGTAAAAACTTACTTTCCTGAAGATCAGTATAAATCTATAGTTATAGAAATGGTAAATTGAGAAAATTTACCATTTGTTTTGCCATTTATTTCCCAAAACAATTTAAGATTTGGTGGCTTGTTGAAAGAAACATTTTTAGCAAGATGAATTTTAAAGTTCGATATTATGAGTATCAAGTTAAGCTCTCAGCATGCGCAGTGATACTGAGAAAGATGGGTTACAAGCACTCCCTACCCCAACCTCTGTACAGGTTGGTGAGGATGAGCAGGGATACCGGAGGCCAGGAATCACGTTTTAGTCATTCTTTCCCAGTTATGTCAGATTTCTAGCATGCTATTAGAGACACATGTGTCATCCTCACCATCAACCAACATATCATTGCTGTTTCAAACTGTTACTAGAGCTGTTGACACAGAATATTGTGTCTGTCGACAGCTCCAATTAGCTGGCGTGTCTGACTGGTGACAGCATGGTCTACTTTTGTTTGTGAGGATGGTGGGAGCTGTGTCCCCATCTCCCAACCTCCCGTGGCAGACAGATGGATGGAGCTATATAATCATCAACGGAAGCGTGTGATATTCTGTCTTCAGAAACCACCATGCGGAGCAGAACCAACGGCCTTTTGTCTGCTTTTAGAAAGGACTACGAGATCCCTCCCATCTGTCAAGTTATGAGGGTGAATATGTTTAAATGCATCATATGTACACATATGAAGAACCCAGGGGCTTGGGTGTGAGGAGGAAATAACATTTTTAAAAAATCATTGTGTCCTGTCAGCATTAAAGATGTTTTTGCCTCGGTACTAAGTTTATAAAAATATCTTTTATTGAAAAAACTAAAAATAAACCAATCATTATTTTATTATTATTTACCTTATCCCAGCAAGAATTGTTAAATTACATTTTATAACATCTGACAGTCTGTACTGTGAATGGCCTTTCTTTTGACATGTGATAGCATCATTGACTTGGAATTCCCTATGATATGTCATCTTCCACTAGTTCCCAGCCTCTCATCATAGAGGCACCCACAACAGGTGATGTTCACAGGCACCAAAACCCACCTTACTAATCATTTCCAGTTCATACAATCAGAGAATGTACAGAGTATATGGCTTGTAACTCCATTTTTTCCCAATTGAATGAGGAAGAATACATAGCAGGTAATTGGGAATGATGGAATTATAGGACTAGTCTGGAATTTATTCTATACATAAAAGTAAACTATTCTAAACTTTACAAATTTTATTTTAAACTATAATTCCTAACTAACCACTATGTGGCTGGAAACCACTGACCTGTTTGATCATCTCCTTTCTTCAGTCACTACAACCCATCCCTCAGGTTTCAGCTCTAATGCCACTTGCCTAAGAAGACCTGCCCAGGACCTCTGATATATGCACTCACAACACTATTCTTTGCCTTTCTCAAACTTACTGCAGTTTGGAATATCCCTTGTGTAATTATTTTACTAACACTTGCCTCCCCCGGAGGGCACAGAATGGGGTGGTGCTGTTCACCATTGAATCTCTGGTGCCCGGCACAGTGGCCGGCACAGTGCCCACCCAGCTGGGGCCCAGTATGGACATGTTGGATACATGTTGTTCAGATGAGCTCATATTAGAGTTTTTAAGATAATAGAAACACTGTTCTCCTGAATTTCTAAGACCACAACTTACTATTTAAAAAAAACTGCTTCTTTATATCTAATTTATACCTGCCAACCAGAACTAGATTTAGGTTGTTGGTGGCCTGAAGGCCAGGGGGTATGTTCCAGACAGAAGGAAAAATATGTGTGATGTTTCTAAGAGCCCAGTTCCATGCATGGCAGGATCAAAGGAAAGGTCTGAGAAGACCGAGAGGGAGCCTTGAAGGAAAGAACCCTTTATAGGTACAGGAGGCCAGTCTGAAAGTCCGGGTTGAAAGTGTTGAGGGACATTTCTTTTCACCTCTATTCATGGATAGTAAGCATATTAATATTGGTCCTACTTGTACTGTGTCCAACAAACATGGAGATGAGATTCACTTTCCTGAAAACCTGGTGTAATAGTGATGTCCCACATGAAGTAAACAGGAGGCACGTAGCAGAAATAAACCTTCATTGTGTTATGTGACAGAAATTGTGGAGCTGTTTGTTATGACTGATACAAAAATCTTTACATTGTACCAAATTATTTACATATTTCTAATTTCTTTATAACGGCTTATATGGTAAACAAAAACAATGTTTTCATTTTTACTGCTCCACATTTAGCAGGTTGGCTGACCTTTAGTAAAAACTTAAAACATTTTTCTGAATAAATGTTTTGAATTTAAAATCACTGTGTACTCAATTAATATAGCTCCCTGAGAGAAGAAGTCATGTCTTTTACAATTTGATACCTAACATCAAGCCTGACACAGCTAGCAAATAGTAAGCATTAACCATTTGCTGAATGAATGGTTCACCTCTTAATCATTTCTTTTCATGGCTGAAGCCTGCCAGTTAATTTCATTTTTCTGTATAGGTTCCACTTCCCAACACTTGCATCGCTTTCTCCAAGTTCCCCTTATTCTTTCTGAGCTGTAGGCCTCACAACATATCATGGTGTGAATAACTGCAAGCAAAAGCCCTGAATTTCTCAGTTAAGCCAGGCAGTTTTGCTCTGTTATTTCTACCATTTTTTTCATGTATGTTGGACCTTGGCAGAGACATTTAAGAACTTCTGTTTATTTAACTTTCACTTCCCAAGACATTTTCACATTTTCTCATTTGATCCTCCCCAGAACTCTGAGAAAAGTAGATAAGGTATGTACTTTCCCCATCTGATAGATGGGCGAAGTAAGTAAGGTAAAGAGATGTCACCCAACTACCTAATGAAACACATACCATTGAATCACTGGCAGGAAGTTTTATTGTACTGATATCAGGAAATCAGATAAATACTTACTTCGCTGTTCCTCACCACCAATTTGATCTTCCAGAAGGTAGAGTATACTGCTACCCTGAACTTAATTTTTATTAATAAGGGGATGTTTGTGAAGATGTCGGGGATTGTGGGAGAAAAGGAGTACCTTTTTTAGAGTTAAAAATAGTTGGAGGGAAGACTGAGCACAGTCAAATATGTTCCTTAGGCATTCAAAGTGCATTTTTCCTAAATCAAAGAAATGATCCTCAAGAAATGGCATCATTCTAGGGGTGAACTTTAAAAGGAAATGCAGCTCAAAGGCGATCGGGGAGTCTGGAAAATGTAATTCTGATCATATATTCATGAATAATCACCATGTGAATAAAGGTAGGCACATCTAAAGACGCTTTTGTGACTGCCATGGGGACTCTCTGATGAGCTTATATTTAAAAGCACTAAAAAGAGAGATGGAAGAAGGAAGGCACAA
The DNA here is from genome assembly GCF_021234435.1 of Artibeus jamaicensis. Taxonomy (NCBI): domain Eukaryota; kingdom Metazoa; phylum Chordata; class Mammalia; order Chiroptera; family Phyllostomidae; genus Artibeus; species Artibeus jamaicensis. The sequence goes on along the minus strand of NW_026522046.1, from coordinate 8,053,139 downwards.
AATGCTGGAAGAGACTAGCTGGGCAGTGTCATGGACAAGCCCTGAGAGCAAGAGGACTAGACCCACAGGCTCCTCGGCCATGTTAGTTTCAATGGGCCATTCCCTTCTCTTGAGGAACTTGGAGTAGACAGTGTCCCTCCTGGGTTTAAGATTTAAGATTCATGCATACTAAGTATGCAAAAGAGAGATTCTAAATGGAGTGTATTGAGAACAGCTTAGAATGAGTTGAAGGTAGTAGCAAATGCTAAAGAAGTATAAAGTTGCTTTCAAGCAAGAACAGTAAGAAAGAGCTGTGAAAATGAAACTGGATGGCATGGGAAAACATTGCCTGCAAACTGGGGGGCTTGGGTCTGACTAATGTTAGGCTCCTTGCTCGGCAAATCTTTTGCCTTATTACCAGGAATAACTTCTATTTTCTGGTGGACTGATCTAACAATAAGAATAATCTTCAAATTGAGAAGGCCCAGCAAACAATGTAAAGAGGAAACAGAGCCAAGAAGGATGAAGGGAGAAGGTATCCAGTGCTCTTAATGAGAAAACATCTACACTCAGAAGAACTGCATCCCAGGACACCGAAACACCTTAAAGATAGGATCAAAAACCTAGTCTTGCTGCTCTTAAGAAACCACAAAGAACAAGAGAAGAGTCATAAGACTGAAGGACAAGCACTATCCCAGTTTTCTAAATAGGAGAATAAAGCATTAGTCTGATGAACATAGGGTTGTTTTCTCTCAAAAATAGAGTAAATATTTAAACCAGAGAGTTTGTGAGTACGTTGTGATGAAAGCAGCAGATGCTGAGAGTCAACATGATTCTGTAAGAATAAATTCTTGTTATTTAACACACACACACACACACACACACACACACACACACACACACACACATCCCACTACTGGATTGGTAGATTGATGGATATAGGATGGCCTCATTCTCATTCTCAAACCTGTGAATAAGTCAGGTTACATGGTAAAGTGGTATTAAGGTTATAGATGAAATTAAAGTTGATAATCAATTGAATTTGAATGGGGGGATTACTTCATATTATCTGGGTGGGCCCAATGTAATCACAAGGCTCTGTGAGTGAGGGAGAGGGAGACAGAAGAGTCAATGTCAGAGCAATGCCCTGTGTGAACACTTCTACCAGCACTGCTGCTTTTGAAGACAGAAGGGTGTCATAGTAGGTTCTAAAAGCTGGAAAAGGCAAGAAGACAAGTCTCCTCTGGTGCCTCCAGAAGGATCACAGCACAGCAGACACCGTGAGTTTATCTAGTAAGACTCATTTTGGCCTTTGATCTCCATTAACTGTAAGATAATAAATATGTGTTCTCTTAGTGCACTAAATTTGCAGTCATTTTCTTGCAGCAGCAACAGGAAACTAACACCATAGGTGAGGGGTATATCTCAATTCCACAAGTCCTTTGAGAGATTTTCTTATAAACCTGATAGGAAAATTGATTAGTACTATGGTTTAGATTGATTTCCAGTTGCCTGCACAATCATCCCGTGTCATTCTGAGAAGATGCCCTGTGACCTTGTGGCCCTGAGGCCACAAGACTCTATATTGGGTTCATTTATTTACTCAACAAATATTTATTGAGCATCTTTTATGTTGCAGGCACTGCTGTAAGAACTGTGATATCAACAGGAGGTAAGAAAGCAAGATTCCCAAACTCAAAGTTTACATTCCAATGAAATGTAAACTTCAAAATCCATAGTTTTCAGTTGTGATATGGGCTTTGAAGGAAAATCAGGCAGATTAAGGGAATAATGGAATGCAGAGGTGGTCTTTTTTTTGATAGAATGGTCAGGAAATGTGTCTTTGGGGTGATTTTTGGGCAGACCCCCTGAAAGCCATGAGAAGGTTTTGTGAAAGAAATTTTCTAGAAGAGCAGAACAGACAGTGCAAAGACCCTGATAGGAGGTCTCATGTTCTGAAGACAGAAAGAAGATCAGAGGGACCAATATTAAGTGAGCAAAGGTGAAATAAGCAAAGAAGTAGATATATGATGTTTGAAGAGACTAGGTGATTACCCATGAGGTATGGCTAGTCTACATCTTTAGTTCCCAACCTTAAATGCTGAGATAAGAAAGAAAATAATATGTATTGCTTTGAATCTGGTCTTTTCTTGATCTGCAGCCACTGTTGCTGGGGCTTGATACCTCTTACTCACTCCTGCTCACTCCTCTCTCCCTGACTTGAGAGGTAGAGGATACAGGATAATTTAGTCCTCTGACATATAATTTTAGTTAAGAGTCATTTGGCCATAGGACTTCTTAAGCCTCTTCAGTCTTTAGGACTGTATGGTCATGGAATTATTCCATTCACAGGACCACGTTGCTATTGGGCCTTAGAATCTCACAGATGAGAGTAATAGACACACTTCCCTTCTCAAAAAGTGACCATGGGGATGACTGTGATAGAATATCTTAGAGTAGATTACAAAGATTAGAGCTGTATATACAATGTTAGTTGCTATCATTAATAATTAGGTATATTAATTATTAACTTTTTCTAAATTATGATCATTTTGAATTTTTATGTAATCCTCTCAGTGGACCACTTTCTATTTCATAACACTTAAGAACTCAAATAATATTTGAATAATCAAAGGGAAAAATGGACAACAACAAATGATTTCAGGGGAATCCCCACTGAATATCAGGTATTATTTCATGCTTGAATGTCTGTCCATTGATATTGCCAACCTCAGTCTTCTAAATGATTGGTGTCAATGGAATACCTGGCGAAGTGAGAGGCACTATAGCGTAGTGATTAAGACTGCAGACCTTGGGTTTGATCCAAGCTTCCTCATATATGAAGTGCATTACCTCAGGCAAGTAACAATGATTTGTGCCTCAGATTTCTCATCTGTAAAATAATAATAATAATAATAATACAAAAAAAATAAATGGTTTAATTTATGTAAAACATTTCAAACAGTACCTTGCCCAGGGAAAACATTCAATGTAAGCTATTATTTTTCACTATAACAATATTACCACAAACTTAGTGCTTGAAACCACACATTTATTGTCTCATGGTTTCTATGAGTCAGGGGTATAGGCAAGGCTTTGCCTAGGTCCTATGCTTTGGGACACCACAGGGTGCAATCACAGGGCCTGCTGGGGCTGTAGTCTCATCTAGGCTTGACTACCTTCGAGCTTACATGATTATTCTCAGCATTCAATTTCTGGCAGATTGTTGAACTGAGGATTGTAGCTTCTTTCTGGCTGTTTGCCCAAGGCTATTCTCAGCAACTTGCTACATGGATCTCTCTATATAGAAGCTCACATCATGGCTGCTTGCTTCTTCAAAACCAGCAAGGGAGAGAGAGTTACACACATGCAATCACATATATCCTGTCCCCTCTGCCATATTCTATTATCCAGAAGCAAGTCACAGGTTCTGCCTAGACTCAAGCAGTGGTGGGGGTGGGAAGGATAGGGCAGTGCACAGAACTGCACACATGTCTACATTTTAGGATCACAAGGGTCACAATAGAGTCTGTTTGCCCTATTATCATATTTGCTCAATCCACTAATGAATGTACTTCAGATAAGGGAGAAGCACATCTGCTTCTCTAGGAAGTACTAAAAACTTGATCCAATTATTTTATTGAAACTGTGTTGGAGGGTGCAGCAAGATGGAGGTGTAAAATACTGTATCTCCTTGCACAACCAAAATTAAGGACAACAAAGATTTAGAAACAAAAACACAAGCAGAACACACAGAATATTGAACTATACAGAAGTCCAACAAACCATTCAACCAGGCCAGTAAGAGGGGCGGAGTCAGTGGCCAGTGGAGAGGGGTACAGGTAGGAAAAAGAGGTGGCTACCAAACCCTGGGCATGCAGGGAGGAAACAAGCAGAGCATGCTAGGTGGTTGGCTGACTGCAGTCACACATTCATGTGCAAATAAACTAGGCAACAATAGGCACTGAGACAGACCATGCAACCCAGGGCCCCAGCACCAGGAAATAAAGCTGAAAAGCACCAATTGACAAGGTGCCAGAAGAGAATCCCAGCCTCACAGGAGAGTTTGTTGGACAGACCCACAGGGTCCTATAATGTACACAAGCCCACCCACCTGGAAACCAGCACAAGAAGGGCCCAATTTGCTTGTGGGAGGGACAGAGGGGATTGAAATTTGAGAGAGTGGAGCAAGTGCCATTGTTACCTCTCTGACCCTGCCCCCACATACAGCATCACAACCCAGAGATTGGGTTGCTCCACCCTGGTGAACACCTAAGGCTCTGCTCCTCATTGTGTAACAACAGGTGGGACCTTACCAAAAATTATGTCTCAAACAGAAGAACAAATCAAAGCCCCAGAGCCAATACTTCTAAGTGACCAAGAAATAGCCAACCGATCAGATACACAGTTCAAAGCACTGGTGATCAGGATGCTCACAAAAATTTGTTGATTTTGGTCACAAATTAGATGAAAAAATGAGGGCTATACTAAGTGAAATGAAGAAAAATGAACAGGAAACCAATAGTGATGGAAAGAAAACTGGGATTCAGATCAATGGACTGGACCAGAAGGAAGAAAGAAACAACCAAACAGAAAACAATGAAGAAACAAGAATTCAAAAAAAATGAGGAGAGGCTTAGGAACCTCCAGGACATCTTTAAACATTCCAATATCCTCATCAGAGGGGTACCAGAAGGAGGAAAGGAAGAGCAATAAATTAAAAACTTATTTGAACAAATACTAAAGGAGAACTTCCTCACTCTGGCAAAGGAAATAGACTTCCAGGAAGTCTAGGAAGCTCAGAGAGTCCCAAAGAATTTAGACCCAAGGGGGAACACACCAAGGCACATCATAATTACATAACCCAAGATTAAAATGAAGGGGAGAATCCTAGAAGCAGCAAGAGATAAGGGGACAGTCACCTCCAAAGAGTTCCCATTAGACTGTCAGCTGATTTCTCAAAAGAGAGCTGCGGGCAAGAAGAGGCTGGAAAGAATTATTCCAAGTCATGAAATCTAAAAACCTACATCCAAGATTGCTCTATCCAGCAAAGCTTTCATTTAGAATGGAAGGGCAGATAAAGTGCTACTCAGATAAGGTCAAGTTCAAGGAGTTCGTCATCACCAAGCCCTTATTATATGAAATGTTAAAGGGACTTATCTAAGAAAGAGGAGTTAAAAAATATGAACAGTGAAAGGACAGCAAACTCACAGTTGTTAACAACCACACCTAAAACAAATGCAAACCAAGCAGACAGCTAGATCAGGAGCGCGGCCACAGAAACAGAAATCACATAGAGCGTTAGCAACAGGGAAGTGGAAGGAGGAGAAGGGGGAGAAGGTACAGAGAATAAGTAGCATAGATGGTGGGGAGAAAATAGTGAGAGAGCAAGAGTAGTGTGGGAAATATAGAAGCTAAAGAACTTATGACACATGGACATGAACTAAGGGGAGGGAATGAGGGGGGAGGGAGTGTGTAGGGTGGACGGGAATGAATGGGAGAAATGGGACAACTGTAATGGCATAACCAATAAAATATATTAAAAAAGAAACTGTGTTTATCAAAGACAGTAAATCACACTGCTAAGCTTAGTCCCGTTAGATCATGAGGTCTTCAAGGGCAACAAACCTTCTGTTGATACCTACATTGTTGAAATATTAACCACAAATTTGTCATTACCATTTTTATATATGAAGTAAACTTACAATGAGAAAATTCTAAATACCTCCTCCCACCTAGGAGTTTATAGTTCTGTTGCTACTTTATAAGTGAATCAAATTAAAACAACTTCAACAAGTTATGAGTTTGATATTTATTATATATACAAGCAGGTAGGTAAATGAAGAGAGAAATAAAGACTCTGATTTAGAAGGAATCCACATCTCTCTTTTAAATAAAGAGAACTTCAAGGGTGTAGAGTCCTTGAGGATCTGTTCTTCATTGTTGTATGCTGACTCCTTGTAATTCCTGCTTTTTCTTTCAGATACTTAAAAACCACCTGCTTCATGACCTGCCCCGCCAGCCTCTTCAACATGATCTTACATCACTCTCCCCCTTTCTCATGATGCTCCAGCTACATTGACCTTCTTTCTGTGTCTCACATTCATCAAGATTTTCTGCCTTGAGGTCTTTGTCATGCTGTTTCTTCTGCATGGAAAATGCCTTCCCAAGTTGCTCACATGGCTGACCCCTTCTTAATATTCATACTCCAGCCCAAACATCCTCAGAGAGGCTTTCCTGAGTTCCCTATCTAAAGCTCTTTCTTGTCCATCTTACTACCAATCTATCAGAGGAGTTCTTAAGCTTCAATATGCATCAAATCCTCTGAAGAACTTGTTAAAACACAGATTGCTAAATCAGAGTTTCTGATTCAGTAAGGCTTAAGAATTTGCATTTCTTTTTTTAAAGACTTTATTTATTTATTTTTAAAGAGAGGTGAAGAAAAGGATAAAGAGAGAGATAGAAACATTGATGTGTGAGGGAAACATCAATAGGTTACCTCTCACATGTCCCCAATGGAGGACCTGGCCTGCAACCCAGGCATGTGTCCTTACTGGGAATACAACCAGCAACCTTTCACTTTGTGCACCAATGTCAGCCAACTGAGCCACATAGATCAGGGCAAGAATTTTCATTTCTAACAAGTTCTCAGGGGGCCACATTCTGAGAACTACTGGTCTAACATATCATCATTTTATTTTTTCAATGTACTTATACTTATTTTCTATGTATTTGTTTACTTATTTGTTAGCCTTTAGGTCCTATGAATATCAAGGATTCTATATCAAGGTATTAGAACAGTGTCTGGATGTGTGGTTTAGAGCTTTTATTGGATGAGTGAATAAATAATGAAGAGGTTGAAATATGAAAGTAAATTCTACTAAAATACACACCCGTTTTGGAAGCTAATTTGGAGGATTCGTTTTTACTTGTATTCACAATATTTTCACAAATCGATATTAAAGACTATAGAAAATGTACACTTTAAGCTTTAAGTTACAGTAATTAAAAAGTAAACTTTTATGGTCTACTCACATATAACACTGGATTCCCATAATGCTCATATGAGGACAAGTACAATATTATATAAACAATATGAGGGCAAGTATGACATTAAACTGGTTAATTTGCTAAATAGTATGTAGCAGTAAGCACATTTTAATGAAAATTTTAAGCTCAATATATTTTAAACTAAACAGGGTGGATTTTAAATTTATTTGGAAAATATAGTTTTCTCTCACTTTGCATTTTTCCTCTTCCCTTGTCTCAAAAGAATACCAAAGATTATGTTTTGGGCCTGTCTGTAGATTGATTACATTCCTATCCTTCTATCCCTGGAGTGTTTTTGTCTTTTTCTTTCATTATATTGTAACTGTGACATTTTTGTTAACATACATACATCACCAATTACCTGTGACACCTGCAGATACCACATGCGGAACAGAAATCTTTAAAAATGAGCAGTCTGATTAAATAGAGTTGGTATATGCTAATTATGAAGAATATGCCTTCCAAAAAAGGAGAAGCCAGATAAATTCACAATAAAAAATGTATGTAGACAGAGACTCAAAGTGACTGCAAAACTGGCTTTTGCCAAAGAGTGTGTCATGTAGGTTTTGCACACATATCACCAGGTGAAGTGGAGATCAGGCACTCGCCCCCTTGACTTCAGTGCTGACTATCCAGACACCACACACAATTTCAAGGGCCCAAGTTGTTGTGGTGACTGGATGAACCTGATACCTCTCAATCCTCACCTCTGTCTTATACTGAAGAGACATTGCATCTGGGCAAAATGCAAATATTTATGCTCAGGTCTAATAATTGCAGCATGTAGTCAGGACATACAGCTTTCTTCATCTCTGAGTGAATAGCTTTTGATGGACTAGGTTGTAAAGCAAAGTCACAAAATCACAGATGTCGTAGTTAGAAACAGCCCTAGATATTATCATTATTTTTAAAGCCTCTTCTCTAAGAGATAAGACACATAATAGGTGATTTTCCCCCAAGGTCACACTGGAAGTTAATGGCAGAAGTAGGACCATGTTCATACACACTTTGTGCTCTTATTTTTCAGCACACTTTTCTCCCCTTGTCCCATCAATTGCAGAGTGACTCAGAGTAACCTCATTTGACATAAATTAGCACACACTTTAAACAATGTGAGTAATTAATAATTGTATACATATATGTAACATTTCCATAATTTTATATTTTCATGTAAGTTGTATTAAGGATTACTATGAACTAAATCGTGTCACTCAGCCCCAAATTTATACATTGAAACATTACCCTCCATGGGACTAAATCTGGAGATAGAGTCTATAAGGAGTTTGTTAGGGTTAAATGAGGTCATCAGAGCAGGGCCTTAATCCAATAGGACTGGTGTCCTTATGAGCTGGAATAGATACATTATGAGTCCATATACACAGAGGAAAGGGAATGAGAGGATGCAACAAGAAGACAGCCATGTGCAAGTCAAGGAGAGAGGCCTCAAGACAAATGAAACCTGTCGATACCTTGATTTTGGACTTCCAGCGTCCAGAACTGTCAGAAAATAAGTTTCTGTTGTTTAAGCTACCCCAACTATAAAGTTTTGTTATGGCAACTCTAATGCAGATTAAGGCAGGGCAGGTTCAAGGTCAAGTGTTATATTAGAAAAAGCTTTAAAAATGAGCCCAATTATTTCCTTGTTGCTGTCACTTGAAATAAAGATATAACATTTTTCCCATGGTAGGATTGTTCTTTTAGTAAATAACTAGACTTCTCAAACACTCTTTTGGAACAGAAGTACTATTTTATCTGCCTGGACTCACACACCACAAGTGAATTGTGGATGTCATGGTAGAAGAGGCCATGCACAATAGCGCACCTCTTGAGACCAATTCATTTCTCCATCATCTTTCTCTAGTCTCCACCATACTGCAGTTGTTTTTACCATTATAATTTTGTTTAAGAGGAAAAGGAGGTGAAGACAGATAAAGGAGTAGAGGTCTACGTTTGTCAAGAAATTGTAGTTGTGGGTAAAAATGAGTGAACAGAATTCAACTCTAAGTCTGGTTTGGAAAATGACCACCAATTTCAGCACCTTAGTATGTGGTATATTGGATTCGTAACATTATCCCTTTCACACCCTCATCAGCATGCACACAGCTCATACCTTCATTTCTTGACTGATTCACCAGAATGAATGTGGTGGGAACAAGTTTTGAGATGAGCTGGCTGTGGCCTTCCCTCTTGGCTATGAGTAAAAAGAAACATCATAGTAGCTGAGGCTGCTTTGAGTTACAGTCTCCATGTGATTCTGGCTCCCTGTTTCCTACCCCATGATATGTAACTCTGTTTTCTGTTTTGCTTTTTTTCTGTTTTCTGTTTTTTTAAATTTTTATTTATTGATTTTAAGAGAAAGAGTAAAGGAGGAAGAAAGAGAGACAGACAGAGAGAAACATCAATTTGTTGTTCCACTTATTTAGTATTCATTGGTCACTTCTTGTATGTGCCCTGACGAGGGATCAACCTCATGACCTTGGTGTATTGGGATGATGCTCTAACCAACTGAGCTGCCTGGCTGGGACTTTGTTCGGTTTTGTGTTCCTCTGCTTGTCTGTCCTACCCAATTCATCCAGAGTGATAGCACAGTTCCTCTCGGCACCAATTGCACCCACTGGGCCCACCCTTACTAATTCTCTTCCCAGGAATACCCCTCCTTACCTAAATTCTGCCAGTCTTCAAAGCTTACTTTGAGTCCCACCTTCTCTAAGACACCCATGAAGATACTTAATCATCTTGATCTTTGCATTTTCCAGACTGATTTTGCAATTTGTCATTGCCACATAATTAGTATCTTATTATACTCTTCAATCCATACATTGTCTGTTTTAAACTCCATAAAATGCTGGCAGCTATGTAGAGGCAGTCCTGCATAGAAGAAAAATTACAGGTTTTAGAATTAGACAGAAAGGGTTGAAATTTCAGATATACCATTTGGTAACTTGGATAAGTTACTTAACTTTCCTAAGCCTTAATGGCTTTGTCGGTAAATAGGCCTAATAGTAACTACTTTCTAGTATTCTTGTAAGAAGTAAGCTAAATAAGATCATGAATATAGTGCACTTCTTTCATGTATATTAGTCTTCTTTCCCACACTGTTAATAATATTAACATTTATATAGACTTTTTTTTGATCTACAAAGCACTTTTATATATTCTATAATTTATGAGCTCTTCCCTCTGTGGGATGACTAAAGACTCTCTGTGGATAGAAAGTAAGTTAACTATGTTTTTCATACTAAAACAGCCAGAAGCATATAGGAAACACCGTCATAACTAGAACAGCTTCAAGCATAAGAGAAGATGAGAGTTCAATTACCTTCTACATGAGAGAGAAGGAGGAAGCTAGCAGCAATAGGAGGAAGCTGGGGAAGCTAATGTGCCCAGTACCTAGTATGCACCAAGTCATCATCTATTCAAGGAACAGTACTCCAGCAGGTATAATACAATAGGTAAAAATCAAAATTAGAGTCTTAATTTAAGAAAAGTTGTCATTCAAAGTCATTTGGAGGACAACACACTTTCAGGACATTAGCCTACTTAAAACAGATGGCCTGAAGAGAAGACCCAAGCAATAGAGTCACTGGGGCCAACCCCGAGAAGGTGTAGGAAGGAAATCACCTGGGCTCCAACCAAGGGCTCTGATACTCAGGATAGAGTCCCATTTCCAAGAGAATAGGAGCTGAAGTCATGGCCAAGGTGATGAAGACCAGAAAAGGCTGGAACTCCAAGGCCAGTTGTGTGCTGGGGCTCTTGGTAGACAAGCCAGAAAGCAGATCCATGCTAACAAGACTAAAATTAGTTCCTACCAGATGGTCACCTGGGCTCTGTTCTTTTCCTCCTGCCTGTATTCTTTGAAAGCTGCTGACCACCTGGTAACCTTGGCCTGAAGTCCAAGTGAAAGTAAAAGGCAATAGTCTTTGGCTCAGAAATATGTGAGAGTTCTCTCACACTTACCGTTTTTGTTTTTGTTTTTGTTTTTGTTTTGTTTTTTTACCTCTCTCTGCCTGATAACTCCACCTCTGCATACCTTTTTCTACTTCATCTTTGGGTAACTCATTTGAACTGCCTATTCAGGCTTAGCCCCCTCACACATATGCACATCCAAACATGAACCTTGACCTTGTATATATGCACTTAGTTTAAAGCATTGTCTGCCACTCTTGGAAAAGGCGTCTGCAGCATTTGTTTCCAGCCCAACCATGGTGCCCTAACCCTCTAGTTAGAGCCAGTCTCCTGGACAGGCCAAAGCTTGCTGTATTCTGGTTTGGCCCAGGGACTGGTCAGGGGGTTGGATGAGGACTGGCTGAGCTGGCTGTAGAGAACATTAGTGATTCCAGCTGAGAGAGCCAGGTCAAGGTCTCAACTGACAGGCAGATAAAAAGCCATCTTGATTCATTTGTTGGGAGACAACCATGAACTTAGGAACAATTCTGCCCTTGAGAAAGGGTGGGGAGGGGAGTTAATTTTAAACTTCAGGCTCTTGCCTTGGCTAGCTTCCTTAGCAACTAAAACAGGCAGGCCATCTGCTTAATTTCCTATGCCCACTTTCTTTCTGGAAGAATTGTATGTCTACCTTCCCACCTGGCTAAAACTCACAGAGGAAAAAACTTAAGATGCCCCAATCTATCCTAAAAGAATCTAAAGACTTTACTCTCTGGAAATGTATGTCATGTCTTAGTAATCCTTAATCACTTTTGGAAAACTTTCCAATATTTTTATTGGTTTTATTTTTCATTCAGTAAAATGCAGATAGCCTCTTCAGTTGCACAGCATAGTCAAAATACCCTTATCTCAAGCTCAAATTTAAAGCATAACTGAGGAGTATATGAGGTCTGTCCAGAAGGTATCCAGCCATATAATATGAAAAACAGAGACATTTACTGAATAAGATAGAGGATACAAGAAACATTATACAGAGGACAATGACGCCTCAGTCCCCTTCAAAATAGGCACCATGGGACCTCACACAGTTCTCCTAATCTCTATCAGCTACCCTGTCAAATTTTCCTGAATTTCATTAATGATCTGAAATTTCTTCCATTTCAAAGGTGATTTTACTTTTGGAAAAAGCCAGAAGTAGCAGGGCTTCAAATCTGGGCTTTAATGAGGCTTAGTCACCTGCATGATTTGATGTTTCTCCAAAACACTCTGAATGAGATGTGATGCATGAGCAGGCATGGCGTCATGATGACGCTGCCAATCACTAGTGGCCCACAGCTGCAGCCTTCTGAATCTTCCTAATAGTTTCCACGGAGAAATGTTCAAGCTTAATGTAAAATTTGATGCAGATTTGTTGCTCTACTCACTCATTTTGAATATGACAGCCACACAGTCCACATAATCACTCATCAGTGTCTACCACCCCCACTGACTGGTACAGTGAAGTCATCATTGTTCATGCATGTGCATTCCAGTCCACTGTCCCTGGCTGTCAGGTTACATTGATGTTACACAAACAATTCTCATTCTGTTAACAATGGTTGGACTTTCTTGAGACCCACTTTCTGTATTTTCAGAGGTAAGAAGGCTTTCAAAATAATAGCTCCATGCTGGAACACTTAAAGAATTACTCTGCTACTGATCTGCACTGCAAACAGCTACTTCTGTACTTCCTAGAATGTTGACCACATTACCATTTTGTAGAGACTACTTCCAGCACATTTGAACTGCATTCCAAATCTTTAACTCTACAAAGTCTAAGCTAAAGCCAGGACTTTAAAATGGTGCAACTGGAATAGGATGAGGAAAGTGACTCTTCAGCACAAAACTTCAATGGCTTTCCATTTTGCATTACATAAAAATCAGAATTTCCTTACCAAGCACCAATATCCTTCCTACTTTCCCCCAAGGTAACTTTTCAGCCTTATTCTTCCACTGTCCTCTGAGTTACTCTATTAGCATAACATACCAAAACCCCACAGAAAGACAAGTGCTCTCTGTGTCTTAAACCAAATGTTTAAGTATAGTGGTTTATTTCTCATTAAGGATATTTTAATGTACCAAACAAACTAGACAAACTTCACCCTGAAACCAAGAATTGCTTCTGAATGAGAAGTTCTGTCATGAGAACATTCTACAATGCTCTGCATTGAGGAAAGGTCTCATCCCAGAGCAGGAGGGGCCACTCAAAACACTGCAAAAATTCTTTCAGTTTTCACAGAGAAAATTCTATGGACATCTCTTTCCAGAATTCTCATTGAATTGTACCAGAACAGAACATAGAGCCAGCTGCTCATAGAACTGCTCTTCAGACATCAACCTCCTCCTCCCACCCATGCTCCAAAGTCAGAGCTGAAATATATTAAAGCACTTAATGAGTTTTTAAGGCCCTTATACCATTTGGTTATGAGAGTTTGAGCCCCCCTTTGTTAGGTACTGTCACAAGTGCATGCATATCTGTGTGTGTGTGTGTGTGTGTGTGTGCCTGTGTTTGAGCAGTTTGCATGTGTGTTTGGATGGTTGGTAGTTATGTTTCATGCATTTGGCCAGACCTTCCAGAGCTGTATATGCCATATTGCCTGCTGTTACTAATCCTGAGACCTACCCTAATTCTTGGAGTTCTTGTCCCATTTTTCATTGTAGGATAACAAGTATCTTGACTGTAATCTATTAACTGAATAATTGAATAAACTTGTTTCCCTCCAGCGCGAGCATATTGTTTGCACACAGTGTCATCCTGGGCCCTCCAGCTATGGAAGGCCTGCCAGATATGTTTATTAAACCCCCTGTACTTGGAAAGAACACAGAAAACTGTCATCTAGAGCGATACAAAAGTGCCTACCTCAGCTGGAGATCTCGCTGTTATGAATAAAGGAAGAGTTTGTGGTACAGTTTTGAGATGTAAAGAGAAAAAGCTTCCCCATGGTGCAAATGTGTTGTAACCCTCAGGCGAGAAAAAAATATTGAATTATTGCTGGCAGTACAATGTAATTATTGAGTTAGCGGCAGCTATGTTTCTAAGCTTCTTAAGGTAAAAATCACATTAATTTGGCCTTCTCCAAAGGACATTCCAAGTTGTTAAATAGAAATGTCGAAACATTTTTCACTGATGAACCTAGCCAATGAGCAGCCATTTCCACTTAAGTCAAACACTGGACAAGTTGGCAGTGAAAAAGGAGATGTGCTACTGTGGAGGCCGCTTTTGTTAGCCCCAGGCCACACTGCCTTGAGATGTGTTTTCCAGACTCCTGAGGTGGTAACTGAGTGGGAGGCATGTTGGAAACCATGGCACTGTACACAAGTGAGTCAGAACTTGGCCTCCTCCTTTAGGAGGATGGAACTCATGGCGCACCCTCTGGGATGATGGGCGTGAGGCCGAGAGCTTTCCAAGATGCTATCTTCTAGACAAACAAAACACTCGGCTCCTGAAAAATGCTGGCTTTTGTGTACTTCCCTCTGATTCCCCAGGGTTTAGTTGTTTCTGAGTCACTATAGACCTTGGTCCTGAAAGGCACCACTTCTGCCCAGCAGGGAAAAGAGCCAGGGGTACTCCATTATCCAAACTCAAATTTGGGGTCATCCAGTGCATGTCAGATATCACTGTACATTATGCAGGAACTATATTCTTGCAATGGGGCTTTCACTGAAATGTCAGTGGGGGAATAAAAAGCTGTGCTTCCTGTTGCTAATGCAAGGCTGGGCTACAAGAGCCTGGTAGACTCATTCATTTTGCTTCCTCTCAGATACTGAGAGGATAGTTTTCTTGGCAACCAGGTCAAAATCTTTTGTTGCTTCCTCATCTTTACTGGGTGGGATCAGGGTAATGTGTTCGACAAAGGGGATCAGTGGGTAAGCAAGTAAGGTTGAGGATTCCTTGATTTACTATACTGCAGTATCTACACAGTAATTGATTTAAGCAATGTGTAGTGGAAAGAGCTAACTTTTAGGCCACACTGAACTAGATTCATATTCCTTGGTCTTGTAGACACAGGCAAGCCACGTATCCTCTCTGAGCTTCAATGTCAACATCTATAAACTCAGTTTAAAAGTGCCTAATTTGTAAAGATTAGCTATGATGTCTGAAAAGAGATTAGAATCATATCTGGCAAACAACAGAACCAATGCATTTAGTTACTGATTTTTAAAAATTGATGAAACTTCTGGCCAAGATGGAGGTACAGGTAGACACACTGTGCCTCCTTGCACAACCAAAATAAGGACAACAACAATTTAAAAACAAAATAACAACCAGAACTGACAGAGAATTGAACTGTATGGAAGTCGGACAACCGAGGAGATAAAATAGACACATTCATCAAGGCCAGTAGGTGGGGCAGAGCCCGGCAGAAAGGGGTCACAGCACAAAAAGTGGAGGCACCAGGCACGTAAGACAGCAGCAGGCGGACCCTAGGTGTACAGGTGGCAGCTGGCAGACCCCGGTGCGGCGTGGCTACAGGCAGACCCGGCAAGGTGACAATTGTGAAACGAGGCACTGTGCATAAGGCGGCTGGCTGACCAGGCAGTCTCACATTCACATGCAGATAAACCAGGTGAAGTTGGGGAGCAAGACAGATCACGCAGCCCAGGGTCCGAGCACCAGGAAATAAAGCCTCAAAACACTGATCAAAAACACCTGTGGGGGTTGAGGTGTAGGGAGAGACTCCCAGACTCATGGGAGAGTTCGTTGGAGAAACCCACAGGGTCCTAGAAAGTGTGCAGGGCCACCCACATGGGAATCAGTGCCAGAAGGGCCCGGTTTGCTTGAGGGAGGCAGCAGAGGAGACTGGAATCCGAGAGAGGAGCAAGCACCATTGTTCCCTCTCAAACCCTGCTCCCATATACAGCGTCACAACCCAGCTACTGGGTTGTGCTGCCCTGGTGAACACCTAAGGCTCTGCCCCTCATATGGAACAGGCATTACAAGACACACACACACACACAAAAAAAAAGGCTTAGACAGAAGAACAGATCAAAGCTTCACAGAAAATACAACTAAGCGACGAAGAGATAGCCAATCTACCAGATACACAGTTCAAAGCACTGGTGATCAGGATTCTCACAGAACTGGTTGATTTTGGTCACAAATTAGATGAAAAAATGAAGGCTACACTAAGTGAAATGAAGAAAAATGCACAGGGAACCAATAATGATGCAAAGGAAACTGAGACTCAAATCAATGGATTGATCAGAAGGAAGAGACAACCAAACAGAAAACAATGAAGAAACAAGAATTCAGAAAAAATGAGGAGAGGCTTAGGAACCTCCAGGACATCTTTAAACGTTCCAACATCTGAATTATAGGGATACCCGACAGAGAAGAGGAAGAGCAACAAGTGGAACACTTATTTGAACAAATACTAAAGGAGAAATTCCCCACTCTGGCAAAGGTAATAGACTTCCAGAAGTCCAGGAAGTTCAGAGTTCCACAGAAATTGGACCCAAGGAGGAACACACCAAGGCACATCATAATTACATTACCCAAGATTAAAATGAAGGGGAGAATCCTAGAAGCAGCAAGAGATAAAAAGACAATCACCTACAAAGGCATTTCCATCAGACAGTAGCTGACTTCTCAAAAGAGACCTTACAGGCGAGAAGGGGTTGTAAAGAAGTATTCCAAGTCACGAAAGGCAGGGACCTACATCCAAGATTGCTCTATCCAGCAAAGTTTTCATTTAGAATGGAAGGGCAGATAAAGTGCTTCTCAGATAAGGTCAAGTTCAAGGAGTTCATCATCACCAAGCCCTTGTTATATGAAATGTTAAAGGGACTTATCTAAGAAAAAGAAGATAAAAAACATGCATAGTAAAATGACAGCAAACTCACAAATTTTAACAACCACATCTAAAACAAAAACAAAAACAAACTAAGCAAACAACTAGAACAGGAACAGAACCACAGAAATTGAGATCACATGGAGGATTAGCAACAATGGAGTGGAAGGGGGAAAGAGGGGGAAAAGATACATAGAATAAGTAGCATAGATGGTAGGTAGAAAATAGACATGGAAGGGGCAAGAATAGTATGGGAAATGTAGAAGCTAAAGAGCTTATGACACATGGACATGAACTAAAGGGGGGAATGTGGGTGGGATGGGGTGTGCAGGACAGAATGGAATGAAGGGGGGGATGGAACAACTGTAATAGCATAATCAATAAAATATATTAAAATGAAAAATAAAATAAAATAAAAATTGATAAAAAATAAGTATCTGAAAGACCCAAATGAGTGAATCCAATTTGTGAATATGTTTATCTTATAAGGAGTCTCATGTGTGTTTTGGGAGAGTCCAACACATTCTGCCTCAGTTCGGAGCAACTGGAAACTTGTTTTTAAAGTCCCTCTTGGCATCTGTCATGCTGGGGACAACCTGAGCAGTACTCAGAAAGAAGACTATTCAATAGAACATGAGTCTCATAGCCAGGCAATGGATCCCATGCTATATACAAAATGCTTCTGTGGCCTTTAGTGAGAGAGATCTCACCCAAATATTTTTTAAATGAAAAAAAGAAAAGCTTAGTGATAACTTTTTAAAAAAGATTTTATTAATTTCTCTTTAGAGGGGGAGGGAAGGAGAGAGGGAGAGAAATATCAATGCATGGTTGCCTCTTGTGTGTCCCCTGCTGGGAACTGGCCTGCAACCCAGGCATGTGCCCTGACTGGGAATCGAACCGTGGCTGCTTGGTTCCTAGGCCGGCACTCAATCCACTGAGCTACACCAGCCAGGGCTTGTGATAACTTTTTAAAAGTGCTTTCATAATACAAAGTCTTTGACACCAGTATTAAACTAGATAGTTAATGTTTTTTCCCATTCTATGAGTAATTTTATTCTTTTAAATTTTTATAGTCAGTATGCAATATTATATTAGTTATAAAATATAGTGATTCAATATTTTTGTACACTACAATATGATCTCTTCACTGATTCTAGTAATTATCTGTCACTGTGTAAACTTACCACAATGTTATCGACTATATGCTCCTTCACCTTTTCACCCAACCCACTCCTCCTCTTCTCTTGCAACCATCCCTTTGGATTCTGTTTAATGTGTCAGTTTTTGTTTTGTTTGTTCATTTGTTGTGTGTTTTTAGATTCTACATATAGGCAAATTGGTGCAGCCACTGTGGAAAACAGTATGAAGATTCCTCAAAAAGTTAAAATAGTTCTATCATGTGACCCAGCAATTTTACTTCTGTGTTAGTGGTTTTATTGGGGACATTCTTCTGTATTCAGGACACTCCTCTGGGCAGAGGAGGAAGTAGCTCTCTGGAGTTCTACAAGATAATACGAAAAAGACAGAATGGCAAAGGAAAGAATATTTCATTTGTGAAAACATCTTGAGAACTCCAGAAAATTGAATTTCTACACTCAGTCAATTTTGCTAAAGGTAGAGAAGCACTTTGGTGTTTCAGTACTATATGATACATTCTTAGAAGGCAATACCCTGAATAACATTAACTGACTGCACCCCTATTTTGACAATGGAGAAACTGTGTTTCAGAGAGGTGAAATAATCTGGTTACTTTCTCACGGCTCCTTATGTTTGACTCCAAATTATGACCTTTCCCCAGCATCGTACTGCCTCCATTAGAGCACAGAGGCAAGTATTTTTTCTCCTTACATCTTGGTCGGAGCTTCCCAGCATGCTTTGCTCATGACTGTAACAATAGTCCACTGTCAAGGGAACAAAAGCAGGGATAACTGTGTTACATACTTCGGTATTACTTGCGTGGCCAAATAAAGCTATCTTGCTACAGATGTAACCTTCGATAATTTATTGATGTAAAAACGGCCTCAGGTACCAGGCTTTTGGCAGCTGTTACAGTGTCAGAGTACACTGTAGAACATGGCATCCGTGAATATTTTATGTGGAGAAGAAATGAAAAAATACACCTTTCGATATATCAGTTCCCGGCCCTGATCTTCATTACTGAAATATGAATCGAATCCCATCTCTGAATTTGATCAACCAAAACTATGCAAACTGAGCACTCCTTAAATTGGGTTTCAGCAATGAATTGATTTGAACCCTAATTTTTGTTGAGCACATCAGCCCGTCCCGTGGTAGCTGGTTAGTGATCTCAGTGATATGTTGGAAACTACAGACTTAACTGTCAGGAGGATTGGCTTGGCCCTTTATCCTTCAGCAGCAGATAAATAGAGCCCCATTCAGTAGGTTCATTGTGTAGGGATTTATTGGAGTTTTATTTATGCAGACTTGGAAGCAGTTGGAGATCATCAACATCTAATACACCCTCTGTCAAATATTTCTCTTCCATTGTTGGGTTATTAAAATATGGGTTGGGAGGTTGGGGGATTCTGTCCCTTTTTAGAAGCAAATACATTTAAAAAATAATCAAAGGGACATTCTTTATTTGTATTTTTTTTGGTATCCAGGGTACTTCTGAGTAGTAAGTAGATTTTTTATCTCTAGTCCATCCTCAAAACTGAAAATCAATTCTCCATTTCTCCAGGGCTTACCTTTTCATCACTTGAAGACCAGTGGTTATGTGATTGGACCCACTGAGGAAGGCAGAATGATATCAGTTCAAAAGTATTGGATACCTGTGGAGCGCTTTGCAAGATATTGCAGGATTCTGTGGCCTTTGTGCAGAACTACACAAAAGTATTGCTGAGTACTTTGCAATATGAATTCCTACAATCTGCAGGAACTTGCCACACTTTTCAGGTGATCATACTAGGTAAGTGCTTCATTTTTATCTCAATTGGTTTGATTTTGTGCTTTCATTATATTATTGCATTTAGGTTTTGCATACTTGGGGGTGGGTTTACATTTTTTACTGATTTTTAATCCTATCTTCTCTGATGAGCAGCTGACTCAGCCTAGTTATATCTTTAATTGATGTTCTCTTCAGCTCTGCATGCTAAATTGCAGTTCCACCATCTACCTAAGCAGATAGACAGTTTAATCAATGTACAAGTTACTCTACTTTAAATAAATGCCTTTCTGACTTAGTAAACACCATTAGGGGAAATATAGATGGTTTAAAATAAGGTAAGTGATTTATGTTTCTGCAAATGAAGCTCTTAAACTCATTTAACTAATGAAATACTTATATGACCTTGGAAAATTTATTTTTATGTAAAGTATGCTTTTGTTTTTATAATTTCGTAATTGAACAAGATTGCTTTAAGACCCTCTTTGGTAGCTGTTAAATCTTCTGGTAATATACTAGGGTTCTAAATTTAGAATGGTAAGATAGCACACTGCTCCCCCCAATAATACTTGCTATAACCTAAAATGTACTTATCAAAAGGGAACAGTTTAATGTGTATCACACTTAATACTTGAGAATTAAAACTGTAGGGGTTTTTTTGAGATATAAAGTAAAGGGATTGCCAAATAATCACTAAGTTTTATGGATAAAACTGAAAGCTTTAATTAAACTTTTAGAACTGTCTAACCTCGTAGCCACAAATGAATGCAGACGCTGGGAGAATAAGGTTTATTACACTTCACTTCTCCCCCTCCGACTCCCCCTGCTCCAGTCCAACGAGAAGGTGATAACTTTCTGTTTTACTTTTTTGCACCCAAGCTGTTATAACTAACTGGTACAGAGTCAGAATTAAAACTCAAGTCTTCTGATTGTTAGCTCAGAGGTCTTTCCACAAGCATGCCTCTCCAGAATGCTCTGCTTCAGCACTGAGAGAGAACTGCACAGATCCAACGTGAATATCCAGTCTATTCAATTGTAGAAAGACAGTGGCACATGCCCTCTTTCCTCACAATGGGTGAGCTTGTGTTTTCACACCGGAGTACCAGAGTGCTTGGTCAGTCAGGAGCAATAAAGCTTCAAGGTATTACAAACAATCATTAATTACTAGGGTCTCTTTTCCTGAAAACATTATGAACTGGATTTTTCCTGGGAATCCCAACTTCAACAATTTTTCCTCCTGTTTTTATAAATTTACTAATACAGATCAGGCAACAGCTGCAAATTTCTTATGTCAGAAGTATAGTATTTAACTATAGAATTCCTTTGAGTGGCAAAAATTGTTAGTGAATTTAAGCTATTGTTCAATTCAGAAAATGATCAGTAATCACAAAAAATCCATCTCCAGCAGCCCAGACTCACCATATTTGTCAAAATTCAAGTTATGTCACTGAAAAGCTCTCCTTTAAATATCAATACAATCATAATAATAATAATTTCCATTTGTTGAATGCCTACTGAGGGGCAGACTGGGTGCTTTACATACATTATATCTTTAATCCTCAGGGCTGTAATTCAAAGTCTCCATTATTATCATTATTCTAAAGATAAGGATAAGCAACTGCCCAAGGCCACACAGCTAGTAAGTCCCAGGGCCAAGGCTTGAATCCAGGTCTCTGTTTCTGAAGCCTTTTCATTTCCCCCTGTAAGCCGGAGTAATGAATGCATGAAGCTATACTAATCAATGACATGGTGTCTCCATTACTTTAAAACTAATGGA
The DNA here is from genome assembly GCF_021234435.1 of Artibeus jamaicensis. Taxonomy (NCBI): domain Eukaryota; kingdom Metazoa; phylum Chordata; class Mammalia; order Chiroptera; family Phyllostomidae; genus Artibeus; species Artibeus jamaicensis. The sequence goes on along the minus strand of NW_026522046.1, from coordinate 8,031,712 downwards.
GGTTCTGAAACAATGGCTCCAGGGAAGATGCTACAAAATAGATACTATGATAGAATGTAAAAACTTGACTTCCTTTCCTTCATGATTATATCTCGAATCCAGTGGCTTTGCCTTCCCTGGTCTGGATTTTGCATCCTTTGGCCTGCCAGCGTAGAATTGGCTGTTTTGGGCTACTCAGTCTCTTTTCCTTCATCCAAATGTATGCTTTGATGTAGAACCAAAGTCTGAGAATTCCAGCAGCATCTGGTGGCAAAGAAGGAACAGCCCATCACCACCTGTCAGGCAGGCACAGATAGAAGAATGACCACAGCTGAGCCCATGCTGGCTGTTTGTCAACATGTTCCCCTCCCAGGCTGCACTGCCCTGGGGCGACAAGAACCAGACTTCTGTGCAGGGATTCCGTGTAGAGCACAGTGTTTTCCACTAAAGCTGAATCAGATTTCACAAGGGTGACCAGAGTCCTCATGTACCTTCATGCTGTAACCCATCAGGGGTGAGGTCAGTTGTCAACATTTTGCAGCTTATGAGTGTGCCACATGGTGGGTGGATGGTTACTAAAGATCATGGCTTCCATACTTGCAGTTCCCCAGAACTGCCTCCAGATCTTTGCATGTACTGTTTCCTCTTCCTGGATTGTCCTTCCTTCTACTAGGTTAATGCTGGTGCATCTTTCAGGACTTGGCTGAGAGTTTGCCTCCTCTGACCCTCACAGCTGGATGTAGTGATTTCACATTTGTCCCCGTAGCAGCCCAATGCCTGTTCTCGCTGCAGTTATCACTAATGCAGAAATGTCATTTTATGTCTTTCTCTCATAGAAGACTAAGATCCCTGGAAACAGGCACTTAGAGATGACATCACAACTGGTTAAGATGGACTCTGGAATAAGACAAAAGCTAGTTTTAAACCCCAACTTCAGTGTTTATTTACCTACCTAACTGTCAGTAAGATTAACCTTGAATTAAAGAACCACCTAGACCTTCAGTTTTCTCCTCATCAAGACTGTGATAAAAATAAAAACCATCCTGTTAAATTGTTTTTGAGGATTAACTGCAAATAAAGTACTTAAGACACGCTTGGTATATAATACATGTGCAACAAAAGGGTAGAGATATTCTATTATTGTACCACATTTCCTACCACAATACCCACTTAATAAGTGTATTTGCAAGTCAGATTGTATTAGACAGCTTGAAAAAAGACAGAGCATTTGATTAAATTTAAAATGAAGTTTCATCACTGGATGTTATGGGGGGTCTCAGGTCACTTGTTGTCTGTTTTTGTACTACTGAGAAAAATTCATAATTTCTTGTTTAGTGCTAAATCCTTCCACTCACTATCAACAGCTCTCTGCTTTTTTGCTAAATTTGCAGTAGAGGGAAGGTTAAGACCTAATGAAGCTGCAATTGAGGATCAAACCCAAGGTCTAGCCAGGGCCCTAAGTACATCTCAATGAGCCCATCACCCTCACGCAAGCTCCACGAGACTGAGAATTGTGGTTGTCATTCACTGTGGCATTACTAGCACACTGTATAGGTCTGACACAGTATACACTAAAAAAAATGTGGGTTGCATAAAGTAATAAATACATCTGAAAGGTTTGAATCAGCCAGATTTCTGTTAGGAAACACTTAGCCCTGTAATTTACCAGTTTGATCAAATTTTGAAATATTTTGCTTATGCTTTCATTAGTCATAACTGAAGAGATAAACAGATACTTCTTATGGCACTTATATTCATCTTACTCAACTTCCAAAAGATTCCCTCTTGTTCTAGTATATTCCAGGATTTTGTGAACATGTTTACATTAACCATGCTAGTTGTAATTTATAGATTTTGTCGCTGTGCCTCTCAGCTTTGACCTCTCTGGGCTGAGATGGCCAAAACATTTGGGCTTGCCATGCATAGCATCTCTACACTAATTTCAGCGATATGAGTTCAGTCCTACACTTACAGGGTGCACTTAGGGATATCTGTCCTCTAATGCTAGGCACTGAGCAAAGTGCAGGGAATACCGAAGCTGTGTTCGGATCTCATTAAATCTTTGGGATTAGGTAGTGACCCAAGCCTCCCTCCAGGTGCAGAGCAGTTTAGAATAAGGTCATAGTTTTCTTGGGGTTTTTCTCCTAATCACTATCTTGGAGACTCTGGATTTGTCTTGGCCTCTTGAATGCTTCTGTATTGCTTTCTTGCTCTGATATTTCTCCCATTGTTTGGGACTGTTACTCTTTATCCCCAAAAGCTCGGCAAGGTCAGACAGCATTTTCTCAGTTGTCTCATTGTATTTTCAACTAGCTTGACTGTGTAGCCTCTGGTTTTCTCTTTCTAAGTCTCCAGGGACCCAGTCCTTGCTTTGTTTCTGCATGAAGCCATGGAGAGCACTGGGTTTGGAGTCAAAACACCCAGGTTTCAGTTTTAATTCTGCTGCATCCTTGCTGCATGACCTTTGGTAACACACTTAAATACATGAGTTTCTTTATCTGAAAATGAGGTTAAAACTTTTCATAAAGATTTCCAGGAGGATTTGAAAATACTACATAGGAAAACACTCCATAAATGCTAAAGCAGTCATAAATGTAAATTATTCATTATCATTGGCAAGGATATTTAGAAGATGTATGTGGATACACTAGGCTACACAGTCTTCTAGAACCTCAAAGACTTGGGCAACCAACACTGAAATTTCCTAATCTCTCAGTGGGGACTTGACTTAAGGGTGTGTATTTGTTTAAAGATTAATGGAACTGCCTATGCAAAAGCAATGTCAGTTTCTTGAAGGCAAGAAACTCTTTTTCATGAGTTTACAGTTGGCAATGCAGAAATATTAAAGAAATCAACTGTTTTATTTGATCTTCCCCAGCTTGCTGTAGCTGAACTAAGAAAGAATAAAGAATGTTCTCTCACAACAATTCATTCTGTAAATGTGTAATTCAGCCAACATTCCAATCAACAAACATTTACTGGATGTTTGCTTTGTAGGTACTCTGCTATTTTTCTAGGTGTAGTTTTCTAGTTGTTAAATTAAGACTTTTATATGTATACATATATAAATTCAAAAACATCAAAATCACAGTCTCTAAAGCAAAAATACAGAGTTAAATACAACTTTGTTTATTTTAATTTCTAAAGCACACTTTATTGATTATGCTATTACAGTTGTCCCATTTTTTCCCTCCCCTTTATTCCCCTCACAACTTTGAATTTGGAAAAATAAATAAGACATGATCCCTGTCTTTAAGATACTTATAATTTAGTTGCGTAAATTTAGTATTATCATGAAGTAAATAATTCATGAGAATACAAGCCAGAATAAAACTTAAAAAGTAAAACTACAAAAGCAACACCATGACACCGTGGAGCAAGTCATTGTGACCAGAGCCCTTGGGAGGTGGGGAAGGAAAGTAAGGAGAATGTTGAAAAACAATAATTCTCAGAATTAGACAAAACAGGGGACTAATATAATGTTGCATGTCAATTATATCTCAATAAAAAACAAGAAAACCTGATTTCATAATAAAAATTCTCATGTTTTCAAAGGAAAAATATTCCCATTTTAATAAACTCTTCTTGGTTAGAGATTTTTTATCTTACTTTCAAGAAAGAATAGGATTATTGCGCCCTGACCAGGGCAGCGCAGTGGGTAGGGCATCATTTCACAAAGTGAAAGGTGGCAAGTTCAATTCTGGGTTTCAGGTTCAGCCCCTGGTTGGGCTCACACAAGAGGCAAGAAATCAATGTTTCTCTCTCACATCAGGGTTTCTCTCCTTCTCTTTCTTCCTCCCTTCTCCTTTCTCTAAAGATAAATAAAGTCTTTCTTAAAAAGAAAGATAGAATAGAATTATTGTATTCAGAGCAGAGTGCGGAAAAACACTTATTCAGAACAAGGTGAGGAAGAACATTCCTGGTTAAGAGTGAGGTTCTGCCTGGTTGGCTTGAAGGATGAGTTTGGCAGAAGGGTAGGGGCACGGTAGGGGAGTGGTGAGAAGTACTATACGTGAGACACTCCCAGACTCATTTATGGAGCACTCCCTCTATGCCATAAGAGAGACAAATGTTATTCCATGAATGATGGGGACCTAAAGGAGTTTGGAGGAAGAACTGGGACATCATTCGGGGAAAGAAACCTTGGTGGCAATTTAAAGACTGGATCTAAGAAGCAAGGCAAAATGTCCATTGAATGTAATTACAGGAGGTGAGGAAGATGAATAGACATCGTCAAGGCAAGCGTGAGAAGGCAGTTTGTGGTTCTCAGAGAAATGGACCTAGTCGGTGGGGCCATCCTGTGCCTGTAGGGTGGTCATCATATCAGTACTTGCTTCCTCTGCCTCAGTTCCAAACCAGATATGGTGCTTTATAGAGGGGCGTAGAAAACGTAAGCCATTGAAATAGTCTTTTCTTAAATATGCTGACTTTAAAAGAGAATGTTAAAATGTAAACAATACAAAGATCAAGGAAACTATTTTGAGGAAGTGGGAAAGCAACAGACATATCTGTGCATTTGTGTGCGTAGCCCATGTACTTCACCAGAAACAGGCATTGGAAAGGTGCCAATGGTAAAAGAACAGGACTCAGCAGACAGGACGCTAGAGAACATTTTTGCCTAAATCACCCACAATTGATACTTCAGGTGAGTAAAATCTACTTATTTTTAACTTGCTATAATACCAAGTGTATTAGAGATAGCCCTCTCATAAATTTATCACTAAACTGTATTTCTATAACATACATTCAAAGCAGCAGTTTAGAGAAAGAATTATCTGGGTAATACCAATTAACCACATAAATATAGTCCCCAACATTCTTTTAATTGTTTTTGTCTTACTTTTTGGTAAGCATTTTTGTCTTATGAATGAAAATAAATACCTAAAAGAGCTGGCTTGACATAATTAAAATATTTAAATCAAATATCTGGTAACTGATTTGTTCAACCTTAGGCCTTCAAGTCTAATGGTCAGGAGCACATTTCATTACCTATGACTGTCTATTTTCTACACCTCCATCCCCAGTTCAACCCTTACTTGCTCCAGGAAACTTGCCCATTGCTCAAAGGCAGCACCAACATCCCTGCCCTCTGGGTTTCCACACCAAAACTCTGGGCTTTAACCTGACCTCGGGCCACATTTACTCTTGTGCAGAGAGAAGAAGAAACAATCAGTTTACAATCAGTTTACTGTTCCAGCAATATCCTGAGTGAATGAACCACACTCAGTAATATCATATGTAAGATGGCATAATCACCAAGAAAATCCGGTAGTCCACCCAGCATTGAGGCTTGGCAACCCATGGTGGGAGCTTGTAAGTATGCAGTGAATATGAAAAGATACTGCACACTTTGTTATATTTTTTATGGCAGAGAAGGTTGTAGATGTTGATAAATATTATTTTAAAATGTTCCAATCCCATTCAGCATGACTAGCAATAGTTATTATCACTGAGTGCACAGAAACATGCCAGAAGAAGGGTGCCCTACGTGTTAATTCCTGCTTTTGTGATCTTGAGGAAGCCACCCAAACCTCAGTTTTCCTATTTAAGAAATGGACATAATGATGTCTCACTCACAACGTTGTGAGGGATCCAATGGAATGATATAAGTTATAGAAAAGTGCTTTGAAAACAGTACAAAGCTGCATGTGTCAAACCATTACCATTAGTAAATGTGATGTCTCTTCAGAGAATAGAAACTTATTTTTGGATAAGGAAGCTTGAGATAAGATGGTTATAATCTGCATATGACTGTAATAATGTTTTAATGTCTTTACAATATTGATAGTCCTCTGAATCTTTAGTTTCTCTCTACGAGGGATGCCATATACGTTAGCTATTTTTAAATATTATAAAATTCATACATAATTGTTTTTAAAGGTATCCTCTGCATAGGAATTTTCTCCCTCAAACGTATCACAGGTTCTTTTTAAACCACAAATGACAAGGTGTTCTCTTTATTGCTCTTTCACGTGCTGTTCAGTTGTAGGAGACAGTGTCTGCGCTAGCAGATCGGAGACCTGCAGCTCCCAGCCGTGAACCCCTTCAGCCCCATTTACCTGTCATCACCCGTTCTCTCGGGGGCTGAGTGTTTCCTTTGGTCCCGTCAGGTGGGCCTTGCTCTCCTGGTTGTGGCAACCTGGTTTGGCCTTCAAGCCAAGTGCGCTTGGCTCACTCTCAGGTTTTGTCTATTGCTTTATCTGAAAAATGTAAATGGGAAGGAGGGTGAGTACAGTGGGAATTTGGGGGAGGGTTAGGAGGGAAGATAAGAGACATCAGCAAAGTAATTGTCCTAAATTACACACTGTCTGCTGCACGGCCATGAGGAGGAACTTAAGTGAAAACTGAGCTCCTGGTGCTGGCGAGCTTCCTGGCTCCCTAGGCGGGGGAGGGGGCCCACTGGCTCTGCAACTGCGGGACAGAAATCCTCTCTAAGGTCCCCAGGGCCTCTTCCTCTGAAAATATATTGTTTTGGGGGCTGTAGATTGAGATCTTCAGGTGTAGAGGAGAGGAATTAGTTTGACAAACTTGTTCCCTCTACCCTCCAATAATTAAGGGAATCTGACATCTTTTACACATCTGGGGTACTCAGGCTATCACCGAAAGATACAGTTTTTAAAAAACCTGAATTTGTGCTAAATTCCTTTAAGCTTCTTTACAAAATATCTCCTATTTTTGTTTCAAGATCGTGGTACCTGTCAGAGCTGTGAATTTCCAGTATGACAAAGGGAAAATGTGGTTGGTCTACACCTGAGTTAAGTCTGAGATATGAATTCAGTCTTATTTTTTGTAAAAGAGAGTGGAACTGCCTAGTCCCAGTAAAGTTCCCAATCTGAGAGAGAGCAAGAAATAGTGGGAATGGCAGAGACTGTTAGACCTGGGTCTGAATTTAACTCGGCTCCTCTCTGTCTGTGTAACCTTGTGCTTCAGGGCCTCCCTTTACCTTTAAAATGGGCACAATTGTAGTATTAACTTTAAGCCCTAAACCCTGGGTCTTATTTGGATAAGAGGCATTTAATAAACAATACTTGTTTTAAGAGTGAAACACATAAATTTAGTAGGAATAAATATATCACCATCATAAAAATCTCAAATACAATGCATGTATTTTTTAAATATGAAAATCCCATGCAGCCATTGACTTAGAAGAGCTTTGAACACACAGGTCATGCATAACGTCTTTACAACCTGTTTAGTTCTTTTATTTGCTTTAACTGGGGTTTATTTGTGCTTGAATGACAAGAGGAATATATTTGGGCAAATTCGACATTATAGGAAGCATAGTCCTTTGTTTCAGCTCCCCACTTTGCATCCCTGAAGAGGTCACCCCAGTCAAAACCTCTGACTGCAGCACAAAGCAGGTTCTGATTCTGAAGAAACCGTGCAGTCCCTTTAACCCGCACAGAAACATTTCAAGGGTAACTAGAAAGTACATTAAGAGGATTCAGATGTTCCACGACATACATTTAAAATTTTTCCATTTCCAAATGAGAGCACCATAATATGCAGAAGTAAAGTGCATCAAAAAGCTGAAGGTCCTTTGAGGCAGGCATTTGGAGAGCTATGTAAGTATTATTTGAAAAATAAACCTCAAAGAAGGATCAGGAGAAGAAAGCATGTAAGTGCGGGGCACAGAGGCTGAGGCTCTGAATTTGCAAATGGTACTGCAATAGGAACTTGACCTGTTCAGGTAATTTTACCAAATTCTAAACCCCACGTGGTATTCCCAGTTACCCAATTCTCTTACTAAATATCTGTAAAAGCATGCTTACCTCCGCACAATGCAAATACCAAAGAGCCATGAACCTGCTTTCTGTCTGCCTGGGCTGCAAATGGAGAGTTAAGAGCTAACCACAGGCATTGCTCTAATGGGGCCTTCTGCAGAAAGACCTACAGACTCCCTCTGTTCACTCAGAAACTAAAACACCAGCAAAATTGAAGCTGAATCAGTAGTAACAACACTGCTGAGCTGCAAGTTAAAGGACAATATTTGGACAATAGTTATTATTCAGGAGAGTCCACTCTGAACCAAGCACAACATGAGATTATTATTATTTTGATTTTTGCAATAACTCTGTAAGCATGCATCTAAAATTATTTCCCTTTTATAGATAAGGAAACTGAGGTTCAGTGGTTTAGTGACTCACCCAACATCACAGCTAGTCAATGATGAAGATCCAATGTGAACTAAATTTTGTTTGGCTGCAAAGTCTCTGTTTACTCTATGGGCATAAAAATATAATAGAAAGAAAAAAACAAAATAAAATGCCTAATCAGAGGTTTTTGCCACTGACATCAAGAGTCTTCTTTGCATTTTAAGGCTCAACTGGCCTAAGAGATGCCTGTGACTTTAAAGAGATACTTAAATGGGCCTCACCATTTTTTTTTGCCAATTTTTTGGACACTCTTCTCTCTTTGGAATATACTTGAAAGGCAGTATAATCTACCATCCCTTTACCTTCCTCTGTAAGTGCTATTTTTAAAATATCTAATCTTCTTCTTAGAGCTACTTTCTTTTGTTAAGTCCACAACTAAGTAAGGTAGGGTATAGGCTAAGCCATTATAACAAAGTATAAATGATAAACAATGACGTAAATAAGGTAGAACAGTGGTTCGTGCCTGGCGGGCAGCTCTGGCATCCTCAATACCAATTTCCAAGGTTGTTCACCACTTTTCAGCCAGTAGAAAGGATGAAAGGGAAATGCATAGCAAGTGGGTTTATTTTTTGAGGAGATGACTCAGAGAGGCACACATCACTTCAATTGTCATCCCATAGACTCAAATGGAGCCTCAGGGACATACTTAGTTGCAAGGGAGTCTGGGAATGCAAACTCCCAGTTGGGCAGTCAAGTGCTAAGCTCAAACTACAGTCCTTTATTACTAAAAGGAAAAGCAAGAGAATGGGCACTGGGGGCAAGCATCTGGCTCTGCTACCATCTGCTTCTAGTCTGGTCACCAGTCTAGTTCTGACCGAGTGATGGAAGTAGTAAGAGCCAAGCCTTAAATCCTCTACTTCTAAACAGTGAGCTCAATGCCTGGAATTATAAAACAATAAGCAAATAAAACTAAAACCATCTGAGGATCAAGTCTGTGGGCCCATCACAGGCAAAATTTCCTGGTCAGGCTTCATCAGTTGCCAGTTAATAAATGAATAGTTATTAGGGAGAGTTGTTTATAAGCAGCTGTGCCAAAGATATTTTCCCCCACTTAGATAAATAATAAATTGATGTAAATGTTTATATCATGAATTGGGGGTTGGCTAAGAAATTATGGAATAAATATATGGAAGAGCTCCTGTCCAACTTTATATTTTAATAGATGAGGAAACTGAAGCTCAGTCATGAAATGATTTCTAATTTAAGAAGCTGATTAATAGAAAAGTATTTTATGAAAGTGTTGATTTTCAGTGGTGTCTACTCAGTGCCAGTGGAGTAAGTAAATGAATGACTGAATGAACGTTTGACTGACTATTAAAAATGAAAGGTAGAGCAAGAAGCCACTGAGAAGACTGTAAGGAAACAAAGAAATTGTCATTGACAAGTAAAGAGACAGATGGCAGAGGTAAGAGGTCATGTGGCAGTCACACGTAAATTTCATGAAATTTAAGTTTTAAATGGGCCACCCTGAACTAGATATTTATATTTAATTTTCCCTGGGAACTGTTTTGGCTTTGCTTATAAACACATTATAATGACAGCAAATAGGTTCCCATGCTGAAGCTCTGCTTATTCTAGGATTCAGTCAGGTTAGGTCAGATACCTTGAAAATCATGAGCGGAGTCTTCAAAAGAAACCTAGCACAACTGTTTGAAAATGTATTTTTTCCTATTATTAAGACAGGGCTCTGTCTTGCTGAGCTGTTTTTTCCTGTACCTCGACAAGTATTTCATGAGTCACCTTTGCTCAGCCTGACAGCGGAACAGTTCAGAAGGTCACAGCCTTCTTCCTGGCTCAAAACCCTGCACATCACCGAAACGAGGGGCATTGTTTCACTGGAAAAAAGCTAATCAGGTTAAGAGATACATTAATGAGCTCTGCAGTAGTCTCTCCACAGTAAACAAAGAAGAAGAGAAAGGATAATAAGGAAAAGAAAGCCAAAATACATAATGAAAGCCTCAGGCAGGTGAGTTTTTACACATAAAACTATCTGAAGAAAACCAGAAAGAAAAATTAATTTGCTTCTTCAGTCCTTAGAACAGATTCCCAACCTTGGTTTTGTGACACTCCAGGATGCCCCCAATTATCTCAACAAATGTCATGAAATGTCCCAAAGAATTCTCAAAATGAAATTACTTTTATTTCATTTAAAAATAGATGGCCAGTAGCTCTTTCAAGAGTGTAGGAAGCAAATGAGCAATTGGCTGTCACCAGCTCAGAAGGTTCCCAAGCACTAGGTTAGGGCTGATAAGGCTTCACGGACAGTTTGGAAGGGAAAATTTAATATTTATCTAGACATTTTTACCTCCCTAATCCCTTGATTTTAAAAATAGAAGAAGAATATCACTGTTGAGATTTACTTTACTAATTGACCATAGTGGGGTGGTGGGTGGCAGGTAAGGGTGGGTGAGGGGTGAAATGGAAAACACTGGTCCTGCCTTGGAAGGAATCTGGGTTGGCCACTTGTCTGTGGAAAGATCTCAGCTTCTTCTGCATAGTGGGGATAACAGTAAGTACCAACTTCTTAGGGGTATTGTAACAAGAAACAAAATAATGCATGCACAGGTGGCAAACACAAGGTCCGGGGGCTGAATCCAGCCCTCCACCTTGTTTTATCTGGCCCGGCACCTTGTTTCTACCCAGCAGCAACACCGAGCTCTCACTTAACTGTAAAGGAGTAGTTACATTCATACAGTCCTAAAATTACATTCGGACTTTTGAAGGCAACCACAATGCTGATGTGCCCCCGCCCCATGGAAATGAGTTTGACACCCTGATTATAAAGCATTTAATGAAATGGAAAAGTACAAGCCTGGCTGAACTGTTTTCTGCTCATTTCCCATCAGTGCATTTGGGATAGCAGCCTCCTCCCACCTCAGAGATATTTCTGCTGCACTTCTAAAAAGGTGGAGAGGCCAGCAATCTCCAAATACACGCAGAGACTGAGGCAGGAACCGAGGGAGTGAAGTGCTCTCTCTCTTGGGCAGGAGATTCTTAGAACATGAGAGCATTGGAAGGTTGATTTTATTCAACTCCCTCCCTTAAAGAATAAGGGGCAATCTTACTCATCTCCTTCCCTTAAAAAACAAGGAATCTGAGGCCAGGAAAGATGAGGTGGCTTATTTGCAGCCACAGGCAAGTTAGGAACTGCGGTTTCCCACTCAGTCATACTGCTGTACTCTGCCTTGCGGGATGCGCAAAACTCAGAATTAGGGAAGAATTGAATTTTACCAGCCTGAGCAGATGTCCCTGCTTTGATTTTCACTAAGATAGACAGGTTTCATTCAGCCTTTATTTGAAATCTGACTCCCCTGAGTAACCCTTTATCGGTAGTATATAGACACCAAAGTAATGACAGAAATTGAGAAAATCTAAGGTTCTATTTAGCACGACTTGTAAACTATTTGCTTAGAGAAATTAGTATAGTTGTACTTTGCATTATTTTATAAACCTTTGCCAAAGCAATCCGTTTTAGAATTATTTAAGTGCCACAAATATTGGCCTCTCTAGCCCTCCCCATAGTGTCATAGAATCTCAGAATTCTAAAAGGTCATTTAGTTCAACCTGTGACCCAGAGCAAAAACCCCTTCTCCAGCATTCCAGCCAGACATCCTCTGCTCAGCCACACTCACTAAAGGTAATGCCTGAACATATCACCAGGTCTCATAGAAAAGAATGCACAGAAAAAAGGCTCAGAAACAGAAGACATGCACGTGCACCTTGCCACACCAGGGTCTGTTGGGTCACAAAAATAACCCTCCCACTGCAAGTCTCCAACACCAGGCAGCAGCCTCGAGGATGTCCCCTCCCAGACTAGGGGAGAGAGACATGCTGTTTACATGTCAGACTAGGGGCCGTGCTCATGGTGGAGTTTTAGCTGTGTTTGGCACAAACACAGCAGTGTGGGCCAAACAGATGACAAAACAGAGGAGAGTGCAAACAAACAGAGTTGGCTGCACATTTCTGGGTAAAACGCCTCAGGTATGGAAGTGCCTGAGAGGTTAAAAGGTCATGTCAAGCACTTTTGTCCACTCCCCTCAAAATGGCCATTGTGACAGGTGTTGGAGTGAATTCGCATTTCGAGGAAAAAGCTGTCACAGGACCGAGTGCACAGTCTGTGCTGATCAAGAGATAGCTGAGAAGTCCAAATTGCTCAAATTAAATATTTGATTAAATTCATCATCTTACTATGCCATGGTCATACATGTGGCCCCAAAACATTACTCTGGGGTGTCACCGACGAGCCTCCTGAAGGTCCAGCCCCATGATCACCCTGCAGCGTGTGGGTGAGGGAGACACGGAGGGAGACACCCGGATCCGTGACCGAAGGGAGTGCTCCTGTTTCCACTGTGAGCCTCTGAAACACTGGAAACTGTGTTTTTGTTAGTTCATTTACCCCTCAACATTCTAAATCATGTTTGAATTTTAGCAAGACCTCACTGAGTAGTGTAGCAGTGATGTAGGGTTCATAATTTACAATTCACAGCAAAGTCCAGAGTTCCAATTATGTGCCTGGTGCTAACACATAAATATAAGTTAAAACAGTCTCTGCTCCCAAAGACTGTGAAAAAGGTGGAAATGAAGAAGAGATAAAAATAAAATTACTTTTCTTCCTTTTTTTCATGTTAAAAATCATATACTTGTAAGTAGATTTTAAGTGTAACTGCCATACTTCTTCGGACACACAAACAGAATGTATCACATTAACAGCTTTTGTTCATATTTAAGCAAGAAAATAGACTTGGATTTAAAATGTGGCTTTACTGTTTTACCACCTGTGATTCTAAACAAGCTCTTCGACATCTCTGATTCTGTAAAATGGAGTTGGTAGCATTGACCTTGGAAGCTTGCAGGGCTCTGCAGGGTGGGGAATTGTGTCACACAAAGTAGGTGTTTAATAAATGGTGATGATTAGAGCTTACTTAGAGTTCCGAAACGTCCAATTTAAAGTACAAAACATTTAGGCAATATTTCAAATAACTTTGATAATAAAAATCTGACCAAGGATAATTTTTTAATGTCTTTTATGTTACCACTTTATACTTTTTAATTATGAAAATATACAGAGGGACACAGATAACATACAAATGTTATGAAACTTATAAAACATGTGAACCAAACCTCCAACTTCAAGGATTAAAGCATCATCCATAGTATGAAATCTTTTCTGACAGTTCTTAATATTCAGTATCAATGGTTAGTATAATGTTTTTACTTTATTACTAAAATTCCTATTTCCCAGAATCACAGATAATTATTTGTGAGAACAGTAAAAGTGGCAGGAAGGGTGGGATACTTCGGCATGAGGTAGAGGAAATATAAGGGCAGAGTATTTCTTTATTTAATATTAATATTTAAATACGCCCTGGGTATCGTTTATTGGGTGGTTAGGCTGAATCCCATTGTCTCTGTGGGATCCATTTTGCTTTATGGTTTTATAAACTGTAATACAATTGCAATTTATTAGCACTTTGTAAATTTAAGTATACCAGGGAAAATTGCCTTATTTAGCATTACTTAGTTACCTGAAAGACACAATGTTAAAAACTAATATTTTTATAGAAGATTAAAATTAAAGATTGGTTATGCTGCTCTCAGGAACCCAATGATCTTTGACGAGTAAAATTCTCTTTTGAAGAGGAAATAAGAAAATATTTTGGAGAGTAAATAACAGTTGAAAGAGGACTCTTTCCCTGTCTAGTAGCCCAAAATGACCATCCTAATCACCGATTAATGTCTATACAAGTATCTGTCACAGAAGACAGTCATAGGTAATAACAGACTTACTACGTTCAAGAAAAAAAAATTTCCTGACAACTGTACACAGAATAAGGTTTTCATATAGGGTCAACAAAAGCGAAGTTAAAAAAAAAGAAGTAAAAAAAATGAAGACAGGAACATTGAAAAAGAGGCTTACGTTCTATTTGATTTTAATGTTAAAATATGCAGAGAAACAGTTTTGACTGTAACGTAAAGTATGTGTTTGCTTTTTGGCTACCAAATGTGGCTGCTAATTAAAAATTCTGTATTTAATATGTCTTCCTGCCTTCCTTGAAAACTCCCCTAAAATTTTTTTTGGTTTTGGTTTTGCTTTGCTTTGTTTTTTTTATGATTCTAACACGCTTGCAGATATGGATAATGTATTCTTTCTTAAACCATAAGCTCAGGGACAATAAAAGCGACGTGTTCTGTGCAGTCATGTCAATGCCTGAGCAGCGGTGATAATCAGACGGTCTAATCATGCAGTTGGGAATATTATCATCAAAAGGGGTTCCTTATGGAAATCAGTGCTCCTGAAGGGGTAAGGAGCTGCAGGCCGATGGGGGCACTATTTGTGTTTTTTCATCTTAAGCACTAGTCATTTTATTGTTTTGATTAGAGACAGAGATGGAGATGTTGTTAAAGAAAGATCTTAACAGCAGATAGAGAAATCTTTTTGCTTTTAGTTTTTATTGGAACTCCTTCATGTACTGCTTCTCAGGGCCACCCCCCTACACCCCACCCACACACACACACACACACACACACACACACACACACACACACACACACACGCTTGTCTGTAGTCTGGCCTCCACTGCCTTGGGGCTTCTGGGACAGCTCCATACCCTGAAGGGTGTGTGAAATTGAAGACAAACATTTTTACTAGGAGTTTACAATCTTAACAAAGTAAACTGTGAACCCTCCAGGTGTCCTTGACGGTAGGAACAAAGGCCTGTGGTGCAGCAAAAAGGGAGCTGGGTTTTGAATCAGAACGAGTTGTGTTTGAATTCCTGCTTCCAAGTTCATGAACTGGGTGAACTTGGGCAATCACTTTCTCTCTCAGACTCTAGGTTTCATCATGAGTGAAATGGGGGAGCCAGACCAGATTACCTCTAAAAGTCTTTAGTCAGTGCTGGGAGTCTATGATTCTAATGTTTGCTCTACCTTTTACAGTTTATTAGTTACTTTCCCATAATTTACAAAAAAAAAGTCTTAAGTGTCTAGAAACCAAAGAAGGTAATTATATGTCAAACAGTCATAATTGCTTTGGGTGATTTTTTTCCCTCCTTATTTTTAATAAGTAAAAGTTACTTTTAAAAACAAATGAACAACAAAAAAAATAAGACACACGTTGCCTTTAGATTTCTCTTTTCAAGAAGCCAAATGATTTTGGTGATGTTTTGGTGTCCCTTCAGAGCAAAGGAATTCTTACTTTCTTATTACTCTAAGATAATACATTTTTCAAATATTTAATAAAAATCCTCCTAAGCCATAGAGGTTTTGTACATGAAACATTATGAATTATGAAATTTTGTATTATGCATTTCAGTTTACAAACCATGTTTTGTGCAGGATCACACTGCCCTACCCAGCCCCCATCCCACTCTATTAGGAAGGCAAGGGAGGGACTAATCACTCCCTCTGACCAGTGGGAAAATGAGGCAAACAGAGGTCGTGACTTGGCCAAGGCTTCACAGAGATCCGCAGAGCCAGGGCCTGAGTGCAGATATCTCTTAGTGTTGGGTCTCATGTGAGTGTTAACTGATGAACCTAAAATTATGTATTTCCTGGCCACTATATATGTCAAGTGCCATTTCACCTGAACCAAGTCAAGAAGTTTATTTCATTTCTAGTTTGAAGCTTAGATTCCTTGAGTCTATAAAAACGGTTCAACAACTAACCGATCATCCTTAGAGTGGAAAGTTAGTATATCAGTTTAAAGGTTGCAAGTGGCCTTGGATGCATAGTACAGAACCCACAAAAATAAGTCATGGGGGGGAAAAGAAAAGGATAAATAGAATTTTGGAGCCACTGTCTCCTGATTGAAGAACCTAGACATTAGATGTGAGGGGGAATGAACTTGGACTTTAGAGTTGGACAAGCCTGGGCTGAAACCCTCACTCTTACACATTTGCTGATACATCCATTAGAGATTCTGTTTACTCATATACTAAAATGATGTTAACATGAGTGTTAAACTTGCATGGTTTTTGTAAGCATTAGAAATAATTCTATAAAGCACGTGTTACACAGTGTTTGACCAAATAAACACTTCACAATCCGTGGCTATTATTAATAGGCTTTATTTTCTTTCAAACTTGTTGTTGAGTCTATTTTGTGACACATTGTACTATTTGGTGCAAGAAAAATTAATGTAAGTATAAGGGGAGTTCTATTAATGGGAGGGTAGTTGAACTAGATATCTAATGAGATCCTTGCAACTCTGGGCTCCTACAGTTATAATTCATATTTTCCAATGTGCTCTACCTATTACAGATCTTGGGTGTGGTAGTGAAATAGATACTATGTCAATACACATAACCTTATATATATATGTGTGTGTGTGTGTGTGTGTGTACACAGGGTCTGGCACAAATAATGCCCCCTTTTATTACAAATCATAAACATGTGATTCTGTAATATAACAATATCACACTCAAGCACATCATATGATATTTTAGGTGAAATGTTCAAATTGTTGATCTCATGCAAGACATTCACGTATCCTACCAACTACACTCAAGCAAGCCTTACTTCAGAGGGACCTTGTGTGTGTGTGTATATGCACACATATGTATATGGCAGGCGACTTTCAGAGTAGGACCTGCCTACATGCACAAAGGAAAATGCTGTTTTCAATAAAAACAGTACCAGAAGGTGACCTCCTGCACTGATAACAACAGTAATAGTAGCAATAATAGCAGCAGTCATTTTCAAACCATCTACTGTGCTTCAGACGGTATAAGGCATGATAGGGAGACTTATGGGTACCCTCAGGACACTGGAAATCATGGTCCCCTGATGGTGGCAGGAATGGGTAAGACAGGGTATGCACTATGTCTGTGCAGCCAAAGATGCCCAAAAAAGACTGCATAACTTTTCTGGGTGCGTCAGCAGGTATGTCAAGGAAAATATGTTGTGATTGGCATCATAGGACAAGAATTTATCTTTCATTAGTCTTGGGTGACTTTGCACAAGTCACAATCTTTCTGGTCTTCAGTTTCCTCAACAATTAAAAACAAAATCTGAAATAATCGTCTTTTAAGTCTAGCATTCTATGTTGCTGTTGTTATTATTATTATTATTATTTACAATTTGCCTGACCCCTTTTGGATTCTTATAGGTGTATACAATTTATTGATTCTTTTTTCTTTTTGTCTCCTTAAAATATTAAGATCTGTTCTTTAGCCTGAATAAGCTGGAACATCACACATTTGCTTGAATATTTGAATTGACTTACAAATATGTTTCCTAATTAAGTTTTAATTATTAAAGTTTAGTTGCAAATCCAGTTAATCAATTTTCCAATGTTTAAATAGTGCTTTAAAAAACCAAAGCATTCTACTAAAGAATGACATGAGCAAATTTTCTTTTTGTCCACTATATATTAATTCTCTACAAACAGGGTGATCAGACCCATAGGAATGAAAGGAAGTGGGTACCAGACATCCAATTACTATACACTTAAAATGTGTCTGCATGAGACATTGGACTCTTGAGTCAGTGCTTTGCCTTTTTCCTGAATGGCTCTTAAGGAGAGTGACCTATTAAGGAAATATCCAGATATCAGACTGATATAAAAAAAAAAAAGGTGGGAAAAAATAGTATCAGGCAACAGGGGTAAGAAAAAAAAAGATCTCTATAGATGTGACAGACAGAAAAAAAGGAAAGTTAAAAATTACCATAGGGCAGGCAGGACACCTGCTAAAGAACCTGCTACTGCCAGTCACAGCTGGAAAGAAAAATGAAAGAGATGCAAACAACTGTCCTGGAAGCATGAAATCATCCTTTTGTCTTTTTTTCTTGTGAACAATTACAGTATGCAAAAATTAAGGGGGGATCTCAAAGTCTTGGGATGAAAATTTTAGCAGGCTCTGCATATAAATACCAGAGGCATGGAAGTGTGCCTCTTTGAAAACAGGCTGTGTTTGGGAGCTCCCAGAGCATTGAAGAAGGTGGTAATTAATGCATAGTGAATGTCTTTGAGTACAAGATGAATGGAGGGCATAACAATGGGTAGGTTTTTTCTTTCTTTCCTCTTTTTTCTCTTCCTTTCTTTTCTTCTTTCCCCCCCTTTTTTCTTTCTTTCCTTTTTTTTTTAGGTTAAAGCATCGAAGAAAAAAAGCTGTTAAAAGATGGCTACTGTGAGGCTACACTTCAATGTCTGTCTTGTACGGCTTCCCTTTCGAGGCTGTGGTGGGAGTTTGTTTTGTATTGCTCTCCAATCACAATGGAGTTAATTTGCACCAATTTCATTTTTGTGTGTGCTCTCAATGTTTTCTTTTCTGCTGGATTTTTTTAAAAAAACACATTATTTTGGCAGGGCTTGGTCCTTTGATGATCCTTTTGAGCAAATGGTTTGCCCAAAGTTCAGATGGTGCTGGCTTCGTCTTCTTTTTCATTTACAACATCAAGAGGATTACAGAGAATAACTTTGTTGCCCAACATCAATGATATATCTTCACGCTACTAGAAAGGTAGTTCTCAGAAAGTGTGTCTTCTAATAGTTTAGAACCTCCACAGGCTTCAGATAAAACAAGTATTAAATACAGAAAGCTCACAAGGATACCAAGGAAGGTTAAACTCACGCAACCTCCTTCATCTCAAACACCTGAAATATATCTTTTTTTGACTGTCGAAGTGTGGTCATGCTGAAGACGGCAGTAAGATCTTATATAAGAGAAGATAGAAGAGGGGGAAGAAGGAATCACATGGAGATGCACACACATATTGGTGAGAGAACACAAAAACAATCTTGTTAAAAGGCAAGTCATTTATTCTAAACCCAAAACTAAATTTATGTGTCAGTTCAAAAATGTATAGTGCAAACACAGTGCTCACAGTGTGATTTTTTCTTAGTGTTACCATCTGACATAAACCACAATTTGGTTTTAAGAAAATTTTAGGAATTCTCACAATTTCACCTTATGAGCGTGCAAAGGAATTCCTAAACAGGCAGGCAACTTGAAAATAGCCCCTGGGTTCTAGCCACCATCACAGCTGAGGTTGGATATTCAGATGTGGATGACTCATGAGCTCCTTCAAAACTTGTCACTTTCCTCTGCTCCTTCCCCTTGAACTAGATTCTCTTATCCTCTGTTTGCAAATTCTGTGACTGGCTATAAGGGTCCATAGGAGGGACCTGGTATGACCATGGTAATTAACCATCCCAGAATATGACCACAGACTCAATGTCAGGTAATTGTGTCCTTTTTAATAGTCACTTTATTGACTGCATTGCTAAATATAATTTTAACTTTACAACTTTATATGTCTTCTCACAAAATTAAATTCAAACTGAGAGCAATTTGTTGGTGAGATCATGAGCATGGGAAGATTCTCAATTGGCTCCAAAAAATTACTGTGCATCTCGAATGCCTACTAAAGGTTTTGTCTAAAGGTGTCCTCCCTGATTTGTCACATTGCCTGAAATTCCACAATGGAAAGTAAATTTGTTTTTGCTTTGGGTCTCCAGAGCCCCTGTATTACAGCAGCACCCCCTACGTTGGAACCTTCTGTTAGCTAGGGATGTAGAAGTGCTTCAGAAAAAGTTCTTGGGAGCAGAAAGTGCAAAGGGGCCCATGAAATTCGAGAGCATCGCTTGGCACCTAGTCCTCATTTCATCCTTCCCTCTTTATTTTCATTGCTGTCCCCTTAAAAATCAGTTACCATCTTTATCCTCAACTATTTTAATACCTCTAAACAGGTTCTCAGAATTCTTTATCATCCTCCTTCAGTTTACTCTTATACTGCCACCAAAATAATCTTACAAGATCATGGCTTCGTTCATTACCCTACTCAGAAGCCTTTGGGCTTCCCTTTGGTCTACTCAAGATATTTAACCCACTGGTTGAGCATTCCAGGACCTCCATAATCTGGCATCAACTGCCTCTCTCGCCTCAGCTTCTGCTTCTTTAGGAGGCTTCCCTGTACCTCCACTCACTGGAATATTTGATTGTCTGAACATGATTATGCTTATCTACCTTCATGCCTTTGTTCATGCTAGTTTCATCTCCAGATGCCGTCCCCCTTTCCCTAACCTCCTAACCCATGTCAAATATTCTTGTCAAATATTCTTTTGACAAGAATGTCAATATTCTTTTGACAAGAATATCAAATATTCCCATGTCAAATATTCTTTTAATTGAAACATTGTTTAAAAGGATGTCACCCAGCTTTCAGGAGAGGATATGGGCAGTTTCTAGTCACCTAGGGCAGTAGACATTGTTATAGACTTTCTGGAGTAAAGATAAGTCATCACTATCAAAAGTGTGAAAATTTTATATACTATGTGATACCACAGTTATACTTCTGGTTTTTTTTTCCCCTAAAGACATATATGTGAGAATAAATATTTGATGTGAAGGATAATATTACATACAATAGCAGAAAATTTGCAGCAATCTTAATATCACCAAATGGGGACTTAGTGAAATGATGATACATTCAGAAACCTTTAGCCTTGAGAAATAATTTTACAAAATGATATTTAATAATATAATATTCTTGATAAATTAATAAAAATATTTATTAATAGCATAGACTGTATGATCATTTGAGATGCATATGCCTGTCTATCTATATTGCTATATTAAAATGCTAGAAAGAAATAAACCAAATTGTTCATAGTGTGCATCTCTGGGATTATGAAAAGAACTTTATTCTATTCAGTAAAAAAAAAAGAACATGCTAACAAGCCATGAAAAGACATGGAGGAAGCTTCAATGCCTGTTGTTAAGTGAAAGAAGCCCAAGACACCACATACTGTATGATTCCAACCATGTGACATTCTGGAAAAGCCAAAACTGTTGAGTCAGTAAAAAGATCAGTGGTTGCCAGGGGTTTAGGGAAAGGGAGAGAGGTATGAATAGGTGGAACACAGGAGAATTTTAGGACATTGAAGCTATTTTGTATGATATTATACTGATGAACACATCACACTATACATTTGTTGAAATTCATAGAACTCTTACAACACAGAGAATCCTAATGAAAACCATGGACTAATAATAATAATAATGTATCAATATTGGTTAATCAATTGTAACAAATGATCCATATTAATGCAAGATGTCAATAATAAGAATAACTATATGGGGGGAGGGCAGAGCTATATGGAAACTCTCTACCATCTTTTTAATTTTCCATAAATGTAAAACTGCCCTAAAAAATAAAGCATATTAACTTAAAAAATATGATATATTTTATGGTAAAAAATTCTCAAATATTCTTTTAATTGAAATGTTTCTAATATTCCTTTGGAGCTCAATTTAAGTGTTTATTCTTCATAAAGTTTTCTCTTATATTTCCAGCATGTGCTCTCATTAAGGCTGATGGCTTATACTCCTCCCACACAAGCACAGGCCATGGTGTTAAGAACAGTGCTAAGTTAGTCCCCAAGGACAGGGCCTGTGGCATGTCCTTTCCCCTCATGCCCAGCACAGTGTCTATCACGGAGAAGACTGCCCCAAAACTCATTTGCACATGTGCACACATACACAGGAACACACAGAGTGAGGCAAAAAATTGAAAAAATATATAACAAAAGCTATACTCAATGCATGTTACATACATTGACTTATTAATGTAACATGGGAAAATATTAATTCAGCCTTGAAAAGAACTACTAATTGACATGTGTCAAATTAATGATGAGTTAGGTCATTTGAGGGGAAAATGAAGTACTCACATAATTGATCTTTCTCAGTGTTTTTAGTAGGTGCTATTAGTTGAAAATGTTAGTGCTTTAAAGCTTGGATAACTTACCAAATATACTTTGTTATTTTATTATGAGCATGATCTTGCTATAGCCACTGTGTAGTTCCCCACCTCGCCCCCCCCCCCCCCCCACTAATTTTCCCTTAAGTATACAGTCTGGTGCTTTCAACATGCATAAAAGTAGTAAAAAAAATCACTTAACCTTGTAAATGATTTGAAATGTTGCAATTTAAGAGATGAAAAAGTCACATCTTTATTCATTTAATTTTTGAATTCCAATGGCGTTTTGTAAATATAGTTTGACACACACATCACTTCTATTAGTTAAAAATGTATTAATCTAAGCTGCAGAGGAGGGAGTAGCAATGGGCAGTACAACAAAGAGGATAACTTCCTGTAAGGAATGTATGATATACACCATGGCCCTTAAACAAACCCATTTCCTTTCTGGAAGAAAAAAATATGTTATTAAATGCATTAAATCTGTGGCTCTGTCCATCACAAATAATGTAGATACTCTTAAACTTAAGGCACATAGTGTTGGCTGCAAAGATGGTCCATCATTTTGGATGCTTTTCATTATTTTGCTTCTAGTAGCACTTTAAGTCTCTGGTGTCTTACCTCTACTGAGACCTGGCATTTCTTTGTGTTGGAGAGGCAATTTAATCCATTTTTACTGTCTGCAAACAGACTTTCAAACAAAACTTCAAACTCTTTGAATGTGCCCCAAGGATTCCACCAAACCTATCATCCTTCACTCTCTTCTGGGGCTGTGGAGGGTGGCGACTGGAATAGAAACTGGCACCAACCAGGGAGCCTCATTAGTGTTTGTGATTTTGATTTTTGTTACCATTCTGCTCTGTAGCCATTTCAAAGTGGGAGCAATAACTATCCTCAC
Source organism: Artibeus jamaicensis (assembly GCF_021234435.1). Lineage (NCBI taxonomy): Eukaryota > Metazoa > Chordata > Mammalia > Chiroptera > Phyllostomidae > Artibeus > Artibeus jamaicensis. The sequence continues at coordinate 8,008,978 of NW_026522046.1, read as the reverse complement.
ATCTCACAGCACCCCTCCCCCTGCTTCCCCAAATTCAAGCCACCTGGAATGATCTGGAAGAGCGGAGGAGGCCCACAGACACGCTTTCTCTCATGGAGCCAGGGGTCCTGATTATAAATAGACGAGTGTTCCGCATCTGGATGTTGACAATTGGAGTGAGCTGCAGAAAGCCACATTGCGACGTCCTCTGGGCACGGAGCGATGAGGCAAGCGTGCCGGGCCACACAGGCAGAGCTGAGACAGAGGTGAATCAGAAGGAGAGTGAAAATAAAAATGACCCTACTTGCCCCTTTCTCTGTGAGAAATCAGGCCTAATGTTTGAGAAAATAGTACATTCTGAAGGTAATCTGTTGAAAAAACTGAGACCAGTGGGGTGACTGGAACCACAGGCAAACAGCATTTACCAAGTGACTGCCACGTTCCAGACAAGCAATATCATCTGACTCTCTCCATCGTCTAGGTATCATCATCCCATTTCACTGAGGAGAGAACTTCGGGTGAGAAAGATTAAGCAGCCTCTACATCCTGTGTTCAAGCTGGGCCTGTCTGATCCAGAATGCCTGCTCTTTGCTGCTATGCAGACTGCCTTCTGGTGGGACCTTGCAAGTACTTACTGTGATAAGCTCTACTTACTGTGATAAGCTCAAAGACGTTTTTCCCACCTCTTCAAAGATCTTGTATACCCTCCCTTTCTTCGTTGAATTTGTGATTAACTGTTCATTTTAAATGTAGGTAAAGTTTTTTTTAAGTACCTAGAATGTAAACACTTAATATTTACAGGTGCAATGAAATCCTTTGAGTTAATGAAACAGTCCTTGTAATACACATTTGAATTTATGCAAAAAGTGATTTAATTGGGGACACACATGTCTCTATTTATGAAAAAAGGTATTAAAAAGGTACAACAATAGCATTGCTCAGATAAATCCTTTCAGTCCAGATTAATCTTCTACTAGAAGTCAAACTCCTATTTGCTAATGTAGAGACTTGGTTGGTTAATATTGACTTTTTTATCATAGCCACTTCCATCACATGCATGTTCTCAAGAAAACTGTGAGAATACAAGTTACCAAGAAGAAAAGGGCCCATAATATCCCGGAAAGAGCAGAGACCTCACACTAGCGAGCTCTTGGTTTGAATCCTAGTGCCCCTGCTGCTGAGTGTATAACCAGTTACTTATCTCTCTGAGCTTCATTCAGGCACATTCGTGTGAGGAGACAACGACACCTTTTAACTGCACTTTCATTTATTTTATTTATGTATCAGTGGAGGGTTCATCCGGGTGTCCCTATACACTGGCACAAAAACATGTTTTACATAATCAAGACACGGACACTTAGGGCTTTAGCAAATGAGGTCATGTTGGTCTGAGCCAATGCCTCCCTTTTTCTGTGTCAATTTCTATATATATGTAACATAGGAAATACATACATTGTAGGGATGCAGGGTTAAGAGATGTAAGTATGCAAAATTGCTTCGTTATCATTCATTGTTCAAATTGGAGGAACTCATATATACATCCATAGACATTCAGGTGGGTAGAAGTAACTGATGCCAGATTGTAATCCTTTGAAAAGAATGAGACTGGATCTATGTAAATAATAGCACAACCATGAAATAGGCTGTCTAGTCAGTCATAAGCTCAAAGAGTTTATGCATCTATTTTTAAAACATTCGTATTAGCTAATTTCTTCCTTCAAATTTTAAGCCTTTTCACATTTCACATCAGTCCTTTTCAGGAGATTTAAAAGCATGTGAATTTTTTTCATATATTATAGGTGTGCACGCAAGGTTTCTTTGGGGCAGAAATATGTTATTGTAATTTTTAGAATTGTATGTCATGCATGGGAGTAATAATACTAACAGTTAGTGAAGTGAGTGCTTGGTATGTCCCAGACTTTGTCTTGACCACTTGATCCTGTTTAACAGATGAGGCAGCTGAGGCACAGGGGGGCTAAGGAAGCTAAGTTATATGTTTTAGCCTGGCTAGCTAAGGTCAAGAAACCACACAGTGGTAGAGCTAAAGTTTGAGCCCAAGAAGTTTGAACCTAAATGGACACTTTTAGGCACTTCATTGTAAAATCTCCTTGGAAAGTATTCAGTAAATATTTACAAATGAATGAGTTCATGGGTACAGTACTTGATATCTAGGACAAGAAGGCTAATTCTTAAATTTCTCTTTTTTTTAAATGAAAAAAATTATTATATTTTTGTTTTCTCCTTTTGAGGAGCTATTTCTTTTCCAGAACCAGGAATACAATAGGACAACTAGATGTGAAGTTCAAGGATCTGGGAGACACGCTCTTTGTCTACCAATAACTAGGGGCAGGATTCTGGTCCACATTGGAAAAGTTTAGTTCCACTCCTCTGCTCTGCTCCTGCAACATTATTGATTTTCAGGAGAATGAATCCAGGGCTGGGTAAGGGACCATGTGGCAGGACACGGTGCTACATCTTGTCTCCAGTGATATGATTTAATCTATTTGAAAGTATAAGTAGTGTAATTATTTTTATGTTAATCAACCTTTGATCAATAGCTTTCTATCTACGCAGAGAATGTTTTTACCATGTTTAAATAAGAATTTCCAGAAAAGGCTTTAATTCCCAAAGATTCCCACAAGGGAAGCTCAACATTTGGGGTCCTCATTGCCTGTCTCTACTTTCCAGTCACCCAGCGTTTCCCTCAGTGCCTGGGCCTTGTCTTCTATCTTAATTTATACTTAAGACTGGATGACACAAAATAAAATCATGCTTGTCTTGTTATTGGAGCAAGACAATAATTCAAAAGGTTGGTGGTCTGTGCCTAACATGTTCTTAAAAGTATTGTAAAACTGACAACATGAATGGGTATTTTTCATGTTTCTCTCCTAAATTATTTTTGGAATATTTAGCCCACTCAACAAGAAAAGTTAGGCCATTTCAGGCCAGGTTACAAGTAGAAAGACATTTGTCAGGGCTGCTTTCACTGGCAATATACTTTAATGAGATGGCATTGAGAGAAGATGGTTAAAAGAACAAAGTCAGGTTTGTTGTGAGGCCATCAGTAACCCAAGAAGCCACACTGCTCGGGGGCAGACACTGTGGAAAGGGTAATTGCAGAGAGTGCCAATCACACGTACGCGCTACACAGAAACAACTGGCCATTGATGGTCCGCACAAATGGAGGGGCACGGAGGCAGGGAGGATGGAAAAGAGCAGATATTTCAGAATTCATCTGTTTGCCTTTCAACTGTGCTCTATATGTTCCTTCTCTAGGAGAAAAACAAGAAAGAAAAATGGTGGCAGGAGGCAAGGAATCTACACCAAGGGCAATTACACAGCTGAAATTGTGAAGTGAAAAGAGGTGAGTCTCACTTCAGTTCAGTTGAGTTAATGCAGTCCACAAAAATTTTTGCTTTAGCCTAAATGTTCCTATTGGGAATAATTAAAGGTTTGTGAGTCTAGGTCTGTTATCCACAAAACTGTGGTGAAAGTGTGCCCAGGGATATGGATGTGAAGGTCCCTGATGTCAGGGCTGGATCACAGGTAGGCTCAAATATTTATAGTGCAATTCTACGATGTAAGCCCCTACCTACAAGGTCATGGGAATTATGGGCTCCACTGTCATTGTCAACAGTAGACTGTTCACTTCCTCCCAGAGACCTGGGAAGGACTGCAGTAAAATTTAAAACTCATATTGCATTACGAGAGAGATTAAGATGAAACACTGGGAGTCCAGGAGCTAAAAGACAGACAAGCGGGTGGAGCGACCATCTTTCAGATAGATGCCATTAGAATGCTTGATTCAAAGGGAACAAGAATAGAGGGAGAAACTGAAGAAGCGCTTTCAACAGCACTGGGGCCAGAGTCATTAGGCAGCAACTGCTATTGAGGGGAGCCTCCTCTATATCAGGCCACTGGGCAGGAAGAGTAGGAAGTTGTTCTAGTGGCAAGAGTACTTCAGAAATAGGATACGGTTGCAATACTTATTAGGGGATTAAATGGAGATAACCAGGAATAATTTTGATGAGCACAATCATACATGATTGATTATTTTTAAACAAAATCCTCTGATCTTAGTTACACACTTTGGTTTATAAACCACCTTTCCTATTTGGAGAACTTAACCTCTCTGAATAAATTGAGTTCACATTTCAAATTATTATAATGCCAGAATTAAATTTAAATTAATGGGTTTTGTTTACTTATTTATGATTTTTATTGTTGTTTCTCCATTGGCTTAGTAAGGTGTCTTTCATTTAGCAGGTGATCAATAAGTATGTTGATGTGTTTGGTTTAATTGGTGTTGTGATTCTTTTCAACATCATGTGTATTGTTGACAGCAGAGATTCCACCATTGGCCTGATAGTGGTTTTTTTAGTTAGTTTGCTATGTCTTATGAACATTTCCAACTCTGATTTTACTTAATTTCACCTAGATTTCATACTTTTCCTCCTCGTTTTTTTGGGAAGACTGTCTCTTGGTTCTTATACTTCTGCTTGCCTTCCTTTTGGTTTTCTTTATAGGTCTTTCCCCTCGTCTTCCAAAAAAAAAGCCCTTTAAGTGCTGCTGTTATTTTGCGGCCCCCATGCTCTGATGAGTTCTAAATCTATCTTTACAGCTCAGAGTGGTTTTCTGAGCTCAAGATAAATATATTCACATGCCTGTTAGAAATCTGCACTTGAATGTCCCAGAGGTCATTAAAAATCAAGTTTATCTCTATCCTCACTAAACCTCTTATGTTCTTGTTTGGATGAAAGGCCCAAATTTTACCCAGTTACTGGAGGCAAGAACTTAAAAATTGTTTTAGAGTTTTCCCTCCTCAGTGCCCTGATGTTCAACGAGTAGGCCTCCTAAATGTCCTCCTCATACCTCCAACATCTACCAGAATCCTACCTCTCATTGTTTCTTTCCTGAACTAGAACAATAGTTGCCCTTTTGATTGCTAAGGTTACAGTTTTCTATCTTCAATCGAGTCTCAAGTCTGCCTCCAAGACGATTTCTCTAAAATGTAATTTCTCTAAAGTAAACTTGATCAACAGAGAGGGCACAGCCACACTGTTAAGAGTGGGAGTCCTAGGGCACCCCACAAGCCCCAAAGCAAATTCCAGTGTGGACTTGTCAGTTGTATGAGTCGATGGTGCCCTGACCTTCACTGCTTTCCCCATTTAAGCCAGTTTGAATTGGTTTTTGTGTCACCTGCAACCAAATCAGACTTGTCAGACACATTATACATAGTAAAAATCAAACTTTCCTTAAATGCTCAATCTTGTCCCCTCTTTTCAGTCTCTATTCCACTTCCCCAGTTCAGCATACTCTCATGCCTTCACAGTTCATTTCTGATTTAAAATTCCACTCTTCTTGAAGCCTCCTCCATAAGTCCCTCTTTACTCTTTCTGGCTGGAATAAGCTTTATTAAGATGTATGGTGTTCAGTGGAATCACCTACAAAAGAATCTCTATGAATGGATGATACCGTAATCCATGGCATGAACCACTAAATACCTTCCACAGCATTTGAGTGAATGAATTCAGGAGAAACTTCCCGAGTCGTCAGGAGGACCCTCTGAACTCTTAGAACCTCAGTGCTGCCTTTCAAGAAAGGGATGAATAGAACGGTGTTTTGAAGTAAGAAGACCCTTGACCTTGATAAATATCTTGTCAGGTCAAAATTTAAAAAAATCACAGTGTCTCTGTGACGAGAGAACTATGAGAGGGTGGGTAGGAGTAAAAACTCCCATCTCTCATAGAGGCAGTGAACCAGTAGCTTTAGAATATTAGCACAGAATAAATGAACATGTAATGCATCCCACTAAATTTTCCTAATTAGTAATTATTTTTCTTCATTTTTCATCTTTTTTACATTATTGGTCATATTTCTTTTTTCATTTATTTGATTTCTACAATGGCATGTTTAATAAAAATTTATTTCAGAATAAAATATTAAATTTTTTTACATACAAAGAACAGGTGCCCTCACATTTCTCTTGGATTCACATATTTACAATTTTTTAATAAGGAAGGGCAGAGTAGAAGGCAGGCACTTGGATTAAACACTCTGTGCAAAATCCTTTGCATGAGTTATGTAATTTGATCCACACAGGATTAGTACACTGATATGGGTAGTACTGGTTGAGAACATCTTGTGCTTTCAAAAATGTGCCTGAGATGGATTAGTCCTCACAGAGTTTCTACATCTTAAAGAGGGAGAAGAGTAGTACTTGGTAAGAACTTCGTCAAGGGTAGAATGATGGGTTTAAATCCCAGCTCTACGCTTGACTAGCTGTGTGACTGTGGATAAGTTGCTTAACCAGTCTCAGCCTTGGTTTCATCATCTGGGAGATGAAGGTATTTATAGTACCCACATCATAAGGTTACTGTGATGATTAAGTGAATTAATATTTAAAATGTGCTTAGAAGAAAACGTGGTACTTGGTAACTAATACATATTTGTTAATGAAAGTAATAAAAGGTTCCACAAACATTAACTCTCATCTTTTCAATAGGATAGCAAGGCAATTCCCTCATTCCAACCAGCATTCAAATACAAGACTTCCAGGTCAGTTTTCTAAAAATATTGTCAACCCCCCCCCCCAAACCTTCCAAGTATTTGACCCTCTTTGCAAATCCCATCAGAATAACTGGCAAAGTCCAGGCCACTGGGGAAACTTTCTAAGAGTACCAGTCATTTGTTCTCCCTTTATTCCTCTCTAGGGATCTGCAATACGAAACCTAAATATCCTCTAAGGGTCTAACCTAGATAAATTTTTTGAGGAAAAAGTATCCCCAAAACTTCCTTTAGTGATGCTTCACCTACATGAATATATCAAGGATGTTGCACTCAGGATTTTGTGGCCATTTCCAGGCTCATCAGGAAAGAGTGTGGTGTTCAACTAGTGATGCCTTCCATGGGTACAGGCGGGGCACTGGCAGGAAGTACACCTCTGACAGACCTGCTTCCTCATCTTACGGAGAAGGAAACACATATCTGGAGGAAGGGAGTGGCTTAGTCAACATTACATATGGCCTAGGTCAAGGGTATGAACCTAGGATCAGTCGTGGAGTGTGTATGTGCCGGAGGTGGTAGGTAGAGATGGAGTTAAAGATCACATCTAAATTTGCTCCAGAGTTAGGACTTTTCTGTAGACCAGGCTTTATGAAAAGGAAAACACAATTTACATCTTGACTCCAGGCTGACAACAACATAATTAAAGGTAGACTCACCCAATAGGATTGTCTATGATGACAGAAAAAAAATCCAGAGTTTCATCCCAGGAAGCCTTGATGACAAGTACGGCAATGACTCACCCAAAACGCAAATACAAGAATGAAGAATGACGGGCAAGAAATGCTGGCCAAAATCTTGGCAATGAGAAAACTCATGCATAACTCACTCCAAACGGAGCTGTGGAAAACAAACAGGTCGTGCAGGATCCGGTACCTGGGCGAGCCTTCTGCCCCTGCGGGTGCCCTCCAAGTATTGAGAGGCCTGGTCAAGACATATATACTGGTTCATCTCCCCCTGGTGGATCTCAAAACAATTTCAGAAATGAACAGATAGGTGTAGGCCAATATTTAAATATTAACAATGCGGCATTCTGATAATGATGTGTCACTTTGTCTGAAAGAATTAGGCAAGACTTTATGTTTGAGTTGCTGAAGTGCCACCACTTTTCAAAGGTTATCAAGTATAAATAAGTTCTGTTACTTACAACAAGATGTAGACTCTGTTTGGCTGCAATAGATGCACGGTGAAATTCTAATTTCAGTCAAATAGCTTACTAGAAAGAACACGGCAAGTGTTACTGTCTCCAAGTTGTCAGTAACCAGTTTTATCCTGGCAATTGTGACACATGAAAAGGCTTTCAGTAATAACCAGAAGGCTTTGTTTTCTATGGCAGGGATGGAGGAGGGCAGAATTCTATGGGGTTGCTGCAAATAAATGCAAGTGTAGGCATTTGGTAAGTATGGTTACAATGACTGTAGACAAAGGATATTTGCCACAGCCCAGGGGGTAAGCATGCTAGTTGATTTCAGGAGCCCCTGTGGCTCCTCTGAGTGTTCCTGGGATGTCATGAGTTAATCAGAATGTCCTCACCAGCGGAGTGATGCCAAGAAGAGAGCACAAGTCTGTTAGTCAAAGGAACAGGGTTTTGGTCCTGGTTTCATCAACATTAGCTGAGCAAGTCACTGGGCAAGTCACTCTTAGTCTCTTTACCAAACCTCAGTTTTCTCACCTGTAAATGAGGCTAGCATAGCCTCTTCTACCAGGTTGTTTTGACACCCATACAAGAAAAATATATGTAAAAATGCACAGCACAATATGCAATGCATAGTGTGTGCTCTATATAAATTTGTTGAACCCAAATCTACAATAAATAGGCCTTATTTTAATTTTGAATTTGTGGGCTTCTAATAAATACCTTAAATTGCCCAATCTTTGTGTGCTTTCTGGTTCATGAATAATCTGTAATCAAACTCAAGTACAGGTTCCACTGGGCAGGAAGACTTAGTTCTGTAAGGATAATGGGCACCTCCAAGTTTAATTGAAGTAGGAGTTTAGATTGTGCTATATCAAAAATCTAAAAGAACATAGCTCTGCTGGCATATAATTAGCAAAATTATTATTATTATTATTTTAAAAGATTTTATTTATCTTTAGAGGGGAAGGGAAGGAGAGAGGGAGAGAAACATTAATATATGGTTGCCTCTTGTGTGTCCCCTGCTGGGAACTGGCCTGCAACTCAGGCTTGTGCCCTGACTGGGAATCAAACTGCGATCCTTTGGTTCACAGGCCCATGCTCAATCCACTGAGCTACTCCAGCCAGGGCTTAATTAGCAAGATTATTTTATCATTAAAATGAGAGAGTACATCATTCTGTTACCTGTTTTGAAAACATTTCAAATATCTAATCCCGGGTTCTTCAAAACTCAATATACATTTTTCTTCATTATATTTTAAGTATTTCTTGTTGTATAATTTTTATTAAAAATTAAAATAGCACACCAGTTCATTTAGGTAAAAAATAAAAGTCCTGCATTTTTTTTACTAATCCTAATCTTACTCATTAAAAGTAAATGTTGTTTTGTGTGTTCATCAATCCAAAAAATTTTCTACGCATGTACACATAGATTAGATAGATACTTTACAACACAAAATGCAATTATATTGAGCATATTGTCTTGTAATTTACTTTCCTTTATGTAATAAATATGCGATGGCCATTTGCATGTATTACCCTCCCTTAACAGACTGTGGGTAAGTTACTGGAAGTGACTAGACGAGGGCCCCACTGGAATGCAGCTTTCATTATAACATATGGTATAAACTCTTAGAGATTCAATAGAAACATCCATCTAAGGAGGGGGAGGAGTGCCCGAAAAGCTGGCAGGCTGAAGAGTAGGTTGGGCTGACCAGGCCAGGCTTCCTGGGAGCTGAAGGCCTTGAGCCGTGTGAGGTTAACGCAGGGAGAGCAAATCAAACTGAGATTGCAGAGCGGACCCCTGGAACCACGCAGAAATAAGCAGTTTGAAAGAAAGGAAGAAGGGAAAAGAAGGATTAATGTTTCCTAAATACCATCACATAGGTGTGGGGGTGAGCCCACCTTGCCTTCATACGACCCCACATGTAATTCTCATTGCAATTCTTTGAGGTGCCATTGTCCCCAATTTACAAATAAACTGGGGCTTAAACAGGCTAGTAGCTTATAACATACCAAAAAGTGTCAGGGCTGGAATCTAAGCCCGGCTCTCTAAATCCAAACCCCAGCTCCTTCTGCAGTAAGGCTGGGGCTGGGGCTGCGGCTGAGAGTAGGGAGGGAAGGAGGAGATAGGGGAGGTGAGTTGCGTGATTAAGTAAAACACATGCAAAATTGATTTAAACAATTAATGAGTTGCTCAGGAAAATGTAGTCTCTCTGCCTCAAAATATAGATCTATTTTGAAATGTTTGTATATCAGAAATTAGGCACATATGGCAGAAGAAAAGTTTTTCCTTTATATTTATTACCAAATATGCTATTGTATAATAGCACTCCAATTAATCTTTGCAAAACTGGAGGACCAAATTGGTACTGGCTATGATGTGATGTGCTTGAATTAAAAATAAAGAAAAAATAATCTATTATGATTCTATTAACTTGTTGGTAGAATGTGAGGATCTTTACTTTTCAAATCACAGCTATGACAGAAGAATCTTGGATATCCAGTCTTCTTGTCATAACAGCCAATAAATATTTAAGTGACCAGTGAGTCAGAACTGTGTGAGTTGAAATTCCCCTGAAATCTGTGGTGAGAAAGTACTTATGTCAGCTCCTGCTATGCTCCCACTAAACACTCTGCTGATTGTACTTAATCAGGGAAGTTTGCTCACTGACGTGTCCTGCAGGTCAGTCAGGTTCTTGTGCAATGATCTGGGGAACAGCTCTTGACCCACAGCTGTGACAAAGTGATCAACATTGCCACTCACACAGGAACTTGGTCTGCTCTATTCATGACTGTATCCTAGAACAGCGGACAGAGCCTGGGACCCAGGAGACCCTCCATGAATGCTTGATGAATGAATGAATGAATGAACTCAAACCAATATGGAGGAGATCTGAGTGCTGGTCTCATTTCTGCCACTAACAACCATATGTTGATGAGCAAGTGTTCAACCTCTCTGGCCTTATTTTTGTTGTTAATGAAATGAGGGTGTTGAACATGGTGACTTGCAATGCTCCTTTCAGACTCAGCCTCTTTGCTTTTTAAATCCTACTTGAAAGGATGTTCTTCCTAAGGATTTTGTATCTTTGTTTACATTCTCTCCTGGCAACATCTCCTGGGGAAGTTCCTTAAATCTGAGTTTATTTTTAACTCTCTCAATAAATGAATTTACCATAAGTGTACTAATTGTTATCATAACTCCAGAAACCTAAGCAAAACACCTTTAGAAAAGATTAATCAAGCATTGTTTGTTCTAATAAAAGAATAAGCTTTTGGAGGTTATTCTAGTTCTAGAATAATTCTGTCTAAAATTCTATTAATAGGAGTAATAAATGTCATTCCCTATTAATAGCTTAAATATAGATATCTTAGAGAAGAAAATATTTAAAATTTTATACTAAAATGTGAGTGACTAATATATATTTCTTCACCTGAATAGGTTTTCACTGGGATAGAGAGAGAAAAGAAGGCAGAGGAGGATGCAGTAGAAAACTCAAGATACCTGAATAAGGAAAAGGGGGGAAAGGTGGCCTAGATATAAAACAAAAAATAAATGTGACCCACTGGGGCCTGCCCTTTGTCCAAACTTCCTAAAAGGAGAGTTCCATGAATGGGACGTAGAATTCTTTAGGAAGTTGAAAACTGTGTTTGTTTGCTTTGGTAATCCCTTGCGTTTTAGTTTTTCCTCTTCTTTCCTGTTGTTCTTTTTTCCTATGAAATCCTCAGTAAATAAACTAATACTACTTTGAGTTACCATTCTGCTTTTAAAAAATACACTTTAAAGGCATAAAACTTTTTCTCATAGCAGCTATTAATGATTAAGCTGCTGACTGAATACTTCCTAATAGAACAGTGCTATGTTACTATTGAGCATGTAAGAGTTTTAGCTGCAACTAGCAAATTTCTGAATTTCAATTTTATCCAGTCAAGTATTTCTAAAATAATTTTCTCTATTATGTTTAAATGGTCTTATGTAAAGAACTGATTTGGGGGGCAAAATCAAGTTTTTTCAATCTCTAAAACTTTGTGATTCTAAATGTTAATGGCAAAAAGAAATCTATTTGTAAGAGGCCTGAATACATGGAAGAAGTCCAAGGTCAATCTAGAATTACCACTCAGAATGAATGAACATACAACGTCATGACCCAGTTAGTTCAAGGCTTCTGCAAATGCCAGTAGTTTCATCGTGGTTTCTCAGCACATACAGAAACATATCTGGCTTTATTTGCACTGATGGAAAGACTTATAATACTAATTATTTGGCAAATGTTTCTTGAACATTGTAGGACTTCAAAAAGTGGTTTCATAGCAAGATAAAAAATGGAATCCAAAATATTCACACTAATGCAATGTGCATGGCAATGAAGTAAGCCTCGGTATCACAGATGCAAAATAATGGATTCAAAGACCATCCTAACAGAGTACATTACTGGGAAGAAATAATTTAATTTTATTGATTAGTAATAAATGTGAAGGCTACTTGCGTTAAAAAGAAACACTGATAGAGATCATCCAAAAAATTGGAGATTTTGGTTGACTTTTCATTTAATAAGTTAACAGTGTGTCATGGTATAGATAGATAGATAAATAGATAGATAGATAGACAGAGAGAGAGATAGATAGATAGATAGATAGATAGAAGCCTAGTTTGCATTATTAGCAATATTGTGTCAAAAATAAAGCTTGCTAACTACACATCTACATATCCCTTTACATCATTCACCCCCCAAAAATATCCATTGGCTCTATTTCTTAGTTCTGTAGTCCCATTTCTTTGCTTACCCTTTCTTTAGTAATCCTTTTAAGTTGTCTGTATTTGCTCTTATATCCCATCCTCTCTTCAAACAGCATGTTAGGCTTTCTCTCCACCACTCCCCTGAAGCAGCTTTTATCAAGGCCACTGATGTCTTCCATTGGCAAATCTAATGGCCGGTCCTCTGTTCTTACTCTATTTGACTCTCAATATCATTTCACACAAGTGATTACTCTTTCTTTCCTGACATTACCTTCTGAGGCCTTGGGGTTATCATAGTCTCCTGCTTTTCCTCTAACCTCATTGGTCACTCCTACATCTTCTCTGCTGTTCAATCCCTTAAATCTAATCTCTAAGTATTAGAGTATCTCGTGCCTCTCCTCTCTTCTTCCCTTTACCTTCTTTCTCTTCTCCTCACCTGCCCTTCTCTTTCCTCCTTTCCTCTATCTACTTTATCTTATCCTGTCCTACACTCTTCAAAACTTTATTTCTCCAATCTTGCTCTCTCCAACAAGCTCTAGAGTTCTCTCTCCAGTGGTCTACACACAATCCCTGCCTGGATGTCTGAGAGGTTGTACACTTAATGTGTGCAGGGCAGAACTCATGCTTCCCGACCCAATTTCCATTGGTTGCTCCCTGAGCCTTAACTAGACATGCAAATGGCAGCACTGCCCTCTCCCTTGCTAAGGCCATAAACTTTGACAATGTCCTTGGTTTCTCTCTCTTCCCCTCACAACCCATCAACAAGATCTATCAATGCTACTTCCAAAATACATCACAAAGCCCTATCTCCTCCTCCCAATCTTCTCCGATTCTACTGTAGTTTAAGCTGTATTCTCTCTCTCTCAGTCCTGTGCTCCCAACTGGTCTGTTTCTACTTTTGTCTCATGACTGTTTTTCAGTTGATTCTCTACACAGTAGACAAAAGTGATCTTCTTAAGTCAGACTAAAATTCTCTGATAAAATCAAGCTGCTTATCATGAAATATATAGGAGCTGATAATTGGTTAACTGAGCACCCCACTCGTCACCCTCCCCATCACCCACTCCTCTCAAGCAAGTTTGGGCTCCTTGCATTCCCTTGAACAGAAGGAGCTATCTCAGGGCCTTTGCTTCTGCCAGTCCCTCTGTTGGGAAGATTCACCTCTCCGTGGGTTGTAGGACTGACTCTTGCTCATCCTTAAGGTTTTAACTCAAAAGTTATCTCTGTAAGAGTCTTCCCCACCTACCCTAGCTAAACACACCCACTCATATACCTACAATAGTTATTCTCTACCCAACTGCCATATTATGTTGTCTTCATCTCACTTAAAAGCTTTCTTAAACGATGAGTACTTTTTGTCTTTCTCCTCTAGAATATAAACCCTCATGAGTAAGCAATTTTGTCTATTCTATAGATGTATATGTATACACAGTAGCTAGAATAGTGCCAGATACATAGGAAGCCCACAGTAAGTTGAATGAGTTCTGACTATTCTAGGGAAAAATGTATCATTTAGAATTTATGTATTTATTGATTGGGATCACATAGAATTTATAGATTACTACAGGGAGACATAATATTCTTAACATATTCAATGCTAAGAATATTGAATGTCTTTCTAATTACCCAAATGTTTATTTTTTAATCAAAGTTATAGTAGCCCTATTTTAGAAGAAACTTTTGTATTTTAGGGAGATATTTATCTCAGAGAAGCAAATACTCAAGGTTATCACATTTGTATCCAAATGTGATATCACCATATACCAAAGAGTAGAACTGGATGGGAGTTAAAAGGAAGAAAAGTCTAGCTCAAGGAAGAAATTTCCAAAGGTGAGAAGTACTCGATATAGGCTGAGCTGCCTTGTGAGGGTATGAGCTGAGACTGTGCCCTTATAGAGGGGACTCCTATATCATAGAGATCGGACTACAAGGCACTTAAGGACCTCCTGAACCTTCAGCAACTATGATTCATATTCCTACTACAAGTTTTTACAATTTTGATGCATTCCCAGAAATTGGATCAACCCAAATTTTCCCCAGCCAAAGATAATTAGAGTTCTGAAACAGTGATTCCGTATAAACTCAACTTCACTCATGTACCTCTAGTTCTGCCCTATGAATTATATCTCCTTTCACTAAATAAATCTTAAGATTGCATTCTCCTAGGACCTAACTTTACAAAAATATTTTACTTTACTAAAGTGGCATGAAACAGAAGCTGTTAAAATACAAAGCTACTTGGTATTTTCCTTAAGAAATAAGATGACAAAGCTGAACAGCCAACAAGTTTTGCAAGATGTTACTTGTCTCTGCAAGTTATTGCTTTCAAATAGGCTAAATAAAATAGTGTGAAGCTTTATTGAAGAAGTTTTGTCCAAAGCTGTTACTACTGACCTGCAAACCTGGATTTGTTCCCCCTGCTTCCAAAACCTTGAAACATTCACAGAGGGGAAAAAAAAGAGTGGAAGAGAAAGTAATAATGATAGTAGCCTTGCTTGCTGTTATCTTCGTTTGAAAGAAATAATATTGTTTGCAAAAGGTCCAAGGCTGTGGAGCTAAACCACAATTCTAGATAGCTCAGCAAGACTTACCAGAAAGAAGAGAGCGAGCTTCTTTGTTCCAGGGCTTCATGGAAAGGAATCATTTCACAGCTGGTATGAATTCTGCAAAAGCCTCAAGCTAAGAAATGTAAGGTGACCTGCAGGAAGTGTGCAGGGGTCACTCGAATTATGTGAGATGTCTCTTCAGGCTGTAGCATTACACTTAGGAGCTCTTAAAATGTGACTGCCACTCTGACCTTCTTGCTGCTCAAGTCCAGGTACCTTAGGAGATAAGAAAGAAATCAAACCAACCCACCATGTCAGTCACAATGTCAGTCATTTGTCTATCCAAATGGCACAATGTTAGTCATTTGTCTATCCAAAATCCAAGCAGAAAAACTATCCCTTCTCAAAAATGTTTTTAGACATCTGAATGTATCACCACCACATTTTACACAACAGATTCTTCTCTTCGGAAGTACATTGTGATGTTAGTCAGTGTCAGTGGCCTAGAAAATCCACCCAGCTGGCTTCATGGAATTTCTAGCTCATTCAGAGCTTTGGACGCTGTTTTCCTATGTGTTCATCACAGGCTGTAGTTGTTAGTCACTGTCAGAACTATAAGAAATCCTCTTCAAAACCATGGATCATGGATGCCTGACATCATGCAGGAGACAAGCCATTTGAGACTCAAGAAGCTTGCTTTCATCATATACTTGATGAGTTGTCATTTCAGGAAAAGCAAGGCTAATGCAATGTTCCCTAATGCTAACATCTGTTAAAAGGGAAACCCCATTTGATGGCATTCTGGCTTCAACACTAAAACCCAGGGACCCTGGCTCCTTTCTCTTTTCAAGTTTTACTACCCAGCTTTCATTTCTTTATTTATAAAGTGAGGATAACATCACCCTCTTCTGTACTTCACAAGTGTAATGGGAAAAGCTAATAAAATAATTTCTTTGAAAATACTATAAAAATTTTAAAATACCATTTGGATATATAATGATATTATTACTTAAGACCTGGATTTAATTGTAGGAGGCTTTTTAGTTGTTGTGTTTGTTCATTTTTACTTGCTTTCTTTGTAGATGACAAAAAGGGCAGGGGCGTGAGGAATAAATGACCCAGTATATTCTATCCATCCTTAAAATATGACGTTTCTATGGAGTTTAGTAGATGATGGATGACACACGACAAGACTTCTCTGGGTGTGTGGCTTTTAGAAACTAGTCTCGCTACTTTTAGGCATACCTAGATATAACAATAAGTACATAAAGCTAGTAAATGTCTCTGAATTTAATTGTAAAGGATGTGAAATGCATAGGTTGCTTCAAAATATCCCTTAAGAGGTACTTCCAACTTAAAAAAAAAGTACTGTGCTCACATAAAAATAATAGCTTTAGTTCCTGCCACCTCCCTGATATTAACAGCTGTTTCAAGTGGGCAGGCGAAATTAGAAATTACCCTATGGAGGAAACTCAATAGATCATCATTAGATTAAATGACTTACTGATTTTAACCACCTTTACTTGGTATTTAGAGTATTTTTTTCATTATGATTTTGAGTACAAATTATAATCACAGAATGAAACAAAACTTAGTCCTAAGAGGCATTTCAGAAATAATCCAACATATTCTCTGGTTTTCTAGAAGAAAACACCAAGCCTCAGAGATGGTAAATGATTTGACTAAAGACACACAGTAAGGCTTGTGGAAAAGAGATTAAGACTCACCTGTTCTGGCTCCCAGCCCACGGCTTATTCCACCCTATGCTACCTTAGCCCAAGGTAAGAAATATTTAATCAAGGGCTAATGATGAAAGACAATGAAGACATATTGGATTTCTTCTTTGGATTTCTTCACATATCAGTGCAGCACCTAGGAACTCAGATAATTATACTGTGAAAAGTGACAGGAGAGCAAAACACCTCCTCCAATTCTCAGCCCTCTGTCAAGTGCAGAGGATGTGGTAAATTGCTACCTGGGGGCTCCAGGTGAGTGCATTACTTGAGCAAAGAAGCAGTCTTGGCACCTCCTTTGTGAGATGTAAGTCTGAGATTTGGGTAGATTTCGGGGATGGGGGTCTGGAAAGAGAAAACCCTTAAGTCGGGTCGTAGACCCAAAACATTTTTTCCTCAGTTCCCATCAAATTGACTTGAGCCCTGAGCAACCACCTCAGCTGGGGAGCAGAGCCGGATGGAGAACATAAGGTTGATCCTGTGTTACTTAAACTCTTCAAGTCTTCTATTATCTGATTCAGCTTCCCTCTCCATAATGAAGATCAAATTATATCCAGGACTCTGGTTTGCTGAAAAGAGAGAGAGATCATAGGGACATATCATGTTACAGAGGACAATACCAGCAATTTCTGAATGAATCTGGCAGCTAAGCCCAGCAATTATTTGGACCAGCAATCACCGGTTCTTTGGGGATGGACTGCACCACCAGGCTTTAGAAGGAGGGAAACCGTGGTGGTATTCAATCTCTAGGTAGCAGAGATCATTGGTTCTCACTGGTCAGTACCTTCCACTAAGTCACAATGTTTTCCTAAAATTTCAACATGCTATTGTGAAAAGGAAAAAAGCATCAAATCACTGTGTGCAGAAAAAATGTTCATTTTTTTTATTTAAAGCGCTTAGGAGAAAACCTGCCTCCACAGAATAAGAAACCATTGGAACTTTTTCTACATTACGATGTTTGGAAGTTTTTGTTTATAAGGTGAACATGTGGGGTGTTTTTTCATTATAAAGAAACTTGGTGCCAGTTAGAAAAAAAAAGATTTGTGAAATTGCTAATTCAAACCAGATGCCTCGATAAATTGAGTTCACTGTTCTTTCCTCGACACTGTTTCGGCAGAGTAAGTATCTGTGGTGCCCGGTGCAAAGAGAAGTAGAGCCAATGGGTAGAAATAAAGGTGAATTCTGGTTCCATGCTGGGAAGAATTTCCAGATGATTCAGGCAATCCATGTATGTCATGGGCTGCACTGAAAGGACCCTGTGCCTGGAGATTCTTATAAAAAGGAGGGAAGGAAGCCGAGATGGAGCAAGGCAACTACCTGACCTCTCGATGCCATTTTAGAATTTTTGAAACCCTTTCCTTTATCACTAAAAGACACTTTCACCATGCCCATGGCTTTTGTAATTTAAAAATCATGGATTCTTAGAAATGCATATTCAACATCTCCCCAAATACAATAAGGGGAAAATGGGTCTCAAAACAATGGCTTTAGTAAGGGAGGTTTTGATTTGAAAAAAAAGTCTCACTCAGGTATCTATTTTTTCAAGGGTATTTTCTAAAATGACTCAAAGTTTGAATAACTACTGAGCAGTCAATTCCACTGTTTTTGGTTGGTTATGACCTCGAGGTAAGGGGGCCACCCCTTTCCAACATAATCACACTTTCCATAATGGAAATAGTTGATGTAGGCAACCAACGCTTTGACCATGCTTCCGCACTGCAGTGTAAATGTCAGCAGGTCACAATGGAACAGACAAAGTGAATTTGACAAGCGATCTGTTTATTCTTCAGATTATAAAACTGTTTTCAGGGCCACATTAATGTAACATGCACTTGGCCAAGAGAAATAAGCCATCAGTCGATACAGACAGAACAGGAGCTTTCAGACAATCGAGAGCAGAGCACTGTTTAAGATGTCTGTCCCCTTTCTAGGTGGTGACAGAAAGGAGAAGTTCTGTTTCAAAGGCTTGAACTGCAAATATGAAACACAAAACAAAAATGGGGAAGGGAGGAGATAGGCCAAAGGTGGGGAAAGCAGTCTTCAATATTTAAGCTACTTATAAATGGGAGCAAAGCCAAACAAAAAGGAAACTTTCTGATTGTTTCAGTACCATAGGCCATTGTAAAGATGCTATCTATCAAATTGCATACACCCAGAGAAAATTCTAAAACATGCAAAACGCACCTTTGTCCTTGAATTTAAGTATTCAATTGGCATTTGGGTTAAGGCTTTGGGGAACTACTACGAATAACTGCCATTTCAGGTGCACTGTACGTCTGTCTGTGTTTCTCTGTTCCCCTGCTCCTCTCTTTTTCAAACCTCTTCACGCATCCTCTTCCTTCTGCTTAGAAAACTCATCCTCTTTCTATTTACCTTCTTGGACTCCATTTTATTCTTCACCTCTCAGCTCAAATGTCATTTTCTCTTCAGAGAGGCTTTTCCTGATGCTCCTTTTATTCTTTCCCTGGGTAATGGTCTCTTTTCTTCTTAGAATTTACTGTATTTTGCAATTATATTTTTATTCATTTAATTTTTTTGCTTAGTGTCTGACTTCAGTAAGTTCCTGGGACTGGGGACCTCATCCTTCACACTTTCTAGTCAGTCTCTAGTGTCTTGCGTGGTACCAAAAGAATGTTTTTCAGTAAATAAGCAGATGTCAGGACAAGATCAGAATGGTAATAAACAAGGAGGGTCCCCAGCACCAAGTGTAAATGCTGATGTGTGCTGACCTTCCCTTTGGTGTCCCAGCATTTGGGTGTTTGGGGGTATGATGTTGTAGATCAAGAGTGCAGAGTTAAGATCACAAACTTTTCTGATGTCCAAGGATCTAAACGTCCCAATATTTCTCAATGTGCTGAGCTCACATAGGCCCACAAGACGCAGATGGCTCTACCATAGCACACTCCCCTGGCGGAACAGCAGTGATGAGAAAGGCCGAAAGGGAAGAAGAATCTTAGTTGCTGATAGCTACCCAGTGAAATGAGTTGTTCTGCTTTCAGAGAAATACTTTATTTATGAAAGTATCACATAAACAAATAAATAAAAATATGTAAGCCTGGAGTTGCCACTTGCTTTTTCAAAAGAAGCAGATTGGTTGGGGGACTAGTTGACCAGTCGGAACCTGGCCCTAAGTACCTCTTCCTTCCAGTGCTTAACACAATTAAAAGTTTGTCATTATTTATTATTGTGATTAGTTGTTTAATATCTCTCTCCTAAGGAGACCATAAGCTGTCCATGGGTAGGTGCACCGTCTGCTTTTGTTACCATTGCACCAAGCCCAGTAGCATTTAATGAGCGAGTGAATGAATGTATAAATGAATGAATAAGACTTATAGTTTCCCTACACCTGGCTTTTCCCTAGCTTGCTGGGCATCCTTGAATAAGTCACTTTATCTTGCTAGTGTTCATTCTCTCATTTGAGAAATGGTGAGGTCATTCTGTATACTTTCAGAAATTCTCTTCTTGGTATACTTTCAAGGATCAAATGGCATAAAAATAACATAAATGTTCTAAAGGAAGTACTCTTGCTACTGGAGCTTAGATAGAAGCAATGGAGCAAAAGCAGATCTGAGAACAAGTGTGACCTGAAAGCCAGTGTGGAGCTAGGACAGGGAAGGTACTGAACCTAAATACTAACTTCAGAAATTTTGAATTATCAGATTCACCCAATAGAAGTCTTATTTGCAGAGGGACCCCCTCTGTCACCTAGGGGAGGAAGGAAAGAAAACATGGAAGTTTCAGGTAACTCCTAAGCTACAACTTCTGAACAATTGGGAAGAGAAAGACCACCCAGGCCTTCATGGAGAGGATATCAGGCAGGCACACTGAGTCCAGATAGCTCAGTCCTTGCCCTTTAGTTCAGGGTGGCATGAGATTGTACTTCATGATGCCCTGGACACCATTCAGCTTGGGCATCAGGAAAAGTAATGTATGTGTCCTTAATCCAGTAAAAGGTAAACTCAAAGAGCAAGGTTACATTTGAGGGGAGGAGTGTCTATCAATTTTAAAATAATATTATTTATTTCTAATATGTGTTAAAAGCTTTATACGTGTTCATTTTTAACATCAGCTCTGTAAAGTAAGTGTCTCTACATGTGCCTGCTTTACAGATGGGGAAACTAAGACTTGATCACACAGCTGGATGGTGGAGCTGGGACTCACACGTGGGACTGCCTGACTGCAAATATCATGCTCTTTTCACTCTACCTCTCCAAGCAAAACTCTACCTGGTACCCAAACCATCAGGGCCAGCTACATAATCTGCAGGGCCCAATGTAAAATAAAAATGTAAGGTTTCTTAGTCAAAACATATTAAGAATTTTAAAACAGTACAAGCAGAGCAATAAGCCAAGGACGAGGACCTCGAGAGCATGGGGCCTTGTGCTACATACATTTAGGTCCAAGAAGCCGGTTCTGCAAACTATTTAAGAACAGCTTAAAAAAAGTCAGATAACCAACCCCCCAAAACAAAACCCCCTCACCTCTCTATGGGTGAGCTCATCCAGAGTAAGACTGACATGGTAGGGAGGCAGGGTAAAGGATGGTGATAGGGAGAGGCAAGGGGAAGGGCCACAGAAGTGAACAAGTAACCACTTTTGCCTTCCAGGGACCCAAGCCACCTGGGACTGGCACCAATGGGAGGAGCCTGGGAGCTCAACATTCCACGAGCAGCCCTGGGGAGAGGCTGTAGTCAGGTACCTTCGCTGTCACCATCCATACCCTAGTTATCCCTGGACAGGGCCCCTGGGAAACCAGATAAGCAACTATAGCACAGACATACAAATATTCAAACCAAATGAAGAGAAAAAATTCCCATGGGGAAGCAAATAAAAACATTTACTGGTAAAAACCTAAAGCAACCTGGAGATAGAACCAACAACACAGCTTTTCCTGTCTGGTCTCAAACATGCCATAGCCGAGAGAGCGGGACAATCCAAAGGCAAGTCGTTGTCTCAGGAACAAACGAAATCGATCTAGTGGGATGTGAGTACTGACTGACCGAAACGTGTAGGCTCTGAGAATGCAGTTTGCAGGGGAGGATGACTACAGTGAATCTTTATCAGAATGTATTTATTTTTAATAACACTAAAATCAGACATGAGAGTTCAGAAAACTTGCAAAACAGAAAATCACAGTGAACAGAAATCACACATAATTCTCCCACTCAGTGATAACCATAGCTAATTTGACTTTTGTGTGTGTGTGCTTTCAAACTTCTATTATATACTAACACGCATGCATATATAAATAATTGTTTTCAAACATGAAAGCTTTAGTAACATGCTATTTCCCCCTTGTTAAATATTAAGCTATGCAATTTTGAAATAGCTGCATAGTAGCTCATCAAATAAATCCTCTGTGTCAGGTTTCTCTTTTTTTCTGAATTTATAAATAATCCTACTATAAACATCTTTTGCACACACACACTTCACCAATACATTATTTATTCTTGGCATTGCTCAGAAGATATTTTCGCCTGGTGTGACATTTTTCTGCTTCTACTCTTAGGAAAAGCCACAGAAAGGAACTGCTAATGACAGTGCAGCAGAACCTGGGCAGATGCCTTCTCTGAGCTCCGAATGCTCCCCAGCACTTCACCTGCTCATCTTTTATGGCACTTAACACCCTCTGCCTTCTTGTTATTTATGCTGTAACTGGATACTCCTCCAGGGAAAGGGCACGCGAGACTCATCTCTGTATCCCCCAGGGCCTTGTCCACATTAGCTGCTCTATAAATGTTTATGCAAGAGCCGAACAAGTTTCTCAAGTCCTCTAGCCCAGTCTTAATTTCAGTCCCCTGCCAACCAGCCTCCATAATTGATGTGACATTTCCTTTTCTGCTGAGGGACTGAAGTTTGGGGATGTGTCCTAAGGGGGTCAATTAGTTCCTTTGATGCATCTACCACCAGATGACCAGAGGTTGATCTTTTGAGAAAGTCAGCAGGAAAAGTGGTTTAGGATTTCCTAGGTAGGTATAGAATTAAGACGCTGAGATTTATACTAATGTCTATGCTCTCCAAAAATGACTTGGCGTTTTACACTAAAAATTAATTATAGTTTTCATGTTCAGAAAAGCACTGCTAAACTTATTTCTATAGACCATTCAATATTATATAAAGGAAAAAGACAATCTTAACCACAATGGCATGCATGCTGCCTCCTCTGAAATGTGATGACCCTCCAGGTATAACATTTGCTTGGCTTACTCTACTTCCCTCAAAAAGTTCCCTTGTGCTTTTCCATGCGTTAGCCTTGAAATATTCTTTGTGGTTCTCATCTGTAAAAGTGTTAAATCACATTCTATCTCTTAGAAGTAATAATTTCTTTTAATCCACTCTAATGATAGTTCTGTGCTGATTGTTCTGTACTGAATGAGATTAAGATCTTCTTCCCCTGATTGGTCCCCTAACAGGTGTACACTATGTGCTTCCTACTATGCGCTAAGCATAGGTTAGGCGTGGTGGTGCAAACATGAATAAGGCAAGGTCTCTGGCAGGAGCCTTGGAGGGCATCCCAAGGGGTAGAAAGTCAAGTGAGTCAGACCCACAATCCTGAGTCCTTGGTCAGATTTCTGCCCTTATTAACCCTAAACACCCCCTTCCCCCAAACTTCCACACTGAAGGGGCATCATAGTACACAAAAAACAGTTGGGAGAAAAATCTAGCTTTGAATTTTGGCACAATTATTTATTAAGTTTGGGTCTTATTTAAGTCACTTCCCCTCTCTGAGCATCCACAGGGAGGGGTAGAGTGGTACTAACATGTGATGCAATAGTAACCGGGTAGCCTGCCGCCCAACTATTCGGAGTCAAATCTCTTTCAGCATTATAAGTTGTGTGACCCTGGGCAGGGCACTCCATTTCTCTGGGTTTCAATCTCATCAGTTGTAAAATAGGAATGAAAATAGTCCCTATCCCATAGGATTGTGAAGGTTAAGTATATTAATCTAGATAAAGTGGTTTATACTTACAGAACATAGATAAATGTTAACTCTTATTATAATGACTTGGTGGTTGCTGCCAGTAGAAGTCATAATACTGGTGGGCGATGGTGGTGGTGAGAGTTTTAAGAGTCTATACCTAGTCACAGCCCTAGACTCTGGTTATCTTTAATTTCCTCTGGTTAACTATACTAGGATTTAAAGAACCAAAATACTCAAATTTTTCCTAACTTAGTAATGACATCAACATTTGCTGACTACTTTTCATGTGTCAGAAAAATTCTAAGAGCATTGGAGGCATTGGGTTACTCAGTTCTCACAATGATGCCAGGTACTGTTATCATCTCCATTTTACAGAGAGGGCAAGTGAGTTACAGGCTGTCCAAGAGTAAAGAGCTAATAAGAGAACTGGTTCCAGACTCACAAGCTAACTCTCTAGTGACAAGAAATATCCCACTATGCTCACAGCTAAATCTTACTGGGGCTCGATTTCCTCCTATCAATAGCCAATAGGTATCCAATACTATTTGTGCTGTCCGGCATCGGCTGTTCTGTTATATTGCGAGGTTCCATTCTAAAAAGTACTCAAGAAAATGACCAGGTTTTGCCAGTGACGGCTGCAGTATTTAGAGAATTTGGCTGAGCAGTTTCCTCTGGCCCCTGAGTCGGGCTAAGAGGGAGTGCTCGTGTTTGCATTAGGGTGAGAAGGATTGGGAGCTATTATCTTACCTTGTTATCTGAGCTCTGGGGCACAAGGAAGTTTCCTTTGCTAATGGTTGAACTGCTCTTCAGATAAAGGCCTCCCCTGGATCTCCGCAGCACTAATTAATCAGCTGTTAAAACAGTAGTTGATAAAGACAGGCTTACTTAAAGTTCGAATTGCCTGCAATCAGAGATAACCAGGAGTCCCTTTTGGCAGTGAGATATGAAAATGGGAGAATGATCTCTTATCAAAGCGAACATGGCACTCAAATGAAAAATGAGGTTCAAAAAATAGTTAAAGCAATGTTCAAATTGGAAAAAAAGTAAACATATAATTATTTCTTTTCATCTGTGCAAAGTGAAAATGGCAGAAAGCACACACACACACAGATACACGCATGAATGCTAAAGCATGATCCCCGTTAACGCTCCAGTGTAAATTGTGTGAGCAGAGCCAGAGCAGCTTTCATGAGTGTGGTTGCACAAGTGTGGAACATGTGGCCGCCGTTTCCCTTTGATGGCGTCTCATTTGCTAACACTGATCATTTAAAAAGTTAAATCAAAAAGTTGATTTCCTCAGAGGAAAAGCAGGTGACTTAAGAAAAATATTTGTTTATAGAAAGGAAAAAGGAAGGTAAGGGGAGAGACAGTTACAACCATAGGGCTTTACTGTAAGCCTAGAGCTCTTCCTGTCTAATTCCTACGGCAACAGAACGTCAGCACCCCTCCCAGAAGCCCTAGCTCCTTCCACCGACCCGTGCTCTGTAGCTGCTGCTCTGTCTCGCAGTGTGTGCCTGGCTCCAGTGTGTGCGTGGCTCACCATGTCTGCATGTGTTGGGTTACAACCTTCTTTTTTTCCAAAATCCTTTTTTGTGATGGAAAAAAATTTATTAAAGAAACCACCTGAAAAAAAATGAGGAGATGTGGATGAATGGCAATAGACTTCCCTGAAAAAATGCTCGGAGGAAATGGAGAAATAAAGCATACAAATTGGAAATTTTGATCTTAAAAATGCAATGGTAATTTATAATAATTAAGAAATGTTTGGACAGAACTTCCCTTACCTATATATTTACATAATGCCGGCACAATGGGATCAGATGTCACCATATTTCCATGCCGGTAACTTCATTTTGCATGCTAGAAATTGCCTTCTGCCTCTGGATTCCACGCCCCCATTTCACTTGATATGTATGTAGCATTATCGCCACAGTATCCACGTGCTTTGTAAAATAAGGCAGAAATCAGTCATTTTTATTGTTTTACACTGCGACAGTTCAGAAAATGGCAAGTGTGCACAACTAATGAGGTTGGTGTGCGTCTGGTGGTGAGCCAGGGTCTGAGATCAGGACACCCTTGATGCCCTGTGCAACCCTGGGCATTGCATTCCACATGCTCTCTGTGAGTTATATTCCTTGCACATGAAATGTTGATAATAATAACCCAGCCACCTTCACCATGCACTGCTGGCTATGTGGTTCACTTGAGTTCAAATGTGGTTCACTTGATCTAAAAAGCCACAGGTACTCAGAGAAAAGTTGTGTATAAATTCAAGGGACTATTACTATTCTACAGGATGATTTCTTTGTAACATAAGAAAGAACCCATTGTGATGAAAACAAACAAGAAAGGATATAAATATCTCTTAGGTAGTTAACAAGAAGTAGCTTTTAAGAAAAAGTAGGTGCTCAAAATTATTTTTCCAAGATTGACAAGAGAGAACCTGTTAGGTAGGGTTACTATGCCCAGAAAAAAAAAACTATGAGCACTTCTATATGCCGGGTATTGTATTGTCAGTTTACATCCAGTGTGCCCTCTAATCCCCACAAACCCTATGAGGGAGATATTAGGTTAGCTTCACTATGTTATCGAAGGGGAAATGAGTCAAAGAGGTTGAGTGAGTTGCCCAAAGTCACAGAGCTAATAAATTGCAAAATCTGGATTTAAACGAAGGTGGGCCGGTTCTGGACCTGAGATTTTAAATACCACCTTGGGGTGCAGAGAACAAATATAATAAAATACAGTAATTTGCCTAAGATTCCATGACCTGTAGGTAGCAGGCCTAGCCTGGGAAAGTAGATCTTCCTCAAGCAGAGCCCTCAGGTTACCAGCATTCCTGCATCAGTATCCACTCCCCTGGAGACTTGGGTTTTTCCTCCCACCCTCAGTGGACAGGTGAGGTGAAGTTGACAGGATACCATATCTACCTCATCTTCCACTCAGGGTAAGTCAAGGCAGAGCCTGAGACACATGTGACAAGGTGACTCCAGATGATGAAGAGAAAGAAAGAAAAAGCACAAGGGGAAAGGAGCAGCTGCAGGCCAAGAAAGTAGGAACAAAGACTCAGTTCTGTCAAAAACCCCCATCATGTCTATTTCCTTCCTCTCCCTCACCTCTTCCCAGCCAGAGGTCTGCCAGCACCCAATACCATGCCTGGCATGTAGCAGGTGTTGATATATATTATGTGTCCTTCCCTCCTTCCTTCCTTCCCTGACCCCTGTGGACACAAGGACTGAATATTCACAGGTGGACTTATCTAGATATTTAATATGACCACTAGTGGTGGTAGTTGGTCACCCTCTGCCAGCAAATGGAAAGCTTCAAGATAAATAACATCCCCCTTTTTCTTCCTGCCACACCCTGTTAAAATGGATAATCCTCACTGAGGAATAACCAATTATTCCCAGTCTATTTTAAATTCTCACTTGTATTTGCAAATAGAAGACTCTCACCCAAATGCCATGGTCCATTTTGGTGTATTGTGATGCCTGCCAGTGCACAAGAAATGCCATGGACCCTCTTGTAATTGCCGTGAGCAATTCAACATCGTTCCTGGACTACTAACTCACGTGTTCTCAGGGACTCAAAAGTGAAATGCTTTCTTCTTAAATTCAGTGTGCAAATTCCACCCATTCAGTAATTAAATACCAAAGCCATCTGCCCTTACAAAACTACAGAGACACAAGTCATACTTGCCTGGATTAGTTGCTGGGCCCAGATCTCTTAGAAGGATTTTGTTTGCATTATTTGCTACATTTTTTCTCCCAGTGCTCAACAACGGGTGATGAGTGAAGCCAGATCTTCATGTGATGCCCTGAATTTGGCTGATGTCTCCTTGTTCCCCAGCACCTGCCTAAACAAAAGGCATGAGCTTCTCTGGCTTTCCATACTATTCACTGTGGCATGCTTTTTTAATTGGTTTAGGGATGGGTACATGTGCATGTGTGTTTCTGTGCATGTTCAACACAATATTTGCCTGTTTTTTTCAAATGCTTAACTCAGAATGAAAAGATAACCAAGGTGCATATTTTATTGAATATGACAGGGTAGAGGGGAAAGAGGACTTAGAAAGATCCCATTGAGAACAAAAGCCTTTTGTTATGAAGGTGTCTCAAAATTAGTGCAATGACTTCAGAGGGTAAGATAAGGGAAGGAAAGGTAAGATGGAGTGAGATAAGATAAGAGCAGGTGGCAACATCAATAAGTAATGCAAGCTTAAGAGTATAAAAGGTGAACACACTAAAAATGTTTGAATCTGAAGAGAAACTGTACATTTAACCCAGGTTCTAAGAAGGCTCAGTGTTGTTCTAATCCATATTATAGAAATTCAGTAACTGACTCTATAATCTCTAGAAAGACTTGTTCTTCAGAATGCTGCTTAAGGAAGCACGGGTGTGGAATCACCAGTGGTATAGACACCCTTATAATGGGACTGCTCCTATTGGTAAGAAATGCACCAATTCCTCCTTGGGGTGGTATATTAATTCTTCCAAATGTTGTGTCCCCTTAGTAAATGTCTTCTCATAGTTGTGTTTAAAAGATCAGTGACAAACTGGAAAAGTAAAATCAGACCACATTAGTGTTTTCTTTTTCCTTCCTAGCAAAAGACTATAAATGATAGGATAAAATATCTTTTTGAAGCATATTGATATCATTACTTCTGTTTTATTTATTATAATGCTCATCTTAGACACAATAGTGTAGAACTGGGTTATCTAGTCTGGCACCCAGCTCCCAGGCCAGCAAATATTCCTTGAACAAACTATGTCTTAGATTATTATTGCTGATAGCGAGTTTTGTCTTTTGAGTGTGTTGTATTCCAAAGTACTGCCCAGAAAATTTGGGAGGAAATCGCATCCTATATAAAACACATTTTAAATGTGAAAGAACTTGAATTTGACTGAGATTAAAAGAGAGGAGCCAATTGCACCAATTATTAGCCAAATTCCTCTGTGGTTAGAGCAACAGTCTGGGAGTCCTGTGAACTTGATTCTAAATTCAGATTTGCACTTCTTTCTGCTTCCAATCTTCCAACCGTGTCTAACATTCAGTGGGTAAGAACCTATCTATACTTTAAAAAACCTACTCCTTTATTCATGGGCACTTATGTTGCTTCCAGCACTTGGCTATTGTAAATTGGGGGGAGAATGCAGACAACTATATTTGAACAACGATAAAGTAATTTTAAAAAATCTACCAAGTTTTCAGAGAATGTAGGGTAGGAGATCAGTAAAGAGCAAAGAAAGCCTCCTCAAATTCTTTCCTTCTTTCTTCCCTCCCTCCCTTCCTTCTTTCCTTCCTTTCTGTTGCATAAACAAGTTTATCTCAATGCAAATTTTCTTCTACTGTGTGTCTTTTCCTTTGTGGTTCTGTTTTCTTACCCCAACCTGTAGGGAAAAAAGTCCAAAACAAGCAAAACAGCACTTTTAAAGAAAGAAGAATTTCTGTTCTTTTTTTCAATGAAGAATGTTTTGGATTGAAAGTTGGTAACAGTTACAATTCCCAGGTCTTGCTCCTGCTCATCCTCTTTAGTTTTACAGATTAGTTGGCTTCATAAAATACAATTGTGGTTTTTTTATGAATCCTTTCCAAAAACCCCAAACCAACCCAACTTCCAAATCTGCATTTAACTATGGAAAACATGAAGACATAGTACTTACTTGTCAATAGCTGATGAACCTATTAAGATCTTAGGCACAGATAAATGGGGAAAGAAACCTTTATACAGTTATACATGGTCAAAAGGAAAGTTAAAGACATAGGGAGCATACATTTTTGATTTGGAGAGTTGGTAGAAAGCATAAATCTTATTCTCAACTACATGTAAAACTATCTGTGAACTGGGATGTGGCAGAAATTACTGTCAATAAAGGGCATGAGGTTTGTATCTAATAGGCATGGATCCTACTCCTGGCTCTCCTTAAAAGTTGCTGACCTTGAAAAGACCCCTGTAGCTCTCTGATTTTTCATTTTGAAAATGGAGATGAGGATGCTGATGATAACATTTTGGTAACAGGTTTGTTGCAAAGATTAAAATTTTAATTGTATATGTAAACCATTTATAAACTATAATTCACCATGAAATTATTTACTATTATTAGCATCATCTTCATTGTTATTAAATAAAATATGATCTTTTCAGAAGGCTGATGTCACACACCTGACTGTCTCCTAGTCATGCTGACAACTAGAGAAGTATAACAGTCAAATTGGTTTGTCATCCAGAAGTCACTCAACTGTAGCTATACCAGGGAACAGGAATCGAAGCTACTGGGCTCCAGAGAATTAGGAGGGTGACATTCCAAGAACATAAGAGTTCAAAGGCTATGATTTTCAAAATGACCAGTTACAGTAATAGGTGATATAATACATATAGAAAATCCACAGTGGGCCTAGGTCAACAAAAAAAGTTCACACAACTGGAAGAACTGGAGTTTAGGTCTATCTCTTCACCTTATACTGCATAGGTCCTTGGGCACATTCTTTAGGCTCCCTGGACCAGTATATTCATAGTTAAGTGTGGATAGTATTAACAGCCTGTGAAACCTTAAGCCTGTTAAGAAGGCAGAGTGTTGTGTTTAGCACACTACTTGTCTCACACAGTGGTGCTTCAATAAACATTTCTTGAATGAATTAAAACATAAGAAGGCATATTCACTGATAGTACAAGCACAAAAGATGTGAATTGTGACTGATTTAACTTTGCATAATGGCAAAGAAATTTTTTCTTTAAAAAATATCTTATTTACTTATTTTTAGAGAGGGGAAGAGAAAGAGAAAGGGAGAGAGAGGCACATCGTGTGGTTGTGTCTTCAACACCCGCTGTTGGGGACCTGGCCTGCAACCCAGACATGTGCTCTGACTGTCAATCAAACCAGTGACCCTCTCTCTGGCTCATAGGCTGGCACTCAATACACTGAGCCACACCAGCCCAGGCAGACATTTTTATTTTTGTTTTAAGTATAATTTTATTGATTATGCTATTACAGGTGTTCTAATTTTTTCTCCTTTGCCCTCCTCTGCCTGGCGCCCCTATTTCCTCCAGTTCATGCCCATTAGTTGCGTATATAAGTTATTTGTCTTATTCATTTCCTATACTATTCCAAACATTACCCTGTCTATTTTGTATGTACCAATTATGCTTCTTAATCCCTGTACCTGTTCCCCCATTCTCTCCCTTCCCCTCCCCACTGATAACCCTCCAAATGATCTCCATATCTATGATTCTGTTCTTGTTTTAGTTCTTTGCTTAATTTGTTTTTGTTTTTTAGATTCAGTTGATACTTGTGAGTGTGTTAATGTTCATAGTGTTAATGTTCTTTTTCTTAAATAAGCCCATTTAACATTTCATATAATAAGGTCTTGGTGATGATGAATTCCTTCAGTTTTACCTTTTCTGGGAAACACTTTATCTGCTCTTTCATTCTAAATGATAGCTTTGCTGGATAGAGTAATCTAGGTTGTAGGTGCTTGCTCTTCATTGCTTTGAATACTTACTTGCTAGTCCCTTCTTGCCTGTAAAGTTTCTTTTGAGAAATCAGCTGATAATCTTTTAGGAACTCCTTTGTAGGTAACTCTCTTTTCTCTTGCTATTTTTTAAAATTTGTTTATTTTTTAAATTATTTTTCAGCTACAGTATTATTTCTTTTACTCCCTTCCCAGCCCATCCCTCCGTGCCCCCCACCTCCCTCCCCTTTCCACCCCCCTTAATTGTTGTCCATGTGTCCTTTATGCTAGTTCCTGTAAATCCTTCCCTTTTTTCCCCTGAAATTCCCTCCCCTCTCCCCTCTGGTTGCTGTCCCCCTATTCTCGATTTCAGTGTCATTGTTTTTATTTTGCTTGCTTGTTTGTTTTATTGTTTAGCTTCCTGTTAACGGTGAGATCATATGGTATTTGTCTTTCACTGCCTGGCTTATTTCACTCAGCATAATGCTTTCCAGTTCCGTCCATGCTGTTGCAAAGGGTAGGAGCTCCTTCTTTCTTTCTGCTGCATAGAATTCCATTGTGTATATGTAGCATAATTTTTTGATCCATTCATTTACTGATGGGCACCTAGGTTGCTTCCAGCTCTTGGCTATTGTAAATTGTGCTTCTATGAACATTTGGGTGCATAGGTTCTTTTGGATTGGTATCTTAGGGTTCTTAGGATATAGTCCCAGCAATGGAATTGCTGGGTCATAAGGCAGGTCAATTTTTATTTTTCTGAGAAAATTCCATACTGTTTTCCATAATGGTTGTACCAGTCTGCATTCCCACCAACAGTGAACTAGGGACCCCTTTTCCCCACAACCTCTCCAACATTTGTTGTTTGTTGCTTCGTTTATGATAGCCATTCTGACTGGTGTAAGGTGGTATCTCATTGTGGTTTTAATTTGCATCTCCCAAACTTCTTTTATGAAACCAGCATCATCCTAATTCCAAAACCAGATAGAGACACAACAAAGAAAGAAAACTTTAGGCCAATATCGCTGATGAACATAGATGCTAAAATCCTCAACAAAATATTGGCAAATCACATCCAACAATATATCCAAAAGATTATACACCATGACCAAGTGAGATTCATCCCAGGGACGCAAGGATGGTTCAATATTGGCAAATCAGTAAATGTAATATATCACATAAAAGCAAAGACAAAAACTACATGATCATATGGATAGACGCGGAAAAAGCTTTTGATAAGGTACAACACCCATTTATGATAAAAACACTCAGCAAAATGGGAATAGAGGGAGCATTCCTCAGTATAACAAAGGCCATATATGAAAGACCTACAGCCAACATCATACTCAATGGGCAAAAACTAAAATCTTTTCCATTAAGATCAGGGACAAGACAAGGATGTCCACTTTCACCACTTCTATTCAATATAGTACTGGAAGTTTTAGTCACAGCTATCAGACAAGAAAAGGAAATAAAAGGCATCCAAACTGGAAAGGAGGAAACAAAACTGTCACTGTTTGCAGATGACATGATAGTGTATATGGAAAATCCTATAGACTCTACTCAAAAACTAATAAATGAATTTGGTAAAACAGCGGGTTACAAAGTCAATATTCTCTTGCTGTTTTTAAGATTCTCTCTTTATCTTCAACCTTTATTTTAATTATGATGTGACTTGGTGTGGTCCTCCTTGGGTTCAACTTGTTTGGGATTCTCTGTGCTTCTTGGACCTGTGTGTCTAATTTCCTTTGCCAAATTAGAGAAGTTTTCTTTTATTATTTTTTCAAATAACTTTTTAATTTCTTGCTCTTCTTGTCCTTGTGGCATCTCTATGATTCAGATGTTGGCACTTTTGGAGATGTCCCAGAATCTTCTTATACATTCCTTGTTAGGTTTTTGTGGGTTCTTTTTGAATTTTTGTTTCTTCATTCTGCTCTGGCTGAATGTTTATTTCTTCCTTATGTTCCAGACCACTGATTTGAACCCCAGATGCCTTCCCTTTGCTGTTAGATCTCTGTGGAGTTTTCTTTATTTCACTTAGTGAAGCCTTCCTTTATTTCTTCCCTTGTTTTTACTGTACTCAATGAGTTCTCTGAACATGTTGATCACCAGTGTTTTGAACTCTGCATCTGATAGGTGGGCTATCTCCATTTCATATAGCTCTTTTTCTGGGGTTTTGTTTCGTTCTTTTATTTGGGCCATATTTCTCTGTCTCTTCACTTTGGCAGCCTCCCTATGTTTGTTTCTGTTTATTAGGTAGAGCTGCTTTGACTCTGTTTTAGCATACTTGCTAAGTTGTATGGGGCAGAGCCTAGGTATTCACCAGTGTAGGGCAACCCTCTCACCACTTTGTGGCACTGTATGTGGGGAAGAGCTTGGAGAGGGGGAAATGCCACTGCCTGGCTTCTGGAAGCTTGTGTGGCTCTTGCCCTGTTTCCAGTCACTTCACCCATTTCCCATATGCAACTGGTACCTTTCTAGCTGTTGTCCTGGTAGTTATTCCCAGAGTGGGTGGGTTCGCATACATTCTAAGTCTGTGCAGGCTCTTTAAACAGTCTCTCCTGAGTTACTGGCCATTTCTTCTGCTGCCCTAAACCCCGTTGGTTTTTATAGCTAAAAGTTATGGGGCTTTTTCTTCCCAGCACTGGAACCCTTGGCTGCACAGTATGGCCTGGGGTTCGTATCACTTGCTCCCAAGGTATTCCTCCCAATTTTTATCCATCACATGTTAATATGGGAACACCCATTCTGCCATTGTCACTGACACCTGTCCAAGCCATAATACATCTTCTCTGCCCCAGCTCCCCATCTCTGCCCCTCCCACCTGTGTGGATGAATATGGGTTCTTTAAATCCTTGGTTGTTGGATTTCCATACCATTTGATTTTCTGGCAGTTCTGGGTCTTTTATGTTTCGAGATTAGTTGTGATTCTTTTGTGGTTGTGTGAGAAGTGTCTACAAATGTCTCCATCTTGACCAGAAGTCCAGGAAATTTTCCAATGTATTAACGTTTAGGACTGTGGTGTTTTCTTGATGAATTAATCTTTTTAGCATTGTAAAATAATTTTCTTTATCCCTGATAATATTTTTTGCTCTGAAATCAACTAATATTAATATTGATTTTCTATCTCTCTTTTGATTAGTATTAGAATGGCATAGCTTTTAAAAGTATTTTTAATTTAACATATTTCTTTCTGTATTTAAAATATATCCTGTATCTATGTGTGTTTCTGTTTTGTTTTTCTTTAGATTTCACATACAGTTGAAATCTTGTGATATGTGTCTTTCTCTGTCTGACTTATTTCACTTAACATAATACCCTCGAGTTCCATCCATGTTGTCAAAATGGTAAGACTTCATTCTTCTTTATGACCAAGTAATATTCCACTGTATATATGTACCACAACTTCTTAATCCACTCATCTATTGATGGGCACTTGGGTTTGTAAGCAGCATAAAGTTGTCTTGCTTCTTTAAAAAATCCAATCCGATAATCTGTCTTTTAATTAGAATGTATAGACTATTTACATGAAACATGATTAGTAATAGGTTAGGTTTAAATCTACCATCCTACTTCTTGTCTTTTGTTCTTTGTTTCCTTTTTCCCCCTCTTCTGCCTTCTTTTAGATTAAATATTTTTAAGACTCCTTTTTTTTCTGTTGACTCTTTAGCTATAACTCTTTATTTTGTAATTTTTGTGGCTGCTTTAATATTTACATAATCATGGTCAACTTCCAAGTACTACTTCCTGTGGAGTATACTAACCTTACCCTAGTACACTTCCATTTCTCTTTTCCCAAGTTTTGTGCTATTTTGTCATACATTTTACTTTTACATATATTATAAACTCCATATTGTCATTATTTTGTTCAAACATTTAGCTTTTAAATTAGCCCTTTAAATAATAAGAAAATATTATCTATTGACCCATGTAGTAATTATTTGCAGTAGTCTTTATTCCTTCATGTAATGCATATTTCTGTCTGGTATGGTTGTCCCTCTATCTGAGGACTTCCTTTCGAATTTCTTGTAGTGTGGCTCTGCTGATGATAATTTTTTTCAGTTTTTGACTATCCAAAAATTTTTTATTTTGCCCTTGTTTTCAAACATGTTTTTAGAAGTGATAGAATTCCAGGCTGACAGTTTTTCCCCCAAAAAAACTTTAAAGTAGTTGTTGCTCTACCATTTTCTCACTTTTGCCCAAAGAGAAATCTGTTAGCTCTCTCCGTTGCACTGTACATAATGTCTTTTTTTTTCTAGTTCCTTTTAAGATTTTTCTCATTATCACTAGTTTTGAGTAATTTGATTACTTTATGCTTCTCTTACTTGGGGCTCATTGAGCTTCTTAGATCTGTGGTTTTATATTTTTTCATCATATTTGGAAAAATTTCAACTATTATTTCTTAAATATTTCCTCTTCATCTCCTTTTCTCTCCTTCAGGGAAGAGAATTTTATGAATATTATGCCATTTAAAGTTGTCTTATAGTTTAAAACAAATGCTCTGTTTACTTTTTTAAATTCTCTTTTCTCTTTGTGTTACTTTTTGGAGAGTTGTGATTATTGTCTTCAAGTTCATTAATCTTTTCTCCAATAATATCTAATTTCTCACAAATCTCATCTGGTGTATTTTTTTAAAATCTCATACATTGTAGTTTTTACAGTTTGATTTGACTTTTAAATATTTTTTATTTATTTGTTTAACTTTATGAACAATTGTAATATAGTTATGTTTGGAAAACTCTGTCTTTCTCCTCTACTCTCAATACTGCTAAAACCAGATGCTTGGGGGCAATTCCCCAGTTGTCAGTGGATATCAACTAAGTGCCCTGCAAATTTAGTTGAATTCTAACATTATCTAGCTGGAAACATCATTAAATGCCACAGTTTAAGGACTCAGTCCCACAAGACTGGTACTTCAGGTGCCAATTGCAAATTCAGTTTTCACCTGTACTTCTGTGGCTGGGACTAAGTCTGGATTTCCACAACCCCTTCCTCAGGTTTGATACTTTGTTAGAATAGCTTAAAAACTGAGGGGAACATTTCCAAGTTTATCATGAAGGGATACAACTCAGGAACAGCCATATAAAAGAGCTGCATAAAGCAAGGTATGGGCAAAGAAGTAGAAGCTTTCATACCCAATCCAGGTGAGGTCATGTTCACCAGTCAGAAGCTCATTAAGCCTCCTCATTTAAGAGTTTTTTATTGAGATTAATCTATAGCATCTCTGCCTTCCCCTTCTCAGAGACTTGTGGTGAGGGGGGCCAGGGGAGGGGCTGTTGCTGAAAGTCCAAACTCCCTAATCATTTGGTCTTTTTGGTGACCAGCCCCACTGTTGTAGAGGTCCCTTATAAGTTACTTCATTTAGCATAAACTTAGATGTGCCTAAAAGGGGGTTCCTATGAATAATAAAAAACATTCCTTTCACTCAGGAAATTCTAAGGGTTTTAGAAGGCCTGTGCCAGGAACCAGGGCAAGAAACAAATATATTTCTTATCATACCACAAGTGTAAGTATATGTTTTGATGTCTTTGTTGAATAATTCTATTATCTTTGTCAGTTCTGAGTTGGATTTAATAGGTTGGTTTTTTTCTTCATCCTTTCCTGCTTTGTTGCATGCCTGGTTATTTTTTATTGGTTCTAGACATTGTGGTTTTAGTTTGTAGC
This sequence comes from Artibeus jamaicensis, assembly GCF_021234435.1. Classification (NCBI taxonomy): domain Eukaryota; kingdom Metazoa; phylum Chordata; class Mammalia; order Chiroptera; family Phyllostomidae; genus Artibeus; species Artibeus jamaicensis. Next base: position 7,972,255 of record NW_026522046.1, on the reverse strand, counting down.
ATGCTAAATACTTTTACATTCTTAAATATAATCTTGAATTTTATTTTTCTATGTAGTTAAGTTACTTGGAAACAGTTTCCTCTTTTGGGAGCCTTACAGTCCACATTTGCAAAAGAGGACCAGAGCAGTATTTAATCTCAGGCTAATTACTATCCACTACTGAGTGAAAACTCTTTCATATATTCTGACCAGTGACCTATATAAATCACAAGGTTTTTCAGTTTGGCTGATGGGAACAAAAACCATTATAAACTTGCATTGGTACTGGAAAATCCTTTCAGGTGGTTCTTTCCCAGACCTCAGGTAGCTTCCTCACATGCATGCATTTTAATCAACTGATTTTGCTGATTTTTGCGAAGATCTTCTGCAGGTATCCAGAGTTTTCTCTCCAAGCAGCTTTCTCCTCTCTGGTACTCCCTCCTGTGATCTTCCCAGATTCTCAGAGCTATTTCTTCAACTCAGCAAGTCTGCTAGATTTCACCTGGCTTCTCACTCCCTGTATCATAGCCTAGACACTCTGTTAAGGCAGTACAATGGGGACAATAGTAGAGCTTACCCTATTATCTTAGAGTAGACTCTGGTACAGAAAAATCAAAGACCAAGAAATAAATCTTATGATTTGTTCCAGTTATTAAAAGTTACAATTACTTTAATATTTTATCACTTTGAGGAAGGTTTTGCATTCCCCAGTGTCATCCAATCATATATTTAAAGCAAAAAGGAATCTCACTATTTTTGTGTTTTAAGGTAATCCTGCATATTTGAGGTTTGGCTAGACCTAGCATTAGTTTTGTTATAATAGTGTAATCTCACTCTCTTTAAAAAGTGAAAATACAGTCTGTTCCTCCAATTCTTTTCCATCCTCCCATCCCTTCATTTCCTGTCTGTTTTCTTAAACTTATGGTGTTAGACACTATGAATATATCAATTTCTCTACTTCTCTGGGGTTCAAGACTTATTCATTAAGTTTTAACTTTATGTGATTTTTGAGATTCTATTTTACTCTTGTCTTCTCTTCAAGTCCAAGTATGTCTATTTCTAAGCTAGTGATACCTACAAAATATGCCTAGTTTTAGAACTATTTCCAACTTCTTTGTTTAGCCTTCTATTTCTATTGTGGCACTAATTACTAGCAATATGATTAATGCGCTACTTACTGGTGGCTTTGTTCCCTTTGTTTTTCCGATAATGCTAATTAATCCAATTTTGAAAAAAAAACTTTTATTTCTACTCACATGTGTCAGATTGCAGGTGCTTTTGAAATCACTTTTCCCCCTCTTTGGTTTTAAATTAAAGCAAAAAGTAAGAGTAGACCAATTAGTGATGTGGCTGAAAACACTGTTATCAAAGTTGTTCATCAGAGAATGCCTAGGACCACCTGTGTTAGAAATGGCTCTGAAGAAAGTTAAATTCACTAAAAATTACATTGCCCTTTACTCATTTCTTACTTTGTGTGTGTGTGCTATTGTGAGTGGGAAGTGGTTGCTACTTAGGTTTGAGTGCAACAGACTTTTGATATTTCCAGTTGGAAGCATGGTTAAGGATGGCTACATAAGATATGGGCAGCAGTCAAATTTAACCCAGAACCCATTTACCCCCTCCTTTCTAAATGCATCAGTCTTCCTGCAGTTCTCTCTCACCATGTGCTCATTTGGTTTAATGTTGGGCAGCTTGGTTTTAAAGCTGTAGTTGGTACTCGCTGTGCAATTTGATTTATGTTCACAGTGTTCATTTTCTTTGACTGATCAATAATACCCAATAGTACTTCTCCATTAAAATTATCTTAGCACTTTTTAAGGGCTGTACTAAAGTATACTACATAGAAAGTGATTTTTGTCCTAAGAAATATTATTTAAAAATTGATCCTATTTCTCCTCAAAAAATAATCAAACATCTAAGCTTGTACTTACTTTTTAATAGATAGGAAAAATACTCTACAACTTCCAAATCATTACACAAGGAATTATATTATTACTTATGGTTTTAAATTCAACTTATAGAATTGCATGTCACATATAAATTTAATTTTTTAAAAATATTATTGTTGTTCTATTATACATGTTCCAATTATTCCCCCATTGCTCTCCTCGATCCCACCCACCACCTCTGCTCCCACAGTCAATCCCAACCCTGTTGTCAATGTCCATGGGTCATTTACACATGTTCCTTGACTAGACCCTTCTCCTTCCGTCTCCTCATTTCCCCCTCCTCCTCCTTCCACTGCTTGTTGTCCATCTGTTCCTTGTTTCCATACCTCTGGTTGTATTTTGCTCATTTGTTTGTTTTGTTCATGAGATTCCTCTTAGAGGTGAGATCATATGGTATTCATCTTTCACCATCTGGCTTATTTCACTCAGTATAATACTCTCCAGGTCCAACCATGTTGTCATGAGGAACAGGAGCTCCTTCTTTCTTTTTACTGTGTAGTGTTTCATCATTTAAATGTACCATAGTTTTTTGGATCCATTCATTTATTAATGGGCACTTAGGCTGTTTCCAGGACTTAGTTATCATAAATAATGCTGTTATGAACATAAAGGTGCATAGGTTCTTTTGAATTGATGGGTTTTTAGGGTATAACCATAGCAGTGGATTTGCTGGGTCAAAAGGTAGTTTCATTTTTAGACTTTTGAGGAAATTCTATATTGTTTTTCGTAGTGGCTGTACCAGTTTACATTCCTACCAGTAGTGCACTAGGGTTCCCTTTTCTCCACATCCTTGCCAGTACTTGCTTTTTGATATTAACTAATGATGGCCATTCTGATCAGTGTGAGGTGATACCTCGTTGTGGTTCTAATTCGCATTTCTCTGGTGGCTAGTGATGCTGAGCATCCTTTCATATGTCTCTGAGCTCTCTGTATGTTTTCCTTGGAGAAATGTCTGTTAAAGCCCTTTGCCCATTTTTTAAAAATATATTTTATTAATTATTCCATTACAGTTGTTCTGTTTCCCCCCTTCATTCCCCTCCACCCTGCACACGCCCTCCCCCACTATTCCCCGACCTTTAGTTTATGACCACGTGTCTCAAGTTCTTTAGATTCTATATTTTCCATACTATTCTTGCCCTCCCCCATCTATTTTCTACCTACCATCTATACTACTTATTTTCCATACCTTCTCCCCCCTTCTCCTTCTCCCACTCCCCTGTTGCTAACCCTCCATGTGATCTTCATTTCTATGTTTCCGCTCCTGATCTAGCTGTCCTCTTAGTTTGCTTTTTTTCAGGTGTGGTTGTTGATAACTTGAGTTTTCTGTCCTTTCACTGTTCATCTTTTTTATCTTCTTTTTCTTAGGTAAGTCCCTTTAACATTTCATGTAATAAGGGCTTGGTGATGATGAACTCCTTGAATTTGGTCTTATCTGAGAAGCACTTTATCTGTCCTTCCATTCTAAATGAAAACTTTGCTGGATAGAACAATTTTGGTTGTAGGTCTTTGGTTTTCATGACTTGGAATACCTCTTTCCAAGGTACATATAATGTACCTATTTTATTACAAAATCTTTTAGTACAAAATCATAAGCATGTACGTCTGTATCATAACAATATCACACTAAAGCACACCATATGACATTTTAGGTGAAATCTTTAAATTAAAACTATAAATTATTATACCCATATATTACCCTACCAACCACACTGGAGCAGGTGTTAACTTCTCCTGGACACTGTATATTTTGGAGATCAACCCTTGTCTAAGGTATGATTGGCAAGTATGCTTTCCCATATGGTTGGTTGCCTTTTCATATTAATGGTATTTTCTTTAGCTGTGCAAAAGCTTTTTAATTTGATATAGTCCCATTTGTTTATTCTTGCCTTTATTTTCTTGCCTCAAAGGGTATATTAGTGAAAATATTACTGTGTGGGATATCTTAAATATTACTACCTATGTTTTCCTCTAGGACTTTTACAGTGTTGTAACTTATGTTTAAGTCTTTTACCCATTTTGAGTTTATTCTGGTGTATGGTATAAATTGGTAGTCAAGTTTAACCTTTTTGCAAGCACCAGTTCAGTTCTCCCAACACCATTTATTGAAGAGGCTATACTTACTCCATTTTATGCTCCTGCCCTCTTTGTCAAATATTAATTGACCATTGAGTCATGGGCTTATTTCTGGGCTCTCTATTCTGTTCCATTGATCTGTGTGTTGGTTCTTATGCTAGTACCAGTCCAATTTGATTACAGTGGCCTTGTAGTATAGTTTGATATTAGGTATTGTGATTCCTCCTACTTTGTTCTTCTTTCTCAACATTGCTGAGGCTATTGAGGATCATTTTTGGTTCCATACAAATTTTTGAAATGTTTGTTCTAAATCTGTGAAATATGTTACTGGTACTTTAATAGGGATTGCATAGAATCTATAGATTGCTTTGGGTAATATAGACATTTTAATGATGTTAATTCTTCCAATCCATGAACACAGCATATGCTTCCATATACTTGCATCTTCCTTAATTTCTTTAGTGTTCTGTACTTTTCCAAGCACAGGACTTTTACCTCCTTGGTTAAGTTTATTAATAGGTAGTTTGTTTTTCTTCTTGCCATAACAAATGGGATATTTTTCCTGGTTTCTGTTTTTGATATTTCATTGTTGATGTAGTAAAATGACTTCAGTTTCTGAATATTACCTTTTTATCCCCCTATTTTACCAAAATCACTTATATAGATTGAGTGTTTTTTTGGGTTGAGGCTATAGGGTTATCTGTGTGTAGTATCATGTCATCTGCAAAAAATGACAGTTTTGCTTCTTCCTTTCCAATTTGGGTGCCTTTTATTTCTTTTTCTTATCTGATTGCTGTGGCTAGAACTTCCAATACTATGTTGAATATAAGTGGTGAAAGCAGACACCCTTGTCTTATTCCTGACCTTAGGAGAAAAGCTTTTAGTTTTTGCCCATTGAGTATGATGTTGGCTGTAGTGTTCTTGTATACAGCCTTTATTATGTTGAGGTATGCTTCTTCTATTTCTACTTTGCTGAGTGTTTTTATCATAAATGTGTGCTATATTTTATCAAATTATTTTTCTGCATCTATTGATATGATCATGTGGTTTTTGTCTTTCATTTTGTTTATGTGATGTATTACATTTATTGACTCATAAATATTATACCATCCTTGCATCCCTGGAATGAATCCAACTTGATCGTGGTGTATGGTATTTTTAATGTATTGCTGGATCTGGTTTGCCAATATTTTGTTGAGTATTTTAGCATCTACATTCATCAGCTATTTGGCCTGTAGTTTTTTTTTTCTTTGTTGTATCTTTACCTGATTTTGGAATTAGGATAATACCTACCTCATAAAAATAGCATGGGATTCTTCCCTCTTCTTGAATTTTTGCAATAGTTTGAGAAGGATAGTAGTTAGCTCTCCCCTAAATGCTTGATAAAATTCACCTGTGAAGCCATCCCGTCCAGGGCTTTTGATTATGATATGTCTTGGAGTGGGCCTCTTGGTTCATCTTGACTGGGACCTTCTGTGCTTTCTAGATTTGTCTGACTTTTTTTCTCAAGTTAGGAAAATCTTCTGTCGTTATTTTTTCAAACAAGTTTTTGATCCCTTGCTCCTCTTCTTCTCCTCCTGGTATGCCTATGATACAGATATTATTGTATTTCATGTTGTTCTGCAGCTCCCTTAAGCCTTCTTTGTTCTTTTTCAGTCATTTATCATTTTGTTATTCTGTCTTAGAATTTTTTCTCCCTTGTCCCCCAGCTAACTGATTCAATCTTCTGCTTCATCTAGCTTCCTTTTAATTTCTTCTACTGAATTCTTTATTTTGTCCTAGCTGTTATTGATAGTTTCTATGTCCTTTTCCATACTGGTGTAGTCACCATAAGCTCCTTGTACCTTCCCTAGAGTTCTTTGTAGTTCTCACTGAGCTCTTTGAGCATCCTTATAACCATTATTTTGAATTCAGTGTCTGATAGTTTGCTTGTCTTAATTTCATTTAGCACTCTTTCAGGGATTCCTTCTTTCATTTTGATTGAAGGTTGTTTCTTTGACTCCCCTATTTAGGAGACTTTTCTTGTTTGTTTCTGTGCCTTAGATTGATTTGTCTTGACTCCCTGTCTTGGTATGAACTTCCATTGTAGGAAATCTGTGGGACCAGTAGTGCAGTCTCCTTGATTTCCTGAACTCAATGCTCTGATGTCTTTTATGCCATTTATATGAGCTCTATTATTGTAATTGGGTTTTGGTTATTGTTGGGTCATTCTTTGGTGGGTTCTTCCCTCTGGCTGACTGACTCGGAGTCACTTACCTACCAAGTTTTATATGCTGTTGTACAGGTGCTGCCAGAACAAATCTAAACAGCCTATGAAACAAACCCACATCTGCAAAAATAACCCCCATCCACAACTACACTATCAACAGCAAATTAGCCAATATTAATAAAGGTGTAAGGAGATTAAGACTATTATAAAAAAGGAAACAAATATGAGATGACTTGCTGAAAGAAAAATTATTTTGAGAGGTTAGACAAAGCAACAATAATAAGAGTAGGGAGTATAGACAAGGTGAAAAGAAAGAAAAATAAAATTTACATCATAAATAAAAAAGGATGAAAGAAAATTTAATGAAGAGACGGGAAGCATATAGTAGTAGGCTTAAACAGAAATTTGAACAGAACAGAAATATAAAGTGAGAGAGAGAGTGGTAGATAACTTAAACAGAAATACATAATGAGACAGAGAAAAAAAATGAACCAAATTGAAGAAAAAGATCTACCACAGTACTAACAACAACAAATGAGCAAAGATTAATATAAGTGGGAATAATATGAAAAAAAGAAAGAAAATCTTAAGAGATATCTAGAGGAAAGAGAAGTGATTTTGAGAGGATAGAGGAAGAAAGAATACTAAGAGTGAGGAATGAAAACCAGGCTAAAACAGAAAAAAAATAAAATTTAAATTAAAATAAAGAAAGGATAGGAGTAAGTAAAATGGAGTAGGAGAGGGGAATGGTAAAATTTGAGATTTGAAGTATAAAAATAGTGAAATCTAGAAATAAAATTGAGGAAATGAAATAACTACAACCATATCCACAACCAACAAGCAAAGACTGATAAAAGTGGAGAGAGAATAAAGGTATTTTAAGGATGGGAAAAAGAATGTGAGCTGACTACTATCAAGAAAAGTGTTTTTGAGAGGATGGAGTAGAGAGAAATAGTAATTAGTGTGTAATAGAAACAAGTCATAGGAAGAGAGAAAATAAAATTTGAAACAAAAACAAGAAGAGGAAATAAGTAAGAGAAGGGAAAAGCAAAATATGAGATTTGAAATAAACTATAATGTAGAACCCTGTGACATAATTAGCACAAACTTGAAGGACAAGAAATGAAAGTTAAAAAGCTATGCAGGAGAAAAACTAATGCAAATCATGAAGAAGACCTCATTGGAATACATCTCAGTAGAATCCAGTGTTTTCCACCATCTTCTCCATCTGTATCTGCCCCTGGTGATGTCAGATGGTGTCCACATCTGGCCTTAGGCAGCCTGTTGGAGACTCCCAGTGATCCACAGTCTGTGGCTCTCCTTCAGTTGTTCAGCTAATCAATCTATAATCAGCAGTCAGGCTTAAGCAACACAGGGTGAAGCAGAGTAATTCCTGCAGTTGAGACTATTGCTTCCCCTCGGCTGGTGTCGTTCAGAGAGGCATGCTCTGCCTGAGAAAGATGGCTCCTGTAGTATAGGGAATGACACAGCATAGGGATCATGGCAGCTGTTTCCTCAGTTTTCACACTAGGGCCACCATCCACAGACTCTCCTCAAGCATCTCTAGTCCACTCTGCCTTCCCTTTGCTGGACCCCAGGGTAAGTGGCTGCAAACCAAATTTTGTGCATTGGCCCTTTAACAGACTCTGCCTGTCTCCAGTCATCTCCTCTGGCAGACAGAAATCCTGCTGCTTTTCACAGTTGGATGTTATCTGGGTTCCTTACTGGTTCTGGTACTGTAGGGTGGGGAGCCCAGCTTGGGGTTTAGATCACATACTTCTCAGGCAGAATTCCCTGGCCACTGAAATATCCCTCTGACACATCAACTGCCACCTATGGCAGCCCAGCCAACCCTCTCATGTCTCCTCCAAAGTCCTTACCAGTTGCATTGTGGTGAAGTGGTTTCTTCTGTCTGTCTGTGGTTGTAAGTCTTCTTTCCAGATAGTGTTCAGTTGGTTATTCTGGATGACTTCTCTACAATTTAGTTGTAATTCCAGATTGGTCCTGGCAGAAGGTTAGTGTAGTTGCCACTTACTTCTCCACCATCTTGGATCTACCCTTTCAAAAAATTTCCAAAAGTGGTTAAATACAGCAGGTGTCATGCTTTTTTTCTGAAGTATGTACTTGTAAGTGAAATTCTGCTAGGCCAATATGATGCCCTCAAAACATCTTTAAAAATCTCAGATGCTCAGAATATTTTGTAAAGTATTTTGTGGCTGTTTGTGTGTGTTTCTTTTTCACAGCTCATTTTAATTTTCATAATATATTATCAGGCCTTTGATTCTTTTATTTATTTTTTTAATTACCACTGATGTATTTCTTTTTTTAAAACCATTTCTTAAAAGATTTTATTTATTTATCTTTAGAGGGGAAGGGAAGGAGAGAGAAAGGGAAATATCAATGTATGGTTGCCTCTCACATATCCCCTGCTGAGAACTGGCCTGCAACCCAGGCATGTGCCTGATTGGGAATCAAACTGGGATGGTCTGGTTCACAGGCCCATGCTCAATCCACTGAGCTACACCAGCCAGGGCTGATTCTTTTAGTTTCTGATCAGACTTAACACATAAAATGTTTCCTAAAATAAGTCTGTGTTGCAAGTCTAGTATTTCTAGGCATAACTGCTTATTGTTTTACTTCTATAAAGTTTTTCTATAATAACTAATAGCAACAAACATGCCCTCTGAGAATTAAATATCTTTACCCTGAGATCTATAATAGCCTATTGGTTACCTAGAGGAACATGAATGGGCATTTAGGCAATCACTCTATGTACCATGAGTTCAGTACTATTTGTACCACAGATACAAGGAAATGATATGTAAAATAACTGAGTTACTGTTTATTGAGCACTTGCTATATGACAGGCATTCTGCCAAGAGCTGTACAGAGCTATAAAAGGGCTATAAACTCACTTTATTTGTACATCAATGCTCTTGGGGAGGCATTATTAACTTATTTTACAGATGAGGAAGCTGAGGCTCAGTGAAGTTAATCCAACATTACAATTGTTTGTCAGTTACCCAAGCACCTGAGAAATGATGGCTCTCTGTTTAATTCTTGAACAAGGGCATGATGCTTTCTGGAATTCAAAAGTTATTTTGATTAAGAAGCAACTGTTTTTATTACCAGATCAGTAATAAATGTTTAAAGGGCCTGTCTTAGAATCTTTGTTGAGTATGCTTACAGAAATTGCTACAAGGCAAAAGGATGAACAATTCAGATAGTCCATAGTTTCATCACAGGACCTTGGAATGTTCAAGAAATTCCATGAGCTTTCTTAGAAACAAAGAGAAGGAAGAAAAAGAGGGAGGAATTGGGGAGAGAAAAAAGAAAGAAGGAAGGAAAGAAGCAAGAAAGGAAAGGAAAGAAACCCATCAAATTAACACCTGGTTGATCAAATTTCTTCACTTTTTCAATTGCCTAGAGTGGCACTTGTCCAGATAGCCTGAAATGGCTTAAGCACTTTAGCAGGCACACGAAATCTTAGATCTTCATATATTCTGTTGTTGAAAGACAGAGGCTTGGTTTTACTAAAAATCCAGAACCATTTGAAACTTCTTTTTTTTCTGGAAAGTTAAGACAAATGCAGTGGAATTACCCAAACATTTTTGTCTAAACAGAACTATGTTCCATTTAGAGAGATGGAGTTGGCTAATTTGTAAAAGAGTTTTTGCTATTTTTATGTTATATATAGATAATCAAACTTCATTCATATCATTAAATATGGAAAATAGATACATATACATATATGCGTATACACACAGAAACATATGTACTTAGAAAAACACCTCTTAAACTCTGTCCCTTTATTTGATTTTGAAATAATTATAACCTTACCATAAAGCAAGCACTTTTACTGAAAATGATATGTATGAGATGTTGGCAATACTCTTTTCATAGGCAATTTTCATCTCACTTTCTTTCATCGTCATTCTCTGTGTAACAGCTTGTATTCAAGAATAGTTCCATGAATATTTCTATGTTTTTGGAAATTGTCATGTAAAAGTTAGTCTTATTTTGTGATCATCATCATTACTGCAGAAATATATTTATGAAATAGTAACTGACCTTGCATATTAGTAATCAACACTTATATTGTTAGAAGCAATAAGAAACTGCAACTTAAAATGATATATTAAATTTTGTATACACAAAACATTTATTAATACTTTAATGTAAATAAGACAATGTAAAGTACAGAAATTATTTATGTATTATGTATTTTTAATTTGTTTTCCTCTGCCAGTTACTGTATTCTTGAGTTACTTTTGCTTTTTTATATGAAACATCTTTCATCCAGTTTTAGCAAAACTCAGAAGATAAGCTAGTCACTGAAAGAAAGGAAAACAGAATTGATTTTTAATTACTCAGTCTATTCATATTTCCCACTATGGTTGGAATCAAGAGTTGACTTTTCTACATTATCTTGTATTTATCTCTCCTAGTTCAAGGATGTCCATACATGTGAATGTATGCTGCCATTCACCTAACTTTTATTCTTAGGAAATATTTATAATATAAATTTACAAACGTGGACAATGTTTATTATATTTATGTTTAGGCAAAAATAAAAAGTTGGGTACAGAATTTTTATGCAATATGATTACAACAATGTAAAAGAAAAGCAGGAAAATATTAAAGGGTAATATACCAAAATGCTAATAATAATTATCTTGTATGACAAAGTTGTGAATATTTTTGCTTTTGTTTATTTTCCAAATTTGTACCCATTACTTTCATAATATAAAAAGTGTCATTTAAAAAGAATAGTGTGAGTTTGAGTCATATTTTCAGGTGATGTTTAAAATTATTCTTCCATTCCACTGGAGTTAATTATACGTAGATGTGAACATTGTGAGTCTGTATCAATAAAGAAGGCTGACCACTAGCTGGTGGGTGTGCTGGTGGGAATGATGATCTGAGTACAAACAACTGATGGACAGGAAGGAAGAAAGAGGGGGAAGTGGTTAGAATAACCAGATAATAGGAATAATGACACATTGATTATTTTCATATTAGTGTAATATCGACTGATTCTAGTGTTGGCCTCACTGAGTTTTACTGATCATTAGTAATTGCTTTACAAGCCTTTTCCCCATATCCAACCAACTAAAAATACATTCCTCCCTAAAACAAGTCTTAAAGAACAGAATTAAAAAGTAAAACAAAAACAGTAGTGACTGAACTACTTGCCTGTTTCACGGGAAAACACAGGCTGTGGAAAAAGAGTTTCTGTTTTCGCCCTGAAAAACTAAGTTTTATTTTCCTCATCAGTAAAATGAAGATAATAATGTATATTTTACAAGATAAACTACCTTAAGAAGTGGCCTCCCAAATCAGGTATGTTCATCTTACAAAATAAAAAAAGAAAAATGTGGAGCACTTTCATCACATATATAATGCATTATTATTTAATATACGAATAAATCTATTTACATACCACTCTGCTGACTTTAATGCTTGATGCATGGATGGGTCCTGAGGCCATCATTTGTCCCATTTGTCAGGTGGCCATAGGTCTGACATAGCTCAGGAGAGAGCCTGAGGGAGGGATGACATCCCAGGAGGCTAACCGGGCATCCTCACTTGAAAAGCTGCTTTGGTCATATTACAAGACATTACAGAAAGGGAACTGAGGATCACATTACACAGTGCTTACCACAGTATCACTCAGAAAATGCACTCATGGCTTGCAGCAATTTCTAAAATGAAATCACATATTGAAATTAATATTAATTACATGAGTACAATGAACAAGAGATGACAATGCTGACATTTTCTGTCCCTCTTGTATGAGCTCATTGACGGCCTCATTAAGCTGACAGTCTGCTTAAGGTTTGGCATCATTATTAACAAGCATAAAAATAAGGTGAACTTGGAGCCAGAACTTTAAATCATAAACTGCTAAGTAAGGTTTTTATAGAACATGAAACATGTTCAATTATATTGTTCCCTTTAAGATATTATTAGTTATATATTTTTTGAGAACAAAATATTATTGTGTCTTTAAGAACTAAAATAATTATTTAAAATAATGCTTGTTTAATATTCTTCTGATTATTTTAAATTTTCTGTTTCATATACATTTTATAATGTGTGCAATATAGTAGTGGTGCAGTCAGTGTAGATGATAAATAAGTAAATATACGTATTATATGGATTTGGTGGATATACCAGTGGTTGTCAATTGAACACACTGAGGGATTCTGCTGAGATGCCTGTCAGTGAGAATTAAGATATATTGTTTAATTCATTTCAGTTTACACCAGGTGTTTATGAACAACCTCATTCTTATTGGGATATTTATGCCACAGTTGGGGGCAGCTAAGGGTCACACAGGGACCCATGGTCTAACCGCTCTTCATCCTTATAGAGAGAGAATGGAAGAAGCCTCAGGCACCTAGTGGGCTTGAGGCTGGTGACCATGCATTTCGGACTTCTGCTCAGCTTACTTTGTCCAGAGCAGTGATAACAGTCTTATTTCTGGGATCTGAAGAGATGGATAAAACAAAATGAAAATACAGCACCACCAAACTTAGACAAGCCAAATGGGTAGTCTAACTCAGAGAAATTTGGATTTGGGCAATGGAAAAGTTTAAGTATATATAGCAATCTGAGAAAAATGTTTTTTTTTTCTCAGAATAAATTAAAAATATTTTTTTACTGATCCTACACAGTCTTAGTCTGAATAATAAAAAAAGCAAAAATAGTCTTTTTATCATCCATTTTTGGATGCTCAATACCAATAAACGATTAGAGAATTTAGCATAGTATTTACATTTCACAAAAAGTTTACCACTGTTTCCTCACAGGGCCCTTTCATTCGGGGTCCAGCTGCTGTTACTCTGAGGGAGACAGTGTGTCTGTGAGAGAGGCAGCGGGAGAGGGAGACAGAGAGAGCAGCAGAGGAAATTAGAATGTTCAAGAGCTACACTTCGACTCAATTCTTGAAATACATCATTTGAAGTTTTATGTTTATTAGGTATTCAAATGTGTAAACTGTTAAGAAAAATCAGAAACCTTTATTTTCTTTCCTATCCCCTCTGTATTTCTCCTCAACAAATGTACTTTTAAAATAAAATTAGTAAACAGAAAAAAAATAGAAAAACACCTGCTTGGAACATTACTTTGGCCCTTATTCTTATTCTGAAGGGATCACGTCACAGGAGCCAGGGAAAGTGGCAAATGTTTTCTTCATCTTTTCTTGCTTCCTGTCTTTCCGAGGCTCTCCTCTCTGTCCACTGGAATGTTAAGGAAAGTTCTCTGGCCCAGGCCTAGGTTGACTCATTCAAATTCCATATGCATTCAGCTGTGCAACTAGAAAAGACCTCTATTTTGTTGGTGCTTGGGGAAAGCCAGCATAATTTGATCAGTAAAATTATTGAAGGTGATATTTAAAACAAACAAAGAACTGAAGGGTTGGGGCCCAGAACAAAGCAGTGGTTGAGAGATGTGAAAGGATTTCTTCTCACGTTTTTTTGAGAGGCGTGTATTCAAAATCATAACTCACCCTTCTTTTCTAAGCACAGCACAGTGAACTGGCGGCCCCTCTCACCGTCCAAATGCCTGTGCAGCCGTGTGACTAAATTCAGCCTTGCTACTTTTCCAGTTCTGATTTCCTAGCCCTGTGAGAACATCCAGGCATTCAAGGGAGTGTCACTCAAGCTTATCCTTTTAATCGGAGCCCTTAGAAGAAATGCCAGTTTGTTTTTGGAGACAGTTAATCTGACGGAAGTAAATTCAAGTTTTGGCAAAGATCTGTGGTAAGATAGAGTGAAAAGCTGCCAAACAGTATTATTAGAAGAAGAAAAAAAGGCACGACCTCCCCAAGTCAAATGCCAAGCACACCTACATCAGTTTCAATCAAGCTGTAGAAAAATAAGATATTTTTAGACATATTAAAGTGCTTCTTTGCCCCAAGGGCTGTTTTATTACTGCAGAAAAAGAGCTTGTAATCACTTTTCCGTGTGGTTCTTGTAATTTAATATGAAATGAGCTTTTAGAAACACTATAAAACAAACCTAAACAGTTACTCCTCTGCGTCACCCCACTGACCCCGAATGCTTCTCTGGCTTTCACTTTGCTTCATTGCAGGATTCCTCCACATGGCTCTCCAGATCTCTGAACGGTTCTGCAGATGCACCTCCAAACTTGGGTTCCCTAGGCCCTCTTCTGCTGGGTGATTTATTGTTACTCTGCTGAGCAAACGGCATAACTGAGACCCACAAAGCTGAAGAGCAAACCAAAGGTTTGCTCCACTGTCAAGGTTACCCAGGGACGAGATCTTGAAGGTGCTCTAGTCTGATATCCCCTTCTGAAAGATGAAGAGATTGAGGCTCAGGGTGGCTGTGGTAGGCCCAAGTTGTACAAGCAATTATTAAGTATAGAGCTTGCGTTAGAGCTCAGGTCTAGCCTATAGGTTTTTCCAGTCTCCCACTGTAGGCTGTTTTTGCTTATACAAGGAGGATAGGGGTGCTAGTCCAAGGAACCTAAGTCCTTTCTTCCCCCCATCTGCCTCTTCATGCACTGACAGGTCACAGGAGTGCATGCTGTGCCAGAGGGTAATTTATGATTGATCACTCTCTGGAAAAGCAAAGAGAATGCAGCCATAAGCCTTCTTTTATAAAATTTCCTCTGGATCATGCCATGAAAGTGGAGAAGAAAGTAATGGATAACACCCCCTCCCTCAAAGGAGATGCGAGTAATAGTGATTGGATTTCTTTAATCCCACGTACAACCGACTCCACCAAATGGAGTGAGGTTTGCTCACAACAGCTTCTCCTGTTTGCCTGGAACCATTATTGGAACCATTTGAAACTACCCATATTCAACCATTTTTGACCTTCAAAAACACCAATCAATCTTATATAGTACAACTTAATCTACCTGAGCAGCAGGCAGGTGTCAGGAACTCTGCCACATGCCATGTAGTGGGTCAACCCTTAGAACAACCTATAAGTTCAATATTTTAGTTCCCCCTGTGCACTAAGGCAACAGGGGCTCAAAGGGGATGTGATTTACCTAAGGTCTCAGATCCAGAAAGTGAGGACAATAAGATATAACCAACTTGAGTGTACTTCATTCATATTCCCATTCTTTCATGTTTTCTTCAGTGGGGGGGGGGAGAAAAAATATTCTGCCACTCAATTCTCCCCTGCCCTCCACCTCACTTCCCCTGTACTCTTGGTGTGCAGGATTTTAGCACCGGGCCCATGACCTTTCTCTCCCTAACCCTGTGTCATTTATCAGATCATCACTAGTCGCCCCTCCTCCCTCCGTCCCTGTCACTGTCTGGTGTTCACTCTTTCAGCCCTCTGATCCACTTCTGGCCCTCTGTCCCCTTCTGAGCAGTACTCCGCCCTCTCCTAGAGACTGACCCGCCAAGTCCTAGGCATCACATTTCCTGGAGGCGTTTAAAAGCCCCCACTGCCCTGAGGTGTAGCCCACCATCAGGGCAGTGCTGGGGCTGCAGGAAGGGTGAGGCGGCAAGGACCCGGCCTGTCAAGAACCTGGCCAGCAGGTCAGTATAGTGGGGTCCGGGAGGTGCTAACCTAGAGTTATAGAAGAGAATTCAGGTGCTTATATAAACTTGAATGAAAACTACATGTAAAAAAAGATTTATTGATTTATTTTTAGGGAGAAGGTATGAGAGGTAGAGAAACATGGATCAGTTGCCTCTCACCCACCTGCAGCTGGGGACCTGGCCTGCAGCCCAGCCAGGTGCCCTGACTGGGAAGCCACCAGCGACTCTTTGGTCCTCAGGCTGGCGCTCAGTCCACTGAGTCACACCAGCCAGGGCCAAAACTACATTTTAATTTTCACTAACTTCTAACTAAATTTAACATTTTCTTCCTTGTTCAGCAGAATAAAATGGTGGTATTAGTGGTAACTATGATTTTGTCATCAGCAGAATCACAGGTATTTTTATATTCCATCAAAGTTGTTGTTATCTCCAAGTATTGTTTATGTTCATCATGACTTCCAAATCATAACCTGCTACCAGCTCATGTCTATTAACAAAGAAGCACATATATTACTATGTAAAATTTTTGCTTTTTCATATTTTGGTACCTAAAATTTAATGTAATTGGTTTTCTTTGTAAACCTACACATGTTATTTTATACACTTAAAAGCATTTTTCTTGGAAGTGGCCCATGGGTTTCGCTAGATGACCAAAGGGGTAAATGGCACACAAATTGTGAAGAGCCCCTGGCCCAGTGGTTAAGAGGCATCAGTGAGATAATGAATCCTGACTCCACCCCTTACCAGCTGAGAACCTGAGAAACATTTCCTTACTTTTCTAAGCCTCAACCTCCCCAACATCTAAAGTTGGTATGCAAACCTACCGAACCGCATTGGTTTTCTATGAGGATAAAATGAGATAATCCACGCAATATGCAGAACCTGGTGGTCACCAGCTCAGGGCAAGGGCTCAGCAATTTTAATGCTTGATATTATTAGAGGGCATTCCATTTCCTGTGGTGTCACATCCTCTCTACTGTAGTCTCACAGAGTCCTCCACGGTTCAGAGTTGGCCCAGAGAATGTGCTTGTGAAACACATTCACTTCCAGCACCCAGTGATGTCAAGTGCCCACAGAACCTCTTGAACTGTTGCCTTCCCAGAAGCAAGGGACCCATCGTTTGCCCCACCCAAGCCATTGGTCATCAGTTAGCAAGGACAGACTGATTTCCACAGAGGCCATTGCTCTATCCAAAGAGGTGTTTTACTCATGGATCTGGCATTGGGCTTCAGATTTATTGACATTCATGTCATGTCCTAGTTCAATCACCATTATGGTGACCCCTTGGTTTTTCTGCACCCCATGGAAGCAGGCAGGTAATCTCTGCATTGTCCTTCTCACCCAGCTGTTATGCAGAACAAATGAGAGAGAGGGTGTGAAGGTCCTTTGAAAATCATAAAATGTGGTATAAATATTCACCAGACACACACCCCACTCATTCATGGCTTTGCACATTTTCTCCTTTGCCAACAGTGCTTTTCCTACCATATTTCAAGGCTTGACTCCCATGGCACCTCCTCCAGCAAGCCACCCTGACTGCACCATCTGAAAAAAATAATGGAACCTTCCTTTTCTCCTATCATCCTTTCATCTATACTACTCTTTCAGCATGCTTCACTTTCCTCTTTATTATGTAGCTTTTGGGTCACATCCTTCCTGCCAAAGCAGCATTCTGAGGGTAGGACAGTTGTTTAATTTTACTAATTTTACTTTGTATAAATGAAACTTTCTAGATTACAGGCCTATATCTAAATACTAAACACTAATTAAAAATTTTTCAAGACATTGAAGACAATTTCTGCTCTAGAAAGGGTTGATGGGGAAGTAATCAATAAAAATATGGGACAGTTCAAGGACAAATGCATTACCCACACATTATGTGAACTCTGAAGAAAGATTAGCTGTGGACTCTGTGGATTAGGGAGGCGGGCAGATAGTTTAGGGGAGGCTTCCTGGAGAAGATGAATGCTGCAAAGAGATAAGTAAATGCCAGGATCAGTGACCTGAATGAAATGGAGGGGATAGGTAGAGTACTAAGCATGAAGAAACAGAGGGACCAGCAGTGAAAGTTTATCCGTTCATTCCTCGAGTTCCTCCTTCCACCAGCAAAGCTTTAGCAAAGACCTGCTGTGGCAGGCACAGTACTAGGCACTAGAAAAACGTGGATGATGGAGTGTGACAGTGCATCATGAGAATTATAGGGGTGGGAGGATATTGGATGTGTCTCTAATCCATATTAAGTACATCACTGATCCAGAAATCCTGGCCTATCAAAGCCTGGCAAGTGCCATTTATAGGGGGGATTTTCCCAAGAAGATTGTGTGTCTGCGAGAGGGTCACAAGTGCCACGGCCAGACCTTTTATCTCTCAGTGACCTAAAGGACGTGGGGAGATTATGGAGGTTAATGGTCACTGGAGCTATTAACCTTGGACACAGCACCTATGGCAGGCAGTTTCAGAACCTAATGTTTAAAAATGGTTTCATTAGAATTCAAAATAACTAATAATAAATATGATGGGGCCATTATTTTTGGTGAGCAATTAGAATAGCATTATCTTGACAGAATTGAATTCTTATTAATGGGAAAAGGGAAGAGTACTTTAGGATTTGGCACGTCTATGCTTTCATGTTTGAAGGAGGCACTAGAAACAATGTTCTAGGAACTTCAAAAGCCCACTTACTGTTGGAAATTTGTTCACAGATCCGTGTAGCTATTTTTGGCATTTATTTTGAGGATGCTTTAATATCCAATTTCAGAGCATCCATTCACTAACACATTTTAAAAATGTATTTAAGTTAGTGCAAAGAAGCATTTGAAATTCATAGGACTTGCATCTTGGCTCACCGAGTCATGAATGTGCCAGTATTGTTTTCATAAGAAGGTGTTTGTTGAGCTTCATACATGTGTGTGTGCAGAAGCCTGCTGCAGATACAAGTCTATATGTGCATGGGCGTACATGGATACATGCACTTTAAAAAAAGATTTTATTTATTTAATTTTAGAGAGAGGGGGAGGAAGGAAGAAAGAAAGTGAGAGAAATGTCGATGTATTATTGCCTTTCATGCATCCCCCTACTGTGAACCTGGCCCATAACCCAGGCATGTGCCCTGACTGGGAATCGAACCAGCAACCCTTTGCTTCATAGTCTACCATTCAGTCCACTGACTGAGCCACACCAGCCAGGGCTGGACACGTGCACTCTTGCGTTCATGTGTACACATGCTATGGAATCGCCTTCAAATGGTCTGTCAATTCATTTATGGAACAAATATTACCTAGAATATCTAATGTGCTTCTTTTCTAGATAACTTCATGAAATTCAACAATCCTCAGAATCAGTCTATTGAGGTGATAAAAGTCAAAGAAAAATAAAATGCTAAATACTTAAGTAAAATGTGCTATTAATTACTATAAGGCCAAACGTGTGTTCAAGGTTATAGAAAGAAAATGGATAGTACTCATGGCCTCATACAAGAGACCATGTTTGTAGCTGTCAGAAATCACTGCCATCTACTGAACTCTCATCATGTGTCAGGCAAATCAAGACATTATCTCTGTTTCGCATCCATATTTCTGAAATGAGAAAACAGACAGTCAGGGACTGACCCAAGGATACACAGCAGGCAAAGCAAATCCAAACCCAGTTCTGCAGGATGCAAAGTCCTCACACTTCTCACTCCATCCATCTGCTTCTCTTCTTCACTCAGTTGTGTTCCTTAGGAAAAAACAAGTCTGTCCTGCAACAGAACAACCTGAGGCTCATTGCCAGTGCTGCACCTCCCTTGCTGTGCTCTTCATAGGGCACACATCATCCACAGTGAGACAGGGCCCAGGCACCCTACCCAGTGCCCAAAGATGGAGTAGGGTGGGCAGCTTGGGAGGGTGCTAACACTAAGACAGAAATTTCTTTCTTTTTTTTACTTTAAAAGCTAAGTCTACTTCATTTTTTTAAAATTTATTTTTTAGAGGACTTCCGCCAAGATGGAGGTGTAGGTGGAAACACCTTGTGTCCGCGCACAACCAAATCTAAAAACAATAAAGTTTTAACAACAATAAATGCAACCAAACCACACAGAAAATCGACAATACACTGTCCGAAAACAACGAAATGCTCAGCTAAACTGGTAAGAGGGGCGAAGCCAGCAGCAGAGCGGGTTGGCCAAAAAGATCCCAGGGGTGGCGCACAAGCAGCCAAAGGTGCGGATCCCAGGTGGGGGCTAGCTACGGTCAGACACAGGGAAGAGGCACAGCTGGCGGTCTGTGGTCCGTGCAGATAAACCAGTGAAGAGGCGAACATTGAGACTGCATGGCACAGGGCGGCGGGCTCGCACATTTCCGCTCAGATAAACAGGTGGGGGCAAGCAGTGGGATGAACTGGGCTAGCAGAGAGGATCACCATTGCTCCCTCTCTGACCCTGCCCCCACATACAGTATCACAAACCAGCTACCTGGGTGGCCCCACCCTGGTGAACAACTAAGGCTCTGCTCCTCATACCTAACAGGCACAAACAGATAAAAACATGGCTCAAGAACAACTCAGAGCCCCAGAGCTGATAAATCTAAGTGATGAAGAAATAGCCAAACTTTCAGATGCACAGTTCAAAACACTGGTGATCAGGATGCTCACAGAACTGGTTGATTTTAGTCATAAATTAGAGGAACATATGAAGGCTAAACTAATTGAAATGAATGGTAATGCACAGGAAACCAATGGTAATGGAAAGGAAACTGGGAGTAGACCAGAAGGAAGGAAAAAATGACCAAACAGAAAAGAATGAAGAAACAAGAATTCAAAAAAAATGAGGATAGGCTTAGGAACCTCCAGGACATCTTTAAATGTTCCAACATTTGAATTATAGGGGTACCAGAAGGGGAAGAGGAACAGTCATGAGTGAAAACCTTATTTGAACAAATAATAAAAGAGAACTCCCTATTCTGGCAAAAGAAATAGACTTCCAGGAAATCCAAGAAGCTCAGAGAGTACCAAAGAAGTTGGACCCAAGAAGGAACACACCAAGGCACATCATCATCATATTAGCCAAGATTAAAATGAAGGAGGGAAGCGTAGAAGCAGCAAGAGGTAAGGGGACTGTCATCTACAAAGGAGTTCCCATCAGACTGTCAGCAGATTTCTCAAAAGAGACCTTACAGGCAAGAAGGGGCTGGAAAGAGGTATTCCAAGTCATGAAAACCAAAGACCTCAACCAAGATTGCTCTATCCAGCAAAGTTTTCATTTAGAATGGAAGGACAGATAAAGTGCTTCTTAGATAAGATCAAATTCAAAAAGTTCATTATCACCAAGCCCTTATTATATGAAATGTTAAAGGGACTTACCTAAGAAAAAGAAGATAAAAAAGATGAACAGTGAAAGGACAGCAAACTCATAGTTATCAACAACCACACCTAAAACAAAAGCAAATTAAGAGGACAGCTAGATCAGGAGTGAACCATAGAAATGAAGATCACATGGAGGATTAGCAACAGGGGAGTGGGAGAAGGAGAAGGGGGGAGAAGGTACAGAAAATAAGTAGCATAGACAGTAAATAGAAAATAGATAGGGGGGAGGGTAAGAACAGTAGGGGAAATACAGAATCTAAAGAACTTGAGACACGTGTTTGTGAACTAAAGGGGGGGAATGGTGGAGGAGGGGTGTGCAGGGTGGAGGGGAACGGAGGGGGGGAGATAGAACAAATGTGATGGCATAGTCAATAAAAAATAATTTTTTAATTTTTAATTTAATCTTACTGCTGTTTTCCGCATTACCATTTAGTCCCTTTATATCTCCTTCCCCAGCAATCACCACATTGCTGTCCATGTCCATGAGTCTTTTTTCCTTTTTGCTCAATCTCTCCACCCCCTAACCACCCTCAAAAGATGTCAGCCTACTGTCTATCTATAACCTATCTCTATTTTGCTTGTTAGTTCAGTTTGTTCATTAGATTACACATATGAGTGAAATAACATGGTATTTGTCTTTCTCTGCCTGGCTTATGTCACTTAGCATAATATTCTCCAGCTCCCTGCATACTATTTCAAAGGGTAAAATATTCTTCTTTTTTTACAGCCAAGAAGTATTCCATTGTGTGAATGTCTTATAGTTGTTTTATCCATTCATCTATTGATGGGCACTTGGGGTATTTCCATACCTTGGTGATTATAAATAAAGCTGCAATGAACATAGGGGTGCTTATGTTCTTTTGAATTAGTGTTTTTGGTTCCTTTAGATATATTCCCAGAGGTGGGATCACTGGGTCAAAATGCAGATCCATTTTAATTTTGGGGGGTATCTCCACACTGCTTTCCACAGTGGATCCACCAGTCTGCATTCCCACCAACAGTGTATAAGGGTTCCCCTTTCTCCACATCCTCACCATCACTTGCTGTTTGTTGATATGTTGATGATAGCCATTCTGATAGGTGCGAGATGGTATTTCATGGTGGTTTTAACTTGCATTTCTCTGATGATTAGTGATGTTGAGCATCCTTTTGTATCTCCATTGGCCATCTGTATGTCCTCTTTGGAGAAGTATCTTTCAAGTCCTTTGCCCATTTTTTAATTGGGTTGTTTTTTTGGTGTTGTTTTGTAAGTACTTTATAAATTTTTATATTAACCCCTTATCAGATTTATCTGTGAATACATTCTCCCACTCTGTGGGTTGTGTTTTTATTTTGTTGATGATTTTCTTTGCTGTTTGCTGTAGTCTCATTTGTTCTTTTTGTTGTTGTTTTGGTTCCCTGGTCTGGGAAAATATATATGGCAAAAATTTCTGTGAGTAATATCCGAGATTTTGCTGCCTATGTTTTCTTCTAGGATATTTACGATTTGGGGTCTAACATTTAAGTCTTTGATCCATTTTGAATTTATTCTTTTGTATGGTGTTAAGGAGGTGGTCTATCTTCATATTTCTGTATGTATCTGTCCAATTTTCACAGTATTATTTATTGAATAAACTATCTTTATCTCATTGTATATTCTTGTTTCCTATGTTGGATATTAATTGACTTTGAAGGTGTGAGTTTATTTCTGGGCTCTCTATTCTTTTTCATTGATCTATGTGTCTGTTTTTATGCCAGTTCCAGTCTGTTTTGATTATTATTACCATGTAGTACAGTTTGATATTAGGTAGCATGATTCCTCTAGATTTGTTCTTCTTTCTCAGGATTGCTGTTGCTATGTGGGGCCTTTTGTGGTTCCACATAAAATTTTAAAATATTTGTTGTAGTTCTGTGAAATGTGTCATTGAAATCTTGGTAGGAATTGCATTGAATCTATAGATAGCTGTGGGTAGCATGAACATTTTAATGATGTTAATTCTTCCTATCAACAAACACAATATGTGTTTCCATTCATTTGTATCTTCTTCAATTTAGACAGTAATTTCATCCCAGGAATAGGCTGACTGGTAGCCTATGTCAGGGATTTGGCCTTATATTGGCAAGGTTGGCAGGTACCAGGCACTCCACCTGCCTTGGATCTTCCAAAAACATGCTCCTCAGATCCCAACAAAGGCTTGGGCTCAATGCAAAGTAAAATAAAATGTAAGGCCCCTTCACAAGACCTCTGGAGCTATGATGGTAGACCAGAAGCCTGTTTACAAAAAGGTGGCTCTCCTATTCCCCATATGCACACACTTCAAAGATAGCGGTATGGTGTATATTGATGGACACACAAATGTCCTATATAGAGATACTGTTGGCATGACTAGAAGAACATTTATTAGTAAGACAATAATCTTCTGGTAAATTTTCAGTGTTAAAAACTGGCTTTAGCTGTAGAATTTATTTTTTCCACCAGTACAATCAAATATGTTAATTTTTAATTGCTACAATGCTTGTTTAAGTGCTTTTATTTTATTTTAGATGTGCAAATATTACCTTTTTTTCTTTTTAAAAGATGGGGGAGTAATTTTTTTACGGGAATTATTATTGGTGTCTTTCAGGTTAAATGATTATTGTTTGACATCCTATGACCTCGGAAAATTTAAAGCCCAGTAATCTAATATAACACTTTACATTCTAAGGGGAGAACATTTAAGCAATTTGCTTAAGGTGCCCAGCCAAGTAGTGAAAGGACCTCCTGACCGCCACCAGGCTGTCTGGGGATTATGGCAGAACAATAACCAGACAGGAAACACTAAGAAGTAGAGTATTTTCCTCCACCTCCTTGCTCTCCACCTCATTCTTATTCTCCAAGTAAAGCAAAGCACTAGGCTTTTATTTTTTTAATAAAAATTTTATTTAGAAAAATTTTAGATTTACCAAAAAATATGGAAGATATTCAAAGAGTTCTCATATAGCCAACATCCAGTTTCCACTATTATTGACATCTTACATTTATATAGCTGTCACAATTAATGAGCCACTATCAATATATTATGAAATATGGCCCATTCTATATTCAGATTTTCGTTGCTTTTATCTGATGTTCTTTTTCTATCTTAGGATTGCATCTAGGACATCATGTTACATTTATTGGTCATGTCTCCAAGGCTCCTCTTTGCTGTGACAGTTTCTCAGACTTCCTTGTATTTGAAGACCTTGATAGTTTTGAGGATTACTGCTTAAATACTCTGCTAAATGTCCCTCAAAAGAAATTAGTCTGATGTTTTTCTCATTGTTAGACTGTAGATATAAGATCTGGGGAGAAAGTCCAAAATATAAAGTGACACTCTCTTCATATAATGAGACCAAAAAAAAGCGTAGCAGACACTCAACAGAGAACAAATTCTTCCTCTTCTCCCACTCCCACTGCAAGGCCAGTTTAGTAACCAGAAAACAATCTGTATATGAAACATCTTTACTATGTGCCAATTTGTCTCTTCTAGAAGAGGCGTGATCCAGATAGAAAACAAGCTGAGAAGAAAGTGAAATTTCAGATTTTGCTAATGATATTCAAGTGGTTCCCTGAATGTAGCTGTTCTCTGTGATGGACACTTGCCCTTCTGGGACTTCCTTCACCCTGCCTTGTGCCCCCAAAAGGGGATCTTCATGGCCTAACACATAGTCTCCTTGCTATCTAGATTCATGTGGGGTTCGGGCAGTGGAGCACCCACAGAGTGCCTCGTGCAGGAAGAGGGACCTTGTAAATTGTCCTTTTGTGAGTCCATGTTGAGTCTCTTTCTCTCCAGGACATTGACTATACAAATTTGAAATATATATAATCTCTATATAAATTTGGATACAGAAAGGAGTCAAAAGGGCTTCTGACAGGTCAGGTAACCAAATAGCATCCATTGAATCATGACCTAATAATGTGGTTTCATATGTTTAGAGAATGAATCACTGTATCAGGCACATCTATGCAACTGTTTGCTGCTGATCTAATGCGCTTCAGAATGACCTCTGCAAGCTTTCGACATCTCTTTTGATGATGCTGATATTCCACAAAATATTTTTGGAATTTTAGAATCCCTGTTCAAAAACTGCCTTTAGAACAGTTTAATTTAGAGCCATCTTAGCAAATGTGATTCCTTCTCTCTTTGCCAACCTGGATTCTGAATTACTTTTGACTGTTTCCAAAAATTGAATATGACCTCAAAGAGTTAAGTTTTTACTGGGGATATTTAGGACAAGCCATGGCCTCTAAGGAAAAAATTTAAAAAAGAAAATTTAAAAAGAGAGTTCTGGATTTGTTGAATCTTGGCAACATTTAGAATAAGTAGAGAGTATATATATATATAGGTGATTACTTTGGAGTGTGCAGTATGATATGGATGTATAGATTATGCTGTGTTGTTTTCAAAATTTGTTGTTTGACCATCATAGCACAGTGCTTTACAATGCAGGCTCTGGGGTCTGACAAACTGAGTTTAAATTCTAGCTTCATCATGTATTATATGTGTGTGACATCAGGCAGTTCATTTAATTATCTCTGCCTAGAGTTTCTCATCTGTAAAATAGAGGCAATAACAGTACTGATGTTATAGGGTGGTTCTGATCATCGAAAGGCTAAAGTATGTGAAGCATTTCACATGGTGCCGGAATGGGAAGGACTCAAATGTTAGCTCTTACTATTATGTACTATGTTGTGTCTATGTACTATTATGTTACTATTATGTACTAGGTACTTGATTATTGATCAGCAGTGTTCAGCACACTTACACACTGTGGCTGCATTGCCATATTCTTACATCTTGTTTCTTTGTTTAATTGACAGGTGTTATCTTCATTAGTCACCATTACCCTATAAAAGTAGGGTTTGTTCAAAGATTATCAAAGAAAAGAAATGCATTTGTCTTTATATTTATATTTACATTTATATTTACTCATTCCCACAGAAAAAAAAAGACCTGGAGCGTTCGCTCTCAAAGTCCGTGTGCAATAAAAAAAATGACATACATAGGAATTATCTTTCCTTCCAAAGACTTCATATTGGTACATGTTTTAATTATTCAATAACAGGTTTTATTTTTAATTTCTAAGTTGCAGGGCATTCCTAGCATATAAATACCTACATAGACACATACATAAATAGATACACATACATATATACACACACATACATATATTTTAAACTATTATACAGTCAGATTAAGTTGGCTGGATCTACTGAGTAACCTCATGAACTAATGAAGTAAATATTTTCCCCTGCTGAGATGTGGAAAGCTTCCAGGATGCCCGCCGGAGCGTACACCTGCAGAGACCGGTGACTCACTTCTGACTCACTCGGCAGGCATTAGGGAGAAGCCAGCCGGCATGCAGAGGGTACACTTAGCTGCTGGTTCTCTCCTGCCTTCCCAGAATAATGACATTAATGACACTTCCAAACAGCTCACCCAGTCACAAAGTGGCAGATTTCAAAATCCATGTGGCAGCTGATTTCCTAATAGGATGCATTAAACAGGACATTGCATGTTTTATGGGCTGGGGTTGATTAGACCATAAGATTTAAAAGATGTAGCTAAAGTGCTTGAAAAATGGGCCTTGGAGGTTCAGATCAAAGCATTACAGGGGGGTGATTAGATAAATAAAAAGTTTAAGCCTAACTGAGCAAATAATTGCACATCCCCTGAAAAGCTCAGTTCACAGGGATTGATCAAATGTGAGTCACCCAGGCACAGATGTCTTTCTAAGAATATTCCTTTTAATTTTTTAAATATACATCAAAAGGAAAAAAAATCTGGGGACTGACCAGCAAATACTCTTGTTTGTATAAGAAAAGCCTCTTTAGGAAACTGACAAAAATATATATCCCTCATTGTTTAAAGAGGCCAGTTTCCCCTTTTCTCTTCCTTCTCAGGAGTAAAAGGTTTTTGCTTTTCAGAGGCTAATAGAGCTCACCTAAAAAATTCTAAAAGATTTTCTAGTGCCCTATCTTTGCCTATTATTCTACAGAAGTCAGGTTCAGGTTTATTTTGAAAGGATGTGCTGTTATCTTTCTATAGAAATGTATGTCGGGGGCAGGGGGAAGATTCATCTTTGTCTAGTTAAGACAACAAAAAGCCTTTGCAAAGCTTATTTGTGCATCGCTATGTGCCAGACACGTGTTATCTCATTTAATCCTAATGGCAATGCTTGAAGGATTATTCCTGGCTTACATGTGAGGAAATTCAGGCACACGTGCAGATCAGGTAACTTGCCCCATGTCACAGTGCTGGGAAGTGGCAGAGTGGAGTGCAAGGCCAGGTCTACTGCTGGACTCTTCCTTTCTGAGAGCACTTCCCACCGACAGTCATTCCTTACCAACTACAGCACTCTGCAAGTGCACCTAGATTTCAGTCACTTCTATGAGCTGATCTTGGCTGTTTCCTTGAGGCAGAATCTAGCATTATCTCATATTTCGAAAGTATGCAGTCGGAGGTAGAGATCATGGCTTTCCTAAAACCTTATAACACAAGGCAGATGGGTCAGTAAAAAGGCACTCAGAGCTGCTGAGTTTGAAGTCTGTGATTTGGTCACTAGTCCTCTGTGGTCAGAGGGTGACCAGGCAAGAGATCTTGGTAGCCAGAGTTCTTGGTGACCTCCTGCTCATGTCTTAGAATCAGTAGTTCCTTGGAAGCAGCATTTATTGCACAACAGTCCCAAGAAACTGGTGATCAGAGTTAGGGAGGGGTTGGAAAACTGGTAGCATCAATGCCTGCCAGTGAATCAGTACAAATTTTAGTCTGCAGTTCTACCTATAAGCTACATTTCACAGTATTGCTGACAATACTTTTACATTTTAATTTGTATTCCACTTATAAATAATATTTTTTGACTTTTGTTGACTCAAATATTGCTGCAACAGGGTATTGCTCTGTGTTTCACTTCCAACTCAGACAGTCAGGGGCAGGGAAACAGGTTCGCAAACGCCATTCCCTCAGCGAGTCGGACTAGCCTGGTCCAAGTCCAGGCCGTGTAGCTTTGAGAAAGTTGTTATGCTCTCTGTGTCTCAGTTTCCTCATTGATAGATAGTACCAGTTCACAGGGACTGTCTCAGTCAGCTTAAACTGCCATAATAAAATTCCATGGACTGAGTGGCTTTAAACATCAGAAATTGATTTCTCACAGTTTTAGTGCCTGGTAAGTACAAGACCAAGGTTCTGGCCACTCAGGTTCCTCCTGAGAGCCCTCTTCCTGGCTTTTCTTGCTGAGTCCTCAAGTGATGGAGAGAGAGCGCTAATCTCATCATGAGGACCCCACCCTCATGACATCATCCAAACCTAATTACCTCCCAAGGGCCCCATCTCGAAATACCATTACAGTGGGGTTAGGATTCAATTATGAATGGAAGGGTAGGGGGTGATGGAACATAAACATTCAGTTCATAACAGGTACAGTCTGTGAGAAAGTGGCAAGCATCTCATAAGTGTTACACATCACTATGGTTGCTCTGGTACTAAAATTAAGGAAACAGGTGATGTTATACTCAAATGTACCTGTATTCCTATTTGGATGAATATAGAGGAAGAAGCACTTACTGTGGTAGATACTGGGCCACACATTAAAGGACATGATTAAGAGTAATGCAAGATTGCTTCCCTCAAGGAGCTCCTGGTCTCCTTTCGAAGAAACTTCTCCAGGAGACTTCCTGTCCTCCTTGAGCCACGCCCTCTGTTTTGCAGAGAAGGTGACCAGCTATGGGGGAAATATCCATGACGGGCCTGGAGCACAGTCTGTTGCACAACTGTGCGAGCCTTGGGATGCAAAGTTAGTAGACAGGTGTTCAAATCCTAGCTGTTGTAGTTATTGGCTATGACTTTGGTCAAGTCATTTAGCCTAGTTCAGCTTTCTTCTTTGTGGAACAAAAAACCCCACTAATTTATTTAGTTTTCCCTTTAAGATATTAATGTGGACTTCTGGCCAAGATGGAGGCATAGGTAGACACACTGTGCCTCCTTGCACAACAAAAATTAAGGACAACAAAAATTTAGAAACAAAAAAAGCATCCAGAACTGACAGAAAACTGAACTGTATGGAAGTCCAACAACCATTCAATCAGACCAGTAAGAGGGGCGGAGTCGGTGGCCAGTTGAGAGGGGTCATGGCAGGAAAAAGCAGTGGCTAGTGGACCCAGGCACACAGGTGGCAGTTGGCAGACTCCGGGTGCAAAGTGGCAACAAGCAGACCCAGTGAGGCATGCAAGGTGGCTGGCTGACCATAGTCACACATTCGTATGCAGATAAACCAGATGAAAATAAGCAGTGAGACAGACTGCACAACACAAGGCTTCAGCACTAGAAAATAAAGCCTAAAAGCACCATTTGAAAAAACTTGCAGGGATTGATGTTCCAGGAGACTCCCAACCTCACAGGAGAGTTTGTTGGACAGACCCACAGGGTTTGAGAATGTACACAAGCCCACCCACCCAGCACCAGAACCAGAAGGGCCCAATTTGCTTGTGGAAAGCAGCAGAGGGGACTGAAATCCAAGAGAGAGTTGAACAAGAATCATTGTTCCCTTTCTGACCCCGCCCCCACATACAGCATCACAACCCAGAGATTGGGTTGCCCTACCCTGGTGAACACCTAAGGCTCTGCCCCTCATACCCAACAGTTGTGACCAGACCGGAAAAAAAAGGGCTCAAATGAAAGAACAGATCAGAGCCCCAGAGCCAATACATCTAATTGACCAAGGGATAGCCAACCTGTCAAATGCACAGCTCAAAGCACTGGTGATCAGAATGCTCACAGAATTGGTTGATTTTGGTCTTAAATTAGATGAAAAAATGAAGGCTATGCTAAGTGAAATGAAAGAAAATGCACAGGGAACCAATAGTGATAGGAAGAAAATTGGGACTCAAATCAATGGAGTGGACCAGAAGAAAGAAAGAAACAACCAAACAGAAGAGAATGAAGAAACAAGAATTCAAAAAAAAAAAAAAAGAGAGAGAAGCTTAGGAACCTCCAGGACATCTTTAAACGTTCCAACATCTGAATTACAGGGGTACCAGAAGGGGAAGGGGAAGAGGAAGAGCAACAAGTGGAAAACTTATTTGAACGAATACTAAAGGAGAACGTCCCCAATCTGGCAAGTGAAATAGACTTCCAGGAAATCCAGGAAGCTCAGAGAGTCCCAAAGAAAGTGGACCCAAGGAGGAATACACCAAGGCACATCATAATTACATTAGCCAAGATTAAAATGAAGGAGAGAATCTTAGAAGAAGCAATAGATAATGGGATAGTCACCTACAAAGAAGTTCCCATCAGACTCTCAGCTGATTTCTCTAAAGAGACCTTACAGGCAAGAAGAGGCTGGAAAGAAGTATTCCAAGTCATGAAAGGCAAGGACCTTCATCCCAGATTGCTCTATCCAGCAAAGCTTTCATTTAGAATGGAAGGGCAGATAAAGTGCTTCTCAGATAAGGTCAAGTTCAAGGAGTTCATCATCATCAAGCCCTTATTATATGAAATGTTAAAGGGGCTTACCTAAAAAAAAGAAGATGAAAAATATGAACAGTGAAAGGACAGCAAACTCACAGTTATTAACAACCACACCTAAAACAAAAGCAAACTAAGCAGAAAACTAGAACAGAAACAGAACTACAGAATGGAGATCACATGGAGGGTTAGCAACAGGGGAGTGGGAGGAAGAGAGAGGGGGAGAAGGTTCAGAGAATAAATAGCATAGACAGTGTGGAAGAAGTAGGGGGAGGGCAAGAATAGTATGGGAAATGTAGAAGCTAAAGAACTTATGACACATGGACATGGACTAAATGGGGAATGTGGGTGGGAGGGGGTGTGCAGGGTGGAAGGGAATGAAGAGGCAGAAATGGGACAACTCTAACCGCATAATCAATAAAATATATTTTTAAAATGTTAATGTGATTATTATTCTCATTGCAATGAAAAATGGTGCTCACCTTTGAGCTGCTCAAGGAGGAGATAAGGGGAGAGCTGTGCAGCGCATCGGGCTGCAGTTCTTGAGAGGAATGGGGCACCATTATTGTTATCATCACCATAATATGTCATAGGATGTAACAACAGCCATGGTTTGCAGTTGTTGAAAGAACCACATGAAGCGTATGCGAAATCAGCTAGCCACAATTATCACATGCAAGTACCTGATGAATGTTCTTAAAGCAAACAAAACAAGACCAAGCACAGTCCCCTCCCCTTTGTTGGGAGTGTGTATGAGAAGAAAGGCTGTGTACTATCAACATGTTGATCTTCAGCAACAGGCCAGAGCTGTAACACACTTAGAAGGGAGCTGCCCGAATTAAAAACAAACAAACAAACTCACACAAAGAGTGACCGAGTGCCATAACCTCTGTCATCATCCTCAGGAACCCACTGGTTGTGCGTCTTCCAAATTTCAGCATTAAAATTGACTGTGCAGTGGCACCACAGGTAAAGTAGATAATAAAGCCAGAAATGTTTCCACAGTGCCACTTAGGTTTCCACTGACTAGTTTAGAGAATTACCCACATGTTCAAAACCAAGCCAAAGGAAACAGCACCAGTCCCGAACAGAGCTGGTTGCTTTTCCCCTAGAGCAGTTTTCCACATTTGCTTCACCTCGTGGAAATGCAGACTCCAGGGAAAGTTTTCAGAATTATACATGCTCATTTTCCACCTAGATTTACATTCAAATTTCAATAAATAATAATGGAGAGAGTAAACCAATGTAAAGCAGTGCTTTTCAAAATCAAAGTATTCTCAGAGTCAACTGAGGTCCTTGTTAAAAATTCAGACTCCAGAGCAGTTATCTTGCTCTCTGTGGGTGAGGCTCTGAACTCCACATATTTAACAGGTTTCCCAGGGCTCTAGCACACGTGGATATTGAAGAATATCTGATAAATGGGAACAAAGTTATCTGGTTTTATTTTAGCTTTAAGCAACACCTGCCATGTTTAAAAGTACACAAAACAATAACAGGTTGATTTTAAATGGACAAATGAGAAGATGCAGTACCTAAAAACAGTTCTAACCTGAGATGTAGCAAACCCTAATATTAAAACACAGCAAATCACCTTTTGACCAAGTCTGATGCTAGGCTTTTCTAAGCTTTCTAAGTGTTAGGAAGCATTTAATAACTTAAAAAGAAGTAAGTGTGTGTGTGTGTGTGTGTGTGTGTGTGTGTGTGTGTGTGTGTGTGTATTAGAGACCAAATATTAAATAACTTCTCTATGAAACATAAAAAGTGTCAAAAATTAATAAACCTTAGTACTGAGAAAGACCCATTGCATATCTACCAGAATTGTATGCCAGCTCTGAAGAACACCTCCCCCACCCCAGATGCACAAAGAGAAAGCAAACACAGCTTCGTCCTCTAGCTCAGGAGAGCAGGGTTTCTTAAACTATTCAGGCTCCCAGAGTCCTTGGGATTTCACCCCTTAAAAATGTCCCCATGCACAAGCACTTGATTTTGAGTAAGGTTGCAGAGGACTGGCAGAGCCCTCACTTAGCAATCCCGCATCAAGTGCAGACACAGAGGATAACTTGAGTAGGTTCTAAATCCTGGTAGGTTGCGGTGTTCCCTTCACACGTGTAATTCAAACTACAATTTAAATGTTTTGAAGACACGAAAGTGAAGTGCTCTAAATTAAAATTGCTTCTTTCCAGAACTTCTAATTGCTGTTTCTGTTTTGTAGTTGTTTGTTTGTTTTTGGTGTTGGTGTTTTTAGTAGTTTGTTTTGTTTAACGCCTCTGCTTTGCAGAGCCCTCAGTGTATACTTAATTTGCCTGTGGATAATCCAGCACTACTCTGGAGGAAGGCACAGCTTACTACAATACAGGATGCCTGGAGCTCTGTAATGATGTGGCCACACAGAGCAGACTGCACGAGGAAGAAAGTTTCACCTCAACACAGTCATCCAAATATAACTTTTGAGCTCAACTTTAATGTTCCATTAGTGATGCTAAGGAGAGAAAGGCAGTGCTCTCAACAGTCCCTCCAAAGAACCAGTTGGGAAGGGCATATGTAAAACTGGTGTGGCGAGCAGACAGGGAAGGCATGTGGGTCACATCAGATGCTCTGGCCTTTTCCAACAGAAGATGCCACTGAACGCCTAATAATGGTGAAGATTTGGAGCAAGGTAATGTGAGAGCCAGTTTGAAGCTGGGGGCAAGTAAAAGCGGGGGAGAGCAAAGACCGTGCCTGGAGGACTAGTCAAGTGAAAGAAAATCCCCCTGCTCAGTGAGGGGATGGAAAGGAAAATGGGGAAGGGAAGGACAGAGAGAGTAGCCGACCCAGGAAGACTGTGTTTTACACCTTATCCTAATGTTGGAAACAGAACAAAGAGAACCCCAGATCAGACACCCAGACGACGTAGGTGTTTGTCTATTCAAGAGAGACCCGTACTCACTGCTCAAGTTAATTACCTCGTAAGACATTTGTTTTTAACGCACACTCACATTGTTGACCCATGTCTTCTCAATCGCCACCTGCTTTCACCCAAACATCCAGGGAAGAGTTGACTGTTTATTTATTTAAGTGCTGCCTATTTCCAAAATGGATTTAAGGCAATGGAACACAGAGGTAAGTCAAATTTCAGTGTTAATAATTCATTTGCTCAAGAATTTTCCATATCTCTAGTCAGACAATACTTGATCATTAGAATGTTGTGTTCATGCTGCCAACACTGTTTATATGGTCAGGTGTCTCTTTCTCCTTCTGTAATAGAGAAAGAAATCTCTTACCCCAGCTCTGCACTTGTTCCTTCTAAATATTTCAGGACACAGTGTCAGGAACCATATTTTCAGATGGAGAGTCAGTCCATGAGTGTAAAGGTTTTGACGACAAGCATTACGATTTCAAAGGTGCCTGGCATTTTACGTATCACCACAACGAATCCTCCCAACAACCTGTGAGGGATTTATTACTTTTTCTAATGCTACAGACAAGGACACAGGACCAAAAGGATTTACTAACTTGCCCGAGGTCCCATGGTTAATGGGGAGAGGTTTCAAACGCAGTTGTGACTGCTCTCAAAACCCTCCTGTTTCTCTTCACCCTGCAATAGGCAGGAAGTGAGGAAAGGGACAAGGGGTCTGGTGTCACTCAGCTGCTCGTGGGAGAAAACTCAGGACCAGTGGCCCCATTGCAGATGTGGATACTCAGCACATAGCATTTGTCCTTGCTTCTGAAATGCACCTTTGCCATTAATCTGTTC
Source organism: Artibeus jamaicensis (assembly GCF_021234435.1). Taxonomy (NCBI): domain Eukaryota; kingdom Metazoa; phylum Chordata; class Mammalia; order Chiroptera; family Phyllostomidae; genus Artibeus; species Artibeus jamaicensis. The sequence continues at coordinate 7,937,985 of NW_026522046.1, read as the reverse complement.
TCAGGGTTTGGTTTATGTTTTCCACCTAAATGAACCGACTTTGCTTCAGTGTCACTTATGCAATGTGAATATCATCTTTCCCCAGGGAATCTTTTTCCTGTTTGAGGTTGTGGGTTTGGGCCTGGGTTTGTACACATTTTGCCCAGCTGACAATGCATGAACAACTTAAGTGACTGTGTAAGAAAAGAGGTAAACACACTATTTTCAAACACCACTGCAGAAGTAAGATGTAATTAAAGCCCTCAACTTCACTTTTTGTTTTCTATACAGTAATTTAAAATTTTTAGGGGCTAGAGAAAAAGGCTGGATATAATTCAGAAGGAAATGGGGATTTAATAAAATCCAAACAGGTATTAATTAGCCATGTATGAGCCAGCCAGTCTTAAAATATCCTTCCACAAATACCTGCTTTTTTGACTTCTATCCTGAGGGATTCTGAGGCCAGAGTAGAAGTCAGAGATGCCAGCAAGATTCCAAAACAGATACTCGAACCTGCATTTTTAGCAAATGAGCTTTCTTGTGGAATGTTTCCCCCTGTCCAAATGAATTGATCTGGCTTTGAATTGCATCAACACAGGACTGAGTTCTCGTACCATCGGTGACTGGGCAATGTTTCTCAAACTGTTTCTAACAAATGAACCAGGGGTCCCCCTTTCCATGACGCCTGCTGCGGATCCCTTGCACATTATCAATTTAAAGTCCTCTTTATGTCAATAAAAATAGCGCTGAAAAGATTTCTTTTTTCCTAACCATAAGCAACATCAATTCAAAGTCTGATCCCTACGGCCGTGGCCCAGATCAAAGATGTCATTTTAAGAACAGCTGGCCCAAGCCGCTGTTCTCAAACGCGCAGGCTGACGGCGCCAAAAACTTGAAGACAAGCAGGGCAGTGCGTACAGAGAGGCTTTCCATAAATGGTTTTGACGGTAAGTAACTGGGACTGATTGAGATATACTGTCATTTTCTTAGACCACTTTCCATGTATTTACGGGAAAAACTTAATACAAAAAGCAGTGTATGCACATGTATGCTATAGAAAATTGAGAAAGTTCGGATGAAGAAAACCATGAAATCCTACTTCACAAAAAAATAAGCACAGTTAAAATTTTGGTACATAAACTCCCTTTGTAAAATGTATAGTATGTTTTATATAGAAATAGACCATGTTATAAGTGATATTTTCCCCAGGGGAGAGAGTGAACACAGTCCCCCACTACCACCAATTATGCAGTCAGGATTCCCACACGTGGGGACATCGCGGGGGGCAGCACATCCGCGGTGCGACGGGTGAAGCTGGCCCTGGGAAAACCACCCTCGTGATCGTGGTACCTCCCCTGCCAGGTAAATGTATGTGACATTTTAAAACTAGTGTTTTACTTAAAAAATAAGAATCTCTCTATGCCATTAAACCTTCTTTTCCAACATTATTTTTCTGTCTTTGCAATTTCCATTGTGTGTCATTATCTATTTTCAAATAAATACCTTTTAAAAACCTAATATTAAAGGTAACACATGCTCACAGGTTAAATAAGAAATCAGACAGAAGGAGAAAAAGATTTTTAAATCTATAGTCAATCCTGTAATACAAGGTGGGCCTTCTGCAGCAGAGATTCGTGTACTGTTGAAGTTTCACTTATGTGTTGGTAAGTTACCCACAAAAAACTAGGTTGACTTAAATACTAATGAGAATATGAGAGTATCTATTCTTTTTATAACCTCAAAGAAGTGCCTTTAAATATTATATCTTTAATCTTTATTAATTAATAGGCAGAAAAAAGAGGGACATGGCTTTATTTTTTATGTCTTTGATGCTTAGTGAGGTTGATCATTCCTATATAATAAGAATTTCTCATAAATTGTTTATTTATCATTTCCCCCCTTTCAATGGGCTTAAAATTCCCATTTGTAGTAAGTCTATCAATTTTTCTTCCAACTATATTAAATATATTCCTCAATTTGTTCTTTGCCTTTGAATTGTTTATTTGTTTTGCTTTTAACTTTTTATTTTTAAATAATTAGATTTATAGGAGAGTTGTAAAAGCAGTATAGAGAATTCCTATATACTCCTCATCCACCATCCATTATTAACTTACATAATCACAGTACAATTGCCAAAATGACAAAATTAACATTGGTTCAATACTATTTCCATTTGAAAAATGAAATCCTTAGAGCTCTGTGTTTTCACATAGTCATGGTTTAGAGTGGTCATTGTCTTCACTGAGAGAGCTAGTTCTCACCAGCAGCCTGTCATTATTCACTGTCTTAGTCACTCCCTGAGCACCTAATATGTCCAAGGCAGGTAATATAAAGAATGCAGAGGTGAACACAATCAACCTTTCCCACGTGCTGCCTCCAGTACACAGGAAAAACATTAAGAGCTAAGGACGTTATAGGGGGCATGATGAAAGGGTGAGTAAAGATGATAGACAAGGGTTCAGGAAGGAATCTAAGACCTTTGCAACTCTGTCAGAACTTTGTTGCAGTCCCAAGTGCACACGTCTGCCTCTGCTGGATGAGAAGCTCTGTGAGAGCAGGGGCTGAGTCCTCTCCAGCTGTGCAGACTCCTCAGCCATACAAAGCAAGTGCTTAAAACACTGTCAAGCTCAAGTTTTCGTGCTGAACGTGAAATAGACTCGGTTGATCATCACAGAAGACTAGACAGTGAAGTCCTCAGAGCAGCACTGCCTTCCTATTAATATGGGCACCGTCAGTACCTTATCTAGAGTTGGGTGCAGAGTAGATATTATTGTTAAATAAAGGAGCGAGCAAACCTAGAATCTGGAAGTACCTTAATTGGGAAAATTCTCATTTAAAGGACAGAGAGGAAACATACTTTATGATGTTTGTACTAACTAAACACTTAAACCTCATTAGGAGTAAACATAATCCTGTCCTAGTTTGTCTTAAATGTGCCCTGAATGAATAAGGTGTGAGTTTTATAATCTCATTTTCTCTATCTAAGTAAAAGCTTTTTATTTGGCTTCAAAGTCTTCAACTTCACAGCAAAATTTCATTATGTCCCAGCTGAGTTCTGTTTAATGGAATTAAATTTCACCCTTTCTAATTATCTTTTGGAACAGACAATCTTTACAGAATAATTAGTAATAGAAGAACATAATGGATCATTGTCTTTATTACTGCAAAGAAATCCTAGATGCTGCTCTAAATCTTAAAAAAAGATTTCATGAAATATAAAATGTATTGAATCCTTCCTATTAAATTATGTAACATTTAAACTTTGTCAACATAGCTTAAAGATGATGGGAGGTAATTATTTTCCTGCTTCACCTTAAATTATTTTATGAAACTACCTTAATGATCCCACTCAAATTAATTATGCTTACATTTCATTTTAAAGATTTTTATTGGCAGAACATTCTATTATCAGATACAATTTAAATGCATATTTTTCTCACTCATCTCAATATCTATTTTGCTTCCCTGACCATTTTTTTCTAGACCCTAACCTAAGTTCATTAAATTGTATATACAGAATATAAGAGCAGGCTAAAAATATAGCTATTCCAATATAAAAAAGTGAATGAAGTTTAATTAAAAATTATTTCACTTGCTAATCTATAACAGCTCAGTGTCATTGGAAACATTTTATAAAACACAGCTCAATGAAAAAGAAATAGCCAAACATGGGTAGTTTTTTTTAAGGCACCAATAGACAAAAATATTGTTCTTTTTTCCTCTCTAAACATTCAAGCAATTAAAACTTATCTTTAAAAATGAAAGAGGGAAAATGAATGTAGTGGAAAAATGAGTAGGGTCCTTCTTGGACTTCTAGTCTTTATAGTTTAATTTGTTGAAAATTTAAAATTACAGTAATTGCCCTTAAATAACTGACATTATTTGACACCACAACAACAGAGAAGTGGAAATGACTGACAAACACACAAAAGACTTTTGTTATCTTTGTTTGTCTGCCTGAATAAATCTCAGCAAGTATTTCAAAGATTTAAATTTATAGCATTCTCAATCTCCATAAGATGGCCAATCCTATTGGCTTTCATCTAAGTCTCACTGGCGCTCAACATTTTCACTATCAACTTTTTGAACCCATGTAGTTTGTCTCAGCAGCTATCTTTAAACTAAATTATCCCCTCCAAATTAAACATTTTGATAAAATATATGGTATTAAACAGAATTAACTTGAGTTAAGTAGAGCCTCTCTGTTTTCTTCCCCTCATTGAGGACTGAATTGTGTGGGGGAGGAAGGGGTTGAAATTGTAATTTTGAAACAATGTAACGGACTGTCTACTCTCCATACATGATGGTAAGTTGGTTAATATTTGGTTTAATGATTTATCTCTTAGCAAATCAAGTACCTCTAAGAAACTGATACCTAAAACCATTCATTGTGACTTAGACGTCAAGCAGAAGTCACACAAAGAAAACAAGTTTGCTACATAATTTAGAATTTCTGCAAAAAATGTAAAATCCAAACAAGATGGGTTAAAACAATAGGAGTTTATTATTTTTATTTAAGTATTCAGTTTTTATATTTTTCTAGTTCTAAAATAAAACATAATCTATGAATGAGCCTAAAGTAAGAATTTCTTCTTGAAGGCTGTATTTTATTTTCTATTAAAAATAAACACTTAAAGAAAACAATTAAATTGCAATAATCCCTTAATTGGTATTGCACTTTACATTTTGCAAACTGTTTTTTCCCATGTTCACTTGACATTTACCTTGTGAAAAGTAAGCTCTCTTTTGTGTTTTCGATTTTGATATTAAGTTCCACCCATACCAAAAGAAGAGATACTACTCATTCTGTGGGCATTATAATATAGTGGCTTTCTGATTGATAGAAAAGTAAGGAAATACTACGTACTATATTAAAATTAAAACAAAAACAGTCTTCCGGGGTGTGAGCATGAGTGAAATAGGAAATGTATTAGGTTTCCAAGAGGTCAGGGGGGTTAGGTCAAGAGGATGAATGGGGCAGAGGAGCTTTAAGCTTAGTGCATGGTTCACTTCAGAAGAAAGATTGTCTGCTGTGTGTTTCTTTTAATGGATGTGTTCCTCTTTGCCCTTTATTACATTACCCGAATGGATTAAAAGTGACTAGTTCATTTATTTATCAGAATACAAAATTATTTTTCATACTGCTTGAGACTAAGTATGCATCATTATGAAGACCCAACTTTTCCTTTTTAGTCCTCCTCTTGTACCTTCCTGAAGAAAGCACACCCTGCTTATCCTGGCTCTAAGAACTTCCCCCACCCCCCGGAGCTGTTTGGTCTATACCAGCCCTTTATACTAATTGCCTAATTAACTAGTAGACACTTAGATTCATTCTTCTGGCCAAATAAGGGAAATTCCTTTTCTGGTCCTCACCTGGGGCAGGTGCAAACCTCCCATAGCTTCCCAGCTGGTATTGTCATCGCAGTGGTGGTACCCTCCCACCCGCTTCCTCTCTCGCCAGCTAATAAAGCCTGACCACCTCATCTTGATGGCTAAGGAAGATTTCACCCAGTTGCACAGGAAACCAGTCTCTTTTCACATCTGAAGTATTTCAACAACCTCTAAATGTGAAATCACTGATATTCTTTACATCCAATTGAGACTTTGCAGCCCCATATTTTGAGCTGAGGATTTGAGTTCAAAGTTAGGAATGTTGAATTCAAAATTAGGGATTGGTCTCTTCTCAGAGACCAGTAAACTTTACCTTAATCCATACTTACTCTAGTATTTGAGTCAGTATTTAAAGAGTGGCAGTTGACACATGAAATTATATTTTAGCAACTTGAGGGTGAAATACTAACGCACCTTTCAGCTCCCAATAGCCGGTTATTTAATCTCAGTGATGCACCAAATGGCAAGCAGAGTGTCTGTGGTTTTCACCCCATTTTCAGAAAGGACACAACCATCCTGGGCGCTCTGCTTTCCTGTGGATGTAGCAGTTTCTAAACTGATAGGATCAGCAAATGTCCCAGAGCCTAGAGGGGGATTGATGTTTTCCAAAGAGTTGCTTAGGAAAACAAGGGAAGCAGAAGTTTCTACTCTTTGGGGTAGAGTAGGGAGAATTTTATTTAAAAGCTGAAATGAGGGATTGTTCTCTTGTTCACTTTATTCTGATGGGAAAGGAGAATGTGTTCCCACATTGTTTTTCTCTTTAAAGATTTATTTGAGGTAAATCTTTACTCACAATGGAGCTTAACAAAGGGGGAATATATTGGTCATGTGAGTGGCAAACACAGAAACATCACCTGAGGAATAACACATGGATCGATTGTATATCAGATTAACCTAGCATTTAATTTTGGGCTCTCTGTGAGCATTATTTGGCTATAATTGTAACAGAAAATCCTTAAGTTTAATATTAGTGTTCAAATATGTGCAGTAGTGATAGAATAGCTTTACCACTTTGATTCACATAGACTCTAGTTGCAGCATTAATTTGGAACGTGACGTGCACATGGACTGCTTTGTTGTATTTTGACTTATAAAATAGCCATTTGCATTTTACTCAGTGAAGGTTTTATGGCTGGGATCTCTTTTGTTAGTGATATCTTGTCTCTGCTTTGAGATTATTTGAAAGATCACTTTTTACAACCTTGTGCAGGTATTAGTGAGTTTACTTTGTTCATATCATACTTTCTTCTATAGTTATAGACCGAAATATTAATCTATAATCATTAATTATATTCTTTATGTTATTACTGATTTTCAGGGTGAAAACAGAAATGTTTATTCACAATTTGCTTGATATCAGAGTGAAGTAATTTGATTATTTATTACTGTTTTCTTACAAATTTTAAACACCAAACAGGAGAAAAAAGCAATTTGTATTTATATTATTTTTTTCATGGGATGAGTGATATGTCAAGATTTTTTCACACACACCTACACACACACACACATATATATACACACACACATGCATTTAGAAGCACACTGATTTGTAATCATTGTAATTAAAGGAATATTTAACATCAAAATGTTCTGTTTGGAGACATTCATTTTTTTTTCAAATCTTATGTCCACAGCTGTCCCCCACTGCAACCAAATAAATTGTATTGTCAGAGTAATACAAAGCACAGCATATCTTTTTGCTACTGAAAACATTTAACGATCAAGTTGAACTTTATAAAATATGTTTATGAAAAAAGTTGGGGAGGAAAAGCCCGAAGAAACACACAAATAAAATCTAAGTTGAATAAATATTTTGTTCTTGCCTGTCAAAGGTTGTAAACACTTTCATACTATTTTGTCTTTTTTCTGTATACCTAGTAACTGTATAACTCTTCCCTCCTCACTTCTTCTTGACTCTTTTATCAATCAATCAATTACTTAATAGTCTTACCTAGGCAGACGACCACACATACTAATATTTTACTAAGTTGCAAACAGCAACATGAGAGAGAAATAGTAATTAATCTGCCAGTTCCTGGATATCTAGCTGTTGATCTCAGTCATACACAGAGATTCTCAGTCATACCCAGGAAACAAAAGGTCCAGAACAGTAGGGCTTTCTTTTGAAAGTAGCTGTATGCTGTCTATTAAATGTCCAGGCTGGTTCTATGGAAAGAAATAGTTGTATTTGCTCCTCCAAGAAATCCCCTTGTATTTTAGCACTCTTACACTAAAAAAAACATTCTGGTGCTTTTAAAAATCATCACATGCTGCTCAGGGTTTTCTTATGATTTCCTATTAAGCCAAACCAGGTGTAGTGTTGGTGGAGACGGCCCAGATGGAATCAACCCTGTGGCGATACACAGTAACATCTAAACCCTTTTTAATGCCCTGTAGCAATAACAAGGATACAACACTGTTTACAGAAAACCTGTGTGTATGGCAGGCACTGCACATACAGCAGAAACTGCAAACACATTGTGTCCATTATCCCACCGCCACAACCTCATGAGAGAGATATGATTATTATTATTTCCATTTGACAGATGAGGCGACTGAGACTCACAGGTAGTAACTTGCCAACAATTTCGGAATTAAGATATTACACAGATCTTACAAACTTTCCAATTGATAACTCAGAATGCAAGCTCCAGTTAGGTGCAGAAGTGTGGAGGAGCATTTTCATGCACATTCTCATTCAGGACGCTTCAATAAGCTACTATAACCAGAGAATTATCCAGTTTGATTTAGTCCCTTGTTTAAAAAATAGGACATTTCTCGACCCTGACTAGAGCATGAGCAGAGTGGTCGCCCTTTGATTTCAGTTAACATGTCAGGTAAACGAAGGCTACTCACCAATTAGCATGTGCCTCCGTCTAATTTTCTCTCTGTGAAGCTTTTATTTTGGTGTTTCCCTAAATATGTATCTCCAAGCAAAAGCAAAATAAAAATATAAAGACACAATGATGTTTTAAGACCCATCCTATTTTGCCCTGACCAGTGTGGCTCAGTGGGTTGGGCATCATCCTGCAAACAAAAAGTCACTGGTTCAATTCCTGGTCAGGGCCCAGGACTGGGCTGCAGCCCAGTGCCCAGTAGAGGAACATAAGAAAAGTAATGGACAGATTTCTCTCTCACATCAATGTTTCTCTCCCTCTCTTTCTTCCTCCCTTTCCTTTTCTCTAGAAATAAAATAAATAAAGTCTTTGGGAAAAAAGAAATACCCTTTGTTTGAAATACCAAGGATTTTTTCATGGGTAGTAAATGCAGCATGTTTTGCCAAGTCCTTAAGAAACATTCAAGTACTGGATTATTTATACATTAAGATTCATTCTCTATAAGCATATATATATTTTTTATTTTATTCATCAATCAACTGAGAACAACCCTTGTCTCCCACATACAGGAATCTTCTGGAATGCAATTCAGGATAAGCATTACTGTACTGTTCTCACATTTTATTTTCTTCCTCCCATTAAACCAAAGTGCACAAAATGTTGAGGGGAACTACCAGAGTCCAAACAAATTCATACTATAACTTAGCAGTACAAACAAACTGTATTAAAAAATCATATAATAAAAAAAGGCCCAGGGAGGCAGATAAAACTCAGACTGGGTTTAATCAAGCAAGTCATCTGCATTATTTTTGTCACAGCTTAAAAATATTTTATTTCCTCTTTGTCTGCCATAATACTTTCCAGCACTTTAAAAAGCCTTATTATTATTGCCCTTATCACATAATCTAATCCACAGTAGTTAATTTTTGAAAAACCATTAATGAGTTGGGTAAACTGGTTTCTGACTTTTGGAGAAAGTTACTAATGTCATCTGAAACTAGTAAACTAGAAAATAATTGGTGGCTCATATAAGCAACAAAATGTCACCTCAAATTTGAAAACATCGTTTATAGCAGAGGTCTGGGAGCTGAAAACTCACATGGTTTGGTTACCAGTGATATTGAATCCCAATGCAATAACAAATTGCTCCTTCTACAGTTCTGATAATCATGCTAGCTCACGTTCGTTGACGGCTTAGTATTCAAGAGCTCCTCTGCTAAGCACTTGCATGCATTGCCTCATTTCATCTTCACAACAATCCCTATGAGAAAGACACAGTTATTGAACCCATTTTACAGATGATGAAACTGAGCATTCTAGAGATCTGGCGACTTGTTGAGGGTTACACAGAAAGTTGTTAAACTGAGATTTAAACCCAGATCCATTTGATCCCAAAATGTGTGGGTCTAACCTAAAATGCAACCCTGTCCCCAACACGCAGCATCCCAAAACATTGTAGCTAAATGCAGTGTCTAAGATTGTAGACCAGCCCCTTCCTTTTACAGATGAGGAAACTCAAGTTTTAAAAAGTAACTGTCTTGCCTATCCTCTTAACAACAAATTAGCAACCGGGAAGGATTAGAACTCAGATCTCCTGCTTTCCATTCCAGACAGAACACCATTTTACCATTTGACAAAATTTACATGACCCAGGAGACTAGGGACTAGCTTTGCAGTTTAACCCACCACATAAAATAGGAAAGAGCTAAATTCCGGTTGCTTCTGTGTTTTCTGAATCGCAGCCACTTCATTGCAGGATCATACAACACATGATGCGACAGGGACTTAAAGCCACACATAACACATATTAAATGTAGTCAGCAGTGATGAGATTTGGTACCAAATAAGAAGCTTTAATTAATTTTAAATGGTGCTTTTCATAGTGTCAAAAGCTCAGTCCACTGATGTGGAAAAGGGGGTTGGAATGGCGAGATCCTAGCAACCCGGCTAATCTGGGCCCTTCTGAGCAAGCTCATTTGGAATTCTTACATCAGTGCATCGGCACGCCGAGGTGGGGCTCATGGGGACAAACAAAATAGCAACCCTGACTCCAGCACCACTCAGAATCCCGCGTCCCGGGGAGGCCTGAGAGCTCAGCTGTATTAAGGGGCCGTTGGAGTTTCCCTGTTATTTGTCTACTTTTCGAGGATTAGAACTTCCGCTGGGCTGTGCTCATCTGTGCTGAGAATTTAAACTCAGTTCATGCAACAACAAGAACAGTGAGATCTGCTAGAAATGTTCAAAAAGAAGTCTGTTTTGGTTTTTAAAAGCTTTTTAGATGCACAAAGAGAAGTAAATTGAGGGTTTCCGATTTCTTTTGGGGCTGTACATTGAGTGTGGTTTCTTTCTTTCCCATTTCTTTGCCCCCCTTCATCGGCCTTTGTTTTTAAAACTGTGCGCATGCAGATACTCACCATGTAGACCCACTGAAGTGGTTTTGTGATAGACAGGCTGGGAGGTTCACGTGCTTCTTCAGCACACACACAAATCATTTTCTCTTCGTGACATGTAAATGGGAACTATCACTAAAGCCCTTCCTAACAGAGACCACAGAACCATGCAGACCCATATAGTCAGAGCCAAACTGTAAGGACCATTTGAAGTTCCTACGTGACGCTGTTCCCTGAGACAAGGCTGCCATGACAAGGTTAAGGACACAGACCCAGACTTCTCTATTTCCCTGTTCCTTTCTCTAATATGAAACTTATCATTTACACACGTTGTTCAAAAGAGTAGCATACTTGCAAGTGTGATATTTACTATTTTTAATGCAACTATGCTATTAATACCTATCAAAGATATTAACAACGTAAATCATGATGAGCTCTTAACAAATGAAGCACTCATTTGGGTCAACAATCACGAACTGATATTTTCTTTCTCCCTCTTCTATTATCTTATGTAAATGCATACCTATCACCATGAAAATAACAGCAAAATAATTCTGAGTTCCTGATGGTCATCCATGTATTAACAAGATCAATAAGCCTCTACTTTTCCAAACTCAGACTTGATTCTGTTTTGTCCTCTACAGAGAAAAAGGTAAAACACCACCTGTTCCCTACTGATGTTCTCTGTTCCTCCCACATGTACCAGGGACTCTGGAATCAGAGGCCGGTTCCACCAGTGAGGCGAGTTGCTGTGAGTGATAGGAATTGCGTATTAAACAATTTAGGCAAGCACCCAGGAGGTCATGTCTACCCAGTGGTCTACACTCTGAAAAGAAACTAGAAGTGATCAGGTTTCCATCTCAGGATTTTTGGAAACTGGAGTGTTGCAAAACAACAAAAAAATATATATATATTTTTAAGGATGTTCCTTCTTAAAGTGCTCCTGTTTTTATTATTTTTTAAAATTTCTAGTTTAGATCCAATTACAGTGAGAAAGCAGAGGGAAGTGCAAATAGAATAACAATTATACTTTGTATTAAGGAAAGACCACAACGTTAATTTTCTAGTATTAATTCTTAATATGTTATCAATAATGAAAAGTCACAGCAACTAGAGTCAACTCTTTACTAAGAGTTTCAACCTTTTAAAAATAAGGATATTTGAGATATTCTTCATGGTTATGTAAGTCATTCCATTTACTCTGCCTTGAGTATCCAGATGCCCCCCTCCCTGCCCCCCCAAAACAATGAGCTTTTCCTTCCCACCTGCCCCTCTGCCTCCTTAAATGCAGTACAGATATGACATGCTGGTGCCAGTGTAATTATAGTGAATATTTATATTGAATGTATTTTATATTGAATTTTATGTTCTTGGTTTGATCTATCAATCATTAAATTCAGAAGGAAAAATAAAAAATATGTGTGGCAATTTTCAAAAATCATAATGTTCTTGGCATACTTAAGTACAAAACTATCAAATATTAGCATAAGTGAATCAATAGAATTTATAAATAGATATCTGCTTTGCCCATCTGCACAGCTAAAATGCAAATAATGTATTAATTACAACTTTGGACAGAATAAAAATGAAGCTTAGACACTGATCTGAAAACATTCTTTTTTCACATGTAAAGATGTACAGTATGAACTGCTTCCTTCAACTACCTAATAGCTGAATAGTAACACAGCAGGTAACAGATCACATAAGTATAGAAATGGAAGGAGGTGTGGGGGGTGAATGCAGAGGGAGGAATCCAAAAAGTATTACTGGAAAAACAGGAACACATTTTTTAAATTTTTAATTTATTTATTGGATTGACAGAGAGAGAGACATCAATGTATTGTTCCACTCATTTATACATTTGTTGGTTGATTCTTATATGTTCCCTGACTGGGGATCAAACCCACAACCTTGGCATATCAGGACAACACTCTACCAACTGGGCTACCTGGCCAGAGCAAGGACTCACATTTCTTTAATCATTGCTAAAAAAAGGGTAAAGAATTTTTGTTACTCCTCTGTAAGTTCAACAACAAGACAGTAAAGGTTAAGAATCCTACCTTCGGGCCTAGTGTAGAATTACAAGTCCGTTCTCCCATCAATACACAGGGGACTTGCACGTGAGAACGGAAGTCACCTGAACAAATCCTTCCAGGATCTGTGAGAAAAGGACCTCTCACGAGACTATACGAACTACGTTTTATCATACAGTGACCTTAGAAAAAAAGACATGCGTATGGGAACTTCACTATTTCGAGAGCAATCTACAGATACCTAAGTGTATAGGCATCTGTTTTTACATATATACACCATATATACACGTATTTGAAATCTGTGTGCGCCAGTGTGTTTGTGCACTTAGTCTAGTCAGTAAAAGGAACTAGCTCATGAGGGCTCCAACTGTTTCATGCCGCTGTGCTCTTCTGAGGACATGAGCACAGCACATAAAATTTCATTAAAAAAACTGAAATACTATTACAGGAAAACCCAAATGCATTTCACATAAATCCTTCTTCTACTTCCTTCTTTTCCTTCCTTTGAGTCGCTTCCGCCTTAAAATTCACATGCATCTGCTCCCTGCAATTCTCCTCAGTGGAGCCTTTGCAGACAATAGATATAAGCATCTCTCTTTTTCTTTAAAAAGACATACATTTTTCATTCTGCAGTAACACTTTGGGTTTTAGCATGCAGATTTTAGCATAAACATTTCTTCACTGCGAGAAAAGCAGTGTGCTATCATAAAATTACGATAGACAACTCTTATATTAATATCTATAAGGACAAGAGTGAAAGGCTGGTGTTTAGCAGATTATTTCATTTCTTCCCAATCGGTTTGCTTACGCCTACAGCAACTTGTTGATAATAGGATGTCTTTTGTGAGACAGGGCATGAAAAACAACGAAAAGCATCAGATTTAATAAAGTATCTAAGGACAGTCTTGAAATGACACCCACCCTACGAAGGGAAAGCCAAATTTGCTTTTTCTGAGGGGAATTTGTGTTTGTCAGGAAGGGTTCCCGGAGGCTTTGTCGGGAGGCCTTGATGTGTGACCGGTGCGCTACGGGCCGCCCTTCACCCTTGCCCTCCTTCCACCACCGCGCTGCCCACCCATACTGACACCACAGGGGGAAGGGTTTCAGAGGAGAAAGAATCAAAAGCTGAGGACGGAGAAAAAAAGTGCTTTTCAGGGTCTGATGTGTGGGAATCAAATGAGAGGCCTAGCTCAAATCCTGTCGCCAGGCAACCAAAGTGATATGCTGAGGGAATATCATTAAAGTTGGAAAGTAAGCAGTCTCTCTGAATTAGTAAACCAACCACAGGATCGCCGATGCCCCCGAACGCCATCAGTGCCTGAGTGCGATTTCTCCAAGGAGGACAAGCGGGGGCTTCGAGAAGTTAAAGGGGGGACGGGGAGGGAGAGGGAGAGAGAACGCAGCTGATTTGTAGAGTTTTTTCATAAAAAAAGACAATGGCTGTCCAGACATGGAGTTGGTGGTGAAATATGGTAACTGCCAGGGCTGCAGCTGGCTCTCTGACACAAGATTAATAAGTTGCCGTTTCCTAGCCGACCAGAACCTAGTGGGAACTATCCAGCATTTTATCTTGAATTGTGGGTAACAGCCTTACTGCAAGCTGGCCTAGTTTACTGCTCTGTTTTTTCCAGATCTCCCAAAGTGCAGCAAACATCTGTGACTCTAATGAGGTCATCATTGAGGGTGTCCAGAGAGCCGGGCCCTGAGAACTGACCTCACCTCTGCTTGAACATAAAGTACAAGTGCTGCGGGGAGGCAGGACAAATTAAATGGGAGAGCTGGCACTTGGCTGTAAGTTAAGCTCTTAAGAAACTTTTTGCTGCGATTCAAAAAGAGAGGGAGAGGGAGAGAGGAGATTGAGGTTCAGAAATGACAGTACAACAAAGCAATACCAAGCCTACAGAATTCGATTTAGGCCTCACTGATGAATATTATCACTGACGTGAACAAGCAAAGCTTATCGGGGCCTTCCTTCTTGAAAGGCTGAATAAAAATTGAATTGCCAACTTCTGCATTTTACCATATTTTGGTGGAAATGGCTCAGAGACCTACATGATTTAAAATGAAGCCTCAGTGAATTCGACCACAAAGCATATACATGTGTTTCTGACAGCAAAATTTCAAATATTATGCAACATGGCATATCATTCATAAGTAATTTCATTACAGACACAGAAAACCAATCAAACCAGATAGGTATCTCCCCCTGCCCCAATTATTCTAACAGAACTTAGTGTTTATAAATAACACCACCAAACAACATGCAAACACAGCTTCAAACTGCATTCAAACCAGTAAACTACAATAATTTCGTTTAGTTATCTAAGGCAAGAATAGCTAAGAGGGGACTCGAATTGCTGCTTTCTTTAAAAACTCCATTCTTATGGGATAATAAATGTAAGCTTAATAAGGAAGGAAATTTTTTTTAAGTTTGGAGGGAAACAACGTGTTTCTGAAATTATTCCAGTCATTTAACTCATAAGTATATCAGCCACGTGTTGATCATGGGTTGTTCGCTTCAGCCACATCTGCCCACAGTGAGCAATCAAGCCAGCAATGGCTTGATGACTAAGGAAATGACTGTGTAGGTAAAATCTAAAAGGA
Organism: Artibeus jamaicensis; assembly: GCF_021234435.1. Lineage (NCBI taxonomy): Eukaryota > Metazoa > Chordata > Mammalia > Chiroptera > Phyllostomidae > Artibeus > Artibeus jamaicensis. The sequence continues at coordinate 7,922,751 of NW_026522046.1, read as the reverse complement.
GAGAAGAAAACATGGAAGTCATCTCCAGCACTCCTCTAGAAACCTTAAGCCACGTATTAACTCACCCTGGATGTAGATAGATTTTTCACTGATACAAAATCATTGAGATCCAGAATGTTATGTCCTGGTAATTTTGTAATGAGCTGATTTTGGAAAAGTGGGAATACTCTGATAGGAATAAATTTGCATTTATATGTTATTATTCTCATATCATTATTATTTTTAGACTAGATCTAATGCAAAAGTTACAGAAGACTAGTATTCAGAGACACAACCACTTTCTCAAAAGCCAATAAATGTTGCAAAAAACTCTCACTTGACCATGTAGCAAAGGTGGTGGTGGAGTGAAAGGGCAGTAGCAGATGGCCAGCCAGGAGAAAGTGCTGGCCACTCTTGATCAGTACTGAGCCTGTCCACTGTGGTAGCAAGAGGGAAATCAAGGTGCTGTCCTAAGCTTAATTTATGAATGGTGGACATTATGGATTGGGGGTGGTTATGAACATGCACTTAAAATGTGGGACATTCAAAATGAAGTGGCTAAAACAGTAACACTAGAGAAAAGTTCTGTTACTACCTGTAAGTCCCTCCATAAAGACCATTTCACCTTAGAAGAAGAAAGACTGCAGCTCATTGTTCAAGTTCTTGAGCTAGAATTTAACGGGAAAAGTGGCTTACAAAGCAAAGCAACCTCTGCTTGCATGTGAATTGGGGAGAGGAGGATTTGGGGAGCACAAATCTATCCCATTACACTCTTTCTCAATTTTCAGGAAGGGTTTGGCTAATGCCCATTTCAAGGCTGAGTTTATTTTTTAAATGCAAATGAAGAAAGTGTTGCATTCAGCTTTGCAAACAGTTTTTAGAAATCCTGTTGGCCTACATTTAGCTGAGAAGCAGCACTGGTACCAAGTGTAGGGGCTCAAACAATCAAGCAGTTGTTTGCCTCACTCACATTCCTGAGGCAATCTGGTTCCAGCTGAACTCCTTGGGAACAGTCTGGGCTATGTACCCCTGGGGCATCTGCCCCAATTAGCACTGACCCTTGGGGGCCTTCATGCTGGCCCTAGGTCACTCTCAACCTCTTGAATTCTGGGTAAAACAGATTGCTTTAGGAATCTCTAAACTTTCCACAGCTCCAAGATGAACTGGACAGCCAGGCTCACCAACAAAAATTTAGTCACTCTAGAAAGCCCAAACCAACGTGACCTCATGCGGGTTCTCTGAACCAGGGAAGAGACGTATAGGTTGGGGTCTTTGAAGTGACTGAGGAAGTACGGGAGAGAAGGCTCAGAGAGGGCTCGGCCAGGTGAAACTCGGCAGTGCACAGAAAGAGTGCACTAGGTTTGGCTCTTCGTTCTTTTCTACCTAACTGGGTGACCTTGGGTGAGTCACCAAACCCTACCAAACTTCAGGTTTTTTTCATCATGTAAAATGGAGATAGTGATATAAGTTCTAGTGTTTTCATGAACACCCAATGGCTTAATGTATGTATCCTGTCCAATAAAATACCTGTCTCATTAATGGTCTACAGTAAATGGGAGTTATTTATGAAAACTGAAACTCATCATATTTGACCAGGACAATACCACTCCTGAGAAAATCAGGGGCCACAAAGAATTTTAAAGATTTAAAATTCTTTAAATCTGTCTGTTTTGTTGTCATTTGCAACCAGTGTGTGGCTAGTCTTTTATTTCTAAGAAAGCAAGCAGTCCACTACTTTTTTGTGTCACTGTCCACCCAGCACTTCTAGGCACCGTGAGATTGACAGAAGGAATATAAGACACAATCTCCAGCCTTGAGGCTCTGACTTCAAGAACAGCACTGACAGCGTGTGAACCAGTTTAAGAACAGTTTAAGCATCAAACTGCACAGTCCCGAGTAGTGTGTTCAATGGCAGTTGAAAGGAGGGAGGCATCAGCAGCGGGACTACGGTCAAGAAAAAATCCACAAAATGGTTGGCCTTGGCCATTATTGACCGAGTGTCTACTATGAGCCAGATAGCAACAAAGCCAAATAAGGTCTAGCCTTGGCTCTGAGGAGTTTAGAACCTAGAGTGGAGAAAGACACATTAACATACCATTCACATTGGTACAACGAGTGGTAAGGATAGGTTTTGGAGCAGAGACTGCTGTAAGAGCATGAATGAGAAATGGCTTATGTTAGCTTTGAAGGAGAAACTGGGTTTAGGTAAATCCTAGGCAGGCGGATCACTTAAACAAAGATATGACAGTGGGGAACAGTCAAGGTACTGGTATGTGTGTGTGCTTGTGTATGTGTGTGCATGTGTGTTTGTGTGTGGGGGAGTGAATAGGACATATAAATTGAAGAACAACAGAAATTCTAAAAGTAGATGCAAGATTTAAAGAAGAACCTATTTTGAATTATCTTTATTTCTTTTTATAGATATGGCATATAGTCACTCTAAGAAGCTAGTATGCTCCATAACTAGCAGGTCATAAAAGCCAAGGATTCTTGGATATGGATTTAGGGAGTAAGCTGGCAGGGTAGATGTCAGCTATAAGTCTATTCACATTTGATTTCACTCCTGTTTCCCATAGTAAACTTCACAGGCTGGTGGGATCAACTATAGTGGGACTGGAAGCAATGGTGGCTTTGTGAGTTGGTTTTCTGATCAAGACCTTCTCTTGGAAATTAGCCAGGAATGCAGAGATCTGCACCCAAGGTCCTTCAGGAGAATCAACTGACCAGGCTCTGGGGCTGAGGTAAGAGTAAAGGGGTTATGGGAATTGGGATACAGACAGTATTTCTAGAGTTGGCTGAGAGAAAGGAACTAGAATGAGACGCGGCTCAGAGACTCTCCAAAGACCCCTATATCTCAATCCAGTTCCCTGTAAGTCCTCCCTGCTTCTTTGCCCTGAGCCACTAATGGCCTTGGCTGATCCCTCCTGCCTTGGCAACTTCCCCTGTATACTGGGGCCAAGAAAAGAAAAGTATCAAGGGCCTGGCTCATTCTTAGCTGGGTCATTCAAGGTCCTATCTCATGGGATTATCTATATTTATTGATGAGAATATCTGAGCTGTGATAGCCCAGGTCTCTTGTGCTAGAACGAATGTTCCTTTGAGGAGAATTATGAATAATCATAGGCTTCTTCCCTTAGCATCAAGAAACCTAGAGATATTTACTTGCTCCCATTAGGGGGACTGGACATAAACAAACAGTACTTCTGCTGTGTTATTATTTAAGGAGCCCTGGGAAGATCGAACTGTTGAAGTACAACCATATCATACAGCTAAGGAATCATCTGGATTTTTTCCTCCTTTCATTCAACGAACATTTATTAAGCACCTATTATGAGGTAGGCACTGTTCCCATCCTCAAAAGCTCACAGTCAAGTGGAGGAGACTGAAAGACTGATAAGTGCTCATAGACGCAAGCACAGAACATGGAGGGACCCACAGAAGCGGGTGTGGGGGTTGGAAAAGGCTTTGAGGAGAGGAGACAGAAGACAATATGGCACGACTTACTTAGGTGTACACAGGGACAGAGAGCTGAAGCAGGATGGGTAGGCAGGTGCCAGGCCGTGGAGGGCTCTACACAGCAGGCTAACAAGTCACGGTTTGACCATAAAGGTTAGACAAAGCATTGTTGAAGGTCTTAAGCAAGGAAGTGGCACAATCAGTACTGTGTTTTACAGCAATTTTCTGGAAGTTGAGCAATAGAACACCTTCAGTGGTGGGGATGGGGCAAGAAGGTACTACTCACCTGTGTGGTCGACAATGAAAATACTATTAGTTACCCTTCTACAGGTGATGAAATTGAGATTCCAGTTTGTTTATTTGATTGAATTTGCATAGACCCATGTTTCTAATCTTGGTGTGCTTTCCTTGGACTAGACAAATGCCTGCTCTGTCACAGGCCCTCTCAAAATGTTGGCAGAAATGATACCTCAGACAAAGGTTTAATCTCCAAAATATACAAAGAACTTACACGACTCCACTCTAGGAAGACATCGAACCCAATTAAAAAATGGGAAAAGGACTTGAACAGACACTTCTCTAAAGAGGACATACAGAATATCCAGAGACACATGAAGAGATGCTCAATATCGTTAGCTATCAGAGAGATGCAAATTAAAACCACAATGAGATACCACTTTACACCAGTCAGGATGGCTATAATAGACAAAGCAACAAACAACAAATGTTGGAGAGGGTGTGGGGAAAAGGGGACCTTAGTTCACTGTTGGTGGGATTGTAGACTGGTACAACCATTATGGAAAACAGTATGGAATTTTCTCAGAAAAATAAAAATTGACCTGCCTTTTGACCCAGCAATTCCACTGCTAGGATTATACCCCAAGAATCCTAAAACATCAATTTCAAAGAACCTATGCACCACAATGTTCATAGCAGCACAATTTACAATAGCCAAGAGTTGGAAGCAACCTAGGTGCCCATCAGTAAATGAATGGATCCAAAAATTGTGGTACATATACACCATGGAATTTTATGCAGCAGAGAGAAAGAAGGGGCTACTACCTTTTGCAACAACATGGATGGAACTGGAAAGCATTATGCTGAGTGAAATAGGCCAGGCATTGAAGGACAAATACCATATGATCTCACGTTTGACAGGAAGCTAAAGAATAAAACAAACAAGCAAACAGAATAAAAACAAAGACACTGAAATAGAGAACAAGTGGGCAGTGACCAGAGGGGAGAGGGAAGGGAACTTAAGGGGAAAAAGGGGGAGGGATTTTGAGGAACAAGTATGAAAGACACAGAGATGAGGACTGGGGGGGGGGGGGGGGAATGGGAGGGAGGGGGGAGACCGGGCGGGGGGGGGGGAAGAGAAAAAAAATGTACTTGAAAAGTAACTAAATAAAATTAAAAAAAAAATGTTGGCAGAGTCCGTGGCAAATTTAGTTTAAGGTAGTGGGTTTTCAGTGCTCTGAATCTGAGCATTTCCAACAACCACGCATTGGTTCCCTGAGGGAGTTTAATTTTGAACATAATGAAAGACTGGGTGGCATTATGTGTAGCACAGTGGTCCCCCCGGGGGATTCGCTCTAAGGCCCACTGTGGATGCCAGAAACCACAGATAGGACCAAACCCTACATATCATATAATACCTACAATAAAGCTTAATTTATAAATTAAACAGTACCAGATTAACAACTAGTAATAAACGGGAAAAATTACACATGTACTGTAAAAAAGTTATCAGAATGTGGTTTCTCTCTCTCAAAGTAGTATTGGATTGTACTTACCCTTCTTCTTACAATAATGTGTTGGTGGTAGGTGAAACCAGAGAAAGCAAAAACAGATGGGGGTGAAGGGGACTACTGTATACCAGGGCACTATTAGGCACTTTGTGAATACTGAGCCAAGCAGGCTAGTCTGGGCAGAAGGAGCTCTAAGGGAGGTGAAAGAGCAAACATCCTCTTCTGTCTCCAGTAGGTTGTTGGAGTATGACACACTTTGACAGGAGCTGCTGCCCTTAGATTAGTGCAGGGGGGACTTCGGGCAATCCTGAGTCAGAAGCAGGTCACTAAGCTCCTAGGGTGGGCAGAGGGAAAGAAGATAGAGAAGTTTCTAAGAGGTAGGGGAGACTCAGGAAGAAGATGAAAGAGCCCCACTTTGACACTGCTTGCTCTTCTCCCTTTTCTGCACCCTTCCACCTGAAGACTAGGTGAGGGTATCTTTGACATCTTGACATTTGTCAGGTCAGTTTTTCCCCCACAAAGAAAGTAAAAGTGAGATGAGAATGTAGGGTGGGCTACACGGCACAGTGGCTGCGTGGGCTCTGGGGTCTGACCTCCCAGGATCTTTTGGCCACAGTTTCCTCATCTGTAAAATGGAAATTTCATAGGGTTGCTCTAAGGATTTAATAGATGGTGTTTGTCAAGAGTTTGGCATACTGTCTGACACAAGGTAAGTACAGAAATAAAAATATTAGCTTTGTTTATTGTCAGAAGCTATGGAAGTGGGAAGGTCGTGGAACGAATCATTAGTTGTCCCAAAGATGCATCTAACTCTCCTCAACTACATCAAATTAATGGGCCACTGGATGGCTCCTGGCTCTTTTCTAGCCATCTCTGCCCCTCACAGGTCTGGCGGATCTGGCCCCATTCTGACCTGTATGGACACTGGGGCAGTGTGTGAGGGAAGACCCTGGTGAAGAGGGAGTATGTAGGACCAACATGGAGCTGTTTGGGGAGGGTCATCACCCTCTCTAGGGTCATCACCCATGAAAGCATGAACCAGCAGCTTAAAGGAGTACTTAGCAATTTGTCTGCATAGTCATTTTTGAAAATACCAGACCAGTTAAATTGGGGAAAAAAAAGAAATATGGTAATTTCTTCAAAGACAGCTTGTCAAGAGCACCGACCCTGACCCTGACCCAGGAATGTCTGAGGAGTTGAAACACAAAAGAGGCTGTATTGCTTTTCATCATTCTGTTTATTTTTCATGGGCACACATAAAGAAATAAAGAGTTAGAAAAGCATTGGGGAAAGCAAGCAAATTTTCACAACTCAATAACCCAAAGAATCTTTATTCAAGACAAAAAAACTATATAGCATTTGATTTCACCAGAAACATTTCTGATTGAATTATTTTCTATAAGCATTTTTACTGATACATTTACCAAATTATTATAATAACCTTGGTATGTCTCATAGACACTATATCAGCAGAGAGACCAGTAGGAAGCATATATGAGGTGTAAAATGGTACCTTGAAAAATTAAAACTGCTAAAAATTCATATTCTTCAAAAATAAAAAAACAGTTTTTTCACTTGGGAATCTAGTGTAAGCCAATGGACAAAAATTAAGCCAATAAATTATATACAGAGACATTTATTACATAATTATTATAATGGCAATAATTGAAAATAAACTGCATGTCCAATAACAGGAGACCTGTTAAATCCACACAATGGAATATTATTCCATTATAATAAATGATATATGTTAACATTTTAAAGATATGGGGAAACTGCTGAGGATATAATATTAAAAGGATACAAAACTACAAATGAAGTGTAATATCAAGTTTGTATAGTAATAAGACTAAAACAAAATGTGCTAAAATGTTCACAGTGTTTATGTTTGGTTGTGAAATTATGGTTGATTTTAATTTTTTCTCTATCATAATATTTTCTAATTATATAAATTATGTGCATGTAATACTTTTATAATTGTTTTTAAAAACCAATAAAATTATCCTGTGTAGTTACAGTTATTTTAGACCTTGCGAAAGGAACTAATTATTTCTGTTCATAACAAATACCACTTAACTCTACCATGGGAAGACTTAAAACTAATTCTGGATTATGAGTTTTAGACACTTTCCATTCCCACCTCCAGATATTCTAGGCCTAAGCCTTTTTTAAGCCAGAGTGTCTGATTTCTGAGGCCATTCACAGTATTGCACTCCTCCCCACAAACTGTCTCTTCTTTTCACATACTGGTGCTTTTCTACCTCAAACCCACCTCAGTCTTTCTTATCTTAGTGAGAGGAAAAAATGAAGGTTATAAATAGTCACATTGAGCAAGAAAGTATATGTGTGCCTTGTTTTGAGTAAAAAAAACCACCCAGGATATAAAACCAAATATATGATTTAAAAAAACAAAATGATGTGATAAATTCACCTTTAGTATCTAATGCATTTGAAATACAACGTGACTGGTAAAGGTGTGAGTTTTTCCAACTTCTCAGGACCCATCTGCTGGCCTCTCCATGTCCCTTCAGTCTCCGTGTCCTCCTGAGGCACAGTCCACTGACCCTGTGGTTTAAAAGAGGCCCGGGCAAGGCTATGCGAAGCAGCAAAGTTGTCCTTTAGGTTAGGATGAGTGTAAGGCAAGCAAGGCACTAGCTTCAAGCACAAAATTTAAAAGGGGAGACAAAAAACCCTGCATCATCAGAATGACGCCATTTTAAAACAATATTTTTAAAAGTCAAAATTAATGCAAAAAAACCATGATAAAGAAAATGTCAAATATTTGCAAAGACTGGTACCACGCCAAGCCACTTGGGAGCCTGGGGTAAAGGAAAAAGTGTGTGCCCTTGTATGTCCTTATGTATGTTTCAATAATTTATTTTATCCAGAACATTCACATTGTTCAAAAATCCTGAAACATCAGAAAAATGGTATATGATTCCTGAAGGAATGAGATCACATAGGAATAACTCCTCAAATTCTGTCATCTCCTCAAAATCAGACATGAGGAAAAGGCCCAAAGCTCTGGGTCAAAAGCGGAACAGATGCGGTGTCTCGGGTCCTCTAAACTGTGGGTTAAAGTTCCAATCCGAGATAGGCATGGAGGGCTTCCGTTCTAGGAGTGGACATCCTACATAGATGTTCGTATCACACCCGGTATATGCAACTCATTTTCTAGGCATTGACGCTGCAATGAAGTCATGGAACTCACGTTTTACGATGCCCTTAATTAACTGGTTATTTGTTTGCTTTTCATGGAAGTTTATTCCTCACCAAGCTTTTCTTTTCAAACTGCTGTAAATTGACTCTGCTCACCTGTATCATTCACTGGGTTACTGAAATGGACTGTCTCTCTAACTCTTGTATTTCCCACTGGACCTCAGCTGGTGATAGTTTGTTTTCCACATTTGAGTCTTCTCTTCTGTACTGCATTAGCTTTTCCTGGTTTCGGCTTTGCTGACCCCCAATACTTTGCATGTAATAGATGCTCACTAAATATCTGAGGGCTAATTGATTGTTGAAAAAATAAATTGATGGCGGAATTAACAAAAGAAGAAACAAATGAATGAATGTACCTGGTCCCTAGAGAGGTGGGAGGAAGGGAGGCAGAGTCAGCATGTGCCACCTCACTGCTCTTTTACGATTGACTTGTGGATGTATTTTCATGTATGTGCTGTTTATATGTACTGAGGAGCATTCACAGATGGGCCAGGAACATTGAGATGAGACCTTTTCAGCTGTGGTGTTCCAGAAAGAACTCTGGCCTGGAAGATGTATGTTACATTGAGTGAGCTCCTCCTCACTGAAAGGGTCTTTGTCGTCCGTAACATAAGGGAGCTGAATTGTGAGTCTAAAATTCCTTTCAGCTCTAACACAGGTGGAATTCATTCCTTCTAGCGTGATGGGTACCAGTAAGTGTCAGTGCCAACAAGCACGGCCTGGCATTTTTTTAGGCTTTTGGTGTCCATAGAAAAGGAATGCCCTGTAATTCTACATATAAACATGAGTCAGGAGAAAGGGGGCAATTGTTTCTTTGGATGAGGATTTTGGGAAAGAACTGTGTCATTCCAGCATGTCCATCTAGTAATCAGTTGTGTTAATGTTAAAATGAGGAAAATTTAAAGAATCACCTCAGGTCCCTTTTAGGAAAAGTATCTCTGATTTAGCATGCTCTATTTTTAAGACTTTTTGTGCTCACATATGGTGTGTGTAGGGTGGGAGGAGAGAGAAGGGGGTCATTGTTTGGCTTTTAATTCAACCTTTGAGAAAATCAGTGAGTCCAGTGCTAGCTCCTGGATACTGTTAACAGTAACCGATATTTGTAGAGTATTTTATAGTTTACACAGACATTTTCATATTTATATTCCAATTTAATCCTCATGACAGTCTTGTGTATGGGAATTTCTTATTATAATCCTCTTTTTCTATTGAGAAAAATGAGCCTGTGATGCCCATCTTTGAACCCCAAACCTCCAGCTCTTTTTAGACACAGATTTTTAAAAAATCTCTTTCAGGGAAGAAGGGCCCCAAATGGAACAGGCATCCAGCAGAGTCAGTGCCATTGTCCTTCAGAGATTAGGGGAAAGCTTCCTGCTTTGGAGGACAGGGTGGAATAAATCTGTGCTCCCCCCAAACTGGGCCTCCACCTAGTGCTGGGGAACCAGAGTCTCCAGGGAGTGATTTAAATTCAGTGACTGTTATGTGCCCTTTTGCTTTTATTTCTCTAGTTGACAAAAGAAAAAGTTGCCACACTGTATTGGCGCCCCTCCCCAACTTTTATTCATGTGTGTGCATATCTGGAGGTCTATAGATTTCTCAGAACTTTTTGGGGTAGTGAAATTCAAAAGTAACAAAACAGTGATGTACACCCATTTGTCATAGTCCCTACATAGAAATCTCTGATGGTCCTTTATTACTATCAGATCGAGTACTAATTCCTAAGTCTAACTCGATTACAAACTGTTTGATCTCAACTGCTATAGGTTTTCATTTTTAACCTGTAAAATGAGGTATTAAATAGTCTCTGAAATAATTCTCAGTCTTTAAATTCTATGGATTTATAAATATCACAGATATGCATCCTATGGCATTTAAAGAACAATAGTCAAAGCTTTCTGGGGGAAAGTCCTTCCTGAGGACAGAGCAAGGCTGGCTGGGGGAAGGTCCACCTTCTCTGAGTGGCACTGGTGCAGTGACTGTGGTTTAGGTGTCACAACTCTCAGAAGCAAAAGCTCCTCTCATTTCTAGCAAGTAGCTGAATAAGTCATTCTTGCACTGAATTCAACTCTAACACATGTCCATCAATACATCATAATTAAATAGAACATAGTGAAGCAAAAGGTAAAAATTAATCATTTAATATGAACTGTCCAGATGACGATTCAATGTTCACTAGTATATCACATTTATATCTTTTAAGGCTTTTATTTTGTATAGTATTAAGAACATGTTTCACTTTTGCATGAACTAATTAATCTTTCGCCTACCTTCCTTCCTTCCTTCCTTCCTTCCTTCCTTCCTTCCTTCCTTCCTTCCTTCCTGACTTCCTTTCTTATTCCATTGGCACCATGAACAACAACAGCAACAAAAATGAACCTCTCCATGACTTATTTTAACCCAGATCCCATCACACGCATGAAAAGAAGCAAATCAGAACAATGACTGTGTGTTGTGAAAATGGATAATAAAGTGGTGATAGATGGCTGTTATTGTGGTTGTTATTATATTATCAAATGAAATTCATGTACACTATGTCCATTCAGAAATCCAGCAAAATACAAAAACTATCTTTTTTCCTTTTTTAAAGCTTTGTTTTAAAAAAAAAGACACATTCCTGTCACTGGTGCTTGTAAGTGAATAAAATGAAATTGATGCCTAGCAGGGGGAAAAAAAGAAAAATACTTCTTTATTTTGTATTAAGAATACATGACATCTTTCCTGTCAATGATAGTGAAGTGAAATATACACCAAATATGTCTTGACATAACTTGACAGGAATGTATGTCTTCTTTTCTCTCATTTATTTTTGTGATAAGAATACGTGATTTTGCTGCCAAGGAAGCTTGTAACATAGAGAAATGGAAATGAAATTGTGTTGGGTATGTCCAATTCCCCTGACAGAGTGGCATAAGCTCTGGTGTGCGAGCAGTCTTGGGAAGTTAACAACAGGACCCAGCTAGCAAGACCCAGACGTTGACATTTGTCAAAACAACTTTCCTCAACACATCAAAATGTTCCCTTCTCTTTTGTGTTACTCAGATGTGTTCGGGTAACCACATCCTAGAAAATGGTGGCTGTCAGAGAACCATCACCATCCACGTGTGAGCGTTATCAAGAGAAAAGGTCTCGTCTTTCCCACCCAACTATGAGCCTCTTTCATTTTGATTGTTCTTAATCCATTAGTGTTCTTTAAAACCATTCAAAATCTAATATAACTAAAAGTGTTGTCTTTTTGTTTTTGTGTTTTGTTTTTCTCCATAATCTGACAAAAGTAAAGGATGCACATCAGTTCTTTTCTTCTTCTTTTCAAAGAATTATGCAGATGGATGTGCGTGTTGATGTGAGTTTGATCTATTGTTCTTGAGTTCATTGCTTTTTATCATTGATAGCTTTCTTAGAGAAGAACTCATTTCATTTGGGTGCCCCTGGTCCTTTAAAAGGTGTTTTGTTATTAATTTCTTATTTATTATTATGGAGCAATGGGTATTAAGTGAGGTGGTTATTAAGAACAACAAAGCAGTATTTTAAGCGGACCTCCAATTCTGGCTTTTTTGGGACTCTTTTAAGGATACATACACACAATTTCTAGAACCCTGGCAGCAATTTCTACAATAAATGGTGTTTGAAGCAAGAATCCCTCACCAGGGCAGACAGAAAGAGAGTCATCCCAGCAGTGTCATCGTTGCTCTGCTGTTTGAAGGAATATTGAGCTCAGATGCCTCCAGAAAGCCCACCAGGCCCAGTGGCACTGGACAATAAAAGGGGGAAAATAATAGATACCAATGCTTTATTAAGTATATTTTTCTCACTTAGGTGCCCATTCCCTGGTCAGACAATTAGTTGAGGTCCTTTCCAGAGAAAGTGTTACCCACCAAGAAAAACTCTTTTAACCTTTCAAAATAACAAATATCTTTAATGACTTTTATCCCCTTTCCATTGACATCACAGATACAATGTGGCCTGTCTTGAAGTCAAGCCCAAATTGAAATCACTGCTGGCAGGGACAGGAAAAATAGAACATTTGACAATAAGAGTGACAGATGATGCTTTGGAGACCTTGAAAGGGAGAATAACTCAAGCTATGACCTGGGACGGAAATACTGCACCTTAGTAAAAATACCTGCCCAATCTGTAAGTTAACAGGCAGGTACATTTGCACATGATAACGGGCTGAATCCGAAGCTTGACAGAAGTTGGTATTATTTTCCAGGTACATGTTTTACATGAAAGCTGCACATGCTTTCTAGCAAGAACCTTTTGATTACAGACCAACTGTTCATCACCACACTCCCTGGGGAAAACATTTTTGTTTGGTGGTATGAGAGGATAACATTTACTAGAAATATTTCTGAAGACAGGACTTCCTAAATTTGTTTAATCCTGCTACAAATTGATTATTAAGTACTTCAAGGCTAAAAAAACATATATATATATTTTCCCCCAAATAAAGGTAACTTCTTATATTATTCCTTGATTTATGTTCAGGAGGGAGAAACTTTATATTTCATGGCTTTAAAAGTCTATTAGTTGTATCTCAACTTTCATTTCATTTTATTTTTATTGTGCTACGCTTCTAAATGACCACTGGAAACAGGGGGGGGAATTCACTAGTAGGACCGGTCAGTTCTAGTAATTTCTGCCACCGGTTCCTCATTATCTGTGCTTCCTTTGCTGTTCACCTTAGATTCCTTTAAAACACAATTTGTGTGAGGCCCCGTCACTCTCAGTTTGGTAATTGGTAGTAAAGTTATGTTTTACCCCATTTGCAGTGAGAATTTCTCCCCACGATTGATGGTCACTGTAGGTCTTTTATATCAGGTATATTTGACTTCAAGAGCTGTCAGAGAAGAATATAATTCCAGCGATTAATTATTTGAGATAAACTTCCCAAGGAGTCTGCAGCTTTAACTTGAGAAGCGTTGCCTCCTATTCAAACGGCATGAAACCTTTTAGGTCGAACGAATAATTAGGTTTGTGTCATTGGGAAATAAACACGTAGGCCTACATTTTCGCTGAAGTTTATGAGCCCGTGGCTGAGAGGCGTGTATCGCAAGTATGGCTTTTCCTCTGTTACTAGTAATGGCAGAAAGTCATAATGTTAATTTGCCTTTGATATAAATTTAAATCAAATAAGAATGGTTAAAGTTGACAGAGGGAAAATCTGGTTACATCCCTGGGTCCATCAGCATCTTAACTCATTTTTTCCAATATTTTTGGGTCTTTGCAAAGCCTGAAACATATTTTACCTTGCCCCTTTTCCATTATTTTATAAACCAATGTAATTTTAAAGAAAAACTTAATCCATATGTTCCTGATTAATCTTTATTAAACTCATCAAATTGGTGTTTTGTAAGAGTGATTTGCTGCCCCAGAAGGCTTTCGAATCTCTCTACAGTCCTTCTTAATGCCATTTCTCTTTGAAGCAGGAAGTTGTGTTTTGCCAACAGTAAAGAAATTCAAACCCCCAAGGGCTGAGATCAGTTTAAAACTTCAAGCCTGAGGGCTCTGCTGGGTTCTGCACTTGGCAAATAAGCTACTTCCCTTCTGACTTTAAAATACCTTATTTTCTCCCACAAGAAATTATCTATTTACTGCTTTGCTAAAATATATGTTTAAAACTACCTTCAGACTCTTTGATAAATAACATAGCAGGAACAAGAAAGCAGGGCCTAGTGTCTAATTTACTCTTAAGCAACTTCATCTGATTGTCCATTTGGATGCTTCTTCAAGTCCTCTCTTCCCTGACCCCACACACCTTTGTGATTCAGGTTTGCCCAAAGATTTATCCAGAAAGGTGACTGAGGATCTCACATGCTGGAAATAAGTGCTGGGCAACCACTGGCTGTTCTTCCTGTGTTTCCCAATAAAGACATATTTCTTGAGGTGCGAAGCGAACAACTCATGCTATGTTTTGTGCTCTTATTTATATTGACAACCAAAAATTTCAATGCAGAAAATTTCCAGTAATGCACTCTATGTCAACAAGGTGAGCCATAATTCACAGGTGTAGATGTTTGCTAGTTTTTCAATATAGTTTATTTCTATTCATATGTTTAAAGGGATACCTGTATAATTTCACTTTGTTTTTTCTACAATGGGTGAGTAAAAGGTGGAGAGAGAGTGAAGAAGAAAACAAAATAGGTATGAGTTAAGCATCCAGACCACTGGGGTCCTTTGTCCTTGCCGCCTCCTGGCCATGAAGTGGGAGTGCCCTCTAGTGAAACTTTAAAATCATTGGAAGACATTGGGTATAACGTAGTTAAGATTTCCTCCTAAACTCTTGCTTGAAAATCTGTGGACTTAACAATTTGCATGCGATTTGAATAAGACTTAGAGAAAAACACAAAATACTACGAAGTAAAACTACTTCTTTAAGAAACAAATGAGAAATGAATGTAGTACCACAAATATCCAAAGTCTATATCTAATATTTCTCTTTGGCACCTATCCATCCATCCATCCATCCATCATCCATCCAAGGATACATAAGTAACATATAACTAGAAGCTATGGTTATCTAAGTAAACACTTATGTGAAAACATAGTTATCTGCCTTTCAAGAAGATGGATAGTAAATAAATCACTTTGAAATGTGAAAATAAAGTATTAGTAGCAGTATACACAAGTAAACAGAAGTGAAAGCACATTTTGTCATCTGTATTATTTTAAAGCTCTTTGTAGAAGGCAGCATATGCTTATTGTGATGAAATCTAATTTGTTCTGGAAAAAGTATAAGATTGAAAGTCCATGTTCACTTACTAGCTGTGCCAGCTTGAGGAAAACTCTTAACCTCTCTGAGCCACTGGGCCATCATCTGCAAAGGGTGCTTAAGGGTACCTGCCCTCCCATCATAAGGCAGTACCGGAGAAGCTAAAGTATGGGGGTTTTGTGAGGGTATTATAATTTTCTGACTTGTTTCTTGTGTCTTCCTACGGGACAGATTTCATGCAATGTCACCTCTCAGAATGAAAAGGCAGAGGATGAAGGCCCTCCTAAAATCCCATGGAGTCAGGAATAATTGACGAAACCATTTTCTTTCCAGCCACGAAGGGGCACAGAGAAACAAGCAGGGATGCAGAGTTAGCCTCGACTGCGGTGGACCCACTGGCTCTCCCAGGCCAGGCTGAGCCCGGTGGGCAGCCTGCCTTGGAGCAGCAGCTGGTGGAGCTCAGGAGCGTGTCCTCACGGGTCTGCCGCGGGAAGTGTCAGTCTACTCTGCACCTTGCACAGAGAGGAGCTCAACAGCACGGAGGCTTCGTGCTTCTGTGCTTTTGGTCTCCGTGTTGATTACCATCCACACAGCACAGTTCCCAGTTGTTGTCTTTTTAAAATTGAAAATATTTTGGATTTGATTATGCCAACAGTAATAAACTCTTCATTTGAGCAACCAGTCTGGTTTTTCCTTTTAGTTGTAGTTAGTTCAATTTTAGTTTTGTATTTTTTTAATTTTTTATTTTCAGTTTTGTACTTAAAAATTTTTTTACTCTTCTTTATATAAAGCTTGTTTTTTAAACAGGACATGGTTTCTCCCTAGTTATGTTTGCCTTAAAGAGGGCTTTTAAAAATTTTTTTGAAATCAATTTATACAGGTCCTCAAAACCCATGTATTTCAAATTACAGATATTTCTTAATATTTCTTCTTTTTAACAACAAAATATCTTCTATGTTCTTACTGCCTGCATTTTCGCCATTTATCTTCTAGTTGTATATATTCTTCTTTCTTTTGTCCAGAGTGAGAAACTGTTTTTCTAGTCTCTTTACTCAGAGGCACTTCACACTGTCAGATATGCACAATCAATCTTGTACTTAAACCTTTGTAAGAAAACACAACAGATGGATAATGGGAACAAGGTTGCCATTTGGGCTCTGGTGGACGCGTGAGTCGCCTCGGCAGCCATGACTCTGAGAGTAAAGGAGGAAGACCATAACGTTAATCTCTGTGGTTATCTGATGGGTTCCATGCCTGCTGTGTCCTCCCTCCCATCTGACCTAAACAGTTGGTATGGGAGTGGAGGGGTGTTACTTCTTCCTTCCAATACAATTAAACAAGATGCTCGACAGGTCTTCAACTGCTTGGGGATTTATCCAAATTAAGTGACCAGCTTCAGCCGAATGACTGGGGTTTCCATGTCACAGAACAGCCCTTCCCTAGCCCTAGAGTTTTCTTTGTCCAGGCTACATGTTCACACATTAGTGGAACACCACGACTCCTCATTGAAACTTTGGGTTTCTTCTGTATTAGAACCTTCCCTGACCTTTGCTGGACACCACAAAGAAACCAAATGCTAACCTCTGTTTGTCTCAAATTTTCCCCTATTAATGCTTGGTCCAAGTCTACATTTCCAGCCAGTCTTTCATTTAAAAACACAGTCTCATTCAAAACCTGCATGGTAACTTTATCACTGGGGTAACTGTTACCTATGATGCAGGGCTGACCTGGGTCCTTGTAGCACTTGACATCATCTTTTGGACGGGTTACAGAGCCTTTTGAGGGAGTTGTTAGAAGCAGGCTCGCCCTGCAATGCAGAACCGGTCATAGAGGAAAATTAGTGCATTTATCTGTCAGCATTAGACTAGATTTTCAATCCAGTCCACTAGTCACAGCGTCTGGTTTTCCCTTGCTCCGGGAGATGAAACCGATATGCTGGTAGGTAGTAAAGGTGTCAGTTATAAATTGGACCGTTGGAGCACGCACACACAAAAAACAGACGGGAAGACCGTAAGGCCACAAATTTAGCTCAAGGCAGAGAATTTCCCTAAAAATAGTCCAGCTTGTTAAAACACTGTAGGAAGAATGTGTGCCAGGTAACTGTTGGCACTATCAGAACCAGTTCACATATTCTTTTATGGGAACCACCGTTTGCGATTCTCTCTCCAATGTGCTATTTTTTTAACTGCATGAGGGGAAAAGGATCTTGCTGACTCTGGTAATAAACTAAACAATAAATATATAAATAATAAAAGATTAGTTTCTTTGTCACCATCTCGTACATGTGTGAGGTTGCTGCAAACCCGAGTTGCAAAGAGAAGAGGCAAGTTTAGCAGAGGCCATCAAGCTTGTCCTCGTGTTCCACTTACTGTTTACCTATCACTTAACGAAATGGGGCTCCAACCCTGACTCAAAGAAGCATGTTACCTTTTTCTCAACTCAATGAGTGATCCTGTCCTAAATTGCTTGTTTCCTAACCTCAATCCTGTAATAAAATAATCCAGGTGGAAACCCTTAGGACCAACCTAATGTTAATGACCCATTACTGAAACATAACACAAACTAGAAGTCAAAGCAAAAATGTTTAGAGGGTCCCATGACTCTCATACTTTCTACCAATAAGACCCACCCATGGGCTCACTCAGTGCAATCAATACAGAGTGTCTGTTGACCCTGAACCATTGTGCTTAGCTGTGTGGGTTTACAGATCCAATGCCTTGACTCAGAGAGCTTATAATTTAGATTGAGAGGTAATATCCAGCAACCCACCATATGATAAACCAGAGCTGAATAAGAATTGGAACAAGCATCAGTACCATATCATAGGAAGCACAAGGGAAAGAATCCACAATATATCATATAGGTAATAGTTTAATTCACTTATTATTTAAACCTTCATACATGTCACCTACTATGTGTCAAAATCAGTTCTAGACATTGGAGATTTTTAAAAACCTTGCTTTTGTAGAACTATATTCTCTCTCGGGTAACAGCAATAAATAATTACAATCCATCTTTATGTTCAACTTATTCTCTTGTCACCATAATACAGTCTTCTCGGAGAATGGTCTCATTTTATTTATCTTTGTGTCCCTAAAAAACACCGAGAACAGAGCAGGTGCTCAATACATATATTTTAAAGGAAAGAATGAGAATTAGAATGTGATAAAATGTGTGATAAATCCTTTAAAAGGCCTTAGTTTCCCTGGATGATGGAAAAAGGGTACTAAAAATGGAGATGTGAAAAATGACAGTTTTTAACCAGGCATATGGTCGATGGGACACCATGACAGAGACAGAACACAGAAGTGGACTCATCTGGGGAAAGGGGAAGGTGATGATGCTAAACTGGATAAGGGAGAAATTGCACTGAAAGCACCAGCCTCAGGACATTCATTGCAGGTGTCCAGCAGACAGTTTAAAGAGTTGGTTGGGAGGTCAAATGAGAACATGGAGCTAATTCATCAGTATGTTGAGACCACAAAGTTTATGAAGAATGTTAAGGACTGAATTCAATTTAATAAGAATTCACTGAGCACCTACTATATTTCCATTTCTGTGGGGATTTCCCATTTCATTAAGGAAATAGTCCTTAGGTTCAAAATACTTAAAATCTAGTAGAAGGCACAGATCTAGTCTACCTAAGTTATTGGAGATTGGCAGGAATGGCAGGGTGGAGAATGAAGGACCAACGAACAGCAGTAGCATAGGAAAGCTGGGGGCTCTGAACTCAGATGGTCTGAATGTGCATCCTGGCCCTGCCACTTACGGTCTACATGGCCTTGGGTCAATTAATTTCTCTAGAGTATCTGTTAAGTACAAAATAAGAGTATCACCCATTAGGATTCTTATGAGGATTAAATAAAATAATTAGTAGAAATTAAGTGCTCAAATATTAGTGATTGTGGGAAGCAACATTAGTAGTTGGTGGATATGTTTTCAGTCTTCTAGTTTCACATGTTCTTGACTAAGATTAAGACTTTCTTTCCATATTATTCAGAGAGATAAAGGGATAGTGATTTCAAGCCAAAAAAGAAAAAAAGAAAAAGAAATATCAGGCATATCAGAAAAATTATTTTTAGATTTTAATTATTTATTTTTAGAGGAATAAGGAGGGAGAAACAGAGGGAGAGAAACATCAATGCGTGGCTACCTCTCGCACGCCCTCCACTGGGGACCTGGAATGCCACCCAGGCACGTTTCCTGACTGGGAATCAAACCAGCAACCCTTTGGTTTGCAGACCGGCACTCATTCCACTGAGCCACACCAGGCCGTGTTAGAGAACTTTAATATCAGCCTTATTTCTCTAAATTGGTTCTCATTTCTGATTAAAAGATTAGTAAACAAAAACATCCAAAGCAATTCAAAAGTTACTAGAGTCCCAAACCATTAACATTTGGATAAAAGAAGAACAATAACACAAAGCAATTTCATAACTGCAATATCGTTGCTATATAACAAACAGCCCCACAAACTACCACAAGGTAATGTGAACATTAAAACCCATTGTTTTAACAGGATGATAGTTGTGCCTACTACCCCATAACCTTTGTGTTTTTGTCACTTTCTGCCTTGAACTTTGGTTGTTTATCTGTACTGAACCTCACCCCCTACCATGTGTGAATTCAATATTTATTAAACAAACCAAATAAAAACAGTGGAGTCAATGGCAAAACTTGCTCAGAGGCTATTTCTCTTGCTTGGGGTTGGGTAGGGAGCACTGAAAGCTCTTTGGCATGGAGGACAAGGACTGGAATGCTTGTAGTGAGTGTGTATGTGCACAATGACGAACTTGGCCAAAGTCTCCTCATTTCAATGAGGCACTGTGTACAGGGAAGATACAGTATAGACATTTGCTGGTAAGTACATTCTCCCTTGGTACAGAGAGCTTTAAAAGCAAGATTAAGATCTAGAAAAATCCTCTAGTTCTGATGGGCCTTCCTGGAAATCTACTCGTTCTACCCCAAATGCTGCTGTAAAAACTCCACCTCTCATTAGGAGCCACCGGGCCCCCACAGCCACCTCCCTGCTGTGTACCAGCTGGCATATAGCTAATGGGACTCTTCTGCCTGGTAAATCAGCCAAATTGGCCAAACTTGTTCTGAGTATAGATACATTTAAAACAGAGTATGTAAAGGGGAAGTGTGAGATACAGATGTTCATTGAAGGAGGTGGATATTGTTTCTTAAGTGAATCAAAATTCTTCAGGAGGAGAAAAGGCAAAGAGGATCATGGGATTCTGGACCACTGAGGAGCCCTCAAACTCTAGCTCATAGGCATTTTTGAAGAGACATTTTGTTTTTTGCTTATTTTAATTAGAATTTTTGTGGAAATGGCTTTCTGGATCAGCAGTTAAATGAGGTAAACAATCCCTGTGAGGGAAATTCTTTCTGACTTCTTCTTTTGGGGGATCAGGTACCCTTTTTCCTCTTACATCCAACTGATTGTTGAAGGCCAAAGAACTAATTTGTTGGTAAATTAATCTACAAACTAAACTTCCTGCCAATGTTTGACAAGATATAACAAAACAAAGTGAGTTTTTCACATCTCATTTTACTAGATAATAATCCTATTAAAAATAAAACTTGCCCTGCCCAAGTGTTTCTGCTGGTTGGAGCATCATCTTGTACTCCAAAAAGACGAGGGTTCGATTCCTGGTCAGGTTGTGTATGAGAGGCAACCAATTGATTTATCTCTCACATCGATACTTATTTCTCTCTCTTTTCCCCTTCTTCTCTCTCTAAAATCAATAAATATATCCTTGGGTAAGGACAAGAACAAATTTAAGAAAATAAAAATTAAAAAAATAAATTTTATAGTATGGATTTGAAAAATCTCCTTCTTTTGAGAATGAGTATTAAGGACATTCTTATTTCTCCTTCCCCCAGCAATTAAGAATTTAGACAGTATGGCTAGGCATTCACAGAGACTCACCAAGAAGGACACAGTGGTCAAGCTCCTTTGTTTAATGTAGAAGGTCACCTCTTCCATGAAGTCTTTCAGGATATTTTAGAAAATTTCCTTTTGCCAATATAGCTTCAACTGTGTACCTATCCTGTTATTTCACTTGATTTACCCAGTTGCATGTGCTCACCACCATCTAGTATGTGTCAGGTCTGTGACAAGTGCTTGCGCTACAAGGCAAGGTTAAGATTTTAGACCAGTCCTCAAGAGATTGGAAATATAAGCAGTCTCCACACCATTTGATACTTTTCCTCCCAATTTCAAAGGTCAGTCAGACTCAAACTTGGCATGAAGAGTAAAATCCCTAACAGGGATCCAGAGGTTCTCAATCATGTAGTATAATTCACTTATTGTTGGCCCATTTGGCTTAATATTATTTTGTTTGTTTGTATATGCATCTACTTTTGTGGAATTGCATTAGATTATTAACTTTGAGAGATAAAGATGAGTTTTATCTAGGAGATTTTTGATGTCTGTTTGGACAGGTTTTGTTTTTGTGTTTTTGGTTGTTTTTTTTAGCTTGCCTCTACAGGCAATTTGTTTCTTAATAAATAATTCATGATGATGATAAAAATGCAGATGAGATGCTGCTCTTTGGGAAGGTGGTGGGAAGCAATATTCTTGCTTATATCTTTTTGGTAGAATTTGAGACCACTTAAGAGTAAAGTTGCCCTTAATGGGACAAGTTGCTACTGCAGAATGAGAATTGTGTTTCTTCAAATCATTTCTAATCAAACATCTATAGGTCCAAGAGCATTGGCTTTACAAGGGCATCAGAATGATGCTGTTTGGCGTCTTCTGACAGTGAATTACATCAGCTTTCCCAGATTGTTTTTCCTTCCGTTTCTTTAGCTCAGAAAATCTTATTCTTTTTTTGCTTCTATTTTGTGTTTCCTGCAAATAAAAAAACCCACTGTATTCAAAGAAAGAAAAATTGAGGTTAAATCTCAGATGCATCACATACTAGCTATATGCATGTAGGAAGCCATTTACTGTTCTGTGACTCAGTTGCCTGACCTGTGGAATGAGGAGAGTGTATCATCGCTGCCTGTCTCCCATGGTTGCTGGGAGTAAACCACAGAATGTAACATGTGTACAATGTCATCTTTCTTCTTCATCTTTATCTTTCACTTATTATCATTATTTTTGGATCTAATCTTTAAAGATTAATTTTTAAGGAATACATTATATAAAGATGCAAATAATACAGTAATCCCCCTTTAACCATGGGGGATACATCCTAAGACCCCTGGTGGATGCCTGAAACCTACATATACTATATTTTTTCTTATATGTACATATGATTTCACTTAAAGGAATCACTTTAAGGCTTTTCTTTGTCATATATGAATTGCAGGCATCACCACTCTTATACTTTGAGGCCATTATTGAATAAAGTAAGGGTTACTTGAGCACCGCACTGCTAGTAACCAAGATGGCTACTAAGTCACTAATGGGTGGGGGGCACACACATCTCACTGGACAAAGAGATGATTCATGTCCCAGGCAGGACATAGCTTGTTTAACAGTGTGATGGAACGAGGTTTCATCACACTATTCAGAATGATACGCAACTTACAGCATATCAGTTGTTTATTTATGGAAGTTTCCGTTTAATATTTTTGGATCAACTTTGGCTATGGGCAACTGAAACAGAGGAAAACAAAACCTCGTATAAGGGGGAACTACTCAGCACAGAATGAAAATTAGCATACTCAGAGACCTCCTTAAAGTTTTTGCTTCTACATATAAAATACCCACAGCATTAGTTGGAGTTGCTGAAGTAATATGTTTGACCATTATAATCACATATAATTCAATATGTTTGAATATTATTACGAAAGGAGACACAGGACAGTTCTTTGCATAGATTATTTCATTGAAGTGTGACCCCAACGCTGACATCATAACATTATTATTACTGATACTTCACAGAGGTGAAAATCATGACGTGGGGCAGTTGAATAGCTTGTTCGTGGAAACACAGTGATGAGGGCCTGGCAGTCTGACTCTGGAGTCCATTTTCTTAAACACATTTTTAGGTGGTAAAGAGTCTGTGTGGCAAGGTTCTATCCTAAATCTGAAGTGGAGTTTCTCAGCTTTTGGTTAAATATACAGCATTGAGATCCTAAGGGAAGAGTCAGAGTTCACACCTTTAGATCTCACTTAATTCTCACTTAACCCAGGAACAATGGAAAGGTCATAAAGACAAGGGGTACTCAGGCCCACATGAACATCAGACGGGACACGTGACAGTGGTCAAGGAGAGAAAGAACTTGTCGTCTAAGTCCTGGTGTCAGAACTGTTAATCATGTTCCAACATTCTGAAAAGAAAAATTCAATAAAATCCAACAATCAGCTAGTCATGGTACTTAAATGGGCAAGAGCAAATCAAGTCACTCTGATATAAACTATTAAGTTAAAGAAACTATGCACATATGTACTAGCTCACTCACTACCTTAGCAATAATCTTTGCCATCTTTGAAAGTCCGTGTATAGCATGTGGTATGGAAGAGGTGGTGGAGATTTTGGGCCGTATGTTGGAGTGAGATTATTTACATCCCTTCACTGGTCCTCTCCATGCATGGGCACTTGACCAGCTTGCAGCTTCTCAGGTGGGTAGCTCGAGGGTTCCCCTAGTCACAGAGGAGATTTGCTCCTTTTCTCTCACTTCTATATTGAACACAACAAAATTCACCTTTAAATATGAGCATATTCCTCTCCTGAGAGCAACATCCAGAGGATCCTCTGCTTTCTCAGAACCAATATAGCTTCAAATAAAACCCCACTAAATCCAGCCATAAAGACACCTCTGAACCTCCTCACTGCTGCATGGGATTAAGACTCAGTGCTGAGTTCAGGCTGGCACTAATGAGCCTGCAAACATCCTCAGAGCAGAATGGAGGAAGACACAGGTGAAACAAATCAAACAGAACAATCAGGGGTGACTTTTCAGTGTGGCCCAGTGTGGAGATTTCCTGGCGGGATTTCCATTAACATGAATGGGAGTTGCACCACTAAATCCCTACACACTGTGCAGAAAATGTGCCTCTAAGTGCTCGGCAGCATTATGCCTGATGGAACAAAAACACAAACTACACAAACTGGGAGAAGTGTTCCTAGGGCCAAGGTACCAAGATTCACGGCAGAAAGTGTCTCAAGTCCTGACTGTCCTGGGTGAGACAAAATGGACTCCCACTTGGCTTGACACAGTGCACTGGAAACAGAGGGGCTCTCCACGACCTGCCTGGTGACGCTTCCCGCTCTCCTCGACACAGACTTGATTGTGAGTTGATCTGGTGTTCCACACAAATGGCCTGTGTTTGCTAAAATGATTTCCCTCCTGCTCTGATTACCTAAAATTTCAGTAAACCTTAGCATTGCATCAGGCCCACTGGAACCAGAAATTTAGTGGATGATAGTGATGATGTGGTTTTATGGCCTCTGCAAAGTAAATGTTGCAAAGGACTTTTACCCTAGGATCAAAGAAAATAGTCAAGAAATCACTTAGCCTGCTTGCTTTCACAGAGCAATTTCCTTTCCATATCGTCTACAGGGTGGCTCTGACACACAAGTCTGATCATGTTGCTTTCCGTCTCAAAAATCTTCACTGGGTCCCTTCTTCCTCTAAAAATAAGGCTTGAGGCTCTCCATAAATTATTTTTCTTTCTCATCTGCCACTATATCTCTCCATGTATTATATCCTCCAAACATATTTTTTATTTGCCATTCCTCTAAAGGAAGTCACCTCTGATTGACCTTATTCACACACCCAAAATAGCTCCCTCTCAGTGATCCCTCTCCTCTGTCTACATATCCTTCAAAGTCAAGGTTGTATGTGTCATCCTCTGTATTAAACATTTCTCCTACTGACTTAACCATTTACTCTGCCATGCTATCTTTGGACCTGCATTGAAGAATTCATTGAATTATGCTCTTAGGCACCTTAATTTTTATTATATTTTGTTCTTTATCTCTCTGTTTCCTCAACCACATTCTAAGTGCCACCAGTGAGTACTCCAAATCATTGCATTTTCCAAAATGTCTTGCTCATACTAAGTGTTAATAAATGTCTGTTAAATGAGTAAAAGTTAGGAGGAGGTCCCCCTATTTCTTTTAGCCTTGGTATCAAATTTTTTATCCTCTATGGGCCATGATGATGAAGATAAGCAAATAAAACCAAGTCATTACCAACACTCCTCAAATTGTCCTTCCATGCAAGCACTTATGGATTACCTCGCCTGTGTCAGGACGCTGTAATGGCAGCTCAGGTGTGAGTAGGAAACACTCCTTGCCCTGGAACAGCTCATAGTCTAGACGGCAATGCGATGATGACTAAGTGTTAAGGAACAAAAAGTGTTAAGGAGCATCACTCTGTGTGATAAAATTTGTCACAGTGGTGTCCATTTGCACAGAAAGGCTGTGATGAGGGGCCTGTGACATTTAGGCAAGTGTTCATCCATTCTCTCCTGGATGGGCAAGTGTTTAAGGAGCTGAGTTGCAGCATCAGGCAGTAGGGTGCTCACCTAGAAGTTTGGTGGGAGCCAGGTGTGATTATGAATGAGGCAAAGTGTGTCTTCCACATCAGGCCACCTCCCCTCTTCTCCTCCACCTAGTTCCCTAAAACCCACCGCCCACCTCTCTTCCTCACACTGTCCAGTTTGCAAGGTCATTAGTCTGTTAACCTTTGATAAACTTATCAAGAAAAGGTGCAGCTGGCTCAAGTTTTCCCTGAAAAAGGTTAAAAAAAAGGAAGCATGATTTCATAAAAGGCGTACAGGTTTTAGAACCTGCCATCCCTCAAATTCCAGCCTTAGTGTTTCTCATCTGTGTAACATGGAATGAATGATTTAAATTCTCTGAGCTACGTTTTTCTCCTTGGGCAAGTTCCTTGAACTCTAAAAGTCCTGCGCTGTTTCTTTTGCAAAATTCCAATATTAATACATACCTGGTAGGGCTATTTTAAGGATTAGAAATACCGTAAAAAGGTGCTTAGGCAACACATGGTAGATTCTCAAAGTGCAGTGGTTATTAATAGATTCTTTAAAGGGGGTTCTTGCAGAGATATAATAACTTGTTCAAACACTTGTCTTGCTAGCACTGGAAATGCAAGGCATGCTAACAAGCAAATAGTGGAAATGTTTGAGGGCTGAAAGCCATGAGTTCTCAGAGTATCCTGCCAGCACCTGTGAGGTGGCCATCCATCCACCCCACAGGTCATGGGATAAATGGGGCGTTGTGAGTTCCCAGCTCTGCCAATGGTATTAGCATGGGAATCTGGGTAAGTTGCTAATCTTCTTGCCTCAATTTCCTACTGCTTAAAATGTATCCTGAGATCGCCTCCCCTGACAGGGAGATTTTGACTAATGTACAATTGAGCTTCAAGCTCCTTGGTTATAGGAGGGCTATAAAAGCCAGAGGTATTACTATTCATTTCAAGGCTCCTGTATCTGCTGTGAGACTCAAAGAAGTGGAGTTCCTTCCCCCCCACCCTCCTTGTAATATTTAGTTTCTTTGAGTTGCTTCATCAGAAGCAATACTGAGTTCTCCATTTCCCTGTCTCATTTTCCCACTGACGAGGGTGATGTTAACATCGAATCCCGAATCGCGGCCAGATCAATATTATAGCAGCTGTGAGAGAAGGGCACTAGCCCTAGAACACAAACACACTTTCTTTTCCAAGAAAGCCTGTAGTTCCCTTAGTGTTAACTTCCCGTTGTTCCCCTCGATGCCTCCCCCACTGCCCTCCCCTCCTGCCACCAGCACGACCCAGATCACATTAGAGTCCCAGAGCACAGGGAACAGTTCTCGTCTATCCGTCACCAAGGAGGCAGACGGGACAGGGGGAACAACAAGTCATTTGTACCTGATGAGGAGGACACTCCTGGGAAACAAACAGATGAGCCACCCCATGAATCTGAGCCATTCTCTGAGGTAAACAGAACTGCATGAGAAACCACCAATTATCTCCAGCATCGCCCTTACCTCTCTCACTGCCCTTCTGGCAGTCGGGTGGGGGACATGAAACTGTAGCTTGGACCAATATCTGATTCTGAGAAAGTTAACCCGCGCAAAGGTGATTTTCTTTCCCCTCAGTCTCTTGGACTTGAATAACCATCCATTTCTATTACCTTTTTGTCAATTATATTTTTTATTGGAGAGGCGCATTTTCATAGGAAAGTGACAAAAATAACTTCCAGAGTTTGAGCGAGGGTTCAGACAGGGAGCACCAACTTTTAACTAACAAAAATAGTGCATAGTGAAGTGAAAGTAGAATATGTACTTTAGAACATTTTTAGAATACTTTTCTTAAAAACAAAACAAAGCAAAACAAAACAAAATGAAAAACCCCAGCTGCTTCCAAGACAGTCGGAATATTGACTCAGTCCTCAAAAGCATTTCAGGGCCTGATGGGGGGTGGATCAGGGTATGTTAGCACAAACCACTGTAGTTTTTGGTGAACACTATTATTATTATCTGCTAATTTCACCAATGGTAATGGTGAATATTAGGAAACACTGCTGATGGCTAAAGAACTGGGTCTGCAGGTCAGGCAGCCTGCCCTGGTGGTTAGAAAACACATGCTGGACAATGTTGTTTTCTAGAAAAATGATATCTGTGATACCAATAAACAAAAAAGTTGGAAGGTAAGTGAAATAAATGGTAGTTGAGGCTTCATGAACAGACTTTTAAGAAAGGTGAGCTTGGCACACCAAAGTGGCACGAAGCCCCATTTCTAGTATTCTTTTTAAAAACATGAAATCCATGCTTAAACTTGGCAGAATTTGAGCACCCCAAACATGACTCAAGGGACTGTTTTTATCCTGTATTTCATTAGTGCTCACCCAAAACTTGCCATTGGGATATCTCCTGGGATGAAGTTTATTTTATTCGACGTGAACCCAAATTACTGCTCTAGAAATCACTGATGTACCCCACAAGAGCATAGCAGAGAGCTAGTTCTTATGTTCACTCTCCTGAAGCCAAACACATGACCCGTCGTTCCTCTTTGGTAGGAATTGTCATCTGGTCTTCCCTGTCCCACGATGAAGGAAAACTTAAGAAATTCGTGAGTTGAATTAACACAAAGCAGAGTACATCCCTTAAGACAACCACAGAAAAAAAAACTAAAGAAGGGTAACATCAGCCAACATCTTTGATGGAATAAGATGAGCTGCTCCTATGTTCATTTTTGAAAAGTCGCTAATAACATTACTAATTATACTCTACCTGGTAATAGCTGATCACCTATCAGATAGTACCACCAACAAGATCAAAAAAAGAGGGAGAATGAGTACCAGTTATTGGGCATCTGCTGCATGTGAGGCCCTGAACTTGGTGTGTATTATTTTCCTTGATTTGCATAATATTTAAGCATTATTTTAGACCAGGAAACTGAGGCACATAGAAATTAAGTAACTTGTCTTCTCAGGTTCCTGTGTGTTTAAAACTTTTGGAAAAATCAGAAAGCTAGAAACATTAACAGAAATGCTTCATTTAGGATTTTTCCATTCCCTCATGATCCTTACAATGAATGATTTGAGAGATCACTCTAGTGTTTGAGAGAATGGAATGTCTGTTCTTCTACAAGCTCTCAAACCACTGAATGTCGGGAGCTCTAAAGAGGGTCCCCCAGGTCAGAACATTTTCAATGCACTAGGGGTGGGGTTACACGAGAGAGCAAATCACCCACTGTTAGTACCTGCTCATTCACATTCTTAGGTGAATTCAATGGCAGGAGGAGAACGACTCAGGAGAGTCAATACAGCAACCTCATTTACAAGGTTCTGCCCATGGAGATGCTGCAGGAAAGAGTGAGGAGGGCAAAACCGTGACTGTCAGAGGACAAGCAAGAACCGATGGCAGAGGAGAGAGCCTCAGGCCTGGCTGGAGTCAGGAAACTGGGTTCAAGTCCACATAGGCTATGAATTTGCTTTATGATCTCAGGCAAGTTGCTCCATTTTCCTGAGCCACAGTTTTCTCGTTTATGAAAAAGGGAATTGGGCACTGAAACGTCATTGCCAAAGCCTCTTTCACTTTCAACATACCTCTTGAGAAGGAAAAGCCATGTCCTGCCTCAGTTCTGAATGCTACAGTGGTTTAGGGCAGCAGTTCTTAAACTTAAGGGTGCACCAAAATTGCTTACAGGGCTGGACCCTCTGAGTTTCTGAAACAATAGGTCAGGGTGGGGACCCCTGAACTTACATCTCTAAGTTCTTAGGTGATGTTGGTGCTACCAGTTCAGGGAC
The DNA here is from genome assembly GCF_021234435.1 of Artibeus jamaicensis. NCBI lineage: Eukaryota > Metazoa > Chordata > Mammalia > Chiroptera > Phyllostomidae > Artibeus > Artibeus jamaicensis. Next base: position 7,893,425 of record NW_026522046.1, on the reverse strand, counting down.
CACATTATGAGGACCTTTGGTTTAAAACTTCAAGGCTTTTCAGTGGACTATGAATGAATATAAAAACCCATGAAGGTCAATTCACTTTAGGTTAACCTAAACTGGTCTGTAACACATCAGACTAAATAACAGAGCTGGAGGACACTCCTCTGATTGGGAAGAAACATGTTCCTTTGCCCTACGAAGGTGTCCTGTAAAAGATGGGTAGCTTTTTCTTCTATATATCTTTTCAGACATATTCTACCAGATATTTTTGAGACTGACAAAAATGGACATCATCACATTTGTGCACAGATGGCATGGGAATATTCAGGCACTTGACCTGGTCGAGCTACTGAATTTGGAAAGACACAAGCCAAATCTTTCCTTTTCTAGGTTCCAACCTGGGCCAACAACCTACCAGAGCCACATTCCTGAAGTCAATATAACACAGTGGAGTCAGACGGCCTAAGTGTTCTCCCTTCATACTTAGCAGCTGTTCAGCCCTGAGTTCCCCACGCCTGTTTCTGTCGTCTGTGAAAATGAGGATAGTCTCACAGCACTGCCATGAAGATGAAATGAGGTAACACATGTAGGGTGCTTAGACTGTCTGGCACATAGTAAGTGTTCAATAAAAGCTGAGCTATTATTTCACTTCTTGCCAGAGAATATAATATAAAACTCTCTACTCTTTATCTTTGGACAAATACAGTATGAAATGTGCTATTCAAAGAGGATAATTCAAAGAATGTGCTGCCCATGCATTTTTCTAAATCAAGCTATTGTTACAAAGGCTACCTGTTTAGACCGCGCTTTGTTTGGGGGGCAGGGGGTAGGGAGTTCTTTGGAGAATTGCTTTCACTAAATTTAACTTTGGCCTTAGCCATGCAATGAAGGGCATCATCAGAAATAAGTCCATAAAACTCACTAACTGAGGTAGAGATGGAAAGTGCCTTTTTAATACACCTTACTCTCTTTCCGAGGATTCACAGGAGGAATTTCTCCAGAGCAAGGCCTTCTTGGTTGGTATCCTTGAGCCCAATAAACTCAGGCCTAAATCTGTGCTTGCCTCTAATTCGTGCTGGAAGAGATGTAATGACATGTATTAACCTTTGCCCTGGTTTCATTTCCTTATCATATCTTCCTTCTCGCCTGATTTGTTTATCTTTTTATTTTATCTTATGGGATTGCATGTATTTTGTAAGTTTCTCAAGAGTAAAGGTATGCATAAGTGAATCAAACAAAAAATTCAAATCATAGGAGACTGTAGAGAATTACCACATGTCAATAATAGAGCTTCTAGTGACACAATAACCTTTTAACTTAATGTACAGCTTAAGGTTAGGATAGGGCCTGTTTTCATTCAAAAAGTGTTTTAACAATCATTCTTCTATAGCTTTCCTTAAGAAGAACTTTTGGAAGGTTACAGACTTAAGGCACTGGAATACTTAATAGAAAACAGACTTCATAAAACAGTACCCATATCACAAAGAAACCATAAATCCCATCCAACCTGGAAATGTGTGTACACCTTGTGATGCAAGGCCTGTGTTCGCAGGGGCTGGCAAACAGTGGGAGGATTGTCTGTCCTGTGACCAGTGTGAGAGAGGGTACCATGAAGGATCCCTGTGGTCAACCATTTTTATAAAGTGAAAACATCCTTCTGCAAAGTGAATGCACACCCTCCCCCACACCATCACATCCCAGCCTGCCGTGTACAAACAGTTTTAACCTCAGGTTTTCTCAAAGCAAGATCTGCCAGTATGAATGATCTCGGTGATGCCCACATTTCTTTTTGTATGGATGTTGTTTCATCACTTGGTGTGATGTAATCACTGTCAGTGGAGGAGGACAAAACCCTTTAGAGAGCTTTCATTCTCAGACCTATGCAGGAGCCACACAGGCTGAGCCTATGAAGCTCTGGGTGCTGTAGAGCTGTTAGAAGTGGCCAGGGCTGGCGAATCTTCAGTTTCAGTTTCCTACCCAGGCGTCCAGGGCGTGACAGACAGGGTCAGCACCAGGCGGGAGGCTGCATCACACTCCACACTGTGAATTCTCCCTGCAGGGGTGGCAGGTAGGGGTAGGGGAATGGGGAGGCGCTGCTTATCACAGCACTTCCCACCAACCTACCTCCTGATCCTGCCTCCCTCAGAGGAATACACTTTCCTGTTGTATGATCTTTGTCAATGGAAGGTCCCTGGGACCTTTTTCTCATCCTTTCCTGAATTCTCATCTTTTTGGATCAGCTTCTCCTTACTCTACTTTTCTATGAAACTTTCCTTCTAGTTCATCCATTCCCACCACATTGCCCTTCTTTCTCACAAAGAATAAAAAGGCCTTTTCATTTTCAGAGGGTTCAGCTTAATATTGAAGAAACTAATTAGACTGTCTCCAGAAGGTGTCTGATTCTGGGATTCTCACCAGTTTCTAACTCAGATTTTTCTTAAAATTGAAAAGTATAACTTGAAAATGTTTATGTTTCCTAGTGATTAATCTCTGTGTCACAAATAATAGAATAATTATGTGCCTTCTGAGAAATGCAATATGAAGCATGTAGAGTCATCCATTTTTTTCCTTTATCGAGGTGTTATTTAGACACTGTAAAACTCGAAATCATTCAGTGAGTTTTGAAAAATCTGTGCACCCATGTTCCCACCATGATCAAGATACAGAACTTTTCCATCACTCCAGAAAGCTCTCTCTTGACCCTTTATCAGTATCCCCTGTGCTCAAAGTCCACCATTGTTTTGGTTTATAATATTATAGATTAATTGTGCAGAATTTTGAACTTCAAATACATAAGATTATGTAGTGTGTACACTTTGTGAATAACAAAGTGTATTGTGATTACACTTCTTTCATTCAATATAATGCTTTCAAGATTTATCCATATGGATATATATATTACTAGTTAGTTTGTTTTTAAGTAGTACTCCACTGTATGAATATTTTGTGTTTTGTTTGTCTACCTTCCTGTTGATGGATATAGGTGTTATGTTCAATTTGGAGTGATTATAAATTAAGCCATTATGAACATTGTTTTTAAAATATATATTTTATTGATGACGCTATTACAGTTGTCCCATTTCCCCCTCTATTCCCTTAAGCCCTGCACCCCCACTCCCACTCAGAGTCTCCCCACCACTTAGTTCATGTCCATGGGTCTTACATATAAGTCTTTGGCTTCTCCATTTCCCAGATTATTCTTCACCTCCCCCTGTCCATTTTGTACCAACCATTTATGCTTCTTATTCCCTGAAACTTTTTCTCCATTCTTTTCCTCCTCCCCCCACTGATAACCTCCATGTGATCTCCACTTCTGTGATTCTGTTCCTGTTCTAGTTGTTTGCTTTGTTTTGGGGTTGTTGTTTTTTTAGGTTCAGTTGTTGATAGTTGTGTTTGTTGTCATTTTACTATTCATATTTTATCATCTTCTTTTTCTTAGATAAGTCCCTTTAACATTTCTTATAATAAGGGCTTGGTAATGACGAACTCCTTTAACTTGACCATATCTGGGAATCACTTTATCTGCCCTTCCATTCTAAATGAGAGCTTTGTTTGATAGAACAATCTTGGATGTAGGTTCTTGTTTTTCATGACTTTGAATACTTCTTCCCAGACCCTTCTTGCCTGTAAGGTTACTTTGGAGAAATCAGCTAATAGTCTTATGGGAACTTCTTTGTAGGAAACTGTCTCCTTTTCTTTTGCTGCTTTTAAGATTTTTCTCCTTCTTTTTAATCTTAGGTAATGTTATTATGATATGCCTTGGTGTGTGCTTCCTTGGGTCCAACTTCTTTGGGACTCTCATAGCTTCCTGGGCTTCCTGGAAGTCTATTTTGTGGAAGTCAGATTGTGGAAGTTTTCTTTCATTATTTGTTCAAATAAGTTTTTAATTTTTTGCTCTCTCTTTCCTCCTTCTGGCACCCCTCTGTTTAGGATATTTGAATGTTTAAAGTTGTCCCAGAGGTTCCTAAGCCTCTCCTTATTATTTGTTTTTTTGAATTCTTGTTTCTTCATTTTGTTCCAGTTGAAAGTTTACGTCTTCCTTCTGCTCCTAATTGTTGATTTGAGTCCCAGTTCCTTCCCTTCATTTTGAATAGCCTTCACTTTTTCCTGTATTTTGTGACCACATTCAACAATTTCTGTGAGCATCCTGATGACCAGTGTTTTGAACTCTGCATCTGATAGGTTCACTATCTCTTCATCTCTTGGTTCTATTTTTAAAGCTTTAATCTCTTCTTTCATTAGGGGCATTTTTTTTGTCTTGGCACAGATGTTATGTTGTAAAGGGCAGAGCCTTAAGTATTCTCCAGGGTGGGGCAACCCACATCACTGCCTTGTGGCACTGTATGTGGGTAAGAAGTCCAAGAGGAAACAATGCCACTTGCTTGGCTCTCAGTGGGCTTTCAGTCATTTCCCCCACTACCCACAAACAAATCGGGCCCTCCTGGTGCTGATTCCCAGGTGGGTGGGTTTGTGTAGGTCCTAGGACCCTGTGGGTCTCTGCGACAAACTCTCCTGTGAGGCTTGGAGTTTCTCCTGCCACTGCAACCCCACAGGTATTCACAGCCAGAGGTTTTGAGGCTTTATTTTCTCATGCTAGAACCCTGGCCTGTCTTGTTCCCCAGTTGTTGTTTTCAGTTATCCACACACAAATGTGGGTCTGCCTTGCAATGAGTCCTTTGCACCCTTGGCTGCCAATCTCCACCCCTCCTACAGGTCTGGATGAATGTTTCTTCTTTAACACCTTGGTTGTCAGACTTCCATGGAGTTCGATTTTCTGGCAGTTCTGGTTATTTTTTGTTTTTAAATTTGTCATTGTCCTTCTTTTGGTTGTGTGAGGAGGCAAAGTGTATCTATCTATGCCTCCATCTTGGCCAGAAGTCTCTGAACATTCTTGTAACAAGACTATTTTGTGGCCATGTGCACTTATTTTTCTTGATTATATATGTAGGAGTGGAACTTTTAGGTCTTCTATGAAACATTCTTTTCAAAAAATGTTTAACTTCAGTCTAATCAGACCTATAGACACAACTTCCACTTTACAGTGAACATGGAAAATAGAAGAAAAAGTTAGGCCACTGCCAGAGAACACTATGACATTCTACAGGACAACTGGCCTTCAGTCAAGTAAAAAAAATAGTGTCATGTATAAAAGATAATTGTTGATGGGGTTGGGGAGTGGATGGTATTGGTTTGCATGACCAGAAACTTAAGAGTTGTAACAGCTAAATATAATGTGTAGTCTCATTGATCTTGGTTTAAACAAATCCAGCTATAAAATGTGTACTGGGTAAGTTGAGTGAGAATTAAGTTTTAGGCAATATTAGAAAGTATTTGTTAGTCATATTAGTTGTGATACCGATATTGTGCTTATATCAAAAATTCATAATTTAATAGGTGCATATTGAAGTGTTTAGAGATGTCATGATATTTGCAATTTGCTTTGAGAGACTTCTCCACGAACAAAATATATGAAGCAAATATAGAAAATGTTTAAAATTATTAGAGCTAAGTGATGGGTACTTGGGTATTTGTTATAGGATCCTCTTATTTTATTAGATGTTTGAAAATATTAACAACGGGACAAAAATTATTTTTGATGAGCAATAGGAATTTAAATTTTTATTTTCATGTTGAATTAATTCATAAAAAACAGGCTTTTTAATTTCTTCACTATATTCATCCAAGTTTAAATCAGTGGATGGCAAAATAGAGAACCAGTAAGGCTGCAGTAACATCTTTTAAAAGTTTTCATTTAACCAATGCACAATTTGTAATGTAAACATAATTGGCAATTTCTTAGTCTTTTATCCAGTGAGCTATATAGCTAGTCATAAAGCAGAGACAAGACAATGCATTTAGATTTCAATTCATACAACTTTTTGAAAAAGCTGCAAGAATTTCAACCATTATGAATTTTCAAGCCATCTTTACCTGTCTCTCCAATAAGGTGCAATACAACAGCAAGTTTTTTTACACAAGCAACTTCTATTCACAATTTTCTAACTATGAGTATCGAATGGAGTTTCACCTTCACCACCCAAGTGATTCATAGCATCCTTGTCAGCTAAGCTAAACTTTGTCTGGTTAAATGATTTAAAATTTTGCACAACAGATCACAATGTCTTTCTTCCCCATTCATAAAGGAAGGAAGTCTCCTTTCCTTTGCTCCTCTCACAGTGCTATCGTGCAGGTCAGCCCTGCTGCTCTCTTCACCAGCTGGTCTGCCCTCTTGTCCTCCAATGTATTATCACCATTTCACTGCATTCATTTGTTTTAAATTCAGAGAGAACCATGGTATGGCTCTTTTCCATACAGTGCCTTCTTGATGTTTGCTGAAGAAAGGCACTTACTAGTGATTAAAACAATAGGGATACAGAGGAAGAGCATGTGTCAAGTAAGTGTTTGTCAGGTCTCAGACGTTCTGCTTAGACCTCTGGAAGGGACAGCATGGAACAGAGAGCATATTAGAAAGCCATTTCATATCAGAGAATATGAGGTTTTTCTTTAGCTGCTATGTGACCTTGGGCAAACCACTTAATATTTCTGAGCCTCAGTTTTCTCAGCTGCTCAGTGAGGAGTTCAGAGAAAATGATCTCCAAGATCATAAAGTTCTAACCTTTAGTACTTACTTATTTTAAAGAATTTTATTTATTTATTTTTAGAGAGAGGGGAAAGAGAGAGGAAGAGAGGGAGAGAAACATCAATGTGCGAGAGATATATCAATCAGTTGCCTCTTGCATGCCCCCCACTAGGGACGTGGCCCACAACCAAGGCATGTACTCTGACTGGGAATTGAACCGGCAACCTTTTTGGTTAGCAGGTTAGCTCTCAATCCACTGAGCCACACCAGCCAGGGCCTAATATTTAGTACTTAAAGACTCAAAAATGTGGACTGTTGGATATCTCTGAACAGCAAAAGGTACTTTTACATTGGAGGAGTTTAATGAGCAAGCAAGATTATATCAAGTCAAATGGATTTTTGTAGCAGCACAAGTGGTAAAAATGGGATGGACCAAATTCTCATTCAAGTGTATCATAATAGCTGGGCATTCCCTCCACAGGGCTGCTTTCATCTCTCATCTATTTGTATTCATTAATACTCTCTTATTGTCCTTAATTTTCCCCACAATTATTATTATTTTTAACTAGAAACAGACACAACAGATTAAGGATGTAAAGTTCAATAGCACAGAGCATTAGTCAAAACAGACTTTTGAAATAGTACACAATAGTCCCCCGAGGTGGTTTGTTTTATCCCCTTTCAGAGTTGGGCTTCTCCCGCACTCCACCTTTCCTGTCTTAGTCAGGTTTTGTACCAACCAACTCCCCTCAGCTGGGACCAGGTAAGGTCAGCTGGAGGTGAAGCCCTGGGGAGGTGATGGGAAACGAAGGGTGCTGCTGGGCTACGTGACCAGGCTCTCCTGTGGTATCATGTCAAGGTCATGGTTTTCACCCCGGCAGATTTTCATAGGTTCCTTCATTAAAAATTAAGATTCAACTACATTACAAAACAGACTGGCAGACTGCTGAAAATTGTTATAAATAATTTATCAGCTCATCCATTCTGATTTCTTCCAAATACTATCTTTGTTATTTTCAGCACAAAAGAAATCATGTCCAACTATTGAACTCAGTAAAAATGGAAGAAAAATGCCACCAAGTAGTCCACTTACCCAAATTAAGGGAAAACAGGTTATCTTCTTCATATCTGATTACACTGGTGAATAAGACAATATGTGAGTGAATTTAGTGATGTGGATGGACCATGTACTTAACAGAAACATGTCACTTGAATTAGGAGAAGGCAGACTATGAAACCACTGAGGCTGAAAAACTTTTCCTGTCTCAATGCATTGGATAAAATAGATGGTCCCTAAAATTATATGACTTGATTCAAGCAACATGAAGTGAGTCTGTCTTATGGAATATAAAGTAAGAGTCCTGTTCTTCTCCACGTAGACCTCTCAGTCTGAAGAAAAGTGGTTGGTTGAAATACAAATTTCATAGTCCCATGAAAATGATATAATCAATGTAATACAAGCTAGATCACAAAAAGATCACTTAGCCTATGCTGCAGCTCTTCTAGAATTCTGAGGGTTCTTTGGAAGCCACACACTATGAAAAACTTTGTTTCCCTGGAAAGAAAAGGGTATCCTTATTTCAACTCAATACAAAAGGACACTTCCTCTTGGGGTCATTCCACCTCCTTTCCTGGCACAAGTATGAAGATGGAAGAACAGTAGGTGAAACTAGAGCCAAAAAAGAGTGAGGAAAATGGGAGGCTGTGGGCGAGCATGCATCCATGGTGATATTGCTGGCTAAGGTAAGTGAATGAGGTCGGATCATAGAAGGGAGTCAATCAGTGAGATAGATTAGGTAGGTGTAAGCCATGGTTCCACAAGCCCTGGAGAGGGGGTTGAGAGGGTTACATTAATAAAAACAAAAGGTATTTGTCTGACTTAGTCCCCTACCACAGAATAGCGGCAACTTCAGTCTTTCTCAAATTCAAGGTGTCTTCAGAACACATCTCATGTCTGCTCTTGTATATAGATCCCTCAGCCTCCACAGGGGGTCTGCCCCATGTGAGCACAAGGATGACTGAGCATGTCCCCAGACACTAGATCATCTCCTCTGCCACTGTGGTCCTCTGCTGCTTCTAACACTGGAAAGGGGGGGGTCACAAGCCACACCAAGGAAACCATCAGTTCCCTCTGATTATAGTAAAATTTCTAATCCTTGCTTTAATTTGACTTTTAGTAGTCTCTGAACTATAGAGTAAAAGATACTAAGCCTCCCCTTCTGTCCAGTTCCGTTGGTGAGCTTACAAAGCAGTTCTGACTTGCTTGTCTTAAGATCCTGCTATTCTTTCCCTGTTAAAGTGGCAGTATGGGGCCTTAGCCAGAAAACCTTGTGAATAAGACACAAGATATACCATTATTGTTGGATCCAGTCTATGAACTTCATTCCTTTGGCTAGTGAAATCTCTTCCCATGAGGTTCCTCACTCTATCCTACTAGGAGAACTACAGAGGCCTGTCTTGACAACCTTCTAGACCCTAGCTGAATTTGTGGTGGTATACAATTGAAGTCCTTGTTACAAGACCCTTGTTAAAAATAAACTGTTCAGGGTTTGTATTTATACATTAGAGACTTTCTTCATGCAGATATTTCATACAAGAATAACAATGTTCAGAACATAAATTGAATCAGAAACGTTTTCAACCTAGTAAATATACAGTCATGTTATAAAAGCTTGGTATATAACTTTATGAAGATGTTCCAGTTTTTTGTTCTTCCACCTCTTTCTAAGTCTTACTGGAGAGGATAGGATAGGTAATTTGGGATGTTTGGAAGGATGGAATGATAAATAGTGCTTCTTGGAGGTCATAAAGTGTGACAAGAAGACAGAAAGCAGTGCCGAGCTAACACTGCCTTATAATCACTCCACCTACAATTAAGTGGCCCCAGGAGCAACTCTGGTGATTGTGTCCATGCAGTTGTTTCAGCATCAGTCATAATAACTATCATGGCCACAGTGCTTACAGCTAATGAAATACTAGCACACTCATTGACTCATTTAATCCTCACAATAGCTCAGTGTAATGACTTAATGTTATTTCCAGTTTACAGATGAAGAACTGAGGCTTAGGAAGACTAAGCAATTTGTCCCAAGTAGGAAGGAAAGCTAAGACTCAAACCCCAGTTTTCTAAGTTTAAATACCATTCACGTGTACTGCTTCACTGTTCATTCACAGACATGCCCTCTGTGATCCTTATCAAGAACATGAAGTTTACTGCCAGTCACTGTTCTGGGCCCTTGGTGATGGTGATGGGGGGGGCCAGGGAGGTGCATAAAGATAGATACTGTCAGGGAGTTTTTTAAACGTAAGTGTTTATTTTGAAGCAATTACAGATTCACATTAAGTTGCAAAAAATAGCTTGGGAACTTTGGATCTAAAAAGAAAATAGAGTTTATCCATAGGCATCTACAATGCAATGCAAAATGTGTCAGTTGAGGGTCTCTGGGAGATGTGGGCAGGAGTGATCACATTTGGATAAGTAGGCAAGGCCTTCTTAGAAGAAGTGGCATTTGGACTCACATAAAAAAGATATTATGATTTCTATGATGAGGAGACGCAGAGGTGGAAATGAAAATTGTTCTAAAAGCAGATACTAACTTGAGCAAAGATGCAGGGATGGGAAAATACAGGCAGACTTGGGAAAATAGCAATATCCAAGAGGGAGCAAAACATGCTTTTTAATAAGCACATGTGCCAAGCTATTGTCTATGGCTTGTTCTGTTTAAAGGTCAACATGACTGAAGGAGATAGACTTCATTCCTTTTTTTGAATATCCACAAGGAGAGCTAAGAAAGCCATAGCCTTGTATTTTAATCTGGCACAGTGATCCCAAAGAACTTTTATTTGTAGAGTGAAGAAAGTATCAATATACTTTTCTTAGAAAAGCAATAGTACAGCGAGACCGAACTGCCACTTAGAAAACAAGATAAAAATGGGGCTCCGGAAGGCTGAATCTCCACTTCCTAATTCAAACAGGTATATTTTCACTCTCCCCATTTATCTCAACTTTGTTCCAAATAAGTCTGAGGTTTATACAATAATGTGTACAATTCAGCAAGATAGTGGAAGTTAAAAATAAGAAAATGAGGCAAAGGATATTTATTGATCATAAGGTTATTGTATAGATATTTTTTCATTTTTCAAAATTCTTTCTAAGAGCAGTTATGGGACATAATTCTCTCTAGTCTCCATACCTATATTTTTGTTCTTTGAGATGTAGGTTTGTTCTTACTTTCATATATTCACTGGCTCTCATAAAAACATTATTTCTCTCTTTTTTTAAGATTTTATTAAATCTTTAGAGGGGAAGGGAAGGAGAGAGGGAGAGAAATATCAGTGTATGGTTGCCTCTTGTACGTCCCCTGCTGGGAACTGGCCTGCAACCCAGGCATGTGCCCTGACCGGGAATCAAATACACTGAGCCACACCAGCCAGGGCTATTTTCCTCTTTTCATCAGCTGTTAGAAATCACAGAGCCAAATTTGTGCCTCAGCTTCTGGGAATACATCAGATGTGTTCATGGCCCATATTTGTGTACCAACCACACTTGCCACTTGATAGGCATGCAAAACATTTCCCCTTCTGATTAATCTAAAGTTAAGAAATATAAAAATGATTCTAACTTACTTTTGAAAGTTTTTCCTTCAGAAAAATTTCAAGAGTGTTTTCAAGCAGTACAAATATAATTTCACTAAGAAAATAGAATTGGGGTATTTTCACTATGAAAAACTATACATGAGTCAGAAAATGGCAAATCCATTGTGTCCCATCATAAAAAGAATCAATCTCTTTGAATATTCTCCAACAATTCCCCACCCACACCTCTACTCCACCCTAATAGTCCTCTCACGAACATTTGGGAAATAAGTGTTAATAATAAGACCAATCTCTTCAAGCACCTTTACAAATACAGCACCAGTCAGGTAGACTGTCCTTAATAAAATACACTGAATACGTCCATTACGTAGCACTGGCTCTATTGAGGGTCAAAGCAATACCTTGTTCAGAGTAGATGCTCAATAAATATTTGTTAGTTATATTAATGTGTGTCCATTTTATGGGAGCCTCTCACCCCTACCCCTCACCAAAGAAAGAATTTTTGTATTGAAAACAAATTTTAAATATTTATTTATAATCGCTCTTAATGTCATCCTCACATCTAGTACAGTTATAACTGAACCCAGTTACACAGCAAACTGAAGCTTTCTTTTAAACTAGGCACGTCAGAGCTTTGGTAAATTCCAGCCCATCCTGCCTGTTTCTTGTTTGCTGTGCCATTGCCCTGACTAGGGGCTCCTGGTAATAAAGTATTTATGGGTCTTCTATCCACAGATGCAGCTCTCCTGGTTGCTCCACCACCCTACCTGTTTTAGGGTGTGGAGGAGAGGGAGCTGAAACCCACAAAAGGCTTCAGCCCCAGGTGTTCAGCAGGTGGGCCCCAGGTGAGCTCCAACCTCTGGGTTCAGCAGAGACACTCTGCTCTTTTGTTTGATCACCAGTTGCTTTCTCTGCCTGTTTGTTTTTCTGGTTTGGTTTCCTGTCCTGTTCATTAGTCAGTTAGTTCTTCCTTGTTTGTTCTGTGTCTCTTGTGTGTTTCTGCAGATTACCTCGCTCCTCAGCACCGGAAGGCTGATGTCCTTTGTTCCTCATAATTTGTTTTACCGTGGTGGCAGGGAGCGGTTAGACACATGTCTATGTGTTTGATATACAGGGGAAGTTAGACTCACCTGGTGAGTATAATCAGTTTATAGAAATGGTCAAATTCTTGGTAGAGGGGCCATCCTTCCTTCTTGACCTTAAGTCTTCGAAGTTATTTCCAAAGAGAAATGTGGGGGCTAAGAAATTGACTCTCTCAAGTGGTAAATTGGTATGTTATGCTTTGTTTTGTTTTCATTTTTTTGAATTGTTAATGGAACATTCTTTGTCAGGTAAATATGTACCTGTGATGTTTAGAAAGTCGCACGTGAAAACAAAGTGGTATACAAAACTGCTCTCTGAATAATGGTTCCTGTAACCGACTGCAAAAAAGAGTCAGAGATATTTGTGATTCCAGCTGACATAGACTCATGTGTTACTGATAAGAACCATTCTTTAATTTGTAATTTAAACATTGGGACAGAAGTAGAATGAGATGATTTTTAAGTCTCACTGTCTCTTTTTGAGCTTGAGTTTCAATTTAATTTGAATAGACCCAGGCTGCTCAAGTAAGAAGTTTAAGCTCACAAAAGACTCCTAATTATTACAGACTGCCACTAATTTGGAATTTTTCAGTATTTGGAATCATTCTGATGCACAAAGCTTGAATGTACTTTATATAACCTGAGAAAAAGCAAATTTATAATTTTGAATATAAAATGTGGCTATCAAAGTGTTTTAGAGTAAAACTGCTTTAGAGTCCCTTGAATAGTACCCCAACTTCCTGGGTCATAGGAGAAAAATATAAAAATCCCCATTCCTGAAATTCTAATGCAGTAGGTCTAGGGTAGGAACAAGAAAGCTAGATTTTTAGCAAATTCCCCTGAGATGATTTTCACTTAGACAAGTTTTGCAAACCCTGCTCTAGAGACATTGACTGATAATTTCTACAAAAATTACACACCAGTAACCTCTGTTGTGAAAACCAACTTTCTTCCATCCAACTTTATTATAGTTATTGATTATGCCTGAAAATAATAATTCAGCCCCAATGGCAAGCATTTCTGCAGACACCTCAGTGTGCAAAAGATTGCCCCTAGGCATTGAGGTTGAATAAATAAGCAGGATGTAGTTTTTGTGCTTGAGAAGTTAATAATCTAATGATAAATTGCATTTATTAATTTAGTAATTCTGAAGAGTCTAAATAAAATTTTACTGCCTTATCTATTCATTAAACCAATTATACTGGGAGTTTCTACTCAGTGCCAGGTATTGGGCTAGATGTTGGCATTGTGTGTAAATTAAAATATCTCCCTGTCTTCAAAGGAGCAAGAGCAGAGAAAGTCAAATAAGGGCCAAGTGACAGTACAGGCTTCACCTGCTGTGATAGAGTCCAGTTCACGGTGATGTGAGAACTCTGAGACAGAAAGGACCCCCAGCCCAGCCAAAGGTGTGCATGGGTACATGTGTGTCTATGTATATACCTGGAGGCTACTCGGGGCCTAGTAGATAAATAGAATTTACTGAGGTAAGACAGGCATGGAAGAGTGTTTCTAGCAATAAGGCATAACATGAGTAAAGACATAAGAGACCTGTGCATTGTATGGTATCAAGTAGCTGAATAAGACCAGAGGCATAATCCTCCTCCTTCTTAGGACTGCTAGCATGCACTCTCCCTTTAGTATTCAGATATTAGCCTGCTGGGAGCAGGGCCAAACCAAACCAAACTGCATTTCATTAAAAGGAAAGTTAGCTGTGCATTTGTATGCCAGAATTTAATTCCATGTTGAAATTTCAATGTAAAGCTATTGTTTTGGATAAGAAGATAGATCTAATATATAGTCAGGTAAATTCCCGAGAGAGGGGCAGACAGGCAGGGGAAGGAGAGGGGAGAAGGGGTGACATGAATTCCACACCTCCAGAATTCAAATCATTTTATCAGCTCTCTGACTTAAATGTCATCCTAAGAATACATTTTCTCCACAATTTTTAATAATATTATAAAATTACATTTCTATACCTGCCTATTAGTTGCCACTAAAAAAAAGTTGTTTTCGTTTTGCCTTTAACAATTCCTATATAAACTTGTTTTAGTAATAAAACCAGTATCCCTTTAGTTTCATCCATTTGCATGCACCCTTTCTCGGTTTTGTCCCTTTAAATTATCCATGATTTTAGTCAGAGCAAAAGGAAATAAGTAAGTGTTTGAGTTTGAAATGACTCTAATATACCCCATACTCCAAAAGATTGCCGGAGAATCCAATTTAATTATAATTATTTTACAACATATTGAAGTAATATAGTTTTAATATTGGGGTAAAGTGTTTATGAATCTTTTTTTACATATTAAGGGTTTGGGAGTTAAAGTTTTGGATTATTCATCATAATTTATAGCTATAAAATACCTGCCCAGGGTTACCCGGTTCTCATTAGCTATGCATAATATACCATAAATCGACCTTTAGAAATTAAGAGTCAGATAGTTGGATCTCTCTCAAAAAGCTGCCTTGGGGAAGCTATTAGAAGAATGTACTTTTATTTAATGTCAGTCAATCCCTGTTGTAGACATCATGTTACTTTCTTTACCAATCAGACAGAATTTTTGCTGCAATGAATTTTGAGCAGAAAACAATAGTAAAACATCACTTTGGTTTTTCTTCAGTCAGGGAATTAATCAAACATTTAGTGAAATACGAATATTTATTGAGCCCGGTAACTGTTAGGAAGGTCCATTTCCTCAAAGATTGTGTTTGGTACCTGCAATCAGTACATTGGGAAGTTTAAAAGATGTGTTAAGAGCTAGCCCTCTTTTTAAAATGCAAATAATCTGGTTGAAAGGATCAAACAAACACAAACGGAACTATTATCAAGAAAAACAAGTGGGGCACTCAATGGCTTTGGCACACTCTGGAGTGGACTATTGCTGTTGGTGAGTTGTAGAAACCAAGGCCAGAAACCAAGGATGTGGAGCTGGATTACAGGCCATCTTGAAAGTTACGCAGAGATGCTTATTAGCAGTAGGGAGTCACTGTGGGCTCCTGAATGGGGAGTGACAAAGTGAAATGGCACTTTAGGGAGATATTTAGGTCTCTAATTATTTCCTCCCACCTCTCACTCATTTGGGAGCTAAGGAATAGTGTAAATGACATACCCCAAAAGTTACCATTTAATCTAAGGAACTGTGAAACGTAAAACACAGTCTCCGCTCCCTGCTATAAAGCAGTGCAGGACTTTAAACCTTAGACTCACACTCACAGGTGGCAGAGCCAATGGCTCATGGTATTAAAGTCTAAACAAAAAGGCCCAAGATGACTTTGGACCTCAGACGGATAAATTTTAATCTACTAAAGATAGCTGCAATTAGTAATAATAGCTAAAAACAAGAAACCTCCTTGTTTCCATGATCAATTTGTCCTTTAAAAAAGTTAATAAATATATAAATATGTGCCAACCCTTTCTAATGCTCATGGCTTTGGCAGGCATCTCTAATTGATCACCAAGTTTTTCCTTGCTGTGTTCCTGCTATACTTGTGATACTTCTCAAAAGATCTATAGCAAGCTACTACCAGTTGGTTGTGGTTGCCCCCGGAGGTAAAAACTGTTTGCCTAAGAGAATGGTGATGATTTCACCCAATTAGCTGTGTCCACTCACTACAATATAATTTTTTAAAACACAAAATCTTTATGATCCGTGGTGTATGGTTTAGCACTAAAAGAAAGAGTTGGATGGTTCCCAAAATCCTCTAGTATTCAGAACTAATGTATTGAAAGAGTGATTTGTGACACCCATACAGTTCGTAGTTGGAGTAAACAAGCACAAGAGATCTAGGAACACCTCATAGGAGAGCTCTAGGATGGAATGCAAGTGACAAGGAGACCACGGTGAAGATTTATCTTCTCCTATCCTTCCAGTGTCCGCTGAATGAAAATTAAAGAGTATTAAATGCCTCCATAATCAGTGGAGTGTTCACTGCTGAAGAGGTTGATATTCGTCCAGAATGACTGAGTGTTCACCATGTGCTAGAGACTCACCTAAAGACTTCCCAGCATTAACTCGTGAAATCTTCATTACGGCTCTGTGCCATATATCCTTATTGCACAGATCAGGGCACTAAGATTCAGAGAAATTCAGTAACTTTTCAAGACCATTCCACTATTAAGTGGCGTAATCATGATTTGAAGTAGAGGCTGTTTGATTCCACTATCAGTGTTGCCCAACAGAGTTGTCTGTGCTGATGGAAACATTCTATACCTGTGCTATCCAATACAAAGCTACTAGCCACATGTGGCTGTTAGGCACTTGAAATGTGACTAATCCAACAGAATAGCTAAATTTTAATTTCATTTAGTTTAAATATAAAGAGTCATATGTGGTCAATGAATACCATATTGGGTAGCACAGTACTGGACTATGAACTCCATGAGGGCAGGTAACACATATGTTTTACTGATTACTGTGTCCTCAACTTAGCACAGTTCCCTTGTATATATTAGATACACACAAAAATATTTTTAAATGAACAAATAAGTTTAAAATTTGTGCACATAATTCATGTAGAAATCATGTCCCTGAAATGCCAACCCATTGGAAAATTCACTCAGGTTCTTCATGATTTAAAACTCACCATCATGACCAGAATAATATAAGATAATTATAAAATAATGTTATTTACCTATGTTAGCATATATGAGAAAGTTAATCAAAATAAATCAGTTTTGTAAAGAAAAATTTTACCTGTAAATCAGAGGATAAAACCTCATTCTTCTTTTTCTATCTTTTTCAGCAGAAGAAAATAAATCTTTACTTGACACAAAGAAGTCAAGTAAAATTAGAAGTTTCTTGCCCCTCTTTCCCAAATACAGTAGAGAACCATCTCTCTCTGTAAATGTTTATAAGTGTGGCAATTTCCATCACTGGATCCAAAAGAGAGTTAAGATGAAGTTTAAGTATATGTGGATAATTCCAAAAGAATGCCTTAAAAAGAGAACAATGCAATGTGTAATTGTTTTATCTGCATGGTGCCAAAGACCTAGGCTTATTTCCCCACCCCATAAAAATACAATTTTATAGATATCTTTAATAAAAGATTTTACTAAGATAAAATAAGGTCAACTTTAATATCAGATGTAACTAGGATGGTAACTATTGGTAGCTATTTTTGTTCAAGACAGTTTGCAAAGATACTGTAAGAAACTGCCAAATTTTTCAAAGGCAATAAAATCTGATAATTGAACCTTTGATCAAGTGTCTATGAAATTTTTATACTTTAATGGTCATAAAAACCACCCAGGAAGCTTGCTAAAAATGCATTCCCGTTTGCCACTCACAGAGATTATGATTCAGATGGTCTTGGGAAGAGCCAGGAATCTGCATTTAAGCAGCTCTTACCATTTTGGTTCATGAACTACACTTTGAGACACACTGTAAATGCTTCTAAGATAATTCTGTTAAGGAAAGAGGAAGAACACTTACTTGATGAAATGCCTCCTTTCCCAGGAACTGTGCAGAATTAGTGGCATGTGTTATAAACTGACTGGACACATATGTTCCATTATTTTCTCCCCACTGCTATCATTTTCCAGTTTAGGGGTCACTGAACCCTTACCCCCCAGTTCCAGATGTGAACACTAAGTTGTTCATTCCCATCACGAACATAACCTAAACTAGGCCTATCAGAATGAAATCCAGGATTTTTGTTTGGTCAGGAGAAAAACAGCCTCTCTCTCTCTCTGTGTGTGTGTATGTGTGTGTACATATATATGTACAGAGAGAGAGAGAACGCAGTCCCAAAAACCGTTGGCAGCCATCTTGCAACCATGTGTGAAACCAGTCTCAGGATAAAACTGATGCCATGAGCAAAAGGCAGAGCAAAGAGACAGAGCCTTTAGAAACTGTTAAGCTAGATTGAGCCATCTTGAAGCATGTACTGCCTCTTGATTTCTCAGTTATGCAAATCAATAAATTCTCCCATTGTTTTAAACAGTTCAAGTTTTTTTATTTGGAACACTAAAAAGACCTGATTGATACAGGATACTACTTCTTATTTTATACACCCATTTTTCTTTCTTAGCTTTGCTCTCTGTGTCACCAAAATATTGTGCATTCCTTCTCCAGCACTGAGGTAAGGATTATGTAAGGGCATGGCTGAATGTTTGAGTTCTCACTACTCATTTACCACCACTACACAATTGCCACCGATTCCCTTGCTATCCCCCTTCTTTACCCTGACACTTTCTCTTCTCACTAGAACTGAGCCATCAGATATACAAGTACTTCTACCTCCAGGCAAAAGAGAGCTATTAAAACCCTTTGACTGATTTAATGAAGTCCATATCTTTACGAGAAACTGCCTTTCCAAAGGCTTGATGAATGCATTAGCTCCCTCTCAGAACCCTCTGTGCACTTTTATTCTGGCTGCTCTAGGATTTTAGGTGCATTTCAAAAGCATTTAGACATTCTTCACCCTTTGGTTCTTTCATGCAATATCTTTCATATTTTGTCTCGTCACAGTAGAAAAAGATGAAGATGCAGAGGAAACCACAGTGGATGTCCAACAGAAGTCAGACAGCCCCTTGCAGGGGCCTCAGGCAGTTGAATAGATGAGCCCACCAAAGAAAAACCCGGGGCTGTCAATCCCTCTGTGCAAGAAGTAGCAACTGTGGGGTTCTCTGCTGTGAAGACAGAAAGCAAAAAAATCAACCCTCTTTTTTCCCCCTTTCACTTAAGGAGATGAGAGCATAGGAAATTTCAAAAAATCAATAGTAGAAACTGAATCCAGGAAATTTGCAAGCGGAAAAAAAGTCAAATAGAAATTAAATCCATTGTTTCACAACTTTAGAAACATAGATGGGAGAACCTTAACTAAAAACCTCCTTCTAATTATTTCATGGGCCAAAGAGGGATTGAAACAACTAAGGACTACAGAATATTTTCGTTAATCTTCTGTTTCCAAAGGAAAGGCCAAAGGAAAAGCCAAAGAAATCAACTGTTCATCTAGAGAAATGTTATCACCGAACTGATTTGTCTGTCTATTTATTTAGTTGTTGCTGTCTGCTTTATCACTTATATAATGTTAACATTCTTTTAAAATGGGCAGATGGACTTCATTCAAGTTCTGACAGTAACTCTTTGTTATTGGTACAAATGGCTTCAGAGGTATTTAATTACCATTAGTAGTCATCTGTTTGCTCCTAGCTGGTGACATTTGGAATAGTAAGCAGGCAGAATTCTTTGTGTCCAGTGAGTTCATAGAAAGTTAAACCTACTTTTGACAACAAACTCAAGCTTAGCTACCATTAACCCCCCTCTTCAGTTACTGGATGATGTGTTTGAACAGTATGAATGATTAATGAAGGCTAAATAGTCCAGTTTCTATCTTAAAACCTTTTTGTTAACTGCCAGATAGCTGAGTGACTGGCAAGGTGAGTTGAGCTCAAGTAAGTATTCATGCAATCTGTTATTTGTACCCTAAAACAAACAAACAAACAAAATATTAACTTGTCAGTTATTTATTTTTCAAAAGATGTAATAAATTAAAAACTCTCATCCTTATGCTTTTCCATTTCACAGACTCATACCAAGAACAATGAATCTTTGCCAGTTTGGCATCTGAAAGCAAATTTTGCTTGTTATGTCCAAGTGCATAATTGTTTTCTCTCAAGGAAACCAAGATAAAATGCTGTCAACTGGAAACAACCCATCACAAAGCTCCTACAAGTAGCCTGTGAATTTTCCCTGCTGTAAATTCTAGGATTGCTCTTAGTGGAAGGGCAACATATTATCCATTAAGGTGAGAAAACCACTTATGTCTGGTAACTTGCTAGAGATAGATAGGTGTATAAAGATGCTTAGGGCATTTGCCAGTTGATCTGTAAGAGGCACCCCTACTGCTAACTCCTCTGGAGACATCTCTTACAGAAGAGATTATGGAGAGGCCAGACAAAGCTGGAAGCTGAAATGAGGCCGAGATTAAAAACACACGCAGACGTCCAAAAAAGGTGAAGATGATCACTGACTTCAAGAAAGGGAATTACACAGGACAAGGAAGCGGGATTTGTAAGGAGGTAACACAATCTGGGAACATAGTTAAGACATATTTTTACGTACATTTTTAGAGATTTCTTTAACTATGCCTTAAATTTCCTCTCCCTCACCTTTACAACTTCATGGCATTTCGGGCATTGCTTATGACATACCTGATCACCCAAACAGCCCAGAACTTGATATCCTTAGCAAGTGACACAGACACATCTACCCAACAACAGTTGCCAAAACAAACAAGAACCCTGTTATTTCTTGTTTGATGGTCTGTTTGACATGTATCCCTAACAGTCTAGAAACTGTTTCCAAGTGAAGTGCCTAGTGGTATTTTAAACTAATTATTCCACACCACTTATTTTCCAGTATGTTTTAGCCATCATTTTCATCAACTATGTATTGATACAGCCCGGGTACCTCCTTCCAAAGAGAAGAAAGTGAAGTAAGATCAGAACCAGTATTTTCTAAAGAGAATTCACAGGTCCACCTCATTCAGTTAGTGATTCAACAAGCATTTCGGGAACTCGTATTACCTGCCAAACACATTAGGCACTAGGGACACGGAAATGGTTAACACACATCCTTTGCCCGCAAGGATCCCACTGTCTGTGTGGAGAGACAGACATGTCAGGGTACCAGCGATTCAGAGGGCACTGTGGGAGGGCAGAAGAGGGGTTTTGACAAGATCTCCTGGAATGGGGACCGTGGGGCGTAAAGAAGGTTTCCAGAGAAACCAAAACTAAGCTGGGCTGTGCAACATGGCCACCCCTGGATTTCGGGCACTCCCCTGGCTGCACTCATTTACCTAGTCCTCCACCTTGGGACCCGGAGGCCCTGGAGGGGACCTGGAGGCCCTTCCTCTGTAGCTGACACAGGGACGGGTTGTCAGAGGAAACCAAGGCCAACAGTCACGCCCAGAGTCCAAAGAAATGCTATTCTGATGTCGGATTATCTTTAGATTCCACGTGTGACACCCATGGAAACGAGCAACAGTGGAATGAGCAGGGTACACAAAATGCAAGAGAGAAAGATAGGAAGGAAGGAAGGAAGGAAGGAAGGAAGGAAGGAAGGAAGGAAGGAAGGAAGGAAGGAAGGAAGGAAGGAAGGAAGGAAGGAAGGAAGGAAGGAAGGAAGGAAGGAAGTGGGGCAGGGAGAGGAGGGAAGAAAGGAGAATGAAGTAAAAAATGTCACTCTGGCCCTGGCCTGTGTGGCTCAGTCGAAGCATGATCCAGTAAACCAAACAGTCCAGGGTTTGATTCCTGGGCAGGTTCAGTCCTGGTCACGGTGTGTGTGAAAAGCAACCAATCACTGTTTCTCTCTCACATCCACGTTTCTCTCCCTCCCTTCCTTTTCCTCTCTCTAAAATCAATAAACATGTCCTTGAGAGGATTAAAAAGAAGTCACAGTGAAAGAAGCGAAGTGAAAGGGGAAACTACATCACCCAGATGACCTAAAACATCAACCTTGAGCAAAGCTTGTACATGTTAATAATGCTTGACACAGCTCAGGGCATGCAGACAGAGCCCAGGAAGAGCACATTGTAAATGTGTGGTGGGTTAGAAAGAGGATTTTGCAGAACCAGCACATCATATAAATTCTGATGAAGGCCTGATTAGCCTTCAAGTGTGGGAATCTTCACCCCAGTGGATGCGTAGCTGACTGGACAGCTCATGAGGTAAGCTGGAGCGAAGGAATTCCCTGGGGCCAATCCTCCTGAACCTGACAACCACTAACTGGAGATGGAGGTGGGGGCGGGGAGGTGCGGGCGCCGAGGCAGGCTGTCTGCAAAGTAGAGGGGAGGGTGTGTGGGCCACCCAGAAAGTATAAAAGGCACACCCGTTTCAGCACACTGATGGCCTGTAATTGGACAATTTTGCTCTTGGCAAAGGCCTTTGTCTCAATGGCTTCTTTATTAGAGGCTTCAATGTTAGCTCTTACAATAACTAAGGATCTCACTAGAAAGAAGAAATCAAAGGAAGCTTACATTTGGATGCAAAGGTTTACCCAATACTATTAAGTTTAGTTTGGGGTTGGATTATGAAGAGGAAAAAATTCTGGCAGGAACAAGTGAGTGGGTTCTGACTAGAATGGGTCAGTGCTCAGAAATCCTGCAAGTGAGACCGAGAGGAGGAGTTCCCTGGGGGGGTGACTGGGGGAGAGGCTGAGCTGGGTGGGACATCGCTCTGCGCCCCCAGAGTGATCAGTGCCTGGAGGAATGGAGTCAGCAACTCTGCACTCAATGCCTCTTTCCATTTCACTGGCTGCACGACTTGCAGAAAACTATTTGTCCTTTTCTAGGCCTCAACTTGCACATCTGAAAAATGAGCAAAGAAAGAAAATATCTACCCCACACAGTTGTGAGATAATCCACTTAAAGTGTTAAGGTTGTAAGTATCATGTAAGTATGCAAGAAGTAAGCTAGTAATATTGCCAAACCCTAGAACTTTTTTTGACTTTAGTACCGTGACCTCTGACAAGCAGATGAGGAAACTGAGTGTGAGAAGGTCT
Organism: Artibeus jamaicensis; assembly: GCF_021234435.1. Taxonomy (NCBI): domain Eukaryota; kingdom Metazoa; phylum Chordata; class Mammalia; order Chiroptera; family Phyllostomidae; genus Artibeus; species Artibeus jamaicensis. The sequence continues at coordinate 7,870,680 of NW_026522046.1, read as the reverse complement.
GGATAAATTACCGAAGGCCACGGAGCAATCCAATGGCAGAGTCAGAATTTGCACCCATGTAAATGGCTATATCATCTTTATTTTTTCCCATTAATCCCATGCCACACTCACTGATTTATTTTCTGTTCATCCTCTTGCTTTGTACCTATATAAATGTTTAAATTTATGTATACTCATTCCCAGAAATCCTGTTTTGGTCTACAACATCAAGGATCTATAATGCAAGGCAACTTGAACGTTTCTCTTTTTTTTCTGTGAACGTGCCCACAGCACCCCTGTAGCTGTGCCTGGGGGTACATAGACACTTTACCTGAAAGAGCTGCAATAACTTGGATCACTACTGCCAAGGATCAGGGACCCACAAAACTGGTTCTCAAGGAACCAATTCTAAATAATGGTAACATTATTTACTCTACACTCTGGGTAGTGCACACAGACCGTGGAATGTGCAGACAGGAAGGGATGGCAATACATGTTTCCTGCTTGGCCAATTTTTATTCCTTTCTGCAAGGTCGGACTCGTTCCAAAAAGGCTGCTATGTTCTGTGAGGAGAACTAAAGGCCAAAGAGAATACATTCATCAGAACCTACCCAAAACAAAGGGTTCCCCTCTGCCTTAAGTCCCTTAAGCCTCTCAGAGAAAAGGTGTCATTAGAGGTGAAACGTGCAGTTGGTGTTAAGCCTTGGGCCCGGCACAATCACTGTAAACATACTCATCACTTTCCTGTTCAACTGTCCTTTGCGGTTTTGTTTTAAAATATATGTTTCCTCACGTGCCTGGGATGATTTCAGCTTGCTTATGAACGCTCTCAGGCAGCAGTGTTTTGTTTTGTTTCTAATTTAATCTCGGTTTTGTTGGAAGGACATGAAATTTGTATCTGAGAAGATGTTTTGCAAAACTAAAAGTAGCCTAAGCAAAAAGGAAAATGTATTATTTCACATAACAAGAGGCTGGAGCAAAGGCAGTCCCAAGCCAGAAAATTCAGAAATTCAAGTGCACCATCATGGACCCACGTACTTTTCATCTTTCCTTCTTTTTAATGTCAGCAGGTCAATCATATCTCTCCTGATTAAGGGCAGCAACACCATCCAAAGGCCAAAGAGTGTCTCTCTTCTTTGAACCTATTTTTAAGAGCAAGAAGAATCTTTCCAGAAGCCTCCAGAGCAGGCTACCCTTCATGTTTCATTGGCCATGTTTGGGTCATTGTCCACTCTCAAATCCATCACTGGCAAGAGGTTGCTAGACTAGTCAAGGTGGACTGCCTGGGACTGGCCAGGCAGACAATGGAGTGACAATGGCCAGAGTGGCAATGGAGGTTGACCAGGACACCCACAATGTCCCTGTGATACTGAAATCCTACAACCCTGTGTTTGCATCCAGGCTTGCCATTTCCAAGCCGAGGCAATTTTACCTCTTGAAATTTTAGTGCCCCACTTGGAACATAGGGTTTAAAATAGCTACTGCAAAGGTGGTTGGTGATGATTAAACAAGGTCATGTTTGTGAAAGGTACAGCACAGTGCATGGCACGTAATCGTTACTCAATGCCTATTGGTTTCTCCTGCTTTTCTTTTTGCCTCCCTCTTGGAGAGCTTTCACTGTACATGTTGCCGTTAGACCTAGAGGACTTTCTCTTGTCTCTTCACGTCCATAGTAAGTTCTTCTGCCTCCTCTTGTGATTTCTAGTTTTGCAACACTATTAATAAGGCTTTAAGAATGTAATTATTAGTTGTTATATACCACTAGTGGGGTAACTGATAATGTATAGTATAAAACCATATTGACCCAAAGTTCATTTCTGTTGTCGTATTTGACCCCGATAATGTGGTCAATCAGGGATGCTACAATTAAAGGTAATGAACCAATTTATTTCTTTGTAATTTGTTATGTTTAATAAGCAAGAGTCTTCCATGCACTTTGTTCAGTGAATAAACCCACACATTAATCTTGATCAACTGCCAGCAAGTGTTTAATGAGGCCTTTGTTGCATGATTTAAGATGCCCCTTTGCTCTATTTACCATTTGTGGTGAAACTTAAGAAAGGAAAATTTATATATTTTGTCACTAAAAAAAGTTTTCCTGCTGCCCTGAAAAAGAGGCAAGTATTCTGTTTACATAACAGAACACAAAAAGGGCTAATGAGGAGGCATTGGTTTAAATCACTGTTAAGAGACACACAATTATTTTTAAAAATCAAAGATAATCTTTAATATGCATGAGTTGTAACAGCTCTTATGTAAATGCTTCAGAAAACGTTTATTCTGCATTACAGCAGAGCTGATGATTTTTTAACTTCCTTTACTATTTCTAAAGTTTTTTTGATAGCCAAGGAGAAAATTCATTAGTTCTTAATCAATCTGTCATTTATTGAGAAACTACTATGTGCCACACCATGCTACATGAAGCAGAAGGCACAAAAATCAAGGAAGATCAGATCCTGGCTGTTGAGGGTGACAGTCCAGTAAGAGAGAGAAGACATATATAGTCAGCTCAAACAATGCAGGACAGGAATGTGGAGTGAGAGGAGAATTGCAGTGGCTTCCGGAACTGTCACAGCTAGCTGGTGGCCTTGGGCAAACTTTCTATCTTCTTTGGTCTTCTGTTTCTCTCCTTTGTAAAATGAGTGATTTTAACCAGAGAATGCCAACAGGTGGTCGGAATCTAAAATGTGGTTCTCAAAGTGGTCCAAAAACTCTCTAAAAGCTGGAGTAGTTGGCAAAGTTTCATCAGGATGAGCTACACTAGAGATGGTTTTGCAGGATGAATAAGATGGGACTCTGTGGACAGAATATGGGAGCAGGGACACATTCAGGGCAGCAGGAATATGAAGGAACAAGCAATGATTTTGGGGTCGTGATTGTCACCCTAGTTGGCGTAAGAGACAGTGCTGGGCAATCACCATAGGAAATCCAAGTGATCAATAAGTGTGCAGCCAGATACGAGGTCGAGCAAGTGAGCCTTGATGGCACTAGTACATCAGAGGCTTCACCCTCTTACCTCCTTTAAAATTTTCACCCATTTCCTCTTTCTACTCTTCTTTTTCTCCCACCTCTTTTTCCTGCTTCTTCATCTTGATATTTCTCTTGTTCTTTCCCTTGTCGTCTTCTCCATGTTTCCTTCTTTCTATTATAATGGCTTTTATAGTTTACAAAGTACTTTCCCCTGTATGATGATTTTTAATAAGAACGTAATGTATACCATTCTCTGACTTCTCAGAATTCAGACTCCAGAGCTAGAAAACGTGGGTTTGTGTCCCTAGTTATGCCATTTACCAGCTGTCCAGTCTTAGAAAAATTCTATTCTTTGTATTTTAATGTTCTTTTCTGCCAAATGAGGATAATAATGATACCCGCTTCACAGAGTTGTAAGAATTCAAGTAATAACTAAAGCCCTTATGACAGTGCAGGGCACTTGGTAGATTCTAGGTTTGTTAACTGTTATTTGGAAAAGACCTATCAGTTCATTTTCTTTTCTGCCTGTGTGGGTCATAATGTGCACAATTTTCTAAGTTTTCGTGTCCAACATTCACAGTGTGTTACCTATTAACAACTTTTACTTGAGCGAGTTGGAGCACCATCTGAGTTAATCATTTAAATGTGCTAACGAAAATTTCAAGAACATTTTAAAGTCTTCTGAGCAAAGCCGTGGCCTGAAGTTACAGCCGTTTTAATTAGTTTCACCTTCTCTGCCCCTCGATCCAGAAATCTGTGACCGCACCGTGGCAGCCTCCTGCTCCCTGTCACAGATCTGACTTTGCTTGCTACTATTTAAAGTTGATGAATCATGCTCCCTCTATTTGAACTCCTGAAGCTTCTGAAACTAAATGAATAATTATCAAGATGCAATTGTCACGGTTTGTGAAATATGCTGTAAAAAGATTGCTTTTCCTTTTTCTGTGAACCTGGTTTTTTCCAGTTGTCTTCAAGTTGCGGCCATGAGCCTGAAGAAAATATCAGTTATTCCCCCAATGAACAGAGAAAAAGATTCTTAGGATCAAGAAGCCTGACCTCTGGCAAGCAAACCCCGCCTCCTTTAAGAGGAGGTGAGAGTATGCAGGGACAGTCTTTTCTGGGCACTAACTTTCAGACTTGCCTTCATGCTCGGCCCCATGCGTTGCCTCAGTGGGAGCCCCTGGTATGGATGTCAACGAGAAAGGAGCTAGTGCTGGAAGTCCTCAGTAACACAGTGAGGCTGTTCCTCTAGGCAAAAGCACCATGTTCTCAGTAATGAGCTCTTTCCTTCAATAGCTTGGGCACATTCTAATTCTTTCCACTGGGGCAAATATTAAACCTCATTCTACAGGCTATAGAGACATTAGACTCAACACATTTTTAAAAATTGAAGAAACATTGACATAAAAGCAGATCAATCTTAATCACTTGATATTTTTCTCTCCAGTTTTATTAACCATTGCATTTTTAAATTTCAGAGAAGGCCAATCCATTCCCCGCTTTCAAACTCCTTTCCTCTCCTAATGTCTACAGTCTTGATTTCTCATTCATTCATTCATTCAAAAAGAAAAAGGTGCCTAAAAATAAGCTGATCATGCTCTCCTTTGACCCAAACAAAACAAGTAAAGATTTAAAAATATTTTCTATTCATTTTCTGCTGCCTTTAAGATTATACAAAGTTCTTAGTCTTACATGTTGAGTCCTTCACAATACTCCCATAATCCACCTCTCCAACCTCATAGTCACCCCCTCTGCTACACTCACCTTACGCCACAATAATTGTTTCCTCACTAGTACCCAGAAGTTCCAGGCACTGTGGGGTCATCACACATTTGATCACATATTCCAGCTTCTTCTTCAGATCATAGTTGGCCTATATACTCCTGCTTATTACTTTACTGCCCAACTTTCTCTGACTTCCTATGCACTTCTATGAGTGTGTGCTCATGTCAGTATTTTAAATCTCTCATTTTCTTATGATGATTCATTCACATATCTCTCTCTCTCTCTAGCATGGAAATTCCTTGAGGGTTGGGATGATGTCTTAGTCATTTTTGTGTCCAAAGTGCTGTGCATAGAGCCTGGAACACAGCAGGTTGTTATTAGATGTGTGTTGCATAAACGGGTGGAGGGAGGAAGGGATGGATGGATAAAGGAATGAGCAAAAGTTTTCCATTGCCTCTTTAGTAAGTAAGATATTGATAATATGTACAAAGTTTTAACCTTGTGTATAGAGCTGGATTTTTTCTGCTACAGATGAAAAGAGATTTAACTCAAGCTAACCTAAGCAAATATCTGGTTCACAGTTGAGAAATTCAGGGATGGAGCTGGGCTCAGAGACTGCAAGGGACTCAAAAGGTGCCATCAGCCTTTTCCCTCACATGCATGCAGACACTCTCTTTTCTCCTCATCTCTTGTCTTTGCTTCCCCCGACTTCTGTTAATTACCACCCTCATTCTCTCCTGTACCTGATAAGCATCCTTCTACTACTGGAACCAAAGAGGCTGGTCAACCTTAGAATTATATCATTGTACTTTAATGACCCCAGGAGAAAAGAGAACTTCTTTTCCCAGGATTTATCTACAAAACCCCAATGAAGGATTCTAATTCACTGTCCAGTGTGACCAGCACAGTGGGAAACTCTAATGGGCCAGGCCTGGAACACTTTCTCAGCAATTTTAGCCTGGGGAAGAGTGGGTGGAGCCCTTGGATGAGGAGTCCCACGGAATCCCACACAATGAGGGCAGTACAACTACTCGGAGAGTAGTGATGTAATTTTATAAAGGGGCAAAGCAATGCTGAGAAGGTAAAAGAACAGATTTCCACCACACCCTGGAGATCCTTTATGCATGTAAACTACAACTTAGCACACTTCAAAATGTCTATCTTCATGTTAAAAAATAGGCATTTAAGTATTTGCCAAAGAAATTATATAAATAAAAGTAAGAAAAAGACTTGCGTCACTTTTTTTTTTACTTTGTTCGTTTTTGAAGATTGCACCTTTGGATTCATGCCTTTGTTTTAGAATAGCTCAAACGGAAGTGTCAAAATGAGAATTGCTCCTGAATTTTCTTCACCTCATCACAAAGTAAGGAGACTGGGTAATTTCAGCAGGGTCTTCATCCTTTTGACTTTCAGGCTTGCTTCCATCTGTGGCATGTTGTTGGAAACATCTGAAATCAAAGCGGCTCCATAGTTCTCTCAAACTTGGCAAGTTAAAAATCTCATCTTCCAGTGCATTTCTCTCACCTTAATTCTCCCATGCTACACGCTTGGTGACCCTTCCACTTGTCTATTTTTGGCTGAACAGTACATGGTCTATTTTCCAGAACAATATTTTTTAAGATTCACATTCTTCCTATTCCAAAAGGTAAAGGGTCCGTGGATCAAAACTGGACCACAAGTTCCATTTGGCATCTCTCAGTCAACCTTATCAGCAGAGGCCAGGGATGTTTTTCTCTGAAATTCAGGACTTTTATCAAGACCACAGAGCACGAGTGAATTCTGCAATCTGCATTTGCAACACTTATGACCTAGAAACCAGCCCCAGGTGGTCAGGAAGACTGACCTTTCCGACTGCTACAAAAGCCTCTGCTTGATAACTTCCTAATCTCCCACGACGTCTTGAAAATGAATTACATTTGCCATTCTTTAATTACTTATGCTTACATTGCATCTTCTGAATTTGTTTCTAAGTTACTTTAGGGCAGGAACACACAATGTCTTTCTGTGTTCTGCATCGTGTTCCTGGATCCTCAGAGTTCCCGGATCCTTAGAAAAAACTTATCGAATAACTTAGATCTTCTCACATCTTTTCCATTCCAACAACTCACACGAGACAATCTAAGAGCAAAACTATATGGCAGAACATAACCAGGCTATGTTCTTTATTCCAGGACCCTTAAGTGTAGCAAACATGGTTCCAGATTAATAAGTACACTGGACAGTTCTTTGGAGCTCTGACATAGCATTGGAATGTTTTTACTTTAAATCTTGACCTCCTAATAGTAACAGAGTGGTTAACTAACTGCTAGCAAGATAACCCTTTGAAATAATGTAAATGACAACCAATCATCCTTGCAATGTCTCTGCATAATGGGCATCTGCCCTATTTATTTCCAGGAAAGGTTAATTGGCTTTCTTAAGTTTCTCAAATATGGCCCAACGTGTCTCACATAACAATAGTTAGCCACTGGCTGGTCAACTGTGCAGATAAAGAAGTGTATTTGGCTATATTTCAGTGAAGCAATAAAAGGCAGTATTTATTTTCAAAATTTTTATTAATTCTATTCTTCCAGTTCCTTTCTCAAGAAGAGACCAATAAGATACTTCAGTTTAGACAAACTACCTTTGATGCACTTTATATAAAATAGGATTTTTTAATATATAAGCTTTTGGAAATAATTAGAATTCACATATGGCTTTTTTTAATCAGAATTTTCATAACTGCGCTATATAATTACAATGTGCTATAAGAAGTAACCTTGTTGCACTGAAATGTTTTTGCTGTAAACAAGTCTATCTTTTAATGGGCTATCTGTCAGTGTGTGTATTCAAAGAAGCACTCTCAAGCAAGGCATGCACTCAGAAGTTAGGAAATAATTATATTTCCAAACATAATCTTTTCTAATCGTCCCATTTTGTTTTACTTAAAAAATAACCTGGGGGTGTTTCTACAATGGGTACAATTATCTTTGATCTCAGCTATGAGGTATCATCCTTCCAGAAAATGATTTGGGTGGGGGAAACAAATAACTCATAGGTCGACTACTCTTTTTATTTCCCTGAAAATCCTCAATCTAATTACAAATAAATACACTAGCAAGGAATAGTCTAAATTTAGCCTCTAGTTTTTTTTAAAGAAGATCAGATGGAAAGCACTGAGTTCATAGTAACATTTAACACGGCATCCATGCAGTTTTAATACACAGCATTGTCCACCAGTATACAGACAAGGCTCATTTCAGTGCAACAACCTTTTATGAAGCTCTTCAATTACAAAAAAAAAAACTATGCTGAGCTTAGAGGGCATTAGGGTAAAGATGACAAGGTTCATGAGAGATAGTTTTCTATTTGAGGGAGACTAAAAGCAAATATGCAATTCTAGTGCAATGATATAGTTATGCCCAAACTGATAGAGGAACACAGAAGAGGTGGGGTTGCTCATGGAGTGCTGAAGGGGTCATAGTGCCTGGTCTGAGCCTTGGGGAGGCTCAGTGTTTCTTAGGTGGGAAAGGTGATAGGCAAGAGGAGAAACAAAGACAGCCAGTCCAGTGGTGCAGGGAAATACCTGATGTTTCGGCAACAACATCTCCTGGATTGGAGCATGGTAGGGAACAGGCCAGTAGGTATTAGGTCTCAAGGTATCTGTGTACTACAGCTAACTAAGAATTTGCTGTGCTCCAACTAAGAACCAGTCTTTGGCCAGGCCCTGGTCACCGGGGATGTTACAGCAACGGGACAATCTGAAGCTGAGTTATTGAATGTTCCCTGAGAACCCCTTTGTAATGCCTCCTCTAGAACTCAGAATCCTATTCCACTTCATGAGTAAAATCCCCAGTGCCTGAAACTGTGGGTCTTGTCTCTTGCCATCCTGTTTAAGGAAAGGTTATTGAACACCTGCCACATTTTAGTGACCAAGGAGATGTACGGTAAACAATCAGACCCTGGGATCAAGGAACTCACAAGCAAGTGTTTATCCTGGATCCCGTCTCTGCAGTGCTCCAAGGCAGCAATTAGGCAACATGCCAAACACAGCATGCAGTGTTAAGAGGAGAAGACTGTTTTCTCAGTCCTCTTTCCCTTTCCAAGTAGCATATATACATTATGTCAGCTGCCCTCCTAAAGACACTGCCCCTGACTTCAGAGAAACACAATTTTTGACTATCTAGAACTATCTTCATATTAACTTCTTTCTTTAGAAGCTTTCGGAGTGTTTTAACATTTAAATCTTCACATTGGTTTATTTTTATTCTTAGGTATGATAAAAAAGAGAGGTACAAAATATGTAAGCTTTTGGCAAAACGAAGAATGCTGTTCTGTAGGCACTTTGTACCAATTGGAAGGGAAGAATGGCATTGGCACTGGAAAGTGGGGGACTTAGTTTGTTTGTAAAAATTGGCATCATCAATAAATAATTTCTGAACATTTTCCAGGTGCAAGATGCTGGGGATACAAAAGTATCTGATAAACCGAGTGTGTCCTCAGCAGGCTAACCTCTCCTTGAGGCAGGTGAGCCTGCGGGCAGGAGCGTGGGAGGCGGGGTTGAGAAGAGGAAGCACAGAGCCGGAGGTGTGAGAAGGCTGAGCTGACAGGAACAGTGAGCAGCCATAGCAGGCCTGAGAGACACAATGCCATGAAGAGGATCCTGTGTCACCCAGAGAATGAGCTCCACCCGCCCTGTTGGCTATAGTGTGAAACCCAAGACCTTTCAGGAACCAGCCATGGCCAAGGATGAAGATGTTCTTCCTGCTCTGGCAGGAGTCAACTGCTCTCTGAAGGATTTCAGTGGGCAGATCCTCCCGGGGCGGCTGTGGCCTGCAGCCAGGGTGCTGAGGTGGCCTTAAAACTCCTCATAGTCTGAGGCCTGGTCTCCAGGCCCTAAGGACCTGTCACAACTCAGCTCAAGTTCCCCAAAGTGGTAATTAGCTATATAGTAAGGCAGACTCTATAATTTGTTGATTTAAATGGAGACTTTCTCAGCTTGTGACAGAGTCACCCTAGCTATTACCCTTGAACACCTAGCACATGGCTACGTGTGATTCCTGTTGCTGTTTTAGCATATTTTTGTCAAAAATCCTTTAATAATGAGAAAAGTCAGAGATATTTAAGAGAATGACCAGTAAATCCTGAGACAGGGAAGCCAAGTTTTTCAGCTAGAAAGAATCCAAATGGAATGCTGTCGCTAAAATAATCCAAGATGTCATAGAATCACTAACTGTTTTGAAGTAAATAAAACCCAGCTGCAACTCACCCTAGACCACAACACACAGAGCTGACCGGGTGAGAAGCAGTTCAACCACAGGCACACTTGCTCCTGTGGGACTTCTGGCTCAGGCTCCTTGCAGGCTACCTGCTCTGCCTTCTTTGTGCTCGCGCTTCCTCTGGCCCTGGTCTCTGCCAGCTGGCAGTCCCTGAGGCTTTTCCTGGTTCCCCAGTTTCAGTTAATCCACATAATCACTGTCTGTATCTTTTGCCCACCCCCACCCTCTAGAAATTTCATATATACCATCAGCCTATAAATCAAGTCAAATAATCCCAAACACAATCTTTAAGTTTGGTTAAAAAAATCTTCCTAGCCATTTTTATCTGATGTGGTAAGCAACAAACAGACTGCAATTTAATATAATTTATAGAGATTATTGGGAAGTAAAAAAAGATTATTTCCCTGAGATCAGTCATTTGTGAAGAAAAGTTTTGCCTTGGGGGCAGAGTTGAAGTATTAAAAAGCTAAAGCTTTACATAGAAGCCAGGAAGCCCTTTATTTGAGAGATGACCTAGTGTGAAAGAAAAACTTATATTTTGGAGCCTTACAGATTTGAGTTTGACCTAGCTACATGACCTTGGAAATATCTTTACTTATCATGAGGACCAAAATATTCTGGGGGAAAGGTGATGACATTCTCTACCTATTTATTTTATAATTGCCCAAAAGAAGGTTCTTCTAGACGAATTTTCTGGAGGCCCATACCTTAAATTTATGGCATTGCTTTAATTGCAAAAGTTTGTTCAGGTGAGCTAATCAGAGGATTAGTGAGCCATCTTCATTGTGACGTAAGTTACCATAATCTTCCTCTTGTTGTGGAGTTAGACACTGGTGTTATCCAACTCAACAAAAATACGGAATACTCTTAAAGTCACTGTGCCATGTCACTTCCTGCATGGTGGAACGCATTCTCCGGCCAGGCATTTACAATGAGGACTGTTAGCACAGTAGAGGGATGAAAGGCACCCATTGTTTCCCAAGTCTACGGCAGCAGCTGAATAATGGCGTTTTCTTGCAGACAAGAGCAGGTTTGCTTTCAGAGCATTTCTCTCTATTTTCCTTGGATGCAGGACTTGTCAGGGAGGACACCCTAAAACCCAAGGATAAGACTCAATCAGCAATAACTCAACACTCATAGGAAGGCTGGTTTTCAAAGACAATTAAGAAACTGTTTGTAATTTGAACTTCTGAAACCACTTAGGAAGTTCACCAAGCTGGAGAAAAGTGTGTCTCCCTTTGTGACCAGGTTGCATAATGAGGCGGATGGACCCACGGCAGGGAGAGCCTCATTCATGCTTCTGCATGTTTGGTCCTTACAGCTATGGTCCAACGTGGTTTCCAGGAAGAGGACCTTCAAGGAGGTTTGTAGTTTATAGGATTAGCGCACACAGAGGAGATGTCTACACATGTGGAATGATTTCAGAGCAGCCCTCTAGCCCTCCCTGAAAGCCATCGCTCATGATTTAGTTCTTCCAAATTCCTAAGAGGGTCAATGCCTTTTGCTTAACTAAAAATGGTGAAGTTTATCACCACATGTCCTGAGTTTTTGCATTTTGAATTATATGTAAACATTTTCAAGTTAACATGGGCTTCTTACCAACAGAAGTTGTTCTTCACCACAATCCTGAGAAGTCAAAGAAATGAATTATTATTAGTAGTACTATTATATTAAATTATTGTTGTGGAAGTTAGCTCTTTTGATGAGACGATAGGAAGATCAATGATGGATCTAGAGCTGAAGGGGACACGTAGAAAAGGTCCAGCAAATATGTTTCTAGGGGTGTATCCTACATAAGTATTTGTACATCCACATGGCTACATCCCCCCAACTGGATAAGGATATGCACCCCAACTGGATGACGATGCTCACTGCTCCAGTGTTCACAAAAACCTGAGAAGAGTCAATTCAAAACAAATCGCAGAGCATCCCCAAAGTGAGGTACTAGGGAACAGTTAAAAAACAGAAACTCCGACCTGTGGGATCCTGCATAAAGATGTAAAGAAAAAATTGTCTATCGGCACATACAGTATGACCTCACTTGTGACTGTAAAAAAACGGGGAAATAGCTACCTAACTAGATCCTTACCTATACCGGGAGAATTTTCAGAAGGATATTCTACAGTTACCTAGGGAATAGGCCTAGATGTTTGGAAGCAGAGAGGGGAGTTGGAGTCATTCTTTACATTCTAAACATACCAGTACACATGTTTGAAATGTTTACATATGGTAAAAACTTTACTCTTTTAATTTAATCTTTATTGTATTATTTTCCAGTACCATTTAGTCCCCTTATATCCCCCTCCCCTCAGCAATCACCTCTTATTGTCCATGTCCATGAGTCCTTTTTCCTTTTTGCTCAATCCCTCCACCCCCTAACCTCAAAGCTAATGTTTCAGTGTGTATAAAGTTTTATGTGAAAGGAAGAAAGAGGAAAAAATAGTCACAGAGTGTCAGTTCCTGACTCTGCATATGTTATCTCACCAGCTGTTTATGATAACTCTGTGAGCTAGGACTTGGCTTCATCTTGCGAGTAAGGAGTAGAGGCTCCAAGAGGCTGATTCATTACCTTCACAAGCTACATGAACAGATTCAACCCAATTTCCTGATACTCCCCCAAATCCCAATGTATGCATGTCCGTGGGCCACACTGATGATTGTGTATAAAGGTAATGAGAAGAACAACAAACAAAAGCAAAAATATTCTAGCTTTTGGAATTGGCAGCTTAAACAGAAGGCTTGTGCCACAGGGTAAGCCCATCATTCTGTGAGGCCAGGCCTTGATCTCTATGCTAGAAAGTAATCATTGTGGTGGTGCACTCTGTTCTTATTAATTGCTTTGCAAATATGCTCCCAATGTTGTTGCACTGGGGAAAAAAATTAAAGGCAAATCCGAATGCCATGGATCCAAAGAATGAAGTGGGAAAGAAGGATTAGAAAAAGCAACAAGGTACACTAGCTTTACCACATTTCCAACATCTTCTGTAGTTCCAGTCAGGGTTCTAAAATAAAAGGAAATATTATTTTGTCTTTCAAGGCTAAATAGTAAAATGGAAAACCAATTTCATGTTGCTTTGTATTACCTTCAAATTAAAATTAAAGCCGCTCTTTTATAGAAATGGCTCGCCTTACCAAGGTTAAGAAATAAACAAAATCCTACGAAATTATTCGTTTCACTGTGGTTTTCTTCTCTTTTGTTCTTCTACTGTTCAGAAAGCTTATTGACTTGTAAGTGACTCTTCATGCTAATATGCACAATATTTATACATCTATAAGTAATACCCACTTGCCCAGTGGCATTCCACACAGAAAAAATAGAATTTTATGTATCATTAAGCAGTTTCCAAGGTGTCAGCAATTTCATGCAAAGCATCAGTATAATGACTTGTAGCAATACTTGCTAAATAACAGAGTGTTTGGAAATTTTAAACCACCACACTGAATACACCTGGATCCCCTGATTGAACTAATCTCCCTCCCCCACCCCCATGGCTTCTGCAAATATGAGCAGACCCCAACCCCTTTACAATGGTTTCTCTCTAGGGAAGTGGCCCTGGCAAGGGGGCTGGAGGTCAGAAGCTCCAGCAGTCCTAGTGGCTGTCAGCAGAGAGACCCAGTGACTAGGGCCACTGCATGTTTGTAGGACCCAGTGCCAAGTGAAAATCTGGGGCCCTTGCTTAAAAAGCATGAAAAACATAATGTTAAAGTTAATAAAACAAAGTTTTAAGTTTTTCTGTGATCTCAACCTGTCATTGTGTTTTTAATGTCTTCCTAGGTAAAGAACAAAATTAAAAACTTTAATTATTAGCATGAATTTTAAAATTCATTTTTGTGTTATGCAACACCAGTTTTATAAAACAGCATTTAACTCAAAAGCAAAAGCGTTGAAATTACACAATTCACTTTTCATAGCTCATATATGCATATGTATATGGTTCTTATCAGAACAGTAAAAATGTTACACAAAGCTAAGTTGATTGTTTTTATTTCATTTATTGATATGTCCACATTCCATTAACATTTTCTACCTGGCTTATGATGAGGAAGGAAAGACAAAATGAGGAATTGCCTATTTTTCCTTTCCCTTTGCTATCATTTTCAGCATCAGTGGATTGCTAAAACGAGGAAGTAACACAACTAAGAAAGGATCTGATGAATTCCTTGGTCTTCTCTGGTTCTTGGAATTCCATTGCTTTGTTTCCAAATTCAACGCAATTCTGCACTCAGTGCAAGGCTCACTGAAGTCCTGTGCATTGTGGGTCCGGCACAGGGCTGTGCTAGTGAGCCCATCGTCAATCCTGTGTGCAAACGAGGAGGAAAGGAGTGATGACAACGTATTGTGTGTATTTCCTCTGCTTAAGCTCATGCTCCACTGTCCCATGGGTTTGCCATAGAAAATGCAGTTCAAAGGTAAAAATACTAAGAACTTAAGGAGAGTAATAAGAGAGCATTAAGCCCAGCAGTTTCTGCCTTCATAGTCCTGTGAGACTGCTCAGGTCACGCAGTTGTAAGCCTGGCCCTGCATTTGAATCAGCAAAGGCAGAAACTACGTCCCTTCCCGTGACAGAATGTTTAAGGGTGTCAGCTGTGCAAGGGGAGGATTGAGAAGCAGAGCAAGAGAAGGGAAAAGTGCCCCCCATTCAGAAAGAAAGATATAATGGCACACCCAAACAATCACTTTAGTCCAACCCCAGTCTCCACAAAATGGGCCAGTATTTTAGTAGACCATTCAAATGCTTTCTTGTCCTTCACAAAGTAATAGTTCATTGTCAATGCTATCTCCTGCCTATATATACATATACTTAAATACATATTTCAGGAACAGGAAAATGTTCCTATGTGTTATAATGTGCTCAGTGGCAACATGTCTCTTCTATGTTGGGATGGCAGTTACATTGTGCTAAAATCCCAAACGTGTGTGTGAGACCCCCACCCTTTGCGGGTTATGAGAGATAACCCCAAAACCCTAACGATCCCAGACTAAAGAAAATGGAGATGTTTTTACATGACTCTGGGTGGCCCATGAATTATTTTCTGTGCATATCTTCACACTATAAATTTATTGCCTTTTCAATTGTGACTAAATATATTCCTCATTTACTGCCTTTGTTGCCCCCTCAAAATTTATTTTTAATTTTTAAGAGTTACTATATTAAATAATGAAGAGAAAAACATAAAAATGACTTATTTTTACAACTCGGTTGCACATTTCAGGTGATTAAATTTTATACCTCAGAAAAATTGAAAAATACTACATAGGCCAGGCTGACTTACTGAAATGACAAGTGTTAAATCTTCAGATGTCCAGGACATACTCTCCATATTTCTATATCCATCACACCTAAAATGTACACTAACTGTTCTGAAAGAGCTTACAAAAAATAGTGTTTGCTACTGATCAGACTTCAGGCTTCTTAAAATTCACTTTATGGTTGACACATAACATTATGTTACTTTCAGGTATACAACATAATTCTGAGACACATAATTTACAGAGTGATCATCCAATAATTATAGTACTCATTTGATACCATACATCATTATTACAACAGACTTTTTTTAAAAGGTTTTATTTATTTATTTTTAGAGAGAGGGGAAAGGAAAGAGAGAGGGAGAGAAACATCAATGTGTGGTTGCCTCTCACGCACCCCCTACTGGGAACCTGGCCTGCAACCCAGGCATGTGCCCTGACTGGGAATCAACTGGTGACCTTTTGGTTCTTAGGCCAGCACTCAACCCGCTGAGCCACACCATCCAGTGTACAAAAGCCTTTTATAACAATTCTTTTAGAATCTCCATTCAGTGAGAATCTTAACTGATACTTATAAACTTTTTTTTTCAAAATTTTAGCACTACTAACTTTAAATAAGGCAGAAACAAGCCCTCTCATAGAGCTATTTAGGAAAGTCATTGTTTTTATTAACACCATAAATATCACAGAATATCATTTATTGTTTAATTTTCATGACACTTTGATAGGCTGGAAGGATGCAACAATGAATAAGAGAGTTGTGGCATCTGCTTTAGGCAGCTTAGGGATCAGTGGGGAAAATACACATTACAGACTATATTGCTGGCAGAAGTACTACCCATGCGTGCTTGAACGTGTGTGCATGTGCATCAGATAGGGGAGGAAAGGGAAGTAAAATTAAGTGGTGCAAGTCGTGCTGGGGAAGCGTCTCAGGGAAGGCACAGAGAAAAGGGAAGTCACTAGGAGTGGGTAGGGAATGAGGAACTAGAGATTTTCCAAGGTTAAGGAAACAGTTTGTGTGAAGTGGGAGGCAGAAGTGATAAGCCACACTAAGAATGTTGGACTTCACCCTAAGCAGTGGGGACGCAGAAAGGCACCTTAGAGAGGCCGGTACCACCCACACACTGAGTGTGGCAAAATGGTGGGACAACAAGTGTATTGCAACTCAACATAGTGAACTGGACCAACGCTCACAAAGCCGCGTCTATCCTAGAATGGCTTCCACAATCCCTGTCCCTTGGCATCTCGGTTTCTCTCTTTCTAAAATGGAGCAAGTAGCCACTACTTGTTCTCTCTTAAAAGAGCACCTGTGCCCCATGTAAGTTTCATCGCCTGTGAGCTATAGAACTGTTTAAACTGAAAGAAAAAACTTTATCACAATATATTTTCTGCTGAATACAGGATCCAGCACAAGAGATGGCCCTTTGTTTTACAAAATCTTTTATTACAAAATCTTAAGCATGTAATTCTATAACATAACAATATCACCATATGACATTTTAGGTAAAATGTTCAAATTAAAACTATAAATTATTACATCCATATATTACCCTACCAACAATGTTCAAGCAGGCATTACTTCTGCTGGACTCTTTATTATTAGTTATAAGCTACTGATGTAAAGTTAAACAGCAATGGAGCTCAGTTAATACTCTCCCAGGTAATATACAATAAAATTAACAGAATAAAAACCAAACAATGAGCCACAATCCATAAGATCAGCTCTCTCAGCAGAGGGCTGTATTGAGAGTAAGACTGGGTTTCTGTCATAGGAGCTTCACTGTGATGTCAAATTTGTCTGCCTTTTAGCTCCTTGGAGGGTAACATAGTCTTTCATGGGGTTACTTGAGTTTTCTCAATCTATAGTCTTTTTCAGTATACCTGTATTCGGTTGCCATTAGCAACCACGTACTGACAGACGCTAATAGGGGAAAAGTGAGCGCTAGCTCTCTCAATTATAACTCCTAGGATCTTCCAGTGATAATATATAAGTTAGTGCCAGTCTATTTAGCATAGGATCTCTAAATCCTCTGTTTGTGTTGATTTTGACTCCTTAACCAGATCATTCTCCTAATTGTGGTAAGCTTGAACGCCTCATTATGCCCAGAATGACACAGATTAATTTCAAGAGACCTTGCCCAGACCACTGCAGCCATTTCTTCACAGTGTCGTCTGCTCACAGCTGCTTCCTGGCCACGTGATCATGGAAAGCAAACCAAATGGATCACATTCGGCAGGGGTCCCCAATGTCTGGGTCACTGTCTGGTACTAGTCTGGGCCACTTAAGGAACCAGACCACACAGGAGGAGCTGAGCTTCAATGTAATGCCCTGGAATCATCCAGAAAACATTCCCCTACCCACCATCCGTGGAAAAATTGTCTTCCACGAAAACAGTCTCTGGTGCCAAGAAGGTTGGGGACCGCTGGTCATTCAGTACTTTCGGGCTCAGGGAAACTGTGAAAACTAGAGTACTATAGTGACCACAATTGTGGGTCAGCAGAAGTCACTTCCAGCAACAAACTGGTTGGGGTTCTGCTAAATTTTATAGTTAAACAAAATGATTGGTAAATGAATATTTTTTTTTTACTCCAACAAATTAATTGGCTATTTAACAACTGATTCTGATCTAAGCTGTGAATTGAGTGAATTCTGTATTTCACATCAGGACAATAAGCACAGTGAGCATTTTGCTAAGATTAAAGCAGGAAGTAAGTTTAGAGGCTGTCTCTCTGATGATCGGTTTGAAAAAGACAATCACGCCTTTGCTAATTATTCTTCCTTGCTACCATCTTTGGTCTATATAATGGATCCAGAAAAAGCCTACCCACTTTATTATCTACTATGATTTCCACTGAAATCTTTCACAAAGTATGTGCTTTCATAACTCTAGTCTTAGGGCATGCTCTTGGAAAAATCGTTTCATGAGAAAAAAAGTGCCATTGGTTGAATAACTCAGGGAAAGCCTACAAATTATGTCACTCCTTGGGTATTCACAGTAGGCATTAGCATACTAAAACCACAGAGAAGTTCTTCAGTGAGAAACTTGGGTAATTTCACTTCACCCATAGACACCCCAAACTACCTGACCACAAACCCTGTTTCTAACGACCTCTTAGTAATATCTTGTGAAACAGGAATTCGCAGAATGTCCTTTGGAAAAAAGGCATTAGAACAGGGAGACATCCAACATAGCCAAGTTATTTTCTAAGCCTCAACTTTAACAAATGCCACACTTCAATTGCACCCATTCAGTTACCTAAATTATAATTTGTTTTAGAAGTACACATTTGTAACATTCCCTGTTCTAGCCAGTGAGCACAGGAGCTGTATCAATAGGAGCTTCTGGTATTCTTGAAAAGGAAATATACTATATTTTTTCACACCATAAGACATACCTAGGTTTTAGAGGAAAATAGAAAAAAATTTTGAAGCAAAAAATATGGTAAAATATTTAATAATATAATTAACATAATATTTTACCAATGTAAATGTAAACAGATTTCAACAGTAGCAGTAACAACCATTATTCCTCTCAAATGGGGGGTGTGTCTTATAGTCCAAAAATACAGTATCTCCTAAAAGGAAATTGCACATGTACTATGGGAGTTGGAAGGGGAAGGGCAAATGAATGAACTTTATCCACTTTAGAGACAATGGCAAAGCATACACACCCTTTGTTCCCTTCTGTCTGTCATTTTCTTCCTTTACCCAGAGATACTCTGAATACAAAATGTGTTATTTGTTCTGTGCCTACCCCTTTGGCAATTTGGGATCCCTTCCCTGTTAAGCCGAAACACGTTCGTCATCAGAACTTATTGTCAGGAGTTCATAGATCTTTGAGCCAGAGGGAAAGAAAACGGTCACCCTCATCTAAGCTACCAGAAGCCCTTGACTGGCCCCCAATGGTCCCCTTGCTTCTAACCTGGCCCCTAATACACAGTTCCCCAGGCAGCAGCCAAAGTGATACTTTTTAAAGGTAAATTTAACTGAGTCTTTTTCCAGCAGCTTCCTGTCACACTAAAACCCCAAATCTTTACCAAGGCTACAAAAACCCTACAGTGACCTAGGCCAGCCGCCTCTCCCACAGGAGTTCCCACCGCTTCTGGGCTCCCCCAGCTCCAGCCCCGCTGCGCCTCCGGGCCTGTGTACTTCCTTTTCCCCAGAGGCGGTTCCCCTCATTTCATCAGGTCCCTGCTCATCTGCTGTCTCTGCACAGAGGCTCTGCTCAGACACGTCATCTAGAATAGCAGCCTCATCTCCCACCTCACTCCCCCTGCATCCCCCGTGCCCCTTGCCCTCCTTACTTTTCTTTAATGGGCTTGTTGCTATTTTTAAGAAAATATGTATAGGTCTACTCGTTTCCCTCTGTGAAGGCAGAGGCATTATTCTGTTTTTGCCGCAGTCTATATGCTTGGCACATTATAGGCCAAGCACAATGTTTGGCTTTCAATGTTTGTTCAATGCATGAGTCAATCAATGAATAATTGAATGACACATTTACAGTAGAATCAACCTGTACAGTAAAATGGTATATATGTCAATGAATAGCTGAATGAATTAGAAAATATACATCTTCTCCTCAAAATCCAGCAGGTAACAAAGTATGGCAGTAGCACAGGAATTTTAAGAAATTGTTCTAGAGAGAATCTGTCACTTGTAGCTGGGTGGCCTTGAATAAGATACTCAAATTCTGTGTCTTGGCCTCTTATCTGTAAAAAGGGAAACAATAATATCTACCTCACAAGGTTATTATGAGGATTAAATTAGAAAATGGACATGAAGCCCATGGGACAAGTGCCTTCCATAATGAATGGTAGGTATTATTAATACCCCAAATCCTCTTTTATAGAATTTTCTTTCATAGAAAGGTACCTTTTATTAATTCCAAGTGGAGGTCCCTTGGCCTGCTAATACATGAGATAGTCAGATACTCATGAAACATATGGTACTAAACAGAGAAGATTTTTAGATTATTATTTTGAATTACCTAGACAAAGAATCTTCAGCATTCTAAGGACATGAATATATGATACATCACTTTTATACCATTGTTTTTTACTTTTTAGCCTTCTATGTAAAAAGCTATCTAGAGGAGAGTGAGGGGAGAGAATGAGGGGAAAGGTACAGGGAGTAAGAAGCGTAACTGATAAGTACAAAATAGACAACGGGGAGGTTAAGAAGAGTATAGGAAATGGAGAAGCCAAAGAACTTATATGTACGACCCATGGACATGAACTAAGCGGGGAAAAGTGGGCGGGAGGTGGTATGCAGGATGGAGGGGAATAAAGGGGGGAAATGAAACAACTATAATAGCATAATCAATAAAATATACTTTTAAAAAGTTATTTTTTTCCAATTCATTGTCCCACTTTATTTATACATTCATTGGCTGCCTCCTGTGTGCGTTCTGACTGGAGGTCAAACTGTCCACCTCAGTGTATTGGCACAGCACTCAGACCAAATAAGCTACCCAGCCAGGGCTTTATGGTTAATTGTAATATCTTTTTTTAAGTGTAAAGAGTTTTTATTTATTTAAAGTTAATAAATTTTTATCTAAGGGATTTCACATGTTCTGAGTCCTTGGTTTCTTTAGTCTGAGTCTTAATTCCTTTTTTGGCTCAATCCAGTCACTTGCCATGACAGTTGGTCCCTAATTCTTTTAGTTGATCTTTGCTCTCCACTTGCATATGGACATACTCCTCAAAACCTCCCCACCTGTAATTGTTGGGGCCCAATTTCCTCAAGCAATTTACTTTAGGGCCACAGGGTCAGAATAGATGGATCTGCCTGGTTTCACAGTTTCAGGCACCCTAAGTTATCACTATTTAGAATAGTACAGATCTTCGAGATATACAAAAAACCTTTAAGTCCAAAAACTGTGTTTTCAACATAAAGCCCTTGATGTTCATATTCCTATCTCCATTTCAGGTTGTTCTGTCTTCTGTCCAATGTTTTTGCACTTTGATACTCTCTTTTTAGACAAAGCAGCTTCTCCAGTATATTCTTGTTCTAAATACACATTCATCTTCTTTGGTAAGTCAGAACTTATTATGAAGTAACTATTCTCCACCAATTTGATATCACATTCATCATGTTCGAGGTTTGTTTCAGCCTCATCCTCTCCCACTGGGTCTTCAACAGGAGAGAGAGATCCATCATCATCCAAGTATTTATATCTGTGACTATCAAGGTCATCTTTTTCTAAATCTTCACTAACATTCATTTGTTTCAAGGATTCCCTGAGATGGTATTCATACTTCAGTTTTTCAAGGTAGTTGAAAAATCCTCATGCCACCGCTTGCTCAAATGTTAAAATTTTTCTCCAAGGTAATGGTTTTCTTCCATTCTCTGATTCTAAAAATGGGAACTGGGGTCTGTTATCTTTAAACTGTTTCTTAATTATGCGTGACCTAGTGCTTTTCCTTCCTTCTGGTCTTTCCCTTGGTCTTCCTGTTGGCGTGTATTTCCTCTTTTTACATTTCTTTTTCTTGGATCTTTCAAAAATAGCTTTCTTTTTTTCAGATTTTTTAATCGATTATGCCATTACATTTGTTCTATTCCCCCCCTTCATTCCCCTCCACCCTGCACTCCCCTCCCCCACCATTCCCCCCCCCTTTAGTTCATGAACACGTGTCTCAAGTTCTTTAGATTCTATATTTCCCCTACTATTCTTACCCTCCCCCCATCTATTTTCTACCTACTGTCTATGCTACTTATTTTCTGTACCTTCCTCCCCTTCTCCTTCTCCCACTCCCCTGTTGCTAACCTTCCCTGTGATCTTCATTTCTATGGTTCACTCCTGATCTAGCTGTCTCTTCATTTGCTTTTGTTTTAGGTGTGGTTGTTATAACTGTGAGTTTGCTGTCCTTTCACTGTTCATCTTTTTTATCTTCTTTTTCTTAGGTAAGTCCCTTTAACATTTCACATAATAAGGGGTTGGTGATGATGAACTCCTTGAATTTGACCTTATCTGAGAAGTACTTCATCTGTCCTTCCATTCTAAATGAAAACTTTGCTGGATAGATCAATCTTGGTTGTAGGTCCTTGGCTTTCATGACTTGGAATACTTCTTTCCAGCCCCTTCTTGCCTGTCAGGTCTCTTTTGAGAAATCAGCTGACAGTCTGATGGGAACTCCTTTGTAGGTGACTGTCCCCTTATCTCTTGCTGCTTCTAGGATTCTCTCCTTCATTTGAATCTTGGCTAATGTAATGATGATGTGCCTTGGTGTGTTTCTTCTTGGGTCCAACTTCTTTGGGACTCTCTGAGCTTCCTGGATTTCCTGGAAGTCTATATCCTTTGCCAGATTGGGGAAGTTCTCTTTTATTATTTGTTCAAATAAGGTTTTCACTCGTGACTGTTCCTCTTCCCCTTCTGGTACCCCTATAATTCAGATGTTGGAGCATTTAAAGATGTCCTGGAGGTTCCTAAGCCTCTCCTCATTTTTTTGAATTCTTGTTTCTTCATATTTTTCTTTTTGGTCATTTTTTCCTTCCTTCTGGTCTGCTCCCTTGATTTGAGTCCCAGTTTCCTTTCCATTACTATTGGTTTCCTGTGCATTTCCCTTCATTTCAATTAGTTTAGCCTTTATATGTTCCTCTAATTTGTGACTAAAATCAACCAGTTCTGTGATCATCCTGATCACCAGTGTTTTGAACTGTGCATCTGAAAGTTTGGCTATTTCTTCATCGCTTAGATTTATTGGCTCTGGGGCTTTGAGTTGTTCTTGAGCCATATTTTGATCTGTTCGTGCCTGTTACATATGCGGAGAGGCACCTTAGGTGTTCACCAGGGTGGGGCCACCCAGGTAGCTGATTTGTGACACTGTATGTGGGGGCGCGGTCACCCGATCCGCCTCACGGCTCACCCTCGCCTGTTTATCTGAGCGCAAATGAGTGAACCCACCACCCTGGGCCGCAGGGGCCTGCGTGATCTGTCTCAATGCTCGCCTCTTCACTGATTTATCTGTGTGCAAATGCACTACCGACTGCAGACAGCCAGCCGCACCTCTTCCCTGGGCCCGCCCGTATCTAGCCCACACCTGGGATCCACGCCCTCGGCTGCCTGTGCACTGCCCAGGTTGGGGGATCTTTTTTGCCAGACCTGCTCTGCTGCTGGCTTCACCCCTCTCACCGGTTTAGCTGAGCAGTTTATTATTTTTGGACTCCATATTCGATTTTCTGTGTGGTTTGGTTGCGTTTATTGTTGTTAAAACTTTATTGTTTTTAGATTTGGTTGTGCGAGGATGTAAAGTATTCCCACCTATGCCTCCATCTTGGTGGAAGTCTAAAAAGTTATTTTGATTTTTAAATGACTTTAATTTTGAAATAGTTTAGGACTCTGAAGAAGTTGCAAAAATAGTACAATTTCCATATAGCCTTCACCCAGCTTCCACCAATGATTACATCAGACATAACCATAGTAGAGTCTCAAAACCAAGAAATTGGCACTGAGCAATTCTCTTAACTCAGACACATACCTTATTTGAATGTAGATGAAGGATTTTTTAAATCTTAGGGTTAGGAACTAATTAGGATCCTATCTTAGCTCTATTAATCAGGCAAATGAGGCACACATATTAGTGTATAAAAACTGTAAATTATACAGTTTCTTTCATTTTCAAAGAATTTTAAAACTTAAAAAAGCTATTAGTTCCAACCTGCCTAGAATTCTGGTCTACCCATTCTGTAAAAGCAAAACAAAAAGGCCCTTCACAATTTCAAAGGGATGGAGATGAGAATCCCTGAATTTAATCACTAAGGTCAAAGCCCTTCTTTCCCTGAAACACAAATTCCTTCTTCTTTTTTAAAAAAATTAGTTCTGGATTGCTGTGTATTAGTATTGGAAGGGAAGTAAAATTGCAAGCAGGCCCAAAACTGAAGGAGTATTTTAACTCCTGCTAGGTGAGTATGAGGGCAGAGATGTGGGGCAAACAGTCACTGCATTCTGGCTGGTCCCACACAATGGGACACATCCCAGCTGTCCCTCACCCACAGCCCCTCCCACTACTTTTGGGAAGAACACTTTAGAGCAAGGAGATATCTCCCAGCTCTGAATGTGTACAAGTTAGCACCAAGTGCAAATACTTTTTGATGGAGAGGAGGGGATACAAAAGTGTGCTTTAAAGGAAAACAAAATCTAGAAGTACAAACACAGAACTAGCTACAGGTGAGAGATTGACACTTTTTGGGTTTTGTTAACTGAATGCTTTCTACTTTTTTCTTTTGCATAATTCCTCCCCACAGGGCACTCTACTTGGGAGCATAAAGAGTGACTAAACAGACCACATTGGAGTTGAAACATGCTTGTCACTAGAGTGTCCTGGAACTGAGCACATAACTTTTTGTTTTAGGTCTATCCTGGTTGAATTTTTGGGTCTTTGTAAGACTTTCCCAAAGTGTGATAATCTTGTTCTAGAGAATAAAATAGATGGAGCAAGGCAAAATGTCAAGGTACCCCCTTCTTCTGCATGGAGTAAAGGAGCTCAGAAGCAGAGGGCACGTGGTCAAGTCCTAGCTCCACAATCTACCAAATAGGAAAACTTGAGCAAATCTTACCCTCAGCTTCCTCATCCATAAAATGGGTAATATAATAATAATAACAGCAATAAAAATAACAATATCTATAGGATTTGTTTATGGAATCATAAGATTATAGATGTGAAAGTCCTTTACAAGTGAAAGATGTTATTGTTACGTCACCTGAAAAAAAAACATAATCAAAAATCCTATTTAAATCCATTGCGATGTTTTTATAACAGAAGTTCAAATTTAAATCCATTGCGATGTTTTTATAACAGAAGTTCAGAAGCTTTTTATAACAGAAGCTCAATGAAATGATTTAATAGAAAACTTTCTCTTTCCCTTCTTTTAACTATAGAGTGAAAAATCTGTATAGAGGATGGATGGAAGTTCTTCATAAAGAACTCTTCAAAAGTTTTTCTTCCCAAGTTTATAAGGTCTATGAAGTCTATAGTGTTATTTTTCTCTCCATGAGTATTCTTTATAAAACTCTTCCCTGGGTCTTGCTATTATGGAAAATCAGGAGGGAAAAACTTAAAGCTAGTCTGCAAGAGAGTTTTCATAAGTCTTCATGGTAATGAGAAAAATAACCACAAGTTGGTGAGCTAAATTAATTAAATTTACGTGACTGTCATTTATCCTGAGATTATGTCCTTCCTACATTATTTAGTGTAAAAATCCCCTTTCTCTTCTGAAATGATGGTGACAGTGGATGGCAACTGTTTTGTTTGTTTTCAATGTCCCTACTCTCTCTGCAAAATAAAAGTTGGCTACCCCATGTCAGGCCCCAATTATTTTTTGAAATTGGACTGGCCCCTGACATGCCAGCCCCTGGGAACCCTTGGTTTAGAAGGTTAATTGGAGGTGGCAGGGCTGGCGGTAGGGAAGCCAGTTCAGCTGCCTGTGTTTTGCTCCCTTCCCCAGAGGCCCCGGGCCCACTGCCCCACATCCGGGCTGTCGCCAGTCCCTGGCTGTGTATCTGCAGACCAGCACCCCCAGCCCCCAACTCCCGACTCCTAATCCCTGTCCATTTCATTCTCCCAGCTTCTCTTAGCTGGCGTCATCCTTCCAGACACAGCTCCCTAAATTTGCCATGTGCAGTGACCCTGTGTTGACCCCGAGCCATGATACAAACTATGGGATTGTAATGAATCTCTAATTACCCACAGTACCTCCATGAGTCGTCGTCAGCCCTGCTGCTCAGCTATATTCCTCACCAATTTGGTCATCACTAAGCATTCAGAATGCAGCCAAACTCTTGTGCCCGGAAGCTGGGAGCCCCCACAGTCTCTGCCAAATGAGGCTGGCTCTGCAGGCTTCTGGGAACGACAGGATGATTTCTTCCCTTGTTATGAATCAGAGAGGGTGTCTGCACATGAATCATTCAGCTCTGCGTGGGGGCCTTGTCTTGACTTTTCTTTATTCTAGTAGTTCTGGCTGAGTAGATGCTCAGGAACTCAGGGGATTGCCCTTGGGCAGAGGGCTTAGCATTTTTAACTTCACGTGATAATTCTGAAATCCTACGTCTTTTTCCCAAGCCAAAAAGGGATATTGCCTAGATTTAACAAAGTGCCAGGCAGCTGGTCTTGATTTTCAAGCAGAAAATGTCAGTTCTTACCAGAGGGGAAAATAGCTTCATGACAATAATAAGAGCTCCCCCGTGTGCCGGGCCTTGTGCTAGAGGTTTTATACACATTCTGATATCGACTAAAGCCACGACAAGAAAGGCATTTTACAGACAAGAAAACTGAGGCTTGAGGAGTTAAGTAATGGTTAAGTTTCCAAACTCTTACAACTACAAAGCAACAACTTGCCTTGTGCCAAAGCACATGTTCTTCAGGAATATTTCATAGTTGGAACCGGACAGAGACTACTGGTCTCACAGGTTGAAGAACTTTCCATTCACTATCACATCCTAGGTGAAGAATTACTCCTATTTTTCAAAGTAACTTATAGAATTGTATTTTTAAAGGTTAAATGAGATAGTCAGCATAAAATATTGACTTGAGAAAAAATAGTAAAACACTTGAGGAAGTGCACTGCCACCTCAAAAATAAATTTAATTTAAAAATCTCTGCCAAAATGTTAAATATTCTCTTAAACCTTTAAATATCCTCTTGCCTGTGAAAGGTACTGAGGAAATAAAGAAGATAGTTCCTGCCTTCAGGAAGTTCAAAGATGATGATGATTATTATTATTATCAACTCCTACTTAATGTAGTATTAAAAGTTATACTTCTAATAGTACCACATTTGAAATGCTTTAAAGTAGATCACTAATATTTCTCTTCCTAAAATGCAAGGCTTGTCATTGCATGAATGATGTCACACTGTCCAGCTTGTGTAGGGAGAGAATGCTTGTGGGCACCTGACACCCAGGTTGTGCCCAAACTGTGTAACAAATAGTTTTCAAGGAATAAATGTATATGCTCAGTGATTGTGTTTTTAAACACAAATGGAGGAGCTATAGAAAATGGTTCTATATTGCATTTCTGAAGCCAGACTGTTTTCCCAGCTTCAGATATATTTAGTCCACAGGTGTCTTGCAGTCCAATTAAGACTTCTAATTTGCAGGTAATTTGTACTTTTGTTGTACAACAAAGCTTTGTGGTTAAGATAGTAATACTTTGTTCTTGAAACTGCCAGCCTTCTCCTACCTCCTAGAACGGATACTAGAAAGTAAGTTGCCGCTTAGGGAACAATTCCATAGTGGAAATCCATAGTTCCTAAACTCAGAGTTTCTGAATTGTGCCCTATCTCACCGCATCAGTAAATAGGAGGTTTGAGTTAGAAGAGAATTCGGAGATTAGCTCACACCCTCACTTTACAGATGATGAAAATGGCAGACAGAAAACTGAAATAACTTCAAAGACAATTGGCACACAGGATGCCACTGGAATATAAACACATTCTATTTGGTTTGAGAAATTTCATTACCCTATTTTCTAAAGGTTTGTACCCATGGTGATATCCCCTATAGGTCTCTAAAAGACTTGACAGCCGTCTATCTAAAGGAAAGCCATTTTCCCAGAAAGTCTGTAAACATTTTGGCAATAAGGGTCTGAGTAAAAGCATAAATTAGGACATATCTACATAAATTGAATATAATGCAGGGTTCCTAATACATTTTAAGCATTACAGTTAATAATAATAATTACCATTTATCGGGTGTCTTTTATATGGCGTGTAGCACTCATCGTCACAACAATCCAGAATGTGCTATGAATCCTACTTCACAAAACAAAGAAATAAGTATTGTGCCAAGAGTCACACAACTTGCAAGTAAAATGAGGTTCCATCTGCCTTTAAAGCTCGGGTTCCTCCCCACCCCCCACCCCATGTGTTAACCCAAGTGCCAAAAGAGAAGCAGAAGAGAAGTTGCACCACATTTTCAAAGCATGATAAAATGTTTGTAGCATGAATTTAAGTCTGGGAAGAATTTAGGCAAAACATCCTTAGATAAGTCTCTACCTGCAAGGGCTTCATCCTGGATCATGGTCTCCTCTGACTCAGCACAGCCACTAAATCAACAAAAGTATTTCTCTCCAACTCAAGGAGGAAGGACACCCGCCAGTTACCCCTCCAATCCCACTTCCAGATCAGCCTTAAAGGAATAAGGAGTAGGCATTGATTGGGAGTATCTCTCCAGGCAAGTATTTGCCTTTAGTAGTATTCTCTAGCCTGCTATTATTTTGTTCCTACTTGACAGTCGGAGCCTAACTTCAGGAAGCACTTATTAAAATTCACACATCCACCAGGGAGTTAAAGAGGATTGGCTGTTCCATTTTTAGTCGCTGTAGTACTCACCTGCAGCTGAAGAAAAGAGACAATGGGCCTTCCTACAACTGCTGGAAAAACAAAAGAACACAACTACATTGTTAAAGGAGTCAGATAACTGTCTAAAAAAAGACAGCAGATGAAGTGAAGCAATAGAATAGATGCAGGTGAATTTTGTCTCTGTCACACAGTTCTGTATGCAAGTATTTAAAAACTGTTGTTCAGTTAGAGTTGTCCCACCTTTTTCCCCATTGCTCACCCGTACCCCCCACTCCCACAGCCAATCTCCCTATTGTCTGTGCCCATGAGTCCTCCATTCATGTTCCTTTGCTTATCACTGCCCCTTCTTTGTAAGACTTCTATGAATTTCCCTGTGTAGTGCAGTCAGTACCTTGCGCTCATCTTCAAATAACTTTTAAAGAAGAAATGGATGTTTCCATATAGAAGAAAGGTCTATTTGTGATAAGAAATAGCTATAATCAAAACAGTGTTGACCCAAATTTTCACACTGACAAATCTTATGAAGAACACTGGGCTACTGATAAATGAATTGCCTGGAGATACACTTTTTAGGTCTGCCTTTCTCAGACTACCACAATACACACTTTATTTTGTTGTTGTTGTTTAATTAGAGTTAACATCAAAATTGGGTCCAGTCAGCTTTGCAGTACACATTATGGATATGAAGGTTTCAAATTACTTTTAAAAGCTTGATTTATCATTATATAAATGTTAACTCATGTATAACAACTTTGAAGAACTTATATAGAAGAGGTTAATAAAGTGAAGCTGGTAACTCAGGGACTTTGGAATGCTCAGAGCATTAGGTAACATGTAGTGGCGATCACAGAGACAAAGATACTGTGGTCACCAAATCCTATTTTATTTTCCTCTTTCCTAGATGCCAGAAAACTACCCTTCCCAGTCCTCTTGAAAATAAGGAGTCTCGTGTGCCTGCTGACGGTCTATGAAATGTGTGCAGCAGTGACGGGAGTCGCTGCAGAGCTGAGGCAGTAGAATGCCTTGTGTTGTCTCTCTTCTGTTCTTTTCTTTTAGCAAATGGCCAGGTCGTGAGCTGAGGTAGTAAAACCTGTATCAGCTGGGTCCCTGGGTGATTCCGTGGAGCAGAGCTCTCCACTAACCTTCTCAACACAGGTATCATGGGCAAGAAATAATTAATTATTGCAATATCATCCAATCTAATCTGACTAACAGTACTCATCAAAAGTGAGATATTTTAACCCAACTCTAGAAGTGACGAAAGTTCTAAAAACTTGGAAAAACAGGGGCCTATGACCTCTACAGTATAAGAATTCAAACTAATGGCCTCTACACAAAGATGGGACCACATAAATGTGGCCCGTTCAGGCAATGAACTAAAAAAAAAATGTGCCCCACAGAAAAAGGATGTTGAGAATGCATACTGAGCATGGCCTTGGCTCTTGGATGAGCAGAAAACAAAAAGAAAATGGGGCCCTCTGAGGAGTCCCATCCACATCAAACTGCTCTCCTGTCAGTTTGGGGCTAGAGTTTTTACCGCCTGTGCAGCCACAGAAACCTTCCCAGCTGAAAATGTAGCAGAAGTTGCCTGAGTTGGTAATTGCCTCAGACACCTGGCAGAAACAAAAGCCAATCCTTTCTGACGGAGTCGACTGTAAAACCAGGCCTCAAAGAGCTCAGTCAGGTAAAGTGAGAAGCACAAAGGCGTGAGGAAATGAGCCTACACTAGTGAGAGTCACCAGGTATTTGAATGATCAAAATGATACTACAGAGTAATACACCACAAACTGGAGAATATGTATTTTCTTATGCAGACATGTGGTATTTTTAAGTTTCCTATGTTCTAATACAGACCATAAAGCAATATTTTTTAAATCCATGTTACATAAAATACACTTTCAGAACACAAGGCAATTTTTAAAAATCTGTAACAACAGAAAACCTTACACACACATTGGTTGTTCCCTAAGTGCCAATTTAGCTGCACCGTAAATTTTGGTTGGTAGTAATGTCATTGTTTTTTAATTTCTATTATAATTTTATTTGGTCTATCAACCAAAAGTTGGGACATACAGCTGATATGGCACTTGAAAGACAATTTATTACCTAAATTCTCCTTAGAAAGGAAGAAAGGCTGAAAATAGATAAATTGGGTATCCCACTTTAGTATGTTAGAATAGCAGAATAAATGAAATAAAATTTAAGGAATCAAAATAAATTCAAGGAAATAGTAAAGATAACCAAGAAGATCGATGTAATAGGAGAAAAAAGAAGATTTAAAAAAATGGATCTCAAGAGAATGAGAAGACCACTGCCACAGACTGGGAGCAAATATTTATAAAAGACATAGCTGACCAATGACTGTTATCTAAAAACGCTCTTAAACTCAACATAAGACAACAAACATACTGACTATATTATGATCAGCAGACCTGAAGAAATTCCTCACCAAAGAAGATGTACAGATGGCAAATAAGCGTGTAAAAAGATGAAATCATATGTCATCAGGGAAATGCAGACGAACCACTACACTTCTCCAGAATGGTGAAAATGCAGAACACTGACCACAGCGAACGCTGACAAGGAGCAACGGGAGCTCTCATTCATTGCTGGGAAGAATAGTGCAGTCACTGTGGAAGTCAGTTTGGCAACTTCTTACAAAACTAAACAAACTTTTACCATATGATCCAGCAATCACACTCCTTGGAATTTACTGAAATGGGCTGAAAACTTACATCCACACAAAAACCTACACATGGCTGTTTATAGCAGCTTAATTCCTATTGCCAAAACTTGGATGCAACCAAGTTGCTTCAGTAGGTAAATGGACAAATAAACTGTGGTACATCCAGGCAATGGAATGTTATTTAGCACTAAAAAAAAAAAAAGATCTATCAAGCTATTTAAAAAATGGGAAGAAACTTAAATGCATATTACTGCATGAAAGAATCCAATCTGAAAAGGCTACACACTGTAGAATTCTAACTATGTGACATCCTGAAAAGGGCAGCACTGTGGAGACAATATAAAGTTCAGTTGTTGTCAGAGGAATGGAGTTGGGAAGGGTTAAATAGGGAATTTTTAGGGCAGTGAAATTATTTGACATGACACTATAAGAGTTGATATATATATATATCATAATACACTTACCAAACCCCATACAATGTTCAACACCAAGAGTAACCTGTAATATCAATTTTGGACTTTGGGCTAAAATGATGCATCAGTGTAGGCCTAACAATAGTAACAGATGTGCCATGTAGCTGGGATGTTATTCATGGGGAAAGTTGTGAGTGTTCTGACTCTGTTCATCAAGCAACTTCTTATTTACCAAGCAGATCTGCCCATAGGAAGGGAGTGTACCATTCACCTAGAATTAAAGTATTGCTGCTGATTTCTGAGCATGATCTCTGGATAAATCCAAAAGATGGCCTCTGATTATGATTTGGCTACTCGTATGCTTTGATTATGGGAAAAGAATTCTATGCCGACCTGACTGAGCAGGTTATGTTTCTCA
The DNA here is from genome assembly GCF_021234435.1 of Artibeus jamaicensis. Lineage (NCBI taxonomy): Eukaryota > Metazoa > Chordata > Mammalia > Chiroptera > Phyllostomidae > Artibeus > Artibeus jamaicensis. The sequence continues at coordinate 7,838,684 of NW_026522046.1, read as the reverse complement.
GTGAATTCATAAAATAGGCATTCTGATTCGTATAACTCTGTGCCCTTGAGTTAGTGTGAGTTCCAGCTTCCAGGGCTGATCATCCTTGAGCGAATGCAGGCAGGAAATCCAGGTCTTCCACGGAGTCCAGATCCAGCTGTTCTCATGTTAGGTGACCTTTTCCCATTTTCCAACCCTTTTGGTTGATTCCGGCACAGATTACATCATTGTTCAACCAGCAATGAAAGTTAAAGGTTGCAATTTAAAACTATAATATATAAAGCCACTCCTGAAACTCCACACATTTTTGAAAAGTCAACTAACTCATTCTATTTTTAAGTATAGTTAAAATTTGATATGAAAAATTGCTGAACACAAACAAAAGCATGTGTGCACATAAAACAGTGTTTCAAAGTCAGCTTTATGAGAATGTTATGATTCGAGCAAACGATTAAGAGACTTCTATACTTTCCCGTGATGCATTTTCCTAGATTCCAGGCTTATCACGACTGAGCACTGACCAGTGGGTGAGCTAACTATGTGCCGATTTACCGAGTGATAATCTCCTGTTGAGACAGTAAGTGGCCACATAAATAGCCACACAAAACCAGCTGAACCTGTTAGGACTTGACTGTGACAAGCATGTTTCTCAATAACCACAACCTATACCCTCTTTAGTTGACCTTTTTTTACCTGGCTTTTCCTTTTACCTGCCAACGAATAATGCCCACTCGGTGCTGCCTCTGGCCCATTAATTCTGCTTGGCTCCCTTTAAAATTTTGGACAACATGCTTCTCAGGGGATTGCGATATGAGTCAAGTAGAAAAAAAGAGGTTGTCAACAATCCCAGCGAGGTCCAAAGTCTTGGCAGTGGGTTTCACGCAAGCCCTGTGCTGTCAACACGTCCATCAGGCCTGGGAGCACACTGTTATTATCACAACCAGCCATTCTCATTGCCATCACACCAGAGAGAGGGAAGCTTTCTCTTCACCACTGACTGCGAGCAGCTTGATCCCTGTAACCTTGAGAAGTACAGCGTGTCACAGGCGAACGGCCCTGTGGCTCACCTATAGGTTCTTTCCTCCTTGAACTGGCCCCTCCCTCTCCCGAGTCTTCATTCTTCTCAAACTGGAAGACGGTCAGGAATGAGGCAGTTTGAGCCCAAGGATTTGGCTACAAGCCAACAGGACAAACTAAAAGTACCACAGAGGGGAAGCAAAGGTATAATTTGGGGCTGCTGGGGAAGAGAATGCAAAATTCAGAGACAGAGTCCCTGGGAGCCCTTGACGGGGCTCTTTGTGAATGAAAATGGGTCACAAACGTCAACTAGTGATCCTTAGCAGGGCTTGTTTCTGGGCTAACATAAAAAAGTAAAGTTTATCATCTCGGTTTACCTTTTTTTCCCTGCTCTTCTTCCCTACCCACTAATAAGGACCTTTTCTCTCCTGGTGATCAAACTGGCCCTTGATTCTGGTTGATGTTGGAATCATCCATATTATAACTCATGCAAATGATGAAGGGACTGCTACACTTTACTGTGACGCTATTTCTGGAGGATTTGAATATGAATGGAGGATAATATATCAATTCAGAGAAATAAGGCTTGATTAGTGAATGTTTGCTCCTCTCAATCCAGGCTCCTTTGCTGCTTAGTCAGTCTAGAACTAGATGTCATTTTTCTCATGTGTTGGTGAGAACATCATGGACTAAGCTTATTTAAAGCTAATAACAATTATAGCCACAGCTTCTATCTGTTAAGTTCCTACCTAGTCCACTTACCAGATGCTTTACATAAGATATCTCATTCAGTCATCACGAAAATAATATTAAATGGATACTACTATTTCTATTCTACAGATAAGAAAACCGAAGTAATTCTAAGCAAATAATGTTAGAGACAGTGAAAGGCTTTGAAAGCTCTTGACTTCTCAACTATACAATATCTCAGAAAGCACAAACTTCAGCTGAGTTTTAAAATTAAAGCATTAAAATTATATCTCCAAAGTAGCAATAGAATAAAATTAGGAGACTGAAAGAGGTGGTTGGAGCATACCCAATCTACCTCCAAGGTAGACACCTGCTCTACCCATCTACCTCTAAGGACCACTGTGGATTCTCCAAAAATCTGGGCTCTTTTCTAAGATGAAACTATTCAAATAAATCTGTGTTTCACTGTTTTTAAAAAAATTATATTCCTATACTTGGACCACAAATAAAATCTCAATGCCTTCTAAGAAGAAATAATACAAACAACATTTTTTGACTAAAATGCAACAAAGCTAAAGTTAACAACAAAATCGAAAACCAAAAAGGAACTTCCACCTAGAAATTAAAAACACATTGTTAAATAGCATAAAAATTTATATTGAGTGGAAGAAGTCAGACACTAAAATTACATACTGTATGACTTATTTATATAAAGTTAACAAGCAAAACTTATCCATGGTGACAAACATTAGAATAATGATTACCTCTGAACGTTGGCGGAGAATGGGCACAAAGGAACTTTCTGGTGGATGAAGATAGTCTAAATCTTGGTCTAAATGCTGGTACCTTGGGTACATACATAGACAAATATTCATCAGGCCATACGCTTAAAATTTGTGTATACTAATGTGGGTAAATTATACCTCAATTCAAGTTTTAAAATCAATTAATATAATTCAACACATTAAAAATTAGAATAGTCCTGGCCACTGTGGCTCGGTTGGTTCATACATCCTGCATAACTGAAAAGAGGCAGGTTCAATTCCTGGTCAGAGCACATACCCAGATTTGGGGTTCAATCCTCGGTCCAGGCGCATACAATGCACAGTCTGAACGTGTAAAGGGAAGTGACCAGTCCCTGCTTCTCTCTCACATCGATGTTTCTCTCTCTCCCTTCCCCTCTTCCTTCCTGTTTCTCTAAAAAGCCATGAAAAAAATGTCATCAGGTGAGGGGAAAATTAAAATAAATATTATATTATTACTCTGTAGTTAGAGAAAAATAATTTGATAACATTCATTACCTGTTCATTAAAAAAGTCAGAAATGAGAAATAGAAAACTAGGATAATGGAAATTTCCATAATCTGATAAAAAGTGTAAGAAAATTCTACTGAAATTGAATACTTAACATTGAAGTGCTAAAACTTTCTTCTGAGATGAGAAATGAAGCAAAGACACATGTTATTACCACTTTTATTTCTTTGTTCTGGAGACCCTAGCCAGGGCAATAAAGTACTGCCATCATCTGCAAATGCCATAATTGTGCATGGAAAAATCCAAAGTAATTTAGAGATAAGATTTATACTTAATAAGTGAATTTAGCAAGGTCTCAATATCTGATATATCCATTTACAAAAATCAATTGTACTTTTATAAATAAATGAAACAATTAGAAAAATAACATTTATAATAGCATTGACTTTAAATACCTCAGAATAAATCTAATATGCACAAAACCAACACAGGTAACTTTAAAATGTCATTGAAAGAAATTGTAAAGTTCCTACATAAATAAAAAGCTACCCTTTGATCATAAACCAGTAGATTCTGTGTTGTAAGTATGCCAGTTCTCCCCAAAGCAAGTGACAGACAGACTCAATGTCACAACCATTGAGTTTCTAAAACATATCTTTAAAATGCAAAGAACCAAGAACATACAAGGTAGATTTGAAGAACATACTTGGAGAACTTACACCACTAGCTATCAAGCTACATCAATTAAGACAGTGTGACACCAACTCAAGCTTAGGTAAATGGTCCAATAAGATGCAAGAGGGAAGCCAGAAAAGGATCTTGGTTTGAACACCTAACTTAGGGCAGAGGTCACATTACAGAACGGTGAACTGAGCAGAATTGTAACAAACCATGGCAAGTCAATTGGATACCCGAAGAGAAAACTTAATCTCCCATTATACCAAAGAAAAATTCAATTCTAGGTGAACCATAGATGAAAATATATAAGGTAAAAACAATTAAGCTTTTAGAACATGATATAGGAAAATACCCTCATGATGTTGTCATAAGCAATGTCTTCCCAGAAAGGAATTTTAAAAAGCACTAACTATAAAGGCAAAAAGGATAAGTTTGACCACATAATAACTACAAACATCTGCTTATTAAAAACTCATTTAGAGGCATTAAAAGTTAAATTGCAGAGTAGGAGTCCATGTGCACAGTTCTTACATTGGAAAGAAGATTGTCTGATGTATCCAGAATATTTAAAGAACCTCTTTAAATAAAAAAGAGCAATATAATCCGATAGAAACATGGCCAAAGGCTTGAACAGGCACGTTACTTCTCTCCAAAGAGCTGACTCAATTTCGGCACACCCAATGGAGTACTATGCTGCTGTACAAAGGAATGTGGAGTATCTCTATTCATTACTGTGCTGTGCACAGAGAAAGAGGGAAAGTGGAGAAGAAGGTGTGTGGTGCTGTAAATGTTCACGTGTGTGTTATCCTTTCTCTGTCCTTGGTTTGGCAGCACAACCGTAGAGAAGGGAAATAACCCTGGTAACTTTAAAATGCAGCATTTCAAACATTTATTCCTAGTGGACTATATTCTAAGGACCAAAGAAATATGTACAAAACTTGCACTGTTTTCAGTAATCATATTGTTGGTGGTAGTTTTAACATTATTCTGATTCTGTTACATATTTATTTTAAGGTAAAGCAAATAAGTAATTATGTTAGTGCCAGAATCAAGAACATTTGTTCTTGAATTGGAAGTACCGATATGAAATAATGATGTATTGTCTCCAAAAAATATTTATTTATGCTCTTTCTGGACCTAGTGGAACAGGACACACCACCATAGAAGAGGACATTCACCACCACAGAGACCAAAAGGCCCAGGGCAAGCAGCTCAAGAGCCAGGACATCTACCTAAGGCTGTTGGTCAAGCTATACAGGTTTCTGGCCAGACAACCAATTCCACCTTCAACCAAGTGGTGCTGAAGAGATTGTTCATGAGTCAAACCAATCGGCCACCTCTGTTCCCTTCCTCTATGATCCAGAAGATGAAGCTTCCCAGACAGGAGGGCAAACCTGCTGTTGTTGCAGGATGTACAACTGATGACATGTAGGTGCAGGAGGTGCGCAAGCTGCGGGTGTGTGCTCTTCATGTGAGCAGCCAGTCAAGCTGACTCCTTAAGGACAGCGGTAATATTCTCACCTTCAAGCAGCTGGTCCTGGAATCTCCCAAGGGCTACAGCATCATCCTGCTTCCTGGTCCTTGGCCAAGGGCCCAGAGGTGCACAGGCATTTTGTCAAGGCACCAGGAACCCCTAATAGCCACACCAAAGCTTACCTACCCTCCAAGGGCTGGAAGTTTGAGCATGCAAAAGACCAATGGGCCACACATAGCTACAAAAATTAACACCATATCCTACTTTGTTATTAAAAGACCTTGCATGCAAAAGAATACTTATTTCTTAGCTCCGTCCACTGAAAAGGCCTAGAAGCAATTAATTACCAACCCAGAAGCAATAGATACTCCTATCATCAAAATGGTAATATTTAGATGCTACTTCCCATTAAAAAGAACAAGAGATCCTTTAAAAAAGGGCCTGCTTTAGGGTGGGGCTGGCAATCTACAACTGGTCATACTAGAGAGTAGGAAAAATATTAGGTTTATTAGAATTTTATCAAATAAATGCACCAGACAACTTGTAAAGTTCTCCACTGGTTAAAGGTACAGTAATTTGAGCAACAATAACAATAATATCTAAAGTGGGTTGAAACATAACAAGTATGTTTAAATTTGTACATTTATAACAATACTTTAAAAATGTATTGATTACTTTTGGAAAATGTTAAAGATTTAACATTATTTTGAAAATTGGTTAACACAGGGAAAGAAACATTTGTTCAGTCATAACTATTGAACTGTACCTCAGTTTGAATAAACACTTGATAAAGAATACTTCTTTAGAGAAGTGTTCCACTAGTAAATGAAAAAGGAATAATAGAAGATCTAGGACTTAATGAAATGTCGGTCAGTGTTTTGCAGCTCTTAATAAATTAATGGATCTAAGCCATGATCATTAATGGCTGTTAACATCTCAAAAAGAGAGACAAGCAGTTTATACCTCCTGATGGATGTACACAAAGTGAATATTCTTGCTAAAAAAATGTCAAACCTGAATCTGATCAAGGCTCTATATCAAGCTATCAATTTATGGGAAACAGAGGGACAAGAAAACATTCTCAGCAATACCAAGGGGATAGGATAGCAAAATGCACAAACAAAAAGCTACAGGACAAATTTTGAGAAGAAAAAAGATGAAACAGAACATACAGATTAAATGAGGCTTCAGAGGTTTATTGATCAATCGCAATCTATGTACCTTGTTTAGATCCTAATTTAATCAAGCAATATATGTGCAAAAATCCAGGAAATCTTTAACTGACCAAATATTTAAAATATTATTAATTTTTAGTGTAATACTGTGATTAAGTTTTTTAAAAAGTATTTTTAGAAGAGCATATTAAAATATTTACAGATGAAATTATAGGACACCTGAACTTGCTTATTAAAAGAACCAAGCAAAGAGGTAAAACAAGTAGAGCTGAAACAAGTTTGGTCATAAATTGGTAACTGTTGAATATGGGTGATGGGTCCATGAGAGTTCTTTATATTATCTTCCAACTTGCTCATGTTTGACATTTCTATAATAAATTTTAAAAGTTTAAAACATCATTGTTCGTTTTCATTTATTCACCCAGTCATTTAAAATTTATTGAGCAACTACTAAGGATTTGAAAGAAACAAAAAAAATTTAATTTACAGAAATCTGGAGGAAAAGTTGAGTGTGATAATATGAAATACAAAAAAGAAAGACAGAATCAATAAAGATGTTCTCCTCTCTTCTATCAAGTAACATAAAAATAAACAAACAAACAATCCTTAGATGCATCTCTAGAAGGAGAACCTCACTCTAGACCTGGATACATTAATAAAGTAGGTGAGTTGGTTTTCATTAGTCTCCCAATAATCCTTTCAGGGCCCTCCACCTTTTTTTCACCTTTATGCACATGCCTTTCAAACCTAACACAGTCCACTCTCATGTGGTAAACTTGCCTCTTAGTGCAGTGTGTTGCCTTTATGGGACTATTTGTTTAAGGCACAGGATGCACTATATTACATGCCTTGTGGACTGTTCCAGGTACATATGTTGAAATACACACACCTATGAGATTTGTGTACAAAACCTCAGTTATTATGTTTTTTAAATTAAAATGCCTTCTAGAGCATCTGATATAATCATAGGCACTCTGATCAACATTTCAATCAGTCCTGGTCATGAATTATCTTTCATAGTATATCCTAAAAGAATACTACTTCTCTCTAAAGAACCTCACTTGAATTGGTCACTTATAAATCATCTCACCTTTTATGTTATTATTATTCTTTTTTAAAGCTCAGGAAAGTGAGGTACACATTGAAGAAGGTTTAGATTTAAAATTGACTTTTTTGCTCTGGCTGACATAACTCAGTGGATTGAGTGTGGGCTGCAAACCAAAGGGTTGCCAGTTTGATTCTCAGTCAGGGCACATGCCTGGGTTTGCTGGCCAGGTCCCCATTGGGGGCCGCATGAGAGGCAACCACACATTGATGTTTCTCTCTCTCTTCCTCCCTTCCTTCCCCTCTCTCTAAAAATAAATTAATTAATTAAAAAAATAAAATAGCCCTGGCTGGTGTAGCTCAGTGGATTGAGCGCGGGCCTGCGAACCAGACAATCGCGGTTCGATTCCCAGTCAGGGCACATACTGGGGTTGCAGGCCAGTTCCCTGCAGGGGATGCATGAAAGGCAACCATACATTGATGTTTCTCTCCCTCTCTCCCTTCCCCTCTAAAGATAAATAAATAAATAAATAAATAAATAATAAATAAATAAATCTTTAAAATAAAATAAAATGGACTCTCTAGACGTATTTTAGATGAAGAAGAGAAAATGATAAGACTTAGGTCAAATTTCTTAAAGAAAGGGACTGGGTGATATTTCCGGAACAACAAAAAAAATCTAAATATGCACTCAGGTAAGGTGGCTCTTGTCTGTTTTGCATGGCAGAAGAAGTTCTGCAGAGCGTTGGCCACCAGGTGTGAACAGTGTCAAGTAGAGAACTAGCTAAATTAAAGAGAAAGCAGTTAAGTATACGGTATATTTATAACTAGATGTATGTGTGTATAGAGAGATATAGCTACATATAAGGATACACATATAGATATGTATAAACAGAACATGGAGGATATTTTGAAGTCACTGCTTTGATTAGTTAGTGTGAGTATATGATCCAAATCCACTGGGTGGCCCCTGGGCCAGCACAGGACAGAAATGACATGCAATCCTGCTGAGACACAAATCAGAAGCCTGTGTGTAAAAAGTGGTGGGAAACACTCTTGGCATATGTTTAAGATGTATGGGTGAGATTTATTTTTATGGTACATCATGGAATATTTATTGTGGTTATTTCCAGACTTTGGGGTCTCAGAGACCTGGTAAGAAAATGTTTTGAACAATGACGCTGGCATAGAGTTATCAGTGTTCTCTTTTTCCAAGTAAATGTATTTTAAATTACCATCTGCTGTATTTGTTATTTTATTCAAAATGATTATAATGAAAAAAGTAAGTAAGAAATAATTCTGAGAAGGAAAGGAAAATAAATAGTCCCTCTCAAATCACGTAGACAGATTAATGACAGGTATCAGTCTGGATACCATTTTAGCAGAGCTGGGTTTTCTTTTATTAAACTCTTTTAAAACTCAAAGTGTATAAATAACCTATATGCACAATACAGAAAACTTGAAAAAACACAGAAAACAACTAAGAATAGAAGTTTAAATCTCCCTATAACCACCACTTGTTTTGCGTGCACTTGGCTATTTTAATAAGTAATTTGATCATTTTCATTAACCGAAAGGTATTTGTCTATATATATTATTCTTATCTTTTTTATTTAGCACTGTATCATAAATATTTCTGAGGAAAATATATATTCTTCCACAACATGATTTTTGATAACTGCACAGTATTACATTTGTATGAGCACAGAATAATTTACTTGATCAATTCTCTCATTGTTGAACGTTGATTATTGGTTTTTGTCTCAAGTTTTCCTCTATTGTAAGCAACACTTGAATTTTCTCAGGTCTCTTCAGCTGGTGAGTGCAGCTGGGATCTACCTAACAGTAGTGACATACCTGTCACCATCAGTCATCCTTCAGGCAGACTCTCAGCCTGGAATATTTATAGAAGCCCCTGGGGGCTTCTCATGAGTTCACTAACAGTTAGGCTCCTATTGGGGCAGTGGCTCTTCTTGTGAACATTCCGTGAGCACATCGGTATTCTCTGGAAACCACTGGTGTCCCCAATCAGCTTTAAGGGGCCCACATTCTGTTTTATATTTGGAAGAAGCCTAACTTCCATGACCATTTGTCATTTTGTGTTAGAGAGATTCAGACCACACATTGCTGCTTAACCCTCAGGGCCCTCCCTCCCCGCAATGAAACAGTTCCTTCAGCTCTGCCTACTGACCCTCTTTCTACAGACCTCAACACTCATGCCCAGACTGGTCGGAGGGCAGACAAATGTGGTCCTGTGGGTGCCCTACTTCCTCAGGCCCACCCAGCAAAGGTTTGAATGCCTGTTTTGGCACAGGCAGGACTCCTGCTTCAAGGAACATTTTGGGCACCTCTTTTTCTCCCCTTGGAATAAATTTTTAGATGCAAATTCCTACATACACCTTCAAAGGCTTTCAATGTTGTTATGGGCTGACTTTCGTCTCTACTAAATTTATGTATTGAAGTCCAAACTCTCAGAATGTGACTGTTTTTGGAGATTAGGCCATTGAAGAGGTGATAAAGTTAAAATGAGAGTCCCCTTAGGGGTGGGTCTTAATCTAATCAGACTGATGTCCTTATAGGAGGAAGAAATTTGGATACAAAAAGAGATGCTAGGTGAGCACATATCATGTGAGGACACAGAGCAAAGGTAGATGTCTGCAAACTTTGTAGGCCTCAGGAGAAACCAGACCAAACCAAACCAAGCCAAACCAGCTGACAATTTGATCTCAGACTTCTAACCTCCACAACTGTGAAAAATATATTCCTGTCTTTTAAGTCATTCAGTCTTTGGTGATTTGTTAGCACAGCCCTAGAAAATGAATACAAGTGTATACTCTAGAATTGGGCAAACCACTTTTCATTTCCCATGTTATTCTCTTCATTTATTGTCGCCATGAAATTGTAGGATGTCAAATTAGGAAGAACTTGAAGACCTATCAATGAACACCAATAAGAAGCAGTTCTCATTGGGATGGATCACAGAGCTTTTTACATAAAAGTGCTGAAGCCCAACCCAGACTCCTGAATTATTTCTCCAGGACTGAGTCCAAATTTGTATATGTACAAAAACTCTTACCCAGTATTTCCAGAAACTTGCAATTAAATAGGCCACTGACAGCTTTGGTTAAATAGTAAGAATAGAGGGAAGACGGTATCATCCCTAATTAGTGGCTGAACTTGCAGGAAAACGGAGGCCTGCTGAGGGCTCTTTCCAAGAACCTGCACCACCTTCTTCCCTATGTAATGTGAGGTGTCAGTTCCTGCCTCCAGGTCACGTCAATGATTTCTCACCAATTCACCCCTAAGATGTTGCTTGCCCAGAAGTGAACATTGCAATAATGAACATGTTGAAGATTATAATACATGTTAGCATTTATTGAGCACTTTCCTGCTAAACACTGAAAAGGGAATTTTATAAATTAATTCATTGAATCCTCATTACGACCCAGAGAGAGAGATGTTATCATTTCCAATTTTCAGGTGAGGAAATAGAGGCACAGACTTAGGTTCATGACATAGCATCAGGTTCATGACAAACCCTGATTTGAAACCCCCTTGAAATGACTCAAAAAAAGAGTCTTAAACTTCTAATGGATTCTCAAGAGCAAAGGGTCATATTTAAAAACATAGGTGGGTGTTCTCCACTTGAAATGAGGCCAATTATGGGAGATTAGGGATAGATTTAGACCCACCCATTGGAGAGGGCACGTGCTGGGTCTTGAAAGGTAGCTCAGGTCATAGGGAGCCCAGAGTACCCAAAGTGCTTGACAGCAGCTGAAAGAAGGTAGTCTTTGCACCCTGGGGTGTGAGGTGCACCCTGGGGTGTGAGGTACACCAAGAGCAATAAAAACCTTCTACAAGTTAAGAAGAGCCGAGGCAATGCAGTCTCTCGGTCTGAGAAAAACATGGGACAGACAGATTGTTGGCACTGGGATTTCATTCAGGGAAAAGGACAGGAGTCAAGAAGCCATGACCTTGCAACAACATGGATGGAACTGGAAAGCATTATGCTGAGTGAAATAGGCCAGGTGCTGAAAGACAAATGCCATATGATCTCACCTTTAACAGGAAGCTAAACAACAAAACAAACAAGCAAGCAGAAAAAAATAAAGACACTGAAATAGAGAACAAGGGGACAGTGACCAGAGGGGAGAGGGAAGGGAATTTAAGGAAAAAAAGGGGGAGAGATTTGGAGGAACGAATAGGAAGGACACAGGGACGAGAACTAAGGGGGGTGGAAATGGGAGGGAGGTGGGGAGCACAGGGCGGGGGGGGCTGGGATGGGAGAAATAGACAAAAAACTGTACTTGAAAAATAACTAGATAAAATTAAAATAAATAAAAATAAAAAATAAAACACAATAATTAATGAGTAATAATACAAGAATAAACTGTGTTTTCTGTACTTACATTGTAAACCTACTTTTTCCACACTCTGTATACTAAGGTAGCCATTAAATATGGAAATAAAAAATCTTTATATGTTTAAAAAAAAAAAGAAGCCATGACCAAGGAGTAAAACTAGACTGGCTGCAGAAACGACTTGTTGCAGTGTCACTAAACGATTGGACTAGGACTGCCTGAAGTCTCTGCGTAGGGGGCCCACACATGAGTGTCTGAATGTGTGTATGTGTGAAGAAAGGATAAGAATGTGAACTATAAAATCTCTGTTACCCCACTATTCTTAATGGGGGCATTTTTAGCTAAGGGAGCTCATTGATTAAGCAATTGATTAACCAATTCTGGGATTATTGCCCTGAGGCCAAGAGCACATCCTTCGGGATTAGACAGAGGCCAGTGTGCATTCTAGCTCTTTGCTTACCAGTTTTGGGACTCTCACAAGTCATATAACCAGTCTTGAGCCCCAGACTTACAGGATTCTGTGAAGTTTCACACTGGACCTTCAACAAAACACACACATTTTCCTCCCTAATTAAAAATATTTATATTTGTATTATGAGAATGTCACTTTTATTAATGAGAAATCTTCTCATTAGCAAAAGAATACCTGTGGTATGATGGGAACTCAAGAAAGAATGTACTGAAATGCAAAAATCAGTGCATTATTAGATGAATGCAGTGTCAAAACTCTCCACATATGAATCTCAGACCTGCAAAAGGAGCCATAGTTATGTCTTCTGTGACCATATTGAAATTGAGCTCTCTCAACTTTAGATTTTACTTGGTATTCCTTTCCTTGACTGGCAGGAGTACACTCTACCCATTCCTCCCAAAGTCCCTGTCACTTCCACTTCCTCAGCTCCTTCCTTCTCCATTCTTTCATCATCTCATTTCAGTGAGGAAGATAGTTGGCCTGCAGAAAGTTTGGAATAAATTCCATGTCTTATAATTATACAAAAAACTCATTTTATAATTTTTTCAAGCTATATTAGAGGAAGCATTATTATCATTGAGATTAAATGGCTATATTGTCTCTTTCTGGCTAGGAGTGCGGAGACATTCCCAGATTGGGAATAAAATAGAGCTAGTCAGAGGGAAGGTACTCAGTCTTGTACTTCATTCACAGCACTGAGCAAGCACCAAGAGCTACTCTAACCCCACCTTTCTCATAATCTCTCTCCAATGAATCTCCTATCATCATAGGCAGTCTTTTACACAATTCATGTTTCTGTATGTCACACACTAGAATAAAACAAAGACCAGCCAAATGCCATCAACCACCCAGAAGCCCCTTTTCCTCCTTTAAGGAGGCCAACAAATCTATTCCTATTGGTATTCCTGTTAAATCCTTATAAACAGTGGTTAGTCTTCTGTGGCCATTTAAGAGACTTTTATATGGTTTTTGAAATGCTCTCCAGACATACTGCTTTTATCTTTTTTTCTTTATTGATTTCTCTCCTTAAGACTTTAATTCATTCTTCTGAGGTTGCTACAGTCAAGAGAGAAATCCTGCAGATCACATAGAGATAACATTCCAACCCAGACTGGGTCACATGCTTCTCACATAAGAATACCAGCTTCCTGCAGATAACTGGTCCTTTCCTGCATTTCAAGCCCTTTCGTTCTCTCTTTTCATTTTTCCCTGTCCCTTAGTATTTGAGACTTAATCTTTCTTTAGTTTTATCCTTCACGCTGAGCTCATATGAAATGTCCCAATAATTGCTACCAGCTAAATCTGGTTTCATCATTCTGAAAAGTCTTCATTGAAACAAGCCCTGTAGAATACAAATCTGATCGTTTCTGTGGGTTAAAGTGACATTTGGTCTGTAATGTTGCTAATATACTATAATAGAAGCATAGATAATTCCTGGGTGAACTAGATAATGTTTCTAAGAAGTACATGCATATAACATTTAGCTAAGTGCTTTAACAAAAACATCATTTAACTCAATTAAAGCATTATCTAAGTGGAAGTATTTTTTAAACATGTGGTGACTAAACCTTTATAAACTTAAATACTCTGCTAAAAAACACCTTTAGCTTTGACTGTTAGATAGGCCAAGTCCTGGATGTGCCGGGAGAATGATAGCTTAATCTACTTTAGCTTACAGATGTTGTATCTATTAAATTCAGTAAACATTTTCTGAGTTCCTATGATATACTAGGAATTCTGTGAAGGATTGAATATAGAATTTAAAAGACTAACAAGTACTGTAAATATGGATGTGATACGAATGAACAAAGAAATGAATGATATCATAAGAAATATATATTTGAAGTATATACCATGGTTGTGTCTATCTGGGAAGTCTTCCCAAGGGAGGTGACTTTTGATATGGTAGATTCAATTATCTTTGAGGGAGACCATTAATGTATCCCTTTAGAAAGAAGTTCTGCCCAAATCGCATAGTTGGTGGTGGGGTTGGTCATATATGTCAGGGCCCAGGGCCAGTCACCTTTTTTGCCAGGATGGATGCTGCTACTCTGTTTGATGTTTGCATAATCCTGCTACTGTAGACTGTGTGGCCAGTGGAAGAAACCAGTCTTCCATACACAGGTAGCTCTTCTGCAGTCAAGGACGTGAAAATAGCTGTGTTCTAAGGCCAAAAGTGCCCCCCACCCAATCCTCTGAAGGCCCATATAACATTTGCCAAGCCCATGTATTCTAATCTTTATTATTTTTGCATTTATTTTTATAGAAGAATTATAGAACATGTTGCATATTTGACACCAAAATAGAAAGCATGCAATGCCCACTGCAATCAGTAAGTTCCAAGGCACACAGGCCCCAGCAACACTGGAAACACAAATCCTCAGCCCGCCCTCCCTTCTCTAGTGGTGTTAGTGGACTTCCTGTGTGATTCTGACGTGGAGTCAGCTGAAGTCGTAAGTGTTGGCAACCAGCTCCCCTCCATAGATGGCATTCATTTAGGAAGCATGACTGGTGGCTTCATACGATTGGAGAAAAGGGGGAAGGGGAGCCAAAGAGAGGAGGAGGAGCCCTCGGCAGAATTCCAAGTTCCGTGGCACTGGCCCCACAGAACTTTGGAAACAAGAATCAGGCTGGGGCTGTACAGGTTCCAAGTCACAGGGCTTCCATGGCTGGCAAGCGTCGAGCCGGAAATTCAGTTGAATAGAGCCCTAAATGTTTTTTTGTTTGACATTCATGCTTAACAGAAAATGATGAATCCATTAGCAACTCCTTCCGTTGCCAAAAGAAACAGACTTGCACTTGTAGATTGCTTTCATTCTGCACTATCAAGCCACTGCATGTGCTGCTTTCACAAAACTGACAGTCATCTATCATTTTTAAATGGGTTTAGAGGTACAGTTGTCTTTGTCTGAAGTGTGTGGATGTGTCAGCGTGAATACGACTCATTAAAACAGGCTGATCCAAACAGTTTAAATAGGATTCACAGTAGGGGGAAAATGTTTTATTGGAGGTTTGTTTGGAATTATTTTGAAGTTTGTCACTAATTTTGAAAAACAATGGGCTCATTTTCCTAACTTCTTTTTTTCCCCTGAGAAGTGTTCAAGAGAACAAATAGCTATATTATATACAGTGTCTCAAAAACATGCTCTTTCGGAAATGAGAGAAGATTCTATGATTATGAAATTTTAAGAATTCCCTTGTGCTCTAGAACATGTCACATGCTTAAATGACTTCATGAAACTCCCCCAAGTTTCTCTCTCTAGTCAACCCCTGACCCCCAATCCATAAATGACATCTTTGAGCATAATCTTTAGACCCATTTTTCATCATTTCAATTGGCTTCTCAAGAAATACCTTTCAAAGTCAATCATTTAACATATGGATTAAATCTCCCATAAAATGGGTTCAAATATCAGAAGGAAAGCACCTGCTTAAATGCCTATATGCATCTGGGTTCCATAGTATGTTGTTTGTTTTAAATGCTTCAAAATGTTTAGTGAAATTGAATATGGCCAAACTGATCTCCCATATGAGCCTGTGGGCCTTCTACTTGCTTCCCAATGTCCCTCTTCTCTCTCTCTCTCTTTCTCCCCCTCCCTCCCTCCTTCCCTCCCTCCCTCTCTTTCTCCACACTGATAGTATGTTCCTAAAGCAATAATAGAAGCACAAATCATAGGAATTAAGGTCTAAGCAGATGGGCACATATCAATGAAGACAAAAGTAATTTGTCAAGAGTTTCATTGCCATTAGTATGATCAATTTTTTTTTAGTTTTATATGTAGTTACAGAGGGGTATTCAAAATATTTAATAACTGTAAGTCCTGGGCACAGCCAATCAGAACAGTACCCAGAGCAGGGTCCTGCAAGCCCTTGCTGGGGCAAATGTTAACTGTTAAGTTGCTGGACACAGGACATTTCGAGAGTCCCAGTGTTGACATGCAGCAGGCTGAGGGAGTAAATAGGGGCGATGGGTAGATGGGAACAGAGGATACAGAAGTATTTTAATGTTTAATGTGCTGCTATACCAGGTTGTATTGATTGAATTCTGGTCTCGTTTCTACCATCTTTTGTTCTTCATTGCGTAGGTTCTTTGGGTTAAGGAAGAAAAAAAGCAAGAATGCCCCCACTGTGTCTTGGCATTGCTCTATAGTACATCACTTCTCCTGTGCAACCCTAAATCAACCAGGTACCTGCTAAGTCACCACATGTTGTTCCAGCTGCTCCCACAGGAAGGAAAGGTTGTTGGAACATGGAGGATGAGGAGTAAAACATCCAAAAGGGTGAAATAGTGATAATGATATCATAAAAAACATTTTAAAATAAGAATAATTTCTTAGTCTTCACCCCCATTTTACCCAAAGACTTCTAGATTTTTAGCGCTGCAAAGCCCATTTTCAGAATAAAATATGCAGAATATATGCGTAACTTTTGTCATACATTTCCTTTAGGGAACTAAAATTATTTGACATAAATTAACCCATCCAGTCATTCCTCACCACAACCAATCTCACAAAAGGTAAATTCAAGGCAAATATTGTGATACTCACTTTGCAGGTGAAGGAGTTAAAGCACATTCAGGACCCTAAGGCTCAAACCAACCAAGGACCAGTTAAAGTCAAGTCTCTTGCATCCAAGACTGTTTTGATGAAGCTGCCAAGCTGTCTGACAATGAGTAACATTCATGTATGAAGAGGAGGGGGAATGTGACAACTCTGAGACCTCATTCTTTACAGAAGTCTAATTGGATGTCCCTAGAGTAACTCACTTCAGAGCTTGAAATACATGTCAAATACAAGTAAGAAAAAGAAGAACATGTTACTTTTACAGGAGAAACACAGATACAAAAGTTTCTACTTATATGCATACAAATGTAATTAAAAGCTTTTGATAGAGAAAGAAATACCAAGGGGGAGGGATGAAACGTTACATTCCTTCAAAAGTTGCTGGGAGCCAGAATGTGGCCATTACATCTGATCTCTCCAGGCAACACGTACTATAGCAAGAGATGGCATTTGTGATCAGAATTTCAAAACTCAAGTCCAAAATCTCTCATTTAAACTATGAATTTATATGTTATATACAATCATAAACTTGATAATGTTTATATAAACAAATATATGCTTTATAAAGACTCAAAAGGGCTGAAACTATCACAACCTCATGCATTTTGTTTAATAACAGAAGATTAAAGGTAGGCTGTGGAGTTAGACTGCCCAAGTTTGTAATCTAGCATTACCATTTTGTGACTGTATAACCTTAGATAAATTACCCCCTTTGGCCCAGCTTATGAAATGGTGATATTAACATGCATGATAAGGTGGTGAGGCCTAAATAAGATACGTTTGTCAAGTTCCAACAGAACAGCTTGTAAAGAGTAGATATTTGGGTGCCTCCCTCTCACTGATAATTACTCCTGGATTCAGTATTTTCCTTTAGCATTCAAAGACACTAATGATTGAACAGCAAGGCTGGAATCTCCTCAAATGCAATGCCAATGCAGCTTCATGAAAATGTGTCCCCTCCTCCTGGTCCTAACCATCCCAAGTCCTTCTCCATCCTGGACTGTCTTGTTCCCACTGTTACATTTCCTGATAGACCCAGAACTTGCCACCATTCCCTCCCTGCCTCAGTCTCCTCACTTATCACTTGGGTTCTCTTTCAAGGGGAGGAGCTGTACCCAGGCCCTTTATAGAAGCAGGTGTGAACTACCAAACTCTTCCCCTTAATTCAAATCTTACAAGAAAGCACAACACCTTTTGAGTTTAGAGTGAACAACTACAAGGAGACACAAGGAAGAAAATTGTCAAATAAGGGAAAATTTATTTCATAAATTATTTATAAAATCCCATTTATTAAAAGTGAATTCTGCTCTGACTGAATTGCAAATGGAACTAAACTCTTTCTTGGTTCTCATAATTTTTTCCTTCATAGTTTAGGCCCTTATCATCTTTGACTTTATTAACTTATTCAGTAAATATGCATTGAGTGCCTGCTATACGCCAGGTGCAGAGTCATTTAAATATCGTTCCTCAAGTCTTCCTGTCTCCAGCCTACTGGTTCTCAATGTTTTAGCAAAACAGAATCACCGAGGGGGTAGTTAAACCACCCGTCACTGGACTGCTTCCTCGGGTTCTGATGCAGGTGTGGGCAGGGGTCTGAGAATTCGCATTTCTAACTTGTGGTGCTGGTCCAGGAAAGACTTTGAGCAGTGGCTCTGGGCTATGCCTGTGATCATTGTTTTCACCATAACATGTGTAAACTTTCTAAGACATCATCAATCACTTTGTAGAGCAAAAGCCCTATTGGTTTCTCCAGTAGAACGAACCTTCAGCCTTCAAGATCTGCCGTTCAAAGCTGCTGCTTTTCTAGCCTCTTTCTGCTGATGACTAAGTATGAGGAAGTACTCCCCTCTGCACCCTAACTTGCTTAGTTACGTTTAACTCTATCCCTATCAAATATTGTCTAGGTCCTTTTGAACAATTAGCTTCTTCAGAAACTAAAAGTCTTTACTTCCCGTTTATTAAATCAAGGACAGGGGAGTGGTCTTACTTTTGTGAGTATGTTGGCTCCTTGGGCGCACACGGCCGGCCTTCGGGAGGCGGAGGGAGCAGTGGCGCCGAGAAGCAGAATCCTGTCGTGAAGCCCAAACACGGAAAATGTCATTTTAAAAAATGAGTTTAAATTGAAGATATCTGATGACACTATTTATAACTGTGTACTCATTCCTAGACAGCTTTTATTCTGCAATTGTCTCTAAAAATAATAACAGGAGAAGAGACATCGTTGTGCAAACATTAACATGGCAAGCAACTGCATCAAAGAGGAAGAGGGAACACTAGCTTCCATTTTCATTCAGTGAGATTAACCTAAAATAACTTACTTATGGTTTTATTGAAATCACCAGGCAAATGCAGTCATTTCAGCATGCAGTCATTCTTAGGAAGCAACATTCAAAATATTATACCCCTTTTTGCTAGGGCATAAGCTTTCTGTATTGATATACTTTATGAGAAATGTTGCTTGTATTAAAAATATACACCAATGCCCTGGCTGGTGTAGCTCAGTGGATTGAGCGCGGGCCTACAAACCAGAGGATCATGGTTTGATTCCCAGTCAGGGCACATGCCTGGGTTGCAGGCCAGTTCCCAGCAGGGGATGCACAAGAGGCAACCAACCATACATTGATATGTCTTTCCCCTCTCCTCCCCTTCCCCTCTAAAGATAAATAAATAAAATCTTTAAATATATATATATATGCCCCCAAATAAAGCATTTCTAAATAACTTAAAGAAATACCCAGGTATCACGAAGATATGGATTGCACTACTGGATTGCTAAAGTCGCCTGATTTGAGGAATCAAAAGTAGGAGAGAGAGAGAGAGAGAGAGAGACAATGAATATCACGGAGAAATGCCATGTCTAATAATTACCACTGCCTTCTGTCTCTGAAAACAGTTGTATTCATAGATGTTATTTTTAAAAACATCTCGCCTGTGGGCAAGCTTCTAGTTTAACACTTTAGAGAGGTGGAAGAAAATATATCAATAGTAAAGATAAACTTAATAAAAGTACCCAGGTTACAAATGTGTCTATAGGAGGCTGGAGGCACAGGGACCCTGAGCCACTGTTATCCATACTTGGTCTGATGTGGTACTTGAATTTTTTTTATTGGGTCCCTACATTTGTTACTGAAGAGTCAAGGCTAGTTTTCCAACTCCATCTACTGTGTCAGCCAGTAAACTGGCCATACTCCATCCATCCACCCTTGCTGACATCTTGTACAGGTTCTGGAAGAGAAGGGGCCTCTAAAAGGATTTGCGACCAGCTGCAATCAAACAGCACATTCGCAGCAGTATTGACAAATCCCACTGGGTGACATTTGATGACATTATGTCTTTAAATCACTGAAATGACAATTTAAAAAGACAAGCCTAAAAATAAGCTTCTTATCATTATTTTTATTAAACATATCCATACAAAACAGCAACAGTAACCAAAGGCCTTTAGTAGTAGCCTCATGTGTGCAAAGAGCCCTGAGTTTGAGTCACATGAATCCGTCTCAGAGCTATGGCCACAGTCTTGTTTTCCCTTCTGTTCACTTTAATATAAAAAATGTCATGCTGTGAGCAATTGTGTACCAACATACTCAAAGCATTTGGAACAGTGTCTGGCACACAGTAGGCACATAGTAAATAAGAGCAGTGGTACAACAGAAGTAACTTGAACTTTTGTATACGACTCTCCTTGGCTGGCAGGTCAAGGGCAGGACTCCAACTCCACAAACTCTTTTTCTTAACAGAGGCTGCTCAGTTCATGTATGCTCTAAAAGCAATAAATAAAAGAGACAAATAATTATATTCTCTAAAGAGCATCTGACAGAATGAAAGATTTCCCAACAGCTGCCAGGCCAGACATATTAGTGAATACTTTTTAAACACCTACTATGTACAAGTTACTGTTCTCAAATCAGAAAAGAATAAATAAGGATGATCTTAAACGTCTCAATCGTGGCTACAGATAGAATCACCTGGGAAGATTTCAAAAATCTTACTACCCAGACTGCATCTCATACCAATCAAATCGGAATCTCTGGGGGTGGGAGTAACACAGCAGTACGTTTATATCCCCTTCTCCAGTGATTCCAATGCAAAGCCAAGGCTAAGAAGCAACGGTCTAGGTAATAGGTGGGAAGACAACATGGATATAGATACTTAACAACAATGTGACAGTGATAAAGGAATATTAATGGGGGAAATGAATGTAGTGGGAATTGGACAGCATCTAGCAGGAGAGGTATATAGACAGAGGTTTCAGAGAGGAGGCAGTGTTGGAGAAAAATTTTCGCTGTGTTTTAGGAAAATCTTCAAAGACCATACACACGGGTGGAATACACAGGCATAAGGCTCATGGTAGAGGGACAGCAATATGTCATGTGAAAGAAAGAAGATGCATGCAGTGTTCTGTGGACATGGATAAAAATGATGCACCAGGCTTTTTTCAGTTTTTCACATTTCCACACAATTGTGCCCCCCGTTTGACTCTGATTTTACAACAATTTGCACAATCCAAATGGCCCAAATTTCTACATTTGTCTTTAGATCTTAAGGCCAAAATACAAACTATTTTAACAAAGACTACATATTTTTATTTTAAATAGAAATTAAACCCTTCATAGTACCACAGATGATTTGAGGTGACTTACAATTTTATAGTACTTGTAAGCTAGCAACTATTTTAAGCAGGAGAGAAATCATGAGGAAAAAAGACATAATTATACCAGGAAGCTAAAATGACATTGTTTCTGAAATTAAGTTCCAAATATAGTTCTGAGATTCCTGGCGGTCAGTGCAACAAGGAAAATGTGAAATTTTATTGGCTGATAAAAGAAAGTATGTAGTTTATTTGTAAAGGCATATAGTATCTTATTGCTAACAGCTGGGCAAAATGTATTCCATATGAAAAGCACATTATATAACATAACAAGAAATGCCTTTAAGTCACTTGTTTATTCACAACTTTGCCCTCAACTACTTGGAGAACTTTGCTAACTTCAACTCACTCTGGGACTACGGTCTGCCTACCTGTTTTTAATTTACCTCTGTTTGCTAACATTAGTCAGACCGAACTGATGTGCCCATTATATTTAGAGAAATGCATTCTCTCTCTAATCACTTGACACAGGAGAAAATACCTGCACTGATCTTTCTGCTTTCTAGTTTTGTTGATGTATTAGCATATGCAATCGTTAAACCTTATATTTTAATTCCTCTTTGGTGCCAAGTGTAATGCTTAAAGAATTATTTGCCCAACTATATTGTTCCAAATGCATCACATTCTTAAAAGAAAACATGGGTAGTAAAACCCTCTTAAAATTTAAGGCATTTGAAGGAGTTATATTCTTAAGGCCTTAAGTCACTATATTAAGGTATATAAGCAAATTCTTATAAGCTTTCACACACCCAATTTGGCAAGGGATCATCTATATAAATAGTTCTTTGTTTTCACTCCCAAGATATGTACAGGTTTTTACAGAACTCAAATTGATTCTAGTAATTATTTAAAATTCCTCAGAAATACCTTAAATCTTGTATCTGCATTTCTGAGTAGGGACAATGCCAAAATGCCAACAGCTGAGTACTTTTAGATTAAAGACAACATCCCTTTTGACAGCCTTTTCACAGACACAGGCAAACAGCAATTCATGTAAATCACATACATCTAATGTCTCACTTTATGTATTTTGATAGAGGAATCCTATGGTTGACTAATCTAAGATGTAAACTTGGGTCATAATTTCTTGAGAATGATTTAAAGCCAGTTTAACTCAAAACTACACTACAGTCAACAGGTCATGTTTTAAATGGAATATTGTCTATTATTGCATTGCCTTGTGAGATCACATATCAAGTCCTTTGTCACTTTTAATTACAGCTATAGTAGCAAATTATCTCATACCAATCTAAATGTCTCTATTTTTAAAGCATTGCCCTTTATTTGATAGATGCTGATGACAAATATAACTGAGTTATTTTCTAAGGCCTACTTTATGCTGAACCATGCTGTCTTATTCTCCCTTTCTTCACACTAACAGCTTGTCACACACAATAGCTGAATGAGTTCAAGCTGTAGTCAGTGAACAGGAACAGAAAACTATGAAAACATTTTCATGTGAAAATGCAGGTCAGAATCAACTTACTGAATTTTCTAGGACAGGAATGGCAAACACAGTAAAACATAATCATGCTGTATACAGAAAGGTGAAGATTGACTAATTGATCACAAACATTTCTCCTGAAGAGCTTGGACATGGCCTCAGAATTCTTTTCAACCAAGGACATTATGAAGATGTAATTGACCAAATGTGCACTTATTTGAAATTTATTTGCCATCACTCTCCCAGGACTTCAGATTGGCAGAGACCTTGAGGGTAACATAACTCAACCCAACATCTGGTGATTAAGTCCTCTCTCAAACATATTCAGCAAGTGACCATTCAGCTTCTTCTTGAACACGTTCATCAATAGAATAGGTGAACCAGTACCACCAGCTCATGTGTGAAAAGGATGAAAAAATCAACTGATTCATAAATAAGTAAAAGCAGCTAGGAAATTCATGAACTATCTTCTAGATAATCTCCTACTCACTCTGATCACCAGCTCTTTGAAAATGAAGGGTGCTGCGAAGAATTTCCTTTGTGCTTTATTTCCTGAGAAGAGCATTTTGTATTCAGGAGTGAACTCTCAACTCTCTGGCAAAAATGAGACTTTGCATTCTAAAAAAGAGTTTATAGAGCTCTCCAAGAATCAGGCAGTCTGAAAATTCTCTGAATAACGAAAAAGAGAGATGAGCTGGGGAGGGGTCAGGAATAGAACAGTCTGGGGAGGGGGCAAGATTTTGATCCCTTATGGCCCAGAACTCATCACCACCATTTTGACCACTCGCAATCCTGACCAAGTCTCCATGCAGTCAAAATTTCCACTTCTCCTCCCCACTCAAAACACTCAATCAAACTGAGTAAATTAAAGAAATTTAAGGAATAACTAGCCCTTCTAGAAAACATTTAAATCCAAAAGAAGGGCTTGTTGCTGCAAGTGAAACTCTAATTTTTTATTATTGTTCAGTTATAGTTGTCCCCATTTTCCCCTGTTGCTCTTCCCTGCCTCGTCCACTACACCCCCTCCAGTCCCTCAGTCAATACCCACCCTGTTGTCCATGGGTCCTTCATACATGTTCCTTGACTAGACCCTTCCCCTTCTTTCCCCCATTATCCCTTTCCCTCTACCCCTCTGGTCACTGTCAGTTTGTTCCTTATTTCCATCTGTCTGGTTCTGTTTTGCTCATTTGTTTGTTTTGTTCATTAGGTTCCACTTACAGGTGAGATCATATGGTATTTGTCATTCCCCTCCTGGTTCATTTCACTTAGCATAATGCTCTCCAGTTCCATCCATGCTGTCACGAAGGGTAGGAGCTCCTTCTTTCTTTCTGCTGTGTAGTATTCTACTGTGTAAATGTATCACAGGTTTTTTTGATCCACTCATTTACTGATGGAGAGCTACTTATCACATAGATTATTATCCCTTACTTCCCCCACCTAAATTGATTACAGTCCCAGGAAATAGAATCTACACCATTTGTCATTATTTCATAAATTGCAGCAAAATGATGGACTTTTCTAGCACTTTTAAAGTTACTGTACTTTCTAGCATTCTGGTATTTAAGAATACCTAAAAACATTTGGAATACTTACATTAAAATATTCTACCCAAGAAACTATAAACTGCAACAAATCATTACTGGTGGGGAGGGTAGGCCTTATAGAGGAACTTGCTATGTGAGATTGCTAACTATTCTTCACTCACTTTAGATCTTAACCAAAGGTTAGTCTTTAACTACAATACATACACATGCAAAAGCTAACATACACACAAAGGAAACAATGCATTTCTAACACCTAAATGACATTACAGAGATCTCATTGTAGTGTGGGCGAAAAAGACCATAATAACTCTTCTAGTGTCAACTATGTGAATTTTATTGGCTGAATCACGCTTTTTGTAGTGAGGACATATTTGGAAATTGTTGTTGTGAATATTTATTAAAAGTTTTTACAAACATGGTATATACACTGTCTCATCTGGTAGCTATTCCAGATATTTATAAGGGCGATGCTTTAGTATTTCAGTGAGGCATAATCATTGAAGTTCTTTAAGACTAATATAAAGCAGGCAAAATAAAACAAAAGTTAAATCATACACCCTATATTAAATCTGGAGTTGATTTGTTTCATACCTAGGATTTCATTTGGCTCCTTAGATTGATAATAATAATTAATGGCATGTCTCAAAAGACTAGAAAACCAGCTCATCTACATGTCAAATAAGCCAAGTCTTATAGAAGTAGACAGTATGAACAGGTAATTTTCATCATAAACACATTCATATATTTCTTTTTGCACAAATGTAAAATTATCAGGTCTCATGCTGAGTTGATTGGGACATACCAATCTCTGATCAGGTAGTACTTTCAGAGCGAATTCTAGAGGACTTGTACATTCAACAAGTCTGTACATGCATAGTGTAATTTATAACTTTATTTTCCCTTTAACCCTGGGGCAAAATGTCACCTTCTGCTACTATGCTAATTCAAAAATAAGAGGTGGATAGTTGTCCCTATGGCAACAGAGGCTCATTTTACCCCAAGCCCATTTCCAACCTGTTACTAAATTACTAAGCACTGGAGTGATGCATCAAAGAGCACAAGGAGATGCTGTTAACTTAATGAAACCAAACACCATCCACTTAAAACATGTTGCGTCAGCTTGGAAATGAGGACAAGTAAGCCCCTTACTTCCCACTCCCACCCTTACAGCTGACCACCTAGCAACTGTTACATTTTCTAACTTATAAAACCAGGTCCTCCCTCTGCAGGACAAAAATTACTGCCCAGAGGCAGAACTGACTTTCTAGAGCTCTTGGCTTTGAACATAGCAATATTTTTTATTATGCTTAAAAACCTGTATTTTTACTTTTTCACTTCTCTATTATTCTATATTAATGATCAACAATTAGATATATTTTCTTTGGAAGTAATGAATGTCTATCAGCTGCAAAAATTTCATTTCTTTAGAGCATCCATGAGTACAGGAGGCCAAGAATGAGATTTTTCCCTCTGTCAAGGTTTTCAAAGGGTCAGCCAAGAGAATTGGGACAGGCTGTATTCCTTCCTAACGGTGCACCATGACACGCTAATATCCTGCTGAGAAGAATCTTTTACTTTGAAATTTAAAGTCTCACCTGACAGAACCCATGCCTGTAGGAGCCTCAATTTATTTGCTCCAGAGGAAGAACATTGAAATCCAATCTGAAGAAATCCAAATCTTTGTTTCCATGGAAAGGCTTCCAAAGGTCACTGAACATTCAATTCTGTCCACTATAGTTAGGGGTCTGGGTATATTTAAGAATCTAACCTTAAGTTAGCACAAAGGCACACAAAACATCAGTCACTTCTGCAACTAGGAGCCAGGTCATTGTGGAAAGTCACTGTGGGTATTTACCTTGAAAGGTATTGGGATCATGTGCACTTGTTAAGGTAACTTCTCTGAAAAAATGAAGGGGTTGAATTAAACGATCTCTTGGGTCCATTTTAGGTCTACACTTTAACTGACAGGTTAGCTAAATCTGTGACCTTGATCAAGTCACTCAGCTTCACAAATGTGTGTTTCCTTCCAGTTCTAAAACAAGTCACAAATTCCTACATAATCTCATGGATTATATGAGGTTGAGGGGGAGGTGAAGAATAGATAGTAAATTTTTGCCATAGGAGTCAATTTTATTGGGAAGTCAGATGGGCAAATAACCAGCCAAAAAAAAGGTGCTTAAGTACAAAGTGCTTAAGAATGTAAAGTTATGATATGGGATCAAAGAAAGACAATTGATGAAGAGCAGTATTTCCAATTAAACTGTCAATAGATGTTCACTTATCTGCCTTTTTCACATTAAAAGTCTCTTCCCTACCAGTCTTAACTTCTCCAACAGTATAAAATAGGTTTTTTTGAGAGTCATTCTTTGAAATGGCTCCTCTACCAAGTTTAGGAAAATTTGAGTCCAGTATGAGATTTCTCTATAGACTTGGAATTACATTAATTGAAATAAGGCTTATACAACAGAATAAAATCCCTGAAAGTAAAGTAGTCTGATATATGAAAAGGACGCAGGATTTGGGTTTAGAGGACCCAAGCAAAATGAACTTTATATCCTATCTCTATCCCTTTCTAGCTGGGAAGATGAACAATGTTTTTAATTGTTTAATTGTTTTAAAACATGAATTGTTTTTAATTGTTGATGGGCTTTAGCTCCATCATATATAAAATCATGATACTAATACCTTCTTCAAATAATTTTCACAAAGATTTGAGATAATGAGAGGGAAGTGGTAAGACCTCAATAAATGTTTGAACTACCTATTGAATTTATTCAGTTCCAACACCATAATCACTTACTGATGGATTACCAAGTGCCAGATACTGCATAAAGTGCTATAGATTAAATAATGGAAAAGATTTACCCCTAGTCCGTTGGTACACTTTGAATAGAAATGATCTAACATGGCCACTGGAACTTGAAGAACTGATTTACCTTAAGATTAGAAATTACAAGCTATGCTGTTCACATTTTCCATGGCAAAATCCTTGAAACTAATTAGTCACATCCTTTTTCAGAGGTATGATAGTCTCATTTGCTCAAGAAATATTAATTGATTAACTGTTCTATGTAGAACACAAAGTTCTTACGGTTTTTGTTAAGGTGTTTATAACCTCATAGAAAGAGAAGGTATAAACCTATGGCAAGTTAAAGTCAAGACAAAGAATCAATTAATTAAATTCAGAAAATACTACAGCTCCACAATCCCACTACAACTTCCAGAGGAGAGAGAAGTAGAAAATATATATGGCTTCTGACCCCAAGGTAGTCACAGTCTACTGGGGGAAGAACACCAAAGAACATAAATTGCTAGTACAACATTGTACGATACTATATGTCAACTGAATCAACTGAGATGTCCAGGCAGAAGTTCTGTTGTGACTCTGTAGGAACTGCGAGTTGCTCTCTTAAAGAAATGGTTGAAGAAGAAGATGGAGTTCAGCTTAACTTTGGTAGGATTTTAAATATATGGATATGAGATAGAGGAAAGTCCAGATTATGAGAACTTGCATTGAAAAGTCTTATTGTTAAGGGAAAAAGTAGCACAGCATGTTCGGGGATTAAGAAGCAGTATGAGCTCTGGATGGAAAGACAGGATGGATACCTTACCATGGTAGAGCATCAATACAACCAGTTGTTTTCCTTTGTTCTAATAGCAGGTGGCAAAAAGATTGCTGTTTCTGAGATCTGTAAACTATACTCTTAGACCACAAATGACGAGTTATAAAAAGCATCAAATTTTGTGTTACTGAGAACACAGCCACAGTCACAACTACTCCATCCATTAAAAAAAGCACTGTTATAGAGCACAATTTTCATTTGACAGAGAGTCAAGTCGGGATATATTCAGACGAGGCCCAGAGTGGAAATTGGATAATATGCAAGAGATCTGGGTCCCAGAAGTGGGGTTGTTATTACATTGCTATTTCCTATTTTAAAGCAAGAAATGGCAAGGAGTATTGGAGCCAAGGGTAAGGAAAGAGAGCAAGAGTAGACTTGGTAATATGGGCACTTCTTCTGAACACTCCAGCTTAGTCCAGCAAATAGTGTACTCCTTTCAAGGCCCTGTCTTTAGAGATTGCCATCTTCCCAATACATGCCTTTGCAAGTAGCTTCTAAGTAAATATCAACAGAGCACAAGCATAACCTTTTCACAAAAGAATCAGTAATATAGTGGATAAATACAGTTTGGATTATAGATCTATGAAGGTATTTATTGACTATGTATTGAGTCAGTGAAGACCTTCAAGTTCTTCTGGAGTGGTAGCAAATGCCCAAGACTCTTCTACTAACTGCCCCATCTCAATGACCTGGAAATACCAGAACTAGAGAAATAGAGACATAGAGAAAAGTCTGAATACATAATGTAAATAATACAACTCTTCCCCTTCGTGTAGTGTCTAATTTCAGCACCTTCATTGACATTGTCACTAATATGATGTGGCTTAGGCTCAATTGGACTTAAGAAGTGGATTCTAATAAATCTATCTATCCTGGAAACTTTAAGCTAAATATTGCTGAAAAAAGTACATATAAAAGAAAACCTTGATTTATCTGTTTGTAAGATGAGAAAAATTTATTGTACTCTGAAGACTCTTCTGGGTCTTTTAGGCCAACCCAGCTACCTAAAAGTTTCAGGAGATAGAACCAAAGAAACAATATTCTTAGCTGGTAATATACTAGTATTAGAATTTTCTACAACTGAAATCCACAATTTAGCTTTTAAATGGAACATAGTTTCCCCCTACATCTGCCCCCTAACTGGCTTTGCTATTTCTGAGCAAGCCCTTCAGTTGATATTCTCTAATGTGATCCTACAGGCTCCTTGCCTATAATTCCAATTCATTTGAGATCTTTTTGGGGACTGTCTCTTTAAAGGTGAAAATGTTTTAACCAGGTGGGTTCTACCATTTTGTTAATGCCACTGTCAAAAGAATGGGGGGAGGGAAGAAGTGCACAGGTACTGTATTACAAAGAAAAAATGTCACATGTAATTTCCATACTGGCTACCTAGGTCACAGAGCTGAGCATAGGTCTCAGATGCAAGCTATAGAGCTCAGATCCATGTTATATTATGACTTATTAAAGGGTTTAAAATTATATTGCTGGAATTCAAAATTATGATATACCTGTTTTGTCTTAAAAAGTGCTGTGACATTGGCAATATATAATGATATTGAAGACTGTTTATCTTCCACCCAGCAATTCCAGACTTGATAAATTTCCAGAGAACTTTTCCTACCTATGCACAAAGAAATTTGTGAAAGATTTTAATTAGAAACAACATAACTGAATTGTTAACAGAAGAATAGATCTGTTGTGTAATACTTATACAACTGATGAAATAAAATAAATTAAGTAGAACTACATGAATCGATGTAGGAAAAAGTCTTCCAGATACAATTTGCAGCAAATGAAATAACTTTTATACAAGGACATATTCAATATATTACCATGTATATATAAACTCTAAAATCATGCAAACAACGTATCTAATGATTATT
Source organism: Artibeus jamaicensis (assembly GCF_021234435.1). NCBI lineage: Eukaryota > Metazoa > Chordata > Mammalia > Chiroptera > Phyllostomidae > Artibeus > Artibeus jamaicensis. The sequence goes on along the minus strand of NW_026522046.1, from coordinate 7,808,837 downwards.
GATAGAAACATATATACTAAAAGCATAAAATCACTGTAGTGTAGAATAGCGATTTTCAACCTTTTATCTTGTGGCACACAAAAAATAATCACTAAAATTCTGCAGAACACCAAAAAATATATATTTTTTGCCAATCTAACAAAAAGTAAGTATAATTTTGATTCATTCACACAGGACAGCTATTGTTGCATTAGCTGTTGCCATTTTTTTATTTGACAGTATAAGGGAAAAAAGGTCTGTGTCCCTGAAATGGTCAGGTGTTATTGCATGTTTTAAAAATGCCATGGCACTCTGTTTGAAAATCGCTAGTGTAGTAAATGCAAAAGCAGAAGGATATACAATTGACTTTTCCTGTATCTGTAAAGTGTATTTATTTAAAAAAGAATTCAAAGCAAATATAATAAAATCCTCAGAAGGCTAGACAGCGAGTGCTTGGGCATTAGCAATATTGTACTTTTCTATGGGGTTATAATATTTCATTTAAAAGAAAGTTTAACAAAAACAACAAAAGTCTACCAGCCTTAAATTTTTTAAGGTTTTGAGAAATTTTATGTACTACATTATTTTTTTCTTTCTTTATCTCTTCTAGTCAAGTTTTGACTCCCCCACAAGGATATGTGGGAATTTTAGAAAAAGGTTCCATAACAATTTTTCAAAGAAATTGATAAGTAGTGAAGCACAAACCAAAAGCACTTCTACATCTTTAGTGCAATGAATTTTTCTACACCTTTTCTCTGCACTGAATTTTTAAGTGAAAGGTCACTAAACATGAATGTTGAAGTTGGATTTCAGTCTCCCCCAAGTATCAGAGCCCAGAATCCTATGAGACTGGTCCAAGCATTTGAGAGTATCTATTTGCTACTCAATCATCCCCAGGGGCTTTAACTTCCTGAGCTTGGCCAAACACATCTCCCATCAGTGTCCCTCTGGATCTACATAATATTCTCTGTGGTCACATATACACAGTTCATTTTTCTCTGTATCCACTCTTGAGAACTTTCAATAATGGCTCTTGGGGCCACAAGGTAAAGTTTGCCATTTTTGTGTACCTGTAGGATAAACAGAATCCAGGCAAAACATCTTGCAAATGGCTGGTCTGAAGCCTCCCCTAACCATGAAATTTGCATTTGCAGATAAATGTCTTCTACCTAATCAATATGAACTTTAGAAATAATCAAAGCAAGCCACCAGTCTAGAGATTCTGCTTAGTAAATACATGTTTTTCATGGTTATAGTCCTCTAGTTTCTTATTTTTACATCTGAGGAGTTTGGGGTCAGGTAATCTTTAACAGAACTGAAAATTCTCCAACCAGCAGTAATCCAGGAAGACATCAAAAACACCCAGACAGAATAAGGCTAATATTTCCTCACCAGGTGTCTAGCCTCTTAATCTAGTGATAATATCACATTCCAAAGGAAAAGACACCAGACCCTCCCAACCAGTGCTCTAAGCACTTACTTCTTCACCTAGGATTACCAGCTTGTTGAAGCAGCAAACATTCTCACCTGCATCAGAGGTGGGGGCCGATCTCCAGTTGCTGAGAACAGCATCATTTAAGGAGTAAATAAGAGCCCAGGCAAAAGTTTTCTTTAGAAACCAAAACCCAGCAGCAAACTTGCTGGTTTCAGGTGCAGGTGCCAAATTATCTGGGGTTTCATTTATGCTTCCTGAGACTATGGCCTTTCCTCGGAACTTGGAGTTTAAAAGGTGGTCTTCTCTCTGAAAGGGCCTATTTTTACACTGCTGTGTTTTATACGTATATTTCATGTTCAGTGATGAAGAGGGGACGACCCATCTTCCTTGTCAGAAGTTGAACCTAGACCTGCCTCTGCTGATGATTTGACCCTAAACCCTGAATGTGGTCAAGAGTCTAATCAGACAGAATGCTTGATGATGATAAGTGCAGGGAGAGAAAAAAAGCAAAGGACATTTTCTCAACCTGATTTATTGTCCTCTTGCCATGAACTCAATTTAAACAATTTAATCTTCCCTATGGGAAAACATGGAGTTTGGCAATTAGAAAATTATTCATAAGGTTTCTGATAATGCAGAGACTGTGAGGAAACATGAGTTCTGCTTCAGCCACTAAATTTATATCTACAGCATCCTTATCCAAACCATTAGAGGAAGAAGGGTCTAAGTCTTGGGTTGGCTATTCCACTTTGGAATCACTTAGAATGTTAAAAAGCAATAGCAGCAGCGATGTTCTGCCTGGCCCTTGCCTGGACCAACAGAATCAGAAACTCTAAAAGGTAGTATTTTGCACTGATACTTGTAAAACTCTCCCAAGATGATTTTAATATAGAGTCAGACTGAGAACTGAAGTGGTCTTTCTCATACTTTATTGTACAAGCAAGTCATCTGAAAGCTTATTAAAATGAAGATTCTGATTCAATAGATCAGGGATGAGGTGTTTCCGACAAGCTTCCTGGTGACACGGTGCTGCTGGTCCGCAGAGTGCACTTTAAGTAACAAGAAACTAATGATTTCTGAACACCCTTCCAGCACTGTGATTCTGTGCATCTGTGCATCTGTGTCAACTTTCACTTTTAACAGAATCGCCAGACAATTTCCACCTAAGAACACCCATTTCTGAGCGAAATGCCTTTTATAATGCCATGCACTGAGCTAGCCTCTGTGAAATAATGGTCTTTGGAAGTTAGGAGATACTTCAGGATCTTACAATGTCTGATGCAACGCCATGTACATTAATTATCACTGAGTGTGTGATAGATATAAGAACTACAGGAGGTTTGTGGAAGATTCACGTAAGTTAGGATTTTCACCACAATGTGGAGAATGTAGTACTATCAGGGGACATGTTGGGGGACAACTCACTCAGGAATGTGTGTGCATGTGTGTGCCTGGGGTAGGGGTGCCTGTTGGAGTTTGGAGTGGTTTGGGGAAAGATTCTTGGAAAAAAATGACTTTCAAGCTGAGCTCTAAGATGAGTAAGATTTGGGAGTTGAGAGGGATGTCCACACAGAGAGAGTTGTGATATAAATGCCTACATGTGTGTGTGAAAGAGAGGCTGAGGAAATCAGAGGACTCCAAGTAGCTTCATTTGGCTGGAATATAGAAAACATGAGGAATGAGATGGGGGGGGGTCAGCTGTGGCCAGAGACAGAACTTCACAAACCCCCTATAGGAGTTGCGTCATTATCCTGAAACAAGAGGAAGTCTTCAAAGCATCTTTGCAGTAAAGCAACGTGGTTTACATTTTCAGAAATAACTTTCTGTGTGCTGTGTGGGCAATGGATCAGGCAGGGAGGGCATCTGTTAGAGGAGTGTTTCTATATGGCCCTAACAGTTGAGAGGGTTTGAGGTCAGCTACTCCACTTCCAGGAAATTCTTCTACAGAGACTCATTCATGTACAGAGATATTTGGGCAAGTATGTTTATTGTACTATTTTATAATAACCAAAATGTATACACATAAATGATGACTATCAATTGGACATTAGTTGTACAGTTTTTAGAATATCTGTGCTATGAAATATTTATGGCCATTTCAAAGAATATAGTGGATCCATGTGTTGAGATATCCAAGACATACTGTAAAGTGAAAAAAGCAAGTCAAAAAATAGTTGATACAGTATGGGATCTGTTATATAAAAACATATATTCTCTATTATCTGTATGCTATATGTGTATGTAAATTAATAAAAAAAAAGGACAGAGGGACTATACCTCAAACTGATGATGACTGCTTCCTTCAAGAAAAGGAATGGAAGATGAACAACTTTTACTTTCCACATTTTTGTTTTAAGATATTTCAAAGAGAAAGTAGAGTTCTGGCTGAGATGGAGGTGCAGGTAGAAACCTTCGCTTCCACGCACAACCAAAAGGAGGATAACAACCAATCTAAAATCAGTAAACAACCAAAAATGCCAGAAAATCAAAATGCATGCAACTCTGACAACCACAGAATTGCAAACAATCTACCAGAACAACCAGACGGGTAAGGCGGACCCTGTGGGCCGACCAAGAAAAACCAAGGCAAGACGGCTGGGGGGCAGGGCTGACTGCCAGCTTGGCAGAGTTTCGAGGGAAGGACTGACTGAAGGGGAAAACTGAGACTCAGAGCTGACTCTGGGCTACAGCGAGGGTTGCCCCTGGTGGGAGATACTTCCAGTCTGACTCGAAGTGTCTTGGAAAGTGCGCTAGAGAGGAGTAGGCAAGCTGCACCATTCCCTCTCTGGCCCCTACCACACGGTGCAGCAAAGAGAGTTTCCCTGCCTGGGTGAATACCTAAGGCCCCGCCCACTTACAACCTATCAGCTGCGCCAAAACAAGCAAATATGGCCCAAATGAAAGAACAGAGCAAAACCTCGGAAAGAGAACTAAGTGATGAGGAGATTGCCAACCTATTTGATGGACAATTTAAAGTCCTGACAATCAAAATGCTCACAGAACTGATTGAGCTTGGTTGAAAAATGAAAGAACAAATGAAAGATACCCAAAATGAAATAAAGCAAAATATTCAGGGAACCAACAGTGACAAGAAAAAAAAACAGAATTCAAAGCAACTACTTAGAACAAAAGGAAGAAATAAACATCCAACTAGATCAGAATGAAGAAACAAGAATCCAGAAAAATGAAGAGAGGCTAAGGATTCTCTGGGACAACCTGAAACATCCCAATATCCAAATTATACGGGTGCCAGAAGGAGAAGAACAGCAGCAAGAAATTGAAAACTTATTTGAACAAATAATGAAGGAAAACTTCCCCAATCTGGCAAACAAAATAGACTTCCAGGAAGTCCAAGAAGCTCAAGAGAGTCCCAAAGAAGTTGGACCCAAAGAGGAACACACCAAGGCACATCATCATTAAGTTACCCAAGATTAAAGACAAAGAAAAATCCTAAAAGCAGCAAGAGGAAAGGAGATAGTTACCTACAAAGCAGTTCCCGTAAGACTAGCAGCTGATTTCTCAAAAGAAACCTTATAGGCAAGAAGGGGCTGGAAAGAAGAATTCCAAGTCATGAAAGGCAAGGGCCTACATCCAAGATTGCTCTATCCAGCAAAGCTTTCATTTAGAATGGAAGGGCAAGTAAAGTCCTTCCCAGATAAGGTCAAGTTAAAGGAGTTCATCATCACCAAGTCCTTATTAAATGAAATGTTAAAGGGACTTATCTAAGAAAAAGAAGATAAAAAAATATGAACAATAAAATGACAACAAATTCACAACTATCAACAAATGAACCTAAAAGAAAAGAAAAACAATGAAAAAAAACTCAGCAAACAACCAGAACATGAGCAGAATCAGAAATGGACATCACACAGAGGGAGTTCAGTGGAGAGGGAGAAGGGAGGAATAGGGGGGAAAGGTACAGGGAAGAAGAAGCATAATTAGTTGGCATGAAATAAATGGGGAGAGATAAAAATGGTATAGGAAACAGAGGACTCAAAGAACTTATACGTACAACCCATGGACATGAACTAAGTGGGGTGGGGGGATGCTGGAGGGTTGGGGGACAGGGTGGAGGGGGGATAAAGGGAGAAAATTTGGGAAAACTGTAATAGCATAATCAATAAAAATACTTAAAAATTAAAAAAATTGAAAAGAGAAAGTACTTGGGTGTCACATGTGTAATAGAAAAAAGAAAGGAATAAATTGCTAGATTGCACATCTTTTTTATTCATTAATGGCATGAATTTTGCCTTCATTCAGTCTAACAATTTTAACTTTAAAATTTCTTTAAAAAATAAAGCTCAAAAATATTTTAAGAATTTAAAATTCGAAAGATTTCTTCCCTCTCCCCTCAAGGCTGTGCCCTAAAGTCACCTCCCCGGCCCCCTGAACAATCTCCTTCATTTAAACTTTCTTCTAGTTCTCATTATGCAGCTACTCTAAACCTAAGATAACTCCAGACACAGTCTAAACTTCTAATGGTTGAAAATCATTAAAAAGATTAACAAGCAGAAATCAACAGGGTTTGAAAAAAAGTTTTTCTCTTTACCCTCTGGGAGCCAAGAAATTTCAGCGCTGCTATAATTTTCTAGAAGGATCCTCTGATGACCTCTGGAAACAATCCAGGACCCCCCACTGCTGCTCACGGATCCCAGTCTAACCAACTCAGCCGTGCACTAAAGGGAAAGTTATAAATTGCTTAGAGAAGGAGCTTGCAAAAGGGAGCGCCCAGCCCGGCTTTTGTTAGGGTAAATCTGGGCTCCCCAACCTGTTAACATGCTTTGAAAGAGGTAACAAAATGATCTATAAAGGCAAACCAGTGGGTGTCATTTCTTTAGATAATCAAAAACCTTTTGATTGGGGGATACACAAAAGGCTGAGGAAGGTTAGTAACCCTGGGATAAAAGAAAAATTTCCTTCATCAATTAAAAAGCAGTTATGGAAAAATGGGGACTAGAACTCCAATTTCCCAAATGGAGGGAGATTAAAATATTGACATCATTCAAGAGTTTTTATATTCAATATACAATTGAATGGAGATCTCCAGTAAGAAACCAATTATCCAAAATTGATTAAACATTTTTATAAATAAATACATAAAATTTTAAAACAAACTTTCACTTTATAATTAATAAATAAGAGTAACAAATATTTTATTTCCATTCTAGTGCACGCTTTTTACTGGCACTGGTACAAGGTCACATTCTGAGGCTGTTTCTCCTTTTCTCAGCAATCCCTAATTTTTCACTCGAGTTTTACTTTAAATAGTTTAGAGACTTCTTTTGATATTAACCTGGGTCATCTTTGCTTTTTACCTCATCCAAAGTCACTAGGTATTAGTCCTAGCCAAACAAAAGTCAACACAAAACAACAGCAACACTAAGCTTATTGATAATAACATTTGTAGTTTACTTTTTTCCAGAGAAACTAAAAACCCTTTCAAGACACTAGCCATTTAATAATCATTAAACATGAATGATACGCTGACATGATACATGTATTAGAAAGAGAATAACATAATCTGTATCATACCGACTTAAACCTACAGTCTCTAGGAAACCTCCAAGTTGATGATGCATCAAGCCATAGAGGAGTTGTATTTGCATTGGAAGCTTTGGATTACTTGCCTGGCATAAGAGAGCAGAGCAAGGAGATGCCCACCATATATAAAAGCAGAGTTGACATACTGATGGCAGAGTGGTGTGTCCAGCTTAGCAGCATGCTTCAAAATACATAGGATGCGTAGCCCTGGCTGGTGTGGCTCAAGTGGACTGAGTGCTGGCCTGCAAACCAAAGGGTGGCTGGTTCCATTCCCAGTCAGGGCACATGCCTGGGTTGCAAGCTGGGTCCCCAGTGGGGCACACATGAGAGGAACCCACACACTGATGTTTCTCTCCGTCTCTTTCTCCCTCCTTCCCCCTCTCTCTAAAAATAAATAAAATCTTTTTAAAAAATACGTGGGCTGTGCAATAAAGCCAGCTTCTTAAAGGTCAATGGACTCTGCCTTGATGCTTTACATCATTTGTAGAGCAACTAAAAGAGAGACAGAGAGAAACAACCGTTTATTTCTGGGTGCCGAATGATAAATAATGAGCAAGGCTGCCCCAAACAGAAGAGGTACAATAATGTGCCCGCGGAGTGGAGGATGTTACACTAACGATGAGGACAACGATGACAAGGGCTGGCACTTCGCAGAATGTGCAGAATGTGCAGAACGTGCAGAGGCGTCAGGCAACGCCAGCCTGACCATGGCTCAGCGGCTGGTTGGACGCCCTGCAGTCCTGCTGCGGGGCCTCACACGCTTCCGGCCCCAAGGTGGCCCCTAGCGCTGCCTCGGCCTGTCTGTGCCCCTGTTTCAGCCGCTCTATGGTAAAATCTGAAAAATATGGGCAATGAGGTGAGGGGTTTTCTTTTAATAAAACTACATTTATTCATTTAAAAATTTTAATACTCTTACCTGCATGAAATGATGGCTATAATTTTTATATCTTACTTTGATGTTTTATTGCTAAAATAAAATGTGAGAAATTCATATTTTCTCCATTTAAAAATAATTACTCTGTTAACTTTAAATCTGGGGACTTTTGGGGCAAGAGTTCAAAGCTCTGGCTGAAATAAAATGGACTTGGTTCCGGTCCCAGTTCTACCACTAACTGGCCGTGTGACCTCCTCTCAGCCTCAATTTCCTCATTTGTTGAATAGAAGTAACAATAGTGTGTACCTAGTAGGTTATTGTGAAGCTTGTGGCGACAGCGCAGTCTCAGAACAGAGCGTATTACCAGGTAACGCTCAAGTGTTAGCTCAGAGTCATAAGAAGGATTACTCATCAGTCACCCTCAGATGGCTCACCCCACAAATGTGCCATTTGACCCAGAAACTTTTCATCCTCTCTGATTACAACACCCCACATTCTACACCAACATTCTGACTCCTACTCCTTCCAGGCTATCCAAGGGCACAACTGTTCATAGGTTCAAGTTAAACGAATGATCCTCCATCCACATAATGCACTACTATCCAGCCATGGAATGACAGCCATATATATTACTGAGCAGGAAAAAACATAGCTACAAGCCAGTTATTCACAGCATGATTCCATTTTTTAAATGCAGTACATATATACATAATGGTGATTGCTGACTCAGCCCTCAAAACACCCCCCCAATCACTAGTCCAGCGCTGTCCAACAGAAATACAATATGAGCCACAAGGAGAGCCACATGTGGAATATTAAAGTTTCTAGCAGCCACATGAAGATAAATAGATGAAATTTGTCCTAATGATGTATTTTATTTAATCCAATATAAATAAAATATTCTCATTCCCATATGTAATCATTACAAAAATCACTAATGAGACAGTATGCATTATTTTTATACTAAGTCCTTGCAATCCTGTGTGTATTTTACAGTTACAATACATTTTAACATGGACTAGCTGCATTTCAAGTGCTCAGTAGCCAAAAGCCACACATGGCCACCCCATCAGACAGGACCTCTCTTGGCAGTTAGTCCCCTCCTCACACTGAGTTAGGATTATCAGACTGAAAGAAAACTTGTCTTACTGACATGCCCATTGCCTCGAACAGTTTCTCATACGAGTACTAAATAAATATTAGTCTGAGTGAATGCATTTAATTGGAAGTATTCTTGGGCACCTTTGCATTTTTATGTGCCATGTAAATCAGAGACTAGAAAGGCATTGCGCCAACCCCCGGGGAAGAACACAGGAATTTTGGAAAGTATCTTCCAAAAGGCATCGCACCTCACAAGCAGCCTCCTACTTTGTCAAGGGGCAAAGCCAGCCATTCAGAAATGTAAGAAATCTCCATGAATTAATTTGAAAAACTTAGAACTAAAGCTAGTGCCAAAATGTATATTATAGACAAATAAATAAAAGATAGGACTGAGAGAAGTGGATAATAATGAGAACTTTATTAAATACATGCTATATCTAAATACTTTGCATACATTATTTATAATCTTCACTAAGACTCTACAAGGTAAGGAGGAATCATTAAAACATACAAGAACTTTTCAGATTTGAATCCTATCTCCGTCAATTTCTAGCTCTATGACCCAAGGTAAATTTCTTACTGTATCTGGGCTCAGTGTTCTCAACCGTGAAATGGGTATTAAAATAACTGCCCTTAATTATTATGAGGATTAGATTAATTGACACATGAACTCTCAATGAATGACACCTAGAATTATAATGGTAATGTTCAATTAAAATAGGAGCAATCATTGTTATCACCCTCTGTTTACACAGGGGAGACTGAGGTTCAGAGGAATTAAATAACCTTAATGTCATGTAGCAAATAAACAGATGAGCTAGGATTCAAGGCCAGGTCTGTCCAACTTAGCTAGCCTGTGCACTTTGCACCACGTTATGCCTAGGAAGGTCTCAGGGTAGAGGCCACAGTGTCTGGACGGAGAGAAGACATTCTGCAGGGTACCCGCATGGCAAAGGCTGCAGATGAATACTATCTGAAGAGAAAGGCATTTCACTTAGGCAGATCTGATCAGAATGCAAAACCAAAGGAGCTCAGTAGAGTCAGCACTGGGAGTTTGGCTTACGGGAGGCCTCGAGCCAGTTGGAGGAGTTGAGACTTGATTACTGCCTAAATCCCGTCATAAATCTGTGAACCAGTTGATCAGTCTCTGTGCAATTATGAGGCTCTTCTTTTTTTAACTTAATTCTTTAGGCTGATAGGAACATTCCTTTACTCAAGTGAAGGCTGAACATATGATTTTCTACACTTCTCAAATCCTACCTCAAATTTTTCTTAATCCTTTGAGTCCATGTGTGGAGTGGTGTTCACATTCCCATATACTAACAGGGTTGTGAAAAAAAACCAACCAAACTCTTATCTGTGGTTAGAGCGTTGCAACAATTTTACTCAAGTTAGATCCTCCAGCAGGCCCAGTAAACCAACACAAGCTGCTCCCCATTAGTTGCCCCCTCATTTGGCTGTTTGCCCAAACCACCTCATCGATGCGCTATGAGCCACCACGCCTGGCGTGCTCATGTCTGGACCAAGTCATGTGCAGCATGTCATCAGGTGCATTTAAAAAAAATGAAGTGTATGTACATGTATTAGAATGTGTACATAAACATGCGTGTTCATATATACATATGACAAACATGTTCAAGAAACACATGCAACCAGAAATTCTCTCCAGTTAAAAATGGAAACAACAGGTTTTTTACAGAAAAATTCCTCTAATTATTTTGTTGTTCTAAAGACAGCACTCTCTTTTAAAAATGTGTCATCTTTTTCTCAGTTTACTCTGACATACATTATTTACTCTGGCATGCATTATTTACAAAATGAAACCGGAAATCTACCAGCAAAAATGAACAGTGAAAGGACAGAGAACAAAGTTTTAGCGAGCTTGTCATTAACACTAACAATGAGTGATTATTTCCCGTGATAAGTGCCTAGGCAATTATTTTCCATACTTTTCAGAAAAAGCATATATATGCTGATCAGTTTGAAAGAAACTGCATTGAAGATTAAAACAGTCATCTTCGAACCCTTTGAAACTTTTCAGTCTTCTCAACAAGAAAACGAGCCAGAAATTACTGATAAACTGACTCATCAACCGAAGGCCGAAAAGTGTGGAGGTTACCAAGACATGCCCTCCTTCTCGGGCCTGTGGACTCCCGGTGGTTGCATTATGTGACGCTTTTAAGCAGTTTTAGCTGGTTTGCAGCACAACCTCCCCAAAGAAATATGAAGAGTCATTTTCAAAAGGAACTTTCATTTTTAATATGGATTGATTTTTTTAAAGGCAGCTCCGAGCAGCCCAGTGTATCAAACAGAAACCATCACACCGATCCCCACACGTCAGGGAGTGGCGGCGGCACGTGAGGTCTGTTGTTTCCCAGCAGGCACCTGTGTAGCTGAAGAGGTCACTACTCAGCAAGGTGCTTTCTTTCTGGTGTACAACAAAAGAAATCGCTAGGAATAAGGGGGGAAATGGGCTTGGGAAACAGAAGAGGAACTTGTCAATCTCCAAGATGCTAGAAAATGATCGTGGAAGTCTTTTGTTAGGGAATCCTGTAATGGTATTGCTGCTCCTCTCTTGTGGATCCAGACAGCAAGCAACTAGCCTAAGATGGCAAGGGCGACAGAGGATTAGACAAACTGTGGAAAGGCCCTGGAAAGGCCAGTTCTGCTGTTTGGAATCAATCAGGCCAAAATTGTATCCTCATTTACGTGCAACAGCAGTGTGCTTATAAACAGGGTTTCTTGGGCGGGGTGGGGGGGGGCCAAAGGCATATATAATGTTTATCATAAATGTGTATGTATAAACTATTTTACAAATGGGGAAAAAGGCCCTAAAGAACTATTCTTGTATATTCTATGGGTTGTACACTGAATATTTTAGTAATAAAAATTTATACTACTTCCAAGAAAAGGACATTAAGCTTGTTCCCAATCCTTTTTATTTTAAACTATGAAACAGTGAGAAGGTACCCTGACTCGTGTAGCTCAATGGGTTGAGCACCAGCCTGCAAACCAAATGGCTGCCAGTTTGATCCCCAGTCAGGACACATGCCTGGGTTGTGGGCCAGGTCCCCAGTGGGCGGCTCATGAGAGGCAACCACACATTGATGTTTCTCACCCTGTCTTTCTCCCTTCCTCCCCTCTTTCTGAAAATAAATAAATAAATCTTTAAAAAAAGAAAAGAAACAATGAGAAGATTAGTATCACACTAGAAATGATTTTGATGCACATAATAGAGCTATTAAAACAACAGAAGGGATGGGTCAGTTATGAGGTTTCAAGATAGTTAGTAGGAGTGTAAGATCATATGGCAGGGCCCTTGGTATCACCCAATAGGCAACATAACAGAATATCCCTGAATCTTGGATATAGGAAACTATATTGCAAAGTGCTAACATTTTCAACCACACCGGTCAGTCTCAGTGCATATCTTTCTCACTCCTCCCACAGACACTTTAACAAAAAGGAGCATCTTTTATCAATGGTTATATGGGTGTTAGAATCCAAGTTTTATTGTTTAATAAAGAGAAATTATCTTCTTGAGTAAGATCAAACAATATGTCATTAACTAATTATATTCTCTTTCCCCTGGGTATTTTCTCTAAATGGTTTGCTACGGGCAATCAACATTCATGACTTACCAGGCGGTTAGATTGCTCTTCCTTCAGATAACAACATTAAAGGCAAAAGCAATATAGTTGCAGTAATAATCATGAGTGTTTTGTGTGATGATGTAGCCGCCTATGATGTGCCAGGCACTGTACTTGAGCCACTGTACGCAGGGAGCCGGACAGGAAGTGTTACAGAGAGGAGCTAGTCCCTGCCCTCCCAGATTCTGGACTAGTGGAGGAGAAAACATGGACATAAACGATTATGATTCATTTGGATAAGTAGTCATAGAGTTAGTCGTAAAGGCTCACAGTGACCAGGAATACTGTATGTGTGAGAAATGCTTATTAAATGCTTATTGAATGAAAGAAGTGGCCTTCTGCCTGCCCGACCTACAACCTGAACACTATTCTGACATTCTTGTCATCTCTTGATTGGACTCCACTTACAGCCCATTTGACCTGTGGCCCTGGCCAAATTTTTGGCATAGGTCCCAGACCTAACCCATTCCAGCCACTAATACTCTATTGTATCAAAGTATCCAGAATTATTTCTCCTGAGGAGAGATAAGCCAAGCTATTCCTAGCAACAATGAAATATTTCAGAAATCACATCAACTCTTTTTCATATGATGGGAAGCAGTACAATCTTATTATTAGAAAATTAGAAGAGCCCTGGGCTTGGATTAGGAGACCAACTCATGGTGTGGCCACAAGCAAACCATTTCACGAAAATCCATCTGAGATTTGTATCACCTCTGCATTTATCTGGGCTGACAAGCTTCTCTTCCCCTGTGCTTATGATGCCATGAGTCAGATTCCTGAGCGTTTGTTAGAGCCTCATGGTCCAAACTTCCTACAGGTATAACTCACAAAGAAATACAGATTTTTTTCTTGCTCCGTGAAAACAAAATTTTTATTAAAAACAGTTAAATAAAAACATTAAAAAATATATAGGAACTCTATTTATAGAAAGGACACGCAACCTAGAGCAAGACTAAGACGCATAACACTACCATAGATTTTTGAGAGCTGGAAGATCTCCTAATTAAGGCTCAGAAATGATGGCCCAGAGTGGCTTAGGGACTTCACCACGTCTGCACAGCCAGTCCTGGGAGAGCTTGGAGGGACACGGAACCTGCCCTCTCCCAGGAGAGTCTCCCTCCACTGCACACATCTGCACTTAACCCCTATTGGCAACTCTTTAGAATTCACCAAGGGTTCTCTTTACACTTGAGTGAGAGAGTAGGGCGCTTCCTTAAGTTCACCTCAGATCTCTTCACTCTGAGTCTGCACACAACTTGGGGACTTTTCAGGACACTCCAAGCCCTTGCACCAGACCCCAGGTTTTAACTCACTCACAAGACAGCCCTATGCCTCCTACTTGTGATTTCCCAGAACCACCCCAGCTGCCTACATATGCTCACGGCTCTTAGTCCTTATTTCTGAGATAGGGGCAAAGTAACAAAATGAAAATTAAAAGATAGGTATAATAATATTTGCTGATACAACTCTAATTGCCTGAAGCAAATGGGGGAGGTTTTATTTGTTTTCCACCTGCATTAATTCACCCATATTCTTGCTTTTCGACACTTTTGAATGTAAATGTGCTCATTAAGCTTTTGTTTCTTGCAGAGAAATTTATCCGGCACCTTTTATGTGCCAGGCAGGGATGCTGGGCCCTGGGTATGCTGTACAATCACTCCAAGGCTGCTCTCGCGGAGCTGACGGTCTAGAGGAACCAAACAAATCACAACTACACACACCTTATCCATCTACCTTGTACTAAGTGGTCAAGGAAAATGGGCTCCGAGAACAACTATTCTGAAGATCCGATATAGACTGGACAGAGAAAGAAATTACTGCTTCTTTCCTATGGTTTTCTAATTTGTCTTATGACAAAAAGTAGACATTTTAAAAAGAGATGATATTTGTTTTCTGAGAACAAAGCTTTCAGCAAAAAGAAATCATTTATCTCTGTTGCCCCAACTTCCTCCTCTGTATCATGCATGACCACAATGATCCTCACCCTCCTTGCTCCCACAGGCAATTTGTGAATAAAATAAGATCCTTAATGAGAGGTGCCTCCACCATTCCCATAGCACTTGAACAATACTAATAGAGTTTATGTTTATACATAATTTTCAAAAATGGTAAGAATAAAGCAATACTTCTGGCAGCATTTTGACAAACCGAAACTTAAACATCATTCCCCACCACAGGTTTTGATGGTAATAAGAGGTGCCAGCTTTCTAAAAGTGTAACCAAACTTAGTATTTCTGAGTGGACCGGCAAATATGCCTGGTTAGCTTCTGTGCCAGTATTATAAAATCTGCCTTTAATTTGGCTTAACAGTAATAAAAGCTTATCATGCAGCCAAATCCCTACAGCAATGTTCTCAAAGGTTCTGCATGTGGAAGCCTGCTGCCTTTCAGCTTCCCCGTTAAACACCTGTTCTGGGCTTGGGCCACGCTCTGGTTTCTCACTCAGGTGGAGAGTCTTGCTTAAGGGGACAGGCAGGTATTTTTGCTGTCACCAAAGACAGCTAATTTGGAAAACCTAATCTTGCAAAGGGGCCAAGTTTCAGTTCTCAGAGTGTTGGGTTTAAGATAGCAGGGACTCCGCCCAGAAGTGCAACCTGAATACTTCCCCATTTGCCCCTCTCTTGTCTTTGCTGAGAATCCCCTCAATAACTGACATGTTTTATAGATTTCAGGCAACCAGGTCCAGTGAGCAGCTCCCCTTCTTTCCTGTCACCTGGCCAATTTAATACTTTCCTCCTCCAATGGACAGAGCAACTCCTGACAAGCAGTTGCCTTGTGGTTTCAGTTAATTCAAACACAATTACAAGTGGAGAAATTAGTTATGGGGATTGAAGGAAGGAGGAATTTTACAGGTGTGAATTCACAGCCATTTCTGAGCCAAATATTTCCAAAGGAAGTCCATGTTAAGCAAATACCATCTCCCAAATCTTAAGGCCCATCCATCTCTTCATGAAAAAAGATGTATTTTACAGGCTATAATCTTGCAATTTCTTTTAACCCTAAGGATTAATCTTTGCTTGTCCTCCTTTCAAAAGCACTACACCAGAATGAAAAACAACTTTCATTCAATACTTGCTCTGATAATAAAGCGCTGGTGAGGCCAGTCAGTGATTTCATTTCAAAACTGTGACTTGAAATGCACAGCGGTGTCGATGGCTGCTGATCACCTTAATGCTGGTCAAAAACAAAAGCAGCTACTCTCTGTCCCAGAAGGATTTTGACTTTAAAAAGAGAATTCTGAGTATAAAGCATTAGCTTGGAGGATTTTGCCATTAAACCTTTGAACAAAGAGCAAATAATTTCTGCTTACTTGGTCATAATCGCTGTTGCACGAATGGGGAAATGCAGGGTCAAGAGGTTATGCATGATTCTTACAGTCCCAAAGAAATGCTGCTGGAGGATTAGCTCTGAGAACAATCACGATGGGCCACACGGTTAGACTGCAGACTAGTCATTTATGCAAACAATGTTTAATGAGCACCTACTATGTTCCGGCAACTCCGGATAATCAGTGAGCCAAACAAAGATCCTTGTCTTCACAGAGCCTACATTCTAGTGGTGTCAGGAATAATGTTTATATGTTTTTGATTGAGTTTGTTTCCATTAAATGCTTCACTTTTGCTTTGGTGCTACTCTATTGGAAGATAAAAACCAATAAACCTGGAATTAAAACAAAATATTTACATGTGTGTATATAAGAATTAGAAGAAAACTGGTAGTGATAAGATCCTCCTAAGATTAATCAGGAAAAGCCACTGGACGCAGTGAGCCTTGAGCTTGCTTTGAAGAAAAGATGATATTAAATGTGATAGGAAGGGGGGAAATGCTCTGGCTGAAAAAAAAAACAAGAGAAAGGGCACACAGAATGGAAAGAGCATGTGATTCCAAGAGACAAAGGAATCTATTTACCACTGAGAACAGAATTCAAAAACAACCCATGGAATTTTAGTTTCCTTATCATTCTCTTTACAGAAGAATTAATAATAACAGTATCATATGATATAATATATTGACATATTATAAGATGACCTATATAGGATGACTTTTATATAATGACACATATCACACAAGCAAAATGGTGTACTATATGATGGCTTTTCAAGAAGGAAATGTGCTTTCCAAAAAACTAGCCACAAGTGAAACCATAGATTAAGGTCAAATCTCAACAGTCAAAATCTTTTCCAAAAGAGTTAACAAATATTTGGTGTCTTCTTTGATAATTAGAACTTACTTTTTCATTATTTATCTCAGTTATTAAGCTGGAAAAGGAGCTAATGTGCAATATAAATGTTTAAATGTGAAATACATTTGTTGTGAGGCAAATACAAAGTATGTTTTGATAAAATATATTTAGGAGTAAGGTCACCAGTAACAAGGGGGACACATTAAAAATGGTGGTGTATCAGAGATGACTTCAGAGCTCACTGGGTTTTATTCCAGATGGCCCACAGGCCCTAGTGATTATGGCTAAGTAAGAAGTTGTTCAAAGAAGTACCAATGGACACATCAGAATTACAACTAAAATAGATTTTCCCATACAGTTGGTTGTCTTTTTAATTTAATACTGTTTTCTTTAGCCATGCAGAAACTTTTTATTTTTATGAGATCCCATTTGTTTATTCTTTCCTTTATATTCCTTGCTCTAGGGGACATATCGGTAAAAACGTTGCTGCTTGGAATATCTGAGATTTTCTTGCCAATGTTCTCCTCCAGGAATTTAATGGTGTCACGGCTTATATTCATAGCAGCACAATTTACAATAGCCAAGAGTTGGAAGCAACCTAGGTGTCCATCGGTAAACGAATGGATCAAAAAATTGTGGTACATATACACAATGGAATTCTATACAGCAGAGAGGAAGAAGGAGCTACTGTTACCGAACAAGAGGAGGTGGTCCGAGGGAGGGGCAATACAATATTTGGCCCATCTAGGGATGCCCAAAACTGCTATACAACAGGGGCCCCTCCCAAAAACAAAATACTAAAATCTACTGGGCCCTTCTGTCCGCCTCCAATTGGAAAGACATCTCTTAAAGCCAGAGATTTGTGAAAAGGAAACAAAATGTTTATTTAATGCTATTCAGGCCTAACGCCACTACTAAAATATCAAAGTCCTTTATGTATACACCTACACCCACACAGCGCTCCCTTCTCCCACTGTCCCAACTCCGGGTACCATAAATCAGGAAAAGAGCACACGTCTGTGTTGCAGACCGCTGGCACCGTCAGCTGTGTCACTGTGCAGGATCTCGAGTTAATCCAAAGTACTGTGGTACCCTCTCATGGTCCACTGGCAAGAGTCCTTTGTACCCAGTTCCAGTCAAAGTCTCTGTTGCTTTTCAGGCCCCGTGGCCAAAGGGGGCACCCCAAAGCCGCGTGGGCCTCTTCTACCAAAGCTGCAGGAGTCCGCACTCCACCAAAAGCATGTGGCTTTCTTCTTCACCTGGCTGCAGGGATCTCCATTCTGGCAAAGCTGCGTGGTTCTTCCCTTTCACCTGGGAAGGAGGGGGTCCGCACCCTGCCAAAACCACGTGGCTCCCTCTTTCACCTCACCAAGAGGGGGTCCTCACTCTGCTGAAACCGCGTGGCTCTCTCTCTCTGGCCAAGCGGGGACCCTTCATGTCTCGGAGCCAGTCTTTTCCAAGCTCTCACCCAGGCCATCTCGCTCAGGAGCGCAGCCCCTAGTTTCCATCTTGAGTCCCTGCCACAACCTTCTCCCTGGCCCCAAACTTGGCCACTGCTATTTAACATATCTATGAAATCAGTTAAAGGTTATAGATATGTTAAATAACCATTCCTCCCGAGGTTAGCTCCAAAACTGTTGCTATGCAAAATAGCTCTCAATGGCCTGGCTCCATTCATCCCTTCCCCCTGGGGGGGGGGGGGGGGGGGGGCGGTGAGGACATCTTATATGTCTCTCCAGTATTTCTATACACTTTGAATTCTGGACACCATTCCAAATCCTTTTTTGGGGGGCCCCCCTTGGCTGCACCCTGTATCACTACTACCCATTGCAACAACATGGATGGAACTGGAAAGCATTATGCTGAGTGAAATAGGCCAGGCATTGAAGGACAAATAGCATATGATCTCCCCTTTGACAGGAAGCTAAACAATAAAACAAACAAGCAAAAAGAATAAAAACAAAGACACTGAAACAGAGAACAAGGGGGCAGGAACCAGAGGGGAGAGAGAAGGGAATTTAAGGGGAAAAATGGGGAGGGATTTGGAGGAACAAGTATGAAAGACACAGGGATGAGGACTGGGGGGGGGGATGGGAGAGAGGAGGGGAGACGGGGCAGGGGGGCTGGGATGGGAGAAATAGACAAAAAATGTACTTGAAAAATAACTAAATAAAAATTTTAAAAAAAAGAATTACAACTAAAATAGAGGACAACCATCACTCAGAACCATCAGAAATCAAGTTGAATGGAAGCCTGACAACTATGGAATTAAGTAAGCCACATCCATCCAGACTGGTAGAAGGGGCAGAGATGCAAAATGGGCTGGTAGATAAAAATTTGGAAGGGAAATCTTGGGAATGAGGAGTCCCAACCCCACACCAGGCCCCCCAACCCAGGGTTCCAGTGCCAGGAAGATAAGTCCCCATAACTTCTAGCTTCAAAAACCAATGGGGATTGAGTCAGTGGAAGAAAATTCTCAAGACCCAAGCAGTTCCTCTTAAAGAACTCACACCCAGACTTACTCAAAATCACTCCATCTGATTATCAACTTGAAAGGTACCAGTGGCATTCAGGGAGAAACTGAAGTATATGGCTTCAAGGCAAGATCTGGGGGACAGCTCCCAGACAGAAAGGTGGGCAGGGCATTGTCCCTTTTCTGAACCATCCCCCTACAGAGCCACAGAGCTGGCAGGCAGGTGCCATATCTGACACTCCATCAACCTTGCTAACACTGTTTGCCCCTTCCTGGAAATCCCTTGAGACTCTGGCCCACCCAGCTTATGGGCCACCCAAACTGTTAACAGTGACTTTTCCATATGAATGGCTGGTCTTGGCTCATACTTCACAACTTTCTAAATCCTATCAAACAAAGTGGGGGTACCTCTTGCTAAGGGTCCCAGGCCTAGCATTAACAGCAACCAGACCAGATTCACAGCTTGGATTCACGTGGGAAACGCCAATCCCAGCACAAGTAGCAGCCATCTCAGACTGCTTTATAGCTCAGGCAGGGTGGCCCTGGGCAAAACGTAGGTTGGGGCTGACCTTGGCCTGTACCACCCAGGAAACCCCAGAGCCTGTGCACCCAGTGGACAGCTACAGACCATGTCAGAGCACCACCACCCCACCCCTGCACAGCTGATCCTTCAGAGGTTAGTTGTCAGTGGTCACAGCCAGTCCTTGCAGCTGACTGGCCTGGGTAAATCCCTTCTATTGATTGACCAACAGCAACCAAGGCTCAACTACAGGAAGGAAGTGTACTCAGCCACACAAAGGGTGCACCCTGAGTACACAGCTTGAGTGATAGAGGAGGCTGTGCCACTGGACCCTACAGGACACACAATTGTGGCCAATTGTGGCTAATACATAAAAACAAAAACAGGGAGGCTGACAAAGTAAGGAGATAGAGAAACACAACCCAAATGAAAGAACCGATCAAAAGTCCAGAAAAAAACTAAATAAAAGGGAGATAAGCAATCTATCAGATGCAGAGTTCAAAACACTGGGTATAAGGGTGTTCAAGGAACTTAGTGAGGACCTCAACAGCATAAAATATATCCAGTCATAAATAAAGGATACACTAACTGAAATAAGCTACAATTTACAGGACAACAACAGTAGAGTAGATGAAGCTGAGAATCAAATCAATAATTTGGAACATAAGGAAGCACTAAACAACCAATCAGAACAACAAAAAAGAATCCAAAAACTGAGGATAGTATAAGCAGTCTATGGGACAATGAGGTCCAACATTCGCATCATAGGGGTGCCAGAAGGAGAAGAGAAAGAGAAAGAAATTAGAAATCAATTTGGAAAAATAATGAAAGAAAAACTTTCTTAATTTAGTGAAGGAAATAGACATGCAAATCCAGGAAGCACAAATCCAAACAAGATGGTGCAAAGAGGCCCACTCCAAGGTGCATTGTAATTAAAATGCCAAAACTTAAAGATACAGAAAAAATCTTAAAAGCAGAGAATAGAAGGGAAAGAGAAAAGAAGTTAGTTACCTACAGAGGAATTCCCATAAGACAGTTGGCTGATTTCTCTAAAGAAACTTTGCAGGATATAAGGGACTGGTAAAAGGCATTTAAAGTCATGAAAAGCAGGAGCCTACTGGCAAGATTGCTCTACCCAGCAAAGCTATCATTTAGAATAGAAGGGCAGATAAAGAGCTTCACACACAAGAAAAACTAAAGAAGTTCATCATCACCAAACCATTATTATATGAAATGTTAAAGGGATTTAACTAAGAAAAAGAAGATCAAAACTATGAACAATAAAATGCCAATAAGTACATATCTACCATCAATTGAATCTAAAAAACAAACTAAGCCAACAAGAAGAACAATGTAGAATCATGGATACAGAGAGCATTTTGATGGTTGCCGGATGGGAGGGACGTGTATGAGAATGGGTGAAGAGGTGAAGTGATTAAGTACAACTAGGTAGTTACAGAATAGCCATGAGGATGTAAAGTACAGTCTAGGAAATGGAGTAGCCAAAGAACTTATACTCATGACCCACGGACATGAGCAATGGTGCGAGGGTTGCCTGAGAAGTAGGAATGCTGGGTGGAGGGGGGCAAAGTAAAAAAAAATTGGGACTGCTGTAATGGCATATTCAATAAAATATAATTTTCTAAAAAGTACCAATGATTCACAGCATTTCCAATATCCAAATTCTTTTTTTACTAAAAAATGTATCCCCCCCAGTACTAGTTAGCCTTTAATATTCACTATGCAGACACTACCTGGTGCCTGTGCATACCCCAGGGACTCCACTTTCCTGATGGTGGCCTGCCTTTCTAGTGATCACATCAGCACTGTGGCACAGCCAACTTAAACTCCTCTGCATTTATCCTGTTCACTGTTTACATGTAAAGTATTCAAAGTAAAGATTCGCTGACTAATAAATTTGATCTCCTTACCCCCAGTTTTATAAACGTCTGTTGAATAAAATACAAGGAAATATACTCCTGACCGAAGTTTTGGCTTTAAAAATGGTGTTAAACAGAAACCCAGAATGATCGTTTACCCATTCTAAAAAGTGTATGAAGGACATTTGTGTTTCCTACGCACATTTATTTCCAATTGGTTTTTACAAGGTTATCTCAACTATACAAAAAGTCAAATCTTCATAGATTCTTCAGAAAGGCTTCAATGCCATCCAACCAGACTTTCAGTGGTATTTTCAGTTACTTCCTAGAAGGCAGAGCAATGCATGGAATGCCTGTTAATGATGAAAAGAACGTGCATGTTTGATTCTGTAGCTCTGCTTCTCTCTCTAACAGGCCCCATTGTACTCAGTCTCTTCACTGCAGCAGGCAGCGCCGAATGCAGGGGAAGGCAAGGACTATGGTCTGACTCCCAGGGCTCACTCCACTAAGTATATAAGGCGCCCCCCCCCCTTCACCCCCCACTGCCATCAGCTTTTCAAATGGCATCTGAATGATGTGAATTTGAAGCTCTTTCCATTCCTGCTGCACACAGTGTACATCTTTCCTGGCTGGCAGGATGGAGGCTGAGGACCTCCACTGCTAGTCTCATCATTCCTGACTCTATGCCTGAAACGCAGAAGAAAACTCATCATGGCTGGTGGGGGGAGGGGTGCAAAGCATTTGCCTGCTTAACCCCTTGCATACCTCTGTAGATAATTTGAAAATAGAAAATCAAGTAGAAAAATTTTTAAGAAATAAACAATATAAGTGATGACCCATCTTATCAGCATTTAATTCTGAATGCAAGGTAAGCTGTGTTGCACTGAATCCCCAAATTATTTTCATGGTTTTCACTTGAAATTGTTGCAGGTAAACAACTCTGTTCACACCAGTGAGCACTTCCTGTTCCTGGCTTTCGGACCATGTGGGTGCGAAGGAACAAATGATCAGGCAGGCTGGGCCATTTTTAGTGGGAAACCGTTGTTATCTCCCCATAATTGCACTGATCTGACCTCAGTATTCCAGCTCATTACAAAGCTGTGTCAGCTGAAGAGAAAAGGAGTCTCAGGTAGCATCCCAAGCCAAGTAAAGGGGCTGTTCAAAACTTCTTCAAAATGCAAGTGAAGCAGAGTAGTGAAGAACCATTTCCTTAAGACAGGAGAACTAGCTGCAGCTCCATGTCAAAGATTTGGTTTTAAATGAGGTTTTGGAAGCCATGGCACTCGTGGGAAAATTGTGAGTTTAACACAATGCCCGGCCAAGTGCACATTTTTATGTTAAGTTGAACTGTGAACATTTAAAAAAATTATTGTTTATTGTAAGGAGGCCTCTTTTTTCCATTATATTTATTCCCCTTGAACCTCCCCCCTGTACAATAACCGCACTATAGTCCATGACCATGAGTCCTTCTCCTTTTTGCTCAATCCCTCTACCCTCTCACCGCCCCCAACAGCTGTCAACCCACTTTCTGAGTCTGTCTCTATTTTGATTGTTAGTTGATTTTGTTCATTAGATTCCACATAATGAGTGAAATCATACAATATTTGTGTTTCTCCAATTGGCTTATTTCACCCAGGCTCTCTAGGTCCATCCGTGCTGTCACAAAGGGTAAATTTTTTTCTTCCTTTTTCATGGCCGAGTAGTGTTCCATTGTTTAAATGTCCCATGGTAGTTTTATCCACTCCTCTTCTGATGGACACTTGGACATCTGTGAAAATTTTTTATGTTGTTTGTCCCAATCCCTTTCGTGTTGGTGAAGAAAATTCACCATGACCAGGTCAGGATCTGTGGTGTTGTTCAGCTATCTTTTGAGAAAGATCTGGAAATTACACTTAATTTCTCTCCCCCTCCTCCCACACATTTAACCAAGTTTTAATTCTTAGAGAGGCAAAGCCAGCCCTGGCCATGAAGTTCAGTTGGTTACAGTGTCCTCCCCACGACCCCAAGGTTTCAGGTTCAATTCCTGGTTAGGGCACATCCAAGAATCAACTAATGAGTTCATAAATATGTGGGACAACCAATCAGTCTCTCTCTCTCTCTCAAATCAATCAATTTTTTAAAAGGCTCATCCATGACTTTCCTCCTGCCCCAGTACATCCCTGAATGGTGTGGCTGCACCACAGAGGAGGCTACTTGGCAAAGCATTAACTCAGGGACCAGCACTGTACTTCTTGTTCTTTTCAAGTCCTTGAGAATAGGGCTGCTCTTTGGACCCCTGAAATTTTCACATGACCACTGACCACCAAACAGCATCAGCTTCACCCTGTGAGCTGGAGAAGGACCCTCTCCTCCTACAACAGAGCGTTAGGCCATAGGAAGCTCCTGTGACAGCCACAGGGTTCGTCCTTCGTCCCACTAAAAAGAGTGAGGAAAGAGATACCACAGCCTCACATGGAGTTTCTACACGATCTATTGGAAACCCACAACCCATGGCGATGGGGTAGGACGGAGGCTGGAGAAGGGACATACGCCCACCAGGGAGCCCCAACAAGAATGCGCAGAATTGTGCATTCCCTTCTCAGCCCAGATCTTCAGGCTGGTTCCTTCAGTCTCGCCTTAACCATGGCTTCCTACTTTCAAGAAAAAAATATGGGTTAAAAAATACCAAACACAACAGGCTCTTATAAAACAACCGTCTTATGGTTAAGTGTAAATTAAATAATAGAACACGTGGGTTGAATTTTTCTTAAAATACATGGGGGTTTTACAATTAAATTCTCCTGCAAAATACATTTTGAATTTTTTTTTTGCCATGGTCCAAATATCTGCAACAGAGAAAAGGTCTCAAAACATAGTTTAAAGCTTTTAAGAAACTGAAAACTGGACTTGGCTCTGGCACCCTGATATTTCTAATTCCGCTACTATTCCTTGCACATGGCACTGAAGTGACATTCA
The DNA here is from genome assembly GCF_021234435.1 of Artibeus jamaicensis. Classification (NCBI taxonomy): domain Eukaryota; kingdom Metazoa; phylum Chordata; class Mammalia; order Chiroptera; family Phyllostomidae; genus Artibeus; species Artibeus jamaicensis. The sequence goes on along the minus strand of NW_026522046.1, from coordinate 7,784,244 downwards.
AAGGAGCCTCACTCTAAGTCTTTATGCAATTGAATTCACTCTTTCATTTTAACAAATTTTTACTGATCATCTACTAAGGGACAGCTACTATATGCTAAGCTTTTTCCCCAGATGTATCCAATGGCACTGCATTCTAACAATAGTTTGATACTGGAATTAGCTCTGAAAAGAATAAGTCCAAAAGATGTTCATTAAATACTGGACTATATTTCATGGCAGTGGAGATTGGGTTGTTTTGAGAAACTTTTAGCACATTTAGTAAAAAATATGCCAGATTAGAGGTAAGGAAATAGCCAATATTCGTTTTCTTGCTTTTTAACTGTAAACACTGCTGTGAGCTATGGCAAGTAAACAGATAACTTTCTGTGGTAAACACAAAGCTGCACCACTAAACCCCCTTCGAGAAAATGCCGCAGGGAGTGTGGGGAGCTGACAGCCTTCAGCTATGGGGTCCTTGGGGACAAGCCTCAGTATCGGAACCAAGGTCACTTGGCCAACAACTGAGCAAGACAGCGACACAAGGGCCTGAACCAGTGAAGCCCAGGCCAATGCAGGGCTCCTCTAATGAGAAATCTCTGCTCCAGAGCTCCCTGTTGGGTTGACAGAGACCCCGTCAGGCCTACAGCGCAGTCTGATGGGTCCCCTGGCCCACTCCTGCCTCTGCCCTTCTTTTCCCAGGTGTGACTCAGAGCTGGCCTCCTGGAGAACCAGACCCAACCTGCAGCACTGCCTGACAACAAAGGGACGACAGGGAAGGTCGAAACACTAGTGAAAGTCTTCATTTAAGAACATGTCATTCCACTGTAAGCACTACTTTTCTATGTTGGAAAATGAACAATACATATCTAGACATCTGCTACCTGTTTGACGAGTTCCTTTCTCTTTCATTTCTCTGACATGGAAATTTTAGGACAGGTATTCCAAAAATTCAACACTAAAATAACCCAACAACAATGACCACATGGGCATCTTAATGGAGCATAAGAATCAGATAAACCTTGGTATTATTTCCCACATTTAATGGTTTACAGAAGAAAGAGGGAAAGAGAAGGGAGGAGGTGGGGGGAGGGAAGGAACACACAGGTGGCAAGGGATACAAATAATCTGTATTTTTCTCCTTAATTCAACCACCAACTATGGCAGTCAGATCAATTACTTTTCTATAGTTCCTAAAAAGTAAAAAACCTGCACCCTAACTGTAAAATTCAGCAGGATAGTTAAACCTTTTGGTCTTCCTAGAACAGGTATTTTACACATGTAAGATTTATTAAAATAGTAAACATCAGATTAAACCTCTTAACATTGTCCTTTAATGCCATCTTGAAGTCATGAAACATACACTAATCATATTTATATCATTTTGTACTTTTTGTTTGACTTGTCCAGGTACAGTAGCAGTTTGTGAAAATCCATCTCATTGATAGTGTTATGCAAGAGACTTCCTTATCCACATGCAAATGATAAAAACAATAAGTAACTGATATCTCTTTCCTTTTTGCTCTTTTCTTTCCCTTACATCAGTGATTTCTCTTAACTTTACATATTAGAATCACCTTCAGGGGAGGGGAGGAGTCTTTTAAAAGTTCATAGGTACCTTACAAACACTTGAATAGACATTTCTGCAGAAAAGATATATAAATGACTAATAAGTATATGGATAGATAGTCATTAGTCATTTGGGAAATTAGTTTTTATGGAGTTGCACCATGAAGTATCATTGTACAACTTTTACCCATAGAATATCTGTAATTTTTAAAAATGAAAATAACAAGTGTTGGTAAAGATGTACAGATATTGGAACCCTGGTACATTTCTGGTAAATTGCAAAATGGTTCAATGCCGTGGCTAACAGTTCTCAGGTTCATCAAAAAGTTAAGTATAAAATTACAACATGATTCAGCAGTTCCACTCTTAGGTATATAAGCAAAAGAATTAAAAACAGGTATTCAAACAAATGCATGTACATACATGTTCATAAAAGTACTATTCATAATACAAAATGGTGGAAAATTAACAGATGAATAGATATGCATACAAGAGAATATTATTTAGCCATAAAAAAAGAATGAAGTACTAATATATGCTACAACCTAGATGAACCTCAAAAACTTTACATTAAGCAAAAGCAGCCAGACACAAAAGCTCATATTGTATGATTCTATTTATACACAGTAGCTAAATCCATAGAAACAGAACATATGTTGATGGCTCCCAGGAACTAGGGAGAGGAAAAGAATGGGAAGCAGCTGTCTAATGAGAATGGGGTTTTCTTCGGGGGGGGGGTGATGCAATGTTTTGGAACTAGATGGAGGCAGTGGTTACACAACATTGTTGATATACTAAGTGCACTGAGTTGCTCATTTGAATGGTTAATTTTATGTTATGTGAATTTCACCTTACTTTTAAAAAAAACGCAAAATATATATATAGACCTGGTCACTTCCCTGGATTGAGCAAATCAGAATATCTTGAAGGCCAGGATTCAGTAGTTCCCCCAGGTGATTTTGTTGGGTAGCACGGGTTGAACTTGGGCCTATAATTGTATCTTTATTAAGGTGACTAGCTAGATAGAAAAATCTCAATAATTTGGTCTTCAAAAGTTACTTTTCTTGTTTATCTATTCAGAAAATTAACAGAGCATCCACAATGTGTATTGCACCATCTTCTTTCCTATTGTTCTGTCCAAATGCTAATTTTTGAAAAACTTAAAAAACATTTAAATAGCAGAATTTACTGGCACAAGTTGATCATAAATTCAACAGACATAGGAACTAAAGAAATGCATCTATTTTAGGGATAAACAAGCTAATTCTAGTCTAATTTTGCTCATTCTTATAAGCACACTTTTTTTTGGTAATGTGAACAGATAACTTTTACTGTAGAACTCAATTTTTTTCATTGAAGTTTCTTTCTTTCTTTCTTTCTTTTTAAGGATGTGCTAAAGGACACCTTCCAAGAAGCAAGAGGTGTAATTACATATCGAGCCTTCCCGGTATGGCCTGACAGAAGTCTGCCATCACTTAAGGAGCCCTTACAGCATATACTTAATGTCAGCTTGATCGAAAAAAACGCTTTCACAGGTTCTCTTTGATTGACACATCTGAAATGACATCAGTTTCCAGCTTTCAAACCTACTGTTATTAGGTCTCTGTTGCTATTTATGTTAGAAATATGTGCATTTGTGTCAAAACAATATATCAACTTTGCTGATTGGCTGCATCTCGATTCTGTTGCCAAGGGCAACAGAACAATTGCTTTTAATCTTTCCCAAATTGCTTCTTGTTGTCTCCCCCCACCCCAGCCAAATACTTGGAGCTTCAGGGATGTTTTTTTTTTCACTCCAAAGCAAAAATAAAGAAATCGTATATAGGGAGAAAACAAATACATATTGTCTGCATGTGTTAAAAGGGAAATTCAATTCAAAAGGCATCCTTGGTACATGTGTTACTTTGTATTGGCACCTCTCATAGGCGCTGCCATAGAACTGATTCTCGAGGCTGAGTTTGTGAGGAGAGGGCCATCTTTACTCCTAAAGGATGCAGCACCCAACCATTTATTGTTCAGGGGTACAGTCTTCTCTCTTCCTGCAAAAAGGCAAATTCAAACTTCTCTTCTTTGAAAGGTAGAAATGATTAAAAGAAAAAATAATGTCTTCGGAGCTTTGTACAATCTTTCCTGCCTCGCTGGGTCAAGAGCAAGTCCTTATTGATTATGAATCCCCACCCCAGTCTTTGGACTTTTGAAAGGTTAAGAAACCTGACCTGCATGCTCACATATGTACATGGTATGCCTATAAATTAACCAGACAGGTTTCTTTGTATAGTCTGTCTTATTTTACACTAATAGCTCTCAGACTTCAGTAGGGTACTTACTGGAAAGTTCCTGGGAGACATCCTCAGATTTTGGTTCCTTAGGCCTGGGTTGGGGCCCAAGAATTTGCAATTGAAATGATGATTTGGAGGCCAAGGTGCGCACATTTAAAAACTACTGCTTTCTATGTGCTTTTCAAATGCTACCTTCTTCCCTGAAACAGCAAGGCTCCCAGTGTGAACAGTCCTTGTGTATCCCCTAGTCTTTAAACTTGACCCTTTCCCTGCAGAATCAATCAGTCAGTTAATTATACACGAAACATCCCCAAACGTACCCTACTCGATATTGTCTTCCATCGGTTTTATTAAAATTTAAGACTTTAAGAGAATGTAGATATTCTTAGAAGCTGTAACAACCTCAGTGATTTACCATGTCTCTCAAATGGACTGGTGGTTTCAGTGTGATGAGTGGGAAAAGATAAAAATGAGAAAACTGGATATTAATGGTATGGGCTGAATGGTGTGCCCCCAGCCCCGTTCACATGTGAAGCCCTAATCCCAGTACCTCAGAGGGCCACTGCAGACATAATCCACTAAGGCGGCCTCAACAGGGGGTGGTCGTATGGGAAGAGGAAAGACACATTCGGAGGGAGGATGAGGTGAAAACACAGGAAGAACACCACCTATAAACCGCGGCCAGAGGACTGGAGCAGACCCTTCCCTCACAACCCTCAGAAGAAACACCTTGATTTTGGACTTCTGGCCTCCAGAAGCATGACCCAGTAAAGTTCTGTTCTTAAAGCCACACATTTCATGGTACTCTGTTAATAGCAGGCCTAGAAAACTAACATACCCGAGCTAAAGAGTCAGCAGGGAAAGAATATAGATGAATTTCAGTGTCTCCAAATACAAATGCTCCCTATTTATGTTTTTGCCTCTGTGTGTAGATGTCTTGCTTAAAAGAGTAAAACAAAGTTTGTATTCCTGGTTAAATTTGATCCTATAATCCTGGAAATGAGGAGGGCCATCATTATCTAGATGCAATCCTAAAACCAAAATTTTTTAAGTTGTACATGTTCTAGAGGGTGATCACTGTCCAGCCACACCACCCAAAGCAGTGGGCTCAGATACTGGCAGCAAGAGACTCCTATAAAAAATAAAATAAAACAAGTTGTTTAAAAGTTAGTGAAGGGATGTAAAAGAGAAATAATTGCATCTACTCACTGTGGGAACCAGCTTCTCATGGCAAACACTGCATTTCAGCAAACAGTTAAAGAAATCACTTGGAACTTCTCAGGGTAGCTCCAAGGGAGTCAAATTTCTATGAAATTGCTGTTGGCCTTGCCAAGTCTGTCTTTAATGTTGTCTCACCACTGCTTCTACTTTCTGCCCAAAGATGTCTGTTATGGTACAACACTTGGCCAAGAGCTGATAGGATCTCAGCCACCAAGCTCAGGCTGCAATCTATCTACATAAACCTGCAGACAGAGGGTTTCGGGGAAAGCTGACTGAGGGGGAGGAGGGAAGCAACAAGAAAACAGGGGACTGAATTATAGACTTAAAAACAAAAGACGGTGTAAAGTATGCTATCACAAATTTCACCAGGGAAATAACCAATGTGCAAAGCTCCTTATCTGTGACAAAACAAGGCAAAAGCACCACTGTGGTAGACTTTAAGCAACCTAGGAAAAAGAAGAAAACAATATAATCAGACCAACATGCAAAGAGCAACAATTAAAATGTAATAACACCATGTTCTTCATTTATAAAGTGAACAGTTGAATGGCATAGAGGACCAGTTATATATGCAATAGAGTAGTAAAAAATGGCAAGCTTGGAAAAGAAAAAGAGAATTTGTCTTGTAAAAAGAAGGAAGTGATGAGAGATGAGAAATGCACTGAAACATCTGTTTAATTTCATAACTGTAAAGTACTTTACAGCCTTTTTATTATACCTCCAGATGTAAATTGGTGTTTGAGGGTCAAGAAAACAAGTGAGTTTCTATGTTCAACACATTTACACCGTTGGCTTTATATATATATATATGTATTCCAGCAAGAGAATAATGAAGCCTAGTATTTAAATTTTGTCCACTACTGAAATGCAAAAGAGTAAAACAGAATTTAACTTTTTCCCACTACTGAATTAATCTTAACCAGCTAAACGGGAGTCTTTCCCCCTTTTCAGTAATTACCTTAAAAAATGAAGACAGAAACACAAAAGAACACCTGGAGGCCCTTCCTGTTATAATCCGTTTTACTTTGTTGCTCATTATGACTTATTTTGGAACAAGAGCTAAAATGGCTTTTTGTGGACATGAGAAGCCAGCTTGGTCTTTCCAATTCTTTGACTTTATTCCTTTTCTCTACCTGTCAGTCTCTTTCTGGCTCTTCCTCTTTCTCTCTCTTATTTGATCACTTTTGGATTTTAAATTTACCCAAGTTCCCGACATCATGAGAGACAGAGAGACAGCAGAGGACCGTTCTGCGGATTAAAGCAGACGACTGGGCAGAGCACGCAGCACAGCGCTTGTACAGTAGTCAGCTCTCAAGGGTTATCATTGTTCTTTGGAGTTCTGCTCCTCCAATTTCTTTCCTCCGATTCTCAAGTTCATCTCCTCAGATTCGGGTTTTATGATGACTACCTGAGGTTTGTCTGGAAGGAGAGGATTTCAAGTCAGTCAGATGCCCAGGGAAGACTGCTTGGGGATCGGAAATCTCAAACACGCAGAAAGGCCAGTTCACTGGCCTGCTTCCTTTGCGGGGAAGAGGGCAGAGGGGAGGCCGAGCTAAGATCTAGACAGGCAGAGGTGGTAACCAGCCAAGAAAACATAACACAAAACCTAACCAAAAGTAACTATGGGTGACCAAAAGCAGCAGGTGTGCAAGTGAGGAATTGCCATCTGGACGCCCTGGTCAGGAAGAGACCACAGAGTCTGATGGGCTGGGACATGGCCCTTCCCGTGAGTGGAAGAGGTCAAGGAGGCAAGGTTGTAAGGTAAAGGCTGAAGCCTATTTTGAAAGGGGGAGTGTGTCAAAACCGGTTCATTCCAAATGCCACCTTTGAAGGGGTAAATCAAGGCTTCTTGTGTCCACCTGCCCTGAGCACAGAGGTCTATGCTCATTTCTGCTACCCACTGCATGTTGGCTTCTGTGGAGGTGAAGACTCGGGCAGGCTCCAGCCCAGTGCTCTTCAACTCTGCACTAAGCAGGAGCATTCTGCACGATGGAGCAGAGACCTCTGAAGGCGGGTGGGGACAAAGGGTCCCGAGTTCACCCCCCCAGTACTCCAGGGTCTAGATCATAACCACTTTCCTCATTAAGGGCTCACAGTGTCTGCTCATGACTGACTCCTTCCTGGTGGGTGTTCAGTAAATGTTTGGATGTCTAAAGAAGTAAGCATTCATGAGGTCCATTACAATGATCCTTTCTCGACCTTTTTCCTCTCCCTTCTTTAGACAAAAATCTAACGCAACCTCCAAAACCTTCTAAGTTTCAGCTGGAGAAAAGACGAGCTCTTTCTAGGCTCCCTTTCTGCGTCCTGGAGAGGAAGGCGGTGCAGGTGAGCGAGCAGAATGAACAGACACTTTGATGTGAGTCAAATTGGGGTTCAAATCCTATTCCACTTTTTGGAACTTCTCAGAGCTTTGCAGTTTTTCACTGACAAAATGGAAATAAGAACTTCCAAGACATCACTCCAGGGGCTAACTGAGATAGGTTGAAATCCTTGGTGCAGTCCCAGAGGCACAGGAAGTACTCAGTAAATATAACCGTCATCCCTTAATCGCTCTGGTATTTAGTCATTTCACTCTCTCTCCAGTATTGATTGCCCCTATTCTTACAGATTAAAAAATGCAAGAAAAGGAGAGATTAATTAAATTGCTCAAATTGACACATTTCATGATAAAGCCTTAGGGAAGGAAAATGGTGAGTCTAATAAAATATATTAGCCTGTTGAAGATCAAGTCACCTGTTAGAAACAAATAGGTTTAATTGAGGAATGAATAGGCTTGCACCAGAAAAACATAACCAGTATTACATGGACACAAAACAACAAGAATAACCAAATAGGCTAGTTTAAAGTAAATGTAGACATTGATCTTACACCTTTCAAAAAATTAACCTAAAATGAGTCATAGATCTAAATGTAAATTGCTAAAGCATAAAATTTCTAGAAGACAACATAAGGAAAAAAATCTAGATGACTTTGGGTTATGGCAATGAGTTTTCGGGTACAACAGAAAAAGCACAATAAATGGAAGAAAAAAATGGTAAGTTGGCTTTCATTAGAATTTGAAACTTTGGCTCTGCAAAAGACACTGTTAAAAAATTAAAAGACAAGCCACAGACTCAGAGACAATATTTGTAAAACACATAGCTGATAAAGGATTTGTATCCAAAATACACACAGAACTTTTACAACTCAACAGTAAGAAAATAAACATTGCAATTACAAATGGGCAGAAGAGCTGAAAAAACACCTCACCAAAGAAGATACATGGATGGCAAATAAGCATGTGAAAAGATACTCAACATCACAGGCCATTAGGGAAATGCAAAGTAAAACCCAAGATCCCGCCCCACACCCAATGGAACGGAAAACCCACAACGGGTCATCATCTAATGCTGGTAAGGCTGTGGAGCAACAGTACAGCCACTTTGGGAGAGAGTGTGGCAGTTTCTTATGAAAACTAAACTTAGTCTTATATGATCCTGCGATCACACCCCTAGGTGGCCGCTGGAGGAGGGGGGGTGCAATTAAAACAGCCCTCCGCCCTCCCCCTCCCCCCCCTTTTTATTTTTTTTTTATTTACCAAATGAGTTAACAACTTACATTCACATAAAAACTTGTGCATGGATATTGATGGCAGTTTTATTCATAATTGCCAAAACTTTAATGCAACATAAATGTCTTTTAATAGGTGACTATTTCTATATATTAAAATATTAGTGAGCAGTAAAAAAATCCCATCAAAGCAATGCAAAGAAAGACATGGGAGAACCTTAAATGAGCATTGCTAAGTGGAGGGAGACAACCTAAAAAGGCTATATGAATGATTCCAACTATATAACATTCTAGAAAAAAAGCCTACAGACACTGTGACAAAAATCAGTGGTTTACAGGATTTGGGAGGGTGGAGAGGGATAAGAGGTGGGGCATGGGGCCTTCTAAGCCAGTGAAACTATTCTGTATGATACTGTAATGATGGATACCTGACATTATGTTTTTGGCAAAACTCATAAAACTATACAACACAAAGAGTGAAGCACAATGTAAACTATGTACTTTAGTTTGTAATAACTTGTAAGTTGTAACAAATGTACCACATCCATGCAAGACATTAATAACAGGGGGACCTGAGGGGGTGGAGAGGAGTTATATGGGAGTTCTCTGTACTTGCCGCTGGATTTTTCTGTACACCTAAAACTACACCCCCTTCCCAATAAGGCCTATTAATGTACAAAAAGAGAAGTAAAGATAACCAACAGGAGCCTATAAAATATAATATGTATCTGTTTTTGCATAATTTTGATCATTCTGCATAATTTTGCTCTGACCTAAAGCTCTGTGTTTCTACTTACACAACCCCCAAACCACACAAATGAGGCCCACTCAGCTTTGCATCTCTCCCTTGTTTTTTTTAACTTAACATTCATTAACTAAGCAATAACTTTGATAATCGTTGTAGATATGGAAAGAGTAATAAGATCGAACTTGAAAATCACACTGTCTAGCAGCAGAGGCAAATTAACTACAATGGAACAAGATATTAAGTGTCATAAATAAAGTAAGAAAAATCTCTTAGAACCACAATAATCCAGTATTTTAAACTCTACAGGGCATTATTAAATTATATTAAAGATCACATTGTCCATGTTTTTTAGAACTCCCCTGACTTGCTTTTTGCCACTGTCTCACATTTAAAATTCTTTTTAAACCTTTCCCTCCTATTCATATTTTTCAGTCGTTTGTCACTTCCTCGAGATTGCTAACTCTTGATGACTTTCCGATTTAGTCACACTACTAGGCCAATGTACGTGTGTTCATCCAACACAATCATTATGATTTTTCCATGAGAGAGAGAGGGGGGAAATGACCTTTACTAAAGGTACAGTGTCCTTAGGGGCGGGGGTAGGGGTGCTACCAACATGCAATCTCAACGCCATATGACAAAAGGAGGGTGGTGGGGTCAGAAGTGAAATGGTGTGGAGTTTAGAGTGGCGAGTCCAGCCTTTCCCTTCCCACCACACACCCTACATAAGGGTCCAAGCTCCCGTATGAGGTCTGGTAACAGACAAGAGGGAGATCACGTGCTGTTTCTCAGGTTGCCAAGGACAGGCCACATTAAACATTCTTGCCCTGACCTTGGAGACAACCAGTCACCAAGTACCTGCAGCTAAACCCCTGCCAACCTCTCTACATCCATCTCCTACCGTCCGCATTCCCCCTTCACATTCTAGCGACACCATGTGAGGGGTTGCTCCTCACATCCACACTACGGCTGCCTTTCTGCCTCAGCTCATGCTTTTCCCTCTCTCCTGAAATCACCTGCTTTGATGTCTACTCCTTTCTCCAGGCTCCTGCCTCCAGAGACCTTTCCTCAACCAGTCTCCATCCCCACATATCCTTCCTCTACACTCTCTTTGTATTGAATTAACCTGTGTCTTGTCCACGGCCATACCACCCTAAACGCACCCAATCTCATCTGAACTAACCCGTGTCTCATTCTGATCCTGCACTAGACTGAGCAACTTAAAGTCAGAGGAGTTACAGAGCCTGGAATTTGGTAAGCAACCACGTGTCTGTACCACCGTCTCCCTCCTTTGCTGTGTCAATGGATGTAACATAGCGTATGTCAAAAGTAGAAAACTTGGAGCGACACTGCCTCAGTTTGAATGCTGACTGCCATTTACTAGTCATTTCCTCTGAATCTGGGGCTGTGCTTGATGTTATGGTCTCTCAGTTTTCTCAGACGTGAAGCGAGGATAATGCTTACCTTGCAGATTTGTTGTGAGATACAACTGACTGGATAGAGCACAGGTAGATATTTTGATTGACACCTGACACATCGTTGGTGCTGGTTAACTGTTAACAGTCATCATTGTCGCCATCGGTGTCATCGTCACCATCAGATTTGTGGTCTTGACAGGGGGCGCTTGGTGCCCCTAAATGCCTCTCTCAGGATTACTATGGCGCTTGTTTGGATTTATCGGATTTCCAGGTTATTCAGCTTAAATAGTTAATCCCGACCTTTTGTGTTCCTGTCCTATGGCAGTCCAGAGGGGGTTCTGGCATTTTAAATAAATAGAGCAATTGATCGACAACATCCTGGACGAAAACCACAAACTCTCCTCTCAAAGCATTTGTAATTTAAGAAGAACTACTTATTTGTTAGGGGGAAAAACACCATGAAATAAAGAGAATAAAGAAAGCAAATTGTGGTATTATTGGTAATATCCTTGGAAAGATAAATGTTTCCTAAAAGAAGAATTAGTAAGGCTGTTAATTTTAGCAGATTGCGTTCAAAATGCTGAATTTCTGTAGAATGATACATTTGTTGAGAAGAAAAGTGCTAAGGGGAAGAAAATAAAACTTAAAAAAAAAAGACCTAGCCAGGGAACTGCAAGAAACCCAAGCCAATATGTAGCTTTGCATCTGCTGGCAATACCCTCATTAAAGGAGGAAATAAGATACAAAACTGAAATTGCTATTCAAAGAAACTAGATAAACAAAATAACCCATTCAATATAACAGATGGCTGTACAATAGTGTGTGCCATGACTAAAATATCTGACCCACCCACCTACCCACTGGTAGCGCTACCAAAAATATCAATTTAAACTGGGCAACCTGAAATGTACAGAACAAAACTGGCTATAACTACGATGTCAGCAAAATATATTCATGCTGAAAAGAATGGAAATATTCCAAAGACATCATCTAAAAAGTGTATTTCCTAATGTTATATTATCTCTGCTTGGGCCAGGTACACATTCTGTCCTTGTGAGAGTTTTCTCTCCCGTTCAGTTGATCAGTTCCATAGTTCCAAAAAGATAATCAAAGCTATGCTCAATTGTGTTCATATTAAGAGATAGTCATGTTACCTCTGCTGTGTTCCAAGTCCTGTGGTAGTTGCTGGAGGTAATGAGGTGAATGTGAGATTGTCCCAGATCTTGAAGTTTATACCTCAGTGCTGTTTATCTACATAGTAAACCGAAGCATCACTTTGGATATATTTAAGCTTTTGTAAATCTGGCATTGCTAAATTAATGGTTCGTGTTAATTCATTTGATGAAAAATTATGGTCAGAACTTTCTAGACTACATACCTCCATGCTGGCCTCCTAGTTTAAGGTTGCCATGATTGGTCTAAAAGATTTGGAATAAGGCAAAAGAAATTTGAGCGCTTTGCAACTCAAATCTGACCAATAAGAAAGTTACTTATTATTTTTCATGCTTCCATGTATGAAACTGAATATTTGAGTGGTGGCTTTTTACATCCATTAGTAACTTTCATGGGTACCGCGAATACTGCCAGGGCAAAACAATGTTGTACTTCGGAAAAAAACAAAACCAGAAGCACAAATAAAAAGTGTCAAAAAATTAATCCCCACATTTGCCTGTTGTCCCATTTCCCAATTAACTTCTGATGGGCCTCTGAGGCAGCGACTTAAAGTGTTCAAACAAAAAGGACTTTAAAACGAGGTGAACTTTCATTGCACAGGATTTCTGACAGCTTGTTCCTGAGCAAAGCAACTGGCGTCCCCGGGGACTCATTCAACATTCATTCGAATCATGGAGAAAGAGACCTGGTTTGGAAGATGTTTTTCTGGAGTACAGAGGGGGACTTTGATCCTAGCTCAGATAACAGCTGCCCTCCGCGGGAGGGTTTTCTGGTCTCTCTCTCCCTCAGGCCAGGTAAGTCTCTGGGGAGGTGTCTAGTTGACCTCAAAGCTCAGCCAAGCAACTGATACCTGAGGGAGGGTCTTTGAGTGGACGGGGAGCCTGGCAACGCGCGCTATCACTCTGTCAGTCTCGCTCCTGGCTAGACACAGGGCGCACAGGAAAGGGACTCCTAAAGGGAGTCAAGTCTCACCTTGATTTCTCCCCCATTGTAAAACTAAAGGAAGGCAGGAAGCCAAAATGCCACGATAGATTTTAGCCTCTCCCATTGTGTTTTCTCACTATCCTGGAGTTGAAACAAAGTGTTTCCTTTGAAATTCCTGACCTCTGGCTTTTAAATACAAAAGCAAGGTGACTGTGTATAATTAATACCTTAGAAGAAAATAAGTGTATCGTGGAGTTAATAGAGTGGGCATGGAAGACTACAAGACTACATCACTTTGTGGAGAACCATTTTTCTTTTAGAATGAGGGCATTTGTGGAAAAATTGGAAGTATCCCCCTTTAAAATGTAAGGAGTTAATCTAAATATTGAGGCTGTGAGGTAAAATCATGTCTTCATTATTTTTTGTATCTGTGAATGGAACATCAAGGGAATTGCTACAATAACAAGGATAGTTTAAAACTGTAACGATAATTTGTTTGAAAAGGTGAATATCAGATCTCCAGACATCACAAAATTATCCTGCCATTCATAATTAGATAAGACTTTATTTATCCTTCACTCATGTACTCATTTAATAAATACTGATTGGGCATTTATCCTGAGCAAGGCACTGTAGGGAATAAAGATACCAAAGACAGCCCCTGCAGCTATGGGGGATTAAGACCCTACCTGGTAGGACAGGACAAATGCCACAGAGATGACACGATTCAGGGGACTTAGTGGATCTCTCAATGACCGGCAGATCCATGCACAGCTTTGGCTCCAAGGAGTACTCTAATTAAAAGCTAATTTCAGGATGGCGAGATATTTAGCCAATCTCCTCCCCCATCACACAGGGGAAAGTGGCCTGCTATCACCCCACAGAGAAAGGACGGCACCCCTCCACAGATTTATAATGGCAAGTGAAGGCAGCTTGCCTGCCTCTCTCCTCTCTCCTTCCGACCCTTATCCTCAGATGTGAGGTGTGGCCTTGGCTGCAGTGAAGACAGCTGACGCAGGAGTAAAAACAGTCTTCAAGCCGTCTTCCATTCTTGGGCAGACCTCCCTGGCTCCCCCTGGCAGGGCCCAGCGCCTGAGGGGAGGAGGTCTGGGGTCACAAAGGGCATCCTCAGCCAAGGCCCCTCAAGGACTCCGTGAGCCAGAGGCTTAATGGCAGGGAGAGAGGCAATCTTCTCTCCCTCAAAGAAGCCACCTTCCTTTGAATCCTCTGAGGCTAAAAGTGATTAATAAAAAATATTGACAAACATTCAGCAGGAGTGTGTGCAAAACACATAAATGTGTAGAAAGTACAAACTCCAAGTGATGGTTTTGTTCTAACTCAGTAAGCCCAGGAGACGTGCCTCACCGTGCGCTGGACACCTGGTGAGTGATTCTGTTTGCTTTAGAGGAGATTTTCAATACTTAAAACGACAAGACTGGCAGAAGAGATGCAAATTTTTACCTGGCATTTACAATGATTAAACCTAGATGCGTCCGTTCTTTCTCCTTTTTAAGAAAATTCTTTTTAACACTTCGGACTGTTCAGGATTCATTTGGGAAATCTACTTTCTGCCTTGACTTGTTCATCCCTGTGACTGCACTTGGATGCCTTAAACTTTTTTTATTTTTATCCTTTTGTTAGGGCTTTACATTTCCCCTTCTTTCTGATATAATCTTACTGGAGACTTTCAGTGTATCTTTTAAAATCATTCTTACAAAAAAGCATCACAGTGTTTTTTTCACATATGTCTGCCTACCTATATCTAGGTAACTACGTGTATATACAAGGTCTGCCCAGGAGGTATCCAGCCATGTAATATGAAAAACAGAGACGTTTATGAACAAGATACAAGATACAAGAAACACTGTACATAGGACAATGATGCCTCGGTCCCCCCTAGGCACCTTGGGACCTCACACAGGTCTCCCCGTTGCCATCAGCTGCCCCGTCATATTTCCCTGAATCTCATTGACAGTCTGCAATCTCTTCCCTTTGAAAGGTGATTTTAGTTTTGGTAAAAGCCAGAAGTCACAGGGCACCAAATCTGGGCTGTAGCAGGGCTGAATCACCTGGGTGATTCGATGACATCTACTATAAGAACTTAAAGTTGAACCATTTGAACAAGTGTTTCACCAAAACATTCTGCAGGAGACGTAATACATGAGCAGGCACATTGACCTGGCAAATCTGCCAATCACCAGTTGCCCAAAGCTGCAGCATTCTGGATTATGCAATTAGCTTCTGCAGAGGAATGTTCAAGCTTAACACAAAATATGATGCAAATTTGTTGCCCTACTTGCCCAGTCATTTTGAATGCAATGGCCACACAGTACACATAATCACTCAACAGTGTCTACCACTCCCACTGACTAGTACAGTGAAGTCATCATTGTTCACACATGTGCATTCCAGTCCACTCTCCTTGGCTGCCAGGTTACATCAATGTCATGCAAACCATTCTTGTTACATTAACAATGGTTGGATTTTTCCAGACAGACCTCATGTACATACATATTATATAGCCACAGAAGCCTTGCAAGTCCTATCCTTGCTCTCTTGGAGCCCTGTGGCTGCCATGCTGTAAATATATGCTGAATGGAAGGTCACATGGAGGAAGAAGCCAGCCATCCCAGGCATTCTTTCTATCCCAAATGACACCTCGGATGCATAAATGAAACCGTTTTAGACTGTCAGTCCCGAGTGAATTTTAAGCTCAGTGTAGCCACAAGAATACAACCAGTCGAAACCAGCAGAAGAGCCCAGTCAACTCACAGAATAGTAAGAAAAAATAAACTGATGTTGTGTTAAGTAATCAAGCTTCTGGTGGTTTGTTACTTAACAGTAGGTAACTGTTACCACCTTGCATGTACTAGTACCCTACTCACTTACATAAGTGCTCAAATGTAGGATTAAAAAGATGTATGAAGACGTGTTCATTTGCTATTCATTGACACATATATATCAATGAGTTTTGATATCTGGTGGGTGCACAGTCATCCCTCAGATTCTGTGGAGATCAAGTTTGGGACCCCCCCATGGCCCAAAGTCAAGCAGAAGCTCAAGCTGCTTATATAAAATGGTGTAGTATTTGCACATAATCTACCTTCCTTTTTCCACATATGTTAAATCATCTTTATATTCTTATAATACTTAATACAATGTAAACACTATGTAATTAGTTGTTATATTATAATTTTAGAAAATGACAAGAAAAAATGTCTGTACATATTCAGTACAGATTCAACTACATAGTACATGTCAGCAACAACATAACTTTTTTTCTTGAATATTTTCCACCCACAGAGGACCATCTGTATATATTAACATTTATTTATATAATCAATATATAATAGAAATATAACAGTAACCCTGGCTGGTGTGGCTCAGTGGATTGAGTTCTGGCCTGTGAACCAAAGGGTTGCCAGTGCAATTCCCAGTCAGGACACATGCCTGCGTTGTGGGCCAGGTCCCCAGTAGAGAGTTCAGGAGTGCAACCACACATTGATGTTTCTCTCTCTCTCTTTCTCCCCCCTTCCCCTCTGTCTGAAAATAAATAAATAAATAAAATCTTTAAAAAAGAAATATACTATGAAATATACATAATCACACACATAAGAAATCAGGACCAATCTTCAGCACTGAAGTACAAGATAAACAAAATTTGGTTCTCATCAGCAAAAATTTCATTATCTAGTAAGAAACGGTACAACTGAATTATACTGCCACATGAAAATTTTGGTAGAGTACTATAAGAACACAAAGGAAGGAGTGATTCACTTTGAGAAATTAGAAGCGTGGGCAGGGGAAATCGTGAAGAAAAAAATTTAGACAATAGTCAGTTACCAAGTTAAAAGTGGCAGCAGCAAAGAGTTTAGAACTATTAATGCATCTGGGAGAAGCAACATATCTCCAAGGGACATCTTCTGCTATAAGAACTTAAAGTCGAACCATTTGAACAAGAAAGTGTCTGAAATTCTTCCACATGATATCTTCCCCCTCTCTTTCCTTGCCTCTCATACACTTTTTAGCACTCTATGGTTAGTTTCTAATACTTACTGGAGAAATCTTGCTCTTGACAGGCTATGCAATTTAACTCTATTTTTCATAACATAATATGATTCTGTTTATCCAGTTGGTATGCTAGCTGCATGCCGCATTAGGCACCCAATTAGGCCACGAGTATCTAAAACTCAATGTGTCCCTGTCACTCCTGCCATGAACCTGGGAGTTCTCCTTAATTCTTTACTCCCCTGAGGTTTCCTCTCAAGTTCCATGCCCATTCGTCCTCTGAAATCTAATTCATTATCAAGTCCTGCTCATTTCTAGCTCCTAAATACCTCTCAAATCCACAACACCCTGTTATTTCCACTTCCTGAGTTCAAGATTCACGATCTTTTCCTCAGCCATTGCCATAGCTCCAGGATTTGTTTTTCTGCTTCTACTCTTGCTTTCCTTCACTCCATCTACCACACTGCCATCAGAGGCAGCTTCAAAAAATGCAAATCTCATCATATTAGTTCTATGGTTAAAGCCTCCAGCTTCAGAATAGATGCAAACTTCTAGGCATAGCATTTAAGGTCCTTCAAGATAGATCTGCTTATGGTCTCATTTCCTTACTTCCCACATCTCCAACATACACTCCCTACATTCTAGCCATAGCAATTATTTGTATTTCCCTTTGCTACCTTAACAATGATTTGCACTACCACTTCGACCTCTAAATACCATTTGGAGAATCATCTGACTCAAGAACAGAAACTCATTCCCCTTAACTAACTGAGCTGGATAGGTCAGTTAAGAGTGTCATCCTCATGCACCAAGGTTGTGGATTTGATCTCCAATCAGGGCACATACAAGAAACATCCAATGAATGCATGAATAAGTGGAACAACAGATGCATGTTTCTCTCTCTCTCCCTTCCTCTCTCTCTCTCTCAAATCAACAAAGAAAACAATTGAAATAAATAAATAAGGAAAAAGAACGGCAACTCATTGTTTAAGACACATCTCATCTCACTTCCTCTAGAAGCCTGTCTCCACATCTGTGTGTCCCCTTTCTTGGGCCCCATAGGGTAGAATGGACCACTCTTACCTTTGTTCCCCCAATTATACTCTGAACATACTTGTATATATAGTTCATATTCTACTTCATTCTACTTATTTGTTTCTGTTGCTGCCTTCCTTGCTCACTCCAACTTTGCCCTCACCAAGTTAACATTGTTATAAATACAAAACATTTTTTATTCCTATATTTTTACCACATCACACATTGCTGTGTTCATAGAAGAAATTTTACAGTGAAGATGAATATTTTTCAAATAATTTGAACACTATAAATTCAGATATAATAAAAACCTGCATCAAACATAGTTTACCCTTACTTTCTTTACTTGTGCTTGTGCCTTAGTCTAGTTGTTTGAATTACAATAGTGTTTAAAATTTGGACGAATGAGAATTTACTCCATCTCTTTCCTAGCTGATGTAACCACCAAATCTTTATAGAAAAAACAATTGAGTGTTTCTGTGAAATAGTCGATTTGCAAGCCAATACATTCAGGGTATTCGGAAAACCAGCTATCTGGCACAAATTGAAAGCTACTGGCCAATGAATAACAAAATGTCTCAACATCTTGCACTAAAATGCACATATAGGAAAACCCATCTCTTAGAACTCTGTGTTCTAAACTTACAACAGATTATGAACAGAAAATTAAAATGAGAGAAAGGGCTACAGGCAAACCTATCAGCTATAGCAAGAAATGACAGCTGTTAGCCAGGGAGGAGACATAAAATTGAAAACAGCACTTCTAAGACCTCAAAAGGAAAAGTTATCTAGAACAAGTTAGGATAGGGGGTGGGGGAAAACCCCAGTAAGCTGTACCTTAACTTGTGTGTGAACATTGCTGAATTATTCTATACAGGTAGTATGTGGCATATAGAGTATAGTCATTATTTATGTTAATGAGTACTTTTTAATTAAAATTATGTTTATTATATTCTAAACAACAAAAAAGGAATGGTACAAAACATTTTAGAAATTTTCCAAAATTAGTAATTTCATAAACTGCTTAAATCTTATCTATCCAAGATATCCAGAGTAACCCATTCTTAAGCCTTTATTCCATTTGAATAAATGTTAGTGAAAGGTACCATTCATTCAATAACCGTGTAAATTCTATACATGCCACCCTCTACACTAGAGCCTATAGGATAGTTATTATTATCCCCACTGTACAGATGAGAAAACCAAGGCCCAGAAAGATCAGGGAAATCAACCCAAGGTCACAAAGCTAGTAAGCAGCTAAGTAGAGATCTGATATGTCATACTTTCATTCATGTCATCACTGAAAATTAAATGACTAAGAATTCATGAGTATTTAGTAATAAATTGATCATAGGAGTTCAACTTGAATATTTGCCTTCAATTCACAAATCTGTGTATCATGATTGAGTTTCTTTTCATGGTAAAAAAAACATTTGAAATAATTGCTTCACCAAGATAACCTCAGCCAAAGCAGAATCATGCAGGATGAAATATTTCTTACATGAAGCCTTGCATGTTTGCTAATAGAGTTCTAAGCATTTGTGAAGTAAACCGTTAGAAAAAAGCGTGTGAAGTTGTTGCTATTTCTCCCAGGCGGTCAGGAGGTGAGCAGATTTTTAGTCAGGCTCTAATAAAGTCATAATTGTCTACAAATAGCAATGATTCTTCTAAATGAAGACTCCAGCAATAAACTCAAACAGCTACTAGCTCTAATACATTAAGGGAAGAAAATTCCATAAATTTGAAGGCAATTCTAATTTTAAAAATAGAGTAATATTAGCATTTTAAACTGTGAGTGTAATACTTAAAACACTAGAAATGTCCCCAAGAGTTATTTATGTAAGGGCTTTGTTCTTGAAATTCATTACATTATTCCAATAAAGACTAAAGAGGTTATTATCTGTAAATTATTTAGGGGCAGGAGTTAGGCTTCAGCCAGGTGTTCTGTTTATGCAGATGGCAAAATAAATTATTCAGAAATAGAGACAGGTAAAACAGATGGAAAAGCAGAGTAAACTAAGAAAGGCTTGGGCAGCTGCTTAATAGGCCCCCAGTAAAACACCCAGTTCCACGTCATGGTCCAAGTCACCTAGTGAGGAAGAGTTCTAGGGCCACACACTGCAGCCCACTTCTCCAAAACGCCTTTGGGACTTTGCACTTACTTCTGTGATGTTGTATTTAAAATACATCATAAAAAATTCTCCATGGAAACAAATAACTTAATGTAAATAGGAAAATATTCCTGAGGGCATTTTTCCTACCAGATCAGAGAGTGAATTGCATTTCCAAATCACTTGAGGCTTTTTCAAAAGTAATTCTTACAGCCCTGATTGGTGTGGCTCAGTTTGTTGGGCTCTGTCCTCCAAACCAGAAGGTTACCAGTTCCATCCCCTGTCAGGGCACATGCCTGGGTTGCAGGTTCAGTCCCCAGTCAGGGTGTACATGAAAGACAACCAGTGGATGTTTCTCTCTAACATTAATGTTTCTCTCCCTCTCCTTCTCCCTCCCTTCCCCTCTCACTAAAATAAAAATAAAAATTAACTTAAAAAAGGGGGGATTCTTACATTCTATGCAACAAGAACTATATACATATACTATCTTCCATAAACTGATGGAGTTGTCTTTAAGACCCCCTTTTAACTATTAACATCTGTCTCAATTCACTGATTCACTGACTCAACCCCTATCCACAAAGAATGTGGAAAGATCTTTTTGGTAAATTATGCACTAGCAAGAGTTTTATACTGGTGGGCTATTGTATAATGTGGTGATCTGCTGAAGAAATTCTGGGAAGTAACCTGCTTACAGAAATGGACCATTAAGGGAAAAATGGCTCATTTAAATTGGCTCAGCCCATTTAATAATGCAAACAAATTAATGACTACCCACTTGAGGGAGGAGGTCAATTCAGGCACAGGAAGAAATGCTCAAAGAAAGGACAGCAGCGTGCCCTGGAGTGAGGCACTCTAGCCCCAACGCCAGGAGATATGGCTTCTAGTCTCAACTCTGCCTTAATCTGGCCTTACAAACGGGGTGTGTTAACCTCTCTCAGTACTGGTGTTTCTAATGACTGAAGGAGGTCAGATCGTCCTGAAATCCTTTAAGCTCTTGTACCCTACAAGTCTGCACGGATTTGGAAAAGAGATGGCAGTGAAAGGAAGTTAAATCTAAGGCTACACATCCATAAATAAAAGCACTTAAAAAACATCTTGTCTATATCTTGTACTTTCATTTTTAATCTAATTTGTAAGATTTAGAGCTATTATTTCAGAGGGCAACTTTTTAGAGATCAAAAGAGAAAGGCTATGATGTAAGCTAAAAGATTCAATCTTCTGAATGATTTTCATGATGTGGATATTTGGTACGATGAAAACTAACCATCAAAAAAATGGACTGAATATTTGACTTTCATTGCCCAAAAAACATGTTTAAACCTGTTTCCAAAACACATGCCTAAATCATCACTGAAGCATTTCAAAGGTTGGTTATTGAAGATGCTATCTTTATTGACATTGCCATTTTGTCTAAACTTCATCCTATCAATTACCATTAACCCTGTCCTTGTCCTGACACTATCTAAACTAAATTTGTCTGACTTCATTCACTCAAAAAAAAAGTTTACTTTTCCCACGTGGATTGAGAAAGGGTCATCACTGTTCTAGAGGAACTCACAATCTAATGGGGGAAGCAGAAAAGTAGGCAAATAATTACAATTCAATTAGATGGACTATGATTCTTGTTCTGCCTTCTCAGTGTTGGCCTGAGACCCATTTTACCTGTATTGCCCTTTTCTTAATATTTTTCTTTAAATAAACTTGCTACTATAACCTAACATGCTTATGTCAAAACTACATTTTATATCATCTCTATATGTGAAAATCAGTAGCAATTGTCAAATATATACATATATAAAACCACTAAAGTAAATATATTGTTGATGAGTGTCCTAAAAACAGCTTATTGTGGAAAGAAACAGATTTGCACTTCAGAAAGTTAAGCTTTCAATTTGGTTTGGAGTATTAATTGAACAGGTACTGAGACTATAAAAGTAGAGGTTAGGACCCAAATAATGACAGTAACTGTTGACATAGAGATAGAGAGAATCACTTGAGCATCTGTACAGGGGGCAAGTCAGCAGGACTTTGGGCATGACTTGGTTGTGGGGAATGAAAGAAAGGCAGGTGTCAAGGATGATCTCCAGGTTTCTGTCCTGGGTGACTGAGTGCAGTCAGGTATCAGCTTCCTGGATGCTTCTGGTACCTGCAATGTTCAGTGGATCATTAAAGGTCCTTATCTGCACCTGAGAGGTTTACTGATGAGATATTATGGCATTAGTTTCACTGTGCACTCCCACATGAGTCAGTTTAGCAAAATAGCTGTATGGACATTGGTTTGTTGGGGCAGGAAGACAGACCAAATCAGGTAACTTAAGCCATGAAGTAGACCCCAAACTACACTTTGCCCCTCTGAAAAACTAAATGCACTCAAAGACTTTATACCGAAGCAGTCTCAGATGGCCTCCAGGCTCAAGTCTAAGCTCACTTGACTGGCTAAAAGAAAATAAAAATCCAATGTCTGAAGAAATAATGTAGTCCTTGACTTGCTCATTCCCCGTTTAAAAAATGTTGCAAATGATGAGGAACAGATGGAAAAATTGTTGATACTTCAGATAATGTCACTGGAAGCATGTCCCCATGCTTCAGATGTGGCCTCCACTTGTGCTGCCTCAGTCAATAATGGATGTTCCTGAGGAAGGAAGCAAAAGGATAAAAATACCTAATTACTAGTCAGCACAGCAAGAACAGCCACGCTGACCTGTTAACAGGATGAGGACCCTGTACGGTTGCTCTTTGCTGCGTGATCAAACAGGTTATTAACTAGGCATTCTTCAGGGTAAAAGCAAACCCGTCAAACACATAGTTGCTTCAGTAAACTGACATATACATTATGAGACACATTATGCATACTCTTAAGGTAATTACTTTCATCATTACAAAATCATCATTTATCTTCTAGGTAGGGCATACTAAAATTTGGAGATTCAGAGACATGATTGATTAAGTAGGCTGGAGCGTCAGAATCCGAAAAACACTAAGATTGCCTAAATGTTTAGGATCTTGGACCGTTTAAAGTACTTTTTAGGTAGAGATGGTATCCAGGAAAAATAAATAACAGGCACAAGTGGAAAGTAGCCAGGGTGGGGAGGAAAACATGAAGGTGCTGATGTCTAATCCATTTCACACTAACAAGAAGCAGTTCTCCTGAATGTCTCCTGGGCGCGCATCCAGCTTTTAGCCATTGAATTCAAACATATATCTACCCTTTAGGAAGGCCAGCGCTTATACCTCTGCCCCAGGCAGTCTTCTTTCACATGTGGCTCTAATGGCACTATTGAGAAAACAGCTCAAAGTGCCACAGATACTGATTCAAGGTCAAAGCATCATCTATCATCTTTATATAGAAAACACAATGCATTAAATTTTTTCAATGTACCTATTAATTTCTATAGAGAGTTCTTAGAATTTCACTGTGACAAAATAGACACTTCACCATTAAGGAAAGAATGATTTTCAAGCAAATCTTTGATCTGGGAAAATCATTCTGGTTCAGTGAAAGAGCTAGTATGCATATGTTTACAAAAATGCAGCTAACATTTAAACACCTCTTCACAGAATCTCACTTGAGAAAGGGTGGCTCAAAATGGCTAATCAAAAACATTTTCTTCCTCTAGAAATTGCTTTTTAAAGAAAGCTAAACACAGAGGCCACCAATTTTTAGCACTGACATAATTCAGATGCTTTTCTTCTGCAGGAGGCAGGGGAGGTCTGTCTCTGTGGCGCCTGTGGCTGAGGAGCAGGAGCTGGGAAAAGGAGTGTCATTCAGGTATGCCCAGAGCAAGAAGAGGAACACCCTGGAGTACTCAACCGATGTCTTCAATCCTTGTAAAACTGTGTGGTCTATAGAGCATAACCATATCAAATGTAATATCATAGTGACAATCCTTGATTAGGTTAGACAGGTGCAAAAGCTATGCTGGATTATGTCCGTTCGTTCTGTTTAATGCAAGTGTAAGATCCTACTACAGCTACCCAGTGCTAAAGGAAAAGATACAGAAATAAATAGTACAGAGTCAACGACTCTCAAAGACAGATGTAAAGACACATAATAGTAAGAGATGCTGAATATTTGAATAAAAGTATTTATGTTCAGTTCTGGAACTGTGTTAGTGAGTCCAATCTCAGTCTGGAGCAAAGAAAGAAGTATTTTAAAACTCTCTCTATGAGCATTAATTTGCTTAAGCATTTAATCATTCATTCAGCAAATATTTATTGAGTATCAACTGCAAGGGCAAAAACAAAATCCCTGGCCCAGGAACGCTTCATTCTAGTGAAAGGGGACAGACAAGAAGCAAAAAATACATAAATACATATTTTTTTCCAGCTGGTGACAGTTCTATGGGAAAAAGTAATGGGGTAAATGGGCTGGAGTTTTAAAGGAGCCCAGGTGATTAGAATGGTTGAACATTTTACTACTGTGTCAAACAGGGTGTGAGAGTAAACCTAGCTGATGAGACCTGAGCAAAAAGGAGGTGGTATTGAGCAGGACCTGTGGGTGTGGAGAGAAACTGTTCGAGACAGCCAGTGCAAAGGCCCAGAGACCGCAGGGAGGTCCGTGCTGCTAGATCAGAGTGAGCAGAGAGCAGAGTGGTGGAAAATCGGGTCAAAGAAATAACTAAAATATACATGCTGGGTTGGAGCATCTTTACTAGCAAGTCACCACCTTAATATTATGCCATGTATTTATATGAATCTTTATTATGCCTAATAGTAAAACAGTAGGTGATATAAATCACAGAGGATATGACTAGAAGGTTTCACAGGAAAAGTAATTATACTAAAATTAATATTTAAATCTCTGACAACCTAGTCACACCACATAGAAGGTTTGACTGAGGAATAATGATTAATAAAAATCAAAAGAAAAATATTAATAAAATGTAATGCCAACTTTCAAGAGACTCACGGTCCATAGATTTTTTTAACCCTCATAAAAATCTAATAAATGAAGTATTCGTGCCCCCAAATTCACAAAGAAACTGATGTAAGAAATGTGCTTTAAATTATATATAGGATGGACAAGCCAGAATTTAAACCTAATTTTTTAAAATTTCTAAATCTTGTGATTTTTACCTGAAAAAATGCTGTTTATTTAAAAACATCATCTTTTCTCTTGGCTTTACCTTTGTAGAAACTGATGTAAGCCAATTCAGTTTTAAAGAAATCCACATAAAATAGAACTATTTTATAACTAACAGGGGTTTCTTCTTTATAGAAGAGAACTAAAGCCAGATGCTTTTAATTGTGTCTATAAGGTCTTCAGTATTACAGTTTGATATTGTAAAAATAAAAAAGTCCTTGCATTGCATTCAGAAACACTCACAATTTATTTGAGAGAAGTCCATTTAGCTTGCGACATCAGAAAAAAGAAGTGGCAAGTCTAACTCTCTGGCAATTTTCATTGGTGGAACGATCTATATAGAACAATCCCTTTTCAAACATTTAAAACCAAAAACTAGCAGAATCCCACTTCCCCATTAGTTTTTTTAAAGTCCCTAAGAACTAATTTTTAAATATAAAAAATATTCAATAATTCTTTCCTAATATTCTATCCTGTCCCACAGAGGATGTGGTTGGAAGGTTTCAGAAGAAGAGCAAGTACAGAGAGAATTAATAATGGAGGTAGATCTTTCTTAATGAGCTAATTTCCAACAATTAATATCATTGCAAGACTAAAATATACGTAAGGTTAAAATTCACCTTCTAAGTGCATCTGTGCATCTCCTTCTTTCACTCTGATGGGGCGGGGTTGCCTCAGGGAGAAGATAGTGGGGAAAAAACACCAAAAAAAAAAAAAAGCCTTCTTGGATGTAACTGTTCACAACTGATATGATACAGCTCCTTCCTTGAAGAGCTGAAATTTCCCCTGCAGTTAAAAGATGTTCCTGTCTTCTTTATCATCCTTTGTAATCAGATAAGTAAGTGAGATCACAAGTGTCATGTCCCAACCCGAGGCAGTATCATGCTGAGCAAAAAGCTTCTTTCTTTGCTCTAGCTTGCCATATGCATTTTCACATCACCAGGTTCTTTACTGCTTGAAAAATTAACACTGGTGAATCCCCTTAATTGGCCCTGACTGGCTGAACTCCGGAAAGGTGCCAATTATACAATCTTCCTGATTTTCAAGGTTTACAGAGTACACATTGTCTGAGAGACCGTCACATTTTATTTTCTGATTTACTTTCAAAGGTGTATACCAGTAAGCAATAAAAATTTTCAGGCTATTTTAATTAAGGGATGTTTGATTCATTAAGCTGTTACAGTTCAGAATGAAAAACAGTGAAGGACACATTAAGCAGGAATGGGAAGTGTAGACGAAATATTCTCTGGGGAAGAGAAGACTCGAACTCTGGTTGTCTCAGTTGTCAAGTTGGTGATGGGGTGACGACGGTGAACAATGACCTATCAGAGCTCCTCCAGACCTGAGACTGCTAAAGATAAGCTAGCCGCTGGGGGCCCTCCCGCTCAGATGTCCAGGTGTGCCTTTCATCTGTGGCTTCCTCACTAAGCGACGTTGAACTGGTTCTCTCAGTCCCTGTTCTAGAGTTTCTGGAGAAGATTGCAGTTCAATGGCAGTGCCATTTATCATAGTAAGCTATCTACCTAGAGATTTTTTGTCATTCAAAAGACTTCCTAAGATGGGTATGTGCTTCTTGCTAACTTTGGGAAGATGACACATAAGAATAAGCCTAATATTTTAATGTTTTATTCCTCCAAATGTAAATATAGACATACTTGTATCTGTTACCATTTTAAACCACTTACATGATTTCAACCATTTAATTTTAACATGTGCTTGTCTCCAACTGCTTCAGATATGACAATGTTCTAGTGCCCCATTCTCTGACATTTTCCACAAATTAGCCTTTTTGGAATAAAGGTGTACGACTGTGAGGACAGTTTAAGTTTGGTGGTACTCCTTAAAACCACAACTGTCTCAGAAGAGGGGGAAGGGAGAATACATGGGGATGGAAGGAGACTAGACTTGGGGTGGCGAACACAAAATACAATGTACAGATGATGTAAAATTGTATACCTGAAACCTGCATAATTTTATTAACCAATGTCACCCCAATATATTTAATTTTTTTTAAAAAAAACAAAAGCTTGTTTTTCTAATGAGCTTTCAGTTCCCTTGTCTTTCCAATGCACTGGTTCAATGAAGTCAACTCTGCAATCCCAGGGAAGTGTCAGATTTTTGCTATCTTCTTTTAATTGATTTTGAAGAATGGCTTATATAATTTAAGTGGACAGGTGTTTTGTGGATGTTGTTATTGTTTTTGTTTTGGGTTTTGTTTTGCTTTTTGCTATTCTTATTAGTTTCTCGTTGTATTGCTTTGTGTTCAGGAAATATGGTTTGTATGACTTCTGCTTTCTGCAATTAGCTGAGATTTTCTTTACACAATTATACGGTTAGTCTTCTGTGCTATATGTGTTTGACAAAACAGTATATTCATTGTTTTGGGGGTACAAAGTTAATTACTAAACGTGTTAATAGTGTTACTTAAAACTCTAGATCCTTTCTTGTTTTTTGTCTAATTGTTCTGTTTAATTTCTAGGGAACTGTCTCCCACTGAGATCAGAAATTGATGGGTTTTCCTTTGTACTTTTAACAGTTTTTTTATTTATATACTTTAAGTCTATATTGTTGGGCACATAATGTTCATGACTGTTATATATTATTGTATATTTTCCTTTTCACAATATGAAATATCCTTCTTTGTCCCTTTCAATGCTTTTTTCTTGGACTCTATTTTGTCTGATGTTAATTTAACAATACATAAATAAACTTTATTTTAGGTAGCATAAACCTGACATGTCTTTCTTGCCCTTCCTTGATTTTAAGTTTACCTAGGTAATTTATTTGAGATATCTCACAAAAAATATAATTGAAGATTTTTAACCAAAGTGAGAGTTTCTTAGTAGCAGAAAAACATTTGTTGTGATTACTTATATATTAGGACTTCTTGCCATCATAATTTAAGTTTTTTGTTTAACTTTGTTACTAACTGCATTTTTTTTCTTCATAATTTTCTTGTGCCCTATTGATTAAGGGTAGAGTAGATTTATCATACTAATTTGGGAGTAGAAAGATTTGTTCAATTGTTTTTCATATATGGTTGAATGTTATGTATTTTATTTCTATTTTTCCCAGTCTTTAACCTTACAAGTATCATATATTTCCAATACTCACATTTAAGGTATATTCTCTATTAGTGATAATACTTAATTTGAAATGAGATTCTTTAACATAACTTTCATTATGCCATTCAACTCATCTATTGAGGTTTTCATAGCAATATCATTTTGAGAAACTATGTTATTTTTTTGAATTGATAATTCACACACGTAAAATATGTGTAAAGGTACAAACTGGGATATGGTCAAACATAAGTCTCCTATCCCCATATCCCAGCCTTCCAGCTCTCTTCCCCAGAGACAGTTGCTGGTGTCATTTCTCATGTGTCCTTCCAAAGACAGTTTATTCATAAAAATTCTTGAAGTCTGGCTTTTATGTTTAAACACAATAGTGTTATACTCCATACACTATTCTGCTTTTGAGTTTTGTTTATTTATGTTGCATCAGTTTTCCTTAGCAATATATTTTTAATATCTTTCAACATAAATACATATGGCATTTCATTTTTTGTCTGAACTTTGTTGGTTTTATTTTGAAAAATTTTAAAGAAAATATATTCTTCAAAAAAGCAATGTATTCATATTGTTCAAATTTTTAAATTAGGATATACTATGAAAATTATTTAGCTCTTATTCTCCTTTGCCCAGTTTCTAGCACCAAATCAGGGAACTGCTAGTTTTATTTTCTTGCATTGTTTCAAAGTTTTTCTATACAATACAAATGGAATTATTTTCCTTCTCCTTACTCACAAAAAGATAACATACTATATACTTGTCTTTTCACTTAACAGTGTATCTGGAGAGAACTTTCAGTATCTTACCCATTCACTTTTACAATGGAATGGGACCTAATCATTTGAATATACCACATTTGCCATTAATGCTTATTTGATTTATTTCTAACTTATTGCAATTGAATAAAATGCTTCAATTAATAGTTTTTCATATATTATTTCGTCCCCTTTGCAAGCATATCTGTGCAAGTACATCACTAACATTCAAGAATATTTGTAGAAAAAATGCCCATCCTACAAATTATGCCCTCTTTTTTTAAGGCATGGTTTTTCCTTTTATGAATTAACCAGTTTACTATTGGTAGATATTTTTATTGTTTCCAATATGGTGCTAATTCAAAAAAATCTTTATATACAATTAATATATTTATATACATGCAAGTAAAATTTCATCTGTGTACATGCACATTTGTGACCTAACTTCCCAGGCCTGCAATTGCTAGGTCAAGGATATTTTATAACTTGACATGTATTGACTAACTGTCCTAACTGCTCTTCATACAGATTGTGCTGATCTTACTCTCAGCAAGCAACATATGGGAGCTTATTTTCTCTTGCTTTAACCAAATCAGTGTATTTTCAATGCATTCAAACTTTACTAATTTTAGAGGTCAAAATGTTATCATCTAATTGTATTTTTAGCTTGCACTTTTCTTACCATGAGTGGGGCTGAGCATATTGTTAAATATTTAAGAACCATTTATATCCTCATCCATTTTCCCCATTGTTGGGGTTTTATTGATTTACAGGAACTCTTCATATATTGAGGGTATTAGTCTTTTGTGACAAATATTTAATGTCCCATATCTTTAGTTGTTATTTTTATAGGTGCAATCATCTCTTGGAATTCTCTGATATTAATTGTACTTATTTAAAATTTTTCTGTTTGTTCTATTACTCAAAAATATGGGCTGATCTTTGAAAAATCTCTGTACACCTGCTTGCTGTGTTTACTTAAGCCAGCCTCAGTAATTATGGGGGAAAGAGAGGAGGTACTGCCAAGAGCTTACTGGTATTTTATTTTCTGAGTGTAGAGGTTCCCCAGCCTTCCTGGAGGGAAAAGAGTAACTCCCTGGGGCAACTCCTTGCCCTGGCTCCACAGCCCTTTCTCTTAGCCTGTGGGCCAGCTCAGCTACTGCCCAAAATCGGCACAGGTGGGAGAGAGAAGAGAGGGGGACTGCCCAGCATCAACAATAGGAGTTGCCAATTACACACTCAAATGTGTGTCCATCCATACTTCCTTCTAGTAATTACTGACTCTGAGCCTGGCTTTCCCCAGAATTGTTCCTAGCTGGGTAGAAGTACTCTTTTGGCATGTTTTGGGCCATATTTTCTGCAGCTTATTTCTCCCATGATCTGTTTCTATGCAATTGGTTTGGTTGTTTGTTGGCCAACAGTCTGCTTGGTTGGCTTTAATATTTAGGAGTTCCTTAAGATTTCTGGTCTGTATTAGCATTCTTCCTTGATTCCCAGCCAACTGATAGTTTACTGTAAAATATTGTTTCTGTTATTCTTTGGCATTTGGGGAAGGAAGAAAGGTGTATACTTAAGACACTATCTTAAGCTAACCTTCCCAAATTACTTTGAAAAACCAAGAGGTAGGAACAGGACCTACCTTTTCAACTACACGGCTTTGCTTGTAGGCTTCTTGAAATCAGGCATGATGAATAGATACCTTGGTACCTGCTTAGCATGCTGTCTGGCTCATAAGTGGCTCAATAAGTGTTTATGGTATTATGAAAGCAAGGAAGAAAGGAGAAAAAAGGGAACTTGAAGAATAATTTTTATTAGGGCCAGTTCAACGTTTTTATTGAATAATACTACATGCAAGACCCCGCTGAGCACAGGTACTATGGAAATGAATAAAACTCTCTCCTCGCGCTTGCACAGGTGTGAGCAGGGAAGGTAGAGAAGCATGCTTCCTAAAGTTCAAGAACTGATATTTTAACAGAAAAACCTAGTAGAAATATGTTGTAGCTCTACAGTCTTGAGAGGAGAGCAGAGAAAGTAATTACTTATTTGGACAAATAGAAAAAGGCATTTCAAGGTGACTAAAAAACTGGAGGTGGGGGAAAAGAAGATAGAGGTCTAAATCATGTTTTATTATATGCACAGAAAAGGCTTTGAAGCTGTTTCTCCAACTCTTTCATATACCCCGTCATAAAAGTGAGCAATAACTGTAATTTTTACTTTATTTTTATTGTTTGCACTATTACAGATGTCCCCATTTTCTCCCCCTTTTCCCACCTCTCTCCAGCCCCCCTCACCCCTGTTCCCTCTGGCCATTACCACACTCATCTGTATCTACGGACTATGCACATATATGTTCTTTGGCTAATCCCATCCCCTTCTTTCATCCAGGCCCCTCTCCCCTCCCCCCACTCCCCTCTGACAGCTGTCAGTCTCCACTTCTGGGATTATATCCTAAGAATAACTGTATTTTTAAAAAGATGGCCAAAAAGGAACATTTCTTGGAAATAGAGGTGACAGATAAACAACTGCATGCCAAAATTATTTAAAATATTAAAATAAATTATCTTTTGAACTTTGCTACAAGTAAAGTAAATTTTTCTTTTAGCACACATTAGATTTGCTTTTAGAGAGTGTATTGATGCATTGAAGTTGTCTTAGAAAAGTGGCTCAATATTAGCAAGAGTTTAATGGCTCTGCTGGGTGCTCCACTCTGAAAATCTTAATAGCTCACTTCTGCCTTCTAGCATGAATACTTCAGATTTTTAATTTTATATATTTTTATTACAAGAAAGATAGGAATCTTTAAAGTTTAAAAATAACTAGAGAGAGGATTAAATATCTTATAATTAGACCATTTGGTAATAGCGATTATTAATATTTTGGCATATATCTCTCTGGTGTTTAGTCCATTCATGCATCACACACATAGAATTAAAGTGGGATGAATTAAAATACATAATATTTTAAAACATTTTTTACTTAAAATACATCATAACATCTATCCATATTATTAACTACTCCACAATAGACTTTATAAGGACTGCATTATCATTCATTACGCTCCTATTTTTGGACATTTATGTTATTTTTTTATACTCTAAACACTGTCACAGTGGACATCCTTTTTATACATACTTGATTATTTCTTAGAATAAATTCCTAGTAGTAGAATTATTGTGTCGAGAGCATGCATATCTTTAAGGCAATATGCAGCTGAATCGCTCTTCTGCAATGTTGTGCCAGTGCCTGTGAACAGCTTCCATTGACAGCTTTGCTCTTAGCCATCATCTCGTAGTGTTGCCAAG
Organism: Artibeus jamaicensis; assembly: GCF_021234435.1. Lineage (NCBI taxonomy): Eukaryota > Metazoa > Chordata > Mammalia > Chiroptera > Phyllostomidae > Artibeus > Artibeus jamaicensis. The sequence continues at coordinate 7,752,016 of NW_026522046.1, read as the reverse complement.
CCGGAGTTTGAAAATGGTATTTTATTGCTGTAATTTACATTTCTCTGATTACTAGTATTTTTTACTATTTTTCATATGTATTTTGGTTTTTTACATTGTTTTACATATTGAGTTTCATAGGATAGGACAGGACAGGAAGAGTAAGATAACCTGGGGCAAAGTAGGGTAGGGTAGTGCCGCCTGACACCCTGACAAACAATGGTATCTGCAGACTGCTAGACGGGTGTGGGCTGAAACAATAGAACAGTTAAGAGGTGGGCCAGTCTAAAGTTGGACTGGACTAAGGCAAACTCCCAGGATGCATGACCCTCTTCTTCCTTCTCTCCAAGACCCCTATCTGGGGCTAAAGTGAGTGACATAGGGCCCATGGGAAGATACATATAGCTCAGTGCACACAGCAGGGAGCAAAAGATTTTCATAGGCCCACACTATATGTCACAGCAAGTCAATGACAGCAAGTTCCCAAATCCCCCTCATGAAGAAGGGCTGAGGAAGTAAGGCAGACCAGTGATGTAACTAGGAGTAACTGGGATGGGACAGGCCAACTGAACAGCAGCCACTTCGGATGTTTTCTAATGCCACTAATCTCATTCCACCCCTGAAACTCCAGGCAGAATCCTGCACACAGTTGGGCCGGCAAATATTTGCTAAATGAAAAAAAATGAGTAAATAAATGAACAGATGAAATCTAAAAAACCTATGACACTAAGTCACAAATGATGAGTATTTTAAGAATTTGTGTTATCTCTTCAAAATAAAGATTTTTAAACTAAAAATAATGGGAAAATAAAATCTTTACCTCCATTTATGTCAGTGGTCATTGCATGCATTAAAAGTCTCCTACCAGGAATTCTAATAAATATTTAAGTCATTCCAATTTATCTTGCCAGTTGGTACTTAAGGGGAATTAAGCAGTGGATTACAAGAATGGTTTCTTCACAAGCTTTGAAGTCTACTGTTTTAGGCTGCGTGATCACAGGAATGTCTCATCCACTTCCCTTTCTCCTTTCTTTTCTAATCTTTTGTTAAAGAAAAGTAGCTATAAACATACCAACCTATGTTGCTATAATGATTTTCTTAGTTAACACTGTAGTTAAGGTTACACACAGACTTTTATTGTAATCCCCATCTTCACTAGTTGCCAAGGTTTTGAACATCCCTTCAGCTTAAACCTTTCCAGGCTTTGTTCCATATTCAGATAAACTTTAAACTCGGTCTGTTCAGCTGCTTCTGAGAAGAGAGAAAACAAGAGGTGTAATGTTTTGCCCACAAGTGTTAGAAAGACTAACTTACAAAAGTTGACATATTCCTGATGGCTACTCATTGCTTGGGAAAGACGTCATCATCCCAGGAGTTATCGAGGAATCAAAAGACTAGGAGAGAATAATCAGGGGATATCTAAAAGCCAATTTGGCTCTTTTGACTGAACCTACTCAGGTATCTTCACAACTTCAGAAAGTCTGAAAACAACCTATTGACAGGTGGGTATTCCATATACTACTACTCAAAGGATGGATATTGTTAAATGTAAGCTCTTTTATTCACTTGAGTGTAACCTTTGTACACAGACAATGCTATTCAGTGGTTTACTTTGGTTTAAAAATTAATATTCAATAGGGGAAAATGAGGCAACTGTAACTGAACAACAATAAATTTTTTAAATTAACATTCAATTCATCATGGTTGCAAAACCAAAACTTCCTTACACTTTTAAATTCACCACACAAAACTTACAATCCTAACACATTTCAGCAAACATTTTTAAATTAAATTTATTGGGATGACATTAGGTAATACATTATGTAATTTTCAAGTGTACAATTATATGATTGCATTGTGTGCTCACCACCCAAAGTCTAGTCTCCTTCCCTCACCCTTTATCCCCCTGTGACCCCCTTTATCCGTTGTATCCATCCCCTGCCCTCCTCTTCCCCTCTGGCAATCACCATACTGTTCTCTGTGTCTATGAGTTTGTTTGTTTTATCTGTTCAGAAAACATTTTTTAAAGCATTAGATAAATATTTGGTGCCATTTACAGACTTAATTATCTTTTCTTAACTGCCTTTACAAATTGAATATATTGAATAAGTGTACCTCCTTTAAGTATAATTTTTGATTCAATAAACCCTTTCAAAGTGCTTAAGTAAATCATGTAAATATCATAAATTAAAGTTTTAACTTAAAAACCTCAATTCTAAACCATATATTCAATTTCACATTTAAAATTTGAATCATAATTCTGACATTAACTTTAAAAAGCCAAATTATCTTAAATTACAAATGTTTAAAGTACCAAATATGCACAGATTTCTTTAAGCAAGAGTTTTAATACTATAAGTGTGAATTTTATAAACACTACTTAATTCGGCACTATTGAGGGGGAGTTAGAAATTGTTTATTCCCTAATAAGTAATTATGTCATCCCAAGCAAATTTGGAGGGTAACTCCTCAAACCATCAAGACCCCTGATTGCTTCTAACATGTTCACAATTTTTTGTTGTGTGGCTTTTCTCTATTTTTCTTTTTTTAAAGTATATTTTATTGATTATGCTATTACAGTTGTCCCATTTTTTTTCTCCCCTTTGTCCCCCTCTGCCCTGCAATACCCCTCCCTCCAGGATCCCCCCCACCCCCACACTTAGTTTATGTCCATTGGTCATACATATAAGTTCTTTGGCTTCTCCATTTCCCATTTTATTCTTAACCTCCCCCTGTCTATTTTGTACCTACCACTTATGCTTCTTATTCTCTGTATCTTTTATCCCATTCTCCCCCGTCCCCTCCCTGCTGATAACCTCCATTTCTGTGATTCAATTCCTATTCTAGTTGTTTGCTTAGTTTGCTTTTTCAGGCACAATTGTTGATAGTTGTAAGTCCGTTATCATTTCACTGTTCATAGTTTTGATCATCTTCTTTTTCTTAGTCCCTTTAACATTTAATATAATAAGGGTTTGGTGCTGATGAGCTCTATTAACTTGACCTTATCTAGGAAGAACTTTATCTGCCCTTCCAGTCTATTGATAGCTTTGCTGGATAGAGCAATCTTGGATGTAGGTTCTTGCCTTTTATGACTTGGAATACTTCTTTTCAGCTCCTTCTTGTCTGTAAGATTTCTTTTGAGAAATCAGGTGACAGTCTTATGGTAACTCCTTTGTAGGTAACTGTCTCCTGTCTCCAAGAGAATTGCTGCTCTTGAGATTCTCTCCTTATCTTTAATCTTGGGTAATGTAATTATGATGTGCCTTGGTGTGTGATTCCTTGGGTACAACTTCTTCGAGACTCTCTTGGGCTTCCTGGATTTCCTGGAAGTCTATTTCCTTTGCTAGATTGGGGAAGTTCTTCATTATTTTTTCAAATAAGATTTCAATTTCTTGCTCTTCCTCTTTTCCTTCTGGCACCTCTATAATTCATATGTTGGAACATTTAAAATTGTCCCAGAGGTTCCTAAGCCTCTCATTTTTTTAAACTTTTGTTTTCTTCATTCCATTCTGGTTGAATGTTTATTTCTTCCTTGTGGTCCAAACCGTTCGGTTGAGTCCCAGTTTCCTTACCATCACTGATAGTTCCATGTACATTTTCCTCTAGTTCACTTTGCATACCCTTCACTTCTTCCTCTATTTTGTGACCATACTCAACCATTTCTGTGAGCATCCTGATAAGCACTGTTTTAAACTCTACATCTGATTGGTTAGCTATCTCTTCATTGCTTAGTTGTATTTTTTTCTGGATCTTCAATCTGTTCTTTCATTTGGGCCATATTTTTTTTTGTCTGAGCATGCCTGTTACATAGTAAGAGGCAGAGCCTTATGTATTCACCAGGGTGGAGCAACTCATGTCACTGTGCTGTAGCACTGTATATGGGAGAGGGGTCAGAGAGGGAACAATGCCTCTTGCTGGGCTCTCGCCCTGCTTTTGGACACTTGCCCCACTACCCACAAGCAAATGGGAACTTATGGTTCTGATTCCTGGGTGGGTGGGTTTGTGTATATTGTAGGATCCCTTAGGTCCCTCCAACTGACTCTCCTGCGAGACTGGGAGTTTCTCCCACAACTGCAACCCCCACAGGTTCTTATAGTCAGAGGCTTTGAGGCTTTGTTTCTTTGCACTGGAAACCCGTGTTGTACAGTCTGTCTCACTCCCCAGTTGTTCCTCCTGGTTTATCTGTACACAAATGTGGGACTGCTCCGTCCACCAGCCACTGCCTTGCCATGTATCCTCTCCAACCTTGGCTGCCCATTTCTACCCCTGCTACCAGTCTGGACAAATGTTTCTTCTTTAACTCCTTGGTTGTCAGACTTCCATACAGTTTAATGTATTTTGGAAGTTCTAGTTGTTTTTTATTTTTTAATTGCTTGTTGCCCTTCTTTTGGTCATACAAGGTGTTATTAAGTGAAAGAAGCCAATATAAAATAAGCTATGTACTATATGATTCAACTACATGACATTCTGGAAAAGGCAAAATTATGAAGAAAATAAAAATATTAATAGTTGCTAAGGGTTCGGAAGAGGGAAAGATAAATGGGCAGAACACAAGAGGGTTTTAGAACAGTGAAACTATTTTGCATGATATTATAATTATAAATACATGTCATTGTACATTTGTCAAAACCCATAGAATGTTTACCAAGGGTAAACTCTAATGTAAACTATGAAGTATGTATAATAATGATGTATTGATGTAGATTCACAGATTGATACGAATGTACCATTCTGGTGGGGATATTGATAATGGGCTAGGCTGTACACGTGTAAGGACAGTAGGAAATCTCTGCACTATCTGCTTAACTTTGCTGTGAACCTAGAACTGCTCTAAAAAAATTCTATTCAGTTACATTTTAAAAGAAAGTCAGAGGAGATAAGCTTCTTTCTATCCCAAGCAATTCATCTGTTTAGCCCAGATGAAAAAGCAAATGAATTGTAAATGATGTCAGTAGACTACTTTAACTTAACAAGTGGTAGCCACCATTTCACATGCTTTGCTCTCTGTGTACCTTTCTGGGACAGGTAAGCATCGTATTCATCTGGCCAGTGTGTTCTTGTCAATCACATCAGGAAGGATGATCACAAACAGTACACATCCATATAGAAAGAAGAGTAGTACCTGTTCATGGTCTTGTAGGGCTCTACATTAACCTTTCTCTTCTCTGTTACAAGGTAGTCCAGGTGGACTTTGATCATCTTGATATTCCACAGAATGTCACATTTGTTCACTCTCTGAATGAGGCCATACTAATTGGGATGGTGAGCTAGAAGTGGCAGGTACTCTGGATGTCCCACTTAGTCACATGCATATCACAGGGTAAAATAGAAACCCTCCAAATATTGAGGGGACTCCCACATCAATATATATGTTTTATGATAAATAAAAAACATTTTTCAATGTTGTATTATGAAATTTTTCAAAATATAAAAAGGTTGGAATAATTTTACAGCAAACCCCTGAATATCAAACACCTAGGCTCTAAAATAACAACTCACTATTTATGTTTTATTGTATTTCATAAAGTGTTTAAGACTTTGATAATCTGGGGTAAGTCAGAATATCCCTTTCAAAAGAAAAGACAAGTTGCACCTTGAATTCCTTACCAATAAAAAAAAGACAGAGTGCTCAGTGTCCTATTTTGAATTTGGGACCAACATATATACTGGTCTTACTAATACCAAATGCTGGCAAGGATACAGACAAACAGGAATGCTCTGATTTAATCATTGGATAGTTTAGACGTCTGACAATTTCTAAAGGTGCCCAGAGCAAAAAGAAGGCCCAGCAGCAAATCCAGTCTGCACTGTGAGCTGCCCTACCCTCCAGACTATATAACCCAGCAGATTCAATGGCACTAGGGATATCCATGGCAGGTACTTCAATCTCTGGAAAATGATCATACAAAAGCTACAGTAGAAAAACATTTCAGATTTTAGAGTAAAGCACTGTCTTTCATGACAGAAACTACATGCATTTTGCAAAGCAGCCCCTGACTGCCACTAAGCCCTAGGAGAGACTAAATAAATGCCTGACAGAGTGGCTATGTCAGTGTTGCAGCCCATCATGACCTGGTATTTTCAGATCTGCCAAGTTTTAAGGTCATGCCAGGGCAGCAGCAATACATCATACTGTGGAAATTGTACAAAATCAGGTCCAAGTAAAGTCAGAGGATGCAAATAAGCTACATAAACAGGACTTCTGACTCCCACACACTTACTACATCAATGTCTAACTGTCGATTCACAACTACCGTTTTGTTGATGGGGAGTATTCTACAGCCAGCTGATAGAGAAGGAAACTCTCGGTCTGGTTCACAGCTGGGCCAGCACAATGTATTGGTACAAAGTGAAACCGGACTGCTGCAGCACGATAGTCCCACTAGGGGTAGCCCTAAATTTCAGTTATAAGGGATAATACCTCCAAAGAACAGAGCTGAGAGAAAAACATTTCAGTTTTTACTTTTTATTCAAGAAGAATACACAGAGACTCCTGTATTGGCAAATGGCTTGGCTGGTGAGTGAGGGTCTGGAAGGAGCAAGTTTGGAAGAATAAAGAGAAAAAATAGTCTAGGAAAGAAGCATATAATGCACCCAATGGAGTGGGTACAAAGTGGACACAGATCTCATCCTACTGCCAACCAGAAAGCATCCAAGTCAGGGGAGACAGTCATCAAGGATGACCCCTCTGTGGATGTCAGCCACCTCCTCCACCACCCCCATGCTTGCATAGTGGGGCCAAGTGTGGAGTCGCCCCATGGTGGCAGAAATAGAAAGAGATGTATGGGCCCAATGGTATGGCCTCCCACTCACCAAGGCTGATCCACCTGTTGCTACTGAACACCCAACCTGCCAAAGTGTTAACCTGATACAAAGCCCTTGATCAAGTACCAACACTTGAGATCAGCCAGGCACTATATTGATTACACCAGATTCCTTCCACCTTGGAGAAGCAGTGATTCAAAATTATTGCAATTGATACTTACTCCCATATGGTTTGATTTCCCTGTCAGCCATGTCTCTGCCAGCACCACCATTCAAGGACATATAGACTACTCAATATACTGTCATGGGATTCCCACACAACATCACTTCAAATCAAGGGACTCATTTTACAGAGAAGTACATGCAACAATTCGATTCGTGGCCAAGGGATCCATTACTCGTACCACAAAGTATATCACCTGGAAGAGTCAGCCTACTAGAACAATGGAATTACTAAGGACTCAACTAAGGTGCTAACTCAAGACAAAAACCTCTGTGTAGTTGGGACACTGCCTATCAAATTATAGTTATGAGAATTAAACAAACAGCTGTGCTGTTCTCCCAATGACTAAAATAAAGAGATCTAGACACCAGGATTAGAAGTAGAATTTGTTCCTCTCACCCTCATTCACAGTGGTCTGCGTACGGAATATGTGTTTCCTGTCCCCACAGTTAGGTTTTACAGGATTAGGGATCCTGCTAAGCAGGGGAGTACTATTTCCACCACAGCAAACAGTGAGAGTTCCGTCAGATTGGAAGCTGACTGCTGCCTGTTAACTTTGGGTTCCTCATACTAGCAACCTAGCAGCCAAAGAAAGGAGTTACTTTACTGGTGAGGGGAGAAAAGTAATTGAATGTGATTATCTTGAGGAGTAGGATTTCCCTCTACACAATGAAGGCAGAGAGAATATGTCTGGAATACAGGGGATTCACTGGATGTCTCTGGGTACTTCTATTCAAGGTGATATTGGTAAATAGCCAATTGTAGCAATAACATCTCAACAAGGACAAGGAAATAAAGGGCTCATATCCCACAAGGATGAAGATATTGGCACACCACCAAGCAAGCAATCTAGAGGAACTGAAGTGCTGGGTGAGGGTGAAAAAACCTAGCAAGGGTATTGAAGTAGTTAGATGATGAATACCAGTTATGACCTCAGGCCCAGTACAGCGGTGGGGATTGCAGCTTGTTACACTAATCCTTTGTATTAAGCTCCTTTTTGGAGTCAATGCAGCTGCCAGCACTTTGAAGATTCAGTGACAAATTGGTCTTAATATGTGTGCAAGCAGAAGGTGGACTGTATCAGGTGCTTCTATACCTTACCTCTCTTCCTCTTGTTCTCACTTCTGATTCCATTGCAACTGCGGCTGTGGTGAAGTTCATGGCAAAGGGTGACTACATCTTGCCTCAAGCATGTCTTTGGCTTATCATGGTGTTTTTCTTATATAAAGGAGTGAGATACCCACAGTTTACTGGGTATGGATGCTTGCCCAGCACAAGTCAGGGGAGTTAACATCCCACAACACTCAGCCAATAGGAAATGGAAACCAATGGACAAGTGCTTCCACTTGTTGGATCCTGGGATCGCTTCCCAAATAAGCTATCTGAATGCAAGTTATTTTCTCAGGCTCTGTCCTCTAGGGTAACCCAGACTAAGAAAGAAACCAATGACAGTCAACATAGCTCTTGCATATAAGATATAAAATGCTACACAACAACTCTAAAAGCCTTCATTCTGCAAGCACATCAGCTTCAAGGGCAACAGAAAATAATAGTTTTGACTCATTTTAGCCAGTTCTTCCTCTTCTTATAAGTCAAAAGTTAAGACAAATATACTCCTTTGCAAATTCTTCCTCAGCAGAAATTAACAATAAAGAGAAAGTATTACAGAAGAGAGAGTATATTTGTAGTTGTTTCCTACTGTTCCTGCAAATTACCACAAACTTAGTAGCTTAGAAACAGTACAAATGTATTATCTTATAATTCTGTAGAAGTTCAACACACGTCTCACTAGGCTAAAATCAAAGTGTGAGCAGGGCTGAATACTTTCTAGAGGCTCTAAGAAAGCATCAGTCACCTTATTTTTCCCAGCCTGTCAAGGTTTCCCACAATCCTTGGCTCATAGTTTCCTTTCTACATCTACAAAACAAGCATTGGCATATCCCATCCTTTCTACCTCTTGTCACTCTGACCTCTTCAGCCTCCCTCTGTCACTTGTAAAGAGGCTTCTGATTATACTGGATCCCCTCTGATAATGCAGGATAATCTTTCTATCATAAAGTCACTGGGTAAACAACCTTGATTCTATCTGCAGGTTACTTTTTGCTGTATAACATACTCATAGCTTCCAAGGATTAGAATGTGGGCATCCTTGGGGGTAGGGTGGTGAGCATTATTCTGCCTGTCACAATATTAAAGTGAGTTCTTTACATTCTACCCTCATATTTACTTTAGACCCAAACTCTCATTCAATTTAATACAACTTTAATTTCTTGGTTATAATTATATTAATTTATAACATTTGATTACATCAGGCCAGTGAGTCCATTTTCATTTTATAGGTGAACAGACTAGAATATGAAATGAATGAATGAAAATGAAATAAAAATGAATGAAAAATCAAGTAGGAGGGAGATAAGAAGAGAAGGAGCAAAGGAAAAAAAGAAGGAAGAATGGAAAGAAGGAAGGAAGAAAGGAGCTATTTCAATATTATTTTCACATATGGAAAGTATGCTTAGCTACTGGATCCTGAGGTAATTGAATTGGTGTGATGGTTAATTTTATGTGTCAACTTGTTGGGGCTAAGGGATGGCTAGACAGCTGGTAGGACATTATTTATGAGTGTGTCTGTGAGGGTGTATCTAGAAGAAATTAGCATTTGATTCAGTAAAGAGATTTGCCCTCACTGGTGTGGACAGTTTCATCTAATATACCGGGGACCCAAATGGAACAATAAGATGAAGGAAAGGCAAAGTCGCTCTCTCTTCTTGAGCTGGGGCATGGGAGCTCCTGGTTCTCAGGCCTTTGGACTCTGACTGGAACTACATTTCCAGCTTTTCTGGTTCTAGAGCTTGCAGATGCCCTATTGTGGGACTTCTTAGCCTCTGTAACTACGTAAATCAATTATGAGAAATCTCCTGTTAACTATATCTCTGTACATCGGAATGGTTGTTTTGCTTAAAACCCTCACATGGTTGGAGAAAACTATCTGAGGAAGAAGCACCCATTTGCTTGAAGTTAAAAATCTTGGTCAAACTCAAAGTTCTGATGAGAGATTCTGGTCATCACAGCTAGTCCAAAATCTCATCAATTATGAACTTTCACTATCACTATTTGTTTAAAATTGTAATTTAAAATATTGATATATTTAAGTTATTCCAGCTCAAATTATCCTGAAACAACTCATATTCCTTTTGACCCTTATTATATAAATACTACTGAAGACCATAACATCCTCTGGAAAAACAAATGCGCATTAACCAATAAAATTTATCGTGTAGGTCTCTTAGTAGTTTACCATTCATTGCTCTTGTGTGAATTGTTCATATTTTATAACCTCCCAAACCTGATCTGTAAGATTAAATGTGATAAAGTGTTTCAGTCGACAGCATGTAATATTCTATTTTACTATTGATCTCAATCCGTGTGATTAAAGTTAATTCTGCAAAACATATTTCTTTTGAACCAGTAAATCCAGCAGAAGTGATAAAGAAATGGCAGGGACACAGCATCCTGAGTATGCACTGGCACTTCAAAACAACTGGATTGTTCAAAAGTTAGTTAAGATTAGTTGAGCATGAGTAGGTATTTATTACTTTTGTCTTGGCCAGAAAATTGTTAGAGAAATAAGGCTAATGGTAGAAGTATTTCCTCTTGAAAAGCATAATCATCTTTTCTTGAGAAGACTGGCTTTAAAATATCCTAGTGCTCTTACCTCCTGTGTATTTTTGGTTATGTCAAATATCAGTTTATTTGGAAAGCCAGTAACATACATTGTAATGTATTTAGTATGGGGAATTTAAAACTGGAACCAGAAAGTTGTGTCAGGAAGGGAAGTCAGCACTTGGGTCTCTATTTAACTATGCCACTCCCTCCTAATCAGATCCTTCGAACTCCTTCTGTGACCAACTTTCTACTCCAGAGAGCATCTATTTCTAGAGCAGCTTTCCCTCCTAATCAGATCCTTCGAACTCCTTTCGTGACCAACTTTCTACTCCAGAGAGCATCTATTTCTAGAGCAGCTTTCCCTCTGCCTCACTCTCAAATCACGTATTTCTTTCCTGGATTGTCCTGGTCTCTATAGGTAGAAGTATCTACTGATGTTCAAACAATATTAAGGCAAGATTTGTGAGTGAAATTGATCATACCTGTAAACTAGGAAAGAGAAAGACTTCGGGTAAGAAAAAGTATTTAAATCCAGTTATTTGTGTTCTTTATGATTGGGGGTGGTCAATGTTGGGAACTATATACATGCATTGCATAAGTGGTCTTGGGAGCCTATGCTCATGCGTCCATCCTTAAAGAACACTCTGTTATTGAAGATGTTATAAAATAAACTGTGAAAGCAAGCAGATCCACTTCTCATTTACTCAAGAGTTTACTCTCCAAAAGTGGAAGGTAATTAAATCACAATTAATTTTCTCAGAAGAAATGAAGTTAAACAGGTAATATATTCTAATATATAGAAAATAATGTAAGCTGTCTTTCCCCCACTTTTCTCCTTAACACGAGCAGTAATTAGAAGGTTTTAGAGAAAATAAAGTGACCATACTGTATAAGGAAATTAATCATAAATTACATTTTAAAGTCAATGAAAATGTCTACTTAATCTGCAGACATTAGCCTCTTAGGTGTCTTAGTTTTCATCATATCTATTTAAGAAACTCTGGCATTAAAGTCTTTGACAAGTATTTGTTCACAAAATTCAAATGAATAACCTTTGAAGGAAAAATAATTAGGGCACTAAAATGAGAAAAAAATTATTTTACCCAGGACTGTGGCAGCTAAGTAAATTTTTTATATCTGCACAGTGCTCTGTCCATAGAACTCTTTGCTATCCCGTTCTCATCTGACTTTCACAGACTCCGTATGAACTTAGGATTGCCACGAAGGCACTTCATCCATGTTTACAGAAGAAAAAGTGAACTCTAGATGTGGTAGTTACTTACAAAGTAAGTGGCACATTTGAGTATGAAATTCTGTTTTGTACAATTCACTGGGTAGCTGCTCTGAGAATTCATTATCTAAAAACATAATAGAAGCTGAAGACATAAGTATACCTAAAAGAAAGCGTGGATAAAATTTGTATTATAGTGGACCCTTGAACAATGTGGGGGTTAGGGGCACCAACCCTGAGCAGTGAATAATTTGAATATAACTTTTGGCTCCCCAAACTTAACTATACCAGTTGTCCCTTAGTATCTGAGGGTGGGGGGTTGGTTCAGAACTCTCCACAGTTGAGAAAACTCTCCACAAACCCATAGATGCTCAAATTCCCTACACAAAGTGGCTTAGATCAATGCATGCAGTGAGCCCTCTGCATCCACAGTTTCCCAACAATGGATCAAACACACTACAGGTACATACTAAAAAAATCTGCATGTAAGTGAACCCATGAAGTTCAAACCCATATTGTTCAAGGGTCAACTGTATAACAAACCTTTAACCAGTTATAATATATTGATTTGTATGTAGCTATTTGGTTGCCCCTCTAAAATAAAAATAATTTCCTTTATGAAATACTTTTCATATTCCATAGCTTTGGTAAAAGTGCTATATTTGCATTGTCATATATAGAACAAGTTTTAACAGAAGAGTTCCTTAAACATAAGTGACATATACACATTCTTTTGGTAATGAATAAGAAAATTATACTACTGTATATTTTTGGCTTACTTACTTGAATTAATCATAGCTTATTACTAACATGAACACGAAGCACACCTTAATGCCAGTACTGATGTCTATCATAATATCTGCATTGTATATAGGGGTTTGCCTGTACGGAAAGTTTTAATGTAACCATCTTCATGTATTCCCAGCTCTATTAGAATTAATAGATTAGGAGGTTGGTTGATTTCTATTTCCAAACATCTCCACATTGAAAAATATTTGCACGTTCTGATTGGTGCCCTTCTGTGGTTTTGAGAGTTTTCAATTCAGAATAATATCACTAAATCCAATCTAGTCAAAACACTGAAAAATGAACACTGCTCTCTAGGACTAATAATAATAAATTTTGTCTAGTGAGTGTCTGTCATGTACCAGGTGACGCACTAGACAATTCACTTCATTGAATCCTCACTTCCACAAACAAACTCTTTAAGTGGGTATTATTATCCTGTTTTACAAATGAGCGATATAAGGAACATGCAACTAATAAATGTGGAGCTGGCTGTTGACCAGGGTCAAGTAACCCAAAATTACTAAGCTACTAGTTTAAATGATAAAAGATACTATCATTTCAACAATGATCACAGCTCTAATGAGTTTTATTTACTATGACATTAAAATGCCATTGCAGTAACAACCCAGTAGCACTGACTTTCTCCACAAATGCCTCTTACACAGATCAGAACTGTCTTCTCTTCTTAGGAGATAGCCTGTTCTGTCAATATTCTGCTTAAATGACAAAGCACAAAAGAACTTTCAAACATTGTATTCAAAACTGTATAATAGGAGGCAAGAAATATTTTGGCACACGTATTTTATACACAATATTGGCAGTTAACATTAAACTGAATCTTGTTGCAGTGAATTAGAGATATTAAACAGGATTATCAGTTGAAAAAAGATACAACTCTTTTTTCAAATCATGGTAGACCAATCAAATGACTGCATAAAATTCCATAGCGACTTACTCTAAGCAAGATAAAACATGACTAGTACACAGAACCATCAAATAAAATTTTTAATTAAAATAAGCTCAGCACACATTTGTAGAGAACAAGGGCAGAATATACAGCTTAGCAGAATGAACAATAGAAGTCTTCCTATCAAAGATTTTTTTTCAGACTTAGAAAGAATGAAGAAACTAGTAATAGGTTTTTGACTCACAAAGAATTGTGGACCTAATGCTGTGGCTGGCAGGTTGTCCCCCAGGTAGGGTCACATAGGTGGAACAGGCCCCCCACAGACAGCCACGCTGTCCCTGAACTTTCCTCCTGGTGAGCACAGGTGGCTTCTCTCCTACACATCACTGAAGTTACGCTGTTACCGGGCCTTGCCTGGAGTCTTCCCCAGGTCGGAGGGCACCGAGGCCTGCCACAGACTGCACTCCGGGCTGGCTTCTGTTGGAGATCTGTGGTCAATGCTAGACCCTGGAGCAGTCTAGAGGGCTGAGGGGAAAGACCGGTGGGACAGATGACCTGGATTCAAAACCTCTTTCTGCCCCTTACTTCTGCATCTTTAGATAAATTACCCAACTCCTGGGAGTATCTGTTTGCTAATCTACAAAACCGAGATTGAAAAATAAAACTATAAACAGCATTGTAAAGATCAGCTGATAGAAATGCCAAAAGACTGGTACAGAGCCTTGTGGATGCTCAATAACTTTTCCTCCTTCTCCCTTCCCTTCCTACCTATCTATGAATTTATTCAGGGCCCCTCCTATCTCCTGGGTGAAAAGATTGGTAAGCTTTAGAGAAAGCCCTTCTCTGTCATTTAAGGCTTGCACTTTTCAACTTCCTCATTTGGCACCATGTCCATTTTTGCAGTTTCCCTTAAGAAGGGATTCTAAACGGAGAAGTGAGAAGCGGTGAACCTCCTGCTCAGTCTCTTTGTGGAGCCCTAAGGTCACGGTGAGCAGGCCTGGGGAGGCTTTTTTCACTAACGCCAAGCTAAATGATGCATTAAATTGGGTGAGCGCTGCCTTCAGGTGAAGATGAAAAGAACCCTGGCTGCCCCAGGAGAGAACATTTCCTCCAGGATGTTTTCAGCTGCACTTCTCCATTCCACTTTAAATAGCGCAGGTGATAAGGACTTTGTGTGTGTAACCCCCTGAACCAGCCCAGCAGCCCTGTATCACTTGCTGCTACAGAGAAAGAGAGAAGGCAAGGTTGTGCAAGAAGAGATGCTTTAGCTCTTCTTTCAATTTTTTTTCTGTCTCACTCCCCCTTTGGAAGGAAAGAAAATATAAGCACAAAGAAAGTAACACTTATTTTACCAAAACTTCAAAAGACACCAAATCCAGGTCTCCAGGTAAGTTTCTGGAGCATTGCAGTAACCTTTGATTATAGTTCCAATTAGGATAAGTTTTGCTAAAATGAGTTAGGTATTTCTCTGTGTCTGCCACGGTCATATAATAAGAGACAATCAGTCATTTACTGTACATGTCAGTGAGGATCCAGGGAAGACTTTTAGAAGATGAGGGTCTCGGTCTCTCCAAAGGGTCAAAGGGCAGGTTATTTCACAATAAAGGGCAGTGGGTTTGGACCTAAAGGCTATGGGAGAAAGCCTGCTATCTGATCAGAGTGCATATTGCTCTAAGGTTTGGCTGCCAATCACAGCACAATAAGAAGACCATTATATTTTACTATCTGCTACTTACATAGACTAAATGAGAGCAGTTTATATACTTTTGATCACTTCTTTTGTACTTTAGGCTGTTAAAAAATGAATATGTCATATATCTAGTTTGGTCATCAGAGCTTCAAATACTAAGAAAATTGAAAAAATACTTTTGTAAATAATTTTGTAATCTTCCCTGGCTATATAAAGAGATAAAGCAGTTTTTTGAACCATGCAAATATAGCATACAGCAATTAGCAATACAAACATGAACACTGCCTACCTCTATGCTTACATATTTCTACAAACAAATGGCAGCGCAGGGTTTAAATGCAGGTCTGTCAAACTCCTACCTCGTACAGTTATTGTGAAAGTTAAATGTGACAAACTCCAAAAACTAACTTAGAGAAATGCCTGGCATGAAATAAGCACTTAGGAGGGGGTACGTCACCCCCCAAACACACACATACTTCATTTTTACGTTTATCCACAGCATCCTAGTCACTGCCCATTCCACAGCCAGTGAGTGACACAGAAGCCAACAACTGCAAGTCAACCACCTACATGTAGTCAGGGAGGAGGCTGCAGAGAAAGGAGGAAATCATTTTTAAGGTGAAAGAACAAGGCTATGTGATGGCCTAGGTGAGAATGAAAACAAAGTGCTTAAAAAAAGACACCAGGTAAGGAACACTGTGTGGCCTGGGGGCCGGGCAGGGAATTACAGGATGCAGCATGCAACTGAGATTTGCCGCAGGCCAGAGCTGGGTCACAGCCTGACTCTGAGTTCCTTCTTCTGCAAATGGAGGTCGCAGGTGAAAAGATGGTACATCAAAACCCTGAGTGGGCATCTGACAGGAATGGAAACAAGCTCTCCTCTTGGTTTGCTCTGGGATGTAGCCGTATTTTCCTTATGATCATGTGCCCCGCCTGCAGACTATATATTTTCCCTATTTTTCCCTCAGAACTGAATCACAAAGGCTATATTATTTTACCCTACACAAATCGCTTTCCATAAACCCAGAAGAAAAAAAAGTGCTTAGAACTATCATTATAAACACAACACATCTGTTTTTAATAACTGAAGAAGTATAATAAAACTTTAGGAGAATATCCAGAGTTTTATCCTGAAGAAAAATTGTATCCATCTGGTCCCAGGAGAGCCAGTTTTTGCATTAAGTGATATTTGTCGGTTGGGTGATTGGAGAGTGGGAGTGAGGAAAAGGGGGAAGTTGTTAGATCCAACACTTATCGTTAAGTGGAGTTAGTTTCTAAAAATGTAGCATCCAGAAACTGGTGAGTAATCCTTCTTCCTAGTGAAATATTATGTCACCAGATCTGCTGATCCAATGCACAATAAAATTAATCCTCCTTTCTGCAATGCTGGTGATATGGCAATCACAGATGTGCTGAAACAGAAGTGTTCATGCCAGGCAGAGTTCACGAGCCACAGACCTACCCAGTTGTTGAGTTTCCGGTCCATACTTAACTCCGAGCCCACAGGATCTGAAGAAAGGAAGAGGCAGCTAAGGATTCACTAAACAGCCTTCCAAATCCTTTCTATTTCCTCTCTTTCCACAAAATTGTAATTGCAGATGATTTTTAATTTCCCACCAATCTGGCAACATAGCGCTTATGAAGACAGTACAGGTTGGGAGAAAGGGAGGTGGTGGAGAAGCAGGTAAGGAAAAGAACTGACACCCGTGGCCATGTGCACATTAGGCTCTTGGAAACTTAAACCTCCCAGTATCCTGATGGAGTGGGCATTTCGTGCATTATACAACCATCCAGGGACAAAACTCTATTTGGGACCCAAATCTGTGCAACTCCCAAGCCCTTTCCATTATACCATGCTGATCCAAACATTTTATGGTCTATGCTTAAATTTTTCTTCTTAATCATCCCTACTGATTTCTAAAAAGGCAGCAGGTAAAGGGAATTTAGGCACGATGTAGTTTAATAACTCAGTCTCATCCATGGCAAGGTTTACTCATAGGTAACTCACAGGTCAAGTCCATGATAGCTCTTTGTGACCACTCCATGATATCAAAGGTTGTCTTTTTTCAGAAATAGGTCACATGTCCATGGTATCAACATCCAGCTCCTCGAACATCAGGGAAGAGATTCTGACTGGCTGAGCGTGGGTCGCATGCACTTTGTGGCTATGAAGAGGCAGGATCCCTTGGCTGACAGTCAAACAAGACCACATGCCAGGGGACAGAGAGTGGATGTTACCAAAAAGCAAAAATGATAGATAGCCACTGAAATGGGACTTCAGAACCTGCAATTACCTTGTCCATTACTTAAATTTTTATTTTCTGTCCCTCTCCAACTAGAGTGTAAACTCCATGAAAGCAGGAAATTAGCCCGTTTTGTCCCTCTCTGGAAACCAGACAGGGAGCACAGAGCCTAATATGTAGCAGGGGCTCAATAAGTGTTTGTTACATGAATGGGTCAGGCAAGATCCACATGTTGTCTGAAGCCTCATTATGAAACACTAATGAATAGAGCTTGGTGCTTACTGAAAACCTAATGATTCATGGAAAAGAAAAAGTAAAACTAATTATTTGTAGATGGCATGGTACTATATAAAGAGAACCCTAAAAATTCCACCAAAAAAGCTACTAAAACTAACAAATGAATTTAGTAAAGTAGCAGACTACAAAATTAATATTCAGGAATCAGTTGCATTTTTATATACCAATAATGAACTAAAGAAACTAAGGAAACAGTATCATTTATAATTGCATGGAAAAGAATAAATACCTAGGAATAAATTTAACCAAAGAGGTAAAAGACTTGTGCTCAAAAAACCATAAAACATAAACCATAAAACCTTCAAAAGAAGATACAAATAAATGGAAGCATACACTATGCACGTGAATAAGAAATAACATCATTAAAATGTCCATACTACCCAAAGCAATCTATAGATTCAATGCAATTCCTATTAAAATAGCAATGCACTTTTCACAGAGCTAGAACAAATAATCCTAAAATTTACAATGAAACTACGAAAGGCCACAAACAGCCAAAGGAATCTTGAAAAAGAAAAAGAAAGTTGGAGGCATCACACTACCTGATGCCAGACTATACTACAAGACTATAATAATCAAAACAGCATGGTACTGGCATAAAAACAGACATACAGATCAATGGAACAGAACAGAGAGCCCAGAAGTAAACCCATGCCTATATGGCCAATTAATATATGACAAAGGAGGTGAGCATATACAAGGTGATAAAGACAATCTCTTCAATAAATGCTGTTTGGAAAATTGGACAGATAACATGAAAAAGAATGAAACTAGATAACTTTCTTACACTCTATGCAAGAATAGACCCAAATGTATTAAAGATTTAAATGTAAGACTCAAAATCAAAAAATTCCTAGAAGAAAACGTAAGTGGTAAACTCTTTCACATTGATCTTAGTAATATTTTTTGGATATGTCTCCTTAGGCAAGGAAAACAAAAGAAAAATTAAACAAATAGGACTACCTCAAATAAAAAACTTCTGCAGGCCTGACTGGTGTGGCTCAGTTCGTTGGGTATCATCCTGCAGGGGGAAAAGGTCACCGATTTGGTTCCCAGTCCAGGCACACGCCTCAGTTGCGGGCCAGTCCCCTGCTGGGGAGCATGAGAGAGGAGACTGATGCATGTTTCTCTCATGCATCAGTGCTTCTCTCTCTCTCTTTCTCCCTCCTTTTCTCTCTCTTTAAAAATAAATAAATAGCCTTTAAAAAGAAAGATTTGCACAGCAAAGGAAACCATCAAAAAAACCTGAAAGATAACCTACTGATAGGAGACTATATATGCTAATGATACATCTGATAAGGGATTACTACCCAAAATATATAAGCAACTTATACAACTTAACACAAAAAAGAAGAAAAAAAGAAAAACCAAGTTAAAAAATAAAAGGACGTGAACAGACATTTCTCCAAAGACATTATAGATGGCCAATAAACAGAAAATATGCTTAACATCATTAATCATCAGTAAAATGCAAATTAAAACCACAATGAGATATCACCTCATACCTGTCAGAATGGTTATTAATAAATCAACAAACGAGTTTTGGCGAGGATGTGGAGAAAATGAAATCCTCATGCACTGTTTGTAGAATTGTAAACTGGTGCAGTCCTTATGGAAAACAGTATGGGAGGTCTTCAAAAAATTAAAAAGAGCATTACCTGGTGACCCGGGAACTCCACTTCTTGGTATTTATCTACCAAGATAAACCCAAGAAACCCAAACCACTAATTTGAAAAGATATGTGCATCCCTATGTTCCTTGCAGCGTTATTCACAATAGCCAAGCTATGGAAGCAACCTAAGTGTCCATCAATAGAGGAATGTATAAAGAAGTGGTACATACACACAATGAAATATTATTCAGCCATAGAAAATAATAGAATTTTGCCATTTAGAACAGCATGAATGAACCTAGAGGAAATTATGCTAAGTGAATAATTCAGACAGAGGAAACCAAATACCATATGATTTCACTTATATGTAGAATCTAAAAAATGGAATAAACACACAAACAATATAGAAACAAACACATAGATACAGAAAAAGAAACTGATGGTTGCCAGATGGAGGTATTGGGAGGATGGGTGGAAAAGGTGACGGGACTAGGAAGTACAAATTACCAGTTATGAGAACAGTTGCAGGATGTAAAGTACAGCATAGGGGATATATTCAATAAATTGTAAAAACCGTATGTTGTCAGATGGGTACTAAACTTATCAGGAGATCACTTCGTAAGTTATAAAGAAGTCGAATCACAATGTTGTATACCTCAAACTAATACTGTTTGTCAACTATAATTAAAAGAAATTAAACTCAGTGATTCATACAGCCCCCATTAAAACTGATTTTTCTATCAGTCGAGTCTCGAAATTGAACATGAACCCTAGCAGGCCCAGCAACAGCCAGGAGAAATCTGCCCAGCTGTGACTTCAGCCCCTTCACAGAGACAACTCTCACCAACTCTGAAAAAAGCCAGTTACCTTGTCAGTTGAGCTGTGGCAGTTCCCACTAAACATTCTTATAGTTTTAATTAAATACCCTGTATTTTTAAATAGCTCAAGGATCTTAATCACCAAATACAATGTTGTAACTCCATTTCTTATATCTATGCTTTAGCTTGTGTCTCGATGCCATAAAAGTAAATCTCTTTTAATTGGGAGGTTGACACATTTCTAAAATAAAAGTCAGGGATCAGGGATTTCCGCCACCTCACCTTTACCAATGCCCTAACCTCTTGAAAATGTCATTTTTGTGTTTCTTCTCATTGTCCTTCTCTGAAGCCCTCTGCGTTCAGACAAAATAAATGTCTGTCTCATTTCTCATTATATCCCCAACACCTGGTACAGTTTGTGCCCAGCACATGGTTTAGCCTTCAGTAAAAGGCTAAGCTATTACACTTAGTGAATAAATACATCACTGTGCTTTTTCTGTAAATCAATTTCAATTAAATATGACTAACTATTGAATACTAAGCCTACACCAAGCAGGGCACTATCGGGAACCCAGAGGAAATATGTGTGATCTTCATTCTTGTCAACCATATAGGTATTTGACTCTCATTAAGATCCACAGAAAACAATCGTAAGGAAGAGGTTTTCTAATGAAATAATTTACTTTGTTTAGCAGCCTCCACCCCCACCCAGTGCCACTGGTAGGTGGCCTACTTGGGGCAGGGCTGCATGAGGATTTTCGTGAACCTAGGCATTTGGCCGTTATGGCTCCCTTCCTCCATGAGAATGATTAGAAGTTTTACTTTATGACTGCATGGGTGCAAAGATGAAATAAACCAGGCTGGGGTCATTATTATATATTCATTATTATTATGTTCATTTTCTTCTTATTTTAAACAGAATCAATATGAGGATTTTTATATGAGCCACTAAATGCACCACAGTTCTCATAGGCACTGTGCCTAATGGGTAAGTGGGACCTGCTCTGGGGACCACATGTAGGGACCATGTCCCCACCAGAGAGAGTTCTCCTCCTTATTCCTTTCCTGAAGGGATGCAGTTTCAAGGCAAAGAGCTGGTCCAAACTTTCTAGCTGGAACCCTAACTCAGGGGGTCTCTCATTTTCTTGTCGAATATAAGAATAAACTGAGACCTACGGGGGAAAGCCTTATCTGCATCAACCTTCTGCAGCATTTTAATCACGCTGACTCTTACCTTTTCCGTTGCTAAGCTGTGGGAAAATTATGCCTCCCCAACACTACAGAGCCCTCCTCTTGTTTAGGTAAAGACCCCAATTAAGCTAGAAATAGAATTTAGCACTGCAAACATTGTTTAAAAAATGTTAAGACATCCAGTCCAGTGCTCCTGTTCATTATTCACTGCTGAAACCTAATATTAGTAACAGCATGTACCGAGGACCTGGACCATGAATTAATAATGAAGCACTTGTACTGGAAAATATGTGAGCACCTAGTTACTTTCTTTGGCAGGCACCTGTGGGGACTGGAGTTCACTCTGTCTTACACAGCACTTTCAGTGATAGTTTTGCAGGATAGAAGCAGTTATCCGTTATTTCAGAGGAATTGCCTGCCGGGGAAAAAATAACCAAGTACTCATGGACCACCCACCCTCCATCCTTCTCACTGCCAAACCATTTCTTCTGTGAAACTTTCACTTTCCTCAAGTACTAAGTCTCATCCATGTTTTCACGCATGTAATTTCAACCATTTCTTTATCCAGTTTATTCCACCATGAGATTAAAAGTGCTGTAAGGACAAAGAAAGAATTGTTCAGAGAAGCAATGTGGGACAGTGGCTGAGGACACAGGTCACAGGCTAAATCAGACATAGGCTGGAACTCTATCATTATGGACCAACAGATAACAATTGCGTGATCTTGAGCAAATTGTTTAACTTTTCTGATCCTTAGTTTTGCCTCATTAAAGGGGAGATAATAATAACCACCCTTTCTGGATTACCAGAAGGAAGAGGAGTAATGACGAACATGGGGAAGCCCTGAGCACGGTGCACTCTATAGCATCATTCCGTGAACACGAGCTGTTCACATCATTGTCATCATCCTCCCCATCACTCCCTTGTATCCTCCTATCTAGCTTAATAATTAGCGTATGCTAATGTTTGTTGTACAAATCATGAAATATATCTTACATGTAACCCTTTCATTTAGGAACAATGGCTTCAGAGGGCAATTTGCTTTGTTTGGCTTGGTTTCGACAAATTAATTTTCACCTGAGTTGCATCCTTCTTTGCTGCCTCATCCCTGCTCCCCAGACGGAGGAGTCTTTGAATATCTTGATAACAACGCACGAAGAAGGTTTTCCAATGGATTTTTCCATTTCTGGCAGGTTTTACTTTCAATAGAGTTTGGGAGAAATTCTCAGCCAGAAATAATCACAGCACCTACGGATGCAATCAAGAGAAAGGTAAACCTGAACATGAAAATACATTTGTACAGAGGGGTGTCAAGCATTTGGCTCTGTACATGTTACTACAACTTTAAGGATTATTTGGTTTATTCCTTGCAAGGCAACCCATCTATCCCCTAAGATCAGGTTTTTTGCTGCTTCCTGCACATGTAAAAAAAACGCCTTTCTACATCTGCAGAAAACAAGCAGTTGTTGTCATCACTATACTTGCCCTGTGAAACCTTAGCAAGGTGATTGAGTTACACATTCCGTTCCTTTCAGAGGAACACAGCATTTCAGCTCATCGTCAGGGTGCTGCTGCCTGTGGACCTGATAAACTTGGCTTTTGAGTTTTGTAGCTTTAGACATCAAATCATTTTCTTAAACTAGAATAAAACCCAAAACACTTTTCAAAAACAAACAAAAAAGATCAAAGGAAAAGGAAGGGGTTAGAATTCTCCCTGCTAACGAAAACTAATTCATGGGGGAAAGTCCAATTGTTGTTTTCTTTTCAAGTATTACATAACTGAGTGTAGTCTGTGGTACAGGAAATAATTTTGCTCATGCACCTGCACAGAAAAACCCACACCAACAAGTTTGCTTCAGCCGTCAATCTGTGAGACCAAGAGCTAAGCCTGAAAGCAAAGGTGAAATAAAATACGAAAATTGCACAGCAGCCGCAGAGGAGTCAGCTATCCCGAGGCCCCTGCTGAAACCCCATCTTTAGGGTAGAGTTTCAGACTCATTTTGATGTTTTGGTCACCTGACCCAAGCTCTGAAGCCCAATTGGCCTCTGAGTTTACAAGCTAAGTAATGATGTAACCAGAGTGTGTGGGAACCAGGAGGATGAGACAGATACAATTTTTCCCAGTCATTTATTAGACTTGGCTACTAATTCTGCTTGTTCCTCGGTTTGACTGCTGCTTATCAGGAAATTCGAACTACTTAAAGGACATAATGAGTTTATCTATATGCAGGGTAGAATTTAGTCACATTCATATAACATTAAACCAGTTTCAGAGAATACTAATTTGTGAAATTGAATTATTTATATTTGAATTTGGTAGCAGATAGATTTCAATGTATCTATATTTTATGTGCTCCTTTTTTTAAAACTACACATTTTTGTCATCACTTAAAATACCATGATTATGATGCCCCCCAAAATCCATCAAAATAAAAATGGTGAGATACTTGTGATTTTTTCTATTCCTTGTCTTACTTTATGGAGTTTCTGCCTAAACTGAATAAGTGTTTATGCTCATGTAATTTGTCACTATGGCAACTTTTGGCCTTTAAAATGCTGACGCTATATATATCAGAGACAATCAAGCAACCAAGAAATTATCCTTGTTTGACAAGAATAAGCAGAACAAGTTTGGCAAACTTTAGGTATAACCAACACAGCAGGGCAAGGATGCCTAAGGATAAAAGCATTTGTTGTTCAATCCACACAACTTCATGTCAAGAAAAACGAGATCATATTCTGGTTTCACGGCAAAAACAGGAGATCCAAAACTGATAGCAACACTTAAAAGGAATATTTTTTCTCTCAATTTCCTATACCCATTGCCCCATCAAAGAAATCATTTAACTAATATCTAACACTCATACTATATTGTCTTTCTGACATGTCAGCATGAATTTGTGGAAAGTTTTCCAACTCATGATTCTGAGCCTCTTAAGGACAGCCTTGCAGCTATACCTCACGAGATCTCATCAACAGATGTATCACAGATAAAAATATGTCACAGGTCTCAAAACTGCTGGTGCGGCTGGATTTTATAAGAAACTCCCTGTATGATTTTTTTAATTCATTGATGTTATATTCTTAGTGGCATTTATACTCATAGAAAGTGTTTCAAATTCTCAAAATGCTTAATCTAGTTAGAAAACACCTCTTTAGGAAAGAAATCCCTAAAGAACAGTTCCTTATCATTCTCTGTCTGTGTATCATGCCCAACACATAAGGCAATAGATATGGTGTCTGACATCTACTTAAACCTGTTGGGAACTATATCAAACATTCATGGGGATTAGTGTTGGAACTGGTGTAAACATAGCAAACACTGCTGAAAGCACTTACTCACATTTCCATATGTTATGTGGTAAGCAGAGTCATTTAACCAGTGAGATACCCTAGGAGGTAGCGTGCAGGCAGTGAGACTTTGGCAGGTGAGAAGTAAACACTCCCTGGATATATTTACTTCACAATATCAACCTACCTACCTAACTCTGCTTCTCCTCAAGAGACAGGTCAAGTTCAAGATAGGCAAGTTCATTATTAAAAGTTTCTACCGCATAGATAAAAATGATTTAGTACTTCCAGGTGCACTGTAATTCTTGGCAGAAAAAGTTAATTCCAGGTGTGTAATCTCCTAAAGAAATCTGTTGTCAAAGCTGGATAAAACCATCACATTAGAAAAATAGAAGTCAACCCATGAACAAAGTGCAAGGTATGGCTAGGAAAACTCTCTGCTCCATGCAGAAATTGCAGCATAAAAGTGAAACTCCCTTTTACTTATGTAAACACTGCTTGGTTTTGGGCATCATTTCAAAAGAGGTAGAGCTGAGCATGCACAAGCACATAGAAGTATGACATACTCTCGGTGGGAGGTTTGGGGTGGGGCCCTATTGCCAGGCCAGACTCTAACACACAGACAAAGGAAAAAAGAAGATGCATTTTATAGCTTACAGATTTTTTTCTTCTTTTTTTTTAAAGCAGCCGGCCAACCAAATAACTCGATCAACAACAACAAAACCAAGATGTACCACAGAGTGGAAAAATGTTATAACAGCTTGAATAACAAGGGGGCCCATGTAGGGGTGGGAATGTGGGTGGAGGGGGCAGGAAGAGAGATCCCTATATTATGGAATATTTAAACTTTGTAATTCAACGCACATTTATTAATTGATTTCCTTTTAAGAGGCACTTATTTATGACAGGTTTATGAACAATATAGCATGTACAGAGCACTGAAGTTCTCCCATGACTTGTTTTTATTTCCATATGTTCAGATGAAATGAATATCATATTTAATAGTATTACTAGTTGCTCTTGAAGTGTCTGCCAGTGCTACATCCCTTGGGAGTTGTTACCACCAGATTAATATCCTGTGGGTCACTTAATTTAAAAAACCACATTATAGAGGCATTATGTGATTAGATGTACTGCTTTTACAAGCCAGTTGGGGTGTGTACATTGCATCTGGTTCAGAAAGACTGCTGAGGCCAACTTATGAAGACCTCCAACCTGGAGTCTCTGAAAGGCCAATTATTGTACCGACATATGGACAAGTAGAGAAAAATGTGTCCTCCATCTACTATCAGAAACTGCCTTCAAAACAGGACCTAAAAGGAGCAACTCACTGAGTAAGAAAGGGGCTTAAACAGTTGGTCGGAACTGGCCGCTCCGGAGATGGGAGGTACTATCAATTCCGCATCAGATCTGCTGGTCACAAAATACTCACGGTGAATAGAGAAATCATGCTATTTCCACGTTATGCTATCAACACCAAATTTTATCCATTTTAAATATTTTACTTGTGAATTTAAAGTATGCTTTTTATTCTCCCTTTAAACACATTCAAAGCTAGGCATTGGACAGACCACCCAAAACCACAGGAAGCATGCCTTCTGACTGAGCAGGAGGAATTTGCCATGGGCTCTAAGGATACCCCGGAGTAGGGTGCCCAGCACTTCCTGCAGGAGTTTCAAGTGGCATCAAGTGCAGAGGCCCCAGGCAACACAGAAGCATCAATCATCATTTATGGTCCACCACTGATTTTCTGTAAGGAGATAATTCACTTAGGCTTTCTCCAGGCCACGCCCCAATTGGAGGCCTCAGGCTACCCATAAGAGGGGAAGAAACCCTGAAAGGCGTCCCAACTGGGATATTGTGAGCTGGAGAACTCGTGTCTGAAGTACATTGTGGGTATTTCTAGTTATATTCACAGTCAAATTAAAATAATGTTTTCCCCTTTATTAGAACAAATCTGCAATAGTTACTTGTCCTTTTAACTGTTCTGGACCTTCACAAATACAGTGCATAGAAATGACTGTTTTAAAAATAAAGTCATTTTGTTCAATCCTTTTAATGGTCAATGGAATAGTTTTTTTTCTCATCAAATATAAGTTGAACTGATCGATTGTGAAGTACATTTCACTATGTAAAGGAAAAGAAATTTATTAGGAGTCAAGACAGTTTGAGATGAATTGGACAATAAAAATAGCGTGCCTGTGGGTTTGCCGAAACAAAAAATTCTCAACAGCCTCCCTGAAATTTCAGCTGAGACCTTACTCCTTGAAGGAAGGTGACGTTTTAGAGACAGGCATCTCTGGTGGCTGCTTGAGGCTTGTAGGTATAGGTAGTGAGGAGCACAAGTCTTTCAGTCCACCCACAACTATCTGGGTTTGCTCATTACTTGATTTTTTTCTAATGTGAAACAACAGGAAAAACATACGGAAGTGAGAAAGGAAGGAGTGAAAAGATGATACTCTGTATTTGCTTCTACCATTTGCCATATTTCTAAAATACCAAGGTTCCCAGTCTCCAGAGAACACATGAATCCTTCGCTCTATTGGTCAGTCCTTTATTTGATAAAGAACTAATAATTCCCAATGGCTGAATAATTACTGAAAACAATGTCCATTTTCTTACATCTGTATCTTTAAATGGATAAAAGGTGGAAATCACTCTCTTGTACTGATCTAGACATTTGGAATACTGTCCCAAACTGTGTCACCCTGAGTGGGTCACAGAGCATCTCTCTGTGTGTTTCCTTATGTATAAAAACATGTTATTTCATCTGTCAAATTCAAGAGGCAGTTGAGAAGAATTAAGTGAGCTATGATCATGAGAATATCTGCAAAAATACAAAGCACTGCAACGAATTCAAGGAACAGTGCAATTATTGAACGATGATGACAGCAACGAGAGAAGATGCGGGTGGAAACTGTGTATATCTATGAAATCATGGCTTAGAACTTGTCATGTGGGGAGTTTTATATTTTTTGCCACTTGGGACTGAGATACTAATAAAAGTTATGAGCACAGTGGTGACCCTTGAATGAAACATGTTTTAAACATGCAATGTCTACTTTTCAAAAGAAAATTCATGATATGCATATTTTTACATTTACTAGAACTACAAAAGGTAGCAAAAGACATTACTGCAAAGTGCACAACATTTTTGCAGGCTCTGGAAAGTATCTTCCCCTGTTTGGCCTCCAGGAATCCCTCCTCTTGAATGATGCTTGGGAAGGCCTGCTACACGTCATCTTCAGACCTTTAGTCTGACTGAGATGCTGCCCTGTCCTGTTCAAGTGCTGCGATTTCTGTCAAAAGGTGAAATAAACATGCTCTCAGTGTCATCGCCCAAGAGATTTTACTTCCAACCCTCTGAGTCTGCCTCAAGTGGCTACTAAGTGATGGAAGGATGAAAAAGAGGAAGAGTGTATGACAGTCAGAACTAAAACTATGCCCTAAGAATACCTGTAGTTTCCCTAGTTTAACCCCTATGGGAATGAAGGCTTAATTTTGCAATATCAGTTACTTCCCTGTTAAGCAAATGCACAACAAAAATTTTATCTTTCTAGATATGTGCACATATCTCTGTCCACAGTGCCCTTCCATCACTCAGACAAAAGAAAAGTATATTGATTTTCCTGGAAACTTACATAACTTTAAGTTGACTAGCTGGAAATCTGTTTTTTAAATAGGGAGCTATGTCCTGCTTAGGTAGCTGGAGTTGCCATAAGAGCTTTAATTGATAAGACATTCAAGGACAAAAGCACTAGGCCAAAATCAGATGCAAGGGGCAGCTTCTTGGGGCTGCTCTGAGATAAATGGCAATGATTTATACTCTGCCTTATGACTCAGACACACAAAATAAGGCTAGGGCAAGAAGAGCAACGCTATCCATGGAGAAATGGGAAGTACAGCCTTCTGGATGGACAGAGTTAGAGTATCCCTGTTTTTAGCTAAGTAAATTACTCTGCAAATGGAGGGCAATGCAAAGCTTGTGCCCTGTTTCTTGTTCAATATCCTGAGCTAGGATTTCAAGAACACTTGCAATCCTCTTGCATTCCTCCTTTTGCCCATTATATTCCTCGTCTACAGCAGGCACTTGCCGCTCTGCCAAGAGTGTCTGTGAATCTGTGCTAGGACGTCAGGACCCTGGCCGGGAGCTTTGTTAATTGTCCTAACTCCCCCTGCTGGCGGGTTTAACTACAACCCAAATGAAAAACCCGCCCCTCATTTGAACAGAGTAACTGTTGTGTAAAAACATTTTTCAAGTGAATCCACATAGTAAAAGAATAGGTCAACAAAAGCAAAAAATCCTTAAAAGATGGTGAATATTAACATGAGAATGTAACTCAGTATAATATAAATAAATTGTAGGCTTGACATTATTTCTAAAACCAGTTTTTAAAATTAGATTTGTAAACTACAGAATAGATCCGTCGGTCCAATTTTTCCCTCATTCTCTTTTTGTCCCCACAGCCCTTCTCATTTTTGTGGTTTGCAATATTTCCCTTTGTCTCTAAGCTCTAGACTTCTACTTAATAAGCACCAATAAAGATTGGATGTTATCCTTAAACAGTGGTAGCATTCCCCACCTGCTAATTGCTTTATTTGTACTCACTGTTTCCGCCCTCTCATCAACAGGGGCTTTAGCATAAAGGGCAATGAAGTAGAATGTGATGAGGCGAACAGGAGCCAGCCGAGTGAATGCTTCTATAATTACACAGTAGCCTGGAGTAGCTCTTCTCAAATCAAATTATGAGCCTGGATTACCTAAAACTCTCAGGACACAGCCCAGGTTTTCATTTGTCTGTATGTTACTGTCGACGAGCAGCCCTCTTTCCTCCCGCCTTTATTCTTCACGGAAATCATCAAAGCTCTAGTTCCAATGCAATATTCCCAAAGCAATGAGACATCGTGGAGAATGTTGTTTTCTTAAAGGGCTCACCTGACCCTGTGTGTTTTATAACTTTTAAATTTTATTTTAAAAGAAATGTTTCTCATGATTTATAACCACCCTTTCATTTGCATATCAAAGTTTAATCCCAGCTGAGTTTATTCATGATTCTTTGGCAAATATTTATACACCTTGTAAACATCCCAACCACCCATAAGGCAACTGGAACAAAAGTTACTAGGCCTGGGCAATGTTTGGCTCCTTGTTTAAACACCTGACCATCCCCTTGGAAATGTACAATACACCGGAAATAACAGTAATAAGAGGGCCAGACTCAAGGTCAGGCCAGCTGGAATAAGTGCTCAAAGCTTTAACTGACTAGCTGTGTGCCTTAAACTAGTCACTTAAGTTCTCATTTTCTCCATCTGCAACCCAAGTAGATTGTACTAGATAATCTCTGAGCCCCTTCTTGGTCTATGGTTTCAAATATTTATAAGTATATGTGAATAATATACACAGAAGACAGTACAGGTTTGATTGCAGTAGCTAAGCAAAGCAAGATAACAATTAATTCCTCAAAGGGTTTAAATGGTTATTAAACCAAGATCTGGTGTGTCCAAGATCAGGTCAAAAAGTAAACAAAGTGTGGTAAGGCTTGGCTGGTGGGTGGATCCTGGAGAGAGCATAGCTCTGCCAGGCCCTGTGCAGTGTTGGGTTGGTCCACCAAAGCTCCGGAGAAGGATGCACTAGATGATCTCTGAAGTTTTTCCTGACATGGAAATTATGGCTCAACCAGAAAAACATTCAGATCGCCTATTCCAATATGTAATATTCAGTAAATTTTACTCTATATTCTTGAAGAAAAAGGAATATCATTCTGAATAATTATGAAACAAATATTCTCTGTTACATATTACTCTGTATTAAAGAATATTCAGTTGGTTTACAAACATGTATTTAAGCAGGCATCCTGATGGGGAAGATAAGTAAGATTACAACCATCACAAAAGTAAGGAAATTTTTCAGCTATGGTCATCATAGTGATAGATTCTGGTATCATACGCCAATTTGTTAAAGAAGGCTCTTAGCTACCAACAAAAAGATAGCAACATTTTATCTTCATGGCTATAATGTTCATTTGAAAAGCCGCACCAAACTAAACTGAAAATATCAGTTGCATGTCCATTTTTTAAAGCTATCCGTTTCCTACACCAAAGCCTTTTCAAAGCCATTCATTAACTAAAAAGTCACAAAACAAGCTGAGTTTCAAATTGATTCCACCTGAGGACTAAAAACTTAATGATGCAAATTCAATATTGTTATCCCTAATTTCGAAAACTATAAACATAAGTGCTAGCACCTTCTAAGCACTTTCCATGTTTACTTAAAACACAAGCTATACCCACAAGACTAAAAACACCTAACCAGTAAGATCTCAACAGAGCCACTCAATGTGTGAAATGACGATGGCCCCCAACATGGACATGGTCCATGTTTTGAACTGCTATTGCCTCGTTTGTGAGGTTAACTGAGATGGGTGGGCAAAAGAATACCACTTGGGAATGCATTCGGTAAGCAGATTACAAAAGAATTTAGAACTTCCAAGTGTACAAATTATACACATGCAGGGTACCAGGAATTTGATTTCTGGTATTTCAAGTCAAACCTGTAGCTCCCATTCCAGAATTTCCCTGAAACATCTGAAGAACTTTAAACCTACTTTGCAAATGTGAAAGGCTAAGATTAGCCCATTTGAGGTTTGCTCTTAACCACTGTTTTTCTCTTTCATTTGTAATTGAAGCAAGCAGAGAAAATAAATTTCACTATAAGTCAATTATATAGTACTTGTCATTTTTATTATAATATCATCTCTTTTCTATCTCATTTATTTGCCATTGAGAACACTACATATGACTTGTTGGTCTCATAAAGGTGGAAATTTATATGTGTGCATGGGTGTATAATATATATTTTATACACAGACAATATGTATTTTACATATGCATATACATACATAGCGTGGAAAAGGAGGTATTGCTTGGTTTTCAGGCTGTTCTTTCCAAAAAACAATGTAGTTCTTTTTGTGCCTCTATTTTCCAACAGCAACTTACTCTCAAAACTTTCTCCTAAGTAAGCCTATAACATGCTCTTGAATGGAACACTGGTCACACACCCAGTATCTGAAAGCAGGCTATGGTTGCCATCCTGCTTCTATGTTTTCTTATCTGATAACCTTAGAAAACTGCTTTAACTTAACTTCTTAAGTTAACTTCTTAACTTCTCACTGCCTCAGTCTCCTCACCCATAACAGCATCCATTTCATGGGATTGTTATGAAGATTAAGTGGGTTTATATGTGAAACAAATTTAGAATAATAGCTACCATGTAAGAAGTATTAGACAATTAGATGGTACTCTTGGTTTAGTTATTATGTTTTACTTTAATTAGAATGAAAAGGGCCATAACAGCTAACAGGGCTGCCATATTGGATAGCACCATTATAGAGCATTTTGGACTTACATTTAGAGTTGAATGCATGGCCCTGAAATGTACTACCATTATAACCTTTACTCTCAGGGGCTTCAGTTTCTTAATATGTAAAGTAGAAAGAATAATACCTATCACCTAGAATAAATGTAATTATATTTGTAAAGGGCCTAGTATATTCTACTTTATAAATATTATTTTCTTGATTCTCTATCCTCCTCTAAATTGGTATTATTTGGACAGAACAGGTTTTACAAGGACCATACACAAAGCAGAGAGACACTTTTAGCTCTTTTTAGATTTCAAAATAAAAAATACCAGTTCCTCAATGTTCTCGCTTACTTTACTGTAACTGTCAGTCTTGAATGAAAATGTGATGTTCTGTTTTGACAGAACCCTCTGAAATGCCTGAGCATCTCTCAAAAGGCACAAAACTAAGAGAATCCTCAAGACCCTTTCACACTCAGAGAGCTGCACATGGGGTCCCCAGCAGGCTGCGGCCGTGGAGAGCCCGTTTGTTTGTATCTGCCTGGACAGGGGGCCGCAATCCAGGCTGCCTCTTGTTGCCTCTATAAAAAAAGCAATCACTATGGGACAATGTTCCAATAACCTTGTGATCTGGCATCTGCCTTCATCAAAGAACTGATCTCAAATAGCTGGGTGTCCCCAGGATAACCTCCTTATATTGAAAAGTTCTCGCAATTACATTTCTAAAAGGTGGTAGAAAAAATTTTCATGTATTATGAAAAAGAAATGCAGTCTCTTTCAATGCCTTCAAGGATGTGCTCCTAAGGGTCTGGGATACAGGACATCGGGGCAAACCTGACCAGATAATTACAAGCCTGGGTCTAGAAGGAAGGACTTTGGAAGTACAGATTGTAGGATCAGCATTCCTAAAA
Source organism: Artibeus jamaicensis (assembly GCF_021234435.1). Classification (NCBI taxonomy): domain Eukaryota; kingdom Metazoa; phylum Chordata; class Mammalia; order Chiroptera; family Phyllostomidae; genus Artibeus; species Artibeus jamaicensis. The sequence goes on along the minus strand of NW_026522046.1, from coordinate 7,719,046 downwards.
TTGGAACTTGACTTCAGAAGGGCAGGATGGGGTCCAAAATACTTTGTCAGCAGCCTCAGCCCATTTCTGAAGTTATCCTCTCTGGTGAGAAAGCCTTTTACTGTCAACCTTGTATTTGATGCTTTAAAGATTCTAGCCAAATGGGTTCCTTACCAGGTCCTGAATATAAAGACTTTCTGGACAATCACAGCTTTGCATGAATAATGTATCATGATTATGATCCAAAAATAGGAAAGACTACCTGTCTACTCAACTGTTACATTAATAACCTGTATGCCAGAGAGATGCTTAAACAGGGGAAAGGAGCAGCAACGAGAGACATATAGATGAGAAATACTGATTTTATCCAACTCTGGGCTAATATATACCAAGGGAGGGGAAGCCCCCAAAAAGATGCCCAAATTATACACGACAGCAGAGAGCTGTGGCAAAAGCAGTGGCTTGGTGCCACAGCCCCACTCCTCATCACTCAATGACTGTGAGATTTGGGTCTAGTTACCTGATTTTTTTTAAGCCTCAGTGGCTATAATATGGGAATAATACTATTTTATACTGAGAATTACGAGGATTTATTAGACAATGTATAGAGTGCTTAACATAAAAACAAAGTCAACAGAGATTTGTCTTCTTCACTCCTTAGGCATTTTTAAATGATACTATGATCATTCTGTTTAGCTTCCACAGTTAGCACAGGCTATCCAAAAGTATTTATTTAACCTTTCATCTACATTTCAAAAATGAATGAGTCATGTATTAGGCCAGGGTACCAATTTCAACAAATATTGAGGTTTTGGGATTTAGTGCTCCCAGGCCTTAAATAAAGTTCAGGTGGTACAGATTTGATTTTTCCCTGATCTATGACTGAGAGGAATAAGAAATTAATAATATAGGCACTGGGCACAATTTGTCAAATGAGTGCAATTTCTTTTTCACTCAACAGCATGTTATTTGTTACCAAAGACATTTTTTCACTATGGGTCTTGACTACATCAACCCTCTTCTCCTCTAGGACTTCTTACTGCATTTGAATAAGAAATAAGATCCTTGTAAATGGCTCCTGAAACCTCCTTTGGGTCACAGTTAGACCCAAGGATGGCCCCACTTCCTGTGTTTCTCCCTGTGTCCCTTGACCAGCTTTTTTCATGCCCACTTGGCCCTCGACTTGTTCCTTCATGACACAAACCCAAATCTGAGTGGGCCACAATGTTTTAGATGGAATTAAACAGAGTAGAAAAATTGGAAAAAAAATTTTCAGGCCTATTTCAATTCTGCAAAGTTGTAATTTTTAAGTTATGAAATCCAACTTTCTAAACCATCACTTCCTCCCCCTCCCATCAGAGTCATTCTATTCCTTTCAACAAGTACCAGAATAAGAATGCACACCCCCCCCCACTTGCCTCCACAAGGTCTTATCCAGAATAGAAAGTAAACCTCTTCAATTTCCCATTACTTAAGACTGCGATTTACAAAAATTCTTCCTGATCTTTAGCCACTTCCCTCGCAGAGAGCACCCAAACCTGGTGCCAGGCATGTAATTAGCACACCATAAATACCTGTTAATTGATTGACAATGTTAATAGTATTCATTCTTTTCATTTCACATACTTGTTCAGTGTTTTTACCTGTTGTCTATTTATCATCTACGCCTACCTCCATTGTTGTTTTCTCTAAAACTACAAGCTGCAGAGTGTAGGAGCCACGTTTCTTTGAGTCATTGTGGATAATGGGCTGTAGAGAGATGCTTAAACAGGCTTTTCAATTGATTGATTAATAGAACGATTGATGGATGGGTAGAGGAAAGGGTGAATGCATTACAGCATTCTCCATTTGCTATTCCAACAGACTAAACTTACCAAAGGAGTCCTGCTCTGCCCTTGCCCCCTGAACAAAGCAGGAGAGGTAGGTGAGTGAGAGGGTCAAGGAACAGCCGTCCCTACCGCACACAACAGAGGAGGGGGCCTTGCAGAGGGTACCGCTTCTTCTGCCACTAATTGCTGCAAAACATCTTCTGAGGCAAGGTGGTTATTTTCTATTATTCCTTGGTCATTTTTTTTAGAAACTTGTATTTTTTAAGTTGTAAAAGGAAAAAAACTAACAAGAACTATACTATTTTTAGCCCCACACTTTTTAATTTTGAGTCACAGTAAGTACAATTAATTCCCCTGTAGTTGATAACTTATTTATTCATTGTCTAGTATACATTTAAGACTGAATGTATACTAGAATGTAGATAGACTTTGTTTCACAAATCAAAAAAACGCATAAAATAGAAACACAAAATATTTAAATTGCCAGATTTAATTTAGAAATTTAGAATGCATGCTAATTTCAGGTCCAACCTTAGGGTTTTTGGACTCAAGTACATAAAAACTTGTTTTCCCAGATTGTTTTAACCAGATAGAGGAGCAGACAGGACTATACACGTGGAGGCAAGCAAAAGCTCTCTAGGTTTTCGTGAATTCTGTCTAGAGATACCGGGCCATGTCTCTGTCCATGTTTATTTCTGCCAGTGCTACATGCAACGTGCAAGAGGGATGAGTTCCCCAGAAGCTCCACCCTGCGGGCCCTTCTGGGGCACTAACTAAAAATCCATTACTCTTTCTGCCACTCAAGAAAACATATCAGAATCTCATACATGAATAACTTAGGAAAGAGTCCTACTTATTTTTTAATTGTTCACTTATTTTTTTGAAAATATGTATTGAGTATCTACTATGGGCCAGGTATGATTCTAGGCATTGCAGATACATAGGTGAGAAAATACAGAAATTCTCTACTCTCACAGAACGTATATTCATGTAGCTGGGCCGTTTCTTTGCTAGTGATTAATTGGATACAGTACACAACAGTACACTCACTCTTTCTCTTTGGCTCCTTAGCACTGTTCTATGGGCTGTAGAGAGAATAGACAGAAGTAGGAGCTGAGGTAATGGAGGGATCTAACTCAATCTTCAACAAATCCTCCACGTCCATTATGCAGAAGAGACTGGCCCAGGAGGTGCCTGTGCCCTGTCCTTCAGCATTGGGACTACCACAGTAATACGGCTCTATACTGACTCTAGAAATCTCCATTTGCCATACATGGTGATTGAGAATCTTGGCTCCTAGTGAGGCTTAGTATGCCATTATAGAAGAATATTTCACAATAGACCAGTGTTAGGGTGTAAGTGAAACAAAATCAGTTTATAAAACATATGTAGTATAATACGGTTTTGTTTAAGACAAAGAGCAATTATGCGTAGAAAAAGATGGCTAGAATGTACAGCAACCTGTTGGCAGTGGATGGCGGTGAGGACTGTGGGTGCTGTGCATGCATGAATGCACGTGTGCATGCACTTTTCAATGCCCTCTAAATTTCCTACAATAAAAGTATCTACTGAATTCTCTCATCAGCAGGAGAAAAATTTCACTCCTCCCAAAGACTACATCAAATATTACTGCAACAAAGGAGCCAGCCCCCCGGTCCAGGTGGCCTCCTTTTGTAACTTGGGAGGTGATGTTATTTGGCCTTGCCAGGAATAAAGCCCTGGAAGTTTTCCTTGGCAAAGTTCACTTGTACCTATTCGCCAGCAGCAAAATCCTGACCACAGCGTTTTAACCCTGCTATTGAGTGCAGTGCACCAGTGCTATTCCAGCACCTGTCAATAGTTGGTAGTTTTTACAATAGCATTTATTCTATTGATATAAATTATACATTCTTTCACAAACATCATCAAAAGAAAACTTAGCACAATGGTGTCAAACACAAGACCTTTCAATATACACGTTTTTAAAGGAGGTGGTAGATTTATAAAGCAGGCAAGGCACTACGCTCGCTTGAAAGACATATATATTAAAAAGGAGTGTGCTAAAAAAACCCCAACATGGCATACCTACTCTCAGTTTGGTCTGTTTCCTCCACCTTTTGGAGAAAGTGCAGGGCCAGTCACCAGTGGAGAAAAAATAAATGATTGTGTAAACTTATAGACTCGATTTAGCACAAATTGGCAAATATATTTAATGGTTAATTATCTGCAAAAAACTTCAGTCTTGTCACTTTTTAATTTTCTGGTCAGCATTTTAAAAAAGGAACCAACTCTAATTAGTTAAATAATTTTTTCAGGTCCTTCTGAAACTGATTTCTATAAAGCTCTTGGAAAAGCTTGCTTTTGTTTTGGGCTGGGATTTTTTTAAAGTTAATGTAATTCCCTTATATGAAAGCTAAGAGCACCTGCACCCTTAACCCAACTCTTAAGCAGCAAAACATTTTTTTAAAATATTTTTAAAGCCCAAATCTAGGAGCTCTGAGTTTCTGCTGCTATTTATCTGTGCTGAGTGGCAAAAAGAGAGCCTAAACCTCCCAGATAGAAAGTTGGATTGGAGAGTTAGTATGAGATTTGCTTCAGCCCTCTGATAATAATAGAATCTAAGGAGAGGATTCGTATAGCTAGTGTGGAGTCAAAATCATAGAAACACATGTAGATAATTCCAATTAACTACTGGCTCCATTTAGAAAAGAATCTCCTCCTGAGAAAAGAGGTTTTGAGTTTATCTCCCTTGTCCTTGCTCCTTTACCTTTGAGCTTTTGGGGGGCTTGGGGATGGGGGCAGAAACGCTAACCTTAATTAATGGAAGATCCACTACACTCCGAGCAAGGGTTTGGGTCCCAGGCCTGGGTCTCCTCCTGCGCCTCTCCTGAGAGTAACGAGCAAGCAGGCTTCATTACTGGCAGCTGAGGGGAAGGGTCACTGGGAATGGATTTGCAGGGCCCTCATTGAACGATCACTCCATGCTGAGAGGAGCTGGCCATGCTCTCGGACACCTGGTCATTAACATTGCTAATTAGCAGCCATTAATCAGGGCGCTCGCTTTTTTTGTTGTTGTTGCATGTCACCGGCTCCGAGGAACCAAGTGAATAAGAAGATTGTTTCATTACCTCCACAAGAGGTGGAATGAAAGCAGTTCCCATCAGCTCAAGATGAGATGGATTAAGGGGAAGGTTAGACAACAGTTTGAGATGAGCTGGGGCGGGCGGGGGTCGTTGGAGGGGCCAGGAGACCTGAGCTGTCTGCTTAGGGAAAATCAGTCACCTATAATTAATGAAATCTATTGCACCCTAATTCTCATCATCCTGTGAGCAGTCCTCCCACCACCAAATTTTTGTATCTTAAGAGCTTTATTTTCTTCTGTTAGTACAGGGACCTGTCTTTAAGTCATTTTAATTCTGTTTGAAACTCAATATGTTTAGGTTTGATATTTTCTGCCATCTCATTCTAAATCCATTTTTCCTTCCAAAAGATGGGCATTTAAAAATTTTAAGTAGTTATAGCTGAAGCACTTCCAGCATGTCTTCACATATTTAACTCCAATGGATACATTCCAACCAACAGTCCAAGGATAATGAAAAAATAATTCTACACTTTTTAGAACAGAAAAAATAAGTGGGTTATTGTTACTCTTTACTGCCCCTAAAAGGCAAGAGGCAATGAAAAGCCCCTATATTGGTTTGTATGTAATGACACTAAGAAGAATAACATGTCATTAAAAAGGGCTAAAGATTGTGTGTGTCTGTGTGTAAGTTGTTTCTTGCTGTTAGTCCAAGTGCAATGTGATAAACATGTTTCAGCGGCGTGTTTCTCTTCTGGAATGTGGGGTGTGGTGTGGAACACATTGTATTTACCTTAATTTCTGGAAAATGGAAATCTTGGTAACAGGTTGTATGTCCAAGTGTTGTTGATATTGTTGGCATTGTTTATCTAGAAAAAATATTAAAATATTGTGAGACTATTTATTTAATTAGCAGTTAGTTTGCTGCTATAAATTCATTCATTTATTTATGAAAATATACTCACCCAAGAGTGGCAAAGCAGATCTTGACTTTCGTGGGAAGTTCTCTGTATTAAACAGCAAGCACTTCAGCATTTTGCTGTTTCTGCTCTAAGTCTCTCTGCAGTGAGTTACAAAACGTGGTTTGCAGTGGCACTAAGTGACTAGGAAGCAGAGATTGCCTAAGTATTTATTAGTGCTGTGGCTTCATTTGGACATGAGTAATAAATATACATTTGCTCATGTAATACGTACCCCCGCACTTTCAAAGCAAAATGCCCATTTAATGTGCCCTACATTTCCAAACAATAAAAGCTAAACCTGTTTTTTTATGTACTAATTTGCTCTGTTTACAAAGAACTCTGAAGTTGTTGGGCAAAGGAAGCAAGTATGTAAAACCAATCTGGAGAGCATTTCAATTGGGTTGGAAATCCGTAATATGATTTCTAGGACTTCATGGGAAAGTTGAACACTCAAGGGGAAGTTACACAAAGAACAGCTGAGAAAAAGTTGCATTCTGGCACAGAATCATGCAAATGGGGCACATTCTTCAGTTTTCTCATGACGGATTGCCTCTGAAACCACCGAGCCGAGCTGCGGCAATGCTAATGAGGGAGATGCATCAATGAACAGTGTCATCCCAGGGGCTTCCAAAGGGGTCGGGGATGAGGAGGGGGCCGGAGGGAGTTGGAGGAGGGAGGAGGAAGGAGGAAGAAAGGAAGAAAAAAGTGGTGCGGGGGGGGGGGGGGGGAAAGGGGGGGAAAATGGAGGAGGAGCAGGTGAACTTTGAATTATTAGGGCTAGGGCATTAAAGAACAAAAGTAACTTAGCAGGTAGCTCTGGAAGGTATTAAATGAACAGCCTTAAAATTATGTCCTGTTAAGATTTTAGAGATTTTAAAAAGCAAAATAGGATGGGAGATAGAAAACTTTTTAAACTGCCTGTTGGACAAAAAAAATGATATTAAAGTTGGGAGCTAAAATGCTTCTATCCAGAGAATAACTTGTGGTTTCTTTACTAAGGACTGTAGACTCCAGTGAGAGAGACTGGGGGACCATCTATGCCAGGAAAAAAATGTAGCACTTTTTAGTCTTAACTGCTCTGTGGTTGCAGATTTCTAATTTAAATACATTTTTAAATTTCTGTTAGTGCATACATACATTTGTAGCTCATTTACCACAAATGAAATACAGTTTTATTGTCATTTCAATTGTGTTTTGAAAGATTTTCTTCTCTTTAACTGCATACACAGAAAGATTAGTTTTTTAAAAAGAATGTTTCTCTTGAGATTAGCACATGATGACTCTCGTAGAGATCTGTGAGATTTCTCTTTCTTGAGTTGCTGATACCACTCACTTGCTTCCATCTCACCTAGTGGATGCAAATTTATCAATTTATTTTTATTTGCTTTTCATTCTAGGTTTCCAACACAAATTTCTCATGGAAATCAAATCAGTAAGAATTTATTGAATGTTTATTATACTTAACAGATTTATATAATGTTTATTATACTTAACAGAAAGCATTCTTATAAGGAAACTTCTAATAATCTATATAACACTGTTGAGTTTCCGACCTTCGGAAGTGGTACAAACTCCCCAAACATCATGAATCTACTCCTTTTGCAGTAACACTGCAGTGAGGACAGCCAGGTCACGTCCAAAATGTCCCACCGAAACTGACTCAGCGCTGGTTTAATCAAAAGGTGAAATGTACTTTTCCTTTCGGTATCTTATTTGATTAGCATCTGGTTTAAAAAATGTAAACAGCCACCTGTGCTCCCAGTTTGCTAGCCATTCTAGCCCCATTAGCTAGGTAAATAAATAAGTTAAGTAGAAAAAATGAGTGTTAATTTAAATTCTTTAATCAATGAGGAATATATAAGAAGCTTTGTTCTAACCCATCAATATACACTGAGGCTAAAATTGGATCCCTTTTATTCTTTTGCCCAATTTCAACCAATAGGAGCTGCAAGATTCCAAATTAAAGCTCCCCAACTCAGTCTATTGTGTATTACAGTTCATGTGGTATAGTTTCCAAGACCACCCACAGTTCCAGGACTGCCTAATGGAAGATTGTATCAGCTGCTGTACCTAATGACAGCTAGATGAGTTAAGAATGAAGTGTTAGCATTCACAGTACTTGTGGGCATCAAAGAGATTACTCACATCATTCCAAAGATAACCTTTGTAACAAAATGCCTTCATTCGTGTAATGTGTTTCTAACTCATCAAGTACATTATCAATTGAAATTGCCTTTAAAAATTTAAATTTCTCAGATAAAAAATTAAAACATAATGCACTAGAGGATCTATTAACATGCATTTAGATCATTTTAAATTATATATTAATGGAAACTGCAAAGCATGTTTCTGGCATCTCACAGTGTCATTTCGCAGCATAATTACAAAGTGCTATGAACTGGTAGTACACTATTGTCCATCACACACCTGAGATCCCGTGGTGTCTCAGAACACTTTCCCTCTGAAAATCCCCTAAAGGCAGAGAGAATACATTTGAACCACAAGACGTCTGGGAGTAAAGGCCGAGGCAGCCCCTCTTCTTCCTCCCCGCCTTCCCTTCCAAAAAGGGACAGTTCTTCGAAGTCTCCTGTTTTGTTTATTAATCTTTTATGATTTACTCCACAATATAGCCACTTTTATTTTAACATAAAAATTATTTAAATTACTATTTAGTTTGCTAGCTTGCTTGGTTGCTTGGTTTTGCATCTTAGAGTAAAACTGATAGTCCGGGAAGATGCACCTGTGTCTCTCCCCAGAACACTGATGCCCAGACTGAGAGGGCCCTGCAGTCAGTGCGCCTTGCTTTGAGCTAAGGGACTCTAGTGGGAAGCCCTGCTGCAGACCCACAGCGCAGCTCTGGGCACCCAAGTCCCTTCGCCGCTTTGGGCCATGGCTTCCTCATGCGTAAATGATAGGGCTATACTAGGTGTGTTGGTCTTTAAAGTCTTTTCACTATCAGTGTGCTATATAATAGTTCTGGTAACACATTCTGTTTTTTTAATGGAAAGAATAACTACTAGCCAATTAATATAAATGAATTCTATGAAACTTTCCCCATAAAAGGATTTTAACAGGACATGACCTCCATATGTGAAATATAAAGATAAAAATCTACTTAACTGTTTTGGCAAATTTAATCTCCCAAAACTATAAATATCAAAACCTGAAAAAAATGTTCTGTTTGTATTATCTTTTGGTTTTGCTTGTTCAATAAAACCATGCTTAACTGGAAATAAGTAATCAGAACTCTTTATTAGTCAAACTTTTTCCTTGGCACATAATTACAAGAGGAAGATGCAGAAAGACAATCTTAGGACAAGTTTTTTGTCATTTAAAAATGTCTAAATTATGTACACTTATTCATGAGACTGTGTCTAACATACTGTCCATCCTTAACTGTGACATTCTGGTTTCAAGCTCAGGCTCTGGAATCAACCCCGGGATGAAATTTATCATCCTTCCAAGTCTCAGTGCTCTCGGTTGTAAGATAAAAATAATAATAATTCCTCATGAGGGGGCATTAAATGAGATAAGTGAAGTGCTCAGAACAGTGTTTGGCCCAAGGTTAAGTGCCCCACTAATGTTATCCATTATTAATACCATTACTAGATGCTGGGAATTGACGTTTCCCTTAACATTAAAGGCCCATCGTCAACATTAGACAGACACTTGGAGCATGCCAGAGATACTTTAATAGGGAACTAACCCAGACCACTTGGCCAAGTGTTGTCCAAATTACCTTCCAAAAGCATATTCTTTGATTAAAAAGCTTCCATCTTCCTACTCTTCTCCTCAGCACAATCCCAACCCAAGTCACCATCATGGTGCTCAGCCTTGAATAGACAGTCTTCTCTGCTGGCTTGTGATTCCTGGCACATCCAGAATCAGGATCCTCAGGATTATCACACGGTTACTTCCTTTCCTAGCTGACAAAACTAACCCACCCAACAGCACCCCCAGGCTCAGTCTGGCCAGGTTCACCCAGACCTCTCTGCCATGGCTTGTATGTCCCCACCCTCATGCACCTCAGTCTCTTTCTTTATAAGATTTTATTTATTTATTTACTTTTAGAGAGAGGGGAAGGGAGGGAGAAAGAAAACGTGTGAGAGAAACATCAGTTTGTTGCCTCTTGCACACTCCCAACTGGGGACCTGGCCTGCACTAACTCAGGCATGTGCCCTGACCTGGAATTGAATAGATGACCTTTCTGTTTGCAGGACAATGCCCAACCCACTGAGCCACACCATTCAGGCCAGGGCAGTCTCTTTCTTTCCAGATTTCAGTTTGACACCCCTCACCCCTTCAGTAGCTCCTTATTTCATTCAGAATCAAATCTAAACTCCTTCACGCAGCCTTCTAGACCCTCCTTTCTTCCTCAGCCTCAATTTCCTTGTCGGCTCTCCACCCCACTACCCGGCCAGCAGCTGTGTTGAAGTACTGAACAGTTCTCATAACTCCACATTATTCATCTGCACCTCTAGGTCCTCAGGAGTTCTCTTTTCTTTTATAACACTCTTTCCCCCTCTCCCTGAATCCCCTCCTTCAGATTCCTCATCCCTAATTTCTATGTGGTCTTAAGTTCTCAGCTTATATGGGAGCCTTTCCTGACTGTGGAAGATTTGATTAGGGACCTGCTCATACGTTCCATGGCATTCTAGCCCTTAGGGTTTTCCAACCCTAATTGGAGTTTTATCAAATATCATTGTAATAGGCTGCGTGCTTATTTGTCCTAATCCAAATAATAAATTGCCTGATGACTGGGGCTGGTTACCACTGTACCCTCAGCCCTGAATTAAGTCCTCAGTAAGTATTTGTTACATGGATTTATTTTGTATCTGTCTTGATATAATCATCTTTGGTGTCCAACCTAAACTAGGTACATTGATAATAACAGTCATTTTTAATAAATTGCATCAACATTAGAAACAACCATTAACCAGCCAACCACAGAAGTGATATGGACCTAATGAAACACATCGACACTCACTTTCCTGCCATGCTGTCCTGAAGAATGTTGCAGAGAGGTCTTTGAGGAACCATGGCATTTTTACTGAGTAGAAATTTGCTAGTGTGGTTATGTATCTTCAAAGTGGTCCCTTCCCTCCTGAAGGCTAAAGAACATGAGGTGGAAGTATTAGGGGAAAATGAAGAGCATTGTGAACCATTAGAAGTTACTGGGAAGATTTACATATTGGGGTGTTAATTGGTTATAGAGGAGAATTTGGGACATAAATCTTTTAAAAATATTTTGCTTATGGTTAAGAAAAACTGTGAGGTTTTCCAACCCCTGAAACTCTGTAGCGTGTGGGAATGGAGGGAACGGGGAAGGTCTCTCTGCTGTGTCTTAGGACTCACACTAATTGAAGCACTTTTCTGTGTGTGCTCCTCTAACCTGACTGTCCCGTGTCTGACCCACCAGACCCTCCCGCACACCACACGTCAGTAAAGAAATACCTCAAATCCCTCAGCTCCGATCACGAACACTTATGTCTGGACACCCATCTCACTTCATTTTACCTTTATTTCCATTCCACTTTCTCCAGACTTTTCATCCCACTTTGGTGTCCATTTTTGGCTCTCATTATGGATCCCTGGACTTGGTTTTCCTCCATCTTTCCTCTTAATGTTCCCTTAGAACTTCGTTTCCTGATATTCAATGTTTGATCGGTTCTACTCCTAGACCCTCACTCCCCCAAAAGAGTAGATTGTTTTAATCTCCTTTTTACTAGGCACATATATTCCATGTAGATCGAGAGAAATAAACAGCCAGTCTAGAACCAAATGTTCCTGGTGAACACCTGAGCCCCCGGCCACGCGACGGCTGGCATTTCCCAACGTGCAGAGCGGGCACCCCCTCCGAGGTGCCCCTGGGGGTGAGGGGTGTGCAGGTGGCGCACCGGCATGGCAGCGAGTGCCAGCGGTCCACAGAGTGAGCGTGACAGCAATTCTTTCCAGTTTTCTTACACCCCTCTGACTACAGGAGGAGAGTCTCTAGTGAGAACAAAGTCTCAGCTAATCTTCAACACCTTTCCTGTACTTGACAACAGCTCTAACACACACAAAAAAACTGATAACTAATGTATTTTCAGTTGTTTACTTTAACAGTTGCATTCTCTTTACAGCATACCAGATTTGTTCCCCATTTCTAGGGGTATTTTCATACTAACAGTGTGATATTTTCATAGTAAATAGTTTCCCTTGAAACTAAATTACATTTAAAAGATAAATCCAGCCCTAGCTGGTATGACTCAGGGGGTTGAGTGTCATCCCACAAACCAAAAGGTCACTGGTTCGATTCCCCATCAGGGCACATGCCTGGGTTGAAGGCCAGGTCCCCAACGGGGGTCGTGTGAAAGGCAACCGACTGATGTTTTTCTCCCTCTCCTTCTCCCTCCCTTCCCCTCTCTCTAATAATAAATAAATAAAATCTCTTTTTAAATAAAAGGTAAAATCTTTTTTAAATAAATAAATAAAATCTTTTGTTTTTATTTGAAAAATAATGCAGGTACAGATAGTACATGGCCATAATAAAATTCTAAAAAAACCATGACAGTGGTCATGAATTACTGCATTTTGGTAGATAATTTTAAAATAGGCCAAAGTTGTAAATCAAAATTACGAATTAGACTTAGATATCCATAATAGTTGAGATATTTTCTGACCCTCAGAATGCCAGGTTTTCTTTAAATCAGCCACAAAAGTGTGTCATTAATTCTATACGCATTCCTTATGAGCATTTCTAAAACACAGTCTCCCCACACTTTCATCCCTGGCCCTCTCTTCCTCAAAACCAAAAAATGATTGTTCCATACACTATAGCACTCACGGGTCAACGAGAGAAAGACAGAGAGAGAAAGAGAGAAAGGAAGAAAGGAAGGAAGGAAGGAAGGAAGGAAGGAAGGAAGGAAGGAAGGAAGGAAGGAAGGAAGGAAGGAAGGAAGGAAGAAAGAAAGAAGGAGAGAAAGAGAGAAAGAAAGAAAGAATCCCTTAGTCCCATAATTACCAAAGAAATAAGCAGAACCTTGAGAAAACAAGCTGGTGTTCAAGAAAATAATTTTCATTGCCAGCACCTAACCACTGGCCTCTTTCTTAAAAAGAGGATGAGGCCCGCAGGGTAATAAAAGGCCCTATAGAACCACATAAAAGTTCCACATGTGCTGCTCCCTGAGTGGCCTTCAGGGGGGTAAGGGCTGAAGGGGGAGCAGGGGAACGGGGCTAAGAGCAAGATTAAAAAATCTTGCTTCTGGAGGAGCAGTTCGTTCATTTCACACAAAAAACTAATGAACTGACAGGTTCCCGTTTGCAGAAGGTGTTAGCAGTGAGAAACAACAAAAATAAGAATCGCAATAATAATAATAAGATGAGCCCCAGCAGTAGGGGTTTCTGCAATTACAGTGTGAACTGCATGAAAGGATTATATGAAGTGCTCTTGGCTTGGAGGGGGAAGTAAGAGCTTCAGCTTGAGAGTCGCAAGCAGCTGCTTGGGGGCCGTGCACCTGCCGGGTCCAAGGCTGTTTTCACCTCGAGAGGAAAACAGGCCCCTTCTCTTTCCCTTTCACAGCCCCCAATCCAAAAACAACCTCTAAGAAGGGGGGAGAAATGGGGAGAAAAATGGAGAGGAGAGAAAGGCAGAAAATATCAAATAAAACCTAAAAACTTTGTCCATAACAGTAAAAGTGGCTGCAGACTTAGTGAGACAATTGTGGGGCTGGAGAGCCAGGGAAAGGTAGGGGTGGGAGGAGGGCGACAAGTGGGAGGGAATGACTTCATTTTAATGCAGCAACAGACAGAGCGTGATCTGATATTGGCAAAGTTTCAACGAAAACGGGGGGCGAGGGCGGGAGGAGAAGAAAGGACTCTTTTACTGTTTTGGGCGTCTGAGTCTTCCCGAGGAGCATAAGCTCAGCCCGACATTCTGGGAATAGCAATGAGGCACACACAACAATCAGAACACACTAAATCTGTTTGATGATTCAAACACATCATGCATCTGCACCCACCAAATAGGACTTCAGTTAAATAACCTTGCAGACTTGAACAGGAAAAGAAGGAAGAGCGTGAGTATTTTTAATTAGTAACTCCAAATACAAGCGGTTCTGTAAAAATTAGGTGTTTGCACTACACTTTATTCTAAAGTGAGTTGTAAGTGTGTGCTGCTCGAAAGCAGGAACAGCTCCTCTCTGACACGGGATTGAAGTTGTTTCCTTCCTTATCAAGAAGACTATAGGATGCTGCTTCAGAGAGGCCTTTACCAGAGAGGCGAGAAGGGCCTGCGTGAGGCTTTTTCATACACAGTCACACAAATACATGCATATACACAGCCCTTTTCCAGTGTTACGGGAGAACTAAATGGTTTATTAGAACAAATCACACATGCACACATACACACACAGCACACAGAAAGAATAAAAAAGCCCATGTCTCAAGTCAGCCATTGTGCAAACTACAATTTCTGTGCCCCAGTATTTTTACTTATACGGTTTTCTATGTCTATGGTAGGGATAAATTATTTCACTACACAATTATGACTTGGTCTTTGAGCATATGATCTATCATACATGCCTGTAATCCCTGCTGCGGAATAACACACAGTTAGCTGTGAATGATGTGCTTGAACGCCCCAGAAAAGGCCTTTTTTGTTGTTAGAGAGATCCAGATTCACTCATTTTCAGATTGACTTCCAAACAAGCTTGGCCTGACCTCTGCTTACTTTTAAAAAATCAAAAGAAAATAATTCATACTGAAGAGCTGGGAAAGCATGTGTAAGGCTCCCTCTTTGGACTCTTAGAAACACTTCTCTCTTATTGAAAATTGTTTCTACCTGTAACCTAAGCAGAAATTTGGAGAAATGAGAAGTTTTTGAAACTTCCTCAACTACACTACCCCCACACATAAACACAAAGACTCCAAATGTACCAGTTGTCTGACAAAATAGAAATAAAATCTATTTCAAATATAAGCATCTTTCTCGACATAAATCTCTGAGGTTAATCCAAAAACTATTTAGTAGAACAAGAAAGCCAAATTTTCAAATTAATAAGACATGAAAATTAATCATTCTTTAGGACCTAAAAAATATAAATGAATCACAGAAAGGAAGGAGAGAGGTCAAGGGCAGGAACTTGAATACAAAATGTCTCACCACATTCCCATTTTCAAAGAGTAATTTGAGTGAATTGGGGGGCTCAAACCATGGTGACATCTATGCATTTTAGAAAGTATACAACTTGGGGTCAAAAAACAGAGTTCAAAAGAAACTCAAACCAGAGACACTGACTATACCCATCAGTCAAAGGGAAAATATGTTTCATTGACAAGCCGGTGAGCATCAGGTAAAACATGAAATAAAAGATGGACATGTGAATCATGGAAGGGGAAATTGCCTGGACTCGTGGTAACTTAGGGAAGTGAAAAAGTGCAGAGACTGTTCCTAGTACCCCTCAGTCAGTTGCCCTCTGAACACGGATGAAGCTTCGTAGAATGGGCTTCCTGCCTCATTGTTGAATGAGGCCAGATTCAGGGTGAGTTCTTCCCTAATGGAAATGAGGAAGGGACTTAAAAGTGGGAGGCAGGAACCCTGAGTCTCAGTCCTAACTCAATGTACCCTTGAGGTAATAACTTGCTTTCTTTGACCTCAGTGTTTTCTTTTTTGTAATGCTTTTACATGTATTTTCTTTTGTTGTTTTTTGTTTTTAAATTATTTTATTGATGTTCAATTACAGTTGTCTGCATTTACTCCCCGCCACTTTCCCTACCCCAGCCAAACCCACCTCTCTTTTTTGCTTCTACCCATCCCCCTTGGTTTTTTCCATGTGTTTTTATAGTTGTTCCTGAAAACACTTGACCTCAGTGTTTTCATCTGTGAAACAGAGGAGTTGCATCATTAGACAGTCTCAAAAATGTCATCTGGTTCTAAAATCCTGTGATTCTGTGGGTAGAACCAGACAAGACTGGTAACATATTTCACACCAAGTAGACAAGCCAATTTCTATTTCTCTGCTCCTACCATGATTAAAATCCCCCAAAAGTTGAATCCCCAGTAACTCACAGCTTTGATAGAAGCTCTTCAATTAAGCTGAATAATCTCAAAAGAGTCTAACAAAATAAAGGTAAATTGTCAGTTATAGAGTCTCTGGAAGTTCTGACCACTCACCCACCTTTAAAGCCCCGTGTGAGGTAGGGGTTCGGAAACTCAGTGGAAAAAGAGGAGATGGGTATTTGTTTATCCCGCTCACAATTCCTTCTCCCAAACTCAACCCACATCATCAACTCAACCCACAGTGAGACACTGCCAATAATGGGAGTGTGTCCTATCAGGTTCTAGGAGGGAAAACAGGAAAAACCTTACCTCACCTCCCACTTTGTCAGATTTAATCTGTCCATCAAGCTTCCATGTTCCTTCAAGAAGATTTTGCAGAGAGTTCCACATTCATCTTTCTTCTTTGCAAATTGGTAGCACTCGTCTGACATCAATTATGCCTTGTGACATCTCATATTTTTATTTAACTTTTAAAGCAGCATTTCCTCAAGTATGATACTAAGTCAGTGTTCTGCAATATGATTCTGTGGTCCGAATCTAGACTAGGCTGAGTGAAACAAAGTTGAAAACACTTTTCCACAAAATGTCCCACAGCAATTAGTTAATAAACTGATACACATTGTGACACTCCCAGTGGTCTGGATGGCACTTGGCCTCTCCAAGATTGCTTTTTTACTTAAAAAAAAAAGCCTGTAACAGAAAATATTGTCCAATCTTTATAACAAGGTTTACTTGAGAATTAAGATTCAAGAGTTCACTTATTATTTGATCATTAATGGCACAAATATATACCCAGTACCTGCTTCATGTCAGGCTAGGAGCCATCAGTAATTCCCAGGTGCTCTGTGCAGTGGAGAAGATACAACAGCCAATCACATGCCAGGGTGATGAGTACAGTGACAGTGACATGCACAGAATAACAGGAACGTCAATGGAGCAATGCCTATCTGGTAGGAGAAGAGGGATCACGATGTAGCTTTCTCCAAGGGGTAACATCAGAAGTGAGGATGGGGGGACCTATCCTGTTAGTAACGATGTATAACGATTCACAATTTATAAAGTTTGCCACATAACTTAGTACAATACCTATTTTACATATTCTCTTGAGCACTTGCAATATACTAGATGCCTGGAATTCATTTGCACTTTACTTTGCCTTTCTAAGAAGGTACATTTTCTTGTGAGTTTCCCTATATAGTTTTCCTAGCTGTGAAATGCTTCTATTCCAACCTCAGATGACAGCGAAGGGTAAATTAAGTTTGGACCTCCCATTTATGTATTTCTTCATATGTTCTGAAGGACAAAACTCATTAAGAAATATCTATCAAATTCTCAAGGAAAGAGTATGGTAATATTTTCAAAATAGTGATATCTAAACATTTGAAAGCCTTGTGAGCAGTACAAGTCACAAAAAGGAACTTTCTGTTTGTTCCCAGTAAAGGTGTCACTTGGAATTCCTCAGTGGAGTGCCAACAGAGAGATCCTGGACCCAAGGAGGCTAGCCAAAGACAAGACAGTTTTGCCTGATGAAAACACTTGAAGACACTGCCACTGAGGGCAGGCCCAAGGCTCTCCTGCTGGGCTGGTGGGTATTGCCAATCTTTCAACCCACATAAGATTCCTTAAGGACATGTTTTGACCATAGAGCACAGGCGGCAACCACAAGGCCCACAAGCCAAATCCGGCCCTCCACCTTGTTTTATCCAGCCTGGCACCTTGTTTCTACCCAGCAGCAGCACCTAGTTCCTTGCCCCTAGTTAAGGAGTAGTTACATTTACACAGTCCTAAATTACATTTGGCCTTTTGAAGGCAACTAAGAGGCTGATGTGGCCGCCAGTAAAAATGAGTTTGACACCCCTGCCATAGACCATTCAAAACCATTTGATAATAACCTGTGGTTTGTTGGGATTTTGTGATACATACACTATTATCAGTTCTCACACATACATAAACACAATGAGTCACCTATATGGGACACAGCTCTGACTGCTCCTTTAAAATAAAAATTTAATGCCACTTAACCTTTTTCTAGTGACATGTTACATTACCTTACATTCTTCCTTTCATTAGGATAATTTATGTAAAAGAGAGCCTCCCTCCTCCCCCATTCATACTAGCTGTGTAGAGAAATTTTCTTTGTAATTTTAAAATTAAGTAAGGAAACATGGTATTGGGAGGCTGGGACGGGGGAGGGAAGGGATGTTGTATGAGAAACAGCAATAGCTTCTATGCGTGTAGCAGACTTCATTCATTCCCTAGTGAATAGAGCACTAAACCAGGAGTCAAACAGCTGGAGTCCTGACCCAGCTCCACCTTCTACTAACTACAGAACATTTTTCTTGCCTTCAGTGGAATACTAATGTCTTCCTTGGGTCATCTTCACAGTGCTTAGGAAGTTCAAATGAGTCAAAACAGGTGAAAGCATTGTGAAAAGTCTAAAATGTCAAGTGCAGTATCATGGCCTCTCTTCACTATGATGCCATTTGGTCAACAGCTTAGGCCCCAGAGTCAGACCCATCTGAGTTAGAAATTGGCTTCTGTCTCATAGCAGCTGTATGACCTTAGGCAAGTTGTACTCTCTAAGCTTCATGATCTTCATCTATAAAGTGGAGACTACTAACCCTCAAACAATGGTGAGGATTTAATGAGATCGTAAACTGCATCCTGACAGTGTCTGAAACAGAGGTTTCTCAATGAACTCTGTTTCACATCACTAGTGAAGGGTTACTGCCATGTGGATCATCTTATTGCTACAGTATGGGAAAATGAGACTCATCAAGTATGTTTGGAGGCCCATGACATATAAAATTTGTGTTATTTCCTCATTAGAGGCTTTACTGAGTCCCCAGCCCCTCTCCAAGTTCATTGGTCTCTCTCCTATACCACCTCTGTTCCAATATTCTATTGTACTTATTAGACACCATTTTGTAACTTATTTATTTATATGTTTCCTCTACTAGACTGTAAGCCAAAGGGGGTAGGATTCAGAGTGGGGGATGGGGGCAGATGGGGTGGGAGAAAGTCGTGATGGGAAAATGGAGACAACTGTACTTGAACAACAATTAAAAAAGAAAGAAAACTGAAGGCAGGAGTCTGTCCTATTCATCTCAAGATCTCCCAGGCCTAAGAGAGTGCTACCTCAGAATGAACACTGAATAAAGCTTATGGGATTGGATACATGAATATATAATGTTCTGCTGCAAGTCAGTCCTCAAATAAGTGATAGAGACATGATAGAGGGGAGCAGCTAAGTGCTCAGGACCCAGGACAGCCTTCACTTTGGCACCATCTCCTGCTCACTTTGCAGTGTGGACTTTCGCGGATCTGGTGCCTCTGCTATATGGTTCAAGCAAATGTTCATAACTCATTCAGTTTTACTGCCTCTGTAAGGCCAATAAAAAAGGAAGCAAGACACTGTTGGAAGTACATTTTGAAAATTCAGTTAACCTCACCTTTCTTCAGATTTTGCATCCCTAATATAATGTCATGAAATCCTGAGCTCCGAACCAAAGACAACAAACATCAGCTATCTCAGGATCAGGGAGTTCAAGCAAGGGCTAGGTCTGCATGAAGTTGATGGTTTTCCACACACTGTGATTTCCAGATAGAACTATAAGACTCTGCCCTCTCCATAATTTTCTTCCACAAATCTTTCCCCCTTCTAAACTAGCCTGAAATTCTCAACTTGGAAGTCACATATACATGTGTGTTATTTGAGGGGTAGGCTGGACATACCATCATCAGAAAACCTTTGCAAAAATGCCTGCTATCTTTTCATTTGCCTTTCCTCATTAGCATATTTGTGTCATCCATACAAATGTGCCTTTTACATCATAATAACTTATCATTATCAACACAGAATATTTTTATCAGGACAACTGTGGGCCCCACAGAAGATAACTTGGCCTTGGGGAAAGAAAAATGGAAAAGGAGAGATAGATTTTAATTCATCACTTTGGGATTGGAACCACATGCACCTTGAAGCTGGTGGACCAAGGGGAGGTGACTTACTTGGAGCCTTGAGCCCGGGGCAGCTGGGTGGGAAGCATAATAATGAAAGTCAAAAGTTAATATTCAATCCTGCTGTCCCTGGAATTGACTCATTATTCTTTTTGTTGTTTTCAAGTAAGGCTTAGTGAGCATTGAGCATGTGTTAACAAGAGGGCAAGTCCTGGTATACAGTGGTGTGAATACCGAAGTAGAACCTCCCTTTGTAAAGTACAGAATCCTAATGTGAGAGACAGATATTTAAACAAGCATGCAGATTAATATTTAATTCTAAAACAAAGAGGCAGAGAATCTGGAGAAAAGGGAACCCTCATTTGCTCTTGGCAAGAATGCAGCAGATTGGTGCAGCCACTGTAGAAAGTAGTATGGAGTGAGCTCAAAAAATTAAAAATAGAACTGCCTTATGACCTACTGATTCCACTTCTGGGAATATGTCTGATGAAACCCAAAATGTCAACACTAATTCAATAGAATATATGCACCCCTATGTTCACTGCAGCATTATTCAAATAGTCAAGATTTAGAAGCAGACCAAGTGTCCATCAGTAGAAGAGTGGATACAAAAGCTGTGGTATGTTTACACAATGGAATATTATTTAGATGTAAAAAAAGAAGAAAATCTTACCATTTGCAACAGCATGGATGGACTTGGAGAGCATTATGCTGAGTGAAATAAGCCAGTCGGAAAAAGATAAGTACCTTATGATCTCACTCATATGTGGAATCCAATGAACAAAATAAACAAACAAAATAGAAACAGACTCATAGAGAACAGACAGACAACTGTCAGAGGGGATGGGGGTCACAGGGCTGGGTGAAAAGGGTAAAGGAATTAAGCAAAAAAAAACCAAAAAGCTCACAGACCGACAACAGTATGGTGATTACCAGGGGAAAGGGGGTTGGGGGCAGGTAGAAGACAGTATAGATGGAAGAAAATTTGACTTGGCGTGGTGAATACACAACACAATATACAGACGATACATTATAGAATTATACAGTTGAAACCTATATAATTTTATTAACAAATGTCATCCCAAGAAACTCAGTAAAAAAGAAAATAAATAAAACTAAGAGATGGCTAAGAGGAAAAAGAACAATCAATTACAAGAAAATAGTGGGGCACAGAAACCTATTTTTGGATTGAGTGTAAAAGTGGATTTGCCTTGAATTAATAAGTTTCATCTCCAAAGCCTCCCATTTGCATGGGCTCTGGAGATGGGGGAGTCTGCAGTGGGTCAAATGGCTATGTTTTTTGGGAAAATTTGCAAGGGTAAGCTATTTTAACTGCAATCTCTTAAGACCATTGTCTCTCGCTACTCTGCTTTCCTTGTCATATTTCCCCATATGTGGGGCTGGACAGCCACAGGCATGTTGGGGATCTAGTTAGAGGGAAGTTGACATGAGAGGGCATTTCACTTGGGTATGGAGGGACACATTACGGAGTGCAGTTAAGTGACTGTGAGCATCCCCAATGTAAGAAACATTTTCGTAAACATTCCTCCTGTCCTTTTTACCAGCTCATAGCAGATGACACAAGGGTACATACCTAGAGGTGTCCCCTGATGGGACTGTGCCCTTCAAGACCTGGCATTAGCAGTAGAAAGGTAGCTGAGGGAGAAACGAGGTGTAAATGCAGAGGACCAGATGGGGCTTTCACTCTGTGGGAAAATACTACTAAACACTTGCATAGTATTACTAATTAAAAAAAGCTTTGAAGCTAAAATAAACATTTCTAAACTGTCATAATAAAAATACAAGTTTGACTACGATGCTAGAGGAAAACTAAATTATCTTTTCATTCTCAGTATGGCAAATATAATATCATTATCATATGAAGGAACAATCAAAAGATATGGAGCCATGTCAATTATATCTCAATTAAAAAAAAAGATATGTAGCCAGAGAATACAGAGGAAAAGAACTATTAAAGCAGTGTTTATGGTACTAGCTACATTTGTAAACTTATTATTTCTTATGGTGCCTTTTCTGATTTTTAATAAACATTCACTTTTAAGGATAAATTTATACTTGTGATTTCTTACTCCTTTTCTTAGAGAGACCCCCCAAATTATACCAGCCTCAGGCCCCTCAAAACCTGCACCTGGCCACGGCTTCTTTGTGGAGATGACATTTCAGCTGAAATCCAAGGCAAGTGAAGGAAACATTCACAAGAAAGAAAACCTGGGGCCCTGGAAAGAGCACATGCAAAGGTCTGGAGGTGGGAGTGAGCTTGGACAGTTCATGTGTAAGACCACAAATCCCACTGATTTCTAGGAACATATGTTTCATTACTAAAATAATGGGTGTTCATTGTATTGGAAAATTTGAAAAGATAAGAGGAGCACAAAGAAAATAAAAGAACCACCACACGTGTTCCAGTGTTTTACTAGACAAATATGGTTGCTCCAGTTACACCACCAGGACTCTGGACAAGGTAGGGCAGCTCTAGAATGATCAAAATCAGGCAGATTTTTAAAGCACTGTATGAATACAAAATATCTGTTCAGGGAAATAAGTCAGTCAGAGAAAGACAAATACTGTATAATTCCACTTACATGTGGAATCTAAGAAACAAAACAAGACAGAAACAGAGTCATAGATACAAAGAACAAATTGAAGGTTGCTGGGGAGAGGGTGTTGGAGAGAAGTGGAAGGGGACTGAGAAGTATAAACCTCCAGTTATGAGATAAATTAGTCACAAGAATGTAATGTACGTTGCAGAAAATGTCGTCAATGCTATCATAATAACGGGCCACAGATGGTTACTAGGCTGATAGTGCTGATCACTTCATAAGGTGTATGTATAGGTGTTGAGTCACTGTGCTGTACACTTGAAACTGATATGATATTGTATGTCAACTGCACTGTAATAAAAATTAATTAAAATGAAGAATCTGGTTGTTCTCTTGATCATCACTATCACTATCATTATCAATACCCAATCAGAAAAAAAAATTTAAAATACCCTCTTCTAAATCTTTTGCCCACATCACCCAGCTATAGCACCTGTGGCAGTAAAGACCCAGGTGAAGAGTGGTCCCTTAGGATTCCTAGTGAACTGAATACTTATTTTGCCCTGCTGTCCATTACCCTCCCTTACTCTAGAAACAAGCCCTCAACTTTTAGGGAGCCAACCCTACCACTGTTTCAACCACACTATGTTAATACGAAGCAATCACAGTTCCTCTTCTCCACTCCCAATGTCAACAGATGGCTTGGGAATGCGTACATGACCCATTTGGTCCAATCTGAATTCTCCCCCCCGCCCCCAGTTTTCTAGCAGGAGCTCTCAGAGGACTGACCCCCACTGTAGCAGTAAAGAGATACGGACCTGGGAGAAGTAGAAGGCCATGTTTCAGATCCAACAGAAGTTAGTCTGAGAAAATAAGGCTGAGAATGTCCTGATGGATGTCCCTACAGAATCCCTATTCTAGGCATCTGAGACCTAGCTGCCCTAACAGTTTTTCCTATTGACTAAGTGAGGTTGTGAATAATCCTCCCCTTGCATAAATTAGTTCAATTGTGTGCCTGCTACTTGGAACCACATTATGCCCCAATATGCTAAATTTGAATGCTTTCTGTGGACCTTTAACAAGTATAAGTCACTGTTCTGGATTTAGAGTTGCTAATAAAGAAGAAAGACACGAGAACTAACATATACTGAGCATCTACTGCATTTCAGGGACTACATGAAAATTACTTAACCTCTTCCTTACAGAAAATCTAAGAAATAGTCACTGCTTTCAGGAAATTGAGTTTTAGTGTGGTAAGTAATTCATTCAAACCCTCACAAGAAATGAGGCAAAACTGAATTTAAATCTGACTGCACATCCCATTCTTTTTCTCGATGCAAAAAAGAAAAGAGGAAGCCTTGATTACGAATTGACCCAATGGGAATCTTAAAGCCCTCTTACTGCTTTTAACTCCTGTCCTTACATTGAACAGTCATTGTTACTACATAAGAGCTTTAATCAAAGCTCCTCACTTAAATATGTTCAGATCTATAAGCTGGAGGTAGAAAATAAAATCTTCAAAGACTTAGCAATTTTATTGAGAGGAGTAATGTTTAACCAAGTCTATAATAAAATGTGGAAGAACCAGCAAAATACCCCATCCAAAAACAGGCCAGGGAAAATGGGTCTAAACCACAGCAGAAATTACTTAAATCCTTTATATGGGAAAACTGTTGGCTAATAGTGCGGGCTGTTAAACAATGACATGGGTTACCAGGGCAAGCTAAGGAATCTCCTCATCTACAGGCCTTTAACATAGTAAAATTTTCTTGGTCTGAATGGCTTTACGTGTGGTCCTCCTTGAGGAGGGGTGGGGTCAGGGAACCACAGAGGAAGGGATGACCCCTCCAAATTCCTTCCTAAAGCCTGGGATTCTCCCTACCTGACCGTCATCACCTTGAGGAAGGGGCTCTTTGCCATTGGACAATCTGCCCCTCCTTTTAGTTCCTACCTGTCTTAGTGATACAATAATTCACAACTGCTGTACAAATGATTGAAATATTTAGACATAATGGGGGAAGTTTAATAGGGTCCAGTGGGAAACCCAGGTGTTTAGATCAGCTTAAAAATAATAACCACCTCCCCTGCCGGGGGTTTTCTATTCACCATCAGCTCTGCTTTTATTCTAAGCCATAAAGGCTACCTCAGACAGGAAATTATTCACGTGATTGGTCTTTACAAGTGCTGTTGGGTTTAAACTGAGGGCTGTAGAGGTCATTAGTGGGTAGCCATGTGATTAACCTTTGCTAGCCCGTTGCTTTTCACACTTTGTTAACAGCTTCCATTATTGCCCCTCAGAGTCTTGAGGAAGCCATTTATTGACAGTATTAAAAATACATAGCTACAAATTCTTAACAGCCTGTGTTAAAAAAAAAAAAAAACCACCCAACATCTTATAGCCAGCCAACGGGGGAAATGGGAAACCTCTAATTTGCCATAAAGGTTTATCAAGAACTGCATTAAGTAACACTACACTTATCCCAATGGTGGTCCCTGATGTCACTCCTTTCTTTCATATTTATATACAGCATCCAGCAGAAGTAACTTCTTCCTGAGTATGGTTGGTAGGGTAATAATATGGGTGTAATAATTTATAGTTTTAATTTGAACATTTCAAATTAAATGCCATACAAATAAAATAAAATATATATAAATTAAACATTATATAAATAAAATGTCATATGGTGTGTCTGAATGTGATATTGTTATGTTACAGAATTATATGCTTGCAATTTTGGAATAAAAGATTTCATAATTTTTAAAAAGTGGCATTTTTTGTGCCTGACCCTGTACATTATGGTGACACCAGAAAATTTTAAAATGTGTGGAAGGAACTATAAAATCTCTGTAAGCATTTGAGGCTTAGACTCTGTTACTTTTAAGGAAATTAGTTTGTACATAAGTCTGGGAAGGCGAGAGAGAAAGAAGTTGGTAAGAAAAATGTCCCTCTTAAGGAACAGTAAAGCCCTTGCCCGCATAGAATGACCACAAGAGTTTCAGAAAGAATTTTTATGTGTGAACAGTACTTATTTGAATATGAATAAATGGTGGTTGTTTACTTTTCACCCCTCTCCTCACCCCCACTCTGGGCTATAAAATGTCTTAGGAGGTATTTCTTTTTTTTTTTTATATCCAGTGATTTTTTATTTTTATTTATTTATTTATTTATTTATTTATTTATTTATTTGGGTTTGAAGGCAATTTATTTTCTTTTTTTTTATTGATTATGCCATTACATTTATTCTATTCCACCCCCCTCCGTTCCCCTCCAGGACATCTTTAAATGTTCCTACATTTGAATTATAGGGGTACCAGAAGGGGAAGAGGAACAGTCACAAGTGGAAACCTTATTTCTAAGAATTGTTTGTGTAAGAAAGACCATATTGATGTTTCCCAACCAGTGATGTATGCCTAAAACCTACTTAAAGAACGGCATTCTTCAAATGATCCTTGGTCCATGACCCCTCCTCCTGCCCCTATGACCTTCCTGCGAGAATTTAATGGCCTTTCTATGACCCTCCCACCCCCAACATAAGATTTTTTCCCAAGAATTTTTCTTTTATTTTCCAAATTCTAGCGAAGAACTTAACTCCTGGCCTTGCGAGTATCTAAAGCTTCCTCTGTCCTAAGTCAGAATTCATGTTCAAGGCAGGAAAAGCCCCAAATGATTCTTCAAGAGATCAAGATTGATTATAGATATATATATAAAATAAATGCATATGTAATACATTATATCTATATACAATAAGGTACATACTTGTGAGTACATATATATTACATATAATAAATGAGTGGCAAAAAACTATTAGAAATCCGGACATAATTTCTGCACTAAAAAGATTCAGAGAAAAAGACAATGTACAAAAGGAGGATGATTCTCCTTCAACTACCTTGACTTTTTGTATGTATTCTGTTTTGATGCTACTGATCTAACTTATTCACTTGCTGTTTCAAATGTGCAGCTAGACCCAAACTCTTCCTGGAAAAAATCACAGGCAAGTATATTTCTTTCAAAGAAAAATGTAAATTAGTTAATGCTCCTATCAAAAGAAGACCATAGTAAGTGGGACTACTACCACCTCCCATAACTATCTGATACACGTTGTAATGATCTCCAATTGTTGTGTTCACTGTACTGTAGGAAGACTTTAGTTCCCACATGTAAACTCCAGTCAGCAAAACCAAATGAGCAAAAAAAGTTCGATTTCCTTTTTAAAATTCCTTTATAACATTTAAATCTGACAAGCCACATATTCCTCTATTTCATGATGGAAGGGTGGGGGAAATTGTTGCTAGGATAAGACTTTGTATTTTATGTCAAATTGTATCTGGAAGCTCATTTTAAAAGTGGAATTATAACCCGCCCACCCCCCAAAAGCAGGGATTTGAGATGAAAATGCCAAAATAACTTTAATTATAGGTTTGTTGGGGGTGTGACATTAAAATATCAGTCAGTGGAAAACTTCACATTATTAATGTGTCACTCAAAAAATGTGAAATTTGTGTTATACCATTACTATTTATTTGTATATTCTTGGTCTCCAAAGCACATGCTTGGTAGATAAGAGCCCAAATCACTAAAGCAAGTAGTTCAACATTTTCAAACTTCTTTTAAAATTAGAATTAAATATAAATCATTGCAGGCCTTTTAATGTAAACTTTGGTTCTACTTATTGCACATTTTTGAAATTGGGCTGAAGCATATCAAACTTTTTAACATAGAAACAAAACAAATTTCAATTTCACCTAGAGTATTTTCATTTTATTCTATCAAGTTCAAAGTAATATGTCCACTGGGAAAAATATGGAGGAGCCTCAAACACATCAAACTACTACTACTTGCCCTAGCCTTACGGTAGACCATAATTGGGTTTCTTAGCTCCCTCCCCCAAGCTGCATGAGTAGTAAGGAAACCATGGAAACTGGGCCATCATAAAGCAATGTTTTCTAACCTCAGCTAAGTACTCATCCCTTTTAGACTAATTATTGTAAGGAACCATAGTAGCTATTTGAAATACACTTCATCCTCAAGGCACCAGCCCTTGACTTCCATCAATGTAATCTCACTCACAGGAGATGGCCCCATGGCCTACTTCACTGAGGATGGTCAGTCAGCGTGACCTCCTTGCACTGGTTCTTCGTCAAACTAAACCTCTGGGCCTTGACCTGCCTGGCTCATCCGGCTGGGTCAGCACATGAAGCTGGCTTAAATTCTCCCCACATATGCTCCCTACCTTCACCAAGCAGCCCCAGCTGGACAGTTCACCTTTTTAAGGCCTCTATGTCACTGCATGGTCCCAACTAACCTTCATCCAAAATCTATCATGACTGTAAACAGCATTTTCTATCTCTTCTGCCAATCGTCCCATCTCTACCTCTAAGAACATAAACCTCTCTGCCTTATCCTTACAAATTTCCTTCAGGGCCTATCTCTCCACCATTTATACTTCCTTGAAAGCTTTGTTCTTGGCCTTCTTCCCTAGTTCTCTCTTTTACAGTCTGTCTTTTCTGTCTTCTTTGGAAATCTCATCAAATCCAGAGCTTCTATTTTGATCTTTAAGCAACTAATTATTCAATCCCTAAACTCACATTTCTAATTTTCAGAACTCTTAATAAATTCCTCAAACTGCAATCTTCTTTTCCCAAACTACCCCTTCTTCTCTATATCCTCATTTGAATAGATTTTGTTATTAATGTCCCAGAGCCATGTGTGTCTCCTCTCTCTCCATGGCCAATAAATTGTCATGACACTTATAATGAAATCCAAACTCCTTTCCATGGCTTAAGATGCTTTGGGTAACTTCTGATCTCATACCCTTATACCCTTCCATGGCTCACCATGATTTAGCCTTGCTTTTGCTTCTCAAACCCATCAAGCTTGGGGTTCTGTGCATTATCTTCTTTCCTCCCAGAACTCTCTACCCATCCCCTCCCAGATCATTCCAGGGTGGTTCCTTGTCATCTGGCCAAATGTCACCTCATCAGAGAGATGGTGCCAAAAACCCTATCATACCACACTATTTATAGTTTCCCTATAACAACTCTTATGACTAATATTAATCATCTAGGTTTTTAAAATTATAAATATACTACAGTGGCAATGACAGGCAGGCAAAGGAAAAGGCAGGCTTGAGAATCTGATGACAATTATACAAGTAGCAAGGGTGAAAGAGTTATTGGTTATCCCCAAATTCCTGACTCGGGGGACCAGAGATATGGTGCCCTTATTAAGTAAAAAATACAAGACAAAGACCTGATTTGGAGAAGAGACAACCAGTTCAGTTTAAAATGTGCTACAGTTGTGGTGTCTACAGTGCGGACTGAAAGATTTCCGTGAGGCAATTGGACACACAGGTCCAGTGCCAAGGAGAAAGCATTTCAAACTATATGAGTAAAAGACAGGGGGTGTGAAGAGTAAGAACAGAAGAGGGACCCAAAGATCACTGGAGAACACCAACATGAAAGGAAAGAGAAATTCATGAAACGAGAGAATAGCAGGTAAGAAGGAAACTATAGAAGACAAGTAGGAGTTTCAAGAATAATGGGGAGCCCTGGCTGGTGCAGCTCAGTGGACTGACCACGGGCATGCAAACAAGAGGATCATGATTCGATTCCCAGTCAGGGCACATGCCTG
This sequence comes from Artibeus jamaicensis, assembly GCF_021234435.1. Taxonomy (NCBI): domain Eukaryota; kingdom Metazoa; phylum Chordata; class Mammalia; order Chiroptera; family Phyllostomidae; genus Artibeus; species Artibeus jamaicensis. The sequence continues at coordinate 7,690,024 of NW_026522046.1, read as the reverse complement.
GGTTGCAGGCCAGTTCCCAGCAGGGGATGCACGAGAAGCAACCATGCGTTGATATTTCTCTCCCTCTCTCCTTCCCTTCCCCTCTAAAGATAAATAAATAAATAATCTTAAAAAAGAATAATGGGGAAATCAACAGTGTCAAAAAATAGTTACCAGTGTGTTGCCTAAGATAAGAACTTTAGCATGCCACTGAATTTGCGTCACAATTGCGTCACTAATGAATTCAATGACAGCAGTTTCAGAGGCCAGGTAAAGGTGAAAGTCAGGTCACACAAGGGTGAAGAGTATAGGAACCAACATTAGGGTAAGAAGGAGACTTCAAATGAGTCTCGAGCTGTGAGAAGAAAAGAGAAAAAAATAATAGTTAAAAGGGGATATAAAAGAGAAATGGTTTCTTTCTTTTTGATGATTAGAGAAACTTAGTTGTATTGGTATGTTAATAAGAAAAAAATGGCAAATTGAGACAGAAAGAAGCTTCCAAGATCTCCCTGAAGAGACTGGCTTGTTACTTCCAGCCTTATCTCTCCCCCCTCTCCACGTCACCCCAAATGTTCTCAAACTGGTGCTTTGAGGTTGGAGGAAGGTGGTGGAAGGGGAGGAGGTAGGCAAGAAACCTAGGATCTCTGCCTCATTGTTATGCCTCAAGCCAGCTCCAAATACCTGACCTGCAACTGATGGATGATTCAGCTATTTCTCCAGGTGTGGTACCACGTGTTTACCCCACCCAGGCTGAATGTTGCTTAGGATTCATAGGGTGTATAAGGAAAAGTATGTGTTACTTGAAATACAAAACACTCACGTATGTTAAACTTAAAATGGTGATATTTCATCCTCCCTCAAAGCCCTCTATATTCTAAACAAACTATGCATTGAAGGTTCTTAGTATGCTGCAAATAAATGTCGAACTTTCAGCTATAAAATTATTTAATGTTTATTAATATCATTCCTAATTTAAGAAAAAAAAGAAAGAAAAAAATCTCAGTCTTTATAAAGAATTCAATATTCTTCTTGCTCTCATGATACCCATGGTTCTCAGAGAAGCTTACAATCTTTTATATAATTTTTTATGATCTTAGCATGTTTAATTAGTTCTCACACAATAGCTACAGACATGGTACCTGAAGCAGGTCAATTACTATGTGAATTTGAGCAAGTCATTTTACTTCTCAGAATGTAAATGCCCAATCTACTTTCAGTTCAGTTGCATCAGGGGAATCAAATCTCATCATTCATTTTACTGCAGAGGCAACATGCAAACCTACTGCAAAAATCTTTGGGGATGTATAGTAGGGAGGACTGCCATTCCTGTTTCTAAGTTACAGCAGAAAACTTGAAACTTCATACTGTGGGAGGAGTTTACAAGGTCATTCTCCATGAGGGAAAGATCAAATAATATTACTGCAAATTGCTATTGTAATTCATTCATCCATAAAAATTACCTCTATTGTACTAGCAAGTTCAGCAAGACCTTGGGTTATCAGCCAAATAAATGCCACTTCAGTAAGTTATTACTGCCTGGGGCCAGCTTTAACTTGCATCGTCAACTTTTTTCCTGTCTGAAGTTCTACTGTAAGTTTTGCATTCATAAATCATGTTCCCCTTGCCTTCACTGCTTGCCCTCTTATGACATTTCCCCTCCTTTTGGTTGCTAAAAAGAGCCCAATTGTGTGTGCTAACACCAGAAAGCTTCATCTAGTAATGTAGAAGAGTTACACTCAAATTGTTTTTTAGGTAAAACAAAATGCAAAAGCCCACTGAACATTTCCTTACTATGTGAAAATAGTTTATTGCATCTTTGCACCACAGTTCTGGGAATTCAATTCAAAAGAGATGTGTTCTAAAGTATATGACTTCAGCTCCCATTTATGATCATGAGACAACAAAGGAACAGTAAATGTGTGACAACTTTTGAAATTTGTGGTTCTATGCAAAATTTCATCAACTTTCCATCACTTGAACTGAATTTAAAATGGAGTCACTTGAAAATGTGGTACTTGTCTAAATGAAAATAAATGTTTCAACAGCCCTTCCCCCTCCTTTAAAGTAATGGTTAAGGGTATAACAAAAAGAGAAGACAACAAACAACATATACATACTTGTCTGAAAAAGCCCCACAAAATGCCACCCACATACACAGAATACCACACACAGTCACTTTATGAAGAAAAGTGGGATACCATATAGAGTAACTACTGAATATTGATGACATTTTCTTCTACCTCATACAAATTATTCCTGCTGAAGTGCACCTAGCTTGTTTTTTGCCAGTGTCTCCCCCCATCACACTGTCAAGAACAGATTAAGGACACATCCTTAGCAGCATTCTTCATAAGAACATTTCTCTCGGTGCTACTTACACACAGCCTCTTACATATATCCTCTGCATCATTGGCCTTTAATAATCAGTAAAGTACCTTTGCTTGAAGAAAAATGAGTAGAATAAGCCTCTTCTAGGAAAAAAAAATCAACACGTGTAAGTAGGTAATGAAGGTTGAGAGTACAAAGCCCAGAAACCTAATACAAATTATCCTTAAGGACGTACCATTCTCCTGTAACATGAGAGTAACTGGCTTCGCCCTCAGGTGTCCCCTATGAGTCTTAAGAGATCAAAGAGCAACTTTCAATAAGTTGCTGGAACTGATGCTTTTAGAAGCATTATCTCAGTCCCTCATGTTAATATGGAGAAACCTAGTCAACCCAAAAGGCAAATTATACTGATGTCCTCACATTGAATAAGCATGTGCTTGGTGTTTGAGAATTGGTAACTCAGCGGAGAAATACAACCACACTGTGAAGTTCTGAATTTTCCACTTGCCTCCTTTGCTCAACTCATTCTCTCCTTCCAAAACCATACTATGCATTTACTCATTAATTTAGCAAATATTTACTGAGTACCCCCTATGTGCCATGTGCTGTTCTAGGCACTGGAAATACAGTAAAGAACAAAGCAGATGTAAGTTCCTGCTTACATCCTTCATCTTTCAGACTTGCAGACCAAACTAAAGTAGGTCTCTCTTCTTGCTCCCAAATCTTGTTAATCTGAACTTGTACTTTAGACAAGGGTCACTTGTCTAAGAAAGAAAGCCCTCTTATTTATTAGAGTAAACAAAGGTCATTGACAATCTTACACCCATACGCCTAACAATATTGGTGAGCACCCCCTAGATGCCAGGATTCAGGCTTCAAACTGGGAGCAGCATAATGAAAACCACATAGTCCTTGGCTGGACAGGAATTATATATTTTTGTACTGTCTTTTATGTGAACAGGTTAACAATAGATAGTTTACAAATGAAATTTGAATGTTTGAGGTCTGCCGATAGCTGAGAGTTAGTTGCTTTTCTTTTTTCCCAGGCCAAGTATTTCTCCGGATACACAGTATAGACTCTAGGGATAAATGGCCATTTCTCGAAAATGTGCTACTGACCAGCTTGAAAAGGGTAAGCTAGTCTTGGACGTGAATCTAAGTGTTCTCGTTCCATTTTCCATAGTCACAACTCCTGCTATGTTTTCAATTAGCTACAGTAACTGAAATTAATATTCCATTACACTTGTTTTTATTGTGCTTTAATTTAACTAACAATAATGATCAGGGCATAAAATAGCCCAAGTCCTTTGTTCGGGTCTGGTGAATAGAGCCACATGCCTCACCTCAACCCTGTGGGGAATGGACATTCAGAAAGTATTTATATGGCCCCTCAATTTTGCTTGTTATTTTCCTGGTTTTTTTTTTTTTTTTAGTCTACATGGCTTTGTTTACCCTACTCATTCCATGTGGGGGGTGAGGCTGGAGTCAGGGATTGCTGTACTTCTGGAATTGTAGTTTATGAGAATGTCGCCCCATTTGTCATCCATTATGCCTCTTTTCTGTTAAGTATTCAAGAAGCCCCTGGCCAAAGTGTACACAGAAATTAACAAAGTTTTCTTTTCTTTTTTCCAGTTGTGTGTGTGTTTGTGAATCAGCAGATAAAGAGATATCTCTGTTAAAGTGTTGATATCTAGATATCCCACCTGGAATAGGAAGTTGACAAGTTCTAATACAAACGCCCAGTGGGAGGATGCCTGGTGGTGGATCGCTGTCATTCCTCACCAGGTGAACATACTATGGCTTTGAGCCAGACACTCCTGAGAGCAAATCCTGGCTTTACCTCTTAGTGTACGACTGGGCAAGTTACTTATTAACATCTCTGAGCCTGTCTGCTCATCTACACAATGAAAATAATGTTACTACCTTGCTGGCTTGGATACAAAGATTAGAGATAATATATGTGTTGAACAGAACACAGAATCTCTATGAAAGGCATTAAATAACTGGCAGGCATCACCAGCAGGATCATTATTATTGCTCCTCCATTCTTTCCTGTGTTCTCATCACCTGAATTCTCTTTTCCCTTTTTTCTTTTCTCCTTGCTTTCTCATTCTCTTTTTCTCTACTCTCTCCTGCCAGTGCCTCAGCTCTCTGATTGGTGTCCAAAGATGTTGCTCAGGCCCACTAGCAACCTTCAGAGAAAAAGGTGTTGCATATCTGTATTCTCCATGAGTAGCCAGAGAAGAAACAGCCAGAGAGAATTCCATGTAGGAAATATCATCTCGTGTAGAAAGAAAGGTGCTCAGTGCACTCCATAGTGTAGCTAAAGTTACCCTATTGCCTGAAAATGCCGAGTGTCTTTTCTGCAGGTAATAATGTCAAGCCCCAGAAATTTAATGTTACTTTCTTCATTTATTTATCCATTTTTAAATGTATTAAAGATATATAATGTCCTGGATCCTATGCTAAAATTGAAGCTATGACAGGTTTCTTATTTATCTTTGTATCAACTTAACTCTACAGATATTTGTTGAATAAATAGCAAGTGAATAATGAACAAGCCAAAGTTTCCAGTTGTGAAGACACTGAAAAGAAAAAATACAATTTGTGTTCATGAGTGTAGGGCACGTATACACACTAAAGTTTCTCTATTTTTCCAATGAGTAGGCACCCTCTATGTATCAGGTCCTGAACTGAATGCTAACACACGAACAAAAGAAGGCAAGAAATAATCCCTGCTCTTTTTTCATTCATTTATTCATTCATTCACTCAGTAAACATTTCAAACACTTACTTTGTCTTAGAATTGGACCAGGGGTCTAAATAGACATAGACCCTCATCTAATTTATTATCTAGTAGAGAAAATATAAAAGTAAATAAACATAACCCCTCACAAAAAATAATTTAATTAAATAATTATTTAATAATGATCATATTATAATATATTATGTATTATAGTACAATTATATATTATATTATATATCATACTATTATATTGTGATATAGTATATATATTATATGATTATATTGTATTATACATTTTGTGTATACAATATATTACATCATTATATCATTATATCATATTATATTATTATATAACAATATATTGCACATGTACTATATGTGCTAAATATTATATGTATGTATTATATGTATATATGCATAATATATTCTAATATATTATATATATTATGTTGACTATTTGATTTATTTTATTAGAAATAAAATAATTACAAATTATGAGTAAGCCATAAATGAGTCAACAATGGGCTGAGATGAATAAAACATCTACTTTAGACAGTTTAGTGGAAGACAAAAGAGTAATCTGATAATTATAATTCAAAATGTGCTTATCTGCCTGTCAACTTATAGGTTGATTATTCCCTCCTTCATCCCCAAAAAGTTTTGAAGCAGCAATAAAATACTCTAAGTGCAGTAAAGGAGCACATAGTAAAATGTAGACAGACATTTTAATAAGACACAAAAATGAATAAGACACCAAAATGATGTGGAATCCCAATATAAATACAGAAATACAGGAGGGAAAGTTATATACTAAGTAGAAAGACAAAAAATACCATAAGAAGGGGCAAGTAATGAGGATGTGGTTGGAGAGGAGCCACTTATTTCCAGCCCAGACCCATGGAGAATAGCAGCACCTCTTACCTGGTAATGTTGTCAGCATCTCTGTGGTACCAAGACCATGGGTCTGCGTGTGTGATTTCTCAGTACCATCTCCAAGGCCCTGAGGCTTGTATGGCCTGGTCCCTGAGTTTGGTGCTTGACCTGCAGCTGAAGGAGCCCTGACTTAGCATCAAAGGTTCTAAGTTCATAGTCCATTTCTGTCACTCATTAGCTATAGAACCTTGAGCAAGTCACTTCCTAGCTCCAAGTCTCAGTTTCCTCTGCTCTACAATGGGTATACTTGTCAGAGCACAACTATGGACAGCAAATTTCATTCTCACTTGTTAAAACATAAAGGACTTTATTACAGAGTATGAGTAGCTTTCCAAATCATTGGAAGGGCTAGATAACCAGGCTCCAAGCTGAGTTTCCAGGTACAACTTTCAGCCCCAAGAACTACTTAACTTCTGCCATCTTCCTTGAAAACAATATAGATGCCTCACACCTAACTTATTTAACCCTGTGACTAATCCAAGTTTTGTGAGAGTACAAGTGATAAAAGAGAAATCACATCTAAAATTATACCTGTAAGGGCATGCGGGAAATGCCATTTTAGTTGCACAACTTCTATAGATCAGGAAGGCATACCAGAAGGGGCTGGGATGGATGGTGCAAGCAAATCCACGCCATTTGCCACAAGGGACAACAATGCATCCCTCACAGGACTGTCACGAGAATTGGTGTTTGTGAAGAGGTTTCCACTTAGTAAACCCTGATTTGCCCTGATGTCACCGGCCAGCATTCTTTGTGGCCTAACGTGGGCTCACAAACATACTGAGTCCAGTCTGGGAGCCCACCCCCATAACCAGACACCTCCCAGTGCCCTGAGGCTGGATCTTGCTTCCAACAAGCTACCTGTACTAACTGTTGGACCTTGTTGGCTTATAGCTTGGACACATCCAGAAAGAGTTTCCTGCTCCCCAGCAAATCAAAACCCACAAGGTCCTGTGGTGAGTGCTGAATTTGAATCTTTAGGAAGTACTACAAAAACCCAGAAGAAGGGCAACTAATTCTGCCTGGTCACTACAAGAATGATCACTACACAACTATAAAAGCTTCAATTCACAAGGAACATAGGACAATTTTAAACTTTTAAGCATGTGTTACAGCTGCAATATGTATGAATACAGAATTGAGATATCTGTTAAGGGAAAATTTGGTTCACACACTTTAATACACTTCTCTCAGTAACTGATAGATCAAGCCAACAAAGACCAGCAAGGACAAAGAGGTAAACAACACAAATAACAAACCTAATCTAAAGAACATATGCATCCAACTAATTGTTAAACACACAGGGTTATTTACAAAAATTAACCATGTATTAGGCTATAAAGCAAGTCTAATAAATTTCAAGACTCTCTGCAATGATCTGCTTACAATTTTGTCTTTCCTGTCTCTCCTGTCTCACCTATTTCACCCTGCCCCCAATGCTTAGCACAGTTCCTTGCACAAAGCGAGCATGCCATTCATGTTTGTGGAAGGAAGGAAGGAAGGAAGGAAGGAAGGAAGGAAGGAAGGAAGGAAGGAAGGAAGGAAGGAAGGAAGGAAGGAAGGAAGGAAGGAAGGAAGGGAGGGAGGGTGAGTTCCCTACTTCTAAAATTCAGGCTGCATAAAGGTAACCAGGTAAGTTCTGATTCCCCAGCTGTATCCATTTAGTACTCAAGGACTTTTTGAGTGGAATCTGAGTACTGCAAATGTGTCGCCCTGTGATATTTAAGACATTCCAGATGGCTCCTTTACCTTCCCAGCTTCACTGTGTAAACATCATATGCCCAACCTGTTTTCATTTACTTAACCTTTCTGAGAACCAGTTCTTTCCTTGTGGAAATAATAATAATAATGTTTTTTCACAGGGTTTTTGTGAGAATTAACTAAATACTCTTGAAACTGTTTAGTGCTTGTCATCCAGTAAGTAGGCAATAAATGCTGGCTATTGTTATGTGGTTGTAATTATGAGTAACATTAGAGTTACTTCAGATTTCCATGGCATCTAGTATAGTGTTTTGCACATGAAGGCAATTTCTGAAAAATGTTTGCTAAATGAATGAGTGAGTAAGTGCTCTATGTTGCTAAAATACACTGGTGACATATGCAACCTACATTCGCTTATTCATTCATTCAGCAAAAATGAGCTACATGCCTGCTGCATGTCAGATGCTATACACTAAGCAGTGGGAAAACAGAGATGATTAATGATTAAGACATGATTCTAGACTTTGAGGAGCTCACAGAATATCTGAAATCACTTGGCAGCAATGAATTTATTTTAATTTGAAAAATGTACATCAGCAGCTCTCTATTTTTATACCTACTTCTTATAAGCAATGTACTTTGACCCCAGTCAGGAGAGAGTCAGCACGAAGACAACCCAAGCTCTAACAGAGCAGAGATCCTCTCACAAAGACTCGAGCCCGGGGCCAAGGTGAACTCACTTCACTGCAGTGGTTGGCCTTACAGGGCAACCCAGAGAATCAAGGACATCATGTTCAAAGACCATCGTGAGCTGACACATAGCTCAGAAAATTATTGGCACCTCAAGGTCCCATCTCAAGGCTGGACCATAGCCATATGGATGGTATGTTGAGTCCCAGCTAGAAGTAACCAGTAGAAGACATGTCCCAGGTATCAACACCTCCCCCCAGAATGTGAAAGAATGAATTCGAGAAAAGAGATGAAGTGAGAAATGTAATACATAGTGGTGTCCTTCATTAAGAGAGAGATGTCAAGGATGGGAAAGGTGGTCTCAGGCCCAAACCCCAGAAAACAGTTTCACAACTACTAAGACTGAGGAAACTAGCATAATAATGTCATATTGTTTTATATTAGTTAAAAAATATATTAATTCACTGCAGAAGACAGATTTTGGCCACATTTTCTAGTTGTTCACTTTCTTTTGAGAGCCTTATAATATTTGAAAACCATTCTGCCTTGTGAATTTCAAGTCCTCAAGTCAGGAAACAGAAAACAAGTGCCCTTAAGTCCTTAGCTGCTGAGATGGACACATAAGACCAAGGACCCACCAACCAACCACAGTGATGCGATACTTGTATTCAAAAGTAAACAATGTGGGACTTCTGCCAAGATGGAGGTGTAGGTGGGAATACTTTGCATCCTCGCACAACCAAATCTAAAAACAATAAAGTTTTTACAACAATAAATGCAACCAAACCACACAGAAAATCGAATACGGAGTCCGAAAATAGCAAACTGCTCAGCTAAACCAGTGAGAGGGGCAAAGCCAGCAGCAGAGCAGGTCGAGCAAAAAAGATCCCCCGGGCAGTGCACAGGCAGCTGAGGGCTTGGATTCCAGGTGCGGGCTAGCTACGGGCAGAACCCAGGGAAGAGGTGCAGCTGGCTGTCTGCAGTCGATTGCACATTTGCACGCAGATAAACCAGTGAAGAGGCAAGCATTGAGACAGATCACGCAGGCCCTGATGGCAGGCGCAGGGCAGCAGCTCGCACACTTGTGCTCAGATAAGCAGGCAGGGGCTAGCGGTAAGGTGGACTGGGCGAGTGGAGAGGACCACCGTTGCTCCCTCTCTGACCCTGCCCCCACATATAGCGTCACAAACCAGTGACCTGGGTGGCCCTGCCCTGGTGAACACCCAAGGCGCCTCTCCTCATACGTAACAGGCGCGGACAGATCAAAACATGGCTCAAGAACAACTCAGAGCCCCAGAGCTGATAAATCTAAGCAATGAAGAAATACCCAAACTTTCAGATGCACAGTTAAAAACACTGGTGATCAGGATGCTCACAGAACTGGTTGATTTTAGCCACAAATTAGAGAAACATATGAAGGCTAAACTAATTGAAATGAATGGCAATGCATAAGAAAACAATAGTGATGAAAAGGAAACTGGGACTCAAATCAAGGGAGCGGACCAGAAGAAAGGAAAAAATGACCAAACAGAAAAATATAAAGAAACAAGAATTCGAAACAATGAGGAGAGGCTTAGGAACCTCCAGGACATCTTTAAATGCTCCAACATCCGAATTATAGGGGTACCAGAAGGGGAAGAGGAACAGTTATGAGTGGAAAACTTATTTGAACAAAAATTAAAAGAGAACTTCTCCATTCTGGCAAAGGAAAGAGACTTCCAGGAAATCCAGGAAGCTCAGAGAGTCCCAAAGAAGTTGGACCCAAGAAGGAACACACCAAGGCACATCATCATTATATTAGCCAAGATTAAAATGAAGGAGAGAATCCTAGAAGCAGCAAGAGCTAAGGGGACAGTCACCTACAAAGGAGTCCCCATCAGACTGTCAGCAGATTTCTCAAAAGAGACCTTACAGGCAAGAAGGAGCTGGAAAGAAGTATTCCAAGTCATGAAATCCAAAGACCTACAACCAAGATTGCTCTGTCCAGCAAAGCTTTCATTTAGAATGGAAGGGCAAATAAAGTGCTTCTCAGATAAGGTCAAATTCAAGGAGTTCATCATCACCAAGCCCTTATTATATGAAATGTTAAAGGGACTTACCTAAGAAAAAGAAGATAAAAAAGATGAACAGTGAAAGGACAGCAAACTCACAGTTATTAACAACCACACCTAACACAAAAGAAAACTAAGAGGACAGCTAGATCAGGAGAAGAACCATAGAAATGAAGATCACATGGAAGGTTAGCAATAGGGGAGTGGGAGAAGGAGAAGGGGGGAGAAGGTACGGAAAATAAGTAGCATAGACAGTAGATAGAAAATAGATAGGGGGGAGGGTAAGAACAGTAGGGGAAATATAGAATCTAAAGAACTTGAGACATGTGTTCATGAACTAAAGGTGGGGGGAATGGTTGGGGAGGGGTGTGCAGGGTGGAGGGGAACGGAGGAGGGGAATAGAACAAATGTAAAGGCATAATCAATAAAATAAAAAATATTAAAAATAATAAATCTAAAAAAATAAAAAATAAAATAAATTTTAAAAAGTAAACAGTGTGAAGAAAAAAGCCCGCGAAACTCATATTCTAGAGAACATGTGTCCAATCTGCCACGTCTTAAAGGGAAAAAGGGACAAAGCTCCTGGCGTCCTTCTGTCATTGGTGATAGCTGCCCAGTGTTTGTGGAGCTGTGGAGTTGAGGTATATGGAACGACAGGATTCATACTTCTGCCAGCGAAGGCTCTTGTAGCCTAGCTGGCTATTGTTTCTAGTTGTGTAACATTTAAGCCAGAGTCTCTGACCCACCAGGAGATTGGGGAGCTTTTCTGCTTATACCAGCCTGACTGGATTCTTGTAACCAACAATCCCAACAGATGCAACAAGTTGGACCAATATCTGAGGAAGTCTCAACCCTGAGGAGGGACAAAGAGTGCTGTGATTTGGGAATGACATGGCCCCTCACCAATGCCAATGCCGGATCCCACTGATGGTAAAGGAGACAGAGTGAGTGTACAGCTGCTCAGTCAGCTGTGCCTGGGTAACCAAACTCTCTTGCTATAGAAAGTGGCTTAATTCAGGGGTATATATTGTATACTGTTTGCTCTTCTGAAGTACACTCAGGAATCGGAGCTGACCAGCAATCCTCTGGATGGAAGACCCAGGAAGGGAGGAGAAAATCAGAGACTTGGGGAAATGAGGCCTCATATAACTCCTCCACCCTGCCTTTCAGAATCACCTCCATTTCTCCCCACGTCAACTCTGCTAACTTTCTGAAAGTTCTCCCTGCAACAGAGTATTTTAAAAAGTGGTCAACAAGAGAGAAAGAAAGAAAAAGGGAAGCAGAATTTTTCTCATTTATTAGCAGAGAACTGCCCTTGCTGCTTTTAGAGAATGTTTTGCTTTCTGCTGAGTCCTGTGGCTGCTATGAATTCTTGAGATACACTTAATATATGAAACATCATCTCATTTCTTCACCTTGATATCAAAGGCCTAACTGCTCACACTTCTGTGGTAGGAAGGCTGAAGTCTCCTCTTCCAGGGGTGATCCTTGAGCTAAACACTGAGATATAAAGATAAAAAAAGACCTAGCTTCTGCCCTCAGGGAGCTAGATTGAGCAGGAAACACAGATGTACCACAATGGATAAAAGCATAATAGATACATGGGCACAGTGTTGTGGAAGCCACGCTTGCCTTCTCAGATGGGGAGAGCAAAGGCTTTACAGAAATAAGTGGCATTTTGGCCTTTATGCATGAATAGAACTTTGATGAAGACATCCCAGGAAAAGGAAGCAACGCAAACAGAGGCATGGAAGTACAGACTTGCAAGCCGTGTTCAGGGAATACTGACTACTCGATGAGTACAGTACAGTGTGTGTGAGACAGAGAAGTGGGCTGGTGGGGAGGGCAGACTCTGGTCTGGGCTTCTCCCTCAGTGAGGAAGAATCCAGATATCACACTTGTTGATTGAAAGATTATGAAAGAGAATCACTAAAAAGTTGAAATAGAGTAAAAACCAAACAAAACTAAAATCTAGAAACTTCACCCCAATATCCCATCCACTGAACTCTTCATAAGTCTTTGACAGAATTCCAAATATTGTTTGGTAAAATATAATATTTTTTAAAAGGAGACTTTTTTGTACAATGTAATGGAAATATTTTATTCAGGTAAAAGTCAGCAAAACATGATGGTGAGGAACTCACTGGAGACTGAAGTGCTACTGAACTGTGAAGAGAAAGGGGTCGTAAAAGCAAAATATTTAAACTTGGAACACTGAGTTCATACTCTGGACCCTGAGGTGGCTAAATTTTCAGGATACTCCAATTTCCTCTTGACTGGTTCACACACTTCTAGTTCCTTCCCTATCTCACCCCAAGCCCTCTCTGCCTCCCAGAAAGTGGGAAATGTCCCTCTTAGGGAGATCAAATGAAACAGGGAGAGAAACTATATATTTTAGTCTGAAACCCCCATCAACTCAGAAAGGAGGCAGCATTGACCTAACTTAGCACCATATACCTCACCTTTCAGCTGGTACCTTTGTGTACCCCTAGCTGATGCCAGCAACTCCACCCCTCGTCTCCCACTCAGCTCTCCCAGGCTTCTTAGAACTCAGATTCCCAAGACAAAGCACAATTGAGGCCCAGTTAGTGCTCAAGTTTACTGAGAATTAAACCATAGGCAGATACCATCAAAACACATTTCACTTCTGACCTTTCACAGCCAACGAATGGGAAGGATTTTCCTTTGCCGGGATTGAATTTAAAACGACTTCCCAGGAGCGAAAGGTCAGCCCGTGGAATCATGATATCCAGTTAAACACAGCTAAATAGAACGTTTTAGCATGACAATAAATGGAGTTGTATTTAGCTGATTTGGGAAACTATCTGGTTGAGGGAAAAGGAGGAGTACGGAGATTCTTCATTACCGCCCCTCCTCTCACATCTGGTCAAAGCAATGGAGTCGTGTAGGGAAGCACAAAGGTGAAGAATTTTACGAAGTCTGCCCAGGGAGACCGTTTTTGCTTTCCCAACATTTACCATGTTTTGAGTAGGACGTGCTGGTTGAACTGCATAAAGGCTATATTGTCTTCTTGACACACACATGAAATTCCTATTAGCATGACTGGAGCAAGATGGACTCCAAAGGGAGAACGTACCCTCAAATAACTTTCTAGGCAGCTTTGATTTCTAGATATGTATGAGGTGAAAGCACATTAGCCAAACTGGCTTTGATAACAAATGCATTCTTTTTCAACAAGGAAAGATTGAAGGGGAAAAAAAATAGTTGGCACCCGTCTGCCCTTAACTTGAAATGCCCCATGCCATTTTGAAATAGCCTCATATTTTGCTGTTGTTAACTAACAGATGGTTTTGTTAGCTGATGACTGTTTCTCTAAATAACTCCGGACAATAAAAGGCTGTGATACATGAGAGCAAAATGGGTACCATAAGTGGTAGCCTTTTACCTTCAGAATCTTACCTTGTCGTCCGTCCTGAAATTTGATGTGTGTAATTGCAGCCACTGGGAAGGTGTGGAGTGCTATAGCATCACAGATCTGCCAAGAGTTAGAAGAGATTATAGATGTATATTGTTTTCTTAAAAAGGAAAAAAATATATTTAATTGAAACCAATTTAGAAATCAGGATCCCTGTAAGTTTAGAGTGAGAAGGTTTTCAATGAAATACTGTTTCATCCTGGCTGAGAGACCCATACCATTTCTCTCCCAGGCTGAGCCCGCTATTTGATAGGGAATCCACTATTTGTATTTGTCCCCCAAGACTCTGTCTACTAGACAATAAACTAGTAGTCTGGGTAAATATAATCCACAGTGATTTAGCAAAAACCCATTGGCCTGGGCCTTGTGGATTCTATTTAACATTGTTTCACTTAGAGTGACCAGTCAAGTCCCTCAGCTTATAAGGTCTTTTTAATATAAATATGCCTTCTTTCATTTTATCTTTTCAAAAATCTAACCTAATCAGGCTATTTATAACTCTGTTACTTGTCTTTTATTCTGCCTTTGGACAGTCCAAAATGGGCACGACTCAACATATTTGGGAACAATATTGGCAACTTTCAAATTTCTTGCTAAGGGAAAGGTCTGGCCAAAGAGCATTACTAAACTCATAGTACTGATGCTCAGGCTTGAAGCTCTTTACTCCTAAAGATTTATATTGGCCCAGCCACTGGGAATCTACCCTCAATTGGGGAAGACCTTCATACCACCTAAGGGATAATATGGCCTTTATACAATTCAACAAACACATCCTACTTAGAACATAATAAATGTTCGGAAAGTGACCATGTTATCTCTCCAAATTTTCCTCTTCTTTTCTCCTCATATATCACTAACTTCTCACTGTTCTCTTAATACCTTAACTTGCCTCTACAGTGTGAGATGCTGATCTATTAAAGTCTAGAATCTAAAGCCAGCCCATTTCCAGCTTAATAATGTAATAATCTCTTACCCTTGGTTCAAAGGGTTCTATCACGATTTTAGCCCACCACTAAAATGAACCACCCCAATCTGTACTCTTCCTCCATAGATGGTTTCTTGTCCTAGTCTGTGACCACCTACTCTCTCTCTACCCCAGTCTGCTCTATACTCCTCTAGGACCATAAATCACTCCCAGAAGTTCATGGCTCCAAGAGGCCTAGGTAAGCTTAGATTACCAGAGATATTTTCTTTTAGATACAGCTAGAATACTGTTGCAGGAACTCCATCATCTAGATGAGGAGATAATGGTGAACTGAACTATGACAGTGGCAGTAGGAAGGAAGAAAAATAGTCATATTCCAATTATAGTTTTGATAAGACTTGATAACTTACTGACAAAAAGAAATTAGAAAGAAGGAAAGTTCAGGGTGACTTTCATATTCCTGACTCAGAAAAGGTGTTGGATGCTGGATGTGATAAAAGAATAGGGGCAAAGAGTTTGAGATTTGAAAATGATTCAAACAAAGACTATGTATGCACATGTCTTCTTTCATCTGATTATTTATCAAGACTTTTATGTTAATTCTTTATACAAATGTGCAGGACTAAGGTAGCTGTTATCTGAATAAATGTCAAAAAATTAGAGTAAGGAAATCACAAAACTTTTTTATCAAACTTTTTTTATCAAATCACAAAACTTTTGAAAAACCCAATAAATATTGGTGATAACAATATTCAAGATATCAGTGAAAATAGAAGACGCATTTTATAAGCCACCTAATACACTGCCTGCCACAGTATACTCAATACATGGTAGGTGCTATGGTACCTTTGATTTGGAATGAATTATTTCACATGATCCAAAAATTGAGTCAGGCCATTTGAAAACCAAAAACCAACAATAAAGTGCTGAAGAATGCAGAGGGCACCCAACTTAGACTGTGATCTCCTGGAGTCACTGCTACTATTTACTGTTTACCTAGCACTTTAACCCAGCAAATTTCTAGGTCGGTCATCATGTATCAGACACAGGAAATGAGAACAGCACTTCACAGATGGGGAAAACACAGCAACCTGGCTGGCAACAGCCATATAGTTCAACTCAAACAAGTTCAAACACTTGATAGCCTAAAGCCATTGTCTGTGAGCAAATCTCCATACCAAGACATCAAAGAAAACAACCTGAAAGGACCTCTGGCTTTCTCCCTCATGAAGGCAGAGGCTGAGTAATTGTGTTGTATATACAGGATATGCAACCTCAGATGACCTTGGGGACAGAGTGGTAAGTTATGTAGACCTTTTCCTCAAAGAAAGCCTTGTGTTTTCTCTTTCTGAAAATGACAAATTATGAGTAATCTGCCTTTTCACATAAAATAACTCTGAGAATGAGTCTACTTATAAATATATAAAACCAGTACAGAAATTGTGCCTCGAAAAGAAACACACCTCTTTTGTGAATAAAAAGGACACATTTCCCCCCACAGCCCTTCAGTTACTGACTAAAATCTTTTCTAAAAAAACTTATCGAGGGGATGCTGGGAAGATGGCGACGGAGAGGAATCGTCTAGCAGATACCTTTAATAATTAAATTTTTAAAAGACACAGAATAGCTCAATGGATAAGAAAGCATGACCCACACATATGCTGCCTACAAGAGACTCACCTCAGGACAAAACCATCACAGACTAAAGTGAAAGGCTGGAAACAAGTTTTCCAAGCAAACGGACAAGAAAAAAAAGCTGGGGTAGCAATTCTCATATCAGACAAAATAGACTTCAAAAAAAAGGCTGTAAAGAGAGACCCAGAAGGTCATTTCATTATACTCAAGGGAAGAATCCACCAAGAAGACATTAACATTGTAAACATATATGCACCAAACATAGGGGCACCCAAATATATCAAGAAAATCTTAGAGGACTTCAAGAAAGATATTGACAGCAACACAATCATAGTAGGGGATTTGAACACCCCACTATCAAAAATGGACAGATCTTCCAAACAAATTATCAAAAAAGATATTGTGGCATTAAACAACACCCTAGATGAAATGGACTTAACTGATATATATAGAGCCCTTCATCCCAAAGAAGCTAAATACACATTCTTTTCAAATGTACATGGAACATTCTCAAAGATAGACCACATGATAGGACACAAAGGAGCCTCAACAAATTCAAGAAAATTGAAATCATACCAAGCATCTTCTCTGACCATAAGGCACTGAAATTAGAAACCAACCCCAAAGAAAAAAACCCAAAGCACCCAAAAACATGGAGACTGAATGGTATGCTATTAAACAATGAATGGGTCAAGAATGAAATTAGGGAAGAAATCAAAACATTTCTGGAAACAAATGAAAACGATCGCACAACAACCCAAAACTTATGGGACACAGCGAAGGCAGTCCTGAGAGGGAAGTTTATAGCAATACAGGCCTACCTAAAGAATATAGAAACATTTCAAACAAACAACCTAACCCTACGCCTGCAAGAACTTGAGGAACAACAACAAAGACAGCCCAGAGCAAGCAGAAGGAAGGAAATAACCAAGATTAGAGCAGAATTAAATGACATAGAAACTAAAAGCACAATTTTAAGGATCAATGAATCCAGGAGTTGGTTCTTTGAGAAGATAAACAAAATAGACAAGCCTTTAAGTAGGCTCATCAAGAAAAGAAGAGAGAGGACACAAATAAACACAATCAGAAATGAAAAAGGAGAGATTACAACTGATACCACAGAAATAGAAGAGATTGTAAGAAATTACTATGAAGAACTGTATGCCAAGAAATTTGAAAACCTAGGGGAAATGGACACATTTCTAGAAAAATACAATCTTCCAAAATTCAGTGAAAAAGAAGCAGAAAATCTAAATTCACCAATAACAGCAAAAGAAATTGAAGCAGTAATCAAAAAACTCCCATCACACAAAAGCCCCGGACCAGATGGTTTCACAGGAGAATTCTACAAAGCATTTAAGGAAGAGCTAACCCCTATTCTCCACAGACTATTTCAAAAAATTCAGAAGAATGGAAAACTCCCAAATTCTTTTTATGAAGCCAGCATCATCTTAATTCCAAAACCAGATAGAGACACAACAAAGAAAGAAAACTTCAGGCCAATATCACTGATGAACATAGATGCTAAAATCCTCAACAAAATATTGGCAAATCGCATCCAACAACATATCAAAAAGATCATACACCATGATCAAGTAGGATTCATCCCAGGAATGCAAGGATGGTTCAATATTCGCAAATCAGTAAATGTAATACATCATATAAACAAAAGCAAAGACAAAAATCACATGATCATATCAATAGATGCAGAAAAAGCTTTCGATAAGGTACAACACCCATTTATGATAAAAACACTCAGCAAAGTGGGAATACAAGGAGCATTTCTCAAAATAATAAAGGCCATATATGAGAGACCTACAGCCAATATCATACTCAACGGGAAAAAACTAAAAGCTTTTCCACTAAGATCAGGAACAAGACAAGGTTGTCCACTTTCACCACTTCTATTCAATATAGTACTGGAAGTTTTAGCCACAGCGATCAGGCAAGAAAAGGAAATAAAAGGCATCCAAATAGGAAAGGAGGAAACAAAACTGTCACTGTTTGCAGATGACATGATAGTGTACATGGAAAATCCTATAGACTCTACCCAAAAAACTCCTCAAACTAATTGATGAGTTTGGCAAAACAGCTGGTTATAAAGTCAATATCCAGAAATCAAAGGCATTTTTGTATACCAACAGTGAATCAGCAGAAGCAGAAATAAAGAGAAAAATCCCATTTGATATAGCAAAAAGAAAAATAAAATATCTGGGAATAAACCTAACCAAGGAGGTAAAAAACCTGTATGCAGAAAACTACACAGCCCTGAAGAACGAAATCAAGGAAGACACAAACAAATGGAAACATATACCTTGTTCATGGATTGGAAGAATTAACATCATCAAAATGTCCATACTACCCAAAGCAATATACAGATTCAATGCAATACCTATTAAAGTACCAATGGCATATTTCACAGACATAGAACAAACACTTCGAAAATTTATATGGAACCATAAACGAGCTCGAATAGCAGCTGCTCTCTTGAGAAAGAAGAACAAAGTAGGGGGGATAACAATACCTGATATCAAACTGTATTACAAGGCCACTGTAATCAAAACAGCCTGGTACTGGCACAAAAACAGGCACATAGACCAATGGAACAGAACAGAGAGCCCAGAAATCAACCCAACTCTCTACAGTCAATTAATATTCGACAAAGGGGGCAGTAACATAAAATGGAGTAAAGATAGCCTCTTCAACAAATGGTGTTGGGAGAACTGGACAGCTACATGCAAAAAAATGAAACTTGAGCACAGACTTACACCATACACCAAAATAAATTCAAGGTGGATAAAAGACTTAAATGTAAGTCATAACACCATTAAAGTCCTAGAGGAGAACATTGGCAAGAAAATCTCAGATATTTCACGCAGCAACTTCTTTACTGATATGTCCCCTAGAGCAAGGAATGTAAAGGAAAGAATAAACAAATGGGATCTCATCAAAATAAAAAGCTTCTGCATGGCTAAAGAAAACAGTATTAAATTAGCAAGACAACCAACTGTATGGGAAAACACATTTGCCAATGATACCTCAGACAAAGGTTTAATCTCTAAAATATACAAAGAACTTACACGACTCCACTCTAAGAAGACACCCAACCCAATTAGAAAATGGGAAAAGGACTTGAACAAACACTTCTCCAAGGAGGACATACAGAACATTCAGAGACACATGAAGAGATGCTCAATATCATTAGCTATCAGAGAGATGCAAATTAAAACCACAATGAGATACCACTTTACACCAGTCAGGATGGCTATCATAAACAAAGCAACAAACAACAAATGTTGGAGGGGTTGTGGGGAAACGGGGTCCTTAGTTCACTGTTGGTGGGAGGGCAGACTGGTACAACCATTATGGAAAACAGTATGGATTTTTCTCAGAAAAATAAAAATCGACCTGCCTTTTGACCCAGCAATTCCACTGCTAGGATTATATCCTAAGAATCCTAAAACATCAATATCAAAGAACCTATGCACCACAATGTTCATAGCAGCACAATTTACAATAGCCAAGAGTTGGAAGCAACCTAGGTGTCCATCAGTAAATGAATGGATCCAAAAATTGTGGTACATATACACAATGGAATTCTATGCTGCAGAGAGAAAGAAGGAGCTACTACCCTTTGCAACAACATGGATGGAACTGGAAAGCATTATGCTGAGTGAAATAGGCCAGGTGCTGAAAGACAAATACCATATGATCTCACCTTTAACAGGAAGCTAAACAACTAAACAAACAAGTAAGCAGAAAAAAAAAACCCAAAAAACAAAGACACTGAAATAGAGAACAAGGGGATAGTGACCAGAGGGGGAGAAGGAAGGGAAGTTAAGGGGAAAAGGGGGGAGGGATTTGGAGGAACAAATAGGAAGGACACAGGGACGAGAACTAAGGGGGGGGGGAGGAAATGGGAGGGAGGTGGGGAGCAAGGGGCAGGGGAGGCTGGGATGGGAAAAATAGACAAAAAACTGTACTTGAAAAAAAAAAAAAAAATTAAAAAAAAATAAAAAAAAAAACTTATCATGTCATCATGCAAATAATTTTCACAATCTACCATGGTTACAGTATAAGCTACTAGCAACCCACATGCCCGTCCACAAAGGTGTATGGTACCAGTCAGGATTATTTGCAGGTAATAGAACTGAATTCTAGTTAACTTATAATAATAATAATAAACCATAATAAAACAGATTACAGAATCTAATGAAAACGTGAACTTTCAGGCCTAGGATAAAAAATGCTCCAGGAAACTAGGAAACAGGCAATGTGGACCCTGAGAAGGAATTTATCTGCTGAAATGGACTCCCCCCCGGTCAACTGAGAGCCCAGATTTTATTACTAATAAGAGTTTAGTGGCCTTTTGCTGACAGGGGCCTCATGTACTCTGCCCATACCATCTGGGTCAACCCAGATGCTGGCTTTGTCTTCCTACTAATGGATTGAGATCTGCCCATCCAATCATAATGATGGGGGAACTCAAGAGTTGGAAAATTTTTGTTATAGGTAGTAGTCAATAAGCCACATAGGTAATGCATATAAAAAGCTATTGTTTCAGTCAGTAATGAAGGGGTGGCCCACTCTGACTGCAGGAGACCACAAGTAAGTCAAACTTTGTGCTCCAGAAGAGACTATAAGCAGTTAGGATGGTATCCATCTGAGCCATTCTGTTCCAGGGAGAGACATTCTGCCGCCCACAACACAGATAAAGGAAATCACTCAGGACATAGGACACAGGACACAGATAGAAAATCACCAGTCAACAAATGCAAGGATGTCAGCAAAACTGCTGGACTGCATCTTTTATCTGATTAACCTCCTTCCTGAATTCCAAATCCCTTATCCACACTTTTCCCTCGAACTGCAAATCCTTTTCTTACACCTTGT
The DNA here is from genome assembly GCF_021234435.1 of Artibeus jamaicensis. NCBI lineage: Eukaryota > Metazoa > Chordata > Mammalia > Chiroptera > Phyllostomidae > Artibeus > Artibeus jamaicensis. The sequence continues at coordinate 7,668,707 of NW_026522046.1, read as the reverse complement.
TCTTCTTATGAAAAAGTCAGGATTGAAAGAAAATTTAAGACAGTCTGTTAGGGTACACAACCCACCATCTTCTCGGATCACCGGCCACCTGAATAAAACACCAGTAAAGATTCAACCCATCTCTGCTTATTGGTTCTGGTAGTGACAGACAGCACAAATGCCAACTTTTCCAGTTTCAATAACTACAAATTTTGGATACCTCAGCTACACAAAACAGATCTAATAGAGAACCTAAGCAGGAAATAAACTATGAAAGGCAGCCTCCTTTTGGTTTTGGTGGAACATAATTTAAGTTGCCACCTGAATCTGTGTCTCCATTGCTACAGCATCTTTTGCCCAAATATGTTTTTTATTCTTTATTACAGTCTAAAATTATTGTTAGTTTACAGCATTAACAGACTATTTCTGCTCCAGGGGACAGCTTTTGGAAGGACCATTTCAGTGCCTTGTACCAATGTCAAATCCCTAAAGATTTCACCTGGGAAGGTGGGATTAACCTTACTTCAGACATGTGTCCAAGAAGGGTAAGAAAAGGAGAAAGGAGACACTTACATACAATGGAGTCCCCATAAGACTATCAGCTGATTTCTCAAAAGAAACCTTGTAGGCAAGAAGGGACTGGAAAGAAGTGTTTGAAGTCATGAAAGGCAAGGACCAACATCCAAGATTCCTCTATCCAGCAAAACTATGATTTAGAATAGAAGGGCAGATAGAGTGCTTCCCAGATAAGGTGAAGTTAAAGGAGTTCACCATCACCAAGCCCTTATTATATGAAATGTTAAAGGGACTTATCTAAGAGAAGATAAAAATTATGAACAGTAAAATGACAACAAACAACTGAACCTAAAAAAAACAAAAACAAACTAAGCAAACAACTAAAACAGGAACAGAATCACAGAAATGGAGACCACATGGAGGGTTATCAGTGGGGGAGTGAGGGGGGAAAGAGAGGGAAAAGGTACAGGGAATAAGCATAGATGGTAGTTAGAAAATAATCAGGGGGAGATTAAGAATAGTATGGGAAATGTAGAAGCCAAAGAACTTATATGTATGACCCATGGACAGGAACAAAGGGTGGGGGGAATTCTGGTGGGGGGTGCAGGGCAGAGGGGAATAAAGGGGGGAAATGAGACAACTATAATAACATAATTAATAAAACATTTTTTAAAAAAATGGATCCACCCTAATGATCACAGACTTGGGTTTCATTCAATTTGGGCTGCATAACCAACTGTCTCCTTATAAAAAATTGATCCAGATACTGCAGCCTCGGCTATCTTTCTTTCTTTCCTTCTTTTTTTTAAAATCATGTCTGGTAATATTACTACAACTAAGAAGAATATTACCATCCTAGAAATAGTATCTGCTTAATTATAACAACCAGAAAAGTAATCTTGATGAAGGTCTGAAATTTTTAAAATGAGGATATCAATAGAGATAATGAAGAAACAGAGGCAAAGCCATGGTAGAAACTTTGTAAACTGTGTGAGTGCAACAGTTTTGTAATCACTATGATATGTTGTAGTCATTGTGATTTTTACATGTTTGGTTTGTTTGGGACATGGGAAAATGTATAAAATATTCAAGAGAATAAGGTACACTAAGTTTGTGGACTTAATAAAAACTCAAGACAGTGTGATTAAATATATATTCAATGTTTATATTTTAGAATACTTATTTTGATATAGCATTTTTTATATTAACTGAGTCAGCACAATGGAAATATTTGAACCAAAGGTCAGCAAATATTTTCTGTAAAAGGCCACATGGTAAATATTTTAGGCTTGTTGCAGTCCCAATCATCTCTGTCACAACTACTCAACTCTACTGTTGTACCACAAAGGAAACTGTAGATGACACCTAAATGGGAGGGCATGGCTGTGCTCTAATAAAACTCTACACAAATACATATCAGGCTGGATTTGGTCCATGGCCATAGTTTTCCAGCTCCTGATTTAGTAAAGCAGTAAGTGTTCAATATTTAAAAAATTATTAAAGTTGCCCTGGCTGGTGGGCTCAGTTGATTGGAGCATCATCCCATGCACCAATAGGTGATGGGTTCCATCCCTGGTTAGAGCACATACCTAGTTTGCAGGTTCCATCTCTGGTCAGGATAAGTACAGGAGGCAGCTAATTATTGTTTCTCGTTTTTTTCTTATACCAGTGTTTCTCTCTCTACCTCTCCTTTGCTCTCTAAAATCACTAAAACATATCCTCAGGTGAGGATTAAAAAATCAGTAAGTTTATAGTATTATTTTTCCACAAGCAATATTCCCCAGGATATAAAAGAAACCAACCCCTCTAATACCAAGTCAAACCTACAGCCAACCACGGATTCTGACAGCCCCAGTTTCCCACACCTCTTCTACTGTTCTGTGCTGACAAAGCATCAGTATTCCTCATTCTGTCCAAGTAGACCTGGGCTTTGTCCTCACTGAGGTTAAGTAAGGTACAATCTCCCATCTGAAAGTTTTCTTTCATTAGAAACATATATTATTAATTATTCTGATGGAAGGAAGAAGGGAAGAAATGATGGAAAGAAGAAATGAGTGGAAAAGTCAAAAAGAAGGAAAAGAACAAGGACGTAAAGACACCAAGTTGCTAAGAATTAGTAACTAGTTATGAGCTGTACAACCTTATGAGTTAAAACAGAAACAATAAATATGAAGAGACATGAAAAACGATTATTTAGTTTTCTTATAGATGTAAATTGCTTTCAAAACATGAGTCTTGTCTGCCTTGTTCATTCCTGCATTATTAGTATCTACAACAGAAGTGCCTAGCATATAGTATATACTCAAGAATATTTGGGAGACAAATTGAATAAATGAATGAACTCGCACTATTCAGGTCCAATTCTGCCCTGGGGGATTGATCAGTGTGATTAGTCTGAAGCTGAGTCAGTTCAGGTACTCCTAGAAACAGATACAAAGACAGAATTAGAAGGGCAAAAGATGTATTAGAGGAAATAAATTGCCGTGAAGGATAAGAGCAACAGTAGAAAGGAAAGCCTTTATATCACAATGCTGATTTAATACTTGTCAGAAGAAAGAGGGCAGAAAAAAGGATTGGGTAGGAAGAGCCTCAGACTGCAGTGCAGCTTAAGAAAGTCCCAGCTTAGCCAGTGGGAAGCCTTGGAGCAAAATTTACCCATTAGAAGAGTCCCATATTGGGCAGAAAAGACCTGGCTCTACAGACCCAGGTCTACAGACCTAGACCCTGTGCTGTTACTGGCTATGAGCAGTTCTAGAAGAGCATGAAGTTGGAATTGAAAGCTCTGGTAGATTCCAAAGCTGCAACATCTGGAGGTTGTAATTACACTTTCAAACAGATTCTCTCTTGATGGGGGATCTGAGGGCACCTCATGGTCTTAGAAACCCCCTGTTTCTAATGATGAGTAGATCAAATTCAATATCAACGCTAAATTTTTTCTCCTCGTTTCTACTATGGACTCTGTACGTGGACTCTGACCTGAATACAGGAGGAGGTCATTTTTTCCTTCTCATCTAAATATGAACATGGATTTAGAGTTAACAGATGACAACTTTCCAAATTACACATAGAAAGAGTATTTCTGTGTGCCACCTCCATCAAAGACTGCTGTCACCCCATCTTTTTTCAAGTATCCCCAACTTAGGTGCTAAGCTTTCAGTAAATATCTACAACCAGCTTATAAACCAAAGCTGGCATTCTTTTGCCTCCATACCTAATTATGGAAGACTTCTCTCCTAAATTAGTCCAAAATAAAAGATAAAGTAAATATACAAATAACTATGATACATAGGGTATATCTTTATATATATTTATTTATAAAATATGCAAAATATATAATAATCAGAATACTCAACATAGGTAGTGCAAAGCACAAATAAATGGTATGGAAGTTCAAATACAGGAGAGATTACTTCCAACTGGGAAGACTGGAAGAGAGTTTCTAGCAAAAGATGGGATTTGATCTGGAACTTGAAAGATAAGTAGGATTTGCACACGGGAAGATAAGGTACATCATACTGACAGATGGAACCATGATCACAAATGCATGGGGCCAAGAAAGCACAACCTTGTGAAAAACAGTAACAAAATCTGAGAGCGATGATTTTCAACCTTTCTCATCCCTGGCACACATAAAGTAATTACTAAAATTCTGTAGCACACTAAAATATTCTTTTGCCCATCTGATAAAATTAAGTAAAAATTTGATTTACTCACACCAGGCAGCTATTGTTGTGCTGGCTGTTGGCATTTTTAAATTTGACAATCTAAGGGAAAAGAGGTTAGTGCCCCTGACTAAATATTACATGTTTTAAAGGTATTGGTATTATATGCAGGTATCACATGTTTTAAAATTTCTTGTGGCACACCAGTGTGCCTGCCATGGTACACTGCTTAAAAATCTCTATCTTAGGGCATAGTCATTTACATGGCAGTGAGGACTTATTAACTGACAAATTTCAGGAAGCTCTTGGGTCCTAAATTTTAAATCTAAGATACTGTTGACCTGCTAAGCACTAGTAGAGATACTATTACTATTGTCTGTCCATAAGTTCAACATCAGAAAAATACTCTTGAGCACAAATCTGATCATTGCCTCTTGGCTACAAGGACTTTCTGCCTTGAGGACACATTTTATTAAGTATATATGTTAAACTTTAAATGAAGTTTAACATTATGTTAAAACATTAAAATGAAGACATCCATACAGTGTAGCTACTGCATGACAGATAGAGTGTTTAAAATAAGTTTAAGAGGATGTCATTAGTTCAAGTGGTGGCTCCGACACCAAATAACTGCTCTTTGACTGATCTAAGAATAAACTCATTCTGCACGGTATTCCATTAGCAATTTTAATTACATGCTAAGTTTTATAATTTGTTGCTGTCATTTAGGTTTGTGTACTGTACTAATATTTATTCTGCATATTATATAACATCTTATTAAGTTTATTGCCCGCTTTCCATAAATTTTTCATCTGACTTGGATGTAAGGAGCTAACTTTCATATCTATTAAAAGTAGTGCTTGAGTTACAAGTCCTCTTTGTGTTCTAAACAGACTTTTAAAATTGTGTAAGTCTATAGAAGGAAAAAGGGAATAATTTACTTCCTAACTGGACAAAAACTACTTAAATATTCTATTATACAATGTCTGTGCCCTGAGGGCCACCAATAATATAAATGGTTAATTACTTGATTTCCCTTTTTCATGCCTTCCATGAAGCTCTTTCTGACAAATCATAACAGTATAGGTACCCTCCTTTAACTCATATCCAATTGGTAAAGGGTGCTTCACTTTAAACACCCAGCACAATAACTCAGGTGTTGAATGAAAATGTTTAATGAAAGAAATAATGTAGTCATTTTAAGATTTACTTTCTAAACATCCTCTGTATCATATCATGTCATGTTCTCAATAAATCATAATGGTGGTAGAGACACAAATTTATAATATAGTTACAGAGCAACAGCAAATTCCTCATCATTATCATACAACATAGTCTTGCCTCTCCTATCTACTTTGTAAAATTATTTCTTGCCCTGGCTGGTGTGGCTCAGTGGATTGAGCGCAGGCCTGTGAACCACACGATTGCAGTTCGATTCCCAGTCAGGGCACATGCCTGGGTTGCAGGCCGGTTCCCTGCAGGCCAGTTCCCAGCAGGGGACACACAAAAGGCAACCATACATTGATGTTTCTCTCCCTCTCTCCTTCTCCCCTTCCCCTCTAAAGATAAATAAATAAAATCTTTAAAAAAAATAAAATACAATAAAAAAATAAAAATAAAATTATTTCTCTACTCTTTTCTAAACTTAACTCTTTGGTGTGCCAGTCCATGCTGAATATCTACCATGTAAATATTGAAAAGAATACTTAAGCACTAAAGAACATTTCTGTGAGTCTTGTCTCTCTTCTTTTCTTGCTTTTTTCTCAATGTCATTCTTGAGAAAATATCTCCAAAACATGAATATGTGAGTCCACAGGTCCCATTCTTCCCACCAAACCAAAAATGTAATAAAAGAAATGTTTTCATTATTATAGGCCAAGGATAATAATGAGAAGATATGAAAGTTTTTAAGATGATAGGTACTCTTTTCTTACAAATACAAATGAAAGTAGATAAAAAGTCTATGAAGAGATCCAAGATGGAAGTGGAGAAGAGGGAAGCAACACTCAACACTCATCTCCTCCCAGAACCAAACTAGAATTACAACTAAACTATAGAACAATTATCCTGAATGACTGAAAACTAGCTGAAGAAAAGCCTTATAACCAAGGATTTACAGAAGAAGCCAGATCGACTGACACCATCTTTCCTCGGTAGAGCACTCACCTCTATGTGGCATCAGCCTAGGGAAAAGCAACAGCCCCACCCTCTGGATTCCCTCTCACCCTGTGCTGTGAAGCTTATGCTCTGCTGAGGAATACAGCCAGAGGCCCTTTCAGTGATTGAGCCTAACAGGCAGCCACAGACAGAGGCAGGAGGATGCAGAACTTGTCAGGGTGCCTTGGGACTTTTGCTGACCTGCCAGTGGGCCAGGTGCTGGTGAAAGCTGACCTTGGAGCACAGCTTGGTCCTTTCTGCATACACCCAGGCCCAGAAGAGGCAGTCACAAACTGTCAATCACTTGTAGCACCAAACAGATTGCCAAGGGCCAGTCACTGGCAACATCTTAAATTGGTCTGCACCAGAGTCCTTCCCAAGAGGCCCCAAACCAACATAGTGGCCAGCTTCAGACAATACCAGAGCAAGATCCAATAAGCTTCACAAACAGCATAGCCAAAGGAAAATATTGGCAGGCACCAAACCCAGCTGAGGTGAATTCTGTTTCATGTGGTCAGCAGCTGCACAGCAGCTTACATGCCATGGTTGGGGTTGAGTCTCAGTCAGCCAGCCTGAGGGAAAACTCCGTGCACAAAGGGCCAATAGAAATCAAGGCTCAATAATAACAGGAGGGACCACATAACCCACACAAAAAGACATTCTTGGAGCACCCGGCTCAGGTGATCAAGGAGACTGCATCACTAGACTCCATAGGACACCTACTGTATAAGGCCAGTCTGTGAAGACTAGGAGTCATAGCATATCTAGCTAATACATAAAAACAAATACAAAGAGGCAGTCGAAATGGGATGACAAAGGAACAGGCCCCAAATGAAAGAACAAAAGAAATTTCCAGAAAAAGACCTAAATGAAATGGAGGCAAACAACTTATCAGATATAGAGTTAAAAGTAATGGTTATAAGGATGCTTCACCACATGGAAAAAGACATAGAAACCATGAAAAAGAACAATAAAAATGAAAAATACAATATCTGAAACGAAGAATATGTGAAGGAATAAACAGTGGGTTGGATGAAGCAGAGGATCAAACCAGCAATTTGGAAGACAAGGTAGAAAAAAACACCTAATCAGAGCAGCAAAAAGAAGAAAGAATTTTTAAAAATGAGGATAATTTAAGGGACCTTCGGGATAATATGAAGCATCCTCATCATATAAGCACCAAAAGGAGAAGAGAGAGAGCAAGGGATCAAGAACCTATTTGAAAAAAAGAATGGCCAAAAACTTCCCTAACCTAGTGAGTGAAAAAAACATACAAGTCCAGACTTCTGGTCAAGATGGAAGCATAGGTAGACATGCTTTACCTCCTCCAGCAACTACAAAAATAATTGCAACTAAATCTCAAAAACAAATAACACCCAGAACTATCAGAAGATTGAACTGCATGACAGTCAGACAACAAAGTATTTAAAGAAGCCACAGTCATCCAGATGGGTAGGAGGGGTGGAGACACAGAAACTGGGTGGAGATGCATGGACACATGGTGTGGCATGGAGAGGCAGCTGTGGAGGTGGGATGGGCTCAGATGGTCCCACATTCATGTGTGGTGAATAAAAATTGGGAGGGTAACTTGGGAGCAAGCAATCCCAGTTCCAGGCCAGACCACATAGACCAGGGTTCCAGTGCTAGGAAGACAAATCCCCATAACTTCTGACTGTAAAAACCAGTAAGGGTTGGGGCACTAGATGAAACTGCCAGATTTTCAGGAAACTTTGCTTAAAGTGCCCACACAGTCTTAAAACATGTACAAAACCACCCACTCTGGGATTCAACACCAGAGCAAGAACTGTAAAGATGCCAGTCACATATGGGAAGTGGGTGAAGTGACTGGAAGTGGGGTGAGTACCGGGCAAACCCCCAGGAGCCAGGCAGCAACACGGTCCCCTCTCTGATCTTTCCGCCTACACAGAACCACAAAGTGGTAAAGCAGGTTGCTCCACCCTGGAAATTACCTAAGGCTCTGCCCCACACAATTTCACAGGTGCCTTTTACAGGGAATCAAAACAGCTCTACCTAATACACAAAAACAAACACAGGGAAGCTGCCAAATTAGGGAGACAAAGAAATTAGCCCAGATGAAAGAGCAGAACAAAACTCCAGAAAAAAAACTAAATAAAATGGAGATAGCCAACCTATCCGATGCAAAGTTCAAAACACCGGTGATTTTGATAGTCAAATAACTCATTGAGTACAGCAACAATATGAAGGAAGAAATGAAGTTTACACTAAGTGAAATGAACAAAAATCTACAAGGAACCCACAGTGAAGAAAAGGAAGCCAGGATTCAAATCAGCAATTTGGAACATAAGAAAGAAATAAACATTTGACAAGAACAGAAAGAAGAAACAAGAATTCAAAAAACGAGTCCTCAATAAGACTCTGAGACATCTCCAAATGTGTCAACATCTGAATCATAGGGGTGCCAGAAGGAGAAGAGGAAGAGCAAGAAGTTGAAAACTTATTTGAACAAATAATGAAGAAACATTTCCCTAATCTAAAAGGAAATAAACTTCCAGGGAGCTCAGAGAGTCTCAAAGACATGGGACCCAAGGAATCACACACCAAGGCACATCATAATTACATTACCCAAGATTAAAGAGAAGGAGAGAATCTTAAAAGCAGCAAGAGAAAAGGAGACAGTTACATACAAAGGAGTTCCCATAAAACTACCAGCTGATTTCTCAAAAGAAACTTTGCAGGCACTAAGGGACTAGAAAGAAGTCTTCCAAGTGATGAAAACCAAGGACCTACAACCTAGATTACTCTATCCAGCAAAGCTATCATTTAGAATGGAAGGGCAGATAGAGTGCTTCCCAGACAAGGTAAAGTTGAAGGAATTCATCATCACCAAGCCATTATTACATGAAATGTTATAAGGACTTATTTAAGAAAAAGAAGATCAAAACTGTGAACACTAAAAAGGCAACAATTTCACAATTGTCCTCAATAAAACCTAAATAAACAAAAATAAAAAAAGAAACAAACTAAGCAAATGACCAGAACAGGAACAGAATCATAGATACAGAGATCATTTGGAAGGTTATCAGCTGGGAGGGGGAGAAAGTGAGGGAAAAGGTGCAGGGACTAAGAAGCATAATTGGTAGGTACAAAATAGACAGGGGGATGTTAAGAACAGGATAGGAAATGGAGAAGCCAAAGAACTTATATGCTCAACCCATGGACACAAACTAAGGGGAGGACTACTGGAGGGAAAGGTGGTACTGGGCAGAGGCAGACAAAGGGTGAAAATTTGGGACAACGTTAATAGCATTATCAATAAAATATACCTTAAAAAAACACATACAAGTCCAGGAAGCACAGAGTTCCAAACAAGATGGACCCAAAGAGGCCCACACCAAAACACATCATAATTAAAATGACAAAGGTTAAAGACAAAGATAGAATCTTAAAAATTACAAGAGAAAGGCAGTTAGTTACCTACAATGGAGCTCTCATAAGACTGTCAGCTGAGTTTTTCAACAGAAATATTTCAGCCCAGAAGGGATTGGCATGAAATATTCAAAGTGATGAAAAACAAGAACCTAAAACCAAGACTACTTTACCTATCAGGGCTATCATTTAAAATTGAAGGAGAAATAAAAGCTTCCCTGACAAGAAAAAACTAAAGGAGTTTGTTACCACCAAATCAGTATTATAAGAAAGGTTAAAAGGTCTGTTAGAATAAGAAGTGGGAAGAGGAGAAGGAGTAAGGGAGGAGGGGGAAGAGAAAGAGAAGGAAAAAAACAGAGGAACACAGAGCTGTTTGGGGTGGAGGAGGAGGGATTGAGAAAAAAAAGTAAATTAAAAAGAAAGAAAGAAAAAACTCATGGACCTGGAAGACAGTATGGTAATTACTGGAAGTAGGGAAGTTGGAGAGAGGTGGAGGAAGGTAGATGGGGGAAAATGGTGATGGACTGAGACTGGACTTGGAGTGGTGAACACACAATACAGTGTACAGATGATGTGTTACAGAATTGTGCACCTGAAACCCATATAATTTTGTTAACCAGTGTCACCCCAAAAATTATAGAAAGGAAAAAAGGCTATGAAGAAATATTATACATTTAATCCTCTAGATGTAATTATGTAAATATTTTGGATGACGGTACACTGATTCCTTTTTATAACTCAGCTGACCACTAAATTATTGTTTCTATCCTTGCTGACTTTTTAGCAGAAACAGGATCCAGTGAGAGAACAAGCTGATCCACATGACTCCCCCATTGATAAAAATAAAATGTGTCACTGCTTTCTTGCTAATAAGTCCGTCACATGGAATTAACATGGGCTCCAAAGTCAAGTATACCTGGGCTTAAATCCCAGATCTTTTTTTTATGTTTCTTTTTTTATTTTAATATATTTTATTGATTATGTCATTACAGTTCTATTCCCCCCTTCATTCCCCTCCACCCTGCACACCCCTCCTCCACCATTTCCCCCCTTTTGTTTATGACCACGTGTCTCAAGTTCTTTAGATTCTGTATTTCCCCTGCTATTCTTACCCTCCCCCTATCTATTTTCTATCTACTGTCTATGCTACTTATTTTCTGTACCTTCTCCCCCCTTCTTCTTCTCCCACTTCCCTGTTGCTAACCCTTCATGTGATCTTCATTTCTATGGTTCTGCTCCTGATCTAGCTGTCCTCTTAGTTTGTTTTTGTTTTAGGTATGGTTCTTAGTAACTGTGAGTTTGCTATCCTTTCACTGTTCATCTTTTTTATCTTCTTTTTCTTAGGTAAGTCCCTTTAACATTTCATATAATAAGGGCTTGATGATGATGAGAATGGAAGGGTAGATAAAGTGCTTCTCAGATAAGACCAGATCTTTTGTTTTGTGTGTTACCCAATCTCTCTCTGCCTCCCATCCTTGAGCTAGGAAATAAGGTAATAATACATACTTTATACATCTACTATTAGGGTTAAATGAAAAACTTTGTATGAAGCATCTGGTACAGAGCAGATACTCAATAAATGGTTGCCTTTATTCCAAAGTTACTTCATTCCTTTTTCTTATTTTCACTCAACACCCTTTAAAATGGCCCTAGAAAAAATCTGTTACATACATGTGAAGCAACAGCATTCCTGGAAAGCTCCTGTCATGTCACTTCATCATAGGTATGTGTAGCAACCCTCAAATCAGCCAGGGAAGGGAGGGCCAATTAAAATAGGTGTAGTTTTTCTTAGAATACAACTTAATGAATTGACATGTCTATCATACAGTGTGTGTTCCAGAAGGTGAGTTTCACATTTTAAAATAAAAGAACCCAGAGTCTGAGTTATGAATAAATTATTACTACTTTTAAATGCTTTTTTAAAGTCTTGGATTTCTTATTACTTCCCATGAATAAAAATGCGAGATAAGTGGAGAGGTGACAGGGAAGAAATGGAACTGATGGTGAACTAATGGTGTTGACTGATGGCCTTGTGCATCTATTGCTAAACAGCAAAATCAACAGAGAAGGGGTAGAGAAGTACAAGAAGGAAAAGAATGAGAGATACATTTGGCATTGCAGTATAACAAGATATCAGTATCTGAAGCTCACTGTTTAAAAACTCACTGAAAATACTATTTTAAAAATAAATATAGCCCTTCCCATTAGGGAGCTTATAATCAACAAATTAGTATTTTGATTAACACAATATAAAGCTGTGTTCAGGAGAAGCATAGGTGAATTTGCTGCCCCAGATGCTGAACACATGGTCAGGGAGCAGAGAGTGGGGTCCACAGAGAAGATTCCAAACATGGATATAATGTCAGTTATAAACATATAAGTTTTTTTGATATGCCATATAATCCAACATAACTTATATAAGAAACATATTCATATTATGTCCTGTTGATCTACATTAAGCAGCTAATATAGAGGGTCTATATTAGAGGGAAACAAATTCTAGGTTTACTCAAATCAGTGTAAGTTGATTGATTGTCCTACCTTGTCTCTTTAAAGAAAAAGTAATTAGATGGTTTCTAAAAAATTAGAACATAGTTACCAAAATCTTTAAAATGAGTCCTTCTTAACATGTTTGTTTTGTCATGGTTGTCTTAGACTACTGTTGTTTAAAAGGAAATCTGTTTTTCAAAAGATGTCCAGGATAATCTGAGAATGACTGAGATGGATCCAATTAGGACCTCAGACAATGGGGCATAATGTCTTCAAAGAAACACTCCCAGACACACCCCACCAAACATTAGTGGTTCATTCCCCAGAAGGTGGAACTGTCTGTGATGGTAAAGAAAAAAGACCTATATTCTCAAGGTCAATGAACCAGAGGTGCAAATATAGTTAACGATGTGTTTTTACAACAAGTCACTATTTTCCCTTTCATCCTTACTAAGACCATGGTCATTTTGACATTTCCATATTTGATGCTAACCTAACAGCTAATGTGTGTTCTCAAATGGAATAGCTAAAGAAGAATTTTAGAATAGAAGTTCTACTACAATGCAGCTTTTAAATACACTTTCAACTATTGTTTGATCTTTTTGCAAGGAAAACTTCTTATGAACTCTAGAGTATTCTTTCATCTATTCCACTTTAGGTGACCCATTCATTTTATTTTTACGTTCATCATGCATATCCATCACCTAAAAATATATATGCTTTATTTGTTTCATCCAGTCACAGCATTTCATTTTCAATTTCAGCTTCTATGCCCCTTGAGTGTATGTGATGTCAAAAAAGATAGATTTGCATGTCTTACCTAACTTGCAATTAGGGTTATTAACAGCAATATATCCAGGAAAGATTTTGTGTAAGCTAGGTTCTGGGCTGCTTGGCAACAGATTAAAAAAGAGAGAGAGAGAGAGAAAGAAATCCAGGACATTTCTTTCACAACAGTCTCTCTCCATCTTATAGTCTTTTGTTGAGTCTTTTCATTTTAGATTTTTTTCCCAAGAAAGTAGGTAGATACAACTGCCAGCATCCCTAGAGCTTTTGTTAACACCAAAATGACAAAAGTAGACCATTGAAAGGTGTGCCTGAAGTATGCAATTTCCAGTGCCTTTTGAATGATTCAATACATACCCTTTGCTTTTATTCAGACTAAACACAGTCAAAAGCATACCTGTAGAAATTACTAATTGTATGCTTTCCAATTCCATATTTCCTATTTACATAGAACTGGAAATCAGATTATTAATGTTAGACCTAGGAAAATGTGGGAAGGAGGGGATCACCCTTCTTTTTAATAACCCCTAGGAACTCCACTACATTCATGGTGATTTTCCTTTATGCCATTGTATTGTGATGCCAAACCACCATACTCCTCCTTCATCATAATAAAGTACCCAAGGCAACCTGGAGACCGACTTCTGCCATACTACCAGAGTAATTTTTAATGTACAAACAATCATGATACAAACACTTAAGGGAAAAGTGGAGATCAAATTGATTTCAAAATGGATTTTGCTGCATATTCATAAAACCTAACACATAATTCTGGAAACCAATGTGCAAATAATTTTTGTCCCAAAAATGGACACATGGCTAAATTCTTATAACCTGATTTTTTTGTTGGTGATGTTAACCAGTTTGTCCTGACACTGAAGATAAACATTGAATACTGGGATCTACAGGAGGCCTAGTGAAAAATATTTCCCTTTAAGCTGATGCTTAATATTTTCTTATAAAAGGATCATCCCTATCTGCTCAGTGGTAACAGGTTATATTATTAACAGATGTTTATGGTTGAATGTGTTTTAGAAAATTTAGAGATTTTGACAAAGAAATGGGGAAGAAAGCATGAATACAATAAGTAATTCAGGAGACCTGAGAATCAGTGTTGTTAGCATAGAGCTACTAAATTTTTACCATTGATAATAGACTTTATTATGTAATTGTCTACCAATCATAACACAGAAATCTTATAGTGTAATGGACTCCTTAAGAAGATGACTTATAATCTTCTTAATAATAAGACTTATAGTCTTAATTGGATCTTCTATTTGAGTGTTTAATAAAACCTGAGGAAATTATCAAACAATACATTTACTATTAATAGACAATTGTTTATTGTCTATTTTTAAAGTACTCAAAACATTTATAAAATTTCCCATATAGCAGGTTACATAGGCTATAATCAAAATAAAAAAATATATCTCATAAAGATGAATGCTTAGAAAACAATGAATTTTTGTTAGGTACAGGGTCTGTTTCTATATTAGAGAAAATGTTAATTGTAATGTTTGAAGTATTTTTTAGCCCACTCGATTCATCAGTTTCTAATCAAGATAAGGTAAATCTCCCTCTCTGAATGAGGGTTGTTCCTAAATGGCTGAATTTTTCCATTTATTGTTTGCAATTGCCCCTCCTTATTTCAATTGGTGCTCTTGCCTTAAATTCTGTTTCTTCTGGTATTATTACTATAGTAGCTTTCGACTGGATTTTGCATGGTTTTCTGTTTAACTTCAACATATTTGTGAAACTTGTTTTAGGTGTATTCCTTAAGGATCATATGGCTAGGTTCTTTTTTCAATCCACTCTAATAATTCATGGGAGTTTAATCCACTCCTTCTCACTATGATTACTGATGTATTTGGGTTTATTTCTATGATCTTATTTTGTTTTTTCTATTTACTATTCTTTTACTTCCTGTTCCTTCATTTCTGCTTTCTGTTAAACTGATATTCCTTTTTTTACTTCTGCTCATTTTAAAGCTATATATTATGTTTATGTTACTTTAGTCACCACCCTTAGTTTTTTAACATGCACATTTAAATATAAAATTTTATAGCAATTACAGAATGTGTTCAGTTTTGCACTTTTCCCAAACACTGTGTTCTTTAGTGCGCTGACTATAGAACACCCCCTTCAACTTTTTATTCTTGAATTTTAGTTTTACACCTTTAGGTTTTTTTGTCGTGTCCTATTTTTTTTTTTTTTTACTTACTCTAGCTGTCAAATTTATAAATGTGTTTTAACCAATGTCCCCATTTACTGTTCTTTCTTATAACCCAAGCCTTCTCTTTGAATTCCCTTTTCCTTTTATGGAAGTATATATTTTATCAGATTTTTTAATAAAGACAATAAGTTCTCTTGGACTTTTGTGTATGAACATTATTTCATTTTGCTCTCACTTCTGAATTTTAATAAAAAATAAATGTATAATTTAATAATTATTTTCCTTCACCACTTTGAAGATATTATTTCATTATTTTTTATCTTAAATTGTTTCTGAAAGGGCTTAGGTTGGTCTAGAGATGTTGACCTTTTGTAGATAATCTACCTTTCCTCTCTGATAACTTTTAAAAGAGTTCTCTTTAATCCTTGAGAGTCTGAAGTTTTATTATGATTTGTCCAGGTGTAAATTCATTTTAATTATCCTTTTTGATACTCAGAGGGAAGCTTTTTTTTTAAGGTTTTATTTATTTTTAAAGAGAAGAGAAGGAAGGGAGAAATAAACAAGGCTACGGGTTTTATCTGTGTCATCCTGCTCTTGCTAAATCATTCCTCCCCTCCTTGCTGGAGCCTGACACTTGTTAAAGTCGGAGCTCCAGGCAATGATCTACAGGGGATGACCCATCCCAGGCCCTGAGCTAAAACTGTGAGCCTGGGTGATACCACTGTCTGTTCCTAGATCTGGAGTCCCCAGGTTTTTTAAATCATCCACACAGGTCTACTGTGATGTTTACTTGAGTCTTGATCAGTATATGTCTCTCTTTGGTTTTCTATTTTCACATTTACTCTAACATTGCTCTGTATTTGAAGTAAAGTGAGTTGAAGCAGAAACCTACTGAGCCATCCTGACTTTAAATCTTCCCCCTTCTCTTTATGTTTTCCTTCCTTTTACTTAAAAAATAATCATTTCTTTCTTTCTTTCTACTCCTTCATTCATTTTCTTAATAAAGGCCAATAATGCATAATAAACATAATTTAAAAGTTAAAGAGAGACTTCCATTTTAATTTCAGAAAATATTCCCGATTCTGCTCCTCCTCTTTCATCTCTTATAATGCTCACACAAACAATACAGAAAACATAGCTAATACTTAGTAAAAGCATGACTTTCCACAAAAACTGAGGGGTGATGCTGGTGGCCCTTGAGGGAAAATTTAACAAGAAACTTGTAGGTCCAAGTCTGGGAGATGGGAAAAAGCAGAGGCTCTTTGACAAACCCCACAATCCCTACCTATCTCAGAAGTAAAAACAACTCTCACCCTTTACAAAGGATAGTGATAGGTTGATGTATTCATTCAAGTTTTTCAAAGCAAGAGAGTGCACTGAGGTGTTCAAGGGGAGCTGTTCCCTCTGCTTGTCTGAAATCTGTTCTTAATTGTCCTCCTTCACTTTCCCCACTTTTAATAGTGATCATCGCTTTTTGCATTATCTGTCTCCCTTATTAGGTTTAAAGACTCTTTAAAGGTACTTGGAAATTAAGATATGAAGACGTATAAAGTTCATATTAGCTACCTATTGTTACATAACGAAATATTCTAAATTCACAGACTGGGAACAACAGACATTTGTTATCTCAGATTCTGTGGGTCAGGAATCTGGGAGTGGCTTAGCTGGACAGTTCTGGCTCAAAGTCTATCATGAAGCAGCAGTCAAGGGGTCAAGTGAGGCTACCAGCATCTCTTGGCTCGACTGTAGGAGGATCTTCTTCCTAGCTCACTGCTGTGGCTTTGGCAGGCCTTAAAGACCTGCTTCCAAACTCACTCATGTGGGTCCCTCCACAATGTTCCTCATAGTATGGTGGCTGGCTTCCCCCAGAGTCAATGATACAAAAGAGATTTCCCCACGATGGAAACCACAATCTTTACATAACCTCACCTCAGAAGTGACATTCCATCACTACTGCCATATTCTGTTCATTAGAAGGGAGTCAATTCCAGGCCATGCTCAGGAGCAAGGGATTCCAGAAGGACATAAATACTTGAAGTCAGGGATCATCAGGGGTCCCCTTAGACAATGTCTAAGGATCTTTTAGACCAGGGGTGCCCAAATTTTCACTACGAACAAATATCCCATAAGTTTTTTGTTTTGAATTTTTCTTCCTGGTAGGTTTTATTTATGAAGCAATGGATTATCTCCTTACCTTTATTCATAAAAACTATAGTATAGAGTAATGAGCAATAGCTATCTACAATATTTAAAATTAATGAAGTTATATAATTAATTAGATGGCTGATGCTCCAATTTATTCATAGGGCCTGATCTAATATAAACATGACATTTTGTTTAGACTTTTTGAAATACTGAGTATAGTCCCCAGTTTCCCATTATTTCCTTTATGAATTCTCAGAGGATCAGATAATACACATTAAGTAAAACTGAACTAGTCAAAGCCCATTATTTCATAGATTAGGAAGCTGGGTCCAAGAAAGGCAAGTGTTGGAGCTGAGATTAGTCTCCATCTCCTGGCCCTGTGTTCACTACAGCACGTGCCGTTCTTGGCTTCATCCTTTGCTCCCAAAGACTAGCAAAGAGCCCTTAATAGATCATAATGATGATTATAATAATGACATTAAAATGTATATGGTAATCATTTCACAATACATGTAAGTTACATCATTATGCTGTGCACCTTAATTTGTATAGTACTGTATATCAACTATATCTCAATAAAACTGGGATTTATATAACAAAACTAATGTTACTCAGCATTCTCATCTTAAAAAGATTTACTTATTTTAGCCAAGCCAACCACAGTTAATAAAGCATTCCATTACATTTGATACAGATCAAATCTTGCTTTTAGAATTTTTGTTATTCTAATTGGTAAAAAAAAAAACTTATGACGTTTAAGGATAGTGCTAAATTATTTACTTATCAAATGGAAAATAAGTTGAAGACATAACTGTAAGTCACAGGAATTAGCCATAGTTCCAACAGGGGTGATAATTATTAACAATGGATGAGAATGGCCTAATCAGCTCATCTGGTTGAAGGCTCATTAGCCCCATTCACCAACACTAGGACAGTGAGGAGGTTTCAGCGCTGACAGGTTTTCCATGACCCTGCTCTTGGTGTTAAGTAATGGATCATTATGGCTCAATGTGGAATGGTATGAACACCATCAGGATATTACAAAATGGTACAAGTTACAGTGATAATGAGTATTACCGCCTCATCTCCCAAAGTAAAATAGGACAAAGAAACTAAACTTTGCTTTGTAGTATTTACCCAGCAGAGTTCTTTGAGATACAGCAAATAAGATGTTATAGAGGGTTCTTAAGAGTTATACACACACACACACACACACACACACACACACACACATATCCTATTCTTACGTTTATAAAATGTTGTAAAAACTAGAACATAAGAAATTTATCTTTCTTTAGTCTGAAAGAAGACTTGATGGAAACAGTCACTAATGCTTGCAGAGGTAGGAGTGTGTGTGTGTGTGTGTGTGTGTGTGTGTGTGTGAGCCTCCTATTAATGAACAGATTCTAAGCAGTGTCTCAACTGGGATAACATGTTCCACTAGCACATTATTAACAGGAACTCAAAAAATTTGGGCCCTCCTCTGCTCAACACTAATGAGATTCAGGTGAGATCATAGATATTCATATCTCATGATCTCTGTCAGGAATCACCTCAATAAGATCAGAATAGAAAAAAATGACCAGGGAAAAAGCAAAGATGAAATATATTAGGAAAAAGCAAGAAGAATAATGAGACATTTGTAGATATTTCTGTTTTTGAAAAATTATAAAAAGCTAAATGTAGCTGGAATTGCCTAAAAGGTGAACCCCCATTTGGGGAAAAACAATCTGAATATATGGATTTAAAGAATAGCTTACATTAGCGTCTGTAATGTCAGCCAAATCTCTTCACTTCACTAGATTCCTATTTCTTTATAAGTTGACATGATATCAGTGATTTTCAAACTGCTCTGTGGAAGCCTGGGAGTTTTTCAGAGACAGTTTTGGGAGTTAGTTCAGTGGAGAGAAGTGATGATGTTGAGAAGAAGCCCCCACTACCATCACTCACTAGAAGGAGCTCCAATTTTGCCTTCTTGTACACTAGGCTTTCGAATACAATATTTGTTGTCAAGAGTATTTTGAAACCACTGGCCTAGCAAAAGTTAAAAAATCCAGCATGGCGTTGTGTATCTGGGCTGGTACATCATAGAGCTATGATAAAAAATCTAGACAATCTTGAAAAGTCGGTGTCAGGACCTTCCTCTACCTACTGATACTGGGGATGCGGGTTGGGGACATCTCGCTGATCTCCAGCTGGGACTCAGGTGCTCTAGTGATCAGACAAGCAGGGGAGGCCACGCTCCAGGATGCAAGGGATGGAGGCCTCTCTGGGGAGGTTAGCTTTTTGTTTTACACATTTCTAATTTTATAATAATGCATAAATAAATTTTTGTAAAAAGAGTCAAATAATAGGGAAATAGAGAGACTGAGTGTAAAATTTCCTCTTTATCTGCCCACCCCACAATATCACATTTCTCACTGTAGGTAACCACTGTTTTCATTTGGTCTGTGCTTTCGAAGACCCTTTTCTTATGCTTATGTACATATTTTATACATGTGTATGTACACATATCATTTTTTAAAGCTTTTTTAAAAAGATTTTATTTATTTATCTTTAGAGGGGAAAGGGAGAAGGAGAGAAACATCAATGTATGGTTGCCTTTCGTGCATTCCTTGCCAGGAACTGGCCTGCAACCCAGGCTTGTGCCCTGACTGGGAATCAAACTTCGATTCTCTGGTTCAAAGGCCTGTGCTCAATCCACTGAGCTACACCAGCCAGGGCTAATTTTTTAAAAGGAAATTAAATGGTTTTCATTGTAAAATTTGCTCTATTTATTTATCAATGTGTCTGGGAAATGTTCTGTATCAGTACACATTTATCTGTCCTTTCTAAAATGATTTCATTGTATTTCATCATGTAGATATGTCATATTCATTTGAGAACTCCCAAATTTGGGACTATAAAGTTGTTTACAGTTTTTTATTAATGTAAACAATCAACATCATTGCACACACATTATGCACAAATATGGGTCTTTCTGTAGGTAGATTGCTAGAAGTGAAATTGCTATGTTAAGAAGTATGAAATTTTTTTTGGCTGGATCTGTTACACAAACACCAACAGTGTGTTTCTCTACATACTTGCCAACAGTGAGTATTAATTCTCTTCACTTTTACCAGAGGAACAATAAACACTTTGATATAGTAATATGTATTTCTCTGGTTACTAAGGAGATGGATCATCCTTTCATCTACTGTTGCCCATTTACGTTAGTATTAGTTGAAAGAAGTCTGACTGTGGGAACCTGGAGACTAGATTGTAGTCTAGGTTTGTAATGGGCCTGCAGATTTTGATTAATTTTAGTCACTTTCCTGAACCTCAGTTTCTCAATCTAACAAATGGAAATAATAATCTCAGTCCATTTTACTCCACAAATCTATTGTAAATGTTCAGCAAATAATGAATACAATGAAGCAAGTGGAAAACTCTAAAATGATAGACATATAAATGGGATTTCTTTCAGTTTTTAAAAAGCATGTACAATATTACTGAATAACTGTATTCGGAGGGGTTTTCTAAACAAAAGAAGGCTGGTACCTACCAACTTCAGGGTCTTCTCAGACAAATTGTGAGGAAAGTAGAAGGCAAAGTCATTTATTCAGCTCTATCATTGTTCCCATTCCAAACTGTCCTGGGTGAACACAAGAGAAAGCTTGCTCCTTGTGGGATTTCTAATCTAAGTTTGTTATTGCAAGGAGTTGGGTGGGGGTGTACCCTCTCTCACATCTTCTCCAATTCATCCATCAGCAATAACAATGCCATCTGGTTACCGGGAACCAGTGAGGCATAAAATGCCCAGAAAAGCAGCTGTCTTCCCCTTTACCTGTGTTACAATTACTAATTAAGTGACAAATTTGCCTTAAGCTATAAATTAAATTTTGTGCTGCTGAAACTTGTGCAGGTTTTACTCTTTAGTAACTATACCTTTTTGTAACTACAACTCTTCCTTTAAGAGAAGCTTACTCTCCATGAAACCAGGATTAAAATTCCCATCTGGCCATCTGCCTTTTTTTAATGATGTATGCTGTAATTTTTATAAGCCTTTAAATGTCATCTTACTAAATTGTCTGCTTCTTTTCTCCAGTGTGGTTTCTTAATGTTACACATGGCAGAATTCTCGTTTCCAGTTTTTCTATACTACCAATTCAAAATGCCAGTGTACCACATAAACCTGGGTGCGAGGGCAATGTGACCAAGTGATAGTCGTCACGCTACCCTTCACAAACTTGGTAAAACTTTATATAATTATAAATAGGTTATTTCATACTCTTGAAATGTTGGCACTTCATCTGTATAATCTATTGGGTAGACAAGGAATTGGAAAGTCTGAGTTGGATGGCTTTTCAACAATCAACAATTCTACTGAACGATCTACATACTTTTGATAACTAATATGAAAGAAGTACAATATATTCTTCAATTTTCAGCATAAATAAAATTCTTTCCCAAATGCCAATCTTCACATGTCGCAAATCCTTTCCTTATAGTCCCAGGTCCCAACTCTGGGTTTTTCACTTCTTAACAGAAGGATTAATAGATTCATTAAAACAATATCCCCTCCCCCCAGGCTTAAAGGTTCATCCTTTCTTGGGACCATTTTGAATGAACACCTAGCTTTAGGTACCCTAAATCAAAAGAATCCTCCCAAATCATGATATCTTTCCCAATTGAGGACCTGGTTTATTTGGTAATTGGTCTTAATCTGGACCAGATTGTTCTATTTGCAGTATGACCCAAATGTCTAGAGTCACTAAGACTCTCCTTCCTAGTGCTTCGTTAAGTCATTATCAAGTTCCTTCTCATTTTCCAAAGAAAGAGCAGTGTCATGACCCTGTTAAACACACAACATCAGTAAGCAATGTTACCAATTATATGCAACCATCATTTGTTGAGATTCTATTTTGATAATGGCCCTGAGCTAAGAATGTAAAAGGTGTAAATATGCCCTGGCTAGTGTAGCTCAGTGGATTGAGTGTGGGCTGAGAATCCCAGGGTTGCCAGTTCAATTCCCAGTCAGGGCACATGCCTGGGTTGTGGGCCAGGTCCCCAGTGGGGGCCATGTAAGAGGCAACCACACATTGATGTTTCTCTCTCTCTTTCTCCCTCCCTTCCCCTATCTCTAAAAATGAATAAATAAAATCTTTTTTTAAAAAGGTGTAAATACAAGTACTTATATTTAAGGATATAAATACAGAGTGGGGCAAAAGTAGGTTTACAGTTGTGAGTACAAGAAAGTGAGTTTATCCTTACATTATTATTTATTCATTATTGTATTATTTTCCATACAAACAATTGTAAATCTTCTTTTTCCCCACCCTGAATATACATCCTCGAGAAGCTTTTCATCTAACAGGAGAGTTATTATGTATAAAATATAACTACAACATAAGACAAAAATATATGGGAAACAACAAGATGTACAGAGTAGAGAAAACCATCCGATAGCCTACTGGATCATGTAGAAACAATGCAGTTGTCCTATCTGTGAACACCAGTTAACAGAGATGTGTGGACACTCCGTCTTTCAAGTCTCTTGTTGCTGGTATGACTCATCCTCTAATTTCACCTCAATAATGTTGAGAGTGTGAAGTGTTTAATGTTGTTTTAGAGAAAATGTCAATAAGGAGATCCATTTTCAGCCAGAACTCTCAACAGGAAGCAAATCATTGAACCAAAAAGATTCCCAGTGTTCTGCAGACCTCAATGTGCATATGAATCACCTGTATAACTTGTTAAAATGCAGATTCTAATTCAGTAGCTCTTGGGTGGAGTCTGAGATTCTACATTTGTAACAAGTCCCAAGTGATATCAATGCACTTCAGCCCATACTTTGAGTTAGGAGGATTTAGAACATTTCTCCCACAGCTGCTGATGACATAAAAAGTTGTCAAAGAGAGTTCAACCTAAAGAGAGGGGGACAGACAAATGAAGTGGACAGCCAACATTTTACAGAGCCTAATAGAGGGAAGCAAAGTCTTACACAAATCAGCAGAGAAGGACTCAGTACTTGAAAGCTGCATTTTGTGCAAGGATATAGGCAAATGTTTAGAGCAATCCTATCACCAGCAATAGTGGGTATAAAGCAGAGTTGGCATCCCAGGCAGCAATGGGAGTATGGGACACCCAGAAGAGACTCTAAACTGTATTATAATTTCCCCACCACAAGTTACTAGTCTCACTCATTCATCAGGGACCAAGAGCCGAAGTCTGAGATGAGAACACATTCTATATCCTCCATACATATGCTGTACATAGAGCAAACTGTGTAGACTTCTTTCTTATTGAAGAGTAAAGATTCAGTCCCACTCAACAAATCCTTTTGCTAGCTGCCTGAAGCACTGAACTAAAGAACCTCCTCTATTAGAGAGAGAGGTATGAACTCAGTAAGCCCTATCTATGTTATTAAAATTAGTTATTTTGTGTAATAAAAATCAAGATCCAAGAGCCTGGATCATTTGACTTGATATACTTGAGTCTCCACATATGGCTGCTAAAGAAAAAAATAATTGAAATAAGATGTGTTTGCAGTCAGCCTTTTGGTTCTATAGTACATGACAAAGCAAAAGAATCTTGTAAGATTATTGTACTTGTAAGGAATAAGCCCCATGTCATGGACCTTCAGGATGATATTATAACCAAGTTCCAGAGTAGCATATTTTCTTAATGATAATAGACATTATGGCCAGCTGCTAACTCTGAGGAGAAGTCAAAGCCAGACAAAGCAGATTTCCTCTCCTTCTGAAGGGGGATTTTTACTATTATTCTTAGGGAAAAGGGTAAGTAATCTTCAGTGGAGTTCTGAACTTGTTACCCAACAGACTTAAGATTTCTTATACTACCCAAAGATCCTCGGAATATTTTACTTTAAAAAGGCATAGTTATATCAATCTCTAATTGCTTTATTTAAAACAACTACTTTAAAAGTTCAATTTAAATAGTTTCAATAAGAACTAGCCCATCATCAAATTCTGTTGAATCCTTCTGACCTCCTATTCACAATGGGCATTACGGTTTATTCTTTAATGTACATTAATTTGGTTCAAGCAGGATCCAGACTGCACAACTCAGCACTCTACTTGAATAAAGAAGAAAGAATTCAATTCCACTCTGTAGCAAATTCAGCCTTCCACAGGTCAGTTCTGCTAGTCAGTGATGGCTGCATTGCAAAACTGCCTTGCGAATGTTTTGCTGGGTTTTGTTGCTAGGTGATGACCGGGAAAACTTTGCAATTCCTGCTGAGAGCTTTAAAAAAAAAGTGCCTGTAACCAGCTTCATATTAAAGAGGAGGGAAGTAAAATAGGACAGCCCGCACCTTAATTCCTCAGGGTTTACTCCTTGCCCTCCCCTCCCCCTCAGCTATCGTATGGAGATGTGTGACAATTAAGAAATGTGTATACACAACATTGATAAAAAGAAAACAATATTCAATTTATCATCAACCAATCTAGAGTGCGGTTAATAAAATGGACCTTGTCAAGTGTCTTTTGTGTAATCTAAACTAGCACTTAAATAGCTTAAGGGTGGGGGAGGGGACGGTAACCAAAGGGAGAGAATGAAATGACACCAACCGATTCTCCCAATGGTCTTTTCCTTTTCACATGTTAGCAAAGACCCTTTGCTTAAGAAATTGGCCTGAAGCTAGAGTCAGCTTGTACCTGAGCTGTGTTTCAGAAACCCTGGGCCTGGACCCGACTTTCCAGCCAAGCAGCAGGGATTCCTGGGAAAGCCCAGAGGCCTGTCTGAAGCCTGGTTCTATGTCAGTGATTGATGAGGACAAGTGCGAGAGGTGACACACTGTGAAATCAGACTGAGGCACAAAGAGTTAATCCTTGGGCTTTTTCCAAATGGGGTCCTTTGATGGAAAAATAATATTTATTTGTTCCTTCAATTTTGCAGCTAAAAATGCACTATTGATAACATATTCACTAGGCGAGATGCCAGCCTGCAACCTCCTAAAACTTCAGGAGATAAATACCACACTAGTGGCAGTAATTATTTGTCCTTGTAGCATTATCATCATCAAATTATTTTAAACTGCTGATTTAACAACCATTATAACCAATAGAGAGAGGCGAGCAGTTGTTTCTGCATACAAATTTCTTTTCACAAATTTAAGGACCCACCTATAAATCACAGGAGAGAAGAAACTGAGAAATTGCAATTCCGCCACCTTGGCTTCTCTGTTCTCAGAAATGTGGCAACAGCTTGGTAGTAAGAGCTCCCTTCTCTTCTTCACTAACTCATTCACTTGCGCTCACTCCCCACTGGGTCCTCCCCTGAGAGGATAGGAAAGGCCATGTGTGTCTTTGACTTGGCAACACAGGCGGGTTTCTTGTACTCTCACACCCTCCATAGCAGATGCACAAACTTTAGCAGCATCTTTTTAACACTTCATTAATTATTGAGCTGTGCCAAGAGTAATTATTGAGCTATGCCAGGAGTCCTTTTCTCCCACATCAGTAAACAGTAATTTAGAGAAGGGGGGCTATAACCTTAGGGTGAGCAGCGCTTTCCCCCCACAGCTGTGTGGTGAGCTCAACAATACTGTATATGCTTCAACAAATGAGGAGGGCCACAGCCCAGCCTCTGCCACACACAGGAAATGTTATGGCCAGGGAAGAGAAACCCAGCACACTCACTGTGCAACACAAATTTTGGAATATCTCATGTGCTCACAGATCCAAGGTATTCATTCTGATTTTGTGCTCTTCCCTTAATCTCATGATAATGATGACAATGAAGATGATAATAATAATAATAAATCCAAGAACGGCAAGGGAATTGACTTCCAGAATTTTCTTTATATGTTATAATACAAACATGATAACATTGATATAGTACTTTCTCAATTACTAAGCTTTCTTTTCTTTTGCCATTGTTCAGTAAGACTGTAATTCTCTCCTTTTCCTTCAATTAATTCAGGGACCCAACAAAATAGAAATGTCTTTTTCCTACATTTTCAAAATCAAGTCAGGCACAGAAAAGGCTGATGGGAGTGTGTTCCACTGGCTACTTGTACCAATGGTTTTGCTGCTCGCACTTCAGAACCATGGGAGCTCAGGGATAGAAGTCTACTTAGTGCAACGCTCTTCCAACCCCATATGATGTTTGGATTCTCTCCAGATAATTTACTTTATTAGTAATTATTCAGACTCGGCTTCAATGGAAGAGAACTTACTTCTGCCATAACTCATTTTACTTTTAAGACACAGCATTTGAGTGTTCCATCTCATATGTAGCAGAAATCTGACTACTTTTAGCCTCTGTTTATCGGTTCATCAGTTGGAGAGTTTGTGAATATTTGAAGTCAACTAGGAAACCCTAAATCAGCAGTTTTCAATCTGGGGCTGAAAAAGAAGATTCCAAGTCTCCATGTCCTTAGAGATTTCAGAAGGTCTTCAGATGGTCCACAATTACACCACTCTAAGACTTTTCTTCCCAAGGTTAGATGTCTTCAGGTTCTTTTGATAAATTCTCATGAGGGACAACAAAGTCATCAAAGAGATCCACACTGAGAAATCCAACAATGAGCCTTCTGTTCTCATCTTGCTTATGTTGGTTACTTTGTCCTTGAAAGGCTCTATCCACCTGACCCCCGCCACAGCCCTGCTGGTCCCCCTGCATCACTGCCCACTAACACAGCATGGCAGCTTCCTTGAGTTCCTTCCAGAGCCTATGAAGTGCACTCCCACCTCAGAGTTTTGTACTCTCTTTTCCTCTGCATAGAATTTCCTTCTTCCATTGATGACCCTTCCCCTTACTTATCACGAGTCTCTGACCAAGTGACAGCTCTGCAGAGAGACTTCCCTGACAAACTTACCCGAAATAGCCTTTACCCTATTCTCCATCCTCCTACACTGCTTTATTTTACTCTATCATGCATCACTATCTGATATTATAATATACTTTTACCTGTTCATTTGTTTTTGCTTCTCCAATAAGAAAACATAAGCTACAGGACGGCTGTTCTTATACAAATTGCTGTTTCCTCAGTGCCTAACACAAATGAGTAAAACAATTTTTAAAAACTGGTACTGAGTCTTTTCACAAGTCTGGTTAAGTCTGCCTACATCCCTTCGAAGGTATGTTGCCCAGATCTACTTGCAGGCTTCATAATAAAACAGAATAACCTATCTCTTGTTTGGAATCCTAGATTTGTACAGATGTAGCATTCACTTCATTCACTTTTAGGGCAGCTGCTAAGCCACATTGCCCTGTGCAGCTGGATCTTCAGAACCCAGCTCAAGGTCTCACAGGTGCCTCCGCGAAATGTTCTCTGATTAAATTTGCTCCAGCCTATTCAAATTCTTTTGGACACTAATTCTGTTGTTTAGCACATTCCCACATCAACATCTATTCCACATACATTTTCTATTCCTATTGATTCACTTTCTTGTTCTAATCATTGATTTAAAAATGGACTGTGAAGAGGAATTGACTAACCAAGGTTTGTATTTGGGCCCTGCCACTTGTGTGGCCAACCTTGGTCAAGCTAATTAAGTTCTCCAACTTTGTTTTCTCAACTATAAAATGAAGAGAAGAATGCCTATCTGATCAGGTTAGTGAGAGAATCAAATACAATTACAAAGTGTTGAGCACAGTTCCTGGCATGTGCAAGCCAGCATCTTTCTAACACTCAGCACAGTTGCCTAGCACAAAGTAGGCACTAAACAAAACTTTGTCAGTTACCGACTACCAGGACAAGGGCACGGCCTATGTGGCAGGAATCTAGAACCACATATCAAGGTTATAATGATCCAGTAATTATCCTTCTTTGGGATTCAATTATTCCTTGACCAGTTATGAATACATCTCCTGGTAATAACATCCTTTTCGCCCTTCTTGATTTTGTTTAAAAAAAATTTTAAGAGACACAGTCAAATGCAATTCTAAAATACGTGCACACACATTTAGTGTAATCTTCTGAGTTACCAAGCTAGTATCTCTGTCAAAAAAAAAAGTGAGCTTATTTGGCATGATTTACACTGTTTTCTTTTCTATATGTTCACAAATCATATCTTCATCTGAGTTTGATGCCTTGACTGTCAGTAAGTCATATATCCCTCTTCTAGAGCTTCTTTCATTCTCCACAGTTCCCTAAGGACTAAGCTCACCTGCGATTTTCCTCAGTGCCCTGGGATAAATAACCCAAAACAGGAAACCAGTTCACATTTGTTGGAACTAACATGCTCACTTACAAGTTTCTCACATACATAAAGATTCAAGAGTAGCTAACCAACACTATTCCTGAATTTGATAGTGTATTCCTATCCATTTCCAAGAAAAGTACATATCTATATTGGCACTTCAAGAATACAAGTCAGAGAAGCAGAGTTTAGATAGTTTAAGCTTCTCTTCTTTCTATAAAAAAAATAGGAAGGTAAGACCTCCTTTCTGAATAAATATTCAGGAGAATGTCTTGTTCCATTAACTGAGAACTAATGCTTAGTGTTAGGCCGTAATGTTGGACAACTTCTGCCCAGAAGGCCAGGCAAGTTCTCATCAGCTTTGGGGATAAACCTTCAAGAGCCAGGATTCCCAGGACTGGTCACTTAGTTGGCATTCTTTAAACATTAGTTTTCATTACTAACATTAGTCTCCACGAACTGTGTATTGCTATCTTTGAATTCACATAACACTTTATACATACCTCATTTGGGAGCTTAGTTTGATAGTCTTTCTATATCATGAGAGTGTCAACTAGAGAGACTGTAGTTTATTCATCTTCACTAAAAACTTAATCCATTAATTAGCAACTACACAAAACATAACTGTGATTTTATTAATATCTGTATTATTTATAGTAACTAAATGCTTCTAAATTATTTAAGGTAGCTACTTTTTTCTTTAATTGCTTTAAACAGTTAGTCTTCATTTACTTTGCAAATTCTTTATGTAGAATAAAAAATAAATATTATTTCAGGATTTTCTGAATTACAGTAACTGTTGGAGGCTAGTGGACTCCCCACTGGCTATATTTTATGTATTTATTTGGCTTTTTAAATGTGTACTCATTCAGCCTCAGGGCTCACCACCAGAGAATACAAATTCTTCAGCACTTTAAAATTAATTAAATAAAGAAGGGGATAAAACATAGTTTGCATCACTTTATAGTAGCTTTATTATTATTAATGAATTTAAACTTTGACAGAAAATAGTATGAATGCTTTATTGTACCTCTGTAGAGCAATTACAACCTAGTTTATCTCTTCCAGATTTACCTGGAAGAGGTAACACACAGATAAATGGTTTTCCTGTGAATGATTATTGGTTTGAACCTTGGTTAATTTGACTCCAAAGTTACACCTTTCCACCACACCACACTAGCACTCTGAAATGCAAGATGTCCTCTGCCCATCAGGAGCTTAATTCGCCTAAAGCAACATCAACAAAATCTGTTAAAACATGCCTTGTTCTTAGCAACAATCATTCGGTATTGGGAGGAAAAATAATTTAATCAATGAAACCCAAACTTCAATAAGCCTCTATATTGTGGTGCACTGTCATTTGAGAGCTTGCAAGATAGTTATGACCTTTACAGCAGTGGAAGGACCTGCATCTTCATTGCTTCTCTTATTTTTATATTTGTGATTTAAGTAAAATTTTGCATGCATCAGCATGAACAAAAACCTTTATAAAACCATAGTGGTTACATCTGGGGAAAGATGGTCAAATGAATCAAATCACAAAACTTCCCTGCCCCAAAACCTAGTAAGTGGAATTTTAAGAACTTGGTTAAAATAAAGTATAAAAATTCACCAATGACTACCAAACTTAAAAAGGGTTTTATACTTGTGACTTAAAGTCAGAAAAATCATAGTCAGGGAAAGAAAGATAAGATTCTGGCTTATCACAGCCCAACTTCTAACCTTGCAACCACAATTTCTAACCTTTAAAAGCAGAACTGAGGAAACAAAGGGTGCCAACAAAATCTTAAGAATGTTGAACAGTATTTTTGGACCAAAGGAGACTCAAGTGAATAAGGATATTCCAAGGAAGAATTCCTACCAGCAAAAGCTCCTTTACACGCATAAGAACTTCTACTAACCACGAGCAGTAGGCTGCACTTGCCACCAGTGTTCTATGTTGAGTCACGATGCACCCCAGCAAGGTGGAGGGGATCCTAGTACAGAGTACTCAGCGGGTTCTCAAGAGAGAGTGCAGACCTCTGGGTGCACAGGGAGTAGACGTGCTGGGCGCCTAAGGGAGCCTGACCCACTCCACCCACACTCTCTCAGGCTTTCAGAAAGTACACAGAAAGCAACACTTTGTCCCCACACTGATCAGAGGGAGAAAGGCCAAACAATAGAGGAGAATATTGTCAGGGAAAAATCAGAGTAAATAGACTGAGTTTCCTACATTAAGCTTGAGTAATTTAAAAAGGATATATCCTAGGAGACCAAGGCCTAATGAATAACTCAGAAAATATTATCCAAAGTAGAAAATGTTCAAGACTGCTATAACGGTAAAGGAACTTTAAAGAATATCTATTCAAAGATGGAATGGTAAAACGACATAATTACTGTATTTTTTAAACTATAAGACATACTCCCCCCCAAAAAAATTTGGGAGGAATAATGGTTGTTAATGCTGCTCTTGAGTTCTGTTTATATTTACACTGGTAAAATATGTTATTTATGTTATTTATGTTATTAAGTATTTTACCACATTTTTTGCTTCAAAATTTTTTTCCTATTTTCCTCCTCTAAAACCTAGGTGCGTATTATGGTCTGAAAAATAGGGTAAATGCAAGGAAAATATAGGATAAACAAACAGAGAAGCAAGATAACATTGAATGTGTAATAAATCAATTAGAAACAGCAAATATACGGCAAAAATCAAATAAATGGCAAAGAAGAATGGCTTGAGATAATTACATATAAAGAAAATATATGTTTATATGTATTAAACATTACATATATTTAATATAAAAGGAAAAGAACAAGCTATTACAGCAATTACAAAGAAACTGTTGGATGTAGAGATAAAATCCTTACAACATAATGATAATTGGTGACTTAATGTCAGAGAACCTAATAAGCAGAATAGAAAAAAAATTCAGAGCTATGTACATGAAGAGTAACAGAAAGGAAGAACTAAATCTGAAGATCAAATGAGCACATCATATGCCAGGAAAAACTGACACAAAATCATCTACATAAAGGCAAATCTTGATGAAGTTATTGAATTTTAAGGATGAAGAAAGAATTTTTATCACATCTAGGGAGAAAAATTAAGTTACCTATAAGAATAAGAAATATTAGCCTGGCTTCTGGTATCTATGCAACATAACTCAATGACAGAATTCAACATTTTTTGTCCTAAAGAATTAAAAAAAAAGAGATCTTGGATTAAGAATATTATATCCAATTATGTTGCCATTTAAATAGAAAGACGATAGGCCAGATATATTCAAACATGAAAAAAACAAATAATAAAATACCTTTAATACCATGTGAAACCTAACTATTTAAATTGTAATTATTGGATAAAGAAAATGTTATGCATATATAAATGGAATATTACTCACCCTTAAAAAGGTAAAAGCTTGCCATTTGAGACAACATTAATGGATCTTAACAGTATTGTGCTAAGTGAACTAAATCAGACAGAAAAGGACAAGAATCATATGATTTCCCTCAGTTGTGGGATATAAAACAGAAAGCAACAAAAGAACAAACAAACAAACAAAAACAGATGCATAGACACTGACAATAGTGTGGTGGTGTTACAGAAGAGCAGGGCAGATAGAGATAGAATGAAAAAGGTAAAGAGGGTCAAATATATGGTGACAGAGGGAGACTAGACTCTGGGTGGTGAGCACACAATGCAATATACAAATGATATATTATAAAACTCTACACCCAAAACTTATATAATGTTACTGACTAATGTTACCCCAATAAATTTAATTTTAAAAATCATCATTAAACAAGATATGGTAAGAGAGGTGATGGTAGAATTTTAATCAATTTCAATATAGCAAAGACTATTCATCTGGGAAAATTTGGCTACAGAATAAAATGAAAATCCTGACATAGTAAAAATTAATATCAAGGCTCTGTTTTCAGAAATAACAGAGGAACTTGCATCAGACTGACCCTACCATACACAAACAATTACACACTCTAGACAAAAATTTTAAATTACTCTATTACACTGGAGATTGCCAAGAAGAAGACATAGAGGAAAAGAGTTGACTCCTGATAGAAGGGTACTTTGTTGGGCAACATACGTGTTTGTATAGCTTTTCACTTACAGTCACTTTCTGTTCTACGCAGCACATCACAACTATTTCTAAGAAGAAAGCAACATTTTCCTGGTTTAAGAAGTCAGAGAATGGCCAGCCAAAATGAAGGCATAGGTGGAAACACTGTGCCTCCTCACAGAACCAAATTTAAGGACAACAAAGATTTAGAAAGAAAAACACAACCAGAACAAACAGAAAATTGAACTGTACAAAAGTTTGACAACAAACCATTCATCCAGACTGGTAAGAGGGGTAGACTCTGAGGCCCGCAAAGTGGAGCCAAGGCAGGAAAAAGTGGTGGTTGGCGACCCGGGTGCACAGGCGCCAACATGGGGCTGGCAGACCCAGGGAACAGGGAGGCAACAAGCGGACCCAGTGAAGTGCACAAGGTGGCTGGCTGACCAAAGTCACACATTCACGTGCAGATAAACCAGTCAAATACATGGGCAGTGAGACAGATGGCGAAACCCAGGGCCCCAGCATTGGGAAATAATCCCTGAAAGCACTGATTAAAAACACTTGAGGGGGTGGAGGTGCTGGGAGAGTCTCCCAGCCTCACAGGAAAGTTCATTGGAGAGACCCACAGGGTCCTAGAACGTACACAAGCCCACCCACCAAGGAGCCAGCACCAGAAGGGCTCAATTTGCTTGGGAGAAGTGGCAGAGGGGACTGAAATCCAAGAGAGAGCTGAGCAAGCGCCATTGTTCCCTCTCTGACCCTGCCCCCACATACAGCATCACAACCCAGCAATGGGGGTTGCCCCACCCTTAGGTGCACACCTAAGGCTCAGCCCCTCAGACGTAACAGGTGCAACCAGACCAAAAAATAATGGCTCAAACAGAAGAACAAATCAAAACCCCAGAACCAATACTTTTAAGTGACAAAGAGATAGCCAAACTTTCAGATGCACAGTTCAAAACACTGGTGATCAGGAGGCTCACAGAACTGGTTGATTTTAGTCACAAAATAGATGAAAATATGAAGGCTACACTAACTGAAATGAAAAAAAATGCGCAGGGAACCAATAGTGATGGGAAGGAAACTGGAACTCAAATCAATAGAGTGGACCAGAAGGAAGTAAGAAACAACCAAATAGAAAAAAATAAAAAAACAAGAATTCAAAAAATGAGGAGAGGCTTAGGAACCTCCAGAACATCTTTAAACGCTTCAACATCCAAATTATAGGGGTACCAGAAGGGGAAGAGGAAGAGCAACATGTGGAAAACTTATTTGAACAAATAATAAAGGAGAATTTCCCCAATCTGGCAAAGGAAATAGACTTCCAGGAAATCCAGGAAGCTCAGAGAGTCCCAAAGAAGTTGGAACCAAGGAGGAACACACCAAGGCACATCATAATTACATTAGCCAAGATTAAAATGAAGGAGAGAATCCTAGAAGCAGTGAGAGATAAGGGGACAGTCATCTACAAAGGAGTTCCCATCAGACTGTCAGCTGATTTCTGAAAAGAGACCTTGCATGCAAGAAGGCGCTGGAAAGATGTATTCCAAGTCATGAAAGGCAAGGACCTACATCCAAGATTGCTCCATCCAACAAAGCTTTCATTAAGAATGGAAGGGCAGATAAAGTGCTTCTCAGATAAGGTCAAATTCAAGGAGTTCATCATCACCAAGCCCTTATTATATGAAATGGTAAAGGGAGGTAGTTATCTAAGAAAAAGACAATGAAAAATATGAACAGTGAAAGGACAGAAAACTCACAGTTATTAACAACCACACCTAAAACAAAAGCAAACAGCTAGAACAGGAACAGAGAACCACAGAAATGAAGATTACATGGAGGGTTAGCAACAGGGGAGTGGGAGGAGGAAAAGGGGGAAGAAGATACAGAGAATAAGTAGCACAGACAGTGGGGAGAAAATAGACAGGGGGGAGGGTAAGAATAGTATGGAAAATGTAGTAGCTAAAGAACTTATGACACATGAACATGAACTAAAGTGGGGGAATGTGGGTGGGAGGGAGTATGCAGGGTAGAGGGAAGGAAGGGGGGAATGGGACAACTGTAATAGCATAATCAATAAAATATATTGATTAAATATATTTCAAAAATATATTGAAATATATTTCAATATATTCAAAAATATATTTTAATATATGTATTTTTTTAAAAAAGAAGTCAGAGAATGTAGATCAAGGCTGCCAATGCAGCTAAAAAGTCGAGAAGTGAAGTGAGAGATTCTGGAAATTGTAGAATGACAGAAAAATGACTCCCAAATCTACATGTAAATTCTACTCAACCCTTTGGTAACCCTGAACTGAACATAAAATACATGAACTTCAAAGACAAAATAAAAGTATTTCAGCAGGAGCCTGAGAAATGACAGCTGCCAGGCTAAGCACACTGAGCAGAGGCTATAACTGGAGTGTACCGCAGGGGAGGCAGATTGCAGCATTGGAGTTAACTGAAGCTAACAGCCTGCTAGTACAAAAATGAGCACATTTCAGAAGTAGGTAACAGAATTCAAAACCTTTACAATATATTAGCCACAGTATCCAGGACACAGTCACAAAATCACTAGGTCGCAAAGAAGCAGAAAAATTTGACTCATAGTCCAGGCACCAAGTAGCCATAATCAATGCTACATGAAGCAAAAGCATCACTTATTCAAGTTCTGCCCAAGTTTCTAAACAATCAATTCATTAAATATTATATAAAAATTGGCATTGTTTTAAAACAGTAAGCTTGGAGGAAGTTTATCAGGTAACAATAGTTAACCAGAACAGCACTGTTCAAGTGATAAAAAAAATTCAATCCAAAATTCTTTATCTAGCAAAAGTATCCATTAAGTATGAAGGAGAATTTAAGACTCTTTCAAATAAATGAAAAGTGAACATTTTATTGCCAGTACACCTACACTACAAGAAATATTAAAGAAAGTTCTTTAGGCCAAAAGAATGTGGTACAAGATGAAAACATTGATTTACAGCTAGGAATACAGGGCACTAGAAATGATAAATAAAAAAGCCCATGTTTGTTTTCTCTTAAAATTTTTAAAACAACATATTTACTATTTAAAGCAAAAATTGTAACAGTTGTGGGTTTATTTCATATGTAGATGTAACATACTTAATGACAAAAGAAGCAGAAGAACAAATGGAGTGAATAGAAAATAAAACACAAAATGGGAGGCAAAAGTATAGCCATAACAATAATTACATCAAGTATAAATGGCCTAAATATGTACTTGACAGACAGATTGATAGACTGTTGAACAAAGCAAGATCCAATTATAAATGTCCTTTATCAAATTTAGGATGCTCTTTAAAGGTAAAGTCACAAATGGGTTAAAAGTACAAAGTACTGGGGGTGAGGGCTTCAATATGTCTTTTTTTTTTTTTGGTGGGGGGTGGAGACACAATTCAATCCATAAGAAGTGCATACCACAATGAAAATATAAGTAAATAGTCCATAAAGTAAAATTCTTCTGCACTCAGTATAGAAGGAACTATGGAAATAAAAAATCATCAAGAAATTCTAAAACTAGAAGACACATTCTAACGCCATGAGATATTAAATAGTCTTAGACTATCTCTGTTCACTTACATATTAATTAAAAATGGAAAAGGTTACCTTTACATTGAAGAAATCTGGTGGACACTACTTTAATTATAGGATCAAAGTTAACATTACCAGCATTGGTACAGACATACACTTTATGTCTCCATGTGCACTGAGAAAGACACATGGCCTCAGGTGTATTCTTGACAAAATGCAAAACCTCAGTTGAATCATGAGGAAACAATAGACAAATCCAAACTGAGAGACATTCTGCAAAATAACTGGTCTAAACTCCAAAAATGTCAAGATCAAGGCTGAGGAATCACTTTAGATTAATGGAGACCAAAGCAACATGATAATTAAGCAGTGCACAATCCTGTATTGGACTATGTGCTGGGGAAAATATATCAATAAAAAGAAAAATTTGAACATGAACTTGCTTTTGAAAATTGCACTGTGACCATTTATAATAATGCCCTTGTCCTACAGAAATACAGATTTAACTATGTATTAATTATGGTTCAAAAAAATGACATGCATATGTGTAAAATATAGAAAGAGAATTAAAAATAGGCCAAATATAAAAATATGGTAGATCTTAGTAAAAGGGTATACAGGAATGCTTTATATTATTCTCATAACACTTTGATATAATTTGAAATTACATGAAATTTAAACAAAGTCAGAACAAAAATAGAGGTATAGAAAGTGAAGTAGAAAGAAAGATACTAAAGGTTTCGTCCTTCATAGCAGGAAATCAGGAAATATTGTTAAAAACTTAAAACAATTCAGTTTTAAAAAGTAATGTTTCTAACGTCTTGATGGTTTTCAAAATATTTCCTTAAGCTTAGATCTTAAGGGGGTAATATGTCTTGAGAAAAACATTTATCAAAAATTCAAAAATCCTGCATTTCAAAATCAAGCAAATTAGAATGAAATTAAATATATTTTAATTACTGATAGAGTATGACTCCATTCTCTATCTATCTACTTCTATCTATCTATTGATCTATTGATCTATCTGCTTATTTCCCTACCTATCAATTCATCTGTCAATCTCTACACATGCATAAAGGGTTAACTAAAGTAATGATCACCTAATATAATACAAGGTTATTTATAAGTAATTTTTTTCTTTTTTATACCTTTTCCACTATATGAAATTTTGAGAATAAGCATGCATTACTTTTATCAAAAATAAAGCACATTACTCTAAATATACAATGGAATTTACATTTTGATTCACAAAACATAATGATATTAATTTTAATATGATAAAATATTAACATGCTAAAGTCATTTCCAGTTCTATAAACAAACTAAAAAACCAACACAAAGTATCTGCTCCACATTTCAAGAGTAATGAGTTCAATCATGTTAAGGTTATAATTTTGTTAGTCTATTAATTTTTTTCCTCTCAATGCAACTAGAAATTAATTCTTTGTCAGTCTTAACAATTAGTGTTCTTATCTTTTTTCTGAAATAAAGATGACATTAGATCAAAATCTTTTCATTTTTCTTTTTAAAAAATTCACAGTAATAGCCTAGTCGTGACAAGCATATGATAATACCATCTGCATAGAAAAATAAAATTCTGTGATTTCACAACGAACCCTACTAACTACCTCATTGGATATGTGGCTAAATTAAAAGTCTTCTCTCACATTTATCCTGAAGCTTCCTTTATTTGAATTTTCTCCCACATCCTTAACTTCTCTCAGAACTGCTCCTATGTTCCTATGTACTATTTTTTGTTCTGCAGAAATGTGTTAGTCTCAAGATTCTTTTCTAACACATGAAGTCATAAGGTTGAGAAAATAGACTGTGGAGGAACGATGTGGTAGATTATATTGCTGCTCATCAATATTCACTGCCCCTCCCTGTGGAATGATTCTACTTACTTAGTTCATTAACTCAGATACCCATCTGACTTGCTTGACTGGTGAAATCTGTGAACTGGTATATGTCCTTCCAGAAAGAAGGTAAGAACCAGAGCATGCCTCTGCCATAATGACCAGCAATGTTCCCGGTGGAAAAGATAGTCTATTCCGCCTGGGACCCTGAGGAAGACAATGCAGAGCAGAGCTGCAGCCGACCACAGTGGACGGACATGTGGTATGGGTGAAAACCTGTCCTTGGGAACCACCGTGTTGTGGAGGTAGTTTGTTGCCACAGCATAACCTAGCCTATCCTGCATAATCCATGCAGGTACATTGGTAGTAAAACTACTTATGGTTTTTGAATTGTGGTTTTCTTCTGCATCCATCTAGTACATCTGATGAACTCTCAGTGGACTCTAAGCACCTTGGGAGGGGGGTACCTTCTCACAATCATGTCTATACATCCAGAAAATTAGCAAAAGTTCTGATGCGGAAAGGTTTTTCTGGTTATCTGGCTGCAGTCAGCTTATAAAAACCAACAGAAACAATGAATCCATGAAACTCCAGGGTAGGGCCTAAATTAATTCTCCTGCTTTCTATAAAATAAATATCACATGTGGTCAGGGACTCACATTTACTAGACAAATCAAACAGGTCTGAATGATTAATGGTCATACTAGCTCTTCCTAATGACCAATGATCATCTTTATGTCCAACTCAAGAAACAATTTTCTATGACATACCAGGCACTGGTAAGACACTAAGAATGTAGAAATAACTACAAATCCCTTCCCAGAAGGATCCTATAGGTAGTGAGTAAGACAAATTAGTAAAATATGAGTTGTCCCAACCAGGTCAGAGTTTCAATGGCTCCAAGTGCCCAAAGAGGCAGCAGACACCCTTTATTAAATTGCTGTATTTGCCCGATGTAATGCAAGAAATCCTGGGAACTAGGCAAAGCCTGATAAAGTCACTCACTCAAGAGAGTCACCTGAGATGTTGAGTGAATCTAATAGATTCTTGGGAGTGTCCTTACAGTCACCACATTTAATCAATGGCCATTCTCTTTTCATTCTCCCTCCAATTCTT
This sequence comes from Artibeus jamaicensis, assembly GCF_021234435.1. Taxonomy (NCBI): domain Eukaryota; kingdom Metazoa; phylum Chordata; class Mammalia; order Chiroptera; family Phyllostomidae; genus Artibeus; species Artibeus jamaicensis. The sequence continues at coordinate 7,629,653 of NW_026522046.1, read as the reverse complement.
GTCACATTCATTTCCTTCTCTACCCGCCCCCACTGATGCTGTGTTGCTTCACAACCTCATAACCTTGTATCTTCACCACTTTAATCCTTTCATGGTAATTTATGTCCATGTTTTGATTCACCTCCAAGATCCTGTTATTAGAAAACAGGGCACACACCTGAAATGTCTCTGAGTCTCTGCCAGAGCTGACTCCACGTCCTTGCGCACTGTCAGCGTTCCAGAAACTCTTCTTCCATGAAATCTGAATCCTCACCTGATACATTCATCTTTTACAATCAATGTTGATAATGAAACTGATCCAAAGGAATGGTTTTGTCTAATTGGAGTCACCTGGAATATTTACAATGGCCCCAAATATGAGAACTGCCACATGTACTGCCAGCCAGCAACTTCATCCAAGCTGCCTCGTGACTCATAACTCAATTTATCAAGAGGATTATATTTTTCGCTTCTCTAGTTGCTGACATAAATACATTCTTGGATGTCAGACTACTGGTCCCCTTCCGAGGTAATCTCTAGTGTCTCCTTATGTGATGATACTCATCACAACCCCACTATCTATCTACCCACTATGACACTACCTCCTGGATTTTGCCCAAAGCCCGATGACGAGCAGAACGTCCATGTTCCTAACTTCCCACACACCCATATTTTATTTCTTCTATATCCCATGTCTGATTGGCACTTCTTGGTAAGAACTACCTGGTCTTTAGTTTTCATCGTTTCAGTTGATATAAAAGTCCCTCTAAAATCTCCTGCGCAAATATAGTGCTGGATGACATAGGATCTGAATTCAAGTCAAATTTAAAGATCTTTAATCAGGATTAAGACCTTAATTATTTTCTCTACTAATATTTTATTTATAAAATAATACATGATAATATGCATATATGATTTTATAAATATGTCAAGTAATAGTAAAGGTCTATTCTTACTTCCCCTCTACCCAGTCCTACTCCCTCCCCAGACAGCACTACTGGTAACAGTTTAGTATATACTCCCTCAAACGTGGGTAGTTTCTCACACGCACACTGGAAATCACATTGTCAATTTTATTGTGGGACAATTACATTTCAATAAAACCACAGGAAACTGTGTTAACGCACCAAATGTGTAAAAACTAAGAGCCCAGAAGTGGAGACAATACAAAATTATGAACATTCTCATATAGGGTTAGTTGGAGCTTAAATCTTATAGTATCTATCAATTAAAATGTACCACCCCTTTAAAACAGCAATTTTCCTTTAACAAATGAATCTTGTACAAATGTTTCTACATGAATACAAATATTAACATTGTTTATAATTGCATATAGGTTAATATTAAATGTTCATCGATATCAGAATGGTTAAGTAAATTATAAAGTATCCATGTTATGGAATAACATTCTTTTTGGAAAAAGTTTGTTTTATTTTACTACATAAACATCTGTTTTATTTGTGCGAGTGTTTTTATAGACATTGCATAAATGAATTAGTTTTGTCCCCAAGTTGGATTTAATAGGTGAGATATATATATATATATATATGATACCTATATATCATATATAGGCATCTATATGATCAAATTTTATTTATTTGACGCATGTAAGTCACTCAGAAGAGTTCATTTTGGTTAATTGGGTACATAATAATATACCTTTAAAAGAAAAACACATTCATATGTATTTGCTTGACAGATTGAAATGCTGTAGAACCAGCACTTTGTTCTGTTGGATACACACAGATAGACAGACTGAGATGTGGATCTTTCTGGTTGTGTTCCTGGACTAATCATCCAAGTAAATCCAAAGAAGTTACTTTAGGTTCTTGAATAAATATTACTCATTTTATATTCTCACTTTTCATTAAAGTAAAATATAGCCCTGGCTGGTGTAGCTCAGTGGATTGAGTGTGGGCCTGTGAAGCAAAGGATTGCAGTTTGATTCCCAGTCAGGGCACATGCCTGGGTTGCAGGCCCGTTCCCAGTGGGGGATACATGAGAGGCAACCACACACTGATATTTCTCTCCCTCTCTCCTTCTCTTCCCCTCTCTCTGAAAATAAATAAATAAAATATTTTTTTAAATATCATGAAAAAAAGTAAAATATAAATATCACCTACACTTTACATACATCATCTACAAACCTGTAATTGGAGTAAATATATGCAAATTATTTATATATATATACACTCACATATTCACACCTAGTATCAAAAAGCCAAATGAAAGAGTGGAATTTCCTTTTTCATTGTGAGGATTCTATTACACCTCTTTTTCCATATCAGTTCTTCTACCTTGTTTCTCAAGCTGGGAAGCTTATAAATTTTGCTTTCCTTAGTTCATACACAGCCAGACTTTGTAGTTTATTGCACTTTAGTAAATTTAGCTATGAGACTGCTCTTCAACAGGAAGGGTCAAGGGGAACCAACGCACTTCCTGATTCACTAATGCCTCAGGAAGTGGCGGGAAACATCCATGGAATATGACTGCAATGAAAACTGCACCTGAGAGGAAAAGTAACCTGCCTTCATCAGGCTCTGTTGAAGTTTAGCTTCAAACTGCTTCCCCCAATACCTCACTTCTCCAGAATGTGAGAAAGCAGCCAGCCCTAGGGATTGTGCATCAAGACCTGGTGGTTTAGGCCAGCATCAGGGACAGATCAAAACAAAGTAATATGTGAGCAGCAATGTCCAGAGCATCAGAAGCTTGGGGCACAGATGAAAGCCAAGAGATTCAAATGAGAAACTGCAGGGCAAATCTGTTGTTAATTCAGCTTTGTAGACTCAGGAGTGAGACAAGGGAGTTCTCTTAGCCACACAGAGCAAGACAGGGCCGAGTGAAATGGGCCTGAGAAAACCAGCTCCAAATTTGATGACAGAGGAAGAGCTAGAAGCCAGGTAGAATGGAAGGGCAGAGTTCCTGACCACACAAGGCAGGATCTCAGCCAGAAGACAAAGGCAGAGACATGAGTGTTGAGAGGTGCAAGGTGGGGCCCTTCTCCAGACAAGGATGCAGGACTCACCAAACACCTGTTATGTGTGAGGCACTGTTCCATGCACAGGGGATTCAGTCATGAACAAAATAAAAGCTCTACCCTCGTGGAGCTTACTCCCTTAGAGAAAAAGGTGGATAATAAGGAAATAAACAATCAAAAAAATTTTTAGATTTAAGAACTGATTTATGCTAGAGAGGGTAGAATAATTTGATTGAGAGTGACTTTAGATAGGGTTCAGGAAAGGCCTTCATGGGCATGGAGATGATATTGGAGCTGCAACCTAAAGAGCGAGGCAGAGGCAGTCATACAAAGACATGAGGAAGAGTATTTTAGGTGGAAGACGCAATAATGCGAGGACGCGTGTAGGAGAAACCTAGTAGTTTCAGGCGACAGAAGGAAGTGTGAAATGATTTCAGATGAGAAGTTAGATCATGTGCGGCCAGTGGACAGGTGGAGGAGTCTAGATGTTATGATAAGTTCAGTGTAATGCTATGGGGGGTTCAAAATGGGAAATAACATAATCCTGATTTTTGTTTTTAAAAGAGCACCTGTCTGCTCCGTGAAGAATAGATGCAGGGGCAGGAGCAGAAGCAGGGAGGATTAGTTAGGAGGGCATTACCACAGATTAGTAGAGAGATGACGATGGCTTGGAACTGAAGGAAAGTTAAAACACTGGAAATCTACTCCACATATAGGAACCTGCAGCACTCAGTGATGGATCAGATGTGGGGGTAAGGAAAAGAGAATAATCATGGATGATTGCTAGGTTTTTAGCCTTTGCAGCTGGATACAGTTATTAACATGGAGAAAGAGTAAAACAGTTTTCAAGAAAGAAAGTCCAACTTCCTTTTAAGCTCTGTTAAGTTTAAGGCACCTCTTATACCTTAAATGTTGGTTAGGCACTTGGCTATGAGTCTAGAGCTCAGAAAAAAGGTCAAGACCATAGAAACTTAATGGGGAGACATCAGTGTGTACAGATGGGCTTTGAAACCAGGGGGTCAAATGAGAGCTTCTAGATGGGGAAGAGAAAGAAATGAAGAGAGGCAATATAGAAGAGAGATTGGTCTATGACTGGCCCCTGGTCTCCCCAGCCCCTAGAGGCTAGGAAGAGGGGGAAATAGAAACAGATAGTGAGAGAGAGGAAAAGTGAGGTAACTTAATGTCAAGAAATCTAAAAAGGGACTATAGTAATGGCGACTGATCAGAAATCCAGAAGGGCCACGCAGACAAAATCTTAGCCCTGTGTCCTGGGTCAATACAAGAGGGCTGAAGAGAGTCTGTGACTGAGGGGACAGATATATAGAGGTCAGGACACTGCCCATAGAGAAGCAGGTCATGGGTCTCTCTGGCAGCCAAGGGGAGTTAGTGAGAACAGAAACCCAGAAATTGTAACAAGACATCCAGATAATTCAGTTCTGACAAAAGAACTTTAATGAAATCGCTGCAGGAGCAAGTTGAGGAGGACTTGCTTACATTTCTTCTGCCTTTGTCAGCATCACCTTAGGATTTGATATTATGTTTGAGCTCACATTTCCACATTACTGGTGAGTACTGGGGGTGGGGTACCATCAAGAGCTAATCTTGATCATCCAAACTTAGGGAAACAGCAACAGTGGAAATGAAATAGGGGAGGACGCCAGGGAGCCCAAAGGTTCAAGCCATGGTCAAGAGAACCCAGGAGGGTTGCAGGATGGTAAAAGGGTAGAACAAGTGGGCTAGCATCCAAGCAAACATCCAGGAGGCAGGTAGGCTCAGGAATAAAGGATTGTCTGATACTGGTAACCACCCAGTTGCCTTAAGCCTGAGTACTAGAAGTAGACCAAGAGGGAAAAGGAAGCCTACAATTGGAGTTTGGAGGGAAGGGACCACAATGGCAGATGTAAAATACATAGCACAGTTCCAGATACATAGTAGGGCTTCAGTTGATAACAGGCACCTTAATTAGTTACCATCATTTTAAGCAGAGCAAATCCCTACTACATATGGGGTAACCACAGACACTGACTGGTTTCTACATTCAAAGCCTACAAAAGAATGGCCCATCTGGAATTTTGACTCCCAAATTACTTCCCTTACAGAAAAAAACTCCAAAGTTTGTGCTGGGTCTTTGTGTGTTGAGAATAAGTCCATGCTTTCTTCAGAAGTCAGATTCTCTTCCTCTGAGTATACTTTGAACTCTGAGGCCAGCACCTAACAATGTCACTAGGGAAGACGATTAAATCAAAGAGCACCGGTGAGCCTGGGGATTACCTGTGAATTTCACTCAGTGAGCTCTATTTCCTCCCAGTAATATTGGTACCTGAGGAACGCCTGCTCAATATGCTGTGTTTATGTTATATGAGCCTCCTAATAGGCCAAGGAAATAAACTCTGAACTCAGTTGTGGTGGAATTTAATACAGTCTTTAGTTCCACTAGCGTGAACACCAGCTGCACACACGTATTTTGAAAGAATATTTAATCAGGGTGAGCCACTGAGCTCACATTTGTCCAGCCTCAGAAAGCCTCCCCTCTCCTCACATCAATCCACTTTCTTCATTTAATATAGATGTTTTATTTCAAACAGCAGATTTCTAAGTTCCTCCAAGAACTAGCAAAATCTGGTTAATGTGATGATCTTTGGGAAACAAACTTCTCTGTGGTAGAACCATTAGCCTGACATGCTCCCTGGAATTTACTTCATCATGTGCCCAAGGCTTGAACTCGCTGCAGAACTGGCTTTACTCCTCTCTTTGTGAGTGTCAAAACTCCAACGTGTCATTTAATTCCATGTATTAACCTACTGTTCAAGCAGGGTGAAGCAAGCCAATCGCAAAACCTGAGTGAGGTACTTGCTAGGAGGCAGATGCTGATGGTGTCAAAGACCACACATCTGAATGCCTATATTTGTCCACAAAATCTGTGTGGTTGCTTCACTCCCCCATGAGAAGTGCAAAGGGCGTGGAAACGAGTGGTGTGTGCTATGGATAGTTATACTACACCAACCTAGAAAATTCACATTATCTTTATAATGAACCAAGTTCAGAAAGTTCTGAAGTCGGCATTTAGCCCTTTTTCTAAATCCTGCTGATGGTGAGCAGGGTTGCAGGATATCCTAAAACAGCCACTGTTTTCTTTAAATTGGTATTAACAGGCAACATGAAGGGTTTAAGAAAACTTCGTTGGAAAATTTCCACTTTGAACAGCCAGGGATTAGGTGTCTATTCCAATTTCTCTCTCACTCACCCCCTTTCTGAGAGGGGAGTTCACTCCTAAATTGAAAAGCAAACAGCCACAAAAGCATTTCCATGTACAAAGCCACTGGGTATGTTCCGGCCTTTCGGCAAAGCCTCGCAGGTTTCTAACCACAGCCAGTTTTATGTTCTGTGCATCAATCCACACTCAGGATGGCTTCCATACACCTGTATGTCATTTGGAGGTTCACCCGGCTCAAGCAATTTATATTTTAAAACTGCACTGATAAAAAAAAAAAGGTTCAGGGAAAGGGATTTCCTAGCTCTCAAATAAAAATGTGCAGTGGAGCGCTTACTAAGTAAACAGAAAACATGGGCAGCTGAGAAATCAATTTAGCTGAACAAACAATGTTCCATGTAATGAACTACTAATTATCCTTTTATGCCATGTCAGTCTGAGTGATTACAGAGCTGTGCAGTTTAATTTGACGTTTGAGCATTGCCTTGCTCCATTAGCTTCATATAAAGCTACAACACATTCAAAAAAGGAGGGGGGTTCTGTATTTATCTGGAACTGAGTAAGCACCTGTATTAATAATAAGAGGAGCATCTCAGAATCTTTTTTAAAGTATGTTTTAACATGAGGATAAATAAAGCATGGAGAACAACCCATGTGAGTGAGGAGATCAAACAGTCACTGGATGAAACACCTTGACGTGATGACATGCGCTGGGCTCATCACAGTAACTCCCACCATCGAAAATGCCACCACCTTCACACTGAAGCCTACCTCACGCTCCAGCCCAGGCTCCAATCAACTGCAGGACTGTGGAGCCAGACTGGCAAGAGGACACAGAGCCAGGGTGGACTGAGGAAGGCTCCTTTTCAAACTAGACTCATTAAATTGTACCCAAAAAATTTAAGTGTAGTGAGAATATGACAGAGGAGGAAACATGGTTGAGAACCCTTTGCTTCATCTGCTCTTCACATCCTCTTACACAGTGAGTGAAACAGCTGAGGGAGGAAATGGAGACCTGAATTTTTTTTTTTGCTCCATCCAATCCAAAAAATTCATGGCAAGGTCTTGCCATACGCCAGTGGTGAGTATAATGGTAGGTAGAGAGTGCAACAAAGATACAGTGCATGTCCTTCAAGGATAGGGCAGCTTTTAATTAATATTTGGGCCACCTTCTAGTTCTTCATATTACTGAGCAAGAAAAAATGGCCCTCATAAGGCAGTGGTTCTCAGCTTTGGCTGCACATTGGAATGACCTGGGACCTTAAAAAAAACTGATTCCTGAATGCCATCCCCAGAGATTCCAATGTGACTGGTCTGGGGTTTCATGGAAGAGCCGTGACTTTTAAAGCTCTTCCAGTGAATATAATGGAAAGCTACTGCTTCAACCCACTGTTCTGTTGACTGAAGTTATATCTTCAGTTATGCCATTTATTCAATCCATAAATATTTATGAGCACTTGAGAGGCACTTATGTGGTCTGGGAAAGATATGCAGTGGTGACAAAATGATCCCCAAGAGAGGGAAGGACCACCCCCCTCTCCGGGAACAGTATGGCTAGAACTGCACAGCACTTCAGAAGGAATGATCCCGACCCACACCCACCAGACTCCTGACATGAGGTTCCCCATCCATGTAACAGATGGGGAGTGAAGCCTAGTAAAAGCAAGTGGCTTACTCCAGGTGAAATATTTAGCAAGTGAAAAACTGGGATTTCAAAAAATCATTGAATCTTAGAGCCATCACAGCTAACTTCATTCAAACCCTTCATTTTTTTTTAATTAGAGAGTTCTTCAAGATCCAGAGAAATAGTGTTAGGAGAGTTTTCTCAGTTGTGGAGAAATTAAGTAAGTTTGGAATGAGAGTGCGCTCTGAGTTCCAGAGAAATGAGACTCTAAGTGACTGGAACCAGCCAGTGGTCAAATGGCTTTCAAAACTCTAAGACTAAAACTGAGTTTCCCAATTCCCAGTTCAATGTTTTTATCAGAGCAATGCACTGCACCTCCAGATGTCAGCTCTGGTCTCTAGACAACTGAAAACAGGATATTCAGTAAGAAAGAGGGTGCAGGGACTTCCAGCCAAGATGAAGGTGTGGGTAGATACTTTGTCTCATCAATCAATCAAAAAAAGGACAACAAATTTAAAAATAAAAAATAACCAGAACTACTAGAAAATCAAAATGTATGGAAGTTCGACAACCAAGTAGTTAAAGAAGAAACATTCATTCAGACTGGTAGGAGGGGCAGAGATAGGCAGCCGGGGCAGAGAGGACCCAAAGCAAGGTTGTGGTTGGTGGATGGGGCAGGCAAGGCAGCAACTGGAGGACCAGTTCAGTCAAGGCAGCAGTTAGCACACCAGGTGGTCCCACATTCATGTGCAGAAACAACTGTGGAGCGAGACTGACTGAGCAACTCAGGGGCCCAGTGCAGGGAAATAAAGCCTCAAAACCTCTGGCTGTAAACACCTGTGGGGGTTGCAGAAGTGGGAGAAACTCCCAGCCTCATGGCTGAGTTTGTTGGAGACACCCACAGGGTCCTAGAATGTACTTAAACCCACCCACCTGGGAATCAGGACCAGAAGGGCCCAATTTGCTTGTAGGTAGGAGGAGAAGTGACTGAAGTCCAACAGTCAAGGTTCTCTTTTGGACCCCTCCCCGACATATAGTGCCACAGCACTGCTTCATGGGTTGCCCTGCCCTGGCAAATACCTAAGGCTCCACCATTACAACATTACAGGTGTTCCAAGACAAAAATATGGCCCAAATGAAAGAACAAATCAAACTTTCAAAGACAGAACTAGAAGTGAAGAGCTGACCAACCTATCAGATGCAGAGTTCAAAACATTGGTAATCAGAATACTTACAGAAATGGTTCAGTATGGTTACAAAATAGAGGAAGAAGTTAAGGGTACAAAAAGTGAAATACGGAAAAATATACAGGGAACCAACAGTGAAGTGTAGGTAATTGGGACTCAAATCAACGATTTAGACCAGAAGGAAGATATAAACATTCAACCAGAACAAACTGAAGAAACAAAAATTCAAAAAAAAAAAATGAGGAGAGGCTTAGGAACCTCCAGGACAACTTTAAACATTCCAATATCTGAATCATAGGGGTGCCAGAAAGAGAAAAGAAAGAGCAAGAAATTGAAAACTTATTTTAAAAAATAATGAAGGAGAACTTCCACAATATAACAAAGGAAATAGACTTCTAGGAAGTCCAGGAAGCTCAGAGAGTTCCAAAGAAGTTGGACCCAAAGAAGTACACACCAATGTACATCATAATAACATTACCCAAGATTAAAGATAAGGAGAGAATCTTAAAAGCAGCAAGAGAAAAGGAGACAGTTACCTACAAAGGAGTTCCCATAAGGCTATCAGCTGATTTCTCAAAAGAAACTTTACAGGCAAGAAGAGGCTAGAAAGAAATATTTAAAATCATGAAAGGCAAGAACCTACATCCAAGATTACTCTATCCAGCAAAGCTATCATTTAGAATGGAAGGGCAGATGAAGTGCTTCCTGGATAAGGTCAAGTTAAAGAAGTTCATCATCACCGAGCCCTTATTATAAGAAAAGTTAAAGGGACTTATCTAAGAAAAAAATTAAAAATATGAACAGTAAAATGACAACAGACACAACTATCGACAACTGAACCTAAAACAAAAACAAAAACGAACTAAGCAAACAACTAGAACAGGAAGAGAATCACAGAAATGGAGATCACATGGAGGGTTATCAGTGGTGGGGGAGGGGGAGTATGGGACAAAAGGTACAGGGAATGAGGAGCATAAATGGTAGGTAAAATATAGACAGGGAAAGGTTAAGAATAGTATAGGAAATGGAGAATCCAAAGAACTTATATGTACGACCCATGGACATGAACTAATGGGGGGGATGCTGGTGGGAGGGGTGCAGGGTAGAAATGAATAAAAGAGAAATGGGACTCCTAAATAGCATAAACAATAAAATATACTTAAAAAAGAAAGAGGGTGCATAACTCACTTGTTTTAGCTTCAGACTGATGATTATGGATAAAAATTCATGGTTTGGCATTAGGTTTTTAAGCTAGTTAAATAAGAAAAGTAAATAAATAAAATAGCACTGTCAGTTAAAACTATGATGGAGACCTTTCCAGTTTCCCAAATCCCAAAGGCTCAACCAGGTACATACCCGAGGCCTACTCCTTCTCCATGGCTATCTCTAGAATACTTAGGCAAATATGTTCTGTATTACTAGTTAAGTCTGCAGTGCTGAATCCTGGATGCACATTACAATCACCTGGTGCTGTTGAAAAATGCGCACACCTGGGCAATGTCCCCCAAAATTCTGGTTTAATTGGTCTGGGATAAGTTTTGGGCATCAGTAGTTTTTAAAGTTCCCCAAGTGATTCCAATATGTAGTGGATTAAATCACTGACTGCAAGAGTTGCCCTCAAATACGCTGGACCACTGATGGTCCTCAGGTGCTCTTTGTCCCCTTTAGCAAAAGGTCAGAGTGGGAGGAGGCGCACATACCCTTGTCCATGTCTTCTGTCCCCCAGGCTCTGCCCTGATTCCTCACTGACCTTCCAAGACAGCAGTTTCTCCCACACAAGACAGGATCAGGTCTCATCCTGAAATGCAACTTTTTTTTATTACATTCTACAAAGTGCCTACCCAATACTCCTCAAAATTATTAATGTTGGGAAAAACAAGGAAAAACTGAGAAACTGTCATAGGCATACAGAAACGTGACAAGTAAATCGAATATAGGATCCTGGATAGGGTCTTGGAACAGAAAAAATATATTAATGGAAAAACTGATGAAATCAAAAGGAAGTCTAGAGTTAACAGTGATGTACCAATGTAGGTCTCTTATTTTAATAAATGCACCATGATATGATTAGATCATGACTTTAAGGAAAACTGAAACTGGTTGAGGGGTTTAAAGAAATTCGGTACTATATTTGGAATTCCTCTATAAATCTAAAATTATTTCAAAATAAAAATGTTCATTAAAATAATAATTTTAGGTGCACTGAATGAGAGATGTAAGAGATTACTTTTCTCACATACTTTCAATCTTGGTACCTTTTAGCTTCCCCCTCAAAGCTTTGTCCCTGGCTAGTACAGTACATTGCCTGTGTCTGAGGACTTTGTCCCTATGTTCTCCTTAAATTATCACACAGATCAGGGGTAAATGTGGCACAGGGGAACCCTGAGTTCTTCCCAGAGGTTAGAAGTTACCACTAACAATCTTATCAGTGTTGTCTGTTAGTCAGGTGAGGGAAACAGCGTATCATAGCATTTAGAACTCAGTGAATCTCAATGCTAAAGAACATAGCCAGGCTGCCATGTTCTGAGGCATGAAGCCACACGGTGTAGCCAGCATAACAAAGTGTTTCCATTGTGTTGGCGGCACCATTTTTACTGTCATGTTCTTACCACACTCACATGCATATTTTATGAACTTACTGAATGCAATGTGTTCTCTACATAGTACATATGTAGTCTCCAAGCACATTAAAAACAGCTGCTGCCCAAGTCCCTGCCTGTTTTCCCAGCCTATAAGTCTAGTTCCCAGACTTATTTTCCAAGACAGTTGCACTTAAGAAAAAAATGGATAAGCTATTAGCGAGAAGTATTTTACTACCAGATCTCCATGAGAACTCACTAAAGCTGAAAGAAGTCTAACTCCATAGAAGAAAAGAGAACCAGCTATCTTCGCTTCTGCTCAGTCCAAAGAGAAACCAGTTTACAGTGAGTGCAGCAGTTTTACTGCTAAACTACCACCCCCCGTGGCTCTGATCTGCACGAGGCCCACTAGACATGTACTGCTTTCATCCCACAGGCAAGAAATGTCTTGGGAGCCTCCTAGACAGTGCTTCTGGGAGGCAAAAGAAAAGTAGGAAGTTAAGAAGAAAAGGTGCTGAAATCGGGCTTCAAACAAGGACCTTTTATCCAATTGGGTGTGTTCTTTTGTTCCCAGAACAGTATAAGAAACCTCAGCTTTGACCATCATGTTAGGAAAATGTTTTCAATCAGTCCCCTCCATCAGGCCTGCTTCTGGCTTTCCATGTGGCCAGAATTGGATTATCATTACACCATATTCCAAATTGGAACTAGAGTCTGGGTGGTTCCAAACTTGGCCCACACTCAAACCTGTCCTTCCGCTCAGCCTCCCACATCCTCGTGTGGCTTCTATGCCTATTCCTCCACTAGGTTATAAAATCCCATGGAGGAGAGAACCACGTCTTATTCATTTTTCTGTCCTTTGCTATGACTACCACTATGTCTGTCAAATAGCAAGTGTTCAACAAATGTTGGTGGATATGTTTTGTAGTTCTTCAAGTGGCAATGCTTCCCATGGAGCTGATTGATGACTGCAGTGCCTGTGGTCCCACCAATGTGGGGGTCACAGCAGTGCTCAGTCAGAACTCTCCTGGAAGACCCCACATTTCTCCTGCCTGTCCCGGAAGGAGTAAGAGGGTGATTCATTGGAGGCTGAAGCAAAGCTAGTAGCACCACAGAACTATGTGCCAAAGTCAAATTTTCCTTCATCTTTAAGCCAGAGGGCAGTTATGGTTATAAATTTTCTACATGGTGCAGAATTCCTTAGCTGAAAAGGAATGGCACAAGTATGTCTCATAAAAGAGACATAATACAAGGGCATGTCCTGAAGGCCAAGAGGAGACAAGCTCTTTCAGCATGATGATAGATAGATGACTTGCAAGTGGGAGGTGGAGTAGCATCATTCACAACCACGTGGTCTTACTGACAGCAAAGCACAACGAACAAAACCAGGAGGAAACACGTCTTTCATGCGAACGTAGAGCAATATCTTCCAACCTGAATCCACAAGGGTTAGAAATTAAAGACCTCCCTCGTGTGTTCCACCCATCCACAGTCCCAGCATTAGTTTTAGTTCCGTACTCTAGGGCCACTCCTTTTGGTCCTTTGCCACAGAGCCACCCACTCAATCGATTTTTTTTTCTCCCACATCTTTTTTTTTTTTTGCTTTTAAAATACTTTGTTTCCTCCTACCAGAGCTCTACCTTGGGGTAAGCATCCAAGTGGCTTGTCAGTCACCAGCAATAAGCATTTATGTTCGTGGACTCTTAAGATAGAGAAGCAGAAAGAGTAGAGGACCCTTGGTAATCGCCTGCCTCAGGGAAGATATTTATGAATTAATCACACCGTTATAGTGCTGTGATTAACCTCTTGCCAGCATATCTCCTTTATGTTGTAAAGCTAAAATGGTTCAGATTTCTTCTTTACCTTAAATCTTGCTACTTTCTTGTTTACAAGCACTCCTCCTGTATTGTGTGTGTGTAAATATATAATCTTGCTTATTAAACTTCCTTTGAGGAAAGACTCACGTCCCTAATGTTTACCTGGTATGTAATGGGATCCCACAGTATGTGTAGGAAACAGAAGGAAAAATACCTAAGACATTCTGTGCTTTTATTTCAAGTTCATAACTTTGTAGATTTTTCATAAAGCCTACATAAGATGACTGTAAAATCATCTGGGACATTTTGGAAGCCAAAATCCCACAAAAATCTGAGTGATTTTACTCATCATTTTCATGTCTTAAAATTCTCCTCTGTGTACAGATGCAGGCATGCATATATAGCCTCCAGCCAAACTGGCAATTACAATCTCTTCTAAAAGGCCTATCCTTTCTGGCCTTGTATTCATAAGATTTTTCCTGAGACTGTGCTGCATAACAAACAAACCCCCAAATCTCAGGGTTTCCTAACGACTGACATTTAGCTTATACTCATGAGTCTGCACATCTACAGAAGTTTGCCTGGTCTCACCTGGGTCCATCTGGGCCAGCTTGGACTCAAGCCAAGTCACTTTCAGGTCTGTTTCCTTGTGCCTTCACTCTGGGTTCCTGGCTGAAGGAGCAGCAGTTACCTAAGACATGCCCTTCTCATGGCAGAGGGAACAAGCTCCAAAGAGGGCTGGCAGAAATGTATCATGCCTCTGTTAAGATCTGGCCTCACATATATCATGATGTCACTTCCACCCACATTCCACTGGCCCAAGAAAGCCATAAGGCAAAGCCCAAAGTCACTGAGGGCCAGGGAGATGCTCCACCCCCAGCAGTTTGGGGAATGAAATGAATGACTGGTGTTCAACCATCTCATCTACCGCAAGCCTTTATAGCTTGATGTCACCTCCTCCATCAAATTCTCCCTGGTTGTGAGGCAGATATTAAGCATTCCTTTTTTTCCAAATAGCATAACCTATATAGTTCCAGCATTGTTTATTATACATAAAATTATATTGCAGTCTTTTATCTGTGTGTGATACATCCTATAAAAGCCTTAGCACTTAAAATAAAGGGATTATGAACAACTCCTTTTTTTATTACCAACAGGATGGCAGGCAAGCAGTATATGATGCATAAGAAAATGAATACACAAACATATGTGGGTACATGTGACTGTGTTGGGAGGTTCTGAATAAAAGATAAAATATAATGATAAGGGTTTCAGGCTCTGGCATAAGACAAACCTTGGTTCAAATCCTGTCTTCCCCTTACCCTGGCTGAGCGCCCCCTGGGAAGGCACTGAACTCCCTGTGCCTCAGGTTCCGTGACTATAAAGTGCAGATTGAACCCATGTGAAGGACTGAGTACAAGGCAGGCACTCAGTAAGTTTTGCTACTTTATTATTACTACATACTCTATGGTAGAAACGTTATTGCTCTTTTTATATACAGTGTGATGAAAATATTTTTTAAATAAGTACATAATGACAGCAGCTAAAAGAAAACAGATGTTAGAGTAGTAGCATTGTAAGTAAAACAGCCTTTTTAAAATTTTCTTCATGGATAATATGGTTTTGCTTATGTAATTAGAGAAGTTAAACACTTATTTTCCTTGGTGTTTAGCCAACTCTGGGGTGGTGACGCCCATATGGACCTACCACTCCTTAGAAATGACTTTTTGAACAGATGCTACAATCGGGCCCATTACAAATGCTTTTTTCTAATTGTCATAACAACCTTACAGGGTTAGTAATATACTATGCCCATTTTATAGATGAGAAAGGTGAGGTCCAGAGAAGTTAAATTACTCGTTCAGGGCTCTGCAGTTAGTAAGTGGGAAGTGTGAGAAACAGACATGGGGCCTGAGAAATCAGGGGGCTGACATCAACGGCATCAGTAGCCGCATGTTAGCAGTGAGTGCTCTCGGTGCCCGGGGATGAGAATGGTCCTTCGCTCTCACAGTTCTCCTCCCCAGAACCTGCGCCCCCCTCTCGTCATAATACAACCAACCAACAGACCAATTCCACTAGTGGGGCATTCTCCAAAACGCCTGACCAGGACTCCTCAACATTATCAAGACCATCAAAACAAAAGAAGTCTGAGAAACTGACACAGCCAAAGAGCTAAGAAAACATGACAAATTAATGTAACGTGCTATCCAGGATGGGATTCCAGGGCAGAGAGAGCATTAGGTGAAAACTAAGGAAATCTGAATAAAAAGATGACCTTCAATTAATAATCAGTATCAGTTCACTAATTGTGTCAAATGTACGAGACCAATGTAAGAGGTTAGTAACGGGGGAAACTCGGTGTGGAGTATATGAGAACTCCCTGTACGCTCTTCACAACTTTTCTACAAACCTAAAATCATTCAAAAATCAAAAGCTTAAAAAACTACTAGGCCTAGATATGAAGATGAGTTCCAACTCTGAGATCATCCCCAGAAGAACTTAAAAAGTGATAACGGACAAAATGCTTGCCCACTATCACACTGAAAGCCGACTCACCTAACCAAATAGTCTGTCTGCTGACCCTACATGAGGGACCTATTTGCCAAATCGTTCCTCGGTTATCGGATGATATCTACCAAAGTCTCCACTGCTATGTCTTCTCATGGCACACATTGTGAATAATTACTGGAGCAAGCAGCTGTTCAACGTCAGTCTTCCTCACACACGGGAAGTTCTGGGAAGAAAGGGACTCCTTTCACGGTGTATTTCCAGAACTGAGCAGTGTGCCACCTACTAGGTGCTCAAAAACCTTTTACCAAGTGTGTGAATATCACTGCAGTCAAGAGGAACAATGAGCGACAGTGCTAACTGTGGTCCAGGTGAACGACAAGCCTTGGCTTTCTGATGCCTGAAAGGCCACTGGGACAAACGCAGCTTCTCTTTCAGCCTTCTCAGTCTCCCCACGTCCCCAAATTCCATTATTTTCTAAGCCTTTCAAAAGAGATCAGAGCAAGGCATTTTACCTCTTGTAATCAAATCTTGTCCTGGAAAACACTAAAGTTTCCTAAAATTCAAGGAAATGATAAGATCCACATATTTTCTTTTGTGTGGCCCATCTATTAGTCTAAGAATTGAGCCTATTCCAGGCATCACAAGGGAAACTTAGACTCTTAAAAACCACAGGAAACATGTAGCCAAAAGCACTGTGGGGGAAAAAAAACATACGCATAAAACAGATTTCATTAAGAGTGCTTGGTATTAAGTCTCTCTGGTACATCAATCTTTGTTATTGTTATTTTATTCTATCAGTGCATTCCAGGTCACAGCAAGTTAGTAATTTTGCCATATCCTTCATGCCTGGCTTTATGTAAGTGCTGCTAAGAATAAAATTAAGCAGTGGGAGAAAAACATCAGTTTGGTGTCTAAATTTAGAAAACTTGATGAATAAATCTATTAAATTCATTGTGGGGAAGAGAGGAGAGCAAATCATTCCTTATTGGAAAGATAAAATAAATAGAAAATAAAAGGTAATTCTCTTTATAATTTGTAACAACAGATTTCAATGAAAAGCCTCCCCCCAAACCTCTTTTATTTGCAAATGAGCATATTGGTTGATTGTGTATTTTCATTCCTATAACCCTCAACCATGCAGAAAATAGTTATGTAAACCCTGGATTCAGTATTCACTGGGGAGGGATAGGACTTTTATGAGACCTTACCAATGAGATATAAATCATCTTCAGAAGATCATGGAAAGCAGGTGCCCCAATGCTGCACTGCAGACATCTGGCAGGCTTTTATCCTCGCATCCCACCCTCCCGCTCAACATCTGGCAGCCCCTTCATCCCCGTACCCCACCCCCATCCCCAACTGCCTCCCAACATCTGCCACACACTTCTCTTAACCTCAGAAGCAAATCCAGTCAAAAGCTCAAAGCACAGTGTTCCCAGGGTGGTGACCTGGACTCACATGCTGGGTGGGGGTAGAACAGGGTTTGTTTTTGTTTTTTTCCCTACACTTTAAATGAATACACAATTCACTTAAAAGTATGCTTTCATGTCTAACTGGTTCTCACTGAGAAGCTTGTTTAAAATGGAAATCCGTAGTTAATAGTAACCTCTTAAAAAGTTTTATGTCATCCTGAGAATTGAAAGATACAATAAAAAAATTATGAGACCAAAAAACAATTTTATGCTGATACATGTCTTTTGACAGGGGAAAAAAAAGCGCACAACACTTATGTCTTGCCCATGAAGTACAAGTTACATAAGGGAAGTGTCTTAAACCTGATCCAAAATGTTTTGTAACCTATTGACAGAAGTGTATGCTATTTGAATTCCACATTAGTTTAGAAATGTCCTCAGTGGCTCCAGCACGTTATGGCATTTGCCTGTTTGCAGAGCCCTTGGCATGTGGTCTCCCCTGTTCCAAACAGGAGGATAACTTGCAGGTTGTGCTCTCCCTGAAACACCTCTGCTTACCTGGAGCACATCACCTGACTCAGGTTTCCTACCGTCAAACCTTCCTACTGGGCTTTACCACTGTGACAGTTTGATGTCAGCCATTTTTTTGGTATTCATCTTAGGGCTCCACCTAAATCAGTTTAACTCCCCAACAATGTCCTGCCCCCCTGCTCCACCCCTACAGTCTCACAATTCTTCATTCCCCACTTCTTTTAGACCCTATTCCTTTTCTCCAAATGAAGAGATGCTTGCTTTTTCTCTTTCAACAGGAACATGCCTAAAACCAGGTAACCCTGAGTGGTTGGAGCACAGGTGAATTCCTGAGTTAGTCTTGGCTTCTGATGAGACAGATATTCCAAACCTGATGCCACTTGGGGCTCTGGACGGCTGCCAAGCTGCTCGAGGTATCACAAAGACTCTGCAGTCCAGAGTCCTATCAAAGCATTTTATCATTTTATTACACACTTAAATTAGTAATTACTGCTAGGACATTATTTAGATTCTGTTGTAGTGTGCAATTTCTCCCTTGAAAGTTTAAATATGTTTAGTAACTGTTCATAAGTGGCAATTCCTTGCACATATGGTTTTCTGTGTTATTCTTTGTTAATGTTTTCTTTAAGTTCATAAGAATGCTATAAAACAGTTATATCAACACTGTTTTCTCTTTTGATTGTTACCTGGAGTGGGGAAAATCTTTGTGCTTAATAAAATCATGGGGACAGTAAACCAAGTTAAGATGGAAGGATAAGAATCACAAATAGCATTTGCATGTCAAAGTCATGACTAGCAGGACAGAAAACATGAACAAAGTCTACAGAGAGCACAGAACAAGCTGAACAAATTAACACACACAGCGCACTGGAAAGAGCGTGGAATGGGAGTTACCCTTCTAGTCCAAGTTCTCCACTTTCTAGTTCTGTGACATTAGGCATAAGTAGGTTTGTCTGCATACATTTTTTAACTTTGTATTATGAAAAAAAAAAAGCATTCACAAAGGCAGAGAGAATAGCGTAACTAACCCAGCTTCAAAAATTATCAGTATATTTCATTTCATCTATATTCACTTAACTTCCCTGCATTCTTTCCTGCCCACATTTTTTAAAGCAAACCCTAGACATTATAACATTTCACCTATAAATACTTGAGTATTTATAAGCAATACTTTTGCCTCAACTACATTACCATCATCTCATCAAAACAAACAAACCAATAAAACCAAAAACAAAAGGACAAAAACATGTAACAACAATTCCTTCAATCCCTTCAACTCTTAACATTTCAAGGCCCGAAGCCTCTCACAGGCGACCAAGTCAGTTAGAGCCACGTATGAGGAAGAATTTTAGCATTTTTACCTGATAGCTTCACTGATCTCCAATTCTGGGCTTCAAACCAAAAAGAAATTTAAAAAAACTTAGAGAAGATTAAGTAAAGAGCCAACCAAAAGGTTCAGATGTTTAAAAGAAGGCAGATTCCTCATGAAACATGAAAGAACTGGAATTATTCTGACCGGAAAGAAGACGCACCAACAGAGTGAATTAGAAGCAAGAACTTTCCGTTCATTCGTGCATCTTTCTCATTCGTTCATTCACTTAACAAATACTCATTGACTATTTGCCTTATACTGAGGACAATGGTAAGTGATGGGAGTGCAAATGTGAGTACGACATAAAGCATCATCCACAGAAGTGTGGCAATAAGCTATTCTCCATCTTTAATTAGGGAAAAATTAGTAGAGCAGAACTGGGTATACACAGCAGGAAGATTAGCAAAATATTAAAGTGAGATTTCAAAGGACTCTGGGAATCTGCTTTTAGAAACAGGAGAATTTCATTTTATTTAGGATGGTTTAAATATATAGAGAGAATGAAAACTATTTTTTTATCTTTCAATTCTAAGATTTTATACACCCCAAGTTGATACTTAGACAAGATAGATGTAATATAATACGGGACAGATACTATAATGATCACTATTACCTGATATTTGCATCTGTCTGATACTGGGAATTTTCCTATGCATAAGGTTATAATCGCCTTGATAACTGAGGATTGCTTCTCTCTGCAAGTGAAAATGTAAAATATAACCTGACCTCACCTCCCCAGAGAGAAGCCATAGCTGTGCGAAACACAACTGCAAGATACATAGGTTGATTAAAACTCATTTCCATCTTCCTTCCCCCACAGTGTTCCTGCTACTGGGACATCAGGCTCTATGATCTGATAACTACCAAATCTATAAGTCACTAGGTCACCACAGTAATTCTGGTATCAGCAGTTTGAAAGCCCACAGACTGAGAAAGACCATGTGAAGGAACCCAGACGCCTGCAAAAGGACAATCCTGTGCCAAGGGGTAATATGCACATGTTCGCTCTGATTGACCTTCCTTATTCTTCACCTGTACCTTCAACCTTAGCCTTCACACTGATTGGCTGTTGAGACCCTCTATTAGATGAGGCTCTAGCTCCTGACTTTCCAGTCTTTTCCTGCTTCCCACTCACCCCAACCAAAGAAATGCCCCTTTTGCCCTGACCAGTGTGGCTCAGTTGGTTGGACATCTTCCCACAAAGCAAAAGGTCTACGAGAGGCAGCTGATACATTTTTCTCTCTCCCATCACTGTTTCTCTCCCTCTCTCTAAAAATAAACAAATAAAATCTTTAAAAAAAGAGAAATGCCCCTCTCTATGCCCTATTCACCCAGAATCATTCTTTACCAGAAACCAATTTATAAAAATAACCAATTTGTTCACACTCCAAGAATGTATATTTTCATTTAACTGTGGCCCTCCTAAATGCATCAGTTAGGCAGTGTCTGGGGCTGCATTTACAAAGGGCTTTCAGATGCATCATCCAGTGTAACCTAAATGCCATAGTAGCCTTGTAAGGTTTGTATTATTTTACAGATAAAGAAATTGAGGTCCAGACAGACTCTCTAGCTCTTCCCAAGTCACCCAACAGTTAGAGGCAGAGTTATTTCTGACTTCAATCTCATCTCAACATCTGGAAACCTGAGCGCTCACCTCCGCGGTGGGGCACCAACAGGCTCATCCCCAGCTTCCCTGGGAATGAAGCTGCACTCACACAACCCCTTGCTGCTGGCCCTCTAGCTTTCTGATTCCAAGGGCTCTGTTGCATTGTTGTATTGTTATTGTTGTTGTTGTTGTTGTTGTTGTTATTATTGTCATCACTATTTGTTTATTTTGTTTTGTTTCCACATCCTCAGCATATTTATCTGAAGAAATGCCTTACCCTAAGAGACCTTTCACTGTGGATATCTGAGACCCCTGTGGCCTCTGCGTAATGAAGAGGCTTCCAAATGCAGACACACATGCGAGCACAACCCAGCCGGTTCTTCACAGCCTGGTGGTCAGAGAAGAGGGCAAAGTCAGCCCCAGGAGAGGGACTGTACTGGTCTCTGGTGCGTGAATGGACAACTTTGGCACCCTTGGTTGCCTTGATCAGAGATTCAGAAAGATTAAAGTAAGTAAGTCATGTAGATGCCAAATTGAGATGAGTACTACTGGATCAGTAATGAATGAAAAGAGAGGTAACCAGACAATTAAAAAGCCAATAGCATTAACACTGTCTAGGGTCTGCTGAGCTGCCTCTGGCTTTCATTGCACACAGGGCTTATGTTTAAGGGAACCTAGCCAGATGCACACACCTCCAAATCTGTGTGACAACACACCATCTTCTCACAGGTGCCCTCTGAGCTGGGGGTCCAGTGTCTGTGGTCTAATCCCAGATCTCAGTAGCTCCATGATCATGAAGAAGTCTCACAGCCTCACTGGGCCTCAGTTCATTCATCTGTAAAACAGGAGTCCTAACCAAGATGAGAAGGTTTGGGCTGAAGGAAAAATTCTATTTCTAACACTGCCCAGAAGTCTCTGTACTATGTTCTCTTTGTCACATCCCAGTTCTGCTACTTAACTAGTTGTGTGTCATTGAGCAACTTATTTAACTTTTCTAAGACTCGGTTTTGTTATCTATAAAATGGAAATAATAATTATCAGGAGGCCAAATGACGTAATGCACGTAAGACGATGAGCAGAGTGCCTGGAACACAGTAAGTGCTCAGTAAGTGTTAGTGTTAGTTCATATTATTTTTTACCATGCTTCTCATCCTTCATTGCTAACAGTCCCTAGATTCATGTGCATCAAGAACTGAAATGATTCATTTTCCCTTTTCAGCATTCCAGTTTCGATGCAAAACTGGAAAAATTGTTCCATGGGTCATAAATTCAAAAAAGCCTGATTAAAAACTCCCTCTGCGTCACTGCGGAACCTCACTGGCTGTGATACTGCATTTAAGCAGGGATGAGCTGGTTGACTGAGCACCCAATATGTGTCAAACACATCTGAAAGAAGGTAACTCTTTGAAAAGATCAATGAAGCAAAACCTATATAAAATATATACTCCTGATTATTTTTGACAGTTATTTTATATTCTCATCACTTAGACACAGCTATTAAAATTAGTCCAGCAAGACAGTTGCATGCGTCCTGTTATTTACTCAGAAAACATTTACGACCACACATTGTGTGCACGATGCTGTGCAACCCACGGAGGCAGACGCAGGTTATCTAATCCCCGGCGCCTGGTGCCACAGACTCGAGCGCCCACCAACCAGAGCAGGATCCGAGTGTCACCAAGAGGTACAACATAACAAAAAATGAAAAATTACCTCTGCCTCCAGGCAGAAGAGAATCAGGAAGAACTTTCTGAAGAAGGTGGTGTTTAAACTGGTCCTTTAAAGGTGAGCAGGGTTCCAGTGGTAAGAGACGTGTTTTAGGGAGGAGACTCCTCAGAGCCTCCGAAGAGAGTGGCAGGCCTCCTCGAAGACCAGGAGTCGCATCCCAAGTCCCGTCTGGTCCGTGTGTGAGTTCTGGGGGAGTAGGAGCACAAAGACTGGAAAAGACAGGGCTAGACCGCCTGATGGAGGAAGGCTTTGTCTCCACTAGGTTTCGGCATTATTTAGTAAACAAAACCCCAAGGTTCAAGGAGCAAGGTGCTTTGGGAACATCATTCTGGCCCCCAAAGAAAAAACTTTCTTTCTTCAAAAAGCTAGGACAGATCGTTGAGGGCCTACTGTGCTCAAGTGTGGGGGCGTTGTCGGAGCTTCCTCTGGGAAGCTGGGCTGTCGTTCTCACCGATAGATAGATAGATAGCACACAAATCACTGTAGGCATTTTTAATGAGCGCAGCACCATCCAGGCACCATTATCTATTCCTCATTTCCCCTGAGAAAAGCACTACAACCCATGCTTCTCAAAACAATTTGTGTACCCTCGTGTCCCTATAGCCATCGCTAATAGCACATTAACTGTTCAAATGAAAGCGTTCCGTTAAAGCCTGCAGCCTTTATGTCAAGGTAACACTGAAGGAGCAAGGCACATGTCATGAAATTAAATAAATTCACGAAGCCTATCTCCTCTGGAGTCTTGGCTTTTAAATTCAGGTTGCATCGAAAATGAAATAGGCTTGGTGGCCTCCGCCTCTTGCCTGGGGACACGGGTTTGATTTACAATTACAGCACATGATGTGACATACTCAGTGTGATTAGTATTCACTCCTTAGAGTGCCCCAGCAGTGAGAATTCACATGTACTGAAACCAGCCCTGCGTCTCTCTCTGCGCCCCTCCTCGCTCCCTTTTCCTTCCTCTCTTTTTCCTGCTCTCTCCCATTTCCTCGGAGGACCACGAAAGCTGGAGATGTGACCGAGCCAATCCAGATGCCGTCGGTGCTCCACAGCGAATCAAGAACAGGGTGCAGGCTCGAGCCGCGACTGCTCTGTGCACTAGCAGAGGCTGCCGTCATCTGTGCTGCTGCCCGAATCTCTTCATGCCACTACCCATTACGCGGCACGGGTGTCACGTAAAGAATTTTCTGGAAGAAGCCCCATTTCGGAGAGGGGTGCTGAGCATTTAAAAGTGCTTTGCTAACAATTATTAAAGTTATTACTGCATATAAATAAAGCAGAGCCCATAGACATAGAAAACGTGATAACTACTGCTCACCGAATGTGAAAATGTCCTCTGTTCCCAAGCGCAGAAGAGTTTGCCTGTTCATTTTAAATCGGTTTAATTCCTGTTTGAGGGGGGTGCTGTGTGGCAGTCTTCCAAAAGATAACTGCCCAAACTGAGACTATATTTAGTTGTTTATTACACACCAACTCAAGGTGCTGCATGCTGGTAGACACACAGGAAAGCAAAGAAAATTGGAGCTCATTAGCAAGAGAGGCCAGGGAGGCTTTAGGAAAATTCTGAACTGGGAAATATTTGTTAGAAAATTTCGGTTGCATTATTTCTGGGGACAGAAAAAAAAGAATCTAAGCTAGAAATAAGCAGCATAAACAAGTTAATGTTAAAGTTATAGTGGACAATGAAAAGGCAACGATAAATAGAAAAAACACACTCCAAACTCCAAGGCAAATGGAGGGAATCTTTAATAGCTTGATCCTTTGGTTTGATAAGGTTGACACACATCTCCTGCCTCACAGGCTGGAAATGCAGGGCAGAAAATCATTTTGAATTTTTTTAAATCCCAAAGTGACATGTGCCATTTTGGAACCATCCCAAGTTTCAACTAGTGGTACCCAGGTACATGGCCACTTCCTGTAAGTATGTGGCAATATAGCAATATGGAAACGGTCTCGTAACTGCCTTGGTGCAAAGGGCGGTGGAGGATGCTCTGCGAACGGCACATCCAAAGGAACGCGCTGCATTTGGTTTCTTTTCAGCAGTGACTAATTTTTATTACACTGGAAGGCCCACCTGAAGCCTAGCCTAGAAACTGCTTCAGCTGCGTCTTAGTGGTCTGTGCTCTCATTAACACTCACTAAAAACAGGGAAATGGACATTTAAGAGCAAATATTCAACCCTACATTCAAAACCACATTTTATTTTTTTCCTTTGCTGTAGTGAAGGCTTGTGGTGGGGGTGGGTGCCAGTCTATGTTTTCTTTCATTTTTTGGAATAGAACTGGAAACTAACTCATGTTGCTCTTAAAATCGGTTTTTAAAGAAGTTTGAAACTGGCCCATAAAGTCACATAACCATAGGTGACAGTTTTTCCCTAATTGCACCTTAAAAGTTGGTCACTGGCAGTTCACTTATATTTTCTTTCCCAATGCACTCACCATGCCCCACCCCCCCCACCCCCCCCAAAAAAGTGCAACTTTTAAATTAAGACTTGTGGAAAGGCCTAGGTGGAGTAGCATAGATGAGTAAACAGTGTCACCTAGTGGACAGGAGAAGAAGAAAGCTCGTGCATCCACACAAACGGGCACTTGGTCCATCTGCAGCTTTGACGCCACTCTCCCCTC
Organism: Artibeus jamaicensis; assembly: GCF_021234435.1. Lineage (NCBI taxonomy): Eukaryota > Metazoa > Chordata > Mammalia > Chiroptera > Phyllostomidae > Artibeus > Artibeus jamaicensis. The sequence goes on along the minus strand of NW_026522046.1, from coordinate 7,604,495 downwards.
ACCCCATACCTCCGTGGTCACCCCCGAGCAAATCGGGAAGTTCCTTCAGGCACACGCCAAACACAACTACAAACAATAAACCAAAACTAGCATAGCTTCTCCTCTCCAGTTCTCTAGTTCCCTAAGGGAGGTCCTATAAAAATAATGTTTTATTGAGTACTTTTCATGAGCCAGTATTTTGCACAGTGTTTTATCTGGGTCATCTCACATAGTCATCCAAACAGCCCAATTATTTGGTAGGCAATTTGGGTGATTTTCCCAAGGTCGTGGAGCCTCACTGTGATAGCCCGGCTGTAACACCCACTATTCAGCACCCCCACCCCCACACAGCCCCAGGGCAAACAAAGAGGCCTTGGGAAATATATGCAATAACACAATAATTAGATGCATGCTAAACATGTACTGTGCTCTTGTGACTATTTAGAGGATACAAAAATTAAATGACATGGATCCTGCCCTCTAAGAATTTATAGTTTTAAAACCTACATTTGTACAGTACTTTAAAGTTGACAACATTTCAACCTGTCTTCACAGCCCTACGAGGTAGTTATGCCCCTGACTTTGGAAATAAGGTTTTATGATTCATTCAAGGTCACCCAGATAAGATGTGGCAGGTCTCCAGGTTTAAAAGCAGGTTCATCACTCTGCCCCACGCCGCCTCCTTCCCAAACGCAGCTGTTGGAGACCCTGGTTTTATGACGAGGAGAGGAGGACAGAAGCAGCAGAAAGCTCGTCTGGGGTCTGGTCATCCTAGAAATCAAGGGTGGAATGTCTTTTCTTCCTCCCACCATTTCCAAACCACCCCTAACTGGACAGAAATGACTATAAATCAAATCTCTCAACAGATCTGATCAAAACAAACCATCTACATTTCGTGGGTCTCAAAAAATGAGAACTTCAGAGAACTTCCATAATCTAAAAATGAGTGTACACAAAAAAATGTACAGCTAACATCATACTGAATATACTTTCCCCCTAAAATAAGTAAAAAGACAAAGATACCTTCTCTCATCATTCTATTCCAAGTCCTAACTAGTACAATAAGACAAGAAAATAAATAAAAGGTATACTGACTACATAGATGTTTTTATTTGCAGATGACATGATTATTAATGTAGAGAAGTCCAAATAATCTACAAAAACAAAAACAAAAATCCACTTCCTGGAACTAATAAATGATTACTGTAGCAAGGTAAAAGATATATAACATTATTTTCCCACATACTAGCAATAAATAACTTGAATATTGTGAAATGATACCATTTACAAAACTACCAAGAAGAGGAAAAACAAGTGACTCACAAATCTAACAAAATACATACAGGATCTGCATGTAAAAAATTACCTTCAACAGGAAGGTAATTTCCTTCAACAGGAAAGAGAAACCTTGTGGTATATAAAAGTAAGTCAATAGAATCAGGGATAAAGCGTTCTGTATTGTGCAAATACTGGCGAAGTCTACTGGAGGTAAGACTTTAAATTTCAACATCCCAGGAATAATGGACCACTGAGGTAGTCTGGCTCCCCTCTCCCTTCTGCACCCTTCTGGTAGAATGAGGGAGCCATAATCAGGTGTGGCACGCTCCGAGTCCCTAAGTCGCTTAGGAATGCTAAGGAGAGAACTAAGAAAAGAAAGGAAAGTTTTGTTTTTGCTTTTTGTTTTCTGGGGTTTTTTTGGTGTTTTTTTTTTGTTTTTTTTTTTTGTTTTTTTTTTTTTTTTTTTTTTTCACAAACAGCCTTAATACTGTGATATGGCAAAAAGAAGCGAGTACAGCTTCTCCTGGCTCCAAGGACATGATGTTCTGCCTGTCTTCCCACAGTTAAGATTCCAGACCTAAAATCTTCCAAGTACCTCTTCCAATTAAAGAGATCATTTTAACTTGTTGAATGGATCTGAGAGGTGCAGCTGAAGTTTCCCACTTAGCTTCCACACTATCAGCACCAGAAAAAATTTCATCTGCAAACATCACGCACTATAAGAACCAGATGGACCTTGACTTACATGATGCTCACTGTATGTGACTCTGTGCCAGGCACTTCCATGCTTCACACATATTAGTTCATTTAATTCCCATACAACCGCACAAAGAAGGTACTATTATTATCCCCATCTCACATAGCTAAAATATCATTCATTTTTTAACATTGCAGTTCATTTTTAAGCTTCAATTTGGGTTTCACAACCTATGCCATGTCAACTATAATATCTTATAATAATTTGAATGCTTCACAGTGTCTCGAGAAACTATTGTTTGTGAAAAGCAAGGTATATGGGTGCTCTGGTGGTACCACCTCAAATGGTGGTAAACAGGCAGGAAGGTGACTCAGTTGAGGGAAATCTCTGCAAATTTAGTAAAGTGCTGGCCAGTGTTTAACAACTAGCTCCCCATTTAAATAAAAGTGGTAAGGGAGAGGAATAGTGAATAACAAAGAAAACCCTGACTTGTAGTGCTGGCCAATTTCCATGTATAAGTACTCTCACCTTTGGCAATTCTAAGGTTCACAAAGTCCCTAAAAATTTAACCAGCTTATGGGAGCTGGCTCCAGCACACCACTGCAAAACCCCATGGAGACAGGGCACATGGCTGTTTTGTTTCACCCAACACCCAGCACAGTGCTTAACAGTTAGTATCACTCAAGGAGTATTTGTTGAATGAATGAGTGCATTTATAATGGGATGCATTCAAGTAAATTAGAAAGTGGTAAGTATTCTCTCCTCCACTGGTTATAACATACTGGGGCTTGCTACTTCAATGACATCACAGTCTCTATTTATCATGACGGTTATGATTTGCGCTATGATTCTGTGGCAAGAAGGGGAGTATTATCTCAACATCATGCTTTGTCAATTATAATGGGATTGCTAAGGGATATGAGACACCTGAGTAGGTGTGTTCAAAAGCAGTAAAAAAAAAAAGGCACTAAATTTGTTTCTGTCCAATTTAATCAGAGAGAATATACTTTTAATTTTGAAGTTTCTTTATGGATTGATCTTAGAGAGAGAGGAAAGGAGAAAGAAAAAGAGAAACATCGTTTGTTGCTCCACTTAGTCATGCACCACTGGCTGATTCCCGTGCACGCCATGACCAGGATCAAACCTCGGCCTTGGAGTGTGGGGGCGATGCTCATGCCAGCTCAGCCACCCAGCCAGGTACTCATAAATTTTAAATGTTACCTACACTCCTATTAGGAAAAAAATGGGTTTCTTATATAATCTGAAACTCTAGCCTCTAATCTCTTGAAATAACAATTGAAAAAGTGGTCACTTCCGCCAAGATGGAGACGTAGATGGAGGATCCACCTCGCCTCTGTGCACAACCAAATCTAAGAACAACTATTTTTAACAGCAGTCACAACCAAGCCACACGGAAAATCGACAATACGGAGTCCAAAGAACAACTAAATACTCGGCTGGACCGGTACGAGGAGCCAGGCCAGCAGTGGAGCAGGTTAGCAAGAAAAAATTCCCGGGGCGGGGGCGGTGCGCGGTGCGCGCAGGGAACCGAGGGCGCAATTGCGAGCGAGCTGGCTGCCGGAGCGCACAAAGAAGGGGCGCGGTGGGTCGCTCAGTCGCACGCATTTACGTGCGGAGAAGCCAGTGAGAAGGGAAGCCGGCGTAGGGCAGCAGGCTCGCGCAATTCCGATCGGATAAACCCCTGGCGTGCGGAGTGACTAGAAACGCTGGGCTAGCGGAGAGGAAGGAGAGGAACGCCATTACTCCCTCTCTGACCCCGCCCCCACACACAGCGTCACAAACCAGCGACCTGGGTCGCCCTGTCCTGGTAAACAACTAAGGCTTCGCTCCGCTCACTTAACAGCGCGAACAGACCAAAAATGGCTCTAGGACAACTCAGAGCCCCAGAACCGATAGACCTAAGTGATGAAGAAATAGCCAGTCTTTCAGATGCACAGTTCAAAACACTGGTTATAAGGAGCCTTACAGAACTGGTTGACTTTAGCCACAAATTAGAGAAACATATGGAAGCTAAATTAATTGAAATGAATGGGGATACAAAAGATTCCAATAGTAATGGAAAGAAAATTGGGACTCAAATCAAGGGAGAGAACCAGAAGGAAGAAAAAAATGGTCAAACAGAAAGGAATGAAGAAATAAGAATTCAGAAAAATGAGAAGATTAGGAACCTCCAGGACATCTTTAAACGTTCCAACATCCGAATTATAGGGGTACCAGAAGGGGGGAAAGGCACAACCACCAGTTGAAAAATTATTTGAACAAATAATAAAGGAGAATTTCCCCAAGATGGCAAAGGAAATAGACTTCCGAGAAATCCAGGAAGCTCAGAGAGTCCCAAAGAAGTTGGACTCAAGAAGGAACACACCAAGGCACATCATAATTACATTAGCCAAGATTAAAATGAAGGAGAGAATCTTAGAAGCAGCAAGAGCTAAGGGGACAGTCACCTACAAAGGAGTTCCCATCAGACTGTCAGAGGATTTCTCAAAAGAGACCTTACAGGCAAGAAGGGGCTGGAAAGAGGTATTCCAAGTCATGAAAACCAAAGATCTACAACCAAGATTGCTCTACCCAGCAAAACTTTCATTTAGAATGGAAGGACAGATAAAGTGCTTCTCAGATAAGACCAAATTCAAGGAGTTCATCATCACCAAGCCCTTATTATATGAAATGTTAAAGGGACTTACCTAAGAAAAAGAAGATAAAAAAGACGAACAGTGAAAGGACAGCAAACTCACAGTTATTAAGAACCACACCTAAAACAAAAGCAAACTAAGAGGATAGCTAGATCAGGAGCAGAACCATAGAAATGAAGATCTCAGGGAGGGTTAGCAATAGGGGGAGTGGGAGGAGGGGAAGGGGGGAGAAGGTACAGAAAATAAGTAGCATAGACAGTAGATAGAAAATACATAGGGGGAGGGTAAGAATAGTAGGGGAAATACAGAATCTAAAGAAATTGAGACACATGTTCATGAACTAAAGGGGGAAATGGTGGGGGAGGGGTATGCAGGGTGGAGGGGAAGGGAGGGGGGAATAGAGCAAATGTAATGGCATAATCAATAAAAAAAATTAAAAAAAAATAAAAATAAAAAAAAATTAAAAAAAACAATTGAAAAAGTTATTTTGACAACCAAATATTCTTAGGAACTCAGTTGTTTCAATAGAACAAAACAGACAGGGGACTGACTAGCTCTCCACGGCTACCAGGTATTTTCCTTCTGCTCCCAAAGTGATTCTCTTGTAGCACTCATTGGACAGAATCTCAGAAGGGAAATAAACATTCACTCTGTAGAATAAATATACTTCATTATAGTCAATAAATAAACATAATTCACTCACTATATTGATAAATAAACTTAATTCAATGTGTCTAATATCAACTGTGTGCACCAACTTCAGAACCTGTGAGAAACGATGTAAACAATGTATAACACCACTGAACTTCTAAAAAGCCAACGAGGTAAGCTAGGAGGGCCCTGACAGCGTGAACTGAAAGCTAGAACAATTCAAAGTGTGTAAGCAGATAGGTTAGTGGCTCCCAACCTAGAGGTGCCAGATAAAATACAGGGTTCCCAGTTCAATTTGATTTCAGATAAGCAATCGCTACTTAGTATAAGTGAAGCTCCCGATATTGAATGAGATTCCAACAATAATTCATTGGTGTTTATTGGGAATTCAAATTCATCGGGGCATTTGTATTTTTATTTGCTAAATCTAGCAACCCTGTCTCAAAGACATATTTGCTTCAAATGGCCTAAAAAGGATCCTGAAATTTCAAATAGATTCAATTTTTAAAAGTAAAGTAAATGCAGAACACTTTGAGAGAATTCTTTAATAATCTTAGTGTTGAAAGCCTTTCTGACACAAAATCCAGAAGCCATAAAGAAAAGCTTAATAAGAGCCACTTTGTAAGAATGAAAACAATTTTCCTGGGGGGTGGGGGAATAAATCAATTAAAAAAACACATGGCATCGAGACAAAAATAGCTGCAACTCAAAATATAGATGAAGGGTTATTCTCCCACATTTATAAAGAGTACCTACAAATCCATAAGAGTGAAAGAAAAATAATTTATTCAATTAAAAAGTTCACAGAGATAGGAACAGAGCACTCATGGAAGAGAAGTAGATGTGGTTTTTAAATAAGGGGGGAAAGAATAGCTGTCCAACTTCACTTGTGGTAATGAAACTGCAAATTAAAACCACATGAAGTTGAAGGTATTGCCTTTCACCTGATGGACTGACAAAAATTCCGAAAGTTTGATAATAAACTATGTCGGCAATTCTGCATTAAAATAGCACTTTTATACGCTGCCGGTGAGCTATGAATTTGTGGAATCCTCCTGGAGACCTATCTGACAGTGTCTACCAAAGTTTCAAATACACATCCCACTGGCCCAGCAATCCCACTTCTAGGAATTTTTGCTACCAATATACAAATGCAGAACAAATTAGCATTGTTATAATGAAAAAAATATGACAACAACCTAATGCTCATCAACAGGAAACTAAATAAATTATGACTACATCCACATATGAAATACTATATATATTTGTATTGGATTCTATTTGCATTAAAAAATATTCCTGAGAGAATAATAAGACATTAATAATAGCCCTGGCTGGTGTGGCTCCATGGATTGAGTGCTGGCTCAGTGGATTGAATCAAAGGGTCACTGGTTTGATTCCCAGTCTAGGGCACATGCCTGGGTTGCAGGCCAGGTCCCCAGTAGGGGGTGCGTGAGAGGCAACCACACATCGATGTTTCTCTCTTCTCTTTCTCTCTGCCTTCACCTCTCTAAGAATAAATAAAATCTTTTAAGAAAATAAAATTTAAAAAAAGAAATTAGTAATAGTGGTTGCCTATCAGAGGGTTAAGGATGGTTGGCAGGGAAGGAAAAGAGTCTTGTAATGATTTTTGTGAGTTTTATATTTAAAACATGTGAATGTCCTATCATTTCAAAAAATTAAATAAAAATTATAAAGATAAACATACTATACCCTTTGCAACAGCTTGGATGGAACTGGAAAGCATTATGCTGAGTGAAATAGGCCAGGTGTTGAAAGACAAATACCATATGATCTCACCTTTAACAGGAAGCTAAACAACAAAACAAACAAGCAAGCAGAATAAAAACGAAGACACTGAAATAGAGAATAAGGGAACAGTGACCAGAGGGGAGAGGGGAGGGAAGTTAAGGGGGAAAAAGGGGAGGGATTTGGAGGAACAAATATGAAGGACACAGGGACGAGAACTAAGGGGGATGGAAATGGGAGGGAGGTGGGGGGCACGGGGTGGGGGCTGGGATGGGAGTAAAAGACAGAAAACTGTACTTGAAAAATAATTAAATAATTTTAAAAAAGATAAACATACTACGATTTTCCTGATACTGTTGGTACTGGGGATAGCACCCTACATTCACTCTGCGGTCTGCCCTATCAGACGGCCATTTAGACCAGTGATTCCATTTTCAACCTTCTTCATTTCGTGGCACATATACACTAATTACTAAAATTCTGTGGCACACCAAAAAATGTTATATATTTTTTTGCTGATCTGACAAAAATATGTATAATTTTGACTCATTAACACCAGATGGCTATTGTCATATTGGTTATTGTCATTTTTTATTTGACAATGTCAGGGAAAAGAGGTTGGTGGCCCTGACTAGTCAGATATTGCATGTCTTAAAAATTCTTGTGGCGCACCAGCTGAAAATCACTGACTGATTTAGACCATCATATCTTTATTTATTCAACCATTTATTAAGCAACTATGGTCCTTTCTACACTTCTGCTGAGTGCTTAGGGTACAGTTATAAATGGTATAAATGTGACTTCCACCTTCTGTGAGCTTAAAGTCTGATTGAGAAGAGGTGCTAATAGCTCATCTTTATGGGGTGCTTAGTCTGTGCTAACTGTGCTATGCATTTATGCAATTTATCTCACTTAATTCTCACAATAATTTTTAAAAGTAAGAACCATTATTTGAACTGGATCTTGAGGGATAAGAAGACTTTCTATATGCAAAGAAGGTGGGGAAATCAGCCTGCAGGTTGAGGAAACAGCATTAGCAAAGACAACACACTAAGGATAAGCTGGCAAGTTTGTGTGACTGTATCATCAGGTTCTTGGAGGGATGAAGACCTGAAAAGTTCGTTTGGAGCCTTACCCCCCAGGAAAATGGGGTTTGAGATTTTATTCTAATAAAATAGCACAGATAGTATCTGATACTTCTTCCTGCTTTTATTTGGGCTACTCGAGACTGGGAACTAAAGCTACAGTGTAAAAACGGGACAGAGGTCCCAGAGTAGAATTCAGCTCGAGAAAAACCCAGCTGGCTCTCCCAGAGACCATGATGATGAGCACCTCAAGTTACAGCTCCATTCATCAAGCACCCGCTAAGAGCCAAGCCCTGAGCCAAGTGCTAGGAATGTGGAATAAACAAGTGAACCACGTTCCTTGTGCACGAAAGTGTATAGTTTAGCAGAAAAGAGAGACTATTTAGAGCAATTACAGTTTGGCGATAACAGTATTGTGGTCTGGGAAGCATGGAGCACTGTGGGCACAGTGAGCGGGGGCGTATAACTTCACATACCGGAGCCCTCCACCCCAAGGAAATGCCTCTGAGACCTGAAGCGCAAGTATAATTTAACCAAGTAAAGGAGGGAAAAGTAAAGAAGGAACAGCATGTACAAAGATATGGAAAGATAAGAAAGCACAGCTCGGAGAAATGAGAGAAATCTAATGATTTCTCTTTTTAAGAGAAATTTCTCTTTTTTAGAGAAACCACTAGTGAAGAAAGAAGAGCTGGTTTCACTCCCTTTCTAAACTGTGTCTCTTTCCATTTCTCTGTGACTCGCTTGTCTCTCCCCCAACAGCCTTAGGAAATCAATGGAGAAATGGAAGGTAAGAAGGTGTAGAATTAGAAAAGGACAAACGCTAAGTGGAAATAGAAGTAGGAAGGAAGAGAAAAAGGCAAGAGGCGACTACTGAAGAGGAAGAACTGGAGAGGACAGAAGGGAAACAGAGCGGGGGCAGACAAAGAGGCGACATAGCTGCGGATATTTCAAACTCATGGGGTGCTGGGGAAGATTAAAATGCTCTGAGAACAGCAAAACCCAAAAGCGTTTTTGAGAGGATCCTTTTAAAAAGGATCAGAAGAAAGCAAACAGCCACTGAGCACCTGCAGTGTGTACGAAGCATCTTCATACGTGGGGTCTCACTTAATCCTCACAAAAGCCCTGCACCGAAGGCCGTGGAAGGCTGGATGAGTAGCCCAGGTTTATACGGCTGGTGGCTGATGGAGCTGACATTCAGACCTGGGTCTATGTGAAAATCTCTGCCATTTGAGACAACAAGAAAGCACATGCAATGAAAGGGGATATACTAAGCAACCTGCATACTCCTTATCATTTTGCTCAAGCCTGTCTTTGAACCTGAGAAAGGGGTCATCTGCATTTTAACATAAAATTCTTGGAGATTATACATTATTAATATTTTTAAAATATGTTTAATATACTCCTGGCCGTACATATCACCCATGATGATGAAATCATGAAAAACAAGAAAAAAATATACATGAACTCTGACACTAATCCACAACCTCAGACTAATCCCAGTAATTTCAGTTTACACAGAGACACAAATACACACACAGGTGGTAGGGGAAAACAGGTGTAGGCACAAACACCTAGAAATGCAGAATTAAGGTCACCACCATTTCCTTTCATCTTCCTACAAGATACAGAGTCCAAAATATCAGAAGGAAAGAGAAGATACTAGAGCTGTAGATGATCCGCTAATTACGGAATCACCCATCTCCCTTTCTCTTCCCGTGGACAACCATTCTTAACTATTTGGTGTTTGTCCTTCCAGACCTTTCCCTATTAACATATATAAAAATAAAAATATATTATTATAATATATACACACAAATAGAAAAGTCATATAGTAAATATATTTGATAAGATACAAATATATACCCACTTAAATTTAGGGTTTAACAACATAATCATACTACGCAAATCATTCAGCTTCTTGCATCTCAGATATAAAAATATACCCTGGACTTCCCTGATTCCTTTTACTTGACGAGGAATACTCTGTTGCATAGATCCACCATAATTTCTTTACCAATTTCCTTGTTAATAGACTTGCAATAACTTCTGTTTTTATAAACACAGATAATGCCGCATTAAACATGTCTGCAATTATACCGATGGGCACTCATGCCAACTTTCTGGAATAGAAATAACTGGATCGAAATGTGTATGCCTTTTTTTAATAAATACTGCCAATTTGCCCCCCAAAACTAACTTTTTTACTTCTTTTGCCAGGATTGGTGAGAACTAAACTTTTGGTAAAACCACCATCATACATTGCAGAGTTTTATGTTATTACAAAAATTATCTGTTTCACAAATAGTTTTCTAAAAGGGCCTTCATTTTTTTCCCCAGAACAATTTGGGCTTTACTCTAAGTAAATGAGAAGCTGAGAAATTTTGAAACAGGCTACTTGACAAGAATTCCACCAGAATCTTAGCACAGGAAGCAAAAACAGAGGCTGTTGGACTGGGGTTTAGGTCGACCCCCTGAGCCAGGCAAAGCCTGGGGTCCAGAGATGGAGTAAGATCAGAGTGGCAATTCTAGGGGCAGCCGTCTGGCAGAAATAGCAGTTTGAACCAGGAGCTCGACTCATAGGAAATATCAGATAAGGTTAGTAAAGGCCTACACCAGTTTATTATCATTCCCTCAAATATTTATTGAGCAACTAGTAGTATGTGCCTGGCACTGTACTAGGCTTGAAAAATATAAAAATATATAGAACATTTCTCCCTAACATTAGAGTTTCTCCTAATCTAATGAGAAACAGTCTGTCTTCTCTTCTGGAACTTCTAAATGCCGAATGGCTCCGGATTTTGGTCCGAGCAATGCCCCCCACCATTGCACCCCACCCTTAGCTCCCTTTCTTCTCTCCCCCTTGCACAATAGCTCACAATCCTGGTGCAATGAAAGGGTGATGGGCAGGATGGAAGGAGAGATGGGATAAATCATAGCGTACATTTTAGCCCTCCTCTCTAGCCAGGGCAATGGAAAGTCAGCCACCTTTGCCTCTTCCCCAGCTGGGAGTCAGTCTCACTTTACATTTTTGGTTTGTTTAACATGTTGAACATTTAAATGCTTCCTGCTGTCCTGGGTGGCTTAGGACAGCCAATTTGGGATTGCCATTCACACTCAGATTCAGAGAATTTAAAAGAGCAAGTGCTGTGTTTGTATCCATGGAGACAGGGCTGGGGGTGGTTCACCCATTGCATGTAGCAGGTAACCTAAAGCGGTCTCTGGGAAGGACCTCACAAGGTGACACCTCAGGCTTGTCAGGACACCTCTCCGCACCATCACATTGCCAATTTACAAAAGAGTGGGGAACTCATATTTTCTTAGATAATTGCACTGAAATGTCAGAATGACTAATCCATCCGTTCAAAGCCATGGCTTGTATTGTAAAGGTAACCTCGGTGTGTGCTCATGATCAGAGTCAAGGCAGGCTAGGATCTCAGCCCAAGATTAAAGTTCTTGGCGTACCCCTCCCAAAGCCTACCCTGAGGTGCTTCCGAAAGGGTAAAGAGCTTTCAGTTAGAAAATCTAGATTCTCCTATTTGCTCAGATACTAGATGTGTGTTTTAGAGATTCAGCATCTTCACGTCTAAAATGGTGAGATAATCAATACCCTCCCAGGCCTCAAAGAACTGCCATAATGACAAAATAAGAGAATGCATTAGGAAGTATTTGTAGCCGCAAAGTACAATAGCTCTACAGGAGATGATGGCGATGATGATGATGGAGGAGTGGGAGGCATGGCTAAAGTCCACAATTGTATAACGCTGGTCAGCAAGTTATTCAATTTTGTCAGGGTAAGTGCATTAACTCTCAACTTTAAAACTCACTTCATTTATAGTTCTAAGTGCCCACTTTAACCTCAGAAGCCAAAGAATAGCCCAAATACAGTGTATCACTTTCTTGAGTTCAGAGATCAACATTCTGAGGAGCTAGCAGTTACAAACTAGGTCACTGGGCCCAGTCTATGTGCCATGGATATGCGAAAGTAATATGAAAACTTCAAGTGGGAAAATCCTGAGGCCACACAAGTTGCTTACACTTTGTGCTAAATAACCAATCCCCAGGGCGTAGCAGGAAGAAAACAACCGCATACTCTTGCTAGTGACCCAACTGTCTGGGTGCGCACAAGTTCATGGGAATGCCCACTTTATTGGGAAGTGGACTGGGCTGACCTGCAGGGACACTAAAGAATGGTCCTCCTACATGCAGCTCTCGTTGCAGACCTGGGCAGTCTTTTTTTTCTTTTTATTAATTGAAAAAGCTAAACTCCTCCTGCTTCAATCCTGTGATTTCCACAGTCGGTCCTAAAAAGCTACAAATAAAGCCCTGAGGCCTCCTTAAGCCAAGATTTTTAGAATTGGCTTGCTTTCCAAAACCAACAGGGGGAATAGAAAGGGAGCGAGGGAGACAGGGTTGTGAGTGGATGGGAACACATATAATTCCCCTGCACGAAATTATTGCATAATGGAACTTTTTGCAAAACCAGAGATTACATAAGACATAAAAGCAAAGATTCCAAATCAAAGCACTTTATTTGTCAAAGTAACTAAAATAGTTTAAGACACATGCGCGCACACACGCACACACACTGTTTTTCTGAAGCGTGATATTTTCTGCCCGAGCCTTTTCTTCTCACTTGGCAGCCCTGTTGTGTACACACGATCTCTACAGGAATGCAGAAAAACCACCTGAGGGAGAAAATTACTAATCACTAAAAATTACTAATCACTCTCTCGCACTAAACAAATCCCACCGGGAGGTTTTCAGTTACGCATCGGGATATGGGTTCTTTTTTTTCCCCTCCCTCTCAGGTTAATGACACAAAGGCATACAAAATAAAAAAAGGAAGCATGTCACATCTTAATATGCATTAGTGGGGATATTTTTACATGATAGTATCTAGGTCTCCGTCCAAAATAAAGGCAAAGTAGACTGAAAGTCTCTAATGCCCACCACTGGGTCTCTCAGAAAGAAAAGAGGTTGCAGAGAGACCCGCGCTTCTCACAGCCCTGAATGGGGGCCTATCGTCCCCGGCGGTGGCCCCTATCATTTACTCCAACATTCAACAACCTTATTTTCACATGATACTCAATTCACAGGCTCATCAGGTGCCTGTCATATATTATTTCATTAAATAGATTAGCGTGTTATTTATGGCAGTTTATCTCAGACTTGTTTATCTTTTACTGTTTCTTTAGTCCATTGTAAATAGCCCAGGCCTGTGTCCTGCTTAGCTGATCAGAAGTTGAGTGTATCCAATTCAGTGGTCATATTACAAATGAGAGACATTGGTAGAAGCTGTAGAATTCAGAGTTTCTTTCATTTGAGTGCCTCTTGGGGTTTTTTTTTCTTCTTCTTTATTATTATGGTTTTGGCTGATTATAAAACATAACACCATTCACTATAAAAAATGTTTGAGTGGGTCAAAGGTGTATAAAGTACAAAGTGAAAGTTACTCCCTGAAAATCCCCTCATCCAAGGCCAGTATACACATATACAGTGTTCTTTATGTATATTAATATAATTATAGATGTAAATGTAAATATACCCATCTAAGTAGACTATTAAACAAATAGTTCTAAAATTCATTTTCCACTTAATATAGTCTAGATATCTTTCCATGTCAGTAAATACAGAGTTATATCTTTCTTTTGAACAGCCACTGAGTATTCCATTTGGGGGTATTTCATGATTCATTTAAATAATTTCCTATTAGCGGGCATGTATCTTGTACCCCATTTTTACTCTTATTAATGGAGCTAAGATGAACAAGCTCATAAACATATCTTTTAGTACGTTTCTAATTTTCCCCTAGAATAAATTTCTAGAAAAGGGATCACTTCATCAAAAACCATGACCATTTCAAATTTAAAATACATTTACAATATACTTTGCAGAAAATTTGATCCAACATACCTATATTCTCATAAGCACTACACATGATCAGTATTTTTATCTTTGCCAGTCTGATAGATAATGATCAAATAGAATGTCATCATTCTTTTGGATGCATGTGTTTGTTAGTGAAATAATATTTTCAGATGACTATTTCATTGATATTGTAATAAAATCTAATTTTTAAAGTTAAAATTCTTCCCATGCTCTTTTACATACAGAAACTACCCCTTGCTTTTATTGGCTACTAACCACTCATCACAGCTTTAAAGAGTCATTTCCATTTTATAGATGAAGCTGAGTCCAAAAAAGGTTAAGTAGATGACTAAAGAGAGGAAACAGTTGACAAGCCTTCCAATGCAAACACTATTTCTGGAGGGAAAAAGAATATTAAGTGAGTCACATTTATCTCCATTCCAGTCTGAGCCACATAGAATCCAACTGTATATACAACCAAAAAACCTAACTGACAAAGCACCTGGATTTGTGTTCCCAAACTCCAAAATCTAGACCCCTTGTGTCGCCTGCTGCCCGGGCTCATTAAATCCAATAGGAACTGTGCTCTGTCTTCAGTTCTTCTCTGGTGCCCAGATTGCATTCAGTGCCGATGCAGCCCCACTGGAAAATGAGCCATGTGTGGCAGCAACCCCCCTCTGCTCCATGGCTCTGACAGTGACTGGGGTGAACCAGATGGGGTCTATCAATCTTTAGTTTTCTACCAGAAAGTCAAGGAAGGGGAACTACTTGAGAAACAAAATGGAGAAGACAATGCACCTCAGACAGAAAAGGGGCACGAGGAGGGTAGGGGGGGCATATGCACAAGCACACGTGTAAAAATTCTGCTTCCCTGTGCCAGTTGCCTTTCCAATTACCTTTTGGCACTCAGAGTAATTAAGTGACATCTGCTAAATACCCTGTTGAAGGGGCTTCTTCCCTCATCCCAATCCCCCACCTCCGCATCCACCGGCTTTGTTTTTTCCCCTTTACTTGTCGAGGCCTCCCAGTCACCACCTGTGTGGCAAAACCAGCCTTCCCTCAAGATCGGCCGGCCGCTCTGCAACAGTGCACAGGTGTGTCCTGAACAATCTCGGCATTCTTGTTTTTCACTTAGGCAGAAATAAAACAAAGAGGCAGAAGATTAAGGTATACCCAGGCACAAACAGATGAGAGAGAGCGCGGGAGCCATGGAGGCTAAACCACATTTAGGTAAATGGTACTGGAGAGTACCTAGTGACGCAACTGGGATCCAAATGAATTTTAAAATGAACAACCACAGAGACAGAGAAATCTGACTTTTATGTGACAGCACCAATTAATTTTAGTTTAGCTGTTATGAAAATGGCAAGTCTATAGTAAGTGTGATTATACCATTGGTGGGGAAGAAGAATAGAATAGACATGTATTGAATATTCCTCCTGTGCATGCTATATAGCACGTGTGCCGAGATGTTAGGAGTTTTTCTTGGAAGTTTGAACATTGTCTCTGTAATTGCAAGTGCTTGAATGTATAAAAAATAAGATTCTCTGGTTTCTTCTCCTAACCCCTCACCAGTTTGCTGACGGTTCCTGATGCCTCGGATCTGCCTACCTTTCAATGTGAAAACATTTCTTTAATCCTCTCTCATGCATGCACACATGTTGGGATAATAAATATGAAAATGCTGCATTCTTAGGAAGGCACTACACGAACCCAAGGATCACTGAGCCTTGTAGATATAATGTGTAAATCCAAGGAGATAATAACTACAATATTATGCTGTGTTGAAGGAAAGCAAATTAAAACCCTTAAAGAAGAAAGGATTTTTTCCAGTAGAGGACAGCAGGCTCCTTCCTCCATCCCTCCTTCTCTCTCTTTCCCTTCCCTTCCCTTCCCTTCCCTTCCCTTCCCTTCCCTTCCCTTTCTCTCTCTCCCTCTGCTCCCTCCCTCCCCCACCCTCCCTTTCCCTTCTCTCAAGGGCTGACTTCCATGTTGCAATAACATCTCTACAACCTTGGGCAACTGAAATACCAGTCCTTAGCTACAGAGTATTACTCATTCTGTGTGTTAAGTTTTCTCAGGCATTGGCGTGCTGAGACATCAGAAAATCACAGAGAAAAGGCCAGAGCAATTAATTTTTCTTATGTCTACAAGAAGAAAAAATATTTTAGGTAAACAACCTCAGCCGACATGAATAATTACCAACATTTTGGAGAGGCTTCCCACTCAAGGGAAACTCCTATATGGTGTTGATTCTGGGTTTTTACCCCTGAATCTGGAGATACTGATAGCAAAACTGCCATACGACCATTTCTGGTAGAAAGTTACTCTTCCTACCTGAACATTTGCTGGCTGCTTCATACGGGTGAGGAGAACGTGGGCATCCTTAGCTCAGAGGCAGAAAATTGAGGAACATAAACACAAGCTCCAGGATGCTGCTGTCACACAAATGACAAATGATCTAAACGTGGCCCTCCCAAGACCTTAGAGCTGCTGATGAGTTGTGACAGGTCATAGACCTGAATACAATGCAGGGACAGGGGTACATGGCATTGTGGTTCAGATCACAGGTGCTAGGACCACTTGGGTTCAAATCCCAGCTGAGCTATGCTCAAACACTGTGGCCTGGAGCGAGTTATTTAACCTCTCTAAGTTACCATCTCTTCTTCCTGACCTTGAGGAACCTTTCTAAGGTACCATCTCTTCTGTAAAGTGAGCACAGGAACAGGACTTCCTCATGACTTTGCTGCTGTAATCAAATGAGATGATGCCTATGAAACTGTTAGCTGCACAGTGTCAGAGTCAGTGCTTGATAGACGGTAGCAGTGAGCACTGCTGGTCGGTGTCATCTGCTGGGAGAGCACACGTGGCTTGCACAGGGTCTCCCAGTTAATTAGCCAGCACTACAACTCAGTTAAATCTACTTCCTCATTGCCACCTCTGACACCTACCAGCTCTGCCACTACCAGGTCCAACTGATTTAGAGAAACAAGTCAGGTTCCCATGCAACCCAGTCATGCCCGGCTCTACTTGCCCCACCTTGACTTCACCCCAGCCCTGCCCTGCCCTGCCCTGCCTTCCCCAGCCACCCTGGGGAAGTCTCAGTGGGAGGCTCCAGGGGAGCCAGGTCTGAGCACCTGTCTGACTAGATAAGGAGGCCAAGGTCCAAAACCAAAACCCTGACCCACAAACCCAGGTTGAAATTGCTGCCATTGCCAGCAACAGGCGGGGACTTTCAAAGCAGAAGAAAGGGGAGCAGAAGCAAATAAGTGGTCCTAAACCCGCTCCTGCCAAGCTGCTGAGTAACATCTGTCAAGGTTATGTCAACAATAAGTTCAACAAACAAATTAAAAACAAGAAAAGCTTCCCCACAAGGGTGGAATGGAATAAAGGAGAGGCAAAGTGTCCAGGATGCCACCTCTAGAGTTCCTCAAACACAGGGACAGTGGTTGAAAAAGTGAAAAAGAGCACAGCAAGACTGAGCAGGCACAGGTCTGGGCAGAGAATGTCGTGGACTTGAGAATGTCAGGTCTGCACCTATCGGTCTCACACAGATTCGTGTGCTCAATTCTGGCCCCTACAAGAGACAGACAAACACTGGGATGTCCAGGAGATGACCAACAGGCTAGGGTGAGTCTCAACACTGTGTGGCGGAAATAATAGAGAAAAGATTTTAGGTATTCATTCTGGAAAAGGGACATCTCTATTGAGATATATCCACTTTCTACACACTGTTGACATTTTCCCAGCTAGACTTTTTCTCAGCTTTATCTCTGAGACTCCCGTGGGCAGAGCAGGGCTTGGTGTGCAGAACTTACAGGCGGGCAAATTTCAGCACCGTATAAGAAAGGTATCTCCAGCTGACATCCAGTTGTGCTAGGAAAGCTGGGGCTGTTCTGGAGGGTTGTCAAGAGGATGGTGGCAATGATACAGGCAGGATGCCTGCTCTGGGGACTGGGGCAGGGGATGAAAGACATGACCTCTGACACCCGAAGTCCCTTTCCATTCTGGGAAGGCAAATGGGAAGAGTCAGTGGGCATGCCCAGATCTACTTTTCTTCATAACTGATACCAACTCACGTTTCCTTCCCTCTTCCCACCACTTGATTTTTTTTCTAAATAGGTAAATGGGACATAATTGTTTTCTAACCGTCGGATTCAATTACATTTAAAGGCTGACTAGTAACTTGCTGAAAACACTGGATTACCTTTCTGCCTCTTATTCTAACGTGTTGGAAATAAGAAAAATAAGAAGTAATTTTAAACATATTTTTAAAAGGTAAAGATTGAAATATTGAATTATATACATTTTTAACTTCTCATTTAAGAAACAGAACTGAAAGCCTGGAAGATGATAAGGTTTGAAATATATAGGATAAAAGAATAGTGTCTCGATATACAAAGAGTTCATATTAATCAATATGGAGACAATCATGGCAATAGAAAAGAAATGGATACTCATTTTTTTGTAGAAGAAACAATAAATTTTATACACATGGGCATTTGCTTCCACGGGAAGGAGGCATTCCGATCTGTTCCGGTGTTTACTCCTGGCTAGTAGGCTTGGGTATAAATTTTCCTTTTTTAAATTGTTTTTCTGTACAAAACACAGGCTAAAATCAATGAGCAATATCTAAATGGTGCATCATACTTTTTAAATTTTCAGATAAATTTTTAAAAGGAAGAGTAGAAGCCATTTGACATCATTTTCCATATTTTTCAATGGTATAAAACTTTCAATTTACTTTATCTTAAAAAAAGAAAGAAGTCAGTCTTGATTTTGTCAAGGACTAGCACAAGAGAATAGGTAGCCAAACAGAAAAAGAGAAATGGAAATTTGTTTAAGTAAGAAACTAAGTAAACTACTTTGAATAAGCAAAGAATACCTGTATAAGTTACTTTCTGACGACATAAAAAGTGGTGTATCATTTACTTAGAACCAATGCACAACTGGTGAAGCAAATGCCATCACTCTTCAGTTTGCAGGCTAACACTTCTCATTCCATCATTATTAGACTGCACTGCATCCCAACACTTTCTTCCAAACCAGTCCAAGGGCATCAGGACAAACTGCCCCAAGAAATTACATCTCAGCTGAGACCTGAGGGATTTGTAGACAGATATGAGGAAGCTGACAGGTGGGACTGAGACCATGGCAGCCCAGAAAGAGGGTTCCAAGTAGAAGGAATGGTGTGTTTGAAAGGGGGGAGAGCATGTCACATTGCAAGACATAAAAGGCTTCATCATGGGTGGATGTGGAGTTTTGGAATAACATGGCATGAGATGAGGTTGGTGACGTGAGCCAAACAAGGCAGGGTCTCCCCCAGCTCTTCACCAGGCTTGGCACAGCACTTGTCCCACATGGAAAATTAGTCATAGAAGTCTCTTCTCAGTGAGCCATGAGGAATGCTATCTGCAGGGAAAGCCAATGATCTGGAGTCTTCTATATCGTTATAGCACTCCACCGAAAACTTTACCATTGCCACCGATGTGTGGCTCCTGAAAATTCTACCAAGGTTGGTCAAAACCAACTGGCAAGTGTAACAGCCAGACAGCACTTCTATAGCACTCACTGGGATCCACGCATTGTTCTAAGAGCCGTGGATGAATTGACTCATTGAATCTGCACAGTAATCATGTGGGATAGGTAGCACTATCAGCCCCATTCTGCGGATTAGAAAACACAGAGAAGTTAAATAACTTGCTCAAAGTCACAAAGCTGGCAAGTGGCAGAGGAACAGAGGAAGGAAATTTGGCTCCAGCAGCTGTGCTCTGAAGGATTAGCCCACACACCCTCTTCATGGGCATTAAGTGCCTGCCATATGGGCTGCGCTTCGCATCCGTGTAAAACAAACAAACCAGAGGGCGGAATGTGCCCCTGGTGACAAGAGGCCACAGTCAATGTTCTGCTACAGAAGACAAACTACATGGCAAGTCCTTAGCTAAACATCGCAGCACTTCATTAGCAGGTGTGCCTTGTTCAGTGGCAACAAAGTGATAATGACGCCCTCTGGTATTTGTATAACGCGCTGTCATTTACGAAGCACTTCCCCATGTCATTCCATGGCCATGGTTGTCGCAACTACCCTGTGAAGCCAGAAAGACTAGGTGATCCTGAGAATCAGACCCTGAAGAGGGAAGTGGCTGCCGAGGGCACAAGCAGGAAAGGCCCATCCCAAACCTCAGGGTCCTGAAGCACGGCCAGAGGCACTAAGGAGGCTCCTGGCACCTGCCCCGACCTCCGAGGACTAGAAGCTACTTCACTTGCTAATTATGTGACCTCTCTGCCTCAATTTCCTCTCCTCCAAAATAGAAATAACACTATCTGCAGACAGCAGTCCCAGCCTTTCGCTTGCCCGCACTCTGTTCACCTCCTGCTGTGCAGCCCATTTCCTAACAGGCCACTGGCCCATACGGGTTGTGGCCTAAAGGTTGGAAACCCCTGAATATACACATACGGTTGTCGTGAAGAGTCAATGAGGTAACGGGACAAATGTCACTCAAAAAATTCTGTGTTTCCTTTTCCCTGACAACTACATGTATCTTCTATAAAGAAGGCATACAGCACATTCATTTTTTAATGAAATCGTAGTTTACATGCTGTTACATAAAGCAACAACACTCCCTTTCTCCCACACCAGCATTTTCATTCATCTCCATCATCCGTTTGGGGTTCTCTTAAAGTCAGTCGCTTGGAGCATAGACTCCATCCCCCACCACATTTCCGAAGGTGACGAAGTGCTTGTAGTGGGCTCAGATTCAAAGGCCCATGTTCAGAAACGACCAGGGATGGAGGGACTTGCTCCAGATCCCTCCCCAGAGACAGCACCAGATGCTTGCCTCCCTGAAGCCTGGCCCAGCATGCAGGCCATTGAATCACACTTGGTTCTTCCCCAGCCTCAGGGACTCGCTGCCCCCAGAAGCATAAAAGCCTGCACATTGGGGTAAGATGCCGCACGGCACCTTCAAAGCCCCAGAGACGAGCACCCTCATCCTGCCACTGGCCCTTGGGCTTCCTTCTCACAGTCGCACCTGCTCCAGTTTGCTGTGTTCCCCTGCTGAAGCAACCAGCAGAAAATGCTGGAAATTGAGGAAATTCGCTGTCACCTTAAAAAGTATATTAAAAAGAAAACATATGTCATGCTTTTTATGTGAAATAAATTCAGACACTGAAATTCTGAGGGAGAAAATGAGTCTTTGAATAGGAGCCTGCAGCAGGGAGAGAATGGAGGGAAAAGCCAAATTTTGAAAATAACTACATTTCTTTTCTTTCTTTTAAACACTGCCTGTTCAAGTAAGAATAAGCAGTCTCCAGCAGCATCCTCCCCTTGGCTCTTCCCAGGGCCTCTAAATCCAGGGAGGAAGAAATGCTGTAGTTTGCTTTGCATCTTTCTGCTGTATTCCTGTGGCATTTGATTGCCCTGGTGGTGTTTACCTCACAAATGCAGCCTAGTTCAGGCCAGAGGGGAGGCAAAGCCAATGAAAAGAACTCTGCAGGCTAGAAGGTGAGCAGGCTGGAAGCCAAACAGTAGAAGCCTTTTCAGAAGCAATCAATGAGAAGTAGTGGTAGCTTTGGCTGCAGAGGGTACAGTATTCATTGGGGGATGGTTACAGTAGTCACAAGGGACAGCCAACCTTTGGCTACAGACAGGACTCCATTATCTTAGAGGGTGGGCCGGAGAATAGATGGCCACCCTCGGCCCTGCCTCACTGCAGCTCAGTTCCCCTTGCTTTGAAGGAGTAGAGGGAGAACATCACTTACAAAAAGATCTGGAAGGTTTGTAATGAGCTGTAGCATTCCATCCTTCACCACTCCACATCCCATAGGACCCTCTCGCACAGCTAGCTAGCCCCTCTGCAGACCCCCCCAGGGCAGAGCTGGGCTCCTGCTGAGTCTCGCAGAGCAAGCCGTTTCCCTTTATTCAGGGCACTTCCCTAGGCTGTATTTTAGTTCTCTTTTGACTTGTCTCTCTCCTTTTCCTGCCTTTAACTTCCTTAAGGGCATGACATGGCTTGTTCACTATAGTATCCCTGCACCATATTACGGGCATTCAACAGTTACTGGTTGAAGGTTGAAATCTGAAGAGAGAGATGCTAGGCACCCACTGACCAGGTGTCCTCAGTAGTTCCTACCCACAGCACACACCCACTCATTGCCTCCCTGGAACACTTCAGGCCATTCACACAGAGGGAAATATTCGTGTATGCGTGTGACTATGAGCTGTGACAGGGGAAGCATGGGATCTGGTGTCAGAACAGATCTGCTTTTGGATTCCAGGTTCTACCAACACATACCATATGTACAAACTTGGATAATTTTTTGTAACTTCTCCTAACAAACTTTCTTATAAGATGATAAAACTCATAGAAACAATGCAAAGAGCGAAGGAGATCATTGTGTGATCGGTGATGCATGAAGTACCAGCCCATACAGTCGGCCAGTCGGTTTTTACGCCTGCTCTCTTTCCCCCAGCTCTTCAAACGAGACCCCAGCCTCTACGACAGCCTCCCATTTCTCATTGTGTAATACATACAAATAAGTAAAATTTTGATTTACTTTTCCAGAGACCCAGCTCCTGAAAAAACGAGACCGGGAGAATAACACCTGAGTGGATCTATCTTCCAAGTCCTTTCCTTTTGCCTCCCTGCCATCGACAGGATCCATCTACAAACTGGGAAAAATGAAGAGAACAAGTTTAGATGTTGATTTAGAGGCTGCAATCCTGAACCCTTACACCAAATCCCGGTAAGGAGAGGCAGCGCTCAGTGTGGGAGATGATGGAACATTCGAGGAGGCTTGAATACCACTTGCTCTAAAAGGGTCTACTAGCAGACCTATCAGGGGTGGAGGCTGAATGAGGGGACACTGCAGACAGCGTGCACTCTCCCTCAAGGGAGCTGATGAGAATGCAGTTATCTCCTGGGAGATGGCCAGTGTGGAGAAGGACATGCCCAAAGACCTTTACATCATGGGAGATGGAACAAGATCTCAACATCAAGATCCAGAAGGATTTCCATTCTCTTCCCCCCATCTACAGCTGCATATTCCCAAATCTCTGCAGTTTTGAGGGTCAATATCAGGAAGAAGGAAAGGAATAAGAGGGACAGCCCAGATTTACATGAGTTTATATATGAAATGACTAATGTAATCACCTAAGGAACTGAATTGACATAGATATAACTGGACTAAGTTTTTTAAAAGATTTTATTTATTTAATTTTAGAGAGGGGAAGGGAGGGAAAAAGAGAGGGAGAGAAACATCAATGTGTGGTTGCCTCTCAAACGCCCCCTACTGGCAACCTGGCCCACAACCCAGGCATTTACGCTGACTAGGAATCGAACTGGCAACCCTTTGGTTCACAAGCTGGTACTCAATTCATTGAGTCACGCCACTCAGGGGAGACTAAGTTTTTTACATCAGAAAAAAAACATTTAAGATACAATTTAGAAACAAGTATAAAGGACACATGGACAAAAACTAGGGGGGCGTGGAAATGGGAGGGAGGGGGAGGGCTGGAGGGTGGGCTGGGATAGCAATAAAAGGCAGAAAATTGTATTTAAACAATTAAAATTAAAAATAAAAATTAAAAAATTATGTTTACAAAAAAAGATAAAATTTAAGTTCACTTACAGGAAAATAAAGTTATATTCTTGCTCTTTTGTGGGCCTTGAAACTCATACTCACAAAAAATATGAAGCACCTAAAATAGGGTGTAGTATATAGAAGGTTCTGAAGAAATTAACTTCCC
The DNA here is from genome assembly GCF_021234435.1 of Artibeus jamaicensis. Taxonomy (NCBI): domain Eukaryota; kingdom Metazoa; phylum Chordata; class Mammalia; order Chiroptera; family Phyllostomidae; genus Artibeus; species Artibeus jamaicensis. The sequence continues at coordinate 7,580,783 of NW_026522046.1, read as the reverse complement.
TGGCCTAGATTACCTTAATTTTTGTGCTACTTATTCTCTCTTTAAAATCCGTGACATTTGTTGCTTGGCTTAAGAAACCAGTTAAGGCTTACTTTGAGAATGCAAATGAGTCAATCGACAATAATTATAATACTAACAACTATAAATGCAGAGCACTGACCTTCCAGGAAGTGATGTTGTAATAAGTAAAACAAGATGATGTCTATCATTACCCCAGTGGCAGTGATGTGGAAAAGGTCATGTAAGATGTACATGCTCTAGCTCCTCAGTATACACAGATTCCAACCACGCTCATTGTTTCAACAGCTCTCACTCTAGTCCAAGTTGCCATCTCTCACCTGGATGCTGCCTAGTCTCCCTAATTCCGCTTTTGCCCCTACAGTCTGCTCTCTACACAGAGTGACGCCACTGAAGCATAAATGGAATTGCATTGTTCCTCTGCTTAAAACACTCCAAAGAAGCTTAATTCCCACTGCTCCTCCTTTCCTGAGGATGAGCTGGATAGCAAAGAATAGAGTAGGGAAAGGGGACTAGAGTGACTCTGTGGCAGAGAAATCTGGAAAACCCATCTAAACCTAGTAACATCCCCAGTGAGGCCATATGGGTATCAAGTGCCACTTGACATGATATGATGAGAAGGGAATTTCACCTCTGTGGTGCACTTTCTAAACACCCAGGGCCCTACTCTGATCATGAGAAAAGCAACAGACTAATCCAGATTGGAGGACACTACAGGACCTAACCAGTTCCCCTCAAGAAAGTCAAGGTCATAAAACACAAGGAACGACTGAGAAACTATCACAGACTGAGGGAAATCAGGGAGATGTGACTACATGCAATATGGTACCAGGGATTGGATCCTGGGATACAGAGGACATGAATGGAAAAACTAACAAAATCCTAATAAAATCTGGAATTTCATTAATAATATTGTAATACACTAGTGTCAATTTCCTAGTCCTGCCAAATGAACCGTGGTCATTTGAGAGGTTAGCAACAGGGAAAACTGGATAAGGCATACACAGCAACTCTCTGTACCACCATTGCAACCTTTCTGAAATCTAAAATTATACTTGAACAAAAGTTTTTTATAAAAATTCATACAGGAATGTAATGTTCTTTATATTTTTGTAATCGACTTCGGTTTTAGATACCCATTTTTGTAAATGATGAAAATCTTTTCAGTTTTATTGTTTTTGAGGTGACCAAGATAGCTCCAGAATAAAATATACTCATTTTTGGATAAAAACAAAACAAAAGACTCCACATCATTCCCACATTCCCGGTTCCAAAGTCCTCACCATGGCTTAGAACGTCCTATACGACCTGATGATGTGACCTCTCTTCCTTCTCCAGCAACCTTGCCATTCTCCGAAGCTTCGAGCACATTCTCACCTCAGGGCTTACAAATTTGCGGTTTCCAGAAACCTACATAGGGCCTTTCCTTCCTTTTTCCTGACCTCTACACAAATATCACTTCTTCAGAGAGGCTTTCCATGATCAGACTGGAACAGCACTCTGGCCTCCACCCCCATCACTCCCTAGTCCCTTACCTTGCTTTATTTTTCTTGAGACTTCTCATTACCTAACATTAAATCATGAACTGATTTGGGGGGTTTTGTGGTTTAGTTTTGTTTGAGGGGGTTTTTTGGCCACTTTTGTCTGTAGGGAAAAGGATTTTGTCTGTTTCGATCTCTGCCGTAACTCCAGTTCTTAGCAGTTCCTGACACACAATAAAAGTTTAATCTGTTGAATGAATGAAAATTAAATCTGTGCTGTTCTTGCTTCAGTGCAGGTCTCTTCAGGTGGTATGAGTCCATTTCAACAGGAAAACAAAGGTTGCTTTCTGGGCCCAAAAGATACCAGTGATGAACATGTTTGATGTAAATGAAATGAAACCTCCTGCCTTGGACAAATTATGGGAAGCTATTATAATTAGCTCATTGTTAAACTAATCAGAGAGCTTTTGCTGCCTAAGGAGCAAAGTTTTTCTCTGAATGATTTTGGCACTGCTGATACGCCCGTGGGCATTGGACCATATTTGGCAGCCAGGAATGTTAAATAAAATTACTTGTTTGGTTAAGACACTGGTAAAATGTATTGAGACCTATCTGTGTAATTTACAAGCCAGATTTCTGACTGCAAGTATTTTTATAGTCAAGTGTAATCTCTATACTTCAAACTATGCCCCTAACATTAGGGAATTTTCTGGAATGGTGGAAATGTTCTCTATTTTGATTGGGGTGATGGCCACATATGTGAATACATTTCTTAAAATTAATTGGGTATTATACTTATGATGTGTAGTTTAACTATATGAGAATTTTACCTTGATTTTTAAAGTGGCCCTAAAGTAGTTAAACTCCCATTATACACAACTCATGTTTTCTTTCAAAAAAACAACTATTTGTAGGAGAAATGTATATGTTTATAGTAACTCCATCAGTTATGAAGGGGATATACATATTATAAGGACTAACCTTTGTACTGTAGTTTCTGTTTGGGAGTTTCTAACTAAAAAGCACTATACTAATATTTATCATTATAATCATCACTGTAATTTTTATTTAAACACAAATCATCTTGATCCAGCAATTTCACTGCTGGGATTATATCCTAAGAACCCTAAAACACGAATGCAAAAGAACCTATGCACCCCAATGTTCATAGCAGCACAATTTACAATAGCCAAGAGCTGGAAGCAACCTAGGTGCCCATTAGTAAATGAATGGATCAAAAAATTATGGTACATTTACACAATGGAATTCTATGCAGCAGAGAGAAAGAAGGAGCTCCTACCCTTTGCAAGAGCATGGATGGAACTGGAAAGTATTGTGCTGAGTGAAATAAGCCAGGTGTTGAAAGACAAATGCCATATGATCTCACTTTTAACAGGAAGTTAAACAATGAAACAAACAAGCAACCAAAATAAAAACAAAGACACTGAAATAAAGAACAGGGGGACAGTGACCAGAGGGGAGAGGGGAGGAAATTTCAGGGGAAAAGGGGAAGGATTTACAGAAACTAGTATAAAGGACACATGGACAACAACTAAGGGGGGTGGAAATGGGAGGGAGGTAGGGAGCACTGGGGGCGGGGTGGGCTGGGATAGGAGTAAAAGACAGAAAACTGTACTTGAACAATAATTAAATTTTTAAAAATTACCTAAAAATAAATAAATAAATACAAATCATCTTGAAACTATGCTTGTTACCCTCATGAAGTAAAATGTAAAACAATGAACAGTAAAAACTATCCCCTGAAATCTAAATATAATCTTATAGCATAATTGTTTTTTACAATTATATTTTCCTTTGAAAAATATATAGTATAAAAAAAACGACCATCCATAATCTCCCTGCTCAAAGATAACTATTACGAATATTTGCTATATTTTTCCCAGTACACTTAAAATATATTGGGGAACAGAAATATATTATTTCCTGATTCTTCACTAACATAGTCTTTCTCCAGATAATTCAATCTTCCTTAGAAACAGGATTTTAGATGGCCACATAATATTCTATTGAATAACATACCCAACCATTTATTTAAGTATTGACCTCTTAGCAGACATTTCGACTATTGTCAGTTCTTCACAAACCAAAAATAAAACTGCAATGAATATCAATATACATAAATCTCTGTGCAGCTGAATATACCCTTAGGAATAAACTCCTAGACATCAATTTAGTGGGTCTTGCCATCTATTTAACTTGCCCTGCAGGAGAGCTGGCTCACGTTCACATGTCTCCCAGCTCTGCATTCAGTGACATCATGTTGGCACCTTGAAATCGGCCATGATGAAGAGTATTTGTACCACAGAAATCAGCAAAACACTCCAAATCAGCCTGTTTTCTCCTAGCTCCCTAGTTGCTAACCCTTTGGGAAAATGTACTGAACTTTATTTCTCTCAATAGTATTTAAGAATGCCTTCTCACATGAGCACGGGATGCTACCATTAACAGCACTGATTATTTTACTGCACAATCTTAGCTGGAGGCAAAACGTACTTGAATACTTGCAGTTGCTGGGAGAATTTGCATAGAGAAAAGGTAAATACCTTAATTGGAATTAAGCCAGGTGAAACCCCTATTCCTTAAAGGGGGAAATAGAGACACCTGCAGCTAATTAGTACTATCATTAACACAAAGGGAAACACGAGGTAATGAGCCAAGACTGCACACATTCAGCTCTGGGAGTAATATGTGACTCTAGAATTCCAACGGTAAATTAGCTCTTAAAATTGTTCCAGTGCAATAACTGTATAACATCTATTTCTGTGTCTAAGTTGCCAGATCATTACCTATAAGTAACTAACATCAGATTTTTCCCAAGAGGAGTTCTTATATAAAAATAGAATAAATATTTGCAACACTCCTACTTTCAATCTCACAAAGATGCCCTAATACACTACCAACTGGAAGAGAAAACATTTTTTCATTAGATTGTTATTAAAGAAGGCCTCTTCAGGTAGAGATTGGGTGTGTGAAGCAGGTTTCCTTTTCCTCATAAGTATTTGCTTTGGCCATCAACTTTCCTAACCTTACTGATGTGCTTCAGAGCACATCACATCATCTGAGATCTCATGATTCACGTTAGTTGGATGATTTATTTATGGGCAACCCCCCCCCCATTGCCATGTGGTTTTTGTGAGGACAAGACTTGGATTCTCCTGTCTTTGTGTGTCCCAGCACCTAGAATAATGGCCAGATGCATAGCAACAACCCAACTCTACCACCCTAATAGTGTGTGCATGCCCTGGGTAAAGGCTGCTGTGGGAAAGAGTAAAAGAGCTGGATTCCCTTGGGCTCAAAGCAACCCTTTAGGGGGCCACTCCAAAGAGACTCACAAGGGCTGGTGTAATGGCAAGATGAGTGGTGGACCACAACAGACAGTATAGTGGCAAGAGGGGGAGAGGTGTAAGGACGGGACTGCAGGGGGTTGGCCCAAGCTGTGGGTTGGTCACAAGCTGTGAGGAGAGTGCCTGGATTGGCTGAGGCCTCAGGAACATGATGCACAGCAGTCCTGAAGCAAGGTCCTGGGCAAAGCATACAGAAGCATAGCTTGTAGGCATAGACTGTCTGCAGCACAGGGGGAACATGAGGCAGGGCCTGAAACAGAGCAGTGACAATGACACAAAAGGCAGTATGAGAAACACTAGGCTGCCCTGGCTGGTGTGGCTCAGTGGATTGAGCTCTGGCCTTTGAACCAAGAGGTCTCCACTTCGATTCCCCATCAGGGCACATGCCTGGGTTGCAGGCCAAGTCCCCACTTGGGTTGTATGAGAGGTAACCGATTGATGCACATCAATGTTTTTCTCCTTCTCTTTCCTCTCTAAAAAAGTAAATAAACAAAACCTTTTTTAAAAATAGACAAACAGTAGACTGATTCACAGGCAAGGCAGGAGGACATGTAGGTAACAAAGAAAAAGTGGGAAAAAGAAAAAAAATAAATAACGTAATCCATCTGCAGTACACCATCACCCCTACTATGTGGGCATTTGGTCCCCAGTCCTTTTTGCTAGTCCACATGCTACAGGAACACAACATCTCAGGGAGTAGTATCGCTGCTTTCCCTGAGCCGGTGCACCACCAACACACATTCCCCACGTGCTGTCCAGTGTCCTGCCTCACACCTGTCCTCACTGTCTTCCTTCTGCCTGAAATACCCTTTCCTTTTCCCATTTTCTTGTGACTAAATTCCATCTACTCACCGAAGGCCAGCTCAAATGTTGCACTGGAATAAATTAAATTCTTGATGTTCTTTTAGGAAGTGGATCTCTTTGAGGGTGAGTACTAACTGTATCCTCAGAAAAAAAGAAGTGAGGTGCAATAAAAAATTTCTAAGCTTTGGAGTGAGAAACATTTGGGTTGAAACCAGCAAAAATCTCACTGATGCAGTATCAGGTGAACTATTCCCTTCTGCCATTAACCCACGGATCAAAGAGCTAATCAGAGTTGACTGATGGTAAGTTTAAATTCTTTAAAGGTAGAAGGTGGGCTTCTGTGGTGGTCCCTTCAGGATACCATCATCCAGTGGACTAGATACAGGTGCTGATTCTGGCACTGTCTTAAGTCCAACACTTTCTATACAACACTCCTCATACCCTGCTCAGGGCTGCTGGCACAAGTCACCAGGGCACAGGCGGACATCTGGGCTTGCTGCATCAAATGGCACTCTGTTTGAAGACAGTGAAAGATGAGGACAACTTCTGGTGTTCACTATCCACCAGAAAAGCCTGCAGAAGTCCTCCAGCTTCTGGGTGTATAAATCCTAAAGGAGGAGTCAGACATGGTTTTGTTCTGGGATGGTGCTCTGAAGCTCCCATGCTAGAGAGCATTTCAGGTGTTGGCTGTGGCGGGCCAGAAAGCATCCTGGAGGTCCATAAGATATAGCAGACATCAGTCAACTGCCAGGGCCCTGAGGACACAACAGAAATAGTGCAGAAGTGCCCAGAGATGGCAGAAGTAAATGCTATAACTGCTCCAAATTCAGATGTTCTGATCCAAATTCAGCTCTCATTATGTGAGAATTTCCCCATATGGCATATCAAGACAGTCCTCTTAGAGCAACTGGCAGCAGTTTTACTGGACTCTCGGTGTAGATTATACAAGATAGACAGATTAAAAATCCAGACCAGTGACACTCAGATCACACATTAGGACTTGTGAGTGATCTATGAGGGCAGACTGGTCATGATGACAGTGATAACAACAGCAGCTAATATTTTGTAGGCTTCCCATGTGTCAGGCACTGTTCTGTCCCATAGAGGACCTACTGTCATTATTGCCACTTTATAGATGTAGAAACTGAAGCTCAGAGGTAAACTGATATGCATAACTACACACATTGAGTAAACACTGGAGGTGGGACTTGAATGCAAATCATCTGAATCTCCTGCCCAGCAAACTGGGCTGGATACCAATAGGAGCAGGGCCTGGGCAGTGCGGGTGATGAGTACAGTCTTGATGAGAGCATCCTCTACCTGAAAGTGTTCAGTCCATGTGAGAGAGGTTGGTGAGAGATTAAAATAAGAGAAGAAAGAGAGGGACTCATTCCAGATAATCAAAAATCATTCCCGTTAGCCCTTTATAACACTATGCCTTGAGACTTTCAAACTATATAGTACAGCTGGACATTTTTCCACCTCCAGGCAAAACTTACTCCAAGTCCAACCCATTTTGTGCCCAGCTTTAGTAATGCTACAAGGTTCAGGAAGTCCTGTAATAGAAGCTCACTAACCAGGAAGAAAAGTCTTATTTAAATCTGCTGCTTTCACCAAATACATAGCAAAGCACATCACCTCCCTGGGATCATATGCCCATATAGTTCATATCTCCTAATGCAATTACACCTGCAGGAGAAAGCACAGCAATGACCTTGAGTTGCAGGTGAATTGCTCCCAGTGCAGCTATTGAAGGCTCAAAGCAATAGGAGTGCCAGAAGGAGCAGGTGCCCCTGGCTCTACACTAGAATGTGAGCTCACTTGGTTGTGGCAAGAGGAGGCTGTGGGGCTCACTGTCAACAAGGCATGTCCCTCTGTGACCTCTAGAGGGTTCTGAGGCTTTGAGTGGAGTCATCAAGTCCTGTGAACCCAGGTACTGAGCATAGGTACACCTTCTAAAGCTGCCCATGGAGGGCTCTGTGCTCCCCTAAAATCTGGTGCAACTGGAGGACTGGGTCAGTCCTTGGAAACACCAGGGTTTCTGAGAATAACTGCCTGACGCTGCCTCCCTGGGGCTTCACAGCCCTGGGATCAGCACCAGGGGAAGATAGATCTGGGAGCCAAGGCAGATACAAAAAGCCAGGTCCAGGTGAGTGGGTATAGAACAGAAGAGAATCCACAGTCCAAAGTTGACAAGTAATGGGAGTACAGGACAGTTTTCAAAAGTGGAGCCCAAGAGCTGATACAGAGAACCAAAGTTGTTGATACAGTGACTGTGGCTGGGCCCACGGGCAGGGAAGCCAGACTGAGGGCACTGAGTCCACTCTGACAAGCACTCATAAACCACAATTCATCCTTCCACTATTTCTGACAAAACTAGTATTGTCTTCTCCCGTGAAAGGTAGATTTGCTCATTCAATGACACAATGACAGATGGAGCTGAGTTTTCTTTTATTTGGGGGTTATGAGCATTCAGGATATACACATATATCTTCTGCATACACATCCTACTTGAGATATATATCATACGTTAAATATGGTATATATCATGTACATCAATGTATATATACATGATATATGTTGGTATTTATGAATAAATAAAATCAGCTGTATCTATGGATAGTGTACATATAATATCTAGAAAATAAATATATATATATAATACACTGGCAAGGATAAATATTTAGTTGGTAAAGACACAAGAAGAGAGACACAGAGACAGAGAGAGATTGAAAGCACCAAGACAGAGAAAAAGAGTTAAGAGACCGAAACAATGAGAGAGCCTTACAGATCTAGAATTCTACACGCAGGAAGAAACCGAAGCCATGTTTGTTTTTTGAGAGGGTGGTACACTTTGGATTCAGAATGCCATGTCAAGAAAACAACGTCCACATGTCTGGATTATGTTTGGGTTATCTGCACCCTCCGATCTTAGTGCAACAGGATTTGCCAGTGGACCATGTCCACTGGAACAAAGACGTGAAAAGGATGCACATTCCTTCACACACACCATCACAGAGTGACCTCCAGGGTCCAAGGGCCACTTCTGTCTGTGATGTCCATCTCCTGTCATTAGGCTTTCAGGCCTTCAACCATGAAGAGGTGATGAACAGAGAGAAGGAAAAGAAGCTTGACACCCTTGGCAACTCAGTAAAAGCCCCTCTACAGGTATATTTTCTTTAGTACTCCTGTTTTCCATCCTTATTACCCAAGGCTACACTTGACTACAGGTGAGGTGAGGGCTACCATGATTATAATCACTGTACTTCAGGATGTCACTGTCTGTTGATGTATAGGCAGTACTGGTCACTGTCTTCCTGTGCCAGATACAAGGCATTTGAGCAAAGGGCCCTGACTGCTAGCTGATATCCCCACTCAGCGTCCGAGTGCTGGGGTGCACATGCTTCTCTTTAGTGTGGGTCACTTGAAATGATAGATGTTGGAGGATGTTAGATTAGATTTTCCTGAAATCCTAGCTTTCATTTGTACAAGTAAATGTCATCTGATGCTTAGCAAAAGCATTCAACTGAAATGAACAAGAATCTTGGGTTTCAGGCCAAAATGGCCATCGCAATAATTTGTGTCAGTGAATAAAGGTTGCCAGAACTCTTCCATTTTTTAAAGAAGTCTAAGACTTGGCAAAGAGTGCCTGTGTGCCAATGTAAGAATGATTAGTGGAAAAGGGTCAAAGCGCTGCAAGGAAACTTAATTTTCATTTTAATAATTTTAAGGAAATTAATTCACGAGAAAACTAGTTTAAAAGACAAATGAGTTGATTTCCACAAGCTGTCCAAAATCATAATAACCCATCACGTTTTAATTCATAAGGTATGCAAAAGTAATCTGATGAAAACTGCCTATCCTTCCTCCCTACAGACATTTCTCTCTGCCCTCATTTTTTCCTCCCATTTATCTTTTCTAAGTATATAATTATTCATATAGAGAAAGGATTTGTGACCCCAACTGTCTTCTGAGAAATCCCATAGGAATACACAGTGCCATGGAATGCCTTTACTTATTAAAATTATTTATGTAACTCAGAATCAATCTATTCTTTCATTCATTCAGGAAATATTTATTGACTGACTAATATGCCTGGCATTGTCTATGCTAAGAATGCATTAAGGAGTAATTTAAATAGGTTTCCTGTCTTCATGAAACTTATAGTTTGCTGGGAGAGAAGGCACTAATCAAAAATCCCATAAATATGCTCTGGCCAGTAGGATCGAGAGTCATCCCCATATGCTAAGGTTGCCAGTTCCATCCCCAATCAGGTCACATAAGAATCAACCAGTGAATGCATAACTAAGTGGAACAACATATTTCAATCTCTCTCTCTCTCTCTCTCTCTCTCTCTCTCTCTCTCTCTCTCTCTCTCTTTCTCTCTCTCTCCTGCCTTTCTTCTCTCTAAAATCAATAAATGAAATTTTTTTAAATTACGCTTTAATTAAAATTAAAGTTTTTAATTTTTAAAATTAATTCTTGTAAGTGCTATGAGTAAGAATTACATGATCCTAAAAGCTTATACTCAGTGGGCTGACCTAGAGATATCAGGAAATACTTCCTTAAGCAAAGGACAATTACAATCTGTATAAAGAGAGCAGAAGGAAGCACTGAGTTATAGGTAAAGAGACTGGGGAAAAGGTAATTATACAAGAAAAGACACTATCGCAATAGGGAATATGATGCATTTCAGAAATTAAAAGTAAACCAGGAACTGATTAGTCACTAAGGAAATGCAAATCAAAACCATAATGAGATACCACTTCAAAATTATTAATATGGCTATAATAAAAAAGATGGATAATAACAACTTGGCAAAGATGTAGAAAAATTAGAACCTTCATATGTTGCTGGTAAAAATGTAAACTGGTGTGACAACTTGGAAAACACTTTAGCAGATCCTCAGAAATTTAAACATAGAATTACCACATGACCAAGCTATTCAATCGCTAGGTACATACCCAAAAGAATATGTTCACACCAAAATGTGTGCATCAATGTTTATAGAAGCAGCACTGATAATGGCCAAAAAGTGGAAAAACCCAAATGTTCGCCACCGGATGAATGGATAAATAAAATGTGTTATATCCATAAAATTTGGCATAAAAACGAATGAAGTACTAATGCATGGGTGAATCTTGAAGACAGTACGCAAATGAAAGAAAGTCAAACACAAAGTCCACATTCTGTTCATATGATTCCATTTATATGAAATGTCAAAAAGAGGCAAATCCTTAGAGACAGACGATAGATTAGTGATTGCAGAGGTGGGGTGGGGAGTAGAGGGAAACGGAGAGTGACCGCTAAAGGATTCTTCATGGGAGTGACGAAAACAGTCTGGAACTAGACCGTGGTGATGGGTGCAGAACATGGAAAATACCCTAAAAATCTGAACTGTACACTTCAAAAGATGGAATTTGATAATATGTTATACCATAAAAAAGTGAATACCAAAAAGAGTAAATTATATCTTATTTTTTTAAGTAAGTCAGAATGTGAGAAGTATAAAGCACTGTGGGTAGTATAATATAAAATGAGGCTGAAACAAGAGATAGGACCCTGATCTCACAGGGCCTTTGTAACTTAAGGATTTGGTCTTTGTTCTAAGAGCAATGGAGTCTTTTAAGAGAAAGGAAGATACTGTTAGATTTCTGATAAGAACCATCACTCGAGGTATATTGCAGATAATGGATTGGTTAGGGCAAGAGGGGATACTAAAAGGCCAGAGAAGCCTTTGTAGGATTCCAGGTGTGGAAGGTTGGTAACATGGACCAAATTAGGGGAAATGGAGATGGAGAGAAGTAGGTGGATTTCTGATCCTTACTAGGTAACATCTCTATGATTTGATGAGTGTGATGGAGGGTGACTTCAGGTTCCTGATCTGCAAGACAGGATTAATTATAATACTATTTACCGAGAAAAGGAACACTGCAAGAGGACTGGGCAAAGGCAAGAAGACAATGATCTGACTGAACGGTGAGTCACAAGTCCGTTGAGACATCCAAGTAGAGATGTTGAGTGAGCTGGTGGATATACAGAGCCGAGGCCTAAAGAAGAGATGTAGACTGGAGCTTAACATCTGTGAACATCTCCATCAGGTAGTCATTAAGGCTTCAGGTGTGGGTCAGAGATGAGGAGAATAAGGAATGAAAAGAGGAGGAGGCTTAGGGGAAATCTAATATCAGTGACTAAACAGAAGGCAATGATCCAGCTAAGGAAACAGAAGGAGTGCCCAGCCAGGGAAAACAAGAGTGTGATGTCATAGAGGTAAAAGAAGAAACTGCTTATGAAAGATGTGGTAGGTGGTATTCTCTATAGGTTTATCTTGTTCCATAGAAAAATGTCCCATGGGTTCGGGGTGATGGGGTAGGGCAAAGAATGTATAGTCAAATCAAATGGGGAATTACTGGATTAAGGAAAGTTCAACAATTTTCTTTACTGCAGAAATCCTCATATTTTTTTAGCCTATTAATGTATATTGTGAATCTCCTATGGTATGCAACATATCCCTGGTATGGTATACAACCCTTTCGTGGGTTAGAACACTTACTAATGTGGTTTGAGACACTGTCTGGGGAGACTGTAGGAGGCAGTGTGTAGGCAAAGCTCAGTTATCAGCCCACCCTCCTTAAAATAGGCACCATCCTCCTCTACAACTAATAGATTTGAAATCAAGGTCATTTGTCCTTTTGCTCTTTGTCCTCCATAACACCAGCACATAAGCCTATCCAGACACATCAGACTTAACTAAGTACTTTAAGTGACTAAAATTAATAAAACCTAGAGGGTGGAGTAGACAGAGGGTAGATTGAGGGGCATAAAATCTCTTGTAACTTTTCTCACATTCAAAAGTAGAGCATCCAATGAAATACATTATGGTGGGAAGCAGGTCCTCATATTCACAGTATCCTAGCTCTTACCCTTGCTCCTCCACACTTACAACATTGCCTCTCTAATGGAGCATCTCTACAATGAGAACCTCCTTCTATCCTCAGCAAAGGTTACTTCTTACCTTCTACTGGGGATCTCACCTCAAGCATCTTTTCTCTTTACCCCAGCAATGCCTTTCTCTGAACCCAAAGTTTTCAATCTAGAGAATAACATTCCCAGGACTCCAGGAAACAGAATAGTAGCACTTGACACAACAAGCTCTAAAAATCAGTGTAGGGTTGGGGCAGAGGTCTGCAGGTATATCTTTAAGGCTCAAAGATCACAAAGCAATCCAGAGTGGGTCTAAGCATTGTCTAAGCAGGACTCTTTTGGTATTACATATCCATCATATGACGATTCAGTAGATAGCTATTGAAATACACACACATATTTCCCGAAGACCAACATTAATTCTCAAAGACGATATAACTAGGAGATATAAGGATGAAAAAAATATTTTCCTAACTTATTCCACATCTTGGATTATCAACCACATCACAATGAAATTTTTAGTTGACATTTTTATAAAGAACACTTCTTCTTAGTTAGTTTCTTTTGTTCTTTTCACCCCAGCCTGTCTAAATTGTGCTCCCTCAGGTCTGCCAAAAACAATAAACAGTCCCATTGTTGAGCCATATATATTTCCATAATTACCAAAAGACTCAGCTTATAAGGAGCCCCATCAAATTTTTCTTGCCTTGGAAGAGTTCATTTGACTCTGCTAGCAAAATATAGCTTGGTTCTTCACATTCTTAGACAATCATTTAGAAAACAAGAGTTGCAATAAAACTGCTTCAGTTCTTAAATGCCTTGAACAAAACTAAATTCACACATAATTTTTCTGTTTCATTCAGTTTTCTTGTAAGAGATCTCTGAAACTTTATAACTCCCTAATAGGTAGCAATAGGCTCTATGTGCCATTTTCAAGATTTTTAAATATCTGAGGACTTCCGCCAAGATGGAGGCGTAGGTGGAAACACTTTGCTTCCTCGAATAACCAAATCTAAAAATAATAAAGTTTTAACAACAATAAATGCAACCAAACCACAGAAAATTGAACAATACCAAGTCCGAATATAACGAACCACTCAGCTAAACCAGTGTGAGGGGTGAAGCCAGCAGCGGAGCTGGCCGGGCAAAAAATGATCCTCGGACCCCGGCAGCACACAGGCAGCCAAGGGCATGGATCCCAGGTGTGGGGTAGCTACTGGCGGAACCTGGGAAGGCGCGGTGCGGGCTGGCTGTCTACGGTTGCACGCAGATAAACCAGTGAAGAGACATGCATTGAGAAAGACCGTGCAGGCCCCAGTGCAGGGTTGTGGGCTCGCACATTTGCCCTCAGAGAAACAGGTGGGAGTGAGCAGTGAGGCGGACTCAGGTAGGTGAGTGGAGAGGCCTGCCTTTGCTTTCTCTCTGACCACACCCCCACATATAGCGTCACAAACCAGCGACCTGGGTGGCCCCGCCCTGCTGAACACCTAAGGCACCTCTCCCCTTACGTAACAGGCACAAATAGTTCAAAATATGGCTCAAGAACAACTCAGAGCCCCAGAGCCAATAAATCTAAGTGATGAAGAAATAGCCAAACTTTCAGATGTGTCTGGTGATCAGGATCCTCACAGAACTGGTTGATTTTAGTCACAAATTAGAGAAACATATGAAGGCTAAACTAATTGAAATGAAGGGAAATGCACAGGAAACCAATAGTAATGGAAAGGAAACTGGGACTCAAATCAAGGGAGAGGACCAGAAGGAAGGGAAAAATGACCAAACAGAAAAAGATGAAGAAACAAGAATTCAAAACAATGAGGAGAGGCTTAGGAACCTCCAGGACATCTTTAAATGCTCCAACACCCGAATTATAGGAGTACCAGAAGGGGAAGAGGAATAGTCACGAGTGGAAAACTTATTTGAACAAATAATAAAGGAGAATTTCCCCAACCTGGCAAAAGAAATAGACTTCCAGGAAATCCAGAAGCTCAGAGAGTCCCAAAGAAGTTGGACCCAAGAAGGAACACATCAAAGCACATCATAATTACATTAGCCAAGATTAAAATGAAGGAGAGAATCCTAGAAGCAGCAAGAGATAAGGGGACAGTCATCTACAAAGGAGTTCCCATCAGACTGTCAGAGGATTTCTCAAAAGAAGCCTTACAGGCAAGAAGGGGCTGGAAAGAAGTATTCCAAGTCATGAAAACCAAAGACCTACAACCAAGATTGCTTTATCCAGCAAAGCTTTCATTTAGAATGGAAGGGCAGATAAAGTGCTTCTCAGATAAGATCAAATTCAAGGAGTTCATCATCACCAAGCCCTTATTATATGAAATGTTAAAGGGACTTACCTAAGCAAAAGAAGATAAAAAAGATGAACAGTGAAAAGACAGCAAACTCAGTTATTAACAACCACACCTAAAACAAAAGCAAATTAAGAGGACAGCCCGATCAGAAATAGAACCATAGAAATGAAGATCTCATGGAGGGTTAGCAACAGGGGAGTGGGAGAAGGAGAAGGGGGGAGAAGGTACAGAAAATAAGTAGCATAGACAGTAGATAGAAAATAGGGGGGAGGGTAAGAATAGTAGGGGAAATATAGAATCTAAAGAACTTGAGATACTTGTTCATGAACTAAAGGGGGGTGGGGGAGGGGTATGCAGGGTGGAGGGGAATGAAGGGGGGAAATAGAACAAATGTAATGGCATAACCAATAAAATAAGAAAATATATTTTAAAAGATTTTTAAATATCTAAAAAAATTATATATTTGGTCACCATAACAGAATCTATGACATCTATTAGTTTCTTTGTTTTAGATAAGAATTATAGCAAGTTGGTGTTTCATATATAATATTCACATTCATCACAATGGTTAACTGGTAGCTATAATTGTCATTGCTTATTAAAATGAAAAAAGTAACAATTGTTCAATAAAAACAATTTAATGGGGAAAATCTCTCAAAATTTGTAAATCATGGCGTAGGTGGGTGATAGGACTTTTGCTCCTAATGATGCTGGGAAACACCACGTCTGTGGTTTCACTGGAGTCCCCTGTCCCATGAAACAACACATGAAGTAAAGCAGCCGCTTCCTGGCTTAGCAGTCATAAAAGCAGGCGGTCTTCTGCTGACAAGTTTTTGTTTTGTTTTCTGTGTTTGTGTTTACAGTTATAAACATTTCTTCCCTTGCATCTACAAGGTTGTAATTATTAGGTGTTCTAATTAAAGCCATCTAAGGACACATCTATTGTTGCATGATTTCGAAAACATGCTATCTGTTTTGATGACTATTATATTATTAATCAGCTAATTATCATCACTGGAAAAAATATGTGTCCAAGAAGTTTCAAAAACACCTTCTGAAAACAAAGTAATTAAAACCCTTAAAATGTGTAGGTTATTTGCAGAGAAGATGCATTTTTTATGTGTAATTGCTCAGCTCCAAGCAATGGTAAAAATATGCAGAGGATCCCACAGGAATCATGCCACCTTGTTGACTTCTGCTGTTTTTGTGACATTCCCTCCAAGCTCAGCACAAGGTATGTGTCTGTCAGCAATGGTCAGCTAAAGGATTAGCTGACACAGCTCTTCACTCTGTGGGTCACTGGCAGAACAGACAGGTTCAAATACACAAGATGTTGGCACTAGCTCTTCCTGAATGCCTTTCCTACTTCATTAAGCTTTGAGCATAGCTGTTTGTGTAGGAAAAGAACGCACACTGGCACTCAAATATATAAACCCACTGCTTAAATGCAATAGATCTGTGTAGAATGACATAGACTGATCTTCAGGAAAGGTTTTTGTAAGGCAAAGAGATTTCAACTATGTTTTATGTTTCTAATGTTGTTTCATCCATACAGCCGCATAATTATGACACAGTAGTAGGCCCACATGTGGTCAAAATATCTGTTCTTCTTACCTAAATCACACCCATGCAAACACATGAGATCAACCACAATTCATCAAAACAAATTATGACCAGTAAAACATATTTAGCATTTTCTCAACACATCTTATAATACAAGCGTTCGATTTAGTACCATGGCATTAAATTATTCCTGGAATGATTAGGGAAGACCAGAAAGTACAAAAAGGACAAAAGATGCATTGCTTGGAATAAAATGAAGCAATCAACAATCCAAAGGCTAGTATTAACCTAAAACTCTTATTAATGTAATTGGCAGTCTTTCTTCCACAGACAGACTATTAAATACAAGACTCCCCGAAGTTCTGGGAGACTGGAAGCCCCATCTCCCCATTTATCACTTCATCCCGAGTGCCTGGAACTTAGTAGGTACTTATAAATACTTGTAGACAAAAGTGGAGTTTGAAAGAATCTTAGAAAATCTCCAGACAAACATTTCATTTCACAGAGGGGGAAGCTGAAACCAGAGAAGTAAAATAGTCTTCCAAAGTCACAGTATCCGGCCATCCAACCCCGGGGGCTTCCACATCCTGTTAGTGTTTCTCGGAGGAGGACCTCATCCTCCGCCCTCAAAGGAAGGTATTTATTCTTTTACTCCAGGATTCTATTTCCTATGGAAGTCAGAGTTAAGAGTGGCCACCCCCAGTCTGAGATGTGCTTTAATTTTACTCCACATTCCTATGGCATTAGAATAGTTTCTCAAAGAGACTCCACTCAGATTGCCCTAATTTATGATCCTCTTGAAAAAGAATAATATTTGCTAATGAAAGCCAAGAGATGGGCTCAAGGTGATCCTGCCAATACAAAATAAAAGAAAATGCAAAAATGGAGGATTTTTAAAAGTAATTTTGATGAAATAGAAAGTATTATTGAAAACCAAAGGTATATTTAGACAGAAAAGATCCTATGCCAACATCTCGTTTCCATGGTGCTGAAATGTAAACTAAAATCCTTATTATATAAAGGGAAGCATTTCTTTTCTCATTTTGAATATATTGAGTGGCAATGGCAGATGATTTTTGTCATCAGACAAAAAAAGAAGAATATCACCATTTGTGCAGGGTTTTGTAGTGGAAGGATATGATTTTATAAACCCAAAATTGAATGTTAGAGACATAAACCAATGTATAAATTCTATAGATTATAAGAAGGGATTTAACAACCAGCTATTGTATTAGCATCAAAATCATACATCCACAAACCCATAGAGCTGGGCTCCAGCCTTTTAGGATAAGGTAAGTCAGACCTAAAGGCAGAATGTTCGTCCTCCCACGATTATGAAGCATCTACCTGCAGGTGGCCTTAGATGAACCCTATTCAGACCAAGTAGAACACACATCCTGTGCTTCAGTACCATACAATCAAAGATAACTCTAACACAAAGGAACCAAGTGGTATAGGAATGATTAGATACACATAAACCAAAGAAATTACCAAGTACATCACCATTAATTCCATTTACACACAGCATAAGCATGTTTCACAGGAAAGTAGGAGAAAGGAGAGAAAAGTCATGGGATTTATTTCTGCAGACAGCTTGAAGCCTGGAAAGAACTTGTGACCCATTGCAAGAGTATTCAGGATGACATCGTGGCAGTGCTGTGCATTCCAGGAGACCCTGACTGCAGGGTAATTTGATGAGCACATGAGGTGAAGGTAGTATAAACAGGAAACAAGAGCCTAGGAGACCTCTCAGTGGTGAGATTGAGATGACTTGACAAGTTACTGGATAAATATGTTTGAGAGGCCTGAGGGTCTGAGGCTACAGAGAAGCAAGAGGAGATGGGAGAAAGCACAGCCCATCATACATAGAAAGGACAACTGTGTCCCGTGTGAAGGGTTCGGTCCCAACTCTGTGGAGAACATCTATTGAACTTCCAGCTTACCTGCTGATGCATTTGAGAATTCAGGAGTAATTTTCACTTTGATAAGCTTGGTCCCTACCCAGGCTAAAAGCACTTTGTTGGTAAGAACAATAATTTCCTGTTTCATTTTCATTTATACATATTTGGAGAGAAGGGAAGCAAAATAGGAAAGTCAGATACATGGCCTGACCTGGGAACCTAGGAAAATCAAACAGCCAGGCTCATGGACTTATAAGATCTAAACTGAAAGTCCTCTCCAGATCCAAGGAGGCGATAGCAGTCAAGTCACTGTCATATTCAGGAGTCCCTGGTCCCTTAATCTGGTGGTTAATAGTTACAGAGTTGTAATCAAATATATCCCTAAAGAAATTTTTCCTCCCCCAATGTTTGAACACCTTTCAAAAGACACTATTCGAGAAATGGCTCTATAAATGCTTCTTCTGGCTCAGAGGAGCACTCTCTGTCATCTTCCCAGTGTGCATGCTGACACGTTATTACAGTGGCAGCTATCACATGTGTCTCCCTCCCTACTTCCCATAACACTGTGGCTGTAGATTCCATAGCACTTTCTCCACATGGCCTCCAGCCCCACCACCAACAAATTCAATGGCCGCAGTAAAGCTCATTAGTCTATAAATACATAATCTTAGTTCTTTATCCTTAAGTCTGATAATGCATATTATCACTTATACATTATGAAAACTAGACATTGATGAAAATGTTTAAGGGCTGGATTCTCTTCTTTCCCCTTAGTTTACTGCTAGTAGAGAAACACATTTCCATTTCCTCTGGATAGCTGAAGGGTACCCTATTTTAAGCAAAGGAAAGTGAGTTCAGAAATTAGAAAACAGGACAAATGTTGATTTTTAAAATGAATTCAGGGCTAAAACAACTATATGATAGTTAAGGTTCTAGATGTCAAACTTCATTTTTTTTCTAGCTCTAAATTTATTTTTTTCTAGATCCAAATTTTAGAAAGAGAAGACTTTGCTGTACATCTTTACTTCATTGGGGCCTAGTTATATCATAGCGTGCTGGGAATTGGTACATACTTAGCAAATGCTTAATGAGCATAATATAAGGAGAAACAACAGAATTTTGGAAACCACAAGTAGTAGAAGCAAAAACTTGGCTCTATATTAAAGTTTAAAAGATCATGACCATTGTTTCTGTGTAGGAGGTCTGGATGTGAATAATTTGGTTTGGGTGAGAATTATAGCAATTCAGTGTTGAATATATATTGTTCATATTCATCACAATGGTGACAACAATTGTCTCTGCTTGTTATAGTGAAAAAACTCATAATACTTAATAAATACAAGTCTGTGCTGTGCTTAGATAACTTGTTCACAGTCCTCACCTTGACCCTCCCACTTAATGTAATACATGTAACAGTCCTTGCCTTGACCCTTCCACTTAACATAATACATATGCCAACTTTCAATTTCAAGAACAGCAGATTAATGGAAAGATTAGCCTAAGTACTAGGGTAATGTTCAAAGTAAATTAAAATACCAAATTACAAAATATAGTAATACCCACTGACGAGTTTATTCCCTTTTAAAGTCTTAATTTTACCATTCTTGATTTCCCAGCCAATTAACCAGTTGCCACTACAAAGAGAATTTTCCTGTCTTCTTAATTAAATCAAATGTTGAAAGTCTGTTGGATTACATCAGTGACTCTCAAATTTGACTAAGCAACAGAGTCAGCTGGTAGGTTGGTTAAAACACATTGCCGACCTCCCAGCATTTCTGATTCAGTGGGTCTGAATTTGCATCTCTAACAAGTTCTCAACTGATGCTGATGCTGCTGATCCAGAGATGGCTCTCTGAGAACCACTGGCTTAGAGGATATTATTGCCGACTATTCCCTCTAATGGACAGAAGAAACTTCACCTCCCCAAATTACCAGGATATATGGTTTTTCAATAAATATTTCAATAGTGTTGTTATTGGCATCTTCAGCAACAGGTTGGTAGACCAGAATCAAGCAACTGGTGAATCTGCTGAGGGGATCGGGAGTGGGTGTTGGTAAGCCCAGCGGAGTAGAGAAAGGAATCTAAGAGAAACTGACAGGATCAAGTCAACGCTATAATGTAAGCTGCCTCAACTCTGAACTCCATTAGAAAATCCTACAGCTAACAACCAAATCTGAACAATGCCTTCCTTTGAATACCTGAAATACCTGATTCTGTCAAGATCCAGGTTGAGTGTGGGAGTCAGGAGCTATGAGGCAGTGAGGAAAAGGAATCAAGTCCCTTTCCTCACTGCCTAAGGGTGGGAGGAGTGTAAATACCAAATGGAGAACGAATTATTCCAAGAATTTCATTACAATGAATAAAGAAAGGGAGCTTCTCTGGGTGTTGTAGGTGGTTATGATATAATATTGGAAAAAGATGGAAAATTCTGAATATCCAAAAGTACCCATATCTCCTGGGAAACTTCTCAAAAATTCCAATGTCCAGGCCCTACTGTGGATCTCAAATAGAATCCCTGGTTATCAAGCCTGGCTATTAATGTTTCTTAAATCTCCCAGGTGATTCTGGTTAACAGAAGATTGAAAAATCACTAGGATAGACTAACAATATTGCATGTTTAAGTTAGTACAAGAAACCAGTGCAGGAAAACTGAAGCAAAGGTGAGGTGGAAACAAACCTAAATATATCAATAAATGAAAACTAAAAACTTCAGTAAACTAAACTTAACAATTAAAAAAAGATATTGTCATAGTGGACAAAAATACAAAGATCCAAATATATGCTGTTTATAAGAGAAACACTAAAAGCAAAGTAGAAATCTATTATTCCTGGAAAACAGAAACCTGGAGTTGCTATATTATCATCCAAAACAGAATTTAACAAGGGTAATTAGAGATCGGAGGTTACCATATAATGATAAAATGCTCAGTTGTTCAGAGTGATATAACAAGTTTAAGCTTACATGCACCCAATAAAATGACCTCAAATATATATACAATTATTTGATAGAACTATGTGGAGAAATTTAACAAAGCCATGCTATATCACAAGTAATTGCCAGTGCAAGAGATTCCATTTTTAAAACCACTGCCCCATGCAAATGGTCAGTACAAATAGCTGCTCTGGAGAGGACAAACCTACACTGGCTCACTACTACCATACGGTGGTATAATATTTCAGAGAAGTACCGTACATTTTTTTCAGTATGGATACAGAGTGCCAAACATATCCAAAATTTGGATGAAAATTTAAAATATGAATAATGTACTCCATCTTTTATATAAATATCCTGAATGCAAGGTAATTTGCAGTGCAGGGTGGATTACTAACCTGAAATTCTACTGTAGCTTCCTAATGGTACTTCCCACAGATATTATTCTTGGTCTGGTATCATTTGGGGCTTCAGACAGCACCCTGCTTTCTTCCATTACACTTTTTATAATTTTGCTTATAACTTATAATGGTATCCATAACACTATTTATAATTGTATGTTGATTTCTATACTCATTTCTCTTTCTATATAGATACTTAAAAATATATATTTTATATATAAAATTTATATCTAAGTGTATAGATATATACATGTATATAAAATAAAATATAAGCTCCACGAGAACAAGGACCAAGTCTATTTTTTTCAGTAGCACATACCTACCACTTCACAGAGTGTCAGACAAAAGGCATCTAATAAATGTTTGTTAATGATTGTATTCAGGGCAAGTGAAAGACCAAGAAGCTTAGCCCAAACCTAAGTAAAAGTTTACAATGCACCAGAAAACAATCATCAACTCAATCAAGTTTTGTTTGAAAACCGTGAAGCAAAATAACTGTACTATCAATTTAATAATAGACAAAGGAAAAACACATTTATCATTTTTTATTCTCTGCCAGGTTAAAATACACCTCTGAAGCACATTAGAATGAAAACACTGAGATGCCTTCAACTGCCACAGCAGGAGAGAGCCCTGGAGAGGATAGAGATACTGTATTCTAGCAAAGCTATGATGATGCACCCTTGGAGTCAAATTTAGTCCTTCAAGAAGGAATAGGTCTCAGTGGGTAGGCAAGTTCATGTATAAGCTTTGTTGTAGCAACCAAAGAATCACAGTGACAAGATACTACTGAGAAATTTCAATTTTGTGTACTTTCTTTCTTTTGGAGGAAGCATGTATATTTTTAAAAAATATGTAGGGAGGAGATATGAAAGAAAAGAAAAATAAAGACATCTCGATCAAATTGGGGTCAACTAAGTTACATAAAGACAATAAAACAGCCCTGAAATAAAATGGCCCTGGCTGGTGTGGCTCAGTGGATTGAGCATCAGCCTATGAACCAAAAGGTCACTGGTTCAATTCCCAGTCAGAGCACAGGCCAGTAAGTGCCTGGGTTGTGGGCCAGGTCCCCTGTTGGGGGCATGCAAGAAGCAACCAATCTATGTTTCACTCACACATTGATGTTTCTCTCTCCCTCTCTCTCTCTTTCTCCCTTCCTTCCCCTCTTTCTAAAAATAAATGAATGGAAAAAAGAATAAAATGAACTGTATACCAGCTCACTTGGAAAGCTTCGGAACAGATGGATTGGTTTCATACACTTGTCTTGTTTGGGAAAAGTCTTCCTAACTGGATATTTTATACAGAAAAAGATTTTTACTCTTCCATTCACAAACAAAAAGGAATCACACTGATATATGCTAATGTTGCTTAAGTAATGATTACATATAAGGAGAGCTAAAAGATAGGATGAGCATAAAATTATAAGAGGGATGAAATCTCAAGTAATTTTTTTTCAATTTTTCTGCTGAGAGCTATTTACAGAAATAAAATTTCAATATGTAAAATGTAAAATAGTGTCCTGGGTATCTCTATATTGCTCTAATAATTTTGGTTAGCAAACTATAATAAGACACAAAATTTTAATAATGCACATAGAATGTATTGACTACATAAACTTTTTTTTTCTTAAAGATTTTATTTATTTATTTTTAGGGAGAGGGGAAGAGAGGGAGAAAGAAAGGAAGAGGAACATCAATCGATCACCTCTTGCACACACCCCAACAAGGGGCCAAACCTGCAACCCAGGAAGCCCTGACTGGGAATCGAACCCGTGACCTTTCACTTTGCAGGATGACACCGAGTCAACTGAGGAACACCAGTCAGGGCTGAACTCTTTACTTTTTGAAACAATTTCTATCCTCATTTCCACCTTCATTTATATATGTTTATTTGTTCAGTTTATGTTCAAAACTGAACTTGCGAACTTCCCTTTAAACCCGTTCTTACTTCGAATTTCTGTGTTGTGGTTCATTCTTCAAGTTTAGCAACATAGGGACCATTTTTTATTTGTCCTACTTATGGGTTGAACGTGTGTTTGTGTGTATGTATGATGAATCTTATGAAATCTGCCTATACATTTACTCAGTAATTCCTTTCTATTAGAGAAAAACCAGAAATAAAAAGTAACAATTTGAACAAAGACATTTATAGCAGCATTGTATATAATACCAAAAATTTATAGACAATCTCTAGCACATATATTCCATCAATGACAAATGAATAGATTATTATATCCATAAAAGGAAATGCTTTCACTTTTGCAAAGAATATTTAATACGTGAAAATACTTATTAAATATATTAACTGATATATTTATATATTGAAAATATATAATAAATTATTAACTTTTTACATTCTTATATTTACAGATTTCTACTAAGAAAATGCATTTTTTTAATAAAGGGGGAAAGAAGGTATTAGGACAGAAGGGAATGGGAAAGAGAAGGAGAGAAGAAGGAGAGTTTCTTAGGCTTATTCCTTCCTCCCTGCCCTCACTGGAACCACTGAAGTTCGGTGCCCAGGCGTGGCACCTCCAGATTGCTGTACGGCGGCAGCAGCTCTTCTCCCATCCCTCACCTACCGCTTCCAGACCACTCCTCCTCTGACCAAAATCTCCACTGAGTCCAGACTTCTCTGCCAAGAGTGGAATGAAATTCATGACTTCACAATCTGGTAGTGGAAATACATACCAGCACAAACTTTCAATAAAATAATTTAACAAAATATAGCAATAGTTTAAAAAATATTTGTGTATTTTAGATCAAGATGTGTTCTTTCTAAATTCTCCTATAAAGAAAAAATCATATTATTTTTAAATCATCCTCAGGGTAGTGTTATATATCAGAAGAGAAAAAAATATGGCGACCAAAAAGTCCAACACTAGTAGACTTACTAACTTACAAGATCACAAAATGTGATATGATGTGGTCATCAGAAATTATAGTTCCAAAAAATAAGTAGTGGTATGAAAAATGCTGATAATGTAATGTTAAAAGTTATAAAAGTGTTTCTATGTTTTTATTAGAAAAGTAAATATTTGCATAAGGCAAAAAGCTAGAAAGATGTAGATCAAAGTAGTCATCTCTGGATGGTAGGCTCATGGGACATTATTCTTTTCTCTCCGTTTGTATCTATTTTCCAACTGGAAGAAGTAGATCTATCTAGTCTGCCTTGCCTTTTATGACCCAAACCTTCAATCGGATGGTCTTCTCTTGTCTTTCCACACCTTTGCTCACCCTCCTACCTGGATCCCCACCTCCCTTTTCTCCAGGAGCAAGTTTCAATCTCTCCATTTCTCTAAAGGTTCCCTTGGATACAGTGTTCTTTAGCCATCACTTCTTTCTCTGGACCTCTGTCATTCCTCAGTTGGTGACATTATATGCCACTTATCAAGGACATGGATTATCTCCTTTAATCCCCAAAGTTTCCTAGGAGACTTACATAATTATATCCATTTCGCTGATGAGGATACTGCGTGATGCAGAGCGATTAGGTAGCTTGTACCAGAGCACTGTTTCATTACTCTTTAATTATTTCGTGTCTTTACATGCTTTGTCTCTCCACCAAGATTACAAGCACTGTGTATTCAAGGATCTTATTTTATGCAACAGTACCTGACTTATCTGGTATCCAGGAATTAGTTTTTGCCATAATTGTATTTTCCAAATAATTGTTTGCTTTCATTACCAAATGGCATTTTATACTAACCATGTTTAGTCATTTTACAGTCCTCTGCCTTCTTAAATTGAGTATTGTGAGCATAATTAACTTGTTCTCTAATGTGTATTATCAGCATAAACATTGCTTATGATACAATACTGTAACATAGTGACACTCTAGGAGAATATTGGGATATAGAATTTGCCCTTATACCAAACATTAGCCATAGAATCCTAGTGCATCTTACATTAAGTACTACCAGTTGAGACACATGCATCTAATTTCTTGTGGGCAGTGTGGTCTCTGAGTCCTACATATCAACATCTTTTCTTTTTCCTTCGCGAAGGAGGCTATCTTGGCTAGGTACAGGACCTGCTTCCTTCATCGGACAAATGGTGAGAGCTCATAAGGGCCTGTTGCAGGTGGTAACAGTGACCACACTAACCCTCTATCCTCATGGTGTTCATATTCCAATGGGAGAAAAGACCCAATACACACACACACACACACACACACACACACACACAGAGCCAAGCAGATAATGTTAAGTGCTATGCAGGAAATAAAGCAGTGAAAGGAAGATAGTGAGTGACCAGGGAGGAGGGTTGTTATTTTATTAAAATACAGGGAGTTAGCAAGGGCTTCCTTGATATGACAATAATTAAACAAAAGCGTAAAGGAGGGGAGGGAACCATGTGGGATTCAGGCCTAAAGCAAGGAAGGCATTGTGACTGGCAAGGTGTGAACCAGGGGAGAAGGTTCACAGATGAGGTGAGAGAAGAAAGGGAAGAGTGGCTGCAATGGGAACCACAAAGGAGTGTGAGCAGTGAAATGATGCCATCTGACCAATCTTCTAGAAAGACCGTTCTGGCTGTTGCGTGGAGAATAAGCTTGTGAGTAGGTTCTTGGCAGTAATCCAGGTGAAAGATCTGGGAGGCCTGGGCCAGTATTTGGGACAAGGGCTCCCAAGTTTGTGTCCTCTCCTATGAATTAGAGGATAATAATTTTATCTCAGTCTTCTACAGGTGCTATATTCCACTGTCTTTGGCTTTCACGTTTCAAAGAAAAAGAATAAGGCCAGTCTGACTGTTTTTACTTTTTTGCATAACTGTAATTTCCATTTGGAAGATTGTGAGACTCTCCCGTTTATCCCTGAAGTGAGATTTCTAATGAAGCAGACAAAAGACATTAAGTAGGGTACCAAAGGAGAGAGTTGGGTTATCAGAGGTCAGAAAAACACAAAGTTGGGGACAAGAACTATTGGAATCCCTGGGCCCGAGCACATATACAAATGGACAGGGGCAGAAAATTCAAAGAAAGTCTTTCCCAGGGCCTTCCTTACCTGGCTGCAGGTGGCTGCCCTTCCCCCCACCAGCCTCAGCTCAAACCAATTAACCTTAAATCACAGCCCCCAAGTTGAACCGACATCCTCCATCCTCTGCTTCTACTACCACTTTCCTTTGCCAAAAAAAAGTACATGGTCAGAATTAGATTTGGAGGTAATTTCATAGGCCACATATGTTGCCAATATTTAATTCCAATACGTCTACTTTCATCCCTATTCATAAGCATCTGTTCTAGATACTTACTTAGTGCTTAGATAGATCTAAGTATCTAGTCACACATATCTATGGCCCTGAAAGAATTTGGATATATTTATTCAAATGTATAAATAGAAATTCTGCTTTATTTAGATGCATTTCTTGATTTTTTAAAAATTCCATATTTGGCTAAAAGCTGAGTTCATGTCTATAAAAAGTCAGTCTGCTTTTCAATGTAGTCAGGGAAGAGCCTGGAAGAAAGTGTTTATGCCTGGCACTGGTTTGTGGGGACAGAGGAGGGGACAAACAGGGAAGCCTGACTGAACCCGGGGTGAGGGAGACAAGGCTCTTCCGTCTACTGTGGAGGGCAAGTGAGAACACAGGCCCAAGAACGACGTCAAAAACTAAGCAGGTATCTAATCGGAGATCACCGCAGGAAAGCAAATGATGACCTTTGATGGTGGTCCACAGAAATAGAGAAGTATGATAAAGACAAATAACTTCTTAGTTGACTGTGTGTCCTTCCCTCCTGTCTCCTCAGCTACTGGTGTCTGTCTTGCTTTCACTCTTTCTGTGTCACCCCCAATCACCACACTTTCTCTCTCATCCATTCTATGAGTTTCTTCATCAGCTAGTTCTGTGTTTTCAGGTGAAGAAACACTTCAGCACAGGTAATGTGCAGCCTAGAAGGTACAGATGCAATTGTGGATGAAGCTAACTGGCCAAGGGACACCAGGAAGGACACGAAGACCCAGAGAACTAAGTGGGCAAGATGCCTAGTCAGTGGACAGAAGACAAAAATGAACAAAATCCAAAGAGCCACCTGGAAACCAGATGGGGACCAGGGACCAGAATGCTCTTCCCAAATCAAACGGAAAACAGGAAGGCTGTCCAATGATTTGCAGGGCAGGGAGAGTAAGCAACGCGGAGGGAATCGTGACTGATGAGCTAAAACAGGTCCAGGCACAATGGGAGTGTCCATTAAATGTCATTTGTTCAACCAGTTCCAGTGGGGAATCTCACAGGGTGCCACCATTTTCAACCTTAAAATACCCTTCTTCTTCCAAGGGTGCATTTGTTTTTTATGAATATAAGTATATTAAAATATTCACAGTGGAGAGAGTTTTTGATGGTAAGAGGACGTCCCAGGGGATATCTTCTGGTGCTGCCTTGTCACCTTGTGAGGAACTTTCTCCCCCACTTCATTCTTCATCAGCTTGGAATTGGGATAAAAGAGCAGAATGGGTCATAAGGTCCTGTTCCAAGTAATTAGAGAGTTCCTTCTTTTATCTAAATGTGCCTTGTTAGAGTATACCCATGTCAGCCAGGTTAATTGGAACTTTAATACATAATTGATGTTAATTTATGGCCCTTTTTGTTCCAGGATGCTACTGCAGACCTTAAAGTCAGGATACAGTTTTCTTGTTATTAATTATATACAGAAAGCCAATATCCCCTTTGAGAAGAGACCCATGTCATCCGTGGCTTATTAAAGATACAGTGTGTCAGCCATAGGTCACTTCTACTAAATCCTCCCTAAATTCCATATTACTCTATAATAACATAATACACTAACCACAGTAAGTGAAATTAGAATTTTCAGCTAAGGCTCATGCAGACTGTATTTCAAAATGTTTAACACACAGTGTTAAAAGTGTATTCTATTTCTTTGGACTCATTGTATTCCACAAGGCCACGAAATGAGCACACCACCTGGAACCAAAAACGCTTCCATAAACATAAGCAATGATACTTCCATAACCGAGGCTGCCATGAATAAAAATGCCAGATGAAGATGACGAAATCTGGATTTTCCTACAGAGTTTCCCTTACAATTGATTCTTGTTAATCACTTTTTTGAAGACCGAGGAAGAAAAATGCCGTCTCAAATCCAATAAAAAGTTCTGCGTTCTAAATTTCTTCCTCTATGAGAATTAATGCTGACTTAAGAATTCAACAGGCAAAAATGCAGAACCATGCCAGGATGGACGCCACATGAGCTCATGTGTTGTCCAAAGGGCCTTACTCAAAACATCAAACTAGACATTGAGAGAAGGGCTCTACACTTACTTGCTGAATCATAGTCTTAGATTTGTTGCTGGTTAAAAGATGCTAAATTTGCCAATGTTACCTAGTGACTACAGCATTTCAAAGAGTAAAAGTGGATGACTTTATATAAATCTAATAAACTGGATTTTGTGTGTCACCCTGTTTTGTTCAACTTAACATTAGTACCGTGTGATCACATATGACACACGTGAGAAACAGCAGGGTGTCTACAATGGAGCATGACACAACGCGATGTGTCAAGTTTCTTTTGAACCTTTCTTGGGATCCAATATCAGCCAAAAGGAGGTCATTTTAATTATCAGATGATTAATTAATTAGATAGTTAATTGTCAGAGGTAGATGAATCCAAAGACAATGTAGTTCTGCACATGCATGTTTATACACAGAGAGGAACGTGACTTTTGGAAATGTACTGGCTAAATGAAAAGAAACTAAAATGTACAGATCTGAATTATTTCTTACTCAAGTAACATTGATGAACAGCTACTACATATTATGCCAGATGCTCTGTGAAGCATGCTGGGAACATTCTTTCCTGCTCTCAAAAGGCTGATATTCTAGTTGGAAACACAATGCATTCCTTGAGACAATCTGGACATTTAGATAATGCTTAATAAAATTTTTTCTAGTTAATGACAAAGGGACGACATCTAAGGCAATCAGTAAAAAGCAATGAGTAAAAAATAATGAACTATAGTGTATATACCACAGTACTCTGCCACCACTTGCTTTTTAGGGGAAGCCACCATATACCAGGAACAAGGGCAACTGGCATAGTAAGGGTCCCAGTAGTGAAACCTCAGTGTCAGACACTCCGTCAGTTAGGTATAAACCTTCAAAAAATTAAGATCCTATGTAAAACCTTAAAAGAATTGGTGTTTTACAGTTATTGTCTACTTTGATTTTTCAGCTGAAAGCAGAGATTTAGGACGTGACAAATACTTAGTTTCATGTTTTCGTCTAATGATAGGACACCTAAGTTCCCATGTCTCCCTCTTCCAGGAAAAGCTGGAGACGCAGAACCCTAATGTCAGAGACTGTTGATATTTTAAGTTCCTTTACACGTACTTAGAAAGTCTTTTTAAACAATCAGTGGCAATTAATGCATCAGACAGAATCATTGACACAATCATAGGGACTTGTTTGCCTAAGATTCTGTCCTAGGCATTATACACAACAAAAAGTTAATGATCTGTAATCTAA
This sequence comes from Artibeus jamaicensis, assembly GCF_021234435.1. Classification (NCBI taxonomy): domain Eukaryota; kingdom Metazoa; phylum Chordata; class Mammalia; order Chiroptera; family Phyllostomidae; genus Artibeus; species Artibeus jamaicensis. Next base: position 7,550,613 of record NW_026522046.1, on the reverse strand, counting down.
GATGTAAAGTCCTTGTCATTATTCTAAATTAATGAAGAGGTTTTTGTTTGATGCCATTCCCTTCCCAACATGTGTAATTAACTCCACTGACCTTTCTGGGCCTCTATCTCCTCATCTGCAAAATGAGGGTACACTACCCACTCACAGAGTCCAGTGGTTGTCAACAACTTCTCTAAATCATGTGTGCTGTTTTAAAGCATTCTGTGATAAATAAAAGATAACCAGTATGTCAGGAGGGGGTCGCAGACAAGAAAAGAGTTATACTGTATTCTACTTATGTGAGCCAAAATGGAAAGAGCTCCAGGCCTACATTTCGATATAGCTGAAACTATGCTAATGTATTGCCTTTTCAGGATGCTTTTCAAAATAGTGTGATGATTGGTGCCTCCCCTTCCCTCACATTCTTCCCAACCCATCACCGAGACTGCACCAAAACCTTCCTGGACTTTACGCATACTCTCCAAGTCCAGCACCACCTCCCTAGGTCCTGGTCCTCAGCATCTCCGGCCGAAAATGACTGCATTGGTCCCTTCAGGTCAGTGCTCCCCACTCAGCCCGTCCCCCACACTGCCGCAGGTGTGATGCGCTATCAACACACGTCAGCGAGTCAGTCCAAGTTCCTTTATTCTCAGTTAATAGTCTTACTTCTTAGGTTACGGAGAAAATAGAAGCAGATTCCACAAAGAGAACTTCCACAAAACTCTGCCACCACATCTGGCTACACACCTGTGACCACACTCGCCCATCCTGCCTTTCTTCTGTTACTCCGGATGAACAGCATTTGTTTCCGTCTAAAAGCAACCCTTCCACTAGTCTTCCAGACCCCATTCCTTCTTCCCTGCCTGATGACCTCGCTCCAGCGACCCTCTCCACTGCAGCGTCACCGGCTCCTCCTTTCCTGCCGCGCAGCCCCGCGCTCAGGTTACTACACTGCCCAGTGATAGACGCTGGTGGAGCTGGGGTTCGCAGCACCCAAAACCAGTGCTTTCAATCCCGGGTCGGAAAAGCACAGCTGCGAATGAGACATACTGTCCTCAGTCCACGGTTGGTTAAATCCGTGGTTGTGAAACTCACGGATTGGAAGGGTCATGTGTATTCACTGGAAAAATAAAAACCCACAAGAATCTGCCGGTAACTGCACTCGTGGAGTTGAAACGTGCGATGTTCGAGGGTCAAGTGCAGTCCACCACACCACACAAACCCCTGAACCTCAGCCACCCAACCGCCCTGGGCCGCTGCTGCCTCCACCCTCGACTTCTCTCCTGAACTCCAGCTTCGTGTATTCACTCAACTGCCCGCTTAACGCTCCACGGGGCTGTCTGAAAGCCGTCTCCACGACGACATGTCCCACCTGAGCCCCTTAAACACCCCAAACTCGGCGTGTTTAAGAAACATCTGGGAGTCTTCCTTGGCGCAGTACATGGTCACCCAGTCCTTGCAGCCGCGCGGGTCAGGGCCTGGACTCCGCCCAGGTCCGCAGATCCCACCTGGTCGCTGCACGGCTACCACCCTGGTCTGAACCGCAATCTCCCATCTTCTGAATTAGACAGTAGACTTCTTGTTTTTTAAGTTGGAAAAGAAATAAAATAGTCTTTATTTACAAATGCCAGGAGACTAGGCCAACGTCGGAAAGCAATCGTATCTATAATAAGCAACAAAAAAGAATGAAAAAATTACAGTAGCATTGAAAACCTTTTGCTAAATCGATTCTAAAATTTCAATATAAATGCAAAGTACCTCAAATAGCCAAATATTAAAAATTAAAATATGGAGAATTCACACTACCCAATTTCAAGACACATTAAAGCCACCATAGTGAGCACCGTGTAACGCAATGGTCCCTTGGTCCTGTCGCGGGATTTAAGAAACTCCGCCCCCAAAGATGCCAAAATCCTTGGGTGCTCAAGTTCCCTAAATAAAATGGCACCGTACTTGCATACCGCCTATGCATGTCCTCCCACATCCTTTCAATCATCATCCTTACTAATAGATATGATATACTAAATCAATACGTACCCAGTACGATGTAAATGCTGCGTAAGTGACTATGACGCTGTATTGTCTAGGGAATGAGGACCAGGGGGAACGTCTGTGCCCGTTCGGTATAGACGCTACCACCGCAGGCCTCGCTGCACAGTGCCCTTCAGCAGCAACCTAACTTCTCTTTTCCAAATATTTTTGAACTGCAGTTGGTTGCATCTGCGGACTTGCAAACTGCTAGTGTGGAGGGCTGACTGCGTTTGGTGTAAGGACAGACACCTGGGACAACAGAGGGTCCTGAGCTCATCCTCCGTGTCGCGTAAGGACTTGAAGTAGGAGTTGGTTTCGGCCTCAGCCGCTGTCGCCCTTTGCTTCGCTTCCAACGGCAGCCTCTTCTCTAAGTGAATTCTCCCCTGGTATTATCTTCCTGGGGGTTCGTCCTGATTACAGTCTTCTCTGCGGAATTCTACAAAGCCGTGCGTGCGCCAGGCCCTGGGTCATACAGGCATCGCAGTGAAGGCCGGCTGTCGGCCAGGTGGGAGCAGCCCAGCCACAGAGCCCTGGGCTTGGAGCGCAGACATGTGAGTGCTTTTTCCTCAGCACCGCCTAGGTCGGCTCCATAATCACTGAGGGTCCCTGGGTCTGCACTGCGCTGAGGCCTCTCCTTGGTGCCAGACAGCAGCAGCCCACAGGCCTGCGGATCCGCCTGGTCTTCCTTCCTCGCCACCCCTGCCTTTCCCCTCTTCTACCCCCGCCCCCCACCACCACCCCGGCTGCCTTCTCTTACCTTGCAAGAGCCGTGTAATCAGCCTCTCTAGTACTTCCACCCTTGTTTCCTTTCGATCTGTCCCGAACACAGCAAAGTAACCCGTTTACCCAGTAGTGAGATGATGATGCCTCTTCGCTGCCCCAAACCCTGCAATGACTTCGCAACTCATGCAGAGCGGCAGCCAGAATCGGTTGCAACGGTGTAATGTTTTATACATGACTTGAGCCCCAGTTATCTCCGACCTCGTTACCTTCTTTCCTCCTCGTGCACCTCACTCCCGCTGCACCGGTCTCCTAGCTTTTTCTGAAACGTGCCAAGAATGCTTCTACCTCAAGGGTCTCTGCCCTTGCTCTTCCCTCTGCCCGGAGCGCCACTGCCTGGAAATCCTCAGGCCCACGGCCTCGCCTCCTTCGGGTCTTGGCCCGATTCACCTTCTCAGTGAGGCCTTCCCCGACGCCCATAGAAACTGCATGTCCCCCCACCCACGAACAAGGCGCTCTGTCCATTCCTGCCCTGCTTAATTTCCCCCCATCGCAACTACATCACCTACCGTACTCTGTTAGTCTCACGGAAGCAGGGAGACTTTGGTCTGTTTTGTTCTCTGCTGTGCCCTCATTCCTAGAATAGAGCCCGGTCTACAGCAGGCACTAAAAGAGTATTAGGGGGGTCTGGCCAGTGTGGCTCAATTGGTTGGAGAGCCAACCGTGGACCGAAGTTGCGGTTCGGTCCTGTGTCGCAGCGAATTCCAAAAAGGCGGTTTGGACAAGTCTGAGAGGCAGTAGGTTGATGTTTTCCTCCCTCCCTTCCCCTCTCTCTAAAACCAGTCAGCATGCCTCCAAGTGAAGATTTTTTTCAAAAGTATCTGGGGAATGAGTAAAATTGTGTTTCAAAAGCTAAAGCATGGTGTTGGCCAGAGTACAGGGCAACACTAACTCCCAAATTCTGCTGATACAAATATAGATTTCAACAATTTTCTGGTGGCTAATTGGACAGTTAGGATCCAAAACCCTAAAAACATAGGTATTATTCAACCCCGCAACTTACAGCCAAAGAAATTATGTGGGGAAAAGGGTTTGTATAAGAATGTTTATTGTAGCTCTCTCTGCAATAGGAAAAGATTTTAAACGATCATAAAAGTCAAACGAAAGGGGTTCAGTAGGCTAAATTACACAGTACAGTACACCTATATGATGGAATTTATTCATCTAGTCATGATAATATTTTAAAGATTATATAATGACTTATAAAAGTTGTTAATAATAGATATGATATACTAAATCAAATTTTGTGAGATAATATATGTAGAGAAAATGATTGAAAGTAGTTATCTGTTTATCTCTGGATGATGGATTATATATAATTTACTATATTTTGGTTTTTTGTTATTTTTTAATTGCCTATAATGACTAGGTATCACCATTGTAATAACAAGGTCTGGCTAATAACAGTTAACGTTTACTGAGCATGTACAATATGCTAAAATCTTCTTATATACCATCTCATTTAATTCTCAAAGGGGTACTATGAAATATTGTCTTAGTCTTTTCGGCTGCTACACCAAAAACATTGTACATAGGATGGCTTATAACAGAAATTTATTTCTCACAGTTCTGAACTCTGGGAAGCCCAAAATGGAGGCACAGATCTGGTATCTGACGAGGGCTTGCTTCCTGACTCACAGACACCATCCTCTCGCCATGTCCTCACATTGGAAGAGCTGAAGGACTCTCTGGGACCCTTCCATAAGGTGACAAGTTCCATTCACCCAGGCTCCACCCTTTAACCTAATTTCCTCCCAAAGGCCCCACCTCCAAATACTATCAAGGTTGGGGGTTAGGTTCCAACGTAATGAATGTTAGGGGAGCACAAATAGTGTACAGTAGGTATGTGCTGTGATTATCCCCATATTGCTGCTTTGCAAATTAAGGCTTAATGAGTTTAAAATTTTGTCCAAGGTCCCACAGTAAAAGGCAAAGCCCCGGCTGGAACCCAGTTATCTCTGACACTTAAAGCCTGTCCTCTTAGTTATCAAAGGAGTAAGGCAGATAGGAGGTAACGTATTCTCTTTTCTTTTAAGATTCAAAGCAGACATACACTCAAAGACGACCAGAACAGGGACCACCAATTTCTGATTCTGAATTTCCAGAGAATGCCACAAACCCCTAACCTCTCTCTTGCTTCCCCTTCGAAAGCAGCAGGTTTCCCACCACGCCCAGGCCTTCACCTTGCATAAGCTGGGGCAAAATATCATGAGTGGCTGCTGTAAACAACTCAGAACCCACCCAAGTGCCTCTGTGGGTAGGGCTAATGTATTAGGAGACTCCATAGTTACAGCCATATAGTAGAAAATAAAAAATGAAGGATATTTATAGAATATCAACTAAAGATATGATTTCTTTATTGAGATTTCTGACATCACCTAGCAGGAACTTAGCAGAAATAGGTAATCAGTTTAAGGCCAAGGATTAATCATTCCTACTAAAGAGTGAAGGAATATTCACAAGATAAACTGATAATTCTGTTTCCATATAACCACAAAAGGCCTCCAACCTTTCAATTACTACATTAAGTGTGCAACGATGACTGGTTTCGAGGAGAAAATATTCATTGTGGTAAATGAATGTTAAGAAAGCACCACTTCAAGGGAGGGATCAAGATGGCAACATGGGAGGTTTCTGAACCTCCCTCCTCCCACGGACACACTGAATACACAGCTATACACAGAGCAATGCCATCTCAGAGGGTTCCAGAAACTGAGGGACTTCTATCCATCGAAACAGGTAGGAAAGGCTGAGGCATCCTCTTGCCATAATCTCTACCCAGCACAGAATCATGATGCTAGTGGAGAAACCCTGGTTCTCCTCACCAACACAGTAAAGAATTACAGATTGGCGAGCCTATTAGCGTGCCAGTAAAGTTTATTAGTGCCAAGTTCTAATGGAAGAGCAAAAGCAAGGTGGCTACAGCAAGATGGCCAGAGGCCAAGCGGCCAGCACCTGTGTCACCATAGCCCAGGTGGCCAGAGGCTGGGTGGCCACCCCACCCCTCTGTATGGCAAGAAAAGGCCAAGAGAAGAAAGAGAGTCCTTTGTTCTGAGGACTTATGTAGTTGATAGAGTGAGGATGAAGAAGTTGCATATTGACTGATGGATAAAGGTGGTTCCGGCTTTCCCCTGGGAGACCTGACTACCCAAATGTAGGTATGGGGGTGGGGTCTGTTACCCCAAACACTGATCTTGCTCCAGACTCTATTTGTTAATTTTGCATATGTGACAAGGGGCAGTCAGTTAACCATAATTGTTTTAGGGGCTTTTCTTTGGGCACAGTAGACCCCCCCTTCTTCCCTTCCAGGCCTTGGGATGAATACACAGTTTTGAGGTTTTCCTTTTCCCAGCTAATGGAGATGATACACACAGACTTTCATGGGTTGCCCCCTTCCTACACTATCTTGTTGTTCAGAATGCCTGGCAGACTTAACAAACCAGGCTCAGGATTACTGGGTCAATGAGTGAGACCTGTGTTCCTTTGCTTTTAGCCTCCTGTATTAAGTTCTTTAATAGTTGGTAATGGTGAGGGCCCTGCCTTTACTTCCCTTCTGGCTGCTCATTCCTAGCTGCTACATAAGTGTCAAAAGGTATTGCCTGGCAATTAGGAAGCTGGCTGCTGGCCAGCAACAGCAATACAGTCTCAGAGGTGTTCCTCTGCTCTCTCCTGCAACAGTACAATGAGGAGGGAAACCCCAACTCCCAACTTCCCCCTGAAGAGCAAAGGGTCTGCACTGCACTCATAGCACCCTACCTTCTAAGAATTCCATCTGAGGGATGGGCACCCAAAACACCTACTTCTGAAAGCCAGTGGGGCTTGAGCCCATGAGACCCACTGGGTTGTAGTAAACAAAGAAACAGTTCCTAACAGGAACATAAGCACTCACCACTACTATCCCCTCGGCTCTGTGCGGAGGGAGTTAGCAGAAAAGCCCATCTCCCAGTTTGTCCCTGGTTTACAATGTCTTTTCCCAGATGCTGCCTGTACCCAGCTTCCCATCAGCCTCAGTCTAGGTGCTGCCAGTGGTCCTCCCCGTTGGAACACTGACAGGTCTTGGCGCGCTCACAACTACTGGCTGCCACAAAGAACGAAGATGGCGGCTTGGACAATCGTAGAAGTGTGAGAGACATCCAGGAGCTTGGGCCAGTCTGACTGACAAAATTTGTTTCCTACACGAGACTAGCCTGTCAGGTCTGGGACAGGTGGTTATGTTACCTAATGCACAAAAACACACACAGACAGTCATGGAAAATGAAGAAACACAGAATGTGCTCCAAACAAAAAAAAACTAGAAAAAACAAACTACACTACACCTAAAGTTAATAGAAGGAATAAAATAAAGATCAGAGTGGAAATAAATGAAATAGAGACTTAAAAGACCAAAGAAAGATCAATAAAACTAAGAGCTATTTTTCTTAAAGATAAACAAAATTGACAACCCTATAGCTAGACTAGCTAAGAAAAATTTTTTAAAGACTCAAATAAAATAAGAAATGAGAGAGGAGACATTATAATGGATAACAGAAATATTAAGGATTATAAGAAATTATTAGAAATCTTCCAGAGACATATGACCCAACAAGACTGAATCATGAAGAAATAGTAAGGAGATTGAATCAGTAATCAAAAACCTCCCAGCAAATAAAAGTCTAGGACCAGATGGCTTCACTGGTAAATTCTACCAAACATTTAAAGAAGAATTAATGCCAATCTTCCTCAAACTCTTCCAAAAAAGTAAAAAAGAAGAGAACACTTCCTAATTCATTTTACTAAGCCAGCCTTACCCTGATAACAAAACCAGACAAGGACTCTCCACAAAAAGGCCAATATCCCTGATGAACATAGATGCAAAATATTAGCAAACCAAATTCAACAATACTTTAAATATCAACAAAATATTAGCAAACCAAATTCAACAGTATATTCAAAGAACTGTATGCCATGATCAAGTTGGATTTATTCCAGAGATGTAAGGATGATTTGACTTCCATAAATCAATAAATATGATACACTTCCTTACCAAGCTGAAGAACAAAACAATATAGTTCATCTCAGTACATGGAGAAAAAGCAGTTGGCATCATTCAACATCTTAGAGTAAGAACTGTCAACTACCTGAGTTTAGAAGGAACATACCTCAACATAATAAATGCCACATGTGATAAGCCCACAACTAACATCATACTCAGTGCTTAAAAACTGAAAGCTATTCTCTAAGGAACAAGACAAAGGAGTCCATTTTCACCACTTTTATTCAACCCCGTACGAGAAATCCTAGAAAGAGCAATTCTGCATGAAAAGAAATAAAAGACATCCAAACCAGAAAGGAGGAGTTAAAATTGCCTCTGTTTGCAGATGGAATATTATATAGAGAAAACCCTAAAGACCCCACCAAAAAACTGTTAGAACTAATAAACAAATTCAGCAAAGTTGCAGGATCCAAAATCAATATACAAATATTGTTCCCTCCTCTGATACGTCTGGCTGCTTATTTTCAGGAAGATCCCAGTTTCTACTTTACCCACCGAGGAAGGCTTTCCCTAACCACCCAGCACCAGCCAGAGCCTCCTCTCACATGCAGTGGTTCTGCCTGCATTGTCTTCAAAGCACTTTTCACCACGTAAAATTGTCCTTTGACTTGTGTCCTTATGTATTTTCTGTTTCCCCTGCTAAAAAATCAACTCCATGAAAGCACCGACCATGCCTCTATTGTCCACCACATGTACTTGGCGTCAATAAATATTTATAGATAAGCAGATGAATGAAAGATAGGCATAAAGAAGCATGGGAGCGTTGACAGGTATTCCAAAAGGACTCCAGGAGCTCACTGGGCCTTGAAGGACAAAGAACGGTACACCACTCAGAATCTGATGTAGCCGGCCCTCTTTCACTGTTTCTTTCACTGGGAAAGCTTACCTACCTCCACATCTGGCCAAGCCAAACACGTAACCCAGAAAGCAACTGCTAAAGGCTTACTGAATTTAGTAACCTTACGTCTAAACAATTCTGCAAGATATGTATCACTTCTGAATAGAAGCTAAGTGCCAGCCTGGGGTTCAGCGGAGGTTCTTCTGGTTCAGACCAGCCGTGCCCCAGACAGACTGCTCTACCTGTCCAGTAAGAGCAAACTGAAGCAGAGCTGGAGGTAACCCTAACCAGTGCTGATGCAAAAGGGAAAAAAGAAACCGACTCCAACTTGACTCCTTTTCCTTCTCTAAGCCTCAAGCCTAACCTAACAGAAGTACATGGAATGTGGAATCTTGTCATCTTGTGTGATTAAAACGCTATAGTGTTTAACTTAGACAAGTAGGTAGTTTCTCTACCATGCTTTGCTTCTAGGAATACTTACACAAAGATGAGGAATTAAGGCTTAATCTTTCTCTCTCTATTAGACATCTATACTCCCAAAGTTTTGCTTGTATTTTTTAAGAGAGAGAGAAACACTGATGTGAGAGAGAAACGTATTCTACATTTTCTACAGTTAAAGTGTTGGCCCAACAATTAAGAAAAATGCTTTTTAAATAACATGAGTGCTTTCAACAGGGATGGTGTCTTGTAAGTTCATTGCCAAATAAACTGTCTAAATATGTTTTTAATGTTCACAGTTTGGGTATATTTTGGAGCATATTGGGGCTGAGAAAATACTCCTTATGTTGGAAGCGATACAAACCAATCCTCTTAATTGCTTGAGCAATAAAACACTACTTTATTGTTCTAGTGTTTTAAAGAAAGCTTCAAAGTTTAGCTGACATTCACTTCTGCCTTTATAAAAGAAACACAGCCCATGAAATCATTGAAAGCCCCAGACCACCGAGGTTGGGACTCAGGACCAGGATTGTCTCGGCTGTGCCCTGCCGCACAAAGGTCCCCAGCCCACCCCGGTCCGCAGGAGGCGGCCTCGGGCGGGCAGCGCCGCCGCGCCGCTTCCCGCCTGGGGGAGGCACCTGGGCCCCCGTCGGCATTTCAGAAATCTGTTCCAGCGTCTCCTTTATGGCGGATCGTTCTTATTTACTAAATATATATTTCGCTCTCAGAGGACGCAGAACTAATCACTGCCACTTCTCTTTAATAATAAATGGTGAACTTCAATTGCGACAGAACTGAACCGACTAATCAGTACTCGCCGGGAGGTGCAAACTGCAACCTGCCAGTGGACATGAAAGGCCAAACATTTCCTGTTCCTGCTCGAGGCCCAGAATAAACTTACACCAAGTGGGAGATGTGCTCGCGGCCGCCCCCCGCGCCCCGGCCGCGGGAGCCCGGCACATCCATCTGGCCGCGGCCCGGCGGTCCGGCCCCTTCCCCTTTCGCCCCGGGGACCCTCAAAGCCCGCCGCTCTGCCTGCTCCACAATCTGGGCTGCGGCTCCCTAGGGCTTTTAATGCTTCCTTTTAAATTCGCTGTTCAGTTGCAAACCAATTAGCCCTTTCTATTTGCCCGGGCGAGCGGCGGAGAGCGGAGGGCGCCCCGAGCGCCCCCTCGCCGGCGGCAACGCGCGGGCTCGGCGCAGTGGGCTCCGGAGCGGCCAGGCCTGCGCTGGACTAAAGGCGGGTCAGCGCCCCAGGGGGCATTTACGCCCGCATTCCAGGCTTTGGTCTTCAAGGTCTTTTTTATTTACAAGGAAAAGTAATGGTCTCCCCTTTGATGGTTTCTTTGTGTCATGTAAAGTGTAAGGGCCACCCCACACACTTGTATTCTCATCAAAGCAGCGCGGTCCCACCTTCATCCACTGCTGATCTGGATATGCCACCCGGCCTTTGGAAATCTTGAAAGATTTCTGTTCCAGACACAGGGATAAAGATATTGAATATGGGTTGGAACATTAGTCATCTTCATCATAAAATTCTGTTTATCCAAGATGCGATTTGAATTCTATGTCGCCCATCCTGATGAAGGAACGAGCATTTGAAGTGCAGCTGACTGTGGCTTTCTAATAGGCCATACTGTAGTTTTAAAAGAGAACTATATTGTTCCCAAATTATTCCATCACTTGTATAATTATTTCGTCCTTTGTGTCCTGGAGACCCAAACAGATCTTAAGTGATATTTATTTTCACATTTAACGCATTTCTGATGCTTTTTAAAACGTGAATTGATTTAGAATAGGTTGTCAGCAGCATAGGGACTAATATTGAAATAGCTTTCCCGGTTCACACAGAGCCCTGCCAATGTACTTTTAATTTTACCCACTTAATCATCCGCAGGGATGGACAAACGCTGCTCTCCTCACTGAGAAGTAGCGGGCATGCCAGCGATGAGCCTGGAGTGCCCCCCTGTGGAAGAAAGTGGGCACTACAAGTTCTTCCTTACAGGTGAGTCCCTTGCTGCTGCGGGTTTGGGAACCTTGTGTTCCTTTACTTTTGGTCATTAGGTCGGATCCTACTTTTCTGTTAACATCTGTGAGTGGAATCTCACTCCTTCCCTTCCATGGAAACATAAATATTTGTGGAAAACAATGAATGTATGAACCCTTTTGTCTCCTCTCCTCACCAAGTTTTTTCCTGCTGATAAAATCTAAGAATATTTATTTTCTCACAAAACCTATAGCTGTGTTAGTCCCCATTCTGACATGTAGGAGCAGATAGAATGAAGGACTAGGAGCACACATAGGTGTTATCTCATGTGCCAGCTCTCAACTATTGGCAGTGGCTGCCAAAAAAGGATTACTGAGGCCAAGTTTAAGCTCAAAAGGAAAAGAGCGCTGTGATGAGTGAGCAGGTGCAGAAAGGTGATCACTCCGTGCCCTGGAGCTGCAACCTCTATTCTCGACCTATAACAGTGCTGGCCATTGGCTAATAGTTATGGAACCGAATTTGTTTCATTTCAGTCTTTGTTTTCACCTCAAAAGCTGAAACTAATGTGATTCAGTGGGTGGGGTGTTGGCCCACAGACCAAAAGGTCACCAGTTGGATTCCCCGTGAAGGCCCTTGCCTGGGTTGCAGGCCAAGTCCCCAGTGAAAGGCAATGGGTCCGTGTTTTTCTCCCTCTCTTTCTCACTCCCTTCCCTCCTCTCTAAAAATAAATACAGTCTTAAAAAAAGAAAACAGCGTATTCCTCGTATCCCTTTAATCCTGCCAAACAATACATTTAAATTTTTCCGCACTATTGTACACCTTCTATCTTGGTTTCCACGCTTCACGTGCTCTTCTTTTTCTCAAACCGACTTTGCTCTGGGTGCCTACATGTGCTGGTGCTGCCCAGTCACGCAGTGTGTGCGTAGGAACTGGCTAGGGGGTGTTCGTAATTGTGGTGGCATCCACTGGGGCTGTCCCAGGCAACTTAGGACATATGGTCACCTGCTTGTAAACTCTAACGTTCAAGGGCCGGGGCCACTGTGCACTCAAGAATGTAAAGGCCACTCAGGAACTACACACGTAATAAGCTCACATCTCAATAAATTCCCCTCAATAAAAGTTCTTCAGAAACAGTGTCTGTGCTGCCTATTCATTTACCTTGTTTGCTCCACAGCAGGTATGTCTGACTGCAAATCACAGACTCCTTGCCAACTTCCAGCTCACTGCTAGAGGAAACTCGGGTTTCTACCACAGAAGGTCGCCTCCTACTGGACCCTTGGAAGGTGAGTACAGAGAAGACATTTCAAGCGTGAAGTCCAGAACAGTCATGCTTCCCCTTTACACAACTGATGTGTCTCTGAAAAAGTGCACCTCCGATGAATCACGTTTTTAATTCACTGGTGAAACTGACTAAATAATGAAGCCTTGGAGTGAACCTCCCACAAAAAAATTGTTTAAATTTTTAAAATGACAATAATTTATTGTTTTAGAAATCTAGATTGTAATATAATTGGTTTTCTTAAAGCAGAAAATGTGGCCTAGAACTTTGGTTTCGCCTAGAGATGATAAACTTCTGAGTAACAAGTTCAAGTTTTACTAATGGAAATATTTTCATTACAATGCTTTTAGCTGCAAGTGACCAAATACCACATCTGTCCTTTACAGCAAAAACAATGTATTGGCTCATATAACTGAGAATTCCAGCTACAGCTTGAAGCAAGAGTTGTCTTAGAGGCTCACAAGATCTAGTTTCTTTCCAGTTTTCTGCTTTATCTTCCAACATTAGGTGCTGGCTTCATCCCAACATTATCACAGCTGCAGAAAGGAGGTAACTCAATGTTCTCCAGGAAGGAATAGCAGACGAAAATGGCTGAGTCATTTGATTAGAGATTTTTTATGAAGTAATGTACAGATTAAACTGTATTTAAAAGAAAAAGAAACTTTATTGTGAGCAGACAGAGGTCCATGGTGGGGGAACCTCCCTTTGGTTATTGTAGTGTGTTTAGTGGGTGGGAAGGGGAGGCTGTGGTGAACACCCCACTGCTCCCAGCTCCACCGATTATGCCGAACCCGTGGTGCTAGGCAAAACCTCAGAGAACACTGGACACTGTCTTTGTAGTGGACTGAGAAAGTAACTAAGACCCGGAAACACAGAGCCGGTGTAAATTTCATTTTGCGAGATCTGAAGACACACTTTAAAATGGGAATGGGGACTGAGCTGCTGCACACCCAGACTTGGTGTTTGTCAGGGAATAAATAGCACCTGCGAGTCGGTCTTACCCGGAACTTCACGCACTCCAGACCAAACAGGACTCCCGCTGAAGACGCCACAGTGCAATTTCAAAGCAAGCTGATTCTGATACCCAGAGCTGGTTCTCGGCTTAATATGGTGTTTTCTGAATTGAGATACAGATATGGTAAATGATACATTGTATATTGTAGGAAAATATAATTGGTATATCAAGCTCATGATTTCACCAAAATTATTGTTTAGGATGAGACTAGAATTGATGTGTCACTGGCATTCCACCTCTATAATCCTCTTTTAACTCTAAGGTGCAAAAATACCTATGAGTTTCTACATAGCCAGCCTCATACTTGAAAGCAAATTTTACACACTGCTGTATTCACAGAAAAGCTTTCCACATTCTGGATAGGTATGAAGATTTAAGAGGAAAATTTTATGAAGCTTTAAAGACTGTCAATCTCATTAATGCGAAACCATTGATTTCTTTGCTGTTTTCTTCAAGTAACTTTTTAAAGAAATGGAGCTCATTGATTTTATTCAGTAATATGCACACCCCTCTATTTGTTTTGCAAAAAAACTTCAAGTCTCTTCTGCATGTAAATCTTTAATCTGACAAATCATACGCATGACTTGTGCTGGTGTTAAAAGATTATTGTTCACTTGAGATTTTAAGTCCAGCCTTCCCTGGCAAGTTCTCACTCTACAGGCAAGATGAAGCAAATGGGAAAGATCATAAAACTGAAGCTGTGAGGAGTGATGCTTGATTATGGTGAAGTTCGATTGTCCTATTTACCTTGTTAAACACTGCAGAAGAACTAGTTATAAATACTTCAAACCTTACTAAAGAGACACTTGGGAAAAAGCCTCAGATTTCTATTTCTGGCAGTAAGAGAGACTAAATATTCTGAAAGGTCCTCCAGCCTCCAAATATATAGAATAAGCCATCCTTTATTGTATTTATGACTTTGTAAAAAGAAAGAAAGATGAAATTTTCAGGATATTCTCCCCAAAAATAAATATTTAAAATGCAGGACAATGAGCAATAATAAAAAGGGGAAAACATCCTGATCTAAAGACAAAAGCCAATATTAGAGCTCTGGTAGATAGACTAAATCCTGGGCTCGAAGCAACTATAAAAGTTGGACCTGAGGTTCTCACATTAAGCTGCTCTTCTCAGAGAGAACTGAAACATTCCGGGTCAGTAGTCTCTAACCATTCCTATCATACTCTCACAAGATACCACTAAATTAAGGACAAACAAATATTAGGTCATAACCAAAATCAGAAAATACGCATGGAAAAAAGTCACTACTATTGCAAATCATCAGTAACTACAGATCAAAGTCCCCAAGGAATTTATTTTAAGTTTTCAGGTACAGAATATAAAAATTCTGTACATAAACTGTTTAAATAATTAAATCTGTGTTTACAAAAATGAGAAATCATTCAGAGACTGTCAAAAGTATCCTGAAAATTTGAAAAATAAAAACAAAAGAAACTTTTGGACATAAAATATATCATTGAAAAAGAACATGTAACAGATGACTTAGATATCAGATTAGATGTCAGCGAAGAGAGACTTTGTGAACTGGAATATATATCTGAACGAAATATCCAGGAGTCTGTATAGAGAAACCAGGAGACAGAAAGTAAGGCAGATTAAAGGAGATAGAAAGTAGGGCAGATTACATGGAAATGTGGAATGAAAAACTTTAATACGCATCCAGTCAGAGTCTTAGAGAAGAGAATAGACAGAATGCAGCTGCTTCAATATTTGAGGAGAAAATGTCCAAGAATTTTCCAGAATTGAAGAAATGCATAAACTCACAGGTAAAGGAAGTCAATACATAACAAGCAAGATAAATAAAAAGAAATTCACAATATAGACATTGCAGGAAAATTGCAGACCACAAAAGGCAGAAAGAATATTTTAAAAGCAACCTGAAAGAAAAGGAATGATGATTAGACTCTCAACAGTAACAATAGAAAGCAAAACAAAAGAAAGAAAAGAAAAATAATAACTTCAAAGTTATTGAGAGAGTTATTAACGGTTAGCTTAAAATTATGTATTCAACAAAAGTGTAGTTTCATAAATAATAAGACAATTAAGACATTTTCAGTAGAACAAAAACCTAGAGTTTGCCACCAACAAATCTTCACCATGGGAATGTTAAAGAATGTGCTTCAGTAAGAAAGAAAATCATCGCTAAAAGAAAGTCTGAAATGAAAAAAAGTAAATAGATAAAAATGTGGATAATTCTAAAATGACATCATATGTACAAAAAAAAGAAAAGGACTAGGAGGTGGAAGATGATAAAGGAAGAAGGAGAGGAGAGGAGATCATCTAATTTATTATGTTTAAAAATAAAATATAAAACTAAAGTTCTAGCTGCCAATAGCATTTGAATCAGAAGTGAGTAGAAAGTGGTCTGAGATCCTTGTATTTTTCAGGAAAACATTGAACATATTGACTTACTTTAACCTTAAATTTACTATGTGTAATATAATTACTAAAGGAATATATTATTTTTAACTAATAGAGGGGAAATTTTGATTATAAAAAAATTTTACTAAAAAACTGAATTTTTAAAAGGTGAGGGGAGGAAAGAAGCAAGAGTGAAACAGATATGGAAAATATTACATTGATAGAAACAAGTCCAAATATATCAATAAGCACAATAATTGTAAATAAATTAAACACTAGTTGAAAGAAAAACATCACTTTTTTCTAAAAATCTAGCTTTACAGGCTCTAAGAGTCACATCTAAAATAGAAAAATGTAGATAGATTGAAAGTACAAAGACAAATGTCAAAATAAGGCAGAGATCACACCACATTAATGTTGGATAAAATGGAATGTTTGACAGAGAGCAGAGAAGATTGTTGTGTAGAAAGAAGTTTTCAATTTGCTATGTGATTATAACAAATTTTAACTTGGATGCACATAATAAAATTGCCTCAAAATTGTGGTAGGATGTTTTAGCACACCTCTAGTAATTATTAAAGGTTTAAAAGATATTAAATTAATACAGATAAAGGATATGTAACAAATATATGTAACAAGATTGCTATCATTAACATTAAAAATTACGTACCTAACAACTAAATACACATTATTCTCAAGCTCACAAGCAATGTTTCCAAAAATCAACAACTTGCTCAGTCATAAAGCAAGTCTCAACACATCTCAAAGAATCAGTACCACAAACATTATTCTCTGGCAGCAATACAGTTGAAAAGTTAAGGGACGATCATACAAACTCAATGAAAGACATCAAGCCACGCATTCCACAAATCCCGGAACTCCTCATCAGGATCACTGCAAAGGCAAAGTATAATCAGCACATCAGAGTAAAAGATCTGAAAACCGAAGACAAGCAGCAAAATCTAAAAGCAGCCAGAAGGAAAAGACATTATCTTCTCAGGGGCAACAGTAAGAGGAGTATCCATCTTCTCAATGGGAACTACAAAAGTCAGAAGAGAATGTGCTAAAAAAAAAACTAATAATAACAGTAAGCTAAAGTTCCATATCCCCCCAAAATATCCTTCACAAATAAAAGCAAAATAAAAACAGTTTCAGGTGTACAAAAATTGGGTGAATTCATCCCTGGCAGACCTACATTAAAGAAAATGATGTATGGTGTTCTTCAGATAGAAAGACAAATAACCCCCGAAAGTTCAAAGGTGCAGGAAAAAATGGAGAACAGAGAAGATTGTCTATGGGTAAATATAATGGAATATTTACTATATAAAACAAGACTATTGCCTCATAGGGAGATACATATGATTACATATTGTTACATAGAGAAACATTCACATATATGTATATGTACATGAGTTAATATATACATAGACATGTATTTCTTTGCTCTGTCAACTAGAGCACTTTAAAAAAGAACCCTTGAGCCCTGGCTGGTGTAGCTCAGTGGATTGAGTGCAGGCCTGCGAACCAGACAATCAAGGTTCGATTCCCAGTCAGGGCACATGCCTGGGTTGCAGGCCAGTTCCCTGCAGGCCAGTTCCCAGCAGGGGACACATGAAAGGCAACCGTACATTGATGTTTCTCTCCCTCTCTCTTTCCTTTCCCCTCTAAAGATGAATAAATAAAATCTAAAAAAAAAGAACCCTTGAATAGCAATGAACAAACATATCTAGCACCCAGATCACGGTTTCTGACACCATTCTCCAATAGAAAAGAGCAAGGACCCCTTGAAGATATGCTGACCAGGAGCTAAGACAGGAAATATACCAGACCAGCCTGTAGGCTGCTGTAGTGCCAGAATGTAAGGAAGTGCTCAAAAAAGATGAGTGGTCCCTCAGAAGGATTCAGGTGCCAACTAAAAGATCTCCCAATGGCCAAAGCTAGAGTAATTTAAGCAACAAAATAGCACTGGTTTATAGCCCAGAGTACAAAATAAATATCCATGAGCCCACAGTGACATAAATAAATGATTAAATAAATTAATAAATGCAGAAAAATATCCATTGCAAAAAATTCTAAATACATTATGCAGATACTTCATTCTTAAGAAGGGGGAACATAATTCCCCTTTGTTTCAGTAAGGCTATGTATAAACAAATGTTTTCAATAGAACAATAAATGAGATGTATTTTAAAATATGTGGGTTGCACATAAAGCCAGGCTTACAAGGAAAATTTTTAGGCTTAAGTACTTACATTAAATAAGAGATAAAAAATTAATGATCTAAGAATTTATTCTCAAGAAGTTAGGAAAAGGACAGCAAAACAATCCCAAAGAAAACTGAAAGAAGGAAATAATAGAGATAAAAGCAGAAATTAATGTAGTAGAAAAGATATACAATACACAAAAAAGAAATAACGCATATTATCTATATCAGGAATGAAAGAGGAAATGTCCCTATAGATAATACAAATATTTAAAAATTAATTTAAGAGATGCAATAAATAATGTATGCCAATAATTTGACAATTTAAATGACATGAATGAATTCCTCGGAAAACTTAACTCACCAGAAGTGACACAGAAAGACAGAAAGGTTTTCTTCATGGAAAAGTTTAAACCTACGCGTTCGATGTCTTTAATTGAATAGAATCATTTGAGTAATTTGCTTCTTCTTTCATGAGCTTCGAGCACTTGTGCCTTCAAGAAATTTGTCTACTTACCTAAGTTACCAAATTCGTGAGCATAAAGTTGCATGTGATGCTCCATTTATTATCCTTCCAAAGTCTGCAAGGTTGGTAGTCATGCTCCTGTTTCACACCTGACATTGGTAACCTTGTCTTCTCAGCCTGACGAAAAGTTTACCCATTTTCTTGGTCTCCTCACATAATGAGACTTTGATTGCATGGATTTTCTCTCTCTCTCTTTTTTTTGTTTTTTTATTTCACTGATTTCTCCTTGCTCTGGACTGTTTTCTCTTCCTTCTCTAGTTTCTTGAGGTAGAAGATGATAAAGGACATCAAAAAAAAACCTTTACATTTAATATCGCACTTAATGATAAAAGACTGAATGCTTTCCCCCTAAGATCAGAGACAGGGATGTCCTCTCACTGTGCTGTTTTTCCACGTCATAATGGAGATGCAACGGAATAAACCAAGAAAAAGAAATAGAAGGCGTGCATATTGGAAATAAATAAGCCTGCCTTTATCTGTAGAAGACAATTTTCTACATAAAAATAGTAACGAATCTACAACATAGTTACACTATGATTTTGGCAATATTGCAGGATACATGATTATTATAAAATTAGTAATTGTGATTTTATGTAGCAGGAGTGAACACTTGGAAAGTAAAATTTAAAAGCAGAGTTATTTACAGCAGCATCCAAAAGCATAAAATGCTTAGGGACAAATCTCACCAAGTTATGCAAAAGCCATACACTGAAAAATATAAAGCAGGGCTGCAAAAAATTAAAGAACTAAACGTACTGAGTTCACAGATCGGAATATTCAATACTGTTAACTTTTCAGTTCTTGACAAACTGATCCACAGATTCAACACATTGCCAATTTACATTTCAGGAGGCTTTTTTTTTTTGTAGAAATAGATAAGCTGATTCCAAAATGCACATGAAAAAGGAAAAATCTAGAACAAACTATTTCCCCACCAAGGTTTCAGTACAGTCACTATATCCAGGTTACACACTGTCTTTATGGTTTATGTTTTTCCTGAACTATATCTATTTGTCCTTACTCACTGCTTAATCTAGTATACAATGAATGATTGTACATTCTTTAAACCATATGCAACCATATTTTACTAAGAGCAATAGTTGACAAATACGTTCAATTACAATAACTTTCCATCACTTCTTAAGTTATATAAATGTCTAATCTCTATGTTGTATGCCTGAAACTAATGGGATATTGTATGTCAACTATAACTGAAATTTTTTTAATTTAACAAAAAATGAAATAATTTTCCCTTCTTCATTGGCTTGTTGGGGAGAATCAAGAACTTTACATGTCAATATGTGAATTTACCATATAATTTTTTTCTAGAAAATATAACTGAATCCGTATTTCTCACTTATAAGCAATAGAAGTCATGGGTATGTTATTTCCCATATTTTCCACAGCAGCTTTCTCTACTAATATCTGCTGCTCTTTATGTGATGTTTATATGAAGATACATACTGGTTATTGTCAATTCTATCAAAAAGGAAGGCACTGTGAACAAAAACCTTAAAATATAAATAGTGAGATCTTATTTTTGAAGCACTATCTACCTCATTCTCTGTTATGGACTGAACTGCATTCCCTCAAAATTCATATCTGAAGCTTTTATCTTCAATGTCACTGTTCTTGAAGACAGGGCCTTCAAAGAGGTCAAGTTAACTGTGGTCATAAGGGTCAGACCCAAATTCAACAGGACTGGTGTCCTCACAAGAAGAGGATGAGACACCGGGGAGTCTGGGGAGGCATGTTAGCACACAGCAAAAAGGTGCCATCTGCGAGCCAAGGAGAGAGGCCTCGGGAGAAATCGTGCCTTTTAACACCTTGATCTTGGACTTCTAGCCCCCAGAGCTGTGACAAATAAATTTCTTTAAGCTACTTAGACTGTAAGATTGTATTATGACAACCCTAGGCAACTAAGATGTAGTCCAGCAAGCACTTGCCACTAGTTTTTGCTTTACCTGTTTCTGTAAAATAATTGACCAAAATTCATGTCACTTGGCCTCCTCACCCATAACATCCTGCCACCATCTGTTTGACCCAGTCATCTCCTCCTGTGTGTGGCTCGTCCTGTGTGCGGCATGTCTCTAAAGCCTCTTAGAAATTCAGGGTTGGATTCTGCACCCATTTGATTAGCTCGTTTCTCAAGTTTCTGGGTCTATGCGCACCGTCACAAAGCCCGCTGGGCCCCGGAACAGAAACCAGTCGGGAGGGAGACAGCAGGAACGGCGGGGGTTGGGTTCCGAAACCTTGCTGCACAGTGCGCTGGCTTTGTTGCGCTCCGCCGCACAGGCCCTCGTGCGGTAAACTTTTCATCTGCACGCAAATTGCATTTCACAGCGATACTAAAAGGGTGGGTTCTAATGCTGCATGTGGGAGGTATGTGCACAAATCCTGTTATCAGATAATAGGATTACCACGCGTGCCTTCTGAGCGTGCTTTGAAACTCTACTGCTGAATCTACATATACCGCCACAGGCCAGCCATTTTATTGCACAACAAATAAAATTGCTGCCAAATCATTTTCGAAGCCATTATTTTCCTCGTTACTTCTGTCATCGCTTCTGAGTTGAGCTGCAGCAACAGCCATATCCAAGTGAGCATTTCCTTCTTGCCTCCCACAGCCACGCAGTCACACCGCCACCACCCACATAACATCGCGTAGCTTCTACTATGGTATTTGATCTGAGGCCCACAGGAAATTATAGGCCTGGAGGAAACAGGCCTGTAATTCAATGGAAAAGAAAAATTAAAGAAATGCCAGGTATGTTAGCAATTTTGATGAGATGTCTTCTTCAAAACAGATAACCAGGAAGTTATTTTTTTCTTGTTTTTATTTTTTTTTCTTTTTTAAAGATTTTATTTATTTTTGGAGATGGGAAGGGAGGGAGAAAGAGAGAGAGACATTAATGTGTGGTTGCCTCTCACATGCCCCCACTGGGGATCTGGCTGGAAACCCAGGCATGTGCCCTGACTGGGAATCAAGCCTGCAAGCCTTTGGTTCGCAGCCGGTGCTCAATCCACTGAGCGACACCAGCCAGGACAGGAGTTATTTGAAATGGCCATTGACCATACATGCGGCCATCAGCTTTGATTTGACCCTTTCGCTTCGTCTTAGGTTATGGGCAGCACGGGTGCAGGTTCCAAAATTTCATGTGCATGACTTCTGCCTTCTTGTGGCGGGGTGACCTCACCCTGGACCCCAGCTGCACCACTCAAGCTGCGGAAATTGTTCTGTGTGGGGAGCACAGAGCCGTGACCCCGGGGCTGTGTTGATGGTTGACCAGAGTTCCTGAACCAGTCATCAGAATGCCCAGCTCCATCAAAGATTTTTCTCTCCAGTGCAAATGTATTCATTTGGAAATTACTCAAGGAATACAAATAAATCTCACATACATTTGACAAATCATTTTTACTGTAAATTATTTGATGAGAAATATAAAACAAAATAAATATACAATTTAGTGAGTGATATACCCATTTTAGGTAACATATGACATCTCAAGTATCCTAAAATATCTAGGTTGTATGATTAACTCCAGTGCAAGAAAAGTCTAAAAAGAAATTGTGAAATAACATTTGATTCCCTTTTATTTGAATCTATTCAAGACCTTCATGAGATCCTTTTGTCACAGAACAACAGGAGCCAAGGTTCATTATGTCCGCTGCCTTATAGGAAAGACATCTCTCAATGCCAGAGATTGGTGAAAAGGAAAGGAAATATTTATTTAATGCTATACAGACTTAAAGTAGTGACCTAACATCTTCATTAAAATACCAAAGTCCTTTAGGACACCCACAGATGCCCGCAGTGCTCCCTTCTCCCCCTGCCCGAATCCAGGGTACCACAACTCAGGAAAAGAAGCACACGTCTGTGTTCCAGACCGCTGGCACCATCAGCTGTGTCTCCGTCCAGGCAGGATCTCTGATTAAGTCAAAGCCATGTGGCACCTTCTCATGGCCTACTGGCAAGAGTTCTTTGTACCCATTTTCCAGGCAAAGTGTCTCTTGCTTCTCAGGCCACATGGCCAAAGGAAGCACCCCAAAGCTGTGTGGTCCTCTTCTACCAAAGCTGCAGGGGTCTGCACTCTAGACAAACCATGTGGATCTTTTTTTTGTTGGCAAAGCCAAGAGTGGGGTTCCTCACTCTGGCAAAGCGGCGTGGTACTCTATCCAATGGCTGCCATGTCTGGGTTAAAATCCTTATGTTAATCTTCCTCTGTCCTCCTATTTCTTACTCCTCCTATAGTCAGTCACACCTGCCAGCAGTCCCGTATTATTCCAAGTTTACTGGGCTGCCATCGTGAGTCTGGGCAGGTATGGCCCCATGTCATGGAGCCAATCTTCTCCAATCTCCCACATAAGTGCTGTAACTCGGGGGACCTGCCCCCCAGTTACATTTTGGGGTGGGAAGTGACTTCCATCCCCCCTGGCTCCAAGCGTGGCCACAGCCATTTAACATACTAAGCGACCCGCCAAAGGCTATAGATATGTTAAATGACAATGCCATGGATTAGCTGCAAGGCTGTGGCTGTACAAAACAGCCCTGCATGTCCCTGTTCCATGTGTCCTTTCCCCCAACCCACACCTGGGGGGAGGGGGGAAGATATCTTATATGTCTTTCTGATATTTCCCAGAGTTCTGGACCCCTTTCTTTTTTTTTTTAAGATTTTATTTATTTATCTTTGAGAGAGGAAGGGAAGGAGAGGAGGAGAGAAACAGCAATGTGTGGTTGCTGGCCTGCAACCCAGGCATGTGCCCTGACTGGGAATCGAACCGCGATCGTGTGGTTCACAGGCCCGCGCTCAATCCACTGAGCTATGCCAGCCAGGGCTTGAACCCCTTTCCAAATCCCTTTTTGGGGCCCCCCTCTTGGCTGCACCCTGTAACACTTTGACTGGACAAGAGCCTCACCCGCACCTGCCCTCTGCCCTCTCGAGAGGGATCCTTTTCTGCTCAGAATTATTTCCACACACCCTTCTTTCCCTACCTGCCCTGAATCTCACTGCCTCAGTTTCACTTTATGACTATTTTATAAGAGAGAATCCCACCCTACCTGTTACAATCACCCAGGTAGGTGTGGATGCAAGTAAAGCTTGCAGCTCACTGCCTTCCTGGCCCTGGACAAACCCTGGAAATGCCTGCTGATCTCATCCCTTGTCCTGCCCCTAACAACTCTTTCAGTTTCTCCCTGCTTTACTTACATTTTTTAACCACCCAATTATGAATCTCTAATCAATATAATTTAGTTTTGAAAGCTACCTTTAAACCTTATTTAAATAGGACATTTACAGAGTAGGGGGTATTTTTTAGCATCTAACCCTTTTCACTCAAAATTATGTATGTAAAATTCATCCCTGGGTTTGCCTGTGATCGTTGTTCCATCACGTTGTTCCTTGCTGTATAGTATTTCATCTTATGAACATACTGTAATTTATTGATCACATCTTCTGTTAATGGTTTTGGGGGGTTTCCAATTTGGGGCTATTTCAATCAATCCTGCTATAAATATTCTTGCATATCTTCTATCCTGGTGAATGTAAGCATGCATTTCAGCGAGACCTCAGCTCAGCCTCCCGGCTGCCACCTCCAAATCAGTATCAAAAGTGACCAAGTGATACATTCACATTCTGAGCTCCCACCTTCCCCAGGTCTCAGTCTAGTAGTTGTTTACTAGCTGTTCGTTCCTTGACACTGTCACATTGTGATTTATAATAGATACATATATTTGTTCCCATTTCCAGCACAGAGTTCCTAAAACTCTCCGAATTTCCTAAGTGATGAAAGCAACAAAGTGTCTTTTGTCATGTTAACGAGGCAGCTTTCCTTAGGCAGCTCCTAAGGCAGGGAGCTGGTTGCCAGGGGAACCAACCAGCGATTACAAAGTTGAAGGGAAGTGGGGCTGAAGGTTGAGTCAATTGCTAATGGCCAGTGATTTAATCAGTGGTGCCTCTGGAAAGAGCCTCCGAAAAAAACCCAAAGGATAGCGTTTGGAGGGTTTCTGGGTGGATGAACTTGTAGAGGTTCTGGGAGAGTGGCGTGTCTGGGAGAAGGGCATGAGTGGTCCCGCCCTTTCCCAAACCTTGCCCTGTGCATCTCTTCTATCTGGCTGCTTCAGAATTACCTCTTTTATAATTTACCTAGTAGGTAAAATGCTCTTTTGGGTTCTGTGAACTGCTCTAGTAAATTAACCAAACCCAAGGCCTGACCAGTCAAAAGCACAGGTGACAACCTGGATTGTGGTTTGTGTCTAAATTTGGGAGGGCGGAAGACATTCTTGTAGGACGGAGCCCTTAACTTGTGAGATCTGACACTACCTTCAGGTAGACAGTGTCAGAACTGGGTTGAATCATAGGATAGATACCCAGCTGCTGTTGGAGAATTTCTTGGTGGCATGGAAATCTCTACACCCACAGAGCTGCTATCCAGAACCCTTGATGCTTTTTAGAAAAAAAATTTAATCCATTCAGCTCTCATTTCAGTAACTTGGAAATTACTGCTGGTTCCTGCTACTGAGGTTCCTGGGGCTACTTATAACCTGGTGACCAATTTAATCCGTATTTACTGAGAGCCTGCTATATGTGCCAGGCCCTGTTGTCGGCTCTAGAAATTCAGCAGTAATGCCTTGCCCTTTAGAGTTGACCTGTTAGTTGGGAAATGAGATAATAAACAGGGAAACATCGAAATAGAGTGAAGGAGTGAACTGAACAAAATCCTAAGAGAATTTTTGTCAGGTGAAACAAATTCAAAGGCCTTGAGGCAGTTCCACCACACAGAAACTCCTTTCTTTAAGTGGCCCTTTCTCCTTTCTGTCCGTCCACTCCCTCCCTTAATCATTAAGCCCTTAGGACACAGATGGCAAACACAAGGCCCACGGCTGAATCCCGCCCTCCACCTTGACTCACTCTCTCAGCACCTTGTTTCTATCCAGCGGCAGCACCAAGCCCTCACCTAACTGTTAAGGAGTAGTTCTGTTTATACAGCCCTAAAATTACATTCAGCCCTTTGAAGGCAAATGCAAGGCTGATGTAGCCCCCGGTGAAAATGAGTTTGACACGCCTGCCTTAGGACATCAGAGCCTTGCTGTCTCAAAAACAAAGCCTCAGTCAGGTCTGTTGACCAGAGTTTCAGTCAAGATGTTACCTGACTTAAAGGGGTCCATTTGCCTGTGTGCAGCAAAGCTGCATAAGACACAAAACAGGAGTTTTCTCAGCAAAGAAAGTAAGGGTTTATGGACCCACACCCAGGGGCATAGGAGCTAATGCTCAAAGACCTGGTTCTCTAGTGCCTTTCAGGGAATGGGTTATACAGGGGGAAACCATTAATCACGGTGACTAAGGGGGTTAGAGTTGTGGCCATGGTCATGGTCTCTGCTGCTCAGTCAGCACAAGGGTAGGGGGACTGCTTGTCATCGCATCTGGTCCTGAGTTCAGCCATGGTGTAACTTTGTCCGGCTTCGCTGTCTTTCTGGGCCTGAAGCTGAAACAAAACTGAGGCCTAGATGTTATCTCTAGTTTGACTGAAACTCCATCTCTGGGGTCAGTGGAACGGAGGCTCCCAGAGACTACCTGATGGCCAGATCCTCACCGTCCTGAGGGCTTCATGATTAAGGGAGTGGACACACAAGGGGGAAGAAAGCAAGTGAGTCAGGGTGTTAGATGAGGCCAGTTTGAATCAAAAAGAAAGAAAGGAGAAAAAGTCATATCAAAGAAATGAAATTTCTGTGAGGTTACAACGGTAAAGATAATATCTTGACCTCAGTTGCATTTCAGCCCCAGGCTGGGGAGGGCAGAGCAACCCTGCTGACCTCACCCTCACAAAACCAGCCTAGAGGCGGCCGTGGCCGACCTCGGGACCTGATCCAGTGATCAACCACTCCCTCCTGGCCCCCACAATCCGTGGAGCCCGCCACCCCCGCTTCTTTAGCCACCATGATTAATGATTTTCTACTATATAACCCATCCCTTGGAAGCCATTGAGGGGCCAGATCTTTAAGCATGAGCTCACCTGTGATTCCAGGGGTGGGGCCGTTTTCTTAAAAATAAGCCTTACTTTCCTGGCTGCCAACTCCTGCTGGGGTTTGGCTGGCCTTTGATGCGCACTGGCCCCCGGCCAGTCAGTGCGGTGACAGCAGGAGGGTGCTCAGTGGGAGAGCAGGGAGGGCAGAGCATCGGGGCACCCCTCTGAGACAAGTAAGATGAGGGTGGCCGAGACGAGGTCAGAGTGGCCACCGCCAGGCGGTGGAAGGCCCGGCTGGATTCTACTCTAGGTGTAATAAACTCTCAGCTCTTGGTGTGTTGTGAGCAAGAGAGACCATTGAAAGGATTTGTATCTATTTGTATTAAATGTCTCTAACAGCTTTATGGAAAATAGACTGGATCTTTTCTCCAACTCTGATTTAACACACTTTAACAAATTCCTTCTCCCTCTTAAATTTCATTAAGCCTCGAAATAGCTAGACTCAATAGATAAGGAGTAAATTCCCCAAGCCAGTGCTTACCTGACACAGACACACTACAACAGGAGACCTAAGGAAGCACTGCAGCCTCAGCCCCAGGCTGTTCCAGGAACCGTGCACTCCCCTGAAGCGAGATCCTGTTTCCAACCTAGATAACCAGTCCCAATTTCTTCCTCCTTCATCCCCTGATGCCCTCTGCCACTCACTGCTTCAGTTGAGGTCACCTCTGTCACCTGAGAAGTTCTCAGAATGGAAAGGATTGAGCAAGGGTGAAACGATTAGAGGTTGCACAAAAGAGGTAACCACTGAGCAGTAGTCAGACATGCACTGGACCTCCCTGCCGCAGAGACAGCTCATAAAAGGCTGGAGCAAAACTGCCCAGCGCCGCTTTCCGCCCGCTCTTCAGAAATGAAGCAGGAGTGAAGCAGTTATGGCATAAGCAGGAAAGCAGAGGCCTGTGGGAAAACTCGAAGGGAAACAGTGTGCCACTCCTAGACTAAGTGTGTGGTTAACTATGACACGGCCCGCAATAGGCCACGAAGCTCAAGAGTGATGTTAGTTCATGTAGGGTAGCATTTCATCTTCAGAATCCAGGTTCTAGCTGTTTTAGCCGTCCAGAGTGCAGATAAGAAAGGTAGTAAACAAAACATTATCCAAATAACTCACACAGGTTTGAGAAGGGATGGTCAGTTCACTAAGACCCATGTCTTTTACTCAGACGAGAGGCCCTTACACCCTCTTTCCGTGTTTCCTTCCTCTGAGTGTGTTCACATTTCTTCAGTCCCCTCTCATCTTCGTTCTTCTGCCTCTTAGGAAACAACCAGGAAAAAATAGTCTGATATCAAGAGTCCAGAGTAAAAATTTGAAAATAGAGATGCAATCTCTAAAAAACAATGTGGCAGCTTGGATCGGTGTTAGATGAGGCCATCTCTACACAAGTGCCATGTGCACTTGTTATGGATATGACCGAAACTCATCTCCACATGTGTCCCAGATGTCACTCCAGTTTTAAGTTACATGTTGTGACCTTTGACCAACTTCTTCGTCCTTAGTGAGCATATCAAAGATTACTAGTTAATGATTTTCTGCCTTCCTCAAAAGATAGCCATAAATATTTCTGTTAGCAACAGCTAGAATGACCTGGCCACCGAGATCAGTATCAAACTGGTAATAATATCAATTATAAACAATCATCTATCACAAGACCACCAGGAGGTATGGCCCCTGGTACGATTGCATTCTTTGTCTCTTTGTCCAGTCAGTCATCAGTGCCCGAGTTACACTGTTTAAAAAGTACCTCGATGTGTCTGTTAGCAGAGAATAATCTGCATCGAATTGTGGGGTCAACTTTCCTGATCCAACCCAATCTCCCCGCAGGTCAATTGCCCTGGAAGTTCTGTGATGGTCTGTGGCGCGACTCACTTTGCCTTTCGGTCTCAGGATACTTTCACGTGAGTCCAGTACTCCTTTGCCCCACTGTCGGACAGCACTAGAATTTTACAATTACAGCATTGCAGCATCACACAACAGCTGAAGGACATAATGATTCCCCTTAAAGATCAAGAAAAGGTTAAACTGTTTTTCTTGAAAAGAGCAAGAAATGCATGTTGCACTATGGTTTCCCAGTAAACCATAATCGAGAATCATTTTTGAATGAGGGTGATACAGGGTGCAGCCAGGGGAGGGGGCCCAAAAAAGATTTGGAATAGTGTCCAGAATTCAAAGTGTATAGGAATATTGGAGAGACATATAAGAAGTCCTCACACCTTCCCCCAGGGGGAAGAAACGAATGGAGCCAGGCCATTGAGAGCTGTTTTGCATAGCAACAGTTTTGGAGCTAACCTCTGGAATGATTATTTAACATATCTATAACCTTTAACTGGTTTCATAGATATGTTAAATAGCAGTGGCCAAGTTTGGAGCCAGAGAGAAGGCAGTAGCAGGGGACTCAGGATGGAAACTAGGAGCTGCTCTCCTGAGTGAGAAGGGTTTGGACTCAAAATGGTAATGAGGGGCTGCGCTCCTGAGTGAGGTGCCTGGGTGAGAGCTTGGAAAAGACTGGCTCCAGGACATGAGGGGAGAACTGCCCAGGTGAAGAGAGAGCCACGCGGTTTCAGCAGAGTGAGGACCCCCTCTTGGTGAGGTGAAAGGGAAAAACCACGCAGCTTTGCCAGAATGGAGATCCCTGCAGCCAGGTGAAGAAGACAGCCACATGCTTTTGGTGGAGTGCGGACTCCTGCAGCTTTGGTAGAAGAGGCCCATGCAGCTTTGGGGTGCCCCCCTTTGGCTGCGGGGCCTGAAAAAGCAAGAGAGACTTTGACTGGAACTGGGTACAAAGAACTCTTGCCAGTGGACCATGAGAGGGTACCACGGTACTTTGGATTAACTCGAGATCCTGCACAGTGACACAGCTGACGGTGCCAGCGGCCTGCAACACAGACGAGTACTCTTTTCCTGATTTATGGTACCCGGAGTTGGGACAGTGGGAGAAGGGAGCGCTGTGTGGGTGTAGGTGTATACCCCAAAGGACTTTGATATTTTAGTGATGGCATTAGGCCTGAATAGCATTAAATAAACATTTTGTTTCCTTTTCACAAATCTCTGGCATTAAGAGATGTCTTTCCAATTGGCGGCGGACAGAAGGGCCCAGTAGATTTTAGTATTTTGTTTTTGGGAGGGGCCCCTGTTGTATAGCAGTTTTGGGCATCCCTAGGTGGGCCAAATATTGTATTGCCCCTCCCTCGGACCTCTTGTTCGGTAACAAGGGCATGTGGGAGTGAAACTCATCTCTTCCAAACTATGATTTCACTGTCGTAATTTTTTTCTTCTCTTCACTTGGAGATTAGATAACTCTATGAAGCCATATGATTATGTGACTAAGACGGGGCTCTGAAATCAGGTAAATCTGGATGGGCTCAGCTACTTCAGAGCTGTATGGCTTTGCACAAGGTACTTTGCTACCCTAAGCCTAGGCTCCTGATCTCCACAATGAGATAACTAGTACCTCCTCGGAGGGTTGCTGTGAAGAGGGAAAGTGAAGTGTGTGAGGCACTAAGCCCACGTGGCGATTGCTCAGTGAGTGAAAGCTGTAACTTCTACTGTCTTCCTGCTGGAGGCAACGTTGCCTAAGGACTGTGGACTCTGCAGCCAAAATACAGAGTTTCAAAGTTCAAATTGTGGCTGGACTGCTAACCGTGTGACCTTGAGTAAGTTACTAAAGCTCTCAGTGACTCCATTTCCTGGTCTTTGAAAGGGAGGTAGCGAGTGCACCTACCTCGTATGGTCATTGGAAGGATTAAGTTAGTGAGGGCGTGGAAAGTGCCTGGTGTGCACAGTGAGTACCGGGTAAGGAGTGTTGGTCGTCATCGTTGTCAAGGACTGACCACACCATTATTACAAAGCACTTTCCTCCTTCACTTTAGCAGTGACTTCCTAGCTCTGTCCTCCCCCGGCAATCACGTCATATGCAAAGTGCTCTCTGTGTCATCGTCCCAAGCCAGTCAGAATAACCTTGTGACACAAACAGGAGAACCTGATACAAATGCATATAAATTCCACACAAATGTTTGTCAAAAAAGTGTTGAACTGAGTCAGGAATCTTAGCATCAAACAATTCAAGTATCACATTACATAATAATATATGTTGAAAAAGGAAAACAATTGATGGTGCACAGTTACAAAAACAGGTTCCTTATCTCTAATTCGTGGGGAGTTAAGGCTACTGAGTCTAGTACGTGAAACCAATCTAAAGAGTGCAATTCACTCAGTTCAGCATAAGGTGGCACCAAAGGATGTTTTAATCTGTGGTTCTATGCTTTGGCCAAGGTGTTCCAGCCTCATCAGAAAGTCTAGAAATACAGCGAGAGCTTCCAAGTTTACGTAAGCAAATCCCCAGAAGCCTCAGCTGTCAGCAGCTTCCTTGAACCTTCTGTGTTCACCCTTCTGAAATTGCTTCATCTTGGATAAAACCAGGAAAGTTCTGCTATAAAAGTATAGCAACCTGGCCCAGGTTGCTATTGCTCAGTGGATTGAGCACCGGCCTGCAAACCAAAGGGGTCACCTGTTGGATTCCCAGCCAGGGCACACGCCTGGGTTGCAGGCCAGGTTGCCAGTATGGGACACATGAGCAGTAACCGTGCACTGATGTTTTTCTCCCTCTTTCTCCCACCCTTCTCTTCTGTCTAAAAATAAATACATAAAATCTTTTTTTTTTAAGTGTGCCTGGCATTATTAAACTGGGGCAAACATGTTTGACACCTGCCAGGAAACTGTACTATTTTTTCTGTTTCTTGGTTTCATTTCTGCTAAACAAAAGTAACATATAGTGTAGGAAAGCTGTCCAATTTTAAATACTAGGAGATAATAATGCATAATACCACAACCAAGAGATAATCATTAACCCTGTGCCCAGAATTTCAGCCTCCAAAATTCCTTGTTTCTGTCAGAAGTACCAATATTTTTTTGATGACTAAATTCCCAATATCTGGAGTACTTTTTTCTTCCCTAACAACAATAACATCCACCTAAAACTTAAGTGGTTTAAACTGCCTGTTGGAGATCTGTTACTGATTTTAACAATTATACATGCAAAGTCTTTTTTGCCATACAGAATAACATTCCCAGATGCCAAAGATTAGGGCCTGGAAATCTTTGGGGCCATCATTCAGCTTACCATGGGTTTTATCTACTATTGTTTGAGGGAGGAGAGTCCAGTGACTTACTTTTACATTCATGAAAATTAAACATAAAATGTCCCTGCCAATCAGACCCTCCCATACCCTACTTCACGCTGGGTCATAACCAACTGAACAGGAACCTGACTACAACAAGCCAGGAAAAGTTTTAGAAGCCACTGGGTCATAAGCTTGTCACCCTGTCTTCAGAAAGCCGAGGGGAAAGGGCCACTGTTGGTCCCAGCAGAAGCTCTGCACGTGTTACTCTGTTACCCATACCTCGACTGTTCTGCTTGGCATTGTTTGCAAATGCCAAGAGTGTGAAGGCAGCAGTGGGGCTCCAACGGAAGTGCAGGAAGGCCTCTTCCCTCTGGAGGACAAGCCTGCAGGCCGGCCACGCCCAGAAAGAAGAGGCAGTCCACACGCTCTCCTCCCCCTCAGCCGGGGTGGGAACCAGGCCCTCTACGAGGGTACAGAGCTGCTTCTCAGACAGCACCAGCTGGCGTGGTTCCCCATCGTGACTAACTGCCGGCAGTTTTTGTCTGTCTTTTCAAAAATCTGGCAAGATTTATGTCATGCAAGGCTTATGTCAAGCAATTCCCCAGTCATGTAGTTCTCAAGTATTTCACCCGAGAACTTTCAACCTTATAGATTGAGCAGTTCTCCTAGAATGCAATGTGGTCTACAACTAGAAGATTAGGAGTAAAAGAATCAACATTTGTTGAGTGCTTCCTATATTCCAGGCACTCTGCCAGCTGTTTTATTTTTATAATGTGAGATGTTGGCACTTTTAAGTTCTAGTATTCTTTTTCTGCATTCGAATGGGCCAGCTTACACCACTGCTGTATGAACAGTGCAGTGGAAGACGACTGTCAGGTCGGTGACTACTGAGATACAAACGCACTGCTGTATACCAAGACTCGTTCATCGGCCTCTACGCAATGGTTAGAAATGCCTGTGATAAAGGGTTACTACTTCTGCAGTGGAGACACTCAGGGCACTCTACAGCGCCTGCGGTGTGGCTGAACAGAACCCTCCCAGACCCCTTCACGCCCAAGTGGCGGTAGGGGCTCTGGGTACTTTTGCCTACCTCCTTCCTCAATGTTCTTTTTATTTTTATTTTGTTTTGTAATTACAGTTGAGATTCAACATCATTTTAAAGATTTTATTTATTTATTTTAGAGAGATGGTGAAGAGAGGGAGAAAGAAAGGGAGTGAAACATCAGCGTATGGTTGCCTCCAGCACACCCCATACTGGGGAATGGCCTGCAACCCAGGCCTGTGCCCTGACTGGTAAGCAAATGAAATTCAATATCATTTTAGTTTCAGGTATGCAGCGTAGTCGTTGGACATTTACTATATATCTTATGAAGTGATGATGCCCCCTGACCTAAATGTTCTGATTCCCATAGTCAATACGTTCAAAGATGGTCCTGAACTGAGGATTATACCATAGAACCTCAGACTGTTGCTTAAACTTCGGTCGTGAAGAAACTAGCCTGAATTTGGGGTGGGGAGTAGATCAAATCTTTATTTCTAAATTGTAGAAGATGCTCAGAAGAGCATCTACCCTCTGCCCCATTGAGTCTAGTTTACACTTTCTGTTGGGAACAAGTACCCCTGGGTTTGTCTGTCCTGTGGGATGTCTAAAGCCCTTCTCCCTGCTTGAGGAGACTTTCTGCAATGTCTTTGTAAGTTACCCGTTCTCCATGGCTTGTCTGAGTTAAGAGAAGGGGCTGGCCTGGCAGGATGGTCCCACTAACAGGGATTCCTTCCTCCTGGACCACAGGTGGGTCCCAATGAACCCAGTATACTGAGCAAAGCAGCCCGTACAGTGTACGTGATCTTAGAGATGAGAGAATGGGGGAGGTGAAGGGTGACTATCTAGGGAGGTCCGTTCAAGGAGGTAATCAGACAAGGAGGTAATCAGACAAGGAGGGTCTGAGGTAAGTATCACAAGTCAGAGTTCAAATCCCAAAGCTTAAAAAACCTGGGGATTCTAGCAGAGCTGAAACTCCGTGGGCCATCTGAACAAACCCCTAAGTGGAGGGCTGTTCCCTTTGGCTGGTTTTTCATGCTCCCTCAAACATTGGGAGAGAAGACCAACTCCAAGGTGAAATGCTCTGGCTGTCCAACTTTACTAGGCCCAGGGTCACCTGGAAACCTTGTTAAAATCAGATTCTAATTCCGTAGGTTTGGGTGGGGAAACAGGGTACCAAGACATCTGCATGTTTAGCCAGCACCCCAGGGGATTCCGATGCAGGCGTTTCATGGGCCACATTTTAAGAAGCGCTGAAATAAGTTATAGTCATGCTCAGGTTACCAGGCTACCCTTGGAAAAGTAGTTCCCAGAAGTTTAAATGATGTGTATGTACGTAAATGACTTAAATAATCATATTAGTATGTGTTATGTATTGTTCCCGCTGAAAGATGTGTCCAAAAATCATCCCATTTGAATTAAATGCTACTGATGAAAAGTCCAGAACGAGGAGGCAAGGAATGTAGTAGATGACCACCCGATAGCAATTATGATGCCCTCCTGCTGGCAGGAGCAGTAGCGTAAAACACCCTGCAGGAGTTAGTATCTCACAAACACTGTGTCACAAGTCACAAAATTGATCAGTGTGGAGTTTACATTACTCGTAATAATTTCTGTTTCACATTATATTTTTCATAACTGATGCCTCAAAACTAATACAAGCATATCACTAGCATTAGAGTAGGCTTAATGTTTTAAGACTTCAACAGAAAAGATGATAATAGGCTTGGCAAGTGGTATTCAGATCTTGCAACAACCAAGCAAATTACAAACACTTGGAAACAAGAAGAGAAGCAGTGGGTTGATAGTGAACACAGGGTTGTAAAGCCAAAGATAGTGGTGAAATTGGTCTGAAAATGTGAATTCGTTGATTCAAAAGAGTGTTGGCTTCATTTCTTGCGAACAGATACCCAGCAATGAAGAGACACATCAGAATTTGGCAGTGACAAAGGGTTTCGTTTTGACGTTTGGCAGGTGTTGAGGGAGGTGTCCTAGGTTCCAAGGATAAAGAGTAGCCTCCATGATACCTCTGTGTCATGTTTTTGCTGATTGTTATGGAGATGCATTGCTCTCTGTGTCCTTCTATTCTGTGAACAATTTGATTTAATTGCCCACGTGACTATAATATTGGTGTTCCTTCTAATGTAATAATTTACTTCTGTACTTTGTGCTAGTTTTTACTGAAATAATTGTTTGGCTAGATGTGCCGTGTCTCCTTGTGTAGAAATTTACTCAAATTGATTTTATGTTCCTGCTTGCTTTGTGCCCATTTTTATTAATCTATTCACTCTGTCAATAAAGACTATGCGGAAATTTATTGTAATGTATTTTGTATTATAACTCATTTTTAGTACAATCTCATTATTTGCTTTCACAATATAACATATAGGGTAGATTACTTAATTTACCAGTTTGTGATATTTTATATTCTTTTAGGGACCTATATTCAGTGTTGTTTGTGTTTTTCCAAGGTTAGTAGAATATTATATATTAAATACTGAATTATATGAACAAAACTATATTTTTCCTTACACAAGCCACTTTAAAATCACTTTTAATATAAGTTCAGAAATAGATTTATTATTGTTTCCTATGTTACAGGCTGCTTTACATGGGTTAATCCTTATGGCAACCATAAGAGATAGGTCATAGATCATCCCTATTTTGCAGCTGCTGGAACTCCAATCATCTGACAATCTATCACTTAACATCCCCTTTCAAAGAACTTTAGATGGCCAACAGTGTTATTCTCATTTTATAAGAAAGGAGATTGAGTCTCTGAAAAGATAACTAACTTGTCTAAAGACACAACCAGTAGGTAATAAAATTAGGAGTAAACCCAGGTTCGTCTCCCTTCAAAACCATAATAATGAACAGCCACACTCTC
The DNA here is from genome assembly GCF_021234435.1 of Artibeus jamaicensis. NCBI lineage: Eukaryota > Metazoa > Chordata > Mammalia > Chiroptera > Phyllostomidae > Artibeus > Artibeus jamaicensis. Next base: position 7,515,066 of record NW_026522046.1, on the reverse strand, counting down.
CTGCCTCTTCCAACCAAGCTCTTCGAGGGTCCAAGGAGACATGGGGGAGACAGAACACTCTGGCAGAGGGCCTCCTCTCCTCTGTCTGTGGCTGCAAGTTGGTGAATAAGAATGTGTACATAGTAGGAGTTATAATCTCTCCAAGTGCCCCCCTTCCTCCCTTTTCATCCTCTAAAATGGCTAAGATTGGCAGCTTATGAACTATTGGAATCAGCAAAGAGGACTTCGAAGACCTGGTTCTGCCCTGGCTCTACCACTAACGTGTTTTTGGCAAGTGAGGGTACTCTGTAAAATAAGACTGAGAACATTTTCTTCACCTGTCTCACAGGACTGCTGAGAATCAAATTCATTAATTCATTTCTTCACCCATTAAACAAACATTTATTGAGTGCCTATATTGAGTGCTTAAATATTGGATAGGCCAAGAAGTCCATTTAGGTTTTTTCCATAAAATAAAAGACATATTTTTCATTTTCACCAATAACTTTATTGATTTGGATACTTTGAATATGCCAGCTATCCATCTCCTGCCTGGTATAATGATTTTTCTCAATTAAAGTCTCAATTTGATCACTATCAACTTCAACTTGTCTGCCAGACCGTGGAGCATGGTCCACGGTCCAGTGAGAAATCTCTAGCACAAAACTTCACAAGCCACTTTTGACACATTTGGTCAAAAGGAGTGTATAGAGCACCTTCTCCATACACTGCACACATTTTTTTATGCATTTCAGTTGTGGTTTTACCTTTCTTGGAATAATAAAGAATAATATGGCAAATATGTTGCTTCTTTTCTTCCATCTTCAATATTAAAATGGCTATACAAAAATTCATTAATTTTGACAAGTTCTTTTTAAATGCATGCTGATATGAAAACTGTCACAATACAATCTAACAAAATTGTTTCAAAAATGAAGTTAAAGACAACTAAGCACTACTAGAGTCATCACACAGAAAAAAAACAAATGAAATTTTTGTCCAACCCAGTATTTACTGAATACTGTTCTGGATGCTAACAATAAAATGAACAAAATAGGTAAGACCCTGCCCTCATGGAGCTTATATTCTCATAAAGGGAAAAAACAAAGAATATAAATAAATAAACAGGGTAATTTCAGGCCCAGGTAAGTATTATAACCGCAGTAAACAGTGACTAGGAGGAGGGAGGCTATTTTAGATGAGGTGAGAGTGGGCAGAGGACCAGGAAGGAATCTGGAAAAGGTGACATCCAGTCAAAGACCTAGAGTATGAGAGACAGTTGGCCATTTCAAGAGCATCAAAGTGTTTCTGCGGAAGAGAAGAAAGGCCAGGGGGGCTAGAACTCCGTGAGCACAGGTCAAGTGGAAATGAGGAAGAAGAGATGCATGTGAAGTAGTTTGTTTTTATTTTAAGTTCAAAAGATGGTATTAATGGGTTTAGAGCTAAATGGTGATGATTTTTAAAAGAGGTCTTGCTGTCTTGTGTGTAGAGAATGGTTTGGGAGTGGAGGGAAGAGGCAGCGGACATCCAGGAGGCTATTGCTGGCGTCCAGCCGAGAGACAAGGATGGCTCAGGCCGGAGTAAGGCTGGATGGTGGCAGGCTGGTGGTGCACTAGGGAAGGGGAGGGAACAAGGATGAGACAGGAGACAGCATCGGTTCCATGCAGAGGATTGCCCCGCTGCAGCACCCTGTAACTAGCTAAGGAATTATCATTAGATAATGCTTACAGAGGGGATGCAGGGAAGATTCCTGCTGGGAAAGAGGTAGATGTACAGAAAGGGTGATGATCAGGGCGCCCTAAATACAAACGTCTCCACCACGGTTTCCCTAGGTCAGACGCTGCTATATGGAAATTCTGTTTCAAGGGTTTGAAATGAGGGGACTGACCAATTTCCTAGCCATTTATTATATCCTTTTAAATTTTTTATTATTTCACTGATGTTCTTTTTTATGGTAAAAAACCATAACATTAAAGTTACTATCTTAACCATTTTGAAGCATGCAGTTCAGTGGGGTTAAGTTCACTCACAGGGTTGTGCCAACAGATCTCTATAGCATTTTCATCTTGCAAAACTGAAGCTCTCTACCCATTACATACTCATTCCCCATCTCCCTCTCCCATTTATGTCTCATTTTGAACATAGATCTAAACAATTACATTCAGTCTCCACAAACTCAAGCTCCATTCCTTGGCATTTTTCCTTCATATTTGAAAATGGCATTGAAATTCATCAATGTCCAAAATACCAAACTTAACTGAATTTTGTTTTTAAAGAATTAGGCTCATTAAATTAAAAACGATGAAGTCCAGTGCCACAGGGCAGCATTCTCCGGCGTCTGTGACTCGGTGTTTTTGAACAGGGCGATGTAGTCCGTTCGGTGGGCCCGTTCTTCCCTGCTGTCTCTCTGCGCGGTCAGCACAGCATATTGGCATCCCTGCTCCTGACTCCCACTAGGTGCCTGAAGCATCCCCAACCACTGTGACAACAAGCAGCACCCCCTCAAGTTTCCGAACCCCTGGGAGAGTGTTGTCCCATCCTGGCAGGGATCCACAAGTCATGCATTTATTAAAACCCCTTGACTTTGGACAATCTCGTCTGTCATAATCATCATATGACTTAAATCAATTATGTCATCACAAGTCCATGCTACTGATAGGGTTCTAGCTACCTATTACACAAGACATAATTATGTTTTCCCACACTCTTTTCTCCTACAAGCACCAGCTTGATTTTTTTTTATTTTGGCCAATTCCTTTGGGCTCACACTTCTTTGAAGTAACTCTCATTAAGTAACTTCTTAATAAGAGAGTCCTGTCCCACTTCACACACCTGCTCGCCCGGTCCTACCACAACTCGTGGTTTTTATTTCCTTATATAATCCAAGGAGGGGTGTATCCAGGAGCACAGAGGGTGCCAGGAAGGGACAGTATAGCGGGGCTTGCATGGGGCTTGCATGCTGAACGACTGTTTCAAAAAGAGAGAGCCTTGGTAGGCGCCATCACCACCATCACACCAATGGCACAGGCTTCCCTTTTTAGGGCAAAAGGCCTTGTTTTGAAGAGCAGTCCAATATTGTCTGAAAGAGAGAAGACAGCAACGTTTACCAGGCAAGACACAATGAGTCACTCCTTCCAAGCTAGTCTCTCTGGTTTTTCTGGCATCGGCTACTTCTATCTGATAGTAAGAGCCAAGAATACAATACCTGCTGGCTTTGTTTTTGAGTCATAGCCAGTCTTTCTTTTTCTTGCAATGAATTTATTACTCACCAAAGTAAGCCACAGCTGCCAAACTTGATAACTGCCTTTTCTGGGATCCTCCCAGAGAAAAGGAACATGTATGCCAGAGCACATGGTTATGAAATTTATGTCCCCTCCAATTACATCTGTACCTTTATTCATATAAGTGATGGTAAGTTGCATGTACTTTGTCATGATGAGATTGCATTATCTGCTTCTTATCATGACAGGACTGACAATAGCCTATTTTCACTGAACGCTACAAAGCTAAGGTTTGCGGCAGATTGTATGTCCTTTTATTTTTATTTCTTTTCCTAGCTCAAACATCAGTTTACAGTAACATAATCTTCTGTGAAGTCTCATGGGGAGAAAAGCAATTTGGACGTCCCCACTGTAACTCGATTCACAGACTGTTGAACGCAGCAGACACCTCATATTACAGTCTTATCAATCCTGGAAACACCTGATAGATGTCTCATCTCCTCCCAGTTCTGCCTCCAAGCATCTCTCTCTGTGCCCCCTTTTCTTCCTTCCTCTCCACCCGTCTCAGGTGGGGGTTGTACCGACTTCCTTTCCTGTCTGCTCTTATCACCACTGTCTGTCTTACCTCCTTGCTCATTCAGCCGAACCCTCTCTTTCTAGCTTCTTCACTCCCTTCTAATTCACTGGCCCTTTTTCTATCTCCCCTCTGAAACAAGCCTCCTCTGTCCTAGAAATGAAACACCTTGGCTAAGCTTCTCTGTTAGTTAACCAGCCTGTTCCTTTCCTTCCTTTCTCTACCCACTGCTTAGCCAAGTAGGTAGAATAAGTAGAGTGAATGTTTGTGAGTAGGGTTTTTTAATCAGCCATTCACTTTAATCTATAGCTCTCCCTCCAGAGTTCCTACCAACCTACATTTTCCGGTGATGTTCACCTTGTCTCTCTACAGTTCTTTGCAGTTGACTAGGCACCTTTTGAGAGGTATTCTTTCTTTAAGATTTAAGACTTTTCTAATGAATCCTCCCATCTGTTTTCTTTATTCTCAACATTCACCCTCCAGAAATCTCAGCTACACTCAAAACTTCAACTGCTTGATTCCAGCCCTGCAGGGCACTTGTAAGCAGCTGTGCCTGCCTGAGAGTATGTCCGTGTTTCACAGACTTTGCTTCCTGAGCTGCAGTAGGTGGAGACTGGATGTCTGACAGGAGAAAAAGGCCTGATTCATGCCCAGCCCTGCTCCCCTTGACGTTCCTGTCTGTCAGTCTGTTGCTCATTCTACTGTTACCCTTGCCTCTCCCCTCAGATCATCACATTGTTCAGTCTGGGCAGCACATTTCCTTGTTATACCTTGGATCCTGAGCTTTCTCCTGAGGTTTAATTCTGCATTTTAGCTACCTCCTAACTATTTCCACCTGATTCTCCTATCATCACCTCAAAACCCAAGCCTAAGAATAATGCATTTACTCCGGAAGGAGTTGTGGGGGTGGATTGGGGGGCACAGTGTTCTTTCTAACTCACCGATTTCTGTCAATGGTACCATCTTTCACCTAGTGAGACTCAAAATTCCAGTCACTTTTGCTTCTCTTCTTGTTCTAGTTACCAAGCCTTCTTGATTCTTGCTCTGTACTTTTCTTTTCTTCCCTATATATGTCTGCTATGAGCATCTTGATTTATGTATCCTGCCTGCAACTACATCAATCCTCATAAAACTCTATTCACAAACATTTATTACTGCCTGTATTCATGAGAATTGTTTCAGTTACAAATAAAAAACCCCAGGTCAAAGTGACAAATTAGAAAACAATTGTTTTGGGCCCACATTTAACCAAAAAGACCAAGGGTTTCTGCCTTTGGGTGTGGTTAGATTTAGGTGCTCAAGGAACTCCCTAGGAATCTCTCTCCACCTCTTGACTATGGGTTGGCTTCACTATCAAACACATTTTTTCTCACTCTTTTTCTCTTTTTAAAATTGAATTGATTGGGGTGACATTAGTTAATAAAACCACACAGGGTGCAAGTGTACAACTCTACAACACATCATCAGCTCATTGCATCATGCCCTCACCAAGCAAAGTCAAGTCTCTTTCCTCTTCCATCCCCGCTTTGCCTCTCCCACCTTCCCCGCCTCCCTTCCCTCTAGCAATCACCATACTGTTTTCTGTCTGGTTGTGTTTCTTATTCTGGGTTTTTTTTTTATCCTTCTGTGTGGGGTTTTTTTCTTAATCCCATCACCTTTTACACCCAGCCCCACAAATCCCTCCCCTCTGACAGCTGTCAATCTGTTCTCTGTATCTATGAGTCTGTTTCCATTTTGTTAGTTTATTTTGTTCCTTAGATTCTACATAGAGGTGAAATCATATGTTATTTGCCTTTCTCTCATTGGCTTCACTTAGCATAATAATCTCCAGTTCCAACCACGCTGTTGCAAAAATTAAGGTTTCCTTCTTTTTTACAGTCAGTTATATTCCACTGTGTAAATGTACCACTGCTCTTTTATCCACTCATCTACTGATAGATATTGGGTTTCTTCTAAATCATGGCTACAGTAAACAACTCTACACTGAACATAGGGATGCATATATTCTTTTGAATCAGTGATTTGGGTTTCTTTGGATATATTTCCAGATGTCGCATTTCTGGATCATAAGCAGTACTATTTTTAATTGAGGTAACTCCATACTGTTTTCCACAGTGACTGCACCAGTCTGATTTCCCACCAATAGTGCATAGGAGTTCCCTTTCCTCTACATCACAGATGGCAAACACGAGGCCCGAGGGCCAAATCTGCCCCCCCCCACCTTGTTTTACCCAGCCCAGCACCTTGTTTCTACCTGGTGGCAGCGCCAAATTCTGGCTTAACTGTTAAGGAGTAGTTACATTTATACAGTCCTATAATTACATTTGGCCCTTTGAAGGCAAATGCAAGGCTGATGTGGCCCCCAGTGAAAATCAGTTTGACACCTCTGCTCTACATCCTTGCCAACACTTGCCTTTTGTGGATTTATTGGTGATAGCTATTCTGACAGTTGGGAGGTAATATCTCACTGTGGTTTTAATTTGCATCTCTCTGATGATTAGTGATACTGAGCATCTTTTCATATGTCTATTGGCCATCTGTATGTCCCATTTAGAGAAGTGTCTATTCAGGTCCTTTGCCCATTTTTTAATTTGATCGTTTAGGGGTTTTTGGTGTTCAGTTGTTTGAGTTCTTTATAAATTTTTAATATTAATCTTTTATCAAATGTATCATTGACAAATGTGTTCTCCAATTCAGTGTGTTGTCTTTTTATTTGGTTGATGGTTTCCTTTGCTGTGCAAAAACTTTTTCATTTGATGTAGTTCCATTTGTTTATTTTTCTACTGTTTCCCTTGCCTGAGGAGCTATCTCAGAAAAAATATTGCTATGAAAAAGTCTAAGATTTATATATATATATATATATTATATTATGCTATTACAGTTGTCCCATTCCCCCCCTTTATTCCCCTCCACCCAGAAGCCCCCTCCCACCCACATTCCCCCCCTTTAGTTCATGTCCATGAGTCATAAGTTCTTTAGCTTCTACATTTCCCACACTACTCTTACCTTCCCCCTGTCTATTTTCTCCCCATCGTCTATGCTACTTATTTTCTGTACCTTCTCCCCCTTCTCCTCCTCCCACTCCCCTGTTGCTAACCATCCATGTGATCTTCATTTCTATGGTTCCCTTCCTGATCTAGCTGTCCTCTTAGTTTGCTTTTGTTTTAGGTGTGGTTGTTAATAACTGTGAGTTTGCTGTCCTTTCACTGTTCATCTTTTTTATCTTCTTTTTCTTAGGTAAGTCCCTTTAACATTTCATATAATAAGGGCTGGGTGATAATGAACTCCTTGAACTTGACCTTATCTGAGAAACACTTTATCTGCTCTTCCATTCTAAATGAAAGCTTTGCTGGATAGAGCAATCATGGATGTAGGTCCTTGCCTTTCATGACTTGGAATACTTCTTTCCAGCTCCTTCTTGCCTGCAAGGTTTCTTTTGAGAAATCAGCTGACAGTCTGATGGGAACTCCTTTGTAGGTAACTGTCCCCTTATCTCTTGCTGCTTCTAGGATTCTCTCCTTCACTCTAATCTTGGGTAATGTAATTATGATGTGCCTTGGTGTGTTCCTTCTTGGGTCCATCTCCTTGGGGACCCTCTGAGCTTCCTGGACTTCCTGGAAGTCTATTTTCTTTGCCAGATTGGGGAAGTTTTCCTTTATTATTTGTTCATGTAAGTTTTCCACTTGTTACTCTTCCTCTTCCCCTTCTGATACCCCTATAATTTGGATGTTGGAATGTTTAAAGATGTCCTGGACATTCCTAAGCCTCTCCTCATTTTTCCGAATCCTTGTTTCTTCATTCTTTTCTGTTTGGTTGTTTCTTTCTTTCTCCTGGTCCACTCCACTGATTTGAGTCCCAGTTTCCTTCCCATCACTATTGTTCCCTGTGCATTTTCCTTCATTTCACTTAATGTAGCCTTAATTTTTTCATCTAATTTGCAACCAAAATCAACCAATTCTGTGAGCATCCTGATCACCAGTGCTTTGAACTGTGCATCTGATAGGTTAGATATCTCTTGGTTGCTTAAGAGATTGGCCCTGGAGCTTTGATTTGTTCTGTTTGAGCCTTTTTTTTTTTTTTTTCAGTCTGGTCTCACCTGTTATGTAGTGAGGGTCAGAGCCTTAGCTGTTCAACAGGGAGGGGCAACCCAGTCACTGGGTTGTGATGCTGCATGTGGGGGCGGGGTCAGAGAGGGAACAATGGTGCTTGCTCCTCTCTCTTGGATTTCAGTCCCTCTGGTGCTTCCCACAAGCAAATTGGGCCCTTCTGGTGCTGGTTCCCGGGTGGGTGAGCTTTTATATGTTCTAGGACCCTGTGGGTCTCTCCAACAAACTCTTTTGTGCGGCTGGGAGTCTCTCCCAGCACCTCAACCCTGACAAGTGTTTTCTGTAGGTGCTTTTAGGCTTTATTTCCTTGGTTGCATGGTCTGTCTTGCAGACCATGTCTGGTTTATTTGCATGCAAATGTGTGACTGTGGTCAGCCAGCCACCTTTGCACGCCTCACTGGGTCTGCTCGTTGCTTCCCCACACCCAGGGTCTGCCAGCCACTGTTTTTCCTTCCTCGACCCCTCTCCCCCGGCCACCAACTTCGCTCCTCTTACCGGTCTGGATGAATGGTTTTCAGGCTTCCATATAGTTCAATTTTCTGTCTGTTCTGGTTGGGGTTTTTTGTTGTTTCTAAATTTTTGTTGTCCTTAATTTTGGTTGTGCTAGGAGAGACAGTGTATCCACCTACGCCTCCATCTTGGCCAGAAGCCCCCAAAATGTCTAAGATTTTTATTGCCTATGTTTTATTCTAGGATTTTTATGGTTTCATGAGTTAATTTAAGTCTTTAATCCATTTTTGAGTTTATTTTGTGTATAATGTAAGGAGGTGGTCTAATTTCATTTTGTTTTTTTTCACATGTGTCTGTCCAATTTTCCCAGCACCATTTATTAAACAGACTGTCTTTACTCCACTGTATGTCCTTGCCTTCTTTGTAAAATATTAATTAACCATAAAGGTGTGGGTTATTTCTGGCCTCTCTATTTTGTTTATATGCTGGTTCTTAAGATAATACCAAGGTGTTTTTATTACAATGGTCTTGTAGTATAGTTTTATATTATGTGTTGTTGTACCTCCAACTTTATTTTTCTTTCTCAAGATTACTTTGGCTATATAGGGCCATTCATTGTTTCATATCAATTTTTGGATTATTTGTTCTAGTTCTGTGAAAAGTGCATTGGTATTTTGATAGGGATTGCATTGAATCTATAGATTGCTTTGAATAGTATGGACTTTTTAATGATATTAATTCTTCCTATTCATAAACATGATATATGCTTCCACTCATTTGTATCTTCCTCAGTTCCTTTCCTTACTATACTATAATTTTCCCAGTGCAGGTCTTTTACCTCCTTGGTTAAATTTATTCATAGGTACCTTTTTTTGATACAATTATAAAAGGGATTTTTTTTAAGTTTCTCTTTCTGATAGCTCATTATTAGTGTATAAAAATGCAACCACTTTCTGGATATTCATTTTGTATCATACTACTTTACTAAATTCATTTGTCAGTTCTAGTAGTTTTTTGGTGGAATCTTTAGGGTTTTCCACAGTGTCATGTCATCTACAAATAATGACAGTTTTACTTTGTTCTTTCCAATTTGGATGACTCTTATTTCTTTTCCTTGTCCGACTGTTGTGACCAGAATTTCCAGTACTATGTTGAATAAGAGTGGTGAAAGCGAACATCACTGTCTCATTTCTGATCGTAAGGGAAATGCTTTTAGTTTTCCCCATTTAGTGTGATGTTAGCTGCAGTTTTGTCATATACGACCTTTATGTTGAGGTGTGTTCCCTTATTTCCACTTTTGAGAGTTTTTATCATAAATGGGCACTAGATTTTTTTCAAATGCTTTTCCGTATCTATTGATATAATCATGTGGTTTTTATCCTTCATTTTGTTTATGCGATGTATCATGTTTATTAATTTGTGAATATTGTACCAACCTTGCCTCCCCAAGACAAATCCCATTTTGATCATGGTGTATGATGTTTTTAATATATTGCCAGATCCTATTTGCTAAATTTTGTTGAGGATTTTAGCATCTATGTTGACTTACAATTTTTTTTAGTATCTTTATCTTCTTTTGGAATGAGGATAATGCTGGCCTCATAAAATCAGCTTGGGAGTCCTTCCTCTTGAATTTTTTGGAATAGTTTGAGAAGGATAGGTGTTAGTTCTTTGAATGTTTGGTAAAATTCAACCGTGAGCCCATCTGGCCCAGGAGTTTTATTTGCTGTGAGTTTCTCGATTACTGCTTCAGTTTCATTAGTCTATTGGTTTATTCAGATACTCTGATTCTTCTTGACTCAGCCTTGGAATATTGTATGTTCCTAGAAATGTATCTATTTTACCCAGGTGGTCCAATTTGTGGCATATAGTTGTTTGTAGTATTTCTTACAATCCTTTATATTTCTTTGGTGTCAGTTGTTACTTCTTCTCTTTCATTTTTTGCTTTATTTACCTGGGTCCTCTCTCCCTTCTTTTTTATGAGTCTGGTTAAAGGTTTTTCCATCTTGTTTATCTTTTCAAGGAACCAAATCTTAGTTCCATTGTTCTTTTGTATTTCTCTTTTAGTTTCTATATCATTTATTTTCACTCTAATCTTTATTATTTCCATCCTTCTACTTACTCTGGGCTTTGTTTGTTGTTCTTTTTCTAGTTCTTTTAAGTGTAGAATTAGGTTGTTTATTTAAGATTTTTCTTGCTTCTTGAGGTAGACGTGTAATGCTATTAATTTCCCTCTTAAGACTGCTTTCACTGTGTCCCATAAATTGGGGGTTTTGTGTGTTCATTTGTTCATTTTCATTTGTCTCAAGTAAATTTTTTATTTCTTCCTGGATCTCATTGTTGACCCATTCATTGTTTAATAATGTGTTATTTAGCCTCCATGTGTTTTGTGTTTTTCAAGGATTTTCTTAAATTGGTGCTGATTTCTAGAGAATGTTCAATGTGCCCTTGAAAAGAACTTATATTTTGCTGCTTCTGGATGAAATGTTCTATAAATATCAATTAAATTTATTTGGTCCAGTGAATTTGTTGTTTAAAGTCACTGCAGCCTTATTGGTATTCCATCTCGAATAACTATTCATTGATGTCAATAGGGTGTTAAAATCCCATCCTATGACTTTATTACTGTTGCTCTCTCCCATTATGTCCATCGAGGTTTTCTTCACATATTTAGGTGCTCCTGTGTTGGGTGCATATATGTTTACAAGGCTTATATCATCTTATGAATTGATCCCCTTAGTATTATGTAACTTCCTTTGCCTCTTATTATGGCCTTTGTTTTTAAGTCTATTTTTTCTGAGATAGGTATTGGTACCCCAGCTTTTGTTGCTGTTTCCATGTGCATAGAATACCTTTTTCCATCCCTTTATTTTCAGTCTGTGTGTATCTTTTGCTCTGAGGTCGGTCTCTTCTAGGCAGCACATATATGGCATATGTCTTCTTATCCATTCAGCTACTTTATGTCTTTAGATCGGAGCATTTAATCTGTTTACATTTAAAGTTGTTGTTCATATGTTCCTATTTATTGCTATTTTATTCTTTATGCCTATGTTCCTCTATTTCTTTTTTCTTTCTTCTTCTTAAAGAATGACCTTTAACATTTCTTGCAATACTAGTTTGGTGGTAGTGAACTCCTTTAGCTTTTTTTTTTTTTTGTCTCGGAAGCTCTTTATTTCGCCTTCAATTTTAAATAGTAGTCTTGCTGGTAGAGTGACTTCCATTGCATGCCCTTGCTTTTCATCATTTGGAATATTTCATGCCAATCCCTTCTGGCCTGAAGTGTTTCCATTGAGAAATCAGTTGACAGACTTATGGGAACTTCTTTGTATGCAACTACTGTTTTTTCTTTGCTGCTCATAAGAGTCTTTGTCTTTAACCTTTTCCATTTTAATTATCATGTGTCCTGGTGTGGGCCACTCTAGGTTCATCTTGTATGGGCCTTTCTGTGCTTCCTGGACGTGTGTGCATTTTTCGTTCACCAGGTTAGGGAATTTTTCAGTCATTATTTCATCAAAAATGTTCTCAATGCCTTGGTCTCTCTCTTCTCCTTCTGGTACCCATGATGCAGACATTGTTATACCTGATGTTGTCCCAGAGATCCCTCAAATTTCATAATTTAAAAAATTTTGTTTTGCTGCTCTGTTCAGGTGTTTTCTGTAGTCTTCTAAACCATTGATTCCATCCTCCGCTCCATTAACCTGTTATTGATTCCTTCTAGTGTATTCTTCACTTCAGATATTGTGTTCTTCATTTCTGATGGACTTTTTAATGATTTATATGCCCTTTTTCAATTTATCTTTTTATTTAAGTTCCCACTGAGATCATACATTCTCCCACTAAGGTCCTTTATCTTCCTTACAACAATTGTTTGAACTCTGCATTTGGTATCTTGGTTGCTTCCATTTCATCTAATTAGTTTTCTGAGGATTTCTCTTGTTCTTTCACTTGGGGCATATTTCTTTGTCTCCCTATTTTATCTGCCTTCTTGTGTTTGTCACTGTGTATTAGGTAGATCTGCTATGACTCCCAAACTCATTATGGTAGTTATATGTCGTGGGTGTCTTGTGGGGCGTCTCAGTGGGACAATTTCCCAAATCACTTGAAGTAGTTGTTGTAGGAATGTTTCTTATGTGGATTATGTGTACTGTCCTGTTGTACTTTAGTATTGAAAGCTTTTGGCCCATTTGTGGGTAAGTCTAACCCTCAGGCTAGCTGGCTGCAAGGATAGACCTGATTACAGTGAGCTGTTCTGTGGGGGTTGCCCCCCCCCCAGATATAGTTGCTTCCAGCAGAATATGGTGCCTGCCAGGATCTCTCCTAGGGTGTGCCACTTATGTGGTTAGTTGGGTTGAGCTCTGGTGTGCTCTGAAGACCTCTACTGGTTATGTTGGTTCTGAGTCCACTTGGGTCAGGTTCCAGTGCAGGTCGATGACAGACGCTGCCCATAACCACCCTTGGGCTAACTGTCTGGAGCTACCACACAATTTGCTGTTTGTGGCAGCCTCTAATGGACCTGGATGTGTGTGGGAGGGGCCAAGCCATGTACAAGGGTCAGTTTCCTCCAACTCTGAACTGGCAGCATATCAGTGAAAGTTCCAAGGCACCTTGAGTTCCACCTCCTCCTGTCAGCAACACTGCCACCCCCTGAGGTTGTCTGGTCTTTCTCGAGAGGCTTCTACAGAAAGACTGTAGAGTGGACCTAGGCTGACTGCAACCCATAGGTGCTTCCACAAGGTGTGAGCTCAATAGGGTGGGGTGACTGGCATTGGGAGGACAGGGCTAGTGGGTCTCCTGCTTGAGGGTGGTCTGGTAAGACACTCAATGTGGGGAATGTGGCCCCCACTCCAGAGCCATATCACTCAGTCTCTACTAGAGTCTCTAACTCTAGCACCCCCAGAAGGCTGCTGCAGGTTCAGGTTGAGTGAAGCAAGCTGGGCCCTCTGCAGGAGCAAGCCCAGCAGGTCTGAACCACCAGGACTTGGGTGGACAGATCAAGAGCCTTTCATTGTCTACCCCTACACCCGGGTGCCTCAAGCACATAACCCAGGCAAAAGCCTCCCAAGAAGACATGCTCTGAGTACTCTGAAGTTCCCAGCTCCGCACAGCACTCAGTCCCCTTGCAGGACTGAGCTCAGCAGGACAGGACTACCAGATGTCAGAAGGGCAGGTCAAATGAGCCTGCCGTCGGGAGTGATAGAGTGGGCTGAGCTCACTGGGGAGACTGAAGTTCCCCCTCCCCATCACTGGGCCACACCACCCAGCATCGCACACTATTAAGTGTGACAAAATAGCCACCACTGACTGCAGACTTATACTGAAGAAATGTAGCACCATCAGTGGAAAGAGAGTACTCTCTTCTCAATTGTCCAGCACAAATCCTAACACTGACTCTGATTTGCAAGACCTGGGTCATGGACCCATCCCTAGACCCTGGGATGATGTCAATTTATCCATCCTACATAGATTAAGTGGTAAAAAGCTTGGTTCCTATAGAAAATAAATGTACTATTACGAGATGAGGGGATAGGTTCTGGGTAGGCAAAGGCAACAGATAATCCAAATACACTCCTTCACCATATAATAGTTAAATTCCCTTAGTCTGACATTCTAAATCCTTGTACCTTAAAATGCCGCAAAACTTCCTTACCTGTTTTCTCAGCCCTTATTCAGCACAAGCCTTTCTCTTGAGCCTGTCACTTTTTTCCAGCTTTATTGAGATATAACTGATATAAGATAACATGTACGTTTAATGTGCACAATGTGGTATATATTTCAAAATGATTACCATAATAAGGATAGCTAGCATATCCATCACCTCAGATAGTTACAACTGTGGGGGGCCAATCTTAACTGTTTTTTATCCTCTGATCTCTCCATGGTCTTCCTGTCTCTACGTCTTTGCTAATACCACTACCGCTTCACATTCTACCCATCTTCCAAACCCGAGATTAGTATACCATTTTTGGTCCACCTAATCATTCAGATTGCAATGGTTAATGCTTTTGTTCCCTTGGTTAACATTCAGTGGCTATGCACTGAGCCAGACAGAAAACCACTCAAAAGTCAGAAGTAGGAGGTAGTGCCTGTTATGACTGAACCAAAACAGAAAAGGCTGGTATAAAAGTGAATATTTATTTAGAATGTGAAAATAAGTGAGAACTAGTTACAAATTTTGAAAAGATGGCACAAGATCTAAAAAGCAACAGTATTTTTGTTAACTGCTTAGCACCCATCTCTAATGCTTGTTTGGTTCATTTTTGACTATAGATTCTTTAATCAGATCATCATTTAACAGTTATTTTGTGATATTTCCTATAAAAATAGAAATATAATTCAGTGTTTTCTCTAACCTGAGGCTTTTTGCTTTTTATGATCAATACATTGCAGAACTTACTTTTCAGCTTCACGACTGACATTTGATAACTCGTGCGAATACTTAGCATGCTGTCAAATTGGGGGAAAGCTCTGTCTTCAAGAGTTTTTTTTCCTCTTATTTATAACCTGTGCAATTTGGAAATTTTCCACAGACCAGCCTCTGGGTCCTAATATCTTACACTGTGTTGCTCCTGCCACTGGTCCTGGTCTCTGAGGGACACACTGCACATCTTGTGACAACAGCCAGGCCCTGTACCTGTGGGTGGAGTGGCACAGAGCTTCGTAGGAATGTTTGTAGAAGCCTTTCCACATCATATACTGAAATGGCTAGCAACAACTTTACCCATGGAAGTGAGTGTGAACTATGTAAAAATATTGTACTAAAATCTTCACTAAGTATTTGTCCAGCTCTGCTTCTGGCCCTGACACCATTTGAGACTAGGTGTAACACCCAGGAGTCCAGGCCCAGGTCTCCTTCCAGCCTCCTTCTTCCCACAGTTCCTAAATCTGACCAGACACTGTTTGTTCCAAAGTACCTCCTTTCCCGACAGGGAGCATCCCAAACCAGCAGGCACAGATGTCCCACTGCCAAGCTTTGTCTAACCTTCTAGACCAGTTCTACCAGCCCTTCCCATTTCGAAGCATTATGAGTCAAAGAAAATTGCCCCCAAAATCCAAGCTGGTGCTTGTAAGGGCAAAAGACTAGTGCTGAGTTATAATATAGTATCCTAAATAGCCAAACATAAAATTCTAATGCCTGTTTACTAAATGATGTTTCCCAAACAATAAATGCCAGAATAGACCTGTTGTTCTCCGGCCAGAGTGGCAGCTGCCACCAACAGCCCCAGAAATGATCACCAAGTACATCAACAATTTGTCCTTCCCTTTAACTGAGGAGAGAAAAGTAGCAATTTTTTTCAAAATGAATTTTTAATATGTGAAAAGCAAACTAGAGTTGTGTTTTCAGCGTTGGCCTGAGAGAGCTCAACTTTCAGGTGCCATTCCCCTTGTGTAGGACAGCGCTTCTTCCGTGGGAGAAATGGACCTCAAAGCCCGGTGCTTCGAGGAAGGCCTGGGCCAAATAACCCGAAGTTCTTGAAAACAGTAGGCCTCCGTCCTGGATCCTTGATCATTGCTTCGAATGGCTTTGAGGCTCATGTATGTGGTTAATGCAAAGCTGGGAGAAATTGTGAATTAATAAAAAGAGCCAAAAAGTTTTCTCAGGCTAATTTGATTTTGAAAATAAAATAAAATGTGGAATACTGTAGTTGAGTCAAAAATTCCCCAAATGCTTGCAGAAGTGCAAGAAGATAAAAACAGTTGACATTTATTGAATGTTACTACGTTCCAGCCAGTATTGTAAGTGTTTCAACTTATAAGTAAAACGCAAGGCTTTTCTTGTGTTTCCTATACCCTGGATGAGTTGATTGTAAAGGAGGTGTGTGTGTTAGCTCTCAGTAACTCACTTGGCAAGGTCGCAAGGGTTAGAAGTGGTATGGGGATAGTAAATGTGGGCTACCGTAACTCTAAACCCAACCCTTACCCTACCCCATCCCTAACCCTAACACTAACCCTAAACCTTTCCTAAACCTAAACCTAACCCTTACCCTAACCCTAACCCTAGCCTGAAACCTAAACTTAACCCTAACTCTAATCCTAATCCTGACCCTAACCATAACCATAACTATAACTGTAGCCCTAACCCTAACCAAAACCATAAACCTAACCATAACCTTAACCCTAACCCTAACCCTAGTCTTAACCTAGCCCTAGCCCTAACCCAAACCCTTAACCTAAGTATAATGAGTTGATATTAAAGCCAGACTGTCTGATTCAAATCATGTCTCCTCCACTCACTGGCTGTTAACCTTAAACAAAGTGTTCAAACTCTTGTGCCTCACCTCTGAAATGGAAATAATGAGTATCTAGCTCATAAGGGTGTTGATATGCAGAATGCATAGGCATGTAATAATCAGTCAGTGAATGTTATGTATCATTGTTACTAATACAAATACTAAAGAAAGAAGAAAATACATCACATTTTTAGCAAGGTTGACTGATGCTGAGTTAAAATACAATACCCTAAATAACCAATTGTAAGATTTTAATGACTGTTTAGTAAATCATGTTCTCCCAAACAATAAATACCTATATTGGCATGAAAAGTTAGCATTTTATTTCAGAAACATATATTTCTTGTTGGTATATTTCTTGTTGCCTCAGACATTGAGGCAAACAGTCCCTTTTGCTATGCACGTGTGAGAGTGTAGATGAGGATGTAGGCATTGTTTTGGGGGTGGGTATGTATCAGAGGGTCTCATGGCAGAATTCCGTGAGATTTTATGATTAGATTTTTCCAGAACAATGATTCAGCTCACACTTACTCGCTCTTTAAGACAGGCACATTTGATAACACAGTGAATTTTTTGAAGCTTCATTAGTATAAGAAGTAAATATGTCAAATATATCATATAGATTACTTTTTAACAAAAGAATAAGTAACAGTTATCCATAATTAATTGGTGGGATGAATTATATACTATGATCATTTACAGTGGTGCCTCACTCTATAAAAAATTACTAATAGCTAATATTTCCTAAGTACTAAATATGTGTCAGACAGAGTTCTAACATCTGCAGAGTCAGGCAGAGTGCTTTACATCTATTTTTCATGTCATCTTCATTTATTATTACTATCCTCATTTTATGGATGCTCTGGGAGATAAGTGATTTGTTCAGCCTCATGCAGAAATCATGAAGGCAGGATTCCAGACCATGCCGTGCTGTTTCTGAGCCCTGTTATTAACCATCACCTCATGGTGTCGAGATAAACGGTCAGTCAGCTCCTCACTTTCCAAAAAACATTTCCAAAAAGAATTTTGTCAGCATAACATAATACTTTTAAAATGACATAATTCATAAAATTCTGTATCACACACATTTCAGGAGAATATCATTTTCATAAGAGTGTTTATTATTAGTTCACTCTGGAAAAATGGCATATTCTCCTTTTAAAATTATTTTCACCTTTGGGTTATGTAATTAAGTATCTTTAAACAACCTATACATGGATATTTGCTTAATATACCTGAAATGTAAATGTAAAATACACAAACCCCAAAATATGATTATTTATTTATATATATATATATATATATATATATATATATATATATATATATATATATCATAGTTTCCTGTACTCGAGAATACTGCAGGGTACAAAAACAATTTCAAAAACTATGAGCAGTACCTTCAAAGAAGAAAGATAAAATATTGAATCCATAACATGAAAATTATTGATATATAAAATATATACCTCATATGTCAGATATATCATCGATATATAATGTATATCATGTGTATCACATATATAATGATATATGTCATATACATACACAATACATATATAGAGCAGGAAGAATGTTTAATGATATTATAAAGGAAATGCTTTGGAAATATGTTTTCTCTTGGGCACCAAGTAAAGAATATCTTTTTAAAAAATATATATTTTATTGATTATGCTATTACAGTTGTCCCATTTACCCCCCTTCACTCCCCTCCACCCTGCATGGCCCATCCCACCCACATTCCCCTGCTTTAGTTCATGTCCATGGGTCATACATATAAGTTCTTTAGCTTCTACATTTCCTTTACTATGCTTACCCTCCCCTTTTCTATTTTCTACCTACTGTCTATGCTATTTATTCTTTGTACCTTTTCCCCTTCTCCCCCCCTGTTGATATCCCACTTCCCTGTTGATAACCCTCCATGCGATCTCCATTTCTGTGGTTCTGTTTCTGTTCTAGTTGTTTGCTTAGTTTGCTTTTGTTTTTGTTTTAGGTATGGTTGTTAATGATTGTGAGTTTGCTGTCCTTTCATGTTGGAGCCCAAGAGGCCTGTGAGGGGTCGAGGATAGGGTCTAGCACTGCGGGTGTGGTGACTGGGCCTGGTTTCCGGCCTCAGGGCTATCTTGGGTTGTAACAGTTCTCTGACCCCTTGAGAAACTAGCCGCCTCTCCCATCAACTCATATCTTTGGCCTGTGCATCATGTACCAAGAAAGTATCTTAGCTTGGGAACGTCCGGACTCTAAGGGAAGAGATAAACTTTGTAGGTCAAGGAAGTAAGCTACGTGCCAGAAGGCTTCTCCTTTGTTCTCCTTTGTATCCAAGATTGTATATAAGCCAGAAGACTGCGCAATAAACTTGCCTTATGCCAGCAGAGCATTTGGTCCTCTCCTTTATTTCAGTCCCTCGCTCAGCCTCACGACCACCCTTGCCGCAGTGGGCTGCGGCACTTTCACTGTTCATATTTTTTATCTTCTTTTTTTTATATAAATCCCTTTACCATTTCATATAATAAGGGCTTGGTGATAATGAACTCCTTGAACTTGACCTTATCCGAGAAGCAGTTTATCTGCCTTTCCATTCTAAATGAAAGCTTTGCTGGATAGAGCAATCTTGGATGTAAGTATTCATGACTGAATTCTTCTTTCCAGCCCCTTCTTGCCTGCAAGGTTTCTTTTGAGAAATCAGCTGACAGTCTACGTGAACTCCTTTGTAAGTAACTATCTCCTTTTCTCTCTTTTAAGATTCTCTCTTTATCTCTAATCTTGGGTAATGTAATTATGATGTGCCTTGGTGTGTTTCTCCTTGGGTTCAACTTCTTTGGGACTCTCTGAGCTTCCTGGATTTTCTGGAAGTCTATTTCCTTTGCCAGATGGGGGAAGTTCTCCTTTATTATTTGTTCAAATAAGTTTTCCACACGTTGGTCTTCTTCTTCCCCTTCTGGTACCCCTATAATTTGGACATTGGAATGTTTAAAGATGTCCTGGAGGTTCCAAGCCTTTCCTCATTTTTTTGAATTCTTGTTTCTTTATTCTCCTCTGTTTGGTTGTTTCTTTCTTCCTTCTGGTCCATACTGTTGATTTGAATCCCAGTTTCCTTCCCATCACTATTGGTTCCCTGTGCATTTTCCTATATTTCACTTAGCATAGACTTCATTTGTTCATCTGATTTGCGATCAAATTCAACCAATTCTATGAGCATTGCAACCTGATTACCAGTGTTTTGAACTGTGCATCTGATAGGTTGCATAGTTCAAAACACTGCTAATCTCTTCATTGCTAAGTTGTATTTTTTTCTGGAGCTTTGATCTGTTCTTTTGTTTGTTTGTTTGTTTTGATGCACCTGTTAAGCAGTGAGGGGTGGAGCCTTAAGTGTTCACCAGGGCAGGGCAACCCATGTGACTGGGTTGTGATGCTGTATGTGAGGGAGGGGTCCAAGAGGGAACAAGAGTGCTTGCTCTGCTCTCTGGCAGATTTCAGTCACTTCCCCCGCTTCCCCCAAGCAAATTAGACCCTTCTGATACTGATTCCAGATGGGCGGGCTTGTGTACATTCTAGGACCCTGTAGGTCTCTTCAACAAACTCTCCTGTGAGGCTGGGTGTTTTTCCCACTGCCTCAACCCCCTCAGGTGTTTTCAATCAGTGGTTTGAGACTTTATCTCCCCGAGCTGGGACCCTGGGCTGTGGGGTCTGTCCTGATCCCTAGTTGTTTTTCCCAGTTTATCTGTGCAGGAATGTGAGACCACCCACTACACAATCCATTTCCTCACTAGGTGTGCGCGCTGCTGCCTCGCCAGCCAGCTGCAGCCTTGTGCACCCAACTCCACAATTCACCGCCTCACTGGGTTTGCCAGCTGCCCCCTTGCCTACCCCAGTCCTCCAGCCACCGCTTTGCCGCAAATATCTGCCCAGCTGCCTGTCTCCACCTCTCCCATCAGTCTGGATGGATGTTTCTTCCTTAACTCCTTGGTTGTCACTTTCTTTTTTAATATTTTATTTATTTATTTTAGAGAGAGGGGAAGGGAAGGAGAAAGAGTGGGAGAGAAACATCAATGTGTGGTTGCCTCCCACGTGGCCCCCACTGGGGACCTGGCCCGCAACCCAGGCATGTGCCCTGACTGGGAATTGAACCGGCGACCCTTTGCTTCACAGGCCCGCGCTCAATCCACTGCCAGGGCAGTAGTCAGACTTTCATACAGTTCAATTTTCTGTTGGTTCTTGTTGTTTTTTGTTTTTAAATTGCTGTTGACCTTCTTTTGGTTGTGCAAGGAGGCATAGTGTGTCTATCTGCACCTCCATCTTGGTCAAAAGTCTGAATATCTCTTCTTAACATGAAATTTAACACACCTCCATAAGCTGAAGTTAAGAGAGGAAATGCCACAAGGGAACATGGATCAGATCTAAACCTGGGCCTCAAGTTCTTCCCAGTTTCAAGAAATACTGGAAGTTTACATCCGAATCATATACATATTTATCTTTAATGTAGTTCATAGTAAAGAGTATATATAGAACTCTTATTCTAGAGTAGAGTTACTCAAACATAAATGCCTTTATTGTCTTCATGAAATCCCAAAATAAAAACCTCTTTGAGGAACCTGTGTCAGTATATTTTTATAAAACTTTAATTTACCCAATTCTCCCCCTCCAGTCTCAAGCAAAAAGAAAAGTCCTTTGTAATGTCTTACCTTAGGAATTTTTACAGAGTTAAACATATGAATTCAGAGGCACTCTGGTCTTTTGAAAAATCTAGATCTGTAGAAGACATAGCCCTGGGTGTGATGGAGCAGAAAAGACAGAAAAGCATTTTAAATATCAGTAAAGAGGGAGAGCTGAGATTCTGGGAGACTGGACAGCGGGCAGAAGGTGGTGAGTTCTGTGGAGTCCCTGCTGCTCAGCGAGACAGTAGTAGTGTCAGCCTATAGCGCTCTCTAGGAGGACAGACAGACCCCAGGCACAGGTGCCAGAGGCTCCTCCAGGACATTCCTTCCCAAGGAACAGTCTGGAAGAAGCTAAGCCCTCACACCACGCTGATGAGACACAGGCATGTCAGCAGAAACCAGAATGGGCCATTGGTCACTGACCAGAGCAGTCAGTATCTCCCCAAAATCTGAGCACAGACCTGTGGCCAGAGCCAATCCAGACAGTGTGAGATTCTCTGCCTGCTCTGCAGGATGGGGGCTTGGAGTCAGATTTCAGTAGATTTAGGGAAAATGAAGAAATGTGCTACTTCTTGCACAGCAGCTTGTGAACTGAAATTCATTCCCACAACAGCTAAGTGTCTGGAAAGGACGCATACCACGACCTTCCAAAGGCACGGTTTTGGTTCCCTCCCATGTTCATCCCCTCCTGCAGAATGATGTCTTAACAAGTTTAAGCAAATAAGTGGAATGGAGAGCCTCTTAAGTATTACTTACTGGAGGCAGTTATTGGGGAATATTGCCTGATGAATTAAGTTTCGAAGTATGGAAAACTTGTAAATTGGTATAGTTTATTAATTTTGACAGTTTAAATATGGAATGCATCTGTATCCACAGTATATATCATGGGTTCTTCAAAAGACTTAAGAATCTTAAAAAGTTAAAATATTTTCTTCTAAGAAAGATCCTCCCAAAAGATTAAAAATCAGTTCTTGGATCCAGCTTACCTCTTATCACTTAATAATGTTACAAAAGAATATAAAGTATATTCTACATTGGTTAATTATTAGATTTTATTTATTTTGATTTACATGGAATCACTGATATAATTATTTATATCTACTTTGGAAACAAATACTTCGGTTAATGTTTTCATGCCTCTTTTTATTTCAAAAATGATAGGGAGTTTATTAACATAGCAAGAAATTTAAGCCATCGTGATTAGTGCAAAAGACAAGATCTGAGATATAGTCTTGATCTGAGATGGAATGGATTCCTTGCTCAAATCAAGAGAAGCATTACTAATAAAACATAACCTGTGCCCTGCAGATGAACTGAAATTATTATTTTTTGTCTCAGGTCAAGTTTAATAGAAACTGCAGAAGATAAAAGGTGATGCCCCACTACTGAACACCTCCTCTGGCCTGCCCCTCCACAAAAAAGAAAGGCGGGCCTCCCCAAGCTGGGCAGGAAAGGCCCTAAACCTGAGATCTCGTGTTTTAAGCATGACAATAGTAAAATAGAGGATTTGTTCTCATGGCTCTACACTGCCGCCTTGACCCTACAATGGCCTGGTGCTCACTTCTGCTTAGAGAAATATTCTTTGCTCTTCTGGACACCAGGCTTGATGGTGTATCACTGCCAGGTTTCCAGCCAGCTGGGCGCACTTCCCTGTGTTTGTCAGTGAACTGGAAAGCCTGAACTAGTCTCAGAGTCTCGTCCACAGAGTGGCCAACAAGAAGGTGGTTTACAGTGATCTGGCTGGCGAATGATATCTTTATCATCCACGATAAAGAGGCCCCTGAATGAGATGCCTTCATCAGCCTTGAAGACATCATAGTCCTGAGCAACAGTGCACTTAGGGTGTGACACCAAGGGAATGTTCATGGGTCCCAGTCCTCCTTGTGTCCTGGGCGTGTTGATCCATGCGGCGTGACAGAAGTGAGAATCCACAGAAACACCAATCACTTGGCAGTTGGGTTTCTTAAATTCTTCTGTCCTTTCACTGAAAGCAATGATCTCCATGGGGCACAAAAAGGTAAAGTCAAGAGGGTAGAAGAAGAACACCACATATTTTCCTCTGCAGTCTGATAGGCTGTTATCTTTGAACTGACCATCTGGCATAGCGGCCGTGGCTTTTTAAAATTGGACAGGGTGCCCAATTTTAGCATTTCCTGAAGACATCTCGCTATCTGCGGCTCTGAGACACAAATACCAAGACCAGCTGGTCAGGAAGAAGACCCGCCAAACTAAACTTATTAAATAACCCAAAGTTAAATTCATTTCCCTTTCCAGAAACATAAATACTACAGGTATTTTTCACTTTGCCATTAGGAAGTTAGGAAGGATAGAAGGAGGGAGAGGCTGTCTTTTCCTAACAATCTTAGAATCTATAATAGTTGAGAGAAGAAACATACCTGAAAAAAAATTCATGAACAAAGCAATGCGATCACATACTGGGTTCAATGCCACAATAAGCCAGTATATCATTTCACTAAACAGGCTGAAAGCTAAATAACCACTTTGTGTTTGTAGAACATTTTATCATTGTTTATTAGGTGCCAAGATGTATGTCAATATTCAAATAAAGGGCAAGGAACCCGGACAAGAATTGAGGACAGCTGGAATTGGTCAGCAAGGAGGTTGTTCTCAACTGACTTCTTCGAAACTCAAGGTTACCTTTAATGTTTTCATGTCTCACATTTGTTCAGTTTTGTTTTCATTTTCTATATATATTTTTTTCACTTTCATTCTCTCCTCCAGAAATAAAAGGCTGTAAGTCCATAAGGTGTTGAAGGAGTGAAAAGTGTTCAGGGAAAAAGACTTCAATGTAAGTCTCCCCTGTGTCATTCCTACGTGTTCTTGGGCTGGGGAGTTAAATTCCCTTGTCTCTGTTTCTTCACAGGTAAAAGGAGATGATGGGGCCACCCTCACAGAGTGAGGACGAGAGAAGTGGCAGTCGAAACCAGCACTGGTACTTACAGAGCAGTCACTGCTTAGAAAGTACAGCATAGTCAGCCATGTTGCAATGACTGTGTGTGGTGTCAGATGGGTGTGCAATTTATTGGGTCATCACTTACTAAGCTATATAATGCCTAATCACTGGGTTGTACCACTGAAACTAATGTAATTATGTGTGCCAACTACAATTGAAAAGTAAAAAGTTATTTAAAGTAAAAAAAAAGCACCTGGTACAAAGTAGGCAATCGGTGATGTCCATTATTCTTTCCCTTTTGGAAAAAGGGAAAAAAAAGAGAAAGAATCTAAAATTTGTTTAAAAGCGGTGCTTCTTCAATTTTAGCATATATATGAAACATCTGAGGGTGTTGTTTAAATGTAGACTCTGATTCAGTTGGTCCAGGAGAAGAGCCGAGATTTGACATTTCCAAAGCGTCTGGTCCTTAGACCACATTTTGAATAGCAAAAGTTTTAAAGGCAAAAGGAACATGGAAATGGTCAGAGGAGAAAGAGTAATAAACCAGTGTTTATAGAATGCTCACTGTCTGCCTAGAAATGTATTCATAATACATCTTTTTTTAATCCTCAAAATAGCTCTAAGAAGCAGGTTTTATTATCACTTTACAGAGCAGAAAATTGAGGACCAGGTGCACTAGCTCATAGGAATCTTCGTATTTCCAACGCTCACATTTGCTGTTCACCTTGAGGGAGGACCCAGAGTCAGATCAACAGGTGAGGATGGAGTCTAAGCAGAAGGGAGTGATCAAGTAGGGTGGGCGTTAACGACCTCTAGAGGGAAAAGTGAAGGGGCTCAGGGGGTCGAAAAGTACATGCAATGGGAGAGCGAGATAAGAACACAAAGGCGTAACCTCTTCACCCTCTCTCCGTCTCCGATATTCCTTCAGAAGCTAGAACAGCTACTGTTCAAGGTTCAACCCTCCACGTTTGCTGTCAAATCATCATTGACATAGCACTAGGGCAACTGTTGCTTTCCAGCCAATAAAGGAGTGGATCTGGGCCAACTTTATCTCTCCTAATTGTGTCTACAGTTTCCAAATTAAGAAAGAAAATGCAAGGAGAAAGTCAAAAAGAGGACAACCAAGCACTGCACTTTTGAAGGGATTTTATCAACCACTGACTTTGGCAGTGTTCATATCTAATCTAAGTCCAACACTACCTTAGCAAACAAGAGCTGGAGCCAAAGGTACGCGTCTCTGAGTATAATGAATTCTAGCAGGTGACAGTCATATGACAAGAAGAAATGTCTTACCACTGTAAGGCAGGAGTTATTGCAGTGTTAAGGTTCCACAAGCTGTGGGCTTCACTTAGGGCAGACTCAAAAAACAGAACTATTTTTAATACACTCTGACCTTAGCTTTGTCGTCAGGATGACACACTTAACTGTTTTTAAGGCACCATTCAGGACCCAAATTAGTAAGTTTCTTCAAAGATTTTCATAAAAACTGTAATTCTTAAATGCCAGTAATTCATATAATATGTTTTATTACACTACTAACTCCTTTACTTGAAGGTATAGGACCGGAGCAGAATTGCACTGGATGAGTCCCCTTCCTTATCTTCATGGATAAGATCTGGTGAAAATGAATCCCATGGGGTCATCTTGATCAAGGAATCAGAATAACATCAGGAAAATGGTAAAGAAAAAAAGCAGAACAAGCTTTCTAACAATGGGAACCAATGTGTATTTAGTATCTAACTGTATTTCATTTTTCACAAACCTGTGGAGTAGGTAGTGATATGACCATTTTGTAGATGCTAAAACTGAGATTCAGATAAATTCATTAACTTGCTCTTGGTCATTCTACTGGCAAATGGCAGGGACAGGATTAAAAAAGAAAAAGCCAATGCTCTTTTATAGAGGGTGTGAAGATTGTGGTAGAAAGTGGTTATTGCCTTTCTTTACCAATTCTCTTCTTCCTTAACAGAATCCCAGGTTGTATCTGGGAGCACTTTCACTTGGAATAAAAGACTTTCCCGGCCCTTTGCAGTAGCTGTGGCAATGTTGCCTACATTCTGGGAAATGAGATGTAGGCAGAATGTTACATGGGACTTTGGGAAGTAATAATAACCTCTCCTGTCTGTGGTCAGCCCGCCTCCTTGTTCTCCCTTCTGAGTCTCCAGTTCTTCATTCTCAGGCCGCTCCCAGTAGGACTGGATTCCAATTGTGAACTCCATCACAATTGGCTGAAACCTTCACTCTTCCCCTGTCCCAGCTTATTTCCTACCTGCCCTTCCCATGAGTTCCCCATGATGGAAAGTGAATCTCAGATGCCACATGGTCACCAGGGAGCCAGTATTCCTATCTAGGCTCACTAAAACTAACCAGGGTTCACAGCTGGTCTTTGGTGCCTGGTTGCAACTCTCTTGGGAATGTCTACAAGATTGGAGCCCAGCTCTGAACCCCAGCAAGCTGGCTGGGACTGCTGCTGGCCCCATTGCCTAGGCTGGCCCATGGGTGCCTCACCTCATCACAAACATATCTGTCCGCTTCACAGTCTCAGGCCCCAGAACATCCAAAACTAGTCCTGACTTCTCTGACCCTTCAAACCAGATACCTTTTGGCCACTGATGCCTGCGTGAAACAAGCTGAAGTTGGTCACCTACCACTCTTCCATCCTCAAAATAGTGTCAAGAAGTCTGTTATGCCTTTCCAATGAGCAAAATGCCAGCCACATGTACATCTCAGTTAGTATATCCCTGGCCAGTAAATTGCAAGTCTGTCTCAGCTGAAAAGGTTTTCTCCTTTCTTAGTGTTACTGTTCAGAACACCATTCTGTGTGGGAAGGAGAGAGAGCAAGGGGCAGTAACCCTTTTATTATAATGTTATATACCTAACCAAACCTCTCTTGATTTGATATACATGTGTGTGTATGTGTGTATAATTAGACCAGTTTTAAATTATGGAAGTATGCCTAAAATCTGATCATTGTTTCCTACTTTCTTGTTAATAGGTATGAAAAAGTGTTCTAATGCAAAGATTCTAATCAGATCAAGAAAACTACTAAAAGACACAAGTTGGCAAAGAGTCTGACCTGAGAGATTTGTTAAAACCACAGTATGACCAAGTCTGGTTTTGATTGAGCAAATAGACATAAAGGGGCTGCTTGTAAGACATTAGTTTCATTAATGTCAGAGAAAATCAAGCTCTTTGGTATGAGTTCCCAGGGATGGCTCACAAGGAAAACTAATCCAGAAAAGAGAGAGAAGTAGGAGAGCTTATCGTTTACTATTTTAAACAATTTCAAAACCCTTACTTGCCTTTGAGTGTGGAAAACCAAGGCGGAAATGAAGCATTCTTTCTGCAGGTCTGCTACTGGAATCGCAGAGTGCCCCTGTCGATCTGGAGGTGACGGGGAAGGGATCAAGTCCATTTGGGTGTGCGTGATCTCACCCAGCATTGCGCGGCTCTGAAACCCGCCTTCCTGGACTCCCAAAGACAGAGAGAGGAAACAGGGACTTTCACTTGGGAAACGTGAATTCCTTGTGAGTATTAAGGTAGACTTTTTATGAACTGTAGAACTAAGTATAGGAGGCTAATCAGGAAGAAAAAAGTATAATCATGACTTCTTTTGTGTTGATATAATGTGAGGCTTGCCTGAAGTGAAGGTCTGAAAGGAAAAATCAGACCTATATGTGAAGACCTAAAAAACTACATTTGTTTAGTATGAAAATGATTATTCTGAGATGTCTTCCTGATCCTCTTGTAGATTTCCATACCACTCTTTTGTACCCATTGCTGTTGGGGACAATGGCAGCTGGGGACATGCCTCCAATACAACATGTATCATCATTGTATTATAAGGGTTTGGGGCTGACCTGGCTCCTAGCTACGATGATAAGTTATAAGATTATATATACTCGGGGTCAAGTGCTATTTTATCTGTGGATTTTCAGCAGGCTTGGGCCTGCCAATATATATTGAATTAATTAATAATTTTATTTCATAAAATGCCAATATAAGATCAACATTTCTACCAATGGAATGATTTGGAAACAATATTGATGATAAAGCTATAATTGGTTTCTTTTAGTCTTTTCTCTAAGGTGGAATTAAACAAAGCAGTCAGAACATCTTTTCACGATTTTTAGAACATTTTTTCAGGAATACGATTCATTGGAAGAAAAGGCTACTTTCATGTGAAATTACTACATCTGTTGCAAAATTTGGTAGTAATTTAAACACTGCTTCTTTCTATTCTGGTTTCTAAAATGCATTTGTATTAGTCAAGTGCACATTATACATAGGATTATTATATCCATTATTACACTCATGGTATGTAGTCATTGTACCCACATATAATGTGCATCCTTATTTTTCCCTCAAAAATTTGGGCAAAAAAGTATGCATTATACACAGCAAAAAATGCTATATGCATCTCTGGATATATATATATATGTATATATAAATGCACAGACATACATATATATACATACACATGTTCTCTATATATGTATATATTATGTATGTGTATGAGGTATATTAGAGAAAAGGTTTATTATAAGGAATTGGCTCATGTGATTATAGAAACTGGCAGTCTAAATCTGCAGTGTGGGCCAGCAGGTGGAGACCCAGGAGTGTTGACTGTGCAAATGAAGTCCGAAGCCAGTCTCCTGGAGAATTCCTTCTTATAAGGGAGAGAGTCAGTCTTTTTGCTCTATTTAAGTCTCCAACTGATTGGATGAGGCCCACCCATATTATAGAGCTGAATTTGCTTTCTGATTAACATGTTAATCTCACCCCCAAAAACACTCTTACAGAAACTCCCAGAGTAACATTTGACCAAATAGCTGGTCATCCTGTGCCCAGGTCAGGTTGACACATGTGTTGCCATCCTTCAAGGCCAGGCAGGTTCATGGTATGCATGCAGATGGAGAAATATTCACGGAGCTGTTGGGATGTCTGGCATGCTTTTATTCATGGGTGGGGGAGCCACGCACACTGCAAGCTGCGTGTCTATCTGCATGGCACATGTCATGTCCCTTGTTCCCCAGCATGGCACCTGTCGTGGCACCTGTCCTCCTACGTGTCTCTCATCATCATCGCCCCCAACAGGGAGTCCCTACCTGTTTAAGTACCAAAGGAGAACAAAGCCAGAAAATGGCCAGAACGTTATATAACATAACATAATTCTGCCCATGCGAGCTCACTTCATGTAATGGGACCAGTTTATCAGAACCAGCCTCAAGGCTATGAGAACACTAGTTATCAGGCCCCTCCAAGGCTGTGGGAACACTGATCCCCTTAGTTACCCAGATGCGTGGGTGAGGAAGCCAGACTGCCTCCACCTACCCTGCAACATGTAAAATTAACATTTATGTGGCAGGGTTTATATAGGCCCCATTCACTATATATTGGTCTGCATAGTGAAGGTTCAGGTAAATCTCAACTGAATAGACTCCTGTTAATTTCGTACAATTGTGCATAGCATGGGCCTTTGCTTCACAAAGACCTGGGCTCCTGGACCTTCTACACTGATCCTGTCTGTGTGTCACTAAGCCAATGATCTCAAGTTTGCACACTTCAGAATCCTCATTTGTATTTTAGGACTAATAATAATACTATCTATTTTGTGAAGGCATTATGAGGATTAAAATTAAATGCATGTAAAAAGCACTTATCTTGGTACTGGGCACATAGTAAGAGGTCAATAAATGTTAACTATTGTTACAATTATTTCCACATGATTTTCTCCCCTAATTGAATGATCAGTTCCTCAAGGCAGAGAATTTATTTTTAACCTCTCTCAGTCACAACCCATGCTTAACCCATCGTGTGCATCTGATAACTATTTATGGGTTTCATTGACTTCAGATTCTATGACTTTCCTTTCATGATGAGAATGCCAGGGACAGAACTACATTTTAGCAGCAGAATCTGTGCTCATGTTTTTTTTAAGAAACATAAGTGGAAAATAGTTCATGTGCTATTGAAGTAGTAGGAAAAGCTAGACAAAATCCCATGGGAGCAGAAATAAACTCTAAATAGACTCTGGTGAAAAGAAATAATGTCCTTCAAATGAATAAATAAATTTGTAAATGGAAAGGTCTGGAGCACATGTGCAGCATTCTACAGATTTTAGTCGCTTTACAAAATTGATGTGAGTTCTATTCGAAGAAACTCCAGATTATTTTGAAGCAAATCCAAGATGTCATATCACTTCTTACATATATATCTCAATATGCACCGTTTTTATTTAAAAAGAACTTCCCTTTTCCCTTTTTCTTCTTTTATTCATTTATTTTTAGAGAGAGGGGAAGGGAAAGAGAAATAGTGGGAGAGAAACATCAATGTGTGGTTGCCTCTCATGTGTCCCCTACTGGGGACCTACCCCACAACCCAGGCATGTGCCCTGACTCGGAATGGAACCGGTGACCATTTGGTTCACAGGCTGGCACTCAGTCCACTGAGCCACACCAGCCAGGGCAGGACTTCCCTTTTTAATAGACACAATACTATCACTTCCACCTCCAAAAGAAATCAGGAGAAATTCCTTAATATTATTAATACACAGTGCTCATTCCTTATTTTAATTATAAAACCTTCTAAAAGTAGTTTGTTCAAATCTAGATATAAGATCCATATATTATTATTGGTTGATATATATCTTGAGGGCTTTTTTTTTAATCTGTAAGTTTTCAAGCCTATGTATTTTCTATAAACTAAAATCTGAAACCTGATTATTTTTAGCCTTTTCTTTTCTAGAGAACAAAAGTACCTTGTAGGTGTTTATATACTTCCATCAAAAGGCAAATGTCTGGTTATCCTCCTGGGATGTAAGCAGCCATTCCTAAGCAATGCCCATACAGTAATTTTTACTTATTAATTTGAGAGAGAGAGATGTTTGTTGTTCCACTTATTTATGTATTCATCTGTTGCTTATTGTATGTGCCCTGACCAGGGATCAAACCCATGACCTTGGCTTATGGGGATGATGCTCTAACCCAATGAGCTTTCCCAGCCAGGGCCTACAGTGATATTCTAATTCTATTATTTCTTTCTCATTTATGGGCTATAAAAAAAACTTTACCTCATCACTATTAGATTCTTCTCAGGTGAAGGTCATAATAGGATCATCAACAATTGAAACTATGCTTTCATTAAAATTTTAGTAATTAAATTTTATGTTTGACATCATATTATACAATCAATGATTTCTTACCACTGTCAGCTGCTAGATCGTGTCTGTAGTCTCTTTGCTACACATTTACATCATGAAACAGATGCTCATGTTCAATTACAGTCAATGAAGGAATATGACACATAGTTCCAAAGGTGACCAACCAAAATTTTATCTATACCCTTAATATTGATTATTTATTCGATACCAATGTCTTCTTACTGAGAATAAAGAGATAATGAGTGAATTCATGTATGAGTATATTCTTTTTATTTCTTTCGAATTATTTTCTTGGGACGAATTCCTCAAAGTTCAAGAAAATTTCAAGAATAAAACAAAAGACTTATATGTATGTCTAGATTATATTTATGTTCTTTATTGCCATATTTCTTTACAAAAGGATTATATTAATTTACAGTACCATCAAAAATGAGTACATAATTTTATTTCAACATTGATAGCTGTTATATGTTGCTATTTCAGTCAATAGCTATTGACTGGAATAGCATTTAAATAGCATTTAAAAATGCTATTTTAAAGTTGCTTTCACTTGCATTCCTTTTATTACTATCAGGAAAGAACTTTTTTCATGTTTTTGTTTACTAATTATTTTTACTCTTGGAAGGAAGAGACATTTTTCTTGCAGTATGAAAAGTGGGAGGAGGAGAAGGGGGGAGGAGGTACAGAAAATAAGTAGCATAGACAGTAGATAGAAAATAGAAGGGGGGGCAAGAATAGCATGGGAAATATAGAATCTAAAGGACTTGAGACACATGGTCATAAACTAAAGGGGGGGTAATGGTGGGGATGGGGGGTAGGGTGGAGGGGAACGAAAGGGGGAATAGAACAACTGTAACAGCATAATCAATAAAAAATTAAAATAAAAAAAATAACACAGTTCTTAATATATACTAGGTACTTAATAAATGTTTAATGAATAAAAAAAGAAAAAGCATTTCTGGGCAACATAACTATATAATGGGAGCAGGGAATTTTAGGGTCTGGTGACTTCTCAGTTTTCACTAATTCGCTTACTAGGAGTGAGTATGAATATTTCTGGCTTTAATTTCCTTTCTATAAACTTGGGCTGATTGTACTTTAATCACAATAGAAGGCTTTTTGAGTTTACATATTTTAAATTCTTATGAAAAAGAGTATATCCAATTATATTTTAAGTATTTTAGAGTATGACATTAAAATATGACCTTAGTATTACAAAAAATAAAGTTAATTCAAGATCAACCTTTAATTTTTCTCACATTCAATTATAACCCTGAATTTGGGGTCAGGAATTTATTCTGAACAACAAAACTATTTACCTCTGTATGTTTCTATTTAGGAAAAAAATGGAGTAGATACAAGTTAAAAGCTTTTTAAAAAACATTTCTTTTGGAAAAATGTATTTACAAATATTAATTAACACATTGGTTTCTTGAGGATGAGAGCAGGGGGTACTGTTTAGGGAAGGAAACTCCCCGAGGGTTTGATTGTATGATGACATTCTCTCCCATCGCCTCCCTCCACCCCATTAGAAACCCAGCGGATTTAACAACCAATCCTGTGGCCATCCAGATATAAGTTAATGTATTGCCTGCTCCCTTGGGAAGGTGGCTTTCCAAGCCAAACCTTGGCTCTTGCGTAATCCAGAGAAGCAAGCAAGGAGAGAAGAAAGCCAAAGAAAGCAGGCACAGAGTAGCTAGATGGACCTGGCTCTAGGCTGGACTTTGTGTACTCGTCAGGGTTTTCAGTGTCAAGCAACCAAACTGACTTAAACTGATTTACAACTGGCAAGGACTTTTGTGTAACAATTTACTTGGCCTTCGCAATGATTTTGATCTATACAGACATGATCACAGTGAGAGGATGCCAAGTTGACAATGATTTTACAGAATATTTTATATTTTCCATGAATTTTACTTCTAGGAAATTTAGTCAATTGTTTCCCCTAGTATACATAGACTTTTCTTCTTTTCATTGCCAGCTTAGTGCCCAATTAAACAATATGCATGCTAATTAAAATAGCAATAACAACATATAAATAACCTTTGAAAACCAGTACATTTATCAAAGGGTTAGTCACTAGGAAACCCCAATTATAAACTTAGCTGGTTAATGACAAAGTCTATTTCCATGCTCTTCATTTCTTCCATTCTGGAACTAATGTAAAATTGTTAATGATGCCAAAGTGATTTATAGCTAACAATTTAGTAATCACTCTTATAACTGGTGCGTGAGATGAGGAGATACTCTGGAAGAATGGGAAATATGATTGCCCTTTGAGTGTTAAGCCAAAATCAACACTGAGATGCACCTTAAAGAAACAAAATAGCCTGTCACCTAATTGATAAAGTAAAGGTAAGCATGGTAGAGAGACCTGGTCTGCCACAAAAATATAGGAAAAGGAAATTCACAGGGTAGACACTGGCAGAGCCCCAGTTAATTTGTGTCTTGAGAAAATGGATCACAGCCAGCTCCTACTAAGTATCTGGTCTGCCTGGAAGGTATTTCCTTAGAGCAGAAATGTGGTTTCGGGCTATTTTAATACAATGCCATTAAATCTCCCATAAATACCTCCTCCTCTAAACCTATGCTGCTCAGGGTATCTTCTGATGATGGGGTTTCTTATGGGGTTTCTGTTCAAAGAATGACAGGAAGAAACATGAAACAATGGGCTCCCCAATCCCTGAAGGTTTTTATTTCTCCTTGTAAACGAATAAACTGCCTTTCTGGTTCCGTATGTCAGTCCTCTGGGGAGGTTTGCTGAATTGAACATCCCTAGTGTGATCAACTTTAAAATATTCACGAAACGTTTTTCTAATCTGCAGTGTTCTCAGCAGACTCTACGGAACGGTGACTTCGAGTTTTCCCCCAGGCAATCCCCTCTGCATGGATGAGTGTCAAGCACGGCTTTTCCTTTCTGGGATGTTCACACCCTTACTGGAGAGCCCGGAGCCTCAAGGTCACACTTCAGCTCCAGAATGTAAGCATAGTGAGCACAGGGATCGAATTCAAAACAAC
The DNA here is from genome assembly GCF_021234435.1 of Artibeus jamaicensis. NCBI lineage: Eukaryota > Metazoa > Chordata > Mammalia > Chiroptera > Phyllostomidae > Artibeus > Artibeus jamaicensis. Next base: position 7,480,762 of record NW_026522046.1, on the reverse strand, counting down.
CTTACTGTCTCAGATGAAACAGACCTCACTTCTCCCACCTCCCTTGAGCTACAGAGGGGCAAATAAGCTCCTAGCATATTGTAGGACCTCAGTAATAATGCATTGAAATGACAGGGGCTCTTGTGCACGTTTGATTGTCAGTCACAAAGGATAGGAGATAGCTCACCATTCTGAGTATTTTCATGACGACATGTGAGTAGACCATGTTTATTAAACACACTGAAGTCAACACTTCCCACAACTTGGATGACTTTTTTTTTTAACAAATAAATACTCCTCAGGTTCCCAAGGGAAAAAACAATGCAAAAAAAAAGGAGTGGAGGGGACTGGGCAAATACAGATTTTCTCTCCCTCTCTCCTTCCCTTCCCCTCTAAAGATAAATAAATAAAATATTTAAAAAAAAAAAAAAAAAAAAGGAGTGTGACACAGCCATCGCCAGCTCAGACCCTCTGCAGGGTACTGGCTAGAGATTCAGCCCTCCCCTTTCAGGTCCCTACTGTCTCCCATCTGTCCCAGAGGAATCCAACACTCTCCTTGCTCCAGTCTTCAGCAACCACAATAGCTTTGATTTTGGCTTCTCTCCACCAAATATGATCTCTGTGGGTAGAAAAGTAAAGAATAACTCCAGCCTAGGTGTGTGCCTACAACCCTCTGGGCTCAGGGACTGCCTGCAGCCACTTGCACCTATGGAAAGGCAATCATGGGGCAAGATGCATCACTTCCTAAATGCTTCAGACAGTCCCAGGATTGACCATCACCAGTGAGCCATGTGGCCACAGCCTTAAGGCCTCAGGTGTGGCTCAGGGCCCAGGAGAGATAACAGGTGGGTACCTCATTCCTGCTGCTGCTTTGATGGGAGGTTGCCCGGTGCTGCTGCAGGCTGACTCCTCCACCTGTCCCAGGGGTTTCAGACACATCCAAAAGCCCCACCTTGAACTGGAATGGGTCAGCAAGAGATAGGAACAGAAACCTTCTTGGCCCTGGCCAGGTACTCAGGTGGTTAGGACATCGTACAAATGTGCCAAGGTTGTGGGCTCAATACTTCATTATGGCACATACAAGAATCAGTCAATGAATGCCTGAGTAAGTGGAACAGCAAACTGATGTTTCTCTCTCTCTCTTTCTTCCTCCTTCCTCTCTTCCCCCCTCTCTAAAATCAATGAATTTTAAAAAACAAAACCAGAAAAATCCTCCTTGGCCCTGCCTCTGATGCCAGACAGATCTTCAAAGATTTTCTGCTCATTCTTTCTCCAAATGCCATAGATGGATAAAATGTTCTTCTTTCACCACATCCAGGGTATTTTGCTTTTCCCCTGGTAAATTTTCCTGCTTTCGTACATGGATGTGTGTGTGTTTAATATTGGGAGACCTACTGTATTTTGTTAAATAAAAGTGAAATTTGTAGCTGGCAGATTTGTTGATTCCTGGGTCAGTGCTAAGTAACTGCCTTTTGAGGGCTAAGTGGTGGCAGACAAAGGCAGGCGGAAATGGGGCCTCCATAATAGTGCCCACCACGAAAAAAAGAAACACAGCCCTGTAGTAACGGCGTTCAGGTTCCCTTTAATAGTAAAGATGGAGTTGTGTGCGCGACCCGGACATTTATGTAGCTGAATTGGAGGTTGCTTTTTTTTATCAGACATGGAAAGACATGATGGATGAGACATGGAAGTAGAGAAACAAAACACGATGCCAAGGGTTTTCAGCCACTGGTATTTACATTTTGGACACTAAAATTATATGAAAGAAAATATAGTTTAAATCTATCTATCTATCTATCTATATGTTACTTCTGTAACTTACAATTCTTGGTTAGGCTTAATATCAATGTTGCTATTTTGGGGACCCAGTGATAAAATAAATATGAATGAATATCTATAGAGAGATTATCCCAAAATACAACATTGGCCAAATCAGTGACTATAGGCTTGCTGGCAGAATAATACAAAGCAGTATCTATCATCTTAGTACTTAAATGCATGTTATTATGTCTAGGAACCAGTTAGAAGAACAATATTCTCACAGTTTTAAGATAAATATTGAAAACATTATGAAATGTAAAATTCACTGTACAAGATAGTCAGACACAGGGTACAGAGTCCAAAGCCATTCATGTTGGGCCTGGGAAGTCCACATCAAAAGTCGGCTGACTCTTTTTTCTCTTTTTTAGTACACTGTAGTAGCTAAGAACAGGCATTTTAACCTGAGAGGAACCTGGGGTTGAATACTGGTTCTGATACTTTGCAGGTGGGTGATCTTGGGCAAGTTGCTTAACCGTTTATGGTCTTATTTGAATTTCCCCACCTGCAAAATGGAAATGATGAAACTATATCCCTGTTAACAGTCAAAATTTTAACACCTGGTACAACTCGGGCGCCAACAATTCTGAAAAAGCTCTGGCCTTGGCCCTGGAGCAAGGTCCTGGAGGGCTGTTCCTGGGACCAGTGCTAACTCTTAGTGTGTCGACTTGAGAACAAGGTCAAGGGGTCTGCTGACTAAGAGCTGGGCAACCAGAGACAGGGAGGGGAGGGAGGGCACTTGGGGAATTTAGGGCAGCAACTCTTCACTGCCCGCTACGGAAGTATTTCAGTGTTTTACCAACCAGTTGGGCTGTGTGCCTTGTTACGCAGAGTTGATGTGACGATGAAATGCAAAAATACCGGTAAAGCATTCGACATATATGAAACTCAATAAATAGCAATTATACTACTACTAATAATAGTTTCATGGTAGGAACAAAATAATACCGACTTCAAGATTATAGTGAGGATTAAATAAGAAATGTGTTATTGTCCTGGCTGGGTGGCTCAGTTGATTGGAGCATTATCTTGTGCACCAACAGGTTGAGGGTTCAGTCTCAACTCAGGTCACATACCTAGGTTGCAGGTTTGATCCCCTGTTGGGGAGTGTATGAGAGGCAACCAATCAATGTTTCTCTCTTTCTCTCTCTCTCTCCCTCTCACCCTCCCTTCCTCTCTCTCTTAAATCAATAAACATGTCCTCAGTGAGGATTATTTTTTAAAAACCCTTTAAGATTTCAATGGTATATTTTTTCGCTTCTGAGAGTTTATGTTAGAGATAAACCATATTTTTGGCTCAATTACCAAACAGGTAATGACTTTTCCTTGATGAAATATCTCAGCTCAAATCGGAGTCTTCTGAAGACTTTCTTAGACTAGGCAATTTAACAGTTCCTCAGACTGTGGTTATTCAAAATGAAAGAACAAGTTTAAATTACCTCCTTATCTTTCTTAAAGTAGACATTCAAAACAGGGTAATTTAATGGATTTGGGGTTTGTGGGTTTTGAGGCTCAATTGTGTCTGGGCACTCAATATTAAATCAATTAATGACTAAATTGCTCTCTCATTTTACAATGAGCTTAAAGTCTCCAGTGTACAGTTAGTGGACTAGTGGTTTGAAAAATGTGGGTGAGACCAAGTAAAACTCCATTGAACTTTCCTACAACTAAAATTGACAGTAGTTTCCTCCTAGAGGTTTTATTTCAGATATGATAGTAAAGGTCAACAGATTCTTTTTTAACTCCACGAAATAACAGTCTTCCCCATTGTTATGAGGGAGGTGTGACTGAGGGCATCACCACCTCACGAAGCCCAGAGTCAGAACTGTGGGTCTCACTTTCAATTTTGATTCAAACAAAAATTTTCCACATTGTGAGGGCAAGCTCAAAGCTAATTTGCATTACCAATTAATCAATATTATACCACCTTAAAAGGGATTTTTCCACTCAAGTAATCCTGAGAGAACAGAAACTGCTGTCACATGAACTCTGTTTAAACAGAAAAAATTTTTAAATGGTTCTCACAGTAATCAGATGCACACCATTATTAAACATACAGTGTGCATGTGTAATTTTCTGGCTTCCATTGATTCACTAGCTTTCAAAAGGCTTACTCTGTCTGAATGATGAAATGAAGACAACTGCTTGCAGAGAAGGGAGCGGAAACCAATGGGGATATGGAAAAGAAAGATAGATAGGAGCAAGACGCTGAAGACCTATTCCCCAAAGAGATGATATTGTTGGAGATATACAAAGACGCACCACAGAGTGTGAGCCCCTCCGGGCACTGTACACTCACAAAAGGTGTCTTTTACTCCACAGTTACTTCCTCCAAGCACTATATTGAGGAGACCTCACCTCTTACTAGTAATAAGATCTGTCAGAGAGAAAATCTCTGGATTAGTTGCAAGAAGGTATAATGTTTAATAGTATCGCGATTGCATCACAGTTAAACTGTATCTTTCTACAAGTAGTCAAATTTAATTAAATTAAGCATGCTGCTTTTACTCTTAGTCTAACATGTAATCAGTAAAAATTTGAGCCAGGTAAACAAAGAGGAATTCAATAGCCAGCTATATTTGCTCACCCCTGATATTATTAATAATATTATATCAAATTTAATATTCAAATCAAGAAAGCATTAAAGTTATATTAAAACAGATTATCAATAGCACTAAATATCCTGCGTTGAAGAATAAAAATATAGTACTTTCTGTCATTCTCCCAGATTAAATGCAGGATGTAACTCCTTGGACTCTGAGCCAAGGACCAAGGAGGGGCTGGGATTGGGGAACTCTGGGAAAGGGCAGGGGGGCAAGAGGAAGGGAAGTACAGGAAGAAGAGACTTCTGGGTTTCAGCTGGAAACGAATTCCAGTTACTGTTCTACGAAGAGCTCCAATGAGACCTGTTAAGACTCTGAGACGCTCACTCCTCTCTAAATGACCTGGTGTCAAATAGGATTAGGTTCTCGCTGGCATCGGACCAGTACGTGATGTACTGGTGCTGTGATGCTGAGAAGCGTATGTGCAGGGGTTAGTAACGGAGTATTCGTTTTATGGAAGCTAATGGAGACGACGTTGAAACCTGTCTAAACTATCAAGAGTTTAAACAGCAACTTGATAAAACATAACCGATGGAGCTAAAATTGACAGATACGACCTAAAAACTGGCCTCTCTCCCAATAATTAACACAGGAGAAAAGATGCATTTTCTTGTCTGACATATCAAAACAATTCAATACAGTAAAAACAAGATGCTACTTAGAATTCTAATGTAACCTTGTAGAACTTGCACATTCACTGAAGTTGTCATTAATTACTAGGTTGGACTAAGGCCTGTTAGACTTCACACACATTATTATATTATTCAAGGTTAAATTCTGTGCACATCTTTCTATATAGGTACATAAATAAAAACAACAGGTAGAAAATAATACGGAGGAAAACATATACAAGGTGTGTGTTTAAAGAGTTGTTTAGCTTTCCCATTGATTGAACAGGTTTTTCCCCTCTTTTTTCCATAGTACAGTGGAAAGTAACAGTAATCTCTTCCCTTCAATTTACAGTGATAATATCAATCCACCATTATGTGATTGAAGTGAATTTCTCATCATGCTTGTGATTCCAGGTACCTGCTCTCTTGTCCTATTCTGGGACTGGAAGTGCAAGCTATGGCATGGCACAGAGTGCCCTTCTGTGTGAAGCTAACAACCATCTCTAAGGATTGAGCCTGCAATTTTACACGCATTGATACCTCTGGATAAAATCAAGTGCGCTAAGGAGTAAAACATGCACGTATCATCTCCCCATATCTTCCACTCTAGGCACACACACACACACATGCATGCATAAATACACACACTGACAACACCATCACCCCTGCTTTGTGAAGACAAAGTGCAGTATCCTTTCTGCACACACAATGTTTCTTCAAGCAAGGTCACTGAAGATCTATATGCTGACTGGCAGGAAATATTGCCCTACCTACAAAGGTTGTCTCAGATGAATCATTGAGAATCTGGTCAGTGAACAAGCAGGTCTTAAGTTGGGGGGTGACAACACTAAGAAATTTCTGTATTTTATCTTCTTATGGACCTTCTTTATTCTATCTACCTTCAATTTCCTACATAGGTACAGTTAGTGCATTTCTGAATACTTTCACAGATAATACTTTTATTATATTCAAGATGACAGACATAAAAGCGTGTTGCTGTTAAGAGCATAATTATAAGACAGTGCCCAGGCCTTGAACTATGAGTGAACCCTTTGGGGGTTGGGTCTATGGGACTATTAGCCCAGGCACCTAGCACAATAACTCGCTTTGCTGAAGAGGAACTAAACAGTGGCAGAAGAGGTGAGGGTGAAGAGAGCGAGCCAGAATCTAGCATCTGGACCGGAATAGGACAACTTTTAGTATGATTTTATGCATGGGTCTTATAAAGCTGTCAAAAATAAATTAATTATAGTGACAGATTTATGATGTATGTGATAAGAATTATGTAGAGGAAATCCATTTATCTCTCCAGAAATAGCAACATTAAATAGGCTATAAATTTTTTGATTAAATCAATATTTTGCAGGAGCATACCTGTTATTTCATTTGTCCCTACCCAGTACATCATCATCTTATTTTATCCCCTATTTATTCATAAAAGTCCAATTTGCCACTCTATAAGATTCTTAACTGATTTCCTAACTGGTTACTTAAAAGCTGTTTACATTTTATAGGGTAGCTGGTAAAGTGAAGAAATATTGTAGCTCTTGAATGTCACAAACTGAGTTCCTGCCCTACAGAAGAATACAGTGTCATGGGGAAGACAGACATTAAACAGTTTACAAGAAACAATTGCTAGATTACCAGTGTGCAAAGTACTTGGAGAGGTGTGAGACACTATGGGAATGCTGAATGCGGAGAGTGCCAAATCACCTGGACAGCTGACTCAGCACTTGCTGGGATACCAGAAGAAGCTAAAGGAGGGAGGGTGGGAGGGAGGGAGGGAGAGAGAGAGAGAGAAAGAATATGTATGTGAGAGAGAGTCAGAGGTAGATAAGTAACTTGAGTCAGAGGAAAATCTATAAAGAAGTTATTCAGGATATGTCTACATTTTGATGCATGTCATTTTTAGAAAGTAAACATTTGTTTCACTTTTATTTTGTGTTTGAATTCATATTTAGGCCAGGGGTTGGGGGACAGCCAATAGAATCTTTTAGGTGCTTAGGGTTTACAAATGTTTTAACCCAGCTCTACAAGGGGACCTAACCTTCTCTGAATGGTAACATTTAAGCTGAGACTTAAAAAATGAAAAGGAATTAGCTGAGTAAGGAGGTAGAGGACATCAGAAGAGACTTCCAGACAGAGGGTATATGCAGCAGGTGAACTGATTCAACGGCGGCTAAGATCACAGTCTCGGTCCCATTCTATTTCCTGTCCTCTGTGGGGAGTCATTCCCAAGGGCAGAGGCATTCAGAGCCTGTCACATATGCACAAGGAAAGGCCTTCTTGCCATGAGAGCCGTGGAGGGACATTAACCACAGGCAAGTAGGCAATCACAAGAACAAGGATACAGAGTTCAATATGGTCCAGCTTTATTTATATGAAAAAAAAGGAACACATACAGTGGGTCAGGCCATAGGTTGAGTGCTGGGGGAACCCCAAAATTTATACTGCTCAGGGTTCTTGTAGGTGCATTGCCAGATCTCAGTTCTCTCCAACTGAGACCTTCCTCTCACCGGACTCCCTGAGAAGTGTGGCTTCTCCTCCTGGTTACATTCTGTTTCTGCTCCAGCATCCTATCTCCCCTACTCCAAACCCAACCCAGCCTCTGTCTTCAGTCAATCCCAGAGCCCTTCTTCTCAGCCAACCTGAGCATGAAGGAAGCCACAGGCTTTTTGCCTGTTATCCAGGAATGCCTAGGATTTTGCCCCACTACACCCTCACCTGCTCTCTGGTGTTCCTTTGCTGCTATTACTGGGACACTCCCATACCCTTCCTTAGTTGTAAGCTATTACTAAAACCAGATGTTCAGGCTAACCCCCTGAACAGGTCACCACTTTCTTCCGGTTTTCTTGACAGAAGTCTCTTTGAACTACTATTTCTCAATACTCACCTTCCAGCCCACTCTACTTCTTGCAGCCTTAATGAAGGCTTAACCTATGGCCTGTCCCACTGTATGTGTTCCTTTTTTTAAATATAGATAAAGCTGGACCATCTTGAACTCTGTATCCACAGTTCTTGATCTCTTTCTTTGACTCAGCTTGTCTTCTTGCTTATGTTTCTTCCTCCTTTCATATTCCACCTCACCTGTCTTCAGCCTTTACTCACCGTTTTGTTTTCTTCTAATCATTCATACAAGTGATTTTATAGTCATTCTAAGGTAGGGAAAATACATATGTGATTGTGGAAGAGGTAAAAGAAATCACATAACCTTCAGATTAGATTACTTGGGGCTCATTGTTATGTCACCTTAAAACTCATCTTTATGACTTGCAGTAATGAATTGTTATGTCTTATTCTTTCTGTTCAAAAAGATTGAAGATGGCTTATAAAATACACACAATAAAAACATATTAAGGAAGTGGAGTAAACAGCTAAAGATAAACTAAGAGTAGACAAAATAAAAAGTCAGGATAAAAGTATTTCACAAAGTATATGCCGGAGTGTTACCTGCTGTAAGTAAGCCTCTGAGTTTTTAAACTACCATATATGATGGAAGAAAGCACATTCAGTTACACAATTAAAAATGCTCAGAGTATTATAAAACATTCTAGTTGCTCAGGAAAGGCAGAGTCATTGTGGCGGTGGATTTCTGCAGGCACTCTTTAGGAAATTGTAAGGCGCTCCTTACTCCTTACAATGAGTAAGCGGTGTTCTCAGCTACACCTCCACAATGAAAACAGTCATGGGGGTTTCTGAGGCTGCTTGTCCTGCTGTTAGATAGGACGAGGGTCTCAAGGTCTGGACTATATACTTCCTAAATAGTATTCTTGCTAAATGTCAAAACTAGCATAGTATTTTGCCCGTCAGCTGTAAACAGGATGAGCTTGACAGAAACTCAACCTAAATATGGCCAACTGAAAAGAAGAAATCAATATGTAATTGACCGAATAGCGTATATCAGCAATGGTGAAGGCTCCCTTTGGGGAGGCAGAGCTTCCAGTATGAATCTCTTCTTCTTTACTTGCTGCAAGTAAATAAAAGTGCCTTGCAACAACCAGGTCTTGTTCCATAGACTATCTCAAGTGCAATTCCCCTGAGCAAGGTAACACTACCATCCCTCAACTTCAGATATTGTTAATGTGATCCTAAATGTGATCCTAAACAGTTCAGTAAAAGTAATCATAGGAAGGCCCAAAGAAGACTATGCAAAGACAGACTTCTCATCAGTTTTCTCTAATCTAAAGATAACATTTAGGTAGCGTGCACAGTCTCCAGGAAGTCCTCCCTTCACATTGCTTTTCCCAACTGTTCCATTGCGTGTTGGCAATTTCTGGCAGACCCATTTCCTTTAGTACTCAGCAGAACCGAGGATAGAATTAATGTTTTATAAAAGTTAAGGAAACAGAGGGGATCTGGGGACATCTGTGTGGGCTAAGCCAAGATTCTCCTCAGAGATCAATTTTGGATCTGTTCTAATACAGATGAAAGGGCAAATGCGAAACGTTGCCATTGAACACGACTGTGATGGTTAAGCCTAGAAAACCTATGAAGTAGCTGTCAGCAAATACCTACCTATGCACTTTTCCCCATTCTTCTACTGTGCTAAAATACAATTAAAATTTATTATATTAACTGTTTTTAATTGTACTGTTCAGTAGTATTAAATATACTAATATAGTCGCCCTGGCTGATGTGGCTCAGTTGGTTGGAGCATTGCCCTGTAAACCAAACGACTGAGGGTTCGATTCCTAATCAGGAATACCTAGGTTGCAGGTTTGCTCCCATCCTGGGTTTGTACAGGAGGCAGCCGATCAATGTTTCTCTCTCTTTCCCCCTTCCCCTCTCTCTAAAAAGCAATGAAAAAAATGTCCTCAGGTGTGGATTAAAACAAACCCCTCCAAAATATATATGTATATATATATTAATATATCCATAACGTTGTTCACCCCTCACCACCATCCATCTCTATTCGTCTTGTAAAACTGAAACCCTACACCCATCAAACAGTGACTCCTGACTCCCCCTCTCTTCAGGCCCCTGTACCGTCATTTTACTTTGTGTCTCTAAGACTAAGACTGTCTCTAAGACCTAATGCAGTTGTTGTTTTTTTTTGATAGGTTTCCTTTTTTTAAAAGATTTTATTTCTTTATCTTTAGAGGGTAAAGGAAGGAGAGAGGGAGAGAAACATCAATGTATGGTTGCCTCTCATGGGTCCCCTGCTGGGAACTGGCCTGCAACCCAGGCATGTGCCCTGACTGGGAATCGAACTGTGATCCTTTGGTTCACAGGCCCGCGCTCAATCCACTAAGCTACACCAGCCAGGGCCTAATGCAATTGTTTTAACCAGGAAAAAAAAGTCATAAAATACAGAGTCAGCAGAAATAACTGCCGACTTTTGAGTGTTGTTGGGAGTGTAATAATATGGGTGTAGTAATTTATAGTTTTAGCTTGAACACTTCACCTAAAATGTCTATGGAGTGTTTGAGTGTGATACTGTTATGTTACAAAATTACATGCTTATGATTTTGTGATGAAATATTTTGTAATAAAAGGGGGCATTATTTGTGCCAAACCCTATATTTAACTTCAAGCAACAAAACTTCCTCATGATGTCCATCAGATAAAGTATTACAAAACTAATGCCTCTAGATGGCTAAATGATTAGACTTATTGTGTAGCAGAAGTAACCCAAAGTTGGTTGTGTTACAGACTATTAAAAGCAGCTTTGGTTTTGCCGTAGCTGCTCTGAGGCCATAGGTCTTTCTGTCAGTAATTCAGTCACAGGCTACTTACTTGTCTGTTTAAGCTCCTCCTCTCTAATGACAAGTAAAACTTAAGTCAAATAAGTATACACGTTCATTTTTCTGTTTTTTACAAGAGAAGTGATAGAATGCTGTATCTAATTCATGTAAAAAGTAGTATCAAGTTATTAAAGGGCAACTTAAAAATAAGGGAACAGGAAAGGAACAGGAAAGTGCAGAACTTATTTATGGTTTACATACATTGCTCGTTAAAGGAGACTTTTTATGAATCCTAACCCTCACTGTGTTTTCGAGTTTCAGTTCTGTATAAGCATAAATAGCCAAAAATTAAAACTGCATTCATGTAACTTAGTTCACAACTAGTAACTGTTTGAGAAACTTTCAAGAAATCTTCAGAAATGTAATGTGATATTGTTCCTAATGAATTTCTTCACAAGATGATAAAATACCTAATCCTGGGCAATACTAGAAAGCTTGCCTGAAGTCTGTTTTTTCTTTGCCTTAAGTCTGTTCTGGAAATTCTGGAAGGATAATTAATCAGAAGGAAACTGCTTTTTAAAGTGGAGTAACTTTTTAAAAATTTTTTGATTTAGTTATTTTTCAAGTACAGTTTTCTGTCTATTTCTCCCATCCCAGCCCACACCTCCTCCATGCACCCCACCTCCCTCCCATTTCCACCCCCCTTAGTTATTGTCCCTGTGTCCTTTATACTTGTTCCTCTAAATCCCTCCTATTTTTTCCCCTTAAATTACCTCCCCTCTCCCCTCTGGTCTCTGTCCCCCTTGTAATCTACTAGATTTATGATTTTGAGAAAGTGGGAATTTGCCCTTTTAAAAAATTAGAGCAGATTCTAGTGCCCTTCTGATGGCTCCATCACTATAGAAATAATTAAGGCAACAAATCGGCAAGGTTCAGTGTCCTGCAATCAGACTAGGCCCTGGAGAGTTGTGCCCTGCGTCTGAAGAATGGTGAGCAGCGGTCTTATTGCACAGCTTAGGATCTATGGAAACCAGTACACTTTGCTTCATATCACTCTGGTATTCCTGAACTAGATATTTCCCCCCTAACTATTCAGTTATCAACATTACATTATTAATTCATTTAACAAGTATTGATTACCTTTTAGACACTATGGGTACCATAATAAATGAGCCAGGAATCTCAACTTTTAACAGTCTCACAGTTTATGCTTTCTATTAATGGTCCAAGTTGTTCTGATTAAGAAATATATCCCTCCTTGTTCTATCTTTGTTATACCAGAGAATCTCTATTACACTAAACCAAGAGATGTTCCCCCCACCCCCACCCTGGGAATGAACACATCTCACAAGTATAACTAGCACAATTTGAGTAGAAAGAGCCATAGTTACCATTAAATCAGTGCTGTTATGTGATACCAGTAAACTTACTCTCTCAAAAGCTCTGTAATCTCTCTCACTTGGAATGCTTTAAATTTCAGTTTCCTGGTTTATCATGAGTACTACTTTTTAGAACATGCTTTACTCCTGGCTCTCTGCCAGTCCAGCGCTTGTGAACTCACTGCTTCACTCTAGCAATAATCTCCTATCTGACTTTTCTTCTCTATCCAACCCAGCACATAGAATGTCTACGGGATAACATTCTCATTTCATCCTGTCATTTCTTTGCTCAGAAAATTCCAGAGATTGCCCATGTTTTGTAAATTCTTGTGACTAGCTAGAAACTCTCCCCATACTACACCTTGCCTTACTTAACCAACCCCACCTCTTATTATTCCAAATTAGTCATTGTACCTCAAACACCCTGAACATTCTTCACTCCGAAGTTCTTGTTCCTGCAGTTCTTCTGCTGGGAAGCACTCCCCTTCCTCCTCCCACTGTAAGTTCAGTTTAAATTCAGCACATTTCTTCAAAACTCTCCCCAATTGCCTCAATTTTCTGAAATCAGTGATTATTATTGAAACAGTTTTTTAGGACATAATCCCATACTGACTTGGATTGTTATTTAACTGATTCCTCTCTGCAACTTCTTTTTCCAACTAGATATTCAACCCGGCTCAGGGTAAAGGGACTCACCTTAAAAGATGCATTTGTGTCTCCTAGTGTTAGGTGTTTGTTATGCGTGCATTTGGTGCTCAGTACATTTAAGGAATGAATGACTGCTGCCTCCAAGTACATTTTTCTCCTTTCTTTTACAGCTGGTGCCTGCCTCAAATCTTGTGTATTCCCAAATCAATGCTTTCAAACATTTCCAACCACAACCAACAGAAAGAAATTCCTTTTATATTGTGACAAAACAATACATAGTACTTACACCGTGCAATATATCCTGATTTTTATCTTATTTTTTAAATACCCATCACGACACACTAAGTTGATTTGCTCATCACTAAAGGGTTATACTTTATAGTATAAAAATAGTTCATGCTCCTTGAATTAATATGAGGTGTATAACATTGTTCTTGAAAAATGCTTTGAACAAAATAGGTCTTTGAATTTTCATTCTGTTCCTGACAGTTTGAGTTACAATTTTTGTTTTTATAACTGTCTTGAGATCACTTCTTACCATATTCCACCATAGCATTTAGAATCAGTTCCTCCTCCCACTTCTCCTTTTTGAGATTTGGGCTACACTTAAATAATAATGCACAATGTGTTCTCCAGGTTTCTATTTCTTATGTTGTCCTGACAAAATGTAGTGGCATATAAACAAACATTTTCAGGCCTAATTTTAATCAGACCACTTGCAGATAAGTAAGAGTGGGTATGGTCATATCTTTATTTCTTTACATGTCTTAGGAACTTGCATGAGGCTTGTTGCCTGATCATCCAGAATCTGAATCCCAGCTTTGCCACATTACTTAACCTGAGCAACTTAACCTAAGCCTGTATTTCCACATCTGTATGAAAGGAATAATAACATCAACTTCAAAGGACTGAGGGGTCTTAAGTTAGATCATGCAAGTACAGCGTTTAGTCCAGGGCCTGGAACACCAAGAATGATTACCACAATAACAAATAAGTAAATGTATCTCAAACTTCTTTTTAGTTTCATAAAGCAAGGTTCAGTCACAAAAACAAAAGTAAGATTATTTTTCTCTTTAAATATTTAGCTCAGGGGTTTTCAACCTTTTTCACCTCATGCTACATATAAGCTAATTACTAAAGTTCTGCAGCACAAAAAAAAAAGAGATATTTTTTGTCAAGCTGACAAAAAAAACTGGAATAGGAATAATTTTGATTCATTTACACCAGATGGCTACTGCTGCGTTGGCTATTATCATTTTCTTATTTGACGATCTAATGGAAGAGAAGTCAGTGCCCCTGACTAAATAGGCATTGCGTGTTTTAGAAATTCCTGTGGCACACTGGTTGAAAATTGCTGATCTAGCTAATTTTTGGGATTGGCTTATTTATAATATAAAATTCCACTGCTAATTTTATAGATCATAAATATCCCAAAGGAAAGGCTCTACTTTTGGTGCAAGACAACCATTGCATAAAAAGAAATGTCTGTTGAAACTAAAAGATTATTCAGGGGTATCCAACCCCCGGCCCATGGGCCACATGTGGCCCATAATGGCTATGAATGCAGCCTAACACAAAATTGTAAATTCACTTAAAACACTATGGGATTTTTTTTCCATTAATATTTGTGTATTTAATGCCTGGTCCAGAGACACCAAAAGGTTGGACACCCCTGATAGTCTGTCCAGAAAGTATCCAGCCATGTAATGTGAAAAATAGAGACATTTATTGAGGGAAATACGAGAAACATTGTACACAGGATGTACAGTCCCCTTCAAAGTAGGCACCTTGTGATGTCACACAGTTCTCCCACTCTCCATCAGCTTCTCCATTGTATTTTTCTGAATCCTATCAATGGTCTGAAATCTTTTTCATTTCAAAGGTGATTTCAGTTATGGGAAAAGCCAGAAGTCACAGGGCTCCAACTCTTCCAAAAAACTGTACATGAGATATGATACATGGGTGGGCACACTGTTGTGATGAAGTTGACAGTCACCAGTTGTCCATAACTGTGGCCTTCTGAATCATCCCAAATTTCCACGGATTCCATACTGATTCATTTCTCTACTTACTCAGCCATTTTGAACGCAATGGCCACACAGTACACATGTTCACTCAATGGAGGCATCTACTGCCCCCACTGACTAGTACGGGGAAGTCATCATTGTTCACAAATGCATATTCCAGTCCACCTTCCTTGGCTGCCAGATTACATCCATGACCTGCAAACCCATCTCATTATATTAACAATGGATAGACTCTTCCAGGATTACCTATATATATGTAATAATTTGCCTATTCATGCTCATCTCATTTAGATTTTATTTCACTTTATAAAGGTTTTTATTTTTAAATTTAAAAACCACAAACTCCTGTGTGTTGAATGAAGTGTGCTTTAATTCAGCAAAATTACTGCACACAATACATAGTGTTACCGAACAACAAGAGGTCTGAGGGAGGGGCAATACAATATTTGGCCCACCTAGGGATGCCCAAAACTGCTATAAACAGGGGCCCCTCCGAAAACCAAAATACTAAAATCTACTGGGCCCTTCTGTCCGCCGCCAATGGGAAAGACATCTCTTAAAGCCAGAGATTTGTGAAAAGGAAACAAAATGTTTATTTAATGCTATTCAGGCCTAATGCCACCACTAAAATATCAAAGTCCTTTAGGTTGTACACCTACACCCACACAGCGCTCCCTTCTCCCACTGTCCCAACTCCGGGTACCGTAAATCAGGAAAAGAGCACACGTCTGTATTGCAGGCCGCTGGCGCCGTCAGCTGTGTCACTGTGCAGGATCTCGAGTTAATCCAAAGTACCGTGGTACCCTCTCATGGTCCACTGGCAAGAGTCCTTTGTACCCAGTTCCAGTCGAAGTCTCTCTTGCTTTTTCAGGCCCTGCGGCCAAAGGGGGCACCCCAAAGCCGCGTGGGCCTCTTCTGCCAAAGCTGCAGGAGTCCACACTCCACCAAAAGCATGTGGCTTTCTTCTTCACCTGGCTGCAGGGATCTCCATTCTGGCAAAGCTGCGTGGTTTTCCCTTTCACCTGGGAAAGAGGGGGTCTGCACCCTGCCAAAACACTGGCTCCCTTTCACCTCACCAAGAGGGGGTCCTCACTCTGCTGAAACCGCGTGGCTCTCCCTTCATCTGGCCAAGTGGGGACCCTTCATGTCCTGGAGCCAGTCTTTTCCAAGCTCCCACACAGCGGCCCTTCCACTCAGGGGCGCAGCCCTTAGTTACATCCTGAGTCCAAGCCCTCCTCACTCAGGACAGCAGCCTCTCAGTTCCCATCTTGAGTCCTAGCTACTCCCTTCTCTCTCCTCCTTGGCTCCAAACTTGGCCACTGCTATTTAACATATCTATGAAACCAGTTAAAGGTTATAGATATGTTAAATAACCATTCCTCCAGAGGTTAGCTCCAAAACTGTTGCTATGCAAAATAGCTCTCAATGGCCTGGCTCCATTCATCCCTTCCCCCTGGCGGGGGGGGGGGGGGGGGGGGCGGTAAGGACATCTTATATGTCTCTCCAATATTTCTATACACTTTGAATTCTGGACACCATTCCAAATCTGTTTTTTGGGGGGCCCCCCTGGCTGCACCCTGTATCAATAGTATGTTACAGTAAAGATGTACATGTGGCTGCTTTTGCACAAAGCCAGACCTGGCACTTCATTTCAGCTTTCCAAATCAAAGCCCTGCTCCAATTGTTTTCACATTCCTCTTACTTCCGTTTATCCACTCTTATCCGATCTATGTCTTGCTGCGTCTGGGTGTTTTTGATTGCAGGAGTTTGGCAGTGGGAAAGTAAACCACTACTTTCCCATAAAGTGTTTTTCACTCTAACCTTTCAATTTAGCACTGCAAAACACAGCATCTCGTCCATTCTCCTGGAAACACTGGACCACAGTGGACTAGGCACCAAGGAGCTGCAGTCCCTCTCAAAATTACTTAAGGGGAGTGATCAAGAGTCCTTCAGCTCCAACTCAGTCGTTTGCTAGAGGGCTGGCGTTGTAACAGCGCTGAGGCTAAAGCTTGAACAAAAGCAGAGACCTTTGGGGATTAACCTAGTACTCTCGAGATTGCTGCGTTAGCCTGTTGAGGGACTGGGGTAGGGGTGGTGGAACCAAAGGAAGCACAGAGGCAGACACAAACCTGCATGCAATAGGAGGTACAGATGGAGCAGTTAGCACAAAGCCCCAGACTCCACAGACTGACCTACGGACAAGACTTAATCCTACCCCTGAAAAGGGCATGGGTTACAGGATGAGAACTTCTTGCGAGAATGCCCCACCTTTCCACGCCCACTCCCGGCACCGCCCACACGGCTGAGCCCAGCACCAGCTGAGACCAACAGCGACAGGTGCCCCGGTCCGCACAGACCCTGTCGTCACGTCCGGGGGCGGGCCAAGGCGCCAGGGGCGGGCCCAGGTTAGGCTGGGCAGGGAGGGGGTGAGGTTGTGGCAGTGATTCGGGTGACAACGGTCAATAATGAAAGTGGCTGCGGCGAGGCGGCAGGTTCAGCTGTGCCGGGCGGGGGCGGCGCCCGGCTCGCGCCAGTAGGACCTCGGGGCAGCGTGCGAGATGGGGACCGGGCGCAGGGAGTGAAGTGGCGGTGGCAGCAGCGGCGAACGGAACTTCAGCCAGAGGGGCTCCCGCGCTTCCCCCTCTGGCTCGTCGGCCTCCACCAGCAGGTCCTCGGTCCCCGCGTCCCGCGGGACCTGGACGGCGACGGCGGGGGCATGTGGCGCTGGGTCCGGCAGCAGTTGGTAGGTACCTCCGTCCTGCTACCTCCCTGTCGCCCCCGCGCGGCCTCTGGAGCCCTGGTGGCGGGGAAGGAGTCGCGAGGCCGGGGCGCGGGCGGCAGGCTAGGCCTCGGCTGAGGCGGGCGCGGGGGCCGGAGCCGGCGAAAACCTGAGCCGCCCCGGCGCGCGTCTCGCCTCCCAGCCCCCGCTTCTCAGTTCCTCGCGCCTCCTCGAAGGTCCTCCGCGGCCTCGGCCAGAGTGTCGTTCCCCCTGAGCGAACAGGGCACGGAAAGGGAAAGAGGCTAGCGTTTCCTGTCTCTAGCAATTCGGGACACGTCTGGGTGAAGGGGAGGGGGAGGGTTTGCGTTTAGGCCCCTTCTCGTCCCTGTTTGCGTTACTGCTGCTGCTCCGTGTGGCGTTGCTTATCGAGAAGGAGGGTTCCCTGTCTAGTCTAACTCCTCGCAACCGAAGAAGTGTTACCCAAGGCCTGGGTTAGGGACAGAAAATATTCCAACGCCCCGTTTGGTTTCGGAAAAGATAAGTAGGGTAGTTAGGTCGAACTGTGTGTCCTCACCCCAGCCCAAGTGAAACTTTTGGAATGTAGGCCTTACTTTCCGCCCCCTTTCTCCTGAAGGCAGTTGGCGTGAGACAGGTTTGGGACCAGTGGGATACTTCTGGGCCGGGGGTGAAGGGAGGGGGGAGAAATCTTAGAAGAAGGTGATTAAGGCATATAAAAACCACCACCTTTCTTAGAATTCAGAGAGGAAAAAGTCTTTCCTACCTCCTGGCTACTTCAACACTAAAGCAACAGTGACAAATTAGGACAAAAATTGCTCCTGGCTGAAGCCTTAACCTTGTCTCGATAATGAGGTCTGTTCCTGGTTGCTGCTTAATTTCTAAATCCTGGTAGTTAAATGCTTCTACAATTAAGTGGTTTCATTTATTCATTCAAAAGGCAGTGAAACGAAAGCGATTTTTATGAGACCAAAGCATTGGTTACTCTCCCTGCGCTAGAACAGCATTTTAACGCTTAGACTGAGAAGTGGGCTGTTGCAGAGCTAGCCTTCTTGTGAAGTCGTTTTGCATGGGCCATTATTCTAAAAAAATTATAAATAAAGCTAGAACTACCCGTCACTCCCTCAAACAAATGTTGGCTTTCTATTTTTAGCTAATTGTGAATTCAGATATTCCAGATATACGCCTTGTTAGGAAACCAAGCTAATGATATCATTATAATACCATACTGTGGTAAGATGGACTTTGTTGCAGGAAGCTGTAGCACAGTAACTTGGAGTTAATTATTACAGGTGTGATCTCACGCTTTTGACCTGCCAGTCTTCGGTATAGAAGGATTATTTACCTGATGGTGTTTTTGTCTGGTAGGCAGATCATTTTAAAGTGGTTCTCTTAAATGCTTTTCCTAGATCAAGACACCACTTCTCAGTGTTAACTGTTTTTGTTAACCTGAATTCAATCTTACTTGTTGTGTAAACCACTCATCTTCAAGACAGGCAGTCTGGCAGTGTTTTTTTTTTTAATGATTTCAAGTGAATGCAACTGAAAGGAAGGGTGGGGAGTTGTATGGTTAATTTATAAGACAACTACCTTACTGTGTGGTTAACAAGTTGAACAAGTTGGTGTGCATAAAAAATGCTATCTCTGGCATTTAGTTGCTCACCTCACTGGTTTTGTTTTTAAGTTATCAGATCTTCTAAGTATGTAATTAGACCTGTGCCAAGGTAGGACTTTGTACCTCTGACTAACTTTGTACAGTCACTTAAATTATACATTAGCGATAATGGATATGCAGAGTAATGAAAGTACATTTTACTATCCCAGTCATAAGCAGCTATTCCAGTTACTCCACCAGGAATTACTCAAAGTCTAGTTCAGATTATACTTCTATTTGCTCAATGGATTGAGCCATCCATGTCTTTTAGTAAGAGGTTCATTAAAAAATTGCGATAAATGGGACAGAATTGGTAAGATTAATATGCAAATCACAAGGATAGGTTTTTGGAATTCTAAAACACACTTTATTCATTATATGAATCCTGCTTTTCAACATTTTACGCTGTCATGCCCTCCAAATTTATAGTCTTTTTATTACAGAAATAATTGATATGCCCTAGTAATTTCTCCCCAATTACAGAAAATGCTTGACTCCTTATCTCCACAAACTGTTTTTACTAATCAGACTCAATGAGGAAAATCAGGGGGTTGTCAGAAGGTTAATTCCCCACCCACCTCTTGGGGAAATGGAGTGGAAAGAGAAGATTGGAATATCCTTTTTTTTCTCTTTAGTTCTTTTTTCTTTTTTGGCTCACAATGCTGAAATTACACTAAGAAAATTTTCTTAATGCCTTTTTGGTGCAATTTGCAAATTATTCACAATGTACTCATTTCTAGCACCGTATTATGTGTGTTAACTCATATGACAGCACCTTCATTATATTAGTGCAAATGTCATTAGCTACTCACTGTATTCTAATATTTAGTTGTGTATGATAGTTATTAACCATATTTACTATTAAAATGAGAATTCTAATTAAATTAAAAATTCATGGGACTATTAGCTATACCATATTGGGCTGCTCAGAGTGGAACATTTTCATTATCACAGGAAACTCTACTGGACAGCACTACTTTAGAGTTTTAAAGGAAAGTCTTTCCCAATGCATATTTTAGTTGATATATAATATTCATAAGGCAGTGTAATGCTGCTTTTAAAGCACTTCCTGTGTGCAAACATTATAATATGCTAAATACTGAGGATATAAATGTGGGTCAGTGAGTACCAAACGTTGGTTGAATAAATGAATGAGTCAGATTTATTTCAGCATCAGTTTGGAAGTACCTGCATTCTTTGCCTTTCTGTTTGCCTTCCTCTCAATGAATGAAGAGTAGGAAAAGGAAGCAGAGGCCTGTGGTGGTGATATTATTTTGCTGTGGCTAAAAAGTTTTACCCAAAGCAGTTAACATTTAAGAACCTAGATCTTAGGATATTTGCTTCTTTTATCTCCATGTTCAGACATGTATTCTTAGACACCTAATTTTTCATTTGATTAGGGAGGGTCA
This sequence comes from Artibeus jamaicensis, assembly GCF_021234435.1. Classification (NCBI taxonomy): domain Eukaryota; kingdom Metazoa; phylum Chordata; class Mammalia; order Chiroptera; family Phyllostomidae; genus Artibeus; species Artibeus jamaicensis. The sequence continues at coordinate 7,460,216 of NW_026522046.1, read as the reverse complement.
AGCAGTAGAGGAATCCCAAGTGTCCCAGCAGCACTGAAGTACGGAGCTTGACCAGATCTTTAAAGAACCTTATGACTGCCATTATTGTTATTAAATATCCCTTCTATCCCTTTAGCCTGTTTCAGCATAGCCAGAGTGATCTTATTAAATCACAGGTTAGATCATGGAATTCCTGTATTTACAACCTAAGGACTTGTCTTCTTGCTCAGAGTGAAAACCAAAGGCTCTGTTTGATCTGTATACTTTCTTCCCCAAATCACTTCTCATTCCCCATCACTCTTCACTCACTTTGCTTTATCCATACTGGCCCTCCTGTAATTCATTGGAAATGTCAGACCTATAGTACTTAAATCTCAGGATCTTTGCCCTGGCCGTTACTTCTGCCTAGAGTGTTCTTCCTCCAGTTATCTGCTGGCTCCTTTACTCCCCTTCATGTCTTTATTCAGTTGTTATAGGGGAGGCCTTTTATGAACATTCAGTATAAAATCGAACCCTCCCCAAGACTTTCCTATTCTCCTTCCCTGATTTTTATTTATCTTAGCACTTATAACTATTTAATATATTCTATAATTTTCTTATTTATCTCATCCCATGAAGATTGTGATTTTGATCCATTTGTTTTAGTTCTCCATATAACAAAAGCTGTTTCTCAGTTCTGCATCCACTTTTAGGTGACACCATTTCTTTCTCATTTATTTATTCATTCATTTACTCAAACATTTGCTAAGCACTTACTCTGTGATAGCATGTTGCTTAGGCACTGGAATTACCAAAATGAGTTACTATCCTAGCCAGTCTACTAGAAATCTCTTCTCTAATAGATATTTGCATTGTTGTCATTTTTTCCTATTGCAAAAATATTGCAGTGACTGTTCTTATTTATGTTTATGGCTTTTTAAAATTGAAATACTTAGAAGTAAAATTGCTGGGTCATGGTGTATACACATGCTGACTGTTACTAGATGTTGCCAAATTATTTTCCAAAACACAATAGTTCCTCTTTCTCTACATGTTGGTCAAAACTTTGTACTGTCAGACTTGAAAAAATTTACCGATCTGATCAGGGTGTAATTTGTATCTCATTTTTTCTAATTTGCATCTTTCTGATTGCTGCTGAGATTCAGGTGTCCTGTATTTCATTCCTGTGAATAAGAATACCTGTTTTTCTATTGGGTATTTGTCTTTCCCTTTTAGTTCCTTCTGTAGTCAAGATGTTAATTGTTGTATTTGTTATAAATTCATATCTTCTTCCAGTCTGTCCCTCGTATTTAACTTTGTTGATAGTATCTTTTTGATACAGAAGTTTAAAACTTATCTATAAGTAAATTTATTAGGCAAATGATTACCGCTTTTTATTACTTGTTTAGAAATTCCTATGCCAGGATCAGAAGGCTGTTTTCTTAATGTTTTCTGAGAATTGTCTTAAAATTTAATTTTCCAGCATTTAGGTTCTTAATGTATTTGAAATGGATTTTTGTGTATGGGATAAAGTAGGTAATTTATTTTCTTCAAAATGAAAAGTTATTTTTCCTGGTGGTTTTTAAAAAAATATATATTTTTATTTTATTGATTATGCCATTCCATTTGTTCTATTCCCCCCCCCCCCGTCATTCCCCTCCACCCTGCATACCCCTCCCCCACCATTCCCCCCTTTAGTTCATGAACACGTGTCTCAAGTTCTTTAGATTCTATATTTCCCCTACTATTCTTACCCTCCCCCCTATCTATTTTCTTTTTTTTTTTATGTGGTTAGTCCCTTTTATTTATTATTTTTTTATTTACTTATTTTTCAAGTACAGTTTTCTATTTCTCCCATCCCAGCCCAACCTGCCCTGTGCTCCCCACCTCCCTCCCATTTCCACCCCCCTTAGTTCTTGTCCTTGTGTCCTTCATATTTGTTCCTCCAAATACCTCCCCTTTTTTCCCCTTAGATTCCCTCCCCTCTCCCCTTTGGTCACTGTCCCCCTATTCTCTATTTCAGTGTCTTTTGTTTTTATTCTGCTTGCTTGTTTGTTTTGTTGTTTAGCTTCCTGTTAAAGGTGAGATCATATGGTATTTGTCTTTCAACACCTGGCCTATTTCACTCAGCATAATGCTTTCCAGTTCCATCCATGTTGTTGCAAAGGGTAGTAGCTCCTTCTTTCTCTCTGCTGCATAGAATTCCATTGTGTAAATGTACCACAATTTTTTGATCCATTCATTTACTGACGGGCACCTAGGTTGCTTCCAACTCTTGGCTATCGTAAATTGTGCTGCTATGAACATTGTGGTGCATAGGTTCTTTGAAATTGATGTTTTAGGATTCTTAGGATATAATCCCAGCAGTGGAATTGCTGGGTCAAAAGGCAGGTCGATTTTTATTTTTCTGAGAAAATTCCATACTGTTTTCCATAATGGTTGTACCAGTCTGCAATCCCACCAACAGTGAACTAGGGTCCCCTTTTCCCCACACCCTCGCCAACATTTGTTGTTTGTTGCTTTGTTTATGATAGCCATCCTGACCGGTGTAAGTGGTTTTAATTTGCATCTCTCTGATGGCTAGCAATATTGATCATCTTTTCATGTGTCTCTGGATATTCTGTATGTCCTCCTTGGAGAAGTGTGTGTTCAAGTCCTTTTCCCATTTTTTAATTGGGTTAGTTGTCTTCTTAGAGTGCAGTCATGTGAGTTCTTTGTATATTTTGGAGATTAAACCTTTGTCTGAGGTATCATTGGCAAATATATTTTCCCATAGAGTTGGTTGTCTTTTTAATTTAATACTGTTTTCTTTAGTCACACAGAAGCTTTTTATTTTGATGAGATCCCATTTGTTTATTTTTTCCTTTATATTCCTTGCTCTAGGGGACATATCAGTAAATATGCTGCTGCGTGAAATATCTGAGATTTTCCTGCCTATGTTCTCCTCTAGGACTTTAATGGTTTCATGACTTATATTTAAATCTTTTATCCATCTTGAATCTATTTTGGTGTATGGTGTAAGTTTGTGCTCAAGTTTCATTTTTTTGCACGTAGCTGTCCAGTTCTCCCAACACCATTTGTTAGAGAGGCTATCTTTACTCCATTTTATGTTACTGCCCCCCTTTGTTGAATATTAATTGACTGTAGAGGGTTGGGTTGATTTCTTGGCTCTCTGTTCTGTTCCATTGGTCTATGTGCCTGTTTTTATGCCAGTACCAGGCTGTTTTGATTACAGTGGCCTTGTAATACAGTTTGGTATCAGGTATTGTGATCCCTCCTACTTTGTTCTTGTTTCTCAAAAGTGCAGCTGCTATTCGGGGTCATTTATGGTTCCATATAAATTTTTGAAGTGTTTGTTCTATGTCTGTGAGATATGCCATTGATACTTTACTAGGTATTGCATTGAATCTGTAAATTGCTTTGGGTAGTATGGACATTTTAATGATGTTAATTCTTCTGGTACGTGAACACAGTATATGTTTCCATTTGTTTGTTTCTTCCTTGATTTCTTTCTTCAATGTTGTATAGTTTTCTGCATACAGGTCTTTTACCTCCTTGGTTAGGTTTATTCCTAGGTTTTGGGGTTTTTTTTTTTTTTTTTTTTGCTAAATCGAATGGGATTTTTTCCTTGATTTCTGCTTCTGCTGTTTCGTTGTTGGTGTACAAAAATGCCTTTGATTTCTGGATATTGACTTTGTAACCCTCTGTTTTGCCAAATTCATTAATTAGTAAGAGCAGTTTTTTGGTAGAGTCTATAGGGTTTTCCATGTACACTATCATGTCGTCTGCAAACACTGACAATTTTGTTTCCTCCTTTCCAGTTTGGATGCCTTTTATTTCTTTTTCTTGCCTGATCGCTGTGGCTAAAACTTCCAATACTATATTGAATAGAAGTGGTGAGAGTGGACATCCTTGTCTTGTTCCTGATCTTAGTGGAAAAGCTTTTAGTTTTTGCCCATTGAGTATGATGTTGGCTGTAGGTCTTTCATATACGGCCTTTATTATGTTGAGGAATGCTCCCTCTGTTCCCATTTTGCTGAGTGTTTTTATCATAAATTGGTGTTGTACCTTATCAAAAGCTTTTTCCGCGTCTGTTGATATGATCATGTGTTTTTTGCCTTTGCTTTTATGTGATATATTACATTTCCCCCTATTTTCTATCTACTGTCTATGCTACTTATTTTCTGTACCTTCTCTCCCCTTCTCCTTCTCGCACTCCCCTGTTGCTAACCCTCCACGTGATCTTCATTTCTATGGTTCACTCCTGATCTAGCTGTCCTCTTAATTTGCTTTTGTTTTAGGTGTGGTTGTTAATAACTGTGAGTTTGCTGTCCTTTCATTGTTCATCTTTTTTCTCTAGATGCCATCTCTTCTCTCTAGATTTACTTTTTTTTTTTAAAGCAAGGAGTATTAATGGGTGGTAAATGTTCTTAGGTTTTGTGACTTAAAATGTCTTTATTTTACAATTATAATTGGATACTAATTTAGGTGGATGCAGAATTTTAGATTAACAATTACTTTCAGTCAGCATTTGAAGATACTACTTACTACATTGTTTTCTAGAATTTAAGTACCACTGGTGTAAAAATACACTTTAAATCTAATTGTCATTACTTTGTTGATAATCTCTTTGACATTGTTTTTTTAAGATTCTCTGTCCATGTTTTTCAACTTTACTGTGTTGTATCATCATTTTTTAAATATTACTTTTGTTTTTTCTGCTCTGCAATTGTGCTTTTAATCTGAAGGCTCTTATTTCTACAGTTCAGAAGATTTTCAGCCCCTTTTTTCCCTTTACATATTACTTCTCAGCCTTTAATTTTTCTCACCTGGAACACTTCTTCACATTAATTGGTCCTTGATGGCTGTTAATTTCTTTTCCATATTTTCCATCTGTTTTTATTATGTGCTGCTTCCAGTGTGAATTTCTTAGTCCTAACTTCCAGTCTGCTAACTCTCTCACCTCGCCTCCAGTCTAGAGCTTATCCTGTCTTCTGTATTTTTGATATAAGTGACTGTTCTCATTTCCAGGATTTATTATTGGACCTCTTTCATTTCTATCTGTTATTGATGTATATTTGCCTGATTTGTCTCACTATGTTCTTTTAAAAATAACATTTTATTATCTCTTAGATTTTATGTATATTTAAAGGTACACAACTTTTTTCCAGCCTCCTTTCAACTGAACCTAACTCTAAGACCCAGATACAAAGGGGGTGCTACTTATTAATCCTTATAATGCCATGGGACTTGAACTTCAGGCGGCCTGTTTGCAGACCCAGAGTCCCAAAGGGGAAGAGAAGAGCCTTTGGGACTCTGGTCTGGAATGATTATCAGAAATGATTATCTTAAGCTAGCTAAGTCTTCTTATTGAAGGAAAAAAAGAGAGATTTTTATCCATCTCTGCTTTTGTGAAGTAAAGGAAGAGTTCCAAGTATGGACTTTTCTAAGATCAATGACTACTTAATGCCCCAGACAGGGCTTGAATCCAGAGAGTTTTTTTCAGGGAGTTTAGCAGTCGCAGCAGTTTTCCCTGTATGTCTCTCTTTCCCAGTCCTGCCACTGAATGTGCCTGAGAGTGAGGCGAGACTGTAGGAGAGGTCAGGGGAAGACATTTCTAGGCAGCAGTGGTACTCTGGAGATGGGGGTGACAGGTATGTAGAGGAAAAGGAGAAAGGCGATTAAGAGTTCTTTGGCCATTTTCAAGTTGACATAATATTTTAGGTACCATAAGAAGTTAGGTCTTGCTTACACCTTAATGTATATCACATCTGAAAAATGTTACCTAACATAAAATGCAATACATTTGAGTTCATTTTGAGCTGCATGGCAAATTTTTTGGAAGTTTTTGAAAGTTTCCATTTTTTCTTCATCTCGAACCTTAGGAGCCACCAAATTATTTTAGAGTTTGAGAAGTTTGTGATGAAATAGAAATGCTTAAAAGAGATAGGATAGTTGTGTGTGTGTGTGTGTGTGTGTGTGTGTGTATATATATATATATACACATATGTATTTTAGAACATCTGTACAGTAATGAAATTATGCCATTAATTTGATTAACTGTATAAAGAGTACATAACTCTGAATAAAGAGTAGATAACCTCAACTTTTTATTCAGAAGAATGTGTTTGATAATTTGTCGGTAGGAAAATGAGTGAGTTATCTAATGACTTGTTTCAGTCAAAATTTTACTCATTTTACTTGATAGTTTCATTGTGTACTTAGTAAGAGACCGTACTTTTTAAAAATGAGGTTTTAGTCAGAGAAGGCCCCTGAGGTCCCATTTTGGTATTTTCACAGTATCAAGCATATTACCTAGCACATAATCAGTGCCTACTGGCATTTATATACTGAATTAAAAAATTAAATTATAGGATAATGTAACAAATGACATATTAAGTGCCATAATATTTCAGAATAGTCAGATATTTTTACTTAAACTTGGTACAGTGCATAGTATTGAGTCCATTTTTATTAACAGATGCTTGTGTTGCATGTTGATATTCTGAGATTTCACTTTGAAGAGTCCTTTGCGATGAGTGCAACTGGCAGATAAAGCTTGAGTTCAGGATTTAATCATGTTACCTAGGAAATTATTTTTCACTCTTGCTAGGAAGAGAAAGTAGATACGCTTGCTCATCTGAGTTCTCCACTATACTCTTTAATGTAAAAGTTCCCCAAAACTCTAACAAAGATGTGAGGAGGTTCTTGATTCTTTGCTATTAAAAGACAGGGAGGTAGTTCTCTAATTGTGTTTTCCTGTTGAAATTTAAATGTTGTGAAGGAACTTGCCTCTCAACTTACATATGCAGGTGACCCTTAGATTTTGTGGATCCAACTCTGTAGACCCCATTAAAGGGCATTGATGCAGTGCTGACCTGTCAGTGTTGATCTGTCCAACATATATTTGCAGAATTAAAAAAACAAAGAAAGTTAGAAATTCATTAGGAGCTAGTGGAAGTTCAAATTCTTAAATAATCAGAAACCCTTTTAAGAATCTTTACAGTTTGTAGTCTCTTTAGACCAGCAATTTTAACTGGCATGCTGCAAGAAGTTTTAAAACATGCAATACCTGACGACTAGGGGCACTGACCTCCTTTGTCCCTTAGATTATTAAATTAAAAAATGACAACAGCCAACACAACAGTAGCCATTCTGTGTGAATGAATCAAAACTATACCTGTTTTTTTTTTCAGATCGGCAAAAACTATATATAATGTATTTTTTTGGGTGCTGCAGAATTGTGTTAGTTTGTGTGTGCCAGGAGATGAAGGGGTTGAAAATCGCTGTCGTAGACCGTGGGCTTCCTAATGATGATGTTTTCTGTAGATTGAGATTGTTTTTAGTGGCCTACAACAAAATGAGAAAAACTAGGTCAGTGTGTGTAAAACACATATTTGTGTGTGTGTATTTGTTTAAATTTATGACATCCTTGTTTTTGAGGACTGTCTTTATAATTTTTAAAAATAAACTTTTAAAAAATATATTTGATTATGCTATTACAGTTGTCTCATTCCCCCTCTTCACTCCCCTCCACCCTGCACACCCTCTTCCACCCAATTCTCCCCCTTTAGTTCATGTCCATATGTCATAAATTCTTTAGCTTCTACATTTCCCATACTGTTCTTGCCCTCCCCTGTCTATTTTCTACCTACCATCTTTGCTACTTATTCTTTGTACCTTTTCCCCCCTCCTCCCATTCCCCTGTTGCTAACCCTCCATGTGATCTTAATTTCTGTGTCTCTGTTCCTGTTCTAATTGTTTGCTTTTGTTTTTGTTTTAGGTGTGGTCTTAAATGATTCTGAGTTTGCTGTTATTTTACTATTCATATTTCTTATCTTCCTTTTCTTAGATAAGTCCCTTTAACATCTCATATAATAAGGGCTTGGTGATGATGAACTCCTTGAACATGACCTTATCTGAGAAACACTTTATCTGCCCTCTCATTCTAAAGGAAAGCTTTGCTGGATAGAGCAATCTTGGTTGTAGGTCTTTGGTTTTCATGATTTGGAATACTTCTTTCCAGCCCCTTCTTGCCTGCAAGGTCTCTTTTGAGAAATCAGCTGACAGTCTGCTGGGAACTCCTTTGTAGGTGACTGTCCCCTTATCTCTCACTGCTTCTAGGATTCTCTCCTTCATTTTAATCTTGGCTAATGTGATTATGATGTGCCTTGGTGTGTTCCTTCTTGGTTCCAACTTCTTTGGGACTCTCTGAGCTTCCTGGATATCCTGGAAGTCTATTTCCTTTGCCAGATGGGGGAAGTTCTCCTTTATTATTTGTTCAAATAAGTTTTCCACATGTTGCTCTTCCTCTTCCCCTTCTGGTACCCCTATAATTTGGATGTTGGAGTGTTTAAAGATGTCCTGGAGTTTCTTAAGCCTCTCCTCAATATTTTGAATTCTTGTTTCTTCATATTTTTCTGTTTGGTCATTTTTTTCTTCCTTCTGGTACAATCCCTGGATTTGAGTCCCAGTTTCCTTTCCATCACTATTGGTTTCCTGTGCATTTCCCTTCATTTCAATTAGTTTAGCCTTCATTTGTTCCTCTAATTTGTGACTAAAATCAACCAGTTCTGTGAGCATCCTGATCACCAGTGTTTTGAACTGTGCATCTGATAGGTTGGCAATTTCTTGTTTGCTTAGAGTTATCGGGTCTTGGGCTTTGAGTTCTTCTTGAGCCATGTTTTGGTCTGTTCGTGCCTGTTACATGTGAGGAGCGGAGCCTTAGGTGTTCACCAGGGCAGGGCAAGTCAGTAGCTGGTTTGTGACGGTGTATGTGGGGGCGGGGTCAGAGAGGGGCAAAGGTGGTCCCCTCTGCTGCTTCCTGCCGCTGGGGCCTGCTCAGTCTGTGTCACTGCTTGCTACTTTGCTGGTTTATCTGCACATGAATGTGTGACCACAGTCAGCCGGCCACCTTGCGCCTTCACTGGGCCTGACTGATTTTTCCTGTGCAACCCTGCTCTGCAGCTGACTCCGCCCCTGTTACCGGTCTGGCTGAATGGTTCGGCATTGTTGTTGGACTTCCCTATAGTTCAATTCTCTGTGTTTTGGCTGCGTTTTTGTTACTAAAACTTTGTTGTATTTAAACTTGGTTGTGGGAGGAGGTACAGTGTTTCTACCTACGCCTCCATCTTGGCCAGAAGTCTAATTTGTTTAATTAATACATTATTATTAATTAAACTCCATAGTTTATTCAGATGTTAGTTTTTCATTAATGTCTTTTTTCTGGTTTAAAAATCCCATTTGGGATAACATTTAGTTTTCTAGTATTCTTGGGCTCAGACAGTTTTTCAGACTTTCAAGAAGAATTATTTTATATTTTTATCATCAGTGCTCCTTAGCACACTACAAAACGACATAGGAGGTCTTGCAGGAGGGAACACAGCAGAATCCTGAGACTGCGGCTACTGTTGCTGGCCAGTGGCTAGCTCCTGGTTGCCAGGCAACACCTTTTAATACTTAGGTAGCAAGTAGGAATGAGTGGCCAGAGAGGAAATAAAGGCAGGGCCCTCGCCATGACAGTCTAACAAAGAACTTAATACAGGAGGCTAGAAGCAAAAGTTCACGTGTTGATCCAGTAATCCTGAGCCTGGTCTGATAAGGCTGTCAGGCGTCTGGATCAACACAAGTAAATTATGATAGCGTAGGCATAGGCAGGGGAATCCCTTGACAGTGTGTTATGCGTATCATCTCCACTAGCTGAGAAAAGGAAAACCTTGACGCTGTGTATTCATCCCAAGGCCTAGAAGGGAGAAGGGAAGGAGGACTGCAGAGCCCAAAAGAAAACACCCGTAAACAACTTTGGTTAACTGCCTGCCTCCCATCACATTAGAAAAATGAGCAAATAGAGTCTGAAGCAAGATAAAGATTTGGGCTAACAGACCCTCACCCATACCTACATTTAGGCAGTAATCTCTCCATTGAAAACTGGCACTACCTTTACCTGTCAATCAAAATGTAACTCTTTCACCCTCATGCTGACAACCATGTAAGTCCTCAGAACAAAAGGACTTGCTCTCTGCGCATGACTCTCTCTTGCCACACTGTGGGAGGGGGTAAGGCTGGCAATGGGGAGGATGTCAGGGCCTGGCCACCATGCTGCTAGGCCACCCCTTTTGGCCCCCTGGGCCTTTTGCCACTCTTGCTCTAACCAGTCTTGCTTTTGCTCTCCCATTCACTAATAAGCTTTGCTTGCACACTAATAGGCTCACTGACCTGTAATTCTTTTCTGCATCGGCGAGAACAAGCCTGTAACAAAAGTACTCAGTGAATACTCTGGTTGGTTGCTAAAGTAAATTCCTTTCCTTATATACAGAAGGCAAGAATTGCAGATCAGCAGTACAATTTTAGTAGTCACTATACAGGCTAAGTGAACTGCTTGCTGAAAAATCTGAAAATACGCTCAAGTATTCTTTTCTGTTTTTTAAAAAAATACCAGTTTAACCTAATGTTGCCAAATAATCACTTCTGTGCTTAAAATTTAATTTTCAGATTCTCACAGCAGTTTAGGATTTGCTGAGTTCTCTTTTTTAACCTTCTATAAACATGTTTTACGTTCTTCTGAAACATGTTTCTCAGGTTCCCACCTTATAAAATTATTATTAAGACAGTTGTGTTCCTTTCACCCTAGTTTTCTCTACTTTTTGTTTCAGTTCTTGTCTAAACTAAATAGGATTCGTACATCTCTGTTCTTTGAGTTCACTGTATTTTTTATACTTCAGAATCTTTTACCTAATACATTAGCCTATTTAAATTTGTACTTAGAAATATTTATTATAGTTTCCTGGTTTGAATAATGGCTATACTGCTCTTGGTATGAGCAGCAGCTTGTAATGTGAGTAATTCTGTTATAGACCCAAGGTAGTGAATACTTGTAATATAACTTATATTTGGCCGTACAAGCACTTTGTTGATTTTCATCCTATCGGCCCCAGTATCCCCTGTTTCTAACCAAATGACTGCCCCTTTCTTTTTATCCTGAAATAAAATTTAAACATATAACCTGCTGATACAAATAACTTGGTTTATCTTATTTATTTTTAATTTAAATTATATTTTATTGGTTATACTATTACCAATTTTTCGACTTTTCCCTCCTCCACTCACCCTCCTCCCTCAGGCAACCCTCACACAGCAGTTCATGTCCATGGGTCATGCATATATGTTCTTTGGCCAATTCCTTCACTGTCTTTCAACCAGCCTCACCTCCCCACTCTCCTCTTACAAGCATTCATTCTGTTCCATGCTTTTACGCTTCTGATTCTATTTTGCTTGCTAGCTTATTTTGTTCATTAGATGCCACCTATAGGTGAGATCATACGGTATTTGTCTTTTACTGACTGTCTTATTGTACTTAGTATAATAGGTCCACCTGTGCTGTCACAAAAGGTAAGAGTTCCCTTTTTACTGCTGTAGTATATTCCATTGTGTAAATCTACCAGAATTGTTTTTATCCAATGAGGGGACAAATACTGTTTTTTAAAAACAGTCAACATTATTAATGCCCAGAACTACTTGTGAGAGGTTCAGCTAATGACTTTCTCTTCATGTAGTCATTTCTGCTTTTTATATAAGTATATAAGGTCAAATTTTAATAAGTTCCGAGTCACACTCCATTTGTTATTTGATAGTCTCTAGAGTATGTATCCATGCCAGTTTTGCCTCGGTTTTTGAAAAATGAAATTATTCTAAAAAAAGAACAGTGTACTTGATTGGCTTGTTGTTTTTTTTATAGCCTTGTAAAGTTTTCTCTGTGACACTAGAAGTCTGGGGCAGTGGTAAGAAATTGGTCCTTTTATACCCACCCAAGTTTAAGGACACTGACACCATTATGCTCTACGAGATGAAGCTTAATAAATTGAAAATTTTACACGTCAGATATGATTATTGGCAGGATCAAATCATTTGAACTTTATGCCCAAACAAATAGGGCTTGAGGGAAGTACATTTCTTCTTCTTCTCTTTTTAATTTTTTTAATGTTTTACAGTTGTTTCAATTATTTCCCTCGCTCCCCCCACTTCCTCAGTGAGTCCCCACCCCATTGTTCATGTCCAGGGGTCCTTCACATGTTTCTTGACTAGTCCCTTCACCTTCTTTCAAATAGTACCCCTCTCCCTCCCCAAAGTATTTTTCTTAGGAAGATACAGTGCACCATCTACCCCATTCTCTGAGAGAAGCCAAGAAGTATCCCTTTAATGAGCCTCCATTTTCCCTGGCCAGTGTGTAATCTGTTCTTGTCTCAGGGACTCTCACCAGGACTTCTTGAGCCTCCTTGTTTATAGAGCTTCTTGTTCTTTGTAGTAAGAGTAAGATCTAGGTTCTTACTCTTCTCTGTAATAAAGCTTTTCTCAGTCTAAAATAAAGATAACATTATGTGTGAGATTTTTTTTTAAAAAGTCAACATTAAAGCTCTAGTTGTCATGTGAAGGAAAAATAAATACTTTATATTAAATAATACCTGTTTCAGTATGTGAATTCTCACCCTAGACATAATTATCAGTTACTGTAATCATGGGAATGCACAGCTATTAATGCAGACTGCTGAACATGTAGTGTTTTAGTGGCTCAAGTCCAAGTGGCATTTCCATTGGCAATGCAGTTTTCTCAGAGTGAACCACTCTTCATAAAGTTCTGGCAAAACAAAGCATGTCTTCAATTTGCATGGTAGTTGCATTCCTGAAAAATTAATATTTTCATACAAAAGATTTTGTGTTTACATTTAAATAGGAAATTCATATTATTCTAAAGATATTTTTACCAATATGAGTATCAAGCATGACATTTGAAAGTTGTCGGGTTCACAGGACATTTCTTAGTTGTAAGGATTCTACGATGCATTGCTGACTGTCCAGTATCTCTGCCCCCCCCCCACTAACAAAATGCCAGTAGGCACCCCCCTGTCAGTGATTGTGAGATTATTACCAACCTTATTTCTTTTGTTTTAAATATTTTATTGATTATGCTATTACAATTGCCCCATTTCTTTTCCCCCCTTTATTTCTCTCCATCCTGAACCTCCCTCCCACCAGCATCCTTCCCACCACCTTAGTTTGTGTCCATGGGTCATGCATAGAACCTCTTTGGCTTCTCCATTTCCTACACTATTCTTAACCTAACTGTCTATTTTGTACCTACTGTTTGTGCTTCTTATTCCCTGTACAGTTTCCCCCATTCTCCTCACTTTCCCTCCCTGCGGATGACCCTACGTGTGATCTCCATTTCAGTGATTCTGTTCCTGTTCTAGTTGTTTGCTTAGCAGGGTTTTTTTTTTTTAGATTCAGTTGTTGATAGTTGTGTTTGTTGTTATTTTACTGTACATATTTTTAATCTTTTTCTTAGATTATTCCCTTTAACATTTCATACAGTAAGGGCTTGGTGATAGTGAACTCCTTTTACTTGACATTATCTGGGAAGCTTTTTATCTGCCCTTCCATTCTACCTGAAAGCTTTGCTGGGGAGAGTAATCTCAGATGTACGTCCTTGCCTTTCATGACCTGGAATACTTCTTTCCAGCCCCTTCTTGCCTGCAAGGTTCCTTTGAGAAATCATCCGAGTCTTGTGGGAACTCCTTTGTAGGTAACTGTTTCCTTTTACTGCTTTTAAGATTCTTTCCTTATCTTTAATCTTGGGTAATGTTATTATGATATGCCTTGGTATGTGCTTCCTTAAGTCCAACTTCTTTGGGACTCTGAGCTTTTTGAACTTACCGGAAATCTGTTTCCTTTGCCATATTGGGGAAATTCTCCTTCATTACTTGTTCTAATAAGTTTTCAATTTCTTGCTCTTCCTATTTTCCTTCTGGCACCCCTGTGATTTGGGTGTTGGAATGTTATAGTTGTCTCAGAAGTTCCTGAGCCTCTCCTCATTTTTTTGGAATCTTGTTTCTTTGTTCTGGTTGAATGTTTGTATCTTCCATCTCCAAATTGTTGATTTGAGTCCCAGTTTCCTTCCCATCATTTTTGGTTCCCTATACATTTTTCTTTATTTCACTTTGCATAGCCTTTACTGTTTCCTCTATTTTGCGACCATACTCAACCATTTGTATGAGCTTCCTAAATACCAATGTTTCAAGTGCTGCATCTTATAGGTTGGCTGTCTCTTCACTGCTTAGTTCTGTTTTGGGGCTTTGATCTGTTCTTTCATTTGGGCCTACCAGCTTTATTTCCAAAATGGTTTCTGAAGCCAGCCAGCCTGCCTGCCTGCCTGCCTGCCTTCTTTCCTTCCTTTCTTTAAGCTCATTCCCAAAAGGAATTTTGACTTTGAGGCATATAATTCTTAGCTGTAACAGAGAACTGTTAACATATAGTTCTGTCAATGAGAATAGAAAATCACACGTAAGCAACCAATCAGGAAACAGTAGGCGAGTAGGAAAACCTGTAGAGCAAAGTATATGATCATTCAAAAATATTATTTCAGTAACAGCATTATTTGGATTGACTTGCTAAATACAAATGCTTGGTATTACATTGTACCTATCATAACAGGAAAGGCATACACTTTTATTATACATAAAAGCAAGAGTCTTATGGACTAATTATAATGTTTATAATTACGTCAAGATGAAAGGTCAGATGTCTATGTTGTATAAGTAGACCTGATAGGTGAAGATTGTTGGTTTTTGTTATTGCTTCTGCTGTGGTTATTTAATAGCAGTTTCTTGGTTTAAGGATTCTTCAAAACAGGTTTCCTGTTTAAAAAATTGATAGGTCAAAGCATGTGACGTAAATAAAGCTTCAGTCCATTTGTTTTAATGATAATGCTATTGCTTTTTTGATTCTGAATCTTTTTTTTTTAAGATTTTCTTTTATTTTTTATCCTCACCCGAGGACATTATTTTATTGCAGAGAGAGAGAAACACTGACTCGGTTGCCTTCTCCTACAGGCCCTAACTGGGAACTGAACCATGACCCTTTGGTCTATGGGGTGATGCTCCAACTAAGCCACGCCAGCCAGGGCTGAAGCTTTTTTTATTGTTATTTTGAGGGTTTTTCTTTAAAGTTTGAAAACTTTTCTGTTATGGAGGAACTAGATCACATATAAGAATAAGAAGCACAAATTTATATTGATCACTGTGAACTCTAAAGATGATGTTTTTCTTAAAGAAATGTGATAATATTTAATTATACGACTATAATTAAATAGCTTAGCTCTTTTATATGTAATGCTTGTGCTTCTTTTTTAATAAAATATTTGGGATTTTAAGGTAACTCAGAAGCTAGTATAGTTGGTGTAAAAATGTTGTGATTTATTTTCAAATACTGTTTTGCGCCAAAACCAACTTCTAAAAGTTATAAAGCATTTGTTTGTTTTGTTTCCCGAGGTCTCGTCAGTTTGTGTCACCAAAGGAGCCTCTTTCATATGAGTCCTGTGTGTTGTCAGTTCTTCCTCCGAATGCCACATGGCACTTTTTTCCAACTTAAATACCCACTTTGTTTTGTACCTGTAGATGTAACATAAATCCAGACAGAATAGAAAAGAGGTTTTGAATTTCAAACTTTCTTAGGGTATGAGAGTTTTTATTTTTAAATAATTAAAAATTGTGTGCTTCCAAAGCCCACATCAGGTGGCCAGAATAGCATTAACCTGTCTTGATTCCTTTGCCTGAAACAAGATGAGATCTGAGGAGAAAGCAGCAGGCAAGCATCAAAGGGTTGAGGGTGTGAACAGGTAGTCTGGATGACTGCAGAAAATGTACTACGTGCCAAAAGTTTCTGAACCCTGGCATGTATCCTAGTTGTTAGAGAGTTCAGATTGTATTTCGCAGTGCCATAGAATTGCTGACAATGCTTGTTAGAAATAGTTTGAAACTATACTTGAATTTAACAATAACAGTATAGTTATACAATTAATTTGGTAACAGATGTTTTATTTTGACTCTTGTTAAAAAGAGGTGTTGTGGAAACAAAGATTTTCTTGTGTCATTTAAAAATACAGAATATCGAAATGGGGAACTGATTACAAAAGCAAAACTTTTGGGTAAGTGATTTTAAACTTCTTTACATTATGAAAACTATGCTCACTTTTATCAGAAAAAAATCCACATATGCAAATTGGCATACAGAGAATCACAGACCTGAACCCATTTATGGACCCTGCTATAAGTCATTTTATTTATTTATGGACAGTCGTATTCTGTTTTTATTTAGTTTGTGGCTAATGTAATTTGTTGCAGAGAAGATGATACCAATGAACTGAATAGGTTCAATTTCTATAAGGGGCATTTGGCTGTACTTATACTACAGTCACAAATATAAACTTAACTATATTATGTATACAAAAGAATATACACACATAATGTACATGTCATTGATTATAGCATGAGTGGATGAGATAATGTGAATTAATCAGAACTGAGAAAATTCAAAATGTGTAAGTGAATGTTATGGCTTCTTTGGGACTAAGGAAAACTTATTCTCCTGGAATTGTCATCTTATTTTAAATTATGTTATCTTGGAATATGGTGATGCTGAATTCAAGTTCAGTTTAATTGAAAACTGATTTTATTTTTTTGAACATTTCAATGTATCATCTTAATTGAGAAGAATCTCAGGAGTTCCCATGCTTGAGTATGTGATCACTGGTAATTTTAGTCATGAATTAAGTAGTGCAGTAGTATGTATATTACATATGTGTATATATGTATATATATGTATGTTTTGGGAGGGTTTTTGTTTATTATTTTTTATTCTTAAGTTCAGGTGAACATAGTAAATTCCATTCTTGGTGGAATTTCACAAAAAATAAAATTCTATATCACTGGTTCTCGGTCTCAGTTGTCTTGACATCTTGTTAAAGATTTATATATCTTTTAGAGCCTCAAATTTAGTTTGTTTTTTCTTTAATTTATCCCAAAAGCTTACATGCATGGTATGTAACTTAGTGTTATTTAATATGGTTAGAGTAGGTACTGAATGAATATCCTTCATGCAATTTAATGCTCATTACTCGTGTGTTTCTCTTGTATCTTTATGAACTTTATAAGCAAACTTTCTATGAACCCCCTTTGAGAAATAAAACCATAGACTACAGCCTTAGAATTCAAGCTGTTTGTTCTTTTATTGTTTTGAACATGTTATGATGTGTTTGAGTATACAGTATAACAAATCCTATATACCTTTATGGTTTAATATAGTAATGGTTTAAATTAGTATGGTTTAAATATTTGTTGAATTAGTAAGTGTCTTGTACCTTTAAGATAAACAGTGAGTTTCAGCTCTGATTTTAAGACCTGCCTCCCCCACCCCCATAAGTTATTACAAGGCAACACTGGTAAAATCTTTAATAGGAAATAAATACACATGCCACATTTTATCCTTGAAGAAATTGATTTTGAAATTAGACACATAATGGCACATTCACATCCACAGAATATGGTCATCACTATAAATAGCATAAACAAATAAAATTTAACTTCATAGGTGTTTTTTATCAAGCATACATTTAATTCACAGCCCCATACTAGCTGTTTCTAAGATCACAGAATAATGTTTAAAAAGCAGAATAACAGCAGTTGAAAAACCATACATTGTACTGTTAATATTCTGATGTGCTAAATAAAATATCACTCTAGGTAATATGGAAATTTCCACTATTTGTGTGTCTGTGCTTAATGGAAATTTTACAGGCATGCTAAGCATCAAATGGTAGCCACATTACTTAGTAAATTACTAAGTTAGAGTCCTTAATATTTAAAAATGGATTATTCTACTTTGTAAATACCAAGTTTAACTGACCTTTTAATAAATTAATAGTACTAATAAATAACCCTTGACCACCATAAAAAGAAAAAGAAAGAAAGAAAATGTAAGAAATTTCAAGTCATTGCCTGTTAGACCCAAGAAAAGGTCTTGCCATTTGGTGACTACTTTTAGTCTGTCGGGGATTCCAGGACCTACATGTGGAAAGAGTACACTACTGTAGTAATGAAGCATCAGTATTCTTATCAGTGAAAACCTTTCCAGTAGAGATCATCACTAAATGAACTTTGAGAGATGGTTGTTTAAATGCGAGGCCAGAATTATAGTATATCCATATTTCAGGGAGTCTGTTGATAATGGAATTAGCACAAAGAGATGGAATGAACTGGGGCAGGACACAACACATTTTAAATCCTCTGAGAGCAAAATTCTTTGAAAACAAATTGCTGTGGGTGTGGAAGAAATAAAATATAAACTTTTTCATCACATGTGTAGTTGCTATCTAGGTCTTGCTTATTCAGGACTTCCACATTGCTAACTAGTAATTCATCCTAGGAGCAAGACAAAAAACCTCCAGGAATGAAAGGGAAGGAAAGAAGCCTCGTCCTCAAATGCCTCTGTAGATCTCCTACATGACATTTTTTTCTGTTTCTTGTGGTAGCATTTCTGATCGTATGGACTGGTTTTCATGACCAGAGATATTACCTAGTTAATTTTATATCTGAATAAAATGTTTCTGTTTACCTGTGAAAGAAAAAAATGTGGCTTTAACTCTGCTCAAAAGAAATAGTCTGTAGTTCAAGGCCAATAATAATGTGTAATTTGGCAGTTAAATAAAACTAAATGTAAAGAATTGTAACAATTAACTTTGTTGACCACTATTGCTTTTTTTTTTTTTGCATCTTAGGGTTTTGACCCACCACATCAAAGTGACACAAGAACTATTTACATAGCCAACAGGTTTCCTCAGAATGGCCTTTACACACCTCAGAAATTTATAGATAACCGGATCATTTCATCCAAGGTAAGAATGAACACTTTTATTAAAAGTATGGATAAGTATCACTTTGTTTTGAAAAGTCATTTATTTGTGTATTCTAGTACACATTTATAGCCTTAAAAATTCAAGGAAATGGTCAGTTTAGAGTTAACCAAAATTTGTGAACTGTAAAATAAAAGGAGTTTCCAATTGCTAATAGCAGGTAGCCAACATACTAGAAGTTATCCTTAGTTGCAGTTAAAATAATGAGCTAATATTTATGCTATGTGCCCGGCACTGTATTAGATACTATTTCTCATATTATTTAATCCTTACAACAACTCTGAGATAGCTTGACAAATTATACTCATTTTGTATCATTTTTGTCCATTGAGATGCTGGGAAGTAATTTACTGAGGTTTGCACATTAGTAACTGATGAGATTGGAGTTTGAACTCACTTCTGTGCAACTATAAAATAGCCTGACTTCCTCCAGCTTTATCATTCTTCTATAAACTTTTTATAGTACCAGGTACTGCTTTACTCTTACATGTTCTTCTTTGTTTAACTTTTAGGATGTCTTAGTTTATTTTGAAACTTGAAGATGACAGAGTAATGCTGTCCAGTAGACTTTTCTCTCATGATGGAAATGTTTTCTACACTAATATAGCCACTAGCCACATGGGGCTATTTAGGTTTTGAAATGTGGCTAATGCAACTGAAGAATTGAATTTTTATTTATTTTCAGTTATATGTCAATAACCGCATACAACTAGTGGTTACCTTATTGCATAGTGCCAGTATAGAGCTTGTGAGTCAAAGAAATTAAGGGTAAAGTTTTGTTTTTGTTTTTTTTTTCTTTTTAAAATATTTTATTTATTTATCTTTAGAGAGGAAGGGAAGGAGAGAAGGAGAGAAATATCAATGTATGGTTGCCTCTCATGAGTCCCCTGCTGGGAACTGGCCTGCAACCTAGGCATGTGCCCTGACTGGGAATTGAACGGCAATACTCTGGTTCGCAGGCCCGTGCTCAATCCATGAGCTACACCAGCCAGGGCCAAGTTTTGTTTTTAGACCATAACTATTGCTTGATAGACCACCTTAAGAAGCATTTTTGTATTGCTCTTTTCTTCCCTTCTACAGTGACTAATAATTTTCTTTCTAATCCTGATCTCATTTTTCCCAAGGATGTTGTCTTTGACCAGTGGTTCCTTTGCTCTACCCTTCTTTTTTTCAGTCTTCACATTATTTACTTGTACAGCACACCCATTAGTGACATCTCTCGGTGTTCTAAAGCAGCGAACAGAAAGGAAGTAATAGAGAAGCTTTAGATTAATGACATAGTTTATAATAAAAGTCCTTCTCGAGAATTTTAAGATTTCAAAAAAAAAAACCTTTCAGTATAATTTATGTACATTAAATTCCCCAATTGTAAGTGTACAATTTGATGAATTTTGACAGATGTGTAACATCATATGACCACCACCACAGTCAAGATGTGGAATATGTTCACCACTCCGAAAACTAGGAGCCAGTCCCTTTCTCCTTTCTTCTAGCAGTAGGAGCCACTGGTCCACTTTCTGTAGCTAGTTTTGTCTTTTCTGAATTTGAAGTAAATGAAGTCACACAGTATGAATCTTTTGTGTCTGACTTGTTTTCACTTAATACTCTAGAGATTCAACTTTGTCATTGGCAAGTTGAGTTGATATTGTCAATATCAGTAGTTCATTCCTTTCTAGTGCATAGTTTAGCCTTCAGTCTGCATTTTGGATATTGTATGTTCTGAATTTTGGGGTGTGTGTGTGTATGTGTGTATGTGTAGTTCTTTCACTACCAGTATTTTCTTGTTACATTTTTATCTACTTTTCCAGTCCTGAGCTCTGATCTCTGTCGTATTTTGTTCAGGGCGTAGTTTTCCCCTCGGTGTGCTGCCTTTGTTCTGAGAGTGTGGATAGTGTCTCCAGGCTAAGAATCCATGGTATACAATTCATACTCCTTCCATTTGCAATTAAAAAAAAAAATTTAAATCCTCTTTCAGCTTCTGATATTTTGGATATTTTCCAGATCTTTAAATAATTTTTCTAAGTCTAGTTTTTGTAATTCTTATCTGCTAGAACTCCTCTTGCATGTCCTGGAAAACTTTTGGGATTAATTATCTTTGTATGACTGTTTTCATATGCAGTAGTGTCAGGTTTAATGTTTTTGACTGCTGCTTCAAAAATACAGATGTTGAAATAAACATTTCCTTGAGAACTCTTTCATTATTCCTTTATTGTTATTACTTCCTTCTTTAAAAAAAATTTTTTTATTTTAATTGTTGTTCAAGTAGTTTTCTTTTACTCTTATCCAAGCCCACCCACCCACCCAGCCTATTATTACTTGCTTCTTATTCCACTACTGCTTTCTTAAACTACTTGCAAGCTGTATTACCTGCTGTTCCATAAACTTATGCTGAATTTCCCCACCACTGTATTTTTGCTATGATTTTGTGTTGATAACCACAATTTTAAAAAATGTAGTTTATGTTCTTGTAGAAAAGTAGAATTCATGTTTTTTTACCACAATTTCAAGGATGTAGACATTTATACAGTGTAAATTGTTTTTCTGACCATAAATGAAGCTCGCTTCTGTCAGTCCCTTTTCACTACCCTTTACTCTACCGTTATTCAGACCGTATTACCCTTTAGCCCACAAAGCCATAGTGAACTTTCCTCTTCTTTACCTTTGTTCATACTGTCCTTCCTTCCTGAAGTGTTCTTCCTGTATTTGCTCTCTATTTTCAGCCTGTGAATGTTCCTCTCTCAAAGCCCATGTCAAGTATGACCTTCTTTACTAAAGTTTTCTTTCTCAGTGACTGCTTTTCCTTTTAATTCTTTGTGTTCAGCTGTTGCTTCATTTATTTTATTTTTGAATTGCAGCTGTTACTATTTGTTTTTCATCTCCTATATTTAATATTGAGTTTATCACTGTTCCTCCTATAAAGTGTGTCTCCCACATTGTAGTGCATGCAAGATATCTGTTGGTTTAATTTAATTTATCATGGTAACTTCTTATTTTAAATTTAAATTTCTTTGCAAAAGATTTAATTTTATATCTGTGTTTTGCTTTTCTTACTAATGTTAGACCATATGAGGAAAAAAGGTCAGTTATGCATCACATACATAACTGCAGAGAAGTTATACTTCTAATTCACTTTTCTTGACTATTATTACATAATTTAAAATCTTAAAACCATAATGATTTTCTTAGAGTATTTTCATATTGTTTACTATTATTTTACCAGCTTCCTTCCCTAGATGACAGGGCAAGCACAGAATTTAGACTCATTCAGTCTATTAATATGTTTGTATTTTAGAAAACCTGCAGACAACTATTCCTAACATTTATAAGTGAGTTTTCATAAGCAATTTTTATTTATTCTGAGTTTTTTCATTGCATAATTGAGCTATCCAAAGACCATGTTCTGAACCCAACTACTTTACTGCCAATTTATATAGTTTCTCTTTTTAGGATTCTGGAAGACAAAATATATTGTCACTGTTACTATTTGAATAGACTGATGCCCTGGATAGTAGTTAATACTTAAAAACACTTAAGTATTGTCAACCTAATTCTTACAACATTTACACGTTTGATTTGATGATTGGGAAGGTACATGGAATACTCTGACCCCTACAGGGACAACTGTATTTTTACTCTGTTTAAGATCAGCTGAAGGTGATTTGAGCCAGTTACCATTTCATATGTAGGTATTGAACAGTAACTTCTTTTGGTTCCAGGAAGGGTCTACCTCTCTTCTCTCTAGAGCTTAATTCCCAATCCCAGAATCTGGAGCCACTGGTTCTACTATACAAAAATAGGTTTTAGGTATCCAAGGTTAGGACTGAAAAATATAATTTCACCTAAGGAAGAAGGCTTGTTAGGTATTGTACAAGTCTTTGTATACCCTTGAGTCAAATAGGCTTTTGTGAGCTCTTCTGGAAACCCAGCCATATTTATAAAATTGTTCATATAGGGGAGAAAGTTTTAAGTCTTAAACCAACTGATTAAGGAAGCGAATTTTTCACATACAAAATTTTATAAATTAGAACCATCTTACATCACACCACAGAAAATTAGGTAAAACATTTCTTTAAATGTCTTGAATAGTCAGCCTAATAATCATTTAGGCTTCATTGTCTGACATCAGTATACTTTGCTGAAAGAGAAAAATGATTTCTACTATATTTATCTTCTATCCTATTCAAGTTTTGATCTCTAGCTATGTGTCAAGTAGTAGTATAAGTGCTGGATAGATCCATAAATAAAACAGTGCTCCTACCCTCAGATTATATACTCTACTGGGAGAATGTATGCAGGGTAAGGTAACAGTGCTATAAACTGTTACTCTGTTTATAAATGAAGTTTTGTTGTGAGTAGTGAGTGACACAAGTGAAATTTGTACCATATATGTACCCTCCTCCTATGAGTTAGTTAATAATATACCAGATACATAGTAATTAATATGAGCCAGGTTTTGTCTTAAGTGCTTTATAAATTTATTAGTTCATTTAATCTTTACAATAATACAATTATAAAATACAACATGATGATTACTGCCCTCCTTTTATAGAGGTAAAAAAGTGGGGCACAGAGAGATTAAGTCCAGGATCATTTAGTGACCTTGAATTAGGATGTAGGCCCCAGCAGTTTAACCTACTACCATCTATATTCTTTTTTTAAATATATTTTATTGATTATGCCTTTACAGTTGTTCTATTCCCCCCTTCACTCCCCTCCACCCTGCACACCCCTTCCCCACCATTCCCCCCCTTTATTTTATGACCATGTGTCTCAAGTTCTTTAGATTCTATATTTCCCCTGCTATTCTTGCCCTCGCCCTATCTATTTTCTACCTACCATCTATGCTACTTATTTTCTGTACCTTCTTTCCCCTTCTCCTCCTCCCACTCCCCTGTTGCTAACCCTCCATGTGATCTTCATTTCTGTGGTTCCCTTCCTGATCTAGCTGTCCTCTTAGTTTGCTTTTGTTTTAGGTGTGGTTGTTAATAACTGAGTTTGCTGTGCTTTCACTGTTCATCTTTTTCATCTTCTTTTTCTTAGATAAGTCCCTTTAATATTTCATATAATAAGGGCTTGGTGATGATGAACTCCTTGAACTTGACCTTATCTGAGAAACACTTTATCTGCCCTTCCATTCTAAACGAAAGCTTTGCTGGATAGAGCAATCTTGGTTGTAGGTCTTTGGATTTCATGACTTGGAATACTTCTTTCCAGCCCCTTCTTGCCTGCAAGGTCTCTTCTGAGATATCAGCTGACAGTTTGATGGGAACTCCTTTGTAGGTGACTGTCCCCTTATCTCTTGCTGCTTCTAGGAGTCTTTCCTTCAGTTTAATCTTGGCTAATGTAATATGATATACCTTGGTGTATTCCTTCTTGGTTCCACTTTCTTTGGGACTCTCTGAGCTTCCTGGACTTCCTAGAAGTGTATTTTCTTTGCCAGATTGGGGAAGTTCTCCTTTATTATTTGTTTGAGTAAGGTTTCCACTCGTGACTGTTCCTCTCCCCCTTCTGGTACCCCTATAATTCGGATGTTGGAGCATTTAAAGATGACCTGGAGGTTCCTAAGCCTCTCCTCATTTTTTTGAATTCTTGTTTCTTCATATTTTTCTGTTTGGTCATTTTTTTCTTCCTTCTGGTACACTCCCTGGATTTGAGTCCCAGTTTTCTTTCCATCACTATTGGTTTCCTGTGCGTTTCCCTTCATTTCAATTAGTTTAGCCTTCATTTGTTCCTCTAATTTGTGACTAAAATCAACCAGTTCTGTGAGCATCCTGATCACCAGTGTTTTGAACTGTGCATCTGATAGGTTGGCAATTTCTTGTTTGTTTAGAGTTATCGGGTCTTGGGCTTTGAGTTCTTCTTGAGCCATGTTTTGGTCTGTTCGCACCTGTTACATATGAGAAGCGGAGCCCTAGGTGTTCACCAGGGTGGAGCCACCCAGGTTGCTGGTTTGTGACGCTGTATGTGGGGGCGGGGTCAAAGAGGGGCAAAGGTGGTCCCCTCTGCTGCTTCCTGCCGCTGGGGCCTGCTCAGTCTGTGTCACTGCTTGCTACTTTGCTGGTTTATCTGCATGTGAATGTGTGACTGCGGTCAGCCTGCCACCTTGCGCCCTCACTGGGTCTGCCCATGGCTGCCTGTATGCCTGGGTCGGGGGATCTTTCCTGCCCAACCCTGCTCCGCTGCTGGCTCCGCCCCTCTTACTGGTCTAGCTGAAAGGTTCAGAGTTGTCTGAGTTCGGACTTCCCTATAGTTCAATTTTCTGTGTTTTGGCTGCGTTTTTTGTTACTAAAACTTTGTTATCTTTAAACTTGGTTGTGCGAGAAGGGATAGTGTTTCCACCTATGCCTCCATCTTGGTGGAAGTCCTCCTACTATCTATATTCTTAACCATCATACTTTATACTGTTTTAATTTAAAACTGACATTGTGACAGATTTTCATGTTCTGTATGAGATTTTCCTGGTGAGTAAGTATTCCAGTGATACTTATCTAAAGTATTTTTTAAATCTTTTTCACATTATGGGTTATTTTTCCATATTCAATATTTACCAACAAGTAATCGAATAATTGTACCATTTCTTCTATTTCTGACAATGAGCTATGTAAAAATATAAAACAGATTGTACCTAGTGTAAGCATTTCTATCAGTTCATATTTATCTTTACCATTAGGTTTAGTTTTGTGCATTAATCAAAGTGCAAAATAAATGATTAAAGTATGAATGCGATTTGACTTTGGATGGTGGGCACACAATCTAATCATGCATCATAGAAACGTATACTTAAACCTACATAATCTTATTAACCAATATTGCCATAAATTTTTTTTACAAAAATGTTATTTCAGATCTGCTGTCTCTAGCTTCTAAAAAATCAAGAATTTAGTAGCAAAATTTCTGGGTTCTAATTTATCTCATTTTAAAAATTATATCAATTGCTAGTAAATAGTAAAGGAAAGAAAAAGGAGTAAAATAAAAGTCTTGACTCTAAAACCCGACAGTTTCAGTAGCATCAAGAGTTTCATGAGTACTCACTTCAACAAATGCTAAAATTGGATCGATACAGACACGATTCCTATGCCCCTGTGCGTGGATGAAATGCATATGCATGAAGCCTTCTGTGTTTTTTACAAACTTGAGAAAGAAATATGTGCAATACATTTTAATCATTAAAAAAAGAGTTATATGAATTTGTCTAAGAGCTTAATAAATCTGATTTTACTTTTCTTCTATCCATATAGTATATATTCTTTTTAAATATTGATTTGTTTCTCCTCTCTTTTTTTAGTATACTGTGTGGAATTTTGTTCCAAAGAACTTATTTGAACAGTTCAGAAGAGTGGCAAACTTTTATTTTCTTATTATATTTTTGGTTCAGGTAAGCTTTGTCCCTCAGTACATTGTTAAAATTTATAGATAAGGTTTCTAAAAATATATCTCCAGGGGAAAGTTACATTATATTCTAAAAAATTGATTTTGGAACTGTATTTTTTTTCCTGTAGAGCTTCCCCATTGTACTCAGTGAATTATAGTGATTTAACCACATCCTGATTGCTAAAAGCTAGCCAATGAATTTTAAGATTAATTCTATTTTGTTTTATTATTGATGTGCTATGATGCTGATAACCATAACCAAAGCCAAGAAAATGACATCATCTCTCAGATGTTCCAGAACATAAATAGTTTGTCTTTTAATATACAGCATATGTTTTTGGCACATTTCTGCCTGTGGAACCATCTTGGTACAAAGTAAATTTTTCTTTTTTTATGTCAAAAAATTTTTGAGAATCCCCATGAAAATAGATTTTTATCCAGGAGACCATTTTCTTAACTTGAATTTGTATTCATTATAGGCTGTTTAACAGTTTCTTAATCTCACATTTGCTTTTTTCTAATATCAGAATATCAAGAAAAAGGCTTATGAAACATGAGTATTAGTCAAGATTTAAAAATAGTTGTCGTTTTTTTTAAGATTATTTTTTTCTTATAATGCTTGAGCAATCTCAGTGTGGCATTGAATTTTTGTATGAACTCTGAACTTTTCTCTCAGTAGACTCTGGGATTTCAAAAGAAAAAAAAACACTTGGCAAGTTATTACTTTAAAGCTTGAAGAAACATTTACTTTTTCAAAAAAAAATTGTTTTTCTTCATGAACAGAGAAAGAAACTTCTGATTTTTTTAATCATTAGAACACCAGCTTGATTTTCTCAGAAAATTGAGAAATTCATACTAACCATGTCCACATGGCAGACATTTGTGAAATTACCAACTAAAATCAGGAATTCAGCTTGTCTCTGCAATAGAACAAATGTAATTGGCCTCTGTGGTATAAAGGAGCATTAATAAATCATAGATCCATGTTCTAACTAGCCAAACATAATCACTGCAAAAGTTTGTTTATTTCTCCAACAGTTTATTGAAACCTCAGTTATATGATTTAGATAATCACTTCAGCATTGTTTTCTACACTGTACCTCTGGCTCTGCTAGATTTAATAAAATCTCTCATAGAATAAAGACCCTTTCCTTAGTCCCATTCTTTGTTCTGTCTCCCTAAGTGGTGAGTTTATTCTGAATCCCAGAGTAAAAATTGCTGACAGACTTTCCAGCATTTATCAGAATGGGCAAAGAAATGTGAAATAAGAGTCTGAGCAGCTGTAGCTCCACTTCTAGGCAATATTGTGGGAGACCTGAAGCACTCTGTGTGAAGAAGGCGGAGTTGTGACTGAGTCCACTCTAACAGTATTTGTGGGTATGCATGTAATGGCCAACAAAGTGAGCTTGTCAAACTGGACTAAACTATTCTATAGTCACTACTTGATATGTCCCTCCTATTATTTTTTTACTGTGGACTGTGGTGCACATTTTGTATAGTGTTTGTTCTCAGAATTCCCAGTATGTCTAAGATCTAAGATGTTAACAGTGTGATGTGTACAATATAAAATTATAATACTCTGCGTTCTTTTTTTTTAAATCTAGCTTATGATTGATACACCTACCAGCCCAATTACCAGCGGACTTCCATTATTCTTCGTAATAACAGTAACTGCCATAAAACAGGTACGACATGCCTTCTGTTTCTGTCTCCCCCTGGCCATTCATAAGTTGCCAAGTATGTCCACTCCAAAGGAACATTTATTGATGTGAAAAAAATTTTCCATAAAAAGCAGCAAATTTTTTTGGTTTCATGTACAGTAGTAAAATTAAACTAAATTAAGCCACGCTATTATATTTCTGGTGACCCTTAGTATGATTACCATTGTTAAAATATGTTGTTCTCTTGACACACGTAGGAAGCATCTAAAAATAAGCATTTTAGATGTACAAATCAAATTATACATGAAACATTAATATTATAATCATCTTTGTAGAATTTGGCAATAGTTGAAAGAAATACAGTTCAGAAGGAAAATGTTTATGGGGAATAGAGCATGTACTTCTGGTATGAACATTTTGAATAAAAATTGTATAGTGCTTTCCTACTTTTTACCACTTTTCTAAAGTTGATTTTTATATAAAGTTGTACCCTAGGGGAAATAGCTTCAACCAAGTCTTGAATTGGTGTTAAAATCTAGGTGTGGAAAAACAGTATTATTGGGTGAACATGCCAAGTAAGAAATTAAGAAATATGTAGAAATGTTTTATCTTTATAGCTACCACTTCTCAAAACAGCTTAGCAGAGAATCAATTATACAGAGATGGTTCCTTCCACTGGAAAGAGATTTCATTGAATTTTTTTATGTAAATATGATAGATTCTCATTTTTATAAGGTTTAGGGATAAGGTTTAAATTGCATTGGAAATAAAATTGACAGACATCATATAATTCTGTGATGTAGTATATTTTAATAATTATGTTATGTGTATAGTGCGTCAGAATAGCACTTTACTGCTCTCAGTGTTTGATTTCCCTTTCTTCACTGTTCTTTTGGAGACTATGTATGTCAGTAAGCATCCAAATCACTTCATACAGTTACATGCTTACTTGGTTTTTCAGATGCCAAGTAAGTTGGTTTATTTCATTGCAGTGACACATATTTGTCTCTTGGACCTATTTTCCGTACATAGTTTCCTCTTAGGTGATTTCATCCAGTGCAGTGGCTTAAAATGCCATTTACATGTTGATGGTTCTCAAATGTGTATGTATCCTGAAACTATTCCCCGAACTCTGACACAAATATACAACTGTTTGTGCAGCATTTCCACTTGGATAGCTGAGCCTTTTTTCCGACTACCTTGCCTTCATTTGAATGTTTAGCTCTATATGAATTTATTTTTTTAAGATTTTATTTATTTATTTATTTTTAGACAGAGGGGAAGGGAGGGAGAAAGACAGGGAAAGAAACATCAATGTGTGGTTGCCTCTCATGTATCCCCCCACTGGGGACCTGGCCTGCAACCCAGGCGTTTGATCTGACTGGGAATCGAACCAGTGACCCTTTGGTTAGCAGGGCAGCACTCAACACTGAGCCAAACCAGCCAGGGCTACTGAGTATTTTTTTTAAGCAATGTAAAATGTTGCAATACTTCTTTCCCTGGTTCCCCAATATATATTTAGCCAAGTGTAGACTGGGTTTATGTGGAATGTGATGCCATTAACCAGGTTGAAACAAATGCTGGTGAATTTAATATCTGCAAAATAGGAGTGTTTAAAATAATAATAATACCTATTATTATTATTGTTGACATCCTGTTTCCTTCCAACATGAGTTAAGTAAAAACACATAATATCTAAAAGTAAGACACAGAAAGATTATACCTCAAACCTTTATTAGCATGGTTATTAAAGTTAAGTACTAAATTTATGTAGACTTTTTTGACAACTAAAGCAAAAGGAAATATGAAAGGTCATATGAGTTTTAAAAAATTTTATTGATTTGAGAAAGAGAGTGAGAGAGAAAGATTGATTTGTGGTACCACTTATTTATGCATTTGTTGGTTGATTCTTGTATGTGCCCTCAAATGCCCAATCTTGGTGTATTGGTACAACATTCTAACCAACTGAACTACCTGGCCAGGGCCACATAATTTAAATATTTTAAGAATGCTTTGCCAAAAGTTTTCTCCCTGAGAAAAAAATGGCCTTCAAGCAATTTTTAATATTTGCTTTATATTTTATAATGTTATAATATTTTAGGTAGTAGATACACATATTTTAAAAAATAGAAACAGTACAAAATAGCATACAGTAAAAGTAATTTGTACTTCTAACTCCCAGTCTCCTGGTTCTTCTCCCCTGAAAGAACCATTATTTGTACATTATACAGAGTGTTTTCAGAGAAAAGTGTATTTTTCCACAAATAATGGCATAGAACACAACACATTTTGTACCTTACTTTTATCACCTAATGCTATCTGGTATTTTGTTATCTTGTGCTATACTTCGGACTTCTTGGATTTTCACTAAAATATAACACAAGAAGTTTTTCCACTTAAAAAATGCTACTTCTTAACATTTAATCAAAGTGTTCTTTATGAAGTATATTTCTAATTTCCTTTTTAATGATGATCCACATAAACCTCCCATATTTTTAGAAGTATAAATAATAATGGTACTGATCTAGTGTTTAAGAAAGTGGAATAATTCAACCTCAGTTTTAAAATCTTCATTTTTTTCTATTTATTGTCTGTAATAATGCTTACGAATTTATATTTGGATGTTTAAAATATCACTTGTATGTAGAAGCAGTAGAACTTACTGATTGAATAGGTGTCAGGAAAAGGTAAGAGTCAAGGAAAAGGTAGGAGTCAAAAATGACTCCCCCGATTTCTAGTATGAGTAACTCAGTAGATGGTGATGTCATTTGTCAAGATGGGAAACACTGAACATGCAGCAGATTTAGACAATAACATCATCAATTTAGTTTTGAAATGTTTAATGTAATATATTTGTATGCGACATCAAAATGGAGAGGTTAAGAATGTATTTGGATACTCAAGTTTAGAGTCTAAAAGGAAGATATGAACTGGAGGTATAAATTTCATAAATTTTTGAAGACACAGATATAGAAGAATCTTGTAGTGAGAAAGTGATGGGTCAAAAAAAGGCCCATCAAGATGACCTAGAAGGAAGCTCCCGTAAGGAAATTGAGAAGTAACTAAGAGGTAGTATAAAAACCAGGAACGTGAGTGTGATGAAAGCCAAGAGAAGAGAATGTTTCTAGTATGATTGAATGTCAAATTCCTACAAGTACATGCTTCAAAATAGCTTAGTATAATTCTGGTGAGTGAACTGTTTGGGGGCAATTTTTATGTTTCTTTTTGTTGTTTTATAAAAGTATCTTCTAAAACACTCATACTGGTAGGAGGGGTGGAGATAGGCAGCTGGGGCTGAGAGGACTCTCAGCTATGCGCTGGCTGGAGGACTGGACACTCCTACATTTGCATGTGTATCAACTTGGGAGTGAGATTGACCACACAACCCAGGGTTCCAGTGGAGAAAAATAAAGCCTCAAAAACCTGTGGGGGTTGCAGCAGTGGGGGAAACTCCCAAACTCACAAGAGAGTTCATTGGAAATACCCACAGGGTCCTAGAACATACACAAACCCATCTACCCAGGAACCAGAAGGGCCAAATTTGCTTGTGGAAA
Organism: Artibeus jamaicensis; assembly: GCF_021234435.1. Taxonomy (NCBI): domain Eukaryota; kingdom Metazoa; phylum Chordata; class Mammalia; order Chiroptera; family Phyllostomidae; genus Artibeus; species Artibeus jamaicensis. Next base: position 7,428,933 of record NW_026522046.1, on the reverse strand, counting down.
GCGAGGGAAGTGAATGAAAGCCAGCCAAGAGCTGAGCAAGTGGCATTGTTCCCTCTCTAACTCCTCCCCCACATACAGCGCCACAAGCCAGGATGTGGCTTGCCCCACCCTGGTGAATACCTAAGGCCCCACTCCTAACAACGTAAGAGGTGTGCCAGGACGAAGAAATATGGCCTAGATGAAAGAACAGATGGAAGCTCCAAAAACAGAACTAAGTGATGAAGAGATAGCCACCCTATCAGGTGCAGAGTCCAAAACATTGGTAATCAGGGTGCCTTCCCTTTTTCCTCTATTTTGGGCCATACTCAACCACAAATGATTGAGTATGGTCACAAAGTAGAGGAAAAAGGGAAGGCTACGCCAAGAAAATAAAGAAAAATATACAGGGAACCAACAGTGACAGGAAGGAAAACTGAGATTCGAATCAACTATTTGTAACAGAAGGAAGAAATAAACATTCAACCAGAACAGAATGAAGAAACCAGAATTCAAAAAAATAGGAGAGGCTTGGGAACCTCCAGGACAACTTTAAACATTCCAACATCCTAATCATAGAGGTGCCAAAAGGAGAAGAGGAAGACCAAGACATTTAAAACTTACTTGAAAAAATAATGAAGGATTCTGCCCAAGATGGAGGTGTAGGTAGAAATACTGTGCCTCCTCACACAACCAAAATTAAGGACAACAAAGATTTAGAAACAAAACACAGCCAGAACAGACAGAAAATTGAACTGTACGGAAGTCCGGCAACCATTCATCCAGACCGAAAAGAGGGGCAGAGTCCACCGGTGGAGAGGGGTTGCCCCAGGAAGAGGTGGTGGTTGGCAGACCTGGGAGCGCAGGCAGCACGAACGAGCAGACCCAGTGAAACACGCAAGGTGATTGGCTGACTGTGGACACACATTTGCACTCAGATAAACCAGGCAAAAACGGGCAGCAAGACAGACCACGCAACCCAGGGTCCCAGTGACGGGAAATAAAGCCTAAAAGCACCGATTGAAAACACTTGGTAGGGGTTGCGGTGCTGGGACAGGCTCCCAGCCTCACAGGAGAGTTCACTGGAGAGACCCACAGGGTCCTGGAACGTGCACAAGCCCACCCACCCGGGAACCAGCACCAGAAGGGCCCAGTTTGCTTGTGTGAAGCAGCAGAGGGGACTGGGATCCAAGGGAGAGTGGAACAAGCGCCATTGTTCCCTCTCTGACCCATCCCCCACATACAGCATCACAACCCAGTGACTGGGTTGCTCTGCCCTAGTGAACATCTAAGGCTCCACCCCTCATACCTAACAGGCACAACCAGACCAAAAAATTATGGCTCAAACAGAAGAACAAATCAAAGCCCCAGAGCCAGTACTTCTAAGCAACCAAGAGATAGCCAACCTATCAGATGCACAGTTCAAAACACTGGTGATCAGGATGCTCACAGAACTGGTTGATTTTAGTCACAAATTAGAGGAACATATGAAGGCTAAACTAATTGAAATGAAGGGAAATGCACAGGAAACCAATAGTGATGGAAAGAAAACTGGGACTCAAATCCAGGGAGTGTACCAGAAGGAAGAAAAAAATGACCAAACAGAAAAATATGAAGAAACAAGAATTCCAAATAATGAGGCCAGGCTTAGGAACCTCCAGGTCATCTTTAAATGCTCCAACATCTGAATTATAGGGGTACCAGAAGGGGGAGAGGAACAGTCACGAGTGGAAACCTTATTCGAACAAATAATAAAGGAGAACTTCCCCAATCTGGCAAAGAAAATACACTTCTAGGAAGTCCAGGAAGCTCAGAGAGTCCCAAAGAAGGTAGACGCAAGATGGAACGCAGCAAGGCACGTCATCATTACATTAGCCAAGATTAAAATGAAGGAGAGAATCCTACAAGCAGCAAGAGATAAGGGGACAGTCACCTACAAAGGAGTTCCCATCAAACTGTCAGCTCATTTCTCAGAAGAGACCTTGCAGACAAGAAAGGGCTGGAAAGAAGTATTCCAAGTCATGAAAGGAAAGGACCTACATCCATGATTGCTCTATCCAGCAAAGCTTTCATTTAGAATGGAAGAGCAGATAAAGTGTTTCTCAGATAAGATCAAGTTCAAGGAGTTCATCATCACCAAGTCCTTATTATATGAAATGGTAAAGGAACTTAGAAAAAGATAAAAAAGATGAACAGTGAAAGGACAGCAGACTCACAGTTATTAACAACCACACCTAAAACAAAATCAAACTAAGCAGACAGCTAGAACAGGAGCAGAGCCACAGAAATGGAGATCACATGGAAGGTTAACAGCAGAAGAGTGGGAAGAGGAGAGAGGGGGAAAAGGTACAGAGAATAAGTAGCATAGAAGGTGGGAAGAAAATAGGGGACGGGCAAGAGTGGTATGGGAAACATAGAATCTAAAGAACTTATGACACATGGATATGAACTAAAGAGGAATGTGGGTGGGAGAGGGTGTGCAGGGTGGAGGGGAATGAAGGAAGGAAAATGGGACAAGTGTAGTAGCATAATCAATAAAGTATATTATTAAGGTTTTTTTTTTAATTAAAAAAATAGTGAAGGAGAACTTCCCCAATTTGGCAAAGGAAACAGACTTCCACAAAGTCCAGGGAGCCCAGAGAGTCCCAAAGAAGTTGGATCCAAGGAAGCACACACTAAGGCACATCATAATTACATTAACCAAGATTCAAGATAGGGAAGAGAATCTTAAAAGCAGCAAGAGAAAGGGAGACAGTTACCTAAGGAGTTCCCTTAAGACTATTAGCTGGTTTCTCAAAAGAAACCTTGCAGGCAAGAAGGGGTGGAAAGAAATATTTGAAGTCATGAAAAATAAGGACCTTCATCCAAGATTGCTGTATCCAGCAAAGCTATCATTCAGAATGGAAGGGTAGATGAAATGCTTCCCAGATGAGGTCAAGTTAAAAGAGTTCATCACCAAGCAATTATTATTACATGAAATGTTAAAAGGATTATCTAAGAAGAAGATGATAAAAAATATGAACAGTAAAATGATAAACTCACAACTATTAACAACTGAACCTAAATAAAAGCAAACTAAGCAACAACTAGAACAGAAACAGAAACACAGAAATGGAGATCTCATAGAGGATTATCAGCAGGAAGTGGGAAGGAGAAAATGGGGGGAAACGGAACAGGGAGTAAGAAGCGTAAATGGTAGGTAGGAAATAGACATGGGGATGCTAAGAATAGTGCAGGAAATGGAGAAGCCGAATAACTTACATGTATGACCCATGGGCATGAACTAAGGGGCAGGGAATGCTGGTGGGAGGGGGTGCAGGGCAGAGGGGAATAAAGGGGAGAAGAAAATGGGACAACCGAAATTCCATAATCAACAAAATATACTTTAAGAAATTGAAAGAATTTTTTTAAGTATCTTCTAATTCTTCTAAAGAGAGCACTTATTTTGTGTGTATTGACAGGGATATGAAGATTGGTTACGACATAACTCAGATAATGAAGTAAATGGAGCTCCTGTTTATGTTGTTCGAAGTGGTGGCCTTGTAAAAACTAGATCAAAAAACATTCGGGTATGTACTTAGTAAATAATGGATATCAAATATATTTTGGTGTCACAAAATATAATCTGATTGTATTTTAATTAAAAACCTACTTTCTTGCATTAAAATATTGGGCTAGACCACTTGGTTAGAACCCAGTAAAGTAAGCCCGTGCCTTTTAAAATCAGTATATTCACTCTCCCCAAAATTCTTCTTAGGTGGGTGATATTGTTCGAATAGCCAAAGATGAAATTTTCCCTGCAGATTTGGTGCTTCTGTCCTCAGATCGACTTGATGGTTCTTGCCACATTACAACTGCTAGTTTGGATGGAGAAACTAACCTGAAGGTTTGTACATGTGTACGCATCAGTGTTCTTGGTGAACAGAATGTCTTTGTGTTATAGTGATAGGTAATTTTCTTTGCTTAAGGTAATGAAGTTTGACCAGGTAAATTCATTCAATTCACTAAAATTTTTAAGCATTTTTAAGTTTTTTTTAAAAAAATGTTATATATTTATTTCAAGTGTAACTTTACATGGTTTAGTCAAGTTAAAGAAAACTGGGAAGTGTTTTTAGGAAAAATAAAATATATTAATATTTTGGTGCCTTTTTAGATGAGGGGACTTTGAAATAGATGGAGATGTAAAGTACAGCATAGGGAATGTAGTCAACGCTATTGTAATAATTATATTGGGTGTTGGATTGGTTCTAGATTTATTGGGGTGATCACTTCATAAGTTAAATAAATGTCTAATCATGCAGTTGTACATGTGAAACTAGTATAATACTGTATATCAACTATAATAGAGTCTAAAAAATTATTTTTTTTAAAAAGATAATATATAGGGTCCCATTTGGGTCTTGAAACTTCAGTTTAATCCTCTTTTTAGACACATGTGGCAGTCCCGGAAACAGCACTATTACAGACAGTTGCCAGTTTGGACACTCTTGTAGCTGTGGTAGAGTGTCAGCAGCCAGAGGCCGACTTGTACAGGTATGGTGTGACACTCAGCATAGTCATTTTAAGTCCCGTTACAGATCTCACTTTTACAGTTATAAACATACAGTGGAATCTTTAGCTAATTGAAGACATTATTGAGGGGAAGGAGATGGAAAGGTCAGTTCAGGGGGAAAAGGTTAAAAGCAGAATTTGCTAGAATTCTAATCCAAAGTGTTAATTCAGAAGCAGTGCTTACATTCAAATGTTCTGTTTTATTACCTTTTACTTCTATATGAACTGGCTTTATAACTATAATGCTAAACTTTATAACTATAAAAGTAGTTGTAGGAAAAGTAAAATTATTTCTTTAAAAGAAAGTAATCGTGTGTGTGTACTCCATGAAGGTAAGGGCTCTATAATATGTCTTTGTGTTCCCTGGGAACTAACTCCTTTTAACATTATAATTTACTAAATGCAGTGTAAGTCACCTTTCAGTAATATGCTAATTATTGTGGGCTATGGGATAGAAACAACTTTTTATTATTAAAGTGAAATATTCAACTCATTTTTACTTAGTAACTGGTGATAGAATATAAATTAACCACCAGATTGTAAAATTCACCTTCAGCTTATCAAATGATTTGTCTCCCTCTATTGGTTGAAGTGTTCACATTTTATCATTAGTCATTGGCTTTTCCATAATCTCTTAACATAATTTGTTTGGGATCTATATACTATTTATAATGGAATCTTTCTCTATGTGATGTTATACAAATTTACAGTTTCATCACAGTCAAAGGCATAGAGTTTTCCAATTAACTATGAAAATTCAGGGTTCTATTCTTGAAGAGCAGTAAAACTATAAGATTTATCTGTAAAGAATTTAGTAGTTTAACATTTCTATATTCCTATTATTTTCTTGTCTCAAACAGTGGTGTTATAAAAAGTTGTTAAAAATTTGAAAATGGAGCATTAAGTAGGCATAAGATTTATGTGAGCTCAAATATGACTAATGTGTTGATGGATGGTTTTCATATTATCTTGGAAAATGTGGAAAAAGTTAAAACTTTTTTTAATAGTAAGTAATTCACTGCTAAATACAAGGTGTTCCTCTTTATTTTCTCTTTTCCTCTTCCTTACTGAAAGTATATATTTTGTTTTAAATATAAAGGTAACTACTACAGAACACTTACGTAATGGAAAGATAACTCATAATTAAATGTATTACTATTTTTGTTCATTCATTCAACAAGTTACTGTTGAGCACTGATGTACTCATTATGGTAGGTAAGAAATAAGATGATTCGGCATGGATTCTGTCTTTGAGAAACTCAGCTGTAAAGATGATATATACATAAAATTACATTTTTCCACTTTTCTATGTGCTGCTTATAAGGGCAATACTGAAAGCACTTTATGTATCTACCTAGGAGAGTGCTTAAGTGGATATATGTGGTACAGATATAACAGGGGCATATATAAATTATAAAAAATGTTTTCAGAGAACTTGATGACACAGAAATATACTGAAATATAATCTTATATTAGATACAGAATTGTAGCTTTAATACAATCCCCATTATATTTTTTAAATATGTATTTTATGTATTTGATAGATAGTTTAGGATAAATAATAGGTAGGTACAGAGAGAAAGAAAAACCTAGAGGAATTACAGTCAGCTGTTTTTTATTTGCTTTTTTTCTCCATATTTTCTAGTATTTCTTCCAAGAATATGGATTGCTTTTCTAATTTAAAAAAAAGTGTTTTCCATTTTACTGTACAATATTCTTAATCTTTTTTTAAAAATTTTATTTATTTTCAGAGAGAGGGGAAGGGAGGGAGAGAGGGCAAGAAACATTGATGTGTGAGAGAAATACCAATCAGTTGCTTCTTGCACACCCCCAACCAGGGACCTGGCGGGCAACCCAGGCAGGTGGCCTGACTGGGAATAGAACCAGTGACCTTTAAGTTTCCAGGCAGGCCGAATCCAGTGAGCCATACCAGCCAGGGCCTTAATAATAATTTCTAATGGCTGCATAATCGTGTAAGTGTACTAGAACCTAGCCATTATCTAATCTTTCAATATCTAACTCTTAAACTGTTTTGCTATTATGAATATTGTGTGGTACTTTATTACAAATAACTTCATCAATGCAAAATTCAGTGGTTGGATAGTTCATCGTTTCTCTTCTCTGATACAATTAATTCACTTGCCTCCCAGGATACTTCTCCTCTTGGTTTTTCTCCTTTCAGTCTCTTTTGCTGATTTCTCCTCTTCTCTCTGACTTCTGTGTTAGAGTGCACTAGGACAGGACTGTCCTTGGTCCTCTTCCCTTCCCTGCCTATACTTTTTACTATCTACACTCACACCGTTGATGATTTCATCCAAGGTGATGGCTTTAAAGACCATCTACATGCTAACTCCCAGATTCATATCTTGATTCCACACTTTCCCAAATTTCAGACTCTCATATCCAACTTCATGTTCTATAGCTCTGCTTACATTTAGAAGAACTCTAAATTAGTCATGTTGAGAACAGAGCTTCTGACCTTCCCTATGAATCTTTTTATCTGAACAGTCTTTCCTGTCTCAGTTGAAGATAGTCTGTCCATCCAAATTCTTCAGGCCCAAACCCCTGGAGCCAGCCATGACTCCCCACATCCCCTCTCTGCTAACGCCTTCTAACTCCCTCTCTCACATCTCATCCAACCCATCAGGACATTATTGGTTTACCTGTAAAATATAACCAGAATTTGATCCTCTTTCACTAATTTCACTGCTACGAATTTGGTGTGAGCCAGCATCATCTCCTACCTGGCTTACTGCTATCAGGGGCATTCTTACCAGATTTTCTGTTTCAACTCTCCTTTCTCTTGCAGTCTGTTCTCACAAAACCAGGCGGACTTATCCTTTTAAAATGTGAGTGCGATCATGTCATTCCTCTGCTAAAACCCTGCAGTGGCTTTTTCATCTCACTGAGTCAAAAACCCATGTCTTTATAATGACCTGTAAGACCTCACTGAATGATTGCCCCTATCCCCAGCCTTTCCTCCCTGACCTAATTTCTGACCACTCTCCCTCTTGTTCACACATCAGCTATACTGGCCTCCTTATTTTCCTTTGAACATACAGATTCACTGCCACCTTTTCACTGGCAATTCCTTGTCTTAACTCCTTTACCACCTTCTAGTCTATGTTTAAATCACCTATGAGGCCAACTTTGAATATTTAATACTGCACCCTAATTCTTTTTACCCTGTTCTGCTTTTCCTTTTTATAACACATAGTAATACCTCTTTGTATATTATGCAATTTATTTGTTTATTGTTTATTATCTCCAACTACAGTGTAAACTGAAGGGCAGGCATTTCTGTGTGCTTTATTCACTAATGCATCCCAAGCACCTAGAACAGATCTAGCATAGGAGGCCTTACTATGTATTTGTTGACAAGGGAAAAAACAGATATCTTGATGTACTTATATTTATGCAGTTAAATTTTTCCTTTTATTGAATTGCTTGTGATATAGGCAAGCAAATTTGTGTGTGTAGTTCCCTTTACTATTTAATTGATGTACTTGAACAATACTAGGCACATTGTAGACACTCAATAAATATCTATTCAATGAGTGATGAATGATAGAGTTCCAAAATATTACTCAGAGGGTGTGTGAACATTTCTGTTGCCCATTCATTCCTCCATCAGATATTGAGTGCCTCCAATAATTGAGTCATAGTACTGGACACTGAGAATACTGTGCTCACTCAGCAGCACGTACACTCAAATTGAGAATACAGTGGTAACAAAACAGTGATCGTTCTTGCCTCCTACAGTTTGTAATCTAATAGTAGATTCCCGAAGGACATCAGTAATCCAGTAGAATTCCTGGATTCTACTGGAAGAACCCAGTAATTCCTGAAGAAAAGGAATTACTGGATTAAAGTACTAATAGAGTTTGGCCTTTCATAAACATACTGACACTTTATCAAAAGCATTGGACTAATTTTTATTGCCATGAGCAAAGTATAAGTTTATGGGTTTTTTATTGTTTCAGAATTATACTAGTATTAAATATTACAGTTTTAAATTTTTTGTTAATTTTGTAGATAATAGTTTCATAGTTTTAAAACTCTGGTTTTAACTTACTTTTTATTAGAAAGGCTAAACATTTTTGTTTATTTTCTCCCTTGAGCATTGTTAAATCCTCCCTAATTACCTGTTGATTAACTGGGTTACATTATATGTTTTAAAGAACTTTAATAGCTTATTGCGAGAGGCTAGAATAGGATGGGAAATGAACTTTGCCGTACAACTGGAAGAGGTGAAGACCAGGAGAGCCTTTTGTTTAGGAGCAGCCTCTCCATTTTCTTTTCCTCGGCTCCTTTACTCCTTTAGTTTTTTATTCTTTCCACCTCTTAATTGTTTAGGCTCTGACTTAGCACTTCCACTTCTACGAATTTTTGCATAACAAAATAATGAAATTCTACTATTCCTAGGGACTTACCTTAATTAAAATGTGAAAAGTTATGTACACAGGTTTTTCAGGGCTGCATGGTTTAGACCAGAGATTTTCAGCTGGTGTGCCACAAGAATTTTTAAAACATGCAATACCCGACTACTTACTTAGGGGCACTGACCTCTTTTCCCTTAGATTGCCAAATAAAAAATGACTACAGCCAGTACAACAATAGCTGTCAGTGTGAATAAATCAAAATTAAACCTATTTTTTGTTAGACCAGCAAAAAAGTATTTTTTGGTGTTCTGCAGAATTTTAGTAGTTTATGCAATGGAAATGTTGAAAATCACTGGTTTAGACTATCTGTAAGTTGGAGAAAACATAAGCTCCCATCAGTAGTGAATTGTTGAAATGTTATATATACCCAACCCCAAAATGCAATATTATGTGCAGCCATGAAAAATAATGGTGTGGTTCAGTGGGTTGGGTGTCATCTCCAAACCAGAGGGCTATGGGTCAGGGCACATGCCTGGGCTGCCCGCCAGGTCCCTGGTTGGGGGCGTGGGAGAGGCAGCCGATCAGTGTTTCTCTTACACATCGATGTTTCTCTCCCTCTCTTTTTCTCTTCCCCTCTCTCTAAGAATAAATAAATAAAATATTTTTTAAAATAATGATGTAGATCTGTGTTTTTGACAGGACAAATTAAGGGGGGGTAGAATGTTACCAACACTATTTATGGTATGACTTTGTTTTTTAAAAGATACATGTTTATCTGTATGTGCGTGGAAAATGTATTCCAAAATAACAGCAGTGTTTGTGTTTGAGTAATGGGATTACCTGTGGTAGTATTTATTTCCCTGTTAATATCTTCTTTATTTGAATCATTTTATATCAAAAAGAGAATAATAAAACAATTTTTTCTTGGAAACAAATTAAAGTGTGACTTTGGAGAAAGGGCTAAGGAAAGTGCAGGATGAGTTCATCCAGCATGGAACTGACATGAGCCAACAGGGAGTGCCTTAGAATCAGGGAGAACAGGACAGAGAAATGAAGGGAAACAGTAATTCTCTTACTGGAATCATGCTCAGGAAAATCGAAAGAGTGGTCTGCATCATCTCCGAAGGTTGTCCAGAGAGACTGCAGATGAACTGGTGCTTTACATCGAAATCCAAGGTTGACGCTGGAAACAAGATTACATAAAATCCATGAAATGGAAATTTAAAAATAAATAAATAAATTAATTAATTAATTAATGCTCTTCTGTGATACAGGCAGTCGAAGCAAGCAGAACTAAGAGATTTGCAAGAAACAATGAAGCCAAAGGGACAAAGCATCTGTGACCTGGAAATAGAAGGAATAATAGGGGACATTTGATAGGGAATGCTTAATACTGCTTTGCCTAGTTAAGTGATTAACATGACACTCTGACAGAATCTGCTTCAACTCAAAATTTACTTCTCACTGTAGTAGAAAGTAATTGTCCATTTGAATTAACTCTGTGCTATGGAGCTGTTTTGGTAGAAGTTGGGAGTGAGGCCAGGTAATGAATATTTCATGGATAACCTTAGAAGCTCTGGAGTTCACTGATAGGTTTTTGCTTACTACTCTGTTGCCACCACTTGACTTACACATAGTAGTTGTTCAGTGAGTATTTGTTGGATGAATGAATATAAGAATAAGTAAATGAATGATTCCAATCACAGGAAGGAGTCTTATTTAGTAAACTGATGAAATATGTGAGTATTCATTAATGGCTTAATAATGTATACATCATTGTGTAGCAATTACAAATTCTCATGATGGAGAAGCTAATAATAGTAATATAACATTTAAAGATTTTATTTACTTACTTTTAGACAAAGGGATAGAGAGGGAAAAAGAGTGGGAAAGAAACATGTAAGTGTGAGAGAGAATCGTTCTTAAGTTGCCTCCTGCCTGTACTGCAACTGGGAACCAGCCTTCAGCTCAAGCATGCGCCCTGACTGGAAATCGAACCAGCAGCCTTTCACTTTGCAGGACAGCCAGCCACGCTCAACTAAATGAGCCATGCTGGCTGAGGCAATAATATAATTTAAATCACCACTCTGAAAACACTTTTTCATTGATTACCTCATTCACAGCTGTAGTGAGGTGGCAAGAATATTACAATTTTGAAAGCTTAATGACTATAAGTTCTAACATGATTGTTGAACCATATATATATATATGTATATGTGTGTGTGTGTGTGTGTGTGTGTATATATATATATATATAAAGGTTGGTTTGGCGTCACATATAAGAATAGTGCCAAAAGTATCTAAAGTTTTCCGCCTGTTGATGGCATAAGTAATTTATCATTGTTTTTTGTTTGTTTTGTAACATGCTGAATTCTTTGATAGATTCATGGGACGAATGATAATAACTCATCAAATGGAAGAAATTGTAAGGTAAGAATAAATTTACATTGTGGGAGAGACTAAAACCAAGTTAAAGGTGTATTAGGTGAACAAGCTGCACATAATGGAAAAGGTTCATTTAAAAGCACTTAGCACTTTATCTTCTAGTAATTTGTAGCGTCAGCAAGTGAGGATGAAGCAAATTTCATGAAATATCAAAATAATTTAGGAAGATTATTCGTATACTTGTATTTCTTTTTCTTAACATTTTTTTATTTTTTAAAGAATTTATTTTTATTTTTAGAAAGGGGAAGGGAAGGAGAAAGAGGGGGAGAGAAATATCAGTGTGTGCTTGCCTCTCACGTGCTCTGCACTGGAGGCCTGCCCTGAGATCCAGGCATGTGCCCTGACCGGAAACTGAACCGGAGACCCTTTGGCTCGCAGTTTACGCTCAATCCACTGAGCTATGCCAGCCAGGGCATTTGTATTTCTTTTTCTAATAATATCAGGTAGTAACGTAAAAGGAAGGAGACATTCTTAATCAAATTCTTGCCTACCACATTTAAAATCTAGAATACAAAAAATGTTTTATATAATGTTTAACAAGCATAAATGTTTCGGGCTTACTCATTTCAAAATCATTTAGTATAAACTAGAGTATTTAGTGGTCAGTTCAGCACCTCTTAGTTACTCTTCTAATTAGTTATTTTGTTTGGCTGGTTGTTTTGGTTTGTTTTTCCTCAATATTCAGGTTAATTTCTGGCTACTACATGACAGGCCTTGGGGTCATTTCCAAGATTTGCTTACAGGGTGAGATTACATTGTTATGACCACGAAGCCAAATTTAAAATAAATCTTGGAATCATCCCTTAAACTTCTAAACCAAATTAGCATTTTACCTTTTTATTAGAAATATGTTTAATTAAATTGGCTGCTTGAAATAAATCACTGACATGAAAAGTTGAGTATTTTTTAAATGAATTCCTCTAGACAAGCTACCAAAAATATCATGTATCAGCACTGATTCACATTTCCTATAAACATTAACACAGGAGCATGTTTAATGAACTCTGTCATAAAGTCTTTTGAGGTGTAGGGCCCCTGCTTTAAATAACTATGACTAGGTTTTTATTTTGATTTCTGTAGTGACTTAATAAGATAGATGTGTGGCTCTATAGTCTGAATTTCATTAGATATTGTGGCTAATAAAAGGAAAGACCAATTATGTTCCCTCGGCCCCTAGCATAGTTAAAAAAAGAGCCATGTTCTTTGTTGAAGCAACCAGAGTATGCTGATGAATTACCTTTTAATTTGAAGCTTTCTGTCAGTATATCCCAGTTGTATATGCCGCTCACCACTGTGAGCTCAGTTTTTCTATTCATTGTTAAGAGTCAACACCAAGTGAAAAAGAGCTATTTTGTGGCTCCCGGTTAATTGATTTTGGAATATCCATGTAGTGTGTTCCAAATATGACTAGCTATTAAAACCGTACTTGTTAATCATGTCCCAAATATCTGGTCCTCCTTGGTTCATTGGATTTTTTTTTTAGAGTGTCTGGGTTTGCAGACATCTTCAGAATTGGTCCCAATCCTGTTTGATTTGGATGACTTTATAGGTGTGTTTCAGAAAAGTATAAGGGACGTCAACAAAATATAAGGCTTTTTAACTTATCCATAACAGAGTCTTATCATTTTGCTCTCACTAAAAAAGTACAATTTCCTTTCTAGTTATTTCTTCTAATTTCATATCTCCTTTATGGAGAGAAATTTAAACAGCAAGAAGACCCGTGCTCCAAGAAGTATGCAATGCAAGTAGTCAAGTTGTAGTGTCAGTTGTGCCTAGAAAAGAACTAACTCACTTACTACCTGTTTTATAATCCAGAGTAATCTTAATTGTGCAGAACTCATGCATTGGTATACAAATCACACTACAATTTATGTCAATAATGCATTTAATTCTCTATTTCCTTCAAAAACTATTTATTAGCTTTGTTCAAAATTTCTCTGTTCTGTTAAATGTTTTAAAATCATTGCTTAACCTTTTATTTTGTTGTGTTCTTTGTTTAAAATTTTTGGAACTGGTCTGGTGGCTTTGTGAGTTTATTTACCAGCATAATTTATTTCTGAGCCACTGATCTTAAAGTGACTGAAATGCTAAAGCAGGTGGTTTTGTTTTGATGACTAATATTGTGATCAACCTAGATAATAGCTGAGATTTTGCATTTGTATAAAAGTAGTGTTGTAACCATAACTCAACTACTTTTCTGTGGAAAATGACGTTTTAGAATTTAATTAAAATTTTAATATAGTTAATGCTTTTTTTTCCCCCTTAGACCTCTGGGACCAGAGAGTCTCTTGCTTCGTGGAGCCAGATTAAAAAACACAAAAGAGATTTTTGGTTTGTATATTTTGAACACATTTCATTATAGATTCATGCTGATGCTTTATATGAAGTATTTTCAAAAGCACAGCATTTGTGGTCTTTTGGCTGGATAACTTACTACTTAGTTAAATGTTGCCTGTGATAATTTTCTTATAAAGATTGTGTTCATATAATTTTGGTTGTATTTTTTGCTAATAATCCTGTTTTTTGAGTAATAAACTAGAATCTTGCTCTTATATTTTCTTTGTCGATGCTTGTGAAACTGAGTGCTAAGAAGATAATTCTGGCATTCATGGTAGATGAGAATCAGTATAATCCAGCGTCGTGAGGTAGTAAACCACCTGTATAATTAATTCCATTGTGATTATTCTTAGACTGGATGGATAAAAGTGCTGACTAATTCATTCATTCAACAAATTTTCATTGATATGACTATATCAGGTGGATCAAAAGGATGCATAGTGCTCTTGCAGTGGAGATCTGTTAATTAATTAAAAATTAATTACACTAACCAGCTTGTTATTTACTAAATGTTTACAGTTTTGGGGATGCATCCTCATTCTGTTCTTTCATCTGTCTTATCTCTCGCTATGAAGTTTTCTGATTAAAAAATTCATATATTTTTTAAAAAATGGAAAATAGTGTTGGTGAGGATGTGGAGAAATTGGAATCCTCATACATTGCTGATGGGAGTGTAAATGTTACAGCTGCTATACAAAACAGTTCAGCAGTTCCTCAATAAGTGAAATGTAGAATTACTAGGTGACCAAGTGGTTCTACTCCTAGATATATACCCAAAAGAATTGAAAAGATGTTGAAGCAAAGACTTGTACATGAATGCTCAGAACAGCACTATTTACAATAGTCAAAGGGTAGAAGCTACCCAAATGTTCATGAGTAATGAATATATAAACAAAATGTAGGATATCCACATAGTGGAAAATGATTTACTTTAGAAAAGTGGATTACCGATGCACGCTACAACATGGGTAAACATTGACAGCATTGTGCTGAGTGAAAGAAGCCTGACACGAAAAGCCACATATTGTGTGATCCCGTTTATTTGAAGACCCAGAATAGGCAAACTCATTGGAGACAGAAAGTAGATTAACGGGCTGGGTAGTGTAGGGCATGGGGAACACTTCTCGGTGAGTGCGGGTTTTTCTTTGGGGATGATGGCAGTGTTGTCAAGTTGGGTAGTGAGGATGGTCGCACAACACTGGGAATATACTAACTGCCACTGAATTGTACATTTTTAAATGATTAAAATGGTAAATTGTACGTTATAGATGTTTTACCACAATCTAAAAAGAGGAAACCATAATAAATGGCAGAAGCCAGAGAAAAACCTCCAGTGCCAATGCTTTTAAACCCTGTCATGTAGTGCTGTATTTCAGCACATTTCTTTAGCAGTAACAACTTTTCTTGCTCTTAAAAGTTTTGTATTTGAATGTCTTTAGTTGGGTCTGCTCTTGTTGGCCTCAGTACCACCTCTCTCTATTATATCATTCAGGCTGATTTCTATAACTTTGGTTCCCTTTGTATTTGAGTTATAATTCTGCCTTTAAGGAATAATTCTAATGATGAAAATTCCAGGACAAATCTTAAGGAAGAGAGCATGATGAATCCTACACTGTTGCTCAAATCTTACTACTTATGAATGAGCATAAACATTTATTGATTATCTGTTTCTATGCATTTTGCTAATTTGTCATACAAACCTCACAATAAATCTGAGGGGTTTTTTGTTGTTGTTGTTGTTTTCATTTAAAGGTGGGGGAATTGAGACTAGAGAGATTAAATAACTTGCCCAAGGGTACTGAACTAGTAAGTGACAGAGCTAATGTTCACACCAAGGTCTAACTCCAGCAATGTTTTTTATAAGGCTGGGCTTACCTGATTTCATTCACTCCCCAGTTTTAGTCCCACTGTTACTGTCCTTATTCATCTTAAGAGTCATTCACGTGTGCATAAATTTTTCAAATGACCCTTTCCTTGTGTTTATTTACTCTGATAGATTTCCATAGTATCTTTCAGTGCTCATGAAATTATGCCTAGACTCCAATTCTGGCATTCAGGGTTTTTCACACCCCAATCTCAGTCTATTGTCCCAGCTTAACAGAACGTACTTTTCCATGTCTGTCTTTATTGACACTGTTTGCTCTAGCTATAATGGCCTTCCCTGCCATTTTCCCCCCAAATCTTGTTCCTCCATCGATTCCAACTCAGATAGTATTCCTTTTGTTCAAGGATCTCAGTTATAACTATAACTCAGGAACAGAAACTCCAGGAGGCCTTCCTCATCCAGCAGTTTGAGCAACTGGAGTTCCTTCAAATGGAATTGGAAAGCCTTTTTAAATTCCAAAAAAAGGAAAGCCTAATTGTAACAGCTGTCAGAAAATGCATTTTCTTAGATGCTTTCATGTTGGTGAACACATTTCTCTTGTGAAACATTCTAGGGGATTATTTTAAAGAAGTATTTTGTTTTGTTTGCAGGTGTTGCTGTATACACTGGAATGGAAACAAAGATGGCATTAAATTACAAGAGCAAGTCACAGAAACGATCTGCAGTAGAAAAGTAAGAAAACTGTTTTCATTTATTTGCACATAAATATAGCTATGGATGTGCATATTATCTATAAAATATTCTGTGTATAAAAATATTTGATAGGCCCTGGCTGGTGTAGCTCAGTGGATTGAGCGCAGCCTGTGAACCAGACAATCGCGGTTTGATTCCCAGTCAGGGCACATGCCTGGGTTGCAGGCCAGTTCCCTGCAGGCCAGTTCCCAGCAGGGAACGCATGAGAGGCAATCATACATTGATGTTTCTCTCCCTCTCTCCTTCCCCTCTAAAGATGAATAAATTAAAAATTTGATACATATATGTCAAGTCAACACAAGATGGTATCCTTGAGGATAAGGGTAGTTTCTTATATCTTTGTATACATGTAGCATTTTTTTTAAAGATTTTATTTATTTATCTTTAGAGGGGAAGGGAAGGAGAGAGGGAGAGAAACATCAATGTATGGTTGCCTTTCATGCGTCCCCTGCTGGGAACTGGCCTGCAGGGAACTGGCCTGCAACCCTGGTATGTGCCCTGACTAGGAATCGAACCGCGATTGTCTGGTTCGCAGGCCCGCGCTCAATCCACTGAGCTACACCAGCCAGGGCTTACATGTAGCATTTTACACAATGTTTACTTAACATACAGTAGATGCTAAATTATGGCTTTAAAATAAATATTATCCAGTAATAATGGAATCAGTTGATCAGATTAATCCTGCAGATAACAATGATAAAACCCGGACAAAATATTTTTAAAAATAACTATTTGAAAGCTCTGGAGAGTAACAGCAACAACAACAAAAGACAGAAACTGTCAAAGAATCTACTCTTGAAAGATGGCATCAACAAGGGGAAAAATTTAAGAATATAGCTTTTTGCCTGAGGGCACTCTCCAATTCATGTACTGCATGCATAGGGCATCAGAGAGCCAGATTTTTTACAGGCATTTGGAGAAAACTATGTGCGGAGGGGGCCACAGAAGGAAGTGAACTCTAAAGCCTACACATAAGTTATGTCTAAAACCTTGCCTGGCCATTAGACCTGCACATGTGTAGGAGAGGCTCCAGCGGCCTGGGCAATGCAACAGTATGTATTAGCAAGCTGAAAGATCTGAACGGAGTATTCTGTTGCTTCCTGTTGAAGTGCAGACCGTGTGTGGTGTTTGAGCTTAGATAAGTACGTATTTTGGATATTAACCCCTTGTTGGAGCAGATACCTTTTGCTCCAAATGTGGTTGGTTGTCTTTTTGTTTTGTTGGCAGCTCTTTTGCTGCACAGAAGCTTTTTAGTTTGATGTAGTCCCATTCGTTTCTTTTTGCCTTTACTTCCCTTCCCTTTGGGGTCAGATTCATAAAATCTTCTTTAAGGCCAAGGCCTCCAAGTTTAGTTACTATTTATTCTTCCGTGTAACTCATTGTTTCAGATATTATATTTTGGCCTTGGACCCATTTTGAATTAATTTTTGTATATGGGGATGTACTATAGTCTTGTTTCATTCTTTTGCATGTGGCTTTCCAGTTTCCCCAGCACCATCTGTCGGAGAGGCTTTCTTTTCTCCATTGTATGTTTTTGGCTCTTCTTATCAAAAATTATTTGCCTATATACATGTTTATTTCTGGATTTTCAATTTTGTTCCATTGGTTGTGTGTATAGAATAGTATTAGCAAAAAGGATAGCGCAATGGAATGAAATAACAAGTTGAGAAATAAACCTATTCATATATGGTCAACCAAATTTTCATAATTTTCAACCAAAACATCAAGTAAATTCAATGAGGAAAATGGTGGTCTTTTCAACAAATGATATAGCAACAATCAGATATCCATGGGGGGGAATAATACACTTCAACTTCTACCTCCCACCCATATACCAATATGAATCATCTAAACATAATTTTAGGTGTTTCATTTTAGATATGTAGATGAAAAGATAAACATCTTTTTCAAGATGAACATCTAAACATAAAAGCTATCTCTATAGAAAGTTAGAAGAAAACTTAGGAAGATGCATTTATAATCTGGAGATAAGTCAGTGTTTCTTAAGGTACAGAAAGCAATAACCATTAAAATTATAAATGTCCATGAAATTAAAACTTTTGCTCATCAGACTGTTCATTTAAGGAAAGGAACAAACAAGCTATCATCTGGGAGACAATATCCACAAAACATCTGATAAAGGACTTTTGTAAAAACTCCTATAAATCCACTAAAAAGAAAAACAGCCCAATGAAGAAAATGTGTAAAAGATGAAGCAGGTACTTCATGAAGAAAATATACAAATGGCCAATAAGCACATAAAAAATGTTCAACATCATTAATCATGAGAGAAATACAATCTAAAACTACAAACAGGTACCACTTACTGGAAATGCTGAAAGTTAAAAAGATTAAAAGTTCGAAGTATTGGCAAGGATATGGAGTAACTGGATCGCTTCTAAATCTATGGGTCAAAGAGGAAATCTCAAAGAAAACTGTTAAAAATATGTGTGTTAAACAGTGAAAATACAGGGTGTTAAATTTTCAAGGATGTAGCTAAAGTGAAACAGAACCAATAGGTTATATCTGTGAGGAAATTAATGTAGGAATTGGCTCAGAGGGTTACGCGGGCTATGAGGCCCAACCACCTGCCATGTGCAAGCTAGAGAACCAAGGAAAGCTGATGATATAATTCAGTGTGAGTCAAAGGCCAGAGAACCATGGGGCCAGGTATAACCTGGAATCCATAGCCCTGAGAACCAGGAACTCTGACGGCCCAGCTGAGAGAGAGAGAGAATTTGCTCTACCTCCCCCATTTTTGTTCCATTTGGTCCCTCAGTGGATTGGATGATGCCTGCCTACCATGGTGAGGACGTATCACTTTGTTAAGTCTACTGAATCAAAGGCGTATCTGTTCTAGAAACACCCTCACAGACACACTCATAAATAGTGTTTTACTAGCTCTATGGGCTTCCCTTAGCTCAGTCAAGTTGACGCATAAAATTAATTGTAACTGCCCTGGCCGGTGTGGCTCAGTTGGAGTGTCATCCCTCAAAAGGTTGCAGGTTCAGTTCCTGGTCAAGGCACCTGGGTGGATTGTGTGTCCCTGGTTGGGGCGCATATGAGTACAAAAGGCAACCTTTGATTGTTTCTCTCTTTCTCCCTCCCTTCCCTTCTCTCTAAAGTCAATAGGTGTGTCCTCAGGTGAGGATTTAAAAAAAATTCTCACAGCGCTAAATGTGCGTATATTAGAAAAGAAATACCAAGACAGGAACCGAAATTAAAAACAATACTATTTGCAGTCGTTCGCCCAAAAAGAAATACCTAGATGTACATCCAACAAAATAGAGGATCTGAATGCTGAAAATTATAAATAAAGTGTTGGTGAAAGAAACAAAGACCTAATATTAATCTTGTCTAGTGAAGTATTATAATGTTAAGCTACCCCAGTGAAAAGAAGAGGGATTCTGTAGTCAGTTCCTGACCTGTGTGATTTGGGGGAAATTTACAGAATGATTTTTGGGCTTTGGTCTTCACTGAGAAGGATGTAATCTCTTCCTCACAGAGTTTTTGTAAAGATTAGACAAATTAGTAGATGTGATAAAAGTTGTATAAATCTTAATGCTATCTAAATGTTAGTTATTTTTATACTTAAAATTATTATGTCTTGAAAATATAAAAAATCTTAGAATAATTACACACACAAAAAAAAAGTCAGTTACTATTAGTGTTTTGAACAGTAATATAGCTATAATGAATAGGCTTATAATCTTATGTATTGGTTATTTTATTGCTAGTAATTAGATTCTATTGAATGGTCATTTCTGAAAAACAAAGACTCTGTCCTTTAAATAGCTGCTATAATATTGCATATTTTAATATCTTGTTTAATATCAGTATTACTTTCCAGGCCATGTATAGTAACACATAATTGGTATGTTTTATATTCTCTTGTTCTCATTTCAGGTCAATGAATACATTTTTGATAATTTATTTAATAATCCTTATTTCTGAAGCCATCATCAGTACTATCTTGAAATATACTTGGCAAGCTGAAGAAAAATGGGATGAACCTTGGTATAACCAAAAAACAGAACATCAAAGAAATAGTAGTAAGGTATTTTATGGTGCTCTTCACTCTGCTGTAAAGGAAACTATTGTCTAGCAAGTTCTTTGGTAGTGACTTCTGATAGGAGTGACCACTATGGCCTTCCTAAAACCATTACCATGGAAGGGTGACAGGGACATTGCACACCTGAAATCAACACAAAATGTTGAAAGTAAACTGTAAATGAAAATAAAAAAGAACAAAGTAAGTGAAAAGAAGGACATAACAAAAGAAGAGTACTGACCTGTTTGTTCTAGCATGCTTTTTGCATTTTAGGATGTAAGCAATTATATTTTCTGTGGTGTGAGTTGAATAATTATAAGAAATTATAAAAATTTAAATCGTCTGTATTAGTATTCCACTTGAATATTACAAATTTAGTTCTTATTCTTGTGTACTATAAGTGAAATAAAGAGTAAGTTGATTTATTTTCAATTCTGTCAGAATTATTCAAGGAATCTTACTGTTAGTCAATTACTGTTATGAACTAATAACACAAATCACGTCATGCAGAGGATTTTTTTTTGTTATTTTTAAATATATTTTATTGATTATGCTATTACAGTTGTCCCATTTCCCCCCTTCATTTCATTCCCCCACTCACATTCCCCCGCTTTAGTTCATGTCCATGTGTCATAAGTTCCTTAGCTTCTACATTTCCCATACTATTCTTGACCTCCCCTTGTCTATTTTCTACCTACTGTCTATGCTACTTATTCTCTGTACCTTCTCTCCCTCTCTCCTCCTCCCACTCCCCTGCTGCTAACCCTCCATGTGATCTCCATTTCTGTAGCTCTGCTCCTGTTCCAGCTATCTGCTTGGTTTGCTTTTGTTTTAGGTGTGGTTGTTAATAACTGTGAGTCTGCTGTCCTTTCACTGTTCATCTTTTTTATCTTCTTTTTCTTAGATAAGTCCCTTTAACATTTCATATAATAAGGGCTTGATGATGATGAACTCCTTTAACTTGACCTTATCCGAGAAGCACTTTATCTGCCCTTCCATTCTAAATGAAAGCTTTGCTGGATAGAGCAATCTTGGATATAGGTCCTTTCCTTTCATGACTTGGAATACTTCTTTCCAGCCCCTTCTTGCCTGTAAGGTCTCTTTTGAGAAATCCACTGACAGTCTGATGGGGACAGTCTTGTAGGTGACTGTCCCCTTATCTCTTGCTGCTTCTAGGATTCTCTCCTTCATTTTAATCTTGGCTAATGTAATGATGATGTGCCTTGGTGTGTTCCTTCTTGGGTCCAACTTCTTTGGGACTCTCTGAGCTTCCTGGATTTTCTGGAAGTCTATTGCCTTTGCCAGATTGGGGAAGTTCTCCTTTATTATTTGTTCAAATAAGTTTTCCACTGGTGACTCTTCCTCTCCCCTTCTGGTACCCCTATAATTTGGATGTTGGAGCGTTTAAAGATGTCCTGGAGTTTCCTAAGCTTCTCCTCATTTTTTGAATTCTTGTTTCTTTATTCTTTTTTATTTGGTTGTTTCTTACTTCCTTCTGGTCCACTCAATTGATCTGAGTCCCAGTTTCCTTCCCATCACTATTGGTTCCTTGTGTACTTTGCTTCATTTCACTTAGTGTAGCCTTCATTTTTTCATCTAATTTGTGACCAAAATCAACCAGTTCTGTGGGCATCCTGATCACCAGTGTTTTGAACTGTGCATCTGATAGGTTGGCTATCTCTTGGTCACTTAGTTGTATTTGCTCTGGATCTTTGATATAATCTTTTCTTTGGGCCATTTTTTTTTTTTTGTCTTGTCACACCTGTTAGGTGTGAGGAGCAGAGCCTTAGGTGTTCACCAGGGTGGGGCAACCCAGTCACTGGGTTGTGACGCTGTATGTGAGGAAGAGTTTGAGAGGGAACAGTGGCGCTTGCTCCTCTCTTCATGGGATCTCAGACCCCTCTGCCCCTTCCCCCAAGCAAATTGGGCCCTTCTGGTGCTGGTTCCCATGTGGATGGGCTTGTGTTCATTCAAGGACCCTGTGGTTCTCACCAACGAACCCTCCTATGAGGCTGGGAGTCTCTCCTGGCACCTCAACCCCCAAAGGTATTTTCAGTTGGTGTTTTGACGCTTTATTTCCCTGAGCTGGGACCCTGGGTTGTGTGGTCTTTCTGGCTCTCCAGTTTCACCTGGTTTATCTGCACATGAATGTGGAACCACCTGGTCAGCCAGTCACCTTGTGTACCATGCCCTGCTTCACAATCGCCGTCTCTCAGGGTCAGCCTGTTGCCAGCCTGTGCCCGGGTTCTGCCAGCCACCACCTGCGTGCCCAGGATCCACCTGCTGCTGTCTTGTGTGCCTTGGGTTTGTCAGCTGCTGCCTTCTGCACCCAGTAGCACTGCTTTTTTTTCCCCAAGGCCCCTCTCTTCCCAGCTGCCTGACTTTACCCCTCCTACTGGTCTGGATGAATATGTCTATTTTAACTCCTTGGTTGTCAGACTTACATACAGTTCAATTTTCTGTCAGTTCTGGTTGTTTTTTTATTTCTAAATTGTTGTTGTCCTTATTTTGGTTGTACGAGGAGGCACAATGTATCTACCTACACCTCCATCTTGGCCAGAAGTCTGTTGTGCAGAGTTTTAAAATGATTAAATACAGACTACCAACAGAATTTAACCTAAAGTTTTCATAACTACTTGTTCTCCAAATTTCACTTCAGATCAGAATACAAATATTGAAATACAGATTTGAATCGTAGGAGACCACACAGCAGATACTCAGTGGAACACATTTGCAGTTCCTTTCCCAGAATGCATGTTAATGTTTGGTTTTGCTGTGCCATTGAAATAGGCCGTTCCTGTATGACCTGGAATTCTAAGAATTTTAAATTCTAGCAGTTCTAGCCTGGCAACTATTTTTTGATTTTTAAGAATTACAGTCAATTTTTAGTTTAAGTAATTTGAGTTTAACTTTTTTCCCCTTTTGCTTTAAGAGTCTAATGAACAATAAAACTACCAAGGAAATATGTTAAAAAGAATTCAATAAATGAATTTTAATTCATGAGACTGTTCTGCTTCAAAATATAGTTAATGGTTTGTTTAGTCATGCAACTGTCTGATAGTTTTCTACAATAATGCTGAAAATACTCTCATATTTTCACTTATCAAACTATCATGTTTTTCCTCTAGATTCTGAGATTTATTTCAGACTTCCTTGCCTTTTTGGTACTCTACAATTTCATCATTCCAATTTCATTATATGTGACAGTAGAAATGCAGAAATTTCTTGGGTCATTTTTTATTGGTTGGGATCTTGATCTCTATCATGAAGAATCAGATCAGAAAGCTCAAGTCAATACTTCAGATCTGAATGAAGAGCTTGGACAGGTAAATGATCCTTTTAATTTATTTTTCTGATTTGTTATTTTTACCAAAACAATACATGTACAAAAAAAAAAACAGTAAAAAAGAATACTACAAGGCTTATACCAAAAAACAGCCCTCCTGCCCTGGCTGGTGTGGCTCAGTGGATTGAGCGCGGGCCTGCGAACCAAAGAATTGCGGTTCGATTCCTAGTCAGGGCACATGCCTGTGTTGCAGGCCAGTTCCCAGCAGGGGACTCACGAGAGGCAACCATACATTGATGTTTCTCTCCTTCTCTCCTTCCCTTCCTCTCTTAAATAAATAAATAAAATCTTTAAAAACAAAAAGAAAAAACCAGCCCTCCTTTGCTCCATACCTAATTTTATTTACCTTTTTTAAAATCTAAAGCTGTTTCTTCTATTATCTGGTACCCTATTTTTATATAGTATTCGTTCTGGATTTTTACATTTTAGAAATTATTTACTATGCAACATAAAGACAAAACTCTCACACTGCTTCTTTCACACATATACCCTGACACATACCCATTTTGCCTCCCAACAGACTCACCCCGATATTGTTATAACACAATTTGGGATTTAATAAATATTTATTTATTGGCATTATCTTGACAGTTTTAGTATTACTAATTTCGGAAATAGACAAGGAAACAGAGACCTGTTTTTGTTTAACTTAGGACTATGAACACAAAGGTTTGGGGTTTTTTTTTTTTGTTTTCTATCTCTAGGTGGAGTATGTGTTTACAGATAAAACTGGCACACTGACAGAAAATGAGATGCAGTTTCGGGAATGTTCAATTAATGGCATAAAATACCAAGAAATCAATGGCAGACTTGTATCTGAAGGACCAACACCAGACTCTGCAGAAGGAAGCTTAAGTTATCTTGGTAGTTTGTCCCATCTGAACAACTTACCCCATATTACATCCAGTTCTTCTTTTAGAGCCAGTCCGGAAAGTGACGCTGAACTGGTAAGCCAGTTTAAAGTAATAAATAGGAATGTCATTGGAAACGGTTGTCTTTGTGTTAGTGGGCCAAGAAATAGATGTTTTAAATGTACATCCTTTGATTTAATACTAAGAATTTATAGTCAGAACCCATTTTAACTTGTCACTTCGTATGTGTTTACATCCGTATTTGGTATTTAAATGGAACTAAGTTAAGGAAAGTTCTTACTGCCTTGAAGTGAAGAAGACTTTGCTGAAAAATAGAGTTTAAATTTATTTAATACTTTGAGACCTCACTTCTTCGTCAAAAGAGGTTTCACTTTAACTTACAACTTGGTTATGCCTCCTAAAAACATGGGAGCCGGAAGGAAATGTGCCGCTTCACACTTGAAAGTCAAAAGCAGCCAGCTGTTACTTAGGCGATTCAAGAGTGTAGCATTGCTATTTTAGATCTTAGGTCACAAATTATTAACTATGTTTACTTGCATTTTTTTAGATTTCTGTTTCTGGTTTTCTAAATGTTAGTTGGGAATAGTATTTATGGTGTGAATATTAATTATGTTTCTACAGATTAAAGAACATGATCTCTTCTTTAAAGCAGTCAGTCTCTGTCACACTGTACAGATTAGTAATGTTCAAACTGATGGCATTGGCGACGGTCCCTGGCAGTCCAGCCTTGCACCCTCTCAGGTGGAATACTATGCATCTTCACCAGACGAAAAGGCTCTGGTGGAAGCTGCTGCAAGGTAGGTTACTCTGATTTCCAAATCAGCAGAAAAATACCTTTTAAGTGAAAATGTGAAAATACTAAAATATTAAATTGTCGGACAAAATTCATAAACACATAAAAGTAGAATTATAATTTAAATTTTTAAGGAGAATTTGAAATGTGTCACTAATTTCGTTAAGCTTGCAATAGAGTCATGTTTTGAAGTGATCTCTAAAAAATCTGGTTATTATCAAATATGAATAATACAAGTTGTGAGAATATATGTGTGTATATTGTTTTGGACCCACTCTGATCCTTCAAATTCTTAAAAATAATGCCATATTGAAAGGAACTATTTCAAAATACATCTTAAACTTATGTTTTAAATATTTTTACTCAAGCTAAGTTAGAATAATGTATTATGAAATATAATCATTCATTAAATTTTTATATATTTTTTCTCCTTTTAATCTCTAGAATGGGCATTGTATTTATTGGCAGTTCTGAAGAAACCATGGAAGTTAAAACACTTGGAAAACTGGAACGGTAATTTTTTTCTATATTCTAATTTTCTATGTATCAAGCATTTAGTATATAACAGATACAGGTAAACTGAGGCCTACAGGCCAAATCTGCCCTACAGTCTATTTTTGTACAGTCCACAAATTACTACATTTTTAAAGGGTTGTTCAAAAAAGAATATGCAACAGCAGCTACATATGTCATACAGAACCTAAAATATTTATTGTCTGGCCTTTTACAGAAACAGTTTACTGACCTAGCACTAAAATGATGTTATTACATTGTGTCTCATCACAGTGATAAACAGTATCTGTCCTGAATCTTTCATCTGTATTTTAGCTTAATGGTTCTTGAATTTATATGTTTACTTTTACACACTCCTGCGTAATGAGTTTCCTGAGTTTCTTGCTAATAAAGAGAACTTTCTTACATTTTCTATTATTTTATGTTTAAACATTAAGGAAAAGCTATCTGTATGATAGCTTTCCACTGTATGATAAATTAGACTGTTCTTACTACATTCAGATCTTTCTTTCATGGTTTTATCAATTTCAATCATCTCAACTACAGCTGTGCATTTTCAAAGTTTTTTACAAACTAAGGCTTACTCTTTGACTACTTTCGTGTGGGAGCCTATCTGGCTCATTCTGTCAGCTTATAAACCATCATTCCAATCAGTGTTTTTCAGCATCGTGTATGTACATCATTGTATAAATTCATCCAGAATACTTTTCAATCCACACCTGACCCATCCACACAGATTCTTTTATAGCTCCTTAGAAAGGCACTTGTTCCCTACCCATATAAATATATTCCGTCCCAGGTTCAGAATCACTGCTGTAATGAGCCTCCGTTACTCATGTGAGTGTGATGTATTTCTCAGGTGGGACTGAGCAGAAGAAAGAATTGAGAATCAGTTACCTTTTTTAGTGAGAGAGACATGGAACTGGGCATATCTGGATTTCAGTCCTTGCTCTGCCACTCACAAGTTTATTTGACTTCAGGCAAATTACTTGATCTGTCTGAGTTTAATAGTCCTCATTTGTAAAAAGAGGTAAGACCTACCTCCTCTGGTTCTCATGGGTATAAAGAGCATAAGAAAGTCAAGTACAGGGCATTTGGTGAGTACTCAATAAATATTATGTAGTTGAGGTTAATTTCATGTTCTAAATTAACTATATTATCTTTTATAGGGATTCTTTCTAAATATTAATGTTATTCAAAAAAAGTAAAGTTTCGTTGTATCTTTTTCTCATTAGGTACAAACTGCTTCATATTCTGGAATTTGATTCAGATCGTAGGAGAATGAGTGTAATTGTTCAGGCACCTTCAGGTAACCATCCTAAACTTTTATGAATTTTTATTTATCTAATACTAAGAGCTTGATAACTCGTTTTTCTTTTTAGGTGAGAAGTTTTTATTTGCTAAAGGAGCTGAATCATCAATTCTCCCTAACTGTATAGGTGGAGAAATAGAAAAAACCAGAATTCATGTAGATGAATTTGCTTTGGTGAGTGCAAATTTCTATGATTTAAAAACTCTGAAAGACACATAAATAATATATATGTATATGTGTGTATGTGTGTGTGTATATACATATATATATTTGAGAGGTTTGGGGTTCTGATTTTGCATTAATTTATCAAAAATTATAGAATCGTGTGGTGGCTCCATATTTGGGTTAAAATAAACTTTAACCTGCTAAAATGTGTCTTATCTTTGAACCTGTTATACTCAGGGCGCTTATAGCTGCAGACCACTCAAATTACTATATAAAAAAGTGGAGAGAGTTACTAAAAGAATACAGAGGAATTCAAGGATGTGGAGACACTGGAACCCTCATACATTGGTGGTGGGAATTTAAATGATACAGCTACCTTAGAAAATGGTTTGGCAGTTTCTCACACAACATGGAGTATAATACGTGACCCAGAAATTCCGCTCCTAGGTATACCCCTGAGAGAATTGACAACATATGGCTACACAAAAACTTGTACACAACTGTTCTCAGCAGCATTACCACTAATGGCTGAAAAATGGAAGCACCCAGGGGTCCATCATCTGATGAATGGATTAAACAGTGTGTCATATCCATATAATGTACTTTTATTTGGCTATTGAAAGAAATCAAGTCCCGATATGGCCTACAACATGGATGAACCTTGAAAAGATTACACTGGGTGAAAGAAGCTAGTCACCAAAGGCCACAGAGTCCATTTGTATAGAAATTAGCAAACTCATAGTGGTAGCCAGAGTCAGGAGGAAGGGGACAGGGGTAATGTCTGTCAATGGATATGGGGTTCCTTTGGGTGTGATGAAAATGTCCTGGAACTAATTACTAAAGATAATTATACAACTCTCTGAATTCACTGAAAACTACTGAAGTACTCTTTTTAAAGGAATGAATTTTATGGTACATGGATTATGTCTCTCAATGAAAGAATGTAGGAGAATCTTTCAGAAACAAAGTATGCAAGTTATGTAGAACAGGAAAATTATTAAGCAGCCCTCAGTCTTAGGACCTCATGCTCTCTCACTGCTGCGTCTCTGTAGATGTGTGCCTCCTTCACCTGTGGTTTCTTTCTCCCACATTCCCCAGTGTGGTTCCTTAGTTGTTGATGACCTGATTCATCTACCGCACGGTAACGTGCGTGGGACAAAGACGTGTTCCACCTAACTGTCATACCAGTGTTCAGAACAGTGCCGGCACATACTTGGCACCCAGTAAATGGTGTAGAACAAACTAAGTTCATATGTTAATAAACCTCATAGTCCCTTAACTGTTATTTAAGAGAAACAGTTATATAATTTACAGGTGCGTGTCATTTGTAAGTCAAGGAATGCCACTTTTTAGAAATCTGCTAAATAACATTACATAATACTTTAAAATCTCCCTTTCCAAGTTCTGTTACTAGAACGTTTAATTTGGGTTTTTCTAAGGTAAATATATAGCAAGAGAAAGGAACTTTTAAAATAGACTTCTGTTTTAAATACTAACTTTCAAATATCAACACCATTAAAATTTGAGCCCAGTAGGATCAGAAAACCCAATATATAGTTTTAAATTTTGTGTAATTCCAGTTCACCAGTGAAGATGTAATGGTGCCACTTAAAATCATTCAGTGGCTCTTTTTAGAAAGGACTGTTTGATAACAGCCACCTTGCAGACTTCTGTATTTGAATGGCAAACATGACCATAAACCCTCAGGAAATTATGGTTCCCTCTGCTTAAAAAATTCTTTTGAAGTAGGTGGAGGGAATTTGTAATGGTTAAAACAGGAAAGTAGAACCTGGGGTTGGACAGTTGGGAAGGTACCATTGGGGAACTCCCTGGCTTTCCAGGTTCAGTAACCACAGAAAAGATAATCTTGTGGTCCTATCTGTTCTCTAATATTCTACAGTTCATTGACCTTCATTGTCTTGAGAACATTTTAAGAAATTGTTCAGAAATTGAAAGACTTAACGATAATATATGTTTCATAACTCATATCACTAGGACTTTGTGACACTTATTTTCTATCACTAGATGATAGTACTTTTTAAATTATTTGTAATCGACTTTTGGTAATACAGTCTTCTGTTTTATTTCCATAAATAAAAAACTTCCATTTTATTTCCATGACTTCTTGATTCCATATTAGTTGTTTTCATGTAATTTTTGTCTTTAATTTTTCAGAAAGGGCTAAGAACTCTCTGCATGGCCTATAGACAGTTGACATCCAAGGAGTATGAGGTAATGGACAGACGCCTGTTTGAAGCCAGGACTGCCTTGCAGCAACGGGAAGAGAAGTTGGCAAATGTCTTCCACTTCATAGAGAAAGACCTGATATTACTTGGAGCTACAGCAGTAGAAGACAGGCGAGTATCAGATAAATGGGCAATGTCATTTTTCTCTCATGAGAATTGTTTTAGCTGTTTCTGATTTATGACATAAATTTCACTTTTTAACATGCTATCACTTAATATATTTAAAATCAAAATAGAGTTAAGCCTTTTCTTCCAGTTTAGTATGTATAATTTTTCTTCAAGCCAAGTCTCTGAAATAGATGAAAGATGTATAATTTTGCCTGTAGATGAAATTTTAGGATACTCCTCAGTGTGTACACTGAGACTTTAAGCACCTGCTTAATTCTCAAGCCTCACTGTCCCCCACTGCATCCTTCCACTTTATACTCCAGTAGCACCACACTGGCTGTCGTCCTCTGAACAACAGCTAAGTGAAAACTGTTCTGTTTTATGGCTTTGTTCCTTGGCAAGGCTACCCATTTTTTAAATACCTAGTTATAAAGTGTATTTCAAATATTATTCCACTCCAGTAAGACCTTTCCTTACTTCTAACAGGATTTATAAGGCTCTTTCTGTGAAGTCTCGCTACTTGGTAGATCTGTGTTGTCCTTGTATATTAAAATGATTTGTTTAAAGATTTTCTTCTCTATTAGCCCGTGAATTTCTTGAGGTCCATTTATTCCCTGTCTTTTCTCCGAGTATCATTCTCAATGTATGTTTTAAATTCTTGAGTTAAATTATGTGAATTAAATTGAATTCTATAAATTCATTCTATTATATTTTTCTCTGCCTCTTAGATCTGTGGGTATTCACAGTCTAATTTTTGAACTGCTGATCTGAGAGATGTCCTTATCAAAAAGAAAAATCTTATAATTTGAAATGTAAGACTTTCTTATAAAATAGTTTGTGTAAATCATATACTTGGTCTGTAAAAATCATCTTTGAAAATATACTCTTAAAATATGAGATTGGAAATTTTTTTATGTTACATAGATGATCACTGATTTGGTTATTTCTGTTTCTTCCTTAATGGGGAAAAATTTCAGTTATAGTACTGAACTGAATGTTATTACAACAATTCCTAGGTCAAGAAGTCTAGAATTTACCTTACTTACACTATTTGATTTATACTTAAAATATAATCAGAAAAGTATTTCTTACTGCTAATTTTGTTTCTTTTATTTTCAGACTACAAGATAAAGTTCGAGAAACTATTGAAGGATTGAGAATGGCTGGTATAAAAGTATGGGTACTTACTGGAGATAAACATGAAACAGCCGTTAGTGTGAGTTTATCATGTGGACATTTCCATAGAACCATGAATATCCTTGAACTTATAAACCAGAAATCAGACAGCGAGTGTGCTGAGCAGTTGAGACAGCTTGCAAGAAGGTAAGAATATAATTATATGGATCATTGAGTTTTGAGGAGTAAGCAAACTATGGCCCACTGCCTGTTTTTTATTGCCTATGAGCTCAAAATAATTTTTACATTATTTCATGGGTGAAAAATAATATTTCGTGTTGTGAAAATTACCATATTTTATTCATTGGGGATGTTGGCCTATAGTTTTTTTTCTTTGTAGCTATCTATGAATAAAGTTTGCGTGTGGAGAAACTTTTGCTAGAACACAGCCACATTCATTTATTTACGTGTCATCAATGAGGGCCTCTGCTCTGTAGCAGGACAGGTGAGCAGTTGCAGCAGAGACCTTATGAGGCACTTTTTTCATTTCTCACTGTTGCTGGATACACTGCAAGTCACAGTGACACAATTAAAACTCTGTAGTGTCTTGAGCACCATGTATATTGCCATAGGACAATTTACTGTATTTTAGTTATTGGTATTTACTGATCAGCTCCAAACAAGAATATATGGACTTTTCATATACTTTTAAAGCACAGCGGAGTATTTATTATTTTATCAAATTAATGCGGAGCATTCTATTATTCAGTTACACTTTAATATACTCCCTGTTTAAAAAGACATTCAAAGTGAAATATAAGGTTTCATTATAGATTGTTCTGTTGTATTAAAATGTAAAATTTCATTACAGAATCAGCATTAAAAAATGGACATTTTTGATTGATTTTGATGGGGAGCATTAAACCCCAGTTAAGCAAAATATTATTTCCCACCCCACCCCCAAAATGATTTTCATTCTTCTCATTAGTAGACTTGTACTGCTTTGAAATTATACTCTGTTATTTTTACATTTTTTACTTAATAAAAAAATTTTTTAGTCTTTCTTGTTATAAGTACATATATAATATCCTCAGTTTAGCCTCTTGGCCCACAAAAGCTAAAACTGAAATATTTACTTGGGGCCTTTTACACAAAACATGTGCAACTCCTGATCCAGTTCACATGACCAAATTGGGAAATCACTCTGCACTCTATTATTCGAAGATAATTTCATAAGTACTCCCTAAATTAATTCTCTTTTTTTCTAAATCTTTTAAATATGCATTCAGAGCCCCTGTCTAATGCAGTCTAATTTTTCCACACTAAATTTGGTAATGCTGCCACGTAAGACTCAGGGTTGCTTATATGCAGATATTTAGGTCTCTTCCCTTTCCTGCCGTTTGCAGTCTTGAGATACTAGCGCAAAAATACGATCCAAAACGACAGTGCCATGGCTTCAGTGTACACTCAGTGCTTTATTTGCATTTGTTAATACACACATTGATGTGGTGATAACTTTGGATTTTCTTAATGAAAAAAGTATGGGATGTTTTAAATAATACTATTTTCAGAGGATTATTTGAGTTCAAAAAGGTGATTGATCTGGGTAATTATACTACAGTTGGGGAGCATTTTGAACACCACTGTGACTGCCTAAACATTTAAGTCCCATATGTCAAAGGGAACTTTTTAAAAAATGTTTTATTGATTATGCCATTACAGTTGTCCCATTTCCCCCCTTCATTCCCCTCCCCCCTACAAAGCCCCTACCCCATTCCCCCCCTTTAGTTCATGTTTATGTGTCACAAGTTCTTTAGATTCTATATTTCCCATACTATTCTTGCCCTCACCCTATTTTCTGCCTACTGTCTATGCTATTTATTTTCTGTACCTTCTCCCCCCTTCTCCTCATCCCACTCCCCTGTTGCTAACCCTCCATGTGATCTCCATTTCTATGGTTCTGCTCCTGATCTAGCTGCCCTCTTAGTTTGCTTTTGTTTCAGGTGTAGTTGTTAATAACTCTGAGTTTGCTGACCTTTCACTGTTCATCTTTTTTATCTTCTTTTTCCTAGATAAGTCCCTTTAACATTTCAGATAATAAGGGCTTGGTGATGATGAACTCCTTGAATTTGACCTTATCTGAGAAGCACTTTATCTGCCCTTCCATTCTAAATGAAAACTTTGCTGGATAGAGCAATCTTGGATATAGGTCCTTTCCTTTCATGACTTGGAATACTTCTTTCCAGCCCCTTCTTGCCTGTAAGGTCTCTTTTGAGAAATCAGCTGACAGTCTGATGGGAACTCCTTTGTAGGTGATTGTCCCCTTATCTCTTGCTGCTTCTAGGATTCTCTCCTTCATTTTAATCTTGGCTAATGTAATGATGATGTGCCTTGGTGTGTTCCTTCTTGGATCCAACTTCTTTGGGACTCTCTGAGCTTCCTGGATTTCCTGGAAGTCTATTTCCTTTGCCAGATTGGGGAAGCTCTCCTTTATTATTTGTTCAAATAAGTTTTCCACATGTTGCTCTTCCTCTTCCCCTTCTGGTACCCCTATAATTTGGATGTTGGAGTGTTTAAAGATGTCCTGGAGTTTCCTTAGCCTCTCATTATTTTGAATTCTTGTTTCTTCATTCTTTTCTGTTTAGTCATTCTTTTCTTCCTTCTGGTCCACTCAACTGATTTGCGTCCCAGTTTTCTTCCCATCACTATTGCTTCCTTGTGCATTTCCCTTCATTTTACTTAGTGTAGCCTTCATATTTTCATCTAATTTGTGACCAAAATCAACCAGTTCTGTGAGCATCCTGATCACCAGTGTTTTGAACTGTGCATCTGATAGGTTGGCTATCTCTTGGTTGCTTAGAAATAGTGGCTCTGAGGCTTTGAGCTGTTCTTCTTCTTGAGCCATAATATTTTGATCTGTTTGCACTTGTTACATCTCAGGTGCAGAGCGTTAGGTGTTCATCAGGGCGGGGCAACCCAGGTCGCTGGGTTATGACGAGTATGTGGGGGCGGGGTCAGATAGGGGCAGTGCTATTTTTTCTGCTCTCCTTCAGATTATAGTCCCCTCTGCCACTTCCCGCAAGCAAATTGGGCCCTTCTGGTGCTGTTCCCGGGTGAGTGGGCTTGTGCACCCTCCAGACCCTGTGAGTCTCTCCAACGAACTCTCTGAGCCTGGGAGCCTCTCCCAGCACCTCGACCCCTGTAAGTTTTTCCAGTTGGTGCTTTTAGTCTTTAGTTCCTGTCGCTGGGGTCCTAGCCTGCATGGTTAGGCCTGCACGGTCTCACTGCTCGCTCCTTCGCCTGGTTTATCTGAGTGTGAATGTGTGACTGCAGTCAGCCAGACCCGCCTGTATGCCTGGGTCAGTCTGGCCATTTTTCCCTACCGTGACCCCTCTCCGACAGCTGCCGACTCTGCCCCTCTTACCGGTCTGGCTGAATGGTTCGTTGTTGTCAGACTTCAGTACAGTTCAGTTTTTCTCTCTGTTTTGGTTGCGTTCTGATTTCCAAATCTTTCTTGTTCATAAACTTGGTTGTGCAAGGAGGTACAGTATTTCCACCTATGCCTCAATCTTAGCCGGAAGTCTGTGTCAAAGAGAGCTTAAAACAAAATCTTCAGAATCATTGACTTAGTATACAAGGGTGGGCAAAAGTAGGTTTACAGTTTGCATGGAAAATGATGTAATAGTAAATAATACTAGAATAAACTGTTTTGTGTACTCACAATTGTAAATCTATGTTTGCGCACCCCTGTATTCCTACTGAAATATTCCTGACTACAAAAGTCATGTCCATTTAAAAAAATGCTGGAAATGATAAAGAAAATTTTGCTGGTTAGTAAGATGGTACAGTTATCTAAAGATAATTGTTCTTTGTAGTTTTGAATATATTCTTTAAGTCATATTTTACTTTCAGTGAACCTTTTAAGATCATAGATATTATTCATTTCCTTTTTCGTACAGAAGCTATGATAAAAAGTGAAGATTATACTTTAAAATGAATCCTAGTCTTGGTATATGAGATTTTTATTCTATTTTAAAGATACCATCTTTTCAGTTGTGTGTATTTCCCGAGATAATCATATAAGTCAATGTGATTTTGATTTCAGATTTTCAGGAAGAATGTATTCTAAAAATCTTGAGTAGAACAAAAGAATTCCATACCTTTGAAAGCTTTAGTTTATACATTCATTTTTTTCACAAGAGTTTTGATCTCTCCTATCTAGACATTGGGAGAAACAGTCATATAAGGTATTTATTTATATATTGCTGACTCTCAGAGTACTTACATTATAGGAAAAACTCAAGTAAGTATATGGTGATAGACCTATTACAACTGAATTAAAACTGAGGCAAGAACAAAGTTATGGGTGGACAGGAGAGGAAAGAACTAGACACAGTTCTGTGGAAGCACCTGTGACTGTGTTGCCTCCTAAGAAATACACTGTTAATTGGTCAGAGAGCAACACCAAGAATAAAATTGTATGCAAATTCCCAGAGCTGAGAGGCACAAAGAACTGGTGGCAGTTATGCCCAGATAATGGAATAGATGGGAGAGGATATGGGAAGTACTGAAACATAAGACTACGGAGATGAGCAGATGCTACCTACTATGTGCCAGACCTGTGAAGAGCTTTTCCACATTTCATAAATGTTATCCCATAGATTGTGAGATAATATGCTGATTTATGAAGCCTTTTCAGAGGAAACCCCAATTTCATGTGCCTTAGGAAGGTTCTCTAGAAAAACTGGTCTGCTCTGCCCCACCCTCAGCTGCTCCCTCTTCTGCTCAGAGAGTGCTTAGGCCGAACATACTGGAAAAAGAACCAGTTGCTAAGTTTGCTCGGTAGGGAGTCACTGCAGGTGCTGATTTCAGATATTGGAGAATAAAGGAAAATACATTTTTTTAGACATTTACGTTGTAAAAGTGAATTGTTTACTAACTAGTTGCAGTGCAACACAATGGTGATTAGGCATACTGTGAAACACATTTTAACTGACAAAAGTTTTGTTAATATTACAAGTCTCAAATTGAGCAATATAGTGTAGTTTTTATAGGTTATTGCTCATTTAATACTTTTCTCACTTCTCATTTAAAAATGGAAATACAGCCACTATGGAAAAATAAGTATGGAGGTTTCTCAAAAAATTAAAAACAGAACTACCATATGATTCAGCAATACCTTTCCTTTCCCTTCCCTTCCCTCCCCCTCCCCCTCCCCTTTCCCTCTTCTTTCCTCTTCAACCTAGGACATACCCATTGATTTCAGAGATGGGGGAAGGGAGGGTGAGAAAAAATGATAGGTTGCCTCTCAGGTGGGGACTGAACCCACAACTTACACATGTGCTCCGACCAGGAATGAAACCCCTGAGCTTTCTGTCTACAGCAGGGTGCTTTAATCAACTGAGCCGCACCAGGCAGGGCCAGCAATCCCACTTCTGGGCATATATCCAGAGGAAATGAAATCACTGTCTTGAAGACACCTGTACCTCCATGTTTTATTGCAGCGTTATTCACAATAGGCAAGAATAGAAATAACCTAAGTGTTCGTTGATGTATGAATGGGTAAAGAAAGTGAGATATATGTATATACAAGGGTGGACAAGAGTAGGTTAATAATAAAAAAACATACAAAAATAAACTTTTCATATTCTCACAAGGTAAACCTACTTTAGATCACCCCTGTACACACACACAAAAAAAACCATTCAGCCATAAAAAGGAAGTCTTGCCTTTTGTGACAAAATGGTTGGTTCTTGAGGGCATTATTTTAGTAAGTCAGAGAAAGATACATACTTTTATGTGGGATCTTAAAAGCCAAACTTACAGAAATAGAGAATAGAATGGTAGTTGTCAGGGCCTGGGATGTGGGGAAATGGGGAAATGATGGTCAAAGGATACAGACTTCCAGCTTATACATGAGATGAATAAGTTCTGGGGATCTAATGTACAGCTGGTGGCTGTAATTAAGAGATTAAGCTATTAAGAGAGTAAGGACATCATAAACGTTATCACCACACACAGAAAAAGGTAATTGCATGATGGGATGGAGGTGTTAACTAATCTTATGGTAATTATTTTGTAATAATATGAATTAAACTTGTATGTGCTGTATGTCCCATCTCAGTAAAGTTGGGGAAAAATAAAAGTGAAATGGAGGGGTATCTCCTGGTAGCAGTGTGTGCTGCATTGTAAACCCAGTGGTGAGCTGCAGTGCATTGCGCTTGTGGTGGGTGTAGCGCGGTGCTACTTTGACTGCTGGCCTTCAACAACATAAAGGAGCTTGCACCAGAATGTGAATTTGTGCATTGCTTCTTTCATCAAGAAATCTTACTGTGAAAGGAGAAACAGTAGAACAAAATAGTGCGCTCAGTAATGAAACTGATGTACATAGTGATTCAAGCTTCTTACCTTTTCCTAGCAACAAATAGTTTTGCCCAGCTGCCAGTAATCAGCCCATGCTTTGAGTAGTACTCATTAGCATGTGCCCACAAGGCAAATGTTACCCATGTTTCACCATAGAGTAATCTCTCAGGTCCCAGTCCATTGTAGGAATTAATATCAAGAGCAATTATGATTCTTTTATTTCTTTCCTACTTACACATAATTTAGCTCATGAATTTTCCTGAATATTTTATATTTAATTTTTTTAAATCAGGATTTACTAAATGAAGCTAATAATGTTTCTATTTTTGTAAGACTTTATATTCACAATTTGGGAGAATATACTCAGATTATACGTTATAATTCATATTTAGAAAATATAGTTACTTAACTATCAGTTCATTGTAAAATTGAATATCTGTTTTATTCATAATATTAGTCACTCTCACTTCTACTTTTAATTTCAAGGTAATACAACTCAGTTTGTTCCTGACGTATAAGTTTTATAATAATAAAGTGTGTAGATGAATGGTCCATCTTTCAGTAAGAATCTTTTGTTTGCTGAGTATAAATAATATGACTTCAAAGTGTCTTACAGAGGATATAATTATTTTCTGTTTCAGAATTACAGAGGATCATGTGATTCAGCATGGGCTGGTGGTGGATGGGACCAGTCTATCTCTTGCACTCAGGGAGCATGAAAAACTATTTATGGATGTTTGCAGAAATTGTTCGGCTGTATTGTGCTGTCGTATGGCACCACTGCAGAAAGCCAAGGTATGTTTGTGTTATTAAAAGTTCCATCATAAGGATGTATAGATCTAAAAGTATTCTTTAAGGTTAATGCCTTATCCAGTTCCATTTGGTGGCATGCAGTATATGAATTCTATTAGGAGTTAGTCATTTCTCATGTTATGAATTTTAACCACGTACATTAGACCATATGAACTGTGAGAGTGAATATAAAAGTTGCAGCTGTTCATAATGACCTAGAATGACTGTGACGGATAGCAGTTTGTCATTTTCCTGAGACACACATTTGACCTGCGATAATTAGTTTCACAAGTTAATTACTTACCTATTGAGGGAGCCTGTGAGACTTCAGTTCACATGCATCTTCAGGTGATTCTATTGATCTCTGCTCATTCTTGCATTCTCGTGAAGTGATAATTCTCTTTGTTAAAAATAACTATTAAGTGCCCAGCCGGTGTGGCTTGGTTGGTTGGAATGTCTTTCCATGCACTGAAAGGTTGCAGGTTCAAAGGTTCTGGGCGGTCAGAGCACATATATCTAGGTTGCAGGTTCGGTCCCCAGTTGGGGTTTGTGCAGGAGGCAACCAGTCAATGTTTCTCACATACTGATTTTTCTCTCTCTGTCTCTGCCTCTCTCCCCCCTTCTTTCTTCTCTCTCTGGAATCAATAAATACAGCTTTGTATAAAAAATAGGGGGAAATGGCTGTTAAGTAATAAATAGAACTGTAGTAGGAAGTTGAAAAGCCAATTAATTTGTGTTATAAAGCTATATACATAAAATACTTAAATTTCAACTATGATTCCAGGGAAAGCCTATGCATCTATTTTTTTGTAACTCCAAATTTATAATTTGAGGTCTTAGGCTGTACCCTCACAAACAGTATCCTTACAATATTCTTTGACATGCACATCTAAACACATCTTTTTCACATGTAAGTCTAATAAATTAGACATTCAATTTTTCTTGGCTCCATGGAATTTTGTTACAATGCCTATATTATTATAATGAAACTTTTTACAAATTTAAGCTGTATTTAAAGATTCTTTCTTCCCATAATAAAATCCAAAATGACGCTATTTTCCAATGTCATTTCTTAAAGATATTTCTGGCATCTTAGTGGAGACATCCCTCCAAAATTGAACCCCAGAACATACTATTGTCTAATATAAAATTTTTTTCTATTTTAGAAGAATCATTGTGGATAAATGACTTTATATAAATCTAAGAAAGCTGAAATTTTATCATACTTAACTAATTAGCTGTATGTCTTTCAGGTAATAAGACTGATAAAAATCTCACCTGAGAAACCTATAACATTGGCTGTTGGTGATGGTGCTAATGATGTGAGCATGATACAAGAAGCTCATGTTGGCATAGGTGATTGATTTTCTTTTTTCCCTGAGCTTTAATATTGGTATAATTATTTGGGGTCTTGAATTTTTCTTTTGTAGACTAGAGTGCAATATCAAATACATGAATAAAAAATGAATGCAACGTGGTGATATATCTTAGTGTATCTCCATCAGAAGCCTGTTACAATTAGTTCAATATTTAGAATATTTAATTCCAGATTTTCAAAGACATGAACACCACATTAGTGAATTCACTTTTTTCTAATTCTTAATAATAAAGTAACTTTATTTTAACTTTAAATTTGTTGAATTACATAGAGTTGCCCTCATGGTCTTAAATTTTTGTTTTTGAATGTTATTGATATTTTTCAGTCTAAAGATTGTGCAGCTCATTTTAAAGACAATTTTAGAGACAGGAAATTATACCAGACTATAATAAAATATAAAATTTCAAATAGATTTCTAATTTATAAATTTTATCCTGGTTTTCTAGTCTAGAATTCTTATTGGATTCAGAATGCTAGTATTTTATTTACATTTAAGTTATTGATCATTTCCTATTTAAACCATATTCTGATCTGTCTTCCTCAATAATTTTATTTTACAAATACAGAAGTAAAGAGAAAAGTATGGGTTTTCTTTTTCCCTTTATTTTTATTGTTGACATTATTACAAATTTCCCAATTTTCCTCCCCTTTACCCACCTCTACCCCTACAACCATCCCCCCTCTGGCCATCACTACACTGTTGTCTGTGGGTGTTAGGTATGCATGTATGTTCGTATTTGTCAAATAAAATTATGTACTTATTTCAGATGATATTATACTTTTAAAAGCATATTTTGTTTGAGTTACGCATGAAATTGTAAAGCAGTCAATTTCAAACATGCTCATTTGTGCTAGACTCAAATGAACTCAATTTCAGTAATTTTCGTGTTCAGTGAAGTTTAAGCTCTTTCGTAGCACCCTCTCCATTAGAAATCTGTTAGCTTGGACTTCGAGCTTTGTAGTGTAATTGATGTTCTTACTACATTCTGGACTTTCAATATTATTTTTTATATTTTATTTTATATTCTGAATCTTTGAAAATTTATGTTACATGCTTAGTATATTGCAGCTTTGTATTAGATTATTAGATTACATATTTGATTTAGAACAAACTTTTGGGAACCTTCTATGTGCTATTTATTAGTATATGTTGATCCTAAGTCCAGGTTCAACTGCTATAATTAACATTCACAGATATATTATGATTATACTAATCAGTTATCAATGAATTTGCCTTTTTGCCCCCTTTATTACAGGAATCATGGGTAAAGAAGGAAGACAAGCTGCAAGAAACAGTGACTATGCAATAGCTAGATTTAAATTTCTCTCCAAGTTGCTTTTTGTTCATGGTCATTTTTATTATATTAGAATAGCTACCCTTGTACAGTATTTTTTTTATAAGGTGAGTTGAGTTTCATGGAGCTATTTTAGAGTTAATTATTGACAATAATGTGAGGCTTCAATTTAAAGAATGTTATTACCATACAGGTTATTCTGAAAAATTGCTTCTGTAAGTGAAAATAACAGTTTATGGAATATACTTTGATTACTAGTCATGCATTTAATTTGTACTGACAGAAAGCAGATCAGTGGTTGCCTGATGCCAAGGGTGCAGGTTATAGAATTGACTGGAAAGGATATATTGAGAACTTTGTGTAACAGAAAATTTACCTAGTTTGATTTGGGTAGTTGTTACACAGGTGTATAAATTTGTCAAAACAAAAAACATTATGGACACATTTTATTGTATGCAAATTAGAACTTGAACAATTTTATTTCTTTGATGTTACTTTTGTTTTAAACCAGTAATACTCATGTTTTGTTTTGTTTTATAATTTTTCTATCCTCACCTGAGGACATGCCCATTGATTTTAGGGAGAGAGGAAGGGAGGGAAAGAGAGAGGGAGAGAAGCATCAGTATAGGAAGAAGAGAGAAACATTGATGTATTGACTCTCATATGCCCTCTGACGTGGGACCAAACCCGCAACCTAGGCATGTGCCCCGACTGGGAATTGAACCCACAACCTTTCAGTTTATGGACGTTGCTCCCATAAACTGAGCCACATTGGCCCCGGGGTGAATCACTAACATGTTCTAATTTAACTTCAATACAATGTTTTCAAGCAGAGGTTCTAAATTTTTTTGTGCTATGAATGAATGTTTGGTAGTTTAGTGAGATGGAGAAATTACTCAGTATAGGGCTTTTAAATACATAAAATAAAATACATAGGATTATAAGGGAACTAATTATGTTGAAGTACTAGTGTTCTGTATCTTGACCCTTTTGGGAAAGGTGGGATTCTGTGGAACTCATGTTAGGAGCTGCTGAGTATCAAGACATTTAATACACCAGTGCATCCTTTATTGTATATATACACCTATAATTAATACCCGCCAGCCAATGAAAGAACACAGGCAGATTGCATATTGCTAATAAATGATGGTGGCAGGTTTTTTTCCTAGCTTATTATTACAGTTTTGCTGTGACATAAGTGTATTGAAATCAAAAGGTGTTTTGATGGTTTCATTTATCCTGTTTTAAATTTTTTTAGCATTTTACAGCTATTTTAGTCCTAAAGTTGAAGTAAAACTTACTTACTGTGCTGTATGTGAAAAGTATTGAATGGTAATTAGAAAGCATAAATTCAAAATTATGGTATTGCTTGGCAATGATACAAGTCAGTGATATTTTCTTCTGACATTTGCAGTGCTACTTAGGATACTTTTAGACTTTTTAATAAAATGGGATTTCTGTTTTATCATTTTATATAGACAAGTTCTTATGGACAGATCTTCTGTTTTCCGTATCAACTGAGAATGTGTTTCTGGATCATTAGCCATTTTTAAATTTTTTTCTTTTAGACCTAAATATTTTAACTATTTTCATCTAATCTTGCTTTTCAGAATGTATGCTTTATCACACCCCAATTTTTATATCAGTTCTACTGTTTGTTTTCTCAACAAGTAAGTAAATAGAAGCTTTTGTTTTATACTTTTAGAACAAAGTATGTGTGTTCAGTCTTTGATAGATACTTGGAGGGAATTTTTCATAGTCCTGCTGATAAGTAGATAAAACTTCTCTAGTGTTTTAATTAGTATAGCATTCATAATATTTATTTGTTCTCATTTTTAGTTTGAAGTGAGTGTTAATATCAAAATATATTTTAATTCTTGATACTTTAAAAAAATGGATATTAACTCTTAGAGCTTAATAGAGAATTTTGATAACTTTTTTCAACTTATGTGTAATATTTCTATAAAATCCATAAGAAGCCAGGCCAGAAAATAATTCGGAGAGTACCTCATTGTTTTTTGGGGTTTTGTTTTTTGACTCATAAAATAGTTTCAGATTTGGAAGGAACTTTAGCAGCAGAGTCCAGGGATGACACGGTGTGGTCTCAGACACCAACTCTGCTTTATAGGGAGCACCAGGAGTGCTGTATTGAAAGGGGTTCTGAAGCTCTAGGCCCAGGTCTTGACTAGCAGCACCTGTAATAAGCACGTGTTGGTGGGTCTTCGGCAGTACACGTGTCACACATTTCTCATCCCTGAGCTCTTCTGTCTTACTTTATAAGAAAGAAAATTGAAATACACAGAGATTTGGTAACTTGCCCAAACTCTCATAGCTAAATTAATGACTAGACCATACTTTGACCTATTGCTTCTGTCTAGAGCACCCTCTGAATATACCACACTGTACATTTCTAATTGATCAAGGTGTTTGTTCACATTTATTGAAATAACAAGAGCTTAGTTGTTTTAGGTTTTTTCCTTGAGTTTTGTCTGACCTTACTGTTTTCTCCAGTTTACAATCTGTAACTCCACATTCTAAGTGTCTGCTTAGGCATTGATTGCCAGTCACAATGTTTTCTTTATCAGATGAGAAATAAAGGATGCTATAAGAACATATGACAAGAAGAACTACCTATTTTTATTAAATTTCCAAGGAGTTTACAGTATCATTAAAGATAAAAGTATTAATAACAATAAAAGCCATATGTGAAGCAAAGGCAAAGTGCTAAGCAAATTAGTACTAATAGTAGCACATGTGACTGTTAGAGGAAGCTGTCATAAATGTTAAAGTTTTCATGGATCATGCTTTACAGGAAGTGTAGCAGTTAGATGCAAAGACAAAACCATGAAAGCAAAACTAAATATGTACATATCAAAGGAACAGTAATAAAAACCCTAGAAATGTGTAAAATTGTGTAAAATTACATCACAGTGACCAAATTGTGGAGAATCTTGAAATGTAGGTCCAATTTACTATAACTCCAGAATTATTTGACATAACAAGATATTCCAGTTCCCACAAAGAATAAAAATCTATGAGCTTTAAATGTTTATGTTTATGTCAGAAACAGATAGAAATTATTAAAAAAGATTTTGGTATAAATTGAAAAACTACATAATTTTTATGGTTTTTTTATATGCTTCTTTGTTTTTATATGCCTAAGTGTAATAATACTACATGGTTTCAAATCTAAAAATTCCTACTAATTTCTCTTTCTAGACATTGTATGACAGCGTGTACCTGACTTTATACAACATTTGTTTTACTTCCCTACCTATTCTGATATATAGTCTACTGGAACAGCATATAGACCCTCATGTATTACAGAACAAGCCCACCCTCTATCGGTAAGGGTTTTCCAGTATTAGACGTCCTTAACATTTCTGAATGCAAGTAGTATATATAGTTATCAATTTGTTAAAGTACCTTAAAAATATATTAGGTACCATCTTGGTGATTAATATTGTATGGTTTATAC
This sequence comes from Artibeus jamaicensis, assembly GCF_021234435.1. Taxonomy (NCBI): domain Eukaryota; kingdom Metazoa; phylum Chordata; class Mammalia; order Chiroptera; family Phyllostomidae; genus Artibeus; species Artibeus jamaicensis. The sequence continues at coordinate 7,384,836 of NW_026522046.1, read as the reverse complement.
TGTATTTTTTGGACCATAAGATGCACCTAGGTTTTACAGGAGGAAAATAGGAAAAAATATTTGAAGCAAAAAATGTGGTAAAATATTTAATAACATAAATATAACATAATACTTCACCAATTTAAATGTAAACAAAACTGAACGGCAGCATTAACAACCATTATTCCTCCCAAGTTAAGGAGGGGGAGGCGAGGGGGTGCATCTTATATTCTGAAAAAAAAAGTGGTAAATTATTCCACGATTGGTCGTCTCTAGAGCTCCTAAAAAATTAGTTCATGTTCTAGCATTGCCAAATTTATGGGTAGTAATCAGTGTAAAAGGTAGGGCTGGGAACATTAATTCTCATCCTTATTCCCTGAGTTAGTCCTGGTTCCACAGAACCAAGTAATCAGAGGGATGTGGAGCTATTCCTTGGGACCAGCTTATGATTTCCACATCCATGTAACCTCCATTCTTATACAGGTATTCAGTTATCCAGAAATGGTAATAACTTAACCTTGCTTTCTCAGTATGTCTAGGCCTGGGCTTGACCCAAGATTGGCAAAGACTATTCTTCTCACAATAGCTATTGGTGACAGGAAGTTGATTGGGAACCTCAGGGCTGAACCTAACTCAAATGACTCCACTAAAAAGAACAGTCATGGCAGTGACTGAATGTTTAACAACAGAATAACAATACAGATAATTCAACGTTTTTACAATTAAAACTGAAGTATTATGCTTATATCAAATTTCTTTATCAAATGAGAAAATGAATTTGAAGGTATTATGTGAACTCTAAGCTGTTACACAGGTGTATGATTAATTACAAGTATTATTGGGTTGGCCAAAAAGTCTGTTTAGTTTTTTTCCATAAAATAATAGATACATGTTTTATTTTCACCAGTAACTTTATTGATTTGGATATTTTGAGCATGTTGGCTACCTCCTGTGTGGAGTAAAGATTGTTCTCAATTAATGTCATGATTTGATCGTTACCAACTCAATGGGTCCACCCAACTGCAAAGCATTGTCCAGTGGGAAATCTCCAGCAAGAAACTTTGCAAACACCTTTTGACATCTTCAATCAATCACAGTACCTTCTCCACACACTGTACAAATCTTTTTTTGCATTTCAGTTGTGTTTTTACCTTTTTTGAAATAAAAAAAAACATACTACACCGAAAAAGTTGCATATTTTCTTCCAACTTCAATATTAAAATGGCCATACAAATATTCACCAATTTTGATATTTTTTTCTTTAATGCACACTGACATGACAGCTGTTACAATACAATTCAACAAAATTATTTTGATGAAGTTAAAGACAGCTAAGCTAGTAGAGAGCCATCTTATGGGAAAAAACCAAAGGAACTTTTTGGCCAACCAGTAGTTGATAAATTTGGGTTTATTCTTTCTGCCAGTATTTTCAAATTTTTTAAACCAAATCTTGTTTTCAACTACAAAATGTAATAATTATTAAGTAGGTAAATAATAAATATTAATTGTACTATGTTCCTTTTTCTTTTTTTAAATTTTTATTTTACAGAGACATTAGTAAAAACCGTCAACTAAGCATTAAAACTTTTCTTTATTGGACCATCCTGGGTTTCAGTCATGCCTTTATTTTCTTTTTTGGATCCTATTTTCTAATGGGGAATGATATATCTCTGCTTGGAAATGGCCAGGTAAAATATATACATTTTTTAATTGTTTGTTAATACTTTAATTTGCTTTTTGATAACTTTCCATTATTTAAAAAAAGTGAAACTCAATTTAAATTATAAAGTTGGAGATATTAAAATGCAATTATAGTAAAATTTTAAGGCTTTTACTTAATAAAATTTTATGCAAATCAAAATTAAAACAAAAGGGCAATATAGTTTAACATTGAAATGGAACTCAAGGTACTAGACAGTTTTGCTTTTCAAAAATGAATTAATACAAAGGAATGTTCATGCCCCTGTGTGCTGCTTGCTCACTTCAGGATTGTGTTTTAATAATAGCTGCTGTTTGTTTACTGCTTACTTTTGTGATGACTGCTTTACATGCCCCATAGTCTAATCCTCACAATAATCCTATTGGAGAGATACTGTGATTCACCTTTTTAAAATGAGAAATGAGTATTTAATGTTTTATTTTTTGTTCTTTAATTGCATGAATTATTTTTTGGTATGCTTAGGAAGTGCTATGTGCACAAAAGCAATTTTGAGGATGTTGTAAGTTACCATTTGAAATGGCCACTTTCTGAAATATGAAATTGGGAAGAAAGAGTGTGACATAGTACATTGTTACCGTGTCGTAATTGGAGTTCTCCTATTGAGAGACTCTTGGCAGAACTGGCCTCTTTTTCTAAACTTATCTGGATAGAAGGACAGGAAGTGACAGCAGTAGTCCTGTTGTGGACTGGAAATGCTTGTCACCTTTAGTTCCCTTTTCCGTTGACAGTACTTACTTAAGTTTTGCAAAATATATTTGGAGACACAGACATACAGGATTTACAAAGAGGTGGATATTAAGTTTTATCTGTTCTGTAAACATTCATTGAGGATCAACCATTCCCTTGAAATACCATACTAGGTTTTGGATATTTGAGAGTAACGAGCTTAAGAGTCTTGTGAAGGGTACAGAAAATAAGCAAATAAAATAATAAAATCTTCAAGTGCAGTGAAGGAAATAGGTTTCAGTTATAAAGAAGCTTGAATCATTTACAGTTCAAGCCCTTTAGGACAGGGGTGTCAAACTCATTTTCACCAGGGGACACATCAGCCTTGTGGTTGCCTTCAAAGGGCCAAATGTCATTGTAGGACTGTATAAATATAACTACTCCTTAACAATTAAGCAGGAGCTTGGCACTGCCGCTGAGAAGAAACAAGGTACCAAGCTGGATAAAACAAGGTGGAGGGCTGGATTTGTCCTGTGGGCCTTGTGTTTGTCATCTGTGCTTTGGGCTGTAGTGTAGGAACATATATTACTACCACTTCACTTCTGAGGACATATTTAGCCTGATTTGGACAAAAAGATTGGTGAATCTAGTTTGTGTTGCATTAAAGTTACAGCACTTCCCAAATAATAACTGCCTTTTATTGATTTTTTTCTCTGTGCCAGGTGTATTATATGTATTAGCTTATTAAATTGTAATAACCATGTATGTGGAAAATGTCATCTGTTATTTTTGCATGTTTGACAATTAACCTCAAAGAGGTTGAGAAACTTGCCTCAAGAGACAAAATCACCTACTTTGAGAACCTCTGCTCCAAGTGGAGCAGTGGCCTAGGGTCTCAGTGCTATGTCATCTTTTCTTTAGCTGTACACAGGGTGAACTCACTCTTCTTATGGTTTAAATACTGCTTATATGCTGAAAACTCCCAAATTTACATCTCTGCCTGTGTCCTCAGATTTAAATAAGTAACTGCCTTTTCCAGTTCTCCTTATTCTAATAAATGCTACCACCTTTTACCCAGCTGCTCAGGCAGAAGGTCTTGGTGGTTATCCTTGACTTCCCTTCTGTCACAGCCCATGTGTAGTTGCGTTGGTTCTGGTGTCACACATATGCTAAGTGTTTATACTTCTGTCCTTCACACAGTTCAGATCATTGTCTTCATTTTTTTTCTGGATCATGACAACTACCTCCTTGTTGCTCCTGCTCCTGCTCTTCCCCTTCCTGCTGTCTGTTCTCCATACAGCAGCCCACATGATCATTTAAAAATGAAAATATGATCACATATCCAAGGATCTCCTCAAAATCGTTAGTAACATATCCACTCAGATCTGCTGAAACATCACCGGCCTAAGAAGGTCTTTCTACTCGCTCCTGTGTAATGCCACCTCTCTCATCTTTTATCACTTCCTGGACATTTACTCTGTATAATTTTTCTTTATAGCACTAACCACTACTTCAAGGTATATATTTCTAGCTTTATGTGATTATCTATCCCCACTAGGTATAAGCTCCATGAGGAGGGAGGGTAGCAACTTTATCTTATTTATCTTACTTATCCCAAGTCCTGGAATGGCAATTGGGCTGTCAAAAAGTTCACTTAGTTTTTTCCATGCAATGGCTCTCATCATGCTTAGTTTTTAACATCATTCAAAACAATTTTGTTATATTGTGTGTGACAGTTGTCTTATCAGCATGCATTTATGAAGACACATCAAAATCCATGAATTTTTGTGCAGCCATTTTAATATTGAATATGGAAGAAAATATGAAACATTTTCAGTGTATTCTTTATTATTTCAAAAAAGGTAAAAAAACAAAACCGAAACACAAAAATGATCTGTACAGATTTATGGTCAAGATGGAAGCATAGGTAAACATGCTTGACCTCCTCATGCAACCACAGAAAGAATTACAACTATACCTCAAAACAAATAACACCCAGAACTGTCAGATAATCAAGCTGTATGGAAGTCTGACAGCCAAGGATTTAAAGAAGCCACATTGATCCAGAGGGGTAGGAGGGGCAGAGACGCAGAGACGCAGTGTGGTATGGCAAGGCAGCGGTGGCAGAATGAATTGTCTCACATTGATCGGTGGTGGATAAAATCAGAAGGGATACCTTGGGAGCCAGCAATCCAGCCCCAGGCTGTACTGCACAGCTGCATATACCAGTACCAAGAAGATAATCCCCATAACTTCTGGCTATAAAAAGCAGTGGTGGATGGGCAGAGGAAGAAACTGCTGGATTTTCAGAAGACTCTGTTTAAAGGGCCTACAAGGACTTAGAACATGCAACCCCCCCCCCCCCCCCAGGCAACAGCTGGAAGAGTGCCAGTCATACAGGAGGAGTAAGTGAAGTAACTGGAAACAGGGTGAGTGCCAGGCAAACCTCCGGAAGCCAGGCTGCTGCATTGTACCCTCTCTGAGCCCTTCCCCCACAAAGAACCATGAAGTGGCAAAGAGGGTTCCCCCCATCCTGGTGATTACCTAAGGCTCTGACCCATACAATTTACAGGTTCCTTTTCTACTAAGACAGGAGCCAAAGCAGCTCTACCAAACACACAGAAACAAACACAGGGAGGCTGCAAAATGGAGGAGACAAAGAAATTATGGCCCAAATGAAAGAACAGAACAAAACCCCAGAAAAAGAACTGAATGAAATAGATAACCAACCTATCAGATGCAGAGTTCAAAACATTTGTGATCAGGATGCTCAAAGAACTCATTTAGTACAGCAACAACATAAAAAAGACCCAGGAAGGAGTAAAGGTTACACTAAGTAAAATAAAGGAAATCTGGGGACTAACAGTGGAGTGGATGAAGCCTGGATTCAAATCAACAATTTGGAACATAAGGGAGAAATAAGCATTTGTCCAGAAGACCAAGAAGAAAAAGGAATTCAAAAAAATGAGGATAGTATGAAGCATTTGTCCAGAAGACCAAGAAGAAAAAGGAATTCAAAAAAATGAGGATAGTATGAGGACCTCTGGGAAGTCTCCAAACATACCAACATCCAAATCATAGGGATAACAGAAAGAGAAGTGGAAGACCAATAGACTGAAAACTTCTCTGAAAAAGTAGTGAAAGAAAAATTCTGCAATTTGTCAAAGGAAATAGACATACAAGTCCAGGAAGCACAGAGAGTCCCAAACAAGTTGTACCCAAATTGGACTACACCAAAACATATTATCTTTAACCTTTGGCATTTTAAAGAATCTTAGAAGCAGCAAGAGAAAAGAAAAGGGTTCCCTACAAAGGAGTTCTCAGAAGACTCTCAGCTGATTTCTCAAAAGAAACTTTGCAGGCAGGACCAGGCCATCTTCTACACTGGAAGATGTTTAGCAGCACCCTGGCCTCTACCCACTCAAAGCCAATAGCAGGAGATAGCCGACATACTCAAAACAATTCAAATCAGTATGTTATTGATGAAAATGAAAAGTGCCTTATTTTATGTAGAAAAACTAAAATTACTGTTTGGCCAACCCAGTAGATACTCAGTTACTATTTATTGAGTGTACCAATGAATGTTTTTAATTTTGGATACAAGTTTGGCTTTATTAAATAATTAAGTAACAAATTAAGTTAAAAGAAGTTATACATACAGAAAACAGCAGATAGTGATAGAAAGTGTTTTGAGCATCTGTCTCTTTTGAGGAAGGGCAGAGCTGGGTTTAGTATAGTCTAAACCTTGCACATTTTGGCAGGCCCTCCATTAAGGAAAAAAACAACAACTATAAGTACAAGCTTACATATACATGGAAATAATTGAGTTACATAAATAGGTCCCACTTAACCCAAGCCAATGTAGTAAGCCCAACTCAACTTCTCTTTAGCCAGATCTCCAAAATGCCCTCTGCCACTCCCATCACTAGCTCAAGGGGAAGTCAGAGTGGAAAGAGACCGCAGTACTGATTAATTGCTGTTGAAATACATTACTCTTGCTAAATTAATAAAAAAAAAAGATGTGTTATCTACAGCTCCCTCTAGGGCTTTGAATGCAAAAGGGAGCCCTAACTAAACTCTCCTTCTGAGAAAGATTCCACGTAGCTAACCCCAGTCTCAGTCCATTAAAACCAGATACTGAGGGATGATACGTGCAGTTGTTACCACATCCAGGTGCAGGTTCCCAGCTGCATCTCAGAGCTGCCCACATGGCCCTGAAGGGAGAGACTGGCACTCCTCCGAGAGCTCAGCTGAGTGAGACCCACCGATTCTCAGTATTTCTAGTTCATTTCTAGAAATGACTAAAGTAGGAAAAGGTAGGTTCCGTATGACTTTTTCATTCTTTTGACAAACTCCTCAGATACCCTTAAATAAAAGAATATTAATTGGTATTTCATTATTGATGATAACTATTATTGATTGTTATTAGGCACACTCTCCCTTTTATATACCCTAATTCTTATAAAAACCTATAAGGTTTTCCTCTATTTTACAAATTAAAAAAGTGAGATACAGAGAGGTTAAGTACAAAGTACTTTGTACTTTGTTAAGTGTCAAGGGCCACCCCCAAAACCAGAATTATCTTCTGGAGGGCAGGCACCCTGTAGTACAGACTTCCCCCACTAGGTGAATATTCTAGAAGTCCATCTGTATCTATGTACCAGCTGGTGGTGTGAGGCTACATTCAGCTTGTGTGAATTTTTTTTGAAGACTCATTTGCCTGTGAAGGGTGATTTATGAGCATTCCTGCTCACTCCATGCCGAGTGGTTTTTGACAAAAAAAAAAAAAGTCACGATCTACATGCTGCACCCTTTCTGCTCACCCAGTCTCGCCCCGAGTGACTTTTTTATGATTCCCTGGGTGAAAAAGTCACCAAAGGGAAATGTTTTGCCAATGTGGAAGAGGTGAAACAAAAAACAGCAGAAGCATTAAAAGACATCAAAATAAATGAGTTCAAAAACTGTTTTGAGCAGTGGGGGGAAAGTCTTGGTAGATGTATTATATCAAATGGAGAGTACTTTGAAGGTGACTGAAGTTTAAACATGTAAGTACACAATATTTTATAAATGAATTCTGAGGTTTTTTTGGGTCCCCCCTCAAAAATGCTAATTGTTAGAAATTTGTGGTAATAAAACAGCCTTTTAAATAATTTTCAAACCAGTGGTTAAGAGTATGACTACTTTAAAACTAAATTAACATAAACTTCTGGTTGTGTTCTTATTTGTGGAACTTGAATCCTGACATTCTTTGGGGATTATGTATTTTTAATAAACTATAAGTTTTTGCCGCAAAGTTTAGAGAAATACTTTCTAACGTGCGGAGCATTTTTACATGGAATCTTTTAAGGAGTATTTGTCAGCCGTTCTCTCTCCTTCAGGTATTGGTTTTGTGTGTTCATTTTTTTCCTGCCCTGCCTGTGCTATGTCCAGAAGTACAGTGGCAAGTTATCCACTCGAAGTTCTGGTTGGAATATTTTAGAAAATACTGGATTGACCAAAGAGTCTGTTTAGCTTCTTCTGTAAAATAAAAGACATTTTCACCAGTAACTTTATTGATTTGGGTATTTGAGTATGTCGGCTCTCTCCCACTATTGGCTTCTAGTGGGTGGAGGCCAGCAGTGCTGCTAAACATACTGCAATGTACACGACAGCCCCACGGCAAAGAATTATTTGGCCAAAACGTCATTAGTACCAAAAACTTTGCACAACACTTTGGATACGTTTGATCAGTCATAGCACCTGCTTCATACACTGCACAAATCCTTTTTGTGTTTGTGTTTCAATTGTGTTTTTACCTTTCTTGAAATAATAAAGCAAAATATGCTGAAAATGTTGTGTATTTTCTTCCATTGTCAGAAATTCACCAGTTTCGATAATTTTTTAAAAATGCACACTGATAACAGCTGTCACAATACAGTCTAACAAATTGTTTTAAATGATGTTAAAGGCAGCTGAGCGCTCTGAGAGCCATATATGGAAAAAATAAATAACTTTTTGGCTATTTCAGTGATTGTGATCAAACAGGGTTTTGTAATAATTTTTACTGTGTGACAGGAATAAAGCAGTTACTCTATCATTCTAAGTAAAAACAGTCAGTGCCACACAATTCCAAACTGACCTTGGGTTTTCAGTCTGATGATACACGATGGATGACAGTAATACTCATGATAATGCTTACGTTGTCTCTTCTTACGCCCCCCTACCTTTACTAATCTAGTCACAGATTTGAAATGCAACTGGCTTAAATAGTGCAAGTGGTGTTGAGTCAAGAGTAAAATTACGTTTGCCTTATATTTTACTTAGCATCGTGGTGACACATAATGCAATAATGGTTTGTTCTTTCTGTCTAGATGTTTGGAAACTGGACATTTGGCACCTTGGTCTTCACAGTCATGGTTATTACAGTTACAGTAAAGGTATGATACAGAAATTAGACACATGCACAAATTTTGTGTCTATATAATTCATAGTTAAATTTCTTTAGCCATAGATAACATCCTTTCCCTTTTCCTTTTTTAGTCATAATTTCACTGATTGTTCTTGAATAGTTTATTTTTATTTTTGTCAAAAATCTTACTTAAGTTTATTATTTGGAAAGCCTCTGTGATTTTTATGGTTAAATAAAAGTTAATCCCACAGTAATCATTTCTGAAATTTTACTTCTCTTTATATAATGCAAAACAACACAAGTTGTTTCAGACAATAGAGGAGAATAAAGTAGTCATGAAATTTCAATGCTGTTTCATCACAGAAGAAAAATATTATAAACTTTCATTGTTCAGTTTTCTACTATGATCCTTGCATTAATATTCATCTTCTTAAAGACTTTGCCATAGGAACTTTAGTCACTTATAATTAATTCATTTGTGATTTTCATCTTAAAGGTTAAAGACATTCTATTATAAGAATTTTTTTTAAATTTTTTTAGATGGCTTTGGAAACTCATTTTTGGACCTGGATCAATCATTTTGTTACCTGGGGATCTATTATATTCTATTTTGTATTTTCTTTGTTTTACGGAGGGATTCTCTGGTGAGTGACTACATTGTAATTTTTTTAATTGGTTTTAGGAGGAAGGGAGGCAGGGAGTGAGGTGAGGGGGAGGAACAGAGAATCATGGATTTGTTGTTCCCTTACGTGCGTGCGCATTCGTTGGTGAACTCTGGCATGTGCCCTGATGGGGATGGAACCTGCGACCTTGGCGTGCTGTGGTGACACTCCAGCCAGCTGAGTTACCCAGCCAGGGCAATTGAAGTCTAACTTGTTTTATTAACTATTCAACTAATTACTGATTTCAAATTTTGAGCATTATCCCAAACTTGTATTCCAGATTAAAATTGTAACTTTCAAATATCGTGGGTTTACATGATGTCTTGATTTAAGAAACTGTATGGTCAGTTTCTACTTTTATTAAGCCCACTTTCTTTCTTTGCAGGCCATTTTCAGGCTCCCAGAATATGTATTTTGTATTTTTTCAGCTCCTAGCAAGTGGTTCTGTTTGGTTTGCCATAATCCTCATGGTTGTAACATGTCTGTTTGTTGACATTGTGAAGAAAGTATTTGACAGACAGCTCCATCCTACAAATACTGAAAAGGCACAGGTATCCATTTTTATATACAAAATCTTTTACTTAGGACTTTAACTGTGAATAGCTGTCAGTATAATTTTTTAATACTAGAAAATAGGAAATTTGATGTTTTTGTATTAAGCATTTTGCAGTCTAAATATTGTTATATCTGATATTTTTGTTTTTATTTAACTGTATGACTCCTGAGAAATTATAATTTTTATATATTACATTGTTATTATACCACTTCACATTTTTAAGGATAAAACTGTCATGTCCAGATAATAATAGTAAACATGTTTTAAATAATATTGTCACAGCATTCTATCAGACATATGTAATTGGGATATATATTCATGTCTTTAGAAACGTTAGAATTTGAGTAATACTCTTTCAGGTTATATTGTTTTATAAAAAAGTATAACGTAAGTTCTTTAACAATAATTTTTAAATAATGTTGATTTTTATAAAATACATTCTCACCAAAAATTTATTAATAAGTATTAAACTACAATAAATAATAACAGTGTGTTGCATAGTGTTTAAGAATATGGTCTTTAAGGCCTGATACGACAGTTCCGGAGCTTGATGCCTGCCACTTGGTAGTTAGTTCTGTGACAAAGTCTCCCTCAATACCTACCTGGGTAAAATTATGATAGAAATGTCTGTTTCATTATCTTTGTAATGAGGATTGAATAAAATAAGTCCAAACACTTATTTGCTCAAGAAATGGTAGCTGTGTAGTTGAATGTGCCTTGTTTGTATATTTGACTTGTACATGAGCTAGAAGTATTATCTTAATTTGTCTTTAATTATAGTTTAGCATTAGATACATATCCTCAAGAATACATTCTAATTAACTTTTATGCCCTAGTAAACAGTGAGTTTATTATCATTTAGCTATGCCGAGTTTGAGGATTTTCCCCACATGTTTGCTACCTTACCTGCCAAGCAAATTTTGTTTAAATTTTGGAAAACTAGTTACCTATTCTACAAATAGAATTGTGGTCCCTAAGTAGTAATTTGAGTTAGGCTTCCAAAATGATGCATTGATTTTAATTTCAGATGAACATGTCAACATTTCTTTAGCCTGTATTTGCTTTGGTAACTCAGTTTTGACCAATACACATTTTAACCCCACTGAATCATCATAGGCCTCTGAAGTCTGACAAACTCAATTCAGATACTGTGTTAACCATTTATAAAATATATGTCTTTAATCAAGTAATTTTCCTAAGGCTCAATTTCCTCCTCTGTAAAATCAGAATAATTACTATCCTACACGATTCTTAGACATAATGAATATAAAACACCTAACCCTGGCCCTGTATGTAATAAGTCCTCAGTGAAAACGTAATTATGAGCATGATGAGGATGTTGATCTGATTCTGATCTTCAAAAGTGTGGCTAAAAATGTGCATAATCTGATTACTCTGTCTTTGCATATATGGAATATCAGTGTGGGAAAACTTCTATTCTGCAATACATAATTCTTAAATATATATCAGAAATGTGTACTTATCTTTTTTAATCTTAAGAGATCAATATTTTCAGTGACAGAATACTATTTTAATACATTTTTTATACCTTTATAAAGAACACATGTTCATTTCCCTCTTTTGGCTGATATAAAGTTACATTTCACCAAAATATGTTAATCATACCACTTTGATAGCTTTGGTCTTCATAAAAGTAAATGATTGGATTTATTTACACGTACCCTTAGAAATTCTATAACAGGCAGTGCATTTGCCAATTACGATGTGTTTTTATAGAGACTTCTTGAGAGCCTTTTTGATAGCCTCCTTCTAAAGAATCCATAGGAAGTATTTTGCACCTTAAGGGAACCCTTAGACAAGAAAAGGTTGAAAGTATTTATATGTATTGTAGTTCTATTACCATAGGTTAAAGTTGGTTAAAAATGGAATGTGCAATAAAATCAATCATTTTGTTTGCATGCCAAAGCTAATATAATCTCCCTTTTTGCCCCATTTTACTTTAAATGACTTGACAGGTGTTCTGTTGTAGTCTGATCCAAAGAGGAAGTCTGTATTTCCACTCAGGAATCTTGTTCTGGTTTTTTTTCCCCCCTTAACAGTGTATGGTCATTCAGATCCCATGTATGACATCATTCCTTCACTGCCTTATACTTTCACCTCTAAGTTCAAATGATGAAGAAATGATTAGAAAATTGTTAGGTACTTCATTTTTTTTTTACCAAAAGTAGCAAGAAAAATTATATCAAAAGAAGAGTTATCAGCATTTATTTTGAACCTTGTTTTTCTCCAGAATAACAATGTGGTGTTAAGAGTGAAGAAAGCCAGCAGCCCTTCAAATGTCGGTCGTGTATATGTACCATGTATGAGATTTCCTACTCTTGTAGGAACAGATGTGTCTTTACAAAGCTTGTCCTGTGTCTGTCTCGTAGGTGATGAATGCAGCTCACTGACTTGTTGTGTGTCCCATCCCTTTTCTGTCCACTTATAGATGTACTCCAACACAGTTGCTTTAAGTGACGAGTTCATCGCACTGCAGCCATTGTCGAGGGCAAGGAATCAGCTGAGCAAACTTAGGTAGAGTAGGAGTAGAACCTTGTTAACTTCTGCATGCTAAAGGCCGATTCAACTATTTAAAAGATGGGCAGAGGCATGAATTAAGAGTGGAGCATTTTTTGTTAGCACAGCTCTGTCTCTAATTTGACTTTTATTAATATGTATGTTTAAACCTAAAGATAAAAAATCCATTTCTTCATTGAGATGAAACTTCAGCATAAAAACAGGACCAGAGATCTATACCTTGTTATATATTTTCCACCTTAACTACCTTTTGTAGCACAATTCTAATGCTTCTGCTTGTCATATTCGTATTTAAGAATGTTCCTGCATGTTGAGTAATTTAAGCTACCAAAATTCATCATAAAATCTAAAGTTTTAAGTTTCCGTTACTTGAAAATGAGAGTTGCCCATTTTTTATCTTGCCTTAATCTGTGTTGTAAATTTATGTGCATATTTGTTTTTGTACATTGTAATGACTGCTGAAGCATTTCATATCCTTGCTACTGTTTAGTGCATCTATAAATTGAACATAAATTTTATATCTCTTATATATCCCTTTATCTCCACAGACAGATCCATTCTTTCATTTACCACAAAAAATCCCAGTAGTGTAGAGATGTCTTTTGATAGAAGACAATGAGAGCTTAAATCCTAAAACTGTTGATAATTAAGATATCAAAACTATATAGTATTAATTTTGATTCCAGTTTGGTTTGAAGGAAAAAAGTAATATAACTAAAATATTTCTTTAGTTTCTTATTCTATCAGTATTTTGTGGATTCTTAAGTGTGTGTGTGTGTATACACACACACACACACACATATAATTATTTTTTATCTGCAAGGTTTTTAATCTCTACATTTACTTGACCAAATAAATGGCTTTGACATAGCACCACTTAAATAACTTCTTATTAAATAACTCTGTGAGTTCATAATTCTGAGCTGTTCTGAAGTTTTATCAGACCTTTTGATTCTATTATTACCTTCAAGGTTTTGAAATATTTTACTTTGAATTACAAAGGTGTAATAATTGTAGATGAATATACAAATGAGTGGTTAAGTGGTAGCCAACTAAAATTTATGTTTAAAATAAGAATTAAAATCAAAACAAACTTCACCTTGGTTGAGCCGAATATATATATCATATTTTATCTGTATGTGCCTTTCTGAAAAGAGTGGGTGGTATTCATCAAATTTTTGAGCATGTAATTATTTAACTCAGGTAGTAGGAGAGCTCATTATTTAAAGAACACTCTGGGAAACTCTTTTGTCAAGTGAAGATAACTTTTGTATTGAGAGTAATTGTAATTTTTATGAAATCATATTTTTATAAATCATACTGGCTTAAATCAAGCCCCAAAAAGAATGAGGTAGGATCATAAACTAGCAATCTGAGGCTCCATAATGATGTAACAAAAGTAGTAAGCTTGACATTCGCCTGTGAAAGAACACAGTGATAGCAGAATAGCTCAAGTGGACTTTGCTGCAAGCCAGTCTCCAGTCAGGTGTTCTAAGAAAGGACAAAGAGCCCTCCTGGGGAAACAACGGGCCTGAATGCCACCCTTGGCAGTGCTCCCTGTGTGTTCTAATCAAATTAGTTCACCTGTCTGAGCCTCCAGGTTATTCACCTATCAAATGGGCATTTTATGTACTGTGATTTATTTACTTACTATCAGCATCAGAGAAAAACAAAAAGAAGAAATACTGTGCTCAGCCAAAGGCCAGGTAGAAATAACAATTGCTTAAATGAGCAGTGAGCGGCCTCTGGGTGGGCACGAAGAACAAGAGCCCGCGTACATCTGCCTGCTGGTGCATCCTGTGAATTTCGAATGCATCTTGGTTTTGAACTGCACTGAACAGTATTCCTGGGTGTTATCCACAGTAGCTTAATTGTTTCCAGAGAGGAAAATTATGCAGATATCAAGTACTTTTAAGAGCTTTTCAGATCTTCAATCAGGGTAGTACCTCATAAGAACCATTAACACAAAACTATCAGCAATTTTCTTTTGAATAAAATATTTTCCTCTCTCCAGTGTTATAGGCAAAGCTATTGTAAAAAAAAAAAACAAACTATCTTTACATAAACTTATTGTACTCTTAAAACCAAAGAATTCAGCTACTTTATTTTTATATATATAAGAAATTCACCATAGCATTTTTATAGAAATAGTAATTAGTCCTAAGACTGAGAAAATACAGAGGAATAAGGAAATTTTTGTTCATTGAGGACTTTTTTTAAAAAGTAACTCAAGAACAGTTAAAACTAGCTTGTCTGTGGGCACATACTCCTCACATGGGTGTCCAACCCACAGCCCGCAGGCCCACAAGTGGCCCAGGATGGCTATGAATGTGGCCCAACACAAAGTTATGAATTTACTTCAAAAAACTTTTTTGGCTCATCAGTTTTCATTAGTGTATGTGTATTTAACGTGTGGCCCAAGCCAACCTTTCTTCCAGTGTGGCCCAGAGACACCAAAAGGTTGGACACCCCTGCAAGATCTGTAATACAAATACAGAAAAAGTAAAGAATAGAAATTTGTTTAAATTAGTTAACACTAAAATGTGTATTTCAAATTAAGGATTTAGTTAATTTTGTTAAGTCAAGCCCCCTTCACCGACATGTTAACATTTGAAAGGCCATGTGACCTGTCTACTCTGCTGAAGTCCAGTCAGAGTAGAGAAGTTTTCTGAGAAGGGAGCATGAGAAGTGCAAAATGCAATAAACCTCTGCAATGAGAACCCTAAAGGGTGGTGGCAAGGAATTTGTTTACTAGAAGAAATTTAATTTTATTGAAGGAAACCTGTTTTCAACATGACTTTGTGCACTGGGAAACCATGGCTTTGTTTCGTGTGCTTTTCTGTATGCCCCTTAAGAAGCTGCTGTTAGCTCTCTTTTGTGACAATCAATGAATGTAGTGGTGTGCGAACATTCATTTGTGCCTCACGGATTGCGGACCCCAACTTACTGTTTTGATTCTAACCCTATATACAGTGAGAGTATTGTCTGTAATATGAGACTTGTTGCTTTTCTGTCCTTCCAGATGGAAGAAGATAAGGGTTCAGTCAGCTCAGCATATGAATTTGCTGAAAGCAAGCACAGAGGGGAGGACAGTAGGCACCTGCTAGCTGAGGCTTGCAGCCAGCAGGACAGTTCTTACGTGCACTAGGTAGTACTGCGCTGGACCTTCCTGGGGACATATCCGCTAAGTTCTCATGTTTGGGGCATGCTGTGGGAAAACTGGCCTGACGTCCTGGTTTTTACTTTACTGATTCCTTCATTTCTCACATGTTGTTTTTCTTTCCTTGTTTCCCTTTTTGTGATCTTTACTTTTTATATGTCCATTCTGTATATTTCATTAATCTTCCTTTGGAGTTACAGTGTTGAATCATACTTCATCTCAAAATCTTAGTAAGGTACTCCCACAACCTGTTGTCTTATATTCAAGAAGTTATTCCTTGTCACTTCTCCCTTTGAAAATATCAGGGTAATTCTGTTGTTTGTGAAGTCAGTTTCCCCACTTGAAGTTGTGGTTTGTGTATCATTTTATACATCTTTATGTAGTTAGACAGTGAGTTACGTGGCTAAGTCTGCCTCTTACTGTGAATGATCAAATGATGAGTATTGAAGCTTGGTACTGAGTAGTTTCCTTTGACTGATACTGTACTGCCAGTTCTTTTCATAAATTTTCATAGTTACACATTTATAATAAATAAGTGCGAATTTATGAGGACTTGATTCATTCTCTTCTCGAGAAATAAACTCTGACAACCACTTCTAGATCTAATTGGAAGATGCAAAATATTTTGATTAGTAGTAATTATGGAGGATAAAAATTCTGAACCACTAATGTATTTTTTACTTATCCTGTTTGCCATTTTATACTTGTACAACACGTCCTCAGACAACATCGTGTTGCTCAGTGTCATTCTGTTGTAACATCGAGATGCTACAGAAACTTAACTGTTGTTTATGTCAATTACCCTACAGTGAAATTTGTTTTATCACTTAAAGTCAATAACCAACTTGTCGGTGTCTTTACATGAGGCCGTAACTATGATTACTCGTCAAGAAGCTGTTACTGCTTCATCTAGGATAAACCCTAGCAAATGGTGGAACTTGAAATCACAGCTACTTGTAGATTTCAAACCTTCACTCCTATAAATCAGACCATGGAACAGGTGTAATTATATGAAAAATCTGAATTATTCTGGAAGATTTTTTAATTACATTTAGTGAATTGCTTTAAATGGAAAATGTTGAAGATAATTAATCAACTCTCAGTTATTGTTATTAGTTGAAAAGAAATTCCAAAGAATTCTAAATTTTTATTTTGTTTTGGATACAAGTTCAAGTGGATGTTTTATAAGACGTGGATTTAGTATTCCTGTGCTTTAATGTGCCCATTAAAATAGGCAGTACAGTTGAGAACTGGGTTCTTAGAATGCTTCTATTAGGTAATAGGGGCCTTCTTAATGGTCACTTTCATAAAGTGAATTTTCTCATCCTCTGACATTTGGTTTCCCTTTCTGTAAACAAGAAGTCAGAAGAATTTTCAAACCATGAATATGATCCTAGTGAAATTGTTTTGGGGGTATTACCCTGATTTGTAAGGTGTTTTTTTTTTGTTTTGTTTTGTTTTGTTTTGTTTTGCTTATCACTGAATTTTAATTGGTTGGACGAAATACTCCTTGAATATTTTTCTCCTCCTGTATTTTGCTTTTGGCATCTATTTTGAGATAAAAATCTCTTTTTAAAAATAAGTGTTATATAATAAATATCCCTCTTCTTTTTTTTCTGTCTTGAAATTCCATTTGTGTCTGCACTTAAACCTTGGTCAGCCTTGCCAAATAAGGCAGAAGGCCATGCCAAGCCCTAAATGTTGCCATGGGCTGGGATCTTCTAGTCATATCCCTCTACTCTCACCCCTTAGACTTCTATGGTTTTGTCATCTTTTTTGTTTTGGATTCCCGCTCTGACTGCCCTCTTTCAAGCTGTACCTAACAACCATAGGGATAGCAATAGGATGCTAAGGATGTAGGGCCTTTTCTCACTGTGGACCAAGGAGCTTAAGCCTCAGACCTGAAACCTCCCGCTACCAAAAATAGAATACATTTTAAACAGTTTTAGTCAACTACAAATCACCTTCCTCCTCTGTGATAAAGGTACAGATACTGCTTCATTTAACAAAGTAGTGACAAAAAACCTTAATGGCCTGTATTAAGCAAATAGAATCAAACATTTAAAAGACTAATATTAATAAAAATGCCACCCATGGCAAGAACTAGATGCATACCTCATAAATATGACACTTTATAAAACGAGTGTTATTTTCAAATATGTGCTGACATATTGAGCAGCTTTTTCATCTGGAGGTTGAAATGAAAAGAAAATTAATGTTGACATTATTTCTTCCAAATATTTATCCTATGACATGCTGTAAATGGTTGATACTTAAAAAGCTAAATTCTTAATATCAGCTACACCATGACTTCGTGTGTAAATTAGTGCTATTCTGCTTTTCCTTCTCCGTTAATATAGGGGGTTTTATCATTAAGATTTCTGGTCATATAGCCCTGACAGGTGTGACTCAGGCATCGTCCCTTGAAGTGAGGAGTCTCTGGTTCAGTTCCCAGTCAGGGCACATGCCTGGGTTGTGGGTTTGGTCCCTGGTCAGGGTGCACACAGAGGCAGCTGATCAGTGTTTCTCTCTCAGTCAGTGTTTCCCTCTCTCTCACCCTCCCTCTCAAAAAAAATCCCTTGTCATACATTGTTATTTATGCAACCACTTTATTCAAATAAAGGAGCCTGTCATTTTGAAACCAGGAATAAACTGAATTATTAAAATAAGTTTACCTAAAGCATATAATTATTGCACATTTACTTTCATAGTTAGATTTAGGTCACAGAAACAGGGTGAAGGTATTTAGCTACATTTTAACTACCTTTCAAAGTTATTTTACTTGGAGAGAAAGAAAGAGGGAAGTAAATTTAGAGGAGTGAATGTGAGCTTGAGGCAAGCTTTGGAGAAATAGGTCTTGAGGAAGTTTGGGCAGTTACCTCACTGCCGTTGTTTAATGGCTGCCTGTTGCAATTCTGCATAGTGAGATGAAGCTATTGCTTGTTTTGGGGGTTTTATTATTCTTAATTAACTTTGCAAATTGGTAGTATTTTTATAACTTTTGATTTCACGTTTAAAATAAAAATATTTTTTAAACATTCTTTTTTTTCATGATTATAGTTTAAGGCTTCTTTCCATATATCTTCTTTAAGTCTATACCAGGTGCTCACTTTGAATATCAAGTATATAAAACAATTGTAAGGGCAAAAGAACAAATATTATAAATAGTTTAATAGTTATTATCCAAACTTAAAAACATTTTTGATTTGATAGGTAAGATTTGGTAGGAATGGTTGAAAGATTTAGAAATGTGTGACCGTTTTTTAACATTTAGAAGATTTAAGGAAGATATTTTGTAGAAGCCTCTAATAGGAGAAACATAAATGTTTATCATCATTGATATAAAAAAATGGAACTAAGAGCGGTGAGCCAGAATTGATTTCAAAAGGCAGGTTCTGTAAAGAGGAACATTTTTTTAGTCGTACACAGTCATGTTGAACCTCCACAGTTGTTTTGCTTGGCAGCCCTTCTAGCTCTAAGTGACGTCATGCTTCCCAGGAAGCAAGTGTGGTAGAGCATGAGTCACACAAATTAATCAAATATTTTTTATAAATTAAAAGTTATTTTTTGTGGTGTCACATAAGATGTCACTTCTATTACCATAGTTTACTTTCTTCTTTTTTAATATTTACAACTTGAAAAAAACCTTTTTTAAAGACACAAACGCTGATTCTCTCTCCTTACTTTGCCTTGCTTTGCCTTAAATGAGATCTGAATGTTCCACCCCATCCCCATCCCCATCCCCAGCTGTACTGGCAACTGTGGCTACACGTACTCTGGCTGGGCTCCCAGTTCCCAAATACAAGATCGAAGATGTGCATGGGAAAGTGGCAGGGCTTGGTTTGCTGGAGAACAGTATGGTGTGTTCTGTAGATAGCTATGCAAAAACACAATTCAGCATTTTCAAAAAAGCAGGGCCATTTATTTATTTATTTATTTATTTATTTATTTATTTAGCTCTTTAGGAAAAAAAGAAACATTTGCTTAGTTCAGAAGGTGAACTACAGAAGTAATTTCTTTTTATTATTTTTGATATTTCAAGATGTTTACTCTGTTGGGTTGCCTATGTATTAACACCTGTCCTTAGGTTTTAAAGTGAAAGTGATGAATACAAAGCAAGATCACTACCTAAGCAGTGTTCTGCACATTGGTGGACACCACAAAAGCTACTGACCTTTGGATGGCACCTTCAGGGAATTCCTGTCAGTTGGCAAAGCACTAGCTATGTAGGCAAAGCACGTGTTGTTAAACTACCAAGAGCCAGTAAGCTCCTTGCTCTCTCTGCTTTCTGGTCTAGCTCAGTGTCCCCCAGGTAAATGTGGTGTAGGGCCAGTGAGCCGTGTTCTTGTTTTGTTGGTTTTAATTTCTAGTCCAACACAGACCAATGCTTATATAAAATACAATAAAAATTAATGAGTAGGAAATGAAATTTAAAAGATTTATAAAACAAGCCCCAATTTAAAAATTACTTTTAAATTCAGTAGTTGCAAAAGTATACAAGTCAAAAGTCAAATTGCCTTCAAATTTTCTAATCTTCCATTTTGAGATGGGAAACACTTATGTCCTCTCGCGTCAGTAACTGTTTTTAGATGAACACTGATCCGTGGATCATGCTTGTCGCACTGGTCCTTTTGCAAGAGGGAAGGAGTAACAGCCACCCTCTCTTATCTCAGGCTGAATGTTCTGAATGTACACCATATTTTTGTGCCCACGTGCAATTATTACTCACTCTTTTCATTTAGCCTGAGTGTTCTTTCTTTGCCATTTTCAGCTATTGAAATCTCATCCAGTCTTCAAAATGTATTTCAAATGCCATCTTTTCCTCAAATCTTTTATGCCCTCCCACTGTGATCAACAACAGCTGGGTTTGACCTTTCTCTCCTCTTTTTTCATATTTGTAGTCTGTCTCCCTCATCCCATAATTATAAGAAGGCAGTATAATGGCATGGGTAAGATGTTTGGGCCCTGGAACCAAACAAACCAAGCTCCAGTTGAGTAACCTTGAACAAGTTCTTAACCTCTCTGGTGGCTCATCCATATAAGATGCATACAAGTATGGGGCCTATCCCAAAAGGGTGTTAGAATTTTTAAATTAGATAATCCATGAGAAGCATCTTACATAGGAACTGGCGCATACATAGGAAGCATTTCATTAGTATAACTGCCATTATTATTTGTTCTCGGTTTAGCTCCCATCCATTATTAAGCACAGTGCCTTGCTTAATAAGTATAGGTTGAATTTTTAAGTGTTCGTGTCATTTAAGTGATGCAAGCAAGCCATGGAATAGAATCCTGTACTGGTAGTAGGAGAGGTGATGATGGATTTTAAACTGAACTGGGTGTAGGGTCAGCATTCTGACCCTCACCGGTACAGGCCCTGACACCTGCCGCGGGCAGCAGTGCCTGGTGGACTGTGGAGACTGTAGGGGGAGCGCTGGGACGTAGAGCACAGAGGGCAGCCTCGGGTCAGCTAATGTGGGGCCAGAAAGGCCTCCCCGAGGTGGCGTACTCTCTCCTGTATTATGTGGGATCTATAAAGTCCTGCTTCCTACAGAGGGTGATAAAGTTTGGAGATGGAGGAAACCAGAGCCCAGGGACCCAAGGAGGAAACTGGGAGACTGATGAAATCCTGTTAACCTAAACCAGTATTTCTTGAACTATTATTCCTCTGCATATTTCCTCCTGATGTTGATTAATGTTCCCTGGGGACTTGGGGTTCTGTTACTGTTTGAGAATTGCACCATGTCTAACTCCCCCTTGGAGACTGACCATGCTTACTGACTTACTGACAATCCTGTACTGAAAAAGTCTATTTAGACTTTTGTTGAATTAGTGTTTCTTAGACTTAATTGGCTACAGAACTTTTTTTATGAAACATGCCTATAAACATTTCACAAAATACAATTTAAGAAACCATACCAAAAACATTTCTAAACCAAAGGTATTGTAAAGAAAGAAGTAAAATTTGGCTAGTTCTCAGTGCTGACCAGATCCTAGGACATCAGTGCGGACGGGCAGTTGCCAAACAGGAACTCCGTTGACCTGCACTGCTTGGTAGTAGGTAGAGTTACTCTGAGCAGGCGTTTAGCGGGACCTCCCAGTTAATTAGGTTCGGAATGCCAGTTCGTTCACATGCCATCACATCCATCTCTTCTGTCCATCGTGTCTCCACAAATGTCTCATGTTGCCACACCTGCTCTGCACACCTAGTGATTCCCAAGCTTGATTAATTGCAACCATCTAATGAGTCTACTTTTTGTCATTCTTCCTTTATACTTTTGAAAGATTTATTATGCCATATGTTATGTATGTAAAGGAAAGTGAATGAGAATTAGTTGCTTAAATGACAAACCTTGAAAAATTCAGTACACTCGACTACCAGAACCAGGGTTGGGATTCACTGAGATGTGTGTCATCCCATTTTTTCCTCCACTGAACAATATTAAAATTATTAGTAGTATGGTTTAAAGTTCTCTTGCTGACTTATCTATCCCTGGATCAATATAAATCTTGCATACTTTGAGAAGTTAATGTATTTTTAAATCTTAATATTACTACTTAGTCACTTATTTAATTGATTTTAATG
Organism: Artibeus jamaicensis; assembly: GCF_021234435.1. Taxonomy (NCBI): domain Eukaryota; kingdom Metazoa; phylum Chordata; class Mammalia; order Chiroptera; family Phyllostomidae; genus Artibeus; species Artibeus jamaicensis. Next base: position 7,362,581 of record NW_026522046.1, on the reverse strand, counting down.
CTTGTACCATCAGTTAATTTTTTTAAAGTAAGATGAATTGATTGTGGGCATAGTTGGCACTTAATAGTTGCTCAGCAATTTAAGGTAAATTATGTACTTTTTTCCCAAGGATAATTATGAAGGGAATTTATGTAGAGTGCTTAGAACCTGGTATGTAGTAACACTATATAAAGTATGTGCTACTATTACTGTTGTTATTATTATAGTTGTCAAGGACTGAAGTTGTTACTTCCCAGTCTTCAAAATATTGGGTTGGCCAAAAAGTCCATGTGGGTTGTTTTTTTTTTTTTTTTTTTTTCCATAAAACAAAAGACACATTTTTCATTTTCACCAATACCTTTGTTGATTTGGATATTTTGAGTATCTCCCATATGGTATAAAGATTGTTCTCAATTAATGTCTTGATTTGATCTCTACCCACTTCAGGGCTCTACCCAGCCGTGGAGCGTTGTCCAGAGAGAGGTCTGTAGCATGAAACTTTGCAAACCACTTTCAACACATTTGATCAGTCACAGCATCTTCGCCATACACTGTACAAATCTTTTTCTTCTTGTGTTTTCACCTTTCTTGAAATAATAAAGCATAATATGCTGAAAGTGTTACATTTTTTCTTCCAACTTCAATATTAAAATGCCTACACAAATATGCACTAATTTTGATAATTTTTATTTTTAAATACACACTGATATGAAAGCTGCCACAATACAATCTAACAAAAATTGTTTTGAATGATGTTAAAGACAGCTAAGCACTACTAGAGCCATCTTACGGGGAAAAAAAAACAAATGTATTTTTTGGCCAGCCCAGTAGTTCACACTTGATAGGTAGACATTTTTCATTGAAATTGCAGGAGCATTTCACCTACACAAAAACTCAAGAATTAGAATTCATTAGGTTTCTGAGTAGTTGATGTAAATCATTTTGACCATAATAAATTATTGACATTAAATCCAAAATCTTTGCAGATTTAAATAATATCTAGCTACTTGTTATTGTATAATTATTTTACTTAACATCATACTTAGGACACAGTGCTGTTTAAATATTTCTTATAAGATTACTCTTAAATTAAGCCTTCCATACCATACATATCCATATTATAGCAAACAGGTTTATATATATATTACTTTTCATTTTAAAGTGCTTGTTGTAATTTTGTAATGCTTTTTTGGAAGTCCAAATCTATAAATAACTCATTTTTTCTGCTTCAATTTCTCCAGCTTACTGAAACAAATTCAAGTATCAAGTGCTTGGACTCCATGTGCTGTTTCTCAGAAGGAGAAACAGCGTGCGCATCTGTTGGAAGAATGCTGGAACGAGTAATGGGAAGATGTAGTCCCACCCATGTCAGCAGGTGTGAAATTTCTCTAAGTAGCCTTTGCTGCAGATGATGAGTGTCCTGTAAACTGGAACGGATGAACATGCATCTCTAGATACCTAATAAGTCAGCAGCTGGTTTTAGCCACTAAAGCAGGATGTGTGCTGTTGGTTAGCACTCTCTGATGATAGATTTCACTTTGTGGCTTTGGGTAGGGGTTTCTCACTAACTGAGGAAGAGAAAGCACCTTTGAAGAGACCTGTCATCTAATGAACAAAAAATTTTTCTTCAAAATCTTTCTCAAATGTGGTGAATAGGAGGAGTATGTATATGGTACTCTTACTTGGTTTTTATATAACTTTTATTATACCTATACTACTGTTTTATTTTCTATATATTTTTTGTATTTACAAAATAATCTACATATAATAGTAAAATCAAAGGAGTTTGCTTTTCTTCCTCTTTGTCTGTATTTTCTAGTCAGTCATTTGAGACTTTGAAGTATTTCTAAACATAAAAGGCTGCTCTCCTACCCTTTTTATCTCTGTAATGAGGTTTTAAAATGAGTTGTGCTTTTTAAGTTTTTACTAGGTATTTATGGTCTAATTAAAAATTGGTAAGTTGCAACAGGCTTTTTAAATATGATTTATTAGAATCTTTGCATTTTTGTCCCCTTTCAGATCTGTTTCTTAAAAGATTTACCAGAGCTTGCTTTTGTGGTTTTTAACAAACAATACAATTTGGAGGTATATTCCACTTCAGTTTCTTCATACATTTCCCCATTATTTAGGGTATATTATTATTATTTAGGAGATATTGAGGAGTAGAAATACCTTCACACTTTGATGTTCTTTATGTTAATGATACATCCGTAACGATCAGAGCAGCAGTGCGCTGATGTGCAAGCAGGGTCACAGGCACGGGTCCACAGCGGGTTCCGTTGTCCACAGCTACCGTGTGAACAGTACCAGCCTCTGTGTGTGCCGTGCCTTGCAGTAGGTCGGAATGTACGCCAAGAGTGGGAAATAAAGGGTGGAGGAAGAAGTACTCTTATCCGTTGATAAAGGAATCTTTAGTATTTGGTTAGCTTTGTGAGTGTGATATCACTCAAAACTCACAATAAAATTCAGATAACTTTTACTGGTGAACTTGTTAGTTCCCACTTTGCCTTGAGTTATGGCCATGTCTCTCTGGTGTGGTTGCCTTTGTAAATAGCATTTTTATGTTAATATAATGTCTGTGGGTTTAGTACCATTTATTGATCATAACATAATCAGAAATATCTTTGTAATGCTGTGATACCATTTTGTAGTTATTTTATTCCACATACAAGAATTACTATGAGCAGTTAAATTTATTGGGACTTATATGACTTACACAATTATATTATACAATGCATTATCAGAAAGCAGCTCTGTCATGTACCCGGCCAACAAGTTTTTCGAAAGAAGTACCAGAAGGACCTAATTTAACCATGATAGCTTCATTACACAAAACTAACATGGGAGTTAGAATTAAGAAAGTATTGTAGAAATTTCACAGACTTTTTGAAATTTCTGCTTCAACAGGAAGTTCTCTGTAGTGACAGTGTACATCTTCTCTATTATACACAACTCAAATTTATTTTAAATGACCGAAGTACTTTCCTGCTTTCTGTGTCCTCCTGTTTTCTCGGTGTCAGGAAGTCAGGTGGTCCGTCTCCATTAGCGGGACACAGCCGTGCTTTTACTCCATTGCCCTCCGTTACCTTTACTTCATTACCCAGACATCAGCCAGCCTGTCTGCTTACAGGGGCCTGTTATCGTCTGTGCTCATTTTCGCTTAGAGTTATGCCATGTTTTTTGTAGGACTTTATTTTTTATTTTCCTAATAAAATCTTTAACCAATTAGTATCTTATTTGACAGACTGTAAATAACCTTCCAATTTAGGTCCAACATCTAAGGTTATAATTATCAGTTACTACTTTCATTATCTTTTTTTCTTCAAGTGAATAATCTAAAAAGTATTTTGAGATCTGCTTTATTTTTTTCTATTGAATAAAATCATACAATATGCAAAACCACGTGGTGCTTTTCAGCGGGCGATATGAAAGTTGCCATAGATCCATTAACATCATATTTAAACTCTGAAGGTTATTTCGATGCAGAATTTTGTTTGTGTTTTTGTATGTAATTTTATTCGTGAAATACATTTGGCATTCCTGTGGGGTTTGGTGCAGCCTGTATTCTGCATTTCTCTTTCGGCAAAGTAGGGCAAGGCTGGCCCCCTGCCACCAGATGTAGAAGCCCTTGGCTTGTTCCATTAACATGTTAAACCTAAGAGAACATCACTAGTGCTTTCATATGATAGATTTCTCTGCTGATTAAACTGTTTCTGTCCAGGCATAAAAATTATACTTACATTTTATCAGTTGATACTGTCAAAGGAATATGCCATACTGCAAGCTTGGTTTCAAAGGTAGCATTGTGGTGCTGTATCAAGGACATGCCATGTTGTACCATAAAGGGCTGTACTTTAGTAACAAGTGATTTCCTGTGTTTATCAACAGCTACTTTATCCTAATCAAAACCATTTTCTAAATAGAAAGGAGTTGATAGTATGTAATTCAGGTATTTAATGTTCTGTCAAATGGGATATGTAACATGTGAATGCACATGTGTGCTTTGAAAAGATAAAGAATGAAGGGAGCCTTGCCTAAGGAGATTTTTCTGTGTAAGCAGTGGTTGGAAAGAGAAAAATTTGTATAACATGTGGGCAGTTTGGGAGTAGAAACTTGACTCCTGATAATTGGGGTGTTTGTACTTATATTTTATCATACATTTCTGAATAGACTTTTTTGCACAGATACTTACTTACTCTAAGAAATGTTCATAGTTCCATTTTATTCACATTTTACAAATAGTGAGTGCCTGTTATGTACCAGAACTCTGAGTGCTAGAGAGATGGTAGTGAAGCCCTTCCTTAAACTAAGGTAGATACCATTTAACGTTTTCTGGAAGCTAGTAAGTTCTGTTAACCACTGGTATGGTTGTTGCCTGTAAGTTTTCGTCTGCCAGCTTTGTAAAATGTCTAGGTCCAAACCTCATTATGACTGTTCATGTAACCAATTTAAATATGAACTATATACAGAGTCTCTTAGAAAACAGCAGGTGTTTGATAGAAGTGAACTTGGACCATTTTAAGTGCTAGTGTCTAATAACGTCTTTGTTTAAGGAAAGTGGGAACCCTAGAAATTTATATAAAATGTATTTATTGTTAAGTTCTTTTAGTCTTCTAAGAAAAGCCACCTTTGACTTGGTAATACTAATATTGTCCGTAAAGAAGTTTAGGCTGTTTTAAGCACGGCAGGCTATTTATGATCTTGAGTTACTTAAGCTTAAATTAATACAGCTTCGAATAATGTGGTATGTAGTAAGTTGCTTATGGGCTTTACCATTCAGACAGTAGTCAATATTTCCAGACCAGTAGAGGATCATTTGCTCATAATTAAATGAAAACCCTAGTGACTTACAGGTGTCTTTGATGCCTACTGAATAAAGCATTCTCTACATCCAAGCTAATTATGCTAAAATCTTTAGAGTAGAATTTCTAGCTGAAAAGAAATAAATTATGAATATATTGCTATTCCATTCCAAAGCTTTTGGTAAGTGCGGTTTTTGTTTGTTTGCTTCTGTAATACAGCCTAGTTGCTTTTCAGGAAAACTGAATATGCATAACTCTTAATAAAGTACTTATTTTTATATTGAATTAAGATTTTAAGAGCATCTTATGCTCTACTATCTATAGAAAATGTTTTAATGCTAACAAACATCTAAATTTTGGCTTTTATTTTTATATGATGACTAGAGCATTATTTTCCCCAAGTTTTGTGTAATATAAATGGAATGTTTGGTGAGTCAGTGCTAGCATGAAGAACTTCTTTTCAGCATTTAAAAATGAATTGATTATCCTAGTACTCAAATTGCATTTTGGTCCTAAGTTTTAGAGTAAATTTTTTTCTCAATTAAAACATAGGTCCTGGTGAGCCAAACTTTTCTCTTATTGTTACTTTAGATCATGGAGTGCATCGGATCCTTTCTATACCAACGACAGGAGCATCTTGACTCTCTCCACAATGGACTCATCTACTTGTTAAAAGAGCAGTCAGTGCTTTGTGGGAGCCATTTCAACTCCTTGCCTAAAATGCAGTGTGCGCATCCTGGTAACGGCCACACTAGCTCTGCAGCGTCCCTTTCTGAAACCTCTGTGGCAGTTCCTACCCGCTCAGAGTTATAATGGCAAACAAACAAAAAGCATTAGCATGAACCACTCTCAGCCCCTTTCATTTAAATCTGACCACGTTGAAAATTTGTGAATAAAGAGACATTTTCTGACTTTCTCTGGGATTCCCTTGTGCTTATGGGACTCCTAAAGGCATTTCAGCCTCTTGCTAAGGCCACCCTATTTTAATACCAAGGTAGAAAAGAGAAGTAATTTCTAGTTAACAGTATTTTTGAGTATTAGCTTAGTTACTGAGTCTCTATTTAAATCTGCTTCTGTAAATTATGCTGAAAAGTTTGCCTTGAAAACTCTATTTTTTTATTAGAGTTATATTTGAAGCTTTTCATGGGAAAAGTAAATGTGAATAGTAAGGAATTTTGGTTCCTAAGTGACCCATGTTGTTAATTCATTAGTGCTTTCTAAGTTCATAGAGAAAATTAGGAGACTGTGTTTCTGTTCTTTACTGCACTATGGGTAGTAAATATATACCAATACCAAACTTAATGTACTGGAACACAACCAGTAAAATTAACCATATACATCAAAGGGTGTATCTTTTCTCATCCATACATCAAAAATCCAGTCCACCAAATTTCAATTGATGTTTACTAATATTTTTATGACAATATAAAGTGGGTAAATTAGTACCATTAGCATATTATTATTTATTGCGTTTATCTTTGGATCTTTTGCATGCCTTAATCTGGTAAATATATTTAAATTTGCTTCCTCTCTATCTGAAGGCTCTGTTTATAGTATTTTTATGACATTGTTGTAAAGTTCAACTATATCAATAAAAAAACAAGTTTGGACAGTATTTAAATATTGCAAATACTTTTAATTATACAAATCAAAATGTTAGAGTAATTAATAAAAAAGAGAAGAGCCTCTTTCTGTGGCTTAGAGTTGCTTTTGCCCTTCAGTTAGCTAGAATCTAGAATAAAGGGTCTTGGGCGAGGATCTTGTTATTCTTATGTCAGTGTGTGTCACCAGAGTTACAGCAGAGACCACCGCAGTAAAGTAAAGTCTGTATTTTCAGATATGTGCAGAGAGTGTCAATGAAACAAAGTCTGAAATGCTAAATTGTATGGGGTAATGGCAGCACTAAATTAAAATGCTTAAGAATGACTAATCAGAATATATTTGGTATTAACTCACTGCACTTCAATACTTAACTTTCATCCTGAATTTATCATGTAGATCCACTGTTTGGTGTTTGTTTTGATTAAAAGTAATATTGTTTCAAAATTTGGAAATGATTATCAGCTTGAGAATTATTAGCCAGCCCTGTACGTACACATTTTAAACTGTGTGGAAATAGTTCAATAAGGCTTTGCCTGAGTTCTCCATGCAATTGAGATCATTCCTTTTTGTAAATTTTTGTGTAACCCTTTCTTCCTTTCTCATTTCATGAATATGAGACTTCACCTTTTTTCACCGGTAAACTATTTTCTTGCTAATATAATATTTGTCTTTTTTAATAATGCAAAGATATTGGGTTATGAATTTCTGCCTAAATATTAATTTTCATAAATAGCCCATCTTTAACTTAGATATTCCAAAATTACTTTAGAAAGATCCTGTTATTCTGGAAATATGTTAAAGAGATAATAAAGTATACACTATGTGGTACACTCACCAATTCATGTTCCAGAAGAGGAAATATTGCAAAAAATATTCAGTAGAGTAGGTTAATGGAGGATATTATGGAATTTGCTTTTCTTAGAATGTCTTACAAAGTGTTCACATGACAAAATGACACTCAGCCTGCACCACGTCTACCTTACAGTGTGTCCTTGGTGTCAGCTAGCCTGACTGCTGCCACCAGGGTGGGGCTGCAGAGCCGCCTGCAGCAAGGCGGGGGCAGCTAACGCGTATGGTGCTTAGGGTGTGGGTGATGTGATTTCTGCACTCCCATTTGAAACTGTTTAAGAACTTTTTTTTAAAAAGGTAAATGCTTCCACAGACAATGCTCATCCTGCTCTGTTCAAAACCTACTCCATTTAGAGGAAGATTATTTTGTAGTTGTAACGAAAGGGTTTTCTTCTACTTAAGAAAGTACCAGTGTTGTCTGTAAGCTTCCAGTTGTTTTCTAGTGCTAATAATACTGTAAAACAAAATTTGCCCTTCGCGTGTTTAAAGTTCTTTGGAAATATGATGTTGGTAATTAACTTACTCTCGTCTGCCAAAACCAGAGTAAAATGCTACCTGTGTGGTTGCTAATTAATTAAAGGTCCCTAATCTATTTTTCTCATTTGCTTGCCATTGCCTGGTCTAAGGCTGTAGCCCTGAAGGTAGCAGCAGGCACCGAGTCAGCTTCCAGAACGCCCATTCGCTGCATTATGTGGCTCAGCACCACCTCGGCACGGGGCTCACCCTAGTGGGTGGTAGAGTGTGGGCCAGGAGAACGACAGCATCCAGGTTTACTGTGGGGGAGAATTTACAGTTTGAATTTCTTTTAAATACCCTCCTCCTTAGATCTTCATTTCCATGCTGTTCAAAGGCTTCCCCGCCCTGACCCAGATTCCGGCCCTGTCCTTGTTAGAAGATGGAATAGGCATATCACTCTGTTAGGAAATAGCTCTCCCCAGACCAGGGTCATTTCTGTGTGAGATTGTGAAATTGGGCTGTTGGGCATGTGTCACAAACTTGAGACCCCTATCCGATAGACAGCAGTCAAGGCCAGTGAAAAATTTTTAAGACTGAAAGTTTTTGAAATATGCTAGTCTGAAAGTTATTGGGGTCTAGAGGAAGAGGGTAAATTATTCATGTTTGTATCTTTCATGTAAAGATCAATTTGGGGTATTATATAAGCAGGTATTGATGAAACTAAGACACCAAAGAGATATGTAAAGTATGTTGTATTAATTTTGAATCCCCTTTTAAAGATGTTTTTATTCCTATCCTGAATTGAGTTACCTATTTTCATAAAAATGGAACATTATTAATGTGCTGTTTATGTGAGAAAACTTGAATGATATTCCTACAAAAAGTACACCGTAATTAATGTTATGTTTGTAATAATGGTCATTGTTAGATTTTTATGAGGAATCAGTAGCTGTAAACACTGTAGCAACACTTAGTTTCCAATTTTGGGCCTCGGACACTGGCGGTCTAATATAATCCGATACAAATTTTGTGCATTTTTAGTAAATGTAGTATACTTATTGTACAGTTCTCAGTAATTTTTTAAAGTTTACGAAATTATATTTATCAAATAAAAATTTTCCTATGTACTTAAAAGTGTTTTCCTGTCATTTAAGCTTGTTCAGCCTCTCTGCTCACTGCAACCAGCGCTGCCATGTCTGTTTTGAATGATTTAACTGCACTTGCCCTCCGTTGCAGTACAGGGACCCCGTTGTGTCTCTGGCGGCCTGCAGCCTTCAGAAAGCTAGTTCTTTGGTTACCCAGGTTTTATGGATCTTCAGTACCGCTCCTGAGAAGGGGCCTGATGGACACGCACAACCTGTAAAGACCAACACACTTCAGCTAGGACTTGAGTCCTTCGTGAATAGCCAGCCAGTGTGAATTTGGAAGCGCCCTGGTCCGTAGAAAATGTGCGCTATCTTTAAAATATAACTGATGTAATGTATATAAGATATTTTAACCTTCTAATAACTATTATTATTTGTAATACCTCCTCAGTTGCCAGTGAAAACCCACAAACGTTTCATTGCTTAACCAACTCTTGTTAAAAAGGTAAGCTGCTATCTTTGCCCAAGTGTCATGTTTCCAAAGGCTGACAGTGTGCGATATATGTGATGTATTTATTTCTGAAATGAATAGGGTCCCAGAGAAGTCACTCATCTAACTAAGCATCTGTTTTTATCTTAAAAGGAGTTGAGGGTTTAGACAGTCTTCAGAGTAGCTTCAGTCTTTAGCTTTTATTGTACAATATGATGAGTCATGCAATTAATAGGTTTAGGACAAAAACTAAAATTTTATGAGTAGCATTTCACTGTAAAATTTAGTGAATTCATAAACAACTTAAGGTTTGTTTTCAAGTGTCTCCTCCTTCCCTCTTTTGTGGGATGACTCAAAGGACGCAGCTGTTGTAAGTGCAGGTAAGTTCACATGTCTCTGAACAGCTTTCTGGGGAGTGGCAGGGGCCCTCTGATAAATCAGGGTTTTTAATACTAATAGTTGAGGTAAATGGTCTGTATTCATGTACAGTTTATAGGCAGCAAAGTGCATAGATTTTAGGATTATGTTCTGTCATTTTGACAGATCGATACATCTGTGTGATCATTACCCCAATCCAGATAAAGAACATTTCTGTCATCCCAGAAAGTCCCCTTGTGCCGCTTCCCAGTGTACTTACTATTCCTGTCCTGTCCTTGGCAACCATTTTTCTGTGTTCTTTCATAGGTAAGTCTTCCCTGTTCTTGAATTTCAAAAAAAAAAAAAAGTAATTGTATAAAGTATTTACTTTTGTATGGGGCTTTGTTGCTCAAAATGTGTGAAATTCATCCATGTTGTTACGTGTATCCATAGTTTTTGCTGGTCAGTAGTGTTTCACTTCATGAACATCCCACAGTTTATCCTTCCTCTTGTTTATGGGCATTTGCATTTTTATAGTTTGGGGTACTTACAAATAAAGTTAGTATGAACATGCTTTGTGGACATATTTTCATTTCTTTTATGAAATAGTAGAATTGCTGGGTCATAAAGTAGGTTTATGTTTAATTTTAGAACTGCCAAAAAGTTTTCCAAAATGATTGTGCCATTTTTATGTACATTTGTGTACAGTTACAGGAATTCCAGTTCTATCCTTGTGATTTTAATTTGCATGATGACAAATGATGTCTTAACTTTTTTTATATGCTTATTGGCAGTTTGTCCTGTTTTCCTGAAATGCATATTCACTTCTCTGGCTATTTTTCATTTAGGCTGCAGGTCTCATTACAGAATGGTTGGAATTCTTTATATAAAGATGTCTTTTACCAGACAGAGGTCTTGCTAGCATTTTCCTCCAGTCTGTGGCTTACCAGTATATTTTCCTAATGCTGACTTTCGGGAGCAGAAGTGCTTTATTTTTGATGTAGTCCAGTTTTTGCCTTTATAGTTATGTGCTTTTGCGTTCTATCTACCCCAAGGTCGTGGAGACACTATCCTGTTTTTCTGAAAGTATTATAGTCTGAACTTCTACATTTGTCTGTGATCTGTCTCAAATCCATTTATGTATATGCTGTGAAGCAAGGACGAGAATATTCCTTTCTCCTAATCCCCATAAGGGTATCTGTTTGGTTTAGTCTTATTTGTTGAAAATATTCACCTCCATTTAATTTGTTTGGTGCCTGTGTTGATAGACTGTAAATGCGGGTCTGTGTCTGGACTCTGTTCTACTCACTTGTCCTCACCAATAGCAGACTGTCTCGACTACTGTGGCTTTGTGCTTAGCTTTGAAATTAGGTGGTGTAAGGTCTAACTCCGTTGTGAAAATTGTTTGGGCTGTTCTAAGTCTTTTGTATTTGCATATAAGTTTTGGAATCATATCAGTTTCTAAAAGAAAAATCCTAATATTTTGATTTGGTTGGATTGCTCTTAATCTATAGATCAGTTTGGAAAGAACTGAGATCCTGTCAATATTGAGTCTTCTCATCTGTGAGCATGACATAACTGTCCATTTATTTGGGGTCTTCTTTGATTTCAGGAGTGTTTGGTAGCCTTCAGTGTAGTCCTGCTGTGTTAAGGACTTTTTATGCATCTGTGCTTATGAAGGAAATGAGTCTGTAACTTCATTTTCTTATGTCTTTGTCAGGTTTTGGTATTTGGATTATGCTGGCCTCATAAAATAATTTGGGAAGTGTTTCCTCCTTTCCTCTTTTTTGGACAAGTTTATGTAAGGTTGGTGTTCTTTCTTTGTTTTTTTCAGTCCTCACCTGAGAATGTGTTTATTGATTTTAGAGGGGGAGGAAAAGAGAGACACCGGGTGGTCGCCTCCTGTACGTGCTGGGACCAGGCCTCAGACCGCACGCCGTGCTGTAACGAACAACGCTCCGACCGACTGAGCCGCTGGGCGGGGCTGGTGCTATTTCTTCTTTTAATATTTTGGCAGCATTTACCACTGAGGTCATGGGGGCCTGGAATTTATATGTGGGAATATTTTGGATCACAGATTCAATTACTGAAAAAAATATAATATTATTCACATATTCTTTTGTCAAATTTGGTAAATTGTACCTTTTAAGGAATTTGTCCATTTCATATAATAGCCAATGTTTTTGACATAAAGTTGTCCAGAATATTATAATGATGTTGGGATCTGTAATGCTTTTGCTTTCCTGTTTTATATTGGTTGCTTCTTTCTTGTTTTACCTGACCAGTTTTGTTAGGAGTTTAATCAATTTTTAATCTTTTTAAAGAACCTACTTTTCACTTGGTCAGTTTAATCAGTTGTTTGTTTTCTATTTTATTGCCCTTTGTTCTCATCTTTATAATTCTATTTTAGTTTTAATTTGCTTCTTTAATAGGCTTTTTAATGTGTAGATAGTTGATTTTAATTAAACTCTTTAATAAGGCATCAGATCTATATATTTCCCTGAGATATACTACCCAAGGTGCCTCCCACAAGTTTCATCTTATTTTTGTTGGCATTTGACATTTGAGAATATTTTATTCTTTTTATGCTTTCTTTTTGGATCCCTGGATTATTTAAAGGGATTTTCTTTGGTTTCTAAGTATTTGGGGGATATACTTCTTCCCTGCTTGTATACCCTTCACTTTTTTTTTTTCTGACTGTCTTAATCCAGTTCCTTAAAGGGAATGATCTGAGGTTTGTCCCTGTAGTGTGATCCATGCTGTATGGTCTGGATATACATAACTATACATAACTCCCGAGTTAAGAATATTCCCTTCTTTATTTCTTTGCTAACAGTTACTTATATTCAGGTATTGTTTTCTGCTTCAGATAAAGTTATCTTCTCCTCTGTTAATGTAGACAAGTTTATTGATGGATTTTTCTGTTGTTGAACAATCCTTGCATTACTGATACAGAGATATCTGATCAGATCACAGGGGAGGAACATTGAGGGACCATAAGAAGAGGTTGCCCAAGGCAGTGGTAGACAGTCTGGGACTGGACTGGCTGAGAAGCTCAGTGCCTCCAGAGCACATGGAATAAGAGGAGGGCAGACACCTCTTACTCAAGGGTGCCTGGGTAATGGTGCTGTGGCTGCCCGAATTTCCCGAATGTAGGACCAGAAGGAACTCCAGGTGCAGCCTAGGATCAGTCTGGCCTGGGAGAGGGTGGCAGGGCTGCTACTTTGGGTGTTCCAGAGGGCACGAGCTCTGAAGCAGAAGCCTGCCATTCTTCCAAAGTTCTGTAGCTTTTGTATCGTATGTTGTTTTAGTTTGTAAACTAACCCTGTAGAAGTAATTAAAACTGTAACCGAAGAATTGAGTTTAGCCTTAATTGATAGTCTTAAGTGACTGATGCATATGAAAAACTGATATTTCAAAATTGTGAAGATGCTGAATGAAGACTCCTTTCGTGTTTTTTTAAAGATTTTATTTAATTTTAGAGAGGGGAAGAGAAGGACAAAGAGGAGAGAAACATCAATGTGTGGTTGCCTTCTGGGCACCTGGCCCACAGCCCAGGCCTGTGCCCTGACTGGGAATCGAGCTCTCAATCCACTGAGCCACACCAGCTGAGGCAAGAGTGCTTTCCCTTATCACCAAATCTTTGCCTCTGGAATTTTGCCTGGAGGGTGGTGGTGGCCAGCAGGGCCCCACTTGCTGTCCAATAACATTACTAAGACAAATCCTGTTTCGTCACGATGTATTATTTTTAGTGCCATGTTAGATTCATTGAACTATTGCTTTTAGATTTTGCATCTATGTGTAGAAATAAAGTGGGGTTACAATTTTATTTATTTTGGGTTTGTTTGGGGTTTTTTTCCCCAATAAAAGAAACTTGGGAAGGCCTCCTCCCCCAATTTTCTGGTTTCTTAGAAAACTCTCATATAATGGAATTAGCTATTTTGAAAGTTCAGTAAATTTATCTTAAAATTATCTGGGCCTGAGGTTTCTTGAGGTCTTTGACTACCATTTCTAATATACGTTTTCATGTTTTATTAGTCTGTTCAAGTTATTCCTCTATTTTATGTCTGTAGGAATTTATCCATATCTAAATTTTCCAACTTAGTTCATAAGATTTATAACTATGTCTGAAATAATTTTTCTTTCTAAATGTAGATTTTTCTGTATATTTTAAATTTTCATTTTTAGTGTGATATAATTGACATATAACATTGATTTCAGATGCACAACATAATTCAATATTTATATAATAAGTTAACATCACCATAGTCATAGAATTTTGTTTTCATGATAAGAACTTTTAAGACCTATATGATCTTTTTTAAAAGTATATTTTATTGATTATTCTGTTACACTTTTCCCAATTTTCCCGTTTATTCCCCCTCCTTAGTTCATGCGCATGTGTTGTACATATAAGTTCTTTGAATTCTGTTTCCTATACCATTCTTAACCTCTCCCCATCTATTTTATGCCTACCAATTATGCTTCTTATTCTCTGTACCTTTTCCTCCCCTCACCCATCCCATTGAAAACCCTCCATGTGATCTCCATTTCTCTGATTCTGTTCTTGTTCTAGTTGTTTGCTTAGTTTGTTTTTCTTTTTAGGTTCAGTTGTTGACAGTTATGAGTTTGTCATTTTACTGTTCATAGTTTTTGATCTTCAGTTTGTTAGATAAGTCCCTTTAACATTTCATATAGAGGAACAAGTATGAAAGACACAGAGTTGAGGACTGGGGGTGGGGGGTGGGGGGGGGGCGGGGGGGGGGAGGGAAAAAAATGTACTTGAAAAGTAACTAAATAAAAAAAATAATTAAAAAAAAAAAAAAAAAAAAAAAAAAAACATTTCTATAAGGGCTTGGTGATGACAAACTCCTTGAAGTTGACCTTATCTGGGAAGCACTTTATCTGCCCTTCCATTCTAAATGAGAGCTTTGCTGGACAGAATAATCTTACTTAGATGTAGTCCCTTGCCTTTCATGACTTCAAATACTTCTTCCTAGCCCCTTCTTGCCTGTAAGGTTTCTTTTGAGAAATCAGCTGGTAATCTTATGGGCACTACTTTATAGGTAATTGTTTCCTTTCCTCATGCTACTTTTAGGATTTTCTTTGTCTTTAATCTTGGGTAACTTAATGATGATGTGCCTTGGTGTGTTCCTCTTTGGGTTCAACTTCTTTGGGACTCTCTGGGCTTCCTGGACTTCATGGAAGTCTATTTCCTTTGCCAGATTGGGGAAGTTTTCCTTCATTATTTGTTCAAATAAGTTTTCAATGTCTTGCTCTTGTTCTTCTCCTTCTGGCACCCCTATAATTCAGATATTGGAACATTTATAAAGTTGTCCCAGAGAATCCTCAGCCTCTCTTCATTTTTTTTGAATTCTTATTTCTTCATTCTGTTCTGGTTGGATGTTTATTTCTTCTGTTCCAATTTATTAAGTCCTGGTTTCCTTCTTGTCACTGTTGGTTCCCTGAATATTTTGCTTCCTTTCACTTTGGGTATCTTTCATTTGTTCTTTCATTTTGCAACCAAGCTCAGTCAGTTCTGTGAGCATTTTGATTGACCAGGGTTTTGAACTCTCCATCAGATGTAGCTTGGCTGTCTCCTCCTCACTTAGCTCTCTTTCTGCGGTTTTGCTCTGTTCTTTCATTTGGGACATATTTCTTTGTCTTAGCACAGCTGATAAGTTATAAGGGGGAAGGGCCTCAGGCATTCACCAGGGCAGGGCTACCCTTCCTGCTGTGCTGTGGTTGTGCTGTCTGTGGGGGAGGGGCCAGAGAGGGAACAGTGCGGCTTGCCTGCTGGTCTCTAGTGCACTTTCCAACAAACTCTCGTGTGAGACTGTGAGTTTCTCCCACCACAGCGACCCTCATCCTAGGCCACAGTCAGCTCTGGGTCTCAGTTTCCCATTCAGCCAGCCCCTCCCACGTGGTCCACTGCCTCTCCATGGGTTCTCTCCTTCTACCCACCCATCTTACTGGTCTGGTTGACTGTTTCTTTAATTCCTTGGTTGTCCAACTTCCACACAGTTTGATTTTCTGGCACTTCTGGTGGTTTACTGTTTTCAGATTGGTTGTTATCCTCATTTTGGTTGTGCAAAGAAGCAAAGGGTTTTTATCTACACCTCCATCTTGGCCGGGACTCCTCTTACCAGCTTTCGACAACCCTGTAAGAAGTGAACAGATTCTACATGCCAAAAATCAGTAAAGATATAATTGTTGAACTAATCACCATCAATCAACTGAATATAATGGACATCTATAGGCTGTTTCATTCAACTGCGGCAGAATATGCGTTCTTCTCAAGCTACACTGGAACAGTCATCAAAACTGCCTAACCACATTCTGGGCTGTGAAACACAACTCAACAGATTGAAAAGAATAGAAATCATACTTTGCTCTTTGACCACAATGGAATTAAACTAGAAATCAAGAACTAAAAAATCCTAATACATGGAGATTGAACAACACTTCTAAGTAACAAACAGGTCAACAAAGAAATCTCAAGAGAAATTTTAAAGTATTTTTCATTAAGTGAAAGGGAAACCACAACTTACTGGTGTGATATAGCAAAAGCATTGCTGAGAAGGAAATGTAAAACATTGAGTGCAAATTAGAAAAAAAGAAAGATCGAAAAAATAAATTAAGTTTCTACCTTAGGAATCTAGAAAAAAGAAGAGCATATTAAATCTAATATAAGCAGAAGAAAAACAATTACAGCAGAAATCAATGAAATTGAAAACAAAATCAGTAGAAAAAATGAAATCAAAATTTTGTTCTTTGTAAAGATCAATAAAATGTAAGCCTCTAACCAAGCTAATTAAGAACACAAATATCAGAAATGAAAGAAGAGACATCCCTACAGATTCCAAGGACATTAAAAAGGTAATAAAGTTTAGGAACAACTCTATGCTTACAGATTTGATAACCTAGATGAAATGGACCAATTCATTGAAAGATGTGCCAAAATTCAAACAAAAAGAAAAAGATAACTGAATAGACTTATCAGATTGAATTAATCATTAATAACCTTCCATAACAGACAGCAGCAGGCCCATATAGGTTCACTGGTGAATTCTAATAAACATTTAAGGAAAAAGTATACTGGTTCTCTATAATCTTTTTACAGAGGGTAGATTCAAGGGGAATACTTCCTAACTAATTCTATGAGCTCAGCATTACCCTAATACCAATACTACACAATTAAATTATAGACATTATAACAATAAAACCAATATCTCTCAGGGACATAGATGTAAAAATTCTCAATAAAATTTCAGCAAATG
This sequence comes from Artibeus jamaicensis, assembly GCF_021234435.1. NCBI lineage: Eukaryota > Metazoa > Chordata > Mammalia > Chiroptera > Phyllostomidae > Artibeus > Artibeus jamaicensis. The sequence continues at coordinate 7,345,681 of NW_026522046.1, read as the reverse complement.
AAGAGTGACATCAGCATCATGGTGGTATGAATCATCTCTTTGTTTCCTCCCCTGTTTTATAACTAATTGGAGATCTATCCACCCGTGCACCCAAAAGTGGGTAGATTGGACCAGGGAGGAGGCTGAGGACCAACGAAAGTGGTAGCTACCAGCTAACATGACCTTTGACGGTGGTAGAGGGTGAAGGGGGAGTCTTACCTGGCCAAGTGTGATGCAGCTGGAGAAACCTGTTGCTGTCTCTGAGGAGAGATCACAGTCATTTGGGGGGAGGGAAAGAGAAAAGAAACAGAATTGAAGGAACACGTTTCCTACCATCTGCCCTGGGATTCTGGCAAGAGGTGTGTCTGTGGACTTTTGAGGCCACACCCTCTGTACCAAGGGGTCCACTTATTGGGCCATGGACCCACCCAAAGGCCAGGCACTTACCTCCCTTTACTTGCCCTTTTCCTCTCTGCACCATTTTTTAAAGATTCTATTGATTTATTTTTAGATGGAGGGGAAGGGTGGAGGGAAAGAGAGAGAAACATCAATGTGTGATTGCCTCTCACACACCCCCAACTGGGTACCTGACCTGGGGACCAGGCATGTATCCTAACTGGGAATTGAACCAGCAACCATTTGGTTCACAGGCCAGTACACAATCCACTGAGCCACACCAACCAAGGTTGTTATTTGTTTTTTTGTTTTGTTTTCAAACACTCTCAAACCTTAATGATGAGTCAGCTCTGGTGATAGAAACCAAAAACTTGAGCCATAGGGCCATTTTCTGGAAAACAAAAGAAAGGCTCATAATTACCAACCTGTTCAGCTGTGAGTGAAAGTTAAGCAAAGTCATAACTAAAGAAAAATATTCAGGACTTCCACCAAGAAGGAGGTATAGGTGGAAACACTGTGCCTTCTCGTACAACCAAGTCTAAAAACAACAAAATTTTAGCAACAAAAAATGCAGCCAAACCACAGAAAATTGAACAATACGGGAGTCCAACAACAATGAAACACTTAGCCAGACCAGTAAGAGGGGCGGAGCCAGCAGCAGAGCAAGTCAGGCAAAAAGATCCCCCGATCCAGGCAGCCAAGGGCGGATTCCAAATGTGGGATTAGCAACAGGCAGACCCAGTGAAGGTGCAAGGCGGCAGGCTGACCACGGTCACACATTCGCATGCAGATAAGCCAGCAAAGTAACGAACAATGAGACAGACCACGCAGGCTCCAGTAGCGGGAAGTAGCAGGGGGGACTGCCACTGCCCCTCTTTGACCCCACCCCCACATAAAGCATCACAAACCAGCGACCTGGGTGGCCCCGCTCTGGTGAACATCTAAGGCTCCACTCATAGTAACAGGCACAAACAGATCAAAACATTACGGCTCAAGAACTCAGAGCCCCAGAGCCCATAAATCTAAGCAAACAAGAAATCGCCAACTTATCAGAGGCACAGTTCAAAACACTGGTGATCAGGATGCTCACAGAACTGGTTGATTTTAGTCACAAATTAGAGGAACATATGAAGGCTAAACTAATTGAAGTGAAACACACAGGAAACCAATAGTAATGGAAAGGAAACTGGGACTCAAATCAAAGGAGTGGACCAGAAGGAAGAAAACAATGACCAAACAGAAAAGGATGAAGAAACAAGAATTCAAAAAAATGAGGAGAGGCTTAGGAACCTCCAGGACATCTTTAAATGCTCCAACATCCAAATTATAGGGGTACAAGAAGGGGAAGAAAAACAGCAAGTGGAAAACTTATTTGAACAAATAATAAAAGAGAACTTCTCCATTCTGGCAAAGGAAATAGACTTCCAGGAAGTCCAGGAAGCTCAGAGTCCCAAAGAAGTTGGACCCAAGGAGGAACACACCAAGGCACATCATAATTACATTAGCCAAGATTAAAATGGAGGAGAGAATCCTACAAGCAGTAAGAGATAAGGGGACAGTCACCTAAAAAGGAGTCCCCATCAGACTGTCAGCTGATTTCTCAAAAGAGACCTTGCAGGCAAGAAGGGGCTGGAAAGAAGTATTCCAAGTCATGAAATCCAAAGACCTATATCCAAGATTGCTCTATCCAGCAAAGTTTTCATTTAGAATGGAAGGACAGATAAAGTGCTTCTCAGATATGATCAAATTCAAGGAGTTCATCATCACCAAGCCATTATTATATAAAATGTTAAAGGGACTTATCTAAGAAAAAGAAGATAAAAAAGAAGAACAGTGAAAGGACAGCAAATTCACAGTTATTAACCACCACACCTAAAACAAAAGCAAACTAAGAGGACAGCTAGATCAGAAATGGAACCATAGAAATGAAGATCACATACAGGGTTAGCAACAGGGGAGTGGGAGAAGGAGAAGGGGGGAAAGGTACAGAAAAAAGTAGCATAGGCGGAAGGTAGAAAATAGATAGGGGGAGGGCAAGAATAGTAGGGGAAATCTAGAATCTAAAGACCTTGAGACACATGGTCATAAACTAAAGGGGGGGAATGGTGGAGGAGGGGTGTGCAGCAGGGTGGAGAGGAATGAAGGGGGGGAAATAGACAACTGTAATGGCATAATCAATAAAATGCATTTTAAAATAATAATAAAAAATAGAAAAAAAAGTATTCACTACTTCAAGTATGGCAGCAGGGGCGCTCTTCACCAACCACTATGGAAAATCATAATACCGTATCACAGAAAATGACAACATTTCAGCCACCAAACCCAAAGACACAGAATATTGCAGTCTAGCAATTTAGGATAGCTGTTGTGAAGAAATTCAGTGAGCGACAAGAAAACTCAAAAAGGTAATATAGTGACCTCAGAAATAAAATTAACAAACAGAAGGAATACTTTACTGAAGAGACTGAAAATAAAAAGAACCAAATTCTGGAGCTGTAGAACTTAATGAGAAACAATGCATTAGAAAATACTAGAAAAAGAGAAGATAAGATTTGTAAGTGAACTCAACAATAGTAATAAAAATATTTCAGGCGAAAGTGAAGAGAGAACTAAGGTTTTAAAAGTGAAGAAATGTTACAATCACTTTCAGAGTTCACTAGAAGAGTGGACATAAGATCAATGGATACACCAGGAGGGAGAAGGGAGCCAGGACATGGCTCCCTTTGAAGAATAGCTGAGAACTTTCCAAACCTGGAGAAGTAACTAGATCCACAAGTCCATGAAGCTAAATATTTAGAACACCTTATGTATCTCAACACAGAAAACACCTTCTCTAAGACACATAACAATCTGAAGTCAGTGAGAAAAAATTACAAAGCAATCACAGGTAAAGGCCATAAGCTACAAAGCAGTCTCCCTGAGGCTATCAGCGGCTCTCTCAACAGAAACTCCACAGGCCAAGAGAGGGTAGAATGAGACAGGCGAAGTATTCAAAGAAAAATTCCCAGCCAAGAAAATTTGATCCAACAAAGTTATCCTTCAGAGCAATAAAGGCTTTTTCAGGCAAACACAAACCCTGGGAGTTCATGGCCACTAAGACCTATCACATAAGAAGCGCTGAAAGGACCTCTTCAAGTTGAAACACAAAACTCAGACTAAGGTGATAAGTGGAGAGTCAGAAAACAGACTCTTTTTTAGAATAGTATACTAAACAATTACAGCATAAAGGGTAGACGAAAACGGCATTGAACTTGTAAAGAAATCACAGCATAAAAAGATCATTTGTGACGTCAAAAATATAAAGAGGGAAGAATAAAAGGAGGGAGACTTCACAGGCCAGTGAAAATAAATTACAGTCATCAGGAAAAGGACTGTAATATCTGTGAGATGTTTTACATAACCGTTTGTGGTAACCACAATGCAAAAATCTGGAACAGACACAAAACAAAAAGAGAAACTGAGCAAACCACCAATTTACAAAGATAGAAACAAGAAAACATAAAAAGTGAAGAGACAAAACAGCCAGAAGGCAAAAAACAAAATGACAGTAGTAAACCCTCGCATGTCAGTAGTTCCCCTAAGTGTAAACAGTTGAACTCCCCCCCGTCAAATGGCACGGAATGGCCTGCTGGATTAAAAAACAAGACAAGACCCACCTTATGCTGTGTACCGGAGACTTATTTCAGCTCTGAAAACACACACAGACTAAAATTGAAAGGATAGAACACAATACTCCAAGCAAACAAGAAGCAAAAGAAGGCAGATGTAACCTTGGCTAGTGTGGCTCAGTGGATTGAGTACTGGACTGCAAACCAAAAGGTCACCAGTTCAATTCCCAGTCAGGGCACATGCCTGGGTTGTGGGCCAGGTCCCAGTTGGAGGCTTGCACAAAGCAACTGATCGGCGTCTCTCTTGCACATCAGTGTTTCTTTCCCTAGTACTTCCTCCCTTCCCCTCACTCTATAAATAAATAAATAAATACTTTATAAAAAGAAATAATTAGAATGAAAAGACAACCTGTAGAATGAGAGATTGGATAAAGGGTTAATATCCTAAATGTATGAAGAGCTCATACAATTTAATAACAAAAAAATTAAAAATGAGTACTGAATAGGCAATTTTCCAAAGGATCTCAAAATGGCCAGCAGGCAAATGAAATGATGCTAATTGCTAATCACCAGGGAAATGCAACTCAGAACCACGAAACCACGATGAGATCGCACCTCACATCTGTTAGGCGTGAGAAAACAACAAGACACTGCTGGCGAGGATGTGGTGAATTGGAAATCCTCATACATTGTTGGCAGTGGAAATTGCCCAAGCATTCTGCAAAACAATACGGAGTTTCCTCAAAAAGTTAAAAATACGTTTGTCATATGATCTGAGGGATACAGACCCAAAGGAAGAGAAAGCAGGATTCCGACCAGGTATCTGCGCTCTGAGGTCTGGCGCAGCATTATTCCCAATAGCCAAGAAACAGAAACGACCACAGGCCTGCCGAGGGATGAATACATTAAAATGATGCAGTCTGTGTCCACAGTGCAGTATTTATTTAACCACGAGAAAGGAAGATATCCTGCCATTTGCAACAATATGGATGGTCCTTGAGCATATTCTGCTAAGCAAAGCAGACACAGTAAGTACTATGTGGAATCACTTTACATGTCAGATTTTAAAAAGTCAAATCTAAAAAATAATAAAATGGCAGTTACCAGAGTATGGGGTGGGGGAATAAGATCAATGGTGTTTAAACGTATACTTGTAATAAGTAGTAAATAAGCCATAGAGGCCTAAGACACTGTATAATGAATATGGATAATAATATTGTACTGTAATTATGCAATGTAATAAATACCACTGCAATGGCAACCTTTACAATATATAAATGTATCAAAGTAATATGCTGTGTTACTACCCAATGTTAAAAGACAAATTCCATTAAATAAATAAATTTTATGAAAGTGGTAAAAAAAAAAAAATTTAACGTTTATTCCAGGTATGCAAGGCTGGTCCAACAACATTCTAAAATCAGTGAAGTCATTATGCTGCATACCTTAAACTTACATCAATTTTTATAAAGTAAGTCAATGTATCACAACAGGCTAATGTAGAAAAACTACATTATCTCATCAACAGATGCAGAAAAAGCACTTGACAAAACCCAACACCTATTCAGGGTTAGACACAAAGCTCTCAGTAAGCCAAGGATAGTGCAGCTTCCTCAACTAAAGAATATTTGCAAAACAAAACACTCTACAGCTAACAGCCCTTAATGATGAGAAAGCGACTTCCCACTGGGGTCAGGCCAAAACACAGGTGCCCCCTCTCACCAGTCCTTTCAACGCCACTCTGAAAGTTGCAGCTCATGCAGTAAGAAAAGGAAAAAATAAAACTCTTTCTTCATAGATGACATGATCATCTATGACAAAAATAAACTTCAAAAACTGCAGCTCATACATGATGGTAGCAGGGCTGCAGGGTACAAGCATCAAATACAAAAGTCAACCATTTACCAGCAATAAACAAGTGGCATTTGAAATTAAAAACAATACCAACTGCATTAGCACCTGCCCAAAGTGAAATACTTAGATGTACTTCTAACAAAATAGGTACGAGATCCACATAAGAAAACAGTTTTTGCCACCACACGGGCTGCAAATGACTGCTTAGTGCAAGTGCTGGTTTGGAGTTACAAATCAATTTTCACGAGTAGGCAAATTCACAAATATAGAATCAGCAAGCAATAAGAATTATATATATTCTCCTTAATTGATTAGTTGATACCAAAGATTCACCATTATACTGACTGTGTGAGAAACGCTGATTGGTGCTGAGGACTCAGGATCAAGTAAGGCCCCCGGAAGGCAGGGATTTCACGTGCTGCGCTCAGACCCAGTGCAGAGACGTCCTGCCACTGTGGCAACACACCTGCCAAAGTGCTGCCAGTGCCCGGACGGCAGGCCCTTCTGGCGGTGTGTTGGGACACTGCTCATTTTGATTTGCTTTAAGGGAAAAAGAAACATGTCTCACCTTAACAGAATTCTTGATTTTTTTCCCCATTTCTAACCCAGTGGTCTCCCATCACAGTACATGACAGCACCATCCATACAACTGCTCCAATCAAAAACTTCTTTCCTTCCCTCTGACATACAATCCACCACTAGGCTCTCTGAACCCACCTTTGAAATATATCTCTACGCCCTGGCTGGTGTGGCTCAGGGGACTGAGCATGGGCTGCAAACCAGTTCCATTCCCAGTCAGGGCACATGCTTGGGTTTTGGGCCAGGTCCCCAGTGGGGGATGTATGAGAATCACACATTGGTGTTGCTCCCTCCCTTCCCTTTTATATATTTATATATATATAAAATCTCTAGTCTGCTCATCTCTGTTCTGCCATGGGCACACCAGTCCAAGCCGGCATCCCGTCTAACCTGGAGAACCTCCTCCCAACTGCGTGGGGTCACTGCCCACACAGTCAGCCAGAGCTGTCATTTACAAGCCAGACAAGTTTGCTTCCTTATAATGTCTCCAAAGGTGTCCCATTGCACTGAGAAATTCAGACTAATTCAGACAAAATCCTAGATGAGGCTCCTGCCTGCCCCACCCCCACCCCACTGCATCGGGGCCGCCCTCCCCCACCCGCTGCACTGCCACCTCACCGCCTTCCCTCCAGTTCCTCAAACTCCCCACGCTCGTTCGTGCCTCGGAGATTCGCACTGTGTTTCCTCTGCCTGGCAGGCCCTTCTGCACTGTATCTGCACGTGGCCGGCTCCTCTTCCAGCGCTCCAGCCTGTGGAAACCGTTCGGAATCTAGAAGCAGGACTAGATGGTTAGATGAAAAACAATCAAACTAAAAAACTCAGATACACTAAAGTTTTTGAACCAGGGAGCTGAAGTTTCTTTTCCGTGTGTCTGTAATTTACAGACTTGCTAATGAGCCTGAAAATTACAAGCAAATGAGTATCCAATTCAGCCATTTGTTTCCCTCAGAAACAAAACTCTTCCTGCTCGGTGCGTGCAGTTGTCAGACAGGGCCATGTCGCCGCAGCAGGTGCCCAGCGGCAAACAACACCCGGAGGGCGGCGACCTTCTGTGACTACGTTCCACGAAGAGCTCCGGGCAGCAGCGCCCTGTTCCATGACGCCATTCAGGGACTCACACTTTTTTCAGCCTGACGATCTCTCGTCCGAGGACGCTGGGTTGAGGTTGGGTTGACATCAGTTCTAGTCCACAGCAAGAGATGATTTTGAAGTCATGCTGTTTAAGATACTGGTCCCAAACCGAGACTCATCAGATCTGCTTGTTCTGTTGGTAAGAACTTGGTCCCATGGCTCCACCGAACTGGAGGCAGGAACCAAGCAAGGTCCCCAGACAGGAAACCGCCCACCAGCCACAGGCATGAAAGCAGGGAGGCACAGGGCTTGACAGACTTTGCCACGGCGTCTGTGGAGCAAGTTTTTATTGAACACTCCAAAACAAGTTCCTCAGTAACATCTGTTCCACCAGAGAATGGTCCAACAGACTGGAGAGAGTTCGTTGCATGTAGTTTACACGAAAGCATCAGGGAATCAGATTGTTGATACAGAAGGAACCTGCATTTGACTGATGTGAAAACAGACTCTGCTGAAAGACTAACCCTCCAAGTCACAATGATGCATAATAGAATCACGTGTTTCTCTGACACTTGCTAAAATGTATCGAAAACTAACCACGTTCTCAGATCCAACAGTTGCCAACTCTAGTGAGCTAGTATCAGGGTGTACACACAAGTAACTAGTTAATCAGACAACCACCTCTGAGCTAGTTGAGTTCATTCCATGTCTCTATTCCATACACTGAAAGCAGAATGAACTATTATGTTGAATTCATAGACATCTTAATAAAATCTGTCCGTTTTCAAAAACCTTGCCTTTAGAATAAAATACTGAAGATTTAATAATTCAAAGTGAAAACATACACAAATGTGATATGACGTAGCTGTTCTGTGGCAGCGCTCTAAGTCCTTTTTAAGACTTTCCACTCATGGGTTGATTGTAAAATCAGGTCCTACAAACTGGAAAACTGTAACAGTATTCAAAGGCTTTCAAATTAAGCCCCGGTTCAAAACTTGGCTCTACCATTTAATTAGCTAGTTATAACTTATTCTCTTGGAGCCTTGTTTTTCTCATTGTAAAATGGGGGAAATAATATCCATGCTTCCTCATGTTCTGAAGATTGAGTAATGCAATGTAAGTGCTCAGCATAATACAGAGGATGGCAAGTGCTCAGTAAATGGGAGCAAAACAAAAGGTGGAAGTCATTTCACAAAACTCCATTTTTATTGCTTGGATTGCTTTTCAGAATCTTGACCCAAGTACTGATTCACTTTTTATGAGAAAATAATTACCAGTATCTTCCTTTCATCGGGCATTTAATGGCTCCAGATTTCTAGAGTCTGGGAGAGTCAAATATAACCACCATCTCTGGGCAACTTACAGTCTTGGGGACACTTTAGGCGCTGACGTCAGATCTGCATGTAGTAGGAGAGGTTCATTGCTACCCTACATACCTCCAAGAGACTAGTCCTCCTCAGAATTACTATATTGCCTTTCCTTCTGAGTAGGGTAGTTCCAGCCCAGATTTTTCATTAATAGAAAGTTATGAACAAAAGTCATTTGATTAGGGTTACAAGTGATGATCTAAATCTGCCTGCTTCCCATCTGCAGTGAATGCAGAGCGTCTGACCAGCAACTTTAGAAGTAGGTCAGGCTACAGTCAGTTCTAACTCACTACTTATGTTCTACACAGTTGCCATAAATACTGAAACGTGCTTCCAGGGGAAAATGGCGCTAGGTTCCTGCAAGCCTCTGGTCACATTTCGATCAGGCAATCAATACATAACCTCTTTAATGTATGTTTCCCTTTAAAGACACTTTATATTGTTGATTCATTAACATTAAACTCACAGCCTCACTTATTCATGCCTGAACAAAAATCTGACACATGTATTTTCTCTGGAAGGCACATCACAGCCTTCTTGTGTTTAGAAACAGCAAAATCACCCACAAAAAGGTGTGAAACTGTTATCACAAGAACACGTTTACAGTACGAGAACTGAAATGTGAAGGTGGAGCATCAACTTGCTCAGCTTCAGCTGGGAATGTGCACGATGGTCAATCCCAATGCACCACCACTGTTCACGCAGCCACTAATGGCTGCTTAGCAAGCAGGCAGATTCCATACGGTATCGGCAAAGCATCAGTTATATATTCTTAATTATCAAAGACGTAGTATTTATTCATTGGGTGTAAAGCACAATCATGTGCAAGAACTCCGAATCAAATAAGGCATGGTCTGTTACCAGTGCTGCCCTTGTGGTCTAATGGAAGATACACAAGTAGCATGGCATATCATGCTAAGTCGTACCAAAAAATGAGAAAGTGGCACAGGAGCACAGAGGAAAACCATCTGAATCAGACTGAGGTCTCAGAGCGTCCCAGGACAGGGACCCTCAAGAAGACTATTTGTTGCAATAATTAATATGAATCATTTAAAGAAAGGGTGTGGAAAGTGGAAACTCCAAGGAAAGGCTGTGAAAAGCCTCCAAGATGCAAACCCGACGACACGAAGGGTGCACGTGAGCTGGGAGGCAGGCAGTGGTGAGCAGGGCGTTGGTGTTGACAGTGAGCTCTTTCTGACACTGCAGGACAACCCACCAGCACGTCCCCCGCGGCATCCTGTCCACGGGATCCTCCCTGCCGACTTGGTCTTTCTCACCAGCATGCAACCATACTGCTGTTTCTCCCATGTTTACAAAAAGTTTTTAAAGATTGTATTCATTTGTTTTGGGAGAGAGGGGGAGGGAGGAAGGGAGAGAAACATCAGTCTGTTGCCTCTAGGGTGTGCCTTGCCCTGGGAATGAACCTGCAACCCAGGCTCGTGCCCTGGCCAGGAATGGAACCTGCAACCTCTCACTTTGCAGAATGACACCCAATTAACCAAGCCACACCAGTTAGGACTACAAAATACTTTCCTGACTGTGCTTACCCTTCCAGCTACGTTTCTTTGCTCCCTGTGCAGCACAACTACTTGAGAGTTGTCTCTACTCACTATACCACTCCCTCCTCTTTCATTCTCTTGAAACCACTCCTCAGGCTTTCCCTCTATGTTACTCTGCTGAAATCTATTCATCAATGATGACTTCCATGCTGCTAAACCCAGTATCTAATTTGGAGAGAGAGAGTGTGAGTGTGTGGAGAGAGAGAGAGCACGCTATCTGTAGCCCTTGACGTAATTTCTCTCTCATCTCTTCACTTGGCTCCTACACTTTTGTTTTTCCTCCACACCAACCTGAGCTCTTAATTTGGAGTGCTCCAGGGCTCAGGCTTCCGACTTCTGTTGAGTCGGGCTGAGTGATTCAGATCTGTCTGAAAGTCTTAAATACCATTAAAATGTGATGACTCCTAAATGTCTGCCTCCCACTTCTTACCTCGCCCTTTATCACCTGATTTATATACATCTAAATACCTAGTCAGAGTTGTGTTAAACCATGTAAGTATCATAAATATGTATCCTGATCTAAGCTCTGGGTCTTTTCCTCCAAAATCTGTTTCTCTCATCTCCTCTAAATCTTAATAGCAATTCCAGCCCTCCAGTTGCTCAGGCCAAACACCTTGGAATTGTCTTTGAACTCTCTTGTTAACACTATGACAACCACTTCCCTGCCCACCACCACCACTTACATTTACTTCCTCAGAAAACCCAGTTAGAGTTTTACCTCTTAAATATTTCCAGAGTCCAACTTCTGGCCAGCTCCACCATTACCACCCTGGTCACCATCACCTCTTATCACAATAATTGCATTAACTTCTTAGTTGACATATTAGTTATCTGTTGCTGCGTACCAAATTATCCCCAAACTGAGCATTTTAAAACAGACATTCCAGTTTCTGTGGGTCCATAATCTGAGTGCAGATTATCTGGGCACCTCGAATTCAAGGCCCCTCACAAGGACACAGGGCAGCTGTTAGAACTGCGGTCTCATCTGAAGGCTCAGCTTTGAAGCCTACTGATGCGTTTGTCAGCAGGATTCAGTCCCTCCTGGGTGGCAGACCAAGAGCCTGTTCCTCGCCGGCTGTTAGCTGGAGGCTACCCTCAGCTTCTGCCACATGGGCCTCTCTTATAAAGGCAGCTGACTTGCAACAGTGAGGAAGTGAGGAAGTGGGGAAGTGGGAGAGCGAGAGAGAACGTGCAAAATAGAAGCTATTCTTCTTTATATCCTAAGTGCAGAAATGATATCCCATCACTTTCACCCTGTTCTGTTCTTTAGAAACATCACTAGGTCCAGCCCACACTCAAGAGGAAAGGATTGCTCGTGGGTGAGTCTCACCAGGCAGGGGTCACTGCGGGTGGCGCAGCGGCTGCTGACCACAGCTGGTCTGCTTTCACCTCATCGCCCCCTCTCACCACACCCATGCCATCTTTTCTCAACACATCGGCTAAAGCAATTTTGTTAGAACTCATCTGTTACGCCTCTGCTCAAACCCTGCAATGACTTCCCACTGAAACAGTGGCCCACAAGGCCACACCCGACTTGCTACCTGTTATCTTGGGCCTCGTCTCCCAACTCCCCCTTCTCCAGGGTACTCGCCCTCATAGACGTTCCTCTAACGTGCTTCCAACTCGGTGCTGCAAACTCTCCCTAGAGATAGGCATGCTTATGCCTTTAGTTATTTATTCATCCAGGTACCTCGGGGAGGCCCTCCCCAATCACCCAATTTAAAATTGCATATTCTTACCCCCTTCCCTTTTTTCCCTGCCATAGCATCTCTATGTATCGTAGAATGGTTTCCTTATTTTATTACATCTCCCCACACTAGAATGTAACTTCCATAAGGACAGTTATTTTGTACATTTTATTTACTGCTGTATTCCCAGGATAATGCCCGACTCGCTAAGGAATTTGGTGCACTTATTTGAATGAGTGAATAAATTGTGAAAGCTCTAGGGAGTCATTAAGCCTGACAACAGTGAGAACAAGTTAACTGGAAGAAAAATAGACTACAGGCAGAGAACCTAGAAGCCGCAGCAGGCACTTATGGATACGTGATGGAAACGTTTAAGTTTCAGATGACAGCAGTGTCACTAGATTGGACACATGAAATAATGAGGCAAAATTATGAGCACCCCCAAAATGGGTCTGCAAATCCGACATACCCATCAACTCCCAGCTGGTTCCACTGTCCTTGCAGAAATTGACCAGCTCATCTGATTATCTGAGGGGTCGTTGGTTTGACTCCAGGTCAGGGCACATGCCTGGATTACAGGCCAGGTCCCCAGTAGGGGGCATGACAGGCAACCTATTCCTCTTTCTCTCCCTCTCTTTCTCTCTCCTTTCCCCTCTCTAAAAGTAAATAAATAAAATCTTTTAAAAAATGAAAACACCCATACATTTATTGCTAATTATTTTCTGCAAGGATGCCACAACCACTCAATGGGGAAAGAGTAGTCTTCACAAAATAGGTCAAGGATATAAAGGTAAAAGCTAAAACTAAAATACTTACTACAAACACTAATGTAAAATTTTTGACACTGGATTAAGCTCATGGTTTAATGAGTTCCACTTTACTACCTAAAGTGCAAGTAACCAAAGAAAAAAATTGGACTTTATCCAAGTTAAACTTCAGTGCCACAGTGGACACTGTTGTGAAAAATGAAACAACAATCAATAGAAAATATTTGTAAATCACATATCTGATGTGGCACTAGGGCATATAAAGATCCTTTACAAATCAACAAGAGACAACTCAATATAAACATGGGCATACAACCTACAAAAACGTAAGAAACAGAAAAACTGAAAGACCAATAATTAATAAGGAAACTGAATCTGTAATTAAAAAATAACAACAAAGAAAAGCCCAGGACCAGGTGGCTTCATTGGAGAATCCTACCAACATATACCAGCAATCCTCCTCAAACTCTTCCAAAAAACCCAGAAGAAAAGCAAATGCTTCCAAACACATTCTATGAGGCTGGCATTACCCTGATATCAAAGCCAAAGAAACACTAAGAAAACTACAGACCAATATCCTTGATGAATATTGACACAAAAGTCCTCAACAAAATACTAGCTAACCAAATTCAATAGCACATTAAGGAATATACACCATGACCGAGTGGGAGTTATTCCTGGAATTTAAGGATGCTCAAGACATGAAAATCAATTATTCTAACATACCACACTAACAGTGAAAGATAAAAACCCCATGATCATCCTGATACAGAAAAGCATTAAGACCCTTTCTGACTAAAAAAAGAGTTCAACAAATTAGGAACAGAAGAAAACTATCTCCACATGGCGAATACCACGTACGAGCAGCCCACAGTTATACTCAGTGGGGACACGCAAGGCATTTCCTCCGGCGTCAGGAACAAGCAAAGGATGCCCAGGGGCCTAAGTCAGAGCAATAAGGCATCTGAATTGGAGGAAGTAACACTGTCTGTCTGTAGATGGCATAAGCTTTTATGTAGAAAATCCTAAAGATTCTACCAAACAAAAAGACCTAAGATGAGAAATATAGTAACAGTAGAAGACATGTCACTGCCCCACTTCCATCAATGGATACGTCACCCAGACAGAACATCAGTGAGGAAACACTGGATTTAATGATATTAGACCAGACGGTTAATGACTAGAACATCTAAAGAACTACAACTCCACAAAAACATCGAATAACCCAATTCAAACTGGGCAAAGGACTTGAATACATATTTCTCCCAAGACATACAACTGGCTAAAAAGCATATGGAAACATGCTCAACATCGCTAACTAGAAAAATGCAAATCAAAACTACCATGAGATACCATTTCATACTCATTAGGATGGCTAGTATCCTAAAAAAAAAAAAAAAGGAAAAATAAGACAAAACAAAGAGGAAATAACTGTTGGCGAGGACAGAGAGGGATTGGAACCCACACACACGGTTGGAAGGACTATAAAATGGGGCAGATGCTATGGAAAACTGTGTGGTGGTTCCTCAAAACATGAACAATAGCACCATTGAGTATGACCCAGCAACTTGACCAGTGTGGCTCAGCTGGCTGGGTGTCGTCCCGAAAAGCAAAAAGTAGCTGGTTCAATTCCCAGTCAGGGCAAATGCCTGGTTTGCAGGTTTGGTCCCCAGCCCAGGCACATACAGGAAGCAATCAATCCATGTTTTCTCTCGCACATGGATGTTTCTCTCCCACCCTCCCATTCTAAAAATAAATTTTTTTTTTTAGTTTCAAAAGAGACATTTGCACTCTTAGTTTGTTCACAGCAGCACTATTCACAATAGCCAAATGGCCACTAACACACAAATGAACAAAATGTATATACATTCAATGGACTCTTCAGCCTTAAAAAGGAAGAAATTACTGTCACGTGCTACAGTATGACAGAAGTAAAACTGTCATATGAAGCTTGAAGGACAAAGCTTGAGGAAATTGTGCCAAGTGAGTTAGTCACAAAAAGACAAAAACTGTGATTCCATTCATATGAGGTACCTAAAATAGTCAAATTCCTAAAACACAGAATGTTCACCGGGGCGATCATGTGAATAACTGTACATTTCCAACTCTCTTACAGCCTCAGGTCACACGCTAAGTTGACTGGAGACAGCCAAACCGTTCCACAGCGGCTGCACCCTCACATGACCACGGATGTCCATCTGTCCACATGCTCAATGCTTCTTGTCCTTTTGATTGAAGCTGTCCTAGTGGGTATCAAGTGGTATTTTATTGTAGTTTTGATTTGCATTTCCCTACTACTAATGATGTGAAGAATCTCTTCATATGCTTATGGGCCATTTGTATCTTTTTTGGAAAAATGTCTTTTCAAATCCTTTGCTCATTTGTAAATTGGATTGTCTTTTTGTTAAGTTATAAAAGTTCCTTATATATTCTGGATACAAGTCTCATTATATTTTTACTTATTTTTGGAAAGAGGGGATGGGAGGGAGAGAAACACCAACACACACGGTGCATGGATCAGTACTTCTCACACTCGCCCAGCTGAGACCTGGCCGGCCGGCAACCCAGGCCTGTGCTCTGACTGGGAATCAAACTGCTGACCTTTTGGTTCACAGGCCAGCACTCAACCCACTGAGCCGCAGCAGCCAGGGGCCATTATATTTTTAAATTAGTGGTACATTTGTTGATATAATTACCACAACTTTTTATACTACACTTCATTAACTGAAAATGTTTTCTAAATTTTGTAAAAAATGTTAAGTGTATCAAATGTCACATTTTCAGACAAATGAAATCTAAGCCACAGGGCAGGGATATGGGAACCCATGGGTTGAAAGATTTAGAAACACATCACATGGACCTTTGACTCCTGACTTCAACTGGGATAAAAAATGAGACAATTTAAAATATTGATTGGATAAGTACTAAGAAGTTGTTAACACGTAAGTGCCATGACAGTACTGTGGTTTCATGTAAGTCCTTATCTTTAGACGTGCATGGCACTCACTGAGACCTAATTCAGACTGAATCTGGACTGGGAGGATGGACGGCACGCAGATACCAACGCTGGCCACCAACGGATCACGAGGAAGCAGGGTCAGCATACCACCCTGCTTCTGTGTCTGAAATTTTCCACTCAAAAATTCAAGCAGCACTGCTACAAGGCATACTTTGCTTAAGATCACAGGTAGTTGGCAGCAACAAAACAATACCGACTGTATTTTTTACAAATTTAAGAAGTCCTAGCTGCCTCAAAGCTAAAGAGCTTTGGGAAACTCAACAAGGAGGCCCTCATGGGCCCACACAAGTGCCAGTGCGATGTTGGCAGCACTGCCTCCGGTTGGCGCAGGCGCACCAGGCAGTGGCCTCAGAGCACCACGGAATGCACAGCGACACACAGCGCTGCCCGGCGCACCAACCTCACTAAGGAGCCACAACCCCCGTCGGGAGGGCACGGAAACAACCCTAACCAGCTACAAAAGCTACCACCCTCAGGTAAGTACACATCTACTGTGCGTAATTCTGCAGCAGTTCCTCAGGCCACCATGCACTCACCCAAGTGGCACGTCGAACAGACATATGAGGCAGGACAGCTAGACATGTAACTTGTACACTTACCAGAATGACTGTAAGTTAATAACAGCAGTATCCATGAGGCTGTGGACACACTGCAACCATTACGCATTATGGTAGGAATATCTTTAAGTGGTACAACCACTTTGAGAGAGTTTGGCAGTTTTTCAGAAAGTTAATATAAATTTCCCAACCAATATAACAATTACACTCCTAGGAATCTAAGAGAAATGAAAACATGTCCACACAAAGACAAGTATGTGAATGTTCATAGAATTCATGACGACAAAACATGCCAACAATCCAAACACCCGTCAACTGGTGAATAGATAAACAAAATGCGGAACATCCAAACAGTGGAATACTATATAGCAAATAAAGGAACTGTGGACAGGTACATGCTACAGCATGGGTGAATCTCAAAACTATGCCAACTAAAAGAAGTCACACTGACAGACAGGAAACTGTAACTTCCCTTTACCCGTAGTTTCCAGACAGGGCAAATTCGTGAAAGACAGATCAGCGTGGCTGCCCAGAGCCAAAGAGGGCAGCAGCAGGCAGCTGCAAAGGAACAGCTGATGGCAATGCTCTAACACCAGCCCAATGACGGCTGCACCATGCTGTTCACTAACTACTGAGCTGTACACTCACAACAGCTGACTTTTATGGTATACAGGTTATACTTCAACAAAGCTGTATTTTTTTAAGTGCCATTACAACAAAGTCTTAGGAATGACTATTTTAAAACTCTGGCTGATGACCTATTCATTTCATATAACTTTAATACAACGAATTCTAATATACTATCAAGATTAACAGTATTGTTAACATTTACTTAAAAACAAAACATGCTTTTAAAGGATTCCAAGTACACACATCTTTACTAATCAAATACTGCTTTTCAGCTAGGTGTAACAAATTGTCTGCAGCTTACATTAACATTTCTCTTAGCCACTGTTCTCCCCTAATCTTACACTCCACATTATTTCTTTTAGTACCAAGACCCTTGTTTGGTTATTTCCCAAATTTTCTGTTAGATACAAAGTTCCCTTAGAATATTTCATAATTGGAAATAAATTTTAAGTATTTATATTGAACATGCACCTAACTACATACTTACATTCTAAATATAAAATGAGTATTATCCTTTTCTGTTTGGTTTAGTCATTAAGCCACTCACATGCTGCCTCTGGTAAGTTTCAAGTGTTTCAATATTTCAAATCAAGCTTCATTATTTTGGTTTTTGCTTTAAACTTACGTGATTGACTCTTCTTTTCAGAGCAGTGCTGCCCTCTCTGGCCAGGCCAGCTTTAGTCTCTGCCAGACTCCACCTCTTTCCATTTCACTGAAAAACCTGGCAGATCTCTCGGTAGGCACGCCATTAAAAAAACTTTTAAAACCAAACTTTCCCTCCACCCTCAAATCTCATATGCAATGCCAATATTCTACAAGGAACAGAGTAAAAATCCACACAGAGGATGTGAAAGAAGCGGCACCCTGCTGCTGTGGCCCAGCGCATGGGTGTGGAGCCCCTCGGTGTGGCCAGAACCCGGCGCGCCGGACCGCATGCTGACTTCTGCACAGCGCAATGCGAACAGGGCAACACAGCATCCTGAAAGCAAAACTTCTAAGAAAAACTTGGATAAACTTACATTAAAAGTATACTTTTTCGAATCTCAATTTCAGAAATGAATAATTATTGTGATTCACAAAATAATGTTTTCAAAATTCCATCATGACATTCTTGGCAGGAATTTCATCTACTATGAACTCTATATACATTTTGTCAGAATTTCCTCACTTAAGACAGAGGGGGAAAAGGTCAACCAGAGATGTCAGCAGCCACATCAACACAAACACTGCACCTCGTGAAAAGCTGCCAAGTCCAGGGGCTGGTCCGCAGAGACGCCAATCACCCAACAGAGCGAAGAAAACAAGACGGCGACAATGCTCTGGGAAAACCGTTCATTCAACTACATTATGAGACTTATAGATAAATAATAAACAGTGCTATCTGCCTCCAGATACAGATGCTAATCAAGTAATCAATCAAAATGGCAACAAACAGTAAGGATAAACCTGGGATAAGGGACACGTGTGCTCTGAGGAATTTTCGAATTTATCTTAACTGTGAAATATAAACCCCCTTCCTCTTGGAAAGGTAAAGGTATCATGATGTCTAATTTCACATTTCTATAAAATAAAAATTATTGCTGTATGATTGTAAAAATGGAGGCAAGTAAAGAGTTCAGAAATATACTCGTTTATAATCAATTAAATGATGAGCCATAATTTAACCCCTAATTATAACATTATGTAAAATCACAATTCAGGTATTGTGTCCTCGGTTATTAAGAGATACGTTAAATAGTTCACATTTTAAAAACATTTTATCATTACATTATCAAATTTGATAAAGTCTTATCAAAACATCTATGTATTCAATATAAATCATATTGTTAAAAGTATAAAGTAACATTTAAAGAAAACTGCTGAGGTGCCAAATCAGTATTCTCTATTAAACACACACAATTTAACATTTGGAACTACATGAGTGAATGCGTGCTGTAGAAGTTGATTCGGGTTTACAGAGGCATACGCTTATGAACTGTGATCAAGTTTTCCCAGCACCACCTTCCTTTTTTATTCCAAAATGTTTTCATTAGGATTAACTTTCTTCTTTCGTAAGTAAAAGTTACAGAAGGTTTACAATACGGAGTCTTAATAGTAACATACTTTTAAAAATCTAAGCAAAGTGCACATTAAGCTAGCTACAACTACTTCAACTTCTTATCAAATAAAAATAGATTCACACTTCATTTACTTAAGTCTTTCTGAGGGGGAAAAAAAGTATACCTTGCTTAAATAAGAATTCCCCAGTAAAGATATTCTATAAAAGATGTTCCATGTATTTGTTTACTTTCTCTCATTAAAACTTTTTAAAAGTCTAATGAACACACTTACAATGCCATATTACACAACTACAGTACTGTTAATTCAATAAAGCAGCCCAGTATAGTTGTAAACATTTTAAACGCAGTAAACAAGACTTGTCATGTCGTTTTCTCCCTAAAACTTGCCATTACAATGCTCTTTCCTCGAGGAATTATTGTTCCTGAATAAATTTTCAGGTTTATTTCGTCTTTAAAAATATTACACTGAAATAATATTTGAAAAGATTTAGTCATGGCAATTTCACTGAAGTTTTTATTGCCTCTGTTGGTAATATGACAGGGATTGGAAGAAACACAATTGAACTTACAGAGATATGCAGGTGATAGTCACTAAAGATAATCTTGACCTCAAGTATTTTTATATGTGGGCACTTCTAATTTTATACACTTTACTATTTAAAAAGCATTACATTTTAAAATGTGTACCTGTTTGACATTTGGCAAAAAAGAAACTGTACCTGTGGTTCAGTTCGAAACAAAGAGTCAGCATGGAGAGTTCACCAGAATGAAGACTGAAACACTAACGTATTAAAGCAATTCCAGTTGTGTGCGTGTGAGCATGTGTCTTTCAACCTCACACACCCAGACACACTTTCACACACACTCATTCAAACACGTGGCCACTTGTGTAAGCATTTTTAGTATAGAATATTCCTTGTAACCAGACATTTATCCTCAGAGTAATCATACCACATTAAACCAGTCTTCACTTTTCAGCCCTAGTAATAGTATTGTTTAATTCTAAGATGCTATCATAGAGTGAACAACCTTAACTTTTATGCTACATAATTATATTCAAAGATTTATGTATTTTTGTTTATAATTACACAGTAATTATAAATGTTAAGTACCAAACTGATGACAAATACTATTTTGTTGAAAGGTCTTGCATTTAAAAGGAAAAGTCTGTACAACCCAAGGCACTAGGCCATGAACCAATATCAGACTTTTATAAAAAATAATTTATATTGGGGAAAAAAGTTAATGGGAATCTCATTTCAAAACACAGCATACTTGAATTAATCTGAAAATAATACCATAACTCAAAATCTTCAAGACAGAAAACAAAATAATACATACAGATTTTTAAAGTTTTCATAATTGAAATTCCTCTTTATATTAACAAATATGAAATCAGGAAATACTTGAAAGAAAAGCAGCAGGATTCTTCTTTCTTCTCTTTTTTTTAATAACCAATTCCAGAAACCTGAATATAAGCTTTCAAAATTTTCTCTTGGAAGAACAGTATTCTTGAAGTTATGATTGGAATATTAATAGGAGATCTATGGCCAACCTTCCTACCCAATTTCAAAATCATGTAAATAAAAAGTAATTTTAATATGTCATTGTTTTTAAAATCATCTCCATGTCTAAAATGTACTGCTAATCTGAAGTACATTCCTTTGATAATTTCAACGTTAAACCTTAGAGAGTGCCTGGATACACCAAGCAAAATCCATTCCTTACACATCCAATATTTCAAGTTTTACATTTTTTTACCTACCTTACAGAAATGTTTTAAAAAGCAATAAACCCTCCTTCACATGTCAGGAAGCAAATAAGGAAATCAGCATTTTCAGCATAAAAGCAGTTCATAGGTCTTGTAATGAAAATAATACATACAAGATAGAATCCTGCTTTGATGTGAAAATGTCATATTTGAAACAAAAAACAATAAAGAAACTGAATAATTTACAAAAAATAGAAGCCAGATTGGTATTTTGAATCAAGTACATGCTTGCCTGAAAATCTCTGCTCCTGAAGTATTTGGCAACCACAGTGATTAGCAATTAAAGCAATTTCAACAAAATAAGTCATCAAAAATGGACTATTTGTCTGAAAGACCAGTACCTATATGGATTGAACTTCATGGTTCACCATGACCATTTTCAAAATTTAATTCCTACTATCTTCTTATAAATTAAGAGAATTTCATTTGTGTTCCATAGTGCGCTAAAAAAAAAAAAAAATCCCCCAAAATAAACTTTCATGCCTAAATTTAGAATATTGTATTGTGTAGCAATCTAAAACATTCAAAACAAATTAAATAGTTTAACTTATTCAACAGGCATATAAGCATTTCAAAATCATAATGAAATCCAATTATGTAGTGCATAATGTAGACAGGAATAGAACCTAACATTATGCAGACATTTTCTAAGTAACAGCTCCCTGTAGGACAACTATATATAAACATAGGGTAAGAAAAGTACAGACTAGTTCTGTGGGACCTTTTGAAATCAAGGGTCTGAAACACAATGAAATTTTCAGGGAGGCACATGAAGTTATCCTCAAAATTTTTCGCGTTGGTAATTTTGACATTTTTTCATCAGATTCTCTACTCGTGTCAACAATACATGTGATTTGCCAGGAAAAAAAAATCCCCCAAACCAAAACACCATTCCAGATCCAGTACACTTAAATATATCACTCTCATCGGAAGTGCTATCAGCATAGTCTTTGCAACTAGCCCAAAGCATATATTTAAGAAGTTTTTATAAATTGTTTGTGATGTTCATGTTTAATTCTTATGCCAAACTGTTTTCTGATGAAGACAGCATTGTGCTTTATGCCAAGAGTGGAAACCTCAAAATAATCACCATAAAGCTTCTAAGACTTATGGGAGGATAAACTAGGATGGTCCACAGAAATAAGATGAAATCCACAATGTTGGAATTATAAATGGTTAGAGTGGCCCAGACTAGAAGACAAGCCCAAACCACCATTAGAAGAATGAAACACGGTATGGTCCAAGATGTATCCTCAAAGTTTTGTCTCAACCCTCAGTCTGAATTACGAGGATTGATCTTCAGTTCAGTCCAGCCAGCAGAAATTGACTGTGCAATTTTCCGTTGTATTTATTGTACAGACTATGTACATTCTAGAAGGTTCTTTTAGTGCTACACTGTTGTACTTTTTGTCCCAGCAATTTGAGGGCGTGCAAATTCCACAAAGTCATCAATAAGAACAGGCCATGCTCCTGGGGGGGAGTGGGGGAGAAATACATGGGAGAAAGGAAAGAAAAACAGAAATAAGACTAATATTTTAATAGATTCCTTTACTTTTTACTTATCTTTCCCCAACAATTAAATATTTCCACTCATAGGACTCTCAAAATTCAAGCTTTTTAGAGTTTCTACCCAAGGTATTTCTTATATTCTTTCTGCTCTATTATTCCAACACTTGATCATTCCTTGAATGATAAAAATAACTCTCCTGGTAAGCAATCAATAATATTATGGTTTTCTGAAGGCCACTGAAGTCAGGCCACTGAAAGAACTTGGTCCCAACCAGCAGCCTAAGGAATGGTCATGCTGTAAGAGAATGCTGTCAGTGCTGAAAGCAGAGGAGAGAGGTAGGAGGAAACAAATTTTCAGGTATTTTGTGGAAATCTTACAAAGAAAATTAACAGCCAGTATCAAAATCTATTCAACTTCATGATGATTACTAAGTGGTTTTAAATTGTACATATGCATGCCTCTATACACCCATATGCCAATCTCTAATCAGAAAGTTCTTCAGTTTCATGGAAGGCCTGATAGCACAATTACCAATCATATGTAAGAGCAGACATTTTTTACTTTTTAGTGAAGACTAAAAAGTTACAATTTGTTAGAACTGAAATAAAGAGAATAAAATAACATCATCTCTGGTTAGACTGAATGGCTCCAGTTCACTTTTAAAAAAAAGGTCACTGGAGATTTTTTTCAAAGACTCCCTCTGTCTATTCAACAATCTCAAAAAACTTATCTTGCTAATTCTCGGGGGGCGGGGGGGACTAGGAATATGTGAAGAAACCAATGTAAATCACCGCCACTTCTGGGAAAACAGGTGGTAGATGGTAGCATCATCTTTATATGAAGAAATAAGACAAAAGCATTCAATCAGTATTTATCGAACGCCAACAGTACTACCATAGATAGGCAACTGAAGTACATTTCAAGTTAGACCAAGTCACTAAACTTAAGGAGTTTACTAATCAAGTTCACAGACAAGACAAATAATAAATACATGTTAAGTATAAAAGTACTTTCCTAAGAGGATAGCTTCCTAAAATAAACTAAAAATCTCAAACATGGATCACAATTACTCATGCCTTTCTGGAAGACATGAATACTAAGTTGGTATTTAAAGTAACAGAATAACACAGATGGGTGAAGAGGATGAAGGCTTTTCACACATTGGGAAGAACACAAATAAAAGCTCAGAAAAGGGAAATCCAACCAAGAAAAGGAGAAGTAGACAAGAGGTTCCAACGTATAGAAAAGAAGGAGGCAGGTGAAAAACAAAACAGGAAGGACATTTACCTTCTTCATCGTAATTAGACATGTCATCTGCAATCATCGTACTGAAGTCTAAAAGGAGATTCCAAGTATCTTTTGGTATTGATCGTTTATGATGTTCCTATTTAATAAAAAAAATCCAAATCACTAAAAAGTGTTTCATAAAAACAGTCCAGATGATGCTAAATACAAGAATGCAGAAAAACTCATGTACAGAAATTCTGATAATTAAATTTCTCATTCTATGTTCATTACATGCTCTGAGATGAATCCGTCACATTTTCAAAGAGTAATTTATTTTTAAACAAAACAAAATTTTAGAGGAAACAAGGAACTGTAGAAAACATGAACTTACCAACAAAAATTTATTCCATAAGTCTAAGAATTTAAATCTTCCATTAAGTACTAAATTCCAGTAGGCAATGGCCATTTCTAGATCTGTAATATTAAAAATAAATCATGTATTTTAAATGCCATAAATACTTGTCCTTTAAAAGAAAGACCAAAGATAGCCTTTAAAAAAAAACCCACTTGTGCCCTGAATACTTACATATTAAAACTTTCCTAAAGAAAGAAGCCCAAGGTTGTGTCCTGGCTCCATCACCAATGAACAGTATACCTTCAGGGCAAGAAGAGTCCCACTTACCTCACAGGGTGTTTCTGAAGTTTCCATTAGATAATGTAAATAAGCAAGTGTGACTAGTTCACACGTACTCAGACGCTGGTTTACTGCACACCAGTGTTTCCCAACCCAGCACTTTTGACATTTTAATCCCGGTAACTTTTTATTGTGGAGGGATGTCCTCTGCATTGTAGCAACAGCAGCATCCCTGACCTCCAAACACTAGCTGCCAGTGTCAGCTCCAACCTATCCCCAGTGGTGACCACCAAAGATGTCTACAGATGTCTCCACACACCGCCAAATGTTTCCTGAGAGGGCAAACTGCTCCCAGTTGAGAACCACTAATGTACACCTACAGACTGTAATGCAAAGAAGTGCTGCCCACAATCCTAACCAATCTTCCAAGATACTGGCTGTCTGATCCTGTCCTCAAGGAACTATTAAGAATTTTTATTTAAAAATTAAAAATTAATAATAAACTAAGGTTTTAAAATGTGATGAAATGATATAATGACTATTTAATTAGGTTTGGAGCAGAGAAGGGTAAAGAAGCAATACTCCCACATGACAAAGACCTCCTACAGTCAAACGACAGAGAAAAAGACCTACAATCTCCTGCCAGGAACTGAAGTAGTTAGAAAGTATCAAGCTTTTATAAGTAAATTTGCATCTCCAGGCCCAGAAAAATTACATCCCAAGTAACTTAAAAGTCCTTTTGATATGCTCTCTAAACTGCTCTTGACAATCTGAGGAATCATGAAAGACTAGGAAAAGACTCCAAAAGAGCTCACATCCTACCTCAAAGAGAAATATAAAAAGGCCATAAGGTAAAAAAAAAAAAAAAATCCTCCTTCTTCACTGGATTTCAACCTCTTTTAGGAACTACCTACACCTGAATTAGCAGCCTGAAGCACACAATAAGCATTGAGATACGGAATGAATGCACTCCCTATGGTTCCAATGCAAAGGCACTTACCTTCAAATCTATCATTATTTCTTCCTTCAAACTCAGTGGAAAAGGTGCCCTTTTTCCTTCCTATCCAAAGGCAAGCCCAATCCACTATTCTGGACCAGTACTATTCTGCCTCTTCCAAGGTATCTTGTCTATTGTCTACTAAGCTGTTCTCCACCCTTCCTACAAAGGTATCCCCCCTTTGGCTTTCCCCCTCCATACAGAAACAAGTGCAGGTTATCACCTCTTTAAAAAGTCTCTCTTGGGTCTTTCATTCCTTGTTTCTCCCCCCTTCAAAGATAATCTTGTTACATGGAGTCTTCTACGGTCACATGTGTTCCTAAAACATGCCTGAAAGTCAAATTCAGACCCCCATGTTTTAATAGAACTAGAAATGACACTAGTTCCTAATCACGATTTCTTTTTAATCTTTGCAGTCTATAAAACTTTATACCTAATATTCCTTCCAGGTTCTTTAATTTCCTTACTTTTGTTCTTTTCTTTACTAAATAAACATAATGTCTAGCTTTAAGTGAGGGAAAACTGCATTAGCATGCTCAGTAAGATCTGCTGTTATTAACATGCTTAATAATTTCCTTCTTAACTTCAAATGCATTAAATATATAAGAACTAAGCTTATTATTAGTGTTATCATTTTTCCTTTTAACTAATTTTTACAAAATAATAAAAAGCAATGAAAGATTCAAATAACTGCAAAGCGTGAGACACCTGGGCACGCCCATTTGTCAGCTAACACCTAACACAGGACTCTGTCAAGAGTAGGTATGCACATGAATGATGTTTGAAAGTTCAGGTTGTAAAAGAGAACTTTTTATAATCTACGTTCACTGCCCCATTTCCTCACCTCTCATACACTATTTAATTCTATAAATTAGTGCCCACCTCTGCAACTCACCCCAGTAGAAAAATCTCTGGAGGGTTACCAGAGCCTTCTGTTTGCCAAACAAACACATTTATGTCCTTAATTTACTTGGATCTCTGCCATATTTGACAGAACTGAGCAGACCTCTGGGATGGAACTGTCACTTCTTTCGGCTTTATGAAGCACACTACTGATTTTCCTCTTCCTCTTTGGCCTTCTTATTCGCTTCTACAGGCTCTTCTTCCTCCATTCATGCGTTAAATGTCAGTGTTCTGTAACAGTGTATGTCAGCAATAACCACTTCTACTTCCCTCAGATGCAGCAAACTCTTCCCTTTTTGTACACTATATGCTCAACACCTTCAAATGGGTACCCACAAAAAACTCAAATTCAACAGGGCGTAGACTTAACTCATTATCTTACCTCTACAGACCCACTGTTCCTCTCTCAACAAAGGCCATCTTCCCACAGTGTTTCTCAATAGAATTTCTCATTGTGAGGAACTGTTCCATGCATTGGGGGACATTTAGCATCCCCCTAAAGTCAGCAGAAACTCTCGGTAATTATGACAACCAAAGAACACCTCCCCCATTTCTAAATATGCCCTGTGTTGAGAATCATAGATAAATTCCTTTCTTACTCATCACATACTTCTAATCAAAGCTCTTTCATTCTAACATCTCCATCTGCACTGGCAAGGCCTATGTTAGGGTCCTCCTTGTGTCCAGCTAAACCGCTGTGACAGCTTCATAACTAGTTTCTCCCTCTTAAAGGACCAACACTAGTTTCAGATGGAGCTTTCAGACGTATAAATTGGGTATCACTTCCATGTTAAAATTCTTCAGTGATTAAAACGAGATACCACTACACACCTTTTGGAAAGGCCAAACTCCAAAACACTGACTGACAACACCAAACGCTGGCAAGGCTATGGAGAAACAGGAATTCTCATTCATTGCTGGTGGGAATGCAAAACAGTACAGCCACTTTGGAAGATAGTTTGGCAGTTTCTTACAAAACTAAACATGCCTTTACGAAAAGATCCAGCAATAGCTCTTCTTGGTATTTACCCAAATGAACTGAAAACTTATGTCCACGCTAAAACCTGCACATGGATATTTACAGCAGCTTTATCCATAACTGCCAGAACTTGGAAGCAACCAGGATGTTCTTTAGAAGGTGAATACATATACAACTGTGGTACATCCAGATGAAGGAATGTTATTTAGTGCTAAAACAAAATGAGCTACCAAGCCATGAAAAGATATGGAGAAAAACAAATGTGTATTAATATTACTAAGTGAAAGAAGTCAATCTGAAAAGACTACATACTGTATAATTCTAACTATGTGAAACTGTGCAAAGGCAAAACTATGGAGATAGTAAAAAATTCATGGTTGCCTGGGGTTAAGATGAAATTTTAAGGGCAGTAACAATCCTTTGTATGATGCCATAACCGTGGATACATGTTATTATATATCTGTCAAAACCCTTAAAATGTAGAACACCAAGAATGAACCCTAATACAAACTTGAACTTTGAGTGACAATAATGTGTCAATGCAGGTACAACTGGCAGCAGATGTCCATAATGAGAGCAGAGGATGTCAATCATGTATGAAGGCAGGGGATATATGGGAAACCTCTGTATTTTCTGTTCAATTTTGCTATAAACCTAAAACAGTTCAAAAAATAAAATCTATTGAAAATGTTTTTTTAATCTACAAGATATCCTATTGCCTTCAAATAGTACATTTCTAGTCAAATAAACTTACAGTTCCTCAAATATGGGCAATTAAACTTGCAAATGTCTCCACATTAGAGATGACTTCTTTTTCTTTTGTACTTGAAAATGTATATTCATTCTTCAAGGCTCAAAAATTAAGCACCTCCGTGGAGACATGGCAAACTCTCCCACAGACTTAAGATGTTACTGATATCATGCTCTCAGAGTAGAGCAATCAATAAATATTAAGTGAAAAAGGAATGCTCAAAAAGATTAATAAATTAAAATTAGGAGTTGAAACACATAGATTAAGCATAGGAAAAAGGACCTTTAGACAGCGATGTCTGAGTGACACAAAGAACAGCCTAGCTAGAGAAGTGGTTTAACACTGAAGTTCAGCCTCTTAAATCCCAACTCAAGGACTAGTTAATGATCTCAGGCAGCTGAATCCACCTCTCTGTAATTCAGGTAAAAAAATAATAATAATGGTATGTACTCTCACAAGGTGTTTGTAAGGATTAAATGAGTTTATACATGTAAAACATTTAGAACAGTGCCTGACTCATCATTACTATTATCTTTTTTAGAAGATTTTTTAATTTAATTATTGTTCAAGTAGTTTTCTGTCTTTTACTCCCATCCCCCCAAGTGCTCACCACCTCCCTCCCACGCCTTAGTTTTTGTCCATGTGTCCTTTATACTTGTTCCTGTGAATCCTTCCCCTTTTCCCCTGAAATTCCCTCCCCTCTCCCTTCTGGTCCCTGTCAGCCTGTCCTATATTATTTATCTTTAATACTTTAAAAAATTATTATAGATTCTGAAGTAGTACTGAATAAAGCAAATTCATTAACAGAAATAAAAGCCGTTAGTACAGAAGAATAATACACATAAAAGAAGACAAGCAGGTCTTAATGACAGTAATGTAAAAAAAAACTGAGATACTTATAGAATGAATCCTCAAGGCCTTACAATAAAATTAATGCAAACAAAGGTAATCCATGTGTCATTCTTTCAAAGAGAATGAACAGAGCAATGTGGGATTTCATAAAAGATGACCAACTGAGTACCAGATGAACATGAAAATGAACTCAGATTGGATCCAAACACTGTCCCTGAGGGAAACAAAATGCTGTCAACTCACTAGGGAGGATGGCATAGTGATCAAAAATCCCATTTGAAATGCTTTAATCTACTTAGAAATATCTACAGTTAGCACAACATACTGTAATAAAAGAAGACAGAAATTGGAGTCAGAAGATCTGAGGTTGAGTCCCATAATTCTAAAGTTAGGTGACCTTAATAAGTCAGCCTCACTGATCACGATTTTCCTCATCTTAATGAAAATATAAGTGGTTTCTTTGTACTTTGCTCAAAGGCTTGTTACAAAAATTAAAGAGGATTATACAGATGAAAATATGCTTTAAAAACACTAAATATTATTTCTAAATATTAAATGTTTAACAAAAAATGTTAAAAATTTTAAATCAACTGCACAAGTATAGGACTCTAACTGAACCACAGTTTGTAAGAAAATAACCTACAGACTTTACTGAAGTTCAGGGTAGTCCTAAAAATGACAATCCTGGAAAAAAAAAACTAATGTAATTTTTAATCAAATTAACAGAACAACCAACCCCACAAAAAGGGAGGGAGGGAGGGAAGAAGAAAATAGAGGCCCACAGTGTTCTATATTAAACAGCCTCCTTCTGGATCAAGATGATGTTCAGCTTTAAGAGCTCGGACAGAAACTGCAAAAATGGAAATGTGTCTGGGGGGGCAGTAACAGGAATAATAAGTCTCTTCAAATGAATAGTTAAAATAATTGGTACACTGTCCTGGAAAAAAAGAGAAGGGGTAAGCGATAGTGCTCTTTTAAAGTTAGACTTCCTCTGGGCTGTAGTAGAAGACAAATGATAAAAGTTATAAACACAAAGATATTAGCTTAATAAGGAAGAACTGTGTAAGACTATCCTGTGAAGAAAACAGACCACTGTGTCCAATCCCTCTACAGTCAAAAGTGAAAGCTAAATGAACATCATGTATGGATAAATACTACTCTGGTTAGATTTAACAGAGGATTTATGAAGTTCCTTTCAAAAATTTAAGATTCAGAGAACTGCCATTCAGAAATGGCAGGTGACTGACGCAGACGGTGAGAGAGGAAGCATCCTATCGTAGTGCCACGAGAAATAAGGTTATAGAAAATGAGGGAAAAAAAGGCACACACCAGCTCTGAGTACCACCAGCACAACTATTTATAAACCAACCACAGGGCTGTCACTGTCGCTCTTGGTCAATTTGTTCTGGGCCACACCTCCTCTCCTGTAATCTTCTAATTCCAAAGAGCGACAGTATGTGATCACTCTTAAGTGTGTGATCTTCTATCACATACTTTAATATATGAGCCCTGTAAACCCTTACAAAGGCTGTGAAGAAAACTGTTTTCTTTTTAATTAAGTTCTTCAGCTAAGCAAGTCATTACATTTCCTGACACCCAGCGCCAAAGCAAAACAAAAAGAGAAATTATGGTTTACTTTTATTACAGTTCTTTTTTTTTAATTAAGACTTTTCTTAGTTTTAACTTCGGGTTCATGGAAAAATTGAGCAAAAGTACAGACAGTTCCCATATACCTCTCCCTCCCTGCCCATCATTTCCATTATTTTTTAACATCTTGCTTTAGTATGGTATATTTCTTAAAATTGATGAGCCAAGCCCTGGCTGGTGTAGCTCAGTGGATTGAGCGGGGGCCTGCAAACCAAACGATCGTGGTTTGATTCCCAGTCAGGGCACATGCCTGGGTTGCAGGCCAGTTCCCAGCAGGGGACTCACAAGAGGCAACCACACATGGATATTTCTCTCCTTCCCTTCCTCTCTAAAAATAAATAAAATCTTTATAAAATATTGATGAGCCAATATGGATATATCATTAACTGCAGTCCATATTTTACACTAGAGCTTACTTTGTGTTGTATATTCTATGTTTTCTTTTGGGGGGGGGGTGGTTAAAAAGAAATTTAAAATTGTGGTTAGCCCTGGCTGGTGTGGCTCCAGTTGGTTGGAATGTCGACCCACAGACCAAAAGGTCACGCATTCAGTTCCCAGTCAGTGCACATACTCAGATTGCAGGTTGATCCCTGGTCTGGGTATGTGCAAGAAGGCAACCAATCTATGTTTCTCTCTCACATCCAAGTGTTTCTCTCTCTCTCTCTCTAACCCTCCCACCCCCACCTGCCGCTTCCTCTCTCTCTAAAAGCAATAAAAAAAATGTCCTCAGGTAAAGATAAAAATAAACTGTGGTTAAATACACATAACATGAAATTTATCATCTTAACCATTTTTAAGTGTGCAATTAGTAGCTAGGTACATTCACACTGATATACAACTAATCTTCAAAACTCTTTTCATCTTGCAAAACAAAACTTGATACCCATTAAACAATTACATTTTTTAAGCTTAATACTTATTAGATAAAATAAACACAATTTTAAATCTTAATTCTATGCATAACCTTTTTCTCATTTTTTCCTTTAATCTAAAATTCCAATTTACCGTATTAATGTAAAATTTAATTTTACTTTCATTTCACCCTATAATAAAACCTAAGATTAAACATTAAAACTATATATTCACCAAAAAATATAATTTATTTTGTACTCCAGTAAGGGCCTAGGGATCTAACTAAGAAATAGAGTCAATCCCTTTAAATCACCACTGATATTCACTAAATTTTGTTTAATCTTACCAAAATATTGTGCTACATTTCTAAATGTAACAAAAATAATTCTTTTAGTATATACATATAAATTAAAGACTGTAATTAAAGACTATTTTTATTTGTGGGAAAAAAGGAAACTAGAAAAAATAGGCCAATAAACTGGTGCCACAGAAGACAGAGAAACCCATCCTAGGGTATATTGGCTTACTTTGCCTGCAAAATGAGAAACTTTTCTGTAAGAATATCCAACCTAAACTGAATGGTTGAGTGGGAAATGAGGCTTCATTGTTTAGAATTTTGCTTTACAGATATTTTGTGAATCTTTAATCAGTTTCATGTTTGGTTGTTCTTTAGGCCAATTCCCCAAATGTTACACATTCATCCCTTCCTCACCAGCTTTCAAACATTTCCTCAGTCTAAACCTTATTCACATAATCCTTTTCTCAATGCTTTCCTCACCTAATCTAAAATATAAAGAAGGATTAGTGCAAAAGGCCCCTATTAGCCTCTCCAATTACTTTATATTCAAAATCAAAAACAAACTCACTCAACTGTTGGGTAAGTTATTTAACCCACCTTTGCCTCAGTTTCCTTATCCGCAAAGTAAGGATAAAAAATGGCTAGCACTCTATTATTATGTACCTGGCACATGGCAGGTAGCGAATTATTGAATGAAAAAATGAAAACTCATAAAATTATTACACATTAAATATGGCAGTGTATGTAAAAATTACTTAGCACATTGCCAGGCATACCGAAAGCTCATATTAAATGAAAGTTACTGCCATCATCAAAATCTTCAGTGCGACCCTTTGCCCAGAAATTCGACTTTAAATCTTTCTATCCTGTATTTAAAAAGAAGCCCGTGGTTACTGAGCCTTAATGTTTCACCAATTTAATCTCCAAACAAGCATTCCCACTAAAGTCAACATTTTCTTGCTTCCACAAAGCCAAGTATATTTCTCAAGTTTCGGACCTTCATTCACAACTGGAACAACTTTTTCTTCCCTCACTCAGCCAAAGCAAACCTTTTAGTTCACATCCCATCTGGCCCAGGAAGCATGACCCAACCGCTTCCCGCTTTATGTATTACCGCATTACCGCTTTTATGTATTTCTACTTTTGTCTAAAACTCTCACACACACTATTTTTGTTATTATCTGCTACTGTCCAATCTTTCTGGGTAAACTGTAAGTTACACAGTAGCTTTTATTTCTGTATCCCCTAGCCATCCCCCAAAGCAAACGTATGGATATTACGTGCAGTACAGATTGATCTGAATTGTTAACAGTAGTTGTTTCTGGATAAGATTATAAGTAATCATCTTTTCAGTTCTTTTAATTTCCAAATAAGTCATAATCAGGAAGACTAGATTTATCTGGCATTCTCCAACTCAGACCTCCCATGATGCCATTTCAACAGACCAAGAGTGAAATAATTTATGCTCCTAAAATCCTACAATATCTTTTGGAAAATAAACAAACAAATGTACATACGTATGTCGGGAATTTTTAACAACTATTTATTTTCTGTAGGGTTCTTTAAAAATAAAATCAGTGGTCCGCACATGTTATCCAGGGTAATCAACCCTATTACTGAATATGTTCAGTCTTTTCCAAGTAACCGCAAGTTCATTTTTCGGTTTTTCAGGAACTGGTATTTTCATATTTTATGCTCAAAACACATAACTTTCTATTACAAAACAAAAGTGACACTGTCAATGTACTTGAATGTATTTGAAACACCAAATATAATTTTTAAAAATTCTTACCTAATCCTTTTTGTCCTGGATTCTTTGCAAAATTAAAAGTAAACTGGTAAAAATCCTTAAATCGTCCTGGTTCTTTCAATTCTTGTTCCATCTTGGGTATCTGGGCCTTTAGTTTTTCTATGCTGTCACATCTACATTGTAAAATTAAGTTTATAAAAAATAAACTTTTTCACTATAAATTAAGGACTTATGATAGCTTATATTTATTTCATAGAACTTCTTTTTAAAAATCAGATAGTTGAAATTTCTCTTCTTATATTACATAAACAAGTATGGGTTTAGTTGGAGAAAGAAAAGGTCTGGAGTGATTAGATGTTAGAAATAATGACTATTTTTAAAGAAATGGGCTATTACTTTTAATTACACGATTCGCTGGACTACTAGCACATCTGAATCGTACAAGTCAGCTGCCATGAATAGATGAGAATCTGTCGTAATCAACAACAATCACAAGTTAAACCTGTAGTAGATACTCCTTAGATGGTAAAAAAAAAATCACATGGCTAGCTTCCAATCTAACTGAAAAGAGTTTAAGTGAGAATGCATTCCTCTTGAAAAGTTACTTTTTATTATATACAAAGGATAATAAAAATCAGGTGAGCCTCCTGCCATCTCCAGCTGAATTATTTCAAATCCACAGTAAGCTTTTTCTATATTTTGCAAAGCACTCAACTTCTAAGGAGTTGAAAGGGTCCAAGTACCACATCTTACTTAAGGTAGAAATATTCTATTTTTTAGATTCCACAAAACCAATCATTCCTGTTTTTCTTCCATCTCCCAGATCATTAGTTTGTAAATTAAAATTTTGATTAGGAAGTTCATCACATGGTACATAAACTCAGTTTCAAGTGAAAAAAAAAAAGTTAGCTCTAATGACATCTGTCCTCACATAAAAATTTGGCAAGTTCAGGATGGGGCAGGCTTTGGCTGTATAGCATATTGTCTAGGCCAGTTATTAATGTGCTGCCTCTCAATTTTAAACTCACCCTTCTTTGCCCTAAACTGTGACCATCTGCAGTGGACTTCAACTGTGAGATTTCATTTTTCTTGCCAGTTGGCTCGCTGTTAGGTTCTACCAATAGAGGGCAATGAAACACTGACAGAGGGAAGAAGGAACTTTTCTTATCCCAGTTTGTTTTCTAGCAGAGAGCAAGCAAGGGTGTTAGTGTGCTGGAAGGTCCCATCCACCAGTGCTCACCAACGACTGACATGGCCCTGCAGCAAATGGCCTCTAGCCAGTTCCTTCTTCATCAGAGTGGCAGTTGAGGCAGGTACCACAGGCATTGCTTTCTGCAGCAGCCACACCCTCTGCCCTGAGATCCCTTAAGTTTGTACATTCCTTCCTTACTCACTTCCCTCAGCTCAAGGGGTGGTGTGGGTTTCTTGTAACTTCCACCTCTGTTATACCTCAAAGTTTTTGTTTACCCCTTGCACACACTAAAGCAATCTTTTAAATTTACCCAATTCAAATTGCTGATATGTTTTCATGTCTTGTTTGGACCCTAATTACAATGTCCCTCAGGCTCAAGTGCAGAATGTGTGGGTTCAAATCCTGGCTCTACTACTACCTAACTCTAGTTCTCTGCACTTCAGTGTCCTCTCTAAAATGGGGATGTAAGCACTACTTCTCACTCACAGTTACTGTGAAGAGGTAGATGAAGTACTTACTTAGCACAGTTTCTGAAATAAAATAAATGTTCAACAAATGTTAGCCACTAAAAACAAAGGACAGCCAGTTACCTATCCACAGACCGAATACTTTTGCAGCCTCATTAAATACAGACAACTAGAGGCCACAGGCAAAACCTCTACCCATGACTTTTCAATCAATTCATCCCAAGACACTCAGCTAACCAGCTGTCAAGATTTAACTGTACAAAAAATTATTAGTAACTTCCAAGATTTTAAATTCTAGGAATTTGTTTATAAATTCAGAATTTCCAGTCTCACATTATAAAATAACTTCAAACTTGCTCATTTCACTATCATGTTAAATATTAAAGCACAGTAATTTAGTTTAATACTGGAGAACCTTCCTTAGAAAGAAATGGAAAAGGTACAATACAAATGGAATAGGCTATACCAACTATACGGATAACTTGACAAACCCAGAGAACTGGATAACACTGGGAAGGAATTAGCATATTAGCCCATTTCTATTTATAACAATGTTTGTGAGCTGGTTAAATGTGTAAATTTACATTCAAAAAAATTTTTCACATAACTCAGTTCCACAGTAACACAGTAAATACCTAATTTCCTGTGGAAATTATATACTCACCCTAATTCTATCATGCCGTCCATGAACTCTTGTTTGGAGAACTCGCACTGTGTTGCTGCTCTGAACTTCCACGCAATGATCAACACACTAATGCTGGCTGGATCAAGTGCCAGATCATCACAGAACTGCTGTATACCATCTATTCCAATTTTATTTTCATCTTGAGGATCTTTATAAATAACAATGCAATATTAAATTAATGCCATAGTTTATTATGCTATTCCTAAAACTTAAAAAGTTAATATGTTATGTTCCTTTAAAAAAGATCTCAATAGACCCAAAACATAAAGCAATACTACTAACATTTTCCCCTATAATATTCAAAGCCACTTTGCCCTCAAAACAGCACTTTTAAGATGAACAGGAAAACATACAGGGTGGAGCAAAAGGAGGTTTATAGTTCTAAGTACATGAAACACAGAATTTTATTCTTATACTATTATTTCTTAATTATTGTATTATTTTCCAAAGGAACAACTGCAATCCTACTTTTGCACCACCCTGTATATACATACGGGCACTTGATAAGTTTCATTTATTGGTATGAAACGTGTCCCATGCGCACACACATTCAGGAAATCAGACATTCCTGTACAGCAAGGATGTCAAACTCATTTTCGCCAGGGGCCACATCAGCCTCATGGATACCTTCAAAGGGCCGAAATAATTTTAGGACTGTATAAATGTAACTACTCCTTAAATGTTGAGGAGTTGAAATTACATTCAGCCCTTTGAAGGCAACTGCAAGGCTGATGTGGCCCCCAGTGAAAATGAGTCTGACACCCTTGCTGTATAAGGGATAAAGGATTTTTACTGAACCTATCCGTATTTTCTTTAAGTAGGCATTCTAAATTAACAATATTAGATACAGAAATTCTTTTTTCCTTAAAACAAAGTTCATTTTACCACAACAATCACTTGTTTAGAGTATCAGAAAGACCATAAACTCAGCAATGCAATCCTAACATCAATAACATTAACTATCTGCTGTTTAAATTAAAGAAAACCACCATCAATATTGACTTAGAAGCCAAAGTCCTCAGTAATGACAAATACAAGGAGAAAGAGGCACTCGCACACTGCTGTCAAATGAGATGTGCTAACATCTACAGCAATAAAAAAGTGACTTTTTTGATTTGGGGGCCTGAGTTATGCATAAAATATCCTGTTTTTGAAAAAAAATTTAAAACTCTGTACACTTATTTCTATATAAACATAAAAGACATGGAAGGCTCCACACCACAATTAAATATTGGTTCCCTCAAAATACATAAGGAGCAGATAGAAAAACTATTAACTTTTTCTTTATTCGTCTATTATGTATTATTTAAATATTTTAAAGTATATATTATTTTTAAGTTCTTTCAAGATTATTAAAAATATCATGTAGGTTTTCTTTTCTTTTCTTTTTTACAATGTATGGTTGCTTCTGGGGAATCCCCTGCTGGGAACTGGCCTGCAACCCAGGCATGTGCCCTGACGGGGAATCAAACCTCGATCTTTTGGTTTGCAGGCCCGCGCTCAATCCACTGAGCTACACCAGCCAGGGCTTCATGTAGGTTTTCTTAAAACCATCTCAGCTAAGTTTTTTATTAAATAAGGGGGAAAAAACACCCCCTCCCACCGGGCACCATTCTCAATTTTGATCATGGGGGAGGAAAAACATGGGGGAACCAAGGGGAGGAAATAAAGAGGCTAAGAAGAAATTTTAATGGAAAGAGGAAAATAATTTCTCTGAAATCTTTTGAAGCAATTCTAAGATCTACAGAGCTGTTAAGATGTCCTCCCATGTCATATGTTCTATGCATTACACATACATATACAAATACCCATGTTCTATATATTATTTTTCACAAGAAGCGTGTAACTTTAGAACACTTGGTTCAAAATATTTAAAGATACAAGTAAGCACTCACCTTTGTATCTATTGTATAGTTGTTCTAACTTCTTCCTGTCCAATGATCCTTTTATACTCTCTCGTATATAAAGTTCAGGATTTTGGAAAAAATTGTCTGTTGCAACATCTAACTTCCAGTCATTTTGAGACAGGCAACTTACTGCTGTTTTTTCACTAGATTGTGTGAAGATCATAAACTGACGAACTTTATCCTTCTGCGATGATTTCAACTTGTTCTATTGAAACCAGAAAATAAACTGAAAAACTAAGTAAAATCACAGAAGACTAAGTACTTCTATATGCCTAACTAATCATTCTCAGCAATTCTTTTTCCTTACAAAATACTGAAACATTATAGCTCAAGATGTATTTTTGGTCTACTATTAATCAGTAACACAAATTTTTTAATAATCTAAAACACAAAATCTAGTATCATTTTAGAAAAGAAACTAGAACCAAGGTAAAGGAAGTTCCACCATCCTGCAGTACTTCTAAAAGTGGATCCTGAAGCATGTACAAAGGCTGTAGAAGGGAAGTAAGCTACTCCAAAACCTTGACCAAGCACAGAGTTCTAAAGGGATATGCACACAAGGAATATATGGAAGAAGGTGACATTTTCTAGCCAGCCAAAATAGTCAAAGGACCCTGGGTTACAGTAAGAGTAACAGGTGTTTGTCACAGTCCTAAAACACACTGGGATACATTTCTCCTCCTAGCCCTACCCTCTTGCTTTCTAGCTGTTTTTAGCAAATGTGAGAAAGCAACAGGAGTATTCTACATTTCTCCTGGTGGTGTTCATGAATGAGGATAATTATCAATAAAATTTCATATTTTCATTCAAATCAAAGACCCTGAAATACGAACAAGTACTGTACATCCTTCCAACCAAGGTAATTTTTAATAGGATTCTCCCTTCTGTCCCCTGAATCACCTCTTTCCCTTAGCCCGAGCCTGGCACAGGTTCTCTCCAAACAGCCTCTCTACTGTAGTAAGCTCTTCTCACTTGCTTTGTGTTGACACTGAATCATTTCTCATCTGACCTGAGCCCTAAGCAAATGACTCTCCCAGTATCAAGGACCCTTCCTGCCCACCCAAACTAGTCTCCTGTGGAATGTCAACCTCCCCACTATTACTCTTCCCCCTCACAAGTCCCAGTACCAATCTCTCAGAAAACAGTTACAGTGTTCTGTGGGATAAGCAACATATCTGAGAACCTCAAAATCTTTGACCTGGCCCACACAATGACAAATTTAAAAGGAAGCAGACTGGTCATTAAATAAAATTAGGCAATATAATATTCAATAGTCAAATGTGAAAACTAGGTGTCATAATATTTTCAAGGAAATTCAATATTGGTATGTAAAATGTGTATAATACAGGATATATTGGTTAATTTTTATTTTAGGGAATAAAGGGAAGGGAGGAGGAAGAGAGGGAGAGAGGAAGAAAGGAAGTGAGGAAGGAAAGAAATTCTGTCTTTTAGTAGAGAGCTAATTAAAACTGCATCAAAGATTACTAAAGTTAGAAATACTACTATAATCTGTAGAGTAAAAAAGCACTTATTTGTTCATCTTTCCAAAGTAAAATACATGGTTATCAATACATATTATTTAATACTTAAATCTACCACATGCTTGCAATTTTTTTCACCCAAGAAATGTAAAAATCACATTTAAAATAATATATTATCTAGGGGGAAAAATCAGATGAATACTTTGAATGTAGCCAAGAATCATAAAAGTGGTCAAAATCAGACAAATACTTTGAATGTAGCCAAGAATCATAAAAGTGGTCAAGTATATTTTATCACTGAATCTACAAAGTCTATTGTGATCAGAGATTCAGCTTGTTCTATACTAAAAAAAAAAATGATCATAAAGAAATTTTTCATATAAATATTTCTCTCAAGAAAAACAATAAACACAGGAAATAATTTTCTAGTTAACTAAGTCCTAACAATTTCAAATGAAATAATTTTAATGGGTGATATTTTAAAGGCAAAAAATTAAGATCCATTTTATCATCTATCATTCTAAATTTTCATCTCCCCACCCTTAAGTTTCGAATTCAGTCTGAACTTATAGGAAGACACCAAGGTCTTTATATATTTTAAAGTAATTAATTTTCTGACTCAGTTGATGAATATAGCTTACAAAAGGCAATGTTTTAAAAATCAAAACACTGTAATGATCACCCATAATTCTCACTGAAAGCTCTGTATGTTGATTCTCATGTATTTTCCATATAATTAACAGTTCACCCGAAACTTAAAAGAGCTAGTTTAAGACCAGAAAATCATACTTTCCATGTGTGATACACAGTATTCAGCAGATAAAGCCAAATGTTACAATATCCCAAACCATTCATTTATAAAAAGCCTTTCTGTAGATTACAGGTCTGAAGTCAGAAGTACAGGAAAAATCAATTGAACTCTAACAAGACTACCTACTTCTAGAGAACACTTTCATCTAGCAGCAAAATTCTACAAGAAAGCCAGGGTAAGAACCTAAGCAGGAAGAGCTAGAAATGCTTTTCCCTTCTAGACAGGCAATATGAGGTATATGATTAGTGAAGAGTGCAGACTCTCAAGCCAGACAGGCAGGATTTTAATCCTACTGTGCCTCTTCATTGCTGTGAGACTGGAAAAATTACTTAATCTCTGATTTCTGTGTACTTCAACTTCTTCATCTGTAAACAGTGTGTGAAGGTTACATGATTTCAAGTTAAACTCTTAGAACTGTAACTAGCACATAGTAAGTGCTCTTTACAAGTCCATGAAGAATATTCCAGAGAAAAAAGTCATTT
Organism: Artibeus jamaicensis; assembly: GCF_021234435.1. Classification (NCBI taxonomy): domain Eukaryota; kingdom Metazoa; phylum Chordata; class Mammalia; order Chiroptera; family Phyllostomidae; genus Artibeus; species Artibeus jamaicensis. The sequence continues at coordinate 7,305,351 of NW_026522046.1, read as the reverse complement.
TGTACAAATGGTAAAGAAAAAATATTAACAACCATAATCAGAAAACTACCAGCTAACATGTATTTGAGCTCCTACTGTGTGCCAACTATGCAAGGTGGTTATCATTGATTCCATTTTACCAACGAAGAAACTAAGGCTCAGAGCTCAATTTATCTCAAGACAACAGACTCGTCTAAAAAGTAGTAGAGCCTGGTGCCTAATTTAAAGGCATGGTCTTTCCATTTATTCTGTCTACATTGTCACCAAGCAAAACAGGGGGGAAAAGGGCAAAAGTGCAACCACTAACTAAATTATATGTGTACTGGGAGCATATGTGGGGGGGAGGGCACAAGGGGATGAACTGTAGCAATATTTCTTCACATTTTTATGGAAAGTTAAATAAGCAATCAGTCAACCTTCCTCCTTTCAAGTGTAAACAATTTGCATCCTGACTAGAATTTTCCACTAAGAATTCCATCACAATCTAACTAAAATAGCTAATTTAGGGATGGGACTTCCCTGTAGAGTTTTTGGGAGGGAGAAGAGGACCAGGCCATAAGTTACTTCTAAGATAAGTAATTCAACAGGAAAAAACATGTGTTTGTAGTCCTGTCATTCTGTTTTTTTTTAATGACATAATCTATAGTTTTAAATGTGCAGAGGTGGCAAATTGGAAGGCACTGAAAGTCAGGGCTGCCTTTTCCAATGAGACAACCTGAAACTCAGAAGAAAATACAAATACATGTACAGTTATGGCCCCAAAATATAAGCGAATGTATACAATTTCAAATATTAAGCAAACAAAACCCTTCCATGTATTCTTTTAAATGATGAGCTGCAGTTTACAATAATTATTTAGGGTTAGGCCCGTATTCAGGCTCTCGTCATCCATCTCTAAACCTTCTACACTCAGAATGACAGTTAAAATGAATTCTAAGAAGTACCACACTCCTTACTACACCAAGTCAAATATGGAATATACAATTATTATATCCAGTGATGTTTTATATGATGGCAATTCAACAGGAAAAATAACATTTCAAAAAGTATACTTTAAGATCCAAACTTGTTTTCTATATTTTTAAAGGACTTTCTCACAGATTTTTTTTCTTTTTTACCCTCACCTATGGACACTTTTTTCCCCTATTGCTTCTAGAGGAAGAGGAAGAGAGAAAGAGAAACATCAATGAGAGAGAAATGCATTCCCAAACCCCAAACTAGGTGTACACCCTGACCAGGAATCTAACCCTCAACCTGTTGGTTACGGGGCGACACTCCAACCAACTGAGCTACACCAGCCAGGACTTTCTTACAGATTCTAAAAAATTATTCTGTTAGAGGAAATTTAAAGGATTCTCTCTTCCCCATCCATAGAATTACCAGATTATTCAAAAGATGACTACAACTGTAAATGGACTGTTTTGATTTTGGTTTACAGAAGACAGTCTTGACTATTAAAAACCATTAGTTTTGCTAATTTCTGATTATCTGCGATAATAGGATAGAAATGGCCTCTTTAAAATACTTGGTTTAGCTATCATATTTCAAATGATTCTCCTAAACTTACTGCTTCAACTTCTAACAAGCAGTTGAGGTAACAAATTTAAATTTGCTTCTCCTTTCTATATATATCTTGGTCTTAAATAAAAGAAAATCAAACTTCAAAAAGACTACTAACGAAGAATAAAGAATTAAATGAGATTTTTAAGTTCCACAGTTAAAGAACTTATGATAACGGTTAGCATTCAATTGTCATGCAATATGTTTCAAAAAGAGAATAAATGAGTAACTACTCAAATTTTAAATCCAAAAATATTAGAATTCTATGAATAATAAATAAGCACTCAATGTTTATTGAAATAAAAAATGTAACAAAAAATGAGCCATGTCAACTTATCTCTTTTGCTGAACACTATGTTCGGTGTTGAGATTCAGAAGTATAATGCAAGAGGTCTTTTCTAAAGTTCTTAGAATTCTTCGAAAGTAAATCTCTTAATTTTTTACAGTGTAAACAAGCACTGTAAAAATTAGTACCTGATCACTGATTAGATACTAATTATATAAATCAGTTCAACAAAGGGATAAAAGATAAGCATCTAAAACACCACTAAAGCATTGGTGTTCTTTTCCCTTCTATTTTTTGATTTTTCTTAGGTAAGGGGTATAGACCTGAAGTGACTAGGTAAACTAGATAGCACGTTATTCAAGAGCTTGCTCTGGTCCACAGAGCAACTGAATCCTATTTGGAACTGTTTCTCTTTATCAAATACTATGGTTAACACTATCACAACTTGAACATCACATACTGAAACTTGAAAGGGGGATTTCTCACAGACTTTCATTATGCTGGACCCAACCTATGAGGCCATACTTAAAACAGCCACTTGACTCAAATGAGCTCAGCTGTCTTAAAACTTAAAAAGAAAACCACTACCACAATGAGTTAATTTTACATTCAACTGTTTTACTGTATGTAAAAGAAGTCTTAATTTTTCAATTAACTTAAACATTTAAATCAATTTGATCATATACAGAAACAACGATTTAATATAAAGAAGAAACCAGAGTGAAACTAATCAAAAATTCCACACCTACACCCAGGGTGCCTGCTGGGTATTTTTAGAGGGCTTTGGGTTAAAGAGGAAGGGCAAAGTGTGTAACCAGAGAAACCAACCTTCTAATCCCTGCTCTGCCACATATTAGCTCTTTACCCTAAGTCATATCATTTAGAATCAATAAACACTCATTTCCACATATTTTTAAAGGGGGTAACAATACCTATCTCACAAACTGGAGTGGAGATTAAATTAAATAACAGTGGTAAACTGTCTAACCAGCAGACGGTATGTTCTCAATAAATGTTAATATCCTCCTTTCTCCTCAAGGGCCAAGTTTCCTGTGTATAATCATTAAACTACCACTAAACTACATTAGGTATACACAAACTACTAGAATATATTCAAAGCAATCTATGAAAGAGGTATATTGTGGTATTTTAACTAGGTAAACTCAAAGGTCAACTAGTTTTTATTGACTATCATCTTAAACAGAATCCAAAACTAACAGAAGATGTATGATAAAGAAACCTATAATATGGGTTTTATTGTCTTTAAAACTGCTTTAAAAATAATTATTATAATGTTGCAATAAGACCCTATGAGAGAGCAGAAACTAGGTCTATCATACCACTCAGAATCCTTCAGTGGTTTTCCATTTCTCTACTGGAATAAAACTCCAGTATCTTTTCAACACCCACCACCCTTGCCCATCTCTACACCTCAAAACTCAGACCTCATCTGCTCTAACATCCAACATCACCCCCCACCCCCGCTCTGCCCCATACAAACTGCTCCAGCCGCACAGATCTTAATGTTCCTCAAATCTCTCCCCACTACATTTCCACAAGTCTGACTCCTTCATCTCCTGGTCTGCTCGAAATTCGACTTATCAGTGCTGCAAACACCACTTTGCAACCCACTTTCTCTGTGCTCCAGCATTCCCAATTCCCCTCCCTAAAGGGCTTTTCTCCCATAGCACTTAACACCCCCTAACATAGTAAGGTAAAAAAAGATATACTGTTATTATCTGTCTCTCCTTATTAAAATGTAACCCTCACCAGGGCAGGGATTTTTATCTTTCAGTGAAACAAACAAAATATATAAATACCCCTATTCCCAGTGCCTGGTACAAAGTAGATATTTAATATTATCAAAATGAATTAAGGTCCTCCTTTAATTTACTTATATATGCGCCAAAGAATGTGAAACAAGTTCTTGAGACAATCTTGAATAGGCCTACATTCATTCAAACTTACAAACTCTAGTATTTGTTCAAAATACAATCTTAAATTTCAAAGTCCACACATTTTTTTAAAAAGCACTAAAAACAGAAATTAACATCATTAATCATCCATTAACTTGAATTTTGTTATTTCAAATATTCATTAATAATAGTTGGGTTTCCCTGTTTAAATGAGTAATATAATTTATTTTCAAATCTAATTTTCAACCATTTCTCCTGATTTCATGTGAGTTAGAAGACTGCATGTACCATAAATACTGGGGGAAATTGTAAATCAGGAGAAAATAGTTTGTTCTCCAACAATTTTGCAATTTTGAACCTCAAAATCTCCTTAGTCCCCAATTTCTTCTTCTGCAAAAGGGAAGAAGAGTAAAAAAGAAGTTCTCTGAAGCCATTTCAGGTCTGAAAGTTCTATGGTGCCATGAATCAAAGATACATAGGTTACACAGTCTACATGCTTCTCACACCTCTAATAAAAATCATTGTAACTAAAAATTTTATAGCTGAACAGAACTTTACAAATCATCAAATCCAACCCTGTTGTCTTACAAATAAGAAAATCCAGAAATTGTGAACACTTTTTAAGGTGTTCATGAGTAATAGAAATATTGGCTACTTTTGGAGTTATTTTTAAAGTTATCTGAATAATTTTTTCTTTGAATAATATTTTATACAAAATATTTCAGATTATCCAATCATTTAAGCTTCCCCCAAAACTGACAATAACACTAGCAACAGGGTGCACTACACAGACCAAATAAATAAATAAATATAAAAAAAACAACAGTAGCCCATAAATTACATTATGGAACAAGGAATTATAAGACCTTTATAATGAAAAATTTCTTAAACAAAAAATTCTTACAGCCTAACCTCTATTACGGTCCATGGTGATTTAGTTTCTATCTTAACAAGAGCATACCAAGACAATTCTAGTGATATGTTCTGAGTTCAGCCACAGAAAGTTTTAAATCAGTAATATCTTGTCATTACTGGTATAACTGGATGAGTTATGGCTAAGTTCCAAAACTACCTATTTAATATTAACAAAAGGCTAGAGGCTTACAAGCTCAAATCCAAGCTGAACTCTCATACGAACCACATGAAGCCTGAATTCCTGAACAGGTGATAAGCATTATCAAGACTTTGGATTCCACAGGATGATGTTGATTGGGGAACTATTAAGAACACAACACTTTTCAATGCTCTCACAGGGAATACATTTCATTACTTTACGCTTACTCCTTATCTACATGCCAAGGGTCTGGAAACTTTTAGGAGTCATGTCTATGACAGTAGAAATACTTAAGAAATTAGAAACTGTTTGGACGCCCTAGTGGATCTTTGAACACTGTGATATCAATCCAAAGTTACTGACCGGTACTTTATGGCAGTTTTCTTACAAACGGTAAATTTTTATAGAATTTACCACAGAATATAAGTCACAGAATACATAGCAAACGAAACCACATATCTATATATGACACCAAAATTTTGCCAAGTGGGAGGCTGGGGCTAGATCGGTGGCATTCAGCAGAAATAAGACCAACTGAAAACAAAATACACTGGAGCAATTCCCTTAACACAGCCACACACGCACACACCCTCCTCAAAGAGGCCTTTATGCTGCCCATGAGCCAACAGACAACAATATCATTTTTACTGTCTATTCATACAGTAACCTGCATGGAATTCAACTCACACTCGGACCATAATGCCAAACATCGCTTCTGAAAAACCCAAGGAGTCCGACAGAGTCAGGTACAAAATTACCAAAATGTAAACAGATAACCTGACTACCACGTTAAGGCATTTGTTCCCCAGACAAAAAAGAAGGGGGGAATAACTTAAGCGTTTTTTTAAATTACAAACGGTTTCACTGGGGTAATAAAGCAGTTACTCCTCCCACCCCAATCAAATAAAATATGTGCTCGAAAGCTACCAAGTCTGTTTCTGAAACGAGAACAGGTTGCACTTCCGTACTCGGCGCCCCCCCCCCGCCCCCGGTCCCCCAAGCTCCGCGGTCTCCGGTGTTCTCAGTAGAGAAGTATAACGTCCACCAACTGGCCGGTGAAACTCGTTTTCCAAAGCATGGTTCGTATCGCGAGGTGATGGAGAAAGGAAAAGGGCTGACACCCCGCCCCAATCAAAACTGCCTGTAGACTTGAGGGGTGTTAGAGCCGGGATCCGAGCAGGGAGAGGAGCTGGAGGAGTCTTTCCTTCTCACCGGCCGGGCGGAGGGGGAGCCCTGGCTCCGGGGCGGGGGGAGGATCCTCACCCGGAACCCCGGACACCGGTCCCCGGCCAGACACAATGGAGCCGGCGAGGGCACCGGGCAGGAGCCGGGCCGTTGCCCCATACCCTCCCCCCCGCCCCAACGCCTCCCCCACCCGCGCTTGGGCCCGGCGAGGGCACCGGAGGCCGCTCCCTAAGCCCCAAACTCCCCGGGGCTCCCGACTAGGCCCGGCTCCGCTCCGCCTCCTCGGCTCTCGCGTAGCGGCGGCGCCGGGCGGGAAGGGACGGAGGAAGGGAGAGGCGGGGAAGAGAGCCCCGCCGGGGAGCGGGACGGAGGCCGGAGGCCGCGGGCCAAGGCTCGGGGCGGCGGGGTCACCGCGGGGCGGAGGGCTGCCGGGGCGGGGGTGCGCGGCGGCGCCGGCCCCCAGCGGCGGGGCGGGCGGGCGGACGGCCGGACGGCTGCAGTGCCTCACCATGTTGGTGTCCTCCAGGCCTCTCCCCTCCTCCTCCGGCTCCGCAGCGAATGGACGGCGGCGGCGGCGGCGGCTCCTCTCACGGGCTCGCCGGGCTCCCGCTCATGCGCAGTGCGGGGCGGCCCCGGCGCGGCCCGGGGAGGCAGCCCCGGGCCTGAGGGAGGCGGAGAGAAGGGGGTGGATGTCGGGAGCCCCGCGCCGGGGTTCCCCGGAGCGCGGGGTCCTCCTGGAAGGGGGGCGGGAGACGCGAGCGGCGCTGGGGCGACGCACGCCTTCCGCGCGCCGACATCCTCCCATCGCGCCTGGCGGTCTCCGGCGGGGGTGGGGGTCCGTGGACAGCGCCTCCGCTTCCTACGCGCTCCTTCCGCCGCCGGACCGCGGGGCCGGGTCTACAAGGGGCTTAAGGAGGCTCGAGCGGAGGCCAACAACTTGAGCTGCAAAGGGCGACTGGAATGGATAGGACTGAGGTGCTAGATCTATCCCAAACCACCCTATCAATACAAAAAGAAGAAGAAAACACCACCCCCATGTTTTCTTCTACCCCCACTCTCCCACCCCTAGTTCCAGTGTCTGGATTGCTTGAGGTCCCCCATGTGGACTTGGTACAGAAGACCTTATTCTAGCCAGGTGGGAGCTGCCCTTTAGGATAGCACAGGTTCTTCCCGGGCACGAGCAGCCGCAGAGACCAGTAGCACATCCCTAGGGTTCCAGTTAAGGAAGACTGGTCGTTCAAGGCCCCACGCATTCCGCTAGTGGCTGAAGTTGCAGTATCAGCGCAGCTCTTTGCTCTAAATGTCCAGTCAGTTCAACCTCCCTAGGATAAGTTTTGGGAAGTAACAAACATATTTTTCACTGACGGCTGATGGACGTCAAGGTGAATGGACAGTCCAGGCTTGACCTATTCTTGGTTCTAATAAGTCTGGTGAGGATGAGGGCACCAGGATTCTAAGCTGAGGGTCAAGTGGATAAGTATGCTGCAAGGAGTACAAAAGACTTTTTCGAGTGGTCCTTGTCCTTAAGAAATTGACTACACAGTTGGACAAATTAGACACTTCACACACGAGGAAGGAAAGAGGGAAGGAAGAGATGAACACACCCGAGAATCACAACTAAGAATCAGCCAAAAGTTAATGTGTTTCAGAACAGAATCAAACCTTAGTTGAAAGTGTTATCACCCTTACCTCTAACACTCTTTTCCCTACACAACAGCCATAAACTACCAGATCAGCCCTATAACTTTAGGACTTCTAAGTTCTTATCAAAGCAACAGAACTTTGGCAACTCCTGGGGGCCACATGCTTCCTGGAGCCAGCCATGTTATCAGAAGTTCCCAGCACTCTACCAAGACAGATCCTCAGGCCAACAGAGACATTTATCCATTCTTTCCACCAATCTTTGGTGGGCACATACTAATGTGCCAAGCTCCTTGCTAGGCTCTGTGAAATCAGCTCTGTGAGGACAGGCAATATTTGCCTGATGCAGCAAGCCTGAAGCTGGACCACATCCATGGATATTATCCAAGGATTAACCTAGCACTTGACCTGAAATAGCAAGTGAGACCTAGGATCTTAATGAAGGAGATTCACTGTATCTTTTTCCCTACCGTTATATTTCACTGAGGTAATTAATAGCTGGTGGGGTTTTCTTAAGCTTTTGCCTAATTGCCAACTCCAGCAATTCTTAATTCTTAAGAATTAAGACAGTTCTTAATTCTCATTCTATTGGACCTTTCTCCTGCATTTGACCACTTCCTCAAGTTTCCACTCCATCATTTTCCATAATCTACTTTCTCCCACATTTCCTCCTTCCCCTGTGACCAGTCTCCTTTGCTGACTCAACTCTCTTTGGCTCTTAAATGCTGGGATTACCAGAACCATCCCCGAATCTCTCTGCATACAACCAGTGTCATGCTCTCACTCACATTCCCACAATGTCAACTACTGCCTTTATCTTGAGTCTTTGATCTTGACTTCCAGCTCCTGAGTGGCAGACTAAACACTAATTGTGGTCGATCCAGAGCCTGTCAATCTTGACAAATCCCAAACCTTATCCTGCAAACTGCTTATCCTTCTGCCTTTAAAAATATATATATATATATATATATATATATATATATATATATATATTTTTTATTGATTATCCTATTACAGTTGTCCCAACTTTTCTCCCTTTGTCCCCCTCCACCTGGTACCCCCATTCCCTCTGGCAATCCTCCCCCTTAGTTCATGTCCATGGGTCATGCATACAAATTCTTTGGCTTCTCCATTTCCTATCCTGTTCTTAATATTCCCCTTTCTATTCTGTACCTACCAATTTGTACTTCTGAATCCCTGCACCTTTTCCCCCATTCTCTTTCTTCCCCCTTGCAACTAATAATCCTCCAAATGATCTCCATATTTATGATTCTGTTTTTGTTCTGCTTGTTTGCTTAGTTTGTTTTTTAGATTCTGTTGTTGATAGTTGTGAATTTATTGACATTTTAATGTTCATAGTTTTGATGTTCTTCTTTTTCTTGGATAAGTCCCTTTAACATTTCATATAATAATGGCTGGTGATGGTAAACTCCTTTAGTTTTACCTTGTCTGGGAAATTTTTTTATCTGCTCTTCCATTCTAAGTGATAACTTTGCTGGATAGAGTAATCTAGGTTGTAGGTCCTTGTGTTTCATCACTTTGAATACTTCCTGCCAGTCCCTTCTGGCCTGCAAAATTTCTTTTGAGAAATCATCTGACAGTCTTATGTGCTAGTTACATCCTTTGTATGTAACTAACTGCTTTTCTCTTGCTGCTTTAAGATTCTCTCTTATCTTTAACCTTTGACATTTTAATTATGATGCGTCTTGGTGTGGTTCTCTTTGGGTCTGTGCTTCCTGGATTTATATGTCTATTTCCTTTACCAAATTAGGGAAGTTTTCTTTCATTATTTTTTCAAATAAGTTTTTAATCTCTTGTTCTTTCTCTTCTCCTTCCAATACCCCTGTGATTTAAATGTTGCTACTTTGAAGTTGTCCCAAAGGCTCCTTAGCCTATCCTTGTTTTTTCTTTTCTTTTTCCTTCTTGATGTTCTGATTGAATGTTTTTTTTCTTCTTTATGTTCCAGATCATTGATTTGGTTCCCAGCTTCATCCACTCCACTGTTGGTTCCCTGTAAATTTTTTTTTATTTCACTTAATGAAACCTTCATTTCTGCCTGGGTCTTTTTTTATGCTGTTGAAGTACCCAATGAGTTCCTTGAGCATCCTAATAACCAGTGTTTAAAACTCTGCATCTGATAGATTGCTTGTCTCTATTTTTAGTTCTTTTTCTAAAGTTTTGTTCTCTAGAAAAACAGAACAAAACTCATATTTTGGCTCATATTTCTTTGTCTCCTCATTTTGGCAGCCTCCCTGTGTTTGTGTCTATGTATTTGGTATATCTTCTCTGACTCCCTGTCTTAGTAGCGTGGCCTATTGTAGAAAAGTGCACTGGTAAGTTGGATGGGGCAGAGCCTTAGGTAATGGCCAGGTCAGGGCAACCATGTGAACCAGGTTGGCAGAGTCTCCCATACGGTGTCAGTGCCCTGTGGCTGTGTGAGAGAGGGCTCAGAAAGAGGACAACTCCAATGCCTGGCTCCCCGGGGCAGGGAGGGGGCAGGTGGGAAAACTGTCCCTTAGCACTTGCTGATGTCAGATGCTTCAGTTTCTTCCTATAGGCCACAGTGCTTTTCCAGCTGAGCCCAGAGGGAGTGAGTCTGCATAAGTCCAAAGTCCATTGTGGGCCCTTTAGGAGGAAACTCCTGAGAATCCCACTGATTCTTCTGCTGCCCCAAACCCCACTGGTTTTTACATCCAGAAGTTATGCGAACTTACCTTTCTGGCACTGGAGCCCTGGTGTAGGGCTGGATCCCTGGCTCCAGAGGTATCCCTCTTGATTTTTAACCACCACACACGGGTGTGGGACCGCTCATTCTGCATCATCACTACATCTTTGTACCTCTCCACCTCTCTTTGTATTTCCATGTCTTCACCCCTCCTGCCTGTCTGGATATATATGACTTCTTTAATTCTTTGGTTGTCAGACTTCCATACAGATCGATTTTCTGGTGATTCTGGGTGATACTGTTTTGTAGTGGAGTTGTGTTCTTTGCTGTGGTTGTGTGAGGAGCCAGCCATGTTTGCCTACGCCTCTGTCTTGACCAGTCCTTCTGCCTTTGTACCAAATCATCCCAACTAGACATCTAAGAGTCATCTGCAACTTCTTCTACCCCATCCCCCTTAATCTAATGGGTCACCAAAACTCAATTTTACCTTCTAAATAATTGTAAATCTATACTCTCCCCTGCTCCCTCAACCAAGCTTTTATCATCTTACCAGTAGCCTTCTAATTAATCTTCTGGCATCTACTCTTTCTCTGCTGCTCTGGAGTTGTTTTTCTATGATAACAATCTGAATTTGTACCTTAAAATACTCCAGAGTCTTCATAAATGTGAGCCCCTATGGTGTGGCCTATAAGGCTCTCTCTCCATAACCTGTCCACTCACTTTGCCATTTCCCACCACCTTCCACACAAACACACCTCATATGCCAGTTTTAACAATCCAAGCCTGCCCTACTCCTTCATGGCTGCTTGCTTTCTCTTTTTCTGCTATCCCTATCCCTGGCATACTGGCTAACACTGACCAAGGGCTTTCCATGTAACATGCACTGTTTTAAAGCTATGATACCTACAAACTCACATAATCCACACTTCAGTGCTATGAGCCATGTCCAGTGATTATGGCAACTCTTCAGAGGAGGACCCTAAAGTGCAGGAAGTTGAATAACATGCCTCAGGTTCTTCCTCTGGTACGTAGTAGAGCTGGGATTTAAACCCAGAGAGTGTGGCTACAGCCTCTGTGCTCTTCACCACCGCACGGTGTTTCCTACCAAGACCTCACACTCAACTCAAAGACTGTTTTCTCTGTGATTGTCTCCTGACCTCATCCCTGGATTCCAGCACTTTTGTGACACCTTGTATATGTACTTCTATTGCACTTATGACATCATATGATAATCATTTGCCTACATGAACACCTCCCCTGCCAGACTGTTGTACTGCTGCAAGCCAGAAACCCAGTTACAGACATCGAGTTTTCAGTGTCAAAGTGAGTGCCTGGCATGTGCAAAATATATGTGTGCTACGTAGGAATAGTTGGATAAACTAAAAGAAATAAGATATCTAACTGATGTCTGTCAGTCTGCCTTAAGACTGCCTATATTGTTTGCTATTGTACTGGAATGACTGTCCCCCTCGGCAGAGAACATATTATACCATTTGGTCAGATGGTGAATGTAGTAGCAACTGTACTCATTACTGCCCTTCTAGGCTACAGTGCTGAATGTGAAATTGAGAATTATTCAATTATGGTTATTGAGTGAGAGAAACATATTTGTTAAAATTGTCCTGATTATTTTTAAAGTGGAAAAGTCCTAGAGATAAAGCATAAATTATAAGGTTTGACTAATAAAGAATATTCATTAACATGTTCATAGTACTTTTTGCCATGAGTTTTCAAATATTTAAGTTAAGACTTTGAGGTTGTTTTAAGCACAGAATTGTAAAGATTTCTATAGTGATGATCTCAATACAATAGTAAGAAATAAAGTGGAAATTTCTAGCTAAAGTCCACTATCCTCATTATCACTCCCTCTATAGCTAAATATGAAGATATAGATACACATATGTATGTTTATATATACACACATATGTATACATATGTACACATGGGGGGAAAGCTCATACACACTTTTATTCACTGTACATCTCTAGCTACATAAATAAATTTATATAATTTGTAGATAGTATAAGTTTTCCAGGCAAAACATGCAACTGTTGGAAAATAATTGTCGCCCTGGCCAGGTGGCTCAGTTGTTTGGAGCACTGTTTTGTGTACCAAAAGGTTGCAGCCTCATTTCCTGGTCAGGGCACACACCTGGGTTGCAGGTTCCATTCCCTGGTCCAGGTGCAAATGGGAGGCAACCAATCAATGTTTCTCTCTCCCATCGATGTTTCTCTGTCTCTCTCTCTGTCTCCCTCTTTCTCAAATCAATAAAAAATAAAAATCCTCAGGTGGGCATTAAAAAATAATAATTTTTGCCTCAGATCCTTAAAACTTCTTTTTAGGCTAAATATATTCACTGATAAACTTGTTGCAGTTCTATTTAAGGAAACATAAAACCAAGAATTCCATACTTTTAAAATCTGTGTTTTAGCAAAGAGAAAGAGCAGGAGTAAGAGTAATCTGAAAAGACAGATTGCTAACATTTCTTGTAGTTCATCTAGCTAAAATTAACCCTGCCTAGTAATTATGTAGACATGGTTACAGTTCAAAGGCATTAGTCTGGGATGGACAGCCACCCCTTCCCACAGTGAACTTGAGTGGACTCAATTTTACCCAACATTTGCATAAGTGTGCTTATTAAATTCAAGCTTGCCTATTTATAACTATGTAAGAGTGAAACATTTTAAAGGGTGAAGCAGACAGGAATAGACCTCAGGGCAGGGTTGGGCCGGTGTAGCTGCAGGAAATCTAACATGAGAGCCATAGTCCCAAATTCATTACAAACTCACCAGAGTAGGGGAAGAAGTGGAAGCCTTTTGGCTCTCCCTCTCCTGACAAGTGTTGCCAGTGAAGCTGAAGAAATGATTGATTGCCTGGGGCTTTCTCCCCCACATTCTGAACCATTTGAAGAGGGATCTTTAATCAGGACAAAGGCATAAACCTCAACGACTCTCCCTAGGAAACTGGGCACCATTGTCCTCTTCACACAAAAGGGCCAACAAAAGCAGTATTCCAGTGGGTTACCTTCTAAATAGGAAAGTGGGAATATTTACCAGAGCCAGTCTGTCATCTCAAGGTGCATGTGGGTCTGTTGGTTTTAGCTGCTCCACATTCATGGTAGAAGAATGGATTTGCAGTAACAGCTAAGACTGGAGGGTCAGAGATGGGAAACCACCCAAGATCATCACTGATTATGTCACAATGTCCCACTGTCCTAAGGTGTCCATCCTGGACCACCCTGCCCAGCTCAGCTCTTTCCCTGTGGCATGAGACTGTGGCTCAGCCTTGTGTCTGTTTGGACAGCTCTGGCAAAGAGTGAATTTATTGAAATCGTAATGTCTAGGACAGGTCTACAAGTAGCACAGTAGACAATTCAGTAGTACTGTAAAGTTTGGGGTGTTTGTCCCTGATGTTTGGTGAGGATACTTCTGATACCCTCACCAAAGCATTTGCCACTGATGATGACAGAAAATGCTGGCATCAAATCAACACCTGTCTTTCCTGCCTTTACTCAGACGGCAGTGCATAGGTGTGAGATTTCTCTGGGACTTGGTATTCTCAATTATAAAATGAGAAGATTGGGTTGAGTTACAATACATTTCTATTAAATCCGAAGTTGATTTGGTTTCATATTGGTAGACTTATGAGCTATCCTCAGTGATCAGGAAAGAATAGCCTGTCTCATTCACTCCCTTGTTCATCTGTTTCTAAGTGCACGAAGGACCTAAGCTGGCACTGCCTGGCAAACACAGTGGGAGCCACATGTGAGGCATCTATGGAATTTAAAATTTTCTAGTGTGACATTTAAAAAGTAAAAACAGACTTCACTTGATTTTTTAAAATATTTAACATAAATTGTTAAAAACCTCAGCATTTCAACACATACTCAATGTAAAATATTCAGATATCTTACCTTCTTTTTTTCATAGCAAGTCTTTGAAATTTGATGTGCATTTTATACTCAAAGTACATTTTTTAAGATTTTTAAATTGTTATTCCATTACAGTTGTCCCAGTTTTCCCCCTTTTGCCCTTCTCTGCCCATCCCACCCCCTGAAGGTCATCTTAGTTTGGACTAGCCACATTTCAGGTGCTCACTGGCCACACATGGTCATGGCCACCATATCTGCCAGCTCCAGCCTGGGCAGAGGCTGGTCTGGACTAGATGCTCAACCAATGGGAGCAAATAAGCACTCTTACTTCCAGGAAATAAACAAAAACTTGAACTATCTATATTATAACAAATAGCATGCCTAAAAATGGTTAGCATTTGGGAAGCTAACATAGTTCAGTTGGAGAAAACATTTATCTGTGATGTTTTATCTCAGATAAATGTTTTCAGTGTGTATAGCAAACTAGGAAAATCACCAGTACGAATTCGAGTACCAAGCACCAATAATTTGCCTGATCATGAACATATCTTCCTGTTAAATGTAATTTCTGCACAAGAATTATTCAACCAAAGTGAGACTTATAAAACTCTAAAACCCATTCACCAAGCACTTTAGAGTTTTGAGGGTTTCTTTCTTTTTCAGGGCTATCTAGCAAATAAGTAAATACCATTTTCTCCATTTCCTTATGATAGATCACTCTTTTGAAAGAAATAATTTAGCATGGATGAAGTTAAAGGGAAGATTTCTGTACAAATATTGTAAAAGTTTTAAAAAGTTAAAACCAGGGTCAGGTTAGCCTGTGAAGAGCACTGTGAAAGAGAAAAACAAAAATAACAAAATACTAATATGAGATTATCATTTTGAAAATAAATACACAGAAAGAAGAAGCCAATGAAAGAATGTGATTGTGAAGCCCAAATGGGTTAATTTGTTGTTGGAGATCAGGGGGCTCCCCTCAGGGCATTTGAGAAAGGAGATGATTAGGCAAAGTTCTTTAGAGTTCAAATGGGACTCTTAACTAACCAAATGTGAAAGAAAGGAAAATGCTGTGGCTATATCACAACTTCAAAATGAAATAACACATTTTGGAGAATTTGGAGAGGTCTCTTGGTTTTGTTGACAACCTGACCTGGAAGAAGAGGGTGTTGGGTGTTGATTGAATGAGAGGAAGCTCGAAAGTCCATGGTCAGGCAGGACAGGTGAGCTCTGGGGAGGCGTGGATGACAGTGAAATTGGCAGATCAGGTCTGGCTGGAAAGAACAGCTGGCCGGAGAGGTCAGCAGAGAGGAAGGGGTTATTTCCATTCCTGACTGATGGCATACAGCCTGCAGAGTAACAACAGAGCTGTGAAATGTGTAAGAGGGCACTGTGCTCAGGCTGGGCACATGTGACGGGGCCACTCAGCTTGGTTTAATGTGTGTATGCTCAGAGCCCAGGTTCTCAGTCTACCACCCCCGAGTCAGGAGTTTTGTTTTACCTGGTTGATTTTGAGAAAAGTCTGAGATTTTATTTCAGTCCTTCAGATGGATGATTTCTCAAAAGCAATAATGAATAGTATTAAGTCGATTATGAAGTCCCTACAGTTGAATTTTTTCATGTGACATTATCTTTACATTATTTGAAGTTCAGATCCCTTGTTATTTTCTTTTTACATACATATTGTCTTCTTTGAGCCTCATCTCATCTGACTGGCAATTTTGAATTATATACATTTTGGGTTTGCTTCCAACTACAAATGTAGGCTTTCCTGTCAATGAATACATGTCAGCAACAGTATGAAGTACTAGGAATACAATGAAACAGCCAAACAGTCCCAGGAATCCAACCTGCCTGAAACTCACGGTCAGGCAATGTGGAAACTATGAGAGGTGGGTAAAGGGTCTTTGAGAAGCTAGTACACGCACTGCATCTGGGAAGCCCAGCAGGACTATGGGTAGAGGGGAGGCTGTGGGTAGCAGAAGAGCATGGGCTTCCAATAACCTGAACCTGTGCTTGAACCAGACTCTGCCATATATCACGAAGGTGGTTTTGGTATATTTCTAAATCTGAGCCCTAGTTCCTCATCTGTATTGGGTGACAGGATAATGTCAGGAGATGTAATGAGACAGGATATGTAATGCCGGTCATAAGCACTTGACAAATTGTAGTTGCTCATCCTACGAGAGGGGACATAGGAATGCACTTTTAAAGAATGAACAAGTGGAGAGTCTCAGACTGAGCCGACTTGCTTTTCAGAACAAGTCGGTCATTTAAAGTGAGGTTTAGCGATAAGTGGTTCTTTCCTATTACATTTAGATATATCTCTTTAATCTAAAAGCACCCTCAGGTATAGGTAGGACTGTAATTGTTTTTTACATTTCATGCACTCTAAAATAACCCAGATAGCCCTGACTGATGGCTCAGTTGGTTGGGTGTTGTCTGCAAAGCAAAAAGATTGCCGGTTTGATTCCCAGTTTGGATGCATAGCTGGGTTGTAGGTTTGGTCCTCAGTTGGGACGCATACTAGAGGCAACAAATCAATATTTCTCTCCCTCTTGTTCTCCCTTCCTTCCCTTCTCACTAAATAAAATAAAATAAAATAAAATAACCCAAATAAGCCACCCAAATCAACAATGATCATAAGTATTAGGGTTGCATGATGAGGAAAATAGAAGCTAGATAATCAGTGCCCTCCAAACACCATGTCAACACAGAGTCTTCCAACACTTGATGTGGCTCTGACATCTGGAAACACTTTGACCAGTAGAGCCAGCCTGATTGGCTACACACACACACACACACACATCATTATCACATTTCTTCCCCAAATCTCAGGGGCCATGATAAGAGTTTACAGTGATAGTCAATGACTACTCCAGAGATTTTTCTTTTTCTTTCTTTTAAATCCTTTTTAAAGTATATTTTATTGATTATGCTATAATAGTTGTCCAATTTTATTCTCCCCTTTATTCCCCTCTTCCTGGTACTCCCATTCCCTCCAGCATTCCTCTCACCATTAGTTCATGTCCGTGGGTCATATATATAAGTTCTTTGGCTCCTCCATTTTCCATACTATTCTTAATCTCCCCCTGTCTGTTTTGTACCTACCAGTTATGCTTCTTTATCCCTGTACTTTGCCCCCCATTCACCCCACTCCCTGCTCCCCACTGATAACCCTCCATGTGATCTCCATTTCTGTGATTCTGTTTCTGTTCTAGTTGTTTGCTTAGCTTGTTTTTGTTTTTTAAGATTCATTTGATGGTTGTGAGTTTGTTGTCATTTTACTGTTCATAGTTTTGATCTTTTTCTTATATAAACATTTCAGCATTTCAACATTTCATATTATAAGGGCTTGGTAATGATGAACTCCTTTAGCTTTACCTTGTCTGGGAAGTATTTTATCTGCCCTTCCATTTTAAATTATAGCTTTGGTGGATAGAGTATTCTTGGATGTAAGTCCTTGCTTTTCATGACTCTGAATACTTCTTTCCAGTCCCTTTGTGCCTACAAAGTTTCCTTTGAGAAATCAACTGATGGTCTTATGAGAACTCCTTTGTAAGTAACTGTCTCCTTTTTCTCTTGCTGCTTTTAAGACTCTCTCCTTATCTTTAACCTTTGGCATTTTAATTATGATGTGTCTTGGTGTGGTCCTTTCTGTGTCCAACTTGTTTGGGACTCTCTGTGCTTCCTGGACTTGTATGTCTATTTCCTTCTCCAGATCAGGGAAGTTTCCTTCATTATTTTTTCAAATAAGTTTTCAATTTCTTATTCTTCTTCTTCTCCTTCTGGCACCCCTATGATCTGGATGTTGGAACATTTAACGTTGTCCCAGAGGTTCCTAAGCCTCTCCTCATTTTTTTTTTAATTCTTGTTTTCCATTCTGTCCCAGCTGAATGCTTATTTCTTCCTTTTGTTCCAAATCATTGATTTGAGTCCTGGTTTCCTTTCTTTCACTGTTGGTTCACTGTATATTTTCTTTATTTCACTTTGTATGGGCTTCACTTCTTCCTTTATTTTGTGGTATAGGCTTCACTTCTTCCTTTATTTTGCAGCTATTCTCAGTCAATTCTCTGAGCATCCTGATTACCAGTGCTTTGAACTCTGCATCTGATAGGTTAGCTATCCTCTTGTCACTTAGTTCTTTTTCTGGAGTTTTGATCTGTTCTTTCATTTGGACCATATTTTTTTTTGTCCTGGCACACCTGTTATGTTGTGAGAGCCAGAGCCTTGGGTATTCTCCAGGGTGGGGCAACCCACTTCACTGTGTTGTGGCACTGTCTGTGGGGAAGGATGTCAGAGGGGGAACTAGTAGGTAGGAGGGAAACTTTTACTGTATACTTAAAAGTATACAATTTGTGTAGGTTTCAAGTGTACAATTCTATAACACATCATCTGTATTGTAGTACACTGTATCACCATCCAGAGTCAAGTCTCCTTCTGTCACCATTATCTCCCTTTTTCCCATTTCTAACTCCTCTCACCCCCCCTTTCCCTCTGGTAATCCCCATATTGTTGTCTGTGTCTGTGAGCTGTTTTTTCTCCTTAATTCCTTCACCTTTTTTCCCCAGTCCCCAAACCTCCCTCCCCTCTAATAGCTGTCAATCTGTTTCCTGTATCAATGAGCCTGTTTCTACTTGTTTATTTCGTTCAGATTGTCCAATTTATTGGCACAGAGTTGTTAATAATATTTTCTTACAATCTTTTGTATTTCCATGGGGTAAGTTGTCACTTCTCCCTTTCATTTCTAATTTTATTTATCTGGGTCCTTTCTCTTTTTCTCTTGACAAATCTGGTCAAAGGTTGTCAATCTTGTTTATCTTTTCAAAGAACAAGCTCTTAGTTTTATTGATTGTATTGTGTTTTAGATTCTATTTTAATTTCTGCTCTGATCTTTATTATTTTCTTTCTTCTACTCACTTTGGACTTTGTTTGTTTGTTGTTCCTTTTCTAGTTCTATTGAGGGTAGTGTTAGGTTGTTTATTTCAGATTTTTCTGGTTTCTTGAGGTAGGCCTATAATGCTATGAATTTCCTGGTTAGGACTGCTTTTGCTATTTCCAAAAGATTCGGGGTTATTGTATTCTTATTTTCATTTATCTCAAGGTATCTGACTTTTTCCCTTGATCTCATTGTTGACCTATTCATTGTTTACTAACATGCTATTTAGCTACCATGTCTCTTTGTGTTTTCAGGGTTTTTTTTCTTGTGATTGACTTCTAGTTTCACACCATTATGGTCAGAGAAGATGCTTAATATGATTTCTATCTTCTTGAATTTATTAAGACTTGTTTTGTGTCCTAATATGAGGATAAAAAATGTATAACCTGTTGCTTTGGGGTAAATGCTCTGAAAATATCAATTAAGTCCATCTGATCTAGTGTGTCATTTAAGGCTGCTACTTCTTTTTTGATTTCTCTCTAAAATACCTATTCATTGATGTCAATATGGTGTTGAAATTCCCCACTGTGACTGTGTTACTGTTGAGCTCTTCTTTTATGTACATCAACATCTGCTTTATTTATTTAAGTGTTCCTATGTTGGGTGCATAAATGTTTAAAGGGTTATATCTTTTTGTTGGTTTGTTATCTTTATCATTATGTAGTATTTTTCTTTATCTCTTAATATAGTGTTTGTTTTAAAGTCTGTTTTGTCAGATATAAAAGTATTGCTGCCTCAGGTTGTTTTCATTTACATTTACACAAAATATGTTCTTCTTTTACTTTTAGTCTGTGTGCATCTTTCATTCTGAGGTGGGTCTCTGGTAGACACCATATATATGGGGCTTGTTTTCTCATCCATTTAGCTATTCTATGTCTTTTGATTAGAGAATTTAAGCCATTAACATTTAAAAATCAATAGTGAAAAATATCTTTCGCTCCAATTTCCAGTCCAACAATTCTCTCCCCATCCCCAGATACAATCACTGTTGCCAGTCTCTTAGGTTTATTATCCTTTTTCTTATACCTCTGGGATCACATTATATATACTCTTCTGTCCTTTTAACTTTCATTTGTTAACTCATTCTATTCCAGGAGTGTATAGTAATCTATGATATATGAGGTCTGTCCAGAAAAGGTTCAGCCATTGTTAATATAATGAGAATGGTTTGTGCAATATCAATGTCACCTGGCAGCCAGCCAAGGAGAGTGGACTGGAATGCACATGTGTGAACAATGATGACTTTACTGTACTACTCAGTGGGAGTGAAAGATGTTGTAAGAGTGTGTCCTATGTAGCTGCTGCATTGAAAATGACTGAGCAGGTAGAGCAACGAATCTGCATCCAATTTTGCATTAAGCTTGAATATCCCTCCATGGAAACTATTCAGATGATTCAGAAGTCGGCAGCTATGGGCAACTGGTGATTGGGCAGCTTCATCACAACACACCTGCTCATGCATCACATCTCATAAAGAGATTTTTGGTGAAACATCAAATCACCCAGATGACTCAGCCCCCCAACAGCCCAGATTTGTTGATCTGTGACTTCTGGCTTTTCCCAAAACAAAAATCACATTTGAAAGGGAAGAGATTTCAGACTGTTGATGAGATTCCAGAAAATACAGCAGGATAGCTGATACCAATTCCAACAAAGGATTTTGCAGAGTGTTTTAAACAGTGGAAGAAATGCTGGGAGAATTGTGTGAGGTGTTGTAGACCACTCTGCCTGGTGTTAAGAATTGTATCTCGATCCCTTGTGGCTAAGGGCAAGAGATGACCTTTGGAATGCCAGCCGCAGGAGACAAAGCCTGTCTCTGGTAGCAAATGCTGCCTCAGTTTCCTCTTCCTGCCCCCATAGCTTGGTTGGAAGTCAATGATGGGTAAGACCCTCACAGTGGGGGGCAACCTAAGCCAGACTGGACCATTTGGGAGGGCTTCATGGAAGGACTGGGGGGGGGTGGCGGCTGTAACAAAGAGGGAGCAATGGACTCTTGTCCCCCGGCTTTGTCAAAGCCAGAGTCCCCATGTCCTCTGGGAGAAGTGCTTCCTGGCTCTAATCCCCTTAAGCCTGAATACCTGTTGGGGAGAGGTGCAGCTCCTTGCCTTGCTAGAGCGTGTCCTGGGGAAAAAATTTGGCACCACAAAGACTTCCTGATAAACCTGTGAAATCTGCTCTGCTAAGAATGCTTTCGTTCATGTGATAAGGGTCCGAGAGAAAATGAATATGTCTCCCAAAGTTTCTACAACTCTCTTCCTGACAGACACTGACTTATAGTAAGCCTTCAGATTTCTTTGAAATGTTATCTACTGTTTGATTCTTGCCACCCTGTATTCCTGTGTATTACAACCCAATAAAAGCCCTGGAGCAGGGGGCTTGGGGCCCTTTTTCTCCTCAGAGAAACTGGCCACCGCTGGCTTTTGTCTCCCCTGAGAAACTGGCCACAGCCCACTCCTCCCCCACCAAGCAGATCAACTCATGTCTTGGCCATATTCACCTTCGTCTGTGGCACCGGGGGGGTGGGGGGACTCATGGAGAAGTTGCTCCCACAGTGAGGTCCCTACTTTGAATGGGAGTGAGGCATCATTGTCCTTTGTTCATGTTTCTTGTATCTTGTATCTTCAATAAATGTCTCTATTTTTTATATTGGCTGAATACTTTCTGGACAGACTTTATTTCTGTCTGGTTCTTTTTTGTGGTTTTCATGTCCTTTTTTATGCTTGCTATCTCTTTGTTGAAGTTCTCACTAAGTTTCTTGAGCATCCTTATAATCATTTTTTGAACTCTATCTCTGGTAAATTGATTACCTCCATTTTATTTAAGAATATTTCTGCAGATTTCTCCTGTGTTTTTATTTGGGGGCATCTTTCTTTATCTCCCAATTTTGGCTGCCTCTTTGTGTTTGTTTTTGTGTATTAGGTAGATCTTCTATGACTCCCAGTCTTGGTACAGTGGCCTCCTATGGGACCCAGTGGTGTAGTCTCCTTGATTGCCTGAGCTGAGTATGGCAGGAATGTCCCTTGTGTGGGCCCTCCTGTTGCAACTGAGTCCTGATTGCTACTGGCCCATTAGTGCGTGTGGTAGACCCTCAGTTAACTGACTGTGAGGCTCAGTCCCTTACCACAGTGTACCAGCTGCTGTGCAGATGCTGGTACACAAAGTACAGTGCAGCAGGATCTAGTGCCTGCCAAGATCTCCATTTGGAGATGCCTTGAGAAGCTTTGGACACTGCTCTGATTTTTTCTGAAGTTGGTCACCGAGTGTGTTGGTTCTGATGCCTCTTGGGAGGGGTTCTGGTGCAGGGGAATATTAGACACTGCTGTGACTGGCCCTGGGCAACCTGTTTGGACCTATCAGCGATCCACAGTTTGTACATGGGAAGGACCAGGCTGCACACCAAGACTGACCTTTACTATCAACAGGCCCAGAGAGAGGTCAGCAAAAGTCCCAAGGAACCCTGAGGTCTGACTCTGCCTGCTTCCACCAGCTGGCTGCCTGATGGGCTCAGTCAGTGAAAGAGCCATGGCAATGCCTGAGTTACATGAGGGAGGTTCTCGGGGAGTCACCAGGTAGGGGTGAGTGATGATCATCAGACTGATACAGGTTTAAACTCAATGCCAGTGCTGGTCTGAGGTATACCAAGGCTAGCTGCCGCCTGCCAGGTGCCCACAGACCTTTGTGGTGGGGAAGGGTCTCAGGAAGTCATTGGGGTGAGGCCAGCAGAGTTTATCAGGCCCAAACAGGTCGTGATTTGGTCCAACCTCTGCACAGGTTGGACCTGAAAGGGGAAAATGTCCCCTGTCCTAGAGCCACACAACTCAGTTTGTCTAAGATTCTGCCCAGAGCCTGAGCTCAACAATGTGAGGCTGTGGGCAGTTGGGCAGGTGGGGCTAGTGGATCTTTCATGACGGGAGGTGCCAGTCAAGGCTTGGGGGGAGGTGGGAGCAGTGGCCCCCGCAGGGCCACACAACTCAGACTCTCCTGGATTTCCTCCCGACTCAGCAGGATGGGTGAGGCCACCAAGAACTGAGAGGGTAAGGCCACCTGGAGCCCAGTGGCTGGGCTCAAGGAACTCCTGTGAGGGGTTGGTGCCAGTCAGGTTCTCAGAAAATTGGGGGGAATGGCCCCCCACCCCAAAGCCACACACTCAGTCACTGACACCCACTGAGTGTGCCCAGACCTCTGCATCCTGGCCCATGCAGCTGACTCGTCACCAGGGAGTGAGCGCAATAGGAAGTCCAGAGTGTGGAACTATTGCTTTCCCTCAGACTAAAGTCATAAAGAGGGGAGTGCTGCACCCAAGAAAGATGGCATCTGCAGAGTGGGAGAGTGACTCAGTACAGGAGTCCAGGCAGTTGTCCCTTCAGGTCTCTTCCCAGAGCCACAAACCTCAGTCTCTCCTCACACAACTAGTCTGCTCCATCTTCCCTCCACCAGAGCCCAGGCAGAGTGGCTATGAATGAGATATTGTGCGTCGGCTCTTTAGGAAGGCGCCTGTATCTCTAGCTGACTTCTGTCTCTCCCTGGAAGACAGAATCTGCTTATTTCCACACCCAGATGTTATGTGAGCATTTCTACCTGGGTCTGGTGCTCTGGGCTGGGGAGCCCAGTGTGGGGCTGCGACCATATTTCTCAGGGGAAACCTTTGCAGCTGAGATATCCTTCTGGAGTCTTAGCTGCCACCTGTGGGAGCAAGGCCAGCCCTTTTCACATTCCCGCCCTTTCTACAAGTCTTGATATGGCATCTGTGAATCCTTGGCGATGACTTCTATTCAGTTAGTGTTCAGTTGGTTATTCAGGCTGATGTCCTATGTTTTGGTTGTACTTCCAGTTTGGTCCTGGGAGGCAGTGAGTGTAACCTAACTTTTAATATGTATTTTTAGATTTTGAACCTTGGGAATGTATTACCTATTCAAAAACTAAATTACTACTTCTTTGAGAAGAGACTAACAATATTTACATGGCCAAGGAACTAAAGACCTATGGCTTATCTTGCATATAATAGATCTTCAGTCAATCATTATTCGATGCCTTGTATTAATGAGAAATGACTCCAGACTGAAGGTATGTGATGGGCCAGGCCTGTGAGAGAAGCAGGGAGGGTTGAGGGCCACTGCTGTCCGTCATGCAGGAGGCAGCCTGCTTAGACTGCCACCTTCACAATGGAAGCTCCAGGTGGGGCCACGTGGGCTCTAGGGGAACAAATGTAGGCATCACCAGTCTGAATCACAGCGGGCATGAAGCCTGCTTTCAGTAACGAGAGAAAGCACCATGCTCTTACAATATAGGTTGTAATCATAAAGAACTAAGAAAAATTGAGAGAAGTCCCAAGTTATCTTCTTGTAGTTTTTAGTGGTTTTTTTTGTGTGTGGGGGTGGATTTGGAGTGAGAATTATTTCTAATTTAGTCAGAGGGGTTAACGTATGAAGAATATCGTTAGCCATCCTAGGAGGGAGGGAGGTACATCAAGGCTGTGGCTTGGAGGTCTCAGAGGAGGGTGTTCACTGTACTTGTAACTCACTGCAGGAGACTGAGCCAGTTAGATGCACCAAGGCATTCTGATTCCGAGACATTTGTCAGGGTGACAGGGTAATCACTGGTATCAGGGCTGTGATCCACTAATAGCTCAGGCACCCTTGGTCCAGAAGGAATGGTGTCCCCAGGGTTATTCACAGAGGGTGGGGGCAGATAGGCAAGACTGCCCCCACGCAGCCCGTGACTTTGACAGCCATGAGCAGGGCCTCCTGGGATGCCCGGAAGTCTGGTGGGGAAGAACTACCGACCCGAGGCTGCGACTCCCTGGGGCCAGCCCTCAGGGAGCACTGAGTCGTCAGTAGGAAGAAACTAATGACTCAAGGCTCCCTGCTCTGGGCATGGAACAAAGCTTTAGGCACATCCATCTCCTCCTCTCTCACCACACAGGTTAAATCACATTTTCCTCTTTCTGAGTGTCTTGAAATTTGGTGCAAACACCCAGAAGTGCTTTTTGAGATCCTCTGATGAGAGGCGCAGCAGGAGTGCAAAGTATTACTATTCACACTGTAAATATCTTAATGACAAGTGCAGAAGTACCAGGGGTAGGCAGAACATAGACGCACAGCTCAACTTCTAATATTCCTAAGAGAAAAATTTAAGGATTGAGAATAGAATGTAAGACTGAGAAGCGAAGCCAATTGTGGAGGGAAAAATAGTTCAACTAAGTATGAAAC
The DNA here is from genome assembly GCF_021234435.1 of Artibeus jamaicensis. Classification (NCBI taxonomy): domain Eukaryota; kingdom Metazoa; phylum Chordata; class Mammalia; order Chiroptera; family Phyllostomidae; genus Artibeus; species Artibeus jamaicensis. Next base: position 7,280,049 of record NW_026522046.1, on the reverse strand, counting down.
CTCCCTACTCTGGGCCACACAGAAGCGGTGATGCCTCCCCACACTGAGGCCGTAGACAGACACCAAGGTTCTCCCTCCTACGCATACGCATGTATGTGACAGCTGATGTGGCAGATGGAGCGAATCCAGGCCCAGCCCTCAAGCAAGAGGTGAGCTGCTTCCGGGCATGCTGCTGTCCCTTTAGTACATGGGCTCTGGCACCGGCCAGCCTGGAAGCCCAGTGTCCCAGTGCTAGGGGATGATGGAGGCTTCCCCCGACAATACCACCCAGGTGCCCGCGTGACACTGGAGCAGGCTAGAGCTGGGGGAGGGGGTAAAGAGAGGGGGCAGGGTGGTGCATGTTCAGACAGGATTCTTGACCCCTGGACGACCTGGGAAATTTGCTGGCAAGAGAAACCAGCTGTGCTGAATTTAGAGCAGTCTCTTAATTGCTCTCGAGCAATAACCGCAGTTAGAAATGAATAATAACTACCAGCTGAATATAAATGGGGTTCCAGGCACAATGCTAAAGGAAACCTCTACAATTTCTTGTTAATCCCCCCAAAACAATAAGGTAGTGCTGCCAGCCCATTTTACAGATAAAGCTCAGAGAGAGAGATAAGTGTAAAATACTATTGTAAGTAGCAGATACTACTGTAAATGCAAAAATTTTAACTTCAAAGCTGTTTGATTACAGTGCTCTACAGCCTCCCCAATGATTCAAAAGCAACCATTAGGGCTTTTAAATTGTGTCATTTTCTTGGTTATTACAGACCTGAACACACCGCATCCAGAATGCTGTTGTCAAAAATAAGGTAGCAAATTGCTTTCTTCCAACTATGCAACTCTGGCTTTGATCCATGCCTACAAATGGACATTATCCAAAAGAAGAGCTGTTGTTAAGTCAATAAAATGTGTACTGGGGTCTGTTTTCCCTACCAGACCCACCCAGCCCAGGTCTCAACATTTGGCACCTCTTTTGGATTTACTGTCTTCAGCCTCTCTCTACTTTCCCATCTGTATTTCGGACCGCAATAACTCTTTTTGAAAAACTTGTCTGTTTGAGAATGGCCAGGGCTCCCAATCTCATCCAGAATAAAATCTCTCCCCTGCTGGGCAGCCACTTCCCAGACCCTCTGCCATGCCCGCCTTGGACCAGCCCACGCTGGCTCTCTCTGTGCCTGGACACAGCGTGCACTTTCATGCCTTAGTTATTCACCCTTGCCAGTCCCTCTCCCTGTCGTGCCCTTGCCCTAGGTCCTTTCTCCAGCTGGCAATGGCTGTCCCGCTAAGCCCGGTTCCAGTGACACTGCTGCTCCATCAGCTTCCTGACCGGAAGTAGAATTCGTTACTCCACTCACCTCGTTCCCCACGGCACCTTGTGCACGGGTATATTATATTATTGTCAATCAATGACCTACCATTTTCTGTACAGCTAGATCCTATTCCCCATTAATGAGGGTAAGGAAAAAACTGTTTCTTACACTCCTTGTTTCCAGAGGCCATGGCATACAGCAAAGGCCCTGTCTTTAGAAGAAAAGGAGGAAGCGCCACACAAAGGAACAGCTCACGCAGCAGCGCACCTGGCGCCGGTCTCGGAAGAAGCCAGCCAGTGGGCGGGTGCCCGGGCCAGCGGGCTTCCAGCCCCTCCTCTGCACATCCGCACCTGTGCTCAACAGTCACCTAACCAAGTGGAGAAGAACTCGGCCTCATTCGGCCGAAGGATCTGAAAGAGGGCAAAAGGCAACCCCACGTTTCTATCAGAGCACTTCGGCTTTTCCCTGTTGTAAAGAGAGATTTGTTTGCATGTGGAGAAGACCCCACTGCTGAAAACAGTGTAAAACACACCGTTTTGAAGCGCCAGACCCGTATCACCTCATGTCTGAATATCTGAGAACGCGGGCCTTCCCCTCCCCCATCCAACTCACGTATCGCACATCTGAATGATAAAAGTTTAAAGGTAACGTGTCAGTTACAAAACATAATTGTATGATAAATATAGCAAACCAGCTATCCAATCCTACAACTGAAACATTAACAGTAGCTTACCTTGACCTGATCTCGCCTGTCTCAACCAGGTGCCTAATACCTGGGGCTAATCACTGTCTTTAACTTTGAATTTTTTATTCTATAGTCACGTTTAACAATGGTCCATTTTGAGAAATGTGTCATTAGATGATTTTTGTCCTTGTGCAAACATCACAGAATGCACTTACAACATCCTAGATGGTATACAAACCCATACAGCCTATTACTGTATGAAACAACCTGAGACCACCTCAAGCACAAGAGAAAATTATTCCATCAAAAGACGCAGTGAACACAAGATGTACGAGACTGCTGCGGGTGTACCATGGCAGACCGTTCCACAGCCAACTTTTTCACAAGTGGAAAGAGTACGCCAAAATAACAATAGAAGCACAGTATAGAAATACATGAACCAGTAATAGTCACTTATTACCCTGTACGGTATTCTGCACTGTCTGTAATTACATGCGCCATACCATCCCATGGCTGGCAGCACAGGCTGGTGTACCCCGGCCTCTCCACAAACATGGGAGCAACGCACTGACACCATGACAGCTGTGTGCGGGGGACTCTTCAGTATAATCTTATGGGACCACAATTGTGTACATATGGCCTGTTGACTGAAACATCATTCTGCAGCACATGACTCTACATGCATGTGTATGTGTACACATACACTTAAGTGTCTACATAGTACATACTATATGCTAGAGTATATTATTTACTAGCATAAGTTTGAAAAAAGGTAATTTTACATAAAGTGTGGATACGTGTAGAAAGCCTCATTGCTGAACACTTTTTTCATGCTTTCATTAGGAAACAATTATTTTGATATTATTTCTTCATTTTTGTCTAGATTCTGTTTGTTGCTATTAACGTACTAATAGATATCCAGCCCTCCACTGTGGGGGTGGGAGGTGCTTTGGGCAGGCTCAAGGAGAAAGGAGTGAAATTTAGGTTGGGGCCAGATAGAAGCTGGCATGGAATGACAGTTTTGGTTTTATTTTGCAAGCAGTGGTTACACTGCATTTTTTTTCCAGCAGCAAACATTTATCTGGCTACTCGAGCCCCTTTAAGAAACTCTGACATCATTTCACAAGGTGGAGCATTTGTGAGCTCTGTGACCTAACATCCCACTTTTAGAAATGCTCAAATGCACTTGTGCACTAAGAATGTTCACAGCCACATCACCCACAATAGCAAAGCATTGGAAACTGAGTTGTTTGCAGAAGGGGTAATAACAAAATAATCAGGCTAAGAGCATCAACATGATGAATCTTGGAATCACAATAATGAGTGAAATAACACGTTCCAGGAGATACAGTATGGTACTGCCTTTACAGACTTCCAAAATCAGCCATGTAGTGTTACATATGTGTCTTAAACTTTGACTTATTTATTCTACTGTTTACTTTTATTTTTTTTAATTTAATTATTGTTCAAATATAGTTTTCTGTCTTTTACTCCCATCCCAGCCCACCCCCCAGTGCTCCCCGCCTCCCTCCTATTCCCCCCCACCTTAGTTTTTGCCCATGTGTCCTTTATACTTGTTCCTGTTTATTCTACTTTTTAAATATATAGTAAACTATATTCTTAAAAAGTAGTCACATGCTGTACAATGATGTTTTGACCAAGGGAGGAATATGTCTGTGACAGTGGTCCCGTAAGATGATAATGGAGCTGAAAAATTCCTACTGCCTGGTGACACAGCCATCATGGTGTCATGGTGCAAAGGCTGCAAAAACCAATAAGGATGTGGTTGTGATGACGCACAACCCTAAGTTGGGTGTGGATGAGGGTTATACTGAGGAGCTTCCAGAGGTGCTTCCTGAGGAATTAACTAGGAATGCATAGCTGAAGAAGAGGCAAGAGAAAAAGAAACTGCAGAAGTTCTTCTTTTTAAAGATATTTTGTTTATTTTTAGAGAGAGAGGAAGGGAGGGAGAGGGAAAGAAAAATTAATGTGTGGTTGCTTCTTACATGCCTCTTACTGGGGACCTGGCCTGCTGCAACCCAGGTATGTGCCCTGACTGGAAACTGAACCAGCAACCCTTTGCTTTGCAGGCCCGTACTCAATCCACTGACCCATACTATCCAGGGGAAGAAGTTTTTCTTTAAAAATTTTATTTTGGAGAGAGAGGAACAGGGTGGGAAGAGAGACAGAGACAGAGACAGACAGATAGACATTAATTTTTTCCACTTATTTATGCATTCATTGGTTGATTCTTTTTAGTGTGCGCCCTGAGCGGGGATCAAACCCACCACCCTAGGGGACAACACTAACCAACTGAACTACGTGGCCAGGGCCACCCCCCAGGACATCCTTTGTGAAAGGTTTAGCAGCTTTTGCAGACCTCTACGAGTTCTTCAAAAAGCTTGAAAACACAGACCCCAACACCACAAGCTTTTCATTAACAGAGTACTTGTGGTACACTATCTGTTTACAAGCATGTCTGTGATGATCAAAAGGGCCATCCGAGCACACCACCATGCACAACAGTGACACCTCTCCAGCAAGAGCCTCAGCAGCTCCTTCAGGAGCTCCCACAGAAGGCATTGCCATCCTAGGAGAGGGCCGCTCCCCGCACGTTGCTGCCCTGGAGACCTGGTGGGACAAGGTGCGGACGTGGAAGACAGTGATACTGATGACCCCGACCCTGTGTAGGCCTAGGTTAATAGGTGTTTTTGTCTTAGTTTTTATCAAAAATGTTTAAAAATTAAAAAAAAATAAAAGCTTAAGTATAAAAAAACTTATAGAATACGGATATAAAGAAATAACATTTTTGTATAGCTGTAAAATACACTTATGTTTTAAGCTTAGTGTTATTACAAGAGAGTAGAAAAACTTAAATTAGAGTTTATAAAATAAAAATGTTACAGTAAGCTAAGGTTAATTTATTATTGAAAAAAATTTGAATATATTTAGTGCAGCCTAAGTGCACAGTGTTTGTAGAGCCCACAGCCATATACGGTGATGTCCTAGGCCCTCACACCCACTCACCACTGACTCACCCAGAACCACTTCCAGTCCTGGTAAGTGCCCTATACAGGTATATATTTCAAAAATCTTTTATACCGTATTTTTACTGTGCTTTTTCTATGTTTAGATAATGGTTAGACACACAAATATTTACCACTGTGTTATAGCTGTCTACAGTATTCAGTAGAGTATGTGTTGTTCAACGGTGTGAGACTGTGTATTATTTGTACAACTTTAGAAAGTGCAACAGAGGCAGAGGCGGGCTAGACTGAAACTTTCCGATCACAAAGAGAAGAATAACAACCAAGCCTGTAAACTCCCTACTAAGCTGGTAAAAACAAAACTTGGGTTGAGTTTAGCTCTATGTCATCTGCCTCTGAAATACGTGACTGTCATCTTTACCATGATTGTAACTGGAAAATAATTCATTTAGTTAAATGACCTTTCCTCTTTCATTCTTTTCTGATAAAGTTGCTTCCCAAATTCACTGTATAAAGACTGAGACACAAACCAGCCATATTAGCTTCCAACAAAAAAAGTATAACTCAATTTTATTTGTATGAAATAGTTAAAGATAATTTATTATTTGTGACCCAAGTGCTTGATTCTCAAATGTGAAAGTGTTTAACATAATCATATAATCATTCAGTAAAACTGCTGGCAGGAAGGCACTTTCTCTTTTTGCTGTAGATACTATACTTAAGATACTTTTCACTGGCCATTCCTTTGATGGGAGTTTATTCAACTTCCTCTTTGTCAGATTCCTCTTGCTCAAACTCGACTACAGGAGCGTGTCTGCTCACCTGAGACCCTTCTTTGTAGAACACTTTCTTGATCGTGCCGTCCTTTGGAGCCCGTATGGTGTGCTGCCGAGACACAAGACGCAGCACACAGTGGTTGTGATACGACGAGGACCAAGCACACGGCCAGTCAGGGATGTCAGACACAACCAAAACATGAGGCCAGTTGTTTCAATGTTTTTCATATCACAGTACACAGAGAAAAAAACCTTTTCGTGGTGTGCTTGGGAGCTGACACACCTGTAAGCCATTCAAGGGTGAAGTTCCCAAAATTCACAGTAGACTCTTACCTGGGGACTTTTGAAAAACAGCACATCTTTGGGCCCTACTCTGGGGTTCCTGGTTCAACTGGTATAAGGAAGTCGTTTTTAAAAAGCCCCCAGGAGACTGTAATGTGTGGCCAGGTCTGAGAACTACTGGCCTACAATTTCCAGCCACCTAAAAACCTAAACAGCTAATTTAGTAGGACTGCAGCTTTCACTTTGATACTGATAGTTAGTACCCTAGGGTTGGCCTTGGAAAAGACCCATAGCTAATATTCAGTTGGGTTACTGTCTGAATGTAAGCTACCGATAATTTCAGAATCAAATGACAAGTGATAAAACGACAAAGTTAAAGAGGGAGAAGAATGGTTTGTTTCTTTTTCTGCAGTTAACGCTTCATCAATCCATGGCTCTCAATATTTAAAATGCTGCTAACTTACTACACAAGGGAAAAGAACAAGCAGGTCTGATATCTCCCAAAGCGAACATGGCAACTGCACTCATGCTGCACTTACCTCCATTTTCATGGCGATCATAACCATTAGAGAATCTCCGGCTTTTACTTTGTCTCCAGCTTTTACAAACACCTAGAGATTCAGAGTGATAGGTTAATACTTGAAAACACAGGGGTCCTTCATGGTCCACAGAGCTGATACATAAATGTACGCATCAGAAGTATGAGTCTGCAGTTGTCTTGTCTGCCAAAGACACAAATGCACAAATTGGAGACCTTCCTGGCACTGCTGGCCCCATAGTCAGTGGGGGGCACCACTTGGTTCCCCACCCCTTCCTCTCAAGCCAGCTAGTTTTCCTGGAATCAGATTACTAGGTCTTATATGTCTTGAGACCCCCCCCCCTTTTTTTTCATGAACGTACAGATAAGACATAGCACCACCAAGGAAGAACTACACCTAAATGTCTTCAGCATAGTCAGAGCAGAGAGCCTGGCCTGCTTCTCTCATTTTCAGGTTGTCCGGGACAGGGTTTCGAGTCCTCATGGCCCAGTGTAATAAATGTATAGACAATCTTCATGTGAATAAATTATACTTACTGGCAACCCCAGGCAAATAGCTCTATTTCCCTTTTTACATGTACAAATGAGCTACTATATCCCATGTGGTCCCACTGTTTCTTTGTTTGTTTGTTGCTTTGGTTAATGTGGTTATTTATCGAGGAGTGTCTGGAAACATCACACAGTAGAGTTAAGCTCTAAAGTCAATGTGTAGAACCAAAATTGAGAAAAATGAGAAACAGCCTTGAAAGTCCCCCAGATGACTCGATGGTGGGCGACACTTTTGTGTCAGATGAAATCAGTGGTCTGGGTTCAGGGCCAGTTGTGGGGAAAACATGAGTCTTTAATTAAACATAAGCCCCTGCTGCACACGCTACGCAGAAATGCCCACATCACGGGAGGCCTGTGGGAACTGAGAGAGTGAGTTAGAGGCAGAGCGAAGTCTCCTAGCTCGTACTGCCTCTGAGGCAGACATTTCTGGGGGAATGGTTGGTGCATCACTCAAACTATCTAAATGGTTTTCTTCTTTTTTTTTGAAGGGGGGGGTCCCCAAGAATATACAGTTGAATTTTTATGACTTAAATGCATTTGAGGAGACTCGGCTATATGCAAGTTTATAAAAGAGGCTGACCTCTTACCACTGGAGGGTATGTCAGTAGGGATCTCGACTCTGAATACAGACCGCGCTCAGCACCGAGCTGTGCCGTCCTTCACCAACACCAGCCTTTCAGAGTCTAACACTGATGGGATTACGTGCATCAGAGGAAATGTCATTATTTCATGATAAATTGTTTGCTGTTAAACATAACATTAAAAAACAGCCCTTTTGACTAATGCTTGGTGAATACTCTATTTTAATAATAAAAGGACAATTGAAATTATACTTTGATGGAAATCCCACTTTCAAAAACAACAGTGCTTATCATAAATTAGGTAGATGGGTATTTTCACTGAAGACTGTAATATAGACCTTAAATCTATCATAGAGTCTCTTGGTTTCTTGAAATGGATGCTTTCCAATGAAGAAGATTTAGAGAGAGAGAAAGAATATATATGCCAAAGTTCAACAAAGACAATTATCAGGCCTTATTGGACACCACCCCACATACACCACTTGGTTACCTTCTCGATGGTCCCAGTCATGGGAGCTAAGGAGCCTCCCTGAATTCCTTGCCGGCTCACTGAGGACAAGTGTGTGGGGACTGGGATGCCAAATTGAACCGTTCCTTCCTATACAACAGAAGCACACCAGAGATGAAATCAAGATCTCGTTCTTGCAACTCCACTAACATACTGAGGTAATGACTGTTTCCACGCTAGCTGTCACGTGTTAGTCATCTTTAATAGCAGGGTTCTGACCTAGCTTTGTGACCTTGAGCAAACTACTAAACCCCCTCATTTTGGTTTCCCGTTACACAGCAGGAATGGCAGACGTGCCTCCAAGGAAATTAAAGAAACTATATAACAGTTGGTAAGAGAGGACCACTGCCCGGAAGGCATTTTTAGTAGCACCCCCACTGCCAAGTGCTTAGTCTAAGTTAGGAACTGATAACACGAGTGTCAATACATATTTATACAATGTACAGTTTATAAATACATATATATTATATAGAGTCATTAATTATCACAACCTCACGACGCAGGTGTTACTATCATTCCTGTTTATAGATGAGGGAACTGAGGCCCAGAGAGTCTAACTTGCCCAAGGTCACACAGCTGCTCAGGGGTAAGACCAGAATTTGAATCGAAGCAGCTGCATATTCCAGAACTCATGCTCTTCACCACTCACCACACCGGCCCGACCAGCATGTGGTTGCAGCACACTGACCGTGGAAAGGAATGCCTGGTAAAGTGAGATCATCCCGGACTCGACACACAGTGGTTTAATTACCTGAATACGATGGGCAACTCATCCCTAAGGACTGGGATCTGTAAGATGGTTCCCAAATGTGACAAGATTCTGAAAAGACTTCAGTATATTTGATAATCCACTCTCTCTCTTCTGCCCGTGTAGAACACTAAGGTCTTTGACAAACTCCTAACCATTCCATGCAAAGCCTGTCTCTACCATCTGCCAGGAGAACACCACTAACGCACCCCTCTTCTTCCCTCACACTTTGCCCACGAGGGACACCTGGTCTAGACACCTCTCCCAGTGGTTACCTTCTCCCAAACCCCCTGATTCCAGTACCAGGGGGACGGTGGTTGGGGCAAGTGCGAAGGCATCACATCCCTGAGAGAACAGTCCCACTGAGCAGGGATCAGACAGTCTTTGATGAGAAGAGTGTCAGGACATGTTTCAGAATTAAAGGAGGAAAACGGGTGAGTATCTATCCATGAGAATTCATTTGAACAAAAGAATAGAAGAAGGCAGGAATGAGGCAAAAACACACAGGGAAACAGAGAAAAGTCACAGCAGTGACTGAAGGTCATGGATCTTTCTGCTCTATTTGCCTCTGGTCAAGCAATTTTCTCCCACACCCCAGCAGTGTTATTACAAGAAGAGACCTTACCACAGAAAATAGGTAAATTGTGTTTTCCAGGAAGATTAGCTTAGTTTTACTAGTAACTCCATTAACAGAACATCTCAGGTAAGTGCAGTCTCCCTCACTAAGAAGGTCGCCGAGGACTTGGAAAGTTTTATCTTCAATCTCAAAAAAGAAAAAACAGAAAAGATCCAAATAAATGAACAACCTTACATAATTAATAAAATCAGAATTAATTCTTTATTATTAATAGTTTCAAAAGTTAACAGGTAAAATGTTTTTTAAAAAAGTCATATAGAAACTTTTCCCCTAAGATTCATAAACAAAATATTCTAGATAGAAACAGCAGTATGATGATTCAAAGAAAAACAGTTATATAACATATTCACAGCACTCATAATGCTACAAAAGTTCAAGGGTGAATAGTGATACATGTAAAACAGACAAATCAAATTACGCAAAATTATTAAAATTTAGTCAAGTATATATTACATGTTTGTATTCATTTCTGAGTACCCAAAGTCAAGCTTAGTTTTACTGCGCCAAAGTCAGTAATAAAAAGAGTCAGAACCACATAATTGGATGGTATTTCTTTTATCTCACCAGCAAGTAGGTCCAATTTATGGTTTCAGTTATGATTTAAGAAGACACATTAGCTGCAGATTGACCACAATGTCCTCACTCTGAGTGAGAGTGCCAAAGAACAGAGACTTCACACTTAATCTCCAAGACAGCTAGCAAAAGAATGTTTTCTTATGTATACAGAATGTTTTCTTACGTATACAGTCAAACGAAATTTCCCTTACCCACAGAAAATTGATTTAAATCTTCTATTTTTCATCTTAATTTCCATAATGTTAAGTGTCAAAGCCCTGTGGCTATTCTTCTCAAATGTGTTACATAGGCTAAGATAAAATAGATCATACTGCAGGTTTTTATACATTGCTTTCATCTATCCTAAATTAAATGTGACATTTTATGCAACTTTGTAACCTATTCAAACAGCCCTTTGAAAGTCTGTAAAATTCTTAGGATATAAAGTTTAGATTGGGAACAATTTTGTTTAAAAATTTACAATGGCATGTCCTAAATTTCTGAGTGTAGTACCATGAGGAGATTACAACAAATCTGCCAAGTTACCATTTGTCAAGGGACCAAAGGGGTCCCCAAACCAATATTATGTAAATTTAATATTTTAAATATTACAAAATACTCAATTTTAGCATAATGAATGACACGAAGGCTCTCCAGATAGCTTTAGGGCACTGAAGTTAGTTTTAAAGGGAATGAAGTGCAGCACAGGGAATGTAGTCGATAACACTGTACTAGCCAAGTATGGTGCCAGGTGGGCACCAGACTCACTGAGGTGGTCCTCAGTGAGTAACTTACATGAGGTAAGTTACATACATGTCTAATCACTATGTTGTACACCTAAAACTCATGATATTGTATGTCAACAGTAACTGAAAAATTAAAAAGAGAAAAAAGGAAAAACCAACCAACCAGAGGTACCAATATGAATTATAATTCTCATATACTAAAGGAGAGGGACTTCCCATAATTTTTCTGAATCTCAGGGAAAGAAAACCAATGTGTCTCAGAGTGTTGGGCAATCTGAAGTGAATCATTGATAAAACCATTTTTGCAGATTTGAAGTCTCTTAGCTCTTATTAAAAAGAATTTATTCTATTCTCTGAATTTGTACCTTACTATAGGAATTTGGTTGAGTTTGCACATTGTTTTTTTACCCTTTCTGCATTTCATTTTGCCAGTATAATGGACTTCTTTTAATTGGGGGCTAGCAAAACATTTTTGACTGAAGATTCTCCAAGCATCACCTGTGGATCTGTTGAGGTCCTTTCAGGGAGTCCACAAAATCAAACTATTTTATAATAATACTAGTGTTATATGTTCTTTTTAACCCACATTTTCTCACAAGTACACAGTAGAGTTTCCTAGAGACCACAGGACACATGATAATGTTATCACTTTTTGGCAGCAACGGAATGTGTGCGTGTGTATTCTCAGGTTTAAATTAAACTTGTCTCAATTTATTCTACAACCCAACAACAAAAAACCAATCTGATTTTTTAAAAAATGGGCAAAGGACTTGAATAGACATTTCTCCAAAGAAGATATACAAATAGCCAGTTAGCTCAACATCATTAGTCATCAGGAAAATATAAATCAAGACCATAATGAAATACTACTTCATAGCCATTAGGATGGCTTTTATAACAAAGAAGAAAAAAACAAAATAAATGTTGGCAAGGATGTGGAAAAAATGGAACCTTTGTGCACTGTTGTTGGGAATGTTAAATCATGCAGCCACTATAGAAAACAGTATGGTAATTCCTCAAAAAATGAAAAAGGGCCCTGGCCAGATGGCTCCCTTGCTTGGAGCATAGCCCTGTGCACCAAAAGGTTGCAGGTTCAATCCTGGACAGGGCACATACCTAGGCTGTGGGTTTGATCCCTGTTTTGGGGGTGTATGGGAGGCAGCCGACTGATGTTTCTCTCTCTCCCCCTTCCCTTTTCTCTCTCTCTCTCAAATCAATAAACATATCCCTAGATAAGGATTTAAAAAATTAAAAACAGAACTACCATATTTATGATCCAGCAATTCTGCTTTTGGATATACGCTGGAAAGAACTGAACACAGGCTCTTAAAGAGATACCTGTTCACCTATGTTCACTGCATTATTTGCAACAGCCAAAAGGTGAATGCAACCCAAGTATCCATCGACAGATAAATGAATAGACCAAGTGTGGTACGTACATTCAATAAAATGTTATTCAGCCATAAAAAGGAAGGAGATTTGGACACATGATATAGAACATGGAAGAACTTAAAAACAGTATGCTAAGTGAAACACGCCAGTGACAAAAGGACAAATGCTAAATGAGTTCACTTATATGAGGTTCCTAGCAGTCAAATTTGCAGACACACAAAGTGGGGTGGTAGCTGCCAGCGGCTGGGGCAGGGAGGAGTGTGGTGCTCCCCTTTGGTGGGTATCGCATTTCAGTTTCACAAGAGGAGAAAAGTGCGGTGGGTGGGTGGTGGCAATGGTAGCACAACAATGTGAATGTCATGCCACCAAACTGTACACTTAAAAATGGTTAAAATGGTAAATTTTATGTTACTTATCTTTTAAAATACACTAAAATAATAGATATAACAAACACAAGCAAAATTTAGGGAGTGTTAATGATGTTTAAGAATGTATGGGGCTCCTGAGCCTCAAAAGTTTGAGAACTGCTGCTTTAGATGAGACTATATATCCACACACTTTAGGGGCCTGATGGGCGTCTGATTCGAAGCTATTATTTTTTGCAAAGTTTGAAACCACATCCAAACAATCAGGAATTGTAGAGGCGGTCATTTCCCCAAACTGGTCTGAAATAAAAGCACACGAATTCTCCTAACTACAGATGTAACCTTCAATGGCTTAAGAGAAACTGGGAATGTAAAAGGCAACACGCAGCCTGAGAGAGGTCAGATTCAGCTGTGAACAGCAGACAAACACCAGCACGGCTTACCTGCACGCTGTACGACCCATCGTGGTTATATGTTACAGCTATGGACACATCTTCAGGGGGAAAATAATGACACAAAATTAGAAGACCTTCATTTACTCAGTAACTGAGATTTCAAAAATCTGACTTTCAACCTAAAGGTAACTATCAGGAACACCAACATCTCTTAACTCCCTGGCAATGGAGATTTAAAAAAACAACAACAAACCTATTAGGCAGGTTTCAATATAAGTGAATTTCAAACTTTTCTTTTTCAGAAATGGAAAGGTTGTAGGCTACTTTAGATATTTTTCCCTCTGTAAGAAAGGCCGTGGTGTTATATAGAAAATGCAATTAGTTGGGAAAAAGAAGCTCTGGTTTGAGACCCAAATCTGCCACCTGTGTGGCACGATTACCTCTGTGATCCTGACTAGCTCATTTAAAAACTCTGACTCTTGATTTTCTGATCCATTCAACACATTGGGTATGAAAGTAGCAATATTACATCAATGTGAAAGTACTTTATAAACTGCAGCAGACTTATACAAGTATCACATTCAACATATTCACATTATCATGTGACTATAGAATTGGCTGACGATGATCCTGGGAGATGGAAAGCAAAATTTTGGGGGGTAGAGAACGCAGACCAAAGTTGGTTCATCTCGTCCTGACACCTCACCCATCATTTTGATGCTGCCAGCTCCAATCTGTTCCCGGCCCTGACCTTCCTTCTCCAGAACTCTGATTGGTCATTCTCAGCTGATGGGCCGTCCATACAGTGGGTCCAACAAGTCACCTCCCGCCTCCGCCCGCTTTCCCTCCCGACCTGTAAGCTCCATGACTGGCCATGTTATTTGCCTTGTCATCCAGGTCTAAAACCTGTCATTCTTGCCTTCTCCTTTGATTTCCACCTCCAAGAGCCACCTGTAGCCACCAAATTCTTCCCTTTGAATACCTGTCCTGCTCATTTCTTCCTTTCCACTGCCCCACCCTGATTCAGACAGACAGCCTCAGGCCTGGCCAGCTCTGAGGAGGACCTTCCAGGGCTTCCTGCTGCCTGTCTCAACCCTTCCTAGAACCTTCCTATCACATTCAAAGTACCGGACTTGGTTTTGTATTGAGTACCAAACTCTGACTTATTTCCCACCATTCTTATTACATATCCCTGTGTCCAAACAAATAGGAAAACAGGCCAATTAATATTCTCCCTGTGTGTCTCCACCCTTCCCCTCACTTCGCTCACGCCCCTCCAACTGAAACCTCACCCCTGGTTCACGTCGTGCTCACTTGGTAAGAGCCTGTCTGGGTGGAATGAATCCTCTCTCCTCTGTACATTTCAACTTCTGCATTTAAACACCATTAGGATTCTCCCCTCATCCAGTGTATTATGGAGTGTTTTTTCTCCTTATCAGTTGTTTTTTAAAAGATTGCAAAAATACAGATGTTTAAAAGGCCTGAATGTCCTCTCTGTTGCCCAGATGTAAGTATTGTTCAACACTTGAACATGTGAATCCTTTCAGACCTTTCGAAATACATATTTGAGTTTGTATTTGCTTTTTATAAACATAGGACATTGTTATACATATTGTTCTGCAACCAACTTTATTGCAATTAACATGTGACATACATATCTACTTGTTCTTTCAATAGTAGCAAGGGGATAGCTTAACAATAATAATGATGATGATGCTGATGACAGCTAGTGTCTGTTGACTGCTTGCTATGTGCCATCCAGTGAGCTGAGTGCTCTGCATGTGTTGTGTCATTTAATATCTGCAATAACACGAGGAAGCAATGGCCACAACCCTGCCCCCGTGTGGCTGAGGACACTCGATGCTCACACAGAATCCGTGACTCACCCAGGAGCCACGGAACACACGGGGGCCAGAATTCAAACCCACGCTGGCCGAGTCCAGAGCCTGCACTATTAACCACTATGCCATCCGTCTTCCCAACAAACATACTTCTCCTCTGCCAAGTGGTAAACTCCTTAAGAGTAAAATATAGGGACAAAGACATCTTTATTCTCTTCTTCACATTATTCAGAATATCTATTTCTTCAAGGACATTGTATTGAATGTATAAATGAATAAAACTTCTCCACAATCTATCTTGTCAATACGTTTAACCCCTTTTAAGAGAAAATACATCCAATTACCCTAGATCAGTTTTCTTTCAACTTATAAAATATGAAAAGAATTGAAGTGACATAAATGCCAATAGAATCATAGTAAAGACACTGCCAGAAAAAGTCTAAATTCTTTTATTTTTTAAATATTTTATTAATTTATTTTTAGAGAGAGGGGAAGGGAAGGAGAAAGAGCGAGAGAGAAACATCAATGTGTGGTTGCCTCCCACATGTCCCCCACTGGGGACCCGGCGCACAACCCAGGCATGCGCCCTGACTGGGAATCAAACCAGCGACCCTCTGCTTCACAGGCCCATGCTCAATCCACTGAGCCACACCAGCCAGGGCTAAACTCTTTTATATATTACAGAGTAAACCCAACTTGTTTCTCCTTCCCCTAGATATCTCTTGACCCCCACAAGAGAATCTCAAACATTCTCTTACATATTTAACAAGGTTTGAAAGTTTAGCATGATGCAGTGTTAGGTAAGCACATGAACCCTAAAGTGAGTTCAAATTCTGACTCTACCCATGACTTTTTGTGTGATTTTAAGGAAATTATAATTCTCGCTGAGCCTTTTATAAAGGTTTTATAAAGTTGAAACTAAAAACAGCACCAATTTCATTGGCCTGTTCTGAAAATGCAAAGGAAATAATTCACAGAAAGCACTTACCACAATATCTAACATATACCAAACAATAAATCTTGGCTACTATCTTATTACTGAGGGCAGGGCAGGGTTCTGCAAGATGTGGCCACTAGTAACAAAGGGAGTATCTTTCAAGTCTTGGTTTTGTAAAGTACTTGGTCATTCTCCCTGAGATCATTAAGAGCCGGTTTGACGTGAGATTCATAAATGCTTCCGGCCCTGAGAATCCGCGTTTGGTGCACTCTCTTGTTCAACCACGGCGCTGCTGGTTAGCACAACAGTTCTGAAAGCTGCTACATTCTGACCTGGATTATTGTTGAAAAATACTGCCAAGAAGAAGTAGTAAACAGTGATCATGTTGGCTTTTCAATTGCGTATTTACTTTTTAAATTAAAAAAAAATCCCAAGAAATGCAATATAATTCAAAACACTGCTTGGCGCCTTAGTGAAGATCCATCCCAGATGACACAGTTGGCTCATCTGAATTACAGTCACACAGGCTACTTTTCCGTTTAATTTAGGTTGAAGAGGCCACTAAAATTTTATTTCTGCTGATACTTGTATTTAGCATATTTAGTCTACAGTAAGATACTTCTGTATTTTGGAGGTCGGTTTTTTTTTTTTACGGATACAGTGAATAAATACACCAACATAAAATGGATAGCTCAACTGTTTGCAGAATGCTACTGCTACAAGAGATGCTTGCAAACTCTCTCTCTAAGTACTTAGTGCACTTAAGGGAATGACCATCTAGGCTCAGGATGACAAGGTATCTAAAGAGCTGTAACCCAACTGATTTGTGTGAACAAAGAATCTGTTGAGGAGTGCACACTGACACAGAATTGAAGTGAAGGGGAGGGTCCTGTGAGGAGCTGGCAGGAAGATGCTGTTCTATGTGGTAGGCACGTTTTTCTAATGGAGCTGTCACAGTTCACTGATACCTCACCTTCATGGTTACCCAGGCCTCCCAGCCCTGACTCTGCATCCCTCTGCCTTCCCATGCAAACTGCACTGTGGCAGAGGGAGACAGCCCCCGTGCTCACATGATTCTGGTCCCTCTGGTACACTGGTCCAGCCAAAAGTTTATAAACTCCTGTGCCTTAGGTATCAGCCTCTCCACGTATAATAAAGCGGCCCCCACCCTGAGCCTACTCGAATTAGTCTGCAATCAAAAAGCAATTTGCCACTGGGAAAAAGGTGGGAACAGCACAGGAATCAGGGTCAGAAAGATGAGGTGTCAATCACGGCTTTGCTACTTCCTAGCCTTGAGTAAGTTACTGTACCTGCCGTGCCTCTGTTTCCTCACTCACACATGGCTGTGACAGTGACTTCCTCTATCAAGTCATCAAGATGAAAATTACATGTGATAAGGCACTTAATAAATCACAGCTCTTTAGTAACCCACTTCCACCTGAAACACTGCCTGAGTAGTGGGTAATCTTCCCTCCTTGGAGTAGCTTTAGATATTGCTTTTCCTTATTTCAAAGTACTACAGTTTGGCCCGGCAGCGCACTTGTTAGAGCGTCGTCCCTGTGTGCCAAAGCTGTAGGTCTGATCCCTGGTCAGGACACACACAAGAATCAACCAAGGATGCATGCATGAGTGGAACAACAAATCAATGTTTCTCTCTCTCTCTCTCTCTCAAAATCAATAAAAAAAAAATAATACATCCTCAGGAGGGGAAGGAAGGGTAAAAGAAATTAAAAAATAAAAGTAATATTATACATTCTTACTGAAGAAAAATGCAAAGCAAAGAAAGTACAGAAAGTGCAAAGAAGTGAGGGAAAAAAGATAGCCTCAAAACCCACTACCAGCCCTGGCCACGTGGCTCATTTGGTTGGAGCATCGTTCTTAGCACCAAAAGGTGTTTAATTCTAGGCCAGGGCACGTGCTTAGATTGAGAGTTCAATCCTTGGTCGGGGTGCGTACAGGAGGCAACCAATCTATGTGTCTCTCTCACACTGATGTCTGTCTGTCTGTCTCTCCCTCCCTGCCTTCTCTCTCTTAAAACAAAATATCTCACCACCCAATGGTGTCCTCACTAAAATTCTGGAAAATTTCATTTCAGTCATTTTTTAATGTAAGTTTTACGACCTATTTTTAGAATATTTACAAAATACAGAAAAGGTGGAATGAAGAAAAATAAAAATGGTTAACTCTACCACCCACAGCCAATCAAGTCTATCATTCAGGAATAATTCCTTTCAATGTTTAGGTCACGGATTCTAAAAAAAAATGCAATTGACTGAATGTGGCCCGGCTGAATCCATGGTTTCCAGGTATTTGTGATGTACTTCTATACGGCACATTTCTCTTCTAATGAAACATTACTTACTGTTCTCACCATCCTTAAGAGCCATGTTTCTGGTGTAAGACATATTCAGTCTTCTTCCACTGCTGGATGCAAAAGGAGAATATTGATCTAGAAGAAAATTCAACAATAAATTTATGAACATCAAGCCTACTAAACTTACGTCTTGCAAAAGAAAACAGAAAACAGCTCTTATGCTGACAGCCCCTATATGTTTTCTTTGCTCCTCTCATTGCTTTACATTTAAATGAGATATTTTGATTTACATCTCAGGAAATTTCATATGAAAAATCCCAACTCCTCTTAAAAATGAGAATCTTTGCAGCCTAAACTATCACCCTCTGGGGGCACAAGCTGCGCAGTGGGCAGCCCTTTCCATGGGCTGCGGCGCCCAGGTCGCCCAGGTCTCCGCCAGTCACTAGTGTCCTCGCGCCCGGCCTGCGCTATTCTCCCACGCTGCCGGGGCAGCCTCCGGAGGCCCGGGTGTGCGCCCTCCATCGGACGAGACCCAGAAGCTACAACACAGCTACATCGAAGCGATTTATTCTGAAGTCCCTGTCTGTGCTGGTTATGTATTTTTTTAAAGAGGTGAAAGCAGGAGGATGCTCCAGTTTAAAAATGCTACAGGCTTAGGGTCAACATCAGGGGCACATTTAGATGCATTTCACTTAATGTAACAGGACAAAATGAGGACAGGACACACATCTCCTAAAGATGTAACTATGTATTTTAAGCTTTCAATGTAACTTTCTTGAATGAATCTAGAAATTAATGATCCTAATATAGGACCTTATAATAATATATTAATCCTAACAGTATTGAAGAAATAAATAGATTCATTTTTTCCCCCTATTTGCTCCAAAGGTCAGAGTTACCTTAAGCAAACATGATGGAGCAAGTTTGGGAGAGCTCAGATTTTGCTCAGCTTAGAGGGAAGAACTTTTTAAAGGAGAACTGGCTGAAAATGTAATAAGCTAATGGAGTCTCATCACGAATTCCAGCTTCGGGAGGCACCAGGCAGCTGGGCAGCAACTTAGCAGGGACGTGAGGACGCACCACGTAGCAGTCAGGGCGGCTCTGTCGCAGTCTTTCCCGCGCTCAGGTTCTGTGACACCGTGAAGTACCTAGGTCTTCAGTTGTAAGAAATTTCACCGCGGAATGAATAAAGAGAAGAGGAAATAACTGAACAAAAGTCACGGGCACCCTACGGGAATCTGAGTCTCCCCAGTGCTCTGTCGTTAGCCTCCAGGACCCGGGGGCTGCTGCAGGCACACGGGCTACGAGTCGGCCACAAGGAGTGGTGAGTGGACCAGGCTGGCAGGGATCAGCATGGGCTGTCGCAAGAACTAGTGTTTGGTTGACAAGACATACATCTCTGCATTGTTAGGTGGTGAGCTAAGTTATATTTAAAGGGCTGCAAAGCATTTATGGGGTGCATCCAGAATATGTGAAGAGCTCTACCTCATCCTAGAAACCACATCAGCAGAGGACGGTGTCACACACTGAGAGAAGGAAAGGGAGGCAAGTGCAGCATAAAGAAGGAAAAGCATGTTCAGTAACAATTCATAAAAATCTCGACAAGCAGAGGAGACAGACAGAAATGCGTTCTGTACCTGGTGACTGAATTTTGAAAGCATCAGACAGTGCTTTCTCCTTGAGGATGAGACCCAGAGCTGCCTGGCATAAAAACTCCTTGGCTGCGGCCTTCCGACTGGGCAGCAGCTGGTCTTGGTGTTGAGGGATGAAGTCGGTGTGCACATTCCCAGCCTGGAACTCCGGGTGGCTGGCCAGGCTGAGGAGGAAGTCGATGTTGGTGTGCAGCCCAACAATCTAGAAAGAGAACAAAGCCGTGTCCCCAGTGAGTGGGGACACAACACATTCAGAAAAACAACTGTATGGCTTCTGCCCCTTTTACTAAGTATTTTCTACTATGGACAACTCTCAGGAAAACAAAACAAATTTTAAAAAAAAAACAGTTCACCATTACTATATACCTAGACTTAACACCAAAAACTACATTTTGCTACGATAAAGAGGCTGCAGGCAACGCTGTTAGTGTAGGTACCGTGGAGAAGACATTTAACTGACTCAGGTTAGGAAAGTCATGAATGTTAAGAAACTTAAATGAGATTTATATGCAATTTTTGAAGACCTGCCACTCAGAACACTCCCAAAACAGAGGTCAGGATTACTACACTGGGGAAGGGGTAGGATTAAATGACCTTGAAAGAGCTTCCCTTCAACACTAAAATCCGAATTTGACAAACTGATATAAAAATTAAAAAGGTATAAAACCCAATAAATGAAATCAGGCGTAAAACAAGCTATCTCAGCCTCAAGTTTATTTGTTCGTTTGTTCATTCATTCACTCATTTAAATTTTTAAAAAAAGATTGTATTTATTTATTTTTAGAGAGAGAGGAAGGGAGAGAGAAGGAGAGAAACACCAATGTGTAGTTGCCTCTCATATGCCCCTAACTGGGGGCCTGGCCCACAACACAGGCATGTGCCCTGACTGGGAATTGAACCAGCCACCCTTTGGTTCATAGGCCAGCACTCAATCCACTGAGCCACACCAGCCAGGGCTCATTCACTCATTTATTCACCCGCTCATTCCTTTGCCATACACTGAGCACCTTTCAGGTGCCAGACCCTGATCCACATACTGAGGAACACAGTGAAGAACAAAACACACAAAGTCCTCACTCTCACAAAGCTACATTGTAGAGAAAGAAAATAAACAATGTCTGTAAACAAAATTTTAATACAATGTCAGGTGGTGTGAAGAAAAATCAGCCTGGCTAAGGGCACCGAGAACAGCAAAGGGCCCACTTTTAAACGGGGCAGCCTTGTAAGGGCTCTGAGGAGGTGAGCGGTGGCTGGGGATGGTGGACGAGAGTCCTGTGACTACCTGGGGAAGAACGTGCTGGAGGAGAAAACAGGGACCCGCAACCCCACGCTGCGTACCTACGGAACGGCAAGGAGGCCGGTGCGGGTAAGACCACAGAGATCAGAGGTTTGATCAAAGCAATAATGTAGAACAATCAGAATATCATGGGTTAACAGGAAATCCTTCCACGAAGTTAAATCAGCTGGTATGGGTCTTTCTGCATCAAGAAAACTAACGTGCTGTGGAAAAGTGCCAAACTATCGAACTGAGGGTACTAAACAAAATTATTTTCCTTTGCAGAAATACCATATCTTGCCATGTATAATGCGCATTCACATTTTGTGTGTATCATACATGGGGTTATTATACCCATGGTATGTAATCATTATGCCTACGTAGAATGCATATCCGTTTTCCCTCAAAAAAATCTGGGCAAAAAAAGTGCACATTATACACAGCAAAATACAGTAACACCAGACAGTAGGCCACACCGTGTAGCTCGCCTTATTCACAGGATGAGGGGGAACTTGCTGCTGGATTTCACTGAAGTGCAACACTGACGGTAACAGGCTCAGCCTGCAATCTCTCTCTTCTGGCTGAAACTGAGAAGTCCTCAAACCCCTGAGGACTGCTCCCAGGTAAAATTATTTTGTTAGTGATATATGGGTACTTGGTGGAAATAAGTTGATGAAGACAAGGGCTGACCAGTTGTGACAGACACACCTGGCTACAGAGACACAGAGAGCAGCGGGGCCACCCGCATGGCCCCAGGTCACTCACATGGTAGTGACGAAGGCTGTATCTCAGTTTTGTCAGGGCCGCCTGGCGGTCTGCGGCCCACACAACCAGCTTCGCAATCATGGGGTCATAATGCACCGACACTTCATCTCCTGAAATTGAAAAACCACAAAAACCACTCCGAGTCAAAACACTGGGGATAGAGCATGACGAGCAAGCCATTCTGCTGGGGCTTTATGTACATTTCACCCTTAACTCTCAGGAACCACTGCAGGATGGGTATTGTTACCATTTTATTCATGGGGAACTGAATCTCACAGGGATTTAAAAACTTAGCAAATGTCCAAGGCGGGCGTGGCCACCAGAGAACAGCAGACCCCACAACAGTGATTCAATGATTCCCGGGCTGGTTTCCCCAGCCTCCCTTCCCCTCGCAAGTCAGGGCGAAGCCCCTCTAACTCTCATATCACAATCGCTCTGCCCATGGCACACCCTTCCCTCCACCCGATTGTCTTCATCAGGTAAATAAAGACAATGATTCCTCTGTCCCGTAGTTGTTGGGAGGACTGACAATGATGTGCCAAGGGCCATTCCTGGCTGAGCTGATAAACAAATAGCAGCTATCATTATTATTACAGTTAGAGAACAAGAATCTGAATTGCTGATTAGAAAATAAATAGTTCAGGGCAAAAGGATGTGGTATATTATAAAGCCTCCTGTTCTAGAACCTTGTTGTGATTCTGGCATGTCACCTGAGCCCTCTGAAGCCCAGGGCCTTCATATACAAAATCAAGGGGCTGGATTACACTCCCTTATAAATTCACCCATCCGCCTACCACTAACACATACTCCACACTTTCTAGGCCTAGGCTTGCGCAAAGTGCTACAAATATAACATGGAAGACAGTCCCTCCCTTAAGAATCTTACCATCTGATGGAGAAACTAGACGAGGAACAGAGTACCGTAAGATAATATCATGAGGGCAATGTCAGAGGAATGCACAAGGGGCCCAGGGAACACAGGAGTGTTGGGAGATGCTTCTCGGACTGGACTGACTTGGACTTGACTCCCAGTGTCAAGATGAGAACCTGGCCCTGACCAGTGTGGCTCAGTTGGCTGAGCATTGTCCCACAAAGCAAAAGGATGCTGGTTCAGGGCACATGCCTAGGTTGCGGGCTGGTCCCCAATTAGAGTGTGTGCCAAGAAGCGACTGATTGATGTTTCTCTCACACATCAGTGTTTCTCTCCCTCTATTTCTCCTCCCTTCTCTGCTCTCTAAAAATAAGACAAATAAAAATCTTCAAAGCTGTGAACCCGGGAGTCCTTCTCAGAGTTACACTTGTTATCCTGTAAGCACCTTTATTAAATTTACACGAGCTCTGCTTGCCACACAAGGTTTTCTTTTCTGTTGCAAGGGTCCTCTTTTCTTTCCAAGATGTTCTGCTGTTAAGGTAAAAATTTACTACCAGATCTTGTTATGTGTGGTGTAGCCAAGAGCTACCAGAATGTGGCAAATTTATCATTGAGAAGCCTGAATTCCTCAGTGGGGCCTTTGAGACCCTATATGATTTGCTCTCAGCCCGAGCCCGCCTCTAGCCATACCTCCAACTACCTACCGCCCTGAGCCATTTTCTCAGACAAGCGCGTGGTTACAGTTCTTCAAATATACCTTAGTTCAGTTCTCTTCTCTTCACTTTTCTTTATGCTGTTAAATCTGCCTGCTCCAATCCACTGTAGACATCCTCTTTAAAACAGTGCCTAAGGTTATTTCCCAGTCCTGAGAAATGCCATAACTTCTTTACAGCCAAAGTCAAGGTGGCAACAGGCAGTGGAGGCCCAGGGCCAGGACTCTGGAGCCAGACTGCCGGGGGCTGAATCTCAGCTGCAAGGGTGATCTTGGGCAAGTCACTTATCTTCTGTGTCCTGGTTCCCTCATCTAGAAAATGGGGGTGACAGAAATGCCTACTTCACAGGGTAGTTCTCCTGGTTAAAGGAGCCTTTAGAGAAAGAAAAATCACCTAGAACAGCACCTGTACATAAGTGCTAAATAATTGTTAGTTATGACCATTGCTATTAATCACATGCTGAGCTGTGATAGCTCTGGTACTGCTATTTTTCTACTTTTAAATTTCTTTTATTATTGTTTAGCTTATGCTGTTTATATATTAATTCTCCAGCTTAACTTGAAGGCAGAGTACCTTAGGCACAGCAAACGTTGGTCACCTTAAATCATTTTTGGAATCAGGCAAAGGAAAAATATAAAACCATACACACAAAATATTTGTTGCTTAGGCCTGACCAAGTAAAATTAAATTACTAGTCATTCTTTAAAAAGAAACTATTCCAGAAGGAAAAAATAAAGATTACAGGGAAATGAATTAAATACTTTATTTTAAAACATACGAGACATTTCCATAAGACACAGGGAAATGAGTCTGTCTGAAAATAATAATGCACTAAAAGTTCAAAAAGACCTTTTGTTAAGTCCAGTTTACCTTGCCGGACTCCAGTGTCAATCCTAGTGGACACGTCTGCTGGAGGCGTGGACAGATGCACCACTGGGCCAGCCCCCGGCATGAAGTTATTGTGAGGATCTTCTGCATAGATCCGAGCTTCAAATGCATGGCCGTGCAAAGTTATTTCCTCCTGGCTCAGAGGAATCTTCTCTCCTGCTGCGACCTAGTGACAGAGGAGTATGTACTTCTTAACAAAAAAATCCACCTTAAAGCACCTACGAGACTGGCAAGTCGGTGGTCTTCCCTTTTCTATGCAAAATGTACATTTGGACTTTACAATGAAGCCAAATAAAAATTATCACTTTATCCACTCCCTTGAGTATTGGGCAAAAGCTAAAAGACATTTAAACATAGATGCAGCTTGAAAATAAAGTATGAATTACAATGGGGTTCTAGAAGTTAAAAATAGAGAATACAGAAAAACTGCTGACAATTATAAATACAAAAATCAGTGTTTTTCCCAATTAATTGAAAGAAGATTTCTTCCTGGCACTGTAGTCTCAGTTTTCATGTGAACCATTATCCCTCAGTTACAAATCAGTCTTTTTTCCCTAATAGTAAATATTAGTTGGTATTCAGGACTCTATTGAAAGCTATGGGTAAAGTGTGACATTAGACGTATTTGTAATTTTAACCAGCAAGTGAGCTATAAAGCAAAACATTATGTTCCTCAGAAAGGGGAACATAATAGTTTTTCAGTTCTATTGTGTTTATATATATATTGTATGGCACCAGATTACAAACGGATGACTGTTGTTTACCACTGTTGTTTATCACTGCTATAATGAAGATGATCTTAGCCATTACGTGAATACAACAAATCTCTAACTAGTATAATTTGGTAAAGGCTATTGGAGGACTTGCTGTCATACTTTCCTCTTGACTTTTCCTCCAAGATGAGAAAATGACAACCTGAGATACCAAAAGATACAGGGAAAGATGCTCTAAATAACCTGGCATAACACTGAGCTATACAGGTGAGGAGAAAACAAAAGCAAAGGTTTCACTGCTTTAAATATGTAAAGAAAAAATCAGGAACCACGGCAGTTAAGGAATAAAAGGAAAATGGACTGAACTGATGACGTTCTAGCATGTTGTTTCAAACCGTAAACTCTGCATCATGTTCCTTAGAACCCTTTTATCTCCATGATTTCAAGATTCAGGACTCTCTTGGGTTACTGCTTCAGAAAAAAAATTTCCTTTTCCTTACATTCTGGAACCATAAGCACTCTTTCCAGAAGTTTCTAAACACACTACAGTTTTCCTGACATCCACTAACACTTACTAGCCTGATGTGTCTGGTTTTCATTAGCTCCCAAGGCTATAGAGGCCCAGAAGAATCTTTTGGCTCAATTAAAACCACCAACCATCCCTAAGGAAATAGCAAAAGGAACATTGTATTATTGTCCACAAGAGTTCTGAAAAGACAAAAATTATCAAAACAATCAAGACTTCAGCATCACAGCATGAAAAAAGCAATTTAGATTCAGAGTATATAAAAAAACAAGAATCTCACAGAGAAAAGACTGTTCACCCGGACCAGTGCGGCTCAGTTGGTTGGGTGCTGCCCCACAAAGCAAAAGGTCACTAATTGGATTCCCGGGCAGGGCGCATGCCTGGGCTGCAGGCTTGGTTCTCCAGCAGGGCATGTACGAGAGGCAAGTGACTGGTGTTTCTCTTTCACATCGAAGCTTCTCTCACTCTTTGACTCCCTCCCTCCCCCTCTTTAAAATAAATAAATAAAATCTTAAAAAAAGATTGTTCATATGGCTTAAAACACTTTCTTTATATTTAAAAAAAGAAGGCTGAGACACGACCCAATGATTTCAATAAAGGGAAAACCACTCTAAGCTATTATTAATAATATTGGAGATCATATGCTTTGTGGAACTCTGGTCTAGGTCAGTGCTTCTCTCACTACCTACAACACAGGAA
The DNA here is from genome assembly GCF_021234435.1 of Artibeus jamaicensis. Lineage (NCBI taxonomy): Eukaryota > Metazoa > Chordata > Mammalia > Chiroptera > Phyllostomidae > Artibeus > Artibeus jamaicensis. The sequence continues at coordinate 7,253,815 of NW_026522046.1, read as the reverse complement.
CAGTGGTGGCCTTGAACCTCTGTAACCAGGAGGCATGTCACAGCAAGGCGAAAACCGCCTTGAAGACCCCTACGCAGGCACTGTGAGTGCCCATGCTCACACCCCATGGCCGGCGACAGTCTGTAGGTCAGCAGCACCTGCTCACGGACCACCCTATTGGTTGAGACCATTCCCTTGGCTCTTCCTTCCCAACTCTGTCTCAGCTCATTTCCTCTGGGCTCCTATCCGTCCTGCCTTTGTAATCCAATGACGGCCTGGCTCAGACAGATGTGGCCTAGGGTGTGGCACAAGGCTTCAGTGCAGATACTACGTGGTCACGAGCTCAGTGGCAGCAGCTCACCTGCTGGCCGCCCCATGCCTAATGGGGAATGGTGGTAATTAATAGATTAGGAATCTGTGTCTGTGGAGTGGCAATAATGTCATAGCATCAAATGGAGTGTCACTTTTATTTAACCTCCCATTTTCCTGTCCTCATCATAACCACCAAGAATTGAACCCTTATCCAAAATGACACCATTTTTTTTGGAGGCCGGAAGGTAATGTAGTTTCAAGACAGATATTTCATAGAAAAAATATTCCCACCTTAAGCTGCCACTCCACCAAGTCAGTTCCTGTGATCATCTCAGTAACAGGATGTTCCACTTGCAGCCTTGTATTCATCTCCATGAAGTAGAAATTGTGTTGTGAGTCCATAATAAACTCCACAGTTCCTAAAAGATAAAATACAATGGTTACACTTCCAAAGTATAGAATCAGTACCAAATTCAAATGTTCCATGATGTATCACAGTTTTACCACTTCCTTTACTCAGTGGTACTGTGCATTTCATGAATAAAACATCCCACATGTAACAGCAAATGATTCTCAGTCAAAAATAGGGATCCACAAGAAATTTCGCAACAAAAAAATATGTTTGGGGTTTTGGGCAAAGGGTGAGCTCCGGACATGAACCAGTCCAAGCTACCACGGCAGCGAGGCCCTGGCCGCCCGGGCAGGTGTTGCTGCCTCGGTGCCCCCAGATGCCGGGGCACCGCGCCCGTGGCAGCCCATCTCACTCCAACCCTGTGGAGAAAAATACAGGCTTTTCTTTCCTGATTATGGGCTTTTGGAAATTTCCTTTAAAAGTCCTTTTGCTTGTGAACCATGGAAATGTTGCTTAGCAACTAAACCTTATGTTAACAATGTCTTATCTATTGGTATTTTATTAAACACTACAAAACTTCCTCCAGCTATATTAAGGTATAAAAATGATCCATTTTAAGATAAGTATATTGAGTTTCACAAATGAATACAGTCATGTAACCTCCACCGCAATGACAACACAGAGCATTTCCATCATCCAAAAAGTTCCCTTGTGCCCTGTGCAGTTGGTCCCTTCCCCAGGCCCCAGGCAATTACTAGTCTCCTCTCTGTCATTATAGTTTTTTTCCTATAATGTCATAGAAATAAAAGAATGTGGAGCATAGTATTTTGTGCTTGTTTGAGTTTTTTCACTTGGCCTACAGTTAGTTCCGCACACAGCTGCCCCCCGAACAGCACGGTTTGCGCTGAGCTGGTCGACCCACTTACGCAAGCATTGCTCTCAATGACTGTACTGGAAACATTTTTGAAGATTTGAGGTAATTTTTTTAAAAACTGCTGGTGAATGGTATAGTTTAGAAATATCAAAAAAAACCTGAGAAAAAGTTAGGTATGTCATGAGTGCATAAAATATATATATAGATACTAGTCTGTTTTATCATTTATTACCATAAAACATATACAAATCTACTATAAAAACATTAAAATTTATCAAACCTAAATGCACTTATTGACCATACATGACAACACCATTCACAGTCGAGAAATGGGAACAAATCAAAAGATTCACTACTAACTCATAACTGCATAAAATTAATGTTGTACCTACTGTACTACTGCAGTAATTTCATAGGCACCCTGCTGCTATTGCGGTGAGCACAAGTGTTGCAAGTACCCATTTAAAACACCAGATGAGGCTAATCATCTCCTGTGAACAGGCAGGCGTCTCTCCAGTAAATTGCACATCACTGTATAAAGTGATCTCTTGTGGTTCTCGCATATTTTCCATCATGTTTTGTGCAGTACCATTAACCTTGAATAACCCCATGGGACCCACACAAAGTGCCGCTAGTGATGCTGGAAGTGATCCCAAGAAGCAGAGAAGAGTTGTGATATTATGAGAAAAAGTTGAATTGTTTGATGTGTTCTGTAGAGTGAGGTCTAAATGGTGGCTCACCGTTTCAAAATAAAGGTAAATGGCCTTGACTGGTGTGTTCATCAGTCATCCTGCAAAGTGAAAAGTTGCTGGTTTGATTCCTGGTCAGGGCACATGCCTGGGTTGCAGGCCAGGTCCCTGGTTGGGGTGGGTGTGAAAGGCAACTGATTGGTGTTTCTCTCACTGTTCTCCCTCCCTATACCTTTCTCTTAAATAAAAATAAAAATAAATAGAAATAGAAATAAATTTTTAAATTTATTTTAAAGAAGATACTGTATATGAATCCAGCCCTGGTCAGATAGCTCAGTTGGTTACAGCATTGTCCAGATATACCAAGGTTGCAGGTTCGATCCCCAGTGAGGAGACATACCAGAAGCAACCAATGAATGTATAAATAAGTGGAATGACAAAAAATTCTCTCTCCCTCTCTCTAATACCAATAAATAAAAAAATTAAAGATAAATGGATCCAGTGTAAGGATAACTGTAAGATAAGAAAACTTGTGACGACATCACTGTAGCTATGCCAGCCAACATTTTTTGCAAAATACCTTTTTATCTCATACTGAAAATGCAGCTTTTGTGGGTACAACATTGCTGTAAGAAAGGCACACCTCTGGACTCTAATATGGTTTGAGAAACAGAAAAGTCATTATATGACAACTTAAAAACAAAAAGATAGCGAAGGCTCTAAAGCTGGAGAATTTAATGCCAACAAAGGATGGTTTGATAATTTTAGAAAGAGGTTTGGGTTAAAAATTGTCAGGATCACAGGACAAGCAGCTTCTGCCAAACCAGGGGCAGCAGACGAGCTCCCAGATGGCACTGAGAAACTCACTGAGAAGAAAGGATATCTGCCTAAACATGTTTTTAATGCAGATGAAAGTGCCCTATTCTGGGGGGAAAAAGTCGCAAAGGCCATTTATCAATAAGGAAGAGAAGCAAGTACTAGGATTTAAAGCAGGAAGGGAGAGGTTAACTTTATCGCTTTGTGCAAATGCGATCTGGTTCATGACTAAATGTCATAGCCTATAAAGCTGCTGATCCTCAGCCTTGGAGGGAATTCATAAACACTAGCTGCCTGTCTTTCGGTATAAAAAGTCTGGACAAGAACCCCTTTTCTGGACTGGTTCCATTGATGCTTTGTCCCTGAAGTCAGGAAGTATCTCGTCACTAAGGAACTGCTTTCCAAAGTTCTTCTGATACTGGACAGTGACTCTGGCCACCAGGACTGCATGAGTTAATGCTGAAGGCATCAGAGTGGTCTCCGTTCCCCCACACACAACGTCTCTAATTCAGGCTCTAGAGCGAGGGGTGACAAGGATCTTGAAGGCTCATTATGCACAACATTACATGCAAAGGGTTGTCAGTGCTATGGAAGAGAATCCCGACAAAGAGAGTATCATGAAAATCTGGAAGGATTACACTGTTGAAAGTGCCACTGATGTCACAGAAAAAGCCTTGAGACCATCAAGCTGAAAAATAAGTTCCTGCTGGACAAAACCGTGTCCAGATGTTGTGCATGACTGCACAGGATTTACAGCAGAGCCAGTCCAGGAAGTCATGAGATTGTGGAGATGGCAAAAAAGAAAAAATGTGGGGGGGTAAAGGGTTTCAAGATATCGATCTTGGGGGAATTCTGGAGCTAACAGATACCACACCAGAGGAACTCACAGACAATGGGCTGATGGAGATGAGCGCTTCTGAACCAGCGCCCGACTATGAGGAAGATGTGGAAGAGGCACAGCCAGAAAACACCTGACATCAGACAACAGGGCAAAGGGCTCTGATTATCCGAGACAGCTTTTGACTTTTTCACAACAGCGATCCTTCTACAATACAGGTACTGAAACTGAAGCAAACAGTGAAGATGGATTGGCACCATATGGAACTATTTTTAAATAAATGAAAAAGCAGAAAAGTCAGGTAGAAATTATGATGTATTTCCATCAAGTTGGGCTGAGTGTGCCTGCCTCTCCTGCCTGCCCTTGCACTTCTCTCCACCTCCTCCATTCCTGAGGCAGCAAGACCAACCCTTCCTCTTCCTCCTCAGCCCATTCAATGTGAAGATGACAAGGACAAAGGCCTTTATGATGATCCACTTTGACTTCACGAACAGCAAATAACTGTGCTATATAGTTAATAAACTTATCTGTGCATATGTCTTCCTTTGAAAATCTAGTATGTGTACAGCAAAAACTATATGACATTTTTGTCATCATCACCATCATTATCGCCTAAGCATTCAACATGCAGAACATCATGTGGAAGACTTGTATTGAAGTAGATGGCCTATACTTACATAGGCATGAGTGGTACTTAATATAATTTATAACTTTGCTTTAAAAAATTATATGACTATACAGTAAGCCTCTCTCTCTCTCTTGATTAGAGAAAATGTGTATCAGCCTATTATCACAGGTAAATACTTAAGAAAAATGTAATAGTATTTCCAGTACTATATTATAAATATGACTAAAATACTGTATGCCCTAAAAATATTATGATTCATTATAGGCTAGGCAGAAGCAATCTGCTATGATTGTAAAGCAATCATATCGATAACACAAAGCTAGTATAAGCTATCATATTGCTGCTTCTTTGTTATCATGACATAATTGTTATACCTGTAAATAAATGGGAATCTTTTTCAAATTACCTTTTCATTTGCAATGTGTAGGGTTAGTAATATGTACAACATCTGCAGCATTTTGTATCACATAAGGCACTACTGATGTAGGTACTGACAGACGGTTCGTCTTGTAAACAGTCAGTGTGAACTTACAGCACTGATAAATGTAGTTCAGTGCTGTAAATATATTTTCTCCTCCTTAGGATTTACTTAATTTTTCTTTTCTATAGCTGTTTTTATTGTAAGAATATAATATATGATGCATATGATGTACAAATATATGTTAACTGACTGTTATATTATCAGTAAGGCTTCCAGTCCACACAGTAGGCTATTAGTAGTTAAGTTTTATGGGAATCAAAAGTTATACATGGATTTTTCCTCTGCATGTGGGGTCAGTGCTCCTAAATCCCCATGCTGCTCAAGGGTCAACAGTAATTTAAAATGGTTTTTCAAACTGTGGGTCACAGTTCATTGGTGGATTGTCAAAATTAAGGTTGAAGGTTTCCAAGTGTCTGGTCCAAAATATAAGGAACTTAAGCCACCATTTCATTTTGACAACAAGTGAAAGGCCTAACAAACTGAAGAATCAACATCTCTTCTCAGACCCGTGAGAGACATGAAGTCGTGGGGCAAAACAGCACACCCAGAACTGGAGATACAGACAGTCAAATACAGAGACTCACAACCTACCAGAGCAGAAACCTACAAGCAAAGGACCTCTGCAGAAACAAGAACCTGAGTATGAAAACCTGGATAACTGATGAATTGCTGGAGGCTCAGTGTGGACGGGTCTGAGACTTAAAATTTCCGGGGGGAATCTAGTTATAGAGGCACCTCAAACTTTGTGATTTTTATAGCTAGGAGCACTATCAGGTCCTCACAGTAAATACTGGAGAAAAATCCCCTTGAGTATCCAGCAGTATGAGGGGAAAAGAAACTCTGAAGTATGACAGAATAGTGTTCTAAATAAGATCTGCCTTTAAGAAAAACTATTTTACCAGAACCTAAACTATTGGGGTTTTATCAGAACCTAATTAACATAAATGGGGGAAGGCAAATACACAACTCCAGCCCCCTCCAGACATCCCATTCCACCTAACTGCGTAAATCAAAAACAAACACAAACCGAGAAGCACTGATAGAGTTCATAGTTTAGGCTCAAGCTCACCGAACACTGAGACCTAATCATAGGACTACAGAACCTTTCCCTTCCCCATACCTTATGACTATGTCACCTGAGGTCTATTTATCATCCTTTTAGGTAGTGCACATGTCTGGCTGCCAAAAAAAAAAAAATGACCAGGCACACTAACAGGCAAACGATACAATTTGATGAGACCAAACAAACATCAAAACCAGACTCAGATATGGCAGAGAGATTGGAATTATCAGACCAGGATAATTCTGTACCCTGTAAAATTATCCTTCAAAAGTGAAAACAGAAATAAAGACTGCCTTAGATCAACAAAAGTTTTTCAGAGAGAAGTAAAATGATATAGAGTAAAAAACAGACGATAGAGCCAATATCCCAAGGGGAAACAACAATCCCTCATGTGTGTGCATGAACAACAGTGTGTCGAAATGCATACTGAGAATTACAGAGAGTAGATGATAGTGTACATGGAAAATCCTATAGACTCTACCAAAAAACTGCTCGAACTAATTAATGAATTTGGCAAAACAGCGGGTTACAAAGTCAATATCCAGAAATCAAAGGCATTTTTGCATAACAACAATGAAACAACAGAAACAGAAATCAAGGAAAAAATCCCATTCAATATAGCAAAAAAACCCACAAAACACCTAGGAATAAACCTAACCAAGGAGGTAAAAAACCTGTATGCAGAAAACTACACAGCACTGAAGAAAAAAATCAAAGAAGACACAAACAAATGGAAACATATACCATGTTCATGGATTGGAATAATTAACATCATCAAAATGTCCATACTACCTAAAGCAATTTACAGATTCAATGCAATACCTATTAAAGTATCAATGGCATATTTCACAGGCATAGAACAAACACTTCATAAATTTATATGGAACCATAAGTGACCCGGAATAGCCGCTGCTATTTTGAGAAAGAAGAACAAAGAAGGAGGGATCACAATACCTGATACCAAACTGTATTACAAGGCCACTGTAATCCAAACAGCCTGGTACTGGCATAAAAACAGGAACATAGACCAATGGAATAGAACGGAGACCCCAGAAATAAACCCAACTCTCTACGGTCAATTAATATTCAACAAAGGGGGCAGTAACATAAAATGGAGTAAAGATAGCCTCTTCAACAAATGGTGTTGGGAGAAATGGACAGCTACATGCAAAAAAATGAAACTTGAGCACTGACTTACACCATACACCAAAATAGATTCAAGGTGGATAAAAGATTTAAATATAAGTCATGAAACCATTAAAGTCCTAGAGGAGAAGAATGGCAGGAAAATCTCAGATATTTCACACAGCAAAATTTTTACTGATATGTCCCCTAGAGCAAGGAATATAAAGTAAAGAATAAACAAATGGGATCTCATCAAAATAAAAAGCTTCTGCATGGCTAAAGAAAACAGTATTAAATTAGCAAGACAACCAACTGTATAGGAAAATATATTTGCCAATGATACCTCAGACAAAGGTTTAATCTCCAAAATATACAAAGAACTCACATGACTGCACTCTAAGAAGACAACTAACCCAATTAAAAAATGGGCAAAGGACTTGAACAGACACTTCTCCAAGGAGGACATACAGAGGATCCAGAGACACATGAAAAGATGCTCAATATCACTAGCCATCAGAGAGATGCAAATTAAAACCACAATGAGATACCACTTTACACCAGTCAGAATGGCCATCATAAACAAGCAACAAACAACAAATGTTGGAGAGGTTGTAGGGAAAAGGGAACCCTAGTTCACTGTTGGTGGGATTGCAGACTGGTACAACCATTATGGAAAACGGTATGGAATTTTCTCAGAAAACTAAAAATGGACCTGCCTTTTGACCCAGCAATTCCACTGATAGTATTATACCCTAAAAACCCTGAAACACCAATCCAAAAGAACCTGTGCATGCCAATGTTCATAGCAGCACAATTTACAATAGCCAAGTGTTGCAAGCAACCTAGGTGCCCATCAGTAAATGAATGGATCAAAAAATTATGGTACATTTACACAATGGAATTCTATGCAGCAGAGAGAAAGAAGGAGCTACTACCCTTTGCAACAGCATGGATGGAACTGGAAAGCATTATGCTGAGTGAAATAGACCAGGTGTTGAAAGACAAATACCATATAATCTCACCTTTAACTGGAAGCTAAACAACAAAACAGACAAGCAAGCAAAATAAAAACAAATACACTGAAATAGAGAACAGGGGGACAGCAACCAGAGGGGAGAGGAGAGGGAATTTAAGGGGAAAAAGGGGAGGGATTTAGAGGAACAAGTATAAAGGACACAGGGACAAGAACTAAGGGGGTTGGAAATGGGAGGGAGGTGGGGAGCACGGGGCAGGGTGGGCTGGGATGGGAGAAATAGACAGAAAATTGTACTTGAAAAATAATTAAATAAAAAAAGTTTTTTAAAAAGTAGATGAAACCACATACAACTGGAGACTTGAACACCAGAAATGGGCAAATCCAACAGGCAGAAAATCAGTAAGGAAGGAGCTGAACTCAACAATACCACTGATAAACTGGATATAACTGACGTCTACAGACTGCTTCACCCAACAACAGCATATTACATATTCTCTAGCTTACAAGAGAGACAACATTCAGGGCTATAAAAAAACACCTTTACAAATTTAAAAGAATAAATATCATACAATGTCTGCTCTTAGATAGACTACAATTAAACTAAATATTAATAAATTAAACTAAAAATCATTAACAGAAAGATAGCTGAAAAAATCCCAAAATATTTGTAGATAAAACAACATAATATTGAACACATGGATCTAAGAATTCACAAGAGAAATTAAATGAAAATGGAATTTCAACTTACCAGAACTTTGGGGAGGCACCAAAAGCAGTGCTTAGAATTTTATAGCATTGGATCTATACATTTGAGGGGAAAAAAATCTATTAATAATCTAAACCTCCATTTTAGGAAACTAGGAAAAACTAGAGCAAATTAATTCAAAAGTAAGCAGAAAAAATATATTAAAAAAATTAGAGTAGAAATCCATGAAATCAAAAAACAGGAAATAGAGAAAAATTAACAAAACCAAAAGTTGTCTTTTTGAAAAAAATCAATAAAATTGATAAGCTTCTACCCAAGCTATCTAAGAACAACAAAGATAAGAGAAAAGCAATAAAACCAAAAGTTAGAGCTTTGAAAAAAATCAATAAACTTGACAAGCCTCTAGCCAGGCTATATAACAAAAACAAAGAGAAGAAAAAATTACTAATATTAGAAATGGAAGAAAGGACAATCACTACTATTCCCATGCGCATTAAACAGATAGATAATAAAGGTATATTATATATAATTCTACATACAGATTTGACAACCTAAATGAAATGGACTAAACTTTCCAGTTATTTGGCACATTGTGCTTTCCTGAAAGACACACTGTGCCAAAGTTCACACAAGAAGAAACAGATGATCCTATGTCATTAAGGAAGTTGAATCAATAATTAATAACCTTCTAAAATAGAAAGTCACAGGCTCAGATGGATTCACTGGTAAATTCTGCCAAATATTTAAGGTAGAAATTATATCAATTCTCAAAACAGACAAAGACAGTACAAGGAAAGAAATCTATAAGCCAATACCTTTTATGAACAAGGATGTAAAACTCTCAACAAAATATTACCAAATCAAATCCAAAATCTATAAAAAGGATTATATATATATCACAATCAAGTAGGATTTATCCCAGTATGCAAGACTGGTTCAACATATGAAAATCAATTAATGTAATCCATCACATCAAAAGGCTAAACAATCACATGATCATATCAACAAATGCAGAAGAAGCCTTTGATAAAAACCCAATATCCAATTATAATAAAAACTCACAAAGTAGAACAGAGGGAAATTTCTTCAGTAAAGAAGATTTACAAAAAAACTGTCAACTTAAGATGTACATCATACTTAATGATAAGAAAACTAGAAGCTTTCCAACCAAGATCAGAAACAAGGAAGGCAAGGATGTCTATTCTTACCACTCCTTTTCAATATTGCACATAAGTCATAGCTAATGCAATAAGGCAAGAAAAGCAAATTAAAAAGGTATACAGATTAGGAAGGAAGAAATGAAACTGTCTTTGTTCACAGATGACTCAATCACCTATGTAGAAAATCTGAAATAATTGACAAAAAAACCTCCTAGAACTAACATGATATGGCAAAGTTCTAGGATACAAGATTAATATACAAAAGCCAATCACTTTCCTATATATTAATGGTGAATAAGTAAACCAACCATGCAATATCATTTACATTAGTACCAAAAATAAAACTGATATAAATTTAACAAATTATGTACAGACCTATATAAAAAATTACAAAACTTTGACAAAAGAACTCCAAGAAGAACTAAATAAATTGAAAGATATTCTATTTTCATGGGTAGGAAGATTCAATATTGTGAAGATGTCAGTTCTTCTAAACTTAATCTATAAATACAATCCCAATCAAAATTCTAGCCAGTTATTTTGTGTGTATCATGAAACTAATTCTAAAGTTTATATAGAGAGGCAGAAGACTCAAAACAGCTAACTCAATATTGAGGAAGAACAAAGTTGGAGGACTAAACCTTACTTCGAGACTTACTATAAAGCTACAGTAATGAAAACATTCAAGTAATGGTGAAAGAATAGACAAATAGATCAATGGAACAAGACAGAGGGCCCAGAAATAGACCCAGGTAAATGGAGTCAACTGATCTTTGACAAAGGAGGAAAGGCAATACAATGGAGCAAAGAGTCAATGTTGAAAAGAGTCTTTTCAACAAATGGTGCTAGAACAACTGAACATCCACATGCAAAAAAAAATAATCCAGACACATGCCTTAAACCCTTCACAAAAATTAACTCAAAATGAATCATAAACCTAGATAGCACAGGAGAAAATCTAGGTGGCCTTAGATATGGGGATGCTTTTTTGGACACAACAAAAAAGGCACAATCCATGGAGGAAATAATCGATAAACAGGTGGCAAGTAAGCGTGTGAGAAGATGATCCACATCATATGTCAGCAGGGAAATGCAAATAAAACAGTAGATACCACTACACACCTGTGAGAATGACCAGAATATGGAACACTGAATACCTATCATGGTGAGAACACTGAGCAACAGGAACAGTAACACACTGCTGCTGAGAATGCCAAACGGCACAGCCACTCTGGAAGACAGTTTGGCAGTTCCTTACATAACTAAACATAATCTCGCCATATGTTCTAGCAATCATGTCTTTTGGTATTTACCTAAATAAATGGAAACAGGTCAATGCAAAAACCTGCACACTGGTATTTACAGCAGCTGTATTTATAATTGCCAAAATTTGGAAAGAACCAAGACGTCCTTCAGTAGGTGAAGTGATAAATAAACTATGGTGCATCCAGCCTGGACTGTTATTTAGCACTGAAAGGAAAAGAGCTAACAAGTCATGAAGAGACATGGAAAAAACTTAAATTCATATTAGTAAGTAAAAGGAACCAATCTTAAAAGTCTACATATTATATGATTCTAAATATATAACATTCTGGAAAAGACCACTGTCTTTTTATTACCTCCATAGAGGTAACAAAAAGATCAGTGGTTGTCAGGTGTCGGAGGCAGGGAAGGATGGAGAGCAGAACACAGGATATTTAAGGAAGTAAAACTATTCTTTCTTCATGACACTACACAGTAGATACATGTCATTATATATTAGTCCAAATTCAGTATATATAACATCAAGGATGAACCCTTATGTTCTCTGAGTAATAATGATGTATCAGCATACATTTACTGACTATGACAAATGCACCGCTCTGATGTGGAATGTTTGTAATGGGGGATGCTATGCATGTGTAGGCATAGGGGTATATGGAAAAATTTCTGTACTTTCTGCTCAATTTTGCTGTGAACCTAAAACCACTATAAAAAAATAAAGTTTATTAATTAGAGACTTCCAGCCAAGATGGAGGCGTAGGTAGATACACTTTGTCTCCTCGCACAATCAAAAGAAGGACAACAACAAATTTAAAAACAAAAAATAACTAGAACTGCCAGAAAATCAAACTGTATGGAAGTCTGACGACCATGGAGTTAAAGAAGAAACATTTATTCAGACTGGTAGGAGGGGCAGAGATGGGCAGCCAGGTGGAGAGGATACACTGCAAGGCCCGGCTGTAGGACCGGGCGGGCAAGGTGGAGGTTGGTGGACTGGACGGTCCCACATTTGCATGCTGATAAACCAGGAGGAACAACTGGGGAGCGAGACAGACCATGCAACCCAGGGTTCCAGGGCAGGGAAAGAAAACCTCAAAAATCTCTGACTGTAAAAACCTGTGGGCATTGCAGCAGTGGAAGAAACTCCCAGTCTCACAGGAGAATTCATTGGAGACACCCATGGGGTCCTAGAACCCACCCAGACCCACCCACTCAGGAATCAGCACCAAAAAATCCCAACCTGCTTGTAGTGAGGGAAGTGACTGAAAGCCAGCCAAGAGCAAAGCAAGAGGCATTGTTCCCTCTGCAAAGACCACCCCCACATAAAGCGCCACGAAGCAGCAACACAGGTTGTCCCACCCTGGCGAATACTTCAGGCTTCACCCCTTACAATGTAAGAGGCATGCCAAAACAACAACGAAAAAATATGACCCAAATCAAAGAACAGATCAAAGCTCCAAAAACAAAACTAAGCTGAAGAGACAGCCAACCTACCAGGTGCAGAGTTCAAAACACTAGTAATCAGGACGCTCACAAAAATGGCTGAGTATGGTAACAAAATAGAGGAAAAAGTGAAGGTTATGCAAAGTACATAAAGCATACAGGGAACCAACAGTGAAAGGAAGGAAATCTGGACTCAAATCAACAGTTTGGACCAGAAGGAAGAAATAAACATTCAACTGGAACAGAATGAAGAAACAATAATTCAGAAAAATGAGGAGAGGCTTAGCAACCTCCAGGACAACTTTAAACATTCCAACTTCTGAATTATAGGGGTACCAGAGGGGTGCCAGAAGGAGAAGAAAAGCAAGAAATGGAAAACTTATTTGAAAAATAATGGAGGAGAACGTCCCTGATCTGGCAAAGGAAACAGACTTCCAGGAAGTCCAGAAAGCTCAGAGAGTCCCAAAGAAGTTGGACCCAAGGAAGCACTAGCAAGGCACATCATAATTATATTACCCAAGATGAAAGATAAGGAGAGAATCTTAAAAACAGCAAGAGAGAAAGGAGACAGTTACTTACAAAGGAGTTGTCATAAGACTCTCAGCTGATTTCTCAAAAGAGACCTCGCAGGCAAGAAGAGGCTGGAAAAGAAGTATTCAAAGTCATGAAAGACAAGGATATAAATCCAAGATTCCTCTATCCAGCAAAGCTATCATTTAGAATGGAAGGGCAGATAAAGTACTTCCCAGATAAGGTCAAGGTAAAGGAATTCATCATCACCAAGTCCTTATTGTATGAAATAGGAGACTTATCTAAGAAAAGAAGATCAAAACTATGAACAGTAAAATGGTAGCAAACTCACAACTATCAACAACTGACCCCCCCCTCCAAAAAAACCACTAAGCAAACAACTAGAACAGGAATTGAATCATAGAAACGGAGATGACATAGAGGGTTATCAGTGGGGAGTGGGGGGGAATGGGGGAAAAGGTACTGGGAATAAGAAGCATAATAAGTAGGTACAAAACAGACAAGGGGTGGTTAGGAATAGTATAGGAAATGGAGGAGCCAAAGAACTTATATGTATGACCCATGGACATGAACTAAGGTTGGGAGGAATGCTGGTAGGAGGAGGAGTGCAGGACAGAGGGGAATAAAAGGGAGCAAAAAATGGGACAACTATAATAGCATAATCAATAAAAAATATATTTTTAAAAATCAATAAATTTAAAAAGAAAAACTGTTTATTAATTCTAAAAATCAATATAGAAATTTTACTTTAAAATAGGATAGAAAATATTGAACAGCATTTTACATGATATTTAGTAAAAGCTTTTTTTCAAACATATATGAACGTAAGTACAAGTGTATGTATATACAGAGTCTCAACATAAAATATATTTTTCCATTGGATCTTATCAAAAAGGTTTAAAAGCCACTGATGTAAAAGCTGTATGTTTCTTTTGTCTCTGAATCATAAAGAAATTATTACTTCTCCTCTTTTACCAAGAAATCTTAACATACCTGCTCCAACATAATTTACAGCCTTAGCAGCTTTGACTGCAGCTTCTCCAAGCTTTTTTCTTACTTCAGGTTTAATACCAGGCTATGGAAAAATGTTTAAATAAATTTCCATTAGTACCTTGCTCTACTAGAAATTTCCATTAAGATCCAATATTACATCTATTACATAGTATAGTAATAGGTATACATAGGTATACTATATATAGTAATACTATGTAATAGATGTAATGTGTATCAAATATTGCATTAAAGAGATATTAATAAAGATAAAAAGCTAACTTTTCGTGTGACAGTTTAACTGTCACATCACCAAAGTTTAATGGTTCTGCTAGTAATTCCTATGACTTGTAGATATTCTGCAGCATACTGACATATCTTTGTCCCCTGTACCTGCATAACAACTTTTATATGTCTACCTAAAATATGAAAACGTTGAACCATCCCAAATTTAAGATGATAAAGCAATCTGGTTCATGTGCCCAGTAATTATCTTCGAATATGGTAAACCTTGAGATTCCAAGTTAATAAGAAAGGTTCAAAAAAAGAAATCTATGTCGATAAATAGGCAAAGCTTTTAAAATTTTGAAAACTATGCTCTGCAGATATATACTTAAGTAGTCACTATTTGAAAATAAGGCTTTACTGAAATTATTGTTGACATTTACTTTGAATGGTAAGATAGACTCTGCAATAGAAATGAACATTTTAATATGAGAGTAATAAGCTGATGAACCAGAAACTGCAGATTCCTGACCTGACAGAACTACACGCTGATAAAAGCATGTACGATATCCCTGACCAGTGTGGCTCAGTTAGTTGGGCATTGTCCTGTAAAGCTAAAGGTCACTGGTTCAATTCCTGGTCAGGGCACATGCCTGGGTTGCAGGCTTGGTCCCTGGTAAGGGCACATGTGAGGGGCAACCAACTGATGTTTCTCTTTCACGCTGATGTTTCTTTCCCTCTCTTCCTCTCTCCCTTTCTCTCTCTTTAAACATAAGTAAATAAAATCTTTAAAAAAAAAACAACCATGTATGGTAGTCCCCCCTTATCCATGAGGGATAAGTTTCAAGATCTCCAGTGGACGCCTAAAACTGGAGATAGTACCGCAGCTGATCTGTGTTTTTTTCCCCATACATGGGCACTCTTTCCCTTACAGGAAGCATTTACAGCTTCTCTTTGGCATATTCAAATTTCTAACATCACTATTCTTGCACTTTGGAGCCATTATTAAGTCAGGGTTACTTGAACACAAGTAATGTGACAGCTGATCTGGTAACTAAGACAACTACGGAGCGACTAGTACGCAGGTAGCCTGTTCTGTGTGGATACGCTGGACAAAGGGGAGATTCGCATCCCAGGTGGGATGGCGTAAGATTTCATCGCACTACTCAAAACAGTATATCACTTAAAACTTACGAATTTTCTGGAGTTTTATTTTATTTTTGGAATTTTTTATTTAATAATTTTAAACCACAATTGACCAAGGTGGGGGGTTACTACCGTATATAACTTTGAATAAGAAAAGAATCCTATGGCAGTAGCAGGTTCCAAAGAGATGTAAATCCAAAAATAAGTAATCCTAGGAGTAGGCCTTGAGGTGGTTACCCAGTCAAGAGGCAGGCTGGAAGAGATGGAAACAATTCTGAGGGGGCCACCTCTGTCAAAAAGGAGCAAATCTGCCTCCTCCACTATATATTTTAGCAACATGTTAAACAGCAGTTAAAACAAGTCTTCTTCATAGAAAATACATTTAATTAACCAGACCATACCATTCCTTAAACATTCAGCTTAAATACAGTTTAAAACCTGGATGGAAACACTATACAGCTGCTCACTTTGGGTCAGCGCCTTGGGTCAAGAAGAGTTTCCTAGAAACGCCCGAGATGGGACATAACCCCGTTGGGACCGTACCCTGATACTACTGGGAAGTGGTTGTCCAGCAGGACTCTGGGAAGCTTCCAAACTTCTTTACAAGGTCCTTACCCCTGGGGCTTCCTCAATGATCTTCTGGTGCCTCCTCTGTACACTACAGTCTCTCTCAAACAAGTACACAGCATTGCCATAGTGATCAGCAAACACTTGGACTTCTACATGCCTGTTTAAGAGCAAACACACATTAACATACTTTGTTAAGGATGACAAATATCACATTAGATAAGCCAGACTATTGGCCAAGGTGACTAGGATTCTTCTATTTTTATTTTATAAATGAGATGGGACATTTTGACCTCAAAGGATATGAATATAGAAACAGAACTATAGTAAATCTTATTAACATTAAATGATAAACTTTCCATTTATTAGATAAACATTAAAGAAAAAATATGAAATAACTGGCAAATAAGAAAAGGCAGAAAACATGGGAGACCATATATTTATGACTTCAGAGTAGGGGCAAGGTACAAATATAAACTGTTAAGGGAAATACTCATAAATCTATTTAAAATTATAATTATAGTCTTATTTTATATATCCTCAAAAAGCCAATGAAAACTTTTTTGTGATTAGATTTTTAAAAAATCAACTCTAATATTCAGATTTTATAAACTGTGACAAACTGAAAACTGAAATGGCTCATCCATAAAATGTTAAAAAGTAAATTAATATGGCTCATTAGTTTTTAAGACTATACTCACATTAAATCATAAAAAAATGAAAAAGGGACTTTAATATTGAGTATAAAATAGCAAAATTATGAGAAATCAGGTTAAAAGTAAATACACATACCACTTATGACAACAAAGCTAACAGATCATTGGTGAACACAAAAAGTGGTCTTCTCAGAAGACCTATTTTGGATGTTCACACTGTAGTGTACCTCACACATTCACCATCTTAACATAGAAACGAGTGATCAGCAAATGCTTTCCCTGTCGATTTTTTTAAATGCAAACTGTCACACATATAAAAAATTTAAAAACCCAGGAAGTCTCATAAGTGTACTTTTCAGTGCGGTGGTTCAGAGCTGATCCTTTCTTTTCACCCCGTGAAGCACTTCGTTAAACCCGTTGGATTTATTTTTTTTGATATATCATTTCTACTGGATACTACATTTGAAAAATTGCCCACCTGTCCAGCACAACAGGAGCTGATTTCTTCCTTTTGGATTTGCTTCCTTAACCTTTCCTCCTTAAGTTATTGTTACCAAATACATTCTTGTTATAATTATTTCGAACAAACTGTTAACTGTGACATCAAATAACAGATTTTATTTTAGTTTCATTTATTCCTTCTCTAATGGTCTTTCTTTCTTCATTAGATCTGAGTTTCTAACCTGTATCATTTTCCTGGTCTCTGAAGAACTTACGTTGTTATCATTTCTTACAGGGCAAGTCTACTGGTAACAAATTCCCTCAATTTTTGTTTGTCTGTGGACATCATTATTTCTCCTTCATGTCTGAAGGGTAATTTCAATGCATATGGAATTCTGTACAGTTTGGTTCTTTTTCTTTCAACACTTCATATAGCTCACTCCTCTCGATTCTTGCTTGCATGGTTTCTGTGAGTAGTCTGACATTGGAAGGCTTTCCCCCCACCTCTGGCTTTGTCCAAGATTTTCCATGTCTCAGTTTTCCTCAAGTTTGAATATAATTCTAAAATTTTATTGATGTCCTGGTTCTGTAATTCAGTGTCGTTAATTTTGGGAAAATTTTGGCCATTATTACTTGAAATCATTCTCCTACTCTTTTCTCTTTCTTCTTGTATTCAAATAAGCACATATTATAACTTTTTATATTGTCCCACAGTTCTTGACTAGTTAGTTACATTGTATTTGCTTTCATTCTTATAGCTCTTCGTTTTTGTTTGGGAAGTTTGCATTGACATATGGTTGAAATGACTGATTCTTTCTTCAACTATGTCCAGTTTACTGATGAGTCCCTTAAATGCATTCTTTTTTTTAAAGGAAAGTGAGGAAGACTTTTCAATTTTTTATCCTCGCTCAAGGACATGCTTAGGGAGGGACAGAGGAAGAGACGTGAGAGAGAAACATCAATTGGTTGGCTCTCATACCCATCCTGTCATCTGGGTACCAAACACACAACCTCGGCATGTGCCCTGACCAGGACTCAAACCCACGACCTGTTGGTTTATGAAATGATGCTCCAGCCAACCAAGCCATATAGGCCAGAGCTAATGCACTCTTCATTACTGTTAAATTGTTTTTGATTTCTAGAATTTTCTTTTTTTTCCCTTAAAATTTCCAATTCTCTGTTTACATTACCCATCTGTTCTTGCATGTTTTTGACTTGCTCCATTATAGCTCTTGATATATTAACCAGTTACTTTGTTTTTTTAAATATTTTATTTTTAGAGAGAGGGGAAGGGAAGGAGAAAGAGTGGGAGAGAATCATCAATGTGTGGTCGCCTCTCATGTGTCCCCTCCTGGGGACCTGGCCCACAACCCAGGCATGTGCCCTGACTGGGAATCGAACCAGCGACCCTTTGCTTCACAGGCCCATGCTCAATCCACTGAGCTACACCAGCCAGGGCTTAACCAGTTACTTTAAATTCCATAAATAATCCTCAAATTTGTGTCATATCTCAGTCTAGTTCTGATGCATGCTATGTCAGTTCAAACTGTGCTTTTTCTTGCCTTTTAGTATGACTTGTAATTTTTTTAAAGCCAAATGTGATCTATCACATACCAGTGTGGAGAGCAGGATCAATAAAATGGCATTGGTCTGGTCAAGACAGAATAAAGCATATAAAACAAAATGGCATCACTCATGTCAACCAAGCCGGTTGTCAGTTAGCCATGACACTTTGGTTCAAGAAGGAAACTGCTTAAGTCACACCAGGCACCTTGTGAAACGTCTGCCAGAGCAACACACGGATGTGTCTGCAGAGAGCAAACCTACCAATAGAGCTCCGGGCCTCTTGGCCCTGGGCCATGAAATTTACCAGCTCAATCGGGTGCCAAGAAATTGGGTACAATGGAGGTGGACTTCAGAGTACCACTGAGACAGCTGATTCCCTACACAAGAATGCTGCCCTCTGCTACTCTGAAGGCAACTGCCACCAGAGGCCCTGCCCTAACAAGCACCCGACAAGGACACCGTAGACTCTGCCTTAGAAGACGCTGACACTTGCCTCTGTCTTCCAGATCCAATGCAGCTAAGGCTCTTGGAGTCAGGTTCATTAACAGCCTCTGCCCACTGTGGATCTGCTGTGTGTTTAGTAATGTTAAGTTAGGACAGATTTAATGTTAAGTTAGAAATGATTTGTGTGTGAAACCTGCATTAATAAACAAAGGATATCACAGTCACCTGTGTTGGCTCACGATTATTTTTTTGTGCCAGGTAAGGAAGATTCTGGATCACTGGGCTGAGAAGGCCAGGCATTCTGGACCCCCCAGCACTTTTGGTTCTCACTCACCTGTGCCCTACTGCTCAAGCAGGACACTGGGGGGCTGACTTTCAGGAAAGACTGAATCACGACCACCCTTTCCGGGTCCACTCAGTTCCTGATTGGGCGATGTTTTACAATGTGTGAATCTGGCTTGGAGATAATGCCGTGTTTAACTAAGTTTGCGGTAGCTGTAGATGCCGGAGACTCCGCTTTCCCCTGTGTCCCTGTTTTCTTTCTGTCTTCTCCTGCTGTCTGTGGGCTTCCCCAAGAACTGCTTCCCTAACAGAGTCTGTGTCTGGCAGCTCTTTTAGGTGTAATCCACTGTTCTTATACGGGAGCCCTGGCGACTTGGTAAGGTGCAGCAGAGGGAAAGCATTCTATAATCTTATGATCAAATCTCAGTGTTTAGTGGGTTCTCTGACTCTGCTTCAGAAGCCTTTAACTTTATTTTCACCCTCAAGTAAATCAGGTGGGTTAGAGGTTAGATTTGGCTAACTGCCCTTCTCCCAGGACAGAAAAGGGTCTGGCCAACTTTCTCATGGAGTGCTGGCCTTCGTTATTGAGAATAAACTGCTCTGGGCCTATTTCAAAAGGTTACTCCCCTAACTCCAAAATTTTAGGAAATTTTGCTTAGATTTTCACTGTGAGAACCTGCTAGGGCTCCTGGCAATAAAACTAACTAAAAATGGTGGGAGTCCCCCTAACACTGGAGTCCAAGGAGTTTCTCACTGTCAAGCTAGTCCACAAGCAGCCTCGGTCCAAATTCCCACTTAAGTGTCCCTACCTATTTACCGGTCCAACAACTTTTGCTCCTGGTTACTGATGTTGGTGGTGACTGCCTGTATGCACATGCCTGCCCAGACTTCAGGGTGGTGGCTTGCCCTGTGGCCTCAATTCTCTCTGTGTCTAAAAGTCATGGACTTTCATTCTGCTCAGCTTTTTACTTGTTCTTCAGATGTGGCATCTTCTAAGCTTTACGTGCTGGTGCTGAACAGTTTATTTTTCAAATTCCGATGATAAAATTCTACCATTTATACTGACTCCCTCTTATCTTTTATCTGCTCCAGGGAAGAAGACACTACAGCAGGGACTCCAGGGTCTGGAAGGAACATGTAGCGGCCACATCAAGACCAGAATATGGCTCATATTCCAAGACCTCAAAAGTCTGAAACAGTTTTCCTTTGGCTACTTACAAAGAAAGATCACTGAGGATCTGTGTTTTCTGTTTTGGTTCTGTAGTTATCAGACCACTTGGGTGATTTTCCTTTTGCTGACTGATCTTTTCTGTTACTTGACTAACTCAGAGTTTCTGGAGCACAGTGTCTGTGAACCAAGAGATACAGAGAATTCTAGCTACTCCAATCAGCCATGCTGCGGCCTGGTTAGTTCGGTAGATACAGCTGGGATTGTACTGGGAATGCCTTGAAGTTTTCTAAAAGTTATAATATTTTTATTTTCCTATTTACATTTTAAATTCATCTAGAATATATATTGACTATGGAGTGGAGACAGAATCCTCTTTCTTTTATTACCCTCCAAATAGTATACTTTGAAGACTATTTTCAACCCTAGCCTTTCAGATAAATGCAATAGCTGATCAGATCTGTCAAACACATTGGTATCTACTTCTCTCAGTTGTCAGCATCTTGACAATTTTCTGGCACTTCCTTAATTCAACAGGTAACTATTTAGCAGGATATAACATAGTATACACAGGATGATTATTGTGATATTACAGTATGATTACTAGAAAATATGGCACAGAAATATACAGAAATGCTAACAGTTATAGAATGAGATTATAAGTGACTTTGTTTTCCAACTCCTGTATTTTCCGAAAGTTTATAATGTATTCATATTACTTCAATATTTCAAAACATATTATTGATGCATATCATGAAGAAAGTACTATGCCAGGTAATAGTATATAGGGGAACATTAAAAAAATATATACTGGCAGATCCTTGATTCCCAGGAGCTTCCCAGTTATTAGGGGAATGAATTAGAATCTGAGGTAATAAATAATTAACATTTCACAAGGAAAGAATTTGCAGCTCCAAAAGTGTTGCAAACACAGAGTTACAGTCATGAAAATAGCGAGCTGATGTCTCCACAGCAATTCTAGCTCGAGCATGCTATTTGGATAGTCAGCCAATTCTTTCTGAAAGACGCTATAAAAGGGAGCCCTGATTTATCTTTGAATCTCCTGTCTTTTCCCTACTTCCCACTAATAAGTGTGGCATATGTTGTACTCTCCTTATTAATTGGCCTATTTTGAGGCTGACCTTTTTTTTTTTTTTTTTACAAACAAACTCTAAACAAATTTCATTTACTGCACCATGCTCAGGCACAGTTCTAAGCTTTGTGCAGTCTGAAACAAAAACAATGTGTGGGTCCCTCTTTAAGAAGAATACAAAATTAGGTACAGGACTTTGTTAGAGATTCATGCAAGTGAAGGGCCTGAAACTTCAGTTCTTTACATTCAAGGTAAACCCTTCTCTGGTATGGCCCCTAAATGAATTGGTCTTTACGAAATAACTTGGCACACAGGACATCTGTACCTACACATTTATAACTACATAAGTTACCAAACATCTATGAAACAGGAGGGTTTTGTAATCAGTACCTTATTTTAAGCAATAGACTTGAAAATACAATTTCAGAAAATAAGAGAAATCAGAAATTTACATGGCATTTGTTATTGTGGTACCTGGAGAAGGAGTTTAGTGCAATGGCTTAGAGTGGGAATTTTGGAGTCAAACTGCCAAGTTTTTGAGTTGAAATCCAAGCTTTACTACTTCTTAGCTGGGAGACCTCAAGTAAGTTATGTGACTACTCTGTTGCTCGGTTATCTTCACCTGCAAAATGGGAACAGTACCCATCTGAGGGGTTCTTGCGAGAATTAGATTAGAATTAGGACAGCAAGATTAGTTAGTACACGTAAAATACAGAGAAATGGGCACATGGTAAGTGCAATAAGTGTGAGCGGTTAGTATTATTTGTTAACATATCACAACTACACTTTAATTTTGGTAACTATTTCCATTTTCTGAGCATCTCAACTGATGCTCATGGAGTTCTGTAAAATACAGGTTAACTCCTTACAAAATTTTTTATTTTAAAAAGACCCTACATTCCATCGAAAACTAATGAATTGAATGAATTAATGACATCCATATCATGGAAGCATTAAGCTCAATTAAAAGAATGAGGCAGATCTATACTTACTGGCATGGAAAGATGTCTGATACAATATTAGCATATAATATCATATAAGGGTCTATTCACTGTTCTTCTGTACGTATGTTGTCTTCCATTCGGATATGTGTAAGTGCTTTATTTACATAGAAAATGTCTGGAAGTATGCATGCCATACCTTGAAAGTGGATACATCAAGGTGTGGGATTAAGGAACTAATGTATTTACACTGTATTAGAACTCTGTATTTTATATAATGTGCATGCATTTCTTTCATAATTAAAAAAATCGGAGTCAGAACTAAAAGCTGAACCCACCTCGGCATGTCCACGAACTTCTCAATCAGCACAGCGTCATCGTTGAAGCACTTCTTAGCTTCCCTCCTTGCTGATTCTAACTGCTCCTGAAATTCTTTTTCAGACCTAGCAATCCTCATCCCCTATGACACAAAGACAGTTATGACCACACCCCAACTGGAACAAAGAGGCCTGGCCCGAAACAGGAAACACCAGCTCGCACAGCCTTACTTTCCCCCCTCCACCGCAGACGGCTTTGATCATCACGGGGTAACCGATTCTCCCAGCGTGCTCTTTCAGGCACTGGTCTGTTTGGTCCTCGCCGTGATAACCTTCCACAATGGGGACTCCGGCAGCAGACATTATGGATTTGGATGTACTTCAGGATTAAAAAAAAAAGGCAAAAAGCCCCCAGATGCCCAAATTCTATGAAATATTTCATGTAAGAGAAAGAAATACAGCCCAATCTATAAAACAGAATGGAGCTTTGAAAAGAAAGCATCCCATAAAGAACTATAGTCTGAGACGAGAAATATTAATATAAATATTAAAATATCTGTTAATTTTCCTCAATCCAGTTGTTTATCCCCCATAAAGAATTAGCATATATTGATTACAATTACTAATTAGTTGAATATTTTCTGTAATTCACTGGAGTGGCAGATAGACAACTTATACCTACAATAACAAGGATATCATTAACATGTCTATTATAGGTAAAACCAGTAATTTTTATTGACCTTGCTATTTAAAAGATACAAACTCATACCTCTTAATACCCATGTCTCTAATTGCAGATGAAGGAGGACCTATAAAAATAATTCCTTCTTGCTTACACAGTTCGGCAAATTCCATGTTTTCTGAAAGAAAACCATATCCTGGATGGATAGCCTAGAAGTGGGGAATGAAAAAACAAATTTACTGGTGCTCCACCAGCAAACTGTGATGAGGCGGCCGCCACTCTCCTCTGGGCAGGCTTCTCCCTCTACTGGTGATCAGTACACTATGGTCTCGACCAAAATCTGTTTCCAAACGGGTGTACCGACTCCAGTTCCGGAGCCTTACCTGAACCAGAAGAAGCTGTATTTCTTTTTTATGTGGCAACATATACATAATATAAATGCCCATTTCAACCACTGTTGAGAGTGTGACTCGGCGGCAGTCAGTGCATGCACAGTGCTGTGTAGCCATCACCACCAACGGTCTCCAGAACGTTTTCATCACCCCAGACAGAAACTCTGTGCCCACTAAACATTATAAGACAGGTAACTTTCTGTCTTACAAATGTTACTTCCTGCCTCTATGAATTTGTTTACTCCAGGAACCTGACAGAAGGGGAAGTGGGCAATACTTTTTCTTTGTGTCTGCACAGAATATTAGCATAATATTTCCAAGGTTCATCCATGGAGTAGCATGTACCAGAATTTCATTCCTTTTCTAAGACTAAAAAATATTCCTCTGTATGTATGTATTCCACATTTTGTTTACCACTCACCTATTGACGGATGTGGATTATCCCCACCTTTTGGTTCTTATGAATAATGCTGCTATGAACATGGATGTCCATATATCTCTTTGAGTCGCTGCTTTAAATTCTGTTAAGTATATATCTACAAGTGGAATGGATGGGTCAGGCAGCACAGAAGAATCTGTATTCTAATTTGCAATAATACTGCTATTAGGGTAGAATGTGAAGGAATATTTATAAGTAGGAGTAAAGGTAATAGGGATTTCCCAACTCTGCCTAGCTACAGAGCTGGCCTAGAACTGAAACCACAGCACTTAAAAGCCGAGAGGAACACGACTAGCACAGTAATACCTCATCTATCTTCAGGTCACTCTATGCCAATGTTACCTTTCTAAACAAACAAACGAACAAAAAACTAAGCAGCAAACAAAAAGTCACATGTTAAAGGCTGCATAAACTTTAGTGAAAGAGGGCTCCCTCAGACTTTTGCCTAGTTATTTGGAAGTTACTCAGTTCTAACAAATTTATTATCTGGCTTTCTGGCTCACAGAAGAGGAAAATCAGTGGCCAAAGGACAGAATGTTTTCTCAGGGGAAACATATTGCCAGGAAAAAGGGAAGAAATAGGAAAGCAAACAGCAGGTTCGTTTACTTAGTGAGGGATGAAGCAACTCTCTCACTAACTTCTATACTCCTCATGGCATTTTTGTTCTTCTACAATAATAATTATGTTATATATTATAATTATAATCAAGTGAATGTAAAGAAAAAAGCTCTGCCAACCCTATTTCAAAACAGTTACATTCAAAGAACATTTCAAAATGAAAGGGGTAAGCTTCTGATGCCTGGGGAATTCATATGAATAGAAAACCCCATAGTTTACTGAGTGGAAACAATAAAATTCTAAATACTGACTAAAATGCTGAAAATCACATTTTGATAGCAGTTGAAATTTTGTTGCTTTTAAATCAATGTTCAATTTTAGACACTTTCTATGAAACGGTCCAATGGTATTTATGCTAGACACAGTGGAAAAGGTCTACACTCAGTTCTCCCTGTTTTTAACAGCTTATTTTGAGGTATGATTTACAATACATGGTGTCACGGATTCAGTAAATTTATATAACTGTGCAACTCTTACTACAACCCATTTTTATAACAGGACACTTCCACTACTCAAAAACGTTCCCAGGTTCCTATGTGCCAAGCGACTTCCAGAACCCAGCAACTACTGACCTGCTCTATGGTTTTGACTTTTTCAGAAATGTTACAGAAATGGTATCATACAGTACATGCAGTCTTATGTGTCTGACTTCTTTAACTCGGAGTCATTTTCTGAGGCTCATCTGTGTTGCTGTGTGCTTTGGCAGTCCATTCCTTTTTACAGAACTGATCCCACTATGGATACTCCACGCTTAGCTTACCCGTTCATCTGGCGGTTCTTCCAGTTTGGGGCCATGATGAACATTGATACAAGTCTATTTTTCATTTCTGTTGGGGAAATGCTTAGGAGGGCAACTGTTGGGTCAAAATATGATAAATATATGTTTAACTTTCTAAAAACCAGCCAAACAGGTTTCTAAAAATAACTGTGCTATTTTGCATTTCTACCAGCAATGCACGATGACTCCAAGCTGCTCTACGGCCTTGCCCACAGGAGTATCATCAGTCTTTTTGATTTCAGCTGTTCTAGTGGGTGCCTAGTGCTGTAGTGCCTGTTGGGGTTTTGATATAGAGTGAATTAAATCTATAAGTCAATTTGGAAAGAACTGCCATCTTAACGACATTGGGTCTTCCAACGATATATCTGTCCATTTATTTAGGACTCCTTTAATTTCATTCAGCAATGTTTTACTTTTTAATACATTGGTCTTGAACTGGTTTTGCTAGTTTTGTTACTAAATATTTGATTTTGGTTGACACTATAATGAATGTAACTGTTTCCATAATTTTATTTTCAACTGTGTTATCACTTTCCTTCTTTTGAACAGATATTTAATTTGATAAACTAGATAAATACTCTCCCTTCCAACTAAAAAGAAAAGCACAGCTATCTACTTGCCAATATGAAGTTCAACCACACATTCTGGGGATGACCTCAAGAAGTGTAATTTCTCTTAAGAAGAATAATTTCATATATCTAAACCACAGTATCCTTGAGCATTTTAATGGATTAAAAAGGAAAACCAATTCTGCTACCACCACCATGGGGAATTTCCCTACCTTTCAGGGCTATATTTAGCTGCCAATTCACCCTGTTGGGTCAAAAAATTGCAAGCCTATTTAGATTATTTATTCCATAATACTAATATACTTTTAACAGAAAAGACAGAAAGCTGGGAGTGGCTAAAAATAAAAATAATTCTATAAATAATTAATTTTGTGAAAATCGTGCAACAGTTATTACTTCAGCGTTGTAAATATCTTCATCACTCTTACCTGTGCAGCAGAGATCTTGGCCACTTGAATGATTTTCTCCATAGAAAGGTAGCTCTGCTGAGAGGGAGCAGGACCGATGAAATATGCTTCATCTGCCTGGTTAAGAAACATCACATGTCTTAAAAAATCCCACAGACCTAGTACCCTGCACAGAACTGCTTCAGGGACATATTGTTATAAACGAAAGTGTTGGCTTCCCCAAAACAATAGGAAAGTACCAGCTCACATCTATGCTGTAAAAGTAAGCTATTTTGAAATCTTTTGCATGAAGAGGATGTCAAAACTTGGTTTTTATGTATATGTCACACACCAGAGTAAAATGAAAGTGCTTAGGATAGAAAGCAACCATTAGTCACAATCTGAAATAGAAAAGTGGCTAGAAAGCTGCATGGGCCTGCTGTGCAATGCTGAGAATTCAGGTGAAGCTAAGCATCCGTGCTTGGAGATTTGCTGTGGACACGAAGAAGGACAACAGCTGAATTCACCCATGTCTGGATCCTCTATGGTGAATAATAGCTAGTTATAATTGATAACACAAATCTCAGGGGAGTAGGGTGCTTTTAGTTATAATTTTCCAGTTAAGCCAAGTCTCTGAAACATTGGGTGACCTGTCTAGGGCCCCGGGGCCAGTAATCAGTATTTGCTAAGACCAGAAACTTGATCCTTCTCCCTGAACACCATGGATATGGGTATGTGCCACACAAGTGTGGCCCGTGCATTGCCCACACTCTCTGAACCACTTTAAACAGCCCTTATTGATAGGACCTCACCTGAAAATCAACTGTATCACTAAGTACACTGTTCAACTTGTGTCATAATGAGAAAATGTTCCCAAGAAGAAATACTGAGCAGTTGAACTTAACTTACTAAAACACTGTTAACTCTAGCAAATATAAATTGTCAAGATAAAGAAACAAAATAGTGACACACTAAACAAATACAATCACTTACAAAACTTGACTTCTAGTTGTTAACATACCATGTCTACGTGCATGGAATTCCTGTCGGCCTCACTATAAACAGCCACGGATTGCACGCCCATTCTTTTAGCAGTTCGCATCACCCTGCAGGCAATCTCTCCTCGATTGGCAATGAGGATCTTGGTAATGTTTCGTCCTAAAACACCATAAAAACCACAGAAGGAATGTTACGGGGGAGCAAGGAATGAGAATGCAAAATAAATATTCTATGATATTAACAAACTGATAAGCATTTATGTTGGTAAAATCAGCATAACAGAGCCTGAAATGACTATTTTAACTAATACTGGAGTGTATATTTTTTCACTGAAATTCAAGATATCTTTATGAAGATAAACTCTTAAATGACTCAGATTTTTCAACTTAAAATAAACAGATGCTTTGTTATACCAAAGACCAAAATAAACAAAAAAACCCATCATAGTTAATAGTAATTTTTTTAATTTCATTTTTCAATTAGCACTGACATTAAATATTCTTTTAGTTTCAGGTGCACAGCATAGTGGTTAGGTAACTATATAATTTACAGAGTAATCGCTGATAATTCAAGTCCCCACCTGGCACCATACTTCACTATTACAGTGTTATTGACTGCATTCCCTTGCTGCACTTCACATCCCCGTGACTGCTGGTAATGACCCATTTGTACCTCTCAATCCCTTCACCTTTTTTACTAAGCCCTCCAGCCGTAAGTTTGTTCTCTGCCCCTATGAATCTGTTTCTGTTTTATTTATTAATTTTGTTCTTTAAGTTGCTTCATTTAAGTGAATTTGTCTTCCTCTGTCAGACTTATTTCATTTATTTCACCTCTATGGTCCATCCATGTTGTTGCAAATGGTCACCTTTCATTCTTTTTTATGGTTGAGGAATACTCCATCGCATAAATGCACCACTTCTTCTTTATCCACTTGCCTACTGATGGACTCCTGGGTTGCTTCCTTATCTTGGTGACTGTAGGTAATGCTGCAATGAACATAAAGGTGCATGTATCTTTTTTAATACTTTGTATTTCCTCAGATACATACCCAGAAGTGGAATTGATGTCATAACTGAGTTCTACTTTTAATTTTTTTGAGGAACCTCCATACTATTTTCCATAGTGGCCACCACAATTTGCATTCCCCCAATGTTGCACAAGGGGGTTCCCATTTCTCTACATCTCACCCAAACTTGTTTGTGGATTTACTGATGATAGGCATTCTGACAGGTGTGAGGTAATGTCTCATTGTGCTTTTCATTTGCATTTATCTCATGGTTCATGACATTAAGCATCTTTTCATGTGTCTAATAGCCATCTGTATCTCCTCTCTAGGGAAGTGTTTGTTCAGGTCTTCTACCCATTTTTTAGTTGGATTGTTTATTTTTCTGGTGTTGAGTTGTATGAGGTTTTCAAAATTTTGGATATTAACCACTTATTGGATACATTATTCGTGAACATCTTTTTCTATTCAGTAGAATATCTTCTTCCTTTTTGTTTTCTTGATGGTTTCCTTTTCTGTGCAAAAACATTTTAGTTGGATATAGTCCCTTTGTTCACTTTTTCTTTTGTTTCCCTTGCCCAAGGAGATATACCAGAAAGAATATTGCTAAGAGAAATGTCAGAGTTTACTGCCTACGTTTTCTCCTAGGAGTTTTGTGGTTTCAAGTCTTATATTTAATCTTTAATCCATTTCAAATTTATTCTTGTATATGATGTGGGGTGATCTAGTTTAATTTTTTTGCATGTATCTGTCCAATCTTCCCAACACTATTTATCGAATAGACTCTTTACCCCATTGTATGTTCTTGACTCCATTGTCACAGGTTGATGATATAGGCACAGGTTTATTTTGGGGCTCTCTGACCAGTTCCATTGATTTATCGATCTGTTTTTATGCTAGTACCATGCTGTTTGGATTATGATAGCCTTGTAGTATAGTTTGATACCAGGAAGCATGATTCCTCAAACTTTGAGCTTCTTTCTCAAGGTTGCCATGGCTAATTGGGGTCTTTGGGGGCTCCATATAATTTTTTGGATTACTTATTCTAGTTTGTGAAATATGCCATTGGTATTTTGATAGAGATTCCATTGAATCTATAGACTGCTTTGGGAAATATGGACATTTTAACAATGTTAATTCTTCCAATCCATGAGCAGGGTATATGCTTCCATTTATTTCTAACTTCTTTGATTTCTTATAATTTTCCAAGTAAATTTCACTTGAATTTATTTCTAGGTATTTTTTAAATGCAACTGTAAATGGGACTGTTTTCTTCTCTTTCTGATAGTTCATTATTGGTGTATAAAAATGCAACTGATTTCTGAATATTTATTTTGTAGCCTTCTAATTTACTGAATTCATTAGTCAGTTTCAATAGTTTATGTGGTGGAATCTTTAGGGTTCTCTATATATAGTCTCATGTCATCTGCAAATAATGACAGTTTTACTTCCTTCTTTCCAATTTGGATGTGTTTATTTCTTCTTGTTTGATTGCTGTGGCTAGGACTTCCAGTACTATGTTGAATAAAAGTGGTGAAAGCAAACAGCCCTATTTTCTTTCAGATCTTGAGAAATGCTTTTAGTTTTTCCCCATTACATATGATGTTAGCTGGTGGTTTGTCATATGTGGACTTTATGTTGAGGTGTGTTCCCTCTATTTCCACTTTTGAAGGTTATCATAAATGGGTGCTAGATTTTATCATGTTTTTCTGCATCTGTTGTGGTGATCATATGATTTTTTATCCTTCATTTTGCTTATGTAATGCATCACATTGTTTGTGGAAGTTGAACCAACCTTGCGTTTGGGAATAAATCCCACTTGATCATTATGTATGATCTTTTTTTTAATGTATTACTGAATTTGGTTTGCTAATATTTTTGTGAGGATTTTTGCATTTATGTTCATCAGAGATGCTGGCCTATAGTCTTCTTTTTTGTAATGCCTTTGTGTTGCTTTGGAATCAGGATAATGCTGGCCATATAAAATGAGCTCAGAAATTTTCCCTCCTTTTGAATTTTTTGGATTAATTTAAAAATAGGTGTTAAATCTTTTTTGACTGTTTGGTAAAACTCAACTGTGAAACCACCTAGTCCAGGACTTTTATTTGTTGAGAGGTTTTTCTTTTTCTTTCTTTCTTTTTTAACAATTTGATTTCACTGGTAGCAATCACCTGTTCAGATTTTTTTCTTGATTCAGTCTTGTAAGATGATATGTTTTTAGGAATTTATCCATTTCTTCCATATTGTCCAATTTGTTGGCATATAATTATTCACAGTATTTTATTATAATCCCTTGTACTTCTGTGTGTCAATTGTCACTTTTCTTTAATCCCTAATTTTATTTATTTGGGTCTTCTCTCTTTTTTTCTTGGTGAGTCTGGTTAAAGGTTTGTTGATCTTGTTTCTCTTCTCAAAGAGACAGCTTTTGTTTACTTACATTCTGACCTTTATTATTTCCTTCCTACTCACTTTGTTATTTTTCTGTTTTCTTTAGGTGTAAGGTTGGCTTGTTTATGTGAGATTTTTCTTGTTTGTTAGGATGGGCCAGTATTGCTATGAATTTACTCTTAGGACTGCTTCCCCTGTGTCCCATGAGTTTTCCATTGTTTTGTTTTAATTTTCATTTATTTCAAGTTATATTTTGATTTCCTTCATTTCATTAACTCATTGTTATTTAATACATGTTATTTAGCCTCCATGTGTTTGTGTTTTTCAGTATTTTTTCTTGTAATTGATTTTTAGTTTCATACCTATGGTCAGAAAAGATACACCCCTATTATATTAAATCTTCATAAATATACTGACACTTGTTCTGTGGCCTAACATGTGGCCTATCCTGGAAAATATTCCAAGTGCATTTGAAAAGAATGTGTTCTGCTGTTTTGGGATGAAATGCTCTAAAAAATTACCCTGCCTGGGTGGCTCAGTTGGTTGGAACATCATCCTGTGCACCAAAATGCTGCAGGTTCAACTTCTGGTCAGGACACACACACAGCTTGTGGATTTGATCCCCAATTGGGGCACATACAGGAGGCAACCAATGTTTCTTTTATATTAATGTCTCTCTCTCTCTCTCCATCCCTCACCCCCACTTCTGCCCTCTCTAAAATAAACATGTCCCTGGGTGAGAATTAAAAAATAATTTAGTAAAATAAAAACATCAATTCAATCCATCAGGTCTGTGTCATTTAAGGCTGTGGTTTCCTTGTTGATCTTCTTTCTGGAAGATCTATCCGCTGATTTCAATGGGGTGTTAAAGTCTTCTACTATGACGGTCTTACTGTTGATCTCTCCCTTTATGTCCATAAAGATTTGCTTTATATATTTAGGTTGCTCCTATATTGGGTGTATAAATGTTTACAAGGGTTATATCCTCTTGTTGAATTAATACCACTGTCTTTGTGAAATGTCCTTCTTTGTCTCTTATTACAGCCTTTGTTTTGAGGTCCTATTTTGTTTGATGTAAGTATTGCTACCTCAGCTTTTTGTTTTTCATTTCCATTTGCATGAAATATCTTTTTCTACCTTTTACTTTGTTTGTGTGTGTTTTTCAGTCCAAAAGGGATCTCTTTTAGACAGCACATGCACAGGTCTTGTTTTCTTATCCATTCAGCTACCCTATGTCTTTTGATTGGAGTACTTAATCCATTTACATTTAAAGTGATTATTTATAGGTACATAGTTATTGGCATTTTATTATTCACACTTATGTTCCTCTTTCCTTTTTCCCCCTTCTTAAAGAAGCCTCTTCAACATTTCTTGTAATACTGGTTTGTTGGTGATTAACTCCTTTAGCTTTTTCTCCTCTGGGAAGTTTTTATCTCCCCTTCAGTTTTAAATGAAGCATTGTTTGTTTTTTTTTTGTAGGCCCTTGCTTTTCATCATTTTGAATATTTCACACCAACCCCTACTGGCCTGAAACATTTCTATTGAGAAGTCAGCTGATGGTCTTATGGAAACTCCTTTATAGGTAACTGTCTTTGTCCTGCTGCTTTTAAGATTCTCTCTGTCTCTAACCTTTGCCATTTTATTATAAGGTGTCTTGGTGTGGGCCTCTTTGGAGTCATCTTGTTTAGGACTCTGTATTTCCTGAACTTATGTTTGGTCTTCTTTCACCAGGTGAGGGAGGTCTTCAGTCATTATCTCTTCAAATAGGTTCTAAATCCCTTGCTCTCTTTTTTCCTTTTGGCACCCCTATTATGCAGATGTTCTTACATTGGATATTACAACAGGGGTTCCTTAAACTATTTTTATTAAATTTTTTTCTTTCTGCTGTTCTGATTGGGTGTTTTCTGCTACCTTCTCTTTTAATCACTGTCTAGACTCTCTGCTTCATCTAATCTGCTATTGATTCCTTCTAGTGTATTCTTCATTTCTGTTATTGTAATAATAATTAAACTTTAAATAAGTAGTTTCTATGCTGTAGGTCCTGTGCTAAAAAAGGCTCTATCTGGCCTTAAACCCTCACAATCGTCATATAAAAAGATACTATTATTATAATCTTAATTTTTAAAATGAAGACATTAAGATTGAAAGAGATAGTACTTTCCTGAAATTACATAGTTAAAGAAATGGTGGGCCCAAGATGTGAACCCACATTAGCTTCACTCCAGAATCTGAGCTTTCAGACCCTCCACTCCACTACCTCTGTCACTCTGCACACAGGGCTCCGTGGCTCTCCCGCAATATAAATGAATATTGCACCAGTTCACTGTCATAAGTGCTGTAGTGGTATGATATTTTATTAATGTAGGAAATTCACTTCCATCATTACACATAAAATAAATGTACTTTGACAGCTCATAATAGTGATTTTCAAAAAGTAAGGTTTTATATAGTTCGAAAAATGTTTTTCAACAAGGATCTACAGAGTCCAAGAGAAGTATTAGGTGTATTTGGGGGGGAGGGTGTTTCACCAATCAATCAGAAGTTATATTTAAATGTTTTATAATTGGGAATTTCATGTAAAGTTTTATTTCAAGAAAAAGGTCCTGCTACTTAAAATGCACATTATAAAGCATTGACTTACATAGTTATGTTTTTCCATAAAACATCATAGTTATGCTTTTCCCATTCAATACACTATGGGAGTCAGACAAAAATAATATAAATACAAAATGTTCTCCATAATTCTCTACATATTTTAGACTCGACAGCTAGATAGTTGACATAAAAGAGGTAAAAACCATTACTCAACACTTACTAACAAAATTATAACAAAAATTCAAAATTTCAAAAGCATCTGAGAACCACTTCTATGATGTGCAAATTAAGGGATTAAATATTTCTTTCTTAGTTCACAACCTGAAGCAAAGCAAAGTAGTACAATAAAAACTTTGAGTACCTGTAGTTGTCGCATATCTCGCGGCTCTTTGCTTCCAAGCCCACCTCCTGTAAAATGAGTCCAAATGCAGTTATAATTAAACGGGATATGCAAGATTAGTCAATATTCTTTCAAAGTAATCTGAATATTTAAAAACTTGAAATCAAGTCCAGATATGACCTTAGTTAAACTTTATGCTTACAAAGTGATTTACTAAGACATTCTTTGTACGAAGAAAACTAATCTACAAATCAGGAGTTACGGTTCTGGCTGTCCTCCACAGCAGTGGGTGTCCTTGAATGGATCATTTAACCTGCTTGCTTCTGAGACTGGCATACAGCCACAGAGGTAAAGAGGACTGACTGGAAAGCCAAGGCACTTCAAGATCATCTAGTGTAGCCTTTTTCAAACTTTTTTTGGGCTAGAATCCAAAGTAAAAACTGTATTTGACTTCACAACCAAGTACACATACATACAAAACAGATGTTTCATAAAAGGAGACTTCCCCTGCATTTTGTTTCTATTCTATTTTATTAAATAAAATATACTGGTCAAACTACAGTTTGAAGAAGACCCACCTAACTCAACCCTCTGAGAAGACAGGCTTAAGTATTTAGAGCCGAAGAAGTAAAAGGGAGGAGCTGAACGAGGGAGGCAGGAAGAGAGCTGGCTATGGGACTTGCTGAAGGAGCCAGCCACGGACGACTTGCTGGTCATCCCAGGCACATCGCTTTACATCTGTATTTCTCAATCTTTTGTTTTCATTATTACCCCCTAGAAAATTTAAGTACTAAGGAATAAGATTTTTATAGTAGGAGGGGTTGAGCTTTGAAGGGCCACAAATTATGATACTGTCAATTAAAAAAAACACCACAGGCCCAAAATGGCTTCACTTGTGCTAAAGCCCATAATACCAAACAGATCTAATACCTGCTCTAACTGCTGTTTCAACCTCTCCCAGAAACAGAATCTTAATCAATCTGGAATTTTCTGGTCAGCATCAGTTCCATACCCTCCTCCAAAAGAAAGAAGAGGCAATCTACATGATATAAACCCTTGCTGTTCCCTTCCCCTCAAAGTAAGATGTCCTGGTCTAAGAACAATCCCATTTTTTTCATCCTCTATTTTATACAACCCCTAGAAACACCCTTGTAGTTGCTAGATGGAATTTTGCTTTTTAAGACACCTAAGATTTTTTCTCTCTCTCAAGAACCAAATTTTTTAAAAAACTTAATGGAGTACAGGGCAGGCAGCCTCAAGATATTATACAATGGCATATTGATTATTTTGAATTAAAAATAACTTGAGAAGCAGCAGGAGTCGGAGGAACTCTATGACTCTCTTCTGTCTCTCTGAACACAAGAAATAAATCTCGTCGTGATAGGTGCCCTACCTGGAGCAGAGGTCTGCCACCCCAAATACACCTCTTTGGCGATACTGGTCACTTTAGGCTGGCTAATTTTAAGAAACAGCAGACCAGGGAGAAGCTCTGGAAACCTAGTGGGAGTTATCCTTCCTAGGAGGACATTTACATTTGCAAGAGAACTCTCCACTTGTAAGGTTGTTTCCCTCACTGTATCAGGAAGAAGATACTCCACAAGCCATTATCAGTGCAGGTGTGCACATCGCCTGCAAAACAATCTCACCATTATTTCCTGTATTTAATCCCATAACTGACTCCCATCCCCATCATCTTTAGTCTTGAGTTACGGTGGTAAAGTGATGGCTTCCCCCAGTTTGGTAAGTTACTTGGTTTTCCTGGGTCTCTCCAATGTACACAGGAGGTACACATCTTATTAAACTAAAATGTGTTTTTCTCCTGTTAATGGGTCTCCTGTCAATTTATTACTTGAGCCAGAAGAACCTTGCAGGGTAGAGGGAAATTTTCCCTTCTCATGACAGGGCAATCTATACACTTACTGCCACATGGGCCACTCTCATGCAGACGTTGCCCTCTGTGAAGGACTGATGGGAAGACCCACAGCTTCACCACTACACTTCCACAAGACGACCTCCCCAAGAGGCTACTGCTTTCCCAGATCTTTCTAATTCAGCTGACCTCACTTTCTTGGTCTTCAAAGAAGGGGATCAACTTTCCTGATTTTTACAAGGTATTTTCTAGTTCATAGCATCTTCCTATTACATTCCTCAGGTAGATTTCTGATAAGATTCAAGACCCATCCTGGGTAGATGTGTCTATAAAATGGCAGCATTTTGTTAAATCCAGCTTAAGATCCTTAGATTTCAAGGCCACTGATGACCTAAAGTTTTGTTCTGCCATTTCCTAGTGAACACAGACAGACAACTGAACACACACACCACCTAACTATAATCCTCTATTGCAACAATGTTTTGATTGATCAATTCCATTTTTCACCATTACCTAAGCTAAAACTGAATGGTTTAAAAACCAAGATTAAGTTACTTCCATGAGATAATTCCACCCTATCAAGATAACTTCTATTCTCACTTCTAAAATTCTACCACTAGATTTCTTTTCTCAGAGTTACTAGAGAATCACGATATAAAAGAAATGTAAATATTCTCTACGCTGATAAGGTCTTTAATTCCATATGCCATCACAACTCTAATACTTTCCAGCTGACAGCTACTTGAGATAATTCTAAGTAAAACAGCTAAGGGCTAAGGTTTAAGGTTTAAGGTTTAAGAGAAGAGAGAATATGTGTCTGCATAGTATCATGAAAAGCCCTGGAAGCTCAAGAAAATAAAACTCAGGAGAAAGAGAAGAACACTAACACTGCTTTCACTATCTTACTTTGCTCTGGGGTGAGTCCTACAATTAAATAACTGAAAATCCAAGGCATCTACAGTAGCTTGTGGAAAACTAAAGCAAACAAAAAACTTGATCAAAGTGGTTGAGTCAGCAAAGGCAGTCAGATATATCTACTGATGATTCATATGCACCAGATTCCATTTAAGCCTCTTTCCATGTATTCACTTAATTTGTACAATCCAAGGTACTAGTATTATCTACCATAGGTACCAGTATTACTACCTCCTCCAAGGTCAGAAAATTGAAGCACAGAGATACTAAGTAACTTGCCCATGATTGTTCTCACAACTAGTGAGTAGCAAAACTGAAATCTCTGACTTCTGAGTCTGTGCCCATACTGTCTTTCCAGAATAATGGAGAATGATGATGATGATGACAACGATAATGCTGCTGCTGCTGCTGCAGAGGTTAAAGAAGCATACTACCTGGCCCTGACCTGGTAGCTCAGTTGGTGAAAGCACTGTCCCCATATGCCAAGGTTGTGGGTTCGATCCCTGGTCAGGGCACATACAAGAATCAACAAATCAATGCATAAATAAATGGAACAACAAATTGATGTTTCTCTCTCTCTAAAATCAACAAGTTAAAAAGAAAAGAATTATAAATAAAAGAAGCCTACTACCTGGAAGCATGAGGGTATCTTCACTGCATGAGTTATTGTCACTGAAGCTTAAGCTAAAAATTTGAAAAAGACGTGGAGTCTGGTTAGCTAGAGTGAGTTATCTGACAGCTTTGTTTAAACTTGCAGACAGAGCTTTTGCTATAGAACAACTTCTCAGCCCTCTGAAAGGACCTGGAGGACAGCCTGGCTTCAGTGCTTATTGTCACCTGGGCAAGTCGTTGACTTCTCTGGGGTCGCTAGAACCTGGATTATAAAAAACCGTCCCCCGCACACACACGCAGGGAATGCAGTGCAAGCATAAGGTAAGCCGTTTGGAGCTGTACACGCGTTATTCCAGCCCTTCCAGCAAGGGGGGCAGGGGATGGTAGGCCCAGCTGCACCCACTCCTCCACCACTCCTCACAAAAGGAAAAAATTGGGGTAAATTGAGGGTGGAAGAGGGGAAGGGGGAGGAGAGGGAAGGACTTGATCTCCTAGATACACGTGTGGGTGTCTCCCTCTCGATACCCGGACTGAAGGCAGAAATCTCCGAAAGAGGCAGTTACCTCGGCGGCGGCAGCAGGCTCGGGAAACGCTGCCATTGGCTCCTCTCCGCTGCCAGCAGCAGCACCGACACCGCGGAGGTCGCCGCCATGCCCCTGCAGCCCCACCGCTCTAACTCCTAGGCGCACTCCAGCTGCATTGCACACTCCAGCTGCGTTGCGCACTCCAGCAGCGGCCCACACCTGGCAAAACCTCGCTCCGCTCCACAGGCCTCTTGTCCTCCGCGGGCCACCGTCTGAGTCAAAATCCAGCAAAGAGCTCCCAGCTGCGTGGGACGGGAGTCTCCCCCCCAAACCAATCAAAAAACAGAGCAGAACCTTGGTGCGGCGATTGGCTAATCGGGCCCAGTGCTCGCGGAGGTGTGGTCCCCACGTTCTTTGCCTCAGGAGTTACTCGCCTACTCGCTGGGACCTGGCCCGGTCCTCGGCTGGTTCGGGACCCAGGGTTTCAGAACGTTCTTTCTTCCCACCCCCTGCTTTCCCTCTGGGGAGGCTTCACGTGGGAGAACTTCCCAGGTGCTTATTATCATTAGAGCTGCAGGGAAGAAGCGAAGTCACGCGGCAAAAGTCAAATGGGGTGGAAAGCAGAATACAAAATTTTCTCGTGTTCTCCAAAAATGAAGAAAAAACTAAACTAAAATAAATAGCTAAACTAAAATATGTAAACCCACTTGAGCTTTTGAAAACGTGCTTTAATTGACTATTGGGAAAAACAGGGGGTCAAAATCGAAATTGCAGAATATCTAGAAAGTAAAGATACTGTTCGCACCTCACGTAGATTTAGCTAAAGAAGGGCTCAGAATTCATAGTGAAAGTAAATGAAACATCCAATTCAAGAATCAGAAAAAATACAGAAATAAACAAGGAAAGCAGAATAGAAAAATTAGTACAGATAAAAGAAATAAATGAATTAAGAAAACTAGTATCAAAGGAGTTATAATTCCAGGGATCTGGGGGAGAACTGATAAAAACGGATGCTGAACTAATCTAATTAGAAGAAAGATGGGGGGCGGGGCCGCAGGTGGGTGAACAGTTGCTACAATTAAACATAAGTTGGAAAAGTCAGGTTTAGAAAAATTATGTATTTGTAAGAAGAGACTCATTTTGCTCAACTTTAAGCAAACTGACTTGAAAATCTGAATGAAATGGATGCTGGTGCAAGAATACGCAATTTTCCAAAACGGACGCTGGGAGAGAGAGAGAAGCTAAGCAAACAATCACCACAGAAGAACTAGAGCATAGTATTCCGAAAGAACCATTTTTCCTGACGCAGGTGGCCCGCCTCGAACCGCAACTCCTTGTGGTTCCCACCGCAAGGAATCCCACCACAAGGCACAGAATAGTTGACTCCAGTGCTACTATTCTGTCCCAGAGCGCAGGGAAAATGTCGTCTAATTCATTCTACAAAGTAGACGTAACATTGATACCAAAATGTAACGAAGGTCGGGTGCGCGTGCACGGGTGCGCGCACGCGGCCCAACTTTACGTGTGAACGTCAATGGAAAGCTCTCCAGTGCCGCACGGGGGCGCAGTTCGCAACGCCGTGCGGTGCGCTCGCCACCTGCTGGGCGGGCAGAGCGAGTGTTCCTACCACGGCCCCCGGAGGTCGCCCTGGGAGGGGGCGCTGTGCACCTGGGGTGGCCATCGTTTCACCGCGTGTATGTACACCAAATCGTCACGTCGCCCACTTTAAATACAGACAGTGTTATGTTTATACCTCGATAAAGCTGCAGGGAGAAACTAAAAGTATAAAGAAAAAACAAGAGACGAGAGCGTTCCTGCGAGGCAGGCGGCACCCGGACCCCAGTTTTGTAGCCCCCGCCCCGCCGCCGCTGCCGCCCCGCCCTGCCCGTCCCGATTCCCCTCAGTCACCGTTTGTTCCGGCTCCGGGATATTTACTTAAAATATTTACTATCTTGCTTTCTGCAGAAAAAGTTTGCCATGTCCTGGAGAGTTTTGCCATGTCCTGCCATGTTGAAGTTTACACGAAACTAACAAAGTTTTTCTAAATATAATTGTATCATTTTATTCTCCTGCCACAAATGAATGGCAGTTTCTCATCAATGCCTAATATTGCTAATCTTTTAAATTTTAGTCGGTTTTGGAGGTTGCGGACTGCTATCTCACTGGTTTTAATTTGCAATGGCTGGATGGCCTCAGTAAGTGGGAGGCCATGCCGTTGGGTCCTCCTGTTGAGTGCTTCTGTTTCTGCCGCCACAGCTTGCTCCACTCCCGTGCCCCTCGTGCACGTTCCGGGTGGTCTCTGACAGAGGCTAGCTACTTCACCAGCTGAGTCATCTTGTCGACTTGGTGGTTCAGTGACTCTTTCACAGTGGATGCTTTCTGATAGACATTCACTTGTGAAGCAAAAATCTTCACACTTTATGCCTACTGTAATATGTCTGCCCACATGCCTCTATCCCAGAGCTCCTTGTCTCTCACGGTCCAATCCTTTTCTTTCCAGGCCCCTGACCAGATGACCAGAATAGCACTGCCCAGGAAAGCAGATACTTCCTCATCCTGGGCCACCTCTCCTCCCCTGCAGATTGCACGACCTGCTTGCTGCTGTGCCCATTGTGAAGATTTTCTTTCTCTGCTGTCTTTTCAGGTTTATTTCTGAATGTGGCTATAAAGCAGCCACTGTCCAGTTTTGGTCTGCACCCATGTACCAAGCCAACTGATCTGTAAACCAAAGTGGGCTCTCCCCCTTTTTCAACTGGTGACATGGATGCTCCCCAACATGGGGTGCAAGCCCATGGGAGAGCACTGGTGCCTCTCTGGTGGGTGATGTGGGGGTCTGGGCTACCCCCCCCCCCGAAGCCTGGCCATGCCCTCTAGACCTGCTTGGGCTAGATCCTGGATGTACCATCCCCGTCTTACAAATGACCACTGCTAGATCCAGCTGACTTCATCGCTGAGTGGATTTGACAGAAAATGGGCAATTCTGGATACATGTCACTTACTGTCCCAAGGTCAGGTGTTCCAGAACCCAGTGTCATGCCAACAGCTGTCTCTTTACTGCAAGTGGCATGGGCTTGGGCTTGCTCCAGAATGCTCAGGGTCTGTGTTAAGATTCTCCTACTAGAGTTTGTCAAATATTCCAAACTGTGCCTTTTCCCACCACTGACACCCCCACCCCGATAAGGTCTGCCTGACTGGTGACTTAAGCAGCAGGGCTGATTGCATACCTGGCAGCGGGCCTGGAGTTGCTTTACTGCCCTTTCCTGCTCTGGCCCCACTCAAACTTCTCTGTCACCTGGTCAATGGGCCAGAGAGACTCTCCTAGCTGTGGACTGTTGCCTCCAGAACCTAAGAGGCCCACCTGGCTCTGCGCTGCCTTCTTTGTGGAAAGGATTCGAGATACAACACATCTGTATTTTATTTTGAAGAGGGTATCTGGCATGCCCTGGAACCCCCGGGTCACTAAAAATTTCACTGAAGTCATCAAACCCTGAATCTTCACAGAGCTTGTCTCCTACCTCCTGGAACACCTGTCTTAACAAGACGTCCAACATACTGACTGCTTTGTACTTATCTTGTCCACCTAGTGATGCTATGTGGTGCCCCATGGATGTCTGTGTACACCAGGTCTCTTTGGATTACTTTATGGTAGAAGACAGAAGAGTCCACAGATCCCTGAGACAAAGCTATATGTGAACACTGTAGAGCCATGGGACAAGGGCCAGCCTTTGTGGACAGTCAAGGCAGCCTGCACAGTGGCTGGCCAGTGGACTGCCGGCACCAGGGATTGAGGGGCTGCTCTCCTGGGGAGGCGCTCCACATGGGGCAGAGTTGGAAGCAGGCCAGAAAGGGCCCTTATTACCCTCCGTATAGATTCTAATTAATCATTGTTCTTAGTGTGCATATGAGAATTTATTTACCTGAGTTTCCTCAAAATATAAGTCAGTAATTCCACAGTGTGTATCTTGACAATGAACCCGGGATTGTCAGCATCCAAGATGCCCCCCTTGATTTCCGCCCCTCCTGGTCTTGGCACCCTCACGTAGTCTTCTCCCACGCTGCACCAGGGGTGGTCCGTGTGACTAAAAGAATATAAGAGAAATGATGGCACCTGGCTCCTGTGATTAGGTGGTCAGTCTCTCTCTCTCGGGTCACTCGCTCTGGAAAAAGCCAGCAGTCACGTCGTGAGCCTCCTTCTGGATGTGGCACATGCTGTGGACTTGGAAGCAGGCCCTGTAGCCCCAGGTCAACCTCCAGAAGACTGTAGCTCTGACCAACAGTTTAGCTGCCACCCAGTGAGATACCT
This sequence comes from Artibeus jamaicensis, assembly GCF_021234435.1. NCBI lineage: Eukaryota > Metazoa > Chordata > Mammalia > Chiroptera > Phyllostomidae > Artibeus > Artibeus jamaicensis. The sequence continues at coordinate 7,211,330 of NW_026522046.1, read as the reverse complement.
TAAGCTAGAACCACCCAATTAGCTGCTTCCAGATTTCCAACCCACAGAAACTCTGTGAGGTAATAAATGGTTTTTGTTTTAAACTGTTAAGTTTTGGAGTTATTTGTTACACAGCAACAGATAACTAATACAGGAGATCTTCTTATTTATCTCAGCCCCTACCAGAATGTTTGGCATTTAGTAAGTCCTTAATTAATGGTGTTTGAATGAAAGAATTAAAACATCGCTTAAGAGAACCAGTAATCTAATCAGTCAGTCTGGACTGAGACTTGAAAGATTTAATTTGTAACTGTAATGTGGTTTATCTTCTCAGAAATTAAGTTTCTCTCAAATAGGTCTTTCTACCTGTTAATAATGTGGCAATGGAAGAGCACTGCCAAAGAATAGAACAAAAGGAGTTATTCACAGAATGATGGTTTATCCCATTGATTCGAGTCACATCCTCCATGCTAAAGGCCAACCATTAAGACTGTAAACAAAAATTTTTATACAACAAAAACTGAATTATAAGAAATAAATGAATCTCCAAAATAGGTTTTTATTACAAAAACTTTTAATACAGTTCAATAGCCTACTATGACTAAAGTCAGACCCTTGCCAATCCTATTGACTCATAAGAGAACAAGTCAAGAAAGTCAATTTATACTGGGGCAACTTGAATTATCATCCTTTTACTAAAGAACGCCAGAGACATGTGGTCTTTTCTGTTAATGTCCTGACTTAGTTCCTTTCTTTAGCAGTAATGCCAAGTGTGGAAATTATTTTTTGGCAGGCTACAAAAAAGGAAATTATTTTTGGCAGCTTATTTTATTTATATGAAATAAAGTGAACATGAATAGAAAATGTGGCTATAAAAGTACAGAAGATGTCAGTTACCACTAGAGGGGGACCTACTTCAAGAAAGAAAAGTTAGTTTGCAGAAAATTACTGTTGTTTTTTTTTTTTAAAAGATTTTATTTATCTATCTTTAGAGGGGAAGGGAAGGAGAGAGGGAGAGAAATATCAATGTATGGTTGCCTCTCAGGTGTCCCCTGCTGGGAACTGGCCTGCAACCCAGGCCCTGACTGGGAATCAAATTGCGATACTCTGGTTTGCAGGCCTGCGCTCAATCCACTGAGCTACACCAGCCAGGGCTGAGAAAATTACTGTTTTTAAAGAAATAAAATACCTTCGGTTGACTTCATTTCTTCATCTTCAGAGCCGCAGCAAAACAATCCCATTGAAATGAGAAACTGACTAATGTCTTCCAGAGCACCCCCATCTTCTTTAAGAGAGTAGAGGACTTAAAGATAGGCTACTTCATTACCTGTCGAGTCCTCCTCTGATCTCCCCCATCTGTCATGATTCTGGATAAATCTACTTCCTATGCAAACATGGGGCATGTGCCAGCGTGAGGCCTTGGGCAGCACTTAGTGCCACTTGTTCTTGTAGGCAAGTTGGTACAGTGAAAAGACCAGAGACTTGGGTGCCAGACCAATGGGAAGTCGAATTCTGGCTCTGTCACTTGTCAGCCGGGTGGCAGTTTAAGTGATTAATTTTGTTAAGTCTGAGTTTACTCATCTTAATGATATCAATTAAATGAGAATTAAATGATATAAATTACAAAAGTTATGCAAACTGCTTCGCCTAGTGTCTAGTACATATATGTTCAATAATCAAGGGTCATCGTTGTTGTTTATGGCTTATCATTCAGTTCTGTTGTCCATAGCCACCTAATTCTTAGTCTTCAACAATTCTGGGGCAGGAATAATCAGATAAAAAATAAAAGTTGAGTTGTTCCTCTTGTTGGTGTCAAACCAAAAACCTAGGCTTTTCCTGTGGAATATTGTTTTCTTTGATAATTAAAAAAAAATTAAAGTAGAAAGGAGTTAGTAGATCACCAGGCATGTTTGTCATATAAGACATAAATATTAAAGGATTGTAATACCATTTTATAGACAAAGCACAGGCACTTTTTAAAATGGAAAAGATCAAGGACAAAATCAAGTCCTTAAGGTGAACACAGGTAGTGTTTAATTACATTTGATGCTTTGGTTTATAAATTGGAGGCATATCCCACTTCACATAAGTTAATTAGTTTAATATATCTCAAATATTGACTTTGAATGGTTAAGATATTTTTTAGGAAACTAGAAAAAACTTTTTTTTTTATCAATGTGTGGCTGCTTCTGGTGCATCCCCTGCTGGGAACTGGCCCCTGCTGGGAATTGGCCTGCAACCCAGGCATGTGCCCTGATGGGGAATCAAACCGCAATCTTTTGGTTCGCAGGTCCGTGCTCAATCCACTGAGCTACACCAACCAGGGTCAGGAAACTAGAAAATACTCTTAAACAGCTCACTAGATCTTTCCTAAAATTAAAAAAAAAAATTCAGAAATTGATGTTCTGTTTGAACTTAAGTCAGAAATGACCTGGTTTTTGTGAAAGATGGTTTATATTGTTGGAAGGACCCACACTCTAAGGGAAGTCCCCAGTATCCTGGAAACAATGAAAGAATTCTCTATGTTCCATTATGTTCTTTTCCCTGGGGCACCAATTAGATTCTCTGGTATCCAGATGATTCACGCCTGAGGCGGATTCCATAGACAATCAAACCCACGGCACAGAGGCCCAGCACGATGGCCCCAATCACAGGCAGCACAACTGTGTAGTCAGATGAACACTCGTCCACTAAGAGAAAAAACAAATACAATATAGGGGGTAAGGTTTGATAAGAGTAGACCAGAAAGCAGGCTAGAGTACGAAGAATATGAGCTTTGGGGTCAGAGCTGGGTTTGACTTTTAATTCCACCCCTAACTAACTGTGTGAACTTGGGTAGGTTATTTAACTTTGCAATTTCCTCTTTTTATAAAGTAAGCAACTAAAATGTAAGATTGTTGGTAAATGAAGTAAGATAACCTTATCTTCTCAGCAATGGATATTTGGTAAGATTAGCTCCAATTTCTTCCAGGTGTGCTCTCTGCAAATGGTGGTGTGTTTACATAAAAGAAACCATGTCACTAGACTGGATTACACATGATCTCGTGAAAACACGTAATGCCTATCCACCTCACAAAACATTTCTTGTCACACTCAACGTTCCTTTTTATTACTTTCACTGAGCTGAAAATATTAGAAAATAGACCTATTTATTTATTAGAGCCTAAAAGTAAAATTTTGTAAGGTAGTCAAAACTCTTTCTTCTTCATTCCGTTAGAGAGTACTTACTCAGTTCATTTAACATGTAATCGATCTCTCCTGGAGAAAAATGGAGGGCCCGGGGATAAAGCAGAGCTTGACTGAGTTCAAGTACATGGCAAACCATATCTACGTCTCATTCAAGGGTAGAAGAGAGGGTAGATCCATGAGGTCCTTGTAGGAACCAATATTGAAATGAAATAAGGATTATTATTTACCCAATTCTCTCCTTAAGTCCAAGAAAAAAAATCAGGAGGGGCGGAGAGAGAGAATGGTAATTAAAGACTCCAGAGAAAAATCCAAATCTGTTCAAGACGGAAGATGCTTTTCACACAATATTTGACTTGGTAGAGGACAATATTTACATAACTATAATTATATCTCTTACTAATTTAATAATAAATGGAGATATAACCATTAAAAAGGTGTCATAAAGAGATAAAATGTTTTTAAAAAAACAAAGTCTTTAAATTTTATCAATTGATTTTGGGAGAGAGAGAAACACTGATTTGTTGTTCCACTTATTTATGCATTTATTGGTTGATTCCTATATGTGGCCTGACCAGGAATTGAACCTGCAACCTTAGTGTTTCAGGATGATGCTTTAATTGACTGAGTGACCCAGCCAGGGCCTAAAAGGAATAAATCTTGTATCTGCCTTAGCAAGAATTTTAAAGCTGATAAATTAAGGAATTGTAAAAGAAGCCTTTAAAATATTTTTAAAAGAATTATGAAATTGTTATCATAAAAAATTGTTAAAATTAATTAAAAGTGCTTTATCTTTTAGAGGAAGGACAGGGGAATGCTGTTTTTCCTGATGAACCCTTTTGTAGTACATGATTACTTTGTTATTTACATATTTTTTATTAGATATATATTTCTTAGATTTCAAAAAACCACACTGACTAGTTAAGAACTTAAAATGATTTGGAAAAAATACAGAAAAGTTCAAACAAAAGGTAAAGCACATAACTATTGACCCAGTAATCCCACTACTAGGAATATATTCTAAAAATATATTCATATAAGTACAAAAATATATTCATATAAGTACAAAAATATACTAAAAATATATTCATATAAGTACAAAAAGATGTTACAATAATCTACATTTTATGAGAGCAAAATGAAAAAGTTAAATATTCATAAAAATTTTAAATGGTGCAATCATACAATAGAATATAACATAGCCATTTAAAAAAAATGTGGCACATCTCAATGTTTTTTGGAGGATGCACCGTGTTCTTTCAATCTACGACTTCAGTGACTGATTTTAAGAAAAAGTTCTGAAACCATCAAATATATCTTCATTCTGATTCTGAGTTCTCCAGTTCAAGGGCACCAGTTGTCCTTATGTTGAATGGTCTAAACAGCTGCCGCCCCTAGCAGCTTCTCCGGAATGTTATAATGTGAATTTCGTGGGCATTAACCGGTTATGTCAGTCATTTTCTCTATGAAGACAATTCAGTTGTCAGCCCTATATATTCTACCTCTTACTCTTTCTATTTGTTATGGTAAGCGTGTTGCTTTGATATTCAGTTTGTTTTCTTAGGAGTAAAATCACCTATTTACCTTGCTCTTTCATTATAACATCCCTTTTGTGAGCCCTGGTGATAAGGAATTCACTTTCTTGTCAAGTAATTGTCAGGGTTTCTCCCTGTCCCTTGTGTTATATTTTCTTTGTAGTTTATCAAATACATTCCTTTCTAACCCTTCCCTTCTTTAATTTGATTTAATTTTTAAAAATTATGACAAAATGTACATAATGTAAATTTTCCATTTTAACTGTTTTTAAGTGCATACTTTAGTGATATTAAGAAATTCTCATTGCTGTATAACCATCGCCACCACCCATCTCCAGGACATTTTTCATATTGTAAAACTAATACTTGGTATCTGTAATTTAATTTAATCTTATGCTATTCTTATTGTTACTTTGCTGCAGTTAATTTGCATAGTAGTCACATCATTTGTTTTCATCTTGCTTATGCTTAAGCATGTCATCCAGACATTGAATTTTCTAAGATATCATTAAAGTAAATTAGGAACTTTTTTCTTACTATGTTTGAGATCATTTTATGTTTCCCGCTGAGCTACCTATTTGTTTCCTCTCTTTCTTTTTCTTTCTTTCTTTTTTTTTTTTGAAGATTTTATTTATTGCCCTGACCAGTGTGGGTCAGTGGGTTGAGTGCCATCCCACAAAGCAAAAAAGTCTCTGCTTTGATTCCCTGTGAGGACACGTGCCTGGGTTGCAGACCATGCCCCCTGTTACGGGCATGTCAGAGGCAGCTGATTTATGTTTCTTCCCTCTCATTCTCCGTCCCTTCCCCTCTCTCTAAAAAACAAGCATTTGTAAACACTTACTTTGATCATGAACCTTTGGTCTACATTCTCTTCCAAAGCATTCACACTCCAGCGTCATTTTATTTATTTATTTTTATAGAGATGGAAAGGGAGAAAGAAAGAGAGGGAAACACTGACTGGTTGCCTCTCGTTGCACCCTGACTGGGGACCAACCCGAAACCCAGGCATGTGCCCTGACCGAGAACTGAACCGGACGTGGAGAGCAATGGCATCTCTCCAAAGTCAAGCCTTTTCTGTTAAACCTGCGTCACTTTGGGAAATACCAGGCCCTCACATCCCAGATTTTTCATCAACAGCTCCTGTTCTAAAGGGGAAAGAGGAATTTCCTGACTCTCTAGATGTTGTCCCAGGCTCTCGAAACCTTCTTGAAGCTGCTGTGTGCTCCCCCCACCACCTCAGTTCTGGAAGGTGGAGAGAACTCACATACCTCAAGAAGAAGCCAGTACATGTCCTAGATAAACAGTAGCTATGGAATTGTTGCCAACGTTCATAAACTTGCTGTTAAAAGATTACTTTTAATGTAGAAAAACAAGAAACTTCCTGTTAGTAAAAGCAGTTAACATCCAGAAGTCTGTGACTGTCCTCTTTCTCTGAAATAAAAATTCCAATTCTCCTATTTAAACAGTCAATGTAATAGAAAACCATCAATAACATTCTGAGCCTTATTTTACTAGAACTTTTCCTCCAGATATCAATCATCCCTCCCAACCAGGGATTTCCTGGTTTGTAATTATTTTGGTAAATGTTTGCCTAAAAAGGGGAAGTGGGCCATAAACCGAGTCGATCTACCTCTTCTGATGGTCAGTGCTGATTGTTCGTTGTTTTGCCTACTCTCTTTCCACAATGGCCCAAATTAACAAATTTACAAAAATAGACTGGCATCAAAGAAAAATAGAGACAAAGTATAAAAAGAACGTGTTAAGAAGGCAATCAACAAATGAAGGTGAAGGAAGTAGAGAACTAACATTTATTGAGCTTCTTTTGTTTGCCAGGATCTTTGGTACATGCTTTACATTTCAAAAATGCAATGTTGGAAAGTTTTCTAGTTTCTAGTTTTTAACTAATAGTACATCACAGTAGGGTAAAATATGTATTTAAAAACATAACAGTCTAGGAAAACAATCTGTAATTTAAGACAATCAAAACTTGGTCATAATCTAGGAGTATAAAATCACTTTATAATGTATTTTGAAATGAATTTTTTTTTAAAGACCGGGTATTGAGACTCTTAAAATGGTGTGAGAAAAATCAGTGCAATTTGAACATGTCTTCCCCACAATTCTCCCTCTGGGTGTTTGCTTTGTCCTCACAAGCGCCCTACTCAGGGCCCCGCCTCTTGTTCCCCATATTCCCGGCCAGCCCACCGCTATCAGATGTGCAGGGTAGAATGCAAGCCCTCCACCCTGCACATCTTAGTGTGGCACGGCCTCCCCACACGAACAGAAGAAAGTGGAAGGAACTGTGTTTTAACCAGCCTTTGGATTAGCTAAGTTTCCTAACAGGCTGGGAGGGTGGGAAAGGCAACAAGAAAATTCGACCCCTTAACTTAAGGCTGAATAGGAAGCCGGAATCCCCAAGTTTTTAACCTTGCACATTCTGAAGAAGCTGGGGCTTTACATGCGCTCGTATCCTCTACTGGGCCTCTTTCTGGCCACCAGGCATGCTGTTAGCAAAATGACAAGCAGTCCTGTGATACTCAGACCCACGGCCACAGGGATCTCTCTCCTGTTTCTGTCACTGAAGCATTCATCTTCTGTAATTGAAGTCAGAGTAACAGATGTTACAGGCTGGCCACAGGTTGGGAATGGATCCTGCCCCTGCCTGCCTCAGCTCCCCAGAGAAGGGAGCCGAGGGAGTGAGGGAACTGCTGAGCCTCCCCATGCTGCCTCAGACGTCGCGGACGAGGAAGGAAAGCGTCAGCACAGTGATCTGGAACGTGTGCTGCCTGTGATCACTTAAGGAGCATATGAACTTGTAGATACCCAGGCCCCATGCCCAAGAAATGATGATTCAGTGGCTTGCAGGTGGGGCCAGGTCATTCTGATGCAGCTGGGAGGCAGACCCGACTTTGAGAAACATTGCTTTGGTCTAGAGGGTCAGAAGCAGAACTATGTCTTGACTCCCCAAGTAGGGTAAGCCCTGGAGCCGTGGTTCCCCACCAGATCACACGGCCGAAGTTTTCTACTCAACTCTGCACTTCTTAAAGGGGCTGCTGGACAGCCTGGGGCTCCTGACATCCAGAAACCTTTCTCTGGCTCCAGGATTTTAGGGAGGAGGGGTTGAGAATGTGGGAGTCAGGAGCCTACTGTTTGGGGTGATCGTTCTCTTTGAACAGGCTGAGATTTACACTTGAGTTATTCTGAGAGGGATGTTTTAGACACTGAAGTTCAATTCCTGGACATATGTAGAAATCCTTGTAACACTGTTTTCCCAGCAGAGAAAAGGGGACTTTTGGGAAAGTTACCCTGGTCCACGCCCCCCTCCTCCCCACCCCATCTTTCACCAGCCTTTTTTCTAGGACCTGCTTCCCTCTGTGGTGGTTAAAACCCAAAGCAGAAGTTACATGGAAAGTAAAACTAACTATGAGGAAACTGTTCATAATTGGGAAGAAGAGGACCAATAGAATGCATCTCTATCTTGAATTATGGTATTTTTCTCTCTCCCTTTGTAAGTAGGAAAGAATCTATTCTGAAGTCTTGAATTTTAGGTATCCCTAATACTCGGGATCTTTAAAGTGTTCTCCAAATACAACTGAGTTTACTGGCACTCACGGACTGGTTCTGTGTGTGTGTATAAAGGATTCCGAGTACGTGTTTTGGTCAGGCAAGGAGAATGTATTCCACTGTGGGAGAGCAGTAGACAGGAGTGGGCTAAGGCGTCTGGTTTTGAGATTGGTGTTGACTCATAAAGAAATGGTAGGAGAGAGGGTCAGCCAGAGGAACTTGACCTAAGAGCTCTGTTGGAATCACACTGTTCTAAGAAGCTCACGTGATTCTTGCCCTTTAGAAAAAAAGCTTTAGGGAAAAAAAAAAAAGCAAGCTACACTCACACTTGAAACTACCCATGGGTCTCTGAAGTTTGTATGACATGATGAAACCTTAACTTACCGTTTCCAAAGTGGTCATCTTCAAAATCAAAGGCTTGGAGTTGGACATTCATTGTTTTCAGTTGCAGATCGGCTGACAGCCGGACGCTCTGCTCACTCACGCACTTGAAGGAATGCCCAATCACGGTCTCAAACACCATCGCATCACTTTTCATGCCATGGTAAGTTTTCTCTGAAAACACAAAGGTGAAATACAGTCATGTAAGAATCTTGGCACATATCCACTGAGTTCCAGCTTTGCTGCATGGCCCGTGTCAGTCAAATGGCCTTCCCTTAGCTGTGACTTTCTCATAAAGAAAGCCACACTCTGGAGTTCTGCCTTCTCATAAAAAAATCACACTCTTGCCCTTTGGGCACTTTTTCCAGTGCTCTGCTTGGAGTTGCTGCAGACTCTGCATCTGCATGAGCAAATGCCCTGCACGATGCTCTGAATTGTCTGCGTACACTGCTGTATCGTGTGTTATATCACAGGGTGGTCTACTACTGCCGCCCCCAGTAATGCTGCGACGATCACTACCATGTAATTAAAACTTGTTACTCTTACTGATACCACCCTCATCACCTACATGAGAATTGTCACTACTGTGATAGCACACTGTGTTCTGCTGCTGCTGCTACTGCTGCGCCCTGCTTATTGGGACCTGGAGTTGCTCTGTCCCTTCCCTCAGCCTCTAAATTAGTTTCTGGCCTTACTTTCTCTTCCCCTGCCTCTAGAGGCATTACTGCCCTATTACTGCCTAAAATTTGGTCCGTGCCTAATGATAACGTTAGCTAATGCACGTTAGCTTTCCCAATACTTATTCCCGGCCTGTATGAGTATACTTACCTAAGAGAGTTAATGTACATGAAAGTGAGCTATTGACTATGACATCCAACTTACATTTTAGCAATAATCTTTGAACACATCCTCTTGAATAGCATTACTATAACATAGCTAGTATTTAAAATAGACATTTCTCCACATTTTCATTTCTTGGTGCATGTCTCTAGTATAAGTTCCTTAATAAAACAATAAGTTTAAGCCAGTCAAAAGAGAAATATGAAAAGGAGAAGAAAGAAATGAAAACTCAGTACAGTGGCGCACAATATGATCTGTTATCTACATCTGGGCTTCCCAGAGAAACACGTGAGGCCTCGGAGAAACTCCCACTCTTCTCTGACAGCATTACTTTTCTAGAAGCGAACATGTTAGAAGTTCTCTCGACTTGCTCCACTCTGGGCAATTCGCCATACAGCAACCAAACTGAAGCTTTAGAAATGTAAAGTCAATGTATCATTTTTCTTCTACACCAACCCCTCCGGCGGCATCCTTTCACACTTTAGAATAAATTCCAAAGTCCTCACCTTGTCTGGCCACAGGCTCTGCATGCTCTGGCCTAGCTGCCCTTCAGACCTCATCTGCTGCCTTGCTCACTGGCCCCTGCTGGTCTCTGAGCACACTAGCAAGTTCATTCCTTAGGGCCTGTGCATCTGTTGTTCCTGCCACCCAGAAAGGCTCCCCTTGGCCCAGAAGTCCCCATGTCTCTCTGCTCAAACCTCACCTCTTCAGGGAGGCCTTCCTCCCCTGAAGGTTTCCTGAAGGCCCGACCTACAACAACCTTCCAGTCCTCTCCACCCCTCCCTGCTTATATTTTGCTCATAGAACTTTTCACTACTTAACTGTGTATCATCATTTAATGTGTCTATTTATGGTCCTCTCCCTGCTTCTAGAATGTAAGCTCTCTGAGAGCAGAGACTACCCATTTAGATAATGATGGATTCCCAATGTATTCAGGGCTTGGTACCTAGCAGGCACGAACCACATTTTTGGGGGAATGAATGCATGACTCTTAAGACTATAGAAGAAACTGCACCCTCAACAACAAATCTGTCCAAAGTCACTACACTCTTTACTGTTGCTGATAATGACTTCTGACATAACGTAGACCAACCTCCTTCACGAGCAGATGGATGGACTGAAGTACACGAAGATATAGTAAGTTCCCTCCAAATTATACATACCACGGGCTACTCTCTCAGTCTGTTTCTCAAAAGCAGCATCGAAGATTCAAGAATTCTACAGGATCAAATGTGAACTAACCAGAAGCAGTGTCACCGCTGGTAGAACAGCCCTCTCTGGCTTCTTACCTGGGTTCGAGACCATCAAATGGGCTTCCACTTCACTGATGTAGTAGGAGTTTTCATCCTATAAAACACCAACGCGTTAACCTTTGGGTACTTCTGTTTTCACGTTCATGATTCTGGTGTATACTATACGCTTTGTTCAGGCAAAGACTCTAGCTACTAAATCCTTGATATGGGGGTTTGAGCTGTGTTGGTATGGAGCCATAATTATGTTAAAATTTTTCAAGTAAAAGTAAATGACCACATGATAAATAAATAATAACTAATGGCTTGCCCCTGGCCCAAAATTTCTCTACTGCATAGCTGCTATTAGAGTCTGAATTTAAAATTCCACCAGTACAATTTGAGTTCCTCCAACTGGGCCATTTCCCCCAATAAAATGTAAACACATCTGGAAGGTGGAAGGGTTGGAGGACCACATGTTAACCTTTTGTAATTAGTATCTTACTGTAGGGGTGCAAACTGAGGCCACTCCTCCTGAAGGCTACCATGGGTGGACTTTATGGGGAAGTATAAACCTGCTGGGGAAAAACAGTGCATGCAGAATTTTGCCTGCATTTCCCTGGCTAGAGCATCAAGTCCTTCAGATACATGTGTCCATGTTTCCACAGTGGTTACATGGGGGCACAGTGAGTGATTCTGGAAAGAAATGGTTTCCCCTGCGGTCACTAGGTGTCTGCAGAAGAGGAACCTAGGTGGTTGCGCTCAGAAATGTTAGAGTCTCCACGTTTTATCCAGAATTTCAAATTGAATTACCTTTAAAAGTTTCAAATCTAGGCATTAAAGAAATTGAAGAATAATAATCTCGGCCACATTTGTATATTATTCGTGGATGAAATAATTCCTTACACAATATAAGGGTTCCAGAAATACAGATTGTCTTCGGAAGGTAACTGCTATTGATACACTGAACTCTGGGTCTGATAATTCATTGAATTCACCTACTACACACTGACTCATGCCAGGTCCTGGAGCAGACACGTACTATGCCTTATTTAACCCTCACAGCTATGAGAGGAAATGTAGGTTCCATGACTGGCCCAAGGTCATCACCGTAATCGGTGGCAGAAAGAAATGACCCCCCATCTGCCTGTGTGCAAATGTAGCCTCTAACCTCTCTTACGTTCACTCTGGACCAGGCACTGCTCTTCAGCCCGGGGAGGAGAGTACAACCTGGCTCTTTCCTTTGAAGTGCTCAGTCTCAGGTCTCAAAGATTAGTCTGACAATGTGCCTGGAGCTTATATTTTATTTTATATTTTATTTTATTTTATTTTATTTTATTTTATTTTATTATATTTTATTTTATTTTACTTTATTTTATTTTATTTATTAAATACTCGCCTGAGAATATGTTCACTAATTTTTAGAGAGAGAGGAAGGGAGAGAGAGATAGAAAGGCACATTGATTGGTTGTCTTCCATACCTGCCCCAACTGGGGATCAAACCTGCAACCTAGGTATGTGCCCTGACTGGAAATCAAACCCACAATGCTCTAGCCAACTGAGTCACCCTGCCAGAGCAAACAATCCATTTGTTTTAGAGAGACACATCTGTGATCCAGTCCCTTCTTGGATTGCTTGCACATACTGTTCATTCAGATTTTTATTTGGGTTTCCCTTTAGCACAAGAGATACCTGTGCCCGGGCATCTTCAGTGCTCAGACCCTACTCCATCCTGAGGGCAGAGAGGGTTCCCTGAAACGTTTTATGCAGGACAGTGACGGGAGCACAGCTTTGGTTTGGGAAATTGCTTGGGCTGCAGTGTGAGATTGATTTGAGGAGCAGCAGGGCGTGGTGAGGCCAGCTCTGAGCCCCGTGGGAGACCGCCTGGAATCTCCACTTTCCTGTGGCACCTCCTTGATCTGTCCTCACACAGAGAAGGGATGCCTCGTATTTCCACAGAAGTTTCACAGTTTACTAAGCATATGCTTTCACCTATATTGCTTTCTTTGATCCTTGCAACAACCCCTGAGATTATAAGCCCATTTTACAGCTGAAAACAAAAAGGCTCAGTGAAGTTAAGCATCCAGCTCTGGTTCCCATTGTTGCATAGGTCAGACAAAGCAAGATCTTGTCTACAGGATCCCACCCTACATTTTCCTCCATCAGAATGTGGTTATAGACAAAAATTCATTAGGCAAGAACTTCCTTTCATATTCGCTGAAATGCAGCTGTTTTACATACCCATCTATTAGAAGCAAGACCAGCTACATAATTTGTGTGGTCTAGTAGAGAGAAAGATGTAAGATCTCTTGTTCAAAAATCATTTAAGAATTTCAAGGGGCGACAGCAAAGCATTAAACCAAGTCCAGGCCCTCCTGACCACACAGGTCCTCCATTGCTAATAAGCTTCTCTCTTTGAGGTTACATGCTATATTTTTAATCTATTTCCTAGAGCTCATATCTACCACGAATTGAAAAAGAACAAGTGAGTGAGCTCAGCTCTAGTGATTAAGGAGTCTGAACCCTGCGCTCTGGGGGACAGCAGTCTGGTGGTTACAGAGGAGAGGGGCAGTGGGCCGGGTGGGAAGCTTCAAGCAGGTGTTAGACTTAACCCAAAGCCCAAGGGAAATTACATGCAACACATTTTTCCATTTGTGGTGTCTTTTTATCTTTGATACCCACACCCACACGGCCATTCTTCTCTGACATGTTTTTCTTATTTGGGGTTTGGTTTGGAGAATGAAAAACATCTACTATGCCATATTTTTGAAGGCACAATTAAGATCTTTTGTGTACCATCAACATTGACAAAAGGATGTCAAGGACTCCATACAGTCATGTCCATTTGAACAGACTACTTGCAAAAGTCTCACCTCACTATTCAACAGGTGGGTTGCTGACACAGTGGCCCTGCACTGCCAGTATGGAGAGCTCTGCAACATCTCATGGGAGAGATTCTAGTTCCTCAAGGGACCCAAACACCCTCCTTAGCAAAGGACTGGCCCCGAGCCAGCCAGCCAGCCAATGAAGCCTGCTGAGAAAGGCAGCGGGCTGATGACTGCGGGCCCAGGAGCCTCTCCTTTACTTCTGCAAAGCATATTGCAGGAGTTTCGCGGTCACAGATGTTCAGGATGTGGATTTTGCCTTCAACACCAATCAGGTCTTTTTCACTCAGCATTGCTGTGACTACATCAAGACACCTTTGCTCTGGATATAGCAAAGGAAGCCAAAGAGGTTGTTTCTCTACAGCTGCTGATCGCCTTTTTGGTGCCTTGGCCCAGTTCTCTGTAAAATTTAGGATCACTAAATACTGACTTATTTCTTCATCAAATATGTGCTATGTACTATGTACCAAGGTGGGGCTGGGCACTAGGGAGAGGAATGTGACTAAGTCAGAGATGGCAGAATGCATGATGAGGACACTAACGGAGGTGAGGAAACTACGAGAAAGAAGTCTCCCAGGTTTCCCTGGGATGGAGGTGGGGGTGGGGGAGACTTTATGGGTTGAAGATAATTCATCCATCTTAAGGGCTGAAGGCAAAAGGGGGCTGATGGGTGGGAGGGGCCTTCCAGGCAGAGGGAAAACGGCATAAAATGCTACTGTATACTTGGGAACTTCTGAACAGTGGCCTGTGTGGTGTTAACATCAAACACTGGTCACAGTTCTCAGGAGCCTCTAAGCTGAGAGGACTCCACAGGCCCCTGGAAGGTTCTAAGGAAACACGAGGTGGGTCAGCGGCAGCAGCAGATTGCCAGAACTCAACCGGCCAGTTTATTGCGTAGTCCTGGCACACCTCCTTCCCCGCTGGTGACTGATTTCTCCGGGGTCCTGGAGCTGCCCTGCCAGCCAGGTGCATAAGAAAGGGATAGTGTTGAACATGGAAAAATGAACTTCACACCAAGTTTCTGAAAGGTGTTCTTAAAACCAACTCCCTGGGCAGGAAGGAAGTCGGCAGGGGAAGGGCGGTGCATTTATCTTGCACCTGGAGGGCCTGAACAGCTTTCCGCAGGTCGTTTTAATCAAATGAGACACTGCCATGGAGAGATGTTGAGTTCTTTTAAAAAGATGAAACTGAGAGAAATGAGAAAGGTAACCCTCTCGCCCAACCCCACCATGGGCCAGGAACCACGCTTAGCACTTTCACACGTGCTAGCCCGGTTTGCTCTCACAGGCACCGACAGAACAGGTGTCGCTCCGTCCCATCGTGTGGGAGAGGGAACAGACTCAGAGAGAGAACCAGCAACTTGTCCACGGTCACATGGCGATGACATGGACAATGAAAGTCTTCACTGAACAACAACATCAAGTGACAGTTTAGGAGGCAGATTTTTCTCTGTATTTCTGTCACTATATTTCCATTGAAAAAAATTACGAATGATGTCCATGACTTGACACTTGGAACTACAGCCCATATATTTTTTTGTTCTCACTGTGGTGTCTAGCTCAGGGTTGAGGATAAACTCAGTGCTCAATGAGTTCTCACTGATTAATCGGTCCATGAATCAGGCTTGCTAATCGCCATCCATGTATCATTCCACAACTGGCTGCTCACCTGTCACATCTGCTACATTATAACCAACATATACTCCTGTTTTCCAAGACTCTCTTGTTCTCCAGAGCACTGGGCCTTGACCGGGTGATTCTGCCTGTGGGAGGGCACTGGCCATGTCTGGAGACATTTGGGGTTGCCACACCCCAAAAGGGGAAGCCAGGGATGCTGTTCAACACCCCACAAGGCACAGGACAGCCCCCACCCCAAGGACTCGTCTGACCACAAACGTTTCTCCTGCGTCTGATGAGACAGGCCGGTGCAGAATGTAGCACTATTCGAAACGTGGCTGACTGACTGGTTGGGCCCACTCCTCTCGTGGAAGCAGCCAGGCGGCTTTCCTGCCCCCTGCATGTCACACAGCTGGCCTGTTAGGGCAGAAGGCGCGGCGCTGGGTCCGCAGGCGGAGTGCGGCCCACAGCTATATTGTGTGTGTTTGGACGGGGGAATGTTCAAACTTTCTAAAAATGTGCTGCCAACACTTAAAAATCGTGTATTTTTAGCGGAAGATCTGAACTCTTGCCTTTTCTTAAACAATCAGATCGAGCCACGCTGGTCTCTCATCACCTCTATCAGGTGATGTGTAGAATATTTAGCAACCGGCACAGGAGGGCAGTGCCTGCCATAAAACGCTCCGGCAGGCGCCAGGCTAGGTGCCGCCCACCGCTGGGGGGGCTGCCCCTCCGGGCAGCGCCCGCACTCCCTGCCTTTCGTCTCCTCGCTGCAGAGGCCTTGCTGGTGGCCACTGACCTCTCAGGCTTACTCTGATGGTTTTCTCATGCAGATTTAATGGAAAAATGAAATCTTCCTTCATATCAGTCTTCATCGACAGTGGGAAAATATTTTTACGACAAGATGGGGAAGAAGACATAGAAGACCTAGGGTCATAGGGCACAATGCAAACTCCTTCCAGAAATGTTGAGCGTACTCAGTTCCTTGCCCACATTAGGCATCACTCTGTTTTAAAATCTTTGTTAATTGAATTAACTAAAAATATCTTGTTATTAAAGAAGTGAGAAAATAAAAAATTACCACCTGTTTCAAGGAAAAAAGAAATATTTGCTAGCCTACTGCCTTCATTCATTAAATTCTATGCTTAATCCCCCTGTAATCTTTGAATTTGTGGTTGTTTGCAGGGCGGGGAGCGCGGGGAGCTCTAAACCAGTTCTCTTTTTCAATGCAGAAACTCCTCAGAAGGACCAAGGCTGCTGGGAATGTTTATCTCCTACCAGCCTCTTTGCTTTCCTCCGGTTGCATAGGGAAGTCACCTGCTTGGGGAACTGGTGCTGGGGAATAAGGTGAATTTGGCAGGTGAGACTGGAAGCGGCTGCAGCGACACTAGGGGATGTGGACTGAGAGTGGCTTGCCCGGGTCCTTCCTGAAGGCCATGGAGGGAGGGAGGCCCTGCTGGGCCGTCTAGCTCAGTCTGGGTGCTCAATTCCAGCCCACACCTCTGGAGGCACAGAGGACTTCCAGAAAGACAGGAATTCAGCCTTTGGTTGGAGGTTGATCAAATACAGAGACCAGCCTGAAGGTGTTGGAAAGGCAGGGATCGGGTACATCAGGAGACAGGAGCGTAGCAAGAAAAGAAGTTGAGGGCGCCAAGGAAACTCCTGCTGGTGGTCCCACCCACGGGCTGGCAGCAGTGGCTGCGGTGAGCTGCAGTCGGTGCTGGAGGTTGGCACATCCTCCCAGAGGTGGTCACCCCAGGAGCAGCAGTCACCCCCATAAGCAGAGGTCTGGGTGCAATACGGCCCTGAACTGCGGCAGCAATGCCCATACCTATATCCTCTGCTGTTTTACTGAAGTGACTTTTTAAAAGTCCCCGACACCTCTGTAGTTTAACCTCAGTTGTCCAGGGATAGAGCACTCTCTCTGCCCTGACTGTCCTTCCGGTGGGAGGGGTCACCGCTTTCCCATGCGGTGCTGGAAGGAAACCGCTGACTTTTCAGGTGCATCTCTGCCCTAAGGAGAGAAGTGCACACTGGGGAGCAAGGCTTTGAGACCAAGCCAATAGCAGTGACATCACTAACAACCCCCTGTATTACACACCGTGCTAGATGGTTTTCATACACCATTTCTAGTCCTCCCAAAGGTCCTATTAGCTGGGTGGACTTACTTCCATTTTATAACCCAGGGACAGGCCTCAGTGGCTCGAGATCATGCAGCTGGTAAGTAACTGTGGCTGAGAGTCCATCTTGGTTTGTCTGACCCCAATTCTACACGTACCCAAGGTCTGCTAACTGTGACTCCTACGACTTCAGGGGTCACATTAGACAAGTAAGAGGGGATCACACAGTTGCAGCTGCAAGGGTCCTCTTAGCACCCCCTCCTCGGCTCTTACTTGGCCTGTATTTAAAGGCTCTTCTGGTCACTGTCAGGGGCAACACTGTCTCCCCTGGACGTCTGCCCGCTTCAGTCATTCCCATCACTCAGTTCCTGATCATCGAACGTCTCCTTTGCTTGTACTAGACAATGCCGTTCACCGAGGTGGTCTCTCATTCCCTCCCTCCATTTCTCAAGTGGTAGAACAAAGTGCAGACAGTGTACATTGCCTGCCTGTTGTCACAGAGAGAACAAACGACAGAAGCAAATTTGCAGCCGAGACTCTGACCTCACATCTGTGTTCTTTCTGTTCTAGTCTGTTGTTTACACCCTCCCAGGATACGGTCTGGAAAACCCAGGGCCTGGTTAGTCCCTGGATTTTGCCTGCTGTGGTTGGAAAAACCCATTCTGACATTTGGTTTTGTTCTCAGAATAATCTCATTTCTGGGGTGTCCACTGGGAATTCCTCTGGGTCTGTTCATCGCTAAACTTCCTCCTTTGGGTGGTTTGCAAAGGGCACCTGCGGCCAGGTTCCTCAGGGCCAAGTGTCCCCTAAGAGGCATCCAAGGCCTTCTGAGCTGCACAGAGAAGGCTGAAGGGGGAAGAAGGCAAACACAAGATGTCGACACTTTCCTCCTCTCCATCTCCATGCCCCTCATTCTTATCAGAGAATATCTCAAAAGGCCCTGAGATCTATTTCCCCTGGAACTTGAAGTGGAGTGTGGGATTGCACCACCGGGCCCCCACGTGAAGGAGCTCCGTCCTCACCTTGGTGAATGTGAGGTTCACAAATCCGCCCTGGAAGTTCAAGAGAAGGTTGGAATTTCGGAAACCACAATTCCCAGAGGCTTGGGTCGCATTGGGGTCGATGTTGAAGTATCGCTGAGGTGAAAAAACCTAAACCAAATAAAATAGATCAGCCCCCTGAGATACAGGAGAAAACTCCAGCTCCAGAAGCCAAGGCACAGACTAGTAAGTGAGCCTGAAACTCAAGGCTAGTTGTTGTTCACTCGAGAATTTCAAAGTCCCTGACCGACTCCTCCCATTTCCAAACCATCAGGTTCAAAGGACTTTTTGAAGGAGCTCTCCCACAGCGAGGAGCTCCTGGGCAGATAACTCTCGGCAGGTGTGTTCCTGATAAACTGAGTGGGATGTCATTTTTGTTAGGTTGCACATGCTGGAAGGCATATAAGCAAGGTTTGCTATGTGATACACTTCTGCTTCAAAGGTGGAAATTTTGTTTGAAATCATAAAAACTGTGCAGAAAAAGAAAGCACAATTTTTATGGCGATTCTTTGAGTAAATCTAATCATCTCAGCCTCACCCCTAGCCCCTCCAATCTTCTTGTTAACCTGGATTTTCCACATTAGCATCACAGCTGGCTGGAACTACGGAGACCGTTTAATCCAAGCTTCTCATTTCACAGGAGACTTACTGAGGCTTGGAAGTCAGTGGGTGGGGTGGTGCCAGGCGGGCATCGACTCTGAACCCACCCCAGTGCTCCGCCCGTGTTGGCTAGAAGTAAGGGGTGTGCCTTCCTCTCTCCAAGCAGGCACTGTTGGTTTCTGTTCTGACACATATTCTAAAACAGATCCCCCTTTCAATGGAGTGCCATGGAGTAAGAGGTACTCACAAGTACATGTTGCCTTAAAAGACACAGGATGGGAGGGAGTGCCCACTCTGGGTAAGGCACACTCCGCTCGAACTTTTTGAAGATAGTCTTACAGGCCCATGGCCCCAACTTACCGACTCCCTGTCTTGAACCGTCAGCTCTATCCCCATCTCTGCTTTGATGCAGAGCCTGCTTCCATTTAGAACCTGATAAATCCCAGTCTTGGCTGATGATGGCTGAGGTGCAAGTGTGGGTCCAGGAGCCACGGTGGTAGGTGAGGCAGTTTGGGTGGCGTTGTGTGCAGCGGTGGTTGTTTCTGGGGCTTGGGTAGGCTGACTGGGCTTCTGACTGGTTGTGCTGACCTGTGACGACGTGGACAAAGTTGCTGGAAAGGTGGTCTGGGTACTGGGTGGGATGGTCTTCCCAGCTGTGTGGCTGACAGTCGATGGGCTGGTGCCCGTCGGACGGGCTGTGGGAGGGGTGGTGGGGGGCAGCGAAGCGGAAGCTGCACTGGGGCCGATTGTAGCCTCAGTGACCGGAGCAGCCGTGTGGGAGCTGCTGGGTGCGGCCTGGGTTGTGATTACGACGTGGATTGTTGGGCCGGTGGCCAGGGTGCTGTTTGCAGTTACCAAGGAGGTGGTCGTTGGAGGTTCTGCTGTTGTGTGTGTGGCTGAGGTCTCAGAGTTGGAGGTCGTGACAGCTGTCTGAGAGGTGATGGGACCACTGGTTGATCTTGCTGCCGTCGTTTTGTGAGGCTCTTGGTTAGTCGTTTGCAGAAAAGAAGGTTTATCTGTGGTCTGGAGGGTTGCTGCTGTCGTGGGCTGCGAGGAGTCCATGACCCCTGGAAACCCTGTTGCTCCTATTTGGCTGCCGTGTTGCAAAATCACTGCAAATTAAGGAACGACAGTGTTAGTGTGCCCACGAAGGGCTCACTGCCCCATTCTTCGTTAAAAATTAATATGTGTACTTTCAGATTGGGAGGAACTTTACAAGGACATAACAGTTAAGTCAAGGTCACCCAAGACTCTACGACAAGGCCATGTCGGTGATGTTTTGGCTGTGGCCCTGTTTTTCACAGGGGTGTGATTACACTGCATCCAACCCCTTTGTCTAGATGGGGTGCGGTCCTAGCACACCAGGAGCACACCCTGCTCCACAGATATCCAAGTGTCAATGCCTCCTCATTCCCCGTCTTCCAGTGTGAATCCCGACAGTCCCTGGGCGAGGGAGCTCCTGCGGAGAGCGCCGCTGTAATGGACTGTGAGGGCTGGGACAGTGTGGATGACGGGGAGAGAGAGACAGAATCGTATCTTTTGCACAAAATGATAGAGTTCCAGATTCAAAAGTGGTCTTTAAAGATCATCTTGTCCAAACCCTAATTTGATCTGTGAATTGGGTCTATGAGTATTTGCCATTTGTTCTTCTGTGCTTGATTACCTCCAGTGAGGGAAGATTTACTACCTTTCATTTTTTGTCTACCACCGTTTTTTTTTAAATATAGACCAGCTCCTGTCATTTCCTTCCTTAACCTCTTGAGTGGCCCAGCCTTTCTCAAGCAAGAATAAAATTAAGTGGTAATTGCTCTGATATACCCAGTGGGCTCTGGTACACCCTTCATGTTTTGACTTATATAGAGGCAGACAAAAGTAAGTTAAATTACCAGCCACCATTACCTAAAAGATAAATGATTAGTATGGATATCAAATAAGAAGAAGAAAAAGAAAAAAAATAAAATAAATAATGTAATAATTAGTCAATAATAATACAAGAACGAACTGTGTTTCCCAGACTGACAGCTGTAAGCCAGCCTGTGCCCACCCGCACGTGAGCTCCTCCGAGAGCTCCCTGTCCTCCTTGTGTAGACCAGCCCCCCGCCCTGCCAGCCCCGTCGCAGTGTTCTGTTTGTTGCCTTCACCTCACTAATCACAACTTGTGATTGTATTAGGGGGTGGAATACAAACATTGAACAACAAGCCTGGCAAGACAGCCTGCACCGGCATATTGGCCCTGATGAAGTATTTACTCATTTATTTGCTGATTGTACCTCTCTCCCACTAGACTAAAAGCAATCTCAAGGTGATAACTGTGTGTCTTTTTTTCACCACCAGTGCCTATGCATAGAAAGTATTCAGTGGATGTGGATTGGATGAAAACATAAATGAATGGGTACATGAGGGTAATAGGGCTGTAGACTTTCAGGACTACCATAAGGCTGAATAGAGTTGGTAAGCCAAAAAACAAACAAAACAAAAAAATGAAACAAAAAGAGTTGGTTTAAGTGAAAGCCTTCGTGGACCATTAAGCCGTGTGCATTACTGTCACAGGTTCTTAGAAGGCCTCTGGCTCTTTTTCAACCCACAGTCCTATCCTTGTCTCCGTCCAGGCATGTAGCACGCCAGAAAAGTGGACAAAGTGCTGACGATGTTCCTTGGGAAGCTGTGATCAGCACACAGAGAGAGAGAGAGGGCTTCGTCTTTGCGATGCTGTGGTTTCACTGTATTTACCCTTTGCACTGGCGCCCACTGGAGCTGTGGCTGCCTGGTGCTGGGTGGTGACATGGGAAAACACTGGGAAAAGGCAAAGGGGGTCCCTCTGTGTTGGTGTTCATAGAGTTCTGATGTCCATATAAATAAAAAATCATCCCTAAACTCCTTTACTTTCTCCCTCTTTTATTCAATAATTGTAAGTGCTTTCTTTTCCCATAATAATAATAACAACAACACATTCCAAGATACTGTACACTTACTATAGGTCAACTTTCGCCAACTCCTCTCGAAACCCTCTGGTTGGTACTATCTTGATCCCAGTACTTTCAGATGAGGAAACTCAGGGTTAGAAAACTCTATCAGGTTAATCATAATCACATGACTACTAAATTTCAGAACTGAGACAATATTCTGTCTGAACCAAAGACTGCTCTTGGATTTGGGGATAGTGGAGGTGGTATGTGTCACTGCAAAGAGCAGTGAGAGAAGAGACAAAAACAGAGGACAGCAGAATAGTAGGGTGTCTCTCTAGGGACCTCAGTTCACCAAGCCCTCATATTGGTGGTTCTTGGTGAGACTTTCAAAGGCTCATGTGCTGAAATAGTGACTATTTTCCAGAAAAGTTCTAACTTTAAGCCCAGTAGTAACACATAAATAATTTCTGCACAGCCCTGGCTGGTGTGGCTTAGTGGGTTGGGCATCATCCTGTAAACCAAAAGGTCACTGGTTCGATTCCCACTCAAGGCACATGCCTGGGTTGCAGGCCAGGTCCTTGGTAGGTTGGTTGCATGTGAGAGGCAACCAACCAATGTTTCTCTCCTTCTCCTTCTCCCTCCTGTCCCCTCTCTCTAAAAAATAAATAAAATCTTTTAAAAAATGATTTCTGCACAGTTGCAGAAATAACATTATTACTTTTTTAAATTTTTAAAAAATATTTTATTTATTTTTAGAGAGAGGTAGTGGGAGGGAGAAAGAGAGGGAGAGAAACATTGATTGGTTACCTCTCACATGCCCCTTACCAGGGAATCGGCCTTCAACCCAGGCATGTGCCCTGACTAGGAATCGAACTGGTGACCTTTTGGTTTGCAGGATGATGCCCAACCCACTAAGCCACACCAGTCAGGGCCAAAAGGAAATTAGTAGTGACATTACATTACTTGAGACTACTATCAGAGCATCTTTTTTGTATCTAAATGTTCATTTGGATAACTGAAATGGATGATACTCAATAGTTGTGGGTTTTCTGGGTTGTAGATTTAGTTTGTAACCTTCATCAAATCACTGTATGTGGAAATCTTATGCCCACATTGTAGAGCCTGGAGCAAGAGTTTTCCTTGTAAGAGCGTTATGAAGATTGACAGTTGAAGCTTTATTTTTACAATTCGTTTGGGCTAAAACTGAGTTGCTGTTTCTTCAGTCAAAAACTCAACAGGAACCCCATTAAGTTCCTACTATTACTATGAAAAAAAGAATTTACTCCCAAATGTGGTTTTCACGAATATCTTGTAGTAAAAAGCAAAGACTGCTGCAGAGAACTCTGGGAGGCTGAAAACCACCTGTCTTTTGTTCTCTTAGGGAGATCATTAGATTTTTGATAAAATCCCATTGTGTACAGCTTGTGCTTATGAGCTAAAGCAAATCTTCTCAACTGAGGAGCACACTCTCTAAAAGGGGAGCCCTCCTCACATGCCATTAGAGCTCCTCTCTCAGTAACGATGAAAGGATGCAAATGAGGCGGGGAGCACACGGTCATTCACGAATGCAGAGAGCCCCCAACGGGACAAGAAGACCTGTGGTAGACATCACGGTGTGTGCTTGGTAAGGAGACAGTATTGCGGGTGGCTGGGGTGTTGGCGGTCATGGAGTCTTGGTATAGTATGTGACTTTGTGGTGGACAGAAGGCTGGGCTGGCAGGTGGCTGAACCAAAACTGACCGAAAGTGTCCGAGTGCGTTACAGATCGAGCCAGTCTGGGGAATGTTATCCTCATGTTCCTCTTCTTCTCCTCTATGGCCCCTCCCTTCCTGCCCCATCTCTCTGGAGGACAGTGGGATGTAAAAGGTTGGCAGGTGATTAGACGGGAACATGACAGAGGCGGGTATGCACTTCATTGTAATACATCCCAGAAAGTTCATGGATTTGTTAGGTACTCAATGGAAAGGATACTCTCAGAAATACTCTGTTTTACTATATGCATGTATGTAATCACACATATATATAGTAAATATATACGTATATATATTCACACATATATGACTAATCTTTGTCAAAATTGGGTCGTAGTTTTTAAATGAGACCTATGGTCCCACAGAGGTCAAAGTTCACTGGTCTGAGACCCCCAAAGAGTGCAGTAGATGGAAGCCAGGGCAGGGCATAGCTCAGAATCTGTCTTGACCCTTCTCTACTAAAAAAAAAACCACAAAAAACATAGCCCTGGAGTCCACACATGGATTTGCCGGGCTCCCTGCCCCAGCTTCTCCTCTCCGGAATTTGGGAGACTCAGCAAACCGGTGCCCCCGGGTCTTGGCCCATTGCTGGGACTCTTCTAGAGGATGAGCCACAGGAAGAGGCACGAGAAGGTTTTGGTTCCCCTGCAACCTGCGGGAGGCGCTGAGAGATGACTCCTGGGCCGAGCCCGGCAGACCAGCGACTGCACCGCAGTGCCTCCTCTAGGTGTTTCCCGGACACTCGGTCCCTCCCTGACAGCCTCTGTTTGGCGTCCCACACTCCTAGTGTGGCACAGAAAGGTTGAAGCCTCCTGTGAGTCAAGCTTGTGTCAGGCACTGGGGGGAAGTCTTTGTTCTCAGGGGCTCGAAGCCACACGAGTCGGACACACAGATGGACCACGCTCCTCAGGGTGACAGGCGCTGTCACTGAAGTAGGCCCTGCACCCTGCGGCGTGTGTGAGGAACCCTACACAAGGGGATATTCTTCCCACAGGCAAGAAAGTAAATAGTATCCTGGGTAGGAGGAGGCGTATGCGCAAAGGCACAGAGGCTTTCAGAGCCTGGTGTGTTTGGAGAATACACCAGAGGGGTCAGCATGGTGGGAACATGAGGAGGGTGTGGGGGAGGGGGAGGGGCGGAGGAGCAGGAAGCAGGCTGGCAGGTCTTGGAGGCTGCACTGTGTCTGCAAAGCTCGCAGGCACACAGATGGCAGTGCAAGGAGCACTGTGGCCACATCCGGGATGGGGAACTGTGTTGGCCCCAGAGCGCTTTCTCTGGCATGTCCCCAGGCAGCAGAAGCCGCCCCAGCTGGGCACAGCAGGAATCCTGTTTCTGGATGTGTGCAGGGCAGGAGTGCACCCTTAGCACAGTTATGCTCACAATGTCACAGTTTAACTAACCATGGACTTTTTAGCAAAAAGGTATAAATCTTACCTCTGTTAGTTTCCTGTGAGATGTGAGATTCAAAGAGAGCTCCCGGACAGAAGGGGCTCTAGCCCCGTGGCGGAGACTGCTGGATGACGACCCCAATACCCAGTCTCCCCTGTTCCCTTAGTAATAGGACTGCGTTTTAGCTGAGCACCTGCCGCCTGGCATAAAGAACCTTAAGTCCAAGTCTCCTTTCCAGCTGGGTGGGAACAGGTGACTGAATTTGAGCCAAGGCAGTAGAAGGGGGAGGGTTAGGTGGGCCTTCTGGGATGGCTGCTGGAAGGGAGCTCAACTGCCCGTGCTGCTTCTCTATGGCTCGTCTGTGTCTCTCCTTTAACCAGCGTGCGAGTCGTGTGCGATGGCTGTAGCTCCAGCAGAGCTTAGGAAGCAGGAGGAAACCCCTTGAGGCAGAAGTCACACATAGGATGGTGGGTCCACGAAAACGAGCCCCTACACCAGACTGGGTCTGAATTCCTCTGGACTTGTTTTCACACCAGAGAGAAATGAACATTTGTCTTGCTTAGTTCATATTATATGGAGCTTGTCTCTTATGTGCAGGTGAGCCTAAACTTTGACTGACACAAACTGAAATTCCCTCATTTAATTGGAAAGATATTTGAGGCCAGGGAAGCAAAGTGCCTGGATAACAATTACACAGCTTGGTTACCTAGAAGCTATGTCTCTACTAACAAAATATTTAATGGTCGTCCCATCTCCAATTCAAGAAGAGCTTCTTGAACCTGTGCGTGCAGGTGCAGCAGCGAGGAGCATGAACTGTGAAGCCTGACTTTTGAGGTGCACGTCTCACGGCTGCGCCTTGCTGACTCAGTGACCGTGAGCAGTTCCCTGAGCAGCCTCAGTCCCCTCATGTGGAAAACAGGGCACCCTCCCATGCTTCATTCACTCAGTTCGCCTCTGAGAACTTGCAGCGTTTCCTCTCAACCTGCACTTGTGTTTACTGAGCCCTCATTGCCTTCCTGAATCTGTGAGTCATCTGTCAGCCATCGAATTCTCACAGAGAGTTCCTGCTGGACTGAGATCTTTTGCTTTATTAGCTTGCCCTCCTAAATGAAATGATGACTTCCCCCTTTGCTGCCAAAAGAATGGGAAACTCTACTTTTGAACATGCGGCACAAGAATAAACAGTCAGGAATAGGGCAGCTGGCCTGGCCCTTCACCGGACTTTCATCACAATCCATCTTACACCCCTGTGCCTCTGTGTCCCCCATTTGAGCATGTGAGCTGGGCTGTGTGGACAGAGTTCGTTCTGGAAGGAAGTGTGCATTAACCAGCACAGCTGGTGACAGCACACAAGAGGACTCAGTGGCTTAGACAGAAAATGCTCTTGGTGAAAGCAGGGGTTGGAGACATAACGTAGGCACGGAAAGCTGTTTCTCCCACAGCCTCTCTGATCTGAAATATAACGCTAATATTTTTAAATCTCTGATGTCCTTCCTGGCTGATAACTCTTGGAAATGGCACAATTTTTCAGACCACATCTCACTCATCTTCACAATTCCCCATGTACGTGATACAAATACAGCATTTCCAGTTGAGAAAACAGGAAAACCAAGAGATGAGGTGCTTTTCCCAGACCCTGTGGCAAGAGCCCCAAGTCCGAGCCTGGGCTCCATTCTCCTTTCTCTTAAATATAAGTGACCTCGACAAACTCCCCCTGAGAAGGTGCCCAGGTCCCATTTGCGAACCAGAGACAGAGTCACTGTCTTCTGGGGTTGACACCTACTCTGCCTAACTCTCAGAAGGCAAGTGCACACTGTTAAAGCCCTTGAAATAAATGAAGTGCACCCCCGTGTGTAAGGTAACAGCAAGGAGCCGGCTCCTGAGCCAAACACCACAGTAACTGAAGCTACGACAGCTGTCTCCTGTCTGCCCTGTCTCGCCTTCACTGGTGGCACCAAAATGCATTTAGGCTTAATAGGACCAGACATGGCAGGTCACTATGCAAAGTCACATGTGTCACTTACCGGCCAGGGAAGCGAAGAGCATCATCACTGGAGAGAGCTGCCAGGACATGACTGGGGAGCCAAGGGCAGGCGCTGCTGCTCTGCAGCTGCTGTGCTTTAGCAGCTGGGGTTTCTGACCTGCTGGAGTCTGATTCCAGGGCAGGTCCCTCCTCCACTTGTGGCGGAGAAACCGAAGTCATTTACATAAGGAGAAGTGGCTGGAAGGCCCTCCCCGAGAGGTGCGCTGCCTGGGGAGGGAAACCACAAGTGGCCCTTGGGAGAGAGCAGGCGCTTTCATCTTTGCCTTCCTTGTTTGGGAGGGTGGGGGATGGGAGATGGGGGATCCCCTCTGTTCCACTGTTGTCACACGTTTTAATTCTACACGTGTTATAAACTCCATAACATATAGATTTTTTCAAAGTCGGTTCTTTTTCTGATGTGGAGGTTAGATCTGTATGTTTTGAACAGTTATTTGGAAGAACTGTCATGATTATTTTGAATAACAAATATCTATAAAATATGAGATTCTGTAAACAATTTTGATATCTTTTGCTGAGAGACCAAAATGAACAAATAAAAACAAAAAAAATCACAACATGTGCTCTATAGCTCAAAAATTAAATAAATCCCTATTCCGCCAAGATGGAGGCATAGGTGGATGTGCCGTGCCTTCTCACACAACCAAGTTTAGAGAAAACTAAATAATAGCAACAGAAAACACAGCCAGAACACAGAAAATTGAACTTTTTGGAAGTCTGATAACAACAAATTCTTTAGCCTGACCGGTAAGAGGGGTGAAACCAGCAACTGGCGGAGCGGGGTAGCACAGGAAAACTCGGTCAGACGGACTCAGGCACACGGAACCCAGGCACAGGGTTGGGCCTGGTGGGCAACTCAGCGAGTAACCGCAGGAAACAGCGAGGGAGCAGGGCTGCGGGTTGACTGTGGTCGCGCATTCGTGTGTGGATAGACAAGCGAGGGAGTGGGCGATTGGACGAGAGCCAGCAGCCCCAGCGGAGGGCGCCGCCATTTCCCTGCTCTGACCCCGCCTCCACATACAGCGTCATAATCCAGCGACCTAAGTGGCCCTGCCCCGGTGAACAAGCTAAGGCTCTGCTCCTTACCAAGCTGCGAGAAACAGCAGAGGGGGCCGCCATTTCCCCGCTCGGACCCCGCCCCCACATACAGCGTCACAATCCAGCGACCTGGGAGTCCAAGGCTCCGCTCCTCATACTTAATGAGCGCAAACAGACCAAAAATGGCTCAAGAAGATCTCAAAGCCCCAGAGCCTATAAATCTAAGCGATGAAGAAATAGCAAAACTCTCAGACGCACAGTTTAAAACACTGGTGATCAGGATGCTCACAGAACTGGTTGATTATAGCCACAAATTAGACAAACATATGAAGGCGAAACTAATTGAAATGAATGGAATTGCACAGGAAACCAATAGCGATGAAAAGGAAACTGGGACTCAAATCAATGGTGTGGACCAGAAGAAAGCAAATCATGGCCAAACAGAAAAGAGTCAAGAAGCAAGAATTCAAAAAAATGAGGAGAGGCTTAGGAACCTCCAGGACATCTTTAAACACTCCAACATCTGAATTATAGGGGTACCAGAAGGGGAAGAGAAGGAGCAAGTGCAAAACTTATTTGAACAAATAATAAAGGAGAATTTCCCCAATCTAGCAAAGGAAATAGACTTCCAGGAAATCCAGGAAGCTCAGAGAGTCTCAAAGAAGTTGGACCCAAGAAGAAACACACCAAGGCACATCATAATTACATTAGCCAAGATTAAAATGAAGGAGAGAATCCTAGAAGCAGCAAGAGCTAAGGGGACAGTCACCTACAAAGGAGTTCCCATCAGACTGTCAGCTGATTTCTCAAAAGAGACCTTACAGGCAAGAAGGGGCTGGAAAGAGGTATTCCAAGTCATGAAATCCAAAGACCTACAACCAAGATTGCTCTATCCAGCAAAACTTTCATTTAGAATGGAAGGACAGATAAAGTGCTTCTCAGATAAGATCAAATTCAAGGAGTTCATCATCACCAAGCCCTTATTATATGAAATGTTAAAGGGACTTACCTAAGAAAAAGAAGTTAAAAAAAAGATGAACAATGAAAGGATAGCAAACTCACAGTTATTAACAACCACACCTAAAATAAAAGCAAACTAAAAGGACAGCTAGATCAGGAGTGGAAACATAGAAATGAAGATCTCAAGGAGGGTTAGCAACAGGGGAGTGGGAGGAGGAGAAGGGGGAAGAAGATACAGAAAATAAGTAGCATAGACAGTAGACAGAAAATAGATGGGGGGCAAGAATAGTATGGGAAATATAGAATCTAAAGAACTTGAGACACGTGGTCATAAACTAAAGGGGGGGGTAATGTTGGGGATGGGGTGGGTAGGGTGGAGGGGAATGAAGGGGGAATAGAACAACTGTAACGGCATAATCAATAAAAAAATAAAATAAAATAATTAAAAATAAATAAATCCCTAAACTTCAACTTCCACTGAAATATTTATTTAATTGGTGATAAAGAAATAAAAGCAATTTCCCTCTAATACAGATAAGTGTGTGTGTGTGTGTGTGTGTGTGTTTACAAAACTGAAGCACATCAAATTGTTTTCCTTACAATTTGAAAGGCATCTACAGGGAACAAACAGACCTGCTAAAATGTGCTTATTATTCATTATAACCGTGGGCTTCCTGGATCTCAGGAAGACAGATGAGCTAGAGAAAGAACGCTGTCTTTTAATTTATCTTTTAAAGGGCTGTAAATAAGGGAAACAACTTTTATACCTACATGATTACCATTTCTGGCAGTCTTCATTCCTTTGTGTAGATCCGTGGGTTTGTAGTGGCAATCACCCAAAGTACAATAGACACTCAAATTCCTCACGTGTTACCTGAGTTTGGGGTATGGGCTCGTTTGTCCTAATCTGTTTCTTCAATCTCTGCTCCCCCCTCAGCTTGAGGGTCTTCCCCTCTGCGTGTTGGAAAGCCTCTCCGTACATTGGAGCAATACTCCAAGGTTCCTCATTAGTCAGAGTCACTAGTTAGTCTGCATGTGTCTCAGTTATGCAGGTACTGTGTCCTGGGTATTTCGGGCTGTCCCCTTCAGTTTCTGTTCCTCCCCCAGTGGCAGTTCTGGACCCAGCTCAAATTCCTGCCCCTCACTCAGGACCAGGGGTTTGCTTTTAATTCTGTTACCTTTCCCCAACTGGGCTGGATTTACTAGATACCTAGGGATTCAAGTATTTATTGCTTTCCTCCAACAGTTGGCTCCGCTTTTGTTTAGTCAGAGAGATGACACACTAGGATCTGAGCTGTTTGAGTCCTTTCCTGTATCAACCGATATTCCCCTCCTCCAGCTCTGTGCCAGAGAAGATGCTTTCTCGTGACTTCCCTAATCTTTGCGAGTGCCCAGAGAGATCCCTGGAGAAGTCTGCACAAGTGGATGCAAACGTCCATATATCCGTGGTCCCCAGGGATTCTATTTTCCCTTGCAAACCCACCCACACTGGGCCAGTAACACTTTTAGCTGAATTCTCCCTGCCAGCGTACCACAGTGCTTGCCCCGGGTAGGCATGCGTTTGAGTCTCTCCTCACTTGGTAGGTGCCTGCCTGTTTTTCCTTAGATTTCCGGTGAGATGTAACCTTGTGAACTCAGCTCTCTCATGAGTTCAAAAAAGTTGTGAGTTTGCATATTTTCCAGATTTTTTTTAATCTTGCAAGTGTGGGGTTAGTACTCTTTCTAGCTTTCTGCATCTCAAGCAGAAGACATTATTTTTAACAGCTGCATAGAGTTTCACTGTATGCCAGTACAATACTGTATTAACCAGCTTTTCATTATTTAATATACTTATTATCTATTGTTGCTTAACAAAAGACCCCAAAACTCATCAGCTTAAAACAACAAACGTTTATTATCCTATGGTCCTCTGGTAATGAGTTCATAAGCATCTTAGCTGGGTTCTTCTGGCTCTGAGTCTCTCATGTGGTTTCAACCAAGAAATCAGCTGGAGCAGAGGCCACCTGAAGGCTTCGCTGGGGCTGCAGAATTTACTTCCAACGTGACTCATTCGCATGGCTGTTTGCAAGAGGCTTCAGTTCTTGCATGTGGGTCTCGTCACGGGGCTGCTTTGGTGTCTTCTCAACGTGGTAGCTGGCTTCCCATGGTGAGTAATCCAAGAGACAGAACAAGGAAGAAGACAAGATGCTTTTTATAACCTAGTCTTGAAAGTCTCTTACCATCACTTCCACCAAATTGTTTCTTAGCGTCATCACTACAGCCCACGCTCAAAGGGAACAGGATCAATCTGGGGGTAACTTCCACAGCTACTACACACATTTGGGTTGTTCCCCATTTTCTATTACTGGTTTTCCTATTAAAAGTAATGTTATAACGAACACCTGTATATGTCTATAGTCTATATATCTTTGTTCATTTGTATGGCATTATAATAAATTCCTAGACACAGAATTGCTGGATCACATTTAAACTTGGTAGCCATTGCAAATTGTCTTCTAAAAATCTAGTTCTTGCTGACTCTCACCAAAGGTTTGTGAGAGTACTGGTCCTCCTACGGTCTCTCCTACACTGGATATCATCAAAGTTTTACATGTTGGACTGTCTGATAGTGAAAAAACAGTATTTCATTGTTTTGTTTTAAATGTATTTATTGGCTTTTGAATTTCTCTTCCTGTGTATATTCATGCCCTTTTCACATTTCTTTTTCTATTGTTATGCAATTAATTTTTAAAAGCTCTTTAAACACCAAGGAAATACTCTGTGCCATAAATGTTTTAAAAGATTGTATTTGTTTATTTTTCAAGAGAGGGGAAGGGAGGGAGAAAGAAAAGGAGAGACACATCAACATGCAAGAGAAACATCAGTTGGTTGCCTCCCACAGGTCCTGTCCCCAACTGGGGACCTGGGCCTCAACCCAGGCATGTGCCCTGACTGGGAATTGAACTGGCGACCTTTTGGTTTGCAGGATGATGCCCAACCCACTAAGCCGCACCGGTCAGGGCTGTCCCATAAATCTTGAAAATGTATTTATGATGTGACTTTTGTTTTTCCTACACAAAAGTTTTTGCCTTTTACATTACCTAATTGATCAAGATTTTCTTTTGTAGCTTCTCGTTATAGTTTTTGCTTGGGAAGACTTTACCCTGTTCCAAGTTACTTTTTAAATGTTTTGACTTTCATGATTCCCTTAAGTCTCACACAATATGAATTATTTTAAGGGCTGAGATCAACATTATATCTCCATGGTGTTATTCAGAGACACCAGCACCACTTTTGTGCGTAATTTATCTCGTTGTTGCTGTCGTTCAGAACTAATCTGAAATGCCTCTTTTCATAATGCGAATTCTGAGATTTGCTTGGGTCCATTTCAAGATTTTTACACTCTGCTCCTCTCATGGTTGTTTACTTTGTGGCACAGTAAAGTCTCACTTAATGTTAGAGACAGGCTCTTGGAAACTGCAACCTTAAGTGAAATGACATGTGACCAGACCAATTTCCCCCTAAGCTGACTGATGTAGATGACGGTGAGTTTCCTATACCATATTTCTGGTCACAGCAACTCCACCAAACTTTTAAATAAAGACCCCAAACACTTCTAATATTAAGCATTAAAGTAAATGTGAGCTATACATACACTTAAGAAAGATGAATAAAAACCAGGAAGATTATTATTTTTCCAACCCACTTTTTTGGTTTGTGGCTGAGGGGTGGCTGGAGCCCATCCTGGCAGCTCAGGGCGCAGGGCAGGAGCCGGCCCTGGACAGGATGCCCTTCCGTCACCGCAGGGCACACTCACGCCCACACTCACCCCGCTGGGGCCATTTTGACACATTGTCTCACGTGCATATCTTTGGGATGCGGGAGGAAACCAGGCACAGACATGGGGAGAACATGCCGATTCTGTACAGTGGCCCCAGCCAGGAGTTGGCTTGTTTTATTTTCATTAACATCAGCGAAACAACATTGAATGAAACAACATTTGCAGGGCGGGGTGGGCTGGGATGGGAGAAATAGACAGAAAACTGTACTTGAAAAATAATTAAACAAATAAATTTAATTTAATTAAAGAAAACATTTGAAGTCTTGCTGTATGTGTTTTCTGGCAAATTATAATATTATTTTATGAACCTATAGTTTTTGCTACTTTAATAGCCATGGTCAAAAGTTTATTCATAAATAAGTGCTGGAAGATTAAAAATGCAATTGATATATATTCTCACGTGAGGGCATTTTTTCAATGCATTTTTTTAGAGAGAGAAGAAGGGAGAGAGAGAGAAAAACACACCGATGCGGGAGACTAGCACGGACTGGTTTCTTCTGGTACATGTCAGACCAGGGGTCCCATGTTCCGGGGCCGGGGACCACACCTACAACCTACGTGCGTGCCCTGACTGAGGATCAAAACCACAACCTTTCGGTTACGGGACGATGCTCCAACCAGCTGAGCCACACTGGCCAGACCAAGGAAATCAATATTTTATAGAGAATCACTGAAAATATGGTTTACAAAGTTCTCTATCCTCATCTGACAATAAACTTGGATCTGAAGAGGCACCCTGCACATGTTGAAGGAGTAAGCAACACCAGCGTGGTAATTAGAGTCCCGGCCTAGGAGCCGGGGGACCTGGATTCTGCCGCAGGCTGGCCGGGCGACACTGACACACAGTGACGCCGTGGTAGTTGGACAAGGGGCTCCTAGCTACGCTCCCAGCCCCTCTTGTGGCTGGTTGTGGCCACGCAACAAAGCGTTCACTGAAGAAACAGAAGGTGTTGTGTGCCGTGTGCAGGTGGGCCTCCCAGCACTGCACCTGGGAGGTGCATTCTGCCCGGTCCCCGCCCCCCCCCCCACCGTGACCGGTGAGCTGGAAATCCGAGTGAGTTCGTAAACTTGCTTTCGACTCTGCAGACAAGGACAATGTCCCGGGGATGGTGGAGAACCAGAAGGACCTGGGACCCCAGACGACAGTGTGGAGCCAGGCAGCCTGGATGTCCAACCAGGGCTGTCTCGTGAGACAGATATTCTTTAAGTCCTTACATTGTTGGATCTTTTTGTTACAACAGCTTAACCTTTCCCTTTACCGATACAAAAGAAAAGCGTTCAGATAAGTTTAGGAAATGCTGAGTTTAACAAAAGTATTCACACTTCCTTTCTGCAAGAGCCCCCAGATCCTTCAATCTAACTGGGATCAACCAAGAGAGGAACAGAATGTGTACTGTTTGTAAAATGTATTTATTACTAGCTAATTTTGTCGTCATTGTGGAACTGACTGATTGAACTCTTTTTGAAATATGTTTCTCAAGATTTTATTTAATTATCTTTAGAGTGGAAGGGAAGGAGAGAAAGAGAGAAATATCAATGTGTGGTTGCTTCTCATGTGTCCCCTGCTGAGACCTGGCCCCGCAACCCAGGCCGGTGCCCTGACCTGGAATCGAACCACAACCTTTTGGTTTGCAGGCCTGCACTCAAGCTACACCAGCCAGGGCTCATTAAGCTCTTATACTCTCTTCTGCCTGTTCTGAAAAACACACTCTGGGAAGTGGCGGTTTGGAGGACCTGTCTTGTTTCTAAGTTCCGAAGGCAGGCCTGGTGTTTCTCGGGACTGGGACAGCCGCCTGGGTCACCGATCCAGGGCGGCTAAGTGCAGCCCTTCAGCGGGACACTGTCGTGGGCAGCAGCCGCCGCCTTCCCACGGCTCCGCACCTGGTGGACTGAGTCCCTCCAGTGGGCAAAGGCAGCGTCACAAAGCCGTGGGTGATGGAGCAAGTTATGAAAGAAGACTGGGGGCCTTGATCTGATGGTTTTGGCCGCTGTTTACTAGGATGGGAAGACGACACAGACTTCACTCCCGGAAGAGCCACCTCTCCCCGTCCCTTTCAGACTTTTAAAAAGTCTAAAACGTTCACAACTGTGTCCTGAGTGAGCAGTGTGTCCAGGCCCCGGGGCAGCGGGTGCAGGGTCTGGGGGGACCTGCTGTGGATCTGGCCTGGCTTTATGACAATTACTCCCCGGTTCCCGCCCCTCCCCTCAGCCCACCAGAGCTCAGTGCCAGTCTGACTTCACGAGCCCAAGTTCTCCCAGAGGACAGCTGCAAGCAGAGCAGCAATGGGGGCCTGGGCAAGGAGGCCGAGTGGGAGGTCAGAGTGGTCTCCCGCAGGGTGGGAGGGCAGGCCGGCCGTGGGGAGGCGGGTCCGCAGGCTCCCAGCCCCCTGGGCTGCCCTGGTTGCCTTCAGTTCAGGGGTGGGCGCGGCTTCTGTACCCAGGGGCCCCGCTCCCCGGGCCTGGGGCCGGCTCCTGCTGAGCCCAGGGAGCGTGGGGGCTGGAAGGGGCGTAAGTTCTCTGGGGAGGGGTCCCTGGGCAACCTCCCCTCGTCCACCCGCTGCTTCTGCCTGGAGTCGTCTGCCCCGCAGGGGCGAGCAAGCTGGTGGACCCTGCAATGCTCTCCTTAGTTTGTCTACTGTCCTGAAGTTCCAAGTCAGAGAAGCATTGGCTAACGGATTGGCTTACTTTTCTTTCCTCGTTCACACTCACGTGTCCTTCTCATCATCGCCTTCTTTTTCTCCCTGGATGCTTTCTCGTGTGTCCAGAACAGACGTGGTGGGACAGGCATCATAACTGTCGTCCAACTGGAAAAGTCCCGGGAGCTGGAAGGGAGGGGGCCGCGCAGCACCCTCAGACTTCGCCAGGGTGGCTGGCCGGCTGCACTGGGACCCCTCCCGGCGGGGCGGGGGCAGGGCCGGCCGAGCCCACCGCAGCTCTCCCTCGGCCACTCGAGGTCCCCGCAGCAGTCCCTTCGCTACCGCCCAAACCCAGAACCCGGTGGCGCGGGGCGTGCTGGGCAGGAGGGTCTGAGCAGCGACCTCCGGTCCCCGGATTGGGCCAGGCTCTAATGGGGGACGGCCAGGGCGGTGGGAGAGGAAGAGGAGGCCGGGGAAGCTGAAGAGCAGGAATGAGGGGGATGGGAAAGGGGTAAGGAGGAAATAACTCACACCCGGAGCGCTGCGCTCCTTCTGCACATCCTCTGCCCCTTCGCAACTGTCCGTCTCCACAAAGACACAAGTGGTGCCGGAGCAGCCTTGCGGAGAGAAGGGGAGAATCCGGGTGGGCTGTGGAGCAGAGGGGCGGGCGGGGCCCGGGGCCCTGCTGCCAGCGAGCAGCACGGCCTGTCCCCAGGAACCCGTTCTCTCCATCTCTAATTCCTATTCTCCCCACCCGAATGCTTCACCAGAGGTGTGGGAGGGCCGGTCTGTGATCTTTGGGTTCCCTTTTTCCAGCTCTGAAATCCCACAACTGTGACTGAGAAGTCGTGGCCACATGCTGTTTGAAGCCCCTTTTTTCTGGGACGACTTCCTCTCGTCCCAGAAAAAAACCCTCTCTTTTTCTGCTTGACCAGTTTCCTACCCTGTCTCTTTCTCACCCCTGTTTCTCTCCCCAATTTCTTGGTAGCCTCTGCCAAACATCACCGCACTCACCACGGGGAGATCAGAGGAACCGGCGCGCCCTGCCACTCTCCAGTGCGTGGATTAATGACCCACGTAGTCCCCACGGTGCGCAGGGTAGTGCTCAGGTCTGTTAGACACAGCGGGGAGCAGCAACCCTACAGATGCTGAGGCCGCACTGTGCCGAGGGGGTGGGGGTGTGGGCATAACTGTGCAAGGGCCTTAGCCCTATTTTACAGGTGAGGAAACTGAGATGGGAGAGGGATAGTCCCTGGGCCAGATTTCCTTGGCCTGTAAACACTGCCGCTGGACTCTACGGCGTTCCTGCTCCTTACCCTGCGCTCTGACCTGCGGTCTCTGCCCCTCGCTGCTCACAAGGCAGGTTGGGGAGGCAGCAGAAACATCCCCATGGGGAACTCAAGCTGACAATTTTTAATGTTTAAGTTACAGTTAATAAGCTTAGCAATTATTGCATGTAGAAAGCTATGGTTCCAGGAACTGGAACTTATGACTGGACGTATTCTGACTCCAGGAGACCCACACATAATTCCATCTTTGTGCCCCAGGAGGGAGGCAAGTGATCGAGATGGTATCTGAGCCATTGTGCTCCAAGGAGGGAATATCCAGCCACCCAGAGCACAGATAAAGAAGCACCGGTCAGCAGAAGGAAGGATGCCAGGAAAACTGCCCGACTGCCGCTTTTGTCTGATTAGACTTTTCCCTGAATTTCAAGCCCCTTTCCTGTACTTTCCTTCTCCTTATAAAAGGGGCGGTTTGAGATGAGATGTAAGACAGTCTGTTAGGGCACATGACCCGCCATCTGAACAAAATACCCATAAAGATTCAATCCTGTCTCTACTTAATGGTTCTGGTAGTGATAGGCAGCCCGAACACCGACTTTTCTGGTTTCAATCGCATGTGGCAGCCCCGAGTGAAGTGGAGTGTCAGCCTAGGAAGCCATCCCTCGGGAATCTGAGGGCTGGGGAGTTCCGGTGTGGTGAGAATTCAGGGGGGGGGGCTCCAGGCGTGGTGAGGGGGGGCATTCTGGGCACAGCAGTAGCCTTGGCGGGTGGCAGAAGGAGCCTGCATTTGGGGGTATGGTGGGGGCGCATTTATCTTAGCAGCCAGGGATTCACTGGGTGGTCCCCGACCTGCTGCATGCAGTGCCCCCCAGTCTGTGTGCTGGGAACCAGGGGACCCTCCCCAGAGCAGGTCAGGGGTGCTGTGGGAGCAGCTGGCCAGCCCCCTCCTACAGGCTTCCAGAAACCCAGTTTAATTTTTGGTCCCAGAACATGGTGGGGGGACATAGTTGAGGGCAGAGGAGAAACTGGCTCAGGGAAGTGCCTACCACTGCCCTTCCCCAAATGTGACTCAGGGTCATCAGCTGTGACCCCCAGAGATGCCTCTTTAAGGTGCTCGTCCATCCCAGGACCCCTGTGCCAGGAGCAGACAGTGAGGACAAGGAATGGTGGCCCTGCAGAAAGGCCGTAGGGGAGGATGGGGACAGCCAGGTCTTCGACCACCTCCTTCCCTGGGTCTCCAGGGTCCATGGCTTCAGTGTCTCACTGAACAGTGCGGGTTCCAGAGACCAGAGAGCCACCTGCTAGGAGTATGGGGTGGGGGTTCTTGCTTTCATCAGTCACAGCACAGCCACAGCCCAGGGTGGGCAGGGCTGGAAGGAACTTGGGAACTGGAAGACCTGACAAGTTCCAGCCACTCCGCAGTGCACCTGAAGGGAGATGCTAATTTTACATCCCAACACAACATACACACAAGTATATTTATAAAATTAAACCACAAGGTTATGGAACCAAAAGTACCCTCACAGAGTGTGGGTCTATTCTATTCTATTCTATTCTATTCTATTCTATTCTATTCTACTCTATTCTACTGTGTCCCATTCCATCATTTGATTCTGTTCTATTGTGTTGTATTCTATTCTGTCCTGCCCTGGGAGACAGAGGAGGAAAGGGGCTGTGTGTGTTGGAGGCCACCCACAGTCACCTCACAAGACCCTTCCTGAGGGAGAGTTTCTTCTTAAACAAACTGCTGCTGCTCCTGGCATGCCCTCAGGTGCCTCCCCCGGGAGCCCTGGGCTCTTGGCAGCAGAGACAATGCCCTACTCACCTGGTATCTCCCTCTCCCACCTACCCGCGCCCTGGCTCCTGTTCTGAGAACCAGCAACATTGGAGAAAGTCCCTCGGTCAAAGCCCCTGTTTCACAGGAGATGACCGTGTAGCTCACGGGCTGCCTTTGTCTGTCCCTGTGTCACGTCCACACTCGGTCCCCTCCTCCTGGAGTCACTGGCCCTGGGATCTGTGGTGCTGAGAGTCTGAGGTAGTAAGTCCTCAGTCCTACAGGGGTGGCAGCCCCGAGGGGCCCCGAATCTCAGGCGCAGGGCCTGGCAGGTCACGGGCACGCAGCTGAACTGACAGAAACCCACTGCAGGGGCTTTGCAGTCGGTCAGACCCGCGTGCAGCCCTGACCGTGGGGAACACTCGCTGGCTGTGCGGTGCCGGGCAAGGCCCTTCACTTCCCTGAGTGTCCGTTTCCTTGTCTCTAAACCGGGGTAATCATTTCTATTTTGCAAAAATATTTATAAATGTCTGGCACATCACAGGAATTTAATAAATAACACGGTTGTGATTATTGTTAACAGTAATTACAATGATATTAAAGAGAGATTCTCAGAATAGCTTCCGGCACTCCAAGAGTGCTATTATTACTCACATTTGGGAGAGGTTTGTCTGCCATTGTCTTCATCCTCGTAAACATCTGGGGGAGGAAACGAGTTATAAAGGTCATAAAT
The DNA here is from genome assembly GCF_021234435.1 of Artibeus jamaicensis. Lineage (NCBI taxonomy): Eukaryota > Metazoa > Chordata > Mammalia > Chiroptera > Phyllostomidae > Artibeus > Artibeus jamaicensis. The sequence goes on along the minus strand of NW_026522046.1, from coordinate 7,172,024 downwards.
AAACAGCATTAAAAGGAAACACAGAGCGGACACACACACATGCACCAGAAAAATCAAATCAAGTACATAGGCCCTGACAAATATTCACTTTGATTACAGCAATGTTTTAGTTGATGGCTGCATTCTTAGAAAATGAGCAGAATGGCATAAGGTCCGGATGTGCGTTGGGAAGACACATCCTGCGTCTCAGGGGAACTCCCAGTTCGTGCACCAGAATAAGCATAAAGGGTATCGATGGGGAAGGACCAGAACAATGGGAAAGGTGGGCCGTGCAAACTCGTGCTGGTAAGACTGGGGCGGATGCTCTCCCCTCAGCGGACGATCTTTGTAGCACCTAAATTCTAAATAGTTTGGGAAATTTAGTTTTAGCACTTAATATTCAAAATTATAATTATTTATTTTGTTTAAATTATTGAGTGACATTTATTAATAAATAAACTCATTAGTTTAAGTTATTCTCATCAGAATACATGTTTTCCACAAATTACAGACTGTGAAGATAAAAACATGGCTTTTCCACTGCTGTGCACTAGATGGCGCAAAGGGACCGCTGTAGATCGAGCTAGTTCATTGGTAGCTCCTACCCAATGGATTTCAAATGGGCAAACCGCTGAGTTGGCCAAAAGGTCTGTATGTTTTTTTCCGTAGAATAAAAGACACATTTTTCGTTTCCACCAATAACTTTGTTGTTTTGGTATTTTGAGTATGTTGGCTATCTCCCACGTGGTATAATGTTGATTGTTTCAATTAATGTTTCGATTTATCGCTATCAACTTCAATTGGTCTGCCTGGCTGTGAAGGGTTATCCAGCGAGAAATCTCCAGCACAAAATGTCCCAATTGAAACTTTTGACACTTCAATCAATCACAGCACCTGCTCCATACACTGCACGTTTTTTTGCATTTCAGTTGTGTTTTCACCTTTCCTGAAATAATACAGTAAAATATGCTGAAAATGTCGCATATTTTCTTCCATCCTCAATATTAAAGTGGCTACACAAAAATTCACTAATTTTGATTGTTTTTTAATACACACTGATATGACAGCTGTCACAATGCAGCCTAACAAAATTGTTGCAAGTGAAGTTAAAGACAACTAAGCGCTAATAGAGCCATTTTATTGGAAAAAAACAAACTTCAGCCACCCCCAAGTTTTTATTTTCTTTCAATCTAGATTTCTCTCTATTCCTTACAATTATGCAAAAACTTCTAAAGGACCATCTCTGTCATGTGAACTACAGTCCATCGTGTTCACTTGGGGGCCAGGGGTGGAGGGCTGCCTTAAAGTCACGCCCACGCCCCAGGAGGAGCAAGTGTGGGGAGGTAGTCGCTACAGATCACGTGCTAATGGTATGTCTAGATCACCCCATTTAATTCTCACAGGAAGACTACACAGTATCACTTCCATTTTTGTGGAATAAGTGATGAAAAGAACTTAAGCGCACAAAGGTTAAGTCATTTATCCCAAGAGGTGGAGCTGGGTTTGAACCGGAGAGTGTATGACTTCCGTGCTCGAACCTTTACCTCACCCAGCTCCTCGTTGGCCGTCTAGGGGTCACCTAGCCCGAGGGGTCACTCTCTGCCTAATCCGTCCCAGTAGCTCTCCAGAGCTCACTAAGGCGCTATTCTAGCATATTTTCATGGGTACTAGGGTGGATACGTATCTTTTGCTTGGTGTCTCAGAGTGTAAACTTGGTCTACATCTGAAGTGTCTATTTCCTTTGCAAACCTGTCTTTGGCCCAGAGGAAGGGAATTACTCCTCAGCATTCAATTAATCATTCTCAGATTCCACATTTCATCATGGTCTTTCTCCCTCCCTTTTTTCCTTCCTTCCTTCCTCCCTCCCTCCCTTCCTCCCTTCCTTCCCTCCCTCACTCCCTGCCTGCATTTTCTGTTGTTCAAGTCCCTGCCAGCTTCTAGAGAAGTCTGGCTGGCAGTATTAGACTTTCAGAGCTGCTAGGAACTGGGTTCAAATTTCACAACTGGGAAACCACCTCTTAGCTCAACAACCAGATGCTCTCAAACGTTCTGAGTTGGAACGAGCCCACAGTTGGGTGGTACGTGGGGAGGACAAGCCGATGTGTCTATTTGGGTTGAGTCAAAGCCTTGCTCAATTCCTCAGATATTTAATGGGAATTTTTCAATAAGACTAATATACAGAGCACCTCCCTCAAAATGTTGTATGGCCCCCAAATTTTTAAAATATTCACTTTTATAGACAAAAGGTCTGGGGTAAAATATTTACAGTGGTTATCTTGATTTTGTCTGATTTGCATTTTTATTTCTGTATATTCTAAGTTTTTGATAACTTACATATATATTCTTTTTATAAGTAGAAAACTTAAAGTAGTTAAAGCCAATTGGTCGGATATCTAAAATAACCCACAATCTCACCAGAAATGATTGTTTGCTAAAACTTATTTTCCTCATCATAAGAGTGCATGAAATAATTTCTAATAAGGTAATAATACCTCAACAAGGTAATAATAAAAATAATGAAAGTAACAACATTATCTAGGCCTAAAAAGAAACCCCACGAATATCGGCAAGCAACCCTTAAGTACTACACCGGATGTTCGCAGGTATTAAAGCAGCTCCCCTCGCCCCCCAGACCCTGCGGGGCCCGACGAGGCACTGGCAGGCCTGCACTGGGGGCCTACGGCTCTCCAGGGATAGCATGCAGGCCCTGCCTCTGGTGCCTCTGCGGCAGAACGGTGTTCAGATTTTATGTATCTTTCAATAGCCGAGGCTTTGCAAATGAGGGACAAAAGCTGAATTCAGAATTCAAAATTTTCAACACAATTCAAGCTAGTAAAATACTATTAGCTAAATTCTCTTATGTTATCCAAATAGTACCAGAAATAGCATTTTCACCTGTTCTGCGACTGTCCATCATGAAGCTTTCCCCCACCAAGGCCTTATTGCTAGTGGCCCCATCACTTTGTCCTCATGCCAATAGACCAGAGGGCAAAGAGAGCACTGCCACACTGGAGAAGGCCATTGGCAACCGTTACCATGAGGATGCTGGGCTCTTACCCGATAGAATCAGAGAGGAAGGTGTCTGGCCTGCTGGTGACTCACTGGGACATTTCCCTGGCCTCCCATTCCCACTTGTAAATGGGCAAGGAAAAAAAAAACAATAGCCAGACAAGCGTTTACAACACCCACCATGTGTGCCACCAGCAGAAGTGCCCGACAAGGAGGAGGGGGATGTAGAGTTAGTGGGAGGGAAATGATGACAGAAAGATAGAACCTAAGGACCAACTGCATCAGCAGCAGGTGGCAGACCTACATTTAGGTAGGACTCTTCATGTTCCCCTGGTGGAAATAGCCTTCCTGGGAACCAACACCTCTAGGTCCGCTGAGACTAAAATTGCAGGGATGGAGAGGACAGATTTCCCATGTGGAAATTTGACAGGAGCGTCACAATGAATGAAGTCACAACTCATTTGACCTCTTGGCTCCCAGGTTCCATTATTCTGCCTACTGGGGGCGTGGCACCATGAAAATGCACGTGGGTTTAAGGTGTGCACTGCATCTAGAAGGTTGGCGCTGCAACGCTGCAGTGTCACGTCCAACAGTGCTGCTTATCCTCACTTTCAAAACGCTAGTCTACGGCTCTATCAGGCTGGCCACTTCTGACTGGGGAGATGTGTGGTAGGATCGGCGAGTTGATTCTGTGATCACATGCCCACGGCTGAGTCTCTCAATCAGAGCAATGTTCTATGGTCGATCAGACACTACAGGACAGTGATGCTGAGTGAGGCACTATGGGCAGGAAAGCCCATGCATCAATGCCACTTGGATTTTGATCAGTCCCTGTACTTTCCAGCCTGGAGGGGTTCTCATGAAGTCAACTGTTCTCCACAAGGAATGGTATCCAGTGGGGACCCAGCATCAATCTCCATGCTGGCAGGTGGGACAGTCAGCAATGGCAGTAGCTCCATCTGTCTTGATGACAGGGAGCCTGTGCTGCTGGACCCATGCACAGTCTTCCGTTCTGCTGCCAAGGCTTCTCCATTTATGAGCCCACTGTGCAGGCACTGGGGTGCCAAGAGCGAAGCTGGCTGGCACCTGCTGGCCGAGTCATCCAGTCAGCTTGGTGTTTGGTGCCCTTTCTGCAATGAACAGTCTCTGGTGGGTATGAATGCATGACTCAAAGATCCTCATATTTTGTGCTCCTGTCCATAGATATCTGTGCCTCTTCCCTAGTCAGGTCATGTAATTTGATGCTAGTTATTGTTCTGGAAGGGGTCTGGAAGGGAGGAGGGGATGCATCCTGAGAGGGGTTTTATCTGGTATGTCTCATCTGAGGCCTCTGCATAATCTTGGGGGAGGGGAAAAGGGTCTAGCTTCCAACGAGGGGGAGTAGGCCACTTCTGCCAGCCCAGGGGAACAAGTCCATGGACCCAGGCTTCTTATCCCACGATTTAGGGTTCCACTTCTTTCCTGTCAAAGCCTGCATTGCCTGCTCTTCTATTGGCATTAAGAGCAGGCAGCAGACTTACCTTGACTGCGAATTCACCCCTCTTTCAAGTGCTGCCATCTGCTGTAGGTGAGGGACTAAACACTGGCCGGGAGGTCCTCCGAGTCTCACACTGTGCTTTCAATTGGTGATTAGTCCAAGCCCGTCACTCTCTTCAATGCATCGATGGTGCTTAGCAATAGCCTCCCAATTCCACAGTCCTGACTGTTGACATTTCCCCCAGACCTCTCAAACACTAGAGACACTGCCAGCTGGTGCATCCCTGTCCACCTGCACCTGATCCCAGGTCACCACAGGTGAATGTCCTGGCCATTGAACAGCTACAGTGGGCCAGGGACCAGGACTGCTGATACCACCTACTACCAGTGATGGGGTCCTCATTGCCAGTTGGCCAACGAGTAACCCCAAAGCAGAATCCCATCCTTTTGAGGACCTTTCCTGGCACTAACAGTCTTAGGTCAGGTATCCCAGAAGCAGATTGTTCGAGCAAGTTATACAGAAGGGGCTTTCAGATGCAACCTGTGAGGCAATGAGGGCGCAAGACAGGGCAGGGAACAAGACAGCTGTAGGCGTGGGTTCGGCTGAGGGCTAGCATCAGCCTGATCCCCTGGGAAGCCCTGGAGCATGGCTGGTACCACAGGAGTCCCACCTTGAGGCAGAAGGGCTGGCTTTTGTACCCTGAATCAGTCAGTCATTGGCCGGCTGTAACCTGCAGTTAAGAGAGGTCATGACCCCTCAGGAAGTTTCTGGCAACATGGTTCTGGTCAGCTAAGGGCAATTCTCAGAATGCCACACAGCAGTGAGCTGTTAGCAGCTAATCTCATACCAGCTGAACCAGGGTGCACCTGCCATATAAAAAGAATTTGGATTAGGTGTCCATAGCCTCTACTATACCACTGTGTGTGGGCTTCTCTTTAAAAAATTAATAGGTTTAAATTTTAGAGCAGTTTTAGGTTTATAGAAAATAATTGAGCAGAGAGTATAGAGAATTCCCATATAATCCTCTCCACTCTCTCCCCACTCAGGTTTCTCCTCTAGTGACATCTGGCATTAGTGGGATATATTTGTCACAGTTGGTGAACCAGTATCGATGCATTGTTAACTACAGTCCATAGTTTATGTTAGGGCTTCCTCTTTGTGTTGCAGTTATGGGTTATGGTAAATGCACAGCATTATGTGTTCACCATTATATCTTGCAAAATAGTTTCATTGCCCTGAAATTCTCTTGTGCCATTCATCTATCCAGCCCTCCCTATCCATGAACCCTTGACCTTTTCACTGTCTCTATATTCATATATATACACAAGCATATGTATATGTGCACATATGGCTGTATGCATATATATACACATACATGTACATGAGGCCTGTTCAGAAAGTATCCAGCTGTGTAATATGAAAACTAGAGACATTTATTGAAGGAGATACAAGAAACATTGTACATAGGACAATGACATCTCAGTCCCCTTCAAAGTAGGCACCTTGGGACTTCGCACAGTTCTACCAGGAATAATCAGCGGCCCCGTCATATTTTCCTGAATCTTATCAGTGGTCTGAAATCACTTCCCTTTCAAAGGTGATTTAGTTTGGGGAAAAGCCAGAAGTCACGGGGCACCAAATATGGGCTGCAGGGGGGCTGAGTCAGGTGGGTGATTTGATCTTTTGCCAAAAAAACTCTGCGCAAGATGTGGTATATGAGTGGGGACATTTCGTAATGAAGCTGCCAATCACCAGTCACCCATAGCTACAGTCTTCTGAATCATCTGAATCGTTTCCATGGAGGAATGGTCAAGCTTAATGCAAAATTTGATGCAGATCCGTTGCTCTACTCAGCCATTTTGAATGTGACAGCCACACAGTCCACATGCTCACTCAACAGCATCTACTGCCCCCACTGACTAGTACAGTGAAATTGTCATTGTTCACACATGTGCATTACAATCCACTCTCCTCGGCTGCCAGGTTATATCAATGCTACCCACAAACCATTCTCATTGTATTAACAATAGTTGGGCTTTTTCCAGAAAAAAGTGTGTGTGTATATATATATATGCATATAGATATGTATAGATAGATATATATAACCTCCCTCCTTTTCTTGGGCACGTACTTTTGCTCTCTTTCTCCTAAACAATAAAAGACCCCATGAGACTCGCAACCAGGGGAGCAGCGGGCAGCAGCAGCAGCTTGTCCTGGGCTGACTCCCTGAACCTGTCCCCAGGGCCCCCTTTTCTCTGAGTCTCCAGTGAGTCAAAAGCAGCCTAGTCTAGTCTTCTGTTGCTTCTTCTACCCTAAGCCCTTCCTTGTTTCACTGTCCCCAGCTTTAATACACTTACTCTCAAAATCATCTGGACTCCTGTTGTGAAGTCTTTTCTGCCTGAGGTCAAGAACCCACTCACTGCAGGCTGGCTGCAGCAGGCCCGCTGCAGTTCTGGACCCTTTTGGGTGGCAACTTCTCCCAGAGATCCTGTTAGGATCCCCAGAAGGACAGGCTTCATCATGCAAGAAAATGTTGGGACCATATTCTATGAGCTCTCACCAGCCAACATTTTTTTCAAGCCTTACTTTTAGTCTCACTTTACTCTCACCTTTTTCTGGTCTGTACTAAGAAGAAAATAGGTCATTTTTTATTTTCCAAATATAAAATTTATAACACACATCCACACCCTGAGAATCACTGCTTATTAAACGGCACTGCTATTAGCATTTGTTGACTGAGACTAAACATCCTGTTAATTTGCCATTTCAGGCTCCTTGAAGAAACACGCACTAGTTAGCCTTGCCCTGGGGCGTGTGTAAGGGAGTGCCTGTGTGGGCTTCTTCAAAGAGTTTTTGTACTTCGTAGGTGCTCAAGAAACATATTTTGAACTAAAACTCCTTCCAGAGGCCTTTTCTAATTAAATTATATGTCTGAATACACACTTCATGTCCCCCAAAACTAATCACATAATATTCCATAACCAAAATCTTGAACACTAAGTTCTCAAGAGTTTGATTTGGGTAGTGGTAAAGCATAAAGTGGAGAGTCTGTGGGAAAAGGTTATCTTTCATTTAAACAGGCAAGGAAAGAAAAGAGGACAACAAAAATAACTCATCTAAAACCCCATAAACATATAAAACGTAAGAATCCTTCCACATTTGTTCATCGTTTTGATCCCATACCCACTTCCGCCTACCAGAAAACCGGCACTCGGGTTAGAGGAGGAGTCTCATGGGGAAGCCTCTGGACGCAGTGCTCCTGACCTTTCTATGGACAGCTGTGCCAGGAGGTGAAATCCATAAGCTATGGGTAGAGTAAGAAATGAAGTGTCGCCGTTCAGGGTCATTATTCCCGAGCAGACATTCTGGTGGTCCTCCTGTGCCAACCCATTTCCTTAAGGGGTCAGCTTTTCTGAACCGGGAGTCACTTTTCATGGTGAACAATCTGACCTTCATTTAAATTCTGGGCTAATTAGATTTATGCAAATGCAGAGCAGTAAGTCAACTTCATACCTTTCTTCTCAGTCACATAATCAAGGAAGGGCTGAGACTCAGGCAATGCCTTCCTGGGCTTCTGAGCTGAGGGGATTACCCACTGCCTCCAGGCCCCACTCTCCCACTGGATCCTACCTTTAGTCCCACACGTGCTGGGGACTGGGTCTTCCTTACTCCTAGTGACTCTTCCCCTGTTTCAATTCAGGGTGCAAATTCCATGTTCTTGCCTTTAGAGAACTGTACATAAACATTGAATCACTGAAAAGAATGGCATCTGCATTCCTCCCTATACTAGTTGAAGGGGTGCTGGCTCCCCCCAGGTTCTCCTGGTCTCAAGGGCCTCCTTCATCCTCCTTCACTGGAGTCTGAGACCTACCCTGGCCCTGTACCTGACATTCAACAAGGCAATGTTCAAGGGACACCACTTGCTGGGTTATACAGTTAACATCTAACTGGCTGCAAGTCTTTAAGTGGGAGAGGTGTGTGGGAGGAAAAGCTGTTTCACTGACTTACAGTAGTTCTTCCTTCCCTCTCCCCTGTCCCGAAATGCCAGCTATCATAGTGACCTCTGTTGGTTAGATTAGCTCAACAAATAAACACTTACTGGGCACTGGAGATCAGGGGTAAAAAAAAAGGTGTCTCCAGCTGAGCTCCATCCAAGTAGTTTGCTTGTGTGACATGATTATTTAATGAGCAATTTTACTTGTTTATTTGCTAAACATTTACTGAGAACCTATACAAGTTCCAGGCCCTTGTATAATATGAGGCCCAAGGGAAGCTCAGACTAACAGGACGGACAACTTCCATGCCCTAGAAGAATGTGTGGTCTGGTGGAGAGGCAAAAAATCACATCATAAGGTTACAGTATAGCTTGTTAAATGCTGTATGAAAATGCTTCATAAGAGTGTGGGTACAGCAGGAAGGGAGAGGGACCCGCTGTCTGCCGGGCCCTCACCCCTTCCCACCTCTAGCATCTCTTTGCTTCAGGTCAGGGTTGCCTCCATTAAGATCAGGCCAACTGGGCCCAGAAAAAATAAGCAGGTCCCTGTACCTGAACTGCATCACAGTCTACAAGTTCATTCAATAAGCACTTATTAAAGACACGCTGAGTTCCTTGCACAGGAACAGGAAATGCAGTTCTATAAAAAGAACGGGATGAGACCACACCTCTGAGTCTGTCTGTCAGCTCGGTAGGTTTTTATATATTTTTTCAAGTTAAACTACGTGCAAGGTTCAGGCGCTGCTTCTTACGTAGATTTTACATCCTGTCAACGTAGGACTAGAACTTGAGAAGGATTTCAGAAATGCATTTCTGAATTGTTAACTGAATAAATGCCATGTCCTTGTAACAAACGTGTTTTTTTGTTTGTTTATTTTTTCTTTCTGTAGGCAGGGCAGGGCAGTTCAGTCAAAATCTAGATGAAGTTCAATATTGTTAAGATGTCAGTTCTTACCAAATTGGTCTACAGATTTTACACAATCCCAATTAAAATCTCAGCAAGAACTCTTCTTTTTTGTAGAAATTGATGAGCTAATTCTAAAATACAGACAGAAATATAAAAGATATAGAATAGCCAAAACAACATTTAAAAGAGAAAACAGATCAAAACATGGCTCAAGAAGAACTCAAAGCTCCAGAGCCAATAAATCTAAGCAAAGAAGAAATAGCCAAACTATCAGATGCACAGTTCGAAACACTGGTGATCAGGATGCTCACAGAACTGGTTGATTTTAGTCACAAATTAGAGGGACATATGAAGGCTAAACTAATTGAAATGAATGGTAATGCATAGGAAACCAATAGTAATGGAAAGGAAACTGGGACTCAAATCAAGGGAGTGGACCAGAAGAAGGAAAAAAATGACCAAACAGAAAGGGATGAAAAAACAAGAATTCAAAAAAATGAGGAGAGGCTTAGGAACCTCCAGGACATCTTTAAACACTCCAACATCTGAATTATAGGGGTACCAGAAGGGGAAGAGGAACAGTCACAAGTGGAAACCTTATTGGAACAAATAATAAAAGACAACTTCCCCATTCTGGCAAAGGAAATAGACTTCCAGGAAATCCAGGAAGCTCAGAGAGTCCCAAAGAAGTTGGACCCAAGAAGGATCACACCAAGGCACATCGTAATTACATTAGCCAAGATTAAAATGAAGGAGAGAATCCTAGAAGCAGCAAGAGCTAAGGGGACAGTCATCTACAAAGGAGTTCCCATCAGACTGTCAGCTGATTTCTCAAAAGAGACCCTACAGGCAAGAAGGGGCTGGAAAGAGGTATTCCAAGTCATGAAATCCAAAGACCTACAACCAAGAATGCTCTATCCAGCAAATTTTTCTTTTAGAATGGAAGGACAGATAAGGTGCTTCTCAGATAAGATCAAATTCAAGGAGTTCATCATCATCAAGCCCTTATTATATGAAATGTTAAAGGCACTTACCTAAGAAAAAGAAGATAAAAAAGATGAACGGTAAAAGGACAGCAAACTCACAGTTATTAACAACCACACCTAAAATAAAAGCAAATTAAGAGGACAGCTAGATCAGGAGTGAAGTAAATGATCAGCTAGATCATTTCATAGAAATGAAGATCACATGGAGGGTTAGCAACAGGGGAGTGGGAGATGGAGAAGGGGGGAGAAGGTAAAGAAAATAAGTAGCATAGACAGTAGATAGAAAATAGATAGGGGGGAGGGTAAGAATAGTAGGGGAAATATAGAATCTAAAGAACTTGAGACACGTGGTCATAAACTAAAGGGGAGGAATGGTGGGGGAGGGGTATGCAGGGTGGAAGGGAACGGAGCAGGGGGAAATAGAACAAATGTAACGACATAATCAATAAAATTAAAAATATATTTAAAAAAAGAAAAGAAAGTAAGAAGACTCAAATAATTTGATTTTAAGACTTACTTTAAGGCTACAGTAACCAAGATGCTAAGGTGTTGTTGCCAGTGTAGACAAACAGGTCCATGGGACCAAACCAGGCATCCGGAAACAGGTGCACTTATTATGTGAAGTCAATTGGAGAAATGGCAATAGAACAACTGGTCATCAAAAAGCACAAGCTGAGCTTTGATCCACATGTCACACCACGCACCAAAAATGAAACAAAACCTCAAAACGGGTCAGAGGCTTAAGTGCAAATCTTAAACCATAAAACTTCTGGGAGAAAATACTGGTGACTATTAGACAAAGATTTATTAGGCATGACATCAAAAGTATCACCCACACATTTTTAAAAACTGGGTTTCATCAAAATTAAAATCTTCTGCTCTTCAAAAGTACTCGTAAGTAAGAGAATGAAAAGATAAGAGAATGAAAAGACAGACTGAAAGGAAAGATTTGCAAAGAACTTGTATCTAGGATATATCAAAATATCTCAAAATTCAATAATAAAAAGAAACAAGCAAAAGATGTGAATGGATACTTCACTGAAGAAGATATATAGATGGTGAAGAAGCACATGAAAAGATGTTCAACTATCAGTAACTAGGGAAAAGCAACGTAAAAACCTCAGTGATAAACCAGAACACACCTACTAGAAAGCTTACAGTTAAAAACCCTGACCATACCAACTGTTGGTGAGGATGTGGAACAAACGAAACTCACATACACTGCTGTGACAATATCAGAAAGTAGTTTAGCAATTTCTTAGAACATTAAACATGCACCTGCCATAGGGCCTAACCATTATTATTTTAAGTACTGACCCCCAAAAATGAAAACTTATGTTCACAAGAAGACTTGTATCTGAATGAATGTTCATGGCAGCGTTATTCAAAATAGGCCCCCAAAGTGGAAACAAACCAAATGTTCATTTACAGGTAAATGGATAAAGAAATTGGGGTATATCCAAAAAAACGATGTAAGGAAAACAGTAATGAAAAGTGATGCACTATTGTTAACACTAAGCAGCGTGAATGAATCTCAGAATGAGAATGCTGAGTGAGAGAGACCGGGTCCAAAAAAGTGCATGCTGTATGATTCTGTTTATGGAATTCTAGAAAATTCAAACTCATCTACAGTGACAGAAGGATCAGTGGTCACCTGAAAATCAGTAGGAGGTGAGGAAGGGGCAGGAGAAAGGTAATAAAAAGGAGCATGAGGAAACTTTTGGGGGCAATAGATGTGCTCATTATCTTAATTGTGTTGATGCTGCCAACAGTTTGCACATATGTCAATACTTATCAAACTGTGTGCTTTATTGTGTGCAGTTTATTATGTCAGTTATACCTAAATAAAGCTGTTTTAAAAACAGTAGCTGAAGGCCTCTCTGTCCAGAAACTTTAATACGCTGAATGCATATTCTTAGACACTAACCCTCACTATTCTAATTCCACAGGTCTGAGGTAGGACCCAGAAATCAGCATATTTTATGTAATATTTTTAAGTATGCTTTATTGATTATGCTATTACAGTTGTCCCACTATTTTTTCCTTTTGCCCCCCTCCACCCAGTATCCCCCTTCACTCCAGCAATTCTCCCCCCTTAGTTCATGTCCATGGGTCATGTGTGTAAGTTCTTTGGCTTCTCCCTCTTGTATACTATCCTTAATCTCCCCCTGTCTATTTTGTTCCTACTAATTATGCTTCTTGATCCCTTACCTTTGCCCCCTTTCTCTCCCCCTCCCCGCTGATAACCCTCCAAATGATCTCCATACCTATGATTCTGTTATTTTCTGGTTGTTTGCTTAATTTGTTTTTTTTTTTTTTATTTTTTAGATTCAGTTGTTGATAGTTGTGAATTTGTTGTCATTTTAATGTTCATAGCTTTGATCTTCTTCTTCTTGAATAAGTCCCTTTAACATTTTATAAAATAAGGGCTTAGTGATGATGGATTCCTTTAGCTTTACCTTATCTGGGAAGCACTTTATCTGCACTTCCATTCTAGATGATAGCTTTGCTGGATAGAGTAATCTTGGTTGTAGGTCCTTGTGCTTTTCATCACTTTGTATACTTCTTGCCAGTCCCTTCTAGCCTTTAAGGTTTCTTTTGAGAAATTGGCTGATAGTCTTATGGGAACTCCTTGGTAGGTAACGTTCTGCTTTTTCTTGCTACTTGTAAGATTCTCTTTTTATCTTTAACCCTTGGCATTTTAATTATGATGTGTCTTGGAGTGGTCCTCTTTGGGTCCAACTTGACTGTGAATCTCTGTGCTTCCTGGACTTGCAGGTCTATTTCCTTCACCAAATTAAGTAAGTTTTCTTTCATTATCTTTTTCAAATAGATTTCCAATTTCTTGGTCTCTCTCGTCTCCTTCTGGAACCCCTAGATGCAAATATTGGTCTTCTTTAAGTTTCCCCAGAGACAGCTTTCACTGTCCTCATTTTTTTGGATTCCTTTTTCATCTTGTTGTTCTGATTGGTTGTTTCTTACTTTCTTATGTCCCAACCCATTTATTTGAGTCTTGGCTTCATCCACTCTACTGTTGTTTCCCTGTAAATTGTTCTTAATTTCAATTAGTGAATCCTTCATTTCTGACTGGATCTTTTTTGTATTGCTGGGGTCTTCACTAAGTTCCTTGAGCATCCTTATAACCAGTGTTTTGAACTCTGCATCTGATAGATTGATCATCTCCATTTCATTTTGCTCTTTTCCTGGAGTTTTGAGCTCTTCTTTCATTTGGGCCATGTTTCTTTGTCTCCTCATTTTGTCAGCCTCCCTGTGTTTGTTCCTGTGTATTAGGTAGAGCTGCGATGACTCTGTGTCTTGGTAGTGTGGCCTAATGTAGTAGGTGTCCTAGGATGTCCAGTGACACAGTCTCTCCTATCACCCAAGATGGGTACTCGTGGTGCACATTTTATGTGGGCTGGCTGAGTACACTATCCTCTTGTAGTTGAGCCTTGGTTGCTGTCGGCAGATCAATGGGAAAGATTTATCCACACAAGTGTCACCACTGACCACCAACCTCCACCCTCCATGGAGGATCAGCTGTGTAGGGGCAGGGTGGTGATGCTCCCATGTGGTCTGTAGCTGCCCACTGGGTGTGCTGGTCCTGGGGTTTCCTGTGTGGTGCAGGCCAATTTCAGCCCCCACTTGTGATTTTCCCGGGACCACCCTGCCTGAGCTATAAAGCAATCTGTGAAGGCTGCTACTTGTGCTGGGCTTGGAGATTCCCAGGCAAAGCCAAGCTGTGAAACTAATGCAGCTGCTGCTAGTGCCCGCCCTGGAGTTCACTGAGGCCAGCTGTTCCTTATTTGACAGAATTCAGGAGGTTGTGAAGCATGAGCCAAAACCAGCCATTCATATAGAAAAGCAGCTTGGGTGGGCCCATAAGTTGGGTGAGGGGGAGACTCTGAGGATCTCCAAGGCAGATCAAACAGTGTTAGCCAGCTTGATGAAGTCTCAGATATGGCACCAGCCTGCTGGCTCCCTGGCTCTGCAGAGGGAGGGCTCAGAAAAGGGACAATGGCTTCTGCTCACCCTGATGCCAGACACTTCAGCCTTTCCCAGTATGCCACTGGTACCCTTCAAGCAGCCACCATGGTGCTAGAGCTCAGAGGGAGTGAGTGAGTAGGTGAGTCTGTGTGTGGATTCTTTAAGAGGAGCTACTTGTGGCTCCAGAAGTTTCTTCCATTGACTCAATCCCTGCTGAGCAGACTCAGCAGCCATAATTTGTGGGGACTTATCCTCCTGGCATTGGAACCCTGGGCTGGGACTCCTCGCTCTAGAGATATCCCTCCCGAATATTTGTCCACCACACGAAGGTGAGAGACCAGCCTGTTCGCATCTGGGCCCCTCCTACCAGTCTCGATGGGCGTGGATGCTTTAATTCTGTAGTTGTCAGACTTCCATTCAATTCAATTTCTGATGGTTCTGAGTAATAGTTGTTCTATACTTTAGTTGTGATTTTGATGTGGTTGTGAGAAGAGGCGAGCTGTGTTTACCTATGCCGCCATCTTGAGCAGAAGCTCCCCCTTCAAGTAATTCTAACGCAGATCGCCCTTAAACTGCCCTTTTCGAAACACTAGTCTACAGAGGAAGGGTTTCTAGACCAATCTGGTGACCAGAAAGAATGTTGTTTCTGGGGAAAACAAGTAACTTTTTCTACTTAGGGGCGTTATAACTTTCTGTCTTACACCTCCAGGACTCATACTCAATTACCATAATATAGATTCGTATAGTATCAATAGTTCAAAAGCAAACATAAGTCATAATTTTTCTCCCATCTTATCTTTATGTAAATTTAAGTCAAGTTTATAATCGTGTTACTATTTCCCGGCGCAGGCCCACAGTTTAAATCAAGAACTGTGCTACTTGTCACCATGATGGAAAACCGAGGTGGTGGCTTCCCAATCACACGTCTTAGTTTACCTTTTTCCACCCGATGCCCAGGCAGCCTCACACCCTCCTGCACCCCTGAGGGTCAAAGCAGACACAGAAAGTGTACAAAACGGTGGCATTCCTGCTGAGTCTCTGAAGTCAAAGCTTACCTTTTCATATTTATATAGTTTTCCTTACCAAGCACATAAGCCATTGTCAGTATAAATTAACAGGAAATAGGTTTTTCACCTGAGACTAACATTTGTTAACACTAGCAACCTTACCTGAAGGAAATATTAGAACTCATTCGATAAAGGTGGTGGACTTTCTTACAAAACATTCCTGCTGTTAAGAGGATCAGTTGGAAAAAAAAATGTGACAGGGTGAAACCCACGCAAAGATGATTTTTAGTTATTGAAAGGAGTACCGCTAGTGACATCTGTGAATATGGTTCAGGAACAAGAATCTCTCCAAAAATTCTCCATGAAAGCATGAAAAACTGGCCAAAATGGCCAGAAACAATATTTTCAGAACACTGGAAAATTAAGCAACACTTACAGCATTCATGACAGTATTTATTCAAGAAAAACGGCTGATTCTCAGTATGAACAGCGAGCTTTGTGATGTTTTATTTGCCCTGTTCTCACCCTGCCCCCTCCTTGCTGGTGATAGCTTTAGAAACCAACAGCCTGCAGTCAAGGTGAAAATTAGCAATTTAGTGGCCATAGGAGGGGGCAAAACAGGACTGAAGCTCCTGCAAAGTCCCAGAGAATTATCATTATTTCACTTGTCTGGGATTCCGTGGTATACCCTACTTGAAAAGCTGTCTTTGTTAGGCCTGATTCAAAGCTTGCCTAGTGTGAAAAGCCTTTTTTCCAGGGGCATTTGTAGAAAGTGAGTATAGGCAATTGTTTAACTTCTTGGCTGCCTGAGCCACTAGATAACAGCTAAGGAAAAAACAGGCCAATCAAAAAGTTCCTAGCAGTGATATTTACAATAGCCAGGTGCTGGAAATGGCCTAAGTGCCCATCAGTAAATGAGTGGATAAAAACACTATGGTACATTTACCCAATGGAATACACAGCGGAAAGAAGAACTCTTACTGTTTGCAACAGCGTGGATGGAAATTGAGAGTATTAGGCTAAATAAAATAAGCCAGGTGGTGAAAGATTAATACCATATGATCTCACCTATAAGAAGAAGCTAATGAACAAACAAACAAATGAGTAAAATAGAACCAGAGGAATGGAAACAAGGAATAGACGGACAGGGACCGTAGACAGAGGGATAAGGGAGAAAAGAAGGGGATGGGTCTAGATAGAGATTAAGTGATAATGACCCATGGACATGGACAACAGGGTGGGTGTTGACTGTGGGAGCAGGGGTGGGCGGGGCAAGGGAGAGCAACAGGGGAAAATTGGGACAACTGTCATAGAACAATAATTTTAAAAAGTTTAATAGGAAAAGTTGGTAATGACACGTCTACAGTGGCTTTGAAAAGCTCTAAAATATTCCCGAGAGTCTAGAAGGCCATGTGCATATGCCCAGGGCTGTGTGCATGCTCAGGAAAGATCTGAGAAGGCTTTATGCTCTCACCTCTGGCTGATTGTGAGGCTTTGCACAAACAGAAGTGAAGGCTAAGGTGAAATTGTCACCTGTCTGGTTGAGTATTGAAGGTGTGACCCAATACACAGACAGAGTTCATTGGCAAAGACAGGAATATTTATTGGTTTCAGGTGTTTAAGAAAATCTCTCCCCAGTCATTAACTGAGAAGAGGCTTCAGTGCTGCAAATGACAATGGATACAAATTTTACACAATTAGTTCCAAAAAGTTACTAAACAAACAAATGATCAACAGCAAAAACAACAAACAGTAACAAAAAACACTGGAGCTGGTGGAGAATCTGATTTCCAGAGTTCCCACATCATGTTATCTTAAATGTCTAATTTTCAACGGAAAATTTTGAGACATGCAAAGAAATGAGAAAGTATAGCTCACACATAGAAAAACCACAGTCAATAGAAATCATCCCCAAGGAAGCCAAGGTATTAGACTTTTTAGACCAAAAAGTTAAATTAAGTATTATAAAAATATTCAAAGAGTTAAAGGAAACCATATATGAAGAACTAAAGGAAAGTATAAGAAAAATGCTCATCAAGTAGAAAATATAAATAAAGAGAAAAAAATTGTATTTAAAAGGGCCAAATAAAAATTTGTGGTTGAAAAACCATAAGAATTGAAATGAAAAATTCACTGGAGTGTCTCCTTAGGTGCTTTGTGCAGTCAGAAAAAAGAATCAGACCTTTGGCATAGGTCAACTGGAACATTCCAGTTTGAGAGGGGAAAAAAAGAATAAAAAAATGTAAATAGAGCCTTAAAAAAAGAGCTGTAGGACACCAACCATCATACCAAATACATGTATTAAGAGTCTCAGAAGAATAAGAGAAAAATAAAGATGCTAAAAAAATATTTAAAGAAATAGTCTCTAAAGGACTTCCCAAATTTAGTGAATAGCACTAATCTACATATCTAAGATGATCTAAAAATTCCAAGAAATATAAACTCAGGGAGATCCACACCTAGACATATCATAACCAAACTGCCAAAGACAAAGAAAGAATCTGGAAAGCAGTAAGAGAAAAGCAATTTGTCACATGGAAAGACTAAGATTAATAGTTGACTTCATATTAGTAACTATGGAGGCCACAATACAGTGAGATGACATATTCCAAATGCTTAAAGAAAAGACTGTCGCCAAAAATACTATATATATATATATATATATATATATATATATACACACACACACACATATATATATACATATATATATATTATCCATCAGATGGATTTTCATGCAAGGGCTTCATTTGGGCTGCTGTAACAAAGTACTGTACATTAGGTGGCTCAGAAACAACAGAGATTTATTTCTCACAGTTCTGAAGCTGCAAGTCTGAGGTCTGGGTGCCAGTCTTTGCCAGTCTGGTGAAGACGCTCTTCTGGGCTGCAGACTGCGGGCTGCCCACAGCAGAGGGCTGATGGAGGAAGCAAGCACTCCCACCGCATTTGTAAGTGCACTAATCCCACTTGTGGGCACTCCAGCCTCATGACCTCATCTACTCTAATTGCCTATGGAAGGTTTCATTTCCTAGTACCATGACATTGGGGGGCAGAGTTTCAACATATAAATTTGGGGGAAAACAAACATTGTAATGGCACTTGAATCCATAACAAGTGCCGAGACCACTCAGTGGGGGAAAGGAAAAATAAAATATCCACATGCAAAAGCGTGAACTTAGACTCCTAATTCATACCATGTACAAAAATTAGCTCGAAATGAATCAAAGACCCAAATAGATGAGTTAAAACAACTTTCTTAAAATTGTATGTTATATTAATTATATTTCAACTTAAAAATATAGTACAGCTTCTGAAAGTAACATTGACCATTTAAATTTCCATTAACATTTTCTTGGATGGCTTTGAGATATTGGATTGAGAAAGTTGATCTTGGCAATTAGGTTTGTGGGAGGAACACAACTGAAAGGGCCACACCCACACACAACCACAAACGCCCTACATGATCTAAAGCAAATGCAGGTGCTTCTGGATACTGTACTATAAAAATGTGACCACAGTTATTTTCCTGGCAAACCATTTTCTTTAACAATACCCCTGATCTGCACACCCACCACAATGCTGGAAACAGTATAACTTTCCAGACTAAAGTCAGCAGGGGTAACCCTACCTTTATTACTGTTTTGTTGCTCCATCAATAATTTACTTATTTCCGAAAACCAACAATCTCTGATTTCTTTTGAGGCTGCCTGCAATTACAGACAAGAAGGTACTATGAGTATCAGATCACCTGGAATATTGATTGCACCGGGCTTTTATCGTCTGAGTGACTTCTAGAATAATGAGATAGAAAATACCTGTCGAGTCATGGGGACACCTGTGGGGAAGACATGAGCTTTACCTGCAGGATGTATTTCTCAAGTCCGTTTCGGTTGGCAATTTCAAACTTTCTGTTGCTCCCCCTTTCAAGCTGGTGAATTGACAGTGTCGTCAACTGTCGTAGAGGAAAAAGAAAATTTTCCAGACCATCATTTTCTGATTTCCAAATGGTCACATCAGCTACCCTAATCCTTTCTACCCTGATACCTCCCTTCTTCCATCTTCCTTCTGAGTATTATGTTGTCCTCTCTTAATGGCCCCAAGGAGCATAAAACGCAGTCTGGTGCAGTGTCATCTGTCTCCTCTGTTTCAGAGGATAACACAACTCTGCCCTTCTGTATGTAGAGCTGCAGCCCACAACCTTTAAGCAAAAAGATGATCTCTCTCATCATACCTAAGTATTTCACAAATCTCTACCTGAGAATAACTGAATTAGTATCCATTAAGAAACATAACTCACAAAATCTACTAAGAACAAATTAACAACTTGAATCACAAGAACACAAGTGTGTGCGTGGGAATGAGTGTGTCTCACGAAACATTTCCTTATACAGGCAGCGCTTGATGTGGCCGTGGGTTCTTGGCCCCCGGGGGCAGGACGCTGCCTACACCTGTGTGCCGAAGAGCAGGTGGAAGAGGACATCCAGCTCATGCCCCAGTGACCAAGTCTTTCCCTCCTCTGCCGGGAGAAAAGAGGGTACTTTTTCATTATTTTGTCCAGACGGGCTGCTATATGGCCCTTTCTTTCTACTTAGCCCCAAATCACCTCTGTTCCACCCTGGTCCTGACCGATGACAGATCACAAGGCCTGAACTGACTCTGGAGTCAGACCTGGGTGTAGACTCTGGCTCTGTTGTGTGGCATTTGGCAAGTTAACCTCACCTCTCTGAAGTACAGTTTCCTATCTGTGAAATAAGGATGACTGTATTTCTGTCCGTAGGGTGGACTGATGCCCAGGTGCAAGAGGACCCCCTTACCTTCATAGACTTCTTAAAGCTGTAACGAGGAGAGCGGCCCTGGTCACTGGGCTCCATTCGTATCTTACAGAACACTAGTCCCCTTTCAAACAGGTAGATTTGCCTCTGGCTGGGCTTGAATCGCATGAAATCCTTCATCTTGTAGCCATCCTTGTGCACTGTCCAGATGCTGAAGGAGCCGTGCATCAACAGCCTGCCCAGTTTTCTGATATCGTCCTTTTAGAATTACAGACACACAAAATGAAGCTGTTAAATTATCTGACAGGGAAAAAACTATTAGGGGTGTGTTTTCAAGTTACAAGTCACGCTTATCTGAAGTTTACAATCTTAAAAGTGCCACTCAGGCTAATCTGTCGCTAAGTCAAAACTGCAATGTTGTAGGCCTCACTGAGCATGTTGATACCAGGCAGGTGTAGAAGGAACCGGCTCAGCAGTGCAAGGCAGCAAACAAACAGCATGGCTCGGGTACTGGAACTAAAGATGCAGGTACTCTCATATTTTCGTTTTATAAGTGATTTCAGCTAGTAGAATTGCATCTCCTCTTGTTTGTTTTTGATGCATGACACTACTTGCAAAGGGCAAGAAATCAGCATTGGAAGGATGGTCGGGAGGGACAGAATTTTCGCTGCATCACAGATCTTTGATAACCCATGTGTCCCATCTGTCTCCTAACAAACACCTGCTTCATGTGTGTGAGAACCCAAGATCGTGAGATCTGTTCTGAAAGGAGAAAGCTTCACGTGACCTAATCTTCACAGCATTGTAGTGGAAACGGTAATTACATCAACTCTGCATTTTTCAGAGTGAGCTAATAGTGTGCAGAGAAGCTCAAAAGACAATTTTTTTGAGTCTAAGCAGCACTAGGATGCTCACTGTGATACTTCTCTCTCCCAGCAAGCCCGCCTTCCTCACTGACAGTTCAAATTCCGAATGAGGTGTCCCCGCCTTCTCTGAGTTCTCCCCAAAGGGCGGTGGCGTGACATGAGCCAGGGAAGTGGTATTTTTCAACATTTACAGCACTTAGAGCAGATCATCAAAAATTTATTTCTTTGAGTCAAAACAGCAAAAGGAAAAGCTGTTTGAATAGGACCAGTACAGAGAAATTTCCCTGAGTTACATCTAGCTGAGCTAAACCCCTGCAACTTCTGATTGTTAATACTAGAAATGTGTACGTTTTGTATAACTGAGTAGGCATTTTTTAACTTATTGTTTATATTGAACAAACTGGGAATGTCTTCTTTTAAAAAAATTATACTTCTGAAATTCTAAAATAAAAATTCACGAGCAATAAACTGCAGCCATTTCTATAGTGTCTGGCATAGTTTCTATGCTAACTTTTTCTTTTTGCCTTGTAAAATTCGCATGTGTTCACCCCTCGAGGAGGAACAAAGAGCCCAGCTGCAAGGACTTCTCTCCCAGAAGCGGGTGGTCCTGTTCCGAGCCGCACAGTCCCCCAGACGGGTGAGCAGAGGGGTGCGTGAGGACTCCTGAGATGTTTTCACTCCAATCCACATGCTTCGAGAAGCCATGCAAATGAGACCTCTCCAGCCCTCAGGGACTGCTTTCTCCTTTAAACTATTCAGTTTGTACTCTATAGACATACACAGTACAGGAAATATGCTTTAGTTAACACAATCGGCCAAAGTAAGTGCCTAACGCTTGCCACATGAACAACTGTAATCGATAGTTTCTATTGCAAAACATATTGATACTCCATTTCAAACATTTGATACAGCTTATAAAATATATAGCTTATGGGCAGACAGAAAATAACAGAGGAAACTAGGATAAAGAAAAAGAGATTGAAAGATGGAGAGGTTGTCCATAACACCCACACAATAAAGCCGTGTAAACCTGCTGCAGACCCGGCTCTGACCCTTCGGCAGGCAGCACAGAGGGGCACAGAGCGAGTTTATGAGTCACTGCGTCTGAAGACATTCCCAGACCTGTTGTTCAGGAAAAACATAGGTTGCCGTTAAAAGATGGGAGAGAAATTTCTCCTATGGGTCCTCTTCAGAGGTCACGTAGTCAAATACTGAGCACACCCTCAAACACATCCTAGAGTAGATAGAATAGAATGGATTTTAGGTAGAGCTGTTTCTAAGAACGCATTTGGCGGATGGTGGAGGCATTACTTCAGGGTCGCAGCTGTAAAATCAATTCTAAAAAAGGCCGGAGCAATGCGGGCACGGAGAACAAGTGTAGGTGTGCACTCTCTCATGACTTGCACGGGGCTGGGCGATGTTACTTAAGATATCTACCAAAGCCATGGCCGTAGAAGGAACAGCCCCTTTGAAGCGGTAACCATGGACAGCGATGTGTTTGTCCCGTGTCACCTCTGTACTTTCCTCCTCACACCGCCCACAGTCATAGCTGTTCACACTTTGGGAGCCAACTGACCAAAGATGTGATGCCAGTGAGATGCCAGCCCCGGACCACAGAGGACTGGCGTAAAAAAAGATGGCAGACGGCCACCTGATCCTTGCCTCAACTGAGGAGCAGTCAGTAAGCAGCAGAAGCTGTTGCTGTGAGCTGCTTTAGCAGAGGGCGGGTGGTGGAATGAATGGTAAAGAAGCAGACCAGTGAAGAAGATGAATCACCAGAAACTGTGTGGAAGAGGAAAAGACGTGAAAAGAACCAGTCAGTGAGTAGTGAGAGGGGGGGATAGTGGGTGTGTAGTCGTACTTGCACATGCGGGCAGAGTACACAGGTGAGAACCCCAACTCCCTCCCGGGATAAGGCTAAGGATCCTAGAATTGTCCAGCTCCCACCTCTCTGCCCTGGGCCCTGCCACTGTTCTGACTCTTCCCAAGGTTCTGTGCTTGGCTTTTCCAGTAAGTCTGTCATCAGGGGTGGTCACTGAGGGGCAACTGCTGGGTCTGATTCCAGCTGAAACAGATGAGGTGTATATCCTCCAGGCTGTCTTGCATAAACACCCCCAGAACCATGCTCCGGATAGGATTAAACACCCAGGATGTGCATGTGTCGAGGTCAGCCACTGCAAGGGGAAGCAGGACCCAGGGTAACCCCGGGGCCATCTTTTCAACCATGTTATGTTCTTTCTTTCCAATCAGGCTGCAGTTGGTCCCAAAGGCAGAGATCATGTGCACAACCTCTTGCAGATATTTGCTCTTTAGAAAGTACCTATTCATTTATCGGCATTTAGTGAATGCCTGGAGGGGCGTGAAACTAAGAGCTCAGCACTATAAGGGAGTTAATTCAGTGATGTCTCTCTATGGGTTGGAGAAGAATCTCCTTCAAAATTCATGTCCACCTGGACCTCAGAATGTGAGCTTGTTAGAAATAGAATTTCAGAGGTAATTAGTTGAAGTGAGGTCGTACTGGATTAGGGTGGGCCCGAACCTAAAGGTTGGTGTCCTTATGAGAAGAAGAAATGGAGACAAGGAGATGCACAGGAATAGAAGACAGTTATGTGAAGACAGGGGCAGAAATTGGAGTGACGCAGCTGTAAGCCAAAGAATGCTATCCATTGGCAGACACTGTTAGATGCCAGGAGAGGAGCAAGGAGGAAGGGCCTTCAGGGGAAGCATGGCTGTGCCAACACCTTGATTTTGAACTTCTGGACTCCAGAAATGTGAGAAAATAAATTTCTGTGGTTTTAAGCCACCTGATTTGTGGTGTGCTGCTATGGCAGCTCCAGGAAATGAATACACTCCCAACCAGTTTTGCTACCAGTGGCATGATGGCATGACCTTCACTTTGATGTGTTGAAAAATCTGATGGATGGGAGCTCAGAGATAGACTAGGGGGCACCCCAAATGAATGAGCAAGTGAAAAGTCCTCCTCCATCTGGGAAAGGATGGCAGAAATAAACTTGTAAATGCTACCACTTTCTTTGTAGGTAAAAGCTTTCATGCGAGAATTGTAAATGCGACTACATGAACCAAAGGAAGAACCTGGCTGAGGGAGGGAATCGGGGGAAGCTGGCCTCCAGAGAGAGAACTCTTTGGGGGGCCCAGGTTTTCATTCCTGGTAGTGACAGCTACTGGGACAGAGCTATATGCTTCTTTTACAAAGAAGCAGGAAACATCTGGAGAAATGAATCAGCACACAGCCTGGCCCAGAAATAAAAGGCAGAAGCTGTGGGACACAGGAGCCCTCGGTGATTACAATCGCCAGAAGCAAAGGTCTTCCTTCCTTCCAACCTGATGGAGCTCCCAATGCCAGAACTAGGGCTCTGTATTCAGCACCTACCAGCTGCCAAGCGAGATGTGGAGTGCCTTCAACACAATTTAATCCTCAATTACCCCACTTAGACAGAGGTGTTCTGAGGGTGGGAAGACACGCAAAGCAATTCAACTGAGTCATTAAGATTGTTTACTCAGCCTTATCTTTGCAGCCGACACTATGGTGGTAAGGGAACTGGAAAGTAAGCTAGAAATGAAATATCTGGTCCTACCCCACAATACACTTGCAATAAAAATACTTTAATAAATTATATAATTTTTTTTCAGAATATGAAAATGTTTCACCCAGCTGTTACTATTCAACTTTGGAACTTCTTTTTGGCAAGTCAGGATTGTAAAGGACGCTAAATGTATCTCTATTTTATACATGGGATTGAAGAGAGAAAAAATTTTTTTAGCAAATAGAGGGAAGTAAACTGAACCTCAGTGTCTCCCAAACAATCTTGCTTTTAAAAATTATCTTTAAAATATGTTTGTGAGTAAACTAAACCAAGACCTCAGTATACACAAAGAGAAAATGTAAATATCAGAAGGGAATTTTTTTCCAGTAGTTTTAATTAGAAATTCATCCACTCAGGTTCAATTTCTTTCCTTTACAAAACCAGGTTAATGTTGGATGTCAAGTAGAGAAACTAGGAGGTTAAGCTGGATTCATCCACACACCCAGCATATGATTGTAAACACCTTGTGAGGAAGTTCCACAAAGCCGAGGCAGAGGATCTCAGGATCATTAGACGTGAGTTTGTGGTGGTCGAATTGTTAGTAATTCTAAACAGAATCAAATGAGAATGCGTTGAGAGGATGGTACCCTGGCTAGGGAGGGAAGGGGTCCCAGAAGCCGTGTGAGAAGGGGACCCCGTGATCTCAGACGAGGTGAGTCTCCTTTCCCTAGACCTGCTGCTGAGTCAGGAGGCTGAAGTTTCCCCTGCCTGCTCCTCTGTAATGCAACAGAATTATCCGAAGCTGCCAAGATAAATGAGCTAATGTACGAGATGTAAAGAAAGTTGATCTTAGCAAAACAGAAACCATAAAGTGTATGTCAAAGGTACAGTTCTGAGGACACATGGGGGGGGAAAGATTTTTTTTGTACTTGGAGTAAAATCTCTAAATTCTATAGATTGGTTCATCTGATTTGCACACAAGCCGTTTGGAATAAAATTAGCATAGACTGCTAGTTATGTTTTCATCTTTCTTTTCTCCTAACTTCCTCTTCCTGTGTTACTTACTCTCAGAATAATAGCTGGGAGTTTCCTGCCTTGCGTAACATTCATTTAATTCAGGCAAGCGGATACCTAATAAGGCAGTTGACATATATTCAAAGATGAAAAGAAAAGAACAGAAAGATGTCCCAAAGTGATTCAACAATTTTGAATTGATACTTCCTTGATACTTAGCCAAAGAAGAAGAAATTATTACCAAGAAAGTAACCTCCTCTCACAAGCCCGGTGGTTCATGAATACCCTCTTGAATCATGCATCAGCAGAAAACAGAGTGTACTCTGGACTCCAGTGTCACTTGCCAGGTCACCGTACACCCCGTGGGGCTGTTTCTAAGATGCTGGACAGAGAACTACCAGAAGAAAGAGAAATAAAAAGATCACAATTTTTGCCCCTAATTAATTTGCATAATTTGATTTGTGATGAGGAAAAAGAAGAAAGGTCATTTCATCTTCCCAGACTTCAATAAAGAAAATGTTAAAACCAGGTATAAATGAAAAGCAAAACAAAGATAAGGAAAGTATCTGAAATGTAATTCTGAGAACGCTTGGTCCCTATGTGGTAAACAGAATAATAGCTTCCCAAAGAGAGCAGGCCCTGGTCCCTAAAATCTGAGAGGATGTTGGTCACATGCTGAATGGTTGCAGATGGAATCAAAGTTGTGAATGAGCCCACTTTGAGATGAGGAGATTATCATGGACTCTCTGGGTGGATCCAGAATAAGCACAAGAGTCCTTAAAACGTGGAAGAAGCCCTGGCTGGTGTAGCTCAGTGGATTGAGTGCAGGCCTGCAAACCAAAGGATCGAGGTTTGATTCCCAGTCAGGGTACATGCCTGGGTCGCAGGCCAGCTCCTGGCAGGAGATGCCTAATAGGCAACCATACATTGATATTTCTCTCCTTCTCTCCTTCCCTTTCCCTCTAAAGATAAGTAAATAAAATATTTTTTAAAAAGTGGAAGAGAAGCAGAAGAAAATGTCAGGGTGACATCATCGATGTGAGAACTGAACGAGCTGCTGCTGGCTCAGAAGTGGAGGCAGTGGCCATGAGCCGAGCAAAGATGTTTATTTTGTTTGTTTTAAGATGGAAAAGATGAAGAATGGATTTTCTCCTGGAGCCTCCAAAAAGGAAGGCAGACACCTTGATTTTAGCGCCTGGTGAGATGGTGTTTTACTTTTGCCCCATGGAACTATAAGATAATCAGTTTGTAGTGTTCTAAGCCACCAAGCTTGGGGCAATGTGTTATGACAATGATGGAAAATTAATATACCTGAGTTAAAATCTAGAGTACTTTACCGTGAGCACCAGTTGAATATCACTTATGCTCCAGTCCCCAGGCAGACACATGGTTAGAGGGGACAGTTTGGTTGCCTGCGATGCCCGGGACTGGACTGCTCAGGGTTAACACTGAGGCTGGAGGTGAGACGGCTCTGCTCCCGGCACCGTTTTCCCTGGTACTTTCCCTGAACCATCTGGATGAAGGGATGTACACTACATGCTTGTGGGGACCCCTCCGGAAGCTGTGATGTAACATGGGGTGAGACTTTCACTTAGGACCCATATTCAAAGTAATCTTTATGGAGAAAATCTGAGTAAAGGAGGAAAATCATTTAATATTTTAATAGTGCCAGGAGTCAAAATAAATGACTCTTTTAGCAACTTCCCCTGCCCACATATATTCAGTCCCCCAAGCTCCTGTTTTTTCCGGAGCACAGGTCAGTCTCAGCATTCTGGACCATGCAGAATAGAACCCAAGGTGCCCCAAAACCCTGAGGGGCTGCTTGGGGTCTCACAGCACAGATCTGCTGACTGGTACAGGCGACTTTCTGCAGAGTCAAGTTTCTTTTTATTTGTTTATTTTTTTGGAAGGGTCACACTGCCTGTCAGCAATAGTGTTTCCTTCCTTTAAAAAAATTATTTCGTTCAATTATAATTGTCCCCATTTCCCCCATTACTCTCCCCCACCCAGAGTCAATTCCATTACCATAAATCACTTCTCCAGCTTCGCCACAGCCTCTCCCACCTTGTTATATTGTTCCTGCCTCTCCTGTGACACCTTCCAACAATTGTTATGGAGCATAACGTACCGGACATCCAGTGACTGCGGCCAGGTCCACGGCCAGTTCACAGGACTTGATCAAATCCTCCACCACAGCCAAAGCCTGGTGTAGTTCAGCTAAGGATGCAGAATCCTCGGTCCTCTTTGGCCCCTTCTGTGGAAACCAAATGACTTGTTGGAAAACAAAAGGTAAACCATCTACTAAGTAAAGAAGGAAAACAGGCCAGAGATAAGCAGCCATGGATCTGGCCAGCATGGAGTATCTGGGAAGGTGATACACCGACCTGCTCCCTGCTCCCAGGGAATAGTGGCTAAAGCTAGTGGCCGGGTTCCCATCATACTGGGAGGATGCTCTCATTAAGCTACTTGAGCAGGCCATTTCTTTTTTTTCTTTTTAAAAAATATTTTATTTATTTTTAGAGAGAGGGGAAGGGAGAGAGAAAGAGAGGGAGACAAATGATGTGTGAGAGAACATAGCCTCTCGAACATGCCCTGACCTGGGACCAAACCAGCAACCCAGGCATGTGCCCTGACTGGGAATTGAACCGGCAGCCCCTCGCTTTGCAGGATGACATCCAGCCAACTGAGCCACACCAGTCAGGGCTTGGCAAGGCCTTTTTTAAAAAAATTCTATAAGAGTTTATTTGAGCCAAAATAAGAACATATGTCTGGGAGCAAGATCTCAAATGCTGTGGAGAATAACAGTTTTGCATCTTCTCTTATACATTTGGGATTATGGAGGAAGTTGAGGAAGATTACATGGAGGTGGAAGAAAGCAAAATGGAGATTAGATGCATTACAGGATAGTTAACAAGATTATGTGCTCTCTTAAGAGTGGTAGTTGTGGTTTATTTCCAAGGGGTGCCAACCTAGATGAGCAGAAGGGTAAACTTATTCTTAAAACCATCCCAGAGGAGAGTGTTCTTAAACTTCTATAGGCACAAAGGCTGGGCGGCCACATGGAGGTTGACTAATGATGCATTTGCCATAGAGAATCCCCCACAGTGCTGCCCTTCCTCCTCCTCTCCTCCCCCAAAACCCCCACCCCGTCATGCTACTGCCCTTAAGGATGCCATCCAGGTCCGCACTTCCCAAACACGAAGACTCGGCGTTAAGTGCAAAAGCCAGAGCTACTAACTGAAGAAACCAGTTTTGACTGTTACCACTGGGACGCTTTGGACATAATAGGGATGACTGTTTCAGCTCAAAAGGCTTTTGCTTAGGTTTTCAATATAGTATTCCCCTGCTACTTAAATAGCATCTTTATATTATCTAGTAAATGCAAACAAAACAAGTTTGGTTTCTTTCCATCTTTTTAAACACACCAATTTCTACAACAAAAACTTTGCTGCCCCATATGGCCTCACCTCTTTCTCTTTCTTTCTTTCTTTCTTTCTTTCTTTCTTTCTTTCTTTCTTTCTTTCTTTCTTTCTTTCTTTCTTTCTTTCCTTCCTTCCTTCCTTCCTTCCTTCCTTCCTTCCTTCCTTCCTTCCTTCCTTCCTTCCTTCCTTCCTTCCTTCCTTCCTTCCTTCCTTCCTTCCTTCCTTTCTTTCTTTCTTTCTTTCTTTCTTTCTTTCTTTCTTTCTTTCTTTCTTTCTTTCTTTCTTTCTCTCTCTCTCTCTCTTTCTTTCTTTTTTTCTGCAAAGCTAGCTTTTATTCCACCTAACGGAGAATTCTTTTTAAAAAATATATATTTTATTGATTCTGCTATTAAAGTTGTCCCCCCTTCATTCCCCTCTACCCTGCACACCCCCTCCCACTCACATTCCCCCTTTAGTTCATGTCCATGTGTCATAAGTTCTTTAGCTTCTACACTTCCTATACTATTCTTGCCCTCCCCATCTATTTTTTGCCTACCATCTATGCTACTTGTTCTCTGTACCTTTTCCCCCTCTCTCCTCCTCCCAGTCCCCTGTTGCTAACCCTCCATGTGATCTCCATTTCTGTGGTTCTGTTCCTGTTCTAGTTGTTTGCTTAGTTTGCTTTTGATTTAGGTGTGGTTGTTAATAACTGTGAGTTTGCTGTCTTTTTACTGTTCAAATTTTTTATCTTCTTTTTCTTAGATAAGTCCTTTTACTATTTCATAAAATAAGGGCTTGGTGATGATGAACTCCTTTAACTTGACCTCTTTCTTTTATCCTCTACTGCATAATGTCAGTGGAGGATTGTGTACTTCCTTAACCTCTGCAGAAGCACTGCGATTTCTGGATCAGAGATATGAGTGACGGGTCTGATGGATGGAGCTGAGCACACTGCCTCCACCAAATAGTTCAGCATGGGTTCTTGTCTTCTCCCTCATAATAAATATGCTCTAGTCCTGGTGAAAGTCAGCAGACTCTCACCTGACTTCACAGTAATACCATCACTAAAGAATTAAAAGTTCTTACACTGGGTATCTTCCTCTTTATCCCAACACATAAACTCAACTTCTCTTTGGAGATTCAATTGCTCTCATTCTCTTTCCTTCCTATTTTTACATACACTGGTAATGTAAGGTTCAGAAAAAGCCTTACCAACATTACTAAACCCCTCTAACTCAGGCTAGCTTCCCTTCCTTCAGATCATAAAATTATTGCCTGTGCCTTGAGCTTCTTATTTCAAGGTGGTCCCCAACATGCATTCTGAGCAGAGACAGCCTGCACATGACTGCTATGCTTGAGACACATGCCCTAGGTTTTCTTGTTAAAACCAGAATATTTAATAGGAAATTTAAAAGAAACCTCACTGCAAAGCCATGTCTTCCTTACCTAGCTGGCCACCATTTCCTCTAAGAGAACCTTAGAATTCACCTACCCACACATGCACACACTCACACACACTCTTGGAGGGAAACAGGACATAATATATACAAATTAGATAAACAAATAAATAAATATAAATCATTCATAATCCTGTCATGCAGAAAAAACATAGTAGAGATTTTATCATATTTACTTATACATTCCTATTTGTATTCTTGTTAAAACATTTTTATGTGAAAGGAAGAATATATATTACTACTTATCCTACTACAAATTCCCACTTTGAAATTGCCTTTAATTTTTTTGTTTTTTTCTGACTGTGAATTATGAAATATGTACCATTTTAAAACATGTAGACAATAGAGACATTAAGCATGGAAAACAATATTGCCATGAATTCTCCCACCCAGGAGAATTCCAGGTATCCATTTATTAATGGACAAATGCCATTAACAGTTATATAAAACAATATTTAACATCCAATACCTTAGTCGAACCTCCTCCGAGGTCACCTGGGTCTACTTCCAAATCCGCAGGAGACTCCAGATCCAGCAGACCCTGCAGTAACCCAAAGCCTTATTAAAAATCAGAAAGTTAAAATGCCAACTAAATCTACTGTGCAAACCATCTTGAGACAAATGCTAAACTAACTGAGAGTGTATGCAGATTTGTCGGCCTGCCACAAGTGAGAGGGAAAGAATCGAGGGGTATATTTGGCACGGAGTTCTTTCTCAGGTGAAATACTACTGGATACATTCCCTGTAGCCTGCTTTCTCACTCAGCAACATACTGTGAATATTTATTTTCTCACGACATTATATTTTTTAAAAACAAGGTTTTGATTGTGGCAATGTTGCATCCTACATGTAAATCATAATTAATTAATCTCCTCTATAGTTAAATATTTAGGTTCCATAATTTTTCCTTAAGATAAATTCCTAGAAGTGGAGTTGTCAGTGTTAAGAGTTTTGATGCATATTAGCAAGTTCCTTAGAGGAGACTCTGTTCCCACCAGCCGCCTGGGGAACTCTCACTCCCAGTCTACACTGAGAATTGCCATTTAATCAAACAGTTTGGCCAGTTGAATTAACAGAGCAGTGCTACCTCTCTGTATTTTAGTTTGAATTTCTCAGATAACTAGTGCGGTAGAGCTTTCATAGAACGTTTACTACTGACATTCATCCTTTTGTAAACTGCCTATCTACTTTGTTAATTTTTTATTATTAATTTCTTTTTTAAAAATCAACTTTACTGAGATATGCCTGACATACAAAATTGGTAGATATTTAAACCATACATCATAGCGATTTGATACACGTGTACATTATGAAAGGGTTCGCCTCCTCTAGTTCATTAACACATCCATCACCTCACATATTTATCATTTTTTGTGGCTTTGGTGAGGATGTTTGAGTCTACGCTCTTAGCAAACTTCTATTATACAGTGTTACCAGCTTCAATAATGTGATGCAGCCACCATGCTTTACGTTACACCCTCGGACCTTTGTCATCTTACAGTGGAAAGCTTATCATATTTACCGACCTCTCCCCATCGATTATTTCTTTAAGCAGAGCCTATTTAATTTTTTTAAAGAAGAAAAATGAATGTTTCTCTTATGATATGAGTTGGTTTCTCATCATATTGTATCACAAGAAATCAGGATGACCATTTTTCTAGAACATTCTTGTAATAAGCAAAACTTACAGTAAACAAATAATGTACCCTTTTACAAACCATATCTTAATTAAACAAAACCCAGACAAGAAAAATTCTCTACAGTAAATTTGAGAGTTTCCATCCATCACTTAGCTTGTTTGATAGAAATCATTAGCTCAGTGAACGCGAGTTCCTCTTGTCCCTAAATGTCAATTTGTCATGGATTCTTTCCAATGTATTCAGATAATAATATATTAATATTGCTTAATTACCTTGCCTTGACTCTTTAGATATTGTGTACTCACAAAACTATTGGTCACGACTATTAATTTTTATAATATCTCAGACAAGATAGTAAGCATTTCATAGATTTTTTTCTTATTCCTAATTTCTACGAGCTCATTATTAAGCATGGGGACCACTGGGCATATACATGCGAATACGTCTTTCCCCATTTTTCATGTGAGTTTTTATTAGTACAATCTATCACTCCTCCTTTCTTTTATACATCAAAAACTCTCCCACACCAGGACTGCAGGATCCTTTCTCAGCCATGGGGCGATGGTCCAACACCCATGCTCTCTCTAAGAAGCTGCAGAACAAGTCCGTTCCCCGGGGCGGACAACTCCACAAAGCTCCTCCCTCCACCACACGCCAGTGGTATAAACTCGCGTTTCTGGGCACCCAGCAAGCTTCTCTGTGGGAAAAACTGGTCTGCCCTGAGTAGGCCCCCGTGGTTTCGCAAAGACCTCCGAGGAGTATTGTACAGTAATTCTGTCTCTTGTTTTTTCAGTAAAACTAACAGAATATTCAAACATGTATTACCTCATTTAATGTTAAGAGTTTTTATGGATATTTCCAGAAAGAGCACACCAGAAAAGTATTGTTTAACCTTCTTCATTTTACAGCCGAGGAGCATGAGGCAGAGAGTGGTTACTGACCTGCCTTCCTGCACAGAGCTGTCGGATCCTGGGTCTCTGCGTTTCTAATCGCCATGCCCCACAGTCCTCTGCAAAGGGAACTTAGCTACTGTGTCAACATCACGTCAAAGGAAAAACCGGAGCCTCCAGTCCCTGGAGCAGCCAGGCTATGTCCGCTCCCTGCTCACTGGTAGGACTTCGTAACAGTAAGAATGGGACCGGCAGAGGCATACGAGGCCCTAGGCGAATGCCGTATCTGAACATGCTCACAGGTATCACTCATATGGGGAAGCAGTGAGCCACCCTCCTTAGTCCCACACAGGATTGACATCCGCAGGTATAAAACAGCGGCCACGTAGCCCAGGAGCTTCTTGCGCATTAGCGCCCAGAGAGCTCTCTCCATGCATTTACTCACTGCTTCCCCCAGCGAGCAGGAGGTTCTGGTATCTTCATTTTACACACGAGAAAACCCAGGCCTAGCACGCCCAGTAATCCCACAGCTGGTGGCCGCAGAGGCGGTTCAGCCCAGCGGGGTCTGCTGACGCAAGGCTGAAAGGGGCACATTTTTCTGAGGGCAGATGCTTGGGCCATGAGCCTAAGCTCCATGAGCCTCAGTTTCTTCATACTCCAGAGCCTTTCTGACACATCTGACTGTGAGCATTAAGTAAAAAATACACTTGGAAAGGTATCCAGTAAACAGCAGTGGGGTTTTTGGGTTTTTTTTTTTTGAGTTAGTAGCCACAAAACACAACTTGGAGAAGTGTCCCCAGCCTTCCCCTCAGCTTCCCAGGGAGGCAGCCCTGGCAGTGCCTCCCGCCCCACTCGGGGTGTCTGGGAGTGCTCTCCTGCAGGTGTGCTGGTGTCAGAGAGAGAAGGATGGTCTAGGAGTTCTTCAGAACACAATGCATCTGTTGTAATGCTCTTGAGAAAGATTCCAAATCTAAGGGTGGAGGCAGATGTTGCAAAAAGAGGGAAAACTCCAGTTTTGCCTTCTTCCTTCCATTGTCTTAATGCAGGTGAAAGAGTGACTTAGGGGAAAATCATACCTCTTTCTTGAAGCTCCTGGCCTCATCCGTAAAATGGAGCCGATGACATCTTACCTGGAGATATCTTACAGGAGAGTGGAGAGAGGCCTGGCCGCCTCCCCATCCCCCCAGTTGCCAGCAGTGTGGCTGCAGCCCTTCTCATCACTCATTTCCCAAGCACCTCTCCTCCCTTAACCTGGGCTCTTAAGAGATTCGTGCCTTGGCTGCCTGTTGGACCAGCCAAGCTCCCAGGTGCCTTTCAACTCCATGATTCTTTCATCTTATGCTTCAGTGAGGAGGGCTGCTTTAAAGCTCAAAGGACAGGTATTTTCACCTTTGGAAAACAGTCACAACTGTAAGGGAAAGAGCACCACAGTGCATCCATCTGTTTGCCAACATGGAAAAGCACTGTCTTACTGACTTTACCTTCAACAGCATCTGGTATTTTATGAGTCTCTGGCTGGGTCCTCCAAGATACTTAAAAAGAGGGAGATTGTGATCCAATTGGCGCTGACATACCTTTAAAAAACAAGCAGAAACAACATAAAACAAAGCACACAACACACACAGGAAACAAAAGTGGTGGCATTTAAATACAAGAAATGAAACAGGCTGTTCACAGATGACAGGGGCAGCTGGGTTGACCTGGTTTGTACTGTTGCCAAGCTGTTCAGTCCTTCGGGAAGTGCATGTGAAGCGAAACAAAGGGGAAAGGGGACAACTTGGCTAGTATTCTTCTTATAGGCAAGGGAAGCAGGGCCATCTATTTCTTTTAGCAAGTAATTCTGCTAGAACACAGTGGGGCATTTCAGATGCTTTGGAAAAGGAGGCAGCCTGTGCTTGACTTAGGGTGTGGTGGGGCCTGAGGGGCACATAATAGCTCACTGATATCATTCTCTGGAGCACCGACATGTAACCTTTTGGACTGAATTCCATTTTTAAAACCTATCTCAGAAGAGGAGTCTGGTTTTCTCACCAGGCTACAGCAGTCCCTCACAGGCCTGTCCCACAGAGACCCAGGGTGGCACTGAAACTTCTCATGTGCAATTTCAAAACAGGGGAGACTTTTAATAAACATAAATCCCAATACCGAATTCCTCTACTGAGCTCACACTCTTGAGATCTTTAAAAATTTGACGCACATAAACATTGTCCAGAGAAAACAATTTGTGGGAGATGTAATCTCAACTTTACCCCAAAGTAGGCACAGTCTTGACATTCTTGCCAGATTGCCCTAGCTCGGGGCAAATTCTTATGGTATTTAAAATAGACCTGAAGATCTTCTTTCTGAATGGGAAAAAATTAGAACAAATTAATCAGGTAGTCTTTTTCAGTAAAGTGGATAAAATAGTTTATTCATTCATTCAACACACCAGAGGTCTTTTTAAATTTTATTTTATCTTTTCCACCACCATTTATCCCCCATACCCTCTTTCACCTCCATCCATCCTCCCCGCCCTGCAGCCACAGTCACCGCACTGCTGCCTGCATCCGTGACCTCTTCCTCACTGTGTGCTCACCTCCACCCCTCTGCCCTCCCGGGCGCCCCCTCCCCAGAGCTGTCAGCCTGCTCTCTGTCTATGGGTCTGTCTCTATTTTCCTTGTTAGTTTAGTTTGTTCATTAGATTCCATACATGAGAGAAATCACCTGGTCCTTGTCTTTCTCTGACTGGTTTATTTCATGTACCATAATGTTCTCCAGATCCATCTATGTTTCTTTTTTATAGCCAAGTAGTATTCTATTGTGTAAATGTCCTCTAGTTCTTTTATCCATTCATCTACTAATAGACACTTGGGCTGCTTCTCTATCCCGGCTATTTAGATAACATTGCAATGAACATAGGGGTGCTTATATTCTTTTGAATTAGTGTTTCAGGGTTCTTCAGATACATTTTTCAAAGTGGAATCACTAGGTCATCAGGCAATTCCATTTTTAATTTTTTGAAGTAACTCCATACTGTTTTCCACAGTGGCTGCCCCAATCTGCATTCCCACCAACAATACGTGAGGATTTCCATTTCTCCACATCCTCGCCAGCACTTGTTTGCTGTTTATTGATGGTAGCCATTCTGATAGGTATGAGGTGGGATCTCGTTGTGGTTTTAATGTGCATTTCTCTGACGATTGGTGATGTTGGGCATCTTTTCATATGTCTGTTGGCCACCTGTATGTCTTCTTTGAAGAAGTGTCTATTCGGGTCCTTTGCCCATTTTTAATTGGATTGTTTGCTTTTGGGGGTTTGTTGTGTTCTCATTTTCATTTGTTTCTATGTATTTTTAATTTCTTCCTTGATCTCATTGTTAACCCATTCTTTATTTAGTAGCATGTTATTTAGCCTCCCTGTCTTTGTGTATTTTACAGTTGTCTTCTTCTGATTGACTTCTAGTTTTATAGCACTGTGGTCAAAGAAAGTCCTTAATATGATTTCAATCTTAAATTTATTGAGTCTTGTTTTGTGTCCTGACATGTGGTCTATCCTAGAAAACATTCCATGTGCCCTTGAAAAGAATGTATATTGTACTGCTTTGGGATGCAATGCTCTAAATATCAATTAAATCCATTTATTCTAGTGTATCATTTTAAGCCACCATCTCATTGTTGATTTTCTGTCTGGAAGATCTATCCATTGATGCCAATGGGGTGTTAAAATACTAGGACTCTATTACTGTCAAACCCTACCTTTATGTCCATCAAGATTTCCTTTACATATTTAGGTGCTCCTATGTTGGGTACATAAATGTTTCTAAGGATTATATCCTCTTATTGAATTACTCCCTTTATTATTAGGTAGTGTCTTTCTTTGTCTCTTACTATTCCTTTGGTTTTAAAGTCTATTTTGCCAATTATAACCCAGCTGTTTCTTCCTTTCCATTTGCATAAAATATCTTTTTCCATTTCTTTACTTTTAGTCTGTGTGTATCTTTGTTCTGAGGTGGGTCTGTTGGAGGCAGCATATATGTGGGTTTTGTTTTCTTATCTATTCTGCTACCTTATGTCTTTTGATTGAAACATTTAAGCAATTTACACTTAAAGTGATTATCGATAGGTACATATTTATTGCCATTTTATTTTTTTAACCATGTTCCTCTGTGTCCCCTTGTCCTCCTCACCCTCCTCCTTCTTCAAGCCAGCTCTTTAATATTTCTTGTAATACTGGTTCGGGTAACAAACTCCTTTAACTTTTTCTTATCTTGGAAGCTCTTTACTTCTCTTTCAGTTTTAAATGCTGACCTTGTTTGGTAAAGTAGCCTTGGTGGTATGTCCTTTCTTTTCATACTTTAAGCATTTTATACCAATCTCTTCCAGCCCAAAATATTTCTGTTGAGAAATCAGCTGACAGTCTTATGGGAGCTCCCTTTTAGGTAACTCACTGCCTTTCTCCTGTGGCTTTTATGATTCTCTCTTGTCTTTCATCTTTCCCATTTTTAATTATGTTGTGTCCTGGTACAGGCTTCTTGGGTCTATCTTGATCAGGATTCTCTGTGCTTCCCAGACATGCATGTCTTTTTCCTTCACCACATTAGAGAATTTTTCAGTCATCATTTCTTCAAATATGTTCTCAATCCCTTGCTCTTTCTCTTTTCTTTCTGGTACCCCTATGATGCTAAGGTTATTGTGCTTCACATTGTCCCAAAGGTGACTTATACTATTCTCGTTTTTTCTAAAATCCATTTTTTTTTTTTTTGCTGCTCTGATTGGGTGTTTTTTCCTACCTTGTCTCCCAAATCACTGATTCAATCCTCTGCTTCATTCAACATAATGTTTGTTCCTTTTAATGTATTCTTTACTTCAGATATTGCATTCTTCATTTCTGGCTGGGTCTTTTTTATGATTTCTGTGCCCTTTTTCATGCTTTGAGTCTCTTTATAATCATTACTTTGAACTCTATTATCTGATAAATTGCTTGCCTCCATTTCATGTAGCTCTTCTTCTGGAAAATGTTTTTTAACTTGGAGCTTGCTTCTTTGCTCCCTATTTTGCTTGTCTCTTTGTGTTTGTCCCTATTATTAGGTAGATCTGCTATGACTCCCAGTCTTAGTAGGATGGCCTTAGGTAGTAGATATCATGTGAAATCCTGTGGCACTGGATCAGTGGCACAGTCTCCCTGATCACCTGTGCTGGGGACTACACAGGAATGTCACTTGTGTGGGTTACGTGAGCCCTCCTATTGTAACTGAGTCTTGATTGCTATTGTCCCATTCATTCGTGAGATCACCTCTCAAGCTGGCTGACTGTGAGGCTAAACCCCAACATAGTATGCAGGTGCTGACCACACAAAGAGGTATTCACCTTGGCAGGGTTTAGTGCCTGTCAAGATCTGCCTGTGGATGTGCTACTTGTGAACCCTACTGGATTCTGCTGTGTTGTTTTGTAAAGATGTACACTGAATATATTGGTTCTGGACCTCTTCAGAGGGACTCTGGTTCAGACCTTCATCAGAGGCTGCCTGTGACTGGTCCTGGGCAACCTGTTTTGAGCTATCAGAGATCCACAGCTCATGGCTCCCTCTGTTGGGCCTGGGTACTCCCTCTGTTGGACCAAGCTGTGCACCAAGGCCTGCTTTTACCAGCACTGAGCCAGGAGGCAAGTCAGCAGAAGCCTCTGAGCCACCAGAGATCCACCTCCATCTGTAGGCTGCCTGTTAGGCTAAGCATTGAAAGAGCCTCTAGCTGTATTCTTTAGCACAGCATGAGCTGCACAGGGTGGTGCAAAAGAAACTCTGGTGGGTGGGGCTATTGCTTACCCCAGGCTGATGTCATATGGAAGGCAGTGCTCTGCCTAAGAAGGATGACTTCTGTCGTGTGGGGAATGACTGAGCACAGGGATCCTGGCAGCTGCCATTCAGCTCTCTCCCAAGAACCACCAACTCCAGACTCTCCTCATAGCTCTCTAGTTTACTCTGCACTCTCTCCACCAGAGCCTAGGATGAGTGGCTACAAATGAAATTTTCTGTGTTGGCCCTTAAAGAGGGTGGCTGTGTCTCTAGCTGTCTCTTTCTGGTGGACAGAAACCCCGCTGCTTTTCACAGGCAGTGTTACGTGCTTGCCTTTCCTGGTTCTGATGCTCTAGGCTGAAGAGCCCAGTTTGGGGTTTAGACCCCACACTTCTCATGGAGAAGCCCCCATGGCTGAGATATCCCTCCAGAACTTCAGCTGCTGCCCATGGGAGCCCAGCCAGTCTCTTCGTGCCCCCTCATTTTCTGTCAGTCTTGAAGTGGCTTCTTCTGTAAGTGCTTGTTTATAAGGCTTTTCTCCAGCTGATCTTCAGTTGGTTATTCAGGATTATTTTTCTATAATTCAGTTATAATTCCAGTTTGGTCCTAAAAGGAGATTAGTGTGACTTCCACCTAATCTGCTGCTATCTTGGATCCCAAGCCTGAATTTCTCAATGGGTGTGAAACTGGGGATGCACAATCAATGACCCAATGTTGGAGTGAGCGTGTATGGGGCAGCAGGAAGGGGACTATAAACAACCACAAGTACCAAATACAGGTCTGAATAAGGTGCTGTGGGAGCAATTACGATACCCTGGTAAATAAATAAGTGAACTGGTGAACAGGAGTTGGTTTTGATCTGTATTGTTCCTTCTCTGTTCTTCATCCAGGATACCAACATTTCTTTGAAATAGTTGTTTTCTCTCCAAATAGTTGTTTACTGGGTGATAAAACTAACACCCTCTCTTTATTACTGTCATCATTACGCCAATTCTAGGGGGGGAAACCCTAAGAAACGACAGATAGAAACACCACAGAAGGAGAATGTGGCATTTTGGACAAAACCACACAGATATAAATCAAGTGGGCAAGCCCCAAAGTGGCAAACTTTGCCTGAGACATCATTTTCAATCTGCAGCACGAGATTCCGAGAAGAAAAAGGCACATGACTATCTCAGAGCTAGAGATCCACAGCAATTCCAAGCGCTTGTGCCACTCTGAGACCATGAGAAGGGATACACATCTGCCGATATCCCACCCTGAGCCAATGAGGTCAGCTGCAGCATCATCTACTCCATCAGAAAAACCTGGTCCATGGTGCTGTGCTTGCCACAGAGCCCATGCTGCTCTGGTAGAGAAGCCCATGTATCATGTCCTTTAAGATTTCTGTGCCTCTATCTTCCCACAAAAAGCCAGTTCTCAATGTCCTTCTTGTGGACATGAGCTATTTTCCCCTTACAACTTCAACTCTATTCCACTTCTAAACACTGCTGTAGTGAATGAGCTCCACTCCTCTATCTCTTCCCCTATCCTGATGGATTGTAAGTGGCCATGTCACTATAAGACCTATAGTGACTCTGTCTTTTGCTACTCTCCCCAGAAAAAAATTGTGCACATGCACACACGCGCACGCGCACACACACACACATTTAGAAAGAGAGGTGGCCCTTGAGAAATGTGATGCATACTAGTTAAGGAACTAGAGTAATAATTCAAAGCTTAACAATAATACATTCACTATGCATTCACTTAAAAACTCTCTATTAAGTAATTGTGATATGCTGGCACTATTCTGAGTATGTTTGTTAAACTCAATGGCTTCCTTAGCATAGTAGTCTAGACATGGGAAACATTTCTGCTATCCCAAAGGCCAGGCTTATACAATATTACACATTGATTAAGTCATCTCTTCCATAAATAGTCTGTCAGAGCATAAAGACATTGGCCTTTGCTCCTAAAAGAATTCAAGGTTTTGGTGCTTTTGGCATTCACCACCAGAAGATTCTAGCTGAAGGAGACTTTGGAGATCCAGCTTCCCACCCAGTGAAACACCCTTAACAGCTATCTTTCCCCAAACCCTTCCAGTAGCAGCAATGGACCTGGTTCTCTTGGTGGATGCTTATCCAGCACCTGTGTCCCTGGAACCTTCACTGTTTGGTTACATGTCCACCCTTTGCACAACACAGAACATTAGAGGCCTTCAAGTACCGAAACACAACTATTGATCTCCATTTGCTCTTCAGCCCAAAATTCCTTAGAGAAAGGATGTGCACTGACCAGCAGCATATGAGAGTGCCCATTTTCCCTCACCTCCTCATAGATCAGGAGGCTAAAAAAACTGCTACCAAAAACTCATTCACACAGGGACACACAATTTCTTATGAATTAAGATTGTGGGCTCTGGTGGTAGATGGTCCAGGTTCAGTTCTTGGCTTTGTCAGTTACAGACTATATGGCCAGAGGCAGTTATTTAACCTTCCTGCACCTCAGTGTTCTCATTTGTTAAGTGGGCTCACAACAGCAGCCATCTCCTGTGGTTGTTGTGAGATTCAATGAGATGATGCACAGAAAACCCCCAAATAAATGCCTGATCCAGGCAGAGTACCTAACAAGTGGCAGTTCTTGCCACAGCACTTTTTACTTTGTAGGACCCTTCTGCATGCAGTATTCTATTTGATTCCCACAACAACTTTACCTATTGGTACTGTGAAACCAGTTGTATGGGGCAGGAAAGTGAGACTCCAGGGCTAAGTGACTTTCTTGAGGTCACACAGATAGCAAGCAGCTTGATAGAATGAGAAGTTCTATTTCCTAAGTCCCAGCCCAGCGCTCTTTTCATTGAGCAAATGAAACCAGAAGTGAACCACTGACAAAATATGATTCTGTGTAGAGCTTGGTCTCTGTGGCAGAATCTCCCTGGGGCTCCAGATGACAGAGCCTGACAAAAACATTTGGCCAGAGCAGTATTTCAGAATTCACATCTATAAATTCTGCAAATACTATTGAGAAAAGCTAAACTGCTGGAGAAAATAAAAGACGATAGGCCAGCCACACTGGCTAACAAATACAAGGCTTTGAACAGCAGTAGCCAATTCCCTCGAGGATTTTCAAAGATTGGATAACTGTGGTATTAAGATAAGAATTTATTACCCGAATGTTTTCCCCAACTTCATGAATCATATAGGATTATATGCAGAGTCTGTGGTCTGGATTAAAGATTTCTAAGGTGTCTCCCAAGGTGGGAAACTATCAGAAGCTTTGTATAATATAACTGTAGGAGAGCAATTCTTCTAA
Source organism: Artibeus jamaicensis (assembly GCF_021234435.1). Lineage (NCBI taxonomy): Eukaryota > Metazoa > Chordata > Mammalia > Chiroptera > Phyllostomidae > Artibeus > Artibeus jamaicensis. Next base: position 7,130,033 of record NW_026522046.1, on the reverse strand, counting down.
GAGAAGATGTTTCATTAGCAATCCCCTGCCCATTTCCTTATACTTGGACAATTTTTATTTCTTGTATCTATGTTTCCCCACAAGAATTTGTCTTTTTCTTATTCAAAAATTTAAATGTCTCTGCAATGATGACACAAGCATTTACAAAATATTTCTAAACTTTAAAGCTAGATTTCACTTTGGTAGTTTGATGAGTGTAAAATTTCAAAGTAATGTAAAACACTAATAATACTGTACAAATAATTCAATAAGGACATTAACCAGATTGAACACAAAATAGTTATTAGTGTATTATCTTGAATTCTAGCACCTGATTAAAAAAAACCAGACACCCTATGCTGGGGCTGTGTGTGGGAGCCCCCACACGCCATGGAAGGGACCTCCTCAGCTCTTGAGCGGTGAAAGCTCCGTTTTTCCACTGCGTCGGATACCTCGAAGCCGGGGTGTTTTTATTTGCTTGCTTTCACTTTATCACAGGTACTGCTCTTAAACTTAGCAGTCATAATTTGGGTTTAAAAACTTAGAAATTTGCTTAAAAATTTGGAAGTTGTTTGATCTATTGTCTCAGGCTCACAAAAAGTAAAACAAGGTCACTGTCAGCCTGTCCTCTATTTCACTGTCTTGACAGTGAAAAGAGGGGAGAGGGGAGGGAATTTCAGGGGAAAAGGGGAAGGGTTTGCAGGAACAAGTATAAAGGACACATGGACAAAAACTAGGTGGGGTGGAAATGGAAGAGAGGTGGGGAGGGCTGGGGGGTGGGCTGGGATGGGAGTAAAAGACAGAAAACTGTACTTGAACAACAATTAAAATAAAATAAAATGTTTTTAAAAAGTAAAACAAGGAAGAGAATGAAAAGGAGGGCTAGCTGGGAAAGAGAAGAGATGGGAACAGTTGGTCACAGAGAAGGCACCAGGACTGCCTGCGCAGTCCCCTACAGGGAGGTGAGCCCCGGCGGGTCGGCCAGTGCAACATCTCCCCGTGCACCACCCACCCAAACAGCCCATATTGCCCACAGCAGGGGTGGAGAGGCCGTGAGAGGGAAGAGAGCTGAGCGGTGAAGGGAAGGTAGTCAGAGGTATGTTGGGTAGTCAGAGGTAGATAGGAAATTCACAAATTGGGTGCTGCACATCAGAGAGGCTGTAGAGTTAGCATTTTCCAGTTACCCTCTATACTGTACAAAATAACGTGGAAGTAAATACATGGTCAGGGATTTTGGTTTAACATCAGTTCTCCTCTTGAGAGTATTAATACAATGAGTGAGGAATATAAGTGTGACTCTGGTTCTAAAAGAGCTAGGTGAGTCATTCAGAGTTATTGAGGATCACCTGCTCTGGGCTGCCTGGGGTGGTGGGGAGGAGGGCAGTCTTTCTTTTCTCTGGGCTTTGCAGGAAGCCAGGCTTGTAAGTGGCTCCCACCTACCAGTGGGAGCTCACACTGGATGCATCTCACACTTTGCGTGAAGTACCGCAAAGGACTCCTGCTTTGCACTCAAAAGGCAGACGTGTTTTTCAGACCATTGGTACTTCTGTTAGCCCTTGTCACTTACCCAGAAAATTAAGGGGTGACTGAATCACATGGTCATTTTCATTTATTGGGAATACAGACTTACTCTCTTGAGGAAGCAAGGGGCTAGAAGTTCAGGATTTTCAGTGCACTTTTCCAATTCTTTCAGAAAAGTCCTAAGGAAAGAATGGTATAATAATGCTTATTAATCATTTTTACATATGTTAAATACTAAAAAAATATAAATAAAATCAGCCCTGACTGGTGTGGCTCAGTTGGTTGGGTGTCATCCTGCAAAGTGAAAGGTCGCAGGTTTGATTCCCGGTCAGAGCACAGGCCTGGGTTGTGGGTTCGGCCCCTGGGCGGGGCGTGTACGGGAGGCAACTGGTTGATGCTTCTCTCCCTCTTTCTTTCTGCCTTCCTCTCTCTCTAAAAATAAATAAGTACAATCTTAAAAAAATAAAGTAAAACTAAATAAGGTTTTAAGAGGTGCCTAGAACAATGTTGTTTTTCAGGCTTTATTGCTCTTGACTCATCTTCAACACGCTGATTTGGAAGAAAAGTATTCTGAGACATTACCAGGATTCCCAGAAACCGTCTACAGCTGTTCTGACAGTTCCAGGCACTAGTCTTTGACAAGCTAGAGGCACTGATGCTTCCTGCTACCTGATAATAATGTTAATAAGAACTGCTGTTGCTACTGCCATGATTACCCCTGAGAGCTTACTCTAAGCCAGGCATAAGCTAAGTGATTCACAAACAATATCTCATTTTGTCTTCCACCAAACCTTACAAGATAAGATTTCATCAACCTGAGGTTCAAAGCAGCTGCAAAATTTCTCCAGGGAAAGTTGCAGAAATAAGATTTCCATCTTAGTTTTGACAACAGATCAAGAGACATGAAGCGTGGTTAGGAATCAACCTAGGTTCAGAAATTCTCCCTTCTGTCAATTAGATGTGTGCTTTGGGGATCATTCTAGTGAGTAAAGTGGTAGAACAAGCCCAGGCTTCCTCATCTGTGAAATGAGAGGGTTGGGAGATGATTTCCAAAGTCCCTTCCTCCCTCATTTTTTTAGAACTCGACATCCAAGCGGCCTGGGCTAAAGGGACAACTCGTTTGACTAGTTAGCATTTTTTACACCCTAGTTCCCAGCACTACCCTATGATAATAGGTATGTGAAGGAGTGTCTTGGTCATCATTGTGTCCCCCATGCTGAACACAGGGCCTGACACTGAACGAGTGCTCAATAAATGCTGATGCATAAATAGATGGACAAGCAAAAGAACACACAAGCGAATACTACATTGGGTGCCCGACACCTCACCCGTGTTCCACGAATGTCTTTCCCATCTTCCCCAGGCATCTGTGGCACTTCTCCCTCCTTCCTGTCCCATCCCATCCACTGACTCTGGATTAGTTGCTGAAACCTAAACGTATCTAAGCGCTCTCACCACCAAATTCCATCAGTCTGATTTCCAGCCTTCTCTTACTTTCCATTTTTCCTGATAATGTGAAATATTATATACCTGTTGTGAAATTCGTAAAGTTCTCTAATATTCCCAAAGAGAAAATCCTTGTTATTCTGAAGAATGTCTGGAATCAGATGCTTCAGCCAAATAAAATCCATTGGAGTGATATAACCCTGTAGAGATAGAAACAGGCTTTACAGATGGGAACGTGTAAGAGATGATCGGAATTAGCCATTTTAGGGAACAAAACTTTAATAAAATAATCAGAGAATATGGCACACCTATTTCCTGAAAGCCATTTCATCAAATTTTTTTGCTATTATTTTCCTCATCTGTCCATCTTCAGAAGAAGAGGGTTTATTGGTGATGATGATAATAAAATGGCATTTTTATAGGAAGAACAAACATTTTTTATGATTATTTTATGCAAGTCATGTGTAAAAGGAAAAAACTTGCCCATCATTCCTGACCTATTGCAATTACTATTCTGTTACATTTCCTTCATGACTTTTAGAGAGCTTGTTTTATGTGGTTATAGTCACAGCACACAAATAATTTGTATTCTGCTTTGACATACACATTTTAGAGTCTGCTTGTAAATTTCTACATACTTGTTTTTAATTTAATCTTATAAGCATTTTCCAATATATCTGCAAAGTATTCAAAGTAACTATTTTGTAGCACTTAAATAATATTTCATTTAGCATGTATCTCAGATTTTGTTAACTGTTCTCTTTTGAAAAGGATATTTAGTTTTCTGATATTTTGTGGTAAAAAATCTATTTTAATTTTGTACATATAATTTATTTCTCAAAATTATGCCCTTAGGAAAATTCACATTTTTACTCTTAAGCAAAAACTACTACTTAAAACAATGACAAACAATTCTCCCTCATTAAATTATCAAAAACATTTCAATGATCACATCCATTGCTAGTAAGCACATGGTGCACCTAGTGAGCATTACTGGAATCAGCACAAATTGGTGCAACCCTTTGAAGTTGTTGAGTTGTGTGGGTCAACAGTCCTAAGAATGTTCTTATTCCTACTGGAAAGCCGCTTGTAATATTATAAGACCCGAAACCTGGGGTGGTGGGGAATCTAGAGACATATGGTAACTATTTTTATTCTGTTTGTGCAAAAAAAAAATGTCTTCAGTTTGAATACATGCTTAACTGCCCCCCCCATCTACTTACATCAATTATGCTCTTCATGTCTTTTATATAAGCCTCTTCAGTCTCAAGCAAGTCACGTATAATGTGCCTGAAATCGCAATGGCAGGTAGAAAGATGCAAGAGAGAGAGACAGAGGGAGGGCAGAGCAATTTTTTAGGACTCTTTTAGGATAATGCTCATCAACAGTTCCTCTTAGTGGCTTGCTTACTTAGGTCAATTCATTCTGTTCCATTGAACACCCAAGACCAACACCCCATGGCTCCCAAAACCATATTCTGATTGCACTTGATGTTAGAAAAAATGGCAAGGACTCAAAATTCATGTGCAGCCAGTGAATGACCTGTCCTCTTGTAGGACACAGTGTGGAAATCAAGAGGACAGCAGGTGGAGCGGGAAATACCTGGTGTGGATCCTTGGTCAGAAAGGTCTGCCTGACCCTTACACTGTGTGTGTGGTTTCCTAGATCTTCCTTCTAGCTTTTTCTGCTGTTTAATTGTCCACATGGGTATTTGACCCACATGCATGGATGTCCTTTTTTGTGCACAGAGTTAGATGGATGCCAGTCATGGCCCCTTCTTCTGGAATTTAGTGCTTCAGTGCAATTGAGTTCCTTGGCCAAATTGCCTGAGCTCTGTACACTTCCCTGGAGGAAAGCAGGTGTGGAGTGAGGTGGGCACAATTCTAATAGGGCCTGTAATACTCCTGGCCCCCGTCATGCACCTACCTCCTCCCAGGGAATCAATCAAACACTAATTTAGGTGCTACTGTGAAGGAAGTTTTGCCACTCTGATTTGTTCCAAACCACTTGACCTTAAGAGAAGTAGACTACCCAGTTGGGCCTGACCCAATTGTATGAACTCTTTAGATCTGGGTCTAGAAGTCAGAGAGACTGGAAGCATGAAAAGGGTTTAACACAAGGGAGATTCTCCTTTGCTGGCTTTGGAGGGGGACATGTGGAAGGAGCACAGGCAGCCTCTAGGAGCTGAGAGTGGCCTCCAGCTGATCAACAGCCAGTAAAGAAATAGCTGTCAATCAGCAAGGAACTGAATTCTGCCACATCCACGTGGATTTAGGATACCGAGTGCAGCCAGCCAATACTGTAACTTTAATCTATAGGACCTGAGCAAAAAGCCAGTCATGCCATCTCCAGACTCCTGTTCCAGGGAAATTGAGCTGAGCTGCTAAGCATATGATCATTTTTTTTAAGTTTCAGCTTTTAATTTTTTAAAATATTTTTTAAAAATATTTTTCAAATATTTTTTAATTTAATTTTAAGCAGAGGGGAATGGAGAGAGAAAAAGAGGGAGAGAAACATCAATGTGTGGTTGCCTCTTGCGTGCCCCCTGGTGCCCCTGGGGACCTGGTCCTTAACCCAGGCACGTGCCCGGACTGGGAATTGAACCAGAAACCCTTTGGACAGGCCAGCACTCAATCCATTGAGTCACACCAGCCAGGGCCTGATCCTTTTTTATGCAGCAATAGAAAACTAATAGAGTAAGTCTAGATGCCCACGTCTGTCTCTAGACAGACTGTTTTCTTTTTCTTCTCAGGCCGTGTGGCCAGACTTTCTTTTTCAAGCTTTCTTTTAGGCCTTCAAGTGAGTCGGTGTTTGTACAAGTGTTCATGTGTAGAACACATACATGTAGGTTTCCTGTGACCCATTGCTTTGTTCTCTATTAAATGGTAGCCTATCCTAGAGAATGGTTTTTCCCTTTCATAACATGAACCCCACAAGAGACAAGGAACACAATCTAGAAAATTCATACAAAATAAAAATAGCTATCAGTCTTATATATAAAAAAGCTTAATATACACTGATCCAACAAAGACATAGTAAAAAGAACAATATTAACAATTATCAACCAGTAAAATAGTAGAAATTTCAGGTCTCAAAGGGAGACCTACAGATGAGAATGTGGAAACACTCTCAGACAATATTGGCAGAAGTGTAAATTTGTGCAAGATAACTTAAAAATAGCTCACCAAATTTAAAATGCAAGCTCCTTGACTTGTCGTTTCACTTCTAAGAATGTGCATTGTTTGCTATTAGAACAATAGCACTGCAACAACACCCAGATGTAAACTGGAAGTTATTTAAATTCTCGTCAGTAAAATATGGTGCATGCATATGGTGAGACGCCGGGCAGCTTTTAAATGAATGAAGCTGTTGAGTCATGCGGATATGACATAGTCACTTTAAGTGACTTAAAAGAAACCAAGATGCAGAAAAGTGAGCATAGCATGATTATTTGTATAAAAATGAGTGTGTACACACACCCCCATGTAAAACTACATGCTCAGAATATTCCTACAAAGAAATTTAAGACACTGATAATAGTGAGTGCTTTCAGAGAGGGGTACTGCAAGCTAGAAAACAGGGAGGAGAATTTCTACATTTCACTCTATACCTTTTTACAACATATGATTAAAAGCACTTTAAACATTTGCCACTTTTATAACTTAAGAAATGGCTTACATGGCACTTCAAAATGAATGTTTTGAAGCTAATAAAAGATGTAAGTAAATCCTACATTTTATATATTTTATAAATATATAGCTCTTTTTGAAAATGACAATCTCTGTGTCTATTAATACAAGTTTGTTATAAGACAAGACTGATGAGGGTTAGCCACTGACAGAGGAAAACAATTTCAAGAAGGATGAAGACTACAGGAAAGTTACCTGAAGATCATACTTAGCAGAGTCACTGAGTAAGAGGTTTCTTTGCCTTTTATAAGTCACCCTGAAATGATGGGCAGAAGGAAACAGAGGCCTGGATACCTGTCTACGTCTATGCATCAGGCAGGACCACAGCCACGGTTAGACATTCACAGAAAACCAGAGTGCAGCCGGCCTCGCGGGCCCTCCTGCGGCACTGGGCTGCAGCGACTTGGCAAGTCTGCTAATGGATGAATTGATGATTAAATGAAGTCCACAGGCAGGCGTCACCAGGTGGTAAGCAGAAATCCATTTTATTGCCCTACAACTATATAAGAACTTAGAGACTCTTAGGAGTTTTAAAGAATCTGATACAAGAAAATACAACTCAGGCGGGAAAAAATCCCTGTCAGGTTATATCTCTATTCATACTTTGGAAAACGGCCTATGGATCTCATCCAGCTGCTTCATTTTACTTGTTTGAGTGCAACGGATAAAACTTCAACAACAGGAAGTTTCCTGAGCATTGGTTGCCTCCATTTCAGTTCAGGAAAAAAAAAATCCTTATGTCATTATTAAGCCATTCTTTTTCCTTTTTTTTTCTTTGCTTTCCTTCCAAATAACTACTAAATGGGAGAAATTTTATAATTCTTCCTGAGGATTGTCTGCTTTATTACCCAAAGCACATATCTTTGTTCACAGAAAAAGATGCTTAAGGATTTTACACCCAAATTCACCAAGTATACATAATGTAGATGGAGAACAGAAAACACTGGGTGTTCTCAAGTAACTTAAAACCTTTGAACGGTGGAGCAGTTTACGCCCTGATGGGTATCCACCCAGCGGGGCAGCACTGCCATAGGGGTACCAAACGGAATTGCTGAGCCGGAGCAGCTTGCACTAATGCACTCTACACGCCTGCGTATTCTGGCGCTTTGCTTTTTATGTTTAAAAGGGGACCTCTGCCCACTTGCCACCCCAGATCATTAAGGAAGAAATGGAGGCATGATGTGTTGTTACAAGGGACTGTTTCTTTCTCTGAAGCTATATTTTAAGGTAGTGAGTTGGGCAAAAAGTTTTTCATTTTTTCCTTAAGATGGCTCTAGTAATGCTTAGTTGTCTTTAACTTAATTTGAAACAATTTTGTGTGATTGTATTGTGACAGGTGTTATATCAGCATGTGTTTCAAAAAAACTTATCAAAATTGGTGAGTTCTTGTGTAGCCATTTCAATATTGAAGATGGAAGAAAATATTTGAAGATGGATTGAAACATTTTCAGCATATTATGCTTTATTATTTCAAGGAAGGGGAAAATGCAAAAAAAAAAAAAAGATTTGTGCAGTGTATGGAGAAGGTGCCGTGACTGATCGAATGTGTCAAAAGTGGTCTGTGAAGTTTGTTGCTGGAGATTTCTCACTGGACGATGCTCCACGGTTGGGTAGCTCAGCTGAAGTTGATAGCAATCAAATCGAGACATTGAGAACAATTGATGTTATCCCATGCAGGAAATAGCTGACAGACTCAACATATCCAAGTCAATCAAGTTAGTGGTGAAAATGAAAAACATATCTTTTATTTCATGGGAAAAAACCACACAGACTTTTTGGCCAGCCCAAAAGAATAAAAACAGAGTGCTGGACACATGGCTCCATTCCACAGGACACCTCCTGCTGGTCTCAGATGATGCCATAACCAAGAGGGTAGGAATGGAACCTTTTAAAATAATGAATGCGATCTTACTTAGTAAGCAAGTTCATTAGGATACGTACATGTTAGGATTTCCCGATAAGCTTCTCTTCGTCCAAGCATCCCAATCTGTTCTTTCTTTGAAACTTGGCCCCTTATCTCCCCTCCTCAATTTCCCAGCTCTCCAATAGAAGAGTGTCCTTCCGGGAACCAGTTTGTTAGAAGTATATTTTTGCTTATTAATTGTCAACACAATTTGTCACCAAGAGTTTTCATTTACTCTTGGTATAATAGATCACACCAGAAAGTATTACAGATTTTCACTTTTAAAAAATTAGTTTTCATCTAATACCATCTTTGCCAAATTGAAATGTCTGTTCTTATCCTTCTCAAATTCTAGCACCTCTGACATAATGGCTATTCACTTTCTTAAACCTTTCTCTTCCTTTGGCTTCATCTTAATCCGATCTTTATTCATTTCTCTACTTCTCTGTTCTTCCTTGCCTCATCTTGCTCCTCCTGTCTAATGTTGCTGCTCCTCGGAAGTCTGAACTCAGGTGCCAGGCTTCCTTCCTTTCTCTTCCATCATGCCGTTGACTTTCTCACATCTTTGTCTTCCTTCCAGACCTTTGGTCAAGCTCAAGCCCATGTTGCCAATCCACATCTTCACCTGGATGCCTCCCAGTCACCTCAGTCACCTCAGGTTGAGCTAGAACTCATTAGAAAGAGTATGTGAAGCATTAGATCTGCCATTTTCCTGAGTTACCCAAAACACAGTTGTCATTTCAAGCTCCTTCCCTGTCATTATTGCTTGTGTTCAGTCTCTCACCAAGCCTTATTATTTCATCTCTCAAAATACCTTTTGGAGCTACTGCTTATTCTCCATTTCTGGTACTGCTGATAGAGAGCAACTTACCATTCCTCTTTGGTGGAATACTTCGGCTCACCCCTAGCATCTCATCCTTGCCACTGAGGACTCAACACTCACCAATCTATTTTGCAAACTACCAGTCTATGTCCTTCCTAAAGCTTTGTTTCCATCATTCTCCCTCTTTAAAAGCTTAAAATAGCTTTTAATTGCCCACAACTGCCAACATTCCCTCCAGGATTTCAAGACACTCCATTTGTGTACAAGACTCTTGTTCTAAAGGTAAATCCAGACCTCCAGATTCAGACTGGGGAGTGCTGGGTGAAATGGGGCGTGACAGGTGAAATCCGTAATTTATACAAGCACCCCAGATGATTCTGGCACAAAGGTTCTGCTATTCAACTAAGTAATACCGATCTGACCCCTGCTTCTAGCTGCCTGGCTCCCTTTAGTTATTCCAGTGTTATCATTGTTTCACACTCCCTTCCAAATTCTAATCATTCTTAAAAACTCAGTTTCAATACTCCTTTCATGAAAACTCTAACGTCTTCAGATGAATATAGCACGACAGTGTTATCTTTGCTTCCCAGGCCAAAGTAATTACACCCAAACATTTACTGGCTCTCTACCAGGAAGCAGGCACCATAATAGGCACTTGGGCTAGACAAATGCACCATGACCTCAGGCCTTCATCAGTTTATAATCTAATGACCCAGACAAGAAAATCAATGACTCTGGTGCAGTGTGATAAGGTGTCAGGTAGTAAGAGGGATCAGGTGCAGAGCAGAGGCCATAATTAGGCCAATGATTGTGGAGGACCCTACCAATTGTGAGTTGAATGAAGTAAAGTTTAAGTCAAGTTTAAAAAAGAAAAGAAGCCAGGTGAAAGGAGGGGGGTGTGGTCTGAGGCTGATGCCAAGGAGAACAGTGTGGAGGAGGGAGCAGAAGCCAGAGATGTGCGCTCTACTGACACTTGTAAATGCTTCAATGGGACTGGGCCAACAATACATATAGTAGGTTCATAAAATGCTAGGAGTAGATATAACCTTATATCCATCCAGTTTGTCCCTATTTCACAGGAGAAAAAACAGAGGACCAGAACTATGAAGTGACTTGCCCAAGGTTCATGGCTTTGGCTAAGCCAGTGTTCTTCCCTGTGTATTGTTGTCTCTCTTCACCTATGTGTGGGGTGTATCTAAATTATTGTCTGCTGATTATTAACTAAAACACAAAGTAAATGAACTTAGCATGGCATTAGAGAAATACAGGGCTTCAGGAAAACAGGTGTCCAAGCCTCTACTTCTGCTGTGAACATACAGGGTAATCTTGAACAAGTTACTTTCTTTCTCAGGGTCTCTGCTTCTTTTCATGTACAAAGGTTGATTATGTAGTCTTGTGTATTCCTCCTGGTTCTCATAGATCATTATTTAAATATGTTATCATTTCTAATAAAATATGTTATATGGTCTTTGGTAGAATCACACCTTGTTTTTCATTTCCATAAGAAATAAAATAGCCCTGGCCATTGTGGCTCAGTTGGTTGGGCATCACCCCACAAAGCAAAATGTCGCTGGTTCTATTCCTGGTCAGGGTACATGCCTCGGGTGTGGGCCAGGTCCCCAGATGCGGTGAGTGCCAGAGGCAACCGCACGTGGATGTTTCTCTCACGCCTCAATGCCTCTCTCCCTCTTTCTCTCCCTCCCTTCTCCTCTCTCAAAGACTAAATAAAGTTATTTTAAAAAAGAGAAATAAGGCAAAGGTCATCAGACTTCCTATTCATTTACAACCTCAACTAAACAGTTAATGTGCAACTGCAATGTGCAAAAGTACAACGTGGCTGGAGAGGTCTTAGAGAGGTGAAATCTGAACTGTTCTCTGAAAGAGGCAAGGACTTGGCCAGGAAGACAGGAGGGCGTGCCAGGAAGAAGGACACATGAACAGGGTGTAAGAGTCCTGGCTACACAGGGGCCTTGTGGGACCCAGGCTGCTGGGATGGGGTCTGCAGGGGAAGCTTGGGAGGCAGGGGGGCCCAGATGGAGATGATGGCTGTCATGCCAGGCTACCATGCAGATGATGCAGGAGCCGGGGGAAGGTGTAAGAGATTGATGTGGCCAGCAGGACAGATGTCTCTCCAAGAGCTTCTTTCATTAAGCACAAAATAGGTTCTGAGAGTTCAAACTCAGAATAACGTGTTCATAGTTTTACACCCTTCTTCCATTTCAATTAGGTGTTCTGTTTCTGTAATTACATTAATAAATTCCTAGAACCGTACATGGTAACAACACAAAACACTGAAGACCAGCAATTTTCAACCATTGTGCCATAAGAATTCTTAAGACATATAATACCAGACTATTTAGTCAGGTACACTGACCTCTTTTTCCCTTAGACTATCCACTTAAAAAACAACAGCAGCCAAAACAATAGCCATCCGGTGTGAATGCCCTGCCTTGAACCATAAATATATAGATCATAAAATGGAGTTATGTCTTATTGGTCACGCTGCACAATAAGTTCGTGTCTGATTGGTTAATTCTTGGTACCAGAAATCCTTATGTACAAGTATAGGCACTGATTATTTAAAAAAATCACTTTTGAGCAAAGAGGGCAGGTAATTACTATTATTACTTTTTTTTGTAAGTCAATCAAAATTATACCTATTTTTTGTTAGACTGGCAAAAAATAACATTTTTCGGTGTGCCGCAGAATTTTAATGTGTCCATGAGATGAAAAAGGTTGAAAATCACTGCTATAGATTCATATAATGATCATGCTGAGGCTGATGATATTTTAAGGATTTATAAAAGGTCTGATGAATATTAACAGTTTCCTGGTTCCTGGAAACCTAACAGTTTTGCTCAATTGCTATTCTCTCTATTCCACTTTCTTATCTCAGTTTCTATATTTTACCTTATGTTAATCGGGTTTGATCTCAGTACTCTGATGTGTTTAGGGTGAATTACCTCAAATTGTTTTTGGAAGAGGATGGGGCATAAATGAATTATTATTAAAGTTTATCTGATAGATGTTTGCTCTTCAATATCACATAATAAATGTGATAAATGACATAATTTTATTACTATGAAATTACTATCATTTATTACTGATAAATAAATGACAAAGTAATTTCATGCATACTTCATTTTTTAAAACAGAGATTGATTATAAACATAATCCTATTAATCCTAATTCAAGTTAACAGCCCCACATTTGTATAGCATTTTAGACATTATAAAGTTTTTGTTTTATTTTTAAATTTTGGTGATCTCTGGTTTGTGTGACTCAGTTGGTTGGAGCATCCTCCCATGGGCCACACTGTCAGGGGTTTGATTCCCAGTCAGGGAACAAATCCAGGTTTTGGGTTTGACGCCAGTCAGGGTGCATAAGAGAAGGCAACCATCAATGTTTCTCTCTCACATCAATCTCTCCCTCTCTCTCTCTCAATGCAATGAAAAAAAATTAAGCAATGAAAAAGTGCCTTCAGATGAGGATAAAAAAATCAATGAATATATCCTTGGGTGAAAATTTAAAAAATACATGACATAAAACTTAACCATTTAAACAATTTTAAGTGTCCAATTCTGCAGCATTAAGTACATTCACAATGTTGTGTAACTGTCACCAGAACACTTCCACCATCCCCAGCTGAAACTCTGCTCTCATTAAACACTAACTCCCCATTCTTCCTTGCCCCTGGTAACCTCTAGTCCACTTTCTGTCTCTCTGAACTTGCCTATTGCAGGTATTCCATGTAAGTGGAATCATAAAATATTTGTTCTTTTGTGTCTGACTCATTTGACTTAGCATAATGTGTTCAAGTTTCACTCATGTTGTAGCACGTGTCAAAACTTCATTCCTGTTCAAGACAGAGTATCTTTCATTGTTTTTATACACCGAGTTTTGTTTATCCATTCATCTATTGATGGATACTTGGGTTGTTTCCACCTTTTGGCTGTTACAAACAATGCTGCTATAATCACTGATGTGCAAGTTTCTGCTTCAGTCTCTGCTTTCAGTGTTGGGGGCGGGGGTATATGAGGTCTGTCCAGAAAGTATCCAGCCACATGCTATGAAAACTAGAGACATTTATTGAAGAAGATACAGGATACAAGAAACATTGTGTAAGACAATGATGCTTCAGTCACCTTCAAAGTAGGGACGTTGGGACCTCACACAGTTCTCCCAGCATCTCTTTCACTGTTCAAAACACTCTGCAAAATCGTTTGTTGGACTTGCCATCAGCTGCCCTGTCATATTTTCCTGAATCTCATCAATAATCTGAAATCTCTTCCCTTTCAAGGTGACTTTAGTTTTGGGAGAAGCCAGAAGTCACAGGGCACCAAATCTGCACTGGAGAGGGGCTGGGTCACCTGGATGATTTGATGTTTTACCAAAAAACTGCACAAAATGTGATGCATGAACAGGCACGTTGTTGTGATGAAGCTGCCAATCACCAGTTGCCCAGAACTGTGGCCTTCTGAATCATCCAAATAGTTTCCATGGGGGAATGTTCAAGCTTCATGCAAAGTCTGATGCAAATGCATTGCTCTACTTCCTCAGTCATTCTGAATGTGATGGCCACACAGTACACAATGTCTACTACCCTCACTGACCAGTACAGGGAAGTATTCACTGTTCGTGCATGTACATTCCAGTCCACTCTCCTTGGCTGCCAGGTTACAGCGCTGTCATGCAAACCATTCCCATTATATTAATAATGGCTGGACCTTTTCCGGACAGACCCCATGTAACCAGAAATGGTCTTGCTGGATCACATGGTATTTCTATTTTTAACTTTTTGAGAACTCCTAAACTGTTTTCCAGAGCAGCTGTATTCTTTTATACTACTACCATCAATACACCCGTGTTCCAGTTTCTCCACATCCACCTTAATACTTATCAATGTTCCATTAAAAAAAATAATAGCCAGCCTAATGGGTGTGAAGTAAGGTTGTTTTTCATTGGATGTATTATATTCCCTGATCCACTCAACACCTGACAAAGAGCTTCTCCAGGGCAGATGTCCTGTCTTATTTAACCTTGTCCTCTATCTTCCAAGTAGGTAAATTCTCAATAAATGTTTGTGGAATGGATGAATGATAGATTTAAAGACCAGACCAATACCAACTCTGTGAGCAAGAGGTATTGCTAGTCTCATTTCACAAAAGAGGAAATTGAGATTCACAGCAATAAGAGATTTGATTGAAGCCAAACTGCTGACTAGTCACTGCCAGCAAGAGTTCAAGTACAGACCCTCTATCTCTAAAACCAGGGACAAGGGAACTGGTGTGCCAAGGGTGAATGTCAGTGCCCTGAAATGGTCTGCAGCATAGCTCCATAAGAGACCGGCCTGCACAGTAGGGACAGAAGTGAGGAACCCGGCTCAGGCCATGTATGTTTATGCCTGGCACTCAAGGAACTGGGCTTGAATCTCAGAGCCATGGTGCACATGCACAGCCTCAACCCAAAAATAACAAGACGCTGTGTGAGCGGTTTCTGGTGCACCAAGGAATTCCCGGAACGCTGCTGATAGGAAAACCATCATTTGCTCACTTCATGGAAAAGGGCAGGACTGGTACTAACTCCATCAGGAGTATCCGAGTCACATGACAATCTTCAGTAAAGAAGAGACTGAAACAGTAAGTTTCCACATCGTGCAAACACAAAAAAAGTCTATTGCAAAGAGGAAATTCCCAAAAAATTTTAACCAGTATAAAATAATCAAAGATCAAAAACATTAAGAACAGACACACTGCTTTCTCTGCCCCATGTTCCGTCTTTGCAGACCTGGTTGTATCTTTATCTCCCCGCAGGTATCGTGTTATTCTCTCAATTCCTCCTCTCCCAAGAGGTTTGTTTGTTGACTTATTATGATAGAAACATCTCCCTCAGAAGTACTATTTCCTATTTCTAGGATTCCTTAACCATGTGTCTGCAGGATCAAATATATCTTTAATATTAGTTTTATGACCTTAGATCATCAGACCAACCAAGTCTGATTCATGAAATATCTATTATTTCAGATCAAATAATTTACCAAGGATTTTAGAGTTGGCTTTTTAGAAGGGATGTTTCAGGAAAAAAAAAAAAACACCTCAGCATAACAAAACTACACTCATAGGTTAACTCTTAACTAGTAGTGGTCTCCTTATTTTAATCAATGTAAACCACAGGCAGACCTGTAACTGTTGCTATTGGTTTGAGTGGGATTTGAACCACATAAAGTGGGCAATGGGAACTTAGCAATTACTAACTGTTAAGAAAATGTAAGTAGAGAATGTGTTCTATTCCAGTTGTCCTTGAAGTACCAGCACAACCAAACTTCCAGGCGAAGTCCCTCACACCAGCCGCGGCATGGGCCAGGCCTGCGACCCGCATCACAGTCAAGAACTAGTTCCTGCGCCTCTGCTGTGACTTTCCTGTGCTCTCCGGGCCTCTCCATCGCAGGACCCAAATCGTCTGACTCCGTTTGGGTCCCACGGCATTGAAGTTTGTCCCCACACGAACGTCCCTCGTTCCCCCCATTTGCATATGCCCTCCTGAGTGGAAGAGGAGAGGATCCAGGCGGAGGCAGCCCCCAGGGTCTTGCACAGAACCCTGCCTGGCCCTGGGAGTGAAGTGTGTGTCTCATCCGCGGGAGTGGGGGTGGGGGGAGAAGAAACGCTGAGAGACCGCCGTGGGGGCAGGACCAGGCCTCGGTCCCTGGGGCCGTGGGAGCGCCTGTGGTGTGGGGGGGGCCTGTGTCTGCCTCACTCCCATCCCTGTCCCCTCCCCGCCCCTCCCCCGACCGAGGCCCACCCTATCCCCAGCACAGCTCTGCTGGACCAGGGAGGGTCCCAGAGCCCGGGGCCTGCCTGTCCCAGGCTGTCCCTGTCCCTGTGGGTCCCTGCTGAGGGTTGGAGGGGCGCACAGGGCCGCCCTGGAGAGTCCCTGCGGGAGGTGGATCAGCGCGGGAGGCCCCTCCCCTGTGCAGAGGGGGCGAGGAAGGAAGAAAGCGGGTTTTGAGAATGGCCTGCGCTCAGGGCCTCTGTGCCCTGGGCGCCCTCGGCTCTCAGTGCCAGGCCTACCTAGTCCGGCTTCATCCACCCGCTGCGTCCTGGAAGGGCGGGAGGACGCGAAGGTGCCAAACCACAGGAGCAGAGGCAGGAGCAGAGGGAGGGGCGCAGGAGTCCGGTGTCAGCTCTGGGGCCTGTGGCGTCAGGGAGAAGCACAGTGGGGCCCTTGTACCGTGGGCAGGACTCTTCAGAAGCAAAGTTTGAACGTCCAAAGAATGTGGGAAGCGTTCAGCAAGCCTCCTGTTCAACCAGCAGTTAGGACGCTGTATCCACTCCGCAGAGCTGGTGCGGACTCTCCAGGGACCTGGAGAGGAGAAGGACCTGGGCTCCTCCCTCCACGGGTCTGCGCCTCTCAGAGAGCTGGGAACCCACATCCACAGACACGATGCCAACCGTGACCGGCACGCCACGCCCTGGGCGGGTCACTGGTGAGAAGAGGATTCTGGCCCCGGAGACACTCAAGTTCCATCCAGTCACCGTTTCACAAGCACGTGTTCGATATCCATTTTAGACACCTTAAGTGCAAGACTTATGTGACACATTTAAGTGAAGACATTCAGGCGTGCAGCCCAGAGCCTACAGAAATCTAAGTCTGGGATAAACGCAATGGAGGAGATCACCAAGGAGCAAGTGCAGGGAGGGAAGGGCCCCCAGAAGGGTGTGCGGGTGGGGTGGCTGGTGCAGCAAAGGGGGGGAGGCAGCCAAGGAGATGTTGCCTTGTTCTAACCCTGCTAGCGCGGGTGACGCCGCGTTAACAGAAGTGTACTTCCAGGGACGTGGGACGCAGCGGGCCCTTCTGTGTGACCACGGGATGCGCTTGAAGACCGCGCTGCCAGCTCCTCAGTGAGGAGCGCTTTCTGCAGCGCGAGGCGGGCGTGAGGACCGTGGCCCTCCACCAGCCGCCCCCGAGGTTCGCCGGACACAGCACTGCGCACTGGTTGTTATTGTTACTGCATTCGGTCTGCACCGCACCCTTCCAGGCAGGAATGACCGTGGGGGTGTAGAGAAGTTGGGTCACCTGCCCAGACCCAGTGGCCAGCAGGAGGCCAGGTCGGCTTCCACCCGTCTCTGGCGGCCCAGGCCTGGAAGGAACAGGCACCAGGTTTAGAACCCACCGCCTGCGGTCTGTCTGAATTCGTAGGACAGGGCCTGTCCAGGGCCTGCGAGGAGCTATCCACCTAACAGAAGTTGGACAGAACAAATTAGCTGGACCAGTCAAGCCTGGCCCTGTGTCGATAAGCTTCAGCTGTGTGTTAGGTCATAACGGTCAATTATCAAACCTAGTTCTCCTCTCATTATTTCAATAATACTGTTTTCTTTCTCCCATCTCTTTTTTTCCCCATCATCTTTTAGGTTCTGTTGTACTCAGGTTTCAAGGCTTCTTTCCCCCCCAACTAGAGACACATGCCCCCCGCCCCACTCTCTCATCCTGTCCGCAACACCTGCTTCTCCCCCTGCTCTTTCTCTGACTTGTGTTTTCTAAATCCATCAAGCAAATTGTAGTTTCTCTCATTTTTAAGTTTACCATCTGATGTCCACAGTTTTCTAGTACTTTCTATAGTTCTCTAGTGCTCTGTGAAGCCAAATCCTGATGGTGAGATTGAAAGTCATTTATAAACGTAATCAGAGTGGGTGTTGTTCACTAGCAGCTACTGCGGACAAAGAGGGCACGGCGGCACTGTCTTCCTTCTTTCGGATGGCCAAATCGGCATCGCCGCCACCATCCAATCCTATTTCCAGGTAATGCCACACTTTTCACACACTTCCTGCCAGTAAAAGAAACAGTGCTGGGACTGCTCCCAGGTGAGCACAGGAGGCCGAGCCCTGCTGCTCCCTCCGTGTGGTGTGCGTGGGGGCGCCCCCGGGGCCGGCGTCTGGGGCTGCTCTGTTCCTCCTCCCAACAAAAGCCGCTCATCCTGTCACCAACCTCCTAACTTACGTTTGAGATCATCTAGATCTGTCTGGAGTGTATTTCCAGGTAGGGTGGTGTGGATATGTGATTTTCATGTGTATGTCAATGTTCTGTTCACTCTGTATGTCTTGTGGGTACAATCCTATATGTTTGTGCATGTGGAATACTCTTATACTGACACATGACCTATGGGGGCATAGCTCCAAATGCCCTGAAAGGAATATCATGGTAATGAAATTTTCCCACGTAAATGCAACATGCAGATATGATAGCTGCAGGGAATGCACATGTGATGACTGCCAGGATTTTATTTTGCATAGGGAGAAGGCAGGTGATTTGCGCTGCACTAACAGTGAATTGGCTTACTCACGGGTCACCGTCAGGGACACCCTTAAAAGTCCCACATACAAGTATTTCTGTCTGTGGTCTGACATGCACATGACAGTACAGTGTCTGAGTGAATAATAGCCTCGCTGAGTCATCCTTTCTACAGGTAATGTCTGAAAAGAATGGTATGGTTCAGCCCTGGCCGGTACTCATGGGTTAGAATGTCATCCCCATTCGCCAAGGGTGTGGTTCCATTCCCGTGGGGTCAGGGCAGTTAAAGAAAGCAGTTACAAACATCCTGAAAATCTAGTTTGAAATAACAAGTACAATATTGTAATCATAATTTCAAACTCTGATTCAGTAACCTAGTTTTAACATATTACCTGTCTTATTCCTTTTACAGTAAGACACACAAAACCTTTGTTTTCTGTTATGTCCTGAAATATGTACAATGACAAAATCATTCAAAATATTGCCCGTATTAAATGATAATGTTTGTTCTATAAGAAAGGCCAGAACAACATTTGGGGAATAGGAAATCAAACCCATAAAGGATTTAGTTACCCTTCCCTTCAGAAGAAATTTACATTCTCTTGATTTTGTCTAGTGATGTGCATTATAAGTACATTGGGCAGGGAAAATAGCTCAAAGAGGACATTCCTGTGGATTCCGGCTCACGTTGATCATCTGCGTATACGATCTCAATTAACTAAAGAGGAGTGTGGGAGCACTTCCTGGAGTTACCATGCACCCATGAGAACTGCATCGGGTAGGACCCATCCTCACCAACATGCCAGGTTGGTGGCGAAGGGGCCGGCCAGGCTGGGCTTTGGCGAGGACGCCAAGAGGTGCAGGAAACTCGCGCTGGCAGCGCCCTGGGGAGGCTCCCGGCCGCGCCCCCACCCTCGCCCAAGCCCCTGATTGGGCCCGCCCTTATCTGCCCACTCCAGCCCGCTCCCGCGGGGAGAGCGAGCCACATCCAGCGCTGACTGCCCGGTCCTCGCCCAAGACCAAGATGAAGTGGGCACGTTTTGTTCTTGAGACCTCCGATTTGGGAGTTTAAGGAGCTGTGCTTGGACTGGTGAGTTTTGCTGTAAACTGTCTTTGAAATTAAACTGGGCTCGAAGGTATAATCGTTGGGGGGCGGGGTGGTTCGTCTTCCCCGTTGCATTTTAAAACTAACTGCCGCAGTGAAGTTTTGTGTACTGTAAATTAGTTTCCGTCCTTGGTCATTTCTGCCCCCAGAAGCTCACCGATTAAGTGGCGTGACAAGAGCTGTTGGTAATCAAAACTAGCCTGCTCTTAGAACTCTTAACTCTGAAGAGGAAAGTAAAATGATGAGGGAACTGCAACTCGGTCACAACTTACCTCCCTTAGATGAGGAGCTGTCGCTTGTTCTGAACGAGTGGGGTATTCTGTCCCCTAATGAAAAGTGTACCGAGACCAGTTGTTTCTTATGTAATTAGTAAGTGGTCGACAGTACGATTTAAAAGTTCCCCTGCAGCCGACCGCATCCTAAATGGGCCCGGCCCCGGGGTGGCAGTGCAGTCTTCTCTTCCGGATCGCCGCCTGGGGGGCGCTCTAGCGCGCCTCCGCGGTGGAGTCGCAACTTTCCCGATGGGTCGTTCTTTGTGCGGGGACGCGCGGCCCGCGGCCGGTCGGCGCTCAGGTCCCAGGCCGCCCGGCCCCCGCCCCTCCCCTGCCGCCCGGCCTCCCCGCTGGAGCTGCACAGGACTTGGGAAAAGAGACGCAAGTCCTCTGCCCGCGGTGCACCCAGCGTGGTCTCTTAGGGCCGCGAGGGGGAGAGAGTCGCGAGGAGGTGAGGTCACGCTGGTTCGCGAGCGGGGGCTCCGGGACTGCAGGTCTGAACGCGCGCTGGGCAGGCCAGCGCGGTTCCGCTCCGGGAAGGCGGGGCGGCCCGACCCGACGCCGGGCCCCAAGGCGGGCCTCCCGGAGCGCGGCGGGGAGGGAGGCGGGTTTCCTCCCGCAGCGCCTTTGTTAGCGCTGGCTGGGGGGCGGGCGCCGACGGCCGCGACCCCCGGGCCGAGCCGCCCCCCGGGTGCAGCAGGTAGGCTAGGGGGCGGGGGTGGGGTCAGGGCTCCACTGGGGGCCTGGCGGTTTCCCAGGGTCTGGCGGGTTCCCCGCCCAGGGAGCTCCTGCCAGCCGGCTGCTGCACCGCGATGCCGAGACCCGCCCGAGCGCGGGAGACCCGAGGCCTCGGTTTCCGGCCGGGGCGCCCCGCAGCCTCGCTGCCCCAAGGCTGCAGGGATGGATCGGGTAGAAAGCCTGCATTGTGGGGGACATTAGGAACCGCCAGACTGGGAAAGCTGTCGGCGAGTTACTGGGTGCGGAATGGAGACAAGGAAGTGGGCAGGCAGGGGGAATTGGGAAAGGAGACCTCGTCGGAGCGGGAAGTTCTCTGCCATTCTTTTTCTTTCTTGACTCTGCGGAATCTTACTTTGCATCCCAAAGTGACAGTGAGGCACTTACTCAAATACTATATGGTTGAAAGTGGCACCGACTCTGACTACACATCTTACATTTTTTATTTCCCAGGGTTGGTTTTCATGGGTTGTGGGTCATGTTGAAGGGACACCTATGTTGAAACGACAGTGGCGGGTGGTGGCTTATAGCTCCTATTTAGGGTAATTCTCTGATGAAAGTACAGCCACTGGAATTGGATTTGTTCCTCTGTGCCTTTATTTTGGGAAACTTTGCCTGGTCTCCATGGGTGAAGGAGAGGGACGTGAGAAGCTGAAACTGACCCAGAAAAGGACGACTGAAGGTAGTTGTATTAAGTAGTGGCGCTGAAAAGATCCCATCCTGAACTTTCTGGAAGGGGGACTAGTGATTAGCAGCTAAGGGTTTAACTTTCTCAAAAGGAACTTATGGTAGATATTATATCTTGTTACAGGGGAGGTAGTGCTTCTTTTGGGGGGTCAACTCTTTTATTTTAAAGCAAGATCCATTCAATACCTGAAATATTTCCTTTATATACTTAAAATGACCCTCTGCCTCCTCCTTCTCTCTCCCTTCCTGCCCCCTGTCCCAGAGGCACTCTCCATGAGTTTCTATTAAGCACCTTCTGAGGATGAGGCTGACTCAGCCTAACCCACCTGAGTCCTCCAGGGGCTTACCCGGACACCTCACCCCTGTATATGGGGATGAGTGTTATGAGAGGTCAAGTTCAAGCTGAAGCTCAGAGAAAGTGTTCCTGGGGGAATGAGAAGTGAGGGATGATTAGGAAGCAAAAATGATATTGCACATAAGTACTTTGCCCCCCTCCAAGCCCTCAAAAAGTGAAGAGTTTTCAAAATAAAGTTTAGGCTATAGCAAATAAAAATATCACTTTATGTTTCACCACAGTGGAAATCAGATTTCCCTTTGATAAAAGACTGATTCAAATGCTGTGATTGTAGGAAAAGAAAATAACTTTCTAATTCTCAAATATAGAACAGCTTGGATCATAACTCATGGGTTTTTAAATGGGTCATCTTTTAAAATGGGTCACTTTGGCTAGAATCATTGCACTTGGTGACTTTCAAATTTGTAAAAGGAGAGTTCTCTCTGAGGATCAGCTGCACGAGACTGTGCAGACGAACAAAACAGGATGTGGTGGTGGTAGAAAGAAACTGGAAGAAATTCAGAAGGAAATTGTCTCTTCTCAAAGTAACAAAATGTGTCCTACCTTTTTGGGATTTTGTATATGCTCAGTTCAATAGGACCAAGCTTCGTATTTGATGTCATATTATACCTTTTGGGGCGGTAATATTTCTTTTTTTAAAAGACTTTATTTATTTATCTTTAGAGGGGAAGGGGAGGAGAGAGGGAGAGAAACATCAATGTGTTGTTGCCTCTCATGCGTCCCCTGCTGGGAACCGGCCTGCAACCCAGGCATGGGCCCTGACTGGGAATCGAACCTCGATTCTCTGTTTTGCAGGCCCACACTCAATCCACTGAGCTACACCAGCCAGGGCTGGGGCAGTAATATTTCCATAGCCATTATTTTATTCTGTTGTTAGAATGAATACTCTTATGAGGAGATGCATGTCTTGCATCCATGTTCCAGAAATCTAGGCACAGCACATTGTTACAAGAACTCTGCCATTTGACATGGAATGTCTGCTAGCAAAGATGTAGCTAGAACAGTGTCAATCTAGACGATCACGGTATGCATCTATGTAGGAGGTGTAAGAATCTTTATGTTTAAAGACAAGAAAGTTGTTGATCTAGTGAGATGATCACACTTTGAATAAACGTGATTTTTTTTTAACAGTTTAATGCTGAAAATTCAGAGGCTGGCTTTGATCTCTAGTTTTCTATAGAAGGGAATGTTATACCAGGTCTGTAGGTAATCAGCTTCCAAGTTAAAAAACTATTACACAACTTAAGATCCACCTAAGATTTCATAGTCTGTCTTTTATTCCTTTCTTCCAGTTCTTTCTACAACTTTCTGATAATAGTTCTCTAGACAAAATAAGCTAAAAGGTTGACCGAACTCAGGTTTTCTTCATAACTCACAGGATCTTGCAACCTTTGGTCTTGTCATCATTATTGAAAAGTATTTTTAAGTGCTTGTGGGAATGACACTGTTATTCCCCGTCAGGGACAATGGGAGACCATGTTCTGTCACTTAGTAGTAATATGTGTTTGGAAAGTGGGAAGTGGCCCTTAGCAGTCAGATCAGTGTTTAAAAAAACTCGTATCTAATGAATATTTTTTGAGAAGATTATTGAGCGTATAGCTCATCATTTTGAAAGGAAAATAATCCCTGAAGACTATCAGCCATCTGCTGTCTAAACCATCTTGGTAAAGATGCATGAACAATGTCTAGAGAAAGGAATTTAGTGTATACTGAACACCTGATCTGTACCATACTTTGTCAGTAGATTATCTCAAATGATCCTTAGGAAACACTGTGATGTGTGGTTTAGAAACAAGCTCAGGAGAGCAGTAAATGGAAGTACCAGAATATAAATCTACTTTTGTTCATTTTCTAAAACTCTTGGTTGTTGACTCTCTTGCCTGCTTTAGTTCGGTTCTGGGCTGCACTGGTCACTTGCTCTGGTAAAGGATCTGCCCTGGAAACATCGCCGAGGCCTTGCCAGCACCCTTCCTGCGGCCTGTCACACAGTACGTGAGAAAATAATATGTGCTGAACTAACTGAACATATGCATTACTTATTTCCAGGGCTGCCCAGCAGAATGCCTGGAGCAGGGTAGGTGTTTAATAAATGGTAGTTAACTTATTATAATAAACATTGATTTAATGAGACAGAACTATATCATATGTACCTAATGTTTTACACCATTATTTACTGAGTGAACCCTCAATCAAACGTTGTTTCCAAGTATAATGCTCAGAATAGGACATATGAACTGCCGTTGGATGACAGGCTTATGTGTATAGCTTATATAACAGATTTATGCTGGGTTAGACCGTCAACTTATTTCTAAATCACTATTTTTCTTCTCATAATTGGACCTCAGCTCTGTATGACTCTTCTTCCTTCATTTCATCTGTTACTTATTCATCAAATACTTGCTTAAAACATGTCCTCTGAGCCCTGTGCTTTTTCTCTCCTCTCATTCCTTCCTTCTCACCTCTTCGTTTTTAACCCCCTTTGCCACTCTGGCTCTTCTCCCTTAAATCCCCTAATCATCTTTGTGGAGGAAGGACTTTATGCACCCAAAGGACACAGACTCACAAGGCCACTTTGCCCATTGCCTAGTGTTACTGGGATCAAGAAAAGGAACCAGGGAAAATGGAGATGGAGGGTTAGGAAAGGTTATGTTGCAAAGAAAATGAGAGTAAGCTCTGATAATACATGCAGGTAGCAGGTAGCAAAACACAAGTGACTCCAAACTTCAGACAGTGAGGGAATTCTTTGTCTTCCTGGGCCGCTTCCCCTGGCCCTGCCCCACCTGCTCCCTGCCCTCTCACCCTGATGGGAGCTCCAAGGGGGGAGCTGGGCCAGCACAGGGAAGGAGGGGCAGGCGAGGAGCTCCGGACCTGGACCTATGCTGGAGTTTATGGGGCTGCCAGGGTGTCTGAATTTGTGGAGGTTATGTGGTGAACCCCATGCCTCTGTACCTCAGTTTCTTCTGCAAAATGGGGCGACCTCTTCTCCCTCAGAGGTTGCTGTGAGGTGCACAGAGTGGTGACTACACATGTAAAGCCGGTGCTGTGCAGGGAACACGCTGGTGTCAGTGACTTGCTGGAGCAGGTGAAAGAAGTTTGCTTCTTAAGAAGGCAAGAAAAAAACTGCCAAGAATTGTATCTAAAAGGGCAAGCAGCCCTGTCAACCCAAACAACTGTGCTCAAGATTGAATACAGAGGGCCAAGCTTAGAAAAGCAAATGTTTGACCTTTATGGGGCCTGCTTTATAGTACTGCTTTTTCTGTTTGTTTCAGATTCTGTATACTCATTTTTGTTACTGGAGATTTTTAATGACTTTTAATATAGCTCCTGAAATACAATAACACATACTCTATGGTCCTGTGTCACCAGTTTCCTTAGCACCTGTCTTTACTTAGGAGCTGTCTTTGTTTGTTCATTTGGTATTTCCCTGCCTTTATTTTTCCCGTAACCAGCAAACAAAAACTGACACCTTTGTTTAACTTACAAAGAAACATATAACTTAATGTATTCGATATATGGGTGAGGTGCTTGTTACAGGATTTATATCGTTGGCTTTCATAACCCAGCTTTGCTTTCGTCCCCCATCTGTGCTTGCTGTGTTGGAATATAAAGCATTTAGACTAACACTGAATCAAGAACTAACTCTTAAAATGTATTCTTTGTGGAGGGATGACAACCCCGAATGACTTCTAATCTTTGCCCATGGCTTAAGCAAAAATTGCGCAGCTAGTCACAGCCACAGCACACCTAACATTAGCTGTTGAGTAGGATTTTTCCCTCTTTACGTGCCTCATATTGAAAACACTCAATTTGATTAAAGAATAAATTGCCCTGACTGGTATGGCTTAGTTGGTTGGGTGTTGTCCCCCAAAGTGAAAGGTCGCTGGTCTGATTCCTGTTCAGGGCGCATGTTTGGGTTGCAGGTTTGGTTCCCCATTGGGGTGGGTACAAGCGGCAGCTGAAAAAATGTTTTTCTATCACACTGATGTTTCTCTCCCTGTCTGTCTCCCTCCCTTCCCCTCTTTCTAAAAATAAATAAAATGTTTAAAAAAAGAATACAGTAAACTTGAAAGAATTTGTGAGCTGTGAATTCAAATTTCAGGTTGCTTCCTTCCTCCTTGAGCAAGTAAAACAGGCAAATAGTATTAAACAAACGAGTTGTGTTTCTCTGCACCAATTACCACAACTCGTTTACTAAGAAAAATCTATGAAAATCAAATTATAGCCTTTTCAGTAAATTTAGAGCTTTTTATTCCTGATTTATTTTAACACAGCGGTTTGATTCCTGAGGACTGGCCCCAGCTGTCTGTGCTCAACAGGGAGCAGAAGAGCAGACAAGACAGGTAAAAATTCTTGGAATGTACAGCACTATGTAAGATAGAGATGGGACCGAATATGTTATGCCCAGACACGAAACGAAAATTGTGTTCCACTTAGGACTTTGTTGTAACAGACATAGAGTACCGACTCTTTGTTTTTCAGTTGTGACTTAGAGCATCGTTAGTTTATGATCATACTTTTATCACTTTTCAATGCTGTGCCCCGAATGAGCGCCTCACTTGCCTGGCCGCAGTCCCGGCCCTGACCTTCGGTGTGCCTTAGAGAGGGAGTGGACGGGGTCGGCGAGCCTGGGAAGTCCGTGGCACACGTGGGGACGAGAAGCTGACAATGCATGAGGTCTTTCCTTTCTCTATGAGGCAGGAAGTAAACGCATCAGCTAAGAGTGAGGAGGACAGGCCTTGGGGGCAGGGGAAGCCCTAGCATGGCCAGTGAAGAGACTGGGAGAGGAAGAAGGTCCAAGTGAAGGACAGCCACACAGCATGTGCTCTGCCCGCAGCTAGAGATTTCCATGTGCAGTGAGGCTGCCTGCCTGGTGGGTCCCACGCCTCTGCAGCAGCCTGGCAGGTGTGGAAGGAGCAGAGAAGACGGGAGTGATCTGGGTTTGTTGGGTGGAAGGACAGGAACCGAGAGAGCATGGCAAAGGTGCCAGGTGGTCCTCATCTTAGAGAGGGAGGTGGGTAAGAAGAAAGGTCAGGAGTTCGCAGGGTGGGGTGAGGGGGTTACAGGGCAGGCAGGGGTGGGCAGAGTGTTCTAAATGAATATACAGAGGGTGTGGTCGGAGAGTCAGTGTGCTGGAGAGTGAGTGGGCTGGAATTCAGAGGGAATGGAGTTCCAAGTGAAGCCACACAAAGGACTTTCTTGCTGATAAGCTGTCTTGTGTGTAGTGAAGGAAATGTGAGCACAGTGCTACACACATCATGAAATAAGGTTCCTTACCTTCTGAGTGTCTTTATGCTCAGAGTGCCCGTCGCATCTGCAGTCCCATCTGCCTCCATCTCATCACCTGCTGGACGTCCCCACCCAGCACCTCACACTCAACCCAGTCGGAAACCAAACCTGTTCCCCTGACACTTCACCTCAGGAAACCCGTGTTCCCTCCTCTGTCAGCGGTGCTTCAAAGTGGACCCCTCTCCTCCTCCTTAAGCCCCACCCCAGATCGCTCATCACATCCTGCTGGGTTTCTGTTTTTCTTCAGAGAGTCTTCTTCCTTCCTTCCTTCTCTCCCCACCCCCACCTCCCAGACTAGGCCCTCCTCACCTCATCTGCAGCAACAAGAGGCCCTGATAGAAACGGGGTCCTGATCCCCAGCCGTCTGCATCCATCCTGCCTGTGATCCCTTTTGCATAAAGCTTCATTCATAGTGACAAGGAAGTTATCATTAAAAATGAAAACGTGGACTCCTGTGAGTTCCTGCAGCCCCCGGCTGGTGGAGGAACACTCTGGTTCCTCCACCTTATGGTCAAGGTGCCCACGAGCCGCTTCCCTGCTCTCAGACACGTGCCTGGTCCTCAGGTGTCGCCCCCACTGCCACTCTTTCCCTTCTGGCCTCCACCAGACTGCCTCTCTTCCCACAACCACTCGAAGCCCACCCATCCTCAGGCCCTCCTGCTCCAACAGTTTCTGCTGTCTGCTCCCAGGGACACTCTTTCCACGCCTGGAGCTGGTACTGCCCAAATCAGCGCTGATACCATCTGTCCCTGCTGTGTCACCTGTGGGAACAGTGTCTGCTTATGGGCACCAGGAGTCTCATCCCGAACGGGCCATAGATGCCCGCCCACTGGAGACTGTCAGACACCACTTCGCGACTCCCACTATGCCCGGGGCAACCCATTCCATGGCCCATGTCAGACACGTGCAGGAGTTATGGAAACGCTGGGCACTGAAATTGTTTAACTTGAACTTAACACTGCAGACCTCACCATCTTGACTAAAACTTCAACATTTGTAGCATCTTTGCCTGCTATTTTAGGATCACATATGTGGACTCAACAAAGAAATGAGTGGACCACACGTGTGGAGTGCAAAAAGGAAGAGTCAGGGGTCACCTAGGGAAATGTGTGGCCTCTGTGAGCACTAACTCGTTTTTCCAGAAAAGCTGGAAGCGCCCCGGGAAGCGCTTCGGGAAGAAGCAACATTGAGTGACTGAGGGCACTTGGCTCTCATCTTTTCCGACTTTCCTACTTCTGCTCTTTCCTCTTATGAGTTAAGGATATCCGTTCCTTCTCAGTCCCCATGGAGCAAGCCCAAGTCATGTTCCAAATATTTGCATATTTTTCTTTAAGTAGTTCTCTGTCCTGTTCTCTCCCCGTCTTTCCTGTTTTCCCATCTCCAGCAGGCTCTGAGTCATCTGTAATTTCTATGACATTAACAAGACGCTGACATTCACTCCGATCTGTAGATGAAGTCACCAAATCAGAGTGCAGTGAGGGGTGCCTGAGGTCACACAATAAATCCGGCCCCCAGGGGGGTAGCCCTGGAGTGTCCAGCCTGTTGACTGGTCATTGATCAGAGCTGCAGGCTCACAAAGGAAGCTGCACCCACAGCATTCTGCTGTGGACATGCTGAGCTTTGCAAGCATTGTTGGGATGGCTTTGTTTCCTGCGAGGCCCAGCATTTTCTTTCTCCAGGTCGGGCAGGTCTACGGGCTTCTGCCCAGTCCCCTCCCCAACACTTGGAATAGAGAAGCTAGAAGATGTGCTTTTGAGAAGCTGTAAGACTGCGAATCAGAAAGTGGGCATCAGTGGACTGTGTGTGGGCTCCATTAGCAAAGCCAGAGTTGGGGGCAACGTTTAGTTTTAATTAATGAATTTAGATCACAGAGATGCTTTTGGTTTTGGTTGATAAAGGCCACCTAGGACTATGTTCCATTTGGAGGAGTTCAGGTATTCTTTTGTTATAAAGGAGAAGGTGGGTACTATAAAAGAGTGGTTTACCTCCCCCCCCCCCAATCAAATCTTCATTCATCTGGTCAGTCCTACCCCTGGAGTTTAGTTCTGATCAATGTAAATGGTGGGTATACAATTCAAGCTACTGCAGGTGACAAAACCTTGTTTCAGAGCTTTACCTGCTGTAAAGCAAAATAAGTAGCATGTGGGTTGTTGGCTTCTTGTCAGGTTCTTTGTCATTTTTCAGAAGACTGTTCTGACTCTTTGAGGTCGATTGGGAACAGTTGAAGGGAATATAGGAAAGTAATGTAAATATATAGATATGTCATGGGGTGAGATGGGGGCATAAAATAAGTGTTATGGGCTGGCTGCTAGGTTATAGTCATGTTAGTGGCCGCAACACCCCAACCCCATTCATTGGAGAGCTACTGGGGCCTCTGTGAGTTTAGTGTATGTGTGGGGGCCGAGGAGTTAGGCTTGTGGGCTGATTGTCTCACGAGAAGGTCAGTCTTGTAAAGAACTGTGAATGGGTGCCAAGCACAGCTGCTCAAAAATTGGAAGCTATTTTTGCCTGTGGCTCCAAGGGTTACCCTCCCCTTTGTTTCCTTTCCAGGGTCTGTTGGAATAGAAGCTGCAGGTTAGTTTCAACTGAGAATTTTCTCAGAATTCTTAAAGACATGCTGTCTTAAAAATCTGCCATTAAGGATTCTGTTGCTCTGTGTTGTGTCCGGTTCCTCCGATGCGTCCGGTGCAGGAGGCAGAGGGGATTTCTGCCGTCAGAGGTGGGCCCTTACGTAAGTGAGCACTGAGAAGACTGAGAGGAAGTCTTCCCACGCCTCCACCAATGAAAATGATTCTGCGAAGTGTAGGCAGATGCCAGCCCTAGACACTGATGTTTCCCACTATCTTTCTCGTCGTACTAGAGCATTCTGTCTGTCACCCGCCACACCAAGGTGGAAATGACTGGTAACTGATCTATCCCTTATAGTAGTCTTTCTCACCTTTTTGATGGTGAAGCACAATGACAATGCATTTGACATTATAACCCTGAAGGTACTACATTCAGCATGCTCTGCCAGTCTCTCTATTCTCTTCCTCACTTTCCTTTTTTAATTCCAGTTGTGACTTCCTACCTGGAACCAGCCATGTTAAAATCTGTGCCCTAGGGGATAAGATGTCCAGTGCTGATTATCTTTGGAAGAAGTCTCAGTGGGGCTTGGCTCTCAGCCCTGGTTCTCCTTGAACTTCTGTATGCCTGGCCTTTGTAGTAGTCACTCTAACATGTGGTAATCTTGGGGGTGGGAAGTACAGCTGGAGGCAAAAGGCTCGAAGTCTGAAGGAAGCCCCAAGGTTAGGAGGACACTGTAGGGCACTCAGTGAGTGTGTGCATTTGGTTTCCTATTGGATGCAAAGGGTAGGGGACTTGAGGATGAGGTCTTTGGGCACATAAATGGGGCCTCTGCCCTGAGTCTTGGGATGGGGGCTCAGCTACTCAGCCAACATTGATTTTGTGGAGTTTGCATCGTCCTTTCTATGCCAATCTGCTGATAGCCCAGGAGACTGATGTGTCACCCCGGAGGGGAGAGCCTACTTCCTCAGGCTGAAGGATGTGGCTTAGTTGTGGTAAGCGCTGGAAACAGAATCCTTCAGGGAGGCAGGTGCCATCTCCTAGTTACAGAAGGAGAAGGATATGACTGGCTAGGCATCCTAACCCATAGTTCTTCCCAAGTGACTAGCTGTTGATTGAAAGGTGGCTCCACCCCCAAGCATGGTTTTTTGTACCAACGTCCCAAGAGTGCCTACTAGGTGCCTGTACTAACTTGGGTGCTAAGGGTAGGCTCTCTACAACACCATGTCTTGCATCAAGGAGTTTACAGTGTAATTGGGGGCAGCAGCCTCAGTACAGGAAGATAGGTATAAGAAGGTACTGGTAACGCAGATAAGAAACATCTTTGGCAAGGGATGGCCCCAATTCAGACTTCTCAGAGACAGACATAGAACTCATTCAGGATTAGTAGACTTCTTATCGGCAAGGGGAGGAGGCCACAGGACTGCTGGTGGAAAGGCTAGCATGTGTGTGTGAAGTGACAAGTGTTGCTGAGCTTTCCGCCAGTAATTTGGTATTGTTGTGGAGAGCATCTGAAGGGGTGTAAGGAGCTCAGTTCGTCTCATGGCTAGATCTGAGCTTTAGGAAGGCGCTGTGACTGGAGAGTAGAGGAGGGCTTGGCCAGGGGTCCTTAGGTCTACTGCCCAGATCGGGATGAGAAGTGATGCTGGCGTGAGAGGTGAAGAGAGGTTTAGAAAAAGCAATTCACAGGATTAAATAACTGGATATGGAATGGAGGAAAAGGAAGACTTTCAGATTTCTGACAGATACATGAGATATAATGCATATAAATAAGGAGAAAATGGATTTGGTGGGCTTTAGTGGGGAGGACAGTAGAATGGGTTAGAAATGGCAGCGGCGCACCTGTTTGTCAGGTAAATGATCTCTCTGCCTCTCTCCCTTTATCTATGTATAGTCCCATTTAATGTACATAACGACTTTGAGTTCAGCGGTGTTACCCCACTGTTTCAGGCTCTGGGGTTAGATGCACGACGCAGAGCCACAGACAGCAGGTGCCTGAGCGTGCACTGGTGTCCACATCTCCAGACTGCAAGGATGGCAGGTTTTGGCTCTAATTCTACAGCTTCCTAGTTTTGAATATGTTAAATTCAAAGTATCAAATATTGATGTAAAGAAAGAACATGACTATATAGATTTGGAGCTCACACAGTCATTTGGGTTGGAGAGAGTTTGGACTGTGCTTTCGAGAAGCATATCTCCGCTCCTTGATTTTGAACCTGGATTTTAAAATGAAAGCCTTACTCTAATTCCTGCTTTGCCTGGGGCAAGTGTTATTGGATCTTTACTATCATGAACTTTTCATCATTCATCTGTTTGGCCTTGAACTGTATAGCTGTTCTCATCCTGACTGTATTTCAAATCAATATAGTCATGGATAGACCCATCTGAAGGATTTGAACTTTACATGCATAAGATGATAGCCGTTGGAGGGCTTTTTTTTTAAAGATTGAGAAGGGAAAAGATCTCTGTATTCTGCACTTGATCTTAGCCAAAAGGCCGAGAAGCGGTGAGATCTCTGTATTCTGAATAGGAAAACAGTAGAGAGTTCTCCTTTCACTTGTCCTCTGCTCCCCTAAAGTGCAGACAGCTGTGCGCCCCTCTGACTGCTAGCTTCCCCATCTCCTTTTGTCCAGGGCCGTCCGTCACATCTAGTTTATAAGGCGTTAAGAGTAGTTTATTTGTTTTTGGTAACCCATTAATCCATTCACACGTCACCTTTTCTTGTCCTAACTCCAATAGGTCACACTTAACCTTCACAAAAGGAAGTCCACAGAGTGTCTGCACGGAGCCAGCCACCCAGCTCAGTGAAGGATGCCAGGGTGGGGACGTTTGGCTGTGCCCGGGTCCTCGTTCTACAGTGTGTTCGATTCTTGTGCAATCTCAGCAAAAACGGTATCAAAAGAAAATATTTTGTGAAATAAGAAGCTCGTTTGATGTTTTTAATGACCAACCTATCTTAAGATGGACATCTGTTCCATAGAATGTGAAGTTCCATGGTCTCGAAAAAGCAAATGCCTGTTTAACACTGATTCTAAATAAACATGGACATCAGAATGTTTGTTAGTGGCAGAAGAGTGAAAAAATGGCATTTTCTCCAGTTATGTGCCACTTGTTTTATACTGAGCCTCATGGTGTTTTGGGAACCATTTGATAATCACATTGTGAGCCACATGAAATCCTACTCTTACCGATACCTCATAAATAGCTACGACTTTGTGAATGAGAGCCTGTCTCTTAAGCGCAGCGAGGATGGGGCTACTCGCTACCAATACTTGATTAACCATGAGGAGAAGTGTCAAGCACAAGATGTCCTCCTTTTACTGTTTGTGAAGACTGCTCCCGAAAACTACGCCCGACGCTCTGCAATCAGGAAAACGTGGGGCAATGAGAAGTATGTTCAGTCTCAACTTAATGCCAACATCAAAACTCTGTTTGCCTTAGGAGCACCTTCTAATCCACCAACAAGAGAAGAACTGCAAAGGAAACTGTTTCAGGAAGACCAAGTATACAATGATATAATTCAGCAAGACTTTGCTGATTCCTTCTATAATCTTACTCTTAAATTACTTATGCAGTTCAGTTGGGCAAATACCTTTTGTTCCCATGCCAAATTCCTTATGACTGCTGATGATGACATATTTATTCACATGCCAAATCTTATTGAATACCTCCAAAGCTTAGAACAAATTGGCGTTCAAGACTTTTGGATTGGTCGTGTTCATCGTGGTGCGCCTCCCGTTAGAGACAAACACAGCAAATACTATGTCTCCTACGAGATGTATCAGTGGCCAGCTTACCCTGACTATACTGCTGGAGCTGCCTATGTGATCTCGAATGATGTCGCTGCCAAAGTCTATGAGGCCTCGCAGACACTTAACTCGAGTCTTTACATAGATGATGTGTTCATGGGCCTCTGTGCCAATAAAATGGGGATAGTACCACAGTACCATGTGTTTTTCTCTGGGGAAGGTAAGACTCCTTATCACCCCTGCATCTACAATAAAATGATGACATCTCACGGACATGTACAAGATCTTCAGGACCTTTGGGAGGATGCCACAGACCCTAAAGTAAAAGCAATTTCAAAAGGATTTCTTCACCAGATATACTGCAGGATCATTAAAATAGTTTACCTTTGCAGGTTGACCTATGTGGACACATATCCTTGCAGGGCTGCTTTCGTTTAATAGAACTTGAATGTTACACGTTCTCACTGTCACTGAGCCAAACCTGAATGCAGAACCTTTAAATGTTCATCTCTACCCTAAGTGAAGTATGAATAGGAGAAAAAACAAAGAAATATTTTGAAAGCTCAGTCTCTCCCAAGATTTCTTGGATTCTAGGAGCATGTCCCCCACCCCACAAATTGATTTGTAGAGGTGGGGGAGAGAGCAACGTCACTGTGAGGAAACACTCTGACTGGGAATCAAACCCACAGTCTTTGGTACACAGGCTGATGCTCCAACCAACTGAGCCACCCAGCCAGGGAATGGATATTTAGGAAAGGCTTATGAAAACAAAACTAAAAAGAAGTTCAAGTTCCCAATGCCACATGTATATGTGAAGTATAGACAAGTTATTAAGAAATCTTGCTGTTAGAACAACTGCATTTGGAAAATACTAAATGTACAGGATAACATTTCAAAGAAAGGAATATATTGTTAAACTAGGTATAAAAGTCAATTTTTATTGAAGAGCACTTGATGGAAACCGTGGGGGCCGGGGAGGATTGGCAGAGGAGAAAGTACATGAATCTGGTAAAAGAAAGTCTCGTGTTCTTAGAGGAGATTTAGGAAAATGCACAGCAGGCCCTGGAATAGCCTGGTTTTGTTAGGCCTCGTTTTATAATGTTGATAAGATGCTGCTGGAACTTAACTCTTGTTTATATCAGTTAACCTACTGTAAAATTGTTTCATTATATGTTGTTTTGCAGCAGTTCCAACAACTTATTGACAATGTTTAGTGAGAACTTACTGTACATTTTCTTTCTCAACAGCCAAATCACCTATTGTTACATCCCTGAAGCTGTTTTACCTAGATGGTGCTGGAGCCATTTAAAACATATTTATGTCTTTTTTTTTTCCCAAAGTTGAATGTAAAATTAGAGAAGTCATTAGTTCTGCCCTAACTGGTACTTCACACTTTTTTTTAAGTCATTAGAAAATGACACAAAACAGGGGCAACTTGTTACCCATCAGATCTTTCTGTGGGGAGAAATCATTGCTAATTCAAATAAGCTGGTTTTAATTCAATGAATTTTTCAACTGGTTTTTAAATATTCAATATAGGTCTGTTTTTAAGATAGTTATTTGAATGTAGTTTACATAGAGGAATATAAGGCTTCAAAAAGGAAAGAAAACTTTAAAAACCTCTTTCCTCCATAATTTATAAAATAAAATTCTTAGTGTCTAAGTTATTAGAATGATTATTCAAATTAGCCCACCCTTCCCCAACAAGGTCTGTAAACCACAGTGCTTTTTGAGGTTCAGATTTTAAAATTGAGGGTATTAAACATCACATCAAAGCTATGGTATCTTTTTAAAAAGCTATTCTTTTGTTAAAATAACTATCAGGTATTTTCAGCTTTTCAATATTTCAAACTCGAAATTGGAATGAAAGGTGGAAAAGTGGCCAGAATGAGGTTTAAAGCGTTTGTAAAGCTGTGTGCTCCGTATAATCAGAGACGTGGCCGAGATCTGATAGAGTAAGTAAGGGTCGTCTGTTTGACAAGGCAGAGCAGCAATGTGACCTCGATGCCAACGAGCTTCTCTCACTACAGAAGGAACTACGTGATGTGTGCCACTAGGAGGACTGGATGAAGGCCAAAATGACAACTCCAGCGAAAGCTGTTGAACCGATTATAGAGACTTTGTCTGCAGAGGTGTCCGTTAGGGAAAACTAAGGTGTTTCTCTTATTTAATTAGATAATTATTGTTTGAAACATGGAAGATAAAACAGTTAAAAAAATTCTCAGTAAACACAGCTAGATGGTGGCATATATAATTTTTTGCAGGTAGCTCTTTAATGTTTATGGAATCAAATTTTTCTTTCAAAAATCGACGCTCATTTATATTGATTGCTCAGATAATTCAGAATTTTTAACTACTGTCAAAACTATAGTGTCAACCATTCTAGTCTGCAGTTACTTTAGGTTCAGGGTTTTTAGGTCATTACAGTTAAAATTTTCTGATGAACTTCAGAAACTGCAGAGGATAAAAGCACATTTTGACAAAGCAGATTTATAATTAATTTTTATTTGTTGATTCTTTCATAACCATTTGACTTTTGGCCATACACATATGCTGTGTATCTGTACTTGTAACTTTAAATTTCTCCTTGGATGACAACATCAGTATCTCTGGCCATCGAAATGATCTTGTTTACAGCCATACTTTGGTGAAGCAATTATTTATTTATGAGAGAGCTCTCCTCAAATGTGTTCATCTTTTTATTTCTGCTTTTAATTTAAAGGAAATATGAAAGCACTTCCTTTTGTAACAAGAAGGGTATTGCTAGATGCTTCCTTCATCACACTTAAAGTGCTGAGAAAAATATTTGTAAATACAGTAAAAGGCTTCCAACCTTTAAAAAAGGAAGATAAATCTTTGGTGCTCCAATGCAAGGCTGTCTTAAAAACCATAAACAAAGGGAAAATAGACTGTCAGCCTGAATGGTCACTCAAGCAGAAAAGATGGTTGTATGCAGTGTTATTGTTAAAAACATTTTACCTCTTAGTTGGTTTGCATCTTGTTTTTCATATTATTAATTTTATACCAAAATGTTAAATAATTATATTATTTGAATTTTGCTTATATGTTTAATTCGTGTTTTTTTTAAAATAAATCTGTGATTTACAATAACAGCTTGAAAATTGTCAGCAGATGTGTATTTTCCCAAGGGCTTTTAAACTCCTGTGTGAGCAGCATATCTTCATGTATCATAAGCTTGTTCTGTTTAAGGGCAGAGAGGCCTCTAGTACACAGTCTTAATCCTGCTGCGTTCGGACGTGCTGCTGTGCCCTGGGTAGTAGTGTGTCCTCTGCCTCAAGGAGCCACCTAAAATGCCTCTTTTGTTTGTTAAATGACTTATGTTGCAATGCCTAAGTGAGGGAATGCTCCTCGTAGACTATTTAGGAGGAAAGAATGTAACCTGTAGCCATAGTGCCTTAAGACACTATTTGAAAAGGTCATACTTTCCTTTTATTTGATGTCATGAAGTGTCTGGAAATAGATTCAAATTTAGCCCTAGTCTCGAAATGTCAGAAACGTTCTCAGGTCCTCCCACTGGATGGTTGGTGCCTCAGTAAATTTGTACGTGGTGTGTTCTCATCTCCTTCTCACCTGATTCACGCCCATTTCTTGCAATAGTATATGCTGTGATTGAGTCTGTATATATTTTTTTAAGACTTGGAAGCACCTGAATTATTTGGTTATAGTAGAACTTTTTACTTGCAAGGCATGGGTGGGGTGTTCGTAGCTGGAAGTAAATGATGATCACTGGGATAGATTATTAACTTGACTGCTGTGTTGGACTGCAGGTGAACACCATATAGTGTTCAGGTGAACGGCAGCTACAATGAAAATGAGACCAGAGAACTCCCGATATGCAGGGTTAGTCATTCTGCCGTAATAATGAGAGAAATGTTAGGTGTCTTCCTGACTCTTTCCTGCGGTCACTGCATGGTGCAGTGAAACAAGCTTCAGTACAGATTTCTTTAGGATCATCCTTCGCTCCAGAACTCCAAGCTCCTTACTGCCTCCAGCATCAAATCTAAACTCTTCTGCCTCGTTTTCAATGTCTTACATAATCTTCCTTTCCTTCTTCATTTCTTGTAGCTTTATTTTTCCCATTGCCACTATTATCCATTACAAATCTCAGCCATGACCGTACCTGTGAGTTCGTTTCCCTTGCCAGGAACACCATTTCCCCTATATCTGTTGACATGTTGGAAACCAAGTCCACTGTTCTATTAAACATCTGCCCTTTCCACAAAATAGACATTATTATGTACACTTACCACTTATGTTTGTTTGTTACCTGATTGTTTCATGTGTGTTTTCCAACTAAAATCTAGTCCTGAAGGTAAGCACTATGTACAGTGCTACCACACAGCACTTAAAATTTTTTTCATATATAGTAAAGTAACATTATTCTGGCTAGCCCTCCAAATTAGAGATAAATTATTCAGAACCCTAAGAGTATGCAGAAGCTACATTCACAACCTCCAATGACCAAACTGGACTTACAGCTAAATTATAAAACAATCACCCAAAACAACCAACTGCAGATTAGCTGAAGAGAATCCTTATAACCAAGGATTCACACAAGAAGCCACATCAAGATTGGTAGGAAGCGTAGAGACACAAAAAAGTTTGGCCCGCTCCCATGGGTGGCAGCTGAGGTTCCGGAGAGATATCACAGCTCTGGGGGGTTCCCCCTGAGAAGCGTGGAATCTAAACCCAGAGTCGGGCTCCCAGCCCAGAGCACCAGAACTGGGGAAGGTGCCCACATAACATCTGGATGTGAAAAGCAGTGGCGTTTCTGTCTGCCAGGGAGAGAGAAGTCTACTAGAGACACAGGCAACCTCTTAATGGTTCGCAGCCACTCACCCTCAGCTCCACTGGAAGGAGGTCATAGCAAACTAGAATTGTGTGAAGAGTCGGGTTCGCGCTCTGTGGCGAGAGCTGAAGGGTCAGCTGCCAGTATGCCTGTGCTAAATCATTCCTCTGTATCACAGATGCCATCTTTGTTGGGTGGAGCACTCCTCTTTGTGCTGTGTCAGCCTGTGGGAAAGCAATAGCCCACCCTCTGAACTCCCTCTTACCCCATCCTGTGCAGCTTATGTCTGCTGAGGAGTACAGCTTAGGAGCCCTTGCAGCGACTGCGCCTAACAGGCAGCTGGCAGGCAAAGGCAGGTGCAGGTGAATCCCTGGGTGCTTTAGGACATTTTCTGTCCACCCCTTAGACTGGTGCTAATAAAGCTGGCCTTGGTGTACAGCTTGGTCCTTTCTGTGCACATCGAGACCTAGCAGTGGCAGCCTCAAACTGGATTGCTGATAGCTCCAAACAGGTTACCCAGGGCCAGTCACAGGTAGTGTTTGACATTGGTCTCCACCAGAGTCCCTCCAAAAAGGCCCCAGAATAAGCAACCCAGTGGCTAGCTTCAGACAACAGAGCAGGATCCAATAAGCTTCAGAAATGGCACGTCTGAAGAAAGATCTTGGCAGGCACCAAGCCCTGCTGAGGCTAATTCCAATTCATGGGCTCAGCACCTTCACAGCAACTTGCACACTGCAGTCAGGGTTGAGCCTCAAGTAAGCTAGTTTGAGGGTTGATCCCACACACAAATGGGCCAATAACAATCAAGACTCAATTACAACAGGAGGGCTCACATAACACACACAAGGGACATTACCGGAGCACCAGCAGGGATGATGAGGGAGACTGCCCCACTGAACCCCACAGGACACCTACTACATAAGGCCACCCTACCAAGATGGAGAGTCATAGCACATCTACATGTTACATAGCAACAAACACAAAGAGGCGGCCTGAATAGAAAGCAAAGAAAGAGGTACCAAATGAAAAAAAAAAGAGGAAAATACATCATAAAAGAGCTAAATGATGTAGAGGAAGGCTATTTATCAGATATAGAGTTCAAAGTAATGATTATAAGGATGCTCAGCAACATGAAAAGGGACATAGAAGCTATAAAAAAGGAGTAGTTACTAATGAAAAATATATTATCTGAAAAGAATACATGAAGGAATAAACAGTAGCTTGGATTAAGCAGAGGATCAAATCAGTGATTTGGGAGACAAGGTAGAAAAAAAACACCCAATCAAAGCAGCAAAAAAGAAAAATGGATTAAAAAAAGCAAGAATAGTTTAAGGGAACTTTGGGACAACATGAAGCATAATAATATCAGCATCATAGGAGTACCAGAAGAGGAGAGGAGAGAGGAGAGGAGAGAGAACCAAGGATCAAGGACCAATTTGAAGAAATAATGACTGAAACTTCCCTATACTGGTAAAGGAAAAAGACACACAAGTCCAGGATGTGCAGAAAATCCTAAACAAGATGAAGCCAAAGAGACCCCATACCTAGATACATTATAATTAAAATGGCAAAGATTAAAAACAAAGAGAGAATCTTAAAAACCATAAGAGAAAGACACTGTTCTACATGGGAGGTCTCATAAGACTTTAAGCTGATTTCTCAACAAAAACAGTTTGGGCCAGAGGGACTAGCATGAAGTATTCGAAGTGATGAAAAGAAAGGACCTACAACCAATACTCCTTTACCCAGCAGGGCTATCATTTAAAATTGAAGGAGAACTAAAAGCTTCCTAGATAAGAAAAAGGTAGTTCCTTACCAACAAACAAGTATTATAAGAAATGTTAAAGGATCAAGAAGAAGGAGAAGAAAAAAAAAAAAACAGAGGGGCATAGTTAGACAAATAAAATGGCATTAAATACATACCTAACAGTGCTTGCTTTGGCAGCACATATACTAACATTGGAATGATACAGAGAAGATTAGCATGGCTCCTGCACAAGGATGACATGCAAATTCGTGAAGTGTTCCATATTTTTGAAGGTCACTTCATAATACTCAAAGGAAGAATCCACCAAGAAGACATAAACATTGTAAATATATATGCACCCAACATAGAAGCACCCAAATATATAAAGAAAATCATAGAGGACTTCAAGAAAGACATTGACAGCAACACAATTATACTGGGGGATTTTAACACCCCACTGTCAAAAATAGATCTTCCAAACAAAATATCAACAAAGATAATGTGGCATTGAACAATGCCCTAGACTAAATGGACTTCACTGATAGATATAGAGCCTGTCACCCCAAAGAAACTAAATACACATTCCTCTCAAATGCACATGGAACATTTTCAAAGATGGACCACATGATAGGACACAAAACGAGCCTCAACAAATTGAAGAAAATTAAAATCATCCCAAGCATTTTCTCCAACCACAAGGGACTGAAACTAGAAACCAACCCCAAGGGGAAAAAACCAAAATGCTCAAAATCATGGAGATTGAATAGCATGCTTTTAAACAATGAATGGATCAAGAATTAAATTAGGGAAGAAATCAAAAAGTTTCTGGAGACAAATGAAAATGAACTCACAACAACTCAAAACTTATGGGGCACAGCGAAGGCAATCCTGAGAGGGAAGTTCACAGAAGTACAGGCCTACCTGAAAAAAGATAGAAACATTTCAAACAAACAACCTAACCCTATGCCTTCAAGAACTCGAGGAAAAACAAACAAAAAAAAAAACAGCCCAGAGCAAGTAGAAGGAAGGAAATAACCAAGATCAGAGCAGAATTAAATGCCATACAGATGAAAAGCACAATTCTAAAGATAAATGAATCCAGGAGCTGGTTCTTTGAAAAGATAAACAAAATAGACAAGCCTTTAAGCAGGCTCATCATGGGAAAATACAGAGAGGACCCAAATAAACACAATCAGAAATGAAAGAGGAGAGATTACAACTGACACCACAGAAATACAAAGGATTGTAAGAAATTACTATGAAGAACTGTATGCCAAGAAATTTGAAAACCTAGGTGAAATGGATGAATTTCTAGAAAAATATAATCTTCCAAAATTGAATGAAGAAAAAGCAGAAAGCCTGAACAGACCAATAACAGCAGAAGAAATCGAAGCAGTAATAAAAAAACTCCTGACACACAAAAGCCCTGGTCTAGATGGTTTCACAGGAGAATTCTACAAAGCATTTAAGGAAGAGCTAACCCCTATCCTTTACAGACTACTCCAAAAAGTCCAAAATGATGGAAGACTCCCAAACTCTTTTTATGAAGCCAGCATCATCCTAATCCCAAAACCAGATAAAGACACAACAAAGAAAGAAAACTTCAGGCCAGTATCGCTGATAAACATAGACACTAAAATTCTCAACAAAATATTGGCAAACCGCATCCAATAATACGTTAAAAAGATCATACACCATGACCAAGTGGGATTCATCCCGGGGATGCAAGGATGGTTCAGCATTCCCTAATCAGTAATGTAATACACCACATAAACAAAAGCAAAGACAAAAAAGACATGATCATATCAATAGATGCGAAAAAACCTTTTGATAAGGTACAGCACCCATTTATGATAAAAACAGTCAGCAAAGTGGGAATAGAGGGAGCATTCCTTAACATAATAAAGGCCATCTATGAGAGACCTACGGCCAACATCATACTCAATGGGCAAAAACTATAAGCTTTTCCATTAAAATCAGTAACAAGACAAGGATGTCTACTTTCACCACTTCTACTCAATATAGTATTGGAAGTCTTAGCCAGAGCGATCAGACAAGTAAATAAAAGGTATCCAGATCGGAAAGGAGGAAACAAAACTGTCACTGTTTGCAGATGACATGGTAGTATACATAGAAAATCCTACAGACTCCACCCAAAAACTGCTTGACCTAATAAATGAATTTGGCAAAACAGCAGGATACAAAGTCAATATTCAGAAATCAAAGGCATTTTTGTATACCAACAATGAAACAGCAGAAGCAGAAATCAAGAAAAAAATCCCATTCAATATAGCAAAAAATAAAATAAAATACCTAGGAATAAACCTAACCAAGGAGGTAAAAGACCTGTGTGCAGAAAACTACACAACACTGAAGAAAGAAATCAAGGAAGACACAAACAAATGGAAACATATACCATGCTCATGGATCAGAAGAATTAACATCATCAAAATGTCTATACTACCCAAAGCAATTTACAGATTCAATGCAATACCTATTAAAGTACCAATGGCATATTTCACAGACATAGAAGAAATACCTCAAAAATTTATATGGAACCATAAGTGACCCCAAATAGCTGTTGCAATTTTAAGAAAGAAGAGCAAAG
Organism: Artibeus jamaicensis; assembly: GCF_021234435.1. NCBI lineage: Eukaryota > Metazoa > Chordata > Mammalia > Chiroptera > Phyllostomidae > Artibeus > Artibeus jamaicensis. The sequence continues at coordinate 7,087,468 of NW_026522046.1, read as the reverse complement.
TAGGAGGGATCACAATACCTGATACCAAACTGTATTACAAGGCCACTGTAATCCAAACAGCCTGGTACTGGCATAAAAACAGGCACATGGACCAATGGAACAGAACAGAGAGCCCAGAAATAAACCCAAGTCTCTACAGTCAATTAATATTTGACAAAGGGGGCAGCAACATAAAATGGAACAAAAATAGCCTCTTCAACAAATGGTGTTGGGAGAACTGGACAGCTACATACAAAAAAATGAAACTCGAGCACCAAATTACACCATACACAAAAATAAGGTGGGTAAAAGATTTAAATATAAGCCATGACACCATTTAAGTCCTAGAGGAGAACATAGGCAAGAAAATCTCAGATATTTCACACAGGAACATTTTTACCGATATGTCTTCTAGAGCAAGGGACATAAAGGAAAGAATAAACAAATGGGATCTCATCAAAATAAAAAGCCTCTGCATGGCTAAAGAAAACAACCATGCAGTTCTCTAATTAAAATAAAAAGGGAACCAACCATGTGGGAAAACATATTTGCCAATGATACCTCAGTCAAGGGGTTAATCTCCAAAATATACAAAGAACTTACACAACTCTACTCCAAGACAAGCAACCCAATTAAAAAGTGGGCAAAGGACTTGAACAGACCCTTCTCCAAGGAGGACATACAGAGGATCCAGAGACACATGAAAAGATGCTCAATATCACTAGCTATCAGAGAAGTGCATATTAAAACCACAATGAGATACCACTTCACACCCGTCAGAATGGCCATCATAAAGAGCAACAAACAACAAGTGGAAGAAAGGTTATGGAGAAAAGGGAACCCTAGTTCTGGGAACCCAACTGTTGGTGGGATTGCAGACTGGTACAACCACTGTGGAAAACAGTATGGAATTTTTCTCAGAAAACTAAAAATAGATCTGCCTTTTGACCTGGCAATTCCACTGCTAGGATTATATACTGTGAACCCTGAAACACCAATCCAAAGGAACCTATGAACCCCAATGTTCATAGCAGCACAACTTACAACAGCCAAGTGCTGGAAGCAACCTAGGTGCCCATCAGTAAATGCATGAATCAAAAAACTATGGTACATTTACACAATGGAATTCTATGCAGAAGAAAGAAAGAAGGAGCTCCTGCCCTTTGTGACAGCATGGATGCAACTGGAAAGCATTATGCTGAGTGAAATAAGGCAGGCAGTGGAAGACAAATACCATATGATCTTACCTTTAACAGGAAACTAAACAACAAAACAAAAAAAAACAAGCAAAATATAACCAAAGACACTGAAATAGAGAACAGGTGGACAGTGTCCAGAGGGAGAGGGGAGGGAATTTCAGGGGAAAAGGAAAAGGGTTTACAAGAACAAGTATAAAGGACACATGGACAAAAACTGGGGGGGGGGGGGGGGGGGGGGGAAATGGGAGGGAGTTGGGGAGGGCTGGGGGTGGGCTGGGATGGGAGTGAAAGACAGAAAACTGTACTTGAACAACAATTAAAATAAAATTTAAAAAATATTGGGGGGAAAAAGGAATACTAAATAAATAAATAAATAAATAAATTTACTCATGAAAATAAGCCCCTTGGTCAGAAATCTGTAGTAAACTGAGGCAATCTCAGACGTGTGGTCAGTTAAGGCAAAGGAACCACCACAACACCTAGTAATATGCAGAGCTATTAAATTAGCGTAAAACATCATTTACACTTTTCCTTAAATTTCTAAGAGCATTCTTTAGTATGTTACCTTCTCTGTCACACCTAGATATGCTGTGGATTGAGGGCAAAAAGCAAACTATCTTTTTCCATAAAACAACATGTCTCATGGTAAGAATTGTTCCCAGGAAATTATAATACCTAATTATTGTTTTTCAAGAGCAAAAAAATTCTTTAATGTCCAACAGGAGATAATGAAATAAACAATGTCCATGTATAATACTTTAAATACTATTTTGGAATAAGGGTAATTGCTTGTGGAAATATTCATGATGTATGTGTTGGGGGGGAATGAAATATAAAATAAAATATCCCATGCAACCTCCATTTGAAACAAAAAGGAAAGAAAGGCCAGTGAAAGGAGAAAAGAGAAATAAAGGAGACAAAAGAAATACATCAAATTTTAGAAGATCAAAACTATGAACATTAAAATGGCAACAAATTCACAACTATCAACAACTGAATTAAAAAAAACACTAAGCAAACAACCAGAACAGGAACAGAATCACAGAAATGGAGATCACATGGAGGGTTATCAGCTGGGAGGGTAAGGGTGGAGAATGGGGCAAAAGATGCAGGGACTAAGAAGTATAATTGGTAGGTACAAAATAGGGGGATGTTAAGAACAGTACAGGAAATGGAAAAGCCAAAGAAGTTATAGGCACAAGCCACAGACATAAACTTGGGGTGGGGACTGCTGGAGGGAAGGGGTGTTATCAGGCAGAAGAGGGCAAGGGGGAAGAAACCGGGACAACTATAATAACGTAATCAATTAAATATATTTAAAAAAAGAAATTAAAAAATACATACCTATCAATAATCACTTTAAATGTAAATGGCTTAAATACGCTAATGCAAGGCCAAATGGTAGTTGAATGGGTAAGCAAACAAGCCCCATATATGTGCTGTCTACAAAAGACTCAGCTCAGAATGAAAGACACATGCAAACTAAAAGTAAAGGGAAGAAAAAATTTTTTCATATAACTAGAAATAAGGAAAAGCTTGGGTAGCAATACTCACATCTGACAAAACAGACTTTAAAGCAAAGGTTCTATTAAGAGATAAAGAAGGACACCACATAATAAAAAGGGAGCAATCCAGTAAGAGGATATAACCCTTGTAAACATTATGCATCCAACATAGGAGCACCTAAATATGTAAAGCAAATCTTGATGGACATGAAGAGATTGACAGAAATACAGTCATAGTAGGGGCTTTAACATCTTTTTGAAATCAATGGATATAGATCTTACAGACAGAAAATCAACAAGGAAAGGGTGGCCTTAAATGACACACTGGATTAGATGGATTTAATTGATATCTTCAGAGCATTTCACTCCAAAGCTGCAAAATATACAATCTTTTCAAGTGCACATGGAACATTTTCTAGGACAGATCCCATGTTAGGACACAAAACAAGTCTCAATAAATTTAAGAAAATTGATATCATATCAAGCATCTTTTCTAACTATAAAAGTATGACACTCAAAATCAATTACAAGAAAAAAAAGTGAAAAACACAAAAGACATGGAGGCTACATAATATGTTACTAAAGAATGAATGGGTTAACAACTAGACCAAGGAAGAAATCGAAAGATACGTAGAAACAAATGAAAATGAGAACACAACAACCCAAAATCTAGGGGACACGGGGAAAGCAGTCCTAGGAGAAATTCATAGCATTACTCACCTACCTCAAGAAACAAGAAAAATAACAAATAAACAACCTAAACTTACACATAAAGGAACTTGAAAAAGAACAAGGAACAAAGCCCAGAGTAGAAGGAAGAACATAATAAAGATTAAATAAAACACAAATAAATGAAATAGAATCTAAAAAACAATATAAAAGATCAATTAAACCAAAAGCTGATTCTGTGAAAAGATAAGATTGACAAACCTTTAATTAGACTCATCAAGAAAAAAAGAGAGAGGACCCAAATAAATAAAATCAGAGAAGAAAGAGGAGGAAAAAATATTACATACAATAATATGCAAAAAAAATGGACAATCTGGATGAATTGGATAAATTCCTAGAAACATACAATCTTCCAAAACAGAATCAGAAAGAATCAGAGAATTTGAATAGACAGATCACAGCTAGTGAAACTGAAGCAGTAATTTAAAAAAAACTCCCAAAAACTCCCAAGTTCTGGGCAGGTAGCCTTAACAGGTGAATTTTACCAAACATTCAAAGAAGAAATAACATTTATCCTTCTCAAACTATTCCAAAAGTTTCGGGAGGACAGAAGACTTCCAGGCTTTTTTTTTTTTTGTCACAGACAATGGTATGGTGATCGACAGAGGGACCAGGTCGGGGTAGTGGAGGTAGGATTATGGTAGATCAGTGTTGATTTTTGGAGACTTGACTTGGGGTGGTGAACACACAATACAGTGTACAGATGAAGTGTTGTAGAATTGTGCACCTGAAACCTGTATAATTTTCTTAACCAGTGTCACCCCAATAAATTCAGTAAAAAGGAAAAAGAACCCTAATGGACACCATCTGATATAACATTTTACCTATATTACTTGAAAGTTTATAATTTATCTGATAAAATCTGAATGCTTACCATATGCCAAGCATATTGTATTTACCAACTCTAACCCTGAATTATTTGTGTTATGCATTAAAACTCAAATATTTAAAATCAAAAGTGAATAAGGAAATATAAACTGTTGCAGCAAAGATTAGTGATTTTAAGGTATTCAAAGCTGGTGGTAGAACAAAAAACAGTAGTCTTATAAAGTCTATTATTAGCATAGGTAGCTAAATATTAATAAAGAAAGGAAGGAAGCAAAGGAAGTCAGTGCTAAGCACAGTCAACTAAGGAGCATATCCTGCTTAACCAGAAACCTACAGCTTCTTACACTCCGGGGAACAGCAGCATTGCCAGCATTGCCCGCCAAGGGGATGAACACCTCTCTGTTCCCCTATGTAAGCAGCAGCCCACCAGATTGTCAGTGGTGGGTGGTCCTGCTGTAGGGGGTCGTGAGCACATGCGCACTGCTAGTCAGTGGCTCAGTGGCCCAGTGGCCCGCAGGGCAGCGCTTCTATGAGGCTCGCACAGCAGGAACTAAAATGGCAATCACAGAGGCCTGCCAGTCTAGTTTGAGACTAGGATTGGACGGGATAACAGAAGCCGAACCCTGAAGATCTAGGAAAATAGACTGGCTAGTGGGTAAGTCCAGAGAGCCCATGAAAGCTTGGGGAGTTGATTGGTTAGTTTAAAGAAGCACCTGGTCCTTCCCAAACCCAAGATGATATATCCTGAGCGTAAGGAAGACAAAGGCCCCTCTTCCTCTCTCTCTCTCCCCCCATCCTCTCATGCCCCCCATAACACGTGTTCCTCCCATTCTTTGGTTCCCGTGTCCTGTGTCTCAGGCCAGGAACAGACTAAACTTCCAGACTGGGACAGAGACGTGGACTGAATCAATGGCACAAAGTGTGTGCACACCGGCCCCATTTCTGGGCCTGATGAAGGCAAGATTGGACTTCTTTCAGAGCGTGACAGACATAGATAAGATTTGGGGACTGAGGGCAGCCTGCTGTTTTCACCTAAATAAATCCGAACCACCAGACCTCATTTCCCTTGTGGGTCGCACAAAGTGCTTTTCTGGCAAGGACCCCACTTCCACCGGCAACACCATCTTTGGCTTAGTCCACTCGCTATTTTTGCCTTTTCTCACCATCTTTGGCAAGAACCATAAAGGTATTTTTGTTTCATTAAAAGCTGTAACTTTTCCTTTGTATTCTCACTAGAAGTGTGATTTAATGATCTACTGTGAATTCAAACAATAATTCACCAACTAACATAAAGGACCATTTAACCAAGACGTTTATGATGTTAAGACTAATGAAAGACCTATAATTCTAAAAGTAAAGTTACAATGATAAAGGTAGGTAGGTAGGGTGCAGTACCAGAAAAGTCCCAAAAGATATACCACCACTTGCGGAAAACAACAGAACACCTTGCCAAGCCCTGCTTTTCAGAGACAACCCGACTAAACACACTTTCAGAGATGCTGCATTTGGCCATTGACGGTAACTCGAAGACACATTACAATCAGTAGGAGTCTCCATGTTTCTTGGCATCTTAGAGTGAAAGACTATAAAGCAGTGTCATTAAACTAACATTGGCTTTCATGAAGGAGCAAGTTGCTGCAGGTGTGAATTCACTGGCGGAGCAGGCATTTTTTCAGAGGCCTGCTAAGAGCTGTGCATGATAGATCCCGGGGTGAAAAGGACTCCTAAGTCAGGAAGTCAAATGGAGTGAGTGCGAACGAACCGATGGGGGTTCTAAGTATGGAGAAGTTCTACTTGAAATGAGTTTTTCTCTTCTGCTTTTGGTTGTTACCCCTGAACTGCAGAGCACTCACATGCATTGTAAACTCCTTCCTGTAGGCCAAAAATAGCATTAAATTTGTATAACCTGCGTCTTCTGGGAACCTATTGCCTTTAAATGCTTTTAAACCAATAATTCAATGAATATCCACAATAGTTTACGCTTTCTTTTTTCTTGATAATTCATTTTTTCAAACACTGAGTATCTTTGGGAACTTGGTTGATAGGCTGTCATTTGCAGTTCTTGCTTGTTGTTTTATGAGATCCATGAGTTTTGTTCTCAGGTGTATAAATGAACATTGAGTATACAGAATAAATATGTGATTTTATCTGGGCAAGACAGGTGACGAGATTTAAAACAGAGGGTACTCTACCCTTTACCCCCACCCCCCACAAGGGGTTAAAATGACTTCTGCAAAGGAACCTGTGACCTCACCTGCTGGGGGAGAGGTTTTCAGGGCCCCCAGGTTGCTCCAGCTCAGGCTTCTCCCCACCGAGGCTGCCTTTCAGCGTTTCTTCATTCTGAAGTGAAAGAGATTTTGGTAAGCCGGTCTATTTTATTTGTGGGGGAGCTCTAAATCTATCTTCAGTCCCCTCAATTTCTTTGTTTTTGTTTGTTTGTCTTTAATTCTTCACTTGAGCTCCAGTTATCCAGTTTCTCGATTTTTTTCCTCCCTGGGTTTCCCCCAACCATTGTGTGGGTCTGTTACTGCTGGCCCTTCCTGCTTCCTTTAGGAGCAGCAAAAAAACAGGTATTCTTTTTGCTTAGTGACGGGCTATTAAAATTGCTCTCCTCCCTTTTTCCTGACGATTCGGAAGAGAGATTCAGAGTGTAAGCTAAAAGATAAAGAGATTATTTGACAAAATATCTTTTTTTTTTTTCCTCTTCTGGGTAGAAATCAAGGTCTGGAGAAGTTGCCTCCTGCCCTAGGCTAGAGGCAGAGCTGACGTAAGTCTGGTGCCTGCTTTCACAGGCTTGTCATCATCTGTCTGTTGGGTCACGCTACCTCTTAGAGCAGCTGGTTCCTTAGGAAGTGCAAAGTGGCCACCAGCTCAGGCTCAAAGCCAGCTGGTGGTCTGAGGCCCTGCTCCGGACATGCCAGCTCCGAGACCCTGGGCACACTCCCACTCTCTCCACCTTGACCTCCTCCCCGTGAACACAGACCCTTTGCCACTATCTACTGCAGTGGCTCTTTTTCAGAACAATACCAGGCAGTTAATTCTCAATAAGAGGCAAGACTCACTCTCAGTTTGCTCTCAAGAAAATATCATTTTAATAAGAAAGTGAATTTGTATAACATTGATAGCAAAGAGAGTACGATAAAAGTATTAAAATAATGAACAAGCAGGTAACTAGCCAGGATTTGAGTTCTTCCAGCCTGCTGGGTTCTGTTTAAATGAGTTATTTTACATTCTCACAAAAAGGAGGATAGATTTAGAAAGAACCCTCTTGCAAAAGTATTATTAAGGGAAATTGAATGAATAAACATAAAGATTCCTTGTAACTTAGAGCTGGAAGTTGAAGAATGAGCTTTCCCCAGACAGAGGAACGGATGGGAAAGTCTTGCAAAGCAGACAAGAGTGAGCAGCTTCTTGGTCACTGACAGCATGAGAAGAGAGTCCATCCCAAAAGCAGTCAGGGTGAAGTTTCTTTGTTATCCATAATGCCAACCACAGGTACGGCAATTAAAAAAATGTTCAGTGGCCAAAACAGAATCATGGGTTTTCTCGTCCTTTTCATACATGTCTTCCCTAATCTGGTATCATATCCGGAATGCAAGCTAACAAATAAAGGAGTATTTGGAACACTAGCTTTGCTAATTCAGCTCTAAAATACAAGGGGAATCTTACATTCCAACATTCCAAGTTTATGTATTTTTTCTTTTAAAATAGGATATAATTTCAGAATCTGAATTTTTAGTTACCTCTATTACATATATTGAGCAGAGACATTATATATATATTTCATATGTGTATGAAATACATATGTATATATATATGTATATATAAAATTCCATTCTCATTTGAGGATATGTTTCCATTGATTTTGAGAGAGAGAGAGAAAGAGAGGAGAGAGAGAAACATTGGTGCATCCTGTATGCACCAACCAAGGATCAAACCCTCAACTTAGGCATGTGCCCTGATCAGAGATTGAACCTACAATCTTCTGGTGCATGAAATGATGCTCTAGCCAACTGAGCCACACAGCCAGGGATAGAATATCTTTTTTATTTTAGTTACTATACAGAGGTAAACGCCAGTCCCTGGATTCCAACCAATCTAGTTATTTTCGCCACACTACAAAGACAGCTCTTTGTTCACATTTTCTAGATAATGTTGAACTAATTACTGTAGCAGTTAATGTTACATTGCATCCTTCTCCAGTGCCTCCTCTGTGACATTATTGTGCCCTAAATCCCCACGGACTTTGAACCCCAGTCTTATCTGTCTTTGGATTCTAAATGCAGGGTTATATAGATGAGCCACTGTTATTAACCAGACTCCCTCTTACTGTGGAACTTGCTTACTGCTGACAAAGTGAGTTGTGCTCTTTCGAACCTGATTGATCTCTTGTCAGTGTGGTGGATTGTAGAAGCTCTTATTTCATGACAACCTAGTGATGGAAAAATAATGATGACTCGAGGTGCAGGTGTGGCCTTTGTCATCTTTTACACTGAATGATGACACTCCTCTAACTCATAGACTTTGTCATGCGTGGGATGCCCTCCTGGGCTTCCTGAAATGCCTGGGCATGGACTGGGTTGCAGCAACCCATGTTCCTGTGGCCACATGTCCCTAGTTAAGGAAAAGTTACCAGTATACACTCCTAAAATTGCTTTCGGCCCTTTGAAAGCCACCTCCCTCCCTCCCTCCCTCCCTCCCTCCCTCCCTCCCCTGATCTCTAAAAATGAATAAACAAGTAAATATTTTTTTAAAACTGAGGTTGCTGAACCAAGTTCGGGTCTGACTCCTCTGGTCTAACACCAGTTGCTGATTCACCGTCAGCACTAGGAAAGCAATTTCAGTTCCAACTCTTTTAATGTGATGGTATCTGATAATTAAAGATAAAAGTATTATTCATTACATTATGACACATCTTTAAAGGGAAAGCAATTGGACCTCATTTTGAGTACAGGTAAGGTACATGAGGGGTTGAACCACTTAAAGTATGAAAGAGCGATCACTCTGAGAATGGTTTAAGGTGAAGCATTTTCTGGCACTGTAAATTATGAAAACATGAGAAAAATAAATGAAGTGTATGACAAGGAAGAATCACTGAGACGTTACAGTGGGGGGGTGGCGGTTCTTAGAGACACCGTTCAGAGTGCAAACCAGCAGTGTGGAGAGGCTGGGCTGCCTCCCCTCTCCACTGCTGGGACTGCTGGGGCAAAGGTGGTAACCCTCCCTTTTTAATTTTTTTATTTTTGAGGTTTTGTGGGTTCTGGTGTGAAGAATAATAAGAACCTTTGAAAAGCAAGAACCACTTCGAGAATCTCTCCTGGAAGCAGATTCCGGGATGGAAAGCCGGCTGGTCTGCTCTTTGCTCCATGTCACTCGCCGGCCCTTCCCTGCACATCACATCTTCTCCTGCTCTTCACCGATGCACCTGAACAGGCCATCACCTGGATTCCTTCGGAAAATGAGGCAACCTCTTTTTATGTATGTATGTATGTATGTATGTATGTATGTATGTATGTATTGGCAGCCCCTTTTAAAAATGGCAGGCACACATTTGGAGGTTAAAGGGGCGGTCAGTCATTTATTCTCCACGCACTGCTGTGAACCAGCTCATTCAGATTTTTCCTGTCTCCAGTCCAGACCAGCTGCACTGGGTGGGGGATTTTGAAAAGGAAAGGAGAGAAGAGGAATGTTTTAGAACATTCTGTTGACCGAAGCCCTTTGGAGAAGAAGGGCAGGCTCAAGGAGACAGTCCTGAGTGGTTCTGAGGCTTTCTGGAAATGGGAAGTGATTAGAGAAAGATAGGATGCTTCCTACATGCAAACTTTTACTTCTTCAAAATTTCCCCAGGGTCTCTTTGACCTATAATTTAAAGTTTCCCAGCTAGCATTGTTAGTAATTAGTTTAATGTTTTTACCAGTTAAATGGTTTTTTATAGGCTGGATGAATATTCTAAACACTATAATTTTTGGTTTTGGGGGAAGTAACTTCTTAAAAAACTGCAAACATTGCAACATTATTTTAACAAAGACTTGCAAGCCTGTAGCTCTGAATAAGTTCTCAAAAGTAAGGAACACGTCACAAGATACCTTCCTCTCATTCCCAAACCAAGAAATGTGAAGGAAATAATTGTATTAGAACATTAAAAGAAGACAAAAAACTGCACTTGAAAAATAACTAAATAAAATTAAAAAAAAAAAAAAAGAAGTTCCCCATATGCTGCGAATTTTCTTGACACTCACCCAGACTGTGACAAAGTGGGCAGCTGGTCCGTCTGCCCACCTTCACCTAATCTGCTCCTCATTGTCTTCCCCGAGCTACCTCTCTAATACACAGGCGGCCTCCCTGGCAACGACCGTCAGCCAAAGCCTTCGGCAGCAGCCTGTCTCTCTGGTTGGCCTTCCTAGCTTTCGGAAACCACTCCCAGAAGAGCCTGTGCTCCTTCAGGCAACTGAGACTTCACACCCTTCCCCTTCCTGGAAGGAATGTCCTCCTTTGCCTTATCCACTTCTCACAGTTGTATTTATTCTTTCAGGTTAAGTTCAAATGTCACCTCCTGAAAGCATCACAAATGTAGTAGTTATGCACCGCCCTGTATTTTTTTAAAGAAGGTTTTATTCATTTGTCTTTAGAGGGGAAGGGAAGGAGAGAGGGAGAAATATCAATGTATGGTTGCCTCTCGTGTGTCCCCCACTAGGAACTGGCCTGCAACCTAGGCATGTGCCCTGACTGGGAATTGAACTGCGATCCCTTAGTTTGCAGGCCTGCACTCAATCCACTGAGCAACACCAGCCAGGGCTTTGTACTGCCTTTTAATATGTTATATTCCTTCTTCTGAGGTATGTCATTTGCTTTATAATATAATTTTTGGAAATACGTCGTTTTCCCCATGAAACATGTAAGTTTCCTGAGTTTAGGCCCCATGTTAGAATTATTTCCATATGACCCAGAGCCCTGCTCTGTTATATATTAAATTGAGCTGAATAAGCTACCTGAAATGGGCCTGTGAAACATTTCAGTCACGTCAACCTTTTACTGGTCAAAGAGCAAAGCCAACAGCGGTCTTACTACTATTTTCTCTTCTTAGCTCCCACAGTAAAAATACGTTATCATAGATTAATATAATCACACCCTTGTGCCTCTGAATTTTGGATTTTCTCTTAGCTTAAGAGATTCGTATCCACCTTAATGAGTTCACCTTTATCCCAAGTCCTTATGGCCAATGAATATAGCTTCTAGGCCAATGTGACTGAAGTCCTTGTCCCACCTGCATTCTTGCCACCAAACATGTAAGTTAAAAGTTCGGGTTCCTGGACCCTACCCCAGACCTTCTGAATCAGGATCTCTGATGACGGGGTCTGAGGGTCTGCCTTCTCTCTAAGCTTCTCAGGACTGCAGGACCGAGGAGAGTTTGAAAAACTTCATCCTAGAAATTCTTCAGAGAGCTTGGTTAGGGGCTGCCTCAAGAATTTGGTGGATTCTCCGAATCTCTTATTAGCTCTAAGAATGACTAGACCTCAAACATCATAGAAGGCGAACACAGTAATATACTCAGAGTTCACATAGTTCTCCTCTTTCGAACTAGGAAGATAAATGAAAGCTTGTGGGATTCAAAGGAACAGAAAGCAGGGAATGGCACCTGGCCCTAAGCTGTGGTTGTCCGGCCAAGACGTACACAGGTGAGATTAGGAAAAGCTATTCAATCTAAGACCCGAATCTGACCTTGCTTCAGCTCCTTTTCATCTTTTACACAGAAATTCTATCTATAAACACTGGACTAAATGGGAGATGAAAATTACTAAGAATCTGCTCAGGGTCAGGCACCACGCTCCGTGACACTCTGTGCTTCCGACACGCTTTTCCTTTAATAAACCACCTGTGGGTTCACTTTTTAAAATCCTATTTTGCAGAAGAGGAAATTTAGAATTGGAGGGATTAAGCAAACAGCTAATTAAGTAGATTAAGTAAGTAATCAAGAAGATGGGTTAAGTTAGATAAGTAAACTGCAGTTAAGTAAATGGCTACTTTCAAATCCCAGCGTCACCATTTACTAGTTGTGTGGCCCTTGGGGAAACTCACTTAACTTCTCAGAGTCTCAACAGTGCCAGGGACAAAACAAGGGACACTCATCATCTTCCTCACACGATGCTGAGGACTTGTGGTAAAATCAGGTCGCGGCAGCACACTGCACGATGCCCGGCCCTCAGTTGGTGCTGGGGCAGCCATTCCTTCATCCCTCCGCTTCCTTCCAACGTGGCTTTTTCTGTTTTTGTAAATTTTTATGGAGGAGCCTGTTTGCTCACGGCCAGTAGGTCCTCCTTCATCCTGAGGGTTCTTTCAGGAAACAGGCATTCTCATCAGCCCCTGGCTCCTTTCTCGCTCTGCAGAGGCTGTGAGGCGAGCAGCCCCTGTGAGTCACGCTCTCAGCTTCCAGCTGGACAGGAAGCACCACAGCACCGCTGCCAGCAACCAGAGCGAATCTCCCTTTCCACCGCTGGGCTTCTCCAGGCCTGTGGGTGAGCCCAGGCCCAGGCCCAGGCCCACAGTCTCGGCAACATTGTCGCATTTAGTCTGCTAAGTCCCTACGAACCACACAACGAGGATCACCCTGTGGGGATTCGGAACACATTTTATGGAAATGAGTTCTCTGACAATGATAAAAACGTATCTTTATTTTTGTTGCAGGTAGTAAGTGGTTTTCCTTCACAGCTTTTCTTTTTCACTCTGAGCATTTAGTCTGGAGGACACAGAGAGGCGTTTATCACAATGTCAGGATTCGCTCTCAGGGACTGATTTTATCTTTGAGTTCCAGGCCAAATGCCAAAAAGATGTCAGAAGTATCACATGGAGTCTGATGCATGTTCTGTCTTCGGCAGTGGCTACATCACACAAGCAGCAATGACTGTTCTTCATGTTAGTCAACTTCCTTGTTCCCCACTTAATAACCTATCTGTTAGACAGGATGAGGGTCTCCAGGTCTGGGCCAGTCTTATAAAATGCTATTCTTGCTAAATGTTAAGATGCAACATAGTATTTTGCAGACCAGCTGTAAACAGGATGAGCCTGACAAGAACTCAACCAGGTAAGTGCAGCCAAGTGCAAAGAAGAAATCAACACGTAATTGACTGAATAGTATATATAAGCAATGGCTCAACCACCCTTCAGGGGAGACAGAGCTTTGCATATGAATCCCTGTCTACTTGCTGCAAGTACATAGCACTACCTTGCAACAACCACTTCTTTTTTGTTCTTGAATGGAACACCCCAAATGGCGAGCCCCTTTTGAGTTCATTAACAAATTTGTCAGCTCAGATTGAACTCTCCTAAGTGACTCCTTCCGAGCCTGGTGTGGATGCTTGGCGAAGCAGTCAGCAGGGGCAGCAGCTCGCCAAGGACTTACATGCCATGTCTCCACCGGACGGAGGGTTTGTTCTATAGGAGACTCCCGTTTGGTACTGACCACTGGAATGGCTACCTGGCTTGCCTCAACAGCAAAGCAGAGTGGCCACCTGAACCTGTTTTGTTCAGCACTTTGGAAGGGAGTCGGTAGGTCAGCCCCTGTGGTCACTTTAATTAGTGTTTCTGGTCCTGTTTTAGGTCTAGGGTTGTTGGAAAGGCAGCTTCAGCTCTGGAGTGTGTTTGTTTCTGGTTGGTCAGACAGGAACTGTCTCCAGGATGCTGGATTCAGGGTCCAACCTAGGTCTCACTGTGGAGAGTTGAGGAGTGCCTGCAGGACAAAAATCAGATGTGCTCTCTTGATGACCCCTGGTCTGGTTGTCTGACTTTGGTATTCTTTGTGCATTTGCCTTGTTTGTCTTACATGGACATGTGAAACTCAGATTCACCCCTGAATGCAGCTCCTTGGGGTGCATCCTTCAGAACCGGATAAAAAGAACTCTGTTTATTTGACTTAAATTAAATGCTTGTATAAATTAGGAAATATAACAAATGTGTCAATGGTAGGAAACTGCCTGTCCTGTCCAAGGCAGCCTTGCTCCAGGCTGGGAGTCTACTGTGGGTTTGGGAGGCACTGAATTCTAAGTACAGCTTCTTTGCTTCCTTGGGTTTCAGCCCTTACTGACCACACGTAAGCTTCTGCCCGACAACTCCCACCCCGAGTCCATCTGAAGGGTGCACTTTCTGTGCATCCGCAGCCAGAATGGAAGCCGTGACGGGAAACTGGGAGGGCACCCAGCAGCTCCCTCAGCAGCAAGGACATTCCCATCAGACCGGCCGCACCATCTTCACTGAGGAGATGGGCAAGGCAGCATGTGGCCTCCAGTGGAGGTGCTCGGGGACAAGCAAGACTGAGTGGCAAAGCTCTGGCTGTGGGACTTGGGGGCCAGCCTATGGCTAACAGTGTAAAGATATGTGCTTGGGGTTACAGGGGAAGAATTGCTGGTTTCATCTATAAGCTGTCTGAGTAAGATTCCTACAGCTTCTCTCCCCGAAGGATAAGGAAAAAGTTACCTGCCACACCTCTTCAAAGGGTCTCATGGGCAGAAAGAAATGTTCTATTAGCAGGTGTGATTTCAGAAATTTTACCAAAGATGTAGTAATAGAGGCCAAATATCCTAGGAATATTGACAACTACATAAATCTAAGATTGTCTGACTGGATTGGTGCCAGAAAAGAGCAAAGTCTGCTATAATTTAAAAATGTAGTTTGAGTCAGCTTCACTGGACTTGCAAAGTGAAACAGGTAGAATCAACCACATGTGTGTATTTTGAGTAGCAAAAGCCAAAAGGGTGGACTTCCTAGTCACATAATGTGGGAAGAAGGTGGAAATGACATGGGAAATGATTTGTTTTCAGTATGAGTGTACAGTGGTCTTAAGTAATTTACTGGTTCCCTGTCCACTCACCTGCAAGGACAGTTTTGAGATCACTGACTCTGGGCAGTGCACAGCCACGCACTCCCTTGACAGAGCCCAGTCAAGTCCACAAGATGCCTCAGACCTCAGCTTCTTTTCTGAGCAGCATCATAAGCTCCCTCTCTCCTCCAGAGCTATGTGTTGGCAGTGGGGTGGGACAGGTAGAGGTGAGAGAGGTTGCTCTTCGTGTCCACGAGCAAGACAGGGTGCCTCTAAGCTGTGTCCATCTATAGGGCATGGCCCCCACTTGGCCTGGGCATGGGCCCCTATGGCTTTGGGAGCCTGCTGACTGGCAGTGGGATGAGCTGACCTGGGCATTTGCCCTGCTGTGGATGCAGCAAGGTGGAGCAGCCCAGTGTTTTGTTGCAGCCAGAGGCAGCCATGGAAGCTTAGGAACAGAACAGTGCACTGCTAAGGCGCGGGCTGGAAGGGAGACAGGTGCAGAGAGGCCGCACCACCCAGAACTTTCCTTTTTGCAGATTGGGTCTGAATTGTGGCAGGTGAGCCCAGCTGTTAAACCAGGCATCCTGGCCCTGTACTCTGCCTCCCACAATCCCACCTGCCTGGGACAGGGTGGGAAAGGCTTGGGGAAGCCTTCTCAACCCACCTCCTGTAGGAGTCTGGAAGCCAGAGGGTGGAGCCCCTCGTGGCATCACTGACTCTCCTTGATTCTCCTTCCTGTTTCATTACAGCCTGCGCCTGCCGCTGTTTCATTTTCAGTCTTGAGCTCCTAATGTTTCCAAACTGGGGACAAGGGGTGGAGGAGCCATAGTCTGTGAAAGATGAGCCATAGTCTGAGGTCTGCGGGTTACATAGACCTCAGGTGATCTGCTCATCTTGAGGCCCATCCCAGTGCCTGCTGGGCAGAAGGTTTGGGGGATAAAGAGGTTGCAAGTAAGTGATGCTTCCTCCCTGTGTGCTCAGAAGGGCTTTAGACTCTGAACTGCAGCTATGTAGCTGGTTTACCCAGGGGTGGTGTCTAACAGGATGTCTCAACACAGAAGGCCTTGGGCTGGGCCTGAACACTGTGGCCTCACATGTTTGGCCTTTCCCTCCTTCTGTATGTGTACATGTGTACACTTACACCTGCAGAGTTTATGTTCCCCGGGGGTGCCTGCTGCCATTGCAGGGACTTCTCTGGGGTGCAGTGTCCCAAAAGAGCAGAGGCAGAGGGCCTTGTCAGGACTCCCTCCTTCCCCCAGGCCAAGGTGCCTTACGAGGAGCAGCTCTTCGCTCGGCCACACGACAGGTGTCAGTGTGTTTGAGAAGCTGTGGACACCGACTAGATACCGTGCAGAACTCATATCTTGCATCCCTTCCCCTCTGGGACTGCTGTGCTTCGTCCACTGAGCTTGTTCTCGGTAGGTTCTCGGTCCCCTAGATTTTCCCCCAGCTTCTGCTTCACCTCTTATGGCACATGTCTCCTGTTAGAGGAATGCTGTCTTTAGTCACTCCTGTCCTCGGGAATCCCAGAACCTAGGGGACCCCAGGACGTTCATAAGTCAGGCAGCCAGAGAATTTTACTGCTAGATCTCAAAGATGTACCCTGTCCATGTTCATCAGGAAGCTTGTACAAAAGTATGACCCTCATCCCCATTCCTTCAACAAGGAGGAGTAAAATATCTCATGGCGGGGATTGTTAGACAGGACGAGGGTCTCCAGGTCTGGACCAGTCTTACGAAATGCTATTCTTGCTAAATGTTAAAATGCAGCATAGTATTTTGCAGACCAGCTATAAACAGGATGAGCCTGACAAGAACTCAACCAGGTAAGTGCAGCCAACTGCAAAGAAGAAATCAACAGGTAATTGACTAAATATGAGTGTCAATGGCTAAACCACCCTTCAGGGAAGACAGAACTTTGCGTATGAATCCCCTGTCTCCTCTACTTGCAGCAGGTAAATAAAACTATTTTGCTACAACCAGGAACACTCCAAGCTGCGAACCTCTTGGGTTCAGTAATATGTAGACCATGCCAACGTGAATCTAGACCTTTTTTCTAACCTACTTACTAGCTTTCCAACCTTTCTTACTAGCTTTCTTACCTGTTTTGGACTTATGATTTCCTTGGTTTTACTCCCCACCTTGGGAAATACTTTTGCATTTATTGGTTCTAAATTGATTTTTTAATCTAGAATTTGGGGATTTAATGCACAAATCCTCACTCTTCCTACTCGTGTTGTTCACGACTGCCTGCGTGGATTCTCTTCTGCTCACACTGCTTCTTACAGCCCTGGGCTTTAGAAGCAGAAGTCAGAGCAGCTTCTGTTTGCCACACTGAGGAAGTTCGGTAGCTCCGTTCCCACCCAGCTCCACCCCCACCTTGACTGTTAAGTATTACATGCGAAGCCCTTCATTAAATACACAAACAAAGTAACAGTAAGAAAAAAACAGAAGCCCAGAAAGATGACTATCATACAGACTTTTGTCTACTTACACTACGTGTTCTGCTGGGGATCTGCCTAGGCGCAGAGGGACCTAGCAGCTTGGCAGGATGGGTTTGGAGTCTAAATTAACAGCAGAAGGAAGAAACCAAAAGTCTGGTTGTCAGAGCTTCTTGGATTCTAACTTAAGCCTTTGCTTCTACATTGGCTGTTTTTACCAGTATGTAAGATAGAAGTAAATAATCAATGTGACTTATAGAAATATATTTATTTTGCTTAATCCCTTCACCTTTGCCACCCAGTCCCCCTAACCCCTATGTTCTGACAGCTGTCCATCTGTTCTATACATCTATGAGTCTGGTTTTTGTCTTTTTTTTTTTAGTTAATTTTGTTCATTAGGTTTCACATATAAGTGAAATCATATGGTGATTGTCTTTCTCTGACTGGCTTATTTTACTCAGCATTAAACTCTTCAAGTTCATCCATGCTGTTGCAAAAGTTAAGATTTCCTTCTTTTTTTTCCCTTTACTTTTTTTAAATCTTCACCTGAGGGCGTATTTTTCTTTGCTTTAGAGAGAGAGGAAGGGAGAGAAACATCTAAGTAAGAGAGAGATATTAATTGGTTGCCTCCCGCACACGCTCGGACCAGGGATCACAGGCACTGGACCAGAGATCAAACACGCAGCCTAGTCAACTGCTCTGACCAGGAGTCCAACCTGCACTCTTTCGGCTCTGGGACGAAGATCCAACCAAGTGAGCCACACCAGCAAGGGCAAGATCTCCTTTTTCATGGCTGAGTAGTATTCTACTTTGTAAAGAACACAGGTTTTTTTATCTATTCATCCACTGGCGGGCACTTGGGCTGCTTCCAAATTTTGGCTAATGTAAATAATGCTGCAACAAACAAGGGTGCATATATTTTTTCAAACTAGGTTTCAGAGGGTTTTTTTTTAATATTCCCAGAAGTGTGGAATTGCTGGGTCATAAGGCAATTCCTTTTTTAATTTTTTGAGGTAGCTCCACACTGCTTTCCACAGTGGCTATACCAATCTGCATTCTCACCAAAAGTGCAGAAGGGTTCCCTTTTGTCCACTTCCTCACCAGCACATGTTGTTTAGTGATTTATTGATGATGGCCATTCTGATAGGTATGGGGTGATATCTCATTGTGGTTTTAATTTGCATCTCTCTCATGATTAGTGATGATGAGCATCTTTTCATGTCTATAAGCCATCTGTATGTCTTCTTTGGAGAACTGTCTATTCAGGTCTTTTGCCCACTTTTTAAATTGGATTGTTTGTTTTTCTGGTGTTGTATTGCAAAGTTCTTTATAAATTTTGGATATTAACCCCTTATTAAAGGTATCACTGGCAAATATGTTCTCCCATTCAGTGGGTTGTCTTTTCATTTTTTTGATGGTTTTCTTTGCTATGCAAAACTTTTTAGATTGATGTAGTCCCATTTATTTATTTTCTCTTTTGTTCCCCTTGCCTGAGGAGATATATCAGAAAAAACGTTGCAATGTAAAATATCTGATATTTTACTGCCTATGTTTCCTTCTAGGATTTTTATGATTTCAAGTTTAACATTTAAGTCTTTAATCCATTTTGTATTTCTTCTTCTATGCAGTGTAAAAAGGTCATCTAGTTTCATTTTTTTGTATATACCTGTCCAATTTTCCCAACACCATTTGTTGACTAGACAGACTATCTTTATTTGATTGTATATTCTTGCTTCTTTTGTTAAATAAGAATTGACCATAATGGTGTGGGTTTATTTCTGGTCTCTGTTCTATTCCATTGATCTGTGTTTCTGTTTTTGTGCAAGTCCCTTGCTGTTTCATTACTATGGCCTTGTAGTATAGTTTCATATCAGGTAGAATGATTTCTCCAACTCTGTGTTTGGTGTTGAATTTTATCAGATGCTTTTTCTGCATCTATTGATATGATCACAAGATTTTTCTCCTTCATTTTTTTATATGGTCTGTCACATTTCTTGATTGGCAGGTATTTTACCAACCTTGCAACCCAGGAATAAATTCCACTGACTTCTTTAAATTCCATAAACTCCTTTAGCTTTTTCCCCCTCTTGTCTGGGAAGCTCTATATTTCTCCTTCAATTTTAAATGATATCTTTGCTGGGTAAATCTGTCTTGGCTGTAGGTCCTTGCTTTTGATCACTTTAAATATTTCATGCCACTCCCTTCTAGCCTGCTCAGTTTAAAAGCAACCCTTTTCTTTTTTAATGTCACTTAAATGATTCCACAGACTTCATGGATGTCAAGTCTGGTGAAGCATTTCATTTACCCATTTCCAAAAGTTGATGGTTTTTTAAATGATTAATCAAGGCTTATAAAATTGCAGACTGTTTCCTAACTCTGGAAGACACGGTGGTGCAATTCTCTAACCATGAGAGATTCTGGAACAGCAATGACAGTGTCCTAATCTGCCCAGAATATAGCACAGCGATATCCAAACAAATTACAGAAGAATGCAGCTTTTTCTCTCTAAGAAAAGTCTGTTGGGAGCTCATTCTCACTGTGTTTCTGCCTCCAGGAAGAAAAGTCTAAGATTAGCTCGTGGCCTGACTCCTTGATGGTCAGCGGAGTCCCCATGGAGTCCTGTATTCAGACACATTAGGAATTGATAACGGATGCAAACTGTTGCTCGAGTGCATTTGAGCCCATGTTCTCCTGGCCTCTGGTTTCAGAAACATTCATCCAGCCAGACATTTAATTTTCAATGAAGCAGGGGACAGGGGACCTCTCTGGGGTAGGTGTGCCACAGCATATACTTATAATTCATTTCCTTCCAGTTTTTTAAGTATAATGTTACTTTACAGTTATACAGTGCTTGGCAATTTTCTTATTTTCATTTGATGCTCTAAACAGTTTCAGGAGGTAGCTATTGTTATTCTGTTTTTACAGGTGAAGTTTAGAGAGGTTATGTTGCTTAAATTCAGGTCTGCCTGAGTCCAAAGCTTATGCTCTTTTTCTTTCGAACTTTTATTTTGAAATAATTATAGAGTCCCATGAGATTACAAAGAAATATACAGAGAAGTCCTGTGCACCCTTGCCCCCAGCCTCCTCCAGCATTTACATCTTACATGAATTGAGCATAACATTAAAACCAGGAAAATGACATCGGCGCAATCCTCAGGATTTACTCAGAGCTCACCAGTTACACGTGCGCTCTGTGTGTGCGTAGCTCTTACACAATTTTTTCATGTGCTTTTTATGCATAGACTATATATGCCATTCTACCAATTTTAAATATGAAGTCAGGTCACAGGGATGAATAAAATGACTTCCCTCAATAAAACAATATCTGCTAACAATTACATATTACCAAGTGGTTTTTCATATCTAGTTGCAGTTAACAAGAAAGAAAAGGAAGAAATCCTATAAACCTCAACTCTTGGGAGCACTAGTCTATGCTACAGGCCTTTATGGGTGTGCTTTCTGGAACTGATGATAGCTATGAAACAGGGGGACTTGACTGATTGCTAATTAGCAGCGGTAGTCTCTCATGTCAGAAACCTGTACCAGTGAAAGAAAGGTGATCTTACCTTGCCTTCAAATTTAGTCTCGTCAGCTTCCTTTTCCAGGGAGTTCCAATCTGTCTCTGCGTAGGGTTGCTCAGATGTTTTCTGAAGAGAAGCTAAAGAGACAAAGAAAACCTGCCATTAATTTAGTGGTTTGGCTTATAAATCACTCAGCTCTTGGTCTGACTTGAACAAGTAGCCGGACTGTGTTGAGGCAGTTGATTAACAAACCTAAGTTGAGTTGCTGTGGTGATTGCTGAAGTGGTAGGTAAACTTAGTTTCTGGGTTTCCTGGTCAAAATGCCATCCATCTAATGCCACCAGTATATCACTCCGATTCTTATGTGTGGTGGCCTTGGTGGAGGCACCCATCTAACTTCCAGGAGCCCCTGGCAACGCTCAGATTCTATGAGCCAACTGGACGCATCTTGGGCTTTCTATGAGTTTTTCATGGAGGCTCTGCTGAAATCTGTGAAGTGCATGTGCACTGCCCCCATGAAGCTGCTCTATGGCAATGGGCAATCCTCTGGGCTCCTCACTTTCTGCAGGATCTCCATACGCTGAGTGATTCCAGGTATAATAATTGGATACTGAACACGTATTCACTGTAATTGGCAATACCCATGACTGAGAAGCACCTGCCCTTTAACACCATTAAGTACAATGACAAAATTAAAGGCAGAGATGTGGGAGCCATACTGCCTTCATTCAAGTCCTGCTCTTTCATGTATGAGATGCACATCACGGAGAAATCCCTGTGCATTGGCTTCTTCCACTGGAAAGTGGGGAATGATGAGAAAGCCTATAGGACTGGGTTGCTATGAGACTTTAGTGAGTTAATAGCTACAAAGTGTTTAGATCATATTAATACTCAGTACATTTTAGCTATTAGTATAGCCACATGGTATTAAAAAGAACTTTGTTCACATTCTTTATTTAACTTCAGGGAGATTAAATGTTCTACCCAAGAACCTAGCTAACAAAAGTCAGAGCTAACATTTCAGTTCCCATCTCTAAGCTCTCTGCCCATGTTCCTCACACTGTGAAATAGAATAGTTTACCTTGGCACAGACTTGGTTACCAAGAATCAGACAAAAGTGTTTGAAAATCCTGTTAGTGACCTGCCTGAGCCCACACTCTTGTCATTATGCTCCAAAACACAAGCATAGGATTGTTCTGCAAAATGAACAAGTCGCTTGACCAAGGTCAACGATACATGTTCAGACACGACAAAGATCTGTTTACCTTAGGAGGTTCATTACCTATGATTAAATCGTGGGTTTGAAAACAGAAACAATTCATCATTCCTGCTATATTTACCTGTAACAAACATGTATCCCTTAAAACAATGAGAGAAGCAAAGGCACGGAAGTAAACATAATTTAGTTTGGGGAAAGAGGCCTAGAGGAGAGATCAGGAGAAGGAAGTCCTGTTTCCTGCCATCCAAGAAGGATGTCTCCATGTGTGTGAGTGTTTGTACATATCTCTGGTATGTGCCCATAAGTGTGTCTGAGTGTGTGTGTGTGTGCATGCACACAGGTGCACATGGAAAAATTCAGGAAGAAATGCACTAAACTCTAATCAAGTTTTCTAAAAACTGGAATATATGATAAAAGACAAAGGACTGCAAGTTGTACAAACAGAGAATTAATCAGAAGACCCCATAATTTTCAGGTAAATAACAACAGAAAGAATTTGTTGCAAACAGAGCTACACAGCAAGAAATGCTAAAGGAAGTTTTTCCACCTGAAGTGAAATGGCTAACTGAAATAAAGAAATAAAGAAGACTGCAAATGGTGAATAGGATGGTAAATATAAAAGAATACATACATTTTCTTTTTTCTTCCTTTCTGTTAATTTTTTAAAAACACCTATGATTGTTTAAAGCAAAAATTATATCACAATATTGGGGGAGTCAACATGGGCAGACACAAGGTTCGTGGTAAGAATAGCACAGAGAACGGGTGGAGTGTGTGGAAATATGCTGGTGCAAATTTCCTGTATTTTTCAAAGACTGTACAACATTAACTTGAAGTAGATTTCTGTAAATTAAGGATGCATGCAACAGTCCCTGAAAGAAACATCTGGGGGGAAACAATGCAAAAACATATGTATGCTAAAAAATCAACAAGAATTAAAAAGGAAGACAAGAAAAAATTTGCTAACCCAAAAAAAGGCAGGAAAAGAAGAACAGAGAAATTTTTTAAAAACATATGAGACAAATAGACAACAAATAACAAAATAGTAGCTCTAAATCCACCTATGTCCTTAATTACATTGTATATAAATGGACTGAATACTCCAATTAGAAGGCAGAGGTTAACAGAATGTTTTAAAAAGGTAGGACCCAACTATATGCTACCTACAAGAAATACACTTTTAAAAGAAAAAGAGAAATAGAAGAATGGAAAAAGTATCTCATGCAAACACTAAGCATAAGAAACCTGGGAAGGCTGTATCAATAACAGACAAAACAGACTTTAAGACAGAGTTTTACTAAAGATAAGGAGGGAAGGAGAGACATTTTATAGTTATAAAAGGGCCAGTATATTTGGAAGATACAAATATGAATAAGCATCTGCTTAATAACAAAGTTTCAAAATGAAGCAGCAAATAACATGTGCATCATGTCCAAGAGTGGTTTCTCCCAGGAGTGTATGATTGTTTTAACATCTGCACATAAGTCACTCTAATTCACCATATTAACAATAAGGGAGGAAACCATATGTTCGTCTCAATACACAGCACCAAAAAGCATCTGAAAAACTCCAATCAGTCTTGATGAAAACTCTCATCAGACTAGGTACAGACAGGCCTAGTCTGTTAAAGACATCCTCGGGCTGGTAAAAGATATCTGTAAAACACTGACTAACATCACACCTCAAGATGAAACATGAACTCTTTCCCTTAACATGAGGAAAAGATAGGGATGTCTGCCCTTATCACTTCTACTCAACACTGTACTGGAGGTCCTCCAGCCAATAGAATAAGATGCAGGAAAAGAAAAGGCCTAGAGATTGAAACAGAAGAGGTAAAATTGTCCCTGTTCATAGATGACATACTATATTTCCATTTAGGAGTATATTCCTGTGATAGTTATATATGGTGATTCTATTTACTATAGGGGTAAAAAAAATGAAATGCCTAAGAACTTCACACTAAAAACTGCTATAGTGCCAAGAGAAATTAAAGAGGACCTACAGAAATGGAGAGTTATAATCGTTATGAACCACAAGGCTCAATATTGGCACAATAACAGTTCTCCCCAAGGTGATCTGTACAGTGAAATCTGAGCCATAATCCCAGCAGAAATTGAAAGATGATTCTAAAATTTTTATGGAAATGTACAGGACCCAAAATACCCAAAACAATCTTGAAAAATAATGAAGTTACAAGACTTACACTAACTGATCTCAAGGCTTAGTAATAAACTATAGTAATCAAGACCATGTGGGATTGGTAGAAAGAACTTTTAAAGGTCCTTAATGGAGCCTATTTTATACTAATATTATTTGTGTGTTTATATTATTATTCTATTAGACTGTGAGCTTCTCCTTGCATCCAAAATTTTATCAAACTTTGTAAGTCCTCAATGCCTACACTATTTTATATCTGTAGTTTGTTTTAAATAATATCTGTCAAAACAACAACTATTAGTCATCTTAAACACTCATGGGCAATGATAAAACATAAAGCCACAAGCTTTCTTCTCCAAATAACCTACCCAAGACAGAGGGCTGGCTGGTTTTTGGTGACACCCATTTTGGGGAAGACTCAGGATGGGGGGCCACAGGTTGCACAGGGCGAGTCTGTCTGGCAGCCAGTTTCATCAGACTCATCTGCCTCTTGTGAAATATTTCCTGTACGTCGCCCAGCTTCTGCAGGACTTTCTGGGCTCTGGCCTGCAGGAACAAAAGCAAGTCGTTAGGTCGCTGTGCACTGAACCTGAGGACATGACACATTGCCTTTCTCCCATCTTCCCTCTCCCCCCACCCCCAGGCTCCCCTAGGCGGCTCTTCTCTGGGTGTCCACATGCAAGCTGTCCCACGTCTCGCCTTGCACCAGAATTGTGTTTCCAGGAGCCTGCGCCTCTCGCTTGACTGCCGGTGATTGCATCTCACTGCTGCACCTCCCACGACTGCAGCTGCCGAGCACAGAGCAGTGCTTGGGGAATATGGGGTGAGCGGATAAATGTTCACAGAGGCATGTCCATTAATGGTGGAAAAGGATGCCATAGGCCATGAAGGCCCTGATGGCGAAAAGAGTTTAAATGTTCTGGGGGAAAGAGTTGACTAAATTCCGAAACAGGATCAAGGAAACCACAAGCACCAGTAATTCTAGAAAGATAGCTATTTAAATGCTATTCAGGGTGATCCCTCTGCGTACAAGTAGGAAGTCAGCTGAAGAAATACCAGAGGAGAGGTCAAACGTACAGACAGTCCCATAACTGACTATATGCTCTGAGGCAGAGGTTCAGGACAGTAAGAAACAAGGCCCTACTTCCAGCTACCTCCCCTCTAGCTCTGGTGGGCCAAGGAAAGTGAGCTTTATAGTGCTGATACTGACATCTGTCTTGCAGATTTTTAAAAAAATCCTCACCCAAGGACATTTTCATTGCTTTTAGAGAGTGGAAGGGAGAAAAGAAACATCAATGAGAGAGAGAAGCACTGACTGGTTGTGCCCTGATCAGGAACTGGACCTGCAACCTTTAGGTTACAGGATGATGCTCCAACCAGCCGAACCACACCGGATGATTTTAACCACCAAAGAAAGGACCCAGAATCAGAAGAGCTGAACCACCATGAGCCATGCAGGGCCCTTTGAGGATGCCTAATATTGAAAGTACAAGATCAGCACACACTCAGGAGCAAGGGGGTTGCCACATTTTGCAACTAGAAAAGTAAATTTGTCTTTTTTATGCTGGGCCACCTTCTGAGGGAAGGGGATGATATCTCTGAGGCAGGACTGGAGTGTCAGTTCAAGAAAAACTCTCCCCCTCCAGCCTGAGCGCCCTGTCAAGGCTGACTGACCTCTGCACTGAGGCCTGGTCTCACCCTGCAGGGGTCCAAGTGCTGTGGGAGGCTCTCCAGCACCTGAAATGCAGCTGGTCTGAAGTGAGCTGTGCTGGCAGCATCAATACACACTGGGTTTTGAAGACAGCATGTGAAAAGAACATAAAGTGCCTCAGTAGTGTTTGATAGCCATGGCAGGTTGAAATGATATTTTGGACATAGGTTAAATAAAGCATTAAAATTGACTTCATTTGTTTCTTTTCACTTTTTAAAATGTGGCCACTAGAAAGTGTTATCAGCTCACACATGTGCCTTGCACCGTATTTCTATTGGACAGTAGACCAGGGGTCGGCAAACTCCTGTAAAGATCCAAACCGTACCACCTGCGGGCTCTGCAGGCCACCTGGTCTCTGTGATAACCACCGCACTCCGCCACTGCACATCACAGCAGTCACGGCCAATAGATAACACAGAACAAATGAGCGAGGCTGTGTTCGGATAAAACTCTTAACACAAAATGGATGGCAAGAGGCCTTGGGCCACGGGCTACGCTGTGCTGACCCCTAGTCTCGATTTAGCACAGGGTCTGTGTTTAAATGGTCTCTTCAGAGAATGTGCCTCTGGCCTCAGGAAGCATGGACGCACAGTGCACTTGAGGTCCCGATAACAGGGCCACGAGTCTGAGTCCCGAGAGAAACCAGATTCCCTCACCACAGGGTGCCGGCCATGGGAGCTCTATGGTGGTGAGAACTGGGGACCGGCCACGACGACTCTGCCCTTCTGGCCCAGTGATGCGTCTGAGGAAACTGAGTTAACGGCTCAGAAAATAAGAAATCTACCATGGAGGCTGATTGGAAAAGGTGAAGGGATTAAGCAAAATAGAAACAAAAACAAACCTCAAAGATAAACAACACTATGGCGGTCACCAGAAGGAAATGGGGGTGGGGAGTTGTGAGGAAGTAGAGGGAGGCAAAAATGGCAATGGGAAGAGCCGTGCGTTTGGGTGGTGAGCACACAAGGCGATAGACAGATGATGCGTTACACAACTGTGCCCCTGAAGCCTGTCTGATTTTATTAACCAATGTCTCCCCAACAAATTCAATTTAAAAACATCTGAATGAGGTCAATGCCATATGCTAAGCAAAGCCCAGTGACTCACCTCTCGGACTGGGCAGGACTCAAGTCATCTTTGCCCTTTTGTGTCTGTGCCCAGATCCCAGGGTGAGCCCTGCCAATGGCTCGCTGAGTTAAACTGAGGCATTCAGAAGGAACCCTAGATTCCTGTACTCAGACCAGGGGGAGGTGAGTATAAGATTAACAACTGCATTTCCCTTTTCCATATCAGAATTGGAATTAGCTTTCTCAAATGAAAATATGCTCCTGTAATTTACCTGTTCAAAAGCCCTGCAGTGGCATCTCACTCCTCGTCCTACAGCACCAGGCTCTTCACACTTGACCCTGACCACTGCCTCCCTGTGTGCCCCACTGTGTGCCCCACTGTGTGCTCCATTCCGCACGCTCTCGGACCTAGGAGCGCTTGCTGGGGAAATGTGTGTCTTCTACCACACTGCCCACACCTCGGCTGCAGGGACTGCACTGCATTCTCAGATAAAGCACAACCTGGGTACCCAATAAATATTTGCACAGTTGAATGTTGTTATTTGCTACTAAAATGGTTTCATTCTCTACACTGGGTGGTGAAAGTGAAAGAGGGAGAAAAACCAGAAGAGCAGTACCAAGGGCAATGCCTTGAACACCCTCAGACAGAGAGGGTGTGGCTGCTACAGAAACAACAGTTTATGGCTGATGTGGTTTTTTAAAAGATTTTATTTATTTATTTTTAGAGGGGAAAGGAAGAAGAGACAGAGAGAAATATCAATGTGCAGTTGCCTCTTACACACCCTCTCACTGGAGACCTGGCCCTGCAACCCAGGCATGTGCCCTGACTGGGAATTGAACCACAATCCTCTGGTTTGCAGGCCCGCACTCAATCAACTGACCCACACCAGCCAAGACCTGATGTCGTTTTGATGACCATTCATGTCTGAAGTGTAACAGATTCAAACTTTTAGACATAAGTACCAGTTTTGAAAAAAAACTTAATTTTTTTAATAGTTTTGGTTTTACAGAAAAATTGCAAAATAGTGCAGAGAGTTCCCATATTCTCCACACCCAGTTTCCATTATTATTAACCGGCTTACATTACTATAGTACATGTCTTGCAACTAATAAACCAATATTGATACATTATTATTAAAAATTATGACTATTAAATAAAGTGCATATTTTTTCTAAGTTTCCTTAGTTTTTATCTAATGTGCCACCCCCCAGGGTCCCATCGGAACACTATGTTACATTTAGTCATTACAACTTTGGCTCCTCTTGGCTATGACCATTTCTCAGTCTTTCCTGGTTTTTGATGACCTTGGCTATTTCGAGGTATATTGGTCAGGTATTTTGTAGAAAGTCCCTCCGCTAATATTTATCTGATAATTTTCTCATGAATAGACCGAAGTTATGGGGTCTGTTGGGGGGAGGTGGGAAGAAGACCATGGAAGGAAAGTGCCATCTTCATCGCATCATGCCAAGGGCACATACTGTCTGCATGACTTAGTACTTACTGTTCATGTTGACCTTGATCGCCTGGCTGAGGGGACATGTGTTAGTTTTCTCCACTGTAAAGTCACTCTTTCACTTCTTTCCCACACCACGTGCAGCCCACACTTAAGGATGGGGAAGTTTTGCTTCACCTCCTTGAAGGCCGAGTATCTACATAAATAATTTGGAATTCTTTTGCATGCAAGACTAGGTCCCTTTCCCCAAGTGATTTATTCATTCCCTCATTTATTTATCTCAGTATGGACTTGTGGAGATCTATTTTATACTTTGGGTTTTAATTCATTACTAGGCTATTAAATTTGTTGCTCAAATTGTTCCAACATTGGTCATGGGCACTCTTTCAAGTGCTCTCCATGTCCCACCACTGGGGTTTGTTTTGGTTTTAGCAGTTCCTTACTTTTTGTCATTGTAATATGCTCTAGAATCATCTTCTCTATTTCTTCCCCCAGTCCTGGAATTAGCCATTTTTCCCAGGAGCTTGGGTCTCTTATTAAAGAATGGTATTATTATGGAAGCCAAGATTGAGGTGCTAGGTGTGCTCACTGATGCTGTTGCGGGGGTGGTGGTGGGGGTCATTGCTTCTAGGTCCAAGTAAGGAAGTGCATTTGTCTATATCTACCTGTGTATAAGCATACATCTTGCAATATTCTATTTGTATAAAGTACCACTTTTGACAACAAAGTCATTACCTCTCAGTGGATAAAACTTTCTCTGACACAATAAGGATATTTAATCTTATAATCTAGAATTTTACTTCAAGCCAAAAAAGAATAGTTGGGCTTTGGGGATATTTTGATCTGTTTTATACATAGGGTTTTTAAAAAGCTGTTTTCTCCTCTAATCCTCTTCTTCCTCCATGTTCCTACCTGTTCCCCAGAAGTGGCTAATTGAGCTTTATTCATTTCCTGGTGCCGGTCAGGACGTTGGCTGAGTTTGGCCAGCACTGCAGCTGCAGCCACAGGTCTCCCTGCTTAACCTGACACACGTATTTGGAGCAGATAATGGGGCTGAAGCATGGTGAGACTGTTCTGCACAGGAGTCTGACCCGAGTCTATTGAAGCTGGGTGTTCAGGTGTAGCACCTACAGCAGATGGACCTTCTTTTTGTCCCTTCTGCAGGGAAGTTGAAGGGATCTTATGTTGAGGGAAGGTGGTCTGCCCACCCCACCCCCACCCCATCTCAAGGTCACATCTTTGCACCAAAACTCACTGGAAGGAGTCAGGGAAAGATCGCTAAGGTGCAACTCCACACCGAGCTGCCCACACTTCACCCATTCCACGTTCACGCCTGCCCGCCTGCTTGTTCAGCAAACATGGATTAGATACAAGGCACAGGCTGGGCACAGGGACACAGAGATGGAAGGGCTCCTGCCCTTCAGAAGCTCCCAGTGTAATAAAGCAAAATAGATATTAAAAATAAATAATTGGAATACAGTATGGTGTTCTATTAGAAAAGGGCCTTTAGCCTGAATCAACGCATGGACTTCAGGTGGTCTCCTAAATTAATCACAGGAAGCTACACACTCCGAATATTCCCTGTTTGTGTCCCGCTACATCTTCTCTCCTCTGCTCTGCGTCCCAGGAAACTAACCTGTACAGACTGTCAGATGGGTTCATTTGCCTGTGGGCTTTTAGTTGGCTTTGGCCAATGGGAAGCCCCACCAGGAAATCTGAGAGAAGAAGAGAGAAAAGTAGGGGTATGTGTTTCTCCACCACTGGCTCATTCCTCTGCCCATGGCCACAGCTTTCACTAGCTGCCTCTCTTACAGTCACAGCTGTGTCACATCCTGAGCCCCCTCTGTCTTCCTTTAAAATTAGGGGTGGTAACTGCTCCGTTTCCTGCTAGCCCCAGGGTGCTTCACTATCCCTGTTGGGTTCCCTAAATCCCCGCCCATGTCTTTGTAAAAGTGCCTGCATCGAACTCCCTAAAAGTAGGTGAGTCAGGTCCTCAAAAGGGTCCGTGACTCAAAGGAGGTGAAGAGGCATTGGAGCAGAGGCTCATACAAAGTGGTATGGATATCAGAGGATGGTGTGCTACCCACAACTCCACTGGCCTCACAGAAGAATGCTCCTTTCAAAGTGCAAATCCAACCAAGTTGCTCCCCTGCTTGAATTCTGTAGTGGCTTCCCACTGCTCTTAGAATGGAGGCCAAACTCCTTCATGTGGCCCACCAAGCCCCTCCTCGTCTGTCCCTCTCCAATCTTGGTTGGCTCTCTGCACTCCAGGCACCCTGGCCCTTGGGTGCTGCACATGTGCCAGGCTCCCTCCAGCCTTGAGGCCCCTGCACATGCTGTTCCTCTGACTGGAAAGGACCCCCATCTTCTCTACTCATTCTCCAGGGCTTGGTTCAGATGACCTCCCAGTCCAGGTCACGTTCCTCAGCCATACTTGATAGGACCCTGAATCCCAACTCCAGAGCCCTTTGCTTGGAACACACTTTCGTGATTTGTGTTTGACATTTATTAATGTCATCCTCTCCCTCTAAACTGTAACTTCCATGAAGGATGCAACCATGTTTATTTGTTTACCAATGAGTCCTCAGCACAGTTCATGATATGTCAGAGATGCTCATAAGGATTTGTAGAGAAACAGATGAGTGAAGATGATATTTGAGTCAGACTGTGAAGAGTTGGTTTGCCAGGAAGCACTTTGCCAGGAGTCTAAGAGGCCACCTGAGGGCTCAAGAGCTGGTTAACTTGCTCCATGTGTCCTACATGGACTTTCTTAGGCAATAGGCAAAGGCCCCCAATGCCACTTTCCCAACCACAGGATGAAAATAACCCATCAACATTACCTCTACGTCAGGGGTGAGTATCAACTCAAACTGGTGGTAAAACTCCTTGGGGCTGGGCAACTGGTACTCCTTCGCCGTGCCCAGGAATGCCTGAATGTCGTTCAAGGAAACGTCAACACCTTCTCGAGACTGGCACTTGTCTACAGCTTGGGAAGCCAAGAGGTAGATTCCCGCTTCACACCACTGGCTGACCTTTTGAAAAGAAACAGAGTGTCCTGTGCAGTTAGCCTGACCACAGCTCAGCCACCACAACCCTCGGGAGGCCCAGCTCCTTTGCAGGCTCTGCCAGGATTCTGGGACAATGGGAAATTGCCGTGGGCCAGCATCCAGTCGAGAGGTCCAGCCACTGTAAATACAGCTGTGAGGTGGACAAACCCAAACCAATTTTACATCTGTTCACTTTTCAGGGAAGTCACTCGATCAGTAAAATAACTGCATAAACATTCTTCTCTTTCTCTGCCAACAGTAATCCCTACTCCTCCAGGAGGAGAAAGTTAAGTATTTCTAAGCTTGGTCTAACTATAGAGAAATGTAACCAATGACTTTTTGGGTTGACCCTCTAGACCCCTTGTCTTGCTTCCTCGTTGGTTACAAGAGCACAGGGTGACTAGCGAGGCGGTGGACCTGGCCTCTACACACTTTACTCAGGGAGAGACGCTTCTTTCAGCAAACACACTATTTTCCTCTGTCCATGCTTGTTCTTACTGTCATGTGTCTTTCCAAGGGAAGCATCTGAGAACGAAAATTTCTGTAACTCAGAATAGCAACGCTCAAACTTTCCAGAAGGCATGAATGGAATCAGAGAGGTGATGAATTCTCATAATTCAATGTTTAAAAGATGAAAACAGAAAGACAAGGGCCCTTCTGATGCCTGAATATTGATATGAAAAAAAGCTTCTATAGCAAGTGCACCTGTATTTCCATTCCACGCGACCCAAAGAGCTGTGTGAAATAGCTGTGCAGGGGGGAACACTGCAAAGTGGTCATTGCTAAGTGGGAGATTACAGGCAACTTAAATCTTTTATTTTTTCCTAAATTATCTGCATTGAAGGTGTACTACTCTCAGAATAACAAAAAACAATAAAATATCTAAAAATGAGTGGTTACCACTCCATGGGAATGAGACGGGAGTGGAATGAGTAGATATGCATGAGTAACTTCCTTCCTCCTCTTTTCTACACTTTTGGATTTTCAAAATAACATGAAATCATGCTTCAATACATACCGTGAAAACTTTGTCTCGAAACCTCATGCCCAGAACTGCAGAAAACATTACATTGGGGTCTTCTACAGAGTCACAGTGGCTACTTGCTCTCCTATACACAGTCTCTCTCACACCTCATGACCCTCAGCATTAGGCCCTTATCTGTGGAGCAGTAGCTGATCCTGCGGAGAGCTTAGCACACAGAGCAGACTGCACACCAGGTTCTTTTGAGCCACTTGCTTCTGGAATCGCTGTATTTAGTTGACACTAACATCCCTTTGGCAGTGGGATGATGTACATTCTGGGCACCCACCCAGACTGTACATCATCCCATTTCCATCAGAGAGAAAGAGATGTGGGAATGGACCACGCTGACTCACGGCCCTGAGCTACATGCTGCCTGGGAGCAGCTGACAGGGAAGGCTACAGAAGTAACCACCCCTGCTGACTGGGCACTTGTCCAAGAGATCACTGCCAAAAGCACCAGAAGCTACAGTCCCTCCCTGTGAGCCTTTGGCACACACACCACTGCTGTCTGGCCTAAGGAGCCTGGGGTTTGGAACTTGGCAGCCCCGACTTCAAATCCACAATCCCCTACTTGCCCCATGTGCGGTCTTGGGCAATCACTTATTCCAGCATTTCTCAGTGCATCCCTGTACTACCTGCACCAGAATCACCCAAGCGCTTGCTGAAAACACTGATTCCTCAGCATCCTCCTAGACTTACTGAATCCCAGTCTCCAGAGTGGTACACTGGGGAACCTGCAACACAGCAAGCTCACCAGGCGATCCTCGTTCGCTAAATGCTACGACCCAGGGACTTACGCCTGTAGAGTATCAGTCTCTGCCTCTTAAATGAGGCCGTTGATACCTTCCTCATAACTTGTCTTGAGGATTAAATAGGTGACATAATTATACTCCCAGTAGGTATAGTTGGTGCACAATAAATGGCAGGATTATATGATGCTCATTATAACTTGAGCTTCTCCAAAAGAATCTACATTCTGATGGCTTTAGATGAGGAGGAGCACTTTGTAAATATAGTGCTTGGCCACTATATGCCTGCAGGGGAATCAATAAATGTCCCACAGGGTGGGGCCAAACCACACTCTTTGAGAATGGGTCCACACCAAGGGCGAAGGACTTAATTCGTTCTAATAGGACGTGGTGGGTGGCGGAGGCACTCTAGACCTTCAACGCCTCTATGACCTGGAATCTGCAGCCTTTAATGCCTTTAGAGCACTGTTTCACGTGAAGTCCTTTATCCCCTTGGCAATCTCATGGGACAGGGAGGTCGAGTGTGATCAAGGATACTTTACAGAAAACGTCGCCAGCATCATGGTCTCAGCTTTGTTTCACTCACCTTGTCCAGCTGTCTGTGTAACTCCAAGGACTTTCCTAAAAGGTCGTATTTTCTCTTGCTCTCATTGATGCAGTCAGCGCAGAGGTGCCTGAGCTCCGCACACTTGGGCCTGATGGAGTCTGCTGCGTAGTGGTCGCTTTGGATGTGCTGGTCCCCAATGACAGCGAGCAGCTGGGCTTTTTCCAAGGGCTCCTGCAAAGTGAACACACACAGCCAAGCATCACGAGCCAGGTCTCAGCAAAGCTGTTATTTTCCTGACACTGTGTGCTCCAACCCTGGAGGGAGGCTAGAGTGATGCTGAGTCAGGTTTTAGGCTGAGAGTCTGGGGCTGGGGAACCTGGGCAAGCTCTTCCTTTCCCAAGGAGTCTGTCCTCGTCCAGGGTCATCTCCCTGCAGAAGAGCAAGTCGTTCATTCAGGTATTTGTTGAGTTCTGGGGTAGGCACTGAGGACACAGTGTCAACAAGCCAGAAATTTTCAACCTAATGGAGAACTCACATATTAAATAAATTATACAAATAATTAAATGATTACAATGTGATAAGTTGTAGGGTAGAAGTGTTATACTGCACAAAACAGGAAACTGAATTCCACTGTCAACTAAATGGAAAAGCAAAAAGGAAATTCGTGTGGCCCTGAGGGAAGTGGGGAGTGAGCTGAAGTTAAGAAAAGGTCAAGACCTGGTTTGGACTATAGGGGAGTCATGAGACTTTAGAAATATGTCTCTTAACATAGCCCTCCTAGCAGATCTTCAAATCCAGGTGTGGTCCTGGGAAACCCGACAGGGAGCACAGACCTGAAGTCAGGGACGAGCCGGGCAGTCAGTACTTGGCTTTGAGGTTCAGGTCAAGGGAGGAGGCCACTAGGGCTGGGACAAAGGAGGAAACAGGAAAGGAGTAGGAGACGGGATCAGAGAAGAGAGAGAGGGATGGGACTGGAGAGCCCTGCTGTCACTGTGGGAGCACCTCGGCTTTTACTAGCAGAAGGGCAGAAGATCACTGTGACGCAGGAAGCGCCGGAGGTTTAGAGGGGAGGGTCTCATTCATTCATGAAAGGCCGGCTGCCGCTGTGCTCTTGAGAATGACGGAGAAGAGGCAAAGCCGGGAGGCCAGGTAGGCGGCTACTGCAGTCGTCCAGGTAGAAGATGTGGCTTAAACAAGGCCGGCAACCAAACCAGCTCCCGCCTCAGTGCCTTCCCCGGGGTGCTCCTCCCAGGTCAGCCAGCCCTGAGCTCCCAGCTCACCTCCAGGCAGGCCCTTCTCTGACTGCTCTATCTACTCCCCGAAACCTGCCCAGGACCTCTCCCCCACTTTGTTTTCATTTTCTAACACTACCTCTATCTGAAAATCTTTGCTTACTTCAGTGTACAATTTCTCCTTCCTTTACCCACTTCCACTGGTACGTTAGCTCCATGGGAGTGCTTAGTAGGCATCCCATAAATATTCAATCAATATAATGAATGAAGGAAGGAAGGAACACTAGTGAATGAATGAATGCACTAGATGATGCAGCCACCTGCTTGGCTGGAACCGTGTGAAACAATATTGACCTGTGAGTCAACACAGGTGACTGCCACGGTCTCCAGGAGCACAGAGATCTTATGCCTCCTTGCTGACCATGATGAGCGTCTAGTACACCACACTGTCCTAGTTTAACTTTTTACAGTGAGGTAACAGGGACTATACTGAGGACCCCAAGACCCCTACTAACATAGTTGGGGGGAGGGGAAGTGGAACAGGCTCATTGAGAGTTACTTTGCATATCTAAAGAGCTTGGCCAGTGTTTTAGTAATGCTAATAGCTGTGCCTGCTGGCTCAGAGTCAGGGAGATGGGCCTGACTCTAACCCATGTTGCAGCTCAGAATCGTCCCAGGCTACAGAGTTTTCACAATGGTCCACTCCATGTCACAGGGCCATGCCTGCCCATACTAACAGTGGTGGCCAAGAAAGGCAGAAGATACATGAGGGCTGGCAGAGGTAGCCAATTGTGGAAGGAGTCGAAAGTGGGGTTACGGAGAAGCAGCAGAGTGAGGATTTAAACTCAAGCAAAGGGCAGCCATGCTCTCTTAGCTGTACGGGGAGCCTCTGCCACACAGCTTAGAAAGGAGCAGAAAAGCAAGATGTAGCAGGCATGCAGTTTGGAATTAAGAGCAGGAGCCTAGCTCAGTATAGATGACTGGGAGAAGCTGGATATTAAAATGAGGATCTGCCTAGCTAAGCTACAGACTTCTATCTTTTCCCGAAAGACGGCACTTCTGACTGCCCTGGTTTGGTAAGTGGAGTCAGGACTGTGTGTGTTTAGTTTTAAGGGACTTTGGGACTTAAAAACAGAATTCCGCCATTATTCTGAACCTGTATAACTCTTGAATAGTTCCTTTCCTTTTCACAAGACTGTGGCATTGGGAGTCACTTTTTTGGCGGTGGGCAATGGAACCCAGTAGTTTTGTTACAGTAGCACAAGGCTTACAGGAACATGCGATGACTCCAGGCCATGACAGCTGGCCAGCCCCCTCTTGACTTAAAGTCATTCGTGCTTTCAACAATCTCCAAACCACTCTCCCCACCCAACACTCGCCAAGCCCTGCAAAAGCCCACATCCTTCTTAACCCCTTTTGAATTCTGAGCACTTCTTCACCACCTCCTGTCACAGGCCTTCCTGCTTTCTGACTGGGATGGCTGGTCTTTTTGCTTTCCCTCAGGCTGTTCTTCAAATCATGCTCCACACTGCTAGTAATTCCAGTGCAACATTTATCGTGTCTACATCACTCCCAACTTCAAGTGTTTTCTTGCTTCTTATACTCTTCTGGAGAAAGTTCATACTCCTGAGCAATGCATAGAAAGCCTTTCGCCA
Source organism: Artibeus jamaicensis (assembly GCF_021234435.1). NCBI lineage: Eukaryota > Metazoa > Chordata > Mammalia > Chiroptera > Phyllostomidae > Artibeus > Artibeus jamaicensis. Next base: position 7,050,595 of record NW_026522046.1, on the reverse strand, counting down.
TCACCTGTGCCTCCTCTTCCTCCAATCCCCTCACCCCCATACTCTGCTGGAACCAGACTAATGATCCTTTTGAAGTTCCCCAGCTATTCCGGCAGCTTCAGACCTCCATGACTTCTCTACCTGCTCTCTCTGCCTAGAAAGCCCCATCTTTCACTCATCAGCCCTACTCCCGACCACCCCACCTCCCACCTCCTGCTGCACCCACACTGCCCTGGAGCTAAATCCAAATCACTCTTCAGGAGTCGTCTTCTCCAGGAAACTTTTCCCAATGCTCTCTTTTTATTCCAGTGCCCCTCCCCTGTGCTCCCATAACACTCTGTGCCTTTCTGGATGAGAGCAGACACTTCGCTGCTGTGATCTCTTATCTATTGCCCTCAGTACGCCCCGGACCCTTGCAGGCATACACAGCTGTTATTAAAACAGTACACAGCACACATTAGGTACTTCAGACCAAGTGATTGTTGTGTAAAACAAAAGGGAGAAATGATCTACAAATCAAGGAGTGGCTATTTAAAAATAACTCGGCTCGATACCCAGTGCACTTACTGCGAACAGCAAAGGCCTGATGCACTGTTCACCATTCCTGAAAGGAGGTTAGAATGTTAAGTCCTCAGGCCATGATTTTGGATTGTGTTGCTCACTGCTGTGTCCTCAGAACTTAGAACAGTGCTTGGCATGGTAGGATATCAATAAATATTTGCAGAATGAATGAAGAATGAATGAGACACTGCTACTAGAACTGCTCAGCCACTGCACGTTGGACCTAGGAGACATGCTGTGGCACAGAGAACTGACCCTCTGCCCCTGTGACGTTAGCGACAACAGCTAACATTCAGTCAGAGCTTACTGCCTGCTGGGCACTGTTCTGAACACTTATGTCGCTTGTCTCTTCTGCTCTTCACAGCAAGCCCTTTAGGTGCTGTTTTACGGAGGAGTGGGGGTCACGGCCCAAGGTGGCCCAGGTAGGGAAGAGGAGAGCTGGGCTTCACACCTGGTTCTGGTCACCACACACTGAAAAATGGCCGCACTTCTTCTGCCTAAGCTGAGAGACCACTGAGGTTGAGAAAACCTGTCTGACTTTAGTCATGGAGGAGTGTGAAAATGTGGCCATCTATTGACTTCCTTTCATTAAGTCCAGATGTCTAATTTATTAAGAACAGCACACCAGTTTTCTGGGAATAGGGAACTTCAGCACAGGCTGTTTCACAAGAGCCCGGTGCTGGCCATGGCTTGCACTTGGCTTGGCATGTGGTGTCTCACCCCTCACAACTGTTCTTAAAACATTTGAGATTTTTGGAGGAAAGATGGGAGTAATAGGTCCAAATGGGTCTTGGGGAAAGATCATACATATAAGTTAGAAGCCTTCACTGGATGGCTGGAAGAGCACTCAAGTCGTTTTGTCTTCACAAGGACTCTGTGAGGTAGGAATTATTATTATTCACCATTTGGCTGAGGAAATACGTTCTGAAAAGCTAGGAAACTTGACCGAGGCCCTAGGGCCACATAGTGGTAGTCGTTAGAGCTGAGTTGTTTGAATCTGGTTCCGTCAAACTCCGAAGCCTGTGTTCTCACCTTCCAGCCCACCTGCCCCCTACACGAGCTGTGATCATTGAGGTACAACCACAACCCTCAAGTCTTTCACAGAACTTCACTATGAAACCCCCACATCACAGCTTATTTTTAAGTCTACGCAGCTCCTGCTCATGATAAATAGGCAATAAAACCTAAGTAAAAAAGGAATCGTGAGACAGAAATGCTGAAAGCTGCTGCTCTGATCACAAGCCTTTCAGCTGCTGAAAACTCCAGGAGGCTGGATAGTCAGATTACAATGTGTAATTCAAAAGTATTTATTATAATAACCGCTATTTTTCTCCCAAAGACCCTCTGCTATGGTGAATGAAAGATGAGAGTATTTATCACGGAAAAAAACCATGAGAGACAGTGATGCTGCTGCACTGGGGAGTCCAGAACGCACCCACGGAGGATGGTGTCGGACGGAACGTGTGCACGGGGAAGGGGGCCAGGCAAAATGAGGAGGGCAGCAAGGGACTGGCTACTGAACCCAAGCAATAGATACACGGGAGTTTATTGTTTTCATCCATGTACTTTTGTGTGTGTTTGAAAATGTACATACACACACCAAAAAAGCCATGTTCCCTCTAGACAGATTATGTCCCTGAAAGGGTAATACTCTGGGTTCCCTGCCTTCCTGGACACAGTAATGTAACTGCTGGCCCTTGGCCTTGGGGGGAGAGGCCGAGGCTGCAATCAGGCTGGCTGGCCCTGCCCCGTGCCAGCCTGTTCCTTGCTCGTTCATCACTGAAGGTCCCAGGATACTTCCCGGCCAAAAACTCTATAGCAAATTCTGCTTTTATAAGTCAGAGAGTGGCCCAAACTGTTTTTTCTCACAATAAAAAAACATGAGCACTCAAAGAACTGCTAAACCCTCAAACTAAAATAAGGTTAAAAAAAACAAAAAAAAAAAAAACGGGCTTAAGTAGCACACACCAGGAATGCGGCAGTGAGTCGGCTGGAGGTTGCCCGGGCAATGATGTCACGGCACAGAGCACCTTGGCAACAAAACAGAAATGAGTGTGTGGCCATGCCAAAAGGGAAGCTGACTCCTGAGTACAGAATGAAGGACAAACCCAAGCAAGTTGTGGCAGATTCTAGCCAGGTATCACCTTGTTTCTTTAACACTTTACAGACAAATGAGAAGATTAGCCAAGTCCTTATCATCTGAAGAAACGATGCCTCTGAGTGAAGGTAGGTTACAAAGGGTTCCGGTCATGATAAGGTATCTTTGTTCAGTTCACCCAAAGGCAGAGGAATAGGTCGGCTGCATCCTTCAGAAAACAAGTGAAAAACAGGTAAGCAAGGCACAAGATGGGTAAACCGACCCGCCTGGATGCATCTGCAGCGGGTTAGTCCAGCTGCTTCAGGAACTTTGTCCACAAAGGCCTCATCATTGGGTTCACAGAGTTCTCCTACGTCCCGTGACTGCAGGCTGTGCCCCCAGCTCCAGTCAGTGATCTTTAAAGTATGTGCCAAGTCCCAAGTATGTACCAAGTCCAAAGTATGTAAGTCCATAGGAGGTGGGCAGAAGAGGGAATGTGGATGCAGTCACGCAGATCTAACCCTGCTATTTAAAACCCAATCCAGAGCACCCTCCAACTGGATTTTATTCCCGCTCCACTGAGAGTAAAATCCAATCCTCACGCCACTGCTCCCACTTGTTTGTTCCTACCTAACTCACTATGTTGCAGACGCCCGCCTTGAACCCACCAACCCCATTCCCACCTCAAGACCTGGAACTTATGCTTCTCCGTCTTAAATACTGTTCCCCACATCTCTGCACAGCTGTCCAGATCTCCGGTCGACGGTCACCTTCCTCAGGAGGCCTTTCCTGACGACCCTCACTGAAGGAGCAGCCCCATTCACTTTCCATTATATTCTATTATCTTCTTCATGCCACTTGTCATTATCTGATATTGTTATTTGTTTGGTTACTTTTACGTATTTATCTCCGTCCAGTAGAATGCAAGCTCCAGGAAAGCAGGGTCTTGACTGTCTGGCTGGCCGTCGTGATCACAGAACCACAGGCACGGAAGACCTGGTAACGCGTGAAGGCCTTCCCGCTGGGCCGGCTGCCGCCCTCATGGGAGCCCTGAGCACGCTTTTTAAACCAAAAGTAGAAGCGCTGGGCTCGGTGAGACATTTTTCTCATATATAAATGTATAGAAGTGAAAGCACATAGTATCTACATTTAATAAGGAGTTCTTTTGAAAAAACTAAAATTACATAAAATTGGGACTATCTTGGAGGATCTAAGATGTATGTGACACGTGAAATTGTATTTTTTCACATTTGGTAAATGTTTCTCACGTCTCGTGCCTTCAGCACTGAAGTGTTTCGCTGTTGGTGGTCACTGATCACAGAGAGACTGCTCACTAGGGAAGGATGGGATTCCCGAGTGAAAGTCGGGGCACAGGTGGGCCAGGTCACACACGTGCAGAAGACCTGCTGCTCAGAATCCACAACCCGGAGCTCTGAGGACCAGCAGGACCTTAGTTTACATTTGCTACTATTCTGGAGGCTGTGTGTCACCCCCACACAGCCTCCAGCCTCAATGGTCTCTATTATGCGTATGTCAGTCACCTGGGGATCTCATTAAAATGTAGATTCTGATTCTGAGAGGGAGCAGAAATTCCTCATTATAACAAGTTCTCACTCATGTGACCTCTGTGCTGCTGGCCAGAGGATCACACTTTGAAAAGCAAATACCTAGTACTTCAAAATTACCGCCTGGGAAACATGCCTCAGGATCAGCTCAGAAAGTGTTAACCATGTAAAACGTGATCTCCCCAACAGACAAAGACAGAGAGGCTAATGAAAGAAAAGCAGAAAGGAACTGCTCTGGAAAGAGATGACTGGATTTCCTGAGTCATAATGAGACGAGTTTATGCGGACTTAAAACAGACTCACTCCTAAGTGAGACCTGACCTGTGTGCAGATCTGGAAGACTGTTTAATTTTGTTAAGAGAATTGTGAAATATCTCTTCCTTTACACGCCTGATATTTACAACTCTTGGGGAATGAGAAAGGAGAAAGCGTTGCCAAATCTGGTAGGAACAGAACTAATGGGGGCCCATTTCCCCCTTTTCACGGTCTTGCTTGTTATAAAACTAGTTTCTTTTTTTTTTTTTTCCCTGGTTTCCCCTTCTAAAGTTTCCCCTCCTTACCACCAAACCCCAGCCCATGCCTCCACATCCGGGGCCCTGTGGGTAATGTCATTCATTGTCACCTGCCTTCCTGCCGCTCCTCTGCTAGAAGGGGCAGGGCAGCCCAGAGCCCTCACCCAGCCCCACACAGCCTCCAGCCTCAATGGGACGCTCCGGCAGCCTGGACAGAACCCTGCACTGCAGCATTAGCTGCTCATGGGCACATCTCCTGCAGGACCTGGGGTGAGGGCGAGGTGACTCAGAGGGCAGGATCTAGGGTTCCTCTGTCCTTAGCAGCCTCCCAACAATGTGTGGGCATGACCTGCTACTGTCCACAGTGACTACCTTTGAATTCCACAAAAAAAGGCAAAACCAAACCTGGGCTTTTTCGCTCAGTTTTTTGTGCTCCTTAAGAAGTTGATCCACACGCATCACGCTGTCTCCGATGTCTGTAAATTCTGCTTGCTCTGCCAGTAAGTTGTCCAGGGCAAGCTTAACCTACAAGACACATAGAATAGTCCAGAAATAAGCCCATGAGCACCCATCTGGAGGTAGAGGTTGGCTATTATCTAAGAAAACTCAACAACCCAAAAAGGATTTGGGACCAGTGTGTATAGTGTATATGCATTGCAGCTCATGAACTTGCAGATTAAGTGGGGATAGTGGGGTTGCTTAGACACCTGTAGATGGACTATTAAAGCTACAGTCAACAGATTATCAGTCAAAAAGGAAGACAAACCATCAGTGAAATACCATGTACCCCAACAAGAAAATTGGACTGTGGAACATTACTAGCCCATTGGAAAAGTGAGAAGAGGCTGTCTGAGAGGAAACAAAGATTTGAGGAGGGAGCTGGGCTAGAGGAAGGAGAGAAACCCCAATACTCAGAGTTCAAGGCAGGAGAGAGAACGGAAGGTCACTGAACCCTAAAAGGGAGTACTATTAAATAAGAAAATAGCACCTCACAAAAACTGTGCTCAAAGTGCTGGAGCTGTAGGCATTGATTAAGCTTCAGGTGATGCTCAGACCAAAACTGTGTAAAGGCTTTTTCTGTTTCATCCAATTGAACTAGTAACCTGTCGAGAAAGAACGAGACAGCAACATTGTGGTTAACATTCATTTCCACAGCAGTCTGCACAGACTCCTGTAGGTAACACCCATGTTGTCAGTCATTGTTTTAATTGTAGTGATGTGCTTGTTATGAAAGTCTGTATCATTATGACTTTCTCATAGTTCTGCTGGTTCCCATTTCCCATTTTTCAATCAGGCAATTTAAAAAGATTTGACTTATTTATTTTTAGAGAGGAGAAGGGAGGGAGAGAAGGCGAGAAACATTGATGTGAGAGAGAATATAGGTTGTACATGCCTGTACCATGGAAGAACCCACAACCCAGGCAGGTGTCCTGACCTAGAATCAACCAGCAGCCTTTTGCTTTGCAGGATGAGCAACACCAGTCAGGGCTTAATCAGGACACCTTCAGTGCTAGGCAGACACGTCCCTGCACCTGTGGCCCTGTGCTTTAAAACATTCCCCTGGTAAACTTGCCTTTGTGCCTTTTCTTTGACAAAGCACAGCACCCAGACAACTGTTATTTGGAAATGAAACTCAACTGCTACTACCATCTCCCTTGAGATCCCTGGGATGACAGCTTTTCATAAGTGGAGAGAACAGCATTCTCATAAAAACATCTCTGTAGCTGGATGCCAGATGGGTACTTTCTTTTTTCCTTTGTTGTCTCAAATATTATTCTTTATAGATTCTACCAAGGCCCAGTACCAGCTGTTCTAATCTGTCCTTGGTTGCTTTGGACCACCTAGTTCTAATCTCTCCTAAAAAAGTATCTTCCACCTTCACTCACCTTTCCATGGTAGCTACATTCTCAAGTTCATTGGGACTGAGTTTGCCGCTGGGACTTTTGGTCGCTGGTTCTTGAATACATGACAGCAATGTGGTCCCTTGCTCTCCAAGTAACTTCAGCTCATTCTAGAAAAAGAAAAATACAGTCTCTTTTATGAGAAATTAATGGAAGAAATTCTTGGTAGATTTGGGGTAAGGAGAATGGTAGATCAGTATATCTTTCACTTAGGAGATTAAATGCTAAAAAACTTAAGCTACAGATTTATAAAATGAATTAACTTATTCTTAATGGGTCATAAGAGGTTACTATTACCCATGCTACAAAATTTAAAATATACAAAATGATATATATTGAAAAAGTAAGTCTTTTGTCCACAGCCCATCCACTTTCTTTCTCCAAAAGCAACTGTTGAATTTTGTGTACTATCTCAAGCTGTTGTAAATTAAAAGCAAAATTAGTTAATAAAAACTGGTTCTGATCCAAGAGAGTGGCCGGAAACAAGAAAATGACAGATAGTGAATGTTCAATGCTGGGAACTGCCATGCGACAATAATGCAATAGCTGCTAGTTGACATGAAAAATAAAACTTCATCTGGTCTCATTAGCCTCCTCCCACTTGCTTCCACATCGTTTGGCAGAGATGGGCAGCAATTTCAGTTTGACATGGAAAGATTCACACTTCCAAGGCAACTGTATTCTGCTATTTTTACAGAGACTTAGGGCTCATGCAACTGGGCATGATCTCCCTCCAAATCCAGCAGCTCTGTCCTCCACCCACACAGTGCAGGTGTTTCTCAATGCCCGGAGCAAGGCAAAAGGGCTGAGGCCTGGGCTGGAATTTTGCTCCCAAGAGTGCTGGGTTTGGTTGCTGGGTTACACAGGGGGCTGGTTTGGTCCGCCCGAGAGTGAGAAAAGTCCCAAAGTCACAAAAGAATCACATAGGCACATGAATGCTGAAGCTCTTCCTCCAGGCCGGGCCACCTCCAGCCTTCACAGAGCGTCTAGCTAGTTCCCCATGAGAGGAGTCTTACGCCCTCCACTCTGGTCACAAAGAAGTCCAGCGCTCCCAGCCTCGGGCTTTGCTCCTGTCTCCCACCCCCTCCAGTATCCACCCACTTGAACACTTCCATTGTCCATACTCAGCCTCATGACTGATTTGACTAATCTAGCCCCTCAAGACTTTTGGATACCCCCTTTGGCTCTGTCCACTTCAAGTAACACCCCAAGTGGGCCACTTGGCTGGTGTCCCAGCCCGAGAACTAGACATATCCCTTCTTTTCCACTCCAGGCATGGGCCCTCATTTCTTCTTATCAATGTTCATTAAATATTTGTAGGTCAGATGAATTAGTAATAGTCTTAAAGAAACCAGGTGATAGCCGGATCAACAAATAAGATATGCCTAGGGAGGGGCAGACACATCAGTAAATCCTCAGCTTTTCCTCCTCTGCTTACCCACTACGAAGGGTCCTGGTTTTCCTCACTCAGTTTCTTAACTGCTGGTGAGCTTCCAGCATTCCAGCAGTATTCTGACATTGGCTATTATTAGAAAAAAAAATACATATGTAATGTGTGTGTGCATGATACAGAGTTGGAAGGAAAGGTGGAAGGGCCAAAGAAGAAGAGGCACATTGCTAGGGAAGCTTGGAAGAGTGACACACCCAAAGGGCTGCAGAATGTGAGGCAGCGTGTGACAGAGAGAGAGGTGGAAATCATAGTAAGTGGTGTCCGATGCTATGGGCACCCTTCACATGGTTAAAAAACAAGGTAAACTCATGTCCCAGGTACAGCTTTGGGAACAGGCCCCAGCTTCAGTAGGGTTACCAAAATCTGCCATGAACAGAGGGCAAGTTTGAGGAACTGTGGTACTTGAAAAGCAAAAAGACAAGTTGCTCAGCCCCAAAGTGGAATGTGCCCTTGTCCACAGTAGTGACAATTCAAAATATTTCGTACCTGCATAGAGCAGGCGCTGACGCATCAGCACAGAAGTCAGATACAATGCTGAAGCAGTCCTGAGACCAACTGCGGTCCAGGGGTCAACACTCAGTTGCCAGAATCATGAGAAGGTCTTGCGGGTCCTAGGAAGTGGGTCAGGGAGGTGGAGTGGGGCCCTCAAGGGATATAAGCATTTCACTCTTTTAATAATGGATACGGCTGACCCAGTGTGTACTCATCAGTATGATTCCATCGCTAAGAACACACCCTTGGTCCAGAAGCAGACCCACTTCACAGAGTAAGGGGACTTCTCCAGGCTCAAAAGAATGCAGATTTCCTGGGGGAATTCTTTCCTATGGCAAGGGTGAGCATGAATTGTGGCACTTATTTAAAATATATTTATAAAATCTATTACTGCCTGCCAGGCCCTGTGCTCAGCAGTGCCAGGGGCTGGGAGCAGAGGTGGGTTGGGAAGTAAAGGGATGAGTCAGACCCAGGAGAACATATGGGAGATGAATGCATTACAGCCCTTGTTTCATTTTTATTACTTACCCCAATTCTGCCACGACATGTTAGCTCTACTGTTACGTTTTGTTTGTACTGTCACCTAGTGAATTTCAGAACTGGCCCTTAAAACGCAGTTCTTTATAACTGACGAAAAACAAAGTCCCTGGAAGACATGAGAGGTCTTCAGTAGCTACCAGGAGACATCTTCCTATGGCACAGAACTAGTACAAAACACTGTAAAGGTATCAACACTGAAAATACTCATAAGAATACCAATTTCCTGTGCAAAACGGAGACCTTTGTGCCCGTTCACTTCTAATGTAGGTTCTCTGTAAGTAGAGTTTGAACACAGAGGTCTTTTTTTTTTTTTTGAAGTTGTTTCATTCTAATTTATTTAGAAGTTTCCATTTTTACTCCCCAATAGATTGAATGTCATGTGCTTTTCCCCTCAAGGGTTACTTATTGTTGTCTTGCTCAGCCAGCCATCCTCATAAAAAGACTGGTTGACAAGGCCTGGATTTTCTGCAAGAGTATTAATGCCGGTTTCTTCTCCTGATAGAGGAGAACAGAGTTCACTCGTAGCTTTCCCACTTTCTGAGCACCAAACTCACCTCGTTTGTACAATTTTGTCCCAATTTCAGGCAGACTATCGTAAACATCTCCCAAATCTCCCTGCGCAAAATTGCTGATCCCCATTATTCCAATGCTATTTTCTGTTGTTATCCACTCATGTTTCTCTGTGAATTTATGCACCGAGAGCAGGTTGGGGCCAGTGGACGGGCCCCAGGGTTGCAGCAGGCAGGGCGTGTGGGTGGCCAGGTGGTGCCCTGGGTGCAGGCCTGGCCACAGGCTCCGCCACTCTCTGAGCACCACATTTGCAAGGGCTCCTGAATGGAGGGGACTTACCAACTTTTAAGACTACATAGTTATTGCTAGGGCCTATGTCATTCTGATTATCTTCTTGATTATTTGTTACCTTGGTAACATGAATGGAACTGTTATCGTGAATACAGAATTGAATGAATACTGAATGGAACAAACGCTGAATACTAAGCAGTATTCATATTTGTAAACATTGCTCTATCACATGACTGAATTCAGGACCACTCTTCCCCCCGTGCATGATGAGATTAGGCTACAGCTCTGTTCAACTTTTTTTTTTTTCTTTTAATATGTGTTTTTATTTTTTTTTGCTATTTTTTTAAAAATAAATTTATTTATTTTTTTTGAATTGTTTATGCTGTTACAGTTGTTCTATTCCCCCCTTCATTCCCCTCCACCCTGCCCCCCCAACCCCACCATTACCCCCCTTTAGCTTATGACCATGTGTCTCAAGTCCTTTAGGTTCTATATTTCCCATCCTATTCTTGCCCCCCCCATCTATTTTCTATCTACTGTCTATGCTACTTGTTTTCTGTACCTTCTCTCCCCGTCTCCTCCTCCCACTCCCCTGTTGCTAACCCTCCTTGAGATCTTCATTTCTATGTTTCCACTCCTGATCTAGCTGTCCTTTTAGTTTGCTTTCGTTTTAGGTGTGGTTGTTAATAACTGTGAGTTTGTTGTCCTTTCACTGTTCATGTTTCTTTAACTTCTTTTTCTTAGATAAGTCCCTTTAACATTTCATATAATAAGGGCTTGGTGATGATGAACTCCTTGAATTTGGTCTTATCTGAGAAGCACCTTATCTGTCCTTCCGTTCTAAATGAAAGTTTTGCTGGGTAGAGCAATCTTGGTTGTAGGTCTTTAGATTTCATGACTTGGAATATTTCTTTCCAGCCCCTTCTTGCCTGTAAGGTCTCTTTTGAGAAATCTGCTGACAGCCTGATGGGGACTCCTTTGTAGGTGATTGTCCCCTTAGCTCTTGCTGCTTCCAGGATTCTCTCCTTCGTTTTAATTTTGGCTAATGTAATTATGATATGCCTTGGTGTGTTTCTTCTTGAGTCCAACTTTTTTGGTACTCTCTGGGCTTCTTGGATTTCTTGGAAGTCTGTTTCCTTTGCCAGATTGGGGAAATTTTCTTTTATTATTTGTTCAAATAAGTTTTCCACTGGTGGTTGTGTCTTTCCCCCTTCTGGTTCCCCTATAATTCGGATATTGGAGCGTTTAAAGATGTCCTGGAGGTTCCTAAGACTCTCCTCATTTCTTTGAATTCTTGCTCCTTGACTCTTTTCTGTTTGGCCATTATTTGCTTTCTTCTGGTCCACTCCATTGATTTGAGTCCCAGTTTCCTTTTTGTCGCTATGGGTTTCCTGTGGAATTCCATTCATTTCCATTAGTTTAGCCTTCATATGTTTCTCTAATTTGTGGCTATAATCAACCAGATCTGTGAGGATCCTGATGACCAGTGTTTTAAACTGTGCGTCTGAGAGTTTTGCTATTTCTTCGTCGTTTAGATTTATCTCTGGGGCTTTGAGGTCTTCCTGCGACATTTTTGGTCTGTTCTGGCCCTTTAAATGTGAGAAGCGGCGCCTTGGACTCCCAGGTTGCTGGGTTGTGACGCTGGTGGGTTGCTCGGTCGCTCACTAGGTCCAATCCTGGGTTTGGAACTCGTGCGTCTGGATTCCTGCGTCTGGATTCGAGCGTCTGGATTCGTGCGTCTGGATTCGCGCCTGGGTCCGTCGACCGGAGTCCTCCTGTGCAACCCCTCACGAGACGCCGGTTTCGCCCCTTACCGGTCAGGCTGAAGAATTTGTTGTTAATGGACTTCCGAAAAGTTCAATTTTCCGTGTTCTGGTTGTGTTTTCTGATGCTAATATTTAGTTGTCCCTAAACTTGGTTGTGTGAGAAGGCACGGCACATCCACCTATACCTCCATCTTGGCGGAAGTCCTCTGTTCAACTTCTTATTTCAACAACAACAACAAAAATGAGACTCTTACCCTCTTTAAATGAACCCACAGTACAGTGTCTTAGTTGAATAAAGCACCTAAGAGTGTAAGCCCAGTGCCCTGTGTTTCTGGCCTAAGTGAGCCAGCAAGCAGAGGTGACAGCCACCTTTGAGGCTTAGGGTGGAGACTGCCTGTCTCTATGCAATGCTTAAAAAACCAGCTTGGAATAAGACAATAGGAAGAGCTGTTTTGCTAAGAGAGAAAGTCTGTAGGGTTACAAACAGGTTAAGAAAAGTACATATTTGCTTTGGGTTTGTAGTTATCTTATTACTGCCTATGGGTCCAAGAATCTTTTCTTTTTTAAAATTGAGGTATGATTCATATACCTCAAAATCCACCCTTTAAAGTGTATAATTTCATGGTTTTTCCAAAACAATTTCATCACCCTCCAAGTCACTCTAGGAAAAGGAAGAAGAGGTCTTAATTCTGCTCCCAGCTTTCTGGAAGAGGCTGGCCCTCTGCTGACACAGAGGCTGGGCTGTGAGAGGCCACCGACCACTCACCTGCAGCCCGTCACGCCGCCTTGTGTGGGACTGAAGAAGCTCCTGAGTGGAGGGCACGTCTCTAGGAAGCTCCACTGCAGCCAGGTGGGCCCCAAACGTCTGAAGCATCTGGGCAGTGGTTTTCAATGTCAAGGCAAAGTTTTCTATGGCCTGGAAAGTCAGAAAATCATAACGATGTGGAGGGATTAACATTCTCCAATATCTGTTATCAATGGAAAGACAGTAGAATCCACTACTATTTCCCGAGTACCTACAATGGGCCATGTATTCTACTTGGCCCATTGATAACTGCTGCACGTTTATCTGTCATCTCAGTGATCCAGAGTGGGGGTATCTTATCTCCATGTTATAGAAAAGGAAGCTTCAACAAGTCGAGCGAATTGCCCAAGACCCTATTACTTGGGCAATAAGAAAAGAAGGCAGGTGGGATTCAAACAAGGTCAGCTCTTTCAATTTCAGAAGGCTGTTTGTTACCTTAAGAACATGTAACACTAAATCCGACTCAGGATTTACACCAGATAAAATGCTGAAAAGTGCAGAACCTCTCACTACTGCCTCCACTAACACTTTCCTTCCCTTCTAGCCCGTACCTGCCCTCCATCTTCCCAACACCTGCACCCACACAGCCAGGCTGCCACCGAGAAACCTCTCAAATGCTGCTGAGAGGATATGACATTGAGGGAAAAGATGAGTGCAGTGATTAGGTCACTAGTGACGTTTAACAGAGTCATTTATGGCAAATGTGGGAAGAGACTGGGGGGGCCTCTTCCTCTCTCTTCTCCTTTACAAAAATTTACCTTGTTCTGTGTCCCTTTCACTTATAGACAGACCCTACTCTGCCATTAAACAAATACCAGCTAATGAGTTAGTGACTTCACAGCTAACATCCACAGTGAGATATCAGCATTCTGGCAGGGTGCTTTCGGAAACACGTAGCCTAACCTAGAAAAAGTAGCTCTGATCATCAGAAGAGTTAGTGGAATGTGAGTGGCTTTTCAAAATCCTACAAATCATCTCACCAGCCAGACCGGCACTGCCTCGCCATTTCCCTCTGCTCCTGAGAAAATTTTGCCCCCGAAGGGCAGCACGATGTCTCCTTCATCTCTCCCCCCCACCCCCGGGGTGTGGCACTGGGCCTGTCTCACTGGTGGCCTACCCAGCAGCTGGTGAATGGTCGGAGCAAAGAGGCCATCCTGATTTTCATTTGGGAAAAAGTCATTTCTGTTCCTACATTATCAGAGAAATATTACCATTTCTGAAAACCCAAACACACATCATAAAGAATGTGCCAGATCTGAGGGGTCCCTTCCTTACACCAGAGGCCAGGGCCGGGGCCGACGTGATCAGCTTACAGAGCCCAGCACCCACCGCCCCCACCGTCAGGACCTGAGTCTTCTCTGCAGCAAGAGCTTTCATTTTTGAGCCCTGCTGTGGGCAGAAGCTCCCCCACTGGCACAAGCACTGATGAAGAACAATCTTTGACATGTTTTTTTTCTTCAATTACAGTTGACACAATACTATATTAGTTTCAGGTGTACCATGCAGTGATTAAACATTTATATAATTTACCAACTAATCCCCTTGATAAGTCCACTACCCAGCTGGCCCCTAGCTGGCACATAGCTATTTCAACATTATTGACTATATTTCTTATGCTGTACTTTACTTCCCGGTGGCTATTTTTGTAACTGCCGATTTGTACTTGTAAATCCCTTTCACCTTTTTCACCACCCCCAACCTGGCAACCCTCAATTTGTTCTTGTATCTACGAGTTTGTTTTGAATCAGCCACGATCTTGAACCTCACAGTACTGTAGACCTGAAAAGTCAGTCAAGCACTAACTTCTAAAAAAGTCTTTTCAGTACATCAGTGTCATTATTTTCACATAATCTCATATCTATATAAGATATTCTTTGAACTGCATTCACTAATAGCTTATGATGAATAATAAAAATTTCAACTTATCAGGGAGTTATAAGAAAATATGAGATTGTTCAGTATTTTGCTTTACATGCCCTATCTTTTATAACACATCTCAATTAGGTATTATTGTTATCACTGCCCTATATCACTGCTCTATAAATGAGGAAACTGAAGCATATGGGAGCTAAGTAATTTTCCCAAAGTCATACAAAAAATAAATGGCAGAACTGGAATTGAACCTGGGTAATCTGGCTCGGGGCTGGCACTCTTAAACACAGTTTCCTCTTGGCAGTCAAAACCAGATTTAATAAAACTAGATCAACAAAAGATGTGGCTTTGAGAGCTGAAAGCCTGAATTAGCCTGCAGAGGCCAATCATCTCTAACTGGGCGGTCCTCCTGGGTGAGCGGTGTGACACCTTTGAGTCTCAGCGTCCTCGTCTGAAAAATGGGGGTAAGGTTTTTTGCAGGGCTTTGAGGACCAAAAGGAACAGCAAATGCAAAAGGACTTTGGACACAGTAGGGCACCTTATGAATGTAATAATAATAACAGAAACGACCCAGGGGCCCAGGTGTGAGGCCTACAAATGCCACGCTGGAGTGAGAGGAGAGCCAGAGGTTTCCTGCACAGGCCCTAATGGCACAGGAACTCCATTCCAAGGGTCTGGTTAGTGAGTAATCACGTTGGAAGTGGTACAGAGGAGCTCATGCTGAGTGGGGGGGGGGGGGGGGGGGGGCAGGAATTAAAAAGAGCCTGGCCTTAGTCTTGGCTCTGCACTACTTGACTATAGGACCTTGGGTGAGTCACCTCTGTACTCTGAAAGTCAGGTTCCTTACCTGTAAAATAAGGTGATTGACATCAATGACCTTTAAGGTTAGGACCTTTTCAGTCCCAACTTTTTATGAGTCTAAGTGATGTGACACCCAGAAAGCACACTGTTACTAAAGAAGGATCTACATATTCATAAGATATGGCAATAGATATTGTGAATATGTATTTCTAATTACAATATATATGCATATATATATAATAAATACATGAAACATGCAAAAGGATGTAAAGAACATCTCGATGTTTCAACACTAGTTGCATTATTTAAAGTTCACTATACTATGTTTAACACAAGCACAAACACAAACCAAGGGCAAAAACTAGGCCTGGGGGGAGGGGTTGTGCATGCGCATGTCTGCTCAGGTCATGTCTTTAAATAATCAGTGTTCGAGACCACAGTTTTCTTTACCTCTCTCAATTCTTTGTTGTCTATGACATCAAGGTGCACTCATCTCTTTTACTTCATTTGTTGCAAGTTTGTGTTATGTCAAAAAAATCTAAGGCAACTTGAAAAACATGAACAGCATCATAAAAAAAAGGACAGGTAGAGAAATCAGAGCAAAAGGGGGAGCTGGCTAGCTCAAAAAGGCTGGTGGGATAGTAAAATTCTTTTACTTGTTAAAGTAATGTATGAAAAACCTAGCAAGTGAAGAAAGCAAGCGTAGATGCCTCCGGGTGCCGTGTTTTATGCCATTTAAAGAAATCACTTCCTGGGACCACCCTCGTCACACCCGTGCGATGTTCCACTCCGGCTTCCCTCATATCCCGTATCCCATAATCCCTCCATACTTACGCTTATTTAGAAATTACACATTCATGTAATTTACACTCCTTATTTGTTGGTTTGTTTGCCTTGTTTTTTGTATGTAGTCTCTTGGAGTCACCATTGTCATGGCAAAACTGACGGGAAGCTTAAAGGGAAGCTTGCCCAGTTCATGGGCTTTCCTCCAGGTTTGGGGAAGGGACGTGCCTTTTTTTAAATTACATGGCATATGAAGAAGTGAGGGAGGAATTAAATCTGTCACTTTGAAATTGTGAGAAATCTGTTTCAATTCTTAGACTTCCTTTTTTAAAAAATCATAAAACATTACACTCTACAGCGCAGTGAATTCTCACACCTAATTAAATGTCATTCAGGTGCTGGGTAACATGTGTCCAAAGTGACCAGATACAGAGACCTGTGCTGATACCACAAGTTGTCGTAAGGGTGGTGAACGGAGCTTTTCATTTTGCTTAGAAAACCTAATTTTTTCAGGGCTCTGGGGGCTAAAAGAGCAGGGAAAGGGGAATGACAACTTTATGCAGAAACACATTATTTGGTGAGTTTCAGCTTCACTTTCTCCTCAGTATTACTGACCCTTCCAGTTTAGCAGAATAACCACCAATTTGACTATGTGGGGAAAAGTGAAACACTATATATATCTATATATCTATATATATATATCTCAGGTGCTTTCACAGCTTTCAATCTGTCTATACATTAGAACCATCTGGAGCATTTTGTGAAACACTCGTGCCTGAGATGGATCCCAACCCATGTAAATCAGTTTATCTGGGGTAGAGCAGGGTATCGGTGTTTTGAAAATTCCCCAGGTGCACTCCAAGTCAAGCCCCCGAGACTCCCGTGTCAGAAAAGGAGCCAAGCTGAAGGTAGTCAGTGGGAGAAACCCCAGCCTTTTCCCTTCACCCTAGTTCCCTGCTTCCCTCGTGGCTTGGAAAATCCAACCTTCCCAGGGTTAGGTAGTCATAGGTGATGACCTCCCAATGGTTGACCTCAAACTCCCCTGCCCCCTGGAAAACAAGGGGAGACACTGAAAAGGGCACACAGGCCAGTACTCACAGTTCGATGGTTTATCCATTGACTGTGGCGATAGTCCAAAGTCCCCCCTAAGTCCTCTGTCAGTTGGCTTTTGTCAATGTAGCCTTGGAGGTCAGAGATGGAACTTAATAGGACAATCTAGAGAAGGAAAAAAATAATACATTCCTCACAGATCATTAAAGAATAGCTCATCTAGAGTCTACTGTCATGGAAATAGTACGACTTTGCCTTCTTGGACTCCTATCCAAAACAGTTGTTATATCCAACAGAGAAAGTCCCCTTCCACGCTCCCCTCCTGAGAGAAGAATGCCAATATGTTGAATGGTCTGTAGCAAAACAACAGCTTGGATCAGGGAGCTCAGCTCTAAGCTGCCTAGAAGTCAGGTCTTGCCTGAGGTGATTTTTTGTCAAAAATTCCCAGCTTGAGGTATATTCTTCAGCCACCAAAATCAAGTGCTGTACTGACATCTAAAAATCTGCAATGAAAACCCTCTTAAAAAGGGTGGGCTGATGAATAACATAATAAAATTGGAATATAAGGACCTACTAAGGAGTAAGTATTAGAAAAACTCATGCCCTGGCTGGGTAGCTCAGTTGGCTAGAGCATCTTCCCAATACGCCCAGGATGCAGGTTCAATTCCCAGTCGGGGTATGTACAAGAATTAACAAATGAGTGCATAATAAGTGGAACAACAAATTAATATTTTTCTTTGTCTCTCCCCCTCTCCCCCCAAAATTTGTAAATTTTAAAAAGTTTTAATAAAGATTCACTATGTCCATGCACCCCCATGAGGAACATTGATATGCCGCCATCTGATCTTTGTGGAGGAGACGGGAAGGTAACAGAGTGGGTTTTCGTAAATGAACGAGCCTGCTGCTGAACGCCCCCATGCTGGTGAGTGAACGCCCACACGTCTACAGCAAGATGACACATTCCAGAGGGCCCCCGGGCAGGGTCCTGGCGCTCTGCCCCTCACTATAGCACACCCCCTGCTCATTCCTACCTCTGAGGTGCAGCCCCGGAAGCTTTTATCTAATGAACTTATAGTCCTTCCCTTCTTGTTGGTAATTTTAAAAATTGATTTTTGTTCAGAGAATATGAGAATATAGGCTTCTATTAACATATGTATTAGTCCAGCGATATACCCACTTCGGAATGAAAACGAGATAGGTTAGGGCCCAAAGTCTGTAAGTTAAAAATAAATGGACTCATTCATCTAGTAAATATGTGTGGAACATCCAATACACGTCAGACGCCAAGGGGTGAAACAGTAAACCCGACAGGCCCTGCCTTCCAGGACGTTAGGTCCGTGGCACATGATTGCTGCAGTCCACTCTGCAACCTCATAAGGGCCCAGGACTTCCTCCTTCATTTCTGAAGGAGCTTGGGAATTTTAAAAATTATTTTTATGATACAGAAAAAGAAAAAACAATCTAAATCTGTCTGTACCTTTCTTTCCAAAAATCTTTAAGTCATTTTGGGAGTTTCAAAGTATTTTCAGTCTTTCTACAATTAGAAATTACAGGACACATAACAAGAAATTATCAAGTGAAAAATGACTTTTCTTCTCAGAATATTATGGTGACACTTGGAATTAGAAAAATACCATTATGCAACATGGTACTGGGCAGACGTGAGCTGCCCCACAGCCTGCAGTTTCAGAAACTATCTTGCCAGGTGGCACATCTTCGGCTCCACCTTCTGCACAGGAGAGGCAGGTGTGCATTCCACACTTGCCAGGACTCTGCTTTCTCATCTTTCCCGTGGAAACCCCAGAAAGGACTCAGCTAGGCTTTTCTCCATCGTGCTGCAGCCTTCTGGCCAAACCCAGCGTTCCCCCAGGGGCCTGTGTGACCGCCTCCCTGGGACCTCTGAGTACAATGAACTTCATCCTCAAGCTCATGCTTGTTTCCTCCAGGGCAGCACCAGTTTGCACTGCATTTAACATGTACATTCTCAGAACACCTGTTACAGATTAATTTTCAAAACAAAGTGAAGAAGACAACCAACAGCTTGAACACTTCAAAAACGAAATATATTTTCAAGTTTGATTACATCAAGCCTGGTAACCTAGGACTCTGAATTCTGCAGCACATCTGAGCTACGAGGGGAAGACAATCTTCTCTTTAAGGTGAAACAGTAGCCCACAGGATAAACTTTTCCATTAACAGATACCCTGCTAAATGTGCCAATAGTTTGAGTGATTGAGAGTTTTCTAAAAAGCTGATTTTAGTTTAAAATTAAAAGTATGATGGATAGGGAATCGACACATCACCACAAACAGAAGTAGTTAAAGACACACTGTCGAGACAAAATAGTGTTCACTCTGTCTTTAGTGCAGACACACCATATGAAAAGTGGGACATGGATCACGTACATTCCTGTGTACGTGTTAACGCCTGGAGAGGCGTATTTTATACACAACCAGGGAAACAAACACATCTGGCATTTGGGCAAATGCTCCATTCAAACTCCAGAGCATTTTCAGTGGCTAGAAGCAACTGACCACTCTTCATCTCCAAAGGGGAAAAGAAAGCTTATGTGTATTATGACAAATTCATTAACCTCTTGTAAGTCGTAATTTCTTCCCCAATCTTAACTGTTACTCAATTTAGAAAAATAGAAAAAAAATTCATGGCTCACATTTCCCTTAAACACTCAGATATTTTAAAATAAGTTTTAAATTGGAATCAGAAATTCATTTTGAGCCCTGGCTGGTGTAGCTCAGTGGATTGAGCGCGGGCCTGCGAACCAGAGTATTGCCGTTCGATTCCCAGTCGGGGCACATGCCTGGGTTGCAGGCCAGTTCCTCGTGGGGGACTCATGAGAGGCAACCATACATTGATATTTCTCTCCTTCTTTCCTTCCCTTCCCCTCTAAAGATAAATAAAATCTTTAAAAAAAAATGGAATCAGAAATTCATTTTGAGACCAAAGTATAGGAAGAAAGTATTTTAATAAACTTGATTATTAATATAAAATGGAACCCAAAAGAGGAAAAATAAGAGTGAAAAGCAAAGAGAAAAAAATGAGAAAAGTCCTATGTCTGAGATGGTCAGTTATCACTGAGACGGGCTAAATACTTTCTCAGAGCAATTTCACTTAGAGTGGGGATTTTTGCTCTTTTGAACAAATCATATGTGTAGGTGGTAATAAATCCAAACAGAGACAGTCATTCTAAGTAGAAAAACAGCCTTCCTCTCACCCTACCCTCGGTCTCCACTGCTACATCCAGGAGGTAACTATTTCCACCAGGTTCTTGTAAATCCTACATGTCCTTCCTCCTGTGATGTGCGGGTGCACCACCCCATACATGTCCCTCCTGCTTATTCAAATGGAAGCACACTTCACATGCCAGTCTCCCTTAGCTTTTCATCCCCACTGAAAAATATATCTCAGGTGGACTACAATTTAAGGTATCAGTGCGAACTCTGTGATTCATATATTCATATTACATATGTGTGCTTACACACGTGTGCTTATGTGTATACACATGCACGCATGTATATACTCTACTGAAAGGGCCTAGCGGTAAAGAGACCTGAGTAGCAATAGGACACCCAGCATCCAGATCTTGGTCTAATGTACCACCACAAAAACCCAGAGCTCCTCCAAGACAGGGCTAACCACAGGGCTGGATTAGGGCTTTCGCATTACATATGGGGTGAAGCTAGAACATCATGTTAGGACAGAAAGTAAGAAAATACTAAAAAAATGACAAGGGCACATCATAAGAACATAGGAGATAGCATAAAGTGGTTCCTACTGGCCAAATATGAGACAATTTGAGAACCAAAACAATTAAGAATAGTGTTGAATTATAAACCACTGAAAAATAAGAATCCATAATGATAGACAAATAAATGACTAGGGGACAAGGGAAAGTTGTACCTTACAGTAGAAAGCAAAGTTCTGATCAATAAATGTCAAGAGATTGTTAGAACTGAAAAATCACTATTTTGTAACCAATAATAATCATCGTTTCAGGCAAGAATCATCAATGGTTATTAAATACAGAGAGGAATTTTTTTTGAGGAGTAGGATATTTGTATGGTCTTAACAGTTTCTCTCCAAGGATTACTTACTCCCTGCGAGGAAAAACATCATGATACGCTTGCACATTTGGACCCCACCTCGACTAGGGGTCAAAACTAGCACCACCGGCGAGCAGCGGACGAACACCGCGCGCCCGCACAGGCGACACCCGAAGAGGACAGGACGCCGACGAAGAAGTCTTCCGATGGGGAAGGCACAGACTGAGGCGACTCCTGAGAAGGCGTTACACAGCCCAGATGAGGTGCGTTATATTTGTTTAAAGTTTCCACCTCTTAAAAAATGCGGACGTCATCAACGACAAAGAAAGTGGATGGAAACAGTTCGGATGAAAGGAGACTAAGGAGACATGACAACTAAACGCACTGCCTGGTCCCAGACTGGACCCTGTTGTACACACGCACACTCACCCCTCGCGTGTGCGCACGCACCCACAGCCCTGGGACGAGTTTCCTTATAGCTTCGAGGGCTTCTAGAGGGCATGCACATTTCTGTATGTGTATATACTTATTAAAGTATTTACGTATATAGGAAAGTATTATCAAAGTATTTCATTGTTTGGGCAGATCATAATTTATTTAACCCATCCCTTGCAGTTGAGCATGAAGTTGTTTCCAATCATTTACTATGTATACATGTGTGTATGTGTATATTTTACATGTACTTTTACCTCTGTATTGTGTAACATATATATAATATTTATACTATATAAAGATAAATGTGAGTATTTATATGTGTAGTGTATATGTATCTATATACTATATAATACATTAATGTAAAAGTACAGGTATTGATTATAGTAACATAATATGTAATATATAGATGTACACATCTATATATGGATACACATAATATAATATGTAATACATAGATGTGTACATCTATATATATAATAATGTATATAGAGAAGCAAATAATAAATAATAAAGCAAATGGGGATAAAGTGTTAACAATAGGTAAGTGAATCTGGGTAAAGAGCATAAACTATTCTTTGTTCTATTCTTATTTTTGAGGTTTTTTTATGAGTTTGAAATTATCTCCAACTAAACCAGAAATATATATTAGAAACTTTTCTATAACACCACAGATTTATCTTATATATTTTCTTTTTTCATTTTTAATGGAGATATCACTTGCACTTTAAAAATGCACAGATTTTAACAATAGAGTTAAATGAGTTTTGATAAATGTATACACACATGTAACACCATCCAATCGAGATATAGTGCATTTTCCCAGAAAGTCTCTTTGCGCCTCCTTCCAATCGATCTGCACTGCTCCTCACCCCAGCAGCAGCCAGCGTGGTTTTCTACTCCATAGCTTGGTTTGCCTCTCCTTCAACTTCGCACTAAAAGACTCACAGAGCATGTACTTGTTAATGTCTAACTTCCTTCTCTCCAGAGAACATTTCTGAGATGCATCTAATGCTGTTGTTATGTATCATTGCTTCAGCCCTTTTTATTGCTTAATGTTATTCCATTATACGAATATATCACAATTTCTTTTTCAAATTTATTTTTTGTTAAAGTATATTTGACTTGCAGTGTATTGATTTCAGATGTACAATGTAGTGATTAGACATCTATATACCTTAAAATGTGTCCCCAGAAGTCCAGGAACCATCTGTACAAAGCTATTACGATGCTACTGACTATTTTCCCCACACTATATATTACAACCCGGTGACTTCTTTATTTAGTAACTGAAAGTTTCCACCTCTTACTCTCCTTCCTTCATCACCCACAGCTCCACCCTCACCCCTCTGACAACCATCAGTTTATTTTCTGTATCTACGAGCCTGTTTCTGTTTTATTTATTCACTCGTTTGTTTTTAGATTTCACATGTAAGTGAAATCTCACAGTATTTATCTTTCTATGTCACAATTTCTTTATCAATTCACCGGCTGAGGGACATTCTTGGGCATGCTTTTTTGTGGGCATGTGTTTTAATCTCTCTTGGGGGGGAGGTCAGAGGTCAGGTTCATGTTTAACTTTATAAGGAACTGGCCAACCGTTTCCACTGTGGTTTCACCACACCTTACCCCACTCAGTAGCTGCAAAGTATTTAAAACGGTTGGGTATGCCACAGTTTATTTAACCAGGCCCATTCGTTGGACACTAAGTTATCTCCAACTATTTACTATGACAAACAATTCGGTAGTAAAGACCATTGTGTGTGTGGCTTTCTGCACATATATGGGAGTATCTGTAGAATAACTCCTATACGTAGGTCAAAGCAAGTGTACATTTTAATTTGTGATAAATACTGCTGATTAATCCTTCATATTGTTCATTACCAAATGCATTCCTGCATTCGGCAAAGTAGGAAAGTACAGTTTCCTTCGCATCTTTGCCAAAGTTATAGGTAAGTATTTTAATTTTGTCTTTTTAATTTAATTTCTTTTTATGAGTATCACAATGTTGAGGTTTTTTTCTACAATTGCCTGTACTTACATCTTCCAGGCCTTTTCTTCCACCCATGCCACTGCAGTTTCCCTCCATCCTCCGATCTCTTTCTGCAGCCCGGAACACCACTTCAGATTTATGACTCCAGCACCACCTCCCCAAGTCACTCCCCCACTCACACATCTTCACTGGCTCCCCATTTCCTACTGCGTGAAACCCGTGCCCTTCAGCCTTATATGTAAGACTGATTCCATGTATTTTACCTTTTCTTCCAAAAGTTTACCCTATATGTATTCCAACAAGGGGCTTCCCCATGGGCCAGCCTCACATGAAGTGTCTACTTCCTGCCTCCATGTCCTCGCACACGCTGTTCCCTCTGCCCAGATGTCCTTCCCTCCCTCTCTACTGTGGAGTCCTACCTTCCTAAAAACCCAGCTCCAACGCCATCTACCCCACTTGCCCTCACCAAATGAAGACAAGATAAAAGTCATGCTTACCGGTACTTTCATTTTAAACTCATCTCGATAGTATTTAATGCCAATGTCAGTGAGTGTCCTCTGGATGAAGCGGGAGGGACGAAGGATGAATATGAGCTGCAAGTTTCCCGGAAACGCTACCTGGAAGGATCACGGAAAGCATCAGAGTGAGTATCACATCCATTGGTCTCCTCTTGCCTCACAAACAACAAAGTTAAAGTGGACGCCGTGGATGCCGAAGAGTTAGAATGTATGTCACAGGACTTCGGAGCTGAAAGAGATCTTAGAGATCGGATCGTCCCAACCTCTCCTTAAAAACAAACTAAACCAAATAAACACACAAAAGTGTTTCTGATTATAAACACAATTCATATTCTTTATAGAAAAATTAGGAAATAAAATTATACAGTAGAAAAAGAAAACCAATTATGATCTCTGCTATTTTTAGTATTTTAATATAATTACTTATAAGCTATTTTCTCTGCTTAAACATTTTTATCATGGTTAAATTCATATTGCAGAAATATTTTGTGACCCACCTTTTCATTTAATATTAATACCATGAGCTTTTATTCTTGTTATTTATTAAAAATTCTTTGGAAATATTATGTTTCATGGGCGCACAATTTATTTAACTATCTCTTATTGCTAGAGATTTAGGCATTTTCTAAATAACAGTGATAACAATAAATAACTTTTGCTATTCTAAATAACAGTGACAGGAACATCTTTATTCACACTTTGAAACAGTTTCCTAGGATAACTTCCTGAAGGAATTGCTGAGTCAAAGGCCCGGTATTTTAGGCTCCTGATCATATATCGCTAAGGTGCTTTCAGGAAACACTGTTCATCTTGAGGTGAGGTCCTGAGAAACGAGACAACGCAGAATCACATAACAACGCAGTGGCAACGTTGGGCCTCCAAATCCCCCTTCGCTCAGGTTTCATATGCTTCCGGTGGCTCCCCAAAGCGACCTCCCAAGGTGCTTGTTAGAGAAAAAAATCTGCTCTTTGACTTGAATGTTCTGACTCATCAGGGCTTCAATGAAGTCCAGATATCTGTATTTTCAATAAGTATGTAAAGAGATTGTGACTGGTATCCAAGGACCCCATACTACAGTATATTTTATGCACAGTGGTCACTGTAATTCTTGGACAAATTCGGCTCAAGTATTCGATGATTCAAGTGTTCCCTGTGGCCCCGGGGAAATCAGGAATCTCTAGAGACCAGACCGCAGGAGAGTCACAGGCACCGCCCAGTGTCCGAGTCCTCAGGGCAGCAATTGTCTTTGCAGTTAACCCCCCAAATCCTAAACTACATTCTAAACTTGGTTTTAGCAACCAGAACTAAACCAGAGGGACGAGACAATCCAGGCATACAGGGAGACTTCCCTCCTACCATCTTGGACACGCAAGGCCCTAAAGAGAAGACGCTTGCATTTGTTATGTCACGCAAGACAGAGGAGCTGGGACACTTTCTGTGAGCCCGGCTACGGCTCTGAAGTGAGCTGAGAGACTGACTCTGCGCATGCGCACATGTGCACGTGGGACTGCCTCTGCAAGTGGGCCTACGTGAGGTTTCAAATGCCCCTCTCCCTTCCCCGCCTCTACACAAGCATTGCCCCCCTACCACATCCCGTCCCCTTCAGCCAGTCCCAACTGTGCCCGGGAGTCCCTGCGTGGGCGGAAATGCTGGTGCGGTTTGCCCTGAAGTGCCCCTGCCTGCCCATGTGACTGAGCTTTCTGGTCTGAGGTCCCTACAGAGAAAGGACACATCTACTTGCTGAAAAGCTACAAACAGGGGTCAAAATCAGGCTAATAAGATAAAAAAGAAACCCATCCTAGGTTGTACAATTTAATGCTAAAAAGTAAGCACACCTTCAATTGAGCTACTTAAATATCATTTTGTCTGGTTAGCCAGTGTCTTTCTTAAAATATATAGAAGAAAAAAAATATGAATACTGAAATGAAGATTGTCTTAAAGTGGGTGACCCCCAAAGCAAACCCTAAGGCAAGGATTCAGGTATAAAGAGTTTACTGAGGAGGTGATCCCAGGACGCGCAGTGAGGACGTGGGTAGGGGTGAGACACTGATGGCTAG
This sequence comes from Artibeus jamaicensis, assembly GCF_021234435.1. Classification (NCBI taxonomy): domain Eukaryota; kingdom Metazoa; phylum Chordata; class Mammalia; order Chiroptera; family Phyllostomidae; genus Artibeus; species Artibeus jamaicensis. The sequence goes on along the minus strand of NW_026522046.1, from coordinate 7,024,579 downwards.
AGAGCCAGTGTGTCAGTGAGGGGTGCTGCTGGGCGCGGGGAGGCTGGGCCCCTCCCAGACACTGTATGGACAGTACCTCAGAATCATCCCACTGGACCTGGGGCATTTACTCACCAAATCCCATGACGCCATAGGGGTAGGTCACTCCTGGGGTATTAACTTCCCAGCGTTCTCTACCTACCCTTCTTCAGTGACCACAGAAATGAATGAAGGAGAGAGACTCAGGAAGCCCTTGACATGCTCAGGAATTCCCTGCAGTGACCATAAGGTGCAAGAGGGGATATGGGTGGACACAACAAAGACCTTCCCCAAAATTTGGCATAAAATAATCACCTTTTCCCAGTGACTCTGACATGAAATCATTGAATAGACCATTTAAATTACTTTTACTAGAAAAAGTACAAAAATAAATATTTACAGCTATTCGTGTTAAGGACGCTTTTATGGAGCTCCACTTGTCCCTTCGTCTGTCGATGACAATGACAAATCCAATGCCGGCAGCCTCCACACTGCAAAAAAAGGGGGGTCGGTATCAGAGACTAGGAGAGACACATGGGTTCTGGGTGGCTCCCTCAGAGAAGGCGCTCTGGGATCAGGTGCAAGAACCCTGCACGGCTCAGGGGGACACCAGGCCTGACCTCCCTGCCAGTGGAACCAGCCTCCTCTCCACATCTCACCAGGCAGCACAGAGACAGCTGGTGTTCTAAACCCTCTCAAGGCCTCTGTTTCCAGCTGGCACATGTATGACACACCCAAGAGCACACGTGCTCCTGCCTGAAGGAGCACATGCTGGGCGAGCACCACATGTCCCAGTGTTGGCAGAGGACCTCAAGGCTGAGCTCTGCCATCTTTCCACACCCCAAACCGGCATTCCTGGAGCCACCAATACCCTCTCATAGGAGCCATTCCGAGAGGTGCTCAGAATGAACACACGTCTATGGGGTAAACCATTCCCTCCCCGATGCCCCGACAGAATCAGCCAGCAAACTGTATGCGTGAGAAGATATCTTCATGAAGACCAAAAGGAAGCTGTCTGGTCTCCTCTTAAATCCCCACAGTATTCTCCCCAAATCCCATTAAACTAACATCCTAAACGAATAAAGTTTTCTCTCTCTCTCTCTTTGGGAGGAAGTACAGAGGAAAGAACAAGGGCTCTGAAGCCTGGTGCAAATCCCAGTGCTACCACTCACTGCACGGAGATGCCGGGGAGACGGCCTAACCTCTCTGACGCCAGTTTCCGTAGCTGTACAATGAGAACAGTGCCACCAGCAGTGAAGTGGTTAAAAGCACACTTTCTGAAGCCAGAGTGCCAAGGTTGGAAGACTTGGCTACTCCCCCTCACAGACTGTGCATTTTGGAGGAGACATTACTTAGTCTTTAGCTTCTCAGACTCTTCATTTGTGAAGTAGGAACAATAATAGTACCCATCTATAGGGTTGATATGAGGATTAAATGAATACATAAAATATCAAATGAGGTATATAAAATGTTCAGGACAATGCCTGGCACTTGGTAATGCTATATAAGTATTATTATTATTATTATTATTTCTTTTAAAAATATTTTATTTATTTATTTTTAGAGAGAGAGGAAGGGAGGAAAAGAAGGAGAGAAACATCAATGTGTGGTTACCTCTCACATGCTCCCAAGTGAGGACCTCGCCTGCAACCCAGGCATGTGCTCTGACTGGGAATTGAACCAGCGACCCTTTGGTTTGTAGGCTGGTGTTCAATCCACTGAGGCACACCAGCCAGGGGTATTTCTTATGTGCTTGTTACAGAGACCATAAAACACAAAGTATATGAAAAGTATCTGGCCTATAATAAACCTTGAGTAACTCCCTAATATTGGTGAAAGGTGAGGTTTACTTTAAAAAGCACCTGTATAAGGCAGAAGGTCTAAGCAGAATCTGCATGAGAACAAGAGCAGTTGGTCTGAAGTGAGCACCACCGAGCCAGCCAGCCGTTGTCACAGCCCCACACTGACCCAGGGTCCCTCCCTGAGAACGCTGTCCAGGAAACGGTGCGAGCAGTAGCAGTCTCACTGGGTGGGAGAGGCAGGGACTGGAGATCATGAATGGGAAAGTGGCCAGGTGTTGAGGGAGGCGGCTGTCAAGAAGGAAAGCCTCACAGGGGGAAGCCCAGTATCTTCATGTTCATTCCACTTTAACGCTTGGTCGATTCCTGGGCCCCGTGTTCAGGTAAGACTCCAGCAGACTGGCAGAGAATAGCGACAGAAATAGCTGCCGCTATTTCTGAAAAGGTGAGAACTGATGAGAGATGATGAAACTTGCATCACTGTGGGGAGACGACTGGTGTTTAGGCCCCGCCAGAAGAGACAGACCTGGGTGAACGCCTGGGCGGGCAGGTGGAACTCCACAGAGGCCATACTCGAGGGTAAACCCAACACCGTGAGAACTGAAGTTGCCCTAAGAAGACCTAAAACCAGGCCTCAGAAAGATCAAGGTGACCCACCAGTCATTTAACTGCCCATCAAATCGAAATTTAATATTGTTTGTGAGCAGATAAGCCTCCGCGACACAGCACCCTCTAAATTTGGCATCAAGTAAAAAATTAATAGAACTACAGAGAAACAGGAAAAAGTAACCAATAATCAAGAGAGAAAATAGCCAACAGACGCGGTCTCAAAGATGTCCTTGTAGGCGGCAGGAAAAAACTTAAAAATTACTATGATCAATGTGCTAAAGAAAAAAAGTAACCAAAATGGATTAAAAGATGCATTATTTCAACAGAGAATGATTAAAATCTATAATAAAGAATCAACTGGGCCTTTTGTAATTACAAGACATCAGTAACTGAAATTAAGAGCTCAGATTGGTTTAAAAGCAGACTGAACACAAGAGGAAAGAGGTAACTGTTCCGAACCAAAATACCAGAAAAGTTTTGTGGTGATGTGGCATTTTCTAAAATTATATGGTATATAAACAGGTAAACATTCATTGAATTATAGAGTTGAGATCTGTATACTATATGTAAATTGTAACTCAGTTTAAAAACCAAAAGAATCAAACAGATTCAAGTTGTGAAAAAAGAACTTGCTGTAAGAACTGAGTCAAATGCAGGGTGACCAACGGTCCCGGTTGGTTTGTCCAGGATGAGGAGTCCCCTGGGGAACTTTCTGCTGAACATGGTCAGTCCCAGGAAAACCAACACCACTGCTCATCGTAACTCAGACGTCTAATTCCCAACACCAATATGAAGGTCACCGGCACGCCACGTGTGGGGCTTCTCACTGAAGGAAATCAGACTCCTCTCTAGGATCACTTGTGTTTCTTGACCGTCACTGTGATCTTCAGTAGTCATCGAAATGCCCTTTTGAAGAGAGGTGCTCAAGGTTGCTCCTGGTATAGGAGTTAAAATGGTTGACCTGTGGTTTCTTGTTTCTTCTTTTTCACTGTCATTCTAACTTCAGAAGTAAGGAATTCGTAGAGCTTTCCATTTTTAAGGTGTTTTCGGCACCTGCATTTGCAAAACAGTTGGCTGGCAGAAGCTTGTCTCAAACACTCCTTCCAACTGTATCCTTCTCGAACTCGCTAATTCTGTATAGCAGCGTCAAGTCCCCAGGGATGACTGATGTGCTCCTGCAAATCTAGTCAGTAGTCCTTATAGTGTATGGAAGAGGTGATGAGATGGTCTCAGATTAAGAGCGGACATACAGGGGACAATTAGTTTAATCTCTTGAATATCTCAGAACCGTCACCGCATCTTCCCTTGCTCTCCAAACCTGGCACTTCACCCGACCTTATCTTTTGCTCTACAGTCCTGCACCCCTTGACAGCAGGGACACATTCTGAGGAACCTGTCATTAGGTGACTTCATCGTGGTGCAAACATCTTAAAGTGCACTTACACAAACCTAGGGGGCAGAGCCTACCACACACCTTGGCTACAGGGTATAACCTGCTGCTCCTAGGATACGAACCCATACGACATGGTACTGTGTTGAATACCACAGGCAACTGTAACATAATGTAAGTATTTATGTATCTAAACATAGAACAAGTACAGTAGAATGTGGTATAAAAGAGAAGAAGTAGTACAACTGTGTGGGGCACTAACCATGAGTGGCGCCTGCAGGACTGGAGTTGTTGAGTGAGTCAGTGAGTGTGTGGTGAGGGAGCGTGAAACTCTGGGGCATCACTGTGCCTGGCTGTAGGCTCCATAAACACTGCACACTCAGGCTGCACTGCACTTAGAGACGGTTATTTTCCTTTCTTCAGTAATAAATTAGCCCTAGCTTACTATAACTGTTTTACTTAGCGAACTTTCAAATTTTATCTTTTTGACTCTTTTGTAAGAATACTTAACTTCAAACACAAATACATTGTACAGCTATACAAAATATTTTCTTTATACCTTTATTATGTAAGCTTTTTCCTATTTATTTTCTTTTTACTCCTTACTCTTTTTTGTTAAAATTTAAGACACAAGCACACACACAAGTCTAGAACCACGAAGGGTGAGGCCTAGACTAACCGCTGTCTTCCAATCAGTCACAGGTTCCTCAGAATGTGTCCCTGCTGTCAACACCACACACAGAGCGGTCCTCTGCCAGGGTAGCAATGCCTTCTTTGGGAGCATCTCCTGAAGGCCCTGCCCGAGGCTCTTCTCGAAGAGATGTCACTTTTGACACAAATATATGCATGGTGGTTTGCTTCTTTTTATCATCACAGATATGCTCTTAAGCAGATAATGCACCACGAATATTCTATTAATGAAAACCTTGTGGTGTTGGGGTCCATGTTTTCAAACTTTTTAAAGAGCTTGTCGAGGTCTGCAAAAGCTTCTGCTAACCCTTCGGTGTGAATTTTCTTGGGGTTCTTTTTGCTCCTGCAGTGGTGTCCTTTCCTCTGGCTTGTTCTTCACCTATGTGTGCCTATTCCAGTCCCAACCACTCATTATTAGTCAGTTCCTCAGGAGTCATGGTTAGGAGCTCCTCTAGTCATCCTCATCCGCACTTCAGCTTAAAGTCGCTGGTTGCCATCTCAACCACACACAGCCTTGTTGATTTTTGCGACCTTCCTGTTCTTGGCAAAACTTTTGTAGTCATGGACAACCTCCTGAGGGTCTTCTTCCATTTGCTGTTCACACACTCCTGGGTGACATCGCCCTAAACCTAAGCAAGGCCCCTGACGCAGTCATGGATGTTGTACCTTCCAGAGTTAGATCAGTGTCTCCCTCCACTGCAGCAGCAGCCTGAGCAAGGATCTCCCTCTGGCAGTCGGCCTTAAAAGCGGCTCTATCTCCTTTGATCCAACTCCTTGGTTGGATTAAAAACATGGTGTTTTGAGGGAGAAACACCACTTTGATACTGCGATGAAGATCACCAATAAAACGAAGATATCTGGGAGCATTTTACAGTAAGTAAAATCTTAAAAGGTATGTTATTCTCTACCTAACATAGCAATTTGGGAGAGCATCTTGGAAGAGGAGCTGGGTCCCTCATGACTTCTCATTTTGCTTTTCAGTTAGGGTTGGCATACAATACAATATTACATTAGCTTTAGGTATACAACATACTGAGCAATTTGCCATTTACATAATTTATGAAGTGACCACCGCGATAAGTCCAGTGCCTGTCTGACATCATACATAGTTATTACAATATTAGAGACTTTATTCCCTATGCTATAATCTACATCCCCAACACTTTTTTTTTATAACTGTCAATTTGTGCATCTTAATCTCTTCCTATCTTTAATCCTTTCCCCCAATATCCCTCCCATCTGGCAACCATCAATTTGTTCTCTGTCTCTATGAGTCTCTTTCTGCTTTGTTTGTTTGTTTGCTTGTTTTTAGATTCTACATGTCAGTGAAATCATGTGGTTTTTGAAAGCATATGGTTATGCTTTCTCTGACTTTTGCCTTTCTCTTTGTTCTTGATGTGTCTAGCTAAAGGCTTATCAATTTTGTTTATCTTTTCAAAGAATCAGATTTTGGTTTCATTGATCTTTTCAACTGGTTTTTTTTTTTTACTCTATTTTATTTATTTCTGAAGTCTGTGAGTTCATTATTTCCTTCCTTCTACTAACTTTGGGCTTTATCTTCTTTTTCTGGTTCCTTTAGATGTACAGTTAGATTGTTTATTTGAGATGTTCCTTATTTCTTGAGGTAGGCCTGTATTGCTATAAAATCCCCTCTTGAGAATTTTTTCAGCTGTGTCCCATAGATTCAGGGTTGTTGTGTTTTCATCTTCATTTGTCTCAAGGTATCTTTTGCTTCTTTCTGTGATCTCATTGTTGATCCATTCATTGTGCGGTAAGATGTAATTTTGCCTTCATATGTTTGCGTGTTTTCCAGTTTTCTTCTTGTAACTGATTTTTAGTTTTATACCATTATCTTTGGAGAAGATGCTTGATATGCTTTCAGTCTCCTGAAATTTACTGAGACTTGTTTTGTGGCCTAACATGTGATCTAGCCTGGTGCACTTAAGAAAAATTTGTATTCTGCTGCTTTTAGGTGATTTGTCCTAAAAATATGACTTAAGTCCATCTGGTCTAATGTGTCATTTAAGGACAGTTTCCTTACTGATTTTCTGTCTGGGTGATTTATCCCTTGATATCAAAGGGGCGTTATCAATGACTTCTTGTTGCTCTTGTAGTACACTGGCCGTGTGTACTTATGATGCGGTTGAAGGCCCCGGGGTTCTCACTGTGCCAGGTCACAGCACAACAGTTCTCACTGTTGTGGGTCTGTAGCCTGCAGCTCTGCCCCCAAGCAAGACCGTTATCCTGTCCTTAAAAAGCCTGAAACCTGGCATTGATTTTGGCCTCCTGGTGGATGGAAGTCCTTTTAGGCGTCTGTTTCCACAACTGAAAGTTTTTGTGCATAATGAAAATTTGCTCTGGCAAGTAATTACCCTCCACAATCAGTTTATCCAGAGTTTCCAAAAATGCTTCGGCTGCCTTCACATTGGCACTCACAGACTCATCGCTCACTTCCACATTATGCAACGAATAACAATTCTTGAATCGTTTAAACCATGCAGCACGAGCAGTAAACTCATCACTGTGGTCAGGTTTAGCTTTTTGTTTCAACATCACGAAGGAACCTTCCACTTTGGCTTTGATCTTCACGGAGCTGAGAGGGATGCTGTCTGGTCATTAGGAACTTCTCCGTGTTTGATGCCGTCACTTTTCCAGTTCATGTTAGTCTTGCTTCCCTCAAGGAAGTGGATCCTGTAAGAGCTTCCATCACTTTGCTCTTGTTCTTCAAGATCGTAGTAGCTAAGGTGGGATAGGACGTGCTTGACTGACCAGCAGCAATCACCACTGATTTTCCACTTTTGTTTTCCTCCATCATTTTATGTCCATGTCAGTCAATCAATGTGGCCTCTTACAGACATTATTAGGAGATTTTGCATGCTTAGCGGCCTTCATGAACAAGACATGAGGTTAAATCAAGCACATGAGGAAACAGTGCAGAAGATGTCTCAGCTCAAGCAGAGAAAGAATTCACTCTTCACACGTTTTGGTCTGTTCTGGCACTAGAGAGACTGGGTGATACCCACCCACATTGGGGAAAGCCATCTGCTTTACTCAGCTCATCTGTTTAAATGTTAATCTCTTCCAGAAATACCCTCACAGACACACCCAGAAATAACATTTTACCAGCTATCCAGGCCTCTCTTAGCCCAGTCAAGATAAATTGATGATAAAATTATCAAACATCTCCCACTGGCTCTATTTTTCTCAAGAACTTTGACTAATACATAGGGAGCGTCAAGAGAAGAGGGGATTAAGATAAAGCCACTGGGCAAAAATAAAGAAAAGAAAAAGTCCACCCTAAGCACAAAGACACTAAATAATAGCCCTGGTACTAGTCAGGGCACTAACAAGAAAAGAACTCAAAGAGGCAGTTTTGAGAAGGAAAAGTTCCTGGAAAAGAAAAGGAGAGGAGAGGAGAAGTAGTGACCATATGATAAAGGCAAAAAGATGAAAGAAATCAGTTCTGCAAAACAAAACTAAAAAAATCAAGGATAAAAACTCCTTACCTTAAATTCTAAAAAAAACACAAAAAACCTTTTAGATCCTTAATAAAGGAAACTGCAATTAGCTACACTAACAGAAGATGGTATTGCTGAACTAAGGATCTTGGAAACCGCCTCCAACCACCATGCCTGTCCACTAAATGAAGAAATGTAAATAGTTGTAATCTGTAGGGTATTACCATAAAGAGGGCAAAAAATAAAATTAAAATTAAAAACTTTTTAGTCAGAGAATGAGAACATAATCCATAAAGTACAAAAAATTGCAAAAAACATCTGATTTTTACAAAAACTGTTAATCAAAATATACAGAGGAGAACTCTTAAAACTCAACAATAAGAAAACAACAAACAACCCAGTTTAAAAATGGGCAGAAAACCAAAACAAACACCTCACCAAAAAAGATATACAGATGACAAATAAGCATATCAAAAGATATTTAATGACACATAATTAAGGAATTGCAAACTAAAATAACGAGACACCACAACATATCGGTTAAAATGGCCCAAACGCAAAACACCGTCCACACCAAACACTGACAAGGACCTGGAACAACAGGAGCTGTCACTCGCCACTGGCAGGAGTGCAGACTGGGACGGCCACCTCGGGAGACCGCTGCACGGTTTGTTACAGAACTAAACATACTCATCCCATGTGATGCAGGGCACGTGCGCCTTGCTATTTACTGAAATAATTGAAAATTTATGTCCACACAGACACTCACACATAGATGCTTATAGCAGCTTTATTCCTAACTACCAAAACTTGGAAGCAAACAAAATGACCTTCAATAGGTGAATGTATACACTTTGGTACATCCAGACAATGGAATATTACTCAGCACTAAAATGAAATGACCTATCAAGCCATGAAAAGACATGGAAGAAACTGAAATGCATATTACTAAAAGAAAGAAGTGAGGAAGAGAGACTGTTTCATGACGTGCTAGATCTGGGCCAGACCAGGGGGTGCTTCCTGTAAACCCGGAACAGAGATCGTGTCCCGCACACCCCCACGGAGAGTCTCTGATCGACCCCTCCGTGTGCCCATGGCGTGCGGTTGCCAGAACAGGCTGCAACCCTGCCACAGACAGGCACGTAAGGCATTTCCCCGTACCCAGGATGGGTCGCATGCCAGCACCCCGTCCATCCTGCCTTGCTCTGCAACACTCCTTAGCACCTGCCAAAGAGCGGGAGGACAACCACTTTGTCTTGTCAATATTCGAGAGGCACCTTGTATATGAGTTTCCTTTAATAAACGCTGTTTATTCCCAGACTGAAGTAGCCTGTCTTTTTCTTCAGTCTTTCCCTGCCCTCCGCTTGTGGAGCAGAGTTTTCAGTCTCAGGACTTCCCCTGGGTCTGCGTGTACAAACGAGAAGTCAATCTTAAAAGGCTACGTACTGTATGATTCCAACTACATGACATCCTGCAAACAGCAAAACCGTGGAGACAGTAAAGGATTAGTGGTTGCCAAGTGCCGTGCATGGGAGGATGAGCAGGCAGATCCCAGAGAATGTTTAGGGCAGTGAAACTACTCTGTACAACACTGTACTGTCATGCTCAGTGCGCGTCCTCATACGTTTGTCTAAACTGAACCCACAGTATGTACACCAAGAGCGAACCCTAATATAAACTATGGACTTCGGGTGACAGTTGTGTGTCATTGTGGGTTCGTCAATTGTGACAAATGTACCATTGGGTATGGGATGAAGATTTGTCTTGGGGCGCGACAGGGAGTACGTGGGAAATTTCTGAACTTTCCACTTAATGTTGCTGTGAACTTAAAACTACTGTTAAAAACTCTCATATTTTAGATAATGTAAATTCCTCCAAAAATTAGTCATTAAAGGAAAAACCCCTGCTATAGCATAGTTCTTCAAACAATTAAAAACAAGCATTTGGGGATATGGGAGAAGACTTTAAGTAAGAAACTCAAAGACCAAGAACAGAAATGGACTTTTTAATATGTAAAGAAAAGAGGAAATAAAATGAGTTTATTAAAGTCGGAAAAATAAAAGAAAAATAATTATAAGAAATGCAGTCTAAATGAAAGATACACAGAGAGAACATATTTGAACAAAAATTTAATAAGGGACAATGCATAACATAAAACAAATTAATAAATAAATTTAATAAGGGACCATGAATAACATAAAACAAATTAATAAGTAAATTAAAATGGGGGGAAAAAGAAAACAATAAAAAATGTTCAGAAAGAAAATGGTTGAAATTGTAGCCAGACAAAAAAACCCAGCATACTTACATCTGAAGTCCCTAATGACTAAAACCAAAACAAAGGGACAGAAATAATATTTACAAGTATAATTCAAGAAAAGTTTCCAAACACACACGGAAAAGACCTGAGTCTACAGATACCTGAAGAGGCCTAGCAGTCATGTTGGAAAGCTAATCTGAAAAATCAACTCTTAACACATATCTTATTAAGACTGTTAGGTTTTAAGAATAAAGTAAAAATTCTAAGCACCTTCAAGCAAAAAGATAAAATAACTTACCAGGACAAAAGAAACAAACTAGCATCATATTTCTCAAAAGCAACATAAAAATCATGGCAAGAACTGAGCAGCATTCTATAATAATTCATGACCAAAAAGTGTGAACCCAGAATTTTACACCTTGATAAGTGGGCTTTCAAGTATTAAGACAACATAAAAATGGTTGTGACCATGTAAAAATTCAGCAAGTTCTGTACCTGTGAGCCCTTTTTGAATAATTTAGCAAAGATCCAATCAAAAGATAACCTAGAGAAACTCATCAAGGAGATTAATGTAATGTATTTAATGGTAGGTCTGACACTAAATATTATGGAAGAATAACATAGAAATAATGCAAGTTAAAGGATGGAAGAAGAAAAGAAAGAAGAGAAAATAAAGTCATTGACTGTTGTAGAGACAGTAGGTGGGACTCAAGAGACAGTATTGAAAACTGACAAAGCAGAGAGTAAAAGACTATTTAAAAACAGGGACTAGGACTTCCGCCAAAATGGAGGCATAGGTGGAGATGCCGTGCTTCCTCACACAACCAAGTTTAGAGACAACTAAATATTAGCAACAGAAAACACAGCCAGAACACAGAAAATTGAACTTTTCGGAAGTCTGATAACAACAAATTCTTCAGCCTGACCGGTAAGAGGGGCGAAACCAGCAGCTGGAGGGGTGGGGCTGCACAGGAAAACTCGGTCAGACGGATTCAGGCACGTGGAATCCAGGCGCAGGGTTGGACCTGGTGGGCAACTCAGCGAGTGACCACAGGAAACAGCGAGGGAGCAGGGCTGCGGGTTGACTGTGATCTCGCATCGTGCGTGGATAGACAAGCGAGGGAGTGGGCGATTGGATGGGACCCAGCAGGCCCCAGTGGCCGCCATTTCCCTGCTCTGACCCCGCCTCCACATACAGCATCATAACCCAGCGACTCTGAGTGGCCCGGCCCTGGTGAACCACATGAGGCTCTGCTCCTCACCCAGCGCCCGGAAACAGCAGAGGGGGCTTCCATTTCCCCGCTCTGACCACGCCCCCACATGCAGCGTCACAACCCAGGGACCTGGGAGTCCAAGGCTCCCCTCCTCGTACTTAACAGGCGTGAACAGAACAAAAATAGCCCAAGAAGATCTCAAAGCCCCAGAGCCTATAAATCTAAGCAATGAAGAAATAGCAAAACTCTCAGACGCACAGTTTAAAACACTGGTGATCAGGATCCTCACAGAACTGGTTGATTATAGCCACAAATTAGATATACATATGAAGGCGAAACTAATTGAAATGAATGGAATTACACAGGAAATCAATAGCAATGAAAAGGAAACTGGGACTCAAATCAATGGAGTGAACCAGAAGAAAGCAAATCATGGCCAAACAGAAAAGAGTGAAGAAGCAAGAATGAGGAGAGGCTTAGGAACCTCCAGGACATCTTTAAACACTCCAACATCCGAATTATAGGGGTACCAGAAGGGGGAAAGGAACAGCCACCAGTGGAAAACTTATTTGAACAAATAATAAAGGAGAATTTCCCCAATCTAGCAAAGGAAATAGACTTCCAGGAAATCCAGGAAGCTCAGAGAGTCCCAAAGAAGTTGGACCCAAGAAGAAACACACCAAGGCACATCATCATTACATTAGCCAAGATTAAATGAAGGAGAGAATCCTAGAAACAGCAAGAGATAAAGGAGCCAGAGTCACACCTACAAAGGAATTCCCATCAGACTGTCAGCAGATTTCTCAAAAGAGACCTTACAGGCAAGAAGGGGCTGGAAAGAGGTATTCCAAGTCATGAAATCCAAAGACCTACAACCAAGATTGCTCTATCCAGCAAAACTTTCATTTAGAATGGAAGGACAGATAAAGTGCTTCTCAGATAAGATCAAATTCAAGGAGCTCATCATCACCAAGCCCTTATTATATGAAATGTTAAAGGGACTTACCTAAGAAAAAGAAGATAAAAAAGATGAACAGTGAAAGGACAGCAAACTCACAGTTATTAACAACCACACCTAAAACAAAAGCAAACTAAAAGGACAGCTAGATCAGGAGCAGAACCATAGACATGAAGATCTTAAGGAGGGTTAGCAACAGGGGAGTGGGAGAAGGAGAAGGGGGGAGAAGATACAGAAAATAAGTAGCATAGACAGTAGATAGAAAATAGATGGGGGGGCAAGAATAGTTTGGGAAATACAGAATCTAAAGAACTTGAGACACATGGTCATAAACTAAAGGGGGTAATGGTGGGGATGGGGAGGTAGGGTGGAGGGGAATGAAGGGGGGAATAGAACAACTATAATGGCATAATCAATAAAATAAATAAATAATTTAAAAACAAAACCAGGGACTAATGACATTAAAAAAGGTACAAAACAGGACAAAATCACAAATCTTTCTAAAAACCAAAAGAAGTCAATAATAAAAAAGAAAACCTATCACAGAGAGAAATACAGTAAATATAATACATCTAACTGTTATGACAAAATTGTGAGCAAATATATTAATCATATTAATAAATATGAAGGGGCTTAACTCACCTAATATAAGAAAAAGATTTTCAATCTGACTCAAAGTAACAACCAACCATATACTTACTGTATACAAGAGAAAACATCTAGCACAAGGTGATTCAGAAAGACAAAAAGAAATTGCGAAAGTATATACTAAGCAAATGGAAAAAATAGTAAGGGGGTTCAGGCTCGATAGCAACACAGTAGAGTTCAAGTCATAAAGCATTAAACATACGAAGGAACACTTTTGAATGCTAAAAATCACAATTCACAATGGAGATATGATCGTTTAAAATATCTCTACTCCAAATAACCATAATAACCAACTTTTTAAGGCAGAAACTACAGGAGACAGAAATACACTTTACACAGGAGATTGCAACACGCCGCCTTCAGTGTGGGGCAGAGCAGACAACTCATCCCTGAGACTGTGTGTGCTGGGATCTACATCCTCATTACAGAGGATCCGTCTTCCTCCCACAAAAATGCTTCCTGCCGCAAGGCCACAAGGAAGACACCTGAAAATCAAAACACCTTCTATTAAACAACTCTTCAGTAAAAAAGGAATATAAAATGAAATTACAGCATTTCTAAAATTCAGGGATGATAAAAATACTACATATCAGAATTACTAAAACACATTTAAAGCAGGGATCAAGAGAAAATTCATAATCTTAAACATTTATAACAATAAAATGAAAAAGGAGAGTAAATATACTTTTTAACTCAAAAAGGACAAAAATTAAGAAAACTGAAAGCACAAGAAGGAAGCTATTTAAGATTAAGGCAGAATGGAATAAGGCAGGGAGGAGGAAGGCGGCAGGTCTGAGTAGTGTGTGACACTGGGCCCTGTCCAGGGTGTCCTGCCGCCCTTCTCGTCCACTGCGTCACTTCTCCCTGGTTCCATGTCACCGGCCCTCTGCTAACTGCCCATAGACATTTTGCAATCTGAGAAGGGCTCTGGTGCCCGGCAACCACTGTAACATTTAGGAAGATGCCAATTTCAATAAATAGGAACCTGAAATAGAAACTGGACAATCAGGTCAAATTCCCCTTTCATGCTAAAACCAAAGGGCGGGCCAGTGAGAGAATGTGAGCCAATGTGAAGAAGAAGAAAGGGGAATAACTGGCCGAGCAGGCACTCTTTGTCAAGGGAAAAACAGCACTTGAGGAAAGGAACATACTCCCAAGTTTACCAGCAGTTCTGCAAGGACCATAGAGCAGAACAAGGAAATCAGGCCCAAACAGGAGCCCCTTGTTTTGCCTTCCACATCTGTGAGATGAGGGTTTCCACCCCTCCACGCTTCTCTCAACTCTGGTTCAGATGACACTCAAGGTACGGTCGTCAGTGTGACTTGGAAAAAGTCTGCGAGCACAAGATGAAAGCCACCTGTTTCACTGACTGCTCACGACTGCGATTAGGGATTCCGTGAGATCACACAGTGAGATCAAACCAAGTGTAATGGGGCCGGGCACGTCCGCCCAGCTCCCTGCTCCCTGTCACCCTCGCTGCTCCCACAGAAGGAGAGGGTGAGAAACTGATGGGTGATTGTCTTGGATGCGACTGAGCCAAAGAGGGAGACCAAGTTCAACTCCCCATAACCCAGGAGGCCAATGCAGGAGCGAGAAAGGGGGTCTCCTCTCTGCCAGTGGCCCCCTGCTCACCCTATAAAAACACCTTTAGATTACAATAGATTATATCCAAACCAGATATTCTACCAACATTACTTCTTGAGAACCTATTATGTGTTGGGCACTGTGCTAGAGCTACAATTTTAGAAAAAAAGAAAAGACAAAAGGAAGCCCAGTGCAGCAGTACAGGCAGAAATCATTTCCATGTACTATGGTGTTTATAAGGGGCAAGCTTTGGGTTCTGCTAGAGTCGGGAGAGCAGAACTGTGGTCAGGGAAGGTTTTCTGGAAGCAAGGACACGGGGCTGAGGGCTCATGGATGTGTAGGAGTGAGCCAGGCCAAGAAGGGGCGGGAAGGTGCTCTTGCGGAGAGAACAGCAGGAACCCGTCCCCCAATCCAACGCAGCCCACACAGGGACGGGGGATGGGAGGAAAGCGGTGAAGTGGAAATCAAGAGCTGAAACGTGCAGAAGGGCACTAAAATATACCCATAACCTTCTCTCAGAAAGTAAGATGGGTGAAAAAACAAAACCAAACAGTTTTTTTTACTGTTGTTCGGTTACAGTTGTCCTGCCTGTTGTTCTGGTGCTCACGCGCACCCCACTGCCCCCCTTACAACCAGAGTCAACCCCCTCCACTGTCCCTGAGGATGAATCCTCTATTCACGCTCCTTGACCTGCCCCTTCCCCTTCTCTCCCCGGTATCCCTCTCCTCGCTCCCCTCTGGTCTCTGTCAGTTTGTTCTTTATTTCCATGGAGTGGCTTTGGTTGAAGCAAACTAAGCAACTTTCTAACCTCCGCAGGTGGGATCAGACTCCAGGTGGCCTTTCAGTAGCAAAGTTGGCGTTTACCTCTGAATCATCGTAGGTGGCAGATGAAAAGCAAGCACAACAATGCACACACACACACAGCTGTTGTGCAAATTCCTAACCACACCACACTTAAGTAAGAGGTGATATCATAAGCAGCACAAACCCACGGAGGGTGGGGCCGGTCTGCCCTGCTGGAGAGGACGCAGTGCTATCTAAGCAGTGAGTCTGGGCCCTCCTCCCCTCTGTCTCCGTCTGGGCCGTGCTTGCAGCCAACGTGAACTCTGTCCCACGCTCCATCCCTCGGAGACCTGGGTATCACTCCTTTGGTGTAAAGATGTGAGACATGGCCGCAGAGGGTGGAGGAGCCCCAAAACATCACTGCCATGGTCTCCACTTTAACATGGTTTTTATCCCTGGCCTTTCAGTTTCCTTGCTGTGTGCCTCAGTTTCTCCATCTCACAATGACAATGAGAAAGTCTGCCCTAAATTCCTTACTTAAAGGAAATAAATGACATAACTCTTAACATGACTAGAGTTCCTTGAGCAATGGCCATATGCCCCTGGCAGTGGGCCCCAGGAAACCCAAAGCAACTTAATCTAGAGCAATGAACCTGGAAGAACAAAGACAGCTTCGGCTGTTCCATCAATGTCATTCACTCAGCAATGTGTAGTGAGTACCTCCTCTGTGCACACTATGAACAGAACTGATGCTCAGTTCATCACTGCTTTCTAGTCTCCTTCTCCATCCCTGGTCTGTGACACATGAAACTGGCTGAGTTACATAATGCCAGGGTGAGCTGTGCTCCTGGAAGGTTCCATTTCCACCCCGACCTGCCAAGTGGGAAACGTGGACAAAGCCAGGGACTAAGAAGGCAGTAGAATGCTGTGTTCCGCTCACCTGGGGATGCTGGTCAGGTAGGTCACGACATTCAGAAAGTCCTCATCCGGGATGTGTCTGAACCCCACAAACTCGGGAAGAGTGATGATCGGGGCACCGTCTTTCCCTCGACCTCCTGCAAGGAAGGCGGGAGGTCGGGATGTTAGCGCACGGTCTGGACATCGCGCCTGTGCAGGTGAAGGACTCGGACTAGTAGCAAGTCAGGAGACGTGTATTATTGGCCTCCCCCTTTTCTAGCTATTTCAAGTAGAATGTGAAAAGGTGGACACTGAACTGCTTTGAACAAATCTCTTCTCCTTCATGCTTGCTCAGTGGTGTTGTAAGAATTTGATTCTGGAATCCTTTGAAGATAGTCACCATATTAAAGGTAATATTTTAAAAATTATTTTAGCATAGCTGGAATGGTAAAGAATGCCAACACAAATACATAATATTTCTCTTCATTTTTGTAGTCACTAAATTAAAAAGCTAAAATGGTAGTGAAGAGTTACCTCCAAAATCAATCTGATTCAAGGTTCAAGACAACTGTAGTTATCTAAGAATGAAATTTTAAGAATTGCTTTTTCTTCCCATTTACATGTATTTATTTTTTCAAACAGTTACTAAGTTGTTAGGACTTGTAGACTTATTAAGTTGTTTTACATGTTTGGTTTTGCTTTGGCCAAGAAGGGATATAATAAAATCACCGAGATGCTGCGAAGGCACGGAGAACTGGCCCTAAATCTACACGGGCCTGTGCCCCAGCCAAAGGGGAGCCAGCGGGGGGGGGGGGGGCGCAGCTGGAGCACCGTGGGCGCCCTCCAGGTGCCTGCAGGGAGGGCGCTGCATGAGGAGGAGCCGCGGCTCCCCAGTGAAGCCAAGGGGTACAAATGATGACGTGCACTTCACGTAACCAGTAGAAGAGGCACCGGTGCAGGGCGTGGTTGGTGAGCGTTGTGTGAGTCAGGTGGGCACGGGAATCCAGGGTGAAATTCCAGAACCAGGGAGGCTCAGAGAGGCAAAGGTGAGCAGTCTCCACGGCGGCACCACCATCACATCCCCCGGTTCTGCTGCTCTGAGTCCACGCCTGCTCGGCATCTTCTGCCGACGCTCTTAACTCTCCGTGTAACTTTGTTTCAAGGGAGAGGAGGTGTCCTTCACGAACATGACTATTTGTATCGCGTAAAGAGAAAGTCAGCCTGTGGTTTTTCTACCTAAGTCTCTTCCGAGTGTTGCAGTGTGAGACTGGGCTCTCTGAGGCCAATCGCTCAGGCATGCAAACCCTCCGGGGTTTCTCTGGGTGACCAGTCCTGCTTCTCCAGGAAGTCCCTCTTTATTAATCCTGTGTGCTCATTTTAAAGTTTAAACAAGGATGCCAAGCTCTGACAAGAGATGGAGCTACCTGTGTGTGGTGACTGAAAACGACTTAGATCAGGACATTACCAGCAGCTTTCACCTCACATCCTGCCTCTTTTCAGTTTCACAACCGTAAGAAGTTTCAGAAACCTAAATTAAGAGAATTTGCATCTCTAGCAAGGCTAAATTTAGATGTGTGATAACACTATTAATTGTATAACCAATATTTGCCAAGAGAATAGCTAAAACATTTCAGGGAGCCTAAAATATTCCTTAAGATGTGATTCACCATTTAATTATTTCACCTTTTATCGTTAATTATAAAGTAAAGCTCTTCACACCTAAATGGAGAAAGGTAGGTGGAGTTTTCTAGCATCTCGGTTAACACCAACACTGAACACCTGAGAGCAGAGAGCCCCGCCCCCTTGCTCCCCAGGTTAACCGAGGACACCTCCTGTGTTACTCGTCTTAGGAGGCAGAAGCCCTGAAGAAGCCAGGCCGACCTCACACAGCTGTTGACAAGCCACAACAAGGCATGCAGTGCCCCCTTGTGAGGAAATGTGGAAGTGCAAAGGGAAGAAAGCTCGAAGTTAAGTTCCCATTCAAGGAGGATAAAATCACACGACTGGTAGCTGAGTAAAATGGCTACTTAAATAAAATAAACTTCACTTCTCCTAGTATAATGTTCACCTGTTCATTAAATGGCATGAAGACTTCATCACACAGAGGAGAATTTGGAATGCGGGGAAATCGCATAGGAAGATGGCGAAGATCAGCAGCAGAAGAGAGGGAGGCCGTTGCTGCTGTTTGCCGTCTAGGTTCTACTTTCCGCCTCTCCTCTGCCGCCGAGCTGGTTCCAACCGCAGGAAACCGGCAGCCCCGCTCCCTGGGAGGCGCCTTGGAAATCCCAGGGCCTAGGAGAAATAATCTGCCCTACGGAACAAAGAGTTGTCTCACACCCTATGTGATTTTCTAATGTCTTACTAGAAACTCAATACAGTGAAAAATCCATTCATAGTGACCTGATCCTAGACTCTAACCCTGCTTTACACATAATCACAAAAGTTTTTGTATTTTTCTAATTTTATTGAGATATGATTGCCTTACAACACTGCAATTTGATGTGTGTATATATTACAAAATGATCACCACAATAAGTTTAGTTAACATCCATTACCTCAGACACTTTTTTTTCTTGTGGTGAGAACTTTAAGGTCTCCCTTTTTAGTAATACTCGACTACTCAATAATTGTTCACTATAGTCACCATTTTGTACGTCACATCTCCAGAAGTTACTTTCGACAGGAAGTTTGTATCTTTTAACAATCTTTACCCATTTCCCTCACCGCCCACCCCCACCTCTGGCAACCACCCATCTGTTCTCTGTTTCTCTGCATTCTTTTTTTTTAATTTTAGATTTCACATATATATATACACGAGAGATCATAAGGCATTTGTCTTTCTCTGCCTGACTTATTAGTATAATGCTCCCAAGGTCCACCCATGTTGTCACAAATCATAAAATATTCTTAAACAGTTTTAATATATACTAATTTTCCAGGAATGCAACTGTCCTACAAACTGAGGGAAGATGATACTTTATTTTGTTCAGAACTCCATCAACAATTGTTTACTATTCTGGAAAATCTCTACGGTCAGGCCCTGCAGGGCATCTGATTGCGTGGACCAGCCCTGGCATTTGCCGGTCACATTCATGGCTCCCCACACACAGGGGCAGGCACCTAGCCGTCTGTCGCATGATTTTTTATTAGCATAGCTAGAAATATTTATTTAAGTATACATATATTTAAGTACGTGCTATTTTACTATGCTTACTTTCCTTTTATTTCTCCTTTACATGGCAGTTCTCCTTTACATTTCTTTTTTTAAAAATCTAGAGTGTATGAGTAAGTAAGAGGCTGGCTGTTCACTCTGGGGCCCCACAGCTCACTGCGTTTCCCAGCTTCCCCCACTGCGAATGCATTCAGGCACCTGAGCCAGGTCCAAGCCAGTGGAGCGAGGTGTGTGCTGCTGCTGAGCAGAGGCTTTGAGGTGCTCACTTGCCCTGTCTGCTCTCTGGATGCAGATGAAAAGAAGGTCGTTAAATGGAAAATAGTAATAACAGCCACGAAGTAAACGGAGCCTGCACTGTGAACCTTCAACTCGAAGAAGAATCATCTGCTGCCCAGAAACATCCGCGCTAGACTGTTCCAAGAGTCCGAACTAAATTTCTATTGTGTTTGTTTGAGCCACTATCCACCCTGAAGTCTATTTGTTACCGATTAGGGTGCCTATAAATTTCATTTAAGGATGGTGAGGGGCAAAACAAATCATCTGGTATAAAGAGCAGGCATTTGGTCCAACACGTTGGCAACCATTTCTGTGGCCTGTACTGCCCAACACAACAGCCAGGAGACGGATGTGACTGCGGAGCATCTGAAAGGTGACCAGTGCGAAGTGAGGTGTGCTGCGAGTGTGAAACGCAAACCAGGTTTCCGAACCCTAGTGCAAAAAAGGGTTGAGTAGCTCATTAATAATTTTGAATATTAATGACATGTTGAATCATATTTTACATATATTGGGTAAAATAAAATATATTATTAAAGTTAATTTCATGGGGTTTTTTTTTGCTTTTTAGTATGGTTATTACAAGATTAAAAGTACATATGGGGGTCACATTATATTTCTATGAAACAACGCTGCTCTAGACCTCCTTGCGTTGGTTCTCGTCTCCCGGGTGCCAAGTTACTGCTCCATCTCAGACTTAGGGTACGAGTTTTGGCCCTGCTCACCTCCCTGTGAGAACGTCCCACTTGCCCCACACTCGGCCTCGCCCTGGGCTCCACTGGTCCGCCTCCGAGGGAGATGCTGGGGACTTCACGACTCTGAGTGTTTTTATGCCTTCATTATTGATTATTTCTAAGAGGAATAAAGGTGTTATAGGGCAGGCAGTGGGAAATCCAGACAATAATTCAGGGGGTGGGAGCAGGTAAATAACCACTAAAAGACAAATAAATAAAAAGATCCTGGCCGGGGTGGCTTAGTTGCTTGGAGCATTGTCCCATAGACCAAAGGGTTGCAGGTTCGATTCTTGGTCAGGGCGCATGCCTGGGTTGTGCGTTCAGTCCCCCCTTGGGGCACCTGCAGGAGGATGATTAATCAATGTTTCTCTCTCACATCTCTCTCTCTCTCTCTCTCTCTCTCTCTCTCTCTCTCTCTCTCTCTCTTTCTCCCTCTCCCTCTTTTCTTCCCTCCCTCTAAAAGCAATGAAAAAGTGTCCTTGGGTGAGGATTTAAAAAAAGAGGACAATTCCCCCTAATTAAAAATCCTTCATTACAGCAAACACTGATAAATGGCTAATGTACTCCCTACCTCTTCTTCCCTGACCACCATCTACACAGTGGCCAAAAAACTAGATGTTTGCTTTCATGGACTCCCTCTCTGCTAGGAATGGCTCCATGATATAAGCCAGGAGCTTCTGGGAACTTTGCTTTTCTGTCAGAAGGAGCAGAAGCCAGCATTGCTCCTTTCCCTTCTTTCTGCTATGGACACAGACTTGATGCCCGGAGCTGCAGCAGCCATTTTAGAATCAGGACTTCAAAAACAAAAGAAACATCAACAGAATCACTAAGATGCCAGCCTTAATGTTATTGGGCCACTGATTCAATACTAAATGTATTCCTCCAGATCTCCTGTTATATGGTTTAAGGAACAAACCAACAAGTCTTATATGCTAAGTTCTCTTGTAGCCAGATACCCTTCTAGGCACTTGCCTTAAAACAACCCACTTTACAGGTGAGACACCCAAGGTTCAGAGCTGTGTTAGTGGGTGAACCCAGGAGTGTCTGAATACAAAGCCTAGTGTTCCCACCACACTCACCTGCTTATATTCTCCTGTCTCCTAGCTAAACCCTGAACTTAGAAATATGTCATAGTTGCAGGGAACATCAGGTTGTCTTCCAAGGTCAGAGACTCCAGAGGCCCCAGCCCTGGTCACTATCCAATTCCTGCTGGTGGCTTCTCCACCCAGAGGCTTCAAACCACCTGGCCACCAATCTGGGCCAGGCATCATGCGAAGAGCCGTGCTCTCCCGCCAGCCGGAGGAGCACACTCCCACAGCGCAGCGGGCGGAGCAACTGGGGCCTCGGTGAGAAAAAGGCTCCGTTCTGTCCTCTCAGTATTCCTGGCTGATGGGACCCCTGGCTCTTTCCAGAGCTCAGTGGAGTCTGTAGGAAAAACATGCGGCTGGAATATCTTCATCCTCCTTGCCCAAATCAGGAAATGGCAAACCGCTGTGACCCTGCACAGAGGCCACAGCTGGCCCTCCACAGTGATGGGAAAAGAACTAATCATAGAAATTTCTTTTGCACACCCGCTATTACACAGACACCCACAGCAGCCTTGTTATTGACATCTGCTGCCTCTGCCAGACAAAGACGGATGGTTAAAGGCGAAAGCAGACCTAATTCCAAAAAAGTGTTGACCTGGAACCCCATCGGCATTGACCGGCTGCTGATGGTCTAACGTGCTTGCTGAGCTGCAAATGCCACCACTGCTAATCCATGCTCCTTTCTCATAAGAAGGGCAATCGGATGACAAAAGAAGCTCAGAAATGGAAGGGCTGTCGTTGACAGTCGAAGAGCCTTTGCCAAAACAGAGGTGTCCTCTCGGTCCAGTGCGTGTTCTCACAGTTCTGTGTTCTACATTAAAAAGTGAAGATTAACTCTTTTTCCGACCTAACTGTGGCATAACGCACACATTCACTGTGAGCATGGCTTCGGTTAATTATAAAAACTGCATCATACTAAACATTATTATCTTAATGTAACCCTAAAAGAAACATGGTATGGGATTAGAATACATCATGAAAAAATATCCAACCTTTATTTGGAAGTTACAGTATTAAGCATTTTTCCTACCTTATGTCAGTTAATTCACAGAATTTCAATGACTCCATTGATTATTCAAAAGAGGGAAGAGGCTTAGAGAAGTAAATTGCCCAAGGTGAACCAGAATCTAAATCCTCATTAAGGCTTGTTATGTTAGCAGGTTACCTTTCCCCTATTCTGCCTCTAAGAAATGAGAAAAGGGGGCTTCTCTCCTGCATCTCAGCCACCAGCATGCTGTCCAGACTGAGGAAGACCCGGAAACTTTGGGGCCAGGTGAGCTTGGCCATGGCCGCACGGGCAAAGCACAGGCAGCACCTGGGAGGCCAAGGTAGTGCTGGTGGCTGTGTCAGCACAGGATGGACTTCGACCAACACCGCCCACATCTGGGGCATGACCGCTTAAAGAAGAGCCGGCGCTTCTGCCCCAGTCGACCTTGATAAACTGTGCACCTGGCGACCACAAAGCCCTGGGGAAGGGACACTCCCAAAGCAGCCTGTCATCATGAAGGCCACGTTCTTCAGTAGAAGATCAGAGGAGAAGATTAGGAGCATTGGGGGGCCTGTGTGCTGACAGCTGGAAGTCACTCAGAAGGGAATTCATTAAATCATCTCAAGTGGGAAGGAAGGAAGGAAGGAAGGAAGGAAGGGAGGGAGGGAGGGAGGGAGGGAGGGGGAGAGAGAAAAAGAGAGAAAGGAAGAAAGAAAGAAAGAAAGAAAGAAAGAAAGAAAGAAAGAAAGAAAGAAAGAAAGAAAGAAAGAAAGAAAGAAAGAAAGAAAGAAAGAAAGAAAGAAAAGGAAGAAACACCTCAATGATACTCAAAAGAGATCACTTTCTATCATTAAATGTATAACCAATCAGTTGCTGGATTCCTTGCCCAGATGAGCCAACGTGTAGTTATATACTCGCTACGTGCTCACTGCATAATGATACACTCATACACTGAGGCATCAGAGTTTGGTGTAAGGCTGTAGGAATCCACCCGGCCCCAGCCCATCACCCATTCTAGCACTTTGGTTGCAGGGCCTTCTGCAGGGTAGAGCCACCATAGCAGTTGCTAGAAACCCAGAGACAGTTCCGGTCCTGCCTTTCTTCCGCACAACCCTAGCCTCACTGTGGGAAGCCACGAGACTGCTCCTTCAGCAGGATGGTTCGGCACTCCCTCCAGGGCCAAGACCAGGGTGCCTGGAGCGGGGGGGGGGGAGAACAGGGAATCCATTGGCCTCATGGGACAGACCAGGAGGACTTGGGTAATTTTGAACCGAGCACCTATTATGTTTCAGTCTCTGTTCTAAGCACTGGCAGTGCAGGCAGGAATAAGAAAACTGAGGACCCTGAACCTATGCCGCTCCCAGTGGCTTAAATGATCAGTGGCCAATGTGGAGGAAAAACCAGAGAATCCCCCCATGTCCTGGATTGTACAAGACATCCCCATCTAGGACACAACTCCGGGACAGGAGAGGCACCTGAATGACAAGTCAACTGATGTCAGTAGTTATTTCTTTTTTCTTCCTCAAAACCTTTTCAGCCCTGTTCTTCAACAAACTCAAAAAACTGTACTCCCTTAAGAAACATCAAATTTCCCCCAACAGCAAATGGAATGACATCTCTGAGATCCCACCCTTCTTCAGCAACATGGTCCTTGGTGCATTCCAGGCCAGGTGAGCCTTAAAGCTCAGGTCCCCAACCGCCCTCCTCCCCGTCCCACCTGAGGCCTGCAACCTGCCCCCCCTCCACCCCACACCACAGTCGGAGGAAAAATTGTCTTCCATAAAACCGGTCCCTGGTACCAAAAAGGTTGGGCACCACTGCCTTAACAGATGTTGAAATTTGAGTGTAATGTTCACCAAGATTCAAGAGGCCAGGCCCTCCAAGCAGAGCCCCCAACAAAATCTAGAAGTACAAATGAACTAGCCCCTTACCTGAAAGAATGGCAAACTGTCTGTGAAGTGGTTCAATTATATCCACTGCCAACAAGGGCCTGATCTCCTGCTGCATAATTTCATCTGCATAAATGAAATACAAATGAGGTTAAATCCTTGCAGATTACAGAGAGAAATTAAAAGGGAGGGAAGCTCTACCACCAGGGAAATGTGGGACTTATCGAGATATGGTTACGAACACTTCTCTTGAGGACTCGATTCCTGAGATGCATATGTGGATCTGGGCATTAAGTGGGTTGAAGTTCATACGCATGAGCACAGGAGCACATTTCTAGAGCTTCTCCCCAGGTTTGGGGAGAGGTCTGTGCCAGCTCTGGGCCTTGAAGCTGAAGCTCCAGTAGCCTCACAGTAAACCTGCTAGGATGGTCTCACTACCCAGCGAGATCCTTAGGTCTCTGCTTACTCCTTTGGGTCTGCGGAAGGGCATTTTAAACACAAACAACTTCAGTTACCAGAGTTCATCTCAAGATGGGTCATAAAATCCATCTAGATTAATGAGGTTCTTTGATTTTCCTTCCTTCTTCACCTCCTGCAATGCTTCGAGGGGCTTTTCCCACTGCCAAGCATGTGTAAGGAGGCACTTCTTCATTTTGCCATTTAAAGATGCTCCTTACTGAATCACAGCTTACAGGTTTCCAAGGCAGACAATCAAAACTTTCAAGCACAGATCTACAAATGTCCTCTAGCCCTATGATTTGCATTGGATCCGGCCAGGGACAGAGGACTAGCAAGAGGGGAAGACTAAGTGGTCCCTCAGCCTGGGCTGGGAAGAGGAAGCCATTCTCATCCTCTCTCTGCCTGAGATATTACTATCCTCATTTAACCATTCCACAGGGAATCTCAAAAAATGAACTGGCTATTATTTCTACTACAGTTAAACATCTGGTTAGATTAAGGCACAAACCAGTAGCCTGTTCCCTAACACTAAACAGCAATCACCTATTAATTCAGGAGGGAGCCAGGATGATATTACCATATTCTAATGTTGACCAATCACAGGTTATGTTTGGGAAGCACCTCCCAGAGCCTTGGTTTCTACTTCTCAGCTTCAGTGTGAAGGTTAAAGGAGATGAGGTACACGGAGATGTACACAGTAGGTACCAGGTAAGTGCTGGCTACGTCCATTGCTCTGGACGGTTCTTTCCCATATCTGCTTTCTGAAAGTCATATAAGGAATTGGGAAAGTGTCAGTTAAAAACCCAAGACATTTCCAAAATAAATTCCACCATTTTTTTTTCTGGAGGAAAGGGGTACACTCAGGCCAGAGCTCCTTCATCCCAATACTCTTTCTGGATCCACTAAAAATTCAAGGAGCTCCTGTATTACTATTACTTTTGTGGGTGCAATGATGGCACTGTTGTTATATTTTACAAAAAGATGGGGCCTTCTCTTTTTGATATGCAAAGTTAATTATTTAACAGTAAAATTATATGAAGTCTGAGACCTGCTTAAAAATACACCCTCACTCTTCTCTGCCAAATTTGTGCTGGGGGCGGGGGCGGAGAGGAAACCAGACTGACAGAGTGTGGATAATTGTTGAAGCTGGTTGATGGGCCCATGGGGGTTATTATGCAATTCTTTCACATGGTTCAAATACAATTAAAGTATTACAGCAACATAAAGAATTTCAGCACAAGCAGGGGTTATCTGTAGCTAAAGAGTTTTTCAGAAAACAATCTTCCAGTGGTATACTCAAAAATAGAGCTGGATTACTATTTTTTCATACATGATGGAACATATTTAAGAAACAATGAACCTGCCCTGACCAGTGTAGCTCAGTTGGTTGGTCATCACCCCACAAAGCAAACTGTTGCCAGTTCAATTCCTGGTCAAGGCACATTCCTGGATTGCAGACCTGGTCCCGGTCCAGGCTACTGATCGATGTTTCCCTAACACATCGATGCTTCTCTTCCTCTTTTTTTTCCTCCCTTTCCCACTCTCCAAGAATAAGTAAGTAAAATCTTAAAAAAAAAGACAATGACCCCAGAGAAAAACCAAGATCACAGATACAATTCATTATTATACCTCAATATTTGAAGTGTGCTTTAAATTAAACATTTTAAAGAGGTAAGATGTGAAAGGGAAAACAGAATTGAGTAAGTCAACCATCCTTTGCCTCATCTCATTTTTAATTTATTTTTATTTATATTAAAATAGTTAGTGTACATTATTATACTTAATAATTTCTACTGTATAGTTTCAAGTATACAAGATAGTTATCCAATACTACTACACCTAACAAAGTCATCACCATGCTAAGTCTAGTAACCATCTGTCAGGCTTATTGCAAAATTATCAACTACACCCCCTATGCTGTGCATGTCCATCTCATTTTTATCCCCTCCCCTTTGGCAACTATCATCTTGTTCTCTGTATCTAAGATTCTGTTTCACTTTGATTTGGTTTATTCATTTATTTGGGGTATTTTTTAGATTCCACATTGAGGTGCATTCATACCTCTGTTTTTTTTTCTCTCTGGCTTACTTCACTGTGCATAATACTCTCTAGGTCCGTCCATGTTGTTGCAAATGGCAAGGTTGGGTCCTTTTTTATTGCTGAATAATACTCCACTGTATACATGCAACAGTTCTTTATCCTTTGGTCATCTGTGTGTCCTCTAGAAAGAAATGTCTGTTCAGGTCCTCTGCCCATTTTTTATTGGATTGATTGTTTTTGGGGGGCCATAAAGTTATATGAGTGCTTTATGTATTTGGATACTAACCCCTTTCTGGATATATCATTCACAAGTATCTTCTCCAATTCAGTAGGTTGTCTATTCATTTTGTTGATATTTTCATTTGCTGTGCAAAAACATTTTACTTTGATATAATCCCATTTGTTTATTTTTTCTTTTGCTCCCTTTACTTGAGGAGATATATCAAAAAAGATATTGCTAAGCTCAATGTCATAAAGTTTGCTGCCTATGTTTTCTTCTAGGAGTTTTATGGTTTCAGGTTTAACATTTAAGTCTTCAATCTTTTCAATTTATGTTTGTATATGTAAGAAAATGGACCAAGTTCAATTATTTGCATGTATCTATCTGTTTTTGGCCAACACTGTTTATTGAAGAGACTGTCTTTACCTCATTGTATATCCTTGCTTCCTTTGTCATCTATTACTTGACCATATAATGTGGGAGTTTATATCTGGGCTCTCAGTATATATCTGTTTTTATGCCAGTACCATACTATTTTGATTATTGTAGCTTCTAGTAGAGTTTGAAATCTGGGAACATGATATCTCCCACTTTGCTTTTTCTCAAGATTTCTTTGGCTACTCAGGGTCTTCTGTGGCTCCACATAAATTTTAGGATTGAGTTGTT
Source organism: Artibeus jamaicensis (assembly GCF_021234435.1). NCBI lineage: Eukaryota > Metazoa > Chordata > Mammalia > Chiroptera > Phyllostomidae > Artibeus > Artibeus jamaicensis. Next base: position 6,996,742 of record NW_026522046.1, on the reverse strand, counting down.
CTGGAAAAATGCCACTGGTATTCTAACAGGGATTGCACTGAATCTGCATATTACTTTAGGTAGTAAGGACATTTTAACAATATTAATCCTTCCAATCCATTGGCAAGGTATATCTTTTTATTTATTTGTATCTTGTTCAATTTCTTCAGTGTCTTACAGTTTTCAAAGTACAGGTCTTTTACATCTTTGATTAAATTTATTCCTAGGTATTTTATACTTTTTGATACAGTTGTAAATGGGGTTGTCTTCTTGATTTCTTCTTCTGATCATTTGCTATTGGTGTATAAAACATAACAAACTTCTGTATATTGAATATATATCCTATAACTTTAGTGAATTCATTTATTAGTTCTAGCAGTTTTTTGGTGGCATCTTTAGGGTTTTCTATAGTTGGTATCATGTCATCTGCAAATAATGAGAGTTTTACTTCTTCCTTTCCAATTTAGATGCCTTTTATTTCTTTGTCGTACCTGGTAGCTGTGGCTAGGACTTCCAATGTTCTACTGAATAGAAGTGGTGATAGTTGGCATCTTTATCTTGCTCCTGATTTTGGAGAAAAGGCTTTCAGCTTTTCACCACTGAGTCTGGTATCAGCTGAGGGTTCATCACATATGGCCTTTATTATGTTGAGGTATGTTCCTTCGATACCCACTTTGTTGAGAGTTTTCATCATAAGATATTGAATTTTGTCAGATGTTTTTCTGCATCTATTGAGGTGATCATATGGTTTTTATTCTTTATTTTGTTAATGTGATGTATTGCATTAATTGATCTATGAATGTGGGGCCATCTTGCATTCTTGGGATGAATCATACTTCTATACAGTCTATGATCTTTTTAAGGTATTGTTGAATCCAGTTTGCTAATATTTTGCTGAAAATTTTTGCATCTATGTTCATCAAGGATATTGGCCTATAATTTTCTTTATTTTGTGTGTGTGTGGTGTTGTCTTTATCTGGTTTTAGTATCAGAATAATGCTGCCTTCATAAAATGACTACCTTAAAGTCAAACACTGTTAGGTCAAACCCTCATTAGTCAAGGACCAACTATACAGTTACTAAGACTATGTCCACATATAAAAATTGAAGATATAATATCAAGGACATAAGAACCAAATGTGTGGTGGGGTTGCAGCCAGGTAAGAAAAAAAGAGCCCTGACTGGTGTGGCTCAGTGGGTTGGGCACCATCCCACAAACTGAAAGGTTGCTGGTTTGATTCCTGGTCAGGGCACATGCTTGGTTTACAGGCCAGGTCCTCAGTGTGGGGCATGCAAGAGGCAATGATGATGTTTCTCTGGCACATGGATGTTTCTCTCTCTTCTTCTCCCTCCCTTCCCCTCTGTCTAAAAGTAAATAAATAAAATGTTTTTAAAAAAAGAAAGAAGAAAACATATGGAATGTTTGTGCATATGTTTGCAGGCATATGAAAAAGAATACATAAAACAGTTGTGTTAGAGTGATGGAATCATACTGTGGTTTCCCCCTTTAGTTCACATAGAGAAAAAGCATGCTCCAATAGCCTTTATTTTTTTATGCTGACAGGACTTTATTGAAGTATAATTTCCATGCTGTACAATTCACACAAGGTGTACAGTCTGGTGAATTTTTACAAATATGTACCCCGATCTAACCATCAAACAGATCAAGACATGGAACATTTCCGTTGCCAGGAAAGCTTCCTGGTGACCCTGCCTGAGGCCCCACACTTTGGAGAGTTCCATGTGTCACAACCCTCTGCCCCATAACTGTGTGAGTTACGGACCACAGGGGTGCCTCTGTCACTTGTGACCCAGACCTCACTGCTGGCAGGCACACTGTAGCTCTCTAAATATCTACTCTCCTAACATCACTGGGGCCCCAGGGGAACAACTCTTCAAGTGTCTTCGTTTATATCCTCTAAAGAAAGGGGGAGTGTATCCAAATGCTGTGACGGTTTACAAGCTGTGCCGCTGCGGATGTCAGGGGCAGGCACTGCTTCCGAGAGCTGGGAGGGTTTGAGCAGCGGAAGTGCTTAGGTAAAGAAAAGACAGATCAATTATTTGTCAAATCCTCCCCTGCATGTGGCACGAATGCTGTAGATTCTCATGTAATGAAATGTCTTGTCCAGTACTACCACACATCATTGCTCTTTTTTCCTTTCAATTCGTTAGGCAAACATTTCAATTTTGAACTCAAACCCAATTACATTTTACTTAAATTACACTTACTTCTCAACAAAGTTCAAATTATGTGAAAATCTTAATTATAACAATATACTGCTTTTGCTGAGATGAAGGCAAAAATATTTTATAGATTAATTAATGACTTGTGGATTATGAATCTCTTTATTGCTCATCCAAATTTCTCAAAGTAATCGACTCAACACTCACACACAGCAATTCAATTCAGGCATCTTTGTTACTTTCTGATTTTTAGTCGTATATAAACCATGGCTTTGTACATATTATAATTTAGTTCTTCTAAGGGTATGTTTGTCAAGGTAGGAAGACAGAATATATTTTACTGAACTGCAGCATGCGGGCCTCCATTTGTACTCTTGCCCCAGGCTCTGCAAATGCCTGTTCAAAACTGCTTTGAGAACTAATAAAATACTACTAGGCATAAGCAGTTCTGTTTTTGCATACTTATCCAAGTCCCTGTTCTCCTTTTTTTTTTCCATTATAAAGTTGATACATTTTTTAAAGCTTCTTAACTTCTGTTGACATTTAACATTGTACCTTCCAATGGGACAGGCACTGCTGAGGTGGAAGTTTCTATGCAGAGTTTGCTTAGCAACGAAAGCTGGGGCCCACCTTCTCCTGCAGCCCTTCAGAACTACAGGACAGGTAAAGCAAGTTCTGCTGCCTGGGGTATTCTGAATAAAAAGCAAATGCCCTGAGGGAAATGTAAAATTTTGGTGAAAATACCAAATTTTCACAAAATATCAAGCCCTCATATTTTAGCACCAAATTTCCCAGTGCCCCACCAGCATTTTTATCAATACTCTCCCAAAGTAGTGCTCCTCGAACTGTAATGCAGTCAAAGCACCTGGGTCTAAAATGCAGCTTCCTATTCAGTAGGCTTGGGGCGGGGCGTTTCTAACCAGCTCTCCTGGTGCTGCTGAGGCAAGAGAGAGCAAGCACACGTTTAATTCAGGGCCTTCCACTATTCTTGGTCCTTTCCTGTTACTTATGAAAATGCAGCTCAAGAGGGGAAAAGCTGGGGTAGGTGGTGGTTAATTTGGGTTATCCACTAGTCAGCTTCTATCATCATTCAATAAAAATAATCATCTATATGTATCCGAAATTTTCTTGACACTGAGGCTTAGATGGCATAACTTTTGGCCTAACATCTTCTTCTGTGCTGTTTTTGGAGTCTGCTCCCTGGGAAACAGGCCGACCGTGATTTGAGCATCTGCTCACCTCTCCTTCCAGCGCATCTCAAACCCTACCTCAGTTTGGGCCCTTTAATGCTCCTACTCTCTCATGCTTAGCTCACTCCCAGCTCTGTGTTCAATCAAGTCTATCAACTGGGAGCAGTGTCTTGGGCAAGACGATATAATACAGTATAATGTGAGGAGGTGAGCAGACTTGATATGGTTAAGAGTGAAACAGCACCAGATGTTACTGGTGAGGTTAGACCACAGTCCTTGAGTTTGGCTAAGACAGAATTCAGAGGCAAGAACTCAAATATAGGCAAAAGTGTATTTAAAAAGTCACAGAAGTAGAAGTGAGCCCCCTGGGCTGCATGGACTCAGGAAATAAGTTATAGAAGCAAAAGTTGGGCTTTGGAGCTTAGGAGAAAGACAGCAAAGGTGCATACCATGTGGGAAGAAAGAGGAAAGAGAGGCATGAGAGAGAGCAAGCTGGGTCCTTCATCTTTAGGGTCTTTTAAAAGCAGGTATTTTAGGGGAGGTCTTAGGGGAGAATCTCACTAGAATTTTCATCAGCTTTCCAGGTGTGTTTTTTCAGGGTCATGGTCACTGCTGATTGGTTAGCACTAGAGTCAGGAGTCAGTCTTTACGATGTCAGCCATGGTATCACCTCATCTGGTTTTATTGCCTTTCTGGGACTGGAACTAAAACAACTGAGGCTAAGAGTCATCTCTGGTTTGACCAACACTCTGACTCTGTGGTCAGCACACAAGGGGCTTTGTTCCTAAGATTACTGGATGTGGGTCAGCTCCTCATTGTCCGGAGGGCTTAATGCTTAAGGGAGTGGTTGTGCAAGGGCTCAAGTGGGAGTCAGATGAGGCTATTCTCCAGCCCCCATTCCTTCCTTTAAGGGTCTAAACCACATGACTACTTATACACTAAGTGGAAATGTCATCCTGGGGGTCAGGGCCCACCCTATAATACTTGTTTTTTTTTTTCCCCAGTTTAGCCCATTGCTGAGCACCCAGAGCTTTGCACCCTGGTGACCTTCTGTACCTGGCCTATCATTCCTACCTGCTCATGTCTGTCTATTTGCCTATTATACCAATATGACTAATGATCATTAGACGTGACATTCTTCTAAGAGTTTCATTTCTTCCTAAAGCACCTTAGAGAAAAAATATCTTAACATAAATGAGTCAAAATGGTAGTATTTTAGACATTTTAGCAATATGATGGATAATCAATTTTATTTTTTTTAATGATTTTTTTTTAGAGAGAGGGGAAGGGAGGGAGAGAGAGAATTAGAGAAACATCCATGTGCCAGAGAAACATCAATTGGTTGCATCTTGCATGCCCCACACTGAGGACCTGGACTGCAACCAGGCATGTGCCCTGGCCAGGAATCAAACTTGCAACCTTTTGGTTTGTAGGACAACACTCAACCCACTGAGCAACACCACCCAGGGCTAATCAATTTTATTTTTGTTTAAGAAAAAGCCCTGGAGGCCCTGAGCTAACATTCCTTCCTTCCTCTCTCACTAGTTCATTCACTCAGTTTCTATGAAAGCAGAATGAAAATGACTGTACTTCAACCCAGCTCTGCCACTGACTGGCCTCTCCACCTCCAGGTTCTCCCTCTCTGAAATGGAAATGCAAAAGAATAATAATATATCTTTAGAGGGCTACTGTAAGGATGACTGTACCATTTATTGAGCCCTTACTACCTACTGGGTGCTACACTATAAGCTTTACATATATTATCTAATTTACTTTAATTTAAAATAACATGTGAAAGCAGTTTGAATATAATAGACTCAACTCAAATAGAAATGAGTAAATGTATCATTCACTTCTTTGAGCCCTGATCCTGAGGATACAACAGATTTTTCTCAAACACCCATGTTACTGCCATGCATTGGTGGTTTGCTTTGAAATTCTGCTCATAAACTCCCCACTGATGTCACATTACCTTTCTCTCATTCTGAAGGAACTTTGGTAGAACTCGTTGAGTTTGGAAAGACTCAGGAGCACAACAGAGATTAAAATTAGACCAAAATATAAATTGGTATTTAGGACATGATAAAAGTGGCATTTCAAGTGTGGCTGGGGGAGATTACGTAACAAATAGAGTGGGGTCGATCTGCTGGCCATGGCCGGACGCCAAGTGCAGTGGTCAAGCACATCACCTCTAGTGCCACACCTCCTGGGTTCAAATCCTGTCTTTCCTGTGTCTGAATTTCTCAATCTGAAAATAGAGGAAATTATAATATATCTACCTAGCATGATTGTTGTAAAAATTGAGTTAATATAGGTAGAGAACTTTTTTTTTAAATTCCTGGTATATGGTGAGTGTTATGTAAATGCCATTTTGTTATTGTCAAAATGTTTAAGTTGTATCTGTATTTTACTTCTTGCATCAAAATAAATAAACTCCAGCCAGATTAATTAATGAAAACACAAATTCTAGAAGAAAATATGGAAGAACATTTTTATAATACTAGAAATAGACCAGCCTTTCAAAGTAAGATAGAAATCCCATTATGAGAAGACTGATAAAATTAACTAATTTAAAAACTATTTGGCAAGACAAACATACCTTGAACAAACTCAAAGATAACTGGAAAATTTACAGTACGTGTCATTGACAAAATGTTTAGTTCCCTAAAATATAAAGAGCCCTTACAAATTAATAAGATAGTGGGCTAAATGGTGCCCCTCCCCCCCAAAAAAGATATGGTGAGTCCTAATCTTGACACCTGTAAAGATGACCTTATTTGGACAAAAGTTCTATGCAGATGTGATCAAGGTTAGGCTCTTAAAAAAGAAGAGCCTATTCTGAAATGTCCACTTGGACCCTGAGTACGATCCTATGTATCCTTATAAGAGAGAGGGGGATGGATGGAGGCAGAGAGTGGAACGGTGCAGCCAACAAACGCCCAGAGCCACCAGAGGTTGAGGCTGGAAGAAACAAGAAACTGAATTTCCCCTAGCATCCAGGTGGCACCTTGACCTTGGACATCTGGACTCAACAAATGTGAGAAAACAAATTTCTGTTGTTCTAAGCCATCAACTTTGTGGTCATTTGTCATCACAGCCACAGGAAATAAATACAATAGGTACAGACAAAAAACAGACAATTCACAGAAGAAATAACAGTCAACAAATACATACATGTAAGATGTTTAACATCACCAATAAAAGTAAATTAAAAAACAGGATAAGATCTTTCCTGCCTGATGGATTGGTGGTTAATTTTAAAAGTTGGCAAGAGTATAGGCAGACTTTCCATAGGTAAAAGTATAAATAGGCACTTTTTTAAAAAGTTGATTAATTTGGAAATATCTGCCAAAATGTTCAATATGAAGTTTCTATTCAGCCAAGAAATTTCATGTCTACAAATTTAATATACAGAAATATTAATACAAGTTCAAGAAAACTGGCCACTATGATGTTTTTTACAATATTGTTCTTCCAGTGCAAATGTTTATTAATAGGAGATGGGTTGAATAAATTATGATACACCCATACAATAAAATACTAGGGAGCCATTAAATATAGTCAGATAGATCTATAAGTACTAATAGGTAAAGAAGTTCAAAATATGCTCATTCTTTTTAAAGAAGCAAGACACACAACAAAATGTTATCATTTATGTTCAATTTACATATATAAGGTCTGTCAGGAAAAAGTCCAGCTATTGTTAATATAAGGAGAATGGTTTGTGTGACATTGCTGTAACCTGTAAGCCAAGGAGAGTGGAATGCACAGGTGTGAACAATGACAGCTTCACTGTACTAGTCACTGGGGGCGGTAGACATCATTGAGTGAGCATGTGCACTGTGTGGTCATTGCATTCAAAATGACTGAGCAAGTAGAGCAACAGATTTGCATCAAATTTTGTGTTAAGCTTGAACATTCTTCTGCAGAAGCTATTCGGATGACTCAGAATGTTTTCGGGAACAATGCAATGAGTACAATGCAAATAAAAGTGTGGCACAAACGCTTCAAAGATGGTCAAGATTCTGTTGAAAATGATCCATGTTCTGGAATAACTGCAACAAGCAGAACACCTGAGGACACTGAATGTGTATACGCTGCAATCAACAAAGATTGGTGAACAACAGTGCAAGATCTAGAAGCGATCTGGGGATTCCAAAAACTACTGTATCCAAGATTTTGATGCAGGATTTTGGCATGAAATGAGTTGTGGCAAAACGACTCAGCTTCTGCTACCAGAGTGAAGGAATATCGTGCTGTAGTTGCTAACAACTTGATTCCAACAAAGGATTTTGCAGAGTGTTTTGAACAGAAGAAACGCTGGGAGAACTGTGTGAGGTCCCAAGGAGCCTGCTTTGAAAGAGACTGGGGTGTCATTGTCCTAAGCACAATGTTTCTTGTATCTTGTATGTTTTTAATAAATGTCTCTATTTTTCATATTACATAGATGGATACTTTCTGGACAGACCATGGAGTATGTACATTTACAGGAACTCATTTGAATTTTTGCAACAAGCAATTTGGGCAGAAATGTCTAGCTGCCCACCCAAAACTCACAGTTCCTCTTCTATGCAATGGAATTATCACTGGTAGGGGGCTGCCTGGTATGGATTCAGTCTCCACTCACATACACACATGCCTCCTATCTCCATTTATGCAGATAAAAATGTTGTGTTACTTTTGTGCTGGCGTATTTATGAGACTGGTGTGTCTTCAGTACTGTCTCTTTTCTCTACTGCGAGCTGCGAGGTGAAAGTTCTGATGCTAGGGGATGGCAAACCCATAAAACAGGAGCAGGCAGGGTCCCCGAAACAGTGAGAGAAACAGCCCTCTGACCGTAGGTGTAGGAGAGTGTGTTAGAGCACAAGGATCCACTGGAATTTAGGGTTGTTGCAGCAGTTGGTGTCACCCTAACTTACAGGCATGCGTTCTTTTTATAACAATATTTTATATACATTTTATTCTTTTTTAAAAAACATGAAAAGGGGGCTAGTCAGTGGAAAAACAGACCTCCAGCTGCTGGCTCTCCCTGACTCCCAACAATGAAATCAAATATGGGTCCTGGTTGACACACATCGCAGTCAGACTGTCATCTGAGTGGTGTTCCCCTTAATCCCAAGAAATCAGTGTTATGTCAAGACGTCAACAAACAGCACCCCATAAATATAAGACTGCAGCAATGTCAGAAAGGCCGTTTATACACTCATAAAACTTGCATTAAGGTACTCAGACTCTGCCCTGACCAGAGTGATTCGGTTGGGCATCATCCTGCAGAGCAAAAGGTCAACAGTTTGATTCCCAGTCAGAGCACAGGCCTAGGTTGAGGGTTTGGTACCCAGGCAGGACATGTGCAAGAGGCAACCAATAGGTGTTTCTTTCTCACATTGATGATTCTCTCCCTTTCTTTCTCCCTCTCTTCCCCTCTCTCTAGAAATAAATTAATTAAAAAGTTTTAATGTTGTAAATATGGGAGAAATAACAGTTCTGTCATTGGCAGGTAATAGATGTATATTTGTGTGCATATAGACATATACACTTTTAAAATCACTTCAGATTTATACATTCTATTTTACAACCTGATTTTTTTAGAATATCTGGATATCTTTTTATTATATATTTCTCAATGAATGACCCTCTACGATGTTGTTAATAATCTCTTTCAAAAAATAATGCTTTTTAAAAGTCCATTTTAAACTCCTTAGAAAACTGAAGGCAGCATAGCAAAGTAAAGATTTTCAATGTAAAATTTGTTAGTGAAACCATTACTGTACTAGAAATGAGGCTGAAAGACAAAACGCACATAAAAGAAAGGCATTACTGCTCTCATAGTACCTTTTTTGGCCAGACATTCCAGCCTCGTGCAGCTTTCCAGGAAATGGTGGTAAGCCCTCATCTCCGCTTCTGTTATCCGCACGGAGCTGCAAGGTACGGATCTGGGGTCCTGCTGCCCGCACTTCTTACACCAGGTGGCCATTGGACTGACCCCAGGAGAGGCTGCCAGTATCTCTCTCCCTCAGTTCCTCTGTCTGCTCTGCACTCACTAGTGTGTTTAATCCTTCTTCCTGGCTAATCTCTCTAAAGTTCACCCAAGGTCAGTGCATTACTGAGAGTTGATCCTTTGGATTAGCGAGTGCTCACAGAATTACAGGCCCAACAGATTACCTGATTTCCTCATTTGGAAATAAAAAGAAAACTGGGGCAAGAGGGTGTCAGGTAGACAGGGAAGTCCTGGAGTCCATGAGAATCAAAATTTTTTTTTCCTTATTTAGAGGAATCATATCATGAGGAATACATCAGACTTCTGGATATTCAAAATAAAATAACAGGGATAAATCTTTTATAGAATGCTCTTAAGAAAATTTATTTCAGGCCACAATTCTCCCCTTTCCCTTCCAACCTCTCCGCTGCGAAGGAATGCCATCCAGATGCAGAGAATTAACAGTTCGGAACAGCACTCACTGGTAAAGGCGTAAATCCTAAAGTGGACTGCAGAGTACCTCCTGAACGCCTGCTAAAGGGCAGGCGCAAGTGCCTGAGCTTGACGGTAGTGATGGAAGTTCTTTGACTTGACCACAACCCCACTTACCACCACTCAGAGAAAAGTGAGCTCACTTTTCAGAACAGAGCTGTGCAGTGTGGTACACTCAGAGAGAGGCCACTTTTTCACAATGCATTTTATTTCAGTTCTTCCTGCTTAATGGTTTTGCTAATTAATGTTGTGCTCTAATATTTAAAGAAAGAGAACAAGGTGAAATATCTAAGAAGTAATAAATAAATTTGTATACAGGCTTCTAATTCTTATTTGTATGAGTCAAGCTAAAATTTTAGAGTAAGGCTTTCAGCTGGCCAAAAAGAAACTGGAAGATCTTTATCTTTTTTTAAGATTTTATTTATTTATCTTTAGAGGGGAAGGGAAGGAGAGAGGGAGAGAAACATCGATGTATGGTTGCCTCTCGTGTGTCCCCTGCTGGGAACTGGCCTGCAACCCAGGCATGTGCCCTGACTGGGAATTGAACCGCAATACTCTGGTTCGCAGGCACTCAATCCACTGCACTCAATCCACTGAGCTACACCAGCACTCAATCCACTGAGCTACACCAGCCAGGGCTCAGAAGATCTTTATTAAAAAAAAGAAAAAGAAAAATTTAGAAAGAGGGTAAAATTTACATATGTCAAAATACTCAAATCTGAACTGAAATTGAGTTTAATGAATTTTGACAAATGAACATATGTCAAACCTAACCTTAACCCTACTTCATACCCCTTTCAAGATATAAGGCATTTCTATCTATAGAAAAGAAAGTACCTTCACACATTCCTTTCCTTCAGCCCTTGCTCCTAACCCCCAAGTGACTAACCACTATTAAATTTTCTTTTCAGTAGAGACTAGTTTTATCTGTTCAAAAAGTTCATAGAATGTAATCTTGCAATATGTATTATTTTGTGTCTAGCTTCTTTCTCTCAGGATAATGCTTTGCAGATTCATCCACACAGTATCAGTAGTTCATTCATTTTTATTACTGAGTTGGAGCCCATCATAGGGATGGTACAGTTTGTCCACTCTCCTGCTTATAGACAATTGGGGCTGTTATGGAAAACTTGACTGTGAACACTCAGGTAAAGGTCTTTGTGCAGACATACATTTGCATTCCTCTTGGAGAAACACCTAGGAGCAGTATTGCTAAGTCAAGGAGAGGTATACATTTGACAAACTGCCAAACCTTGTCCCAAGCTGGCTACACCAGAAGGCCTTTTAAGATTACAGAGTTCTCTGCTTTGTTAGTGTTGCCTGCATGTAAAGTACTTTAAGACAATACTTTGGATGAAGCAATGTAATAAAAGACTCTGAAACTTAGGAAATCTCTTTTTTTTTCCTACCACTAGATAGTGTGAATATACTGACTCTGACCAAGTACAAAGTCTGCAGGTCTTCTAACACAGGGGCAGCAAATACAGCAGTTTTCAAACAACAGTGTGTTGGATATTGCCAAATTTCCCTCCAAAATGGTTTACCAATTTTATTCCCACCAGCAATATAGGAAGTGCCTGATTGTTACTACACATTAACTTTGTTACCCTTCCTTTCAGATGTGAATAACCACGAATGCTTGGCTGGCATCATAGTACCTCCGAACATAAGAGCTAATTTTGCAGACCATGTGAGCCCACAACCGCAGTGTGCAGGCAGCTGCACACGCCCAGAGATGACCATAATTTCATCTTTTTGTATCTTACAGAGCTCTAGGGAGAAGCAGACTATAAAACCTTGGAAACTGTATTACACTGGATTATCTCTGTTACATGAACAAACTGTACAGCTCTTACAAATCCTATGTGCCATGCACTGACCTTCATCACTTGACCAAGATCAAATATCCAATAAAGGACCGTATTTTCTTTATGTTCAACAATGAATTCTGAAATAACTGAGTTATAGGTATTAAAACAAAAGAGCTTACAAAAGAGCTAATTATTTCAGAATAGAATGAAGAAACAAGAATTCAGAAAAAACAAGGAGAGGCTTAGGAACCTCTGAGACCACTTTCAATGTTCCAACATCCAAATCATAGGGGTGCCAGAAGGTGAAGAGGAACAGCAGGAAATTGAAAACTTCCTTGAAAAAATAATGAAAGAAAAATTCCAGAGTCTGGCAAAGGAAATAGTCCTTACAAATCCAGGAAACTCAGAGAATCTCAAAGAAGTTGGAAACAAGGAGGAACACACCAAGGCACATCATAATGATATTACCTGAGATTAAAGATAAGGAGAGAATCTTAAAAGCAGCAAAAGAAAAGGAGACAGTTATCTACAAAGGAGTTCCCATAAGGCTATCGGCTGATTTTTCAAAGGAAAGCTTGCAGGCAATAAAGGGCTGGGAAGAAGTATTTAAAGTCAAGAAAGGCAAGGACCTACATTCAAGATTCCTCTACCCAGCAAAGCTTTCATTTAGAATGGAAGGGCAGATAAAGTGCTTCCCAGATAAGGTCATGGTAAAGGAGTTCATCATCACCAAGCCCTTATTATATGAAATGTTAAAGGGACTTATCTAAGAAAAAGAAGATCAAAATTATGAACAGTAAAATGACAACAACTCTCAACCATCAACAACTGAATCTAAAAAATAAAAACACAAACAAAAACTAAGCAAACAACCAGAACAGGAATAGAATCACAGAAATGGAGATCACATGGAGGCGATCGGTGGGGAGTGGGGTAGGAGTGGGGGTAGAGAATGGAGGAAAGGTACAGGGAATAAGAAGCATAATGGGTAGGTACAAAATAGACAGGAGGAGGTTAAGAATAGTATAGGAAATGTAGAAGCCAAAGAACTTACACGTATGACCCATGAACATGAACTAAGGTTGGGGGGTGGGAATGCTGGAGGGAATGGGGAAACCAGATGGAGTGAGATAAAGGGGAGAAAAAATGGGACAACTCTAATGGCATAATCAATAAAATATACAAAAAATTATTTTAGTCACTAGTAATTTTTAAAATTCAGTTAAAATGAATACTATATCATGCTTACTTATCAAACCAGCAAAAATTCAAATACTATCACCAAAGAGGGCAAATATGGACTTAGTGCCATGCATTAACACGCACTACTTCAAAACGTGTTTCTCTTCCTTTTCCCCTCACTTCCCCTCTCTCTAAAAATAAATAAATCTCTTTTAAAAATTAGGTCCATTGTAAAATTGAGTTGTTCATTTTTATTTATTGTTCAGAGTTCTTTATATATTCTGAATACAAGTTTTTTGTTAGATACTGGGGGAGCCCCCCAAAACTGGAATTATCTTCTGGAGGGCAGGCCCCTTGTAGTGCAGGCTTCTTCCACTAGGTGAGTGTTCTGGGAGCCCATCTGCATCCGTGTACCAACTGGCACTGTGAGAGGCTGTGTCTGGCTTCAGCGAATTTTTTTTTGAAGACTCTTTCAGGGAGGTTTGCCCACTTCATGATGGGTGTATTTAGGAACACACCTGCCCACACAGCGCTGAGTGTTCAGCAGTTTTTGACCAAAAACAGCATGGCCTTCATGCCCCACCCTTCCTATTCACCCATCTCTCCCCAGACAACTTTTTTTTGTTTCCCCAGATGACAAAAGTCCTCAAAGGAAATCGTTTTGCTGATGTGGAAGAGTCGAAACAAAAAATGGCAGAAGCACTAAAAGGCATCAAAATCAACAAGTTCAAAAACTGTTATGAGCAGTAGAAAAGAGTCTCGATAGGTGTATTGCTTACAATGGAGAGTACTTTGAAGGTGACTGAAGTACTTTGAAGTTTAAAAACACATTTTTTCACAAGTAAATTCTGGGGGGGTGGGGTTTGGGTCCTTCCTCATAGATGATTCCAGATTTTTTTCCCAGTAGATGGGTTATCATTTTATTATTTTATCATTGTCTTCTGTGAAGCAAAAATTTTGCTAAGGTCTAATTAACAAGTTTTTCTGTTATGAAACACTCTTTCAGTGTTGATGTAAGAACCTTTTGTCCAACCAAGGTCACAAAGAATTTTCTTCCATGTTTTCTAAAAGATTTCTAATTTGGTTTCACATTTAGGTCCATGATCCACCTTGAGTTAATTTTCATATATGGGGTGTGGCATAGGCCAAGGTGCATTCTTTTTGTATACAGATATCTAATTTTTCAAGCACTTTTTGTTGAAGTTACATATACACTTTTTTCCATTGAACTACCTTCACAACGTTGTCAAAAAACAATGAACCGTATTTGTGCAGGACCATTTCTGGGTTCTCCATTCTGTCCCACTGACCCATGTGTCTGTCCTTTCCTCAGTACCACGTAGTCTTCACTACTGCACTTTATAGTAACTCCTGAAAATAGGTATCATGAGTCCTTCAACTTTGTTCCCTTTTTTTTTTTAATTAGCTGATAATTCTTTTTGCCTATTATAGTCTCTTTTAGTTATTTCTAAATCTTAGGATCAGCTGGCTGATTACTGCAAAAAAGCCTGATAGACTTTTGACTTTATTTAATTATAGATCAGTTTGGGGAGAACTGACATCTTAATATCGATTCTTCCAAAACTCAAATACAGACCACAGATTATTTTTATAAGGAGAGTTGTTAAAGCCCTTATGAAATACCACATAATGTTCATTCTGCTCTCATTCTTCAGCCTTTTTTTTTTATTATACCATAAAGCCATTGAAAATTGCACACATGATCTTTCCCTTTAAAATCTGGGTTAGTTTTCCCAAGGGACTGAGAGAGAAAATGCTCGCAGCACACCTGAAGGGCAAACCAGACTTGAGTAGTGGAATTTTCCTTATCTCTACGCCATATGTCAAGGTTTTAAATCCCATTTCACAGCCTGAGAGACTTTTCCTCCTTTGTCAGCAAAGCTTCTTTTGGTTGCTGCAGGGATAAATACCGCTATGGAAACAAAACGGGAGGAAAAGTAGAAGGATGCCTGGGGGGGGGGGGGTCGAAAAGCCCATCTTTCTGGGTCCTGTACTGGATCTTCCTCACCAGGAGGGGAGAAAACAGGAGGAAAGAGAAGGGAGCCACCGGGGAAGGAAGGAGCCAGTGAAATGGTGAAGAGACGAGCCTGTGAAAAAAATCCCGGAAGCTGGGGTGGCCAGAGGACACTTTAAAAATAATGATGCCTCTACTCCACTTCAAAGTGTCTGTGTTGCTAGACCATAAACATCTCCTCTCCCGTCTTCAGAAAATTCCCCTGGTCGCCATTCCCCACCCTTCTGTACACATGAGTTTTGAGATACGGGGGAAGGGGGTTGAATCTCACAATGCAAAAGCAAGGCAGTACATGGAAAAGCAGAGGCCCAGTGAAATGAGGGAGAAACTGGGAACTGATGGACTCATGGCTGACTCTGTCTAAAATGTTTGTATGTGTGGTTGACATCAACCTCCCCCACTAGACTGTCAGCTCTGGGAGCACATTCATTCATTTCTCTCAGGCCCAGCACACCCCAAGAGCCGACAGGGCGCTGGGGCCGCAGCCATGGAGGAAGAGGCCGGGATCTGGCCCTCACAGGCCTATGGCCACAGGCAGGGGTCACAGCTGCTCCTTTGCACCCAGTCCCCTGGTCGAGTCCTGAATACCTGGTCATGCCAAGACCTGGAGGCCCTCAGTAAATGTGGTCAGTCTGAAACTGGTAGTGTAAATAAGAAGAAAAAGGCAGAAGGCCCTTTTTCCCCTCAGTAATTGAATTAATTATAGCTTTCTGGGGTACAGAAACAAAAAAGAATTAAAACAAATTTAAACTTATCGGAAAATGGGTAAAAACAAACAAACTAAAAACCCAGACACACAAACCAAAATCTGGGCTGAACAAAATCTGGGATGAGACAAGTAGACAAAGAAATCCCGACATAACTCTCCTAAGCTGGACAAGACTGATGTGACTAGACGTGGATGTGTTGTTCCTGAATCTCCCTCATCTCCCTCCAAGTCGAGTCCTCTAAATGCAGGTGCCCTTCTACACCAATCAGAGTGCCTGGTGCTGCTGTCTGCTGGCCATCACAACTTCACCAGACTTGTTTTCCTGAGGAAGTGCGAGTAGGCAGGACCCCTAAAAATTTCTTCCTTAACAAGACATATTCCTGACTAAGTATTGCACATGTATTATCTTTGCATGTTTAAAAACCATAAAGTAAATTCTCAAGTTTTACATGATAGTTTTTCTTTAGAAGAAAGTGAATATTAATAAATGAACATTTCAAGTGACTTGGAAAATACTCATACTCAGGGGACTAATGCTTTTAGCTTCCATTAGGTTTTTCAAAAGATCTTTAAAACTCACTAATAAAGCATATATCATTCACTGGTTTGATGGATGGCATAATCATCACCATTCTGTAATGGGAAATTAAACCATGCGTGACTTCCACCAAGATGGAGGCATAGGTGGAAGCACTGTACCTTCTCACACAACCAAGTTTAAAAACAATAAAGTTTTAGCAACAAAAACACAGCGAAACCACAGAAAATTGAACTATACAGAAGTCTTACAACAACAAACCCTTCAGCCAAACCAGTAAGAGGGGCAGAGCCAGCAGCAGAGCAGGGTCAGGCAGGAAAGATCCACTGGACTGACCAACCCAGGCGCACAACCCAGGCACGCCGGCAGCCATAGGCGGATCCCAGGTGTGGAGTAGCAGGTGGACCCACTGAGGGCGCAAGGCAGTGGACTCACTGAGGGCTGACCACGGTCACACATTCGCACGCAGATAAACCAGTGAAGGAGTGAGTGGTGAGACAGACCGCACAGGCCCCAGTGGCGGGAAGCAGCAGAGGGGACCGCCCTTGTCCCTCTCTGACCCCGCCCCCACATACAGCATCACAAACCAGCTACTGACTTGCCCTGCCCTGGTGAACACCTAAGGCTCCACTCCTCATACATAACAGGCACAAACAGATCAAAACATTACGGCTCAAGAACAACTCAGAGCCCCAGAGCCCATAAATCTAAGTGATGAAGAAATAGCCAAACTTTCAGATGCACAGTTCAGAACACTGGTGATCAGGATCCTCTCAGAACTGGTTGATTTTAGCCACAGATTAGAGGAACATATGAAGGCTAAACTAATTGAAATGAAAGGAAATGCACAGGAAACCAATAGTAATGGAAAGGAAACTAGGACTCAAATCAAAGGAGTGGACCAGAAGAAGAAAAAAAATGACCAAACAGAAAAGGATGAAGAAAAAAGAATTCAAAAAAATGAGGAGAGGCTTAGGAACCTTCAGGACATCTTTAAACGTTCCAACATCAAAATTATAGGGGTACCAGAAGGGGAAGAGGAACAGCCACAAGTGGGAAACTTATTTGAACAAATAATAAAGGAGAATTTCCCCAATCTGGCAAAGGAAATAGACTTCCAGGAAATCCAGGAAGCTCAGAGAGTCTCAAAGAAGTTGGACCCAAGAAGAAACACACCAAGGCACATCATAATTACATTAGCCAAGATTAAAATGAAGGAGAGAATCCTAGAAGCAGCAAGAGATAAGGGGACAGTCACCTACAAAGGAGTTCCCATCAGACTTTCAGCGGATTTCTCAAAAGAGACCTTACAGGCAAGAAGGGGCTGGAAAGAAGTATTCCAAGTCATGAAATTCAAAGACCTACATCCAAGATTGATCTATCCAGCAAAGCTTTCATTTAGAATGGAAGGACAGATAAAGTGCTTCTCAGATAAGATCAAATTCAAGGAGTTCATCATCACCAAGCCCTTATTATATGAAATGTTAAAGGCACTTACCTAAGGAAAAGAAGATAAAAAAGATGAACAGTGAAAGATGCACAGTTATTAAGGACCACACCTAAAACAAAAGCAAACTAAAAGGACAGCTAGATCAGGAGTGGAACCACAGAAATGAAGATCACATGGAGGGTTAGCAACAGGGGAGTGGGAGAAGGAGAAGGGGGAAGAAGGTACAAAAAATAAGTAGCATAGACGGTAGGTAGAAAATAGGGGGCTGGGCAAGAATAGTATGGGAAATACAGAATCTAAAAGAACTTGTGACACATGGACATAAACTAAAGAGGGGGGAATGGTGGGGGAGGGGGGTACAGGGTGGAGGGGAATGAAGGGGGAAATAGAAAAACTGTAATGGCATAATCAATAAAATATTAAAAAAAAAACACACGAGACTATTTACAGGCCCTGAGGCTAGCCATGCCTGGCTTTTAACTCCAACACTTCACTTGGCATGATATTGGGCAAACTTCCTGACCTGGTTCAGCCACAAACATGAACTGTACTTCTGATTAAATTTAGTTAAATCACATTGTCTATAAAGCACAATATGTGACACTAAACAGACAGGAAATAAATGGTAGTTATAAAACAACATCATTTTAAATATTATTTTCATGTCCTATAGCCTCTTCAACCCTTTCCCCCAGAAAAGAATCTATAAGAATAAGGAAAAGAAGTGAGACCCCATAGATCTGCCTTCCAGCCTGAGGTCATTCCTCCCTTTAAGGAAAAGTTCAAAACTTCTCAGTTGTCCAGGGGAGGTTCACTGACCACGGAAGTCTGAGCAAAAATGGAATAAATGGGACAATCAGCACAGAAGACCAACATAGTTACTAAAAGTGGCCATTCCCCTTATCCCATCCCAATGAGCAAACTTTCCCCTCGCCACCTATCTAAACCCTCTCTTTCCTTCAAGATCCTGCTCAAGTCACACAGCTAGTATGAAGCTTTCTTGTATCACCGAAGCTCACAACCACTTCATCCTCCAAATGTTTATATAGCACTGTCTGGGTTGGCCATCAATCAGTCCAATTTGTAACCTTTCTGCCCTGTCATCTGATTTAAATGTCAGCTGGGCCTCAGACTCTCCTCCTGCCCAGTGGCTCACAGGTCCCCTCCTCAAGCCCTTCAGATCCTTGATGAACTGTTGCAGGAAGAATGAGTGGGTTACTCAGCTGGTGTCAGAGCTCAGGGCCTCAAGGCTCCCCATCTACCTAACGCCCTCCCACAACAGCTAGTGGGCTGTAGGCCTGGCTCATGGTGGACACTCTAAAACTCTGTTTCCTGACCAGTTTGTATCTTGATGTAGCTGTGGTACCTAAGCACCTAGGTGGTCACACAAGGGCAGTACACCTTGGAATATACTCCACATGAAACAAAGATGTGATGGGGGAACTCAAGAGTTGAAAATGTTTTAATTTTGAGTTATACTCAATAGGCTTAGTAATTAATGCACGTAGAAAACTGTTGTTCCAGGAACTGGAATTTATGACTGGACCCTCCCTGACTCCAGGACACCCACAGGCAATTCTATCTTTGTGCTGCAGATGGTATCTGAGCCCCTGAGCTCCAGGGAGAGATGACTGCCACTCAGGACACAGATAAAGGATCATTGGCCAGCAGATGAAAGGATGCCAGGAAAATCACACTGCAGCTTTTATCTGATTGACCTTTTCCCTGAATTCCAAACCCTTCACCTACCCTCTTCTTCTTATGAAAAGGTTGGTCTGAGATGAGGTGTAAGATGGTCTTTAGGGTACATGACTCACGATCTTCTCAGATCTCCAGCCATTTGAACAAAGTGTCCGTAAAGATTCAAACCTTGTCTGTACTTACTGGCTCTGGTAGTGACAGGAAGCACGAACACTGACTTTTCTGATTACAGAAGCACATGGAACACAGGCCAAAAAATTTATTTTGTCCAGAGTCAGCCCCTAACACTGCCTAAGTATTTCATACACTACTGATTCTAAAGGTCAGAAGCATCAGATCAGCATGTTACCACACTGGTTTTGAGGTAACTGCACAGCATGCCATGTTACCACTCTGGTTTTGAGGTAACTGCACAGCCTAAAGCCCTCTTCTCTGAAAACTTCCTCCCACATCAAAACCAAGCCAGTTTCAGAGCCCACCACTGATGTTTATACACTCATCTGCTTGACTCTGCAGACCAGCTCTCTGTGCATTCATTCATCAGTGGGTTAGGATGCCAGGTTGCCACCCTCAGCCACTGTCCCATTCCAGCTCCAGAGACAGTCACCCACTGACTTTCAGGCTCAGGGTCTCACTGCACAAATTCTCACTCTGGGGAATCGGACTGGCCTCGCCCAAAGGGGATTTGGCACTTCTGATCATGCTGTGTTTCTCCCTCCAACAGGGACCAAGCACTCACAAGGCAATACTTAGAAATTCACCTTCTATCACTCCCATGGAATGAGTATTGTTATCCTCATTTTACATATGAGAGGAACTAAGACTCAATGTCAGTTTTCAGTGACATTCTCCACAGTAGAGAAAATACTAATTCACCTTTAGAATCAATATTATTGACATTGATTTTAAGGAATCCTGATTTAATAAATGACCAATCTCTATAACATGGGTACTCATTATCATGGCAACATCTGCATTAATATTTTGCTTATTACCCTCACCAAAAGCTGGCATCTCACTTCATAAACACAGTCACACACATTCAGTCTCCAGAGCACCACATTATATCTGAGAAAATCCAACACCTGACTCAGGTTACCAATAAACCAAAATTCTATTTCTCTGTCTTCACCATCCAAATATGAACAATTCAAAGGCAGAAGTCACAGTCTACATCACCAATGCTCAAAGGAGCGATGAAGGCAGCCAGTCTCCAAGCTGGCAACCATGGTGGGCAGGAAAATGCCTTCCATCAGCCCCACCACCAAGATATCAGTGTCCTGATACCCAAAAACTGTGTTAGCCAGCTTACATGGCAAGGGGCATTAAGGTTGCAGATAGGAATTAAGGCTGCTAATCAGCTGACCTTAAAATAAAGAGGACCCAGTGTTATCACAAGGGTCCTTAAAAATGGAAAAGGAAAACAAAAGAGAAAGCTATAGAGATGGCAACATGACAAAGACCAGACAGATGTTGCTGCCTTTGAGGATGGAGGTGAGGGCCATAAGCCCTTATTCTTAAAAGAGTAAGTCCAGTTTAAATAAGCCTTGCTATAGAAAAGCAGTTTTCATTTCAGAAATGAGCATATAATTTTTATTCCATAGTCTTTGTTGAACAATTTAGGTAATACTGCCATCTTAACAAATTAAGTCTTCTGATCTGTGAAAATAAGATGCTTTTCTATTTATTTGGGGCTTCTCTAATTCCTTTCAAGAATGATTTATGGTTGTTAAAGTACATGTGTTACAACTCTTGCATCAAAATTATTCCTGAGTATTTTGTTCTTTTTGATGGTATTATAAACTGAATTGTTTCTTAATTTCATTTTCAGATTGTTCATGGTTAGAATTTACAAATAGTTTGTTTTTTAATACTGACCTTGTATCGTTGAACCTTGAACTCATATATTAATTCAAATAGGTTTTTTAGTGCATTATTTAGGATTTTCTATACATAAAATGTCATCTGTAAATACAGATAGTTTTACTTTTTTCTTTCCAATATGGAGGCCTTTTTATTTCATTTTCTTGCCTAATTGCATTTGCTAGACTCTGTAGTACAATGCTGAGTAAAAGTAGTGAGGATAAACATCCTCATCTCTTTCCTTTTTTTTTTTTTTTTTAGTTTTATTTAGTTATTTTTCAAGTACAGTTTTTTGTCTATTTCTCCCATTCCGGCCCCCCACCCCGTCTCCCCACCTCCCTCATCTCTTTCCTGATCTTAATGGGAAAGCCTCCAGTCATTCAGTATTAACTATGACGTTAGACATGGGATTTTTAAGAATACCCTTTATCAAACTGAGGAAACTCCCTTCTATTCCTAGTTTGTTGAGTAATTTTTTTAAATCACAAATAGGTATGATATTTTGTCAAATGCTTTTTCTGCTTCTACTGTTATGATTATGTGGTGTTTGTCCTTTATTCTATCGTCACAGTGTATTGCATCACTTGATTCTCAGATGTTAAACCAATCTCACCTTCCTGGGACAAATCCCATTCCAACACAATAGATAATCCTTTTTATATGTTGCAGGATTTGGTGCTAGTATTTTTTTAAATCCTCACCCAAGGATATGTATTTATTGATTTTTAGAGAGAGAGGAAGAGAGAGAAAGAGAGAAACATTGATGTGAGGGAGACACATCAGTCAGTTGTCTTCCATATGCACCCCAACTGGAAATCAAACCTGCAACCTACATGTGTGCCCCGACCAGGAATCAACCCACAGCCTTTTGGTGTATGGGATGGTCCTCCAACCAACTGACCCAACTGTCCAGTACTTGGTGATAGCATTTTGTTGAGGCTTTTTGTGTCCAGATGCATAAGAGATATTAGCTTGTAGTTTTCTTACAATGTCTTGGTTTTGTCTGATTTTGGTATTAGGGTAATACTGGCCTTATAAAATGAGCTGAAGAATATTCCCTCCTCTTCTATTTTTTGGAAGAGTTTGTGACAAATTTGTATTAATTCTTCTTTAAATGTTTGGTACAATTCACCAGTCAAGCCATCTGGTGCTGAACTTTCCTCTGTGTAAATGCTATGTGAGCACTGAAGGTAGGCTAAGCTAAGCTATGATGTTCAATTGGTTAGGTGTATCAAATTCATTTTCAACTTATGATATTTTCAACTTACAATAGGCTTATTGGGACATAAACCCATCATAAGTCAAGGAGCATCTATTGTAGAGTTCCAACTATTCACTGTTTATTAATGCAATGAAATATTATTTTATTATGGGGTAAAAAAGCTTTTCTAGATATTTAAGGATTTATTACATTTTATTTTGTACTTCGCAATTTATTTGTTCATCAATCTTAGCATTCAAAAAAATTTAATAGACCCTGAAGAATCCATAAGCCTAGGCACAGTGTCTAGAGAGCCTAATATAAAAAAATCACTCAGATGGAGTTAATTCCCTTTTGGGGTGGATGAAGTCTACTCCAGCATGTCTAGTTGTTTCCACTGGAAACATTCCCATCTAAGCAACAAATACCCTAATTAGATCCTTCCTACAGCACCAATAGCTGAAAATCCTAGCCACTTCAGCCATGACTCTCCAATGTAGAATAATGAGTCTTGGCCTTAATTTCTCAGTTTGATTTTCTTCTGGTTGCATATTACCCATGCTGGTATCATCCTAAAAGTAGTGACCTGGGTTACAAGTCAAAATCCTACAGCTTTTGTCATCAAAACAGCCACCAATCTAATTTCCAATTATATAAAGAATGTCTCAAAGGATACTCCCTTCTGACTCACATTTTCACTGGGCATGGCCAAACATATGAACCTATTTTAGAACAACAATGGTGTTAAGATCAAAATCACAACTTCTAATATAAGATGGCAAGGTGAGAGCATGAACCGGACTGGAAATGTGAAACCTGCATGCGGGATGACTGACACCAACCAGCTGGATGACTAAGGTTTTCCGCTGACCGGCAACCCCGTGCGAGCCACGTGTGCCCTGTCTATCAGAATCCCAGAGCCACCTGAGGTGCATCAGCAGGAAGTCCAGTGTGCTCAGGCAGCACCTCTGCACACGAATAACAGTACAGCAAAAGCAGCAGAGAAGGTTCAAGAACAAAAAGAATAAGGTGGAGAAAATCAAACAACTCTTTTCTGATTCTGAAATTCTGTAATTGAACCAATGCGACTTTGTAGACCAGAATAAGGGGGAGAGGATAGTCCTACTTGTATCCTGCATGGGTTAAAAACACATCTGTTTACATGTGAGCTACATATTTTATGAGGGTCACTGACAAACTAACAAATCCAAAAATGTGTGAACCATATCACATAAAGAAATTGAAGGTCTTAATGTATACTTGAACAATGGGGCTTAGGAGGGAAGAGTTATCCACAGATACTTCAGAGCTGTCCTTAAAAGTATAAAGTTGCTTGGTATTACTGAATACTCAAAGGCCAGTACAAGGCACAAAAAAATCATTCATATATTCAGCAAACATTTATTCTGCACTTCCATGGAGGGAGACTCTGTTTTAGGTAACTGGGCCACATGGATAAGTAATGAGAGGTCTGGGAGCAGAGATAAGCACACAAATAATCAGCTAGCCACAATACAAGGAAGAGTGTGAGAGGTGCCATGTGAATAGAACAAAACCTACTTGGGAAATCAGAAGTGGGGCTCATTATATCCCTCTGGCAGGATAAAAGAAAGCCCCTGAAAAAGGAAGCATTGAATTGGGCTTATAAGGTGTGGGAAGAAATATATTAAAGGGTCATTCTAGGTGGAGGGAAAGCAGAAGAATATGTTTAGAGGTGGGAACAGATAGAGTGGAAATTATAGGGGAACAAAGCTGAAGGACACAATAGTCCAAGTTGAACGGCCATAAGTATAGAGATACCAAGTACTGGAAAGGCTAAAGGGTGCCAAATAGTGAGGAGCTTGTACTCCAGACTACAGAGAATGACTATGTAAGGGCATCATGAAAGTTTTTGTAATACACAAGTACTGCGTCGCTGTGAGTTTTCATTGTTGTTGTTATTGTTTTGTTTTTATTCCTGGTATAGGTTAGAAGCAAATACAGGAGAGGCAGAGGACTTGCACAATGGTTAGTCAGGAAGAATGACGTCCTGATCAGCTCAGATGCAGGTAGCAGTGGGAATGGGTGTGGGGAAAGAGACCCGTGAGATAGTTCAGAAGCTGAATGAAGAGGATGCAGAGCTGAATCAGCAAATCTCTGGGACGGTGGAAAGAGCAGAAACCCCAGCTGGAGGAGAAATTGGCTGAGGGACGGGGTGGCCACTGAATATGGAAGTACATTTTTTAAATATATAAAAAGCCCTGGCTGGTGTAGCTCAGGGGATTGAGCTCAGGCCTGCAAACCAAGGAATCTCAGTTTGATTCCCAGTCAGGGCACATGCCTGGGTTGCAGGCCAGTTCCTAGCAGGGGACCCATGAGAGGCAACCCTACATTGATATTTCTCTCCCTCTCTCCTTCCCTTCCCCTCCAAAAATAAATAAAATCTTAAAAAAAAAATTTAAATACACACACATATATATATGTGTGTATATATATATATATATATATATATATCTGAGATATAACATCCAAGTGGTTTATTTTTCAAAAGTCTAAAAATGTGGTAAGACATGAGATAAAACTTGATTGCCTGTTTCTCCTGGGACCTATTTTATTCCTTAAACCTTTTGGAAAGTTATTATTGGGTCTTACCAGAATAATGTAGTACTTTAGAGTAAAAATGGAGCCTAATAGTTCAGTATGTGAAGCCAACATAGAGATCTCAACAGCTGCCATGACCTTGCCCTTTGTGCTGTGGTAAGACAGAGAGGAAGGTGACCCAGACACGGCAGAACACCACAGCTATATGGTGCTTCCATATTGTTACCCTAGTGAATGACTAGGATAGGACCAGGAGAATGTTCCACAGCCTTGCTCCAAGCACTTTTCAACCCTTTCTCAACTCATGACCACACACCTCAGAAGCAGCTCTCCAAGGAAACTCCTAAAAAGAACAGTCAAATGCAGAGCTAATACACCCTGGCAGAAGTTCTACGGGCCACTCATTGCAACTCCCCATGAAGGCAGGGGCTGTCGCAGCATTAGAGACCCCCTCAATGAGATCCCCAAACAGAGCATCTGAAGAGCTGCCTTCTGGTCCCAAGCCTATCCCTTGTTACCCCTGAAACCATAGGTGGGATATAATAATGTATACACCACCTTTGGGGTATATGCCCCACCTATTCCATAGGCTTGTGAGGTCACACAGGAGACAGAATTCTGCAAAGAGCACAGATGCCCTGGATCAGCAGTAGTTCTTCAGAGGCAGAAACTACGCTAAGGCATGTTTGTATCCTACGTGGAGCTGACTATGAAAGGAGGGAGGGAGCAAGGTGGGCAAAAAATCCCCCAGCCCGACCCCCACAGGCAGCCTAGTGTTAGCCAAGAGTATTGCCTATCAGACCTTCAGGAAGATCTACATCCAGAAAAACAGGACCTTAATACTCACCCGGGTCTCCCTCCCGGTCCACTGACCTGCCCAAGACCTTTAGTGGCCCAGGGCCCAGGGAGATGATCAACAACACATCACAGTGTAAACAGTGTTTCTACCCACCTTATCTTACACGTAGCCTCAGAGCTGAGTAGGGAAGGATTCTTAAAATTCCTATTTTTCAGCCTGAGGTTCGATGGCTTATCCAGGGAAGGATCCAATGGGTCATACCCCTAGTCCACTGCTCTCTCTATGCCACAATTTCACGCACAAGCTGATATTTGGCACAGTCATCTCAGCATTCAATACATTCAAATTCTAAATGCTCTTTTATTATTTTCCTTCTTACTTCACCCTGTCTTCAGCAATATTTCACATTAACAGGGAAGGCTATTTCACAGCTTTCCCTGTTAGGATTCTACTGACCTTTTCTATTAGGTCAAACCAATTTTAAAAAACCAGTTTGGTTGCCACATTTGGCCCCAGAAACAATTTTGAAAACAGAATCCTCAAAACTGGGCCTTGTCATACTGGCCATCTTCAGAAAGTATATCCCCACATGTGTATCACTCAACCGGGACTTCATTATTGTACCGAATGCACTGGACCAGGGCACTCTAAGAGCAGTGATTACTCACTAATAGCATCAAGATTTAACATATAAATACCAAAAAGGCAGTTTTAACAAATGGGCGTGACACTGAGGTATAAACTTCCAGACTTTAGCAGTGAAAACTGATTTGCACTCATGGAAGGGTCTCAAAGTGAAGTGAGCAACAGAGAAAATTACCCCGAAATTTCAGTCAAACGCATCCAAAGGCTCTCCACCTGAGTGCGTCCGGAGAAGGGGTGACACGGGAAGAACCTGCATTTCACTACGCTCTCTGTTGAACCAGCCTCCAGTGTTTGGCAGTAGTTTCCGCTGGAAACATGGGCTTTCGTCCCTCCTGTTCCCTCTCCTTCCCCATTACCTGGTAAATTACGACACAACTCCCCGCCCTCGCCCCAGGTCAGAAGTGGGTAATGGATCCTTATCAACCCACTAGACCTTGGTCTAGGGCCAAACAGATTTGGCAACTGCCTGGTAAAACTGCCTTGTCAACGTGCCCCACGGTCTGCCCGGGCCCTACCCGACATGGGGACCGCGGGGTCGCACGTGCCGCGCCCTGGGGATGCCTGTTACTACCGCTGCTCTGAGCAGCATCCAGGCGGAGACGCAGGGCACGCGCCCCACGGCCTCTCCGAGAAAGGCGCTGCTCCTGGGCCTCGGATGAGAACAGGGGGAGAAGCCGCCCCAGACTTCGCCCACACCCTTCATTAACAAACGGGAAAGAAAAAAAAAAAGGTTTCATTTACCGATATGAGTGGTCACGGTGGTCAGTCGTCGGGTGAGCTCTTGGGGGGCCATTTCTTCTTTTAACCAAAACAGCATTTCACACACCAAAAAATCAATACATAAACAAAACAGAGCAGCACAAAACTGTTTCTACCGCTGCTCCGGGTAGTTTTCTAGGGGCATCTCCTCTGTAGGATGTTCCCAGCTCTGCGCTCCCTCCCTCTCTTCCGAGACGAACCGGGTCGCTGTCAGCCAAGGCCAACTCTCCCGGGCCACGGGGCCAGACGCTGCCAGCCACCCCGTCTGGGGGATTATTTTAAAGATTAAGTCCAGCAGCTTTCCCAACGTGACGTCTGGTTTTGAGAGACTGGAGAATGGCAGCTCCGTGGGTGAGAAAATCAAGTCGCCCCAGTCTCGCTATAACTGCGCATCAGGGCTTTCCTGGCCGAGGGAGCGTCGGGGTTTCTGGATCAGCAGCCCTGAGTCGTAGGGTCTCCGGCGCGGCCTTGCAGGAGGGTTGGGATGGAGGATGCTTGGTTCGCTGGCAGGGGAAGCGCGGAACCTGCGAGTGCGTGCGGAGAGTGGAGGAGCAGAGGCGGCAGGAGGACCTGCTGCTCTGCACCGCCCACTCCGCCACCCGCATGGCTCTCCAGCTTCCTGCCTTGGTGCCCACCTATCCCCGCCCCTGGGCGACGCTGGGGACTGTGGGGGAGGTGCGCACACGCCTCAGCACCGCCTGTTTACGCACGAGGTAGATGCGACCCCTCCCTAGCGGGCAACTCACGCTCTCGCTCCTGGGAGACTCGGAGTGGAGAGAGTTGGCCAGCACCGGGGTTCTGAACGCCGGAGGTGAGAAGGGGGCTAACTGGCAGAGGGGGAGCCATCCCGCCAGGATGCGGGAAGGAGGGCTGGGTGACGGCCTGCTGCGGGTTCCCGTATTCTGACTGGAGCTGAGAGGCGGTTGCGGAGGGGTGGGGGCAGTTGGAGTCCCCGCCCTCTTCTTTAGGGGTTGTTCCACGCAGTTATCAGAGTCCACTGGACACACCCGCACTTGAGGCCCAGACAGGGCTGGGCACGCATGTGCACACACACACACACACACGTCTCCACCGTGTGGGCCTTTCCCTTTCTGCAGCTACCGCTTGCGCCACTGCTCCATGCGCCAGCTGCCAGGCGCACGGCGCTCCACCCTGGAAAGGTCCTGGCACAGCACCCTTGCCGGCCCCCCTCTGCTCCTCAGTTCCGGGAGCGTCTCTTCCGAGCATCTAATGGGTTGGAGACGCTCTCCCGCGGCTTTCTTAGACGGTTCCAGATACTACTACCTGACAGGAAAGGAAGAGAAAGACTAACTCTGTTCAGCAGAGCTCTGCAGGGGAAAGCCTAAGCAAACGGAAAATCCGGGCAGGTGGTCCCCCAATACCGGACAACAGGGAACCCTGAATATCCGATCGCCAGAGTACTGGGACCACCCACATACACATGTTCTGAACTAATGCCAGGAAGCTCAAGTTTACTCCTCACACGTGTTTAAAAGAAAAAAAAAAAAAAGCCAAACCCCAAATACTCGGGGTCCAATTTCTAATAGGAGCCACTTGCCCCTCATCCCCAGGCTTGGGGGACATTTTTAAATTCTTTCTGTTACAACTGTGGGCTGTGGTTAATGTTATCAACAAGTTTGGGTTCTTATCTCCTGATACAAAAGAATTTAGACCAGGGATGCTGATAAAAGCAAAGGCGGATTATTGGGGCTCTGCAGAGGGCAAGAACACTGAGAGGGGCCTCAGGTTCCGTCCACCGAAGGTGGAGCTTACTATTCCTCGGGAACACAGAAGTTGCCGGGGTGAGCCAGTTAGGAAGTAGGTTAGCAGACTTCTCCTTTTCTGGAACACAGCTATCCGGGTATAGAACTCTGCTGTCCAGGTATATTTAGTGAAGCGAAGCATTCTAGGATTCAGTGCAGCACTTATTATGGGATGCACAAAGGGACGTTCCCAACCAGGTGATCTGTGTCTTGGCTTTAGATCCAAAAAACAAACTTAAAAGAAGAGGGTAGTTCTTGGACCATTGCTTTATAATAACTTATTGATAACTGCATTAGTTCTGGCAGGGCTTGACCTGATGGAGTAATTTGGGGGAACATTTTATTCTACCTGTTCCAGGTAAGAGATGATGTTAGTCCACCTGCACCATGAGGTGTGTGCTGAGGTTTCTCCCTTCTAGGAGGTTTACACACCTTGCATTCTGCCTGCACAAGTAGAACAACCTTTTTGTTTTTAATAGCGTCCTCCTGCAAATTATTCAGAAAGGGGTCAAAGACCCAAAGGAGTAAACAGCTCTGGATTGTGTTTCCATGGTGGTTTCTGACCCTATTCAAGGGTCACAAGTATTCTTGAGGAAACAAAGGAGATGTTTCCTATTGGTAGCAGTCAGAACCCAGGTGCCCAGTCAGAGCCCATTGTAAGTTTGGGTCACTAGGAACCAGCACATTGCTAAAGAGACTGATGATATGGCACATTCTGGACTTTGCAGATCCTCAGCTTCCTGGATTCAGCCATGCCCTTAAGGGTGAGAATCATGAAAAGAAGGGAGTGGGGAAATGAAGAGAGTCAGAGGAAGTAGGAGAAGCTTATGAATAGGAATGAAAGAAAAAAGAGATAGAAAGGAAATAAATCACTCTCAGTGCTGCTGTTCTTTCCCACATCTGTACCTTCACAGTCTTCAAAGGTTTCCATGGAGACGAATTGGCTGCATTTACGGCAAGATGTAGCAGGCAGTGCCTGTCTGCAGAAATCAATTCTGTCCCTGAATCACTAACACATGTTCTCCCAGGGCCTGGACTGCTTTGCCTGGGTCATGGGGGAAGGGGTTGTCTCCGATCTCCCAGTCCCATTTCCAGTTCTGAGATCCTGTAAGTGTAAAAAGAAATGAGCACATAGTTTTCAATAGTTCCTGACTTGTTCCTCCGAGTCATTCTCTCCATTGCTCTTACAAATGGGGACATGCTTCTGGTCTTCTCTTCTTCCTCACCCTAATGCCTTCTGTGCTTCCTTTTCTCCTTCCTAATTATGATCTGTTTCCTTGCTCTAAAATATGGCAAAATTAAGGCACAAGCCAAAATAGCCTGCCTCCCTCTCCAATTAATTAATTAAAAGTCACATCGATCGATTACAGATGCCCAGAGTTGTGGTAGACCGTGTCAAGTACAGCAACTACCACAACCATATAGTAAGTGGCTGCTCTGTGCCTGGTATAATGGTATTTCACGAACATCATTTAAGCTTCGCAATAACCCTGTAAGGGGTTTAGTCTAATTTCACAGATGCTGCTGGCACAAGGACATATTACTAATCTTACGAATCTAGACCATTCTCTTCTTCCAGGTAAGGATTTGCCTGAGCCGGCAAAGAGGAACCATCCTCCAAACCCTGCCAAGGTGATTCCATCTCCCTGTTGGTGGACTATGAGCACTGCCTCTGACGATGAAGAGAAAGACAAAGGACCAACCTTGTGTGCCTCCGATGAGGGTGAGGAATGCCTGGGGCGCCACTGGGGCCACCTAGTTCGGTCCAGATCAGTGGCTCTCAAACTAGTGAATCATTTTCCAGGAGATTTTTTAAAAATACAGATTCCGGGTTCCACCTCCAGAGATTTTGATCCCTGTGTGGGAAGGGCCCTGAAAATGTGCATTTCTCACAAGTCCCAGGAATACTGATACCACACTTTGGGACCACACTTTGGACACCACAAACTTCTTAAACTGAAAATCACAATGTAATCTAAGTTTTACATCATGAAACAGCAGACACACAGACACATAATTGAAAAATTGTATGGATAATTTTTTCTCACTACATGTGAAGCCCTAAACTACTTTCTATTCTATTTCATTTTTTCAAAACGATGGTCCAAATTGACTTGCATTTGGAAAGTGTGGTGTTATAGTTATGTAAGAAAACACCCTCGTTCTCCTGGAAGTGTGTGAGTCTACTGAAGTCTCAAGAGATGACATGTCACTGTCTGTACTTTCAACTGCCAAAGAGAATAATGAAGTAAATACTTAAAACATTAATAATTGTTAAATCGTGGTCATGTATGGGTTATTTTACTATTCTCTCTACTTTTGTCCATGTTTAAAATTCTTCACACTTTGAAAAGGTTTTTAGAATGGTTGTTTGGACCTACTGAACTGGTGGGGTGACGGAAAGGGTGACGGAGAAGGTGGCAGGAAATAGAGGATCAAGTGGGTAGAGCAGCACGGCAGCAGGCGGCCGGGCTCCCCACAAATCCCTCAAGATAAAACCTCTTTAGGGCCCCTTTCTACACACCTCACTCTGCCTTCACTGTATCTTCCACCTTGGCCTTGGGCTACCATACATATTGTACCTTATTCACCTCTATAAATACCTATTCGTCTCCGAACCCCACAGCTCCCAGACAAAGCCCAGAATGAGAGAACGTCCCTTAGCAAAAACCTCTCATTTTACGGAGGCTTGGACCTCCCTCAACATTATGAGGGTACTTCTTCCTCCAGTGCCAGCTGGTAGGATAAGCCTCTCTGAGTTGTGAGCTCATTTGGTTTAATATGCAGACCAGACCGTGATCTTTGACTAACAGGGTCACACCACTGCCCCCCTACTGCACAAATGTCTGGATAGGTGAACCCAAGAAGTGAAGTCACCTGAGCTCACACCGCTCTGACAGTCATTCCGCTGTCATCTTCTGTCTCCTGAAACCAGCCTGAATTGCCTGTTGGCAAAGATCTGTTGACTATATTTGTGTAGGTCTATATCTGGGCACTTTATTTTGTTCACTTGATCTTTTTTGTCTATTCTTTCACCAGTCTCATGCTGTCTTGATTACTGTTTAAGAATTTCTATAGCCAGGGTGTATGTGTATGATATTTGTATGTTTTATTAGATTTTATCAGTGTTATATTCACTTCATAAACAGAATTTGGAAGGTTTCCTTCTTTTTCTATGCTCAGGACAGACCAATAGCAATAGACTCAGGTGTTCTTTAAAGTTGCTCAGTAGAATTGTTCTGTGAAATAACACAGGCGTGGCACCTTTATGCGTGGGTGTGGGAAAAGGCAGTTCTCTATCGCCATCTGTATCTTCTATGATAACTGACTGATCTTAGAATTTCTACCTTTGGGGGATATTTTGATAATTTATATTTTCTTGTAATTTCATCCAGGTTTTCAAAAGTCATTTCATGGAGTTGAGTAAAGTAATTCCATTCAATTCTATTAATTATTTCTATGCCTGTTATTTCCCCTTATCACTTTATATTTTGATTGTGCTTCCTGTCTTTCTTAAAAGTTAGACAACCATCCTATTATTTTTTCTTTTAAATCTTATATTTATTAGTATTCATATCTATTTTTCAATTGATTGACTTCTTCTTTTATCCTAACTCCTTTCTTTTGCTTTCCATAGGATGACTTTGTTCATTGCTTTCTTACTTAGAAATTAGAGGTTTCTACTTGGATGGATATTTCATTTACTTTGCATTTTCTTTTCAGCACTGATTTTGAGTATCCCACAGAAACTAAGATGCAGTGCTTTACCTATTTTTATTTTTAAAATAAAAAATAAAAGAAGGTGTGGGACCTCCTGTTTCCAGTTGGCAAAAAAAGCTTGGAAGTCACCACTCCATTCTAATAAGAAAAAAGCTGAAAACTGAAGAATCAATAACTCTACTTAGCTTCATAAGAGACATTAAGGTCACAGGGCAAACCACTGCCCCCAAGTTAGAGAGGATGACAGGCAAATACAGAGAATCACAATTTACAAAAGCCCATATGCAGTACTCTCTGCAGGAACCAGTGCTGGGATAGCGAAACCTGACCTGTAATTGATGGATTGATAGAAGCTCAGTGTGGAAAAATCAAAGAAAAACTGCAGGGGAACTCAGTCACAGGGAGGGGGGACATTTGTGAATTTTACCTCCATAAGCTCTACCAGGTCCTCATAGTGAGTATCAGTTCTAATGCAAGTTCAATCAAAATTCTAACAAATTATTTTGTGAATATTGAAAAACTGATTCTCAAGTTTATATGGAGAGACAAAAGACCAAGAGTAGCCAACACACACAAAATTGAAAAAGAACAAAGTTTGTAGACCAGTACTACCCAGCTTCAGGATTTACGATAGCCCTGACCAGTGGGGCTCAGTTGGTTGGGCCTCATCCCACAAAGCAAAAGGTCTCTTGCTGGAACCCCCAGTTAGGGCACCTGCCTGGGTTGCAGGTTCAGTCCCCAGTATGGGTGCGTATGAGAAGCAACCGATTGATGTTCCTCTCTCACATTGATGTTCCTCTCTTTCTCCCCACTTTCTCTCTAAAAATAAATAAATAAAACTTTTCTGTTAAAAAAAAAGATATACTCTAAAGTCACTTTAGAATTTAGAATGTCACAGTAATCGAGACTGTGGTATTGACAACTGAATAGATAGATCAACTGAAAAGCATAGATATCCCATTAATAGACTCGCATAAATATAGATCACTTTGTCAACAGATCATTGACAAAGGAACAAAAGCAATACAATGGAGCAAAGATTGTCTTTTCAACAAATGGTGCTGGAACAACTGGATACCCACAAGCAAAAAAAAAAATCTAGACACAGACCTTACACTCTTTACAAAAATTAACTCAAAATGGACCACAGGCCTAAATGTAAAATACAAAACTATAAAAAACGTAAGAGACACTTCCAGCCAAGATGGCAGCATAGGCAGACACAACTCACCATTTTGCACAACCACATCAAAATTACAACTAAAATATAGAACAGCCATTACTCAGAACCATCAGAAATTGAGTTGAATGGCAGTCTGACAGCTATGGAAGTAAAGAAACATCCACCACATCCATTGAGACTGGTAGGAGGAGAGGAGATGCAGAATGGGTAGGTCCCTCACTCACATGTGGTGGATAAAAATTCCAGAAGGGTATTTCAGGAATGAGGAATCTGAGCCCCACGTCAGGCCCCCCAGCCCAGGGTTCCAGTCCAGGAAGATAAGTCCCCACAACTTCTGGCTGCAAAAACCAAGAAACCAACAGAGATTGAGTCAATGGAAGAAACTTCTGGAGACCCAAGCAGTTCCTCTTAAAGAACTCACACACGTGGACTCACTGACTCAGACTCACTCCCTCTGAGCTCCAGCACCAGGATAGCAACTTGGAAGGCACCAGTGGTATATATGGAGATACTAAAGTATCTGGCAGAGGTGAGCAGAGGCCATTGTCCCTGCTTTAAAATCACACCCAAAGAGCTGACACGCTGGTACCATACCTGAGACTCCATCAACCTGGATAACATTGCTTAACCCATCTTGGAGATGCCCAGAGACTCTGCTGACCCAACTAACGAACCCACCCAAGCTGCTTTTCTATATGAATGGCTGATCTTGGCTCATGCTTCACAACTTCCTCAATCTTCTCAAACAAGCAACAGCTGGCCTCAGTGAGCCTCAGGCCTGGCACCATCAGCAGCCAGCTTAGATTCACAGCTTGGGTCACCTGGGAATCTCCAAGCCCACCACAAGTAGCAGCCTTTTCAGATTGTTTTATAGCTCATGCAGGTGGGCCCCAGGCAAAACACAGGTGGAGGCTGACCTTGGCCTGCACCACCCAGAAAACCCCAGGGCCAGCACACCCAGTGGGCAGCTACAGACCACATGGGAGTACCACAACCCTGCCTCTACACAGCTGACCCTCCACGCAGGGTGGAGGTTGGTGTGTAAATGGTCACAGCCAATCCTTGAAACTGACTGGCCTGCGTAAATTCCTCCCATTGACCTGCCAACAACAACCAAGGCTCAACTACTAAAGGAGGGTGTACTCAGCCTACACAAAGCATGCACCTCAAGTACTCAGCTTGGGTGGTAGGGTAGGCTGTGCCACTGGACCCTACAAGACACCCACCTCATTAGGCCATACCACCAAGACACAGTCAGAGCAGCTCTACCTAACACACAGAAACAAACACAGGGAGGCTGCTAAAATGAGGAAACAAAGAAACATGGCCCAAATGAAAGAACAGATGAAAACTCCAGAAAAAGAGCTAAATTAAATGGAGATAAGTGATCTACCAGATGCAGAGTTCAAAACACTATTTATAAGTATGCTCAAGGAATTTAGTGAGGACCTCAGCAGCATAAAAAAGGTCCAGCCAGAAATGAAGGATACACTAATTGAAATAAAGAATAATTTGCAGGGAAACAACAATAGAGTGGATGAAGCTGAGAATCAAATCCATGATTTCTAACGTAAGGAAGCAAAAAACAACAAATCAGAACAATTAGAAGAAAAAAGAATCCCCCAAAATGAGGACAGAATAAGTAGCCTCTGGGACAACTTCAAGAGGTTCAACATTTGCATCATAGAGGTACCAGAAGAAGCAGAGAAAGAGCAAGAAACTGGAAATCTATTTGAAAAAATAATGAGCAAAAACTTCCCTAATTTGGTGAAGGAAATAGATCTGCAAACCCAGGAAATACAAAGAGTCCCAATTATGATAGATGCAAAGAGGCCCATTCCAAGACATATCATAATTAAGATGTCAAAGTTTAAAAATAAAGAATATTAGAAGCAACAAAAGAAAAGAAGTTAGTTACCTACAGAGGAGTTACCATAAGACTGTCAGCCAATTTCTCAAAAGAAACTTTGCAGGCTAGAAGGGATTGGCAAAAAATATTCAGAGTCATGAAAAGCTTGGACCTACAGCTAAGATTGCTCTACCCAGCAAAGCTATCACTTAGAATTGAAGGGCAGATAAAGAGCTTCCCAAACAAGAACTAAAGGAGTTCTAAAAAACTAAAGGAGTTAATCATCACCAAACCATTATTGTATGAAATGTTAAGGGACTTATTTTAAAAAATAAGGAAGATCAAAACTATGAATAATAAAATGGCAATAAATACAAATCTACCAACAATTGAATCTAAAAAACAAACGAAGCAAACAAGAAGAACAAAGACAGAATCGTGGATACAGAGAGCATTTTGATGGTTGCCAGATGGGAGGAAGGTATGGGGGAATTGGTGAAGAGCTGAGGTGATTAAGAAGTACAAATAGGTAGTCACAGAATGGCCATGGATGTAACGTAGAGTATAGGAAACGGAGTAGCCAAAAGAACTTATACTCGTGACCCATGGACATGAACAGTGGTGGGGGGACTGCCTGAGGGAGTGTGCGTGCTGGGTGGAGAGGAACAAAGAGAGGGAAATCAGGATAACTGTAATAGCATAACCAATAAAATATAATTTTTTAAAAGAAAAAATAAAACCTAGATTACCTAGGGTTTGGTAAAGACTGTCTAGATACTCCACCAAAGGCATGGCCCATGAAAGAAAGAATTGGTAAGCCGGATTTCATTAACAGTAAGGTTTTCTGCTGTGTGTAGACACTACCAAGAGAATAAAAAGAGAAGCTTCAGACTGGGAGAAAATATTTACAAAAGATATATCTGCTAAAGGACTGTTATCTAAAATATAAAAAGAACCCATAAAACTCAACTGAAGGGCCCTGCCCCTGTAGCTCACTTGGTTAGAGCACTGTCCCGATGTGCCAGAGTTTCAGATCCCATCCCTGGGCAGAGCACACACAGGTGTCAACCAGTGAATGCATAAAAAAGTGGAAAGACAAATCAATGTTTCCTTCTCTTCCTCTTTCTCTAAAAAGCAGTGAGTAAAAATTTTTTTTAAAACTCAACAGTAAAAGAACAAACAAGCTGATCATAAAAATGAATCAAAGACCTTACCATACACATCAGCAAAGAAGATGGCAAATAAACATATGAGAAGATGTTCCACATCACACATCATCAGGGAATTTGTAAACTAAAATGACAATGACAAACACTGCACACTTGCTCTAGAATAGCCAAAATCCTAAACACTGACAGCACCAAATGCTGGTAAGGATGTGGAGCAACAGGGATTCTCATTCATTGTTGGTGGGAATGCAAAATGATACAGACACTTTGGAAGAGAATTTGGACAATTTTTCACAAAACTAAACATACTCTTACCGTGTGATTAAAAAATTGTGCTCCTTGATATTATGTCCACACAAAAACCTGCACATTGGTATTTGTAGGAGTTTTATTCATAAGTGCCAAAACTTGGAAACAACCAAGATGTCCTTCAGTAAGTGAATGAGTAGATAAATTGTGGTACATCCAGACCATGGAGTATATTCAGCGTTAGAAATAAGCTATCAAGTCGTGAAAAAACAAGGAAGAAGCTTAAATGCATAAATATTAAGTGAAAGAAGACGATCTGAAATGGCTGTTTCCTACTATGTGACATTCAGAAAAAGATTGGTGGTTGCCAAGAGTTACGAGCAGGGAGGAAAGAACAGGTGATTATGATGTGTCGATGGAGGCTCATTCACTATAACGAACGCACCACTCTGGTTGGGGACATGGATGATGGGGGAGGCTATGCATATGTGGTGGCAAGCAGTATATGGAAAATCTCTGTATCTTCTGCTCAATTTTGCTGCGAACCTAAAACTGCTATAAAAAAATAAAGTCCACCAACTTGCAACCCAAAGTTGAATAAGTTCTGGAGATTTAATGCACTGCATAGTGGTTATAGTCAACAATACTATATTATATAATTCAAGATTGCTAATAGGCTAGATCTTAAATATCATTACCACAAAAAAAGAAATAATAATGTGATGTGATAGAGGTGTTAGCTATGGCTATGATGATAATCTTATGCAATACATAAGTGTATCAAATCAACCCATTGTATAGATACACCTTAAACTTACACAATGTTATATGTCAATTTGTCGATTACATCTCAATTTTTAAAATAGCATTATAGAAAAAAAATCAGTCCAAGAATTCCGTAATTTTGATTTCGAGATGATTAAGGAGAGAATTTTTCTAAATGTTTTCACATTCTAGAAAACAAAATTTTTTCTTTTCCTTACCCCATACTGGTTTAAATCTGACTACAGCTACCCTCTGTCCTTAGAGGCTCTAAAGTTCAAAGGTCATGAGGGTTCCTGGCCCTGGAGCCCAAGAGAGAAAAAGAACCCTCCAACCACAGGAGGACAAACGGACCCCACTCCCACGGTCCCTACGGAGGCTGAGGTCAAAGCAAACCCCTCCAGTTGGAGCCCAGCCCAAGGGGTAGGGAAAGGACACAGTCCGATTGGCCAATCGCCACTGAACCCTGCTCTGTTCTCTGATTGGTTTGCGCAGTGACGCGCCCTCCCGAATGCCCCTGTCGGATTGGCCTATTTCTTGGTTTGGACGAGACGGTGGCCAGAGTAGGACAAGAGATTTCTGTATAGGATGGAGGGACGGTGTGGGTAGGCATCAGAGCCACACATTTGCAAGGGGCCAGGCTTCAGGGAAATGGCGGAGGCCTGTGTGATGTCTTGCTGCCCGAGCCGGAGCAGGCAGCCTCAGCCGGGGCGGTAAGGGCGTGGCGAGGGGCGGGGTGGTGCGTTTGGCCACCGGGAGCATAGAAGGTCTGTGGGGCGGAGGTGGAGAGGGAAGAAGCTGCGCGTCAGGGAATTCTGCTTTCTCTCCGCCTCCTAGAGGGAGTCCTCCTACAACCAGCCCTTCCCTTTCTTCCCCTTCCTTGCCGTTTTCCTCAGTTTCTCCCTTCGAGGTGGGGGAGTGGCGCTGGGCCTGCCAGCCTTTCTGTGCCCCTCGCCGCGTGAGAGAGAATAAGGTTGCTAGACTTGGCGTTGAAAATACAAGGTGCTAGTTAAATTTAAATTTTAGATAAACGACAAATAATCTTTTAATAGAACTATGTCCCCAACATAAGGTAAAATTAAAATGTAAAACATAATGTTATAAAATATACATTTTTTGTTATTTGTCTGAAATTTAACTGAGCATCCTGTCTTTTGTCTGGCAGCCCCAGACAAGAATAACATCCTTACGCCTCCTAACCATTTACAGTGTGGGTTTTCAGGGTGATTTCACGGCGCTCCCTGTATGCGGACTGGTGCTAATCCATGTTCTGATTTAACCGAAAGGCACTTACTTGCCCATCTGTACAGAACCGGTGAGTAAGGCGTCCTGGGGCTAGGACGCCTTAAAAGCCCATTTCAGTTCTGCTGTTCTTCACCAGGTTTGCAGTTCAAAGACTCCTGGGGAATTCTTTCTCGTTGTTGGAACGAATCTAGTTAAGAAAAGCAGATTTATCTTTCAGAAGGGCTGGACAGTTGCTTTATGTTCAAGTTCCCCACTGTGGCATTTATATTTGTGGCATTTATATTGGGGAAGAAATAACTGCATTAAACGATCAAAGAATATTTATTTTTCTATATGATGTTGGAAGTTGCTTTTATAATATCACAATGGCATATCATTTGGTTTTGATGCAATTGCAGGTTTTATTCACATGCATTGCAGGAGATCCACACATCACTGTAAAGGTAGGATTAAAGCAGTGTAGTGTGTAGAAGCTAAGAGCTCAAATTCTGGAGTGAGATACACCGGGATTCGTAGCACAGTTCCATCCCCTGGATGGAAATGGGAAAGTTACATCATCTCTCTGGGCCTCAGCTACCTGTTCTTTAAAATGTGGATGATGATAATTATCCACTTCATGGAATTGTTGTATTAAATCCTCATCAAGTGTCTGGGACATTGAAAGTACCTAATTAATTGTAGCTGTTATTAACCATTATAATTTGACTTTTAATAAGTGATTCTTAGGCATAAATTATTAAATATTATTAAGTTTTTAAATTTTAAGTTGAAAAAATCCAAGCAATTAAGAATGTTAAGGATATCTTGAATTTCAGTGAAAAAAAAACATACTGTTCAATAATAATTAAAACATAATGATTTTACCAAATCAAATATCTATAAGCTGGGCTAATGTAATAAGATATTTACATATCTGTACCATTCATTGCTATGCATGTATAATTTTATGTATTTTCATTTTTATTGTATTATATATAAACAAGAAGAAACATGACCAGCATCAAAAATGACTATAGGGTTATGGTTAAAATCAGAAAATGGGTTTATAGTCAGTGGCTATTTCTAGTGAGGGAAACAGTATGTTTTATTCTTTTTTAAAAATATTTTTTTTATTTATTTTTAGAGGAATCTAAACAAAGTTTGGGCTTGTATAGTAAATTAGTAAAGAAGTAACAGGATTGGTTAATGGAAGCTTTTTGGCCCTGGATTCCTCACTCAGGTGATGAGGGTGTCTCCCTTTAGCTGCTCTGCAGCGAGGGGAGCGCCTTTAGCTGCAGAGATTTATTTCCTGCTTTCAAGGCAACAGGCGAAGATCAGTGGGCCCTTCTTGCACCAACCGCTTGTCAAGTAACTTTAATTCAAAGTAATCAGTATGCCACTGTGGGATATTTTAGGGTGGCCCCAACACTGTTTTCAAAGTTCACTGCTGTATTTTCTTTTAATCAAACCTTTCTTAACTGTAAGCTTTATTATTATCAAGGCTGTGTAAGTCACAGTTTCCTGTTGAAAAGATACTTATTTTTAAAGTAAATCATAATCAGCAAATACATGTCAGAACAATTTACCTTGAACTGTAAAAACAGAGCTTGTTTTACTACTTACATGTCTTACACATAGAAGAAGAAGAAAGGATATGTTTGTTTGGTTCTTTAATTGTCCAGCTAGTGTCTCTAAGAAACTGAGGATCCCAGGTCTGCAAAGGCACAAAAATCTAATTAAAAATGAGACACTTAGGCCTGGCTGGTGGCTCAATTGGTTAGAGTGTCCTTATGTACACCAAAAGGTTGCAGGTTCGATTTCAGGTCCGGGCACATGCCAGGTTGTGGGTGTGATCCCCAGTCTGCACATATATGAGAGGCTACCAATCAATGTTTCTCTCTCACATGGGTGTTTCTTTCTCTCTCTCTCCCTTCCTCGTTTTCTAAAATCAATAAGCATATTCTCAAGTGAGGAG
Organism: Artibeus jamaicensis; assembly: GCF_021234435.1. Lineage (NCBI taxonomy): Eukaryota > Metazoa > Chordata > Mammalia > Chiroptera > Phyllostomidae > Artibeus > Artibeus jamaicensis. The sequence continues at coordinate 6,955,753 of NW_026522046.1, read as the reverse complement.
TTTTTAAAAAATGAGACACTTAAAAGGATTTTATGATGAAGCTGTTTGATTAATTATAAACTTAGAAGTGATTCTGTGTTGTGTTAGGGAAAAGCTGTTTGCAGACCAGAATTGTAAACTAAATATGAATAGTTCAGCATTTAGCCTTGTGCTTCAGAAGTCATTTGATGGAACCTTTATTTCTACCATAATAATTTAAACCTTTGACTTTTAGATTCAAAAGGTGATTCTGGCACTTGAATACTATCTGGAAGCGACTTGTCATGCCTGCTTTGTGGAATCAGTGTCCAAACGAAATGCAAAAAAATGCAGACTGTTGCAGCACATAGTGGTTATCAGTACTCCAGGGAGAACAAGAGGTGTTAAAGAAAAGATATCTTTGTAAGTATTACCATGTTTTTTCTAAAGCCTTTTTTAACCAGTGATTTGTGGGTTATGGGAAAAGAATAATTAGCAAAATTGCTTAAGCCAGTTGCCATGCATCAATATTTAGAGGTAATACAAAAACTTCTCTTTAATAGACTTTGTTTTTAGAGTGATTTTAGTTTACAGACAAATTGAGAAGATGGGGAGATTCTGACTTCCGCCAAGATGGAGGCATAGGTGGAGACACCGTGCTTCCTCACACAACCAAGTTTAGAGACAACTAAATATTAGCAACAGAAAACACAGCCAGAACACAGAAAATTGAACTTTTCGGAAGTCTGATAACAACGAATTCTTCAGCCTGACCGGTAAGAGTGGCGAATCCAGCAGCTGGCGGAGCGGGGTCGCACAGGAAAACTCGGTCAGACGGATTCAGGCGCGCGGAATCCAGACACAGGGTTGGACCTGGTGGGCAACTCAGCGAGCAACCGCGGGAAACAGCGAGGGAGCAGGGCTGCGGGTTGACTGTGGTCGCGCATTCGTGTGTGGATAGACAAGTGAGGGAGTGGGCGACTGGACGAGAGCTAGCAGCCCGCGGCAAGCGGCAGGGCTCCGCCATTTCCCCACTCTGACCCCGCCTCCACATACAGCGTCATAACCCAGCGACCTAAGTGGCCCTGCCCTGGTAAACCACCTAAGGCTCTGCTCCGCTCCTCACCCAGCGGCGCTAAACAGCAGAGGGTGCTGCCATTTCCCCGCTCTGACGCCCCCACATACAGCATCACAAACCAGCGACCTGGGAGTCGAAGGCTCCGCTTCTCGTACTTAATGGGTGCGAAAAGACCAAAAATGGCTCAAGAAGATCTCAAAGCCCCAGAGCCTATAAATCTAAGCAATGAAGAAATAGCAAAACTCTCAGATGCACAGTTTAAAACACTGGTGATCAGCATCCTCACAGAACCGGTTGATTATAGCCACAAATTAGACAAATATATGAAGGCGAAACTAATTGAAATGAATGGAATTGCACAGGAAACCAATAGCGATGAAAAGGAAACTGGGACTCAAATCAATGGAGTGGACCAGAAGAAAGCAAATAATGGCCAAACAGAAAAGAGTGAAGAAGCAAGAATTCAAAAAAATGAGGAGAGGCTTAGGAACCTCCAGGACATCTTTAAATGCTTCAACATCCAAATTATAGGGGTACCAGAAGGGGGAAAGGAACAGCTACCAGTGGAAAACTTATTTGAACAAATAATAAAGGAGAATTTCCCCAATCTGGCAAAGGAAATAGACTTCAGGAAATCCAGGAAGCTCAGAGAGTCCCAAAGAAGTTGGACCCAAGAAGAAACACACCAAGGCACATCATAATTACATTAGCCAAGATTAAAATGAAGGAGAGAATCCTAGAAGCAGCAAGAGCTAAGGGGACAGTCACCTACAAAGGAGTCCCCATCAGATTGTCAGTGGATTTCTCAAAGGAGACCTTACAGGCAAGAAGGGGCTGGAAAGAGGTATTCCAAGTCATGAAATCCAAAGACCTACAACCAAGATTGCTCTATCCAGCAAAGCTTTCATTTAGAATGGAAGGACAGATAAAGTGCTTCTGAGATAAGATCAAATTCAAGGAGTTCATCATCACCAAGCCCTTATTATATGAAATGCTAAAGGGACTTATCTAAGAAAAAGAAGTTAAAAAAACATGAACAGTGAAAGGACAGCAAACTCACAGTTATTAACAACCACACCTAAAACGAAAGCAAACTAAAAGGACAGCTAGATCAGGAGTGGAAACGTAGAAATGAAGATCTCAAGGAGGGTTAGCAACAGGGGAGTGGGAGGAGGAGAAGGGGGGAGAAGGTACAGAAAATAAGCATAGACAGTAGATAGAAAATAGATGGGGGGGGCAAGAATAGCATGGGAAATATAGAATCTAAAGAACTTGAGACACATGGTCATAAACTAAAGGGGGGGTAATGGTGGGGACGGGGGGTAGGGTGGAGGGGAATGAAGGGGGAATAGAACAACTGTAATGGCATAATCAGTAAAAAAATTTTAAAAAAAGAAGATGGTACAGAGAGTTCCCATATGCCTTGCACATGGTTTTGCATATTAGTAACGTCTTATATTAGTATGGTACATTGTTAAAATGAGTGAAGCAACACCTATACATTATTATGACCTAAGTTCCAAGTTTATTCAGCTTTCCTTAGTTTTCACCTAATGTCTTCTTCTGTTGCAGGACCCCACCCAGGCCACCACGCTGCATTTAATTGTCAGGTCTTCTCTTGGCTGTGACACTTGGTCAGACTTTCTTTGTTCATGATGACCGTGGCAGTTTTGAGGAGCATCAATCCTGTTTTTTGTGGAATGCCTCAGTATTGACATTTGTCTGAGGTTTTTCTGAAGGTTAGACTGGTGTTCGGGCTTTTTTGGGAGGAGGACCACAGGGGTAAAGTGCCACTTGCTCGTTATATCAAGGTTTGGACTGATGATGTTGACCTTGACCACCTGACTGAAGTAGTAGTTAAGAGGCGTCTCCACTGTGAAGTTCCCCTTTTCCCTCCGGTTCCACACCACAGTCTTTGGGAAGAAGTCTCTACGTATGACCAACACTTAAAGTAAATCTCTTAAAAAATTTTTTCCAAAGTGGATCAAGGTGCTTGTTTTGGATGAAGCAAATAAATATGTGGAGCCAAGGAATTAAGGCCCAAGTCTCCAAGATTTACCAGAAATTAATCCAGGTATTGGAGCACCACCTGATTTTCCCGTTGCTGGTGGGCCGGGCTCACTGTCACAATGTGGCTGTGCAGTGCTACATTGTCCTTTCCCCTGCCCAGAGCAATTGTCTCTGCAATCTCTGTCCGGCTCACTTCTGTAGCAAGACAGGGACGCTTGGTCTCAGACATTATTTCTTTAAGTATTACCATGAAAACTGAAATATCCGTTTGACCGATGTATCAACATAGTCATGGTCTCTTTTTCAGGTTGTGTTGCTTTCTGCCTGATTCCAGTCCATCTGCTGCTAGTCATCCATCCATGAGATCCCTTCCAAACTCTGGTGAAGAGGGAAGAATCGGCCCTCGAAAGAGGGTAATGTTTTTCTATTTCATGTATCTAAAATTATAGCCAGGATTTTATTTTTAACCTCCTTATTTAAGCTCTGTGTCAAAATAGCAGAACCTAGTATATCTAAGTATTTGTGATAAAGCTAGCAGAGCAAACACAAGAAGAAAAACAACTACTCCAGGTAGTAAAAACTACTTTTTTTTTAGTTCAGGGTACTTTATTCTAAGATTCGATACAATAAAAGAGCTGCACTTGAGCAGAATTAATAGAATAAATTTCTAACTGGTCTCTTCCAGTGGTAAAGATGAGAATTAGAAATCAAATGGCTGTTAACTGCAACTCTGATATGTATTAACATTTTTCTCTCTGAAATACTGTAGGGAAGGAGATTGCATGTTCCTTGTGATGTATGAGAGATCAACAAGTGCATAGGCTGATCTTTTTCAGAACACAAGGCGAAAGCTAGGTTGGCTTCTGGGAAAAATATGTGACAGGAATTTCCATTTCTGGTGTGATAAGAGTGGCTATTTCCCAGTAATTAAGACATTGTTACTATGTCATTATTTCCTTAATACACTAAAGCAGGGTCTAGTTACAATGTAGCTGTGAGGTGCTGCGTTGTTTTTGCCCATGCTCAAAACAGAACTGTTTCCTTTCCAGCCCTGCCAGCTGTGATGCTGTAGCCGGCAGGGATGCAGGGTTTCATACACAGTTCCCAGTTGAAACACCGAGTTGGCCAATGACTTGAGCATTAAGTCTGTTACTACTGAGATATATTGCAGATGCTGACACACAGAGACATTATTAAGAGGGGATTCAAATAAGAGGCAAACCATATTTTCATTATTGTGATTGATTAGAAGTTTATCTCCTTATTTAATTATAATATTTATCTCCCAAAAGTTGATTTTGAGAAGATTTTAAGTCGTCTTCGTCAGCTCAAGCTATGGGGTGAGGAGGATAAAGACCACACTCCACAGTGAGCCGTATGCTGTCTATGAAGTTCATTACCATTTTGTGGCCCAGAAGAGTGTGCAGCAGTTGATTTTGAATCAGGATGTGAGTATATGCTATTGTATCTCAGGCTCCTGACTTTTATGTATAACCAGTGTCTGGTTATAAACTCTGATCTGCCCACTACTTGTGAAAACTATATTCTTAGTTGAGTATTGATCATCTTCATTGAATTACTTGCTTTTATTCCGGGGAATTAAAGTCACATACTGCTTTTCAAGTGTGTTTTTGTCAGCTAGACAATCGTGAAAATCAGGTAAATGAATGAGGAAAATAATTTTATCACCTAGTAATATGATGAGATGTATTTAAAATGTACTTGGGAAGATTCGTGGTTGGTCAGAACACAGTGTGAAAGTAAATGTGAAATTAAAAGTCTAGATTGTGGACTTTATACAGTTGATTTTTAAAGGAAAAATCAGTATTGCTGTTCTGGTTGTCTTAACTTGAATGAGTCTTTTTTTTTTTTTTTTCTTCAGTCATGTTGCTCAGATCTTATGCTTTCTTGGTGATTCCTCCATAACCGGGGTTTTCTCGGCATTTTCTGGCAGCAGTTTGTATTGACTATGACGTAGGTATAGTGGCTTTATCATTGAATAAATTGAATGATGTCTTGCTACCAATGTAAAAATTATTTTGTTTAAAAAATAAAATAGTTGGAAAGAACAGGAGACAAGGAGGTGCCCAGAAATGGCACTGGCCTGAGGACCTAGCCTCACAGGGGAGACAGCGTGAAGTTTGGATCCAGAGTCGGTAGTTTTGTATTTGATTTCCTCTTGTCCTGGTTCTTCAATATTTTAAGTTGCTCCAGCCAAGACATCTTTGATTTGTTGTATTATGTGTGTTGGGGGCAAACGTATTCAGTCATTTGTGTTATAGTATGTGAGGTGATCAGAAAACAGTGATACATATGGGTTACCACCGAAAATTTGGGAGGTCCCACCCCCCTTACACTGGAAAAGAGGTAAGCCCAGGGTCGAGTCTGTGCAATAGAATGCCCTGCAGTGACGGAGACACTGTCTGTCGTGCTGCCCGGCACCGCAGTGACAGGCCACACGTGGCTGCTGGAACGTGGTTGGGGCGACTGAGGCCTGAATCTTCTATTTCATTTCATTTTAATTTAAACTCAAATAGCCACATGTGGCTAGTGACTGTTGTTGTGGACACCGCAGTTTAAATAACAGTGAACCTTCCAGAGCTTCCACTTGCAGTTTACAATGCCACGTGTGCAGGAAAATGGACCACACAGCTGTCCTTTGGGTTTTGTCCCCGGTGCTGACGTCCGTCCCAGGCTGCCATCTGCGCTTGGCCCACTTCAGCATGGGATTTCATTTCCTTGCTCATGATGCCTGGTAGAATCCGCCTTACAGCCGGTGAAACGGTGGAAAGAGATAGAGGGAGAAACAGAGACTGGGGGAGGGGAAAGAGAGAGAGAGGGGGAATGGGGAGAGAAAAGGATAAAACAGCAACCAGTGAGCACATCTTAAAGGGAAATTCATCTAGATGAACTTATGTGCTGATCTCTCCCCGCTCCCCACAGCCCCCACTTCCTGGAAAAGCGTTCCTTCGGTTATTAGAAAGCAAAACATAAATTGTCTTTAAATCTGTGATTGCCTTTTCTTTTCTTTCCTTTTTCTCTCCAGTTTCATCATGTATTTCAGTCCTTCCATTCTTTCTGTAGGTCCCAGGGCCTACTACTCATATTATTTGGCCTTAGTACAAAATATACAGTGGGGTTTTTGTTTTGTTTTGTTTTACCTCAGTTCATTAAACCAGAGAGTAATAATTTATACTTGGTAATTTGTTAAGAAGAAACATCAGCATTAGACCATAAATAAGCTGACTCATTGTTAGTGGAGAACAAATACATCCTTCGCTCTACCCGCTCTGATTGTAAGTCCTGAGCAGGCATCCTGTCAGATACCACGGATGTGTGCAAATGTTCGCACAAGTTTATACTCCTTCCAGGCCCCCATGTCAGACTGGACTCCAAAAAACACATCGAACTCTACTCCTACCCCCAAAACTATAGTGTGATGCACACACGAACAAAATAAAAACTCCACACAGTCTTATATAAACACCTCATATAAATAAACATTCTCAAAATGAGTCTGCAGGTAGGTGACGGGATGTGTGGCTTTTGTTGGGAGGAGGAGGACAGTGTGGATGGGAGATAAGGACGAACAGAGCGGCCCCCATGCCTGCCCCAGGGGCGCCCGCACACACACCCTCATGGGGAGGGGCAGCCGTGGGGCTCCCTTGCTCACCTGGGAGCATCCCCAACATGGGCTGTTTTCCCAGGAAGACCCTGAGAGAGGATGAAAGAGCAGAAGGCGTCATGGCTCAGAACAAAGTACTGTCACTTTCACTGGGAGAAAGTGCACAAAGATTTTGAAATGATTTGGAAATAAACAGGGAACAGTGATGACTAAAACGAAGATAGCAGACAAGACAGTGGCTGCTCTAGAGGAAGGAAGGCAAGGACTTGACCTGCAGAACAGAAGGGACCTACAGAAACAATTAGGAAAAGAGTAGTTTGGCGTCGAGGTGACGGGCTTGAAAAACGGGAGGAGTTGTGATTTCCACATCAGGATTCGGAGGGATACTGAAGGCAGAGAAAGGATGGGGAGAAGCAGACTTAACACGGAAAATTCAGTAAATAGGGTGAGTTTTATTAACCGTGAAAAGAGATGACCAAACCCTGAAACCAAGAGAACACAGGAGTAAAGACAGAACCAGGTTTGATAACTGACTTATTACCTAACACACAGCTGAAGCTTATCGACACAGGGCCAGGCTTGACTGGTCCAGCTAATTTGTTCTGTCCAACTTCTGTTAGGTGGATAGCTCCTCGCAGGCCCTGGACAGGCCCTGTCCTATGAATTCAGACAGACCACAGGCGGTGGGTTCTAAACCTGGTGCCTGTTCCTGCCAGGCCTGGGCCGCCAGAGACGGGTGGAAGCCGACCTGGCCTCCTGCTGGCCACTGGGTCTGGGCAGGTGACCCAACTTCTCTACACCCCACGGTCATTCCTGCCTGGAAGGGTGCAGTGCAGACCGAATGCAGTAACAATAACAACCAGTGCGCAGTGCTGTGTCCGGCAAACCTCGGGGGCGGCTGGTGGAGGGCCATGGTCCTCACGCCCACCTCGTGCTGCAGAAAGCGCTCCTCACTGAGGAGCTGGCAGCGCGGTCTTCATGCGCATCCCATGGTCACACAGAAGGGCCCGCTGGGTCCCACGTCCCTGGAAGTACACTTCTGTTAACGCGGCGTCACCCGCGCTAGCAGGTTAGAACAAGGCAACATCTCCCTGGCTGCCTCCCCCCCTTTGCTGCACCAGCCACCCACCCGCACACCCTTCTGGGGGCCCTTCCCTCCCTGCACTTGCTCCTTGGTGATCTCCTCCATTGCGTTTATCCCAGACTTAGATTTCTGTAGGCTCTGGGCTGCACGCCTGAATGTCTTCACTTAAATGTGTCACATAAGTCTTGCACTTAAGGTGTCTAAAATGGATATCGAACACGTGTTTGTGAAACGGTGACTGGATGGAACTTGAGTGTCTCCGGGGCCAGAATCCTCTTCTCACCAGTGACCCGCCCAGGGCGTGGCGTGCCAGTCACGGTTGGCATCGTGTCTGGGGATCTGGGTTCCCAGCTCTCTGAGAGTCGCAGACCCGTGGAGGGTGGAGCCCAGGTCCTTCTCCTCTCCAGTTCCCTGGAGAGTCCGCACCAGCTCTGCGGAGTGGATACAGCGTCCTAACTGCTGGTTGAACAGGAGGCTTGCTGAACGCTTCCCACATTCTTTGGACGTTCAAACTTTGCTTCTGAAGAGTCCTGCCCACGGTACAAGGGCCCCACTGTGCTTCTCCCTGACGCCACAGGCCCCAGAGCTGACACCGGACTCCTGCGCCCCTCCCTCTGCTCCTGCCTCTGCTCCTGTGGTTTGGCACCTTCGCGTCCTCCCGCCCTTCCAGGACGCGGCGGTGGATGAAGCCGGACTAGGTAGGCCTGGCACTGGGAGCCGAGGGCGCCCGGGACACAGAGGCCCTGAGCACAGGCCATTCTCAAAACCCGCTTTCTTCCTTCCTCGCCCCCTCTGCACAGGGGAGGGGCCTCCCGCGCTGATCCACCTCCCGCAGGGACTCTCCAGGGCCGCCCTGTGCGCCCCTCCAACCCTCAGCAGGGACCCACAGGGACAGGGACAGCCTGGGACAGGCAGGCCCCGGGCTCTGGGACCCTCCCTGGTCCAGCAGAGCTGTGCTGGGGATAGGGTGGGCCTCGGTCGGGGGAGGGGCGGGGAGGGGACAGGGATGGGAGTGAGGCAGACACAGGCCTCCCCCACACCACAGGCGCTCCCACGGCCCCAGGGACCAGGCCTGGTCCTGCCCCCACGGCGGTCTCTCAGCGTTTCTTCTCCCCCCACCCCCACTCCCGCGGATGAGACACACACTTCACTCCCAGGGCCAGGCAGGGTTCTGTGCAAGACCCTGGGGGCTGCCTCCGCCTGGGTCCTCTCCTCTTCCACTCAGGAGGGCATATGCAAATGGGGGGAACGAGGGACGTTCGTGTGGGGACAAACTTCAATGCCGTGGGACCCAAACGGAGTCAGACGATTTGGGTCCTGTGATGGAGAGGCCCGGAGAGCACAGGAAAGTCACAGCAGAGGCGCAGGAACTAGTTCTTGACTGTGTTGCGGGTCGCAGGCCTGGCCAATGCCGCGGTTGGTGTGAGGGACTTCGCCTGGAAGTTTGGTTGTGCTGGTACTTCAAGGACAACTGGAATAGAACACATTCTCTACTTACATTTTCTTAACAGTTAGTAATTGCTAAGTCCCCATTGCCTGCTTCAGGTGTTCAGCTTAACAATTACTAAGTTAACCATCACTAAATTTATAGTTAGCAATTACTAAGTTAGTTAACAATTGCTAAGCTCTCATTGTCTGCTTTATGGAGCTTATGGGGCTCAAATTCTTCTCAAACCTATTCCCAAAGGCAGTTATAACTCTGTCTGGAATTTATAGTGACTTTTTTGAAGTAAGTGGACTGTTGGTTATTAAAAATATTTTCCACATTAAGAATTTTCTTATACTAAAACTTCTTAAAAGTCAATAACTAAAGCCCTTCATACATGCAGGGGAGTTCATCATCACCAAGTCCTTATTATATGAAATGTTAAAGGGACTTATCTAATACAAAGAAGAAAATTAAAACTATGAATAGTAAAATGACAACAAACTCACAACTATCAACAACTGAACCTAAAAAAACAAAAACAAAAAGTAAGGAACAATAGAACAGGAACAGAATCACAGAAATGGAGATCATATGGAGGGTTATCAGTGGGGAGGGGGAGAATGGGGGGAAAAGTACAGGGAATAAGAAACATAAATGGTAGATACAAAATAGACAGGGGGAGGTTAAGAACAGTATGGGAAATGGAGAAGCCAAAGAATTTATATGCATGGTCCACGAACATGAAGTAAGGGGCCGCAGGGAATAAACAGGGGCAAATGGGACAACAGTAATAGCATAACATAATCAATAAAATATACATTTTTAATAAATCATTAAAAAGCACCCCTGGGTGGTCAAATGTTCTAAAGCACAGTGATAGTGCCATAGTGACCCTGCCGATTTACAGAAAAAAAATGTTAGGAGCGGTGAACAGAGTTCCACAGAGGTGCATGCATGTCTGACTGGACACATTTCTCTTGGAAGTGAAGAGATTAGTGGAATAACAGAATATCTGCTGGGCTGATCGAGATGAAAATGGGCCTGCAAAAGGTAGTGGGCTCTTCTAAACATTTTTGGCTCTTGGAATATTAAATACTCATGTTTTAACCCTTCAGAATTTTTGCACTAGATCTGCCTGAATTTCTATGTAATCCAAGTAAAAAGCACATTGGCCATTTCAGAGGGTTTTTTTACTACAAATTATTTAGTTACTTGGATATGCCTGCTGGAATTCAGCCTGCACAATTCTTCCCTCCAGTTAAAGCAAAAATAGTATTTTTTTTTAGTACCTCTCATCTGCAGTGTCCAGCAATCTCCATGGTGAATCAGAAAACTCTCACTTGGTGTCTTGCTGCGTTTGGGTTACAGGTGTGCTCCACGCCGTGGCTCTGAGATCCGGGCTGGGTCCCTTCAATCCCACGCATAAGGCAGAAGAGGGCTTGGGGCGGCCTCCTGTCTCTGACCTGCTCACCCGTGTCCTTGCTATGCCGGCCCAGGCACTCACGGAGCTATGCAGCAGAGTCAGAAATTGGCTCCTATTTCGCTGTTGACTCATCAGTTTCCCTAATGGTCTCTAGTCTTAGAGCCAAGAGCCTGGACTTGGCCTCTTAGCCAGCAATTTAACCTCACTCTAGTCATTAATTGAGTAAGTCTGAATCCTAATTTCAGCAGTATGCTGGCAAATGTTTAAAAACATTAGCTCTCACGGGATGGAGGGAAAGGGGTCCTGACTTAGAGCATTTGCCAATCCTTTGGTGTGAATACTCCCACGGTGGCCACTTTGAAGCTGACAGGGTGAAGACATTTAATGAAAGTGGAGCTGGCAGGAAATACGAGGCATTGGCTCTCCCGAGGTGGTCCCATTGGCTCCCTCAGTCACAGCACTGAGTCCCCTTCATCCTCTTTATCCTCTTCCGGAGGAAATGGGAGTGATGATGAGTACGTGTTCTTAATGTAAATAATCTTAATGACTCAATGGAAGTGCCCTGCAGTGCCTTCCCACCCTCAGGACACCTCTGTAATTGAGGATTAATTAAGTAATCCTGCTGAAGACACTTAGCACCTCGCCTGGCAGCTGGTAGGTGCTGAATACAGAGCCCTAGTTCTGGCATTGGGAGCTCCATCAGGTTGGAAGAAAGGAAGGCCTTTACTTCTGGCGACTGTAACCACCCAGGGCTCCTGTGTCCCACAGCTTCTGCCTTTCCTTTCTGGGCCAGGCTGTGTGCTGATTCATTTCTCCAGACGTTTCCTGCTTCTTCGGAGAGAAGCATAGAGCTCTGTCCCAGTAGCTATCAGTACCAGGAGTGAAAACCTGGGCCCCCAAAAGAGTTCTCTCTCTGGAGGCCAGCTTCCCCCAATTCCCTCCCTCAGCCAGGTTCTTCCTTTGGCTCATGTAGTCGCATTTACAATTCTCGTATCAGAGCTCTTACCTACAAAATGTCCATGGAACCAAATGATATTTTCTTTTGCCTTTGTTAATTAATAAAATGGAAACGACGACATCTAGTCTTCCTGTCGGGAATGAGTAAGCACCCGGCTCAGGGTGAACTTCCACCCATTACTTACTGGTACCATCAGCTGTTCCTCAAAGATAGGAGGAAAACGCCTGGGGTGCCTACGTTCAGACCAGGAAATGTACCAGAGAAGGTCCTTAAAAAGTTGGGCATAAGTTGTTTAACTTTCTTTTCTGAACAAAAAATTACACGGAACCCAAATAAAAATAGTTTCTTCACTCTAAATCTGTGTGGGAGGAGTTGCCGCGGAACTAACGGGATCTAGCGTGGTCCCATCTCGCCATCTAATGGACAGAAATAGAAAAGCCAAATTTAGAGCAAAACAAGTGATTGCCATGATTTTGTTTTCAAAGTCTGTAATTTGTGGACAATGTATTTTTAATCAGGATAATTTAAATTTAAACTCCCCATTCACTAGTTAAAAAATTTTATCCTATTAGCTAAAACAAAAAGACAATCTAGCATTTAAACACTAAGCCACAAAACTAAGTCTCCTAACCCATAGAATGACGGAGAAGGTCTGCTGAGCACAGGGAGAATGCTCCCAGGTCTCGTGAGCATGAACTGACCAGCCATCCCCATCCCTCTGGTCCTTTTCTGCCAACACGCCCTGTGTTTATTCTGGCATGTGAACAAGGAATGCCCCACAGAGCAAGGCCCTGTCTTCCCAACAGTCTGCTGAACACTGTCTGGGCCCAGGGTCATTCCGTCCATTTTCCAAGAATGCAGCTACCCTCTGTGACCTGGTTGAATACTTTGCAAGGGCCTGTGTCCTTGGTTTAGCTCAGTGTTGCGGGGTGAAGGGGTGGTTCTGGGGGGCTGAGTGTGTGTTTTTCCCTCCTTTTATTATTCAGGCTGCTAGTGACAAACATGACCTGCTTCCTCCTCTCAATGTTTATGAAGATTTCCTTTCCTGTCTAGATTAAAAACAATAGCAGCCCAATCTCCTGAAATAGCTAGTGTTGTTCTGAGACCCTTTAATGTTGTTATAATTACTATAATCACAGAATGTGCTAATTTTGAGTTTCCAATCACTCTACATTATACATATTTTTGCTAATCCTCACACCAACCCTATAAAATAGAAATGATTACCCCGGTTTAGAGACAAGGAAACGGACACTCAGGGAAGTGAAGGGCCTTGCCCGGCACCGCACAGCCAGCGAGTGTTCCCCACGGTCAGGGCTGCACGCGGGTCTGACCGACTGCAAAGCCCCTGCAGTGGGTTTCTGTCAGTTCAGCTGCATGCCCGTGACCTGCCAGGCCCTGCGCCTGAGATTCGGGGCCCCTCGGGGCTGCCACCCCTGTAGGACTGAGGACTTACTACCTCAGACTCTCAGCACCACAGAGCCCAGGGCCTGTGACTCCAGGAGGAGGGGACTGAGTGTGGACATGACACAGGGACAAAGACAGCCCTCAAGCTGTACATTCATTTCCTGTGAAATGGGCTCTGACTGAGGGATTTTCTCCAATGTTGTCAGAACAGGAGCCAGGCTTGGGTGAATGGGGGAGGGAGATACCAGGTGAGTAGGGCATTGTGTCTGCTTCCAAGAGCCCGGGACTCCTGGGGGGAGACACCCAAGGGGGAATACAACACAATAGCACAGAATCGTGATGAAATAGAATAGAATAGAATAGAATAGAATAGAATAGAATAGAATAGAATAGAATAGAATAGAATAGAATAGAATAGAATAGAACCACACATTGTAAGTGTCTTATTGGTCCATAAACTTGTGTTTTAATTTTATAGATGTGTTTATGCGTGTATTCTGTGTTGAGAGGTAAAATTTGCATCTCCCTTTGGTTGCACCCTAAGCAGTATAGAAAACTGCTATAGACTTACCTGAGGGTGCTATGTGGCCCTACTTGTCCCCTACCCTCACCTGTGGCACCATGAGCCAAGGAAGCCTTGTGAGGTGGCAGTCCCCAGCAGGAAGGCAGCATCTGAGTCTTGGCAGTGCTGGGAGGATCCTTCCTGGAGGCAGGGTATGCCCCCGAGGACCCTGACATAATGCAGTCAGCCCACCAAGTGTGAGTCCCTCTGTGCCCACCCTGTACCAGGCTATGCCCCCTCTCCTCCTGCAGGGCCCACAGGGAGAGAAGGAAGCAGCCTCTGGATGCCGTTTTACCCCAGGTGCCACGTACCCTCAGCGCAGCTAGACCTTGTTGGTCCTTCAGTCCCAAGTTGCCTCCAGCCCTGCCCACATCGGGCTGAGGCTGTTCTTGGCTGACTGGGGCCAGAGCTGGGCCCACCCCCAGCCTCCCCGCAGGTGGCACCAGCATTGCCTGGGGCGCTGAGGCTTCAGATCCAGCCTTGTAGTCACACAGGGAAGGCATGGTCAGGGGTATGGCTGCTCCTATCCTTTTGTGGTTTTTTAAGCCTAGCAGATTTTGTTTATTTATCTATTTTTGAGAGAGGGAAAGGGTGGGAGAAAGAGAGGGAGAGAAATATTGATTGGTTGCCTTTTGCTTGCACCCCTACTGGGGACCGTAACCCAGGCATGTGCCCTGACTTGTAATCAAACAGATGACCTTCCACTTTGCAGGACGACACCCAACCACGGAGCCACACGGGTCAAGGCCCTGACAGCTTCTCTGCAGGACCATCATTCCTCGTCCTCACTGTCTGCTCCTGGCATAGGGGTCAGGGGTTGTATGTTTGCCCTAAAGAGGCATTTCTGGGGGTCACTGCAGATACCCCCCAAGTCACATTTGGAGGAGGCCAGTGGGGGCACCTCCCTGAGCCAGTTTCTCCTGTACCTCTCCACCCCTCACCCATCCCCTATGTATTAGCACTCTCTTGCTGTGTAACAAATTCCCCAAACTTAATAGCTTAAGACAACAAACACTCATTATCTCATGGCCTCTGAGGGGCAGCTCAGCCAGGTGGTCCAGGGAAGCTGATGGCCGGGGCTAAGGCCATCTGAAGGCTTGCGCTCTGGAGAGTGTCGGTCCAGTGTGGCGCTGGCAGGAGCCTCAGCCCTCCGTCAGGTGGGCTTTCCACAGCGACGCTTGCCTGTCCTCGCGACGCGGCAGTCGGCATTCTTCAGAGCTGGTGATCCAAGAGAAAGGAGGAGGACACAGCGCTTTTTGTGACCTGCTCTCGTTTCTGTCACACTGTTTGTTACACATGGGTCACTGAGCCTAGCCCTGCCTAAGGAGAGGGGGATTAGCCTCTGCATTTTCAAGGGAAGGCCACTGAAGAATTTGTTTTAGAACAAATTCTTGTTTTAGAACGACCGCAGGTCACAATCTAGGATTTGGAATCAGATCCAGGAGAAAAGTGGTTGGTGATACATTTTTTTATATTGATTTCTGATTATTCATTGTTAGTTTAGAGAAACAGCCCATCTTTTTCTATACTGATGTTTCCTACAACCTTGCTAAATTTTCTTATGGATTCTGAAATTTTTGTTGTTTTTTTCTTTTTTTGATAGATTCCACAGCATTATCTACATAAATAATTATGTCATCTGCAACTAAAAATTATTTTAATTCTTCCTTTTCAGTCACAATGCCTTTCTTTCTTTCTTCCAGGCCAAGACGATTCACTGGGGGAAGATTAGTTTTCTTAACAAATGGCGCTGAGATACCCACATGCAAAGAAAAAAAAGGGATGGATTTAGACTTGCCTCTCACATTGTACACAAAAATAACTCAAAATGGATCTAGACCTAAACACGAGAGCAAAGACAGGTGCCTTTGCTAATCATGTATCTGATAAAGAACGCATACCCAGAATATATAGAAGATGCTTAACTCAATCAGAAAGACAAACTGCTCAATGTAAAAATAGGCAAAAGATTTAAAGAGACATTTCCTCAAAGAAGATATATGAATGGCCAGTAAGCATATAAAAATATGCTCATCATTGCCCTGGCTGGTGTAGCTCAGCAGATTAAGCGCGGGCCTGCGAACCAAACAACTGTGGTTCGATTCCCAGTCAGGGCACATGCCTGGGTTGCAGGCCAGTTCCCAGCAGGGGACCCATGAGAGGCAACCATACATTGATGTTTCTCTCCCTGTCTCCTTCCCTTCCCTTCTAAAGATAAATAAATTTTTTTAAATCTTAAATTAAAAAAATATGCTCATCACCAGTAATTAAGAAGATGCAAATCAAAACCACAACAAGATACCACTTTACACTCACTAGGATGGATATAATAAAAAAAGACAGACAACAGCAAGTGTTGTCAAGGATGTGGAAAATTAAAACCCTTGCACTTTGTGATAAAGTAAAATGGTACAGTCACTTTGGAAAATAGTTTGGCAGTTTCTCAGAATGTTAAGCGTCGAGTTACCGAGTGACCCAGCAATTTTACTCCTTAGTGCCAAGAGAAATAAAATGTATGTCCACAGGGAACCTTTATGCAGCTATTTGTAACATTTGTAACAGCCTAGAGATGGAAGCAATCCAAGTGTTGTTTTCATCTTTACATGTCACAGTGCACGTAAGATTGAAAACATGCGAAGTCGAAAATGCCAGTCAGAAGACCACTTATTGCATGACTCCATTTACAGGGTACGTCAAGGACAGGAAAACCTATAGGGGCAGAGAAACAGTGTCACCTGGGGCTGGGGCTGTAGGTGGGAGTGACTGCAAAGGGGCACAAAGTTTCTTTGGGGGGATGATAAAAATGTCTGACAATTAGATATTTTTATTATACACATATATGAATTCATATGAACAGAATCACGAACCCCAGCATTCAACTGATGTACACGGAAAACAAAGGGCACTAACAGCCGTAGCTGGAGTGAACTTCCACAAAATTGCTTCAGCACCGGGATTTTGGGGTATTTTTTCCCTTCTAATTGTATGTTTCAGCAACTAGATTTTGAGGATATTTGCACAGCTCTGTAACTGAAAAGCATTGAATTGTACACTTAAGTCAGGGGAACTTTGTGTCATGCAAATATAACTCCATCGAGCCATTTCTTAAAGAAGAAATGAATATAAATACATACAACAAGAGTAATAAATCTCAAGATAATTTCTGAGTGAAAAAAAGCTAGAGGAAAAAGAGTATATATGACCTTATTTATAGAAAGTGCTAGAAAATGCAAACTGCTCTGTCCTGACAGAAAGCAGATAATTGGTTGCCTGGACAAAGGGGAGGGGGGTGGAAGGGTGATGGTGGGTGGGAAGGAGGGATTCCCAGGGGGCAGGAGAAGTTTGAGGATGAGTGGTTTTATTATCTTGTCTATGATGATGGTTTCACAGACACATGCTTATGTCAAAATATCAAATAGTTCACTTTAAATATGTCATTTATTATATGCCCCTTATACCTCAGTGGGGCTGCCCTAAGAAATGATAATAATGTTATGATTTGGCATTGAAACAAAAAGTTATGTACAGAAAAGCAAGGCACCAGCACATTGGGACATACTTGTTATATCCATGAAGCAAATATTCATTACGGGGGGAATAGCCACAACCCCATATTTCCTCAGAAAAGCAACAAACGAGTTCTGTAGGACACCTAAGTAAATGATGCTGTGTTCTGCTTCCTTAATGAGAAGATGTGCTTGATAAAGGGTTGCCTATATTATGTCAAGGAATCTAAGGGGTGGGCAGGGTAAATGGCAGAATCTCTGAACACAGAGAAGAGAAATTTCAAAGCAAAGAAAAGCTGCTGTGACCCATCTGTGCAGGGGGAAATTCTACCACTCAGGACTCACACCACCTCTCCTTTGTCAGAGTCACCTGTAATGAAGATGCATCTTGTAGTCAGTAGTGTCTCAGGTTCAATGGGCTCGTGAGGAGCAGGCCATGGTTGCTCTAAGCTCACTCTGGGGAGGAGGCCAAGCGGGGTCGGGGAGGGCAGAACGGAGCCACAGGGCTGGCAGTTCAGGTCGGACCTGTCTTTTTAGGAAAATAAACCCTCTGGGAGTACGTGGCTCAGCCCCATCACCAGGATGTGACTGAGAAACGTGTCATCTTTTGCCCTCACATGGACACTGTTAAAAGTACAGCCCTACCCCAAAGGAGAGCCTGTTAGGGTTGGAAGTCAGCTTAGAGGTCACCTCCAGCCTCTTGTTGTTATTTTGGCAAAGTTCTCTGTCCTCACACAAACCTCATAGTAATGCTTATTTCTAGAATCTTCAAGGTGACTCTGGAATTGTGACTTGAATGATCTAAACTCCTTGAATCATAGAATCACAGAGTAAAATGGGTCCCATGTCATCACTGCATTCAGTATAGCCCTTTCCTTGCAAGCAGCGGTGGGCGTGGCAGAAACCCCATCAGTTTGGGGACCTGCGGACCTGCGTGCCGTCCTGACACTGAGAAGCCACTGGGCATCTCTGCCCCCAGTTCTCCACCCGTTAGGCATCATTGTAACTCTCGGAGGTGGTGTGGGCATCAAGCAGCATCATGTGTGTCAGAGGCTGCAGGCTCCAAGGCCTCCGTGGGCAAGCAGGTCCTGCAAACTGCACAGGACAGTCCCTTTCTGAAGAGAACATTTCTTATTTTGTGCCAGGCATTTGTGTGTGTGTGTGTGGGGGGGGGAACACGGCCCTAGTGTAGCCAATTTTTAAAGGCGTTGTACGGTCTAAACGGAAGGTATCTACAGTTTTCCTTGGTCAACCTCTGCTGTGTGTGAAGTGTCCGAGAAATGACTGATAATGGTGGAGGTCATTTCTGGGGTGGTGGCTTCTTCAGGCCACCCCCCCCCCATATGTTATTCTTGGCAGGCGGTGACAGTAGCAGCCTTCTTGTTCACTGTGTGCCTGGCTCTTAGGAACAGGTGCTGTAGGGACAAAGACCAGCAGGAAAATAGCCCCGGCCCCGTGGGCTTCGGTCTGTCTGCTAAGGACATTTTCAGCGGTCAGCTGCATGCAGCTTCTACAGCCTGTCGGCCAGGGAGCTGGGCGTTTCACTTGTGCGATGTCGTTTCAGCCTCACCACCGCTCTGTGATCGCCCTCCGCCGGAGTCGGGCAGGCGGAGTGAGGACGCTGCGGCCGGGTCAACCCACCGCCTCTCCAGCCTTGGGTCCTACTGCGGGTTCTAACCCTCCTGCCAGGAAAGCGTCTTCTCTAAAATCATCTGGAAATAACACTTTTAGCATCTAATTTCTGTTTTGCATCTCAATTGCCACATATTTTATATGCCACGTACATAAATTTTTAAATGGTTTGTTGGTTTGTACTTAATCACTGAGGATTTTTTTAATTTTTAAAAAGATTTTATTTATATATATTTTAGACAGAGAGGAAGAGAGGGAGAAGGAGGGAGAAAAACATCAATCAATTGCCTTTCACACACCCCCTACTGGGGACCTGGCCCACAACCCAGGCATGTGCCGTGACTGGGAATCGAACCAGCAACTCTTTTTTTCACATGCTCAGTCCACTGAGCCACAGCAACCAGGGCGCACTAAGGATTGTTATTAGTTTGTTTTTAAGGTGCTCAATCTCAGTTCACATTTTTTTCAGGAATCATCAGGCTTCCTGGCAGTCACTGATGTTCAAAGTCCTGGCTTTCGTCCCCCTTGCACCAGCCCACCAACGTCAGGCCGATGATCTAGCAACTGAATGCCCCTGTAGCTGAATGCCGCCAGCTCCACTTACACATGGAATAATCACCGGATCATGTAAGAGGCTTTCCCAAAGTCTGCCAGACTCCCGGGACCGGGCAGCTGGGCCAGCCAACCCCGGCCCACCGTGATGTGAGAACACAGGGCAGGACCAGAAAGACCAAGGACTTGGAGACAGAGCTCAATGTCTGTCGGCCTCACGAAAACCTTGGGTCTGCCAGGTCCCAAGGGCTAGTCATTGGAGCAGGCTTGCCTTTGTAAGCCACACCTGGGCGTGTAACATTTATGAGTCTTTAGCGTTTCTGAACTTGTCTTATGCTCTCTCACCTTCCTCTGGTTGCACTCAAAGGGCTTACAGGGGCCTTGAGACTCCTACCACACCTCTAATTCACTCCGGCCCCCAAGACCTCTTTACTGTTCCTCGAATATGTCGAGCCGCTGCCTCAACGCCTTTGCATTGGCAATGCACATGCCTCACACCTCCTCTTCTCTCCAATTACAGATCAGCTGTCTCATCAAAAAGGGCCTCTCCTCTCTCCCTGTTTAAAGTAGCACGCATACCCTCTGCCTCGCTTACTGCTTTTCTAGCACCGATCACTACTGACGTTACCTAATGCATTTGTCTGGTTGTTCCCGTCTCTCTCCTCTGGAATGCTAGCTCATGACAGCAGGGACTTTGTTTTGGCAGTGGCTGTGAAGGCCTGGTACCTAGAATTATGCCTAGCACACAGTAGGTGCTCAATAAGTATTCGTTGCATTGTTTCACAAACTTGCTGTTACTTTCTTCATTAATGTGTATTTATGTCTCAGATGGAACAAAATCAGACGTATCGTCTCTTCCTCAGGGTTTGTACAGTGACTATTTCTGGGAAAGCAGCATTCTACCAGGAAGCACTCTGATAATTAGAAACCTCAACGTTTCTACCTAGACTATTTTCACCACTGTCCCAGGCTCTGACTATTTCTGGCTCTGGCCCATGTTTCTGGGAAATTACTCAGTAGGATCATCTGCTCCTATTTTTATATTTTTATTGTGAAAGAATAGAATTCTACTCACAACAACTCAATCTAAGGTCAGACTCATAGATTTGGTCGTGCCATCTGATTTTACCCTTGGGTTTCTGCTGTAGGTGTTAGACCAGGGGTTGAGCAGTCTCCTGTCCCCATGGCCCCTGCCCTGTCTTGGCCCAGGCCCAGGCCTCTAAACGTGTTCGTCAGATGTAGGCCGTGGCTTGTGACCCATTGGTGGGTGATGAAACTAATATAGTGGGTTATGGACATCATTTTAAGAAACAGATACAATGGAAGAGATAATGTTGATGATGGTTTTACTGTAAAACAGTGGGACATAATCTGAAATGTTTGAGAGCACCATGCTGGCCTATATAAATTGGAAAAAGGTTTTAGTATTATTTTTCTCTGTACTTATCATCGGAATATTCCAGAACAGGGTGGGGGGTTGTTAGCACTCCTCATCTCACAGTGTGCTTCTGTTGGGTTGCAGAACTGTCAGTCTCCTTTAAAATATCCCCAGGGAGAGTGGGCACACCTGTTCCTTCGACAGCATCTGTCCCACGGGGCACTGAGGACTGCAGAACGTCCAAACCTCTGCACTGAGGGACTTGACCAACCCCAGCATGGCAGCCTAAGACCACATCCCTAGGAACACCCAGCCCGCCCCCTTGAGATTCTGTCTGAAAAAGATCAAGGCTGTCGAAAGAACTCACCATTTGTTCTGGCCATGACCTGATGCTAGGCCCCTGACTCCCTCCCTCTCTTAGAGCATTTACTAAGCAGGTCTTAGAATTGTAAAACCTACCTCTTTCCCTTTGAGCCAAGTATGTATGAGGTCTGTCCAGGAAGTATCCAAACACACACTATGACAAATAAAGACATTTGTTGAAGAAGATACAAGAAACATTGTACATAGGACAATGATGCCTCAGTCCCCTTCAAAGTAGGCACCTTGGGGACCTGACCCAGTGTCTCTTCTACTGTTCAGAACACTCTGCAAAACCCTTTGTTACAATCGCTGTCAGCTGCTCCATCATATTGTCCTGAACCTCATCAGCAGTCTGAAATCTCTTCCTTTTGAAAGGTGATTTTAATTTGGGGAAGAGTCAGAAAAGTTTGCAGGGTGCCAACTCTGGGCTGTAAGGGAGCAAAGTTCAACATTCTCAGGTGTTCTGCTTGTTGCTGGCCTTCCAGAACATGGGTCACTTTCAACAGGTTCTTGATCATCTTTGAAGCCTTTGTGCCACAATTTTATTTGTGCTGCCCTCATTGCATTGTCCCCAAAAGCCTTCTGAATCATCTGAATAGTTTATGCAGAGGAATGTTCAAGCTTAATGCAAAACTTGATGCAAATCTGTTGCTCTACTCTCTCAGTCATTTTGAATGTGATGGCCACACAGTGCACATGCTCACTCAACAGCATCTATTGCCCCCACTGACTAGTACAGTGGAGTCGTCACTGCTCATGCACATGCATTCCAGTCCACTCTCCTTGGCTGCCAGGTTACATCAATGTTGCACAAACTGCTCTCATTACATTAACAATGGCTGGACTTTTTCAGGACAGACCTCATCTGACTCTCCTGCAGCCCAGGAGAGTCTTACCCAAGAACTTGAAAGCTATTCCTTTGAAATGTAATCATCAGGAAGGACAGGGCCTTTGTCACCCAATCTCCGTGAGAGGACA
Organism: Artibeus jamaicensis; assembly: GCF_021234435.1. Classification (NCBI taxonomy): domain Eukaryota; kingdom Metazoa; phylum Chordata; class Mammalia; order Chiroptera; family Phyllostomidae; genus Artibeus; species Artibeus jamaicensis. The sequence continues at coordinate 6,933,810 of NW_026522046.1, read as the reverse complement.
GAACCCTACCTTCATGACTGACAGCTAGCAAACACAGCTGGCCTAATCCCATTTGCTGACCCACCTCTGTCATCTGTTTCACTTTCCTGACTTTTGTCCTTGCTCACTCCCCTCCCTCCTCCTTCGTTCTCCCTTTGAGAACCCAGTCAGCTCTGCACAACCCAGAATGGGGCTCGGCTTCCCCCTGCTGTGGTGGTTATTGAATAGTCTAGTTTCACCACTTTAACGCCCAGCTTCACTTATCTTTGACAACATGAGCATACGCGCACACTCAGTCCTCCTAAGGACAGGCACCACTTCTCAGGGACAGAGAATTTCCTCCGGGGAATTCAGCGAAGGTCGTGTACAGGACTCTTTCCTTATAGGGGTAAGAGTTGGGACTCTGCTCCCAAATCTGCCGCCACTGGGAGTTTCTCCCTCTACTGCCAAACTGGGAGCAACTGGGTTAGTGTGGCTAAGGGAGCAGGCAGTTTTCCTAATACACAAACCTTCCTAAAGAATCTGTATTCAGGAAGGCTTATATCCTTCTATGCTCTTTTCTCCAAATCTCAGAAATGAGGAGGACCAAGATGCTACGGTGCTGGCATAGCTAGAGGTGAAGACAAGGAGGGTAATGAGGTTTCTGTTTGGAGACTCCCGGGGAGGCAGCAGGTCAGGGGACCAGGCCGATGGTCAGAGGTGGAGCGGGCATTGGGTGTGAAGGCAGCCGGGCACGCAGGACTCAGGAACATGGAGACATTCAACCACGCCAAAGGAAAAGGAAAATCTCTAGTTACTAGAAACAAACTGGAGGGACTGGTACGCAGGCAGGCTGATGCTGGGCAGCTGGGGGTGGGTGGGCCTGACTTGAATTAGTCTTCAATACTAAGGTCTATAGTCATGGTGGCATAAAAGAACAGAAAATGAGGTGTGGGAGGGCAGGTAGGGGAGGACTGAGATCCCATAAAAAAGATCGCATCTCTAGAAACTAGGTTGGTCTCGGGGATGCCACACAGAGAGTACCAGGAACAAGAGAGGAGCCAAACACATACACACACACACACACACACACACACACACACACACACACTAAGCTAAGCTAAGCTAAGCTAAGCTAAGCTAAGCTAAGCTAAGCTAAACTAAGCTAAGCAGACACCAGGCCCCAGCCCCGCTGCCCAGGCATCAGATCACCACTTAGATCCAGCGGGAAAGCTGGAGGGCTGGGCAGTGAGACTGGGTCAAAACCACACTTTGACTCACCGCAGCTGGCTCACTGGCTGTGTGATGAGTGGCCCACAACCTTCCCGGCGAACTCCAGCGCACTTCCCACCCATGAGATGCCACTGCTTCCCCAGGTTTCCCACCCAGAAACTGCTCTATTTCTAAGGAGGCCCAGGTGGAATGGTCTAAAGCTATTCAGGTGACCCTACATTTTCTTAAAGCCTCAGGTTTTCCTTTTCGGTTGCATGGGACATTTTCCTTACTACTTACTACCTTTTCCTTACTTTTCCAAAATAAACTAAGTCAGTGACAAGTTTTCCAGTGGCTGAGAACCACAGCTCCCTGTCTCCTACACCCAGTTCCACGTGCTCTGATCTGAGCAACACAGATTGGATAAGGCTTCAGGACAGCATGGTGACATTGGTTGGTTAAAGCAGGGCAGAGAGGTCAGACCAGAAACCAGGAAGCTGGAAGGGAGCCCCTGGTAACAAGAGGTAAGACCAGGCAGAATGAGAGTCACGCGGTTTGCAAATGGGTTGGTAAAAGTGTGCCCAGAGAGGCGATGACGGGCTAGGGGGAGAAAAGCTGTCAATCCATAAACCCAAATCTGAGTAATCTTATCCTATGAATTTATTTATACCCTCTTGAACCCCCGGAAATGTTTTAAAATTCTACCCCTAAATTCTTTCTATTTAGATACCATGTACTCATAGCAACCAAGACATGAAAAACTTCATCTAATAACTGTATACAATATATTCTTATGCACTGCACACACATTTTATTGAATAAATAAAAACTTTATTTGCATATTTACCAAAAAAATATCCTTAGTTTGATCATTTAAAAAATACAAACTCATGTAACCAAAATACTTAAAGGATTCAGTTAACTAAGTGTTGACTATTTTTACCTAAAAATATGAAGATCTAATCCATCAAAACTGGTTTTGCAGCTAGACATATTTGAAATGTTTATAGATTTCCATGAAGGTTGACTTTTCATATTATGGGATCTACTACAACATCTAGATCAGTTATTCAGAGACAAAAATATTTTGCCACCTAAGCTAGAACTTTATACAAGAAATTCCTGGGGTGTTTACCCACTTTGAAAATTTTATTGAGTACTTTTTATTTTTCAAAATCAAGTAGGACAAGTAAATAACAACAGTACCTCGAGGACTTTTATAAATAGCAAAGCTATACTATTCAGATCTATAAGCAAAGGGTATTTGCATTTCCCTGAGAGCATAGTTTGCTTTGGGTTCAAGATCAATGTGTGTGCATGTCTGTGCATGTGTGTGTGTGTGTGTGTGTGTGTGTGTGTGAGAGAGAGAGAGAGAGAGAGAGAGAGAGAGAGATGACATCATTGACATCAGAACCTGATGAAAGCTAAGAGAACATTTACCTGCTGATGTTCAGGTGAGCTTAGCTCCACGCCCATGTAAACCAGCCTTGTCAACTGTGGTCCCTTAACCTTCACTACAGGCTCCACCCCAAGCCTCTGGAGCCCCTTCTCTCTAGATCCAGTTAAGGTGGGGACCCAGCCAAGCAGCTCAGAGGCCCTAGAGTACATGGGTGTGACTGCTAGTGCTGCTCTAACTTGTGCCTTGTTTCTAAGAAGTGGGTTCCTTCCTGGAACCCCCTTGGATGGAACCCTTTTCCTTATTTGCCCCTTACACTTATTGAGCATGGAATTGTGCTCACAAACTCCAGGGATCCTGATATCATTTTCTAGATGTGTCAATTCTTAGACATGACCTCCTCCTCCTTCTACCTCATCCTCTTCCTCCCATCCCAGGGTGGTCTGTCCCCACACAGGACCTGTCTCAAGATCCAGTCTGCTGTGACAGGATGTCCCAAATGCCTGGCTCAAGTCCCAGGGCCCTTTGGTTCTGACTCTCCCGGAACCAATGTGCCTTGTGCCCCTGCTGGTGAGTTAAGAAAACTCACCCAGTTGGCACACACTGGATGTGCTATATCCCTGGCTAGTGCCTAGAAGTTTATACCTATCAAGTGTCCCCAGAATGATTTGAACTTTTCCCCCCTAAAAGCTACAGACTGGCAGCTTCAAGCACAGAACTCTGGATCATCTTACTAGGTATGCCTGCCCACTAACCCATGCCATTACCAAGAATCCCTGTCTCTTGAGAGCCAGGGACGTGAGATTTTTACCCCAAGTCACCTGCATGTCTGATGATATAAACATTATATAGAATTCATTATCTTCATTTAGGTGTTCTGAACTTGTCCCAAAACTCGGGGCCCGCATTTAGAACCAGGTTTATAACACAGAGATTCTAAATTTTCACTTTCCTAGCATCGGGCTGGCCCACTGACTCTCCAAATTTGCTGCCTTCTCTTTCTGAAGGGTGTCCAACTAGAAAAGGAGTGTTCTCCTTTCCGGGGGCGGGGGGCTCTTCATGTGTGGCTGTGATGGTGTCATTGGATATCCACTTTGGAAGTTCTTCCCCGAAACCATTTTTGGACTATGACTGATTTCTCCTGTAGCTCACAGATAGTCTTGGAAAATGATCTCAGAGAAAGACATGTAAGCAGTGGCCACATCATTAAGCCAAGCACACAGCTCTCCAGAGAGACCAATTGGAAGGACAATAAGGACCTGGACGCAGCCTCATAACTTTACATACATCTAAGTTTTTGCTGACTTGATGAAAAGGAAAATTATGATATTGACATGTGGCCTATTTACCTGTTTATTGAGTGTCTCTGTGGTGGGGATTCGTCTCATTCATTGGTGTCCCCAAGGCGTGACAAACAGAAAGAACAGCTTAAATGTTTGTTCGATTAAACTAAAGTGAAAGCTTTCTCAAGGTTATTAGCACTGATGAGCAAGTGATATGGGTGTTGTTCTAAACGTCCACAGGTGTGTTCACCTTTCCCCGTCTCACTTCCACAGTGGGGAGCTGCACGGTCACACATGAGTGTAAGTGCGGAACTTTTCACACACCAACATGCACTTACATTTGTCCTCAACCTGAACAAGAATAAATCTCACTTGTAATTTTTCAAGTCTTTTTTATCTGCTTTGAATTGTAGCTTCTTCTAACCATAACTTTTCTATGAAAATTAAGTCCCCTATCAACTTCCAAACTGCCGAGAAGCACAGGCACGATATGCCACATCTGACACAAAATGAAACTCTATAAAGAGATTTTAAATCATATGATGAAAATAAAGCACATTGGGTAATACAGTTACTATGTTGTTGCCATCGTTGTTGCTGTTAAATACAGCATCTGAAACAGGATCTCTTAATCTGCCCCCCAACCTGGGGATTAGAATGAATTTCCAGTGAGCTCATTTGAAAGCCCTAGCGCTTAGAATGAAGGGCAGACTCTGTTGTTTGAGGCAAAATTGTGCAAAACTGATCCAAAATTCGAATAGAAAGGCTTAAAATGACCCTGAAAACTAAGGTTCCGGGAAGGGGGGGGGTCTCAGGGACATGGACCCAAATCACTGCCTTAGCAGTGGGATGTGCGCCATTGAGAAGAGCTGGTCAGTCCTGCAGTGGCCCGCAGCCCGTGGGGGTGTTACATCTTCTGAAGACAGTGCCCGAGTCTCTGGGAGCCCTTTTCTCCACAGCAACACAACAGTTAGACATAAAGAGGCCAGGACACTGGACTGTGCAGAAGGCGCATCTGCCTGGCAATGACAGTCCCGGTCCCAGTCCCAGATGGGCTTCCTGTGATCATCGAAAACTAGAGGCTTTTGGTGGAGAACTGAACACAGGTTTTTTCATTCTTTGTTTTGGGGATTGTTTTTTTTAATTTCTTTCAAAGCAAACAGGCCTTCCCCGACCTGAAACGAACTATGAGATACTCTTGACAAGGAACCCGAGGCTCCCACACCAAGGATTCCAGATGGTTTAAATACAAAGGGGGGAGGGAGAAGAGAGAGAAACACTTTTATTTCCCTGCCTTGTTTAGTGAATCCCTTAGCAAATGTGTCAAAACAAAACACCAAACAAAGAGCCAGTTTTGGGAGGGGGGGTGCTTTTCTTTCTTGTTTTGTGCTCTGAGAGAGACAGTTTGTCAGAAAGGGCACCAGCTTGGAAGTTGAAATACCTGGGTATGGACTCCTGGCTTTGCTACTTGCGATCTGAGTGACCTGGGGCGAATCACTTGGCCTTTCTGAAACTCGGTTTCCTCCCCTGTGAGACAGGAATGACAACATCCAGCCGCTGGTCGTTATGCGGGGTAAGTGGACTGATGCACAGAAGTACTCGGCACAGAACCCAGCATGGGACAGGTGTGTCTCGAATGTTACTACTCTCCTGAGGTAGATCACGCAAACATTCCTGGCTGCTCTCAAGTGTCCCAAAGCTGTGACTTCCGAGGGGCCCCCCATGAGGTGCCAAAGGGATTCTCTGCTGTTTGGCCTAAAGCCCAAGCCCCGCCTGCTGTTCGCAGCGGGCAGGACAGGGGTGAGGGGTGCGGAGGGTCCCCGGGCCGCACTGCCGGCTCCCACAGTCACACCGACACTGCTCCCGGCACGATCCTCCGGATGTGGGTGTAAGATTTCCGGATGGTGACGCTACCGTGGTGCGACACCCCCCGGGGCAGGACGCACTCCTCCGTCAGTTTCTGGGCCTCCGGGTCCCAGCACAGCACCGTGGCGATGACCTCGTTCTTCTCGTCCCTCCCCCCGGTGATGTAGAGCCGGTTGTTGCAGGGCGCGATGCCGCAGCTGGCCCTCTCGTGGCTGAGCTGGGTCACCAGGCACCAGCTGTCCTCCAGGGGGCTGTAGGCGTACAGCGCTCTCATGGCCCCACCTGAAGATGAAGGGAAAAATGGTGGGAACCTTGCTATTTTTCTGGATTTCTTTTCCTTTAACCACTAAACCCCTGCTTCCAATTAAGTCAAATCTACCACCTTGCCAAGAGAAAGTAGATTTGTAGCTTTCAAAAAACCCTGAGTCAATCACTAGGGGCAGTAAGTGCTAGGGACACTTTAAATTCTGCAAACAGGTGCTAATCAGGCTCCAAGGGACACCTGGCTTCACCTGGCTGCCCAATGCGCCCCAGACTACTCCCCGGAGGAAACGCCACCTGGTCCGGACTCCACTCATAACTCCAGCTCTGCCACTTTTTGATATGTAACTATGAGCACATGATTATAAGACGTCAGAGGGACCATGAGCGTGGAGTAACTGGCAGAAGGCCTGGAACATAGAAGCCACCAATACGTGACAGTAGCCAGAGGCATTGGCCCCTCTTTGAACTGAGCATGACCTGGGACATCAGCCCAAGTTACTTGTCTGAGATCAGACCTTCAAGCAGAGTCATGAGCCTGCCCATAAACACAGAGGAAACCTGAAGCGAGGGAGAGAGGGTTTTTTTCTTAATCTGTTCTCGTATTTTATTTTTCTCATTAGCTCTTATTTGCTGAAGTTATTTATTTTTGGCATCTCCTTTGTCAGTAATTCCCAATTCTTGCTGCGCATCCAAGTCACCTGCACATTAAAAACACTGGCACTGTTGGCCAGCGTCCCCTTTCCTGTCCTAATTTCATCGGTCTGGAGTGAGGCCCGGCCACCCATACTTTTGCAATAAGCTCCCAAGATGATTCTGATGAGTCGTCAGGATTGAGATCCATCACCCCTAACAATCCCGTGCCAGCTATGGTCTGGCTGACCAGGCTTTCCTTCTGGCAAACTACAACTTTTCAGAGCCCCCAAAGCAAGCAGGGAGAGTACAATTCCCATGAACACAAAATAAGAAATCATGGTAGCTATTATTTGGGGGGCACTCATCATACTGGCCACATTTCAGTGTCTGCACATGTTCCTGCAGCAACGTCCAGTGCCTCCCCTGGGCCCCGGGGATGATCTGCTCTGTATGTCTCCCAAATGGGGGCCGTCTTCTGGCTCCTGGACTCAAGGGAAATCCCACCAAAGCCTGGACCCATCCCACCTTTGCTTCCTTTTCAACCAGGAACTTGTGAGTCCTCCGGGGGGCTTTGTGTGATCTACCCGTAGGGCTGCATGGGTGGGAGACCTCGGATAAATAAGAAGCCATTTGGTCACTTACCAACGACATAGATGCGGTCCCGGAAACTCACTGCATTGATGCATTTAGCCTCCACTGGCATGGACGCCTTTAAACTCCACTTATTGGTTGAAGGGTCATAACACTGAGTCTTGTCCGTGGCCAGTTTCCCATTGGGCCCTCCCCCAATCACATAGAGCTTTTTCTTATGGCTGGTGGCTGCGAAGGAACTGACGTGAACCAGGAGGGGTGCAGCCTGCAGAGACACAGGGCCCCAGAAGAAGCTGTCAGTCACATTGCCCAGATTGCTGCCATGGCTCACAGGACACAGGCCAGGAGCCAAGGGACACAAGCCTGGACATCCTTTGTCTGATGACGCGAGGCCTGCAGGCCTTGACTCCCCTTTAGACACAGAGAGGATCAAAGCACCCGTCTCCCACCCTCCCTCCTGACTGTGGGCAGGTGTTGGATGTTTCCAGCCTGTTTCTCCCAGAGTTCAGTTCTCAGGTGAGAAGGGGAATTGGCAAGTGTTTGTACAGATGAAACCAGCCAGGGTGGAGAAAAATGCCCTCTCCGATGTGCATGCTCACATTCATCCATGTGTTTATTCACTCAAAAATTATGTGCTGTGTGCCAGACGTTATTCTTGGTGCTTATAATATCCAGGAAGGAAAACTAGTAGAAGGGTTTCAGGTAGTCACAGGTAAGCAGATTGTCCCACTTTGGGGCAACATGCAGATTTGGGGATTAAGCCAGGCTTGTGCTTACACCCTGCTAACCCCAGGGCACTAAAGGAGACCTCTAAGAGCTTCTTGCCCATGGACATAACCCTCTTGGGCCGTGGAGCAACACACAAGTGCCAAGTAACAGGACTTGCCGAACCAAGAAGATCTTAGGTGCACCCCATTGAAATGTTAAGGGCTCCCCATTTGGCACTTTTCAGGTTGACAGGTCTTGGCTGGATGCCATGAGGACCTGGCTATCCTTGCTGTGCCTGCAATGACCACTCTACAGTGACCACTCTTCAAAATGGAACATGCTCTGACATATGAGTTCATAAGATGGAAGAAAGTATGCATATGGGAGTAACCTGGAAATGCCAGAAAGTGAGAGCACTTTACCTTTTTAAAAATAATTCTCATGGTAAGAACACTTTGTACAAAGTCTACCCTCTTAATAAATTTTTGAGTGTACAATACAGTATTGTTATCTCTAGGCAAAGTGTTGTACAGCAGGTCTCCAGAGCTCACCCATTTCTATGCCATTGATTAGCAATGCCTTACCTTTCCCTGAGTGTGATATATACATGAGTTTGCATTGTTAAACTCTTGCACGCAGCTATGTAAATGTTTATTCATTAATTAATGAATAAACAGAGGCTGTTTTCTAACCACTACCAAATGGCTCTGCATTGAAGAAACAGTGTATTAAAGGGACCCTTGTGAGTCCTGTGTGGAGAAGACAAGGGCAGATGGCATCTGAGGACCCAGAAGCTGTGGGCCAAGACATGCACCCAGGTTAGGACCAAGCCTCCCCTCCGCATCTGGGGTTCTGGCAGGAGTGGGAAGGGAGTCATTTCTGTGACCTGATCAGCAATGGCTCCCATGATGAGGGAAGCTCAGAGCCACCAAAAATGTCCTCACTGGGTGCCAAGTGATCAGAAAGCCACACACCTACATTGACGTGTACCCTTTCTTTAAGCTTTGAAGTAATAATACCAACAGAGTTACCCTACAAGTAATCTCCTATACCTCTGACCAGCAGTTGTGGAAGGGGTCGTAGGTCTCCACGTTGTTGATCCTCTGCAAGCCATCGAAACCTCCGATCACGTAGACCTTGCCACCCAACACCACCATCTTATGCCTCCAGCGGCCTATGTTCAAATACTCAATCTGAATCCATTTGTTGATTGAAGAATTATACTTCCAAACATCATGCTGTGTTTCTTTGCCACCTAGAAGAGATATGGACCATTTAAGAAACCACCAGATGTGTCAGAAATACAGCTTCTCCTATAATTTCCTACAGGTCCATAAATGCTAAATCTGACTTCCAGCCAAAATGCAGGTGTAGGTAGATATACTTTACCTCCTCACACAACCAAAAGAAGAACAACAACAAATTGAAAAACAAAAAATAACCAGAACTCTCATAAAACCAAATTGTATGGAAATCCAACAACCAAGGAGTTAAGGAAGAAACATTCATTCAGACTGGTAGGAGGGATGGAGACCAGCAGCCAGAATGGACAAGAGACTCAGCAAGACAGCGACTGACCAACCAAGTGACTGGTTGGGGAAATAAAGTCCCCAAACCACTGGCTGTAAAAATCTGTGGGTATTGCAGTGGTGGGAAAAACTCCTAGCCTCTCAGGAGAGTCCATTGGACCAATGGGGTCATAGAATGTACACAAACCGACCCACCCAGGAATTGGCATCAGAAGGACCCAATTTGCCTGTGGGTAGCAGGGGAAGTGACTGAAAGCTGGCTGAGAGCTGAGCAAGCAGCATTGTTCCCTCTCGGATCCCTCCCCCACAGACAACACTGCAACACAGCAACATGGGTTGCCCCACCCTGGCAAATACCTAAGGCTCTGCCCCTTATAACACATGCGCCAAGACAAAAAAAATATGGCCCAAATGAAAGAACAGATCAAAGATCCAAAAATAGAACTAATTGATGAAGAAATAGCCAACTTATCAAATGCAGAGTTCAAAGCACTGGTAATCAGGATGCTCACAGAATTGGTTGAGTATGGTCACAAAATAGAGGAAGAAGTGAAGGCTGTGCAAAGTGAAATAAAAAATATATATACAGGGAACTGACAGTAAAGGGAAGGAAACCCGGACTCAAATCTTGGAGCAGAAGGAAGAAATAAACATTCAACCAGAACAGAATGAAGAAGCAAGAATTTTTAAAAATAAGAAAAGGCTTAGGAACCTCCAGGACAACTTTAAATGTCCCAACATCTGAATCATAGGGGTGCCAGAAGGAGAAAAGGAAGAGCAATAAATTGAAAACTTATTTGAAAAAATAATGAAGGGTAACTTCCTCAACCTGACAAAGGAAATAGACTTTCGGGAAGTCCAGGAAGCTCAGAGAGTCCCAAGAAAGCTCAGAAGTTGGACCTAAGGAAGCACACATCAGGGCACATCATAATTACATTAGACAAGATTAAAGATAAGGAGAGAATCTTAAAAGCAGCAAGAGAAAAGGAGAGAGTTACTTGCAAAGGAGTCCGCATAAGGCTATCAGCCGATTTCTCAAAGGAAACCTTGCAGACAAGAAGGAGCTGGAAAGAAGTATTCAAAGTCATGAAAGGCAAGGACCTCCATCCAAGATTACTCTATCCAGCAAAGCTATCAATTTAGAATGAAAGGGCAGATAAAGCACTTTCCAGATAAGGTCAAGGTAAAGGAGTTCATCATCACCAAGCCCTTATTATATGAAATAAGAGACGCTGTCATTCTACAATGACAACAAACTCACAACTATCAACAACCGACCTGAAGAAAAATTAAAAATAAATAAAAAACTAAGCAAAAAGCAGGACAGAATCACAGAAATGGAAATCACATGGAAGGTTATCAATGGGGAGAGGGAGATGGGGAGAATGAGGGAAAAGGTACAGGGGATAAGAAGCATAAATGGAAGGCATGAAATAGATACGGGGAGGTTAAGAATAGCATAGGAAGTGGAGAAGACAAAAAATTTATATGTATGACCATGGATATGAACTAAGGTGGGGAATGCTGAGGGAGAGGGAGTGCAGGGAGGAGGGGAATTAAGGGGAGAAAAATAACAGGACAACTATAATAGCATAATCAATAAAAATATTTTTAATTCATAAAAAACAGAAAAGAAATAATACGATATTCTGTTGCTATCAGGGGAATAAATAGCCTATGGGCCCAATCATGACACAGAGCGTTGCTTCTTTTGGTGGGAGGGGAAACTACATTTTATTTTCTAAGCCATTGATTTGTAAACAATTGGAATCTAGCCTGGTTGTAAGTTAGAAACTGTCTCTATTTCTCTCTGTTTCCATAGTACCTAGCTATTCAATGGTGTGGGGACTGACTATGGAAGTGGGGGACAGGCTGGGCAGAGGGAAGCAAAGGGGGAAAATTGGGACAAGTATAATAGCATAAACAATAAAATATTTTTTAAAATAAATAAATAAATGCTAAACCCCCAGGCCAGTTTCCCTAAGAAAAAAGAAATCCTGAAGGGCTATGTGGTCTCTCTGGGAGACAGAGCCAACACAGGGGAGCAGGGAGAGACAGCGTAAGCCTGGGGTGAATAATCCTCCCTACTGTGTCATGTGTCACCTCTGTGACATGAGAGTTCAGGGAAGTGGTAGGCCATCATGGGTAGGTGCTCCTTTAGGATGGAGCCCAGAAGCGGGTTTCCTAGGTCAAGGGTGTACATACCTTGAATTTTGCTAAGTGCTTCCAAAGAGCCCTCTCAAGCTGTCCTGGTTGACCCTTCCCCATACCCTGCCCACAGTGGATGTGAGGAAGGGTTTTGGATTCTCTGGGGGGATTGTCGTTGTTGTTGCTTTATAGCTTTTAATGGCTAAAAATAATGTCACAGTTTGGTTTTCCCTGGTTATTAGGGAGGCTGAGCTTTTTCATCTTCTGTGACTTTTCTGTTCATTTAGTTTAGTCATTTTCCTTTGGGTTGTGTGCCTCTTAGGGGTCTCTATTTATGTAAAACCCAGTGACATTGGTCCCATTTAGGTAGTGTCAAACATTATTACATTACTGTAAGGTTTCAAAGAACTGTATGCAAATTATATTAAAAAGAAAAAAAACTGTGAATTTTGCTCCAGGACATAAAAGACGACATGATTAGCTAGGTGGGACGATCATGTGCATGGGTAAGAAGACATGTTACTGCAAAGATGCCAACCTTCCCCAGATAAACCCATTTACTTGGTGCCTTCAGGACTTCTCAGGGAACTTGACAAGATCATTCTAAATTTCATCTGAAAGGGTAAATTTGGAAAAATTTCTAAGGAATTTTTGAAAAAGAAGAATGAAGTAGGGGGCTTTCCCTAGCAAATCCCAAAATGCACCATAAAGTTGTAACGAAAACAGCGCAGTGTTGCATGAGACCTACTGAAACAGATGGATAAAAATGAGAGCACGGGACAATGCTAAAAGACACAGAGATAAGTAAGTGGTGTTAGAGCATTCGTCTGTTCATTTAGGAAACAATAAAACAGATCCCTATTTTACATTACCCCTAAAATAAACCTCAAGTGTGAATGCTGTGAAAGTAACTGAATGTATATAGGAAAAGATATTCATGATCTTGGGGTGGGAAAGGGCTTTCTAAGCAAGATTTGAGTCTCAGAGTCATATAAGAAAGTTACTATATAAAATATAAATCAAAAGACAAGCACAGCCTGGGACAAAGTATTTGCAATATATGTAGCAAAAGGTATATGATAAGAGCTCCAGAAACTGAATAAGAAAAAGACAAACAGCCAATAGAAAAACAAAGGGTGTGAACAAATTTTAAAATAAATACAGTTAGCTAATAAATATATGAAAATATGCTTGACCTTATTCATGATCCAAAGTATAAATTTAAGCACTCTAGATTATTAAAAATGTAATTAACTGATAATAAAAAAATAACAAAAAACATTAGCCATGGGATAGAAAATGGCCACTGTTATTCATCATTGATTGAACTGTAAAATTGCTACAAACTTTCTGGAAGACAATTTAGCTATATCTAGAAGAATTCCAAATTCACACATCTTATGACCACTTCCAGGAATCTCTCCAAATAGCAGCACAAGTTCATAAACATAGGTGCATAAGAATGCCTGTCATAGTATTGTTTTAGTAGGAAAACAAAAGCTGAAAAAAATATTACAATTCATTTATTCAGTAGACTGCCCTGTAGCTGGTAAAAAGAACAACAGTAATGACAGTGATGCTAAAGATGGTTTAACACTGTTAGGGTCTCCCCATGTGCTTGTGACTGTGCTGTGCCTCACATGTATGATATCACTTAATGCACATGGTAGATCCATTATACCAACATGCAGTGAAGTGGAAAATGCATTGTGACTTGAAGTACAAGTTTCTGTTGATTTAATTGTGTATAACAAGCATGCTGTCGTGTTTTGTTTGTATCTTTTTTTTAAAAGACAACACATTAAAGAAAGAGGAAGGGCAAGTTGTAGAATAGCATGCAGTGAATGTGGCAAAGACTGACTGTGATTACCAACCCTGTCTTTTCCTCCTGTAGCAGGAGTTACCTGTAGCAGGAGGAAAAAGGCAGTTTCCTCCTGTAACAAAGTTAAACTACATTTCCCAGTCCACCTGCAGGGGGTGGGGGCACAGGGAAGGCATATGGCTCATTCTTGCCAATAGACTGTGAGTAGAACTGATGCCTCACATCCAGGCTAAGGCCATTATGAGCAACTGTGCCTCAAGTCATACATTTTCTCTCTCTTCTTGAAATTGAAGACCGTATATAGAAAACAGCAGCATCACAAGATGGAAGGAGCCCACCCCCTCGAACGAATGGCACAAACCCTGCATACTGTTATGGTAATTTTCTCAGATGTAGGGTTTGCTACAGAAGCTGCTATTACTTACTCTAAGACAGTATAAAATCATTTTTAATTAAAAATATAGGATTGTAATGACACAGAGAAACTGCCATATTTTACTTTATACTCTCTATTACTGGAATCTTCTTCAACAATTAAAATACACTTCTACAACATAAAAGAAAGGTATGACCTAATCTATGATATTAATATATCCAAAGAAGAACTGACCTGCTCTTGATTTTGGAGGAAGCCAGCTCTGGGAAGCAGCTTGTCCAAAAATAAGTGCAGATACAGAACACCTTCTAGGGAAGGGAAGAGATTCTTGTCTCCTCCCTTGGGGCCCCAAGAAGAGCTGCTTGACTTTTGACATCAGGGGAGAGCTTGGAACTCAGAGAACCTGGCTGGGGTCCTGCCTGTGTGTGGCCTGAGGTACATTTTGTGAGCTTTCTGGGCCTTAGTTTTCTCTATTTGTAACCTAGAGATTTAAGTCACCTACCTTATAGAGTTGATGTGAGAGACAAATGATTAAATGCTACCAAATTGTAAATTCATCTACTGTGCTGTAGAGATGGTAATAATATATGTCATTTAATAAATATTTATTGAGCATTATTCTGGTGGCCAGACACAGGGCCAGGTGCTAGGAATAGTGTTGACTGTCATAGAATTTAAGGAGTAACGATCGAAAGGCATGAAGTGATTGTAAATATTTAATTGAGCTGCTTCAAAGTAAGAAATGGAAAGGTACTGGGTGCTACTGAAGAATCTAAATGTATGACCCAATAAACTTTAGAGGTCATGTTTGGGAGAAGAGCAGCAGACATTTTTATTCATTATTGTATTTCCAGTGCTGAGCATGGTGTATTATGCCTACAGCAGACACCAAGTAAATCCCAGTATCACTTTCCTCATTCGTCTTCCATGAAGGAGTGGGAGTCTATGCCTACTACTGCCCCAGATCCTAGTACAATACTGCTCACAGGTTAGTGTTCATTAAGTGAAAATGTGCTTTCTAAAGTAAGACCACCTGAAATCCCCCTTTTCATAGCCTGACCCAGTCAGAGCTATATCGTTGCCATTTATAGTAAATCTTCTAGGACGGCTGCCTGCACTCGCTCAGGAGAATGCGTAGTGCCACTGGCAGCTTGCTTTGGCATTGCATGGCTCCTGCTTACCTGAGATGTAGACCTCATTTTTTAATGTCACGCATGCAAACTCCACCCACTTCTTATTCTCACTCTCCAGCTCTTGCTCCGTCATCGGGAGCTTGGCCACCTCCAGGCGGCTGCGCCTCAGGGGGTCCAGGCAGGTTACCTCTGCCACAAACCGCTCATCCTTCGTGCACCCGCCGATGATCATGAACACCTCCGACTGGAACTCATGCATCCTGGGCTTGGTGCGCTCGGAAATGATCTGGAAAACCAATGGGAGTGCAGAAAAGCAGGGTGACACAATGGTTCGAAGCTTGGGCTATGCAGTCAGCAGAGCAGGGCCCAATTCCCAACTCAGCCATTGTATGGCCAGCTGCCCACCTCCTTGAGCCTCTGTTTCATCATCTGCATGTTAAAGATTTTAGTGGTAACTACCTCGCAGGTTTGTCGTGAGGACTAAATGAGATCATATACTTAGTGTGTTTGGCCCAGAGCCTGGTACATAATCAATACTTGATAAAGGTTATTTGTTGTTGCTTTGCTGCCATTTCAAGAAGTCCAGGTTTGTTTACCATCAAATGCACTTCCTGCTTCTCCCTTCCTGCCTGGATGAAGCATTGAAGCCTGGAATCTCACTTCTGGCCGCCTTCCATTCCCCACCTCACTTCAATGTCCTGATGATATCCCAGACTTTGCTCACTACCAGACTTCTTCTGGAAGAGAGTCCTGACAATGGGCACAATGAAGCATCCAGTGACTTAGGAGTAAAAAAACAAAAGGGAGCAGCATATGGCCCGATAGGTTGGGGAACTGGGTCTCAGCATCAAGTATATGATCCTTTAGAGCCTTGAACAAGCAAAGAAATCCACACCACAGGTATTTGAATCCAGCTGAAAGAGCAGAGGTATGGAGTCAAATACACCAGAGTTTTGCCGTGGTTCCACCACCTATGGCCTTGTGGAGAAACGACACAACCTCTGTAAACACCTGCAATCATTTCTAGGCCATCAAGTCTTGGTCTAGATCAAGGTGGTCCATGGAAATTTAGGAGAAAATGAAACGAAGAAGCAACTTTCTCAACCCCAAAAGACCTCTCCCAATGAAGGTACCAGCTACCTACCACTCCTAAGTTAAATGTACACTGACATTTGCTTTTAGGGGTCTAAAATGTCCCATTGTCATCACATTCATGAACTGAGAGGAGGGACAAGGTTAGGAGGGAGACATAGTGATAGGACAAAAAGGGTTAAAGTTTGGAAAAGAAAGGTTAATGAGTTCCATGAGTAGCTTCCTTGTGTACACCACTGTCATCAGGAATAAACCCAAGATCATTCAATTAGTGAGCAGACAGGAAGTTTTACAGGATCAACTAGAAGTGAGACCTCAAGCCGGGGATCACAGTGGTTGGTTGGTTCAGTTGCCCAGGCTGCAAAATGGGAATGAGAACATGCCTCGAACTGGATTTGGGGCAATAGGGCAGCCAAAACCTAGGACACAGTGAAAGAGAGATTTTAGCCTGACACAAAGAAAATGCTTGATTGTGAGAGACAGAGCACCACAAAGGAACTGAGTGAGCATAAGAATAGTCTTCATTTGTGGGGCATTTACCATGTGCCAGACCCTGCGCTAAGCACATCTCA
Source organism: Artibeus jamaicensis (assembly GCF_021234435.1). Classification (NCBI taxonomy): domain Eukaryota; kingdom Metazoa; phylum Chordata; class Mammalia; order Chiroptera; family Phyllostomidae; genus Artibeus; species Artibeus jamaicensis. Next base: position 6,917,227 of record NW_026522046.1, on the reverse strand, counting down.
TTCATTATCATATTTAATTCTCAAAGCAGTTCTAGCAATTGGTAGGGATCATTATCTTCATGCTGCAGGTCAGGACTGAGCTTTGGAGCAGCTAACAGTTCAATTTATTGTAAGAAAATTGCGCCTTCAAGATTAAAGCCAAGGCCCTAGTTCCTGCCCCTGAGGACTTTTTAAATATCGGAATTCTCTTTCCTCCTAAAGTAAAGTTTATAATCCCACTTCTCACTCCCTACCCCACTGCAAATACAAAAGGCAGTGCAGATATCTTATAGCAGCAATTTTGCAGAAGATATAATAGAGATATTGCATATCAAAGGAATGACTTCATCACCTGCACTTCAGAGACTTAAGAAATGGGCAGCAGAAAAAAACAAGAGCCAGAATGTTGTAAGTACAGTTGATCAACACTCTGAACTTTAAACGTTCAACTGAAAACAGTTGCAGAAATTGACCGCTGTCTTCAAGTGTATGAGGGTTTTGATTCCCAGCATTGGGCTACCTGCCAGTGACCCACATACCTAACATGAGATATGACCTGGATTTGCCTGGCCTCCATCCCTCACTCTACCCAACACCCTTCATTTGCTCAGTCTCCTGTCTGTGTTTAGCAAGGCAGAGACTGTTCTGTGGTGCCTGGTGTTATATCTGGCATATAGTTTCAGGGCAGGGTGTATTTGTAAAAAATGAAAGTATAGCATATTAAAATATATGAGATGCTGCTAAAGTAGTACTTTGGGGGAATTTATAGCACTAATGACAATATTAGGGGGGAAGTGTCAGATCACTGACCTCCACTTCTACCTTAAGAGACTAACAAAAAGAAGAAAAATTAAACCCGAAGAAAGCATAAGAAATGAAATAATCAAGATCAGAGTAGAAATAAGTGAAATAAAAAACAAAACCAATAGAGAAAATCAAATTAAACCAAAAGGTTGTTCTTTGAGAAAATCAATAAAATCGATAAACCTCTGACCAGGGGGGAAAAGACTGATCAGGGGAAAGAGAGGAAACACAAATCACCAATATCTGCAGTGAGAGATGTGAGTGACGTCACTGCAGAGGCCACAGGCGTCCAGAGGATAGTAAGGGAATACTGGGGACAACATTAAACCAATAGACTCAGTAACTTCTATAACGTGGAAAAATTCTTTGAGATGTACAAACTACTAAAGCTCATTAGAAGAAATGGATTACCTGAATAGCCCTATTTTCATAAATAAATATAATCTGTGGTCAAAAACCTCTCTCTCTCTCTCTCTCTCTCTCACACACACACACACACACACACACACACACACACACAAACTCCTGGTTCTAACAGTATCACTGGTTAGCTCTACCAAACGTTTAAGGATATGTTTGCAGAGTAAATGAGTGACAGTGAATCTGGAGACAACACAGAACCAGAAAAGACACACAGGGACAGGAAGAGGCTCCCAAGGGGCTTCAGACAGATAATTCCTAAGGCGCTTTTGGCTAAGATATCTACCAATGGCCTAATTAAGAAGGCTTTGTAGCCAATCCCAGAACTATTGTAAGTGATATATATGTGTGGTTCCTGTGTATAAACTTAACTGTCTGTATATCATTACTTCCTGATTGTTTTATTCCTCTCCACTAAGCCTAGTTTTGTCTTTATACAGCAATGAATAAAATATTTCTTCAATTGTTAAAGAGACCCAGGTAGATTCAAATGATATGTATAGTCACCATTTTGGTCCCCATTTATCTCCCAACAAATGTTTATCAATCACTTATGAAATAACAGGGAACCTCCTAATGTCTGGAGATGAAAATTCCAGTAGAACATGCTCCCTGCCATAACAAGCTCCCAACCTAGAGATGTTTACAGATGAGGAACCCAACAGTGAACATGCAGCAGGTGGTGTTATAACATATCAATGCACCAGCTGCTATGAGAATGAGAGGACTCTGGAGAAAATGGTGCTTGAACTGAGTTTTGAAGCAGGAGCAGAAGTTACCTAGATGAAGAAGAGGAAAGAGGCATCTGAATAGCACCTGCATTAGCCTGGAGGCTGAAAAAGCAGGTCCGCTTTGGGGAATTCCAAGCAGTGTGTTTGGGCTATAGCAGAGGAAAGGGGTTGGTGATGGCACTCAGAGAAGTAGGCAGGAGGTGAAGTAGCAGGGCCAGCTCTGGGAGCCGGGGCAGGAGGTATGGGCTCTATCCCGAAAGTGGTGGGGAGCCAGTGGAGAGAGAGATGATTAGGCTTGAGTTTGAGATCATCCAGCTGGTGAATGAACTGAAGAAAGGATAGCCTGGGGACAGGAAGGTGAGTTTGGGGGAATTTTCAGAAATACAGGAAGGAAATAATGAGAGTCTAAGGGACCATCAGGTTCCCCAGAGTGGGCAAGAGCTAAGCAGCACCCTGTGGAAGGCGGCTGGACAGGGCACATTTTGTCCGTGTGTGCATCACCCACACCAACCTCCTGCCCTTGCACAGATGGGAGGAGGAGAGATGCACCAGGCACGATGCTGGGAGACTTCTGTATCTCACCTGATCTTCTCAGTAGCTGTCCACGATGCAATGTCATCTGCATTTTACGAACCAGAAATCCAGGGCTCCTGGAACTGCCTGACTCAAACTATAAACTGTGTAGCATCTTTTTTTATGCCTTAAGGATTTGCCAGCCAGACTCACCTATACCTTTGAGGCCCACTAGCTCCTTTTAGTTTGCTATTTATCAGTGGCACCTCTCATCTCACCTCATTGCCAGAAAGGTGGTACATCCTGGCTTCCTGGAGCAGCGGGAAGACCTCCGGGCACTGCCTGATGATAGGATCTGCTTCCACCGTCTCCACAAAGTACCAGGGGTCCAGAAGAGGCAAGCGCACATTCTCCAGGATGTAGGGGAGCAAGCAGAGGCGTTCCGACTGTTTGTGCCGCACCCAGCTCATCACAGTCTCAAACACCTGAGCCTCCTCCGTCACATAAAGGTCATCACTCTTCAAGATGTGGTACAGAGTGTCCACGGGAAGTTCAAGGAACTCCTCGGCGTTCAGAATCTGCACAAAGTTTTGGATGATGTAACTTTGAACCTGCTTCTTTAGACTGTCCAAGGAGTGCGTGTCTGCCAGCCTCAGTATTCCAACACAGTTCTCTGGATTCAAGGCTTCCGTGAGGAAGCTGGCGCAGGCATCCACCATCCGCAGGAACTAAGAGAATAGAAAGGCAGCAAATAAGACCAGAAAATGATTAGTCCACAAAGATGTTTTTCAGTGAATTGTACATGGTACCAAAAAATTAGAAACAACCCAACTGACCTACAATAAGGGACTAGCTAAATACATGACCATGCATTCGTATTATTGACAGCTCTGTAGCCATTAAGAAAATATGTTGTAGAAGAATATTAAATGGTATAGAAAATTTTTACAATGCTTTAAGTTTGAAAATCTGTTCATGGAATCTGATCAGGCCTCTAGATTTGAGCAGCAGCTACAGGAAGTACAGTTGACCCTTGAACAACAGGGGGGTTGGGCTGCTGACCTCCAGTGTAGATGGAAATCCATGTGTAACTACATACAGGGGAAGAGGAACATGTCAAATGACACCATGGGAAGATCAGCAAAATCCAGACTGTGGGAAACTACACAGAGCAACCAGTGCGGTTTCTTCCTGAAACACATCACAAGGGTGGGGACGGTGGGGGAGGGGGTCGAAGGGCGAAAAGAGATTTAAGAGACATATCAGAGCAAAACAGGAAACTATTTGGATCCCTGATTTAAACAAAATAATTTTAAAGGTCAGAAATTTGCTCAATGGCTAATATTTGGTGATATGAAGCAATCACGATAATTTTAAGTGTGATGATGGTACGGCTATTTTTAAAGAAGAATCTTACCTTTTAGAGATATGTTCTGAAATATTTGCAGATGAAATGAAAAAGTTTGTCACAAAGTCGCTAGTACATTGTGATTCTATTTCTATAAAGAAAACATATGCAGAATACAGGCCTAGAAAAAAGACTGAAGGATAATATGGACCGTTGTCAACTTCTCTGGGTATAGACACTGTAGAACTAATTATGCTGCAGTGACAAACAACCCCCAAATCTATTGCAGTGAAAATGAAGTTGTAAAACTGATTGGCTTTCATGTCTTATTTCTCAATTATCATCATCCTTATAATATGAGCTTATTATGCATCTGTAGCCTTCTACAGCTTACAGAGCACAGTCTTATCATTATGTTATTTAATATTCATTTTACAGATGAGGTGTCTCAGATGCATCAGTTCAGCCCTGGTCAGTGTGTTTCAGTGGGTTGGAGTGTCATCCCATAAACTGAAAGTTCACAGGTTCGATTCCTGGTCAAGGCACCTACCCAGGTTACAGGTCTCATATCTGGTTGGGGCAACCATGAGAAGGCAATTAACTGATGTTTCTCTTTCACATTGATGTTTCTCTCTCTCTCTCTGTCCCCACCCTTCCTGTCTCTCTAAAAACAATGAAAAAATATGCTTGTATATGGATTTAAAAATAATTAAAAATCAAATGCATCGGTTCATTCCTATTCATTGCTCTCTGGAGCTTAGTTTGAGCAAGTCCAATCTCCCATCTCCCCTCCTGTCCACTGGACCCCTTACAGGATCAAGTTCTCAATATTCTTGAGTTGATCAATTAGTAGAAGATTGGAAAAAGGGAGCATGGCAGGGAGGGCTATTCTGAAGGCAGGGCCTGCTGAGAACATCCACGGGCAGGCCTGCCAAGAAGACAGCTCTACCGACGGGCGGGGGGGGGGTGTCAGATTGTGGGGCCTGAAGCGTGGGGGTGGGCATAGGACTAATCGTAGCATGGACCATATTGACTTAAGCTTTGCCCTTCACTCCAGAGCAATAGGGGCACACATCCCTGTCTTTTTTAGTCATTTTAATTAAAAAATATTATCTCTCCATATCACACCACACTTTCCGATTGTCACTTTTGAAAACATTGGCAGAGAGTTGATGCACCGTTGGAGAAAGCCTGAATTCTGCCTCAGACCACCCCGTCTGCTGGCCCCAACCACCTGCAGATTGGCTCCTCGCATGAGCAACCGTGGAAACCGTTGAGACTGAGAATTCTGACACCTGTTCAGTTGTTCACAGATTTTCAGTTCAAAGAGTAAAAATACACAACCGAGACCAAGCCTTGCTAAGCCCTCAGAACCTGTAACCAGAGCCCTTTGTGGCCCTGCCCACAGAGACATCCCTGAGGGCTGAGAAGGAACTCACTTACGACGTGGTAGCCTCCAGAGCAAAACAGCAGGTAGACCACACCAGCGTTTGCGTGAGAAGATGCTATGAAAATCAAATTCAACTTCTAAATACGTAGACACTCTCTGGGAGGCCACCTAAGAACCTGGTGACGGTGACTGCCTCTAGGGAGGCGGCCTGGTGGCTGGGTTTAGGGTAAGGAGGAAGAATTACTTTTTACTGTTTGCCTTATTGCACCCCCTTGAATTGTGTGCCGTGAGGAATTTTCTATTTAAAACACAGTGAGTTTCTCGTGAATAGAGGAAACACTAGAAGGAAACACATCAAAATGCCAGCAGTACTTATCTCATAGCCCATTTTATACGGTTATTAATTTGGGGAGGGTTTTTTTGGACGTTTCTGTATAAACCAAGTTTTCTACACTAAGCATAAAGTTACTTTTAAAGTCAGAAAAATGAAATAAATACCGTCTTACAATTTCAAGTATGCAATGAGAAAATAAAATGTCAAAAAATATTATAAAGAAAAGCTAAAATGCTCCAGCCCCTTTATATTAACTAACTCGCTTAATCCTTACAGCAGCACTATAAAGAAGATATGTATTACCATTCCTGTTTTATAATGAGAAAAACAGATTCAGAGAAGTAAAGTCATTTCCTGAGGGATGTATAAATAATAAGTAGCTCTGAAATTTGGAACACTCTTATTTGATTTCAGAAATGCATGTTTTTACATTATTTTAAGCGGCCTCCAGTGAACTAGTGTGTGTGCAGGACAGTGGCTTTGCAGATGCCAGATACGATTTGTTTGCACATTTCTCTGGAGAGCTCAGTGGACCTGATCTGCCCAGATGTGGGGAGGCCTAGCCAACAAGATGCCAATTCCTTCCCCTGCTTGATGACTGTTGGTGAGCAAAGAAGACACCATGAAAGAGAATCAGATTAAATACCGAAGCTCCCATTTGTTCGAAACATCAATCCCAATGTGTCTCTCCCCACTCAGAGCCAGGCATTCTTCATCCTCTTGTTCATTTCCCAGATGTGTGCTGAGCTTGTGTTATGTGCTAGGCTCTCAGCTAGTGCTGGGTGTGCAGAGAGTGAGCAGAAAGAGACAGTGCTGGTGTCTCACTGGTGGGGGAGGCAGTAACCAAAGAAGCACACAAGTGTAAAATTACAATTGCGACAAATGCCCGGTAACACTGTTCAGTGATTCCACTGCTTGAAATTGAAGACGGTCCTTCTCCTACCCTTCCAGCCATGCACAGCCTGGGTCTAAGCTGTCACCAGGACTCTCCCTGCTGGAACCTGTTAGCACTCAGACCTGTCTACTCAGCTCTCCACACATCCCTGCCTGTCCCAGTGGCTTTCTATAATTATTCCACTCCCTCGGCCTGGACCAGCTTCTCCCTCATGACTAGCTGCCAAAGTCCTGTTCTCCTCAAACAGCAAGTTTGATTCCAGAGCCCCACAAAAAAGGGGGGACTAAGGATAGTTCCCCCTGAAAAGGAGAGTGCTTTTAAGTTTCCCCCAAGAAGGAGGAAAAAATGAGTACCATGACTACCGCCTTATCTACAGAGGACTGTTTTCTTCACTCAGAGCATTGAGTCCAGGACCAGCGAATGTGCTCCAGAGAGCCTGCGAACCCCTATCTGGTATGCAAACATTTGTGTGCCCATGTGCCATTTTCTGGGAACTGAGTTTGAAGGAGACACTGACTTGCTTTCTAGTATCCATCCACTGGAGGACAAAGTCGGGGTGAAAGAGGACCAGAGTCTTAAACAGACTAGGCTTTAAGCCCTCCCTGACTCTGGACATTTTTAATTCTGGGTCAATACTTGTTTAAGAAGAAAGAAAGAGAATGGAAGGAAAGAGAAAGAAAAGAAATAGAGGAATTCCCCCTATTCATGAAGTTCCTTCTCAAAAAACACTCTTCCTTAATCATTTCTCCAATGGCCCAAGATGGAGTCAGTTTCTCCCCCTTCTGTGTTCCACTGGGCAGCTCACCCTGCTTGTGGAGCACCAGTTACATTCCTGCCTGTACTATGGTCAAGGGCAAGTTCTAGGGCATACTTGTGTTTTTACTTTTAGAAGTACATAGCACAAATTCTGGCAAAAGAAGGAGAGAGAGAAAGAAGATATTTTTCAGATACCCAGTATGAAAATCTGTGCTAGAAACTTTTCCATCCATTATTTATTTAATGAATACATTTATTTTTTAGTGAATATATTTTAACAAGTAATAATGAGATACATATTAGTGTTGTCATTTATTTGTACAGAGATAAAAATAGAGAATTTGAAGAGTCAAGTGTGTTGCCCAAGGTCACATGGCCAGTAGGTGTTGAGATGATGCTGAGCTCACAGCTGACTCTTCCCACGGGGCATACACTGCCTTTGTCTGTAGCTGTTGCACCATTGCGCTAACACAGTTCCAGGAGAGCCTGAGAGGTTTTACGAGGACAAGGGAGGGTGGAGATCTCCAAGTTGCCTACATATGTTCCCTCCACCCCAAAATACGCCTCCATAAACACTTTTGACTGTGAGGGGTATAAGGCAGCATCATGTGATCCCAACCAATGGCTGGAAACTGCTGAGGAGTAGGGCAGTCCAGGAGACAAGAAGCCAGTTTACTTTAAGTATTTTTGTGCTTCTTCATAATTAAGCTTATTTAAGACTTTAGAGTAAATTTTCTGTCTCAGCCTGTCCCATTGGCACATGAACTTGTTTATTAAAGCTGAGCAATGACAGCTAATGGCAACAGACAACCAACTTCCTGTTTGGGGAACATGTGAGCAAAATGTTACAGCCAGGCACCTGACTCTTGAACGGGGAGACTAAAAATACAATCAGAGAAAACCACTTGAGACCTGGCTGCAGTTCCCATGAGAAGCGTCTGTGTTGAAGAGAATGCACCCCTGCCCCCCACCCCCACTGCCCCTCCTCTGCTTCCCTTCATGCTCTCCAGAGTGGGGTCCTCGGGCTTCATCAGTGCAATTCCACATCTCCCTAGAGGTTCCTTCGAATCCCCTCTAGAATAACCAAAGTCCTATTTTGGTCCGAAGGGTCTATAAAAACACCAATATTCTTTTTTTTAATCTTCACCCGAAGATATGTGTATTGATTTTACAGAGAAAGAGAAAGAGAAAAACATCTGTGAGAAACATCAGTAGATTGCCTCCCATACGTACCCTGACTGGGAATCAAACCTGCATCCTGGGTGTGTGCCCAACCAGGAATCAAACCCACAACTCTTTGGTGCACAGGACGATACTCCAACCAACTAAGTGACCCAGCCAGGGCAAGACACTGATATTCTTACCCTTCAACTAAACAGGCCAATGTATGTGAAGAGTTTGTGAGCTGAATTTAAATAAAATTCAAGCTTATTTGAAAGTATTTTTTAATTTATTATAATTTTTGTCACCATTTTTTCTCAGATAATAGATACTGAAAGTTATGCTGTTCTCCTGTCAGTTCTGTATTGGTGTTGAAAAGGGGTCTTCATACTTGAAAACTACAAATTACCACCTGCCTTAAATGTCCATCCTTGCCTCACCCCCTCTCCCAGGAGGTATACCCGCCTCAGACTCTGTCAGAATGTGCTCCTGCATGCCCAGGATGCCCTCTGCTCCCTCAGGACCTTCAGTCCTTCATCTAGACTTGGCTGAGAGATCTGCTGGCTCCTGGAAGCTATGAGGGGTAGGCAAGAAGGGCAGAAGGTAAAACCTGCAAACAGTCCACTCACTAAGGTGGGACAGGTGCTGGGGAACTGAGCCAACTACAGAGGTAAATTGACCCAGAAGTGGGATCAGAAGGGGGGGGAATGGGCAGTGCCCAAGGTTGTAGCAAGTTTGGTTGTGATTCAGGCAACAGAAAAGACAGCCCCTGAGATTCCAGAGGACATAGTGGAGGCCCCAGCCGTCCAGCAGAGCACATTCAAGGAATCATGTGGGCCACGTTAGGATTCAAGGAGCAAGTGGCACGGCTGGGGCTAAGTGGCTCAGCTTAGTGTGAAGGCCAGGGAGGGGCACTACTGTGCAGATTAAATGGGATGATTGTATCTGGGACATAGTTGATGCTCAGGATGTAAAGTGCGTGTGTGGTGTGCATGGTGTGTGGTACGTGCATGTGTGCGTAGGGCATAGAAGCAGGTATCTAAGCAGAAACCAGGTCCTGAGAAGCAGATCCACGAATGCAGACAGCTATAACAGGCAGGGTAGCAGGTAGAGAAAGAAGGAACCTTTGTCTTTGCTTACAATTTCTCTCTGCCTGGAGTACTTTTCCCCCAGCCCAACTGCCACTTATTGAAATCTTCCCTGTTCTATGAAGTCAAGTTCAATGTCATCTCCTTTAGAGCCAGAACTTTCCTCAACTGCTACATTCTATCCTGGGGTCTTGTTGCCCTTTGGGTTAGGAACTCATCAGAAATCCTTGTTTTAGAGTCTGCAGGGGTAGTGGATGGAGGTAAGTATATGGAGCCAGAAGTTTTGGGTTTAGGCCTCAGATCATAGATTGCTCACTTGATGAGCTGAACATTCCCCGAGTCACAGTTTCCACATCTGGAAAGTCTTGACAATGATAAGCTCATTGCAAGCTCATTGTGCAGGTATCACCGGCCTCCTCACTCATAGAAGTATTGTCAACTTCAGATGGGATCACATAGGGAAAAGAATACAATAAATTGCTACAAAAATGTAATCTATATTTATAATTTTTTACCTTCCCCCCAGATATCTTTTCACAAAGTACTTAGCACACAGAGGACACTTAGTAATTTGTGGTAGTTGGGTAGCAGTAAAAGTCATCTGGTAGCAACATGTATTTTCACTGCCACTAAAACCCTCCATCCCACTTCCTGTATGCCACAACCTGTGGGCAGCAACGGGGGCATCCCAGGCTTACTTTCCAGGGAAGGATGGTGGAGTACACAACAGAACAACTTCAACATTGACTTTCTAAATACACGTTCAGAACTTATACTTTAAAAATAGTTTTAAAACACCAATTAGTGGTAATAACTGGGCCCTTTGAGCTTCAAAAAACGAATCCTAAAGAATCTAGGCATCAAGTTTATACCGAAAGAATAGAAGTAGGAGAATGGATGATAACGTAAGAGTCAGCTTTTCCCACGTGGGAGGTGATACAATTCCCAGACCTGGAAGGGAGAAGTGAAAGAGTCTAGTAACAGAGTGAGAAGTAGGTGTGGTTCCCTGACATGATGTCCTGCCTCCCAATGCAGGCCAAAACTCCAGAGTTAGGGGAATGCTGAAAGCCCCTTAAAGGCTATGGATCCCAGGACAGAAGAATACGTATCTTCACTGCTGAGATGAAGTCGGGATTGCAGCAGTCCAATACAGCAGCAGCACAACGGAAACTGAGTGTGCTGTTGCTAGACAAAGGGGGCCTATGGTAGCCATTCCAAGTTCCCCAAAGGTCCAGATTAGCACATGCGAGTAAATGGGAGTGTCGCGTGTGTCCCTAAGAGGGGCTCAGAAGTAGCTGAGAGGATAGGAAGACCTGAAGAAGCCTCGCAAAAAGATAAAGAGAATGCCAAATAACCCACAAGGACTGACAGCCAGAATCGGGTGGGACTCAGGACTTTCAGTTGATGCCAGTGGAGAAGGGGCCAGTGACCAGAGAGAGACTGCTGGGAACACAGATGCTCCAGCATGGATCGACGATACAAATGTCTATGGTAAGCCTGGGCTGAACACCTCTTTCTATGGCCTCTTGGTGCTGTGTAAATGCCCCCTGGAACTATAACCCTAATCCTGAATTAAGTTTTCCTGAAGTAAGATGTCATTGAGTTACTGTAACTACAACTCCTGCCACTGCTAAAATGGGAAGCTCAGGGTAAAGATTAAGTTCACCATTAGAAAAATAATAGGTCAAATCACACTTTTTTTTGCATACCTGAGTTTTTAGACTGAAATTTGGCTACAGATTCGTTCTATACTAATTAGAACTCAAGAACAATATGAAATTCAAAAACAGGCTAAACTAGTCCAGGGTGACAGTTGCTAGAGCAGTGGTTCCCTTGAGGCGGTATGCTTGGGGGGAGGGGGCACAGAGAGCAATCTGGGATGCCAGAATGTTCCAGATTGAGTGGTGGTTACACAGTTGCATACACATGTAAAAAATCATCAGACTGTATACTTAAGATGTCTGCATTTTATTTAATGTAAGATACACCTAAAAATAAAAAGGAGCAAACACTGAGATCAAACACAGAAATGTGGGCAGCAGTGAGCTTGTGTGCCCAAGTGTCCAAGGTTCCCCATAGGGAATTGGGCAGGAGGGGTAGCAGTTGTGCCAGTCTTGCCTCCTGACACACTCACTCCCACGGAGCCTCAGTGGTTCCCAAAACCTTCCATCAGGCAGCCTTCTCTGCATCTGCTGAAGGCCCAGGGCCTTCTGGACCATGGCTTGTTGCAGACTTCGCCCTGAGGGGTGGTTTACTCAGTGGAGAACAGACAGGCTGAAGCAGACAGGAGCCTATTCAGGCTCTTGCCTCACTAGCCATGAAACCTGGAGCATTTACTTAACATTGTTGAATCTTATTTCCCTCACCTATAACTTGGGGGTAAAAATACCTTCCTCCTGTTACATAAAATAGCACAGGCAAAAGAGTTATCATATCACATCACGAATGCTCTAAAAAGGGCAACTGCTACTGTTCTGTGGACTCAGAAGGTTAATCCTGATTTCTTAACGACACCGGTTGACAAAGAGTGTGTGCAGGAGAGGGTGCATCAGATAGGCAACAGGCAGATTCTGTCTTGATGATGGTTAAGAAATAGCTGGGCTGGTTTTGTTGCCTAAATTAACTGGCTACTCCAATGTCGAGTAAATGTAATCTATGGGTCCCTGTCAATGACAACAGAAGTTTACGTGTCCCTTACAGTAATGGGACCTACTTTTTGCTGAGTGCCTGACATTTGGTAGATGCTTAAAAATGAAGCAATTATTAGTATTAGCCTGTCGACTACTTCCTCCTTTACTAGCCCATTACATTTCCAAGAGCCAGGATGGGGCTTCCTAGTATCCTCTGAAAGGAGGTTAGGCAATTTTTGTTGGGATCTCCATTGGTTTCTGAGGTAGTCTTCATATTCAGCTAGTAATGAATAAAAGCAACACATGTGTCCGTTGATTCAACAAATATTTATGTGCTGTATTCCAGGTACTGAGGAAGCCAAGAAGCAACATAGGCCATCAAATTGGCCCTGACCACATAGCTACCTCATCCATAAAGGTCTCACCATCATTCATCCTGTCATTAGCAAAAGAAATAAGAAAACAAAGCAATTCCGGGACCTTCACCAAAGTCCCCACAAACTGCCGCCACAAGGAAAGTGATGTCCCCACTTCGGAGGGCATTGCAGAGGCACCACATGGACCTTCTCCGGCCCAGGCCAGAAGCCCAGGCTCCCCTGCCTGCATCACTCTTTGTCTTCTTATGTGGGCTCTCAGGACTCAGCCTCATCTCCTTTTTTGCTTCTAAGCTCCTTCCAACCATCTGCTCTGTATCTTAGGGACCCTTATGCCCCAAGATGAAATGTAGGTTCAGTGTGGTCTCCCTGACCTCACATCTTCTTACCACCCTGCAGATAAGTTCAAAAGCTCTTAGTCTTGTATGAGCTAGTGTAAAAATGAAAGTGACAAATATGACAAAGTTCCCCAAACAAACATGGCCAAGTTCCCCAAGACTGAAATCTCTTACCAAATTCTTACGGTTATTGTCCCAGATCTGTAGTTTCTGACTTATTTGGGACTCAGAAGCCTGGAGGTCCCGTTAAGGTAATGCAGCCCTTTGCTTCTCTGGTGTCTCTGTTGGGTGATACTATCTCAAAATCCCTGCTCATATATGAGCTGGTCACTCTGCCCTTCCTCCTTCAGTGCTTCTCTTACTTTTATCTTTCCAAAACCACTTAAAGAAAATGTATTTCTCCTCATAGTTGGCCCATAAATTATGGACAGGTTAATGAAAAATTCCTCTAGTGGGCAGATCTCTCGGTACCTGCCACACTCAAAGATTCCTCCTAAAAGAAAGAAACTGTCCCACCCCTGCAATAGCTGATTGGGCCGATGGACCCTTGACCCAAGGACCACGAGTCTTAACAAGCTAGAAACTCATGAAGTTGCCTCACATGAAAAGCTCTTTTCAAACAGCAATAGTGGTGTTTGGCTGGGTCAATAGGCTTCTCTCTTCCTGGACTGCAAGAGAAGCAATCAATGCACAATAGGACGAGACTACGGGGAGGCCTGAAAAGAGAAACAGAAAATGAAGGAGAGGCTGAGTCGCATCAAAGGTGTGAAAATTCAGAAACCTTTCCTACTGGGTGGGCGGAGAACACCAAGATAATCTGATTCCCATTGATTTCAGTCCCCAAAGGTGGTGCTGGTTTCTGTGGATGTCCTAAAATGACAAGATAAAATGTCAGCTCTAACACACTTTTCTCCACCTCTGATTCCAAATTAATTAAACTACAGCACAGTCCAGTTTATTGTACTATGCATGGGTCATATGAATGTGATAAAACAAAACTTTAAACCATGATTCTTATCATCTTAATCCAGGAAAAAACAAAGATCTAGGGATGGCTTAGGGAAACGTTCCCACGGTTCAGTGTCAGCTCGGTTTATCAAAGGGAAAAACTGTCCAAAGTAGAGTAAGGTTAATTCACAAATGATGGGAAGAAACTTCTATGTAACATCTGTTTCATCCTAGGCATTTTATAAATATCACCTCATTTAATCCTCATGAGGATAACTCTCCCTAAAAAAGTGGGTATTATTATCCTAATTTTACAGATCTGAAAAGGAGGCTCAAAAAAGGTAAGTAATTTGCTCACTGCTGCACAACCAAATAAGTAACTGAATCTGGATATAAAGCCCATGTTCTTTCCACTCTGACACTCTGCCTTACAGGAGATCATTACAGATAATAGGGCATATTTCTTATCTAAAAATACCCCAACAACATCCTACAGCCATTGAAAGAACAAGGCAGCTCTACACATACTAACTTGTAACAGTCTCCAAAATATACTGTGAAGCCAATAAATAAACAAATAAAGGCAACATGCAAAATTGAGTTATACTGTGCCAACGTTCATGTTTCAAAAATGGAGGCAATGAGAGGGAGCGATACACCCCCATATGTACTGGTAGGCGTGTGGAATATGAAGGACAGGAAGACTCTGCCAAAGTGAAGGAAGGTTTTACTGTCTCCCCTCTTGTGTTTTTGATTTTGAAGCAGGAGTATGTTTTATCCATCCAAAAACAAATGAATAATTTTTTAAAACCACAACATCACTTCAACAACCTATGAATTTTTGCTCCTTGTGGTACCTCCAAGCATGAAAATATTCCCAGTACCCTATGTCTGAAACTCCAAAGCAATTAGTCTGGAAGCAAGAGAAACCAGAAAGCGGGTTAAATACATATCCAGTAGCCCACAGCACTCTTCTCCAATGTTCATAAAAATGAACACTTGTAGGAAGATGAATAAAATAGCCACAGAGTGAAGCTTATTATTTTTTGTCTAGAAAATGGACAATATTTGGAAAAAATTTAAGGTGAGAGATTACCAGAAAGGGGGAATCAACAACAAACAGAGCTTACTCTGTCTTCAATCTGTCTCTGTCCCCACCTGCTACCTAGCTCATTAAATCTGAACTCTGCTCTGAAGCTCACCACTTGGGAGAAAATGACAAGAAGAAAAGGAAAAAGATGAAGAAGAAAAAAACAACCTTATAACAATAATTTTCATGTTAAAAATATGTAGATATAACAAAAGTAAATGAAATTATAAGTGATTAAGTATATAATCAAGCAATGGGGAAGATCTTTTCAAAAATGCACACCCAAGGCATAAATCATCAAGAGAATAATCAATAGCTTTGACTGAACTGTAAACTTTTCTACATAAAAAAAGCTGTAACTGAAATTATGAGTTAAATGACCAGCGGAAAATGCTTGCAACATAATTACGAAAGGTTACAGTGTTACTATCTAAAGAATTCTCATAGACTCTTGAAAAATCACTCAAAATTGAAACAAGAACAAGAAACAGAAGTATGAACTCCATCCTCAATGAAACTAGAAGACACCAGTAACCCCAAACCACAGAATACAAAGACTGGTGAGTGACTTTGCTGAAAGGAGAAAGGTCACACCAACTGCCTACAGAAGTTTGTTCCTCAGAACCCCCCCAAAACCAGCAATATTAAAGTCCCAACTAATGAGGAAGGCCCAGGTAGGTGAGAGCTGATAACAGGGTGTCTGTTTAAGAAGTTAAGACTCTTCTTCACTTTGGGCTAACAACTCTCACTCTCACTCCCTCTGGATAGGAAGACTTATCCTCTGGAGAAATCACATCAGAGAGGTTCTAGACTCAGAAATACCAGAAATTAAAGATGACACATGAAAACATCTTGCTTACAATAAGGAGGTTAAGCAAAGGTGTGCACGCACACACACACACTGACACACCCAGTCTCAAACACATGCAGCTGTCCCGCAACCTCTAGGCAAGAGACTGAAGATTATTATCTGGAGAAACTGAACAATCCTAGAAACAATCCGACAGATACTGACCTTTGGGGACCCAATTTAAAACCTGGCAGGTCACCTGATAACCCTGGTAAAACTCCCTGGTCTACCAGTCTCTCATCCTGTCCCATGGGCACTGAGCTTCAAACAAGCCTATTAAGGCTTCAATCTTAAAAATGACTGAACAGCCATGGACCAAATCATCAAAAGAGTATCTGAGGAAACCCTCTCTAGTGGTTGAGTGGTGCCCCCCAAAAGATATTCCATGTCATAATCCCCCAAACCTGTGAAAGTTACCTTACATGGCAAAAGAGTGTGATTAAGTTGAGGAACATAGGAGGAGCTTATCTGGGTGGCTCCTAAATGCAATCGCAGGTATCTGGATAAAATATAGGCACACAGAGGAGAAGACACAGAAAAGGAGGAGGCAGTGGGACCATGAAGGTGGAGATCAGAGTGGCATGGCCACCAGGGAAGGGATGCCAGCAGCTGCCAGACAATGGAAGAAGCAATGAGCAGATTCTCCCCTAGAGTCTCCAAAAGGAGCACAGCCCTGCCAACACCTTGATTTGGAACTTTTGGCCTCCAGAACTGTGAGAGAATAAATTTCTATTGTTTTGAGGCACCAGTTTGTGGTAATTTGTTATGGGAGCAGCATAACAGAAAATTGATACACCCTCTAAGATGAAAGTTGGAGACCAAAGCAGAGTAAAGAATCTCAAAAGAGAGAGAGATAGAGAGCAGAAGAAAACTTCAAATATATAATAGCCTCAAAGAAATAAAAGTCAAAATCTATTAAAATAAATAGCAAGAACTCTTGCAAACTCAGGCTATGTTAGCAGAAGTTAAAAATTAACTGTACAGTTGAAAGATAAAGTTGAAGAAATCTTTTTTAAAAAGTGATGGCAATGGTCAATAGAATAGAAAAGATAAAAAATAAAATTAACCATATGCTTATGCATTAAAAGTGTAACCCTAGAAAGCAATAATTATATCAGTATGCAAAATAATACCCTGAAATATAATAATCAGTTTTGTTTCTAAATATGAATAGATTAAAAATTGAATTTAAAAATTTAAATCAATGATTTTTTTCTGAAAAAATAATTTGGGCCAAACACATGGCTGTGCATTATGCACAGGAATGCATCATACATGGCAAAATATGGGTAAATCCAAGAGATCCAACACCTAACTCCAGATGAGTGAACAAATAAAAGAGCTGGAAAGTATCAAAGAGATAACACAAGAAAATTTCCAAGAATTGAAATACATGAGTCTCCAAATTGAAAAAATTAACACAATGAATAAAAAAACCCTAGAGCTATTTTAACTGCTGTTACAAAAATGAATCTAATGGACATAAAAAATGATTATAACACAACAAAGGGAAAATAAACACTGAAAAAGCACATTTGTCCAATAGGAACCAATTCTTATAGAATATGTAATGGTAAATAAAATAGAGCGATGCCTTAACAATGTTGAAAGAAAATTGTTCTTAATCTTCAATTTTATACCCAGCTATAATATTAATCAAATATGAAGTAACACAAAAATATTTTTATACATTTAAGTCTCCAAAAATGTATCTACCATATACTCTTTTATCATAAGCCATTAAAGGTTAATGATCCATCAAAATGTAGGAATATACAAGAAAAAAGCTGGCATGAAATCCAGGGAGAGAAAGTTCAACGGAGAGAAGAGGTAGAAGGACCTCCCAGGGCGACGGCAACAGCCAGGCCAGGCCAGCAGCTGTGCAACGGGACCAGACAGCAACCATCAGGGTTAGAGGGGGAGGACACAAAAGGAATTTTCCAAAATCACAGTCAAGAGAGAGCAATGTACATACACAAGTAATGCAGACATAGGGAAGTAAATAAATTCTTTTATTTACAAATGAATGAAATTTTAAAACATTTAAAAACGATCTCCAGAAGAGTGGGCTGAAGAAGAGAGTAAGAGCAGGAGATTGCTGCTTTTTACAGTAAGACTGAGCTATCTTGACTTTTAAGCTTGTCTTTATTTCCCAGGGCTACTGAAAAAATTACCACAAACTTGGCCACTTAGCCAACCGGAATTCTCACGGTTCCGAAGGTTGGAGATCTGAAATCCAGGTGTGGGCAGGGTGGTTCTGTCCAGAGACGCTGAGGTATCTAGTCTGCATGCCTCTCATGACCTTTGCTCTATGCCTCTATGTCAAGTCTCCCTGTCCTTTCTCTTGTAAGGACAGTAGCCTCTGGGTTTAGGTGAACCCTAAATCTAGTATGATCTCATCTTGAGACCCTTAACGTCATTATATCGGCAAAGACCGTATTTCCTTGTAAGGTCATAGGGTTAAGCCTTGGACATATTTTTTGGGGGGGACACAAGTCAATCCACTACAAAACTATATTAAACATCTTTAGTTATTTCTTTAGTATGCATACTGAAAAAAATTAATGTCTATTTCCACAGCGACGTCCAAAAAGGTTTCCATTTCCATTTCCCCCAGCAATGGATGAAAGTGCTCGTTTTTCCTCACTTTTGTAAACACTGAATATTGTTTGGCCAAAGTGATAGACAAAACTTAATCTGCCTTTGGATTTCTAAAGAGGTTTGACATTTAGATATAGAGGATCCGGCAGAAGTAACATCTGCTTGAGTGTGGTGAGTAGGGTAATAATATGGGTGTAACACTTTACAGTGTTAATTTGAACATTTCACCCAAAATGTCATATGGAGTGCTTGAGTGTGATATTGTTATGTTACAGAATTCCATGCTTATGATTTTGTAACAAAAGATTTTGTAATAAAAAAGGAGTGTTATTTGTGCCAGACCCCGTATATTGGTGATCATTTGGTCTCCCTTTTCTGTAAATTACCTGTTCATGTCATTTTGCTTTGTTTCTATTAGGACATTCATTTCATCCATATGAAATAAAAATAGAAGGATATTTATGGCAACATTGTTTTGAACAAATACATAAAAACAACCTAAATTTTCAGCTATAGGGATTGATTCACCAAACTATTACAGCATTGAATTTCATTCTGCTGTTATAAGTGTTATTATCAAAATGCATCTATTGACATAGAAAGATGATGATCACAATACAATACACAGACTAAAACAGTACTGCAATAGGAGCCCATTCTTCTAAAACCTGTATGTGATACATAATAACATTACAAACACACATGTAGCATCTACCAGGCACCGTCCTAAACACTTTACACATGTCACCACCCCTGTTTTCCTGAAGAGGGAACTGGAATACAATGCAGTTGATGAATCTCACCCACAGTCACCCTGTGGGTAGGTGGTGGAGCTGGGATTTTAATCCAGCAGTCTGGCTCCAAGCTGTGCTTTAACTACCCTGCTACCTGCCTCTCTGTGCAACTCTGCAGAGACAGCACATCAATGTGCAGAAAATGACCTGAATGTCTAGATACCAAGGATGTTGCCATATTGTCTCTGAATAGGAGGGGACTGTAGGTAATATTCCATCTTTTTTGTTAGCATGGGTTTCTAATTTTTTATAATAATTTTGAATTGTTATTATAATTTAAAAGTAGTAAAAACTGTATTTGAAAAAACAAACTATCTCCTTAGCCTCTCATACAGGATCTCCTTTCAACCAGTGGGAAAAACAGACCTTGTTGCTAGCCCCAACTTTGTCACTCAAGGCACATAGTAAGTGCTCAATAAAATTTATATTCATCGAGCATCTACTTTGATGTCAGACACTGTACTTGAAGCAATAAATGCTATTACTATTATTATAGTTAGTGCTACCTGTCCATCTTTAGTTGTCAGCAATCCTCTCTAGGCCCTAGGAAAGGAGATTAGCAATGAAGATGACAATGGCAGCTGTGGCCAAATGGCATCATGATGAATAGGGTGGATCTTCTCAAGGTTATTGGCCATTTTAGGAGAGGCCATGAAGAGGGGGGATGCTGCCTTTTAAGAGAAGGCTCAGAAAAAGCTACATTAGGTAGAGGCCTCTCCATGACATGGGATGAATTTCCCTGAAGTTAGACTGTTGGGGTAGTGAGTGGAGGCGACGAGACAAGATGAGGGTGCTCAGCACGAAGTTGCTGAGCCAATCCCTCCAATAGCAAGGGCTGTTTTCCTACCAGCCAGTAAACCTGAGTGTGAAAGCAGGTAAGGACAGAGAGAGGGCAAGGGTGGGGTATGTGGGTGGTAACTGACTGGAAGACACCACCAGGTAAGGTGTGACCAGCCCTAATGGAAGGAATTTGCTTTGTATGTTCAAAGTTCCCTGAGGTAATGGAGACAATAAAACTGGCAACACTGCAGCATCCCATTGTTGGGAATGCGTCCGTGCTGCCTCCTGGCTGATTTTTCTCCCTCGTTCCACTCTTTCTCCCTTGTTAGACTTCATAGGTCCCACACAGTTGCCAGTCTCAACAAGATCACCCCATCGCCTCTGGTCTTCACCCTGGCCCCCTCATTCCATACCTTCCCAGACTTTGTTTTCTGTTCCCCTCAATTGTTGACCTAGTGATGTTCCAAGAGGATGCCACCATCTGAAGTCCCAAACCATGCACAAGCTCTGGCCTGGCCCGGCCCTGGATTTACCATAAATACTATCATCTTCAGTGAGATCATCTCTGGTATAAGCCAACCGAACCAAGTTCAAAGGTAATATTAGACCTAGGCAAAGTTGGTAAATTGAGAGGACCCATATGATAATTGTGGATACAACTGGTATAATCTATAGGTCTGATTACTCTCGGGATTAAATATAATTATAATTGCATTGAACAAACATCATCAAATGCCAACCATTAAACTTAATTTTGAGGGTTCTCTAGCCCATCTTCAGTACTACCCCTCAGGAGAGGAGCTCTTCCCTCACACTCACCCTAAAGTGCTGACCAGCCAAGGCTCTGCTTTCCCCAGAATCTAGACACTTCTCCTCAAGAGACTGTGTGGTGTGGTGGCCAGCATATGGCCTCTGGACTCAGAAGGCCCAGGGCTCAAATCATAGCTTTGTCATGTGTCCTCTACATTCCTTACTTTCCCTACCCGTAAAGTGGGGAAGAGTAAGTATCTCCCTGGGTTGTGCTAAGGATTAGAAGTTAAATATATAAACTGGTGACTTCAGCACCTGGATCCAACAAGACTTCTGTGAATTACAGTCACCGATCCCGGAGTCAGGAACCAAGTGTAGGTACTAGGCGCCAGGCTTTGCTGGTGTCATCTCATTAAGGAGTCACTGCCTCACTCCATCACCTCTCAGAAAATTTCCAAAGAGGCATCTTCTGACTTTCAAGTAAGCACAGGCCCAGCTAATTGTGTGTCTGTCTCCCAGGTACAGGCCCGACAGCCAGTCCAGGCAGGCCTCTGGGGAACCATGCTTTCCTCTGCTCCAGAGGAGCACGCTGAGCCTGTTTGTTCACATACCTGGAATAGGTTAGCAGCTTCCAGGACCCGCTGGACATTCTGCTTGGTGATCAGTGCCTTGCTGGTGTAGGTGTAGTCCAGAAGAGTGTGCATGGTCTCAGCATCAACCCCTTTGATAACGATCCTCTTCTCATACTTTTCCTTTAAATCATTGCAGAACATGGCCCTGGAAGAGAGACACGAGAATGTGAGCCCAGGGCTTTAAAGACCCCCTTCAGAGGTCATAAGGATGGGGCAGTTTAGATTTAGATTTCTAATCTAAAGTCTAATAGGGTTGGTGTCATTATCAGAAAAGGAAGAGAAACCAAAACTCTCTCTCTGCCATGCAAGCACACAGTGGCCATCTACAAGCCAGGAAGAGAGTCCTCACAGAAACTGACCATGCTGGCACCATGATCTTGGACTTCTCACCTCTAAAATTATGAGAACAGGTGCCATTATCTTCCAGCCCTATCACTGAAATGGGATGGTCCCAAAGTAGAGCCCTGATGACAGAATGTACTTCCCAAAACTGGGACTTCCATTTCAACAACAAGGGAGTATACCCCTAAATCCTGCTCCTCCTCCCTTTCCCACACCTCCTGTTTATCTCTGGAAATCACTCATCAGTTTCCAATTACTCAGCTAGCTAACTTTTGAACCTTGTAGCCAATGAGATCTTCTCCCTCGGGTTCCTTCTGTCTTTTTCCTCTGTCTTTATCAAAAATAATCCTACCCTTCTTTTCTTCCTCCTCTTCTCTCTTCCCTTCCCTCTTTCTCCTTACAGAATATGACAGTATGAAAAACAGCAAATGTGAATTCTGCAAAATTAACTATGTTCCCAGCCTGGAACCAGAAAAGCAGTGATGTCATCTGGGCAGATGACTGACTTACTAGCCACTTGCTTCAGCCACAAATCTCTCAGCCAGAGGGGCACAGAGCTGTCTGTAGAACTATACACCTTTAAAGTGATGTCACATAGGCCTCGCCTTGCTGCCTCCTGACTCCATGAAGAACTCTGCATCAAAGCAACCACACAATTTCTTCCTGGCTCAGCCCGCCTCCTGGGAGGAGTTGGACGAGCTCGCTCCCTGAGCCTCCTTTGTTTGAGTTTCTAGAGCAGCATTGCTCAACAGAAACGTAATGAGAGCCACGTGTGTCCTTGTAAATTTTCTACTGATTTTATTATTTAACCAGTAGAAAAAGATAAAATTAACGTTAATATCTTCTATTTCAAACGATAGTGTTATTTCAACATGCAATAAATATTTTAAAGTATTAATGAGATCGTTCACATTCTTTTTTTTAATGTTAAGTCTTCAAAATCCTTCATGAATATTTTATACTTCAAACACATCTCGATTCAGACCAGCCAAAATATGGATGCTCAGTAGCCACCTCATTGTTACTGTACTCAACAGCGCAGCTCCAGAGCATCTGTCCTGAACTCTCAAGTTGGGTCACCCAGATCTGCAGTCATTTCAGGGGGTAAAGTGAATGCCACCCACATCAATGCCATGTACGTGAATATATGAGAAAGAGAACATTTATCAGGAAAGGGTAGGCAGTGCTAATGAGGTCAAATGAAGCTTGCGATAACTGAGGCAGCATATCACCAGAGTCCCACCAAGGTGAACTTTAGAAATGCTACTTCCCCTACTGTGAGACTTGAGGATTAGTGAAACGTGAATTTTGTTGAATCTGTATAATCTCAAAAATTCCAATGCAAACTGAAAAAGTCTACTGGAAAGATGTTTAAAGTTCAATGAACTGGGTATGCAAACTGTCTAATTCAGTGCCTTGTACTTTGAGGGGCTGTTAAAGAATGACTGTGTGTTTCCCACGTGGCACAGTTACTGGGTCATCTGGGCTCTCGATCCGGCTTTCACTCAGACACAGCTTCTGAGTTCTCTCTTAGCATCAGTCACTGAAGAAGGCCCTCCCAAAGCTCAGCCCATACCTGTCTGGGTGTCTGCACCCCCCAGAAGCCCACCTTTGTGAGCTAGCGATAGTTTAGGGGTGTGGGGGAAGATGGAGGGGGAGGGAAAGAGATCAAGCAAGACAAAAGTTGTATATAAAGTCATTTTAGTCTGATCCTGCAGGAAACCGCTGGGGAACACTGTCCAGAGTTGTTCCAACAAGAGGCAAAAAAGCTGGGCTGTGCTACTCCAGCACCTGCTGACAGTCTTAGCTGTGGGCCACCCCAGGAGGAGGTAAATTCTCAGCACTCCTGGGGTTCAGTGTGTGAGCATGCATGTGCTCAGGCAAAGGGGCTCTGGGAGCCTCGGAGAGGGTGGAGAGACAACTGCAGCACTGGCTTTTAGCAGGTGGAGAGGGAGCTGTGGTCTGGTCTAGACTCCGATGCTAACTCACTATGAGACTTTTTGTACAAGTGAGCAAACCTCAGTTTCCTCTTCTTTGACATGGTTTAATAATAGTCCTCACCCCAAAGAATTGTACACAAAGTACCCAGCACTCAATAAAAAAAGGCATCTCGGACCAGATGAGAGGATCCTTGTCTGGCTGGTGGGAGATTCTTGGCTCACCCACCGGTGAGCCAATCACATTTTGGGTGCAAGCCTTGAGTCCCAAGTCCAGACCAGTAAATGCATGTCAGTTGCTGCACTGCTATCCACCACGCATCCAGAGTAGGTTATGTTAAGGCCACACACAAACTGGTCTGGAGACATTAGCATAGTGCTAGGCACATAGGAGTCAATGCATGTTCCCGGGAGAGAGTGGGAGCCAGAGCCCTAAACATAGTCCTTCTCTGGAGCTCTTTGGCCTGCTTTGGCTCCCAAAGAGCATTTCTCCGCTCTCCTCTGAGACTTTTTCTCTGATTTTTTTGCCACTTAAAGACATTCTGCTGGGCCATAACCACCATGCTGAACATAGAAAATGTGGAACTAGGGAGAAATCTATATATTTCTCATAGATCAAGGTCTGGCACCTCTGCTGCTCTCCCAGGAGACCCATGGAAACACCGTGGTGAAGTTGGGACCTCATAAAATGCACACAACCTGGGCAAGGTGGGCCACCCCTAGGTCTCGCTTTAATAACAATAATCTTTATGTTTATAGCACTTAGTAAGGCAAAAAGCATTATCTTCTTTGAATATTACACCCTTTTTACTGGTGATAGACTGATGTAGAAGTTAAGTGAATCACCCAAAATTATACAGGTTGTCAGCAATAAAATGGGAACCAACCCTAGGACTTTGGGCTCTTAGTCTGGAGCTCAACTGGGCATGAAGCCAGAAAATCAGCAGGAGTTCAAGGCCATGTTCAAGGGGGCAACCAGATGTTAGCACTGAGAGAACCAGACCAAACTTTACTCTTTGAGAACACAGCTGTGTTAGTTGCTAACAATTTGCTCCTTAGCTTATACATGAAATAAATAAAAATTTTGTGCAGTAAAAAACACTTTCTAGCCAGACACTGACCAATTGTCATGAGACTCTTATAAAACAGAGATAGCTATTAAAATCCTCATTTTACAGTAGAAACGGTCTCACAGCAGGGAGCCAGCTGCCCAATATTTCAGCAGTGAGTCAGCTTGTACCCCAAACTTGAGCTTGGGTGTGTGAGCTTATCTCCCACAATAGCCATGAACACATCCAAGGGCCACATTGCCTGGGCTACACTCCCCTTTGAGCTCTGCAGGCCTCACCCCTCATCCCATTCAGGTCTCTCTGCTCAGATGTCACCTCCTCAGAATGGCCCTCACTGATGCTGCCTCCAATCCCAATAGTCACTCCTTAACATCTTTATCTCCTTTATTTTTTCATAACCCTGTCATACCTTGAAATTATATAACACATCTGTTTGTTAACCAGTTCAACAATCATCTCCCCACTAGAATGTGAGCTGAGTGAGAACATGGGTGCTGTGCTCACCAGTGCATCCCTGGCATTAGAACAGTGCCTGTAACCTAGTGGGGATTCAGTAAATATTGCCCAGGGGGAATGAATAAGTGAATATGAATAAATGAACAAATGAAGGAACAATGACCTTGTCTTTCCAAGCCCTGGGGTGCTTATTTTTGATAGGAGCATTTGCAAAAATTAGCAAACACCCTCCGAAGGATGAGACTGAGGAGGCCTGCCTTGAGGGTCCTGCACCTGCACAGAGAACTCACCTTATACCCTCAGGTCCAAGGCCTGGACCTTAAAGAAGACACGCCCACACTGGAACATTCCACTTACAACTTTGATGAGTTCTACATGCTCCTGCTATTCCTAAATGTCACCAGTTCAGAACTTCTCATCCAGCCCAAATGTCCTGTGGCTCGCCCCTCCCCAGACCTCCACACCTGCTTCTAAACTCCCTGCCTCTTATACTCCCTAACTGTACCACAGCCCTAAAAACCAATACCCATCTCTACCACCCCCATTATCTCCTTCCTAGACTGGCTGCATCAGCTCTGCTTCTTCCCCCCAGCCCTTCACCATCACAGAGTAACTATTTCCTCTGCATCGGTGAGATATTCTGGGTGCGAGTGGCTGTAACATTGGTTGCAAACTGAGTTAAGTTCTCAAGAATATGTGTCCTTATGCATACAACTGGTTTTTTAAAAATTTAATTAATTCATTTTTTAGACTATAAGACGCACCCTCCCCCCAGTTGGGGAGGAATAATGGTTGTTAATGCTGCTGTTGAGTTCTGTTTACACTTACATTGGTGAAATATTATGTTATTTATGTTATTTAATATTTTACCACATTTTTTGCTTCAAAAAATTTTTTCCTATTTTCCCCCTCTAAACCCTAGGTGCATCTTATGGTCCAAAAAATACGATAATGTGCTACTCAGTGAACACTATTGTTAAGAAAGGATTATTGGATATAAACCTAATGTGGTCAACCAAAGGGGTTTTCAGTGCAAAGAAAGGAAGGAGTCAGAAGATACAGGGTGACCTAGCATGGAATGACATCACTATTGTCCCCAGCCCCTCTGTGCTGAATCTAGGACCATGAATTTTATTAAGCTCACTGAGCCCCGACTTATAATTTGTTCACAAAACAAAGTTTAAGAACAGTTATTCTAGAGAGAGGTCACCTTACTCACCAACACAAGGGTCACTTGGCTCACCCAGAGAATGAGGACATCAGACAAAGGTCCAGGTCAGGGAAACAACTGACTATGAACAGACATGCCCTCGAAAGCCTAACCTCTCTGTGAGTTGTCCCTTTTACCTTGAGATTCACTCCTCCTAGAATTTCACAAGGCCTACAGCTGCCTCCCAAATTGGGGGGTGGGGATGGGTAGGGGCTCAAAAGGAGGAAGATCTTGTCCTGGCCTCTTAAGTCTTTCTCTAACTTAGCTGCATAGACAGGAAACCCCACATCATGTATCAAGTAATGTAGTTCATTATTGCCAGGAGTTCTGAACTGGATGTCATGCCAAAGCCTTATTAGTGACAATGTACAGCTCTCTGTTCTTACCTGCTATGCCCATGTGTATCTTACACACCTGTAGGGGTGCCTTCAGGGAAGGATTTAGGGGTTCATGGCCTTCTCTCTTTCCACTCCAGAGACATTACCAGCTTGCACTCTGCCATTTCTTTCCAGAGCTCCCTGAATCTTCAGCTGCAGGCTGTCTTTGCTCCAAATTGGGAGAGGAGCTGGGGACTCCAGAGTTGCCCCCACCCCACTCTAAACATCATCAGACCTCAAAAGAGCTGCCTTCTGCCAAACTCCTTGACCAACTTCACCATTCCTCAAGGACACTGCACATGCACTCTTTGGGGACCAGAACTCCAGCCATGTTCCTATAGAGCCAGAGTCCCTCCCAGCCCCACTGGCCCATGGCTGAAGCCTCAGCATGCCATGTGACTTAATCCATCCTAGTTTATGAGAGAAAAAATGGCATGCTCTATCCTGCAAGATCAGTCAGGATAGAACATCAATCACAGCAAAGCTTATGGCCAGGATTCAGCAATGATTCAGCCATGAAGATACAATGGGCACTTCTTGTTTTGCCTGCTCAACATCTTTCCCATTGTTCTAGTAGGAGCACTCAGATTTTCCTTTGGGAGCTATCCCTCCTCCAATATCAGTCTGGGAAATTTGGATGGAGCCAGTCCCACTTCTTAGACCATGGATGAGTGCAGTCCAAGTCATATATAATGGCTACCAAGCCAAAGTGACTGGTTCATGGATGGGCACAGGAACAAGGTGGTCCAAGCAAAACCAAATTTAGAACTTTCTCTGGAATTGTGGGGAAAGAGAAGCTCTCTTCCCACTGTGATTGCTGAGCTGGGAGGAAAAAGTTTGAAGCTGCTAGAGATCTTCCTGCCTCCATGTGTGAGGACCCTCCCTGGGAGAGAAATTAATACAGAGGAAAGTAGGGCCAAGAGATGGAGAGACAAACTGAGTCCTGATGACATTATTGAAGCAGAAAAATCCAGTTAGGCCTGAACCAATACTCTTGGACTTTTAAATTATGTGAGCAAATGATTTTTCTATGTTCGAACAAGTCTGACCTGAGTATCTGCCATTTGCAATGCAGAAACCTGCCTGACACACCTGACAAGAGAAACCCTGAATAACAGATAGGCCCAACTGCCAAAGAAGATGGTCTAAAAAATGACAGGAAAAGAAATGTTAAAATACTCTCAACATCAGCATACAAAGCCCTTCACTGTCTGGTGTGTCCCTTTCCCTTCCCATGAGTAGCTACACCCAACAACGAGCAGTTTCCAATCTGTGCCTCTGTTTACATCAACACCTTTGGGCTCTAGATAGATCTTTCTATATACACGCTCTTGGGCCTATTTTAATGCATATTCTCTATTAGAGTATTAAGCATCTGAAGGGCAAGAGTTGTATTTTGTTTTTTCTCTTAATTCTGATTTACTGGCCCACAGTAGACACTTCATGTTTATTGGGTGGATGGATGGATGGATGAATGGATGGATAGAATGGGATGGATAGGAAACAATACATGCAATGGAGTCCTGTACTTTAAGTAGGTCAAGTGGATTTGCTTATTTTACCCCATCCTCTCCAATCACACATTTCTCCTCTAATTACCATGAGAATAAATGATGCCAAGCTCCAAGACTGAGTAACCTGAAGTGAAATGATATGTGGAGAACTATATGACCTAATGATTCTCAGAAACAGAACCCCAGGCCCTGAATGTTTATTCTAAGCCCTTGGGCCTGAGATTTTACACTATGAAACATGGAGTTGTTTTTTACCTTAATTTGCTTTTGCACATCATCCACCTTCTTGCTGGAGGTGAAACCGGACTTCCCCTAACAAAACACCATTTCCCTTACAACCCTATTCAGTGATGCCTGGTCTGATTCTCATTTCCCACTGGACAGGGAGTAAGGTCAGCATTGTACTTACTGTCTATTGCCACATCCTGGTCAGCCTGTTGCCCTGGAAGCTCCTTATTACCCTCTTTTTCCAATCATTTTTTACCCCAGCCTTCTAGGATCCCATGCTGGCTTTCCTATGACCTCCCTGTCATTATCCAGAAGTCAAGGATCAGCCTGTGCTTAGAGATTTTTATGAGCATTCTCTGATCCTGACTACTTAGAAACATGCGAAGTAGCACTGACCCCAATCTTCACCTCCAAGTGTTCAAATGTTGAGGCTTCCCAGTCATAAAAGTTATTCCTATTGTGATACATGTGTTCCAGACATATCCCTCTGCCAGCTGCCACAGGGGAATCAGGGCTGCCAGGCCTATTTTTTCATCCAGAGAGAAAGGGGAAGAAGACAGGAGATCCTCCAACCAGGGATGGAGAAGAGTTTTAAAGCCAGAGGTGAAACAGCAACCATCACAGATTGACCTACACTCAGGACTGCCCAGGCCAGGGCCAGAGTTGAAGCTGAAATTCAGACCCTGCTATACTCTCCATGCCTTGCACCATAATGTGGACCATGACAGTCCCCAGAGAAAGGGGTCTCTATTTCTAATTGGTCTTCCCAGATAGAACTTTTAACAGTTTTAACAGAGATCTCAGCTCACTTTCCTACTTAAAAACTCTTCCATGTCTTCCCACTGCCTATAAGATAAATTCAAACTCCTCATATTGGCCCAACAAATTCTTTCCTGATCTGACCCTGCCCATCTCTTGGCTTTAAGGATATGTGTGGACATACCCTTTACCTGCCATACCCACCTGCCAACCCAGCTACTCTCCTGAGCTTTAAGGATACTGCCAGTGGAGAATTCCAAGATGACTGAAGAGGAGGTGGAAGCTACACTCACCTGCTCCCTGTGCCAAACTGAATTTACAATTAAACTATAGAGCAATCAACCTAAATAACCAACTGAATGCTAGCTGAGCCAAAACATTATAACCAAGGATATACAGAAGAAGTCATATGGAGACTGATAAGAAGAGCAGAGACACAGAGGGGGTTGGTCCCCATACCCACGTGTAGAGGCTGAGAAGGCGGAGGGATATCTCAACTGAAAACTCCCTCCCTGTAGGAACATGGGGTCTAAACCCCATATGGGGATCCCCAACCCAGATCAACAGAGAAGTAAAGAGAAGCTTGCATAGCATTTGGTGGTGAAAATCAGTGGGGATTCAGTCCACTTAGGAGAGGAGGGAATCTGCCAGATTCCCAGATGCTACCTTCCCAGGGATAAGCACTCTTATTGTTACAGCATCAACCTTGGGAGTGCACTGCCGAGTCCCCCAACTACTGGCAACACCAGTCTGCTATGCTTGGGTCCTAGAGAGGGGCTTGGTCTCTGTGCCAAGAAGTGACCTTTGGAGTGCTTTCTTCCTGGAGAGGCTCTTGGTGGAGACTCAGCCAGTGATTGAACTGTGTAGTTTTGGAAAGGGAAGCAATCTGCCCCATCTAGAGTGCACAACCTGTTGAATCACTTGGCCAGCCTGTGTGACCCCCAAGAGGGGACCCTCTAACTTCACCTTCCTGACCCTGGTCACCCTGCCCTACTGTGCTTGTGACCTGTGGAAGAGTCTGTAGTCTTTCCCAGCCTGGGCACATGCAACAGTCATTCTTTGGAAGGTTTTGGAGGAATACCAGACAACCTCAGAGGGAGGTGGAGTAGCTGACAGGTGGAGGCAGACCTCAAAGAGCCTTGGTTTTTTTATAGATCTGCCCCCAGCTTTAAGCTGGAGGAAACCAACCCTTGTACATAGATTGGCCCCTCCCATGCACACCCAGACCCAGTAGACACAGCCACAAATAGTAAACAGTATGGTAGCTCCAGACAGGTAGCCCAAGGCCAGTTATATGCGACATCTGATACCAGCTTGTACCTGAACCTCACTCAAGTGGACTCAGAACCAACAAAACCTGTGGTGGGCTTCAGACCACACCAGAGCTTGATGCAATTAGCCACACAAGTGACACACTCACAGGGGGATTCTGGAAGACACTAGACTCTTTTGAGAACAAGTCTGCCTTTGTGGGCAACCCCTGCACAGTGACTCAGACCTGGTGACTAAGGACAGCCAGCGAGAAGGGTTAATTTCACCAACAAAATTGCCAACAACATTCAAGACTCATCTACAACAGAAGAGTATACATAACCCACAAGAAACATTCCTGGAGCACTAAACTAAGCTCAGTTGATCTGGTAGATTGTGCCACTGAACCCAACAAAACACCTACATCATAAAGCCATCATAGCAAGTTTGGAAGTCATAACAAACCTACCAAATACACAAAGGCAAAATGGGGACACTAAGAAATATGCCCCAAATGAAATAACAAGAGAAATCCCCAGAAAAAAAAAGAATTAAATGAAGTGGAAGCAACCAAGACACCAGATGCAAAGTTTAAAACAATGGTTATAAGGATGCTCAAAGACTGTAAGGAAAGTATGGATGATCTCAGTGAAAACTTAAACAAAGAAATGGTAATAATTAAAAAAGAAATAGAAACTATTTAAAAAGTCAGGAATGAAGAATACAATACCTGCAATGAAGATTACACTAGAAGAAATCAATAGCAGATTAGGTGAAACAGAGAACTGAATCAGCAATTGGAAGACAAGATAACAGTAAGAACCCAAGAAGAGGATCAAACAGAAAAGAAAATACTAAAAAGTGAGAAAAGTCTAAGGACCTCTGGAGCAACATCAAGCATAACAACATTCATATTATAGGGGTACCAGAAGAAAAAAAAGACTGAGCAAGGGATAAAGAACCTATTTGAAGAAATAATGGCTGAGAATTTTCTTAACCTATTGAAGGAAAGTCACACGTTCAGGAAGCACAGAAAGTACCAATCAAAATGAAACCAAGGAGAACCACACTAACACACATCATGATTAAAATGGCAAAAGTTAAAGACAAAAGAAGAATCTTAAAGGCAGCAAGAGAAAAATAATTAGTCACCCATAAGGGAGCTCCTATAAGGCTGTCAGCTGATTTCTCAAGCTGTATTTTAGATATATAAAGATTTTGCTTGGGGTGATGGGCACATGATGCAATGTATAGATGATGTTTTACTGAGTTGTGCACTGGAAATCTGTGTGGTTTTTTAAAATATATTTTATTGATTATGCTATTATAGTCATCCCATTTCCCCCCCTTGCACACCCTCCACCCTGCACACCCTCTCCCACTCACATTCCCCCCCTTTAGTTCATGTCCACGTGTCACAAGTACTTTAGCTTCTACATTTCCCATACTATTCTTGCCCTCACTCTGTCTATTTTCTACCTACCATTTATGCTATTTATTCTCTGTCCCTTTTTCCCTTCTCTCATCCTCCCACTCCCCTGTTGCTAACCCTCCATGTGATCTCCATTTCTGTGGTTCTGTTCCTGTTCTAGTTGTTTGCTTAGTTTGTTTTTGTTTTTGTTTTAGGTGTGGCTGTTAATAATTGTGAGTTTGCCGTAATTTTACTATACACGTTTTTAATCTTCTTTTTCTTAGGTAAGTCCCTTTAACATTTCATAAAATAAGGGCTTGGTGATGATGAACTCCTTGAATTTGACCTTATCTGAGAAGCACTTTATCTGCCCTTCCATTCTAAATGAAAGCTTAGCTGGGTAGAGCAGTCTTGGTTGTAGGTCCTTGCCTTTCATGAGTTGGAATACTTCTTTCCAGCCCCTTCTTTCCTGCAAAGTCTCTTTTGAGAAATAAGCTGACAGTCTGTTGGGAACTCCTTTGTAGGTGACTGTCTCCTTACCTCTTGCTGCTTCTAGAATTCTCTCTTTCATTTTAATCTTGGCTAATGTAAGTATGATGTGCCTTGGTGTGTTGCTCCTTGGGTCCAACTTATTTAGGATTCTCTGAGCTTCCTGGACTTCCTGGAAGTCTATTGTCTTTGCCAGCTTGGGGAAGTTCTCCTTTATTATTTGTTCAGATAAGTTTTCCACTTGTTGCTGTTCCTCTTCCCCTTCTGGTACCCCTATAATTTTGATGTTGGAATGTTTAAAGATGTCCTGGAAGTTGCTAAGCCTCTCCTCATTTTTTAAAATTCTTGTTTCTTCCTTCTTTTCTGTTTGGTTGTTTCTTTCTTCCTTCTGATCCAGTCCATTGATTTGAGTCCCAGTTTTCTTCCCATCACTATTGCTTCTCTGTGCATTTTGCTTCATTTCACTTAGTGTAGCCTTAAATTTTTTCATCTAGTTTGCAACCAAATTCAACCAATTCTGTGAGCATCCGGATCACCAGTGCTTTGAACTGTGCATCTGATAGGTTGGCTATCTCTTGGTTGCTTAGTTGTATTTGCTGTGGAGCTTTGATCTATTCTTCTGTTGGAGCCATTTTTTTGTATTGTCCTGCTTGTTACATATGTAGGTGGAGCCTTAGGTATTCACCAGGGTGGGGCAGCCCAGTCACTGGGTCGTGACACTATATGTGGGGGCAGGGTCCAAGAGGGAACAATGGCACTTGCTCCACTCTCCATGAGATCTCAGTCCCCTCTGCAGCTTCCCCCAAGCAAACTGGGCCCTTCTGGTGCTGGTTCCCGGGTGGGTGGGCTTGTGTATGTTCTAGGGCCCTGTGGGTATCTCCAACGAATTCTCCTGTGAGACTAGGAGTCTCTCCCAGCACCTCGACCCGCACAGGTGTTTTCAATTAATGTTTTGAGGCTTTATTTCCTGGCGCTGAGACCCGGGTTACATGGTCTATCTCAGTTTTGCCTGGTTTATCTGCACTCGAATGTGGAACTGCCCAGTCAGCCAGCTGCCTTGTGCACAGTTCTCTCTTCACAATCACCACCTCACTGAATCTCCCCATTGCCAACCTGCACCCAGGGTCTGCCAGCCACCCCCTGCTCACCTAGGGTCTGGCCACCACTGTATTGCGCACCCAGGGAACTTTGCATGCCCAGTAACACCGCTTTTTGGGTCTTGATCCCTCTCCGCTTGGCCGCCTGACTCTGCCCCGCCTACCGATCTGGATGAATGAGTCTATCTTTCAACTCCTTAGTTGTCTGACTTCCATACGGTTCAATTTTCTGTCAGTTCTGGTTGTTGTTTTGTTTCTAAATTGTTGTCCTTATTTTGGTTGTGCAAAGAGGAGCAGTTTGTCTACCTACACCTCCATCTTGGCCGGAAGTCGAAACCTGTCTAGTTTTGTGAAATAATGTCACCACAACAAATTCAATTTTAAAAAATCATACTGCCAGTCACCTAGAGCTTTGCTGTATTTCCTCATCTCCATTCTTTTTAGTCCTGTTTATGTATGCATGTGTGTTATATCCATTAACCCCACCTTCCAAGAATTATTCATTGAACATCTGCCCCTCCCCTATTCCCTCAACATCAAAATGTCCTTGACATCAGATCCCTTGTAAGCCTGAGCTAACTCTACAATAACAGACCATGATGTCTTGAATGCCAGTAAGCTCTTACTTGTTCCTCAACCTGAATCATTATATGTAAACCTGCTGGTAGTTAATTTTTATAGCTCATCAGAAAGAGTTATGATGCAACTTTTGGTTGAATTCTGTTTTAAAATCATAGCAGTATCAATACTTACATAATTATTGTGGCATTTTAAGGCTTTAGCCTTCCACAAAAATTAATACAATAAAAAAAATTCCTAACCTTAGCTGGCATAGAACACATAGGTTGCCTAAAAAATATTCTTTTATAGCAAGGAAGACTAATCTGTATAGAGAAATTGCCTCTCCAAAAGAACTTAAGATGATTTATGCTAAAGCAGCAGAGGTATGATAAATTACAAAACAACAACAAAAAATAAGAAGATAAGAAATATGTGATTAAAATAGGAGGAGAATATAACAATGAAACCTAGGCTGAGAAAAGCCAATGCAATGAGCTTTCTACCAGCAAAAACAGAAGTACAATAAGTTGGCTAATAAAAGAAAATACACCATGAATTGCTATTCCTCTTTAATGAAGATGAATTTTTCCTTTTGTCTAGCGCCTTCCCCTTCTGAGAAATGCTCTGGTTCAAGTGGTGTAAACATATACGCCCTCACATCTTTGGCCAAAGGTGGACTCCAAAACTCAGCCTGGCTGATTATTGTGCTCCTCCTCCCTGACACAGTGATTGGTCTGAGATTGGATAATTGAGTGGAGCTGGGCCAGTCAGAGCTTTTCCTGAGCCTTTCAAACTGAAGCTAGCCTTTCAGTCTCTCTCTGAAACCAAAGTCTCAGAGCTGCCAACAGGCAAACTCCCAAATATGTGGCAGCTCCAAGTCCTACCTGGCAGAGAAGCTGAGTGAAGGTGGTAAGAAAGCCCCCTGACTACATTCAAAGCCCTGGTTCCTCTTCTCTCTGAGCTTTGCTGCATCCTGACCCTTCCTATGATTCGGTTATTTGGCCAAATACCTTCCTCTTTTGCCTAGGCTGATTTGACCTGAGTTCCTATCCCTTACAACAAAAGAACACTGACTAATGCAGAACATTGAGCAATGTGACGGATGGTGAGTTTAAGGCTTTTTTACCAAAAGCACAGATGTTCTGCATAGGGCCGCCTCTTCCCATGGAGTATTTGATATTTTCTACATGAGAATCTAGTTCTGTAAAGGCATTTTCATGCAGGAACAGTCACATATCCATGCACTTTCATGCAGAGATAAAGCTCAGAACTTGATATGTTAATGATGAAAGTCGTTCTCTGTTGTGTTTTAGTTGAGAGCTGCATGGAATGATATTCAAAACAGGAGAATAGATTTTCTGGTCTTAATAGAAAGAAGATTCACATGCCCTAGACATCAAGAATGGAGATGACAGAGATGACATTTTATTGAAAATTTAAAGAATCTGACTGCACCTCTATCCTGGGGCAGTAACCCCCAACAAGAACTTTTTTTTAGGATTGGAAGGCAGATAAGGGATTATAGATCAATAGTACTTAAGTACTAACCACCATATTGGTTCAGGCAGTAGGAAAATATTAAAAGTACAAAATGCAGAGCCCAATGCTGGAAGTACAATTAATAGTTCACTAGAGTTACCAACTGTAGCAGTAGAAATCCTCAATAGTTATGCCATTATCTTGGTTTTAATCCAGACCAGATGGCCTTTAATTCATTCTTGTTCTCCTTTGCACTCATTCTATCACCTACGCTTGCCGGCTCCTTTTTAGATATCTTACACATTATGGGAAAAAAAAAGAAAAGGATTACAACATCTAAACACAGCTTAAAAGTAGCCTCTCTCCCACATTCCTGCCATCCAGTAATTGGTTAATATATAATAATGATTAATAGATTGTGCCCACACTGCCCTTTCCATTCTTGGCCTTATATTTGATTTCTGTAAAAAATAGTCAAAAGTCCTCATTATAGTCTCAGGGAACCAGACCCAGAGACTGAGGTGCTGAGGAACAAGGCAGGGGCCATGCCCAGGCAGGGATTTCAGCACCAGCAACTACAAGGAGTTCGCTGTTGACTCAGACTCAGCCTGGGAGCTTTAACATGTGTGTAGAGGGGGCCAGTCATCAGTGAGATTGAGAGAAGCCTGATGAGCCCTCCCTTTATCACCTCCAATCCTGGGAATCACAACACCGTTGCTCTCACAGGTCAACATCCTGTATGGAGTGTGCCAGGTTCTTCAGTGAGTTGCCCCTCCATCAAATGGAGAGAACCACTGGTCTAAGTGAAGGTCCTTTGGGAGGTGGGTTCAGTATGCAGGGTGAACAAACCCTTCCCATGACTTTGATATGGGGACCTGTCCAAAGGCATGACACAAGTGACCGCTTTATTAGTAGTCTTATAAATTTTTTTAAAACCATTAATATGAATGGTAAATCTATGCTTTCCTCAATGCCATGAAAATATTTGAACTCTGACATTGTGTGGTTTAACATTTAAATGTAGGTTATGAGCTACTTTCGAAGCTTTATTCACCCTTACCCTTTTCTCAGTCTCAAATCTTCATATTTTCCCAACTTCCTCATCCCACTTAAAACTTTTAAATAGGCCCTCAAAGGGAACTGCAATGTCTGAGTTACGAAAATAGCCCCTGTTTACAGCCACCCTGCTTTCACATGTAGGTAGACAAGAACTGGGCAGCAGGTCCAGAGAACATGTGTAGGATGTTAGAAGTGATAGAAGTGAGGAAGATTCGGTGGGGGAATGGAACTGGTGGATTTTCCGATGCATTGGACCATGTGGAAAACTATTATGGAGAGGCTGTGAGTAAAATATGTTCCCAAATCAAGTGGAAAAAGTGAATTATTAATTTCAGGAAAGGCAAAGGGTTTACAAGAAAGGAAATATAATCATATCACACAATTGGGCTCAACAGGAAATAATGTTTTCATAGATATAATGTAAACTCTTAATATAAATTTATCAAAAATGTAATAACATTATATTAAGAAGTTATAGAGAAGAAAGTATATCATAAGAAAGTTATATAGAGTGCTAAGTCCTTAACAGACATACTAGAAATTCATGTGTCTAACACTGAGAAATCAAGAAAGAGAAATATAAGCATATTTTGTGGAAATACAAATATAACAGAAGAAACACATAAATGTTGAAAATGGTAGACTCTGGTGAGCAAGGCTAATGGGTAGAGGAGGTAAAGATAAATTTTTGTTTTTCATCATAAGCCTTTAAATACTATTTGACTCTGATACCATTCTCATGTATTACTTTGATAAAAAATATATTTAAATTTTTAAAAATACACATGAAAATTTGAAAGACCACTAACAGGTAGCTCATAGGAAAAGAACTGAAGACCTTATTTAAAATAAGAGAAATGCAAATTAAACTAATTTGAGATACTCCTTCTCATGGATCAAATTGGGAAAAATCCGAGTCTGAGGCCATCCTCTTTTGGCAAGGCTGTGGGAAGGACAAAATGATCGAACTCCTATCAAGGAGAATCAGGCAATATCTGTTAAAACTGTGGTGCATTTCTCTTTGACTCAGCAAACCCGGTTCTAGAAATGCACACCAGGCACTCTCGCATGCCTAGGAAATGACATGTGTATAAGGTTATTCATTACAACACTT
Source organism: Artibeus jamaicensis (assembly GCF_021234435.1). Taxonomy (NCBI): domain Eukaryota; kingdom Metazoa; phylum Chordata; class Mammalia; order Chiroptera; family Phyllostomidae; genus Artibeus; species Artibeus jamaicensis. The sequence continues at coordinate 6,879,667 of NW_026522046.1, read as the reverse complement.
TGTAAAAGCAAAGGATTAAAAAGAATCCAAATGGCTGTCAATAGGCAATTGGTTAAATAAAGTATGGTTCAATCACTTAGTGGAAAATGTTTATGTTCTCAATGAACAAAGATTGAAAAGAAACCTACGTGATTGCACCAGCAGCCTCCAGGCCCTCCAAACTCAGAGCTTCTGTGTGGAAGCCTCTCAGACAGAGCAGACTCCCTGCCCCGCCGCAGTCTGAGCATAAAGGGAACTTGGCTCTCCGCCCCTTTCAAAATCTTAGAAACAAAGCAAGACAGGCGGTGGGTGAGGCAATGTCAGAGTTAATGTCAGTCCTAGGTTCAAATGCTTCTTTTAAAATTTTTTTAAATTAATTTATAGCGAGAAGAAGGGAGGGAGGAGGAGAAAGAGAGAGAGAGAAACATAGATTTGTTGTCCCACTGCTTCATGCACTCATTAGTTGATTCTTGCACGTGCCCTGACCAGGGGTAGAATCTGCAGCCTTGGCGTATCAGGTCGCCAACCAACTCGGCAAGGGCTCAGATCCCTCTTGGCCTCTTTGTTAACTGACACACTTGGACTTAGGTTTCTCATCCTTAAATGGTGACAAAATTCCCTGCCTCCTAGAGTGTATGTGACACTGCAGACATAGGGCCTGGCCCACAGCAAGTGCTCAACAGGAGAGGTTATTATTAACAGCACTACCAGAGAAAGGAATCCTGTCCCCAGGATTAATGTGCTCACGAGAGGAGGATGATCGTCTTGGAAATGCCAAGATAAGAATCAAAAGTCACTGGACAAAAGAGTAGGAATTTCCCTTCCTGACCAGGCAGTTTTGGAAGAGATTGTTCAGCCACAGGCAGAAACGCGCACCATGTGGGTGCCCCAGCTTTTCACTGCAGCTGCCTCCTCGAGGACTGGCAGCGACTCCCCCTCCCTAAGTCCTCTACAGCAGCAGGACTGGAGGGATGGAGCCCACACACCTCACTGTCTGGGACAAGACACCTGAGGACCAGAGAAACTGGTGATGTGCTCCAGAGCACACAGCCAGCAGTCCGGTTCCACGGCCTGTAAGAGCCACTAAGGACATTGCTTAGCAGGCATACATTTTATGGCAGCAGTTTTCCAGGGATTCAAAACAGAAAGAGTAAGTCTAAAAGTGGGTACTCAGGACATTGAGCCAAGCTGACTTTCATTCACTTCTGAATGGGCTTGTGATCAGTATGAAAGCATATGGTCCATATTGGTGGAGTAAGTAACATGTGTATCACATCAGCCCACCTTTATGGCTGTGCCTATGCTTTCCCTTTTATATATAACACTTCCTGTGGATTGAAGCCCCAAGTGTAGTGGCAGTTTGTGCTGCCATAAAAACAAGCATTTCTGGAATGTGCCCAGCCCCTGCTCCAGCAGCGACTACAAATGTAATATTGGGTTTCCATTTCCTCATCCGTAAATGGGAATATCAGCCACCTTCGTCAGGCTGTTGCAAAAATAAAATCAGTTAACGATGCCTGGCACTTAGCAAGCACCACTTCCTGCAAACCCAGATCTCCCCTTGCCTTTCCTGCATGTGGGACCCTACCAGTTCCACAATGCCTCCCGCCCTGCTCTTTGAATTCCAAAGAAAAGTTTTCCCCTATGCCCAGAAAAAGAGAGAAAGAGACAAGAAAAAAATAAAGAATATTTCCATGATATTGACAAAGTTAAATAGTTTTTAGTTTCCTCAGCCAGAATCAAGAGTTAAGTAGAATTTCATTGATAAAAGTTGAGAAAGGTATTTCTTCTTCAAATTTTCCCAAAACCTTCTCCATCCACATTTCCCTTGGGGACTGGTTCCCACCATGTCTGCATCAATCTGGAGCACTCTGGAGCCCGCTGTACTCACTGGGTTCCCGATCCCCGCACGTTCCTACCCCAGGCATGGCTCTTGGTTAACGCTCAATAAATGGTTCTCAGCTGCACAAAGCAGAATGAGGGGACGAATTTCAGCAGAGATACGGTGAGCATCTACTACATGCTAGGCTGTGTGCAAGACCTTTTTCACCTCTCACATTTAATTATCACAACAACCCCGAGAGATAGTCATCATTATTCCCATCCCACAGCAGACAAAACAGAAACACAAAGCATGGAGCGACGTACAGAAAGCCCCGGGGTCAGGAATGGGCAGAGGGGGACGGAACCCAGGCCTCTGAGTCTGCTGTAACTAGGAGCCTCCAGCTTCTCAAACATATTTCCCTTTTCTCCCATCCCCTCGGCACAAAAAGAAACCCCCAATTTTCAGCAAGTCATTTGATAACTTCAAAAGAGGAGCCACATCCTTTTTTCAACCTCTATTGGTGAACAAAGACAACATGTTCATGTTTCCAACACACTAGTCAGACCAAAGGGGGAAAAATCCCCATGACTTTAGATTTTCCATCCTTTGGAACAAGGACATTTCAAATAGAAGATTTTCATAATGTACAAACATTGCTTTTAAAATAACACTCATCTGTCTTGATATAGCTTAAATCCTAAAATCTAAGGTTGAATCACTTCCTTTCCCGCACCTTGAATAAAGATACAAACCATAAATTTGACAGTCCACTGGTTAGATTGGGCTCTCCCATCAATACAGAGATTCCTGACAACTTGCACCCAATTTGACTCCGGTCTTAGGTGTGCTGACCTGAAATAGTTGCTGGCCGCAGCAAGCACCACGCGGTGGCAGGAGAATTCCTGAATGTCCACACACAAGATGACATCTGTCAGAGCATTTTCCACACGGAGGGTCTCCAGGCCATTCTGCAGAATTAAGGACAGTCCCGTGTCGTCGAATTTTACCTTGTCCCCATTTAAGATTTCTACCAGGTCTCCCCTTTTCTGGGAGGGTTCTTCTGTGGGAGGTGCCAGAGGCCCTTCCACACTCTTCTCTACCACGTCTCCCATAGTCCAGGCACCCCTCTGTCCTGCCATTAACATCCAGACTGAAGGAGCGCCCAAATTTCAGGCAGGTCACATTGCAGAAGCCGAGCGGATTTCCTGTGCAGGGCGCTCCACTTATCACCAGCTGTCACACACACATAACAGGAAGTCTCGCACTTTCTCATCCTGTTACTACAAACGCTAATAACTTCTATTCTTCTTTCTGCAAATATTCACAAGGGTAGAAATTACTTAGAAAGGGTGTGCAGGAAGGGGCTCCAGGAGAGAAGGAGTGGCTTCTCAGAGTCTGCTATTAGTGTTATGCAGTTATTTTGGTCCACTTCCCCCCTCATATCCGTGAGCAGGAAGCCTCTGGCTCTGGTTATTACATTTGTACTCCTGGTGCTTCTATAGCTGAAACTGTCAGCGATGGAATGGGCAGGGGACGTTCTATTGCACAATCCCCCTGCCTTCTGCCAAGAGTCTGAGCCCCCCCAGAGTCCCTTGGGAACCTTGGAACATACTTATCCTGACATTCTAGGTCCTGTCAGCACTTCACACTTTCAGTCTTTGTCTCCCTCCCTGTTCAGGGGAAAACAATGGCCTGGCAAATATTAATGTTCCCCACTCCCTTTTCCAAAATGTTTATTGTTTCAGATATGCCTCTAGAGGCAGAGAAGTGGTCTCCAGAAACTATCCCCTGGGTCTTCTCCTTTACGGGGCCAATGAGGATCAATCTTTAGGTCACCGTAGCAAGGTCTCAAATGGCCTGACCTCACCCAGCATCTATCAGTCATGCATTAGTGGTGGATCATGAAGTATTTCCATTAGCTTTGCAGGTCTCTGCTAAATAGCAATAACTATCTTTTATTATTAAATGTCCACTAGATCCTAGGACAATTTTAGAAGTTGATGTATTTTCATCTTTGTAACAACCCACTGGGGGTCAATGGGACTTTCCTCATTTTGCAGCTTAAGGAAACTGAAGCTCTGATCAAGGGAGTGGCAGCACCTAGTTCCCTTTGGCTCCAAATCCACTCTTTCTTCCACCACCGTGGGGCCCTCAGAGCTGTAACAGCATGCCGACCTAACTCCCGAGTCTCCCACAGAAGGAACCGCAAGGCCTGCCTGCACCATGCTGGCGCCTTGCCAGAGTGGCCTCTGCTGTCTCACTCCTGCCCTCACTCACTCTCTGGAAGTGGGGAGCGCTTCCAGGCGTCCCGATTAACAGGAGTGCCGATCCTCTCGCTGCCCTGGTCAGCGGTGATCGAGCCAACTCCAGGAGTCCTGATTCTGCCTCAGCTCTTCCTCTCTCCCATAGATACTTGTTCTTAAAATCAGGGTATTTGATATTGCCCCATACTTGTTCTTTTTCTGGAGCCAATCAAGGTCTTTGGGTTCAATAACAGAGTGTCCCAACAAAGTGGGTCTCACATTATAACGAGTCAGAAGTATGGAGCCCCAGGTTGATCCAGAAGCTTAGTGATGCATTGAAGACATGAGATTTTTTTCCTCTCTCCATTCTGTCACCCTCAGGGTGATGGAGATGTCCCCTCATGGTCACATAATAGCTGCCACAGTACCAAACACCAAGTCTTCATACAATTGCAATCCAGTATCAAGAATTACCATAGCAGGCCTCTTCTCCTTCATCCCTCTCTTTTTACCAGAGAGAAAGTATTTCCTAAAATCCCCATCAGACTTCTAGGCCATTTGGCCACCTCACACAAAACACCAGGCAATATAAATGTACTGCCATGATTGGCTTGAACCAAATTTGATTCACCCACAGGGACTAGTCCACCTTCTCCAAAATCTAATAGTTGGACAAACTCAGGGCCTGCTAGCCCAGGAGAGGGTGGAAGGCTGGTGTGCAGTAAACCTCCTGCTCCTGCTCCTGGTCAAGGACACACACAACCCTAGCTGTCCCTGCAGGCCTTGGCCGGGAAGACCTCACATTGTAAACAACACTGACTATATTTGACTCCACCCCAATCACCCTAAAGAAAACAAAATTAAAAATAAAACTCAATTCTTTAATTGGTGATGAATCCTGTTCACCAAGGTCACTTATTATTTTCCATATACCTTCCTGGCCCACTCATCCCATCCCCTAATGTCAGCAGGTAGCTGTTACCTTCCTCACCACCTTCCATTTCCTAGTAAACGAGCGCACACCCATGGGATGGTGATATCTACAATTTTACTGTAGTGCAAAGGTGAAAAACACAATTGTTTGGGCATGTGTTTCAACCTGGCTATGCTCTAAAACTCAGCATGAACTGGTAAATATTCTTTATAGCTACAGTCAGAAGAACTCTTCTGCAAAACTTTTATTTTCCCTACCAGGCAACCAAATACACAAGCCGTTGGCAAAAGCTTAATTGCTGAGCAAACAATTTAATTATGTCTTACTGAGCCAGTTGGTTTTGTGATGCTTGTGAGGAAGAGATTCTGTCCTCATATAATTGGGTAGCGTCACTCAAGGAAAATCTCGATTCCTAAGGCCACAGATTGCCCCTCTGACTCCAGTCAATTGTCTTCTCTAATACAAATTATAATGATAGAAATGAGTCTTAAGTCAGTGCCCCACACTGGGGACCTGGCCCACAACCCAGGCATGTGCCCTAACTTGGAATTGAACCAGTGACCTTTTGGTTCACAGGCCAGCACTCAACCCACTGAGCCACACCAGCCAGAGCTAACCCACATTTTCAGTAAGGCAATCAGAGCATAAAGAAACATTGACACGTGAGAGAAACATGGATTGGTTACCTCTCACACACACCCCAACCAGGGACTGGCCACAATCCAACATATGCCCTGACTGGGAATAGAACTGGCAACCTTTTGCTTTGTAGGATGACACTCAACCAACTGAGCCACACCACTCAGGCCAAAATGATCATTTATTGAGCATTAGCTATATTTCAAGAACTATGAGAAGAACTTTATGAACTCTAATGCACTAATCTTTCTAATAACCTAGTGCAGTTAAGTACAATGATCTGCATTTCAGAGATATAACAGCAGATCAGGTCATATAATTAGAGCCCAAAATATCAGTGTCACACCCATATCCCCTTAGCCCACCCTGGAGTTCACCCACCAATAGTTCCCACACATTCCAGAGGCATCGATCTGTCTGGAGAGCATTCCCCGGCCACAAGAGAACGTTAGCTCACAAGAAGTGCTGGAGAGCAAATGCCAAAACAGTGACTTCCAACTGAGGGCCAGGAGTTAGCAAATAAATAGGCTCACTTCCGAGTCTCTTGGGACAGTGAAGTGTGTTCCAGACTGTCAGAGGATTCCCAGAGTGCTGGCCTCCAGCTGCCCACAGCAGTGTGGCACTCATCGTCTGAGGGCTTCTCACCCTTTCCCTCTCCCTTTCCCACTCCATCCCTGCGCTTTCCAAATAAGCTACTTGTACCCCATCCTTGTCTTAAGGTCTGCATGGGGGCAGGGCAGGGAATGAAAATCAAGACACAAAGCCACCCTGGCCAGGTGGCTCAGCTTGTTGGAGCATCATTGTGTACACCATAAGGTTGCAGGTTTGATCCCTGGTCATGGTGCATATGGGAGGCAATCCATCAGTGTTGCTCTCTCACATCAATGTCTCTCTCTCTCTCTCTCTCTCTCTCTATCTCCTTACCTCTCTCTCTCCTCTCCCCCTCTCTCTAAAATCAATAAACATATCCTCAGGTGAGAATTTAAAAAAGGACACATAACTACTGAGTGGCAGAATCAAGATTTGAATTCAGGTCTGGCTAATTCTAAAATCCATGTTTTCCACTTTCCACTGTTCTCCTGTGACCCCCAACAGAAATCCAGGCCCAAGGAGAGCCTTTCCCAGAAACACTCCAAAGCAACTATGATCCCTCATAGTCAGACGATTCTCTCTTTCCACCAACCTGGGCAACGTTCATTCAGCTCTGGCTCCTGCTCTTTGCAGCACATCTTGATACTGAAGGGCCTAACTCATCACTAACATTAAAAACTTCACAAAGCCAAGACCATCGCCTGCCTTTGTAGGGCGCAGTCACAACTGCAGTGGCATCAGAAGCTACCTCCACAGTGCCTCTGGGCCTCTACCTGACAAATTTGCCAGCGCACAGTGCCCTAAACCATCACCATTGCCAACAGCCCTCTGCTCTCTCCTAGAGAAGTGGAAGACCCTCCCTTGTCCTTTTCTAATGATATTAGAAAGGTCAAAGAGGCTCACCTTGACACCTTTATCTTCTACTTCTCAAAATTTTTGAGTTTCTCCTCTTCCATGCCCCATATTGGGGTTACCACTACATATGGGATTAGCACCCTGTGTGGAACTACCACCAGTTTAGAGAGGAACCATCTGTTGCCCTACACAAGGCAGACAAGTCCTCCACTCCCCTACACAGAAGGCTCCCCTCTGTCTCACAGTCTAGGAAGGAGGGGGCAGTTGTAAAATAATTCAGGAAAGTGGATGGATACAAGATAAATATACTTAAATGTTTCCCAATATATCAGCAATAGCCAGGTAAAAACTGTAATGGAAAAATAATGCCATTCACAGTGGTATTAAAGCAGTTTCCTAAATGCCTAGGAATAACCTTACCAACAAATGCACAAAATATCGGTGTTGTACCCATATCCCCTTAACAACAAATGTAAGATAAAACTAACAAATTTTACTAAGAGATTTAAAATAAAACTTGAATATACTAAATGGAAACAAAAGAATAAAAAGTCTACTGTGATACACTCTTTCTCCATCCCAAACCTATCACCATTCTTCCACCAAATATACTATTTAAAATAAAAATATAGCATACATTACATGCATGAGTGTGAAGTCATAGGTGTTTACAAGGGTGTGTGTGCCTTATAATAATTTACTAAGCTTTACATTTTTGTTCATCATCTTCTACATCTGTGCTTTGACAATATCTGGGTTGAGACCGGCACTCCAACAATTTAGCCACCCCATTTCTATGTCCCCCTGGGTGCCAAACACCCTGCTTACCCAAAATATTACATAACACTTGCCCAATTCATGTTGGAAAAGAGAAATTAGTAACATTGTCCTTTTGTAGAAATGAAAATGGTCCTGCCTTCCCCTCATCTCCTTCCCAACCCATCTTCTCGCACCTACATTTCCATTTCTTGAACATTTACCCAGCCTCCCCTGAGCTAGATTCTTTTATATTGAAACCTATGAACAGGTCACATGTTGACATTTGGTTTTCGCTCCATGGTGTTGGCAGATAATTACCCAGGAACGTTTTCATGTTTCTGCATGTCATGGGCTTTCTGAGCAAACTGGCACACTTGGTGAAAGGGAGATTAAATCAAAAGCATGCCTCACAAGTTAGAGGAAGTGCATTGCTCAGTGACATTTAGGAACTTACCTCCCCTGAAGCTATTTGCTTACATTACGTGGAGTAAAGGAAAATTAGAGATTAGAGATTGTCCACTCCTCTCCCCAGAAGATTTGTTTACATTCCAGAATAAAGGCCTCTCTCTCTCTCATCTTACCTTTCTCTCTCTGTGTTTGGAGAAGAGAATGGGCCAGTGAGCGACCAGCCCTCTGTAAACTCTGAGTCTCATAATTTGAGGGTTGCTCTCCTGTGCTGCAGCCCCCCTTGCACTCTCAGGGGAACCCCCATTGTACTTGCTGGCTCTTACCACATTGCCCATAGGGCTTGGGATGCAGGGAACTTATATGAGGTAGTCTGTGTGTGATAAATGGTTTTTTCTCTGATTCAGAAAACTCATGTTTCTTGTCATAAAAAATTTTTACATATACATATATATATATAAATGTTATATATACATAATGTGCAGTTTAATGTAACCTGATTTCTCCAGGCTAAGAGGCAACAGGTATGGGAAGGTGGAATTAGCAGAGTGAACACAGTAAGATCTGCTTCAGGGTATGAACCCCACCAGGGAGGGATCTGGGCTCCATACTTTCCTCTCTGCCTACAAAATGCCTATTCATCCTTCATGATAAAAGGGCCCTTCTGCCTCCACCAAGCTTCCCGAACACACCTACCTGTATTGCAGCCTCAATGTGCACACGCTACACTGCTCAAGCTTCTGTGGATGCACTAAAGCACTGTCTTGTCATTAGCTGGCCCCTTGTCCATCTCCCCCAGTAAGCTGTGAGCTCGCCGAAGGCAGGGGTTGTGTTTCCCAAATAATATCTTATATGCCAGAACCTGGCACAAGGTCAATTACATAAGCTTCAGTCAAGAAGTATGAGATGGGTAGATGGATTTCACAGTTGGATGAAAGAACAATCTGTGAGGAGGAGGGGAGACCTATACTGGCAACGGGAGGAAGAGCACTGCCTCCGTGGCCTGTGACTCTCTTATAAAGAATTCTTGTCTTCTGAGAGAATGTGTGAGCTGAGTTGGGAGGACAAGAAGAATTTATAAGAGAAAAGGATGAAGGCTTTTCCTGGGAAGAGGATGGAGGCTTTCCTGGGGGTAAGGTGTAAAGAACAAGGAATATTTGGAGAATGGCATACCATTAGGTGCAGCTAGACTCAAGTGTACAACTGGGAAGGGCCTGGGAAAGGGGGTACAATAGTAAGGGCCCAGGCCAATGAGGACATGTGGACCCACGCTCTACGGCGCTGATGCTGAAACTAGAGTAGGCATCAGTGTTACCTGGGCCGCAGGTTTTCTGATTTGGTGGGTCTGGGGTGGGGTCTGAGAATGTGCATTTCTATCAAGTGCCCACCTGGTGCTGATGCTGCTGGCTCCCAGGCCATTCTTTGAGAAACACCATTATATGTGAATCTCTCAAAAGCTCAGTAGATGTCTGACAAAAGAAAAAAGGACTCTACTATGGGATTTGAAAGGCCATCAGGTGGAAGGAGCTAGAAGATGTCTCCAGTGAATCAAAAGAGCCAGCAGGGAGGAGTTACAGACAAGGCACTTGCAGACCAGAATGAGGTATTCTCAAATCATTAAAGCCATCCCAGACTGGCCTACACATACCTCAATCAACAGATCATGAAACAGATCCAGATAATTAAGTGGCTTGCCCAAAGCCACACAACTAGTTAATAGCTGAAATGGGACCACAGCTCAGGACTTGCAGCTCCAGAGCCAGCACTTCATCCATCGCCCAGGCTGAAGTAGCATGAGCAGGACTTACAAGCACCTTATTGTTGAGTGGGAAGTAACTGTAATACCCACCCTGCCTCAAACAAGAGTAGCTTTCCCTTCTGTCCTGTGACCACCTTTAGGTTTTAGTTAACACCTGAGGGCCCAGAGGACAGGGACTGCTCTTCTCAGGTCCAGGTTCACCTGGGCATCTCCAGCACTTGGGTCGAGCACCCCAGCCTTTCCTACTCCCTTCCGCAGACACTGCTGACCAGGTCTCTCCTGCCTAATTCAAAGCTGCCCAGAGCTCCTAAGCTCTTGCCCATCAAATGCCCAGCCCTGGACTCCCCAGATCAACTTCTCTTACCAACCACATCCCAGCATAAATAATAACAAAAGACGAATACATTTATAAAGAACAATGAGCTAGGGACCAGCCTGAATCAGAAACAGGAAGTTGGAAAGTTGCATGAGAAGGAGCACAGGCTGATCTAAATGAGGAGACCGGAAACCACACTCTGAGGTGCCAGGCCAGATCGGGGCCACCTGTTTCACAATTTACAGTGCAGGGAATATTTTTTAAAAATCTGCATCAAAGCTTTGTTTTCTCTAATAAATTCCACATACAACACACACTTTCCATGGTATAACTTTTTATTTTTAGCCCAACATAATGAAAGGTTTGTCATATTTGGGTTATAGTTTTTCAAAACTTTCTACTCGGGGCCACCTAGCCTGGTCCCTGAGCATCCCCCTGGAATGCTGTCTACAGATCTGAATTTAAGGAAAGCCAGGCGCTCCCCAGACCCTCACCAGGTGGTTCTGAGCAATCTCTCTCTGAAACAATGTCCACAAGACAGGGAGTCAAATTTGGAAGCACCTTCTTGAAGGCAGCTGTGAGCCCAGCAACACCTGATGCAAGCCTTTAGGTGGTCCCAGGGGCCAATAGAGGCAACAGATGGCAAAAGCTAAGCCCAACCCTCCACAAATGGTGAAATCTGGGGAGCTCATCCTTAATATACCACACCACATCACATCTATACATATATATATTTATATATTTCTTTTTGAAAATGACTTCTGTTATATGTTTCTCTGATTATAAATGATAATAAATCACTGTTGAAAAGTTGGAAAATTCAGAAAAGAATCAAAGATAACATTTGGCGAGCTGGAATAGACTCATAGTGACACTAGAGATTTAGTTGCACACATCTCTTCCCAGCTTCAAGTTTGGTGATATCATGATGGTTGAAATTGCTCGTGATAGGGGTATTTACACCATAGAAACTGGTAAATGCTACAAATCAGGGTATGGGTTTGGGGGTGGGGTGGAAATGACTGCCATATACAACAGATATGCCACATTCTCCTTTAGACTGCCGAGGCCCTGACATCACCATGAATCTGGACCACTCTCCAGCTCTAGTTAAGGCTATACCATTGGATTTCAGAGAAATTCTGCCTAAATCCTCCTTTTCTCAAGGCAGTGGGCTGTTCCTTGCATCCAAATAGCCTTCACTGGAACAGAGAAGATCAGTGTAGGAAACTCACTATAAAAGCCACAACTGCAGCCCACTTGACACCCACCTTGGAGCTTCTGCACCTGCTCCAAGGGCAGACACAGTTTTATCATACAGGGAATTTCCCAACAGAAGCTAATTTTTGAACCATTTATACCCATGTAACCTCTCACTCATTGTCCCATTATGGCTTTGTGTCCCAGTTTTGGCCAAAACTGGCCAACTTCCAGAAATTCACCAAAATGACCAACACAAAGAGGAAGAGGAAGGGTAGCTGCTATACATTCTCTAGGCCTCTTAGAAAATGGAGTTGTTCTTTTGGCCACATTCATGTGAGTCTTACAAGAAGTCATATTGCAGTTGTCAAGGGAATGGACGCTGTTCCCAAATGAATGCCCCACAGATGTCCCTTGGCTAAATTGCAGAAGTCTATGGTGTCACCCAGCATGTGGTAAGCATTGTTGTTAACAGGCAAGTTAAGGTCAAGATTCTTGCCAAGAGAGTTAATGTATGTTTCAAGCATAGGAAGCATCCTGAGAACCAAATAGCTTCTGGAAACCTATGAAGGAAAATGGTCAGAAAATAAGAAAGCCAAAGAAAAAGGTACTTGGATTTAGCTGAAGGGTCAGCCTGCTCCACTCAGAGAAGCTCATTATTCGAGAACCAATGGAAAGGAACCTGAGCTGCTGGAACCCATTGCCTATGAATTCATGGCATAATAGGTGGAGATCAAATAAATGGAATCCCTCCAGACCATGGAAAGAAAAGGCTTTAAGGGCTCTGGTGGCAGCCCTCAGGTTTGGCGTTCATAGAGGAACGTTAGTCTGGGAAGCAGTTGGAGATGCACGGCAAAAGTCCAGACCTAGAGAATCAGTAACACCAGCCACACTACCCAGAGGACCAAGAACCAGAGATGGGCATAAGGTTAAAGCAAGGGCACTCGATTATGGTTTATTGAAAGCATTTTACAAACAGGTCAATGCATCAGTTTTCTTATTTTTAAATTAGAATGTAGTAATAGCTTCCACCTCAGCTCTTGTGAAGACAGGGAAATGAGTGAATATATGTGAAACTTTTAGGACAATGGTTGGCATATATTAAGCCCTATGTAAGCATTAGCTATTATTATTCAAGCCTTTTTGTAAAAAAAAAGAAAGCATGTGTATTTCTGTCTAAATCTGGCTTCTGGCTTCAGACTCAAAACTCCTTCAGTATAATGGCCTTGTTAGTATCTACAGGTTGTCTATTGTCTCATGTTATCTAGAATCATTTCAATATAGTTAGTATAGCAGGGCCCGCAGACCACCATCTCCCCAGAGAAATGAACATTACTATCACTCCACCCTGCACATCAGAAATAATATTGTACCAAGAGTCACAACAATTCACAGAAGGATTTCTCCATCTGGAAAATTCTTCTCAAAAGTAACCCAGATTACAGGGGCAACTTGAAAAACATATTAATATTGTATATTATAGTTATTGTATATCTATGATATACAATAACTATAAAGAGCATCATTAAGTGTTCTGTGTGCTTTATCTCATCCTAATTTCTTTCATCCTGATAACTTGCCAAAATGGATTACTTTCCTCTTTTCAGAATTGAGGAAACCAAGTCTCAAAATTCAAGGGTGCTTTGTCCCAGGTCACACACACTGTATTGCGTATGTCAGTTATAGTATCTGAGTTGCCCATACCCTGTTCCCGGGAAGCCATTTTTGGTACCACATGACTCTGCCACTCCGCCTTGTTAACTAGACTAAGGGAACGCTCCCATCCGAAGACAATCAAGAATACACAGAGAGATTAGTTCAAGGACACATGCAGCTGGCTCAAAAAGAACACATGGAACAAATAGAATCTCTCTCTCTCTTATTTTAAATAAGAAACACAAAGTTCACCCTTTAAGAGTAGAAATAAGAGACAAGGATGCATCAAGAAAAGCCATGAAATAGAGTCAGAACCATACAAAGCTAAGCCATTTGCCAGCCAAACATCTGAAAAACAAAAACTGTAAGTAACAGAGGGACCTGGAAGGTGAAAAGGAGAACAAGTGGACATGTAGACAGTTCACCCTGAGACTGGGGAGGGGACCACAGGCTCCCGTTGCTGAAGTCCCGAGGCCACTCTGAATCTGGACTCACTCTACCACTAGTTAGGGCTTTGCTCTTGGATTTCAGAGAGATTACTGCCTAGATCCCACTTTCCTTTAAGGAGCTTGATAGAGACTTTGTTTCTTAGATCTAAATGGGCCTCACTGGAACAGCAACAGAGCAGCATCATAAAGTTCATCCGTCTGACCCCTACATACTAATCACTGTACTACCCACCCTTCACAGACCAAGGGTGTTACCAGGTGCAGAGATGGGTCCTGAGAAGGGATCGGGCACCACAGCCACAGACAATGCTAATTAAGGTCCATTATCCATGTCCAATTCTAAAATGAACTTTCCAAATGAAGAGTCAAAGAGCAAATTGCAAACAGCAAGAATTCTGGAGAGTGGGCTTTGTTAATAAGAATAGTCCCCAGATGTTCACTATGGCTAAGCGAGGAAAATGGCTATAAAATGGTAGCTATAGAATGCTTCCATTTTTGCAAATGTGAGTGTATATAAAAGACCAGAAAGAAAGACATTCACTCATTCATCAAGTGTTTAATGCATAGTTCTAAGTACTCAGGACATGATGGGGAGCAAAAATGACACAGATCCTACCATCAAGGAACTTTCAGTCTTACCACAACCTCCAACCAGGAGGAGGTTATTGGAGTAAATAAGTCTAACAGAGGTGGTCAGCTCTAGGCGAGCCATTAGAATTAAAGTGTGAACTTGACCAGCTGAGAATCAGACCAAGGCTGAGCATGGGGTAGGGGAGGTGGGCAACGGGGACTTCCAATCCACCTCATTCTGAAACAGCCAGGTGGCCATCAAACCCTGAGACACTTCATCCAGAGTAAAGAAATGTAATCACATCTGTTTGAAATGTCAAGCTATAGAACTTTAAAACACCTTTAAATGAGAGATGGGGGGAAAAGGAGGGGCTAAAAAGTCTACTTTTTCTATACCACCATTTCAAAACAAGCTTTTCTGTTTATCCATGAGTTTATCACCCAGATTGTCCAGAGATCCCTAAATTAACCTAAGTTAGACTTAACACACCAGAAGCCTGATACAATAAATATAATCCAATAGCTCTGATCTTTTATGATTCTTTAACAATACGTAGCAACATTTCAGCACTTTTCAAAGCCATTTAGGAAGGACTTTCAGACAATGACCAGTTTAGGTTGACAATGCTGCTGCTCAGCACTGCGGGTGTACATAGATGAGAAAAGAAAGCAGTGTTAAATGGTACCTATGGGATCAATGGTCTATCTGTAACAGAGTTAGTCATCATATTAACCCTTCCAGGGCCAAACATGACTAGAGACGTTGACGGTGGCGGCACTTAAAAATAAAACTCCCTGCTTACTTCTGAATTGCATCGCCACTTTGCAAATTTGCCTCCTTCTGCATGGCGTGTGAGAAGCTGAAGGTGTACTAACCAATTCAAACCGGGGGCTGAACCACTTAGCCATCCCTCCGTCACAGGGTTAGTTGAGATGCGGAGTGTTAACCTAGAGAAAGGACCCGAGCACGGAGAGGGAGTCAGGGTATTCATCGCCCTATTCTCGGGACATAGGGTCTCTGCTTGAGCAGGAAAGCAGACGACCATTGGAAAGGGCCACACTCCAGAGTCAGAGAGAGACGAAATTTAATCCCAGTTATTGCACTTCCCACAGTGCTGGGCAATTTGCTTAACTTTGCCAATCTTCAATTTCTTCATCTATAAGATGGATTATCCATCTCATGGTGTTGCTGTGGTTATTAAATAAGAGATCATTATGTAAAGTCCTTAGCACCACATCTGACATATGCTAGTGCTAAAAAAAATAGCAACTATTATTAAATAACGAACGTTTCAAACTCTATTGTTAAAAAAAAAAAGAGCAGAGACATGAATTCCCTCCAGACATGAGAACCATTTTGGCCACTGACTGACTGACTGGCATGTAAATCACGTCTAACCCTCCCCAAAATAACCCACCTTAATGGAAAGTTACCGTATTTCTTTGTCTAAATTGGACCCCTTTCACCAGGTTGCCCCTTTCTCCACAGGCTCTGTCCTGGGCCATCGACGGGTCTAACATGACACTGACAATGGGGAGCTGAATGAAATAAGCCCTTTACCAAAATTTAAGTTTAAGTTTAATCAGTACTTACTAAATGCCAAGCCTGGGCCAGGCACAGCTCTGGACACCAGGGGACTAAACACCCCCAGCCCTGTCCTCAAGGGGCTCCCCACCTAATGAGGCCAACATGTGAACAGAATGCGGAGCATGCAGGCTACTATGGGAAAATAAGATGCCCTAAATTATACGAAGCCTTTTAGACCCAATCTTCACATTTTTTCAACACTGTATTCTGTTCTTCAGTTTAGTTTTTTTCCCTTAACGATTGAAAACTCAGCAAATGGGTGTAAGTCCAAAGTACATTCAAGTAAGAAAACAATAGCCACCACTTCAATTAGCTTAAAAGTTGCCATCTTTGTCTCGAGTGTGCTAAATTTGGGAGTTTTACAGTTCTTCTCCATCAGAGGAAAAGTATCTAATACAATCTGGACGAGGCTATGCCGGAAAGGACATCTCTGCCATGTTGGGGGTTAAGGCCTTCAACATACGGATTTTGTGGGGATACAATTCAGTCCATAGTGTTCTGCCCCTGTCCCCCTAAAATCCATGTTCTTATTACATATAAAATACATTTTTTCCTGGCCCGGTGGCTCAGCTAGTTGGAGAATTGTCCCATACACCAAAAGGTTGTGGGCTCAATCCCTGGTTGGGGCACATATGGAAGGAAACTAATCAATATTTCTCTCACATAGATATTCCTTTCTGTTCCTCCCTCTTCCTCTCTCTCTAAAATCAATGAACATATTCTTGGGTGAGGATTACATTTTTTAAACTTTAATTAAAAGTTAAAAAAAGAAAATATACTGACTTTAAAAAATACATTCAGTTTGCTTTTGTTTTAGGTGTGGTTGTTAATAACTGTAAGTTTGCTGTCCTTTCACTGTTCATCTTTTTTATCTTCTTTTTCTTATATAAGTCCCTTTAATATTTCATATAATAAGGGCTTGGTGATGATGAACTCCTTGAATTTGATCTTATTTGAGAAGCACTTTATCTGTCCTTATATTCTAAATGAAAGTTTTGCTGGATAGAGCAATCTTGGTTGTACGTCTTTGGATTTCATGACTTGGAATACTTCTTTCCAGCCTCTTCTTGCCTGTAATGTCTCTTTTGAGAAATCTGCTGACAGTCAACTAAACGGACAGCTAGATCAAGAGTGGAAACATAGAAATGAAGATCTCACGGAGGGTTAGCAACAGGGGAGTGGGAGGAGGAGAAGGGGAGAGAAGGTACAGAAAATTAGCATAGATGGTAGGTAGAAAATAGATGGGGGAGGGCAAGAATAATATGGTAAATATAGAATCTAAAGAACTTGAGACACGTGGTCATAAACTAAAGGGGGGGAATGGTGGGGGTGGGGGGTGCAGAGTGGAGGGGAATGAAGGGGGGAATAGAACAACTGTAATGGCATAATCAAGAAAATCAAATAAAATTTAAAAAATACATTCATTTCTTCCCAACAGCCCCAAAGTCTTAACTCATTCCAGCATCTACTCTAAAGTCCAAAGTTCATACTGCCACCTAAATATCTAAATCAGATATGTGAGGCACGAGGTGAGATTCATCCTGAGACAAGATTCCTCTCTCTCCAGGTGTGAACTGTGAAACCAGACCAGTGATATGTTTCCAAAATACAAGGTAGGACAGGCATCAGAGAGAAATCCCCATTTCATGAGGGAAAGATAGGAAAGGAGGACGAATGGTAGGTCCCAAGCAAATCCAAAACCTAGCAAGATAAATTTCTTTAGATCTTAAGCCTCAAGCATAATTCTTTTTGAATGATTCTTTTAACATTCCTTTTGGAATTATCCCTAGAGAATAACTCCAGGCTCACTGGGGCAGCTGCCTCGCTACACAGCTCTGCCCGGCCAAGGCCGGCCCCACAGCTCTGTGAGCAGCACGTCTGCCCCACGGCTCCAGTTATTTTAACACAGAAAATCGAATGTAGAGAATATTTAACTAGGTAATTTAAAAATTGTTAACTAAGTAACAGAAAACGCACCAGACATAGCAACAGCAGGAAGCAGTTCACGAGGCTGGGGGAACAAAGAGGAGAGGTTAAAATTATTAACTTTGAGAAGCTTGAGGACAGTCCCAATGGGTTAAAACCCACACCAGCTGTGCTGGTGTGTCTCAGGGACACAATGCAGGTGGCTTTGAAGTTGGTAAAACCTCAAACTGGACTGAACTGTATATTATTTACTAGGGCTGCCATAACAAAGTCCCACAGACTGGGTGACTTAAACAACAGAAATTTATTGTCTCGAAGTTCTGGAGGCTAGAAGTCCATAATCAAAGTGTCAGCAGAATTGGTTCCTTCTGAAGGATCTGTTCCAGGCCTCTGGCCTTGGCCTGTAGTTAGTTATCTTCTCCCTATGTCTGTTCACCTTGTCTTCCCTCTATTCATATCTTGGTGTCCAGATTTCCTTTCTCACTCAGACATCAATCAGATTGGATTAGGGCCCACCCTAATGACCTCACATTCACTTGATGACCTCTGTAAAGACCCCATTTCCAAATAATAAGGTCACATTCTCAGGTACTAGGGGTTAGGACTACAGTAAGTGACTATTAGAGGGGCACAATTTAACTCATAACCAGCTCCTTCTGGAATGAGCTGGTTCTGCTGAAGTGAAGAATCACACTGCAGGACACTGAAGACAGGGATAGGAAGCCGACCAGGAGTAACCCACAAGCAAAGAGGAGAAGCCAGACCCTTCTTCCTCATCTAGCCCTGAGACCGCCCTCTCATGGCCCCTGTTGACAGAGTGTGAAAGGAAGCAGCTGGCAAAGGAGAAATGTGGTTTGTAGAGTTCCAGCCCCTGTATCACAAAGCAGAATATACAAGTGGGTTCGAAGGCGAGAGAGAATAGTATAATAACTGACCAAGTTCTGAATAACTGTTAGTTATTCTTATGAATCACCAGCATCAGAACTTTTGTTTTCATTTGCCACACAGTTTTATAAATAACAAGGGAAAGCTGCAATAAAATATTTAATTAAACATACATGCTGGCTACACTACCAAAGCTGTACTGACAGCCCGTGGATGGGAACCTCACCATGATGCAGGTCACGTGCATTTGTCCATGGACACACAGCAGTGTATCAGTGGCCTTCAAAACTATGAAAGGCCAATGTGTAGAATGCATAGTGTACAAGAAAACTAAAAATTTGGAAGTCAAGTTGTCATCAAGTGTAGTCCCCAGGAAATGAAAGTTCAGAAAGAGAGATTGTTTGCTCAAGGTCACAGGACTAACATGTGACACCATGGATTCAGACTGAGGTCTGATTCTCTGTGCCTCAGTTTCCTGATATGCCAAATGAATATTAAAGTGCCCAGCCAATAGAGATGTTACAAGGATTAAATGAGTTAATGTATGTGCTTAGGACACAGCCTGGCATGGATAAGAGCTCAACAAATGTAACCAAGTCTGGAGCTTTTTCTACCATAGCAGGCTCTCCCATTACACACAGTTGTCAAAACTGCAGTATATGGAGGCTAGAACTGCAAAGAATGGAGATGGGGCTGGAAACAAAACTCCTTTAAATTTTTAATCATAATGCATTTGCTATCAGATCTTTCTGAGGGCAATCATCTCTTTGGGACTCCCTGGGAACTACAGACAAACGTACCATCAGCCGCATGGTAATTCCTGAGACAGTGAGAACCCCGCCTTCAAGTGTCTCATCACCTCCTTGAGGACACAGACGAGCAATGACAACCCAGAACAAAGGCCACAATGGAGGACATCTAGCACGGCAGCCTGTAGCAGGGAAACGTGATGTAGGCTGGAGAAAGTCAGAGAACACTTTTGTGGAGGAAGTCACATTTAAGCTGAAATCTGAAAGACATGGAGGAGATTGGTGAACATTTCAAACAGGAAAGAACAGGAATAAAAGTCTACAAACAAAGGGGAGCCAAGAGTATTCAAAGAACTGAAGGAAGCTGACTATGGTATGGAGTTTAGGGTGGACAACTTACAGAGTAAGAGAGACTCCCCTGCAAAGCCTGAACCAGAAAGGCATTTGAGCCATAGGCCCCTGGACATGAACTGGCAGAAGTATAGGACCACTGATGGGTTGTGAACAAGTGGGGACAGTTAGGTGTGCACTTTAGGATCAGCTCTGGATGCTGCATGGAGGATGGCTTGGAGTGAGGCAAGAAGGGAGCTGAAGAAACCAGAAAGTTGCGAACTGCCAACAAGCCAGGTGAGTGAAGGTGAAAGTCTGAGAGAAGGAAGTAGTCATGGGAATGGAGAAAAGTGAACAGATTCATGTAATATTTTAAAAGTAGAGCCAACAGGATTTGGTTAGTGATTAGAAGTAAGGAGTGGGGAGAAAGAGGAAGAAAAAATGAGAAGAATAAAGAAGGAACATGCCCAAATTTCTACTTTGGGAAATTGGATAGATGGTGATATTCTTTACTAGTATAAGGAAACAGGGGGCAGAGCAGGTTAAAGCCAGGAGATGATGGGTTTAGGTTTAGGTTTAGGTTTAGGTTTAGGTTTAGGTTTAGGGCTGACTTTGAAGTATACAAAGTCATCCAGAGGGAAATGATCTGTAGGTAACTGGATTCTCTGCCAACTATCACGTCTTACTTCCCCACTGCAACCAGTGACCACAGTCCTACCTACCCAAGCAGCTAAGCTCTCTATGAACCGACCAATGAGAGCCTTGAGTACCACCTGCTCTCCAGAGTATTATTAGCCTATGGTTTTAATAACTGATAAATTTAAATATGCACCTCTCAAAAGTTCATCCTAAGCAAGAACAGGATATGAGTACACCCAACAGGTAATTATATATGTACTATGAACTCAATTTTAAACAAGACTATTGTTATTCAATTGATCAGTACTTCCTAAACCCAAATCAATTTTTAACTCTTTAGGTTGCTACCACCAGAGCAGAGAGTCCCACTTTTTGTAATATCTTCCTGTCTTATTATTCTTCACAAAATTAAACACTAAGGAATGGAACACAAGTTATTTATTTTCCTTGAAAGGAAAATTCGAAGCTTCAAAACATCAAATCAGATTTCTTAATCTGACAGTGTGGCTCGTTTAGAGTCAGAAAACATAGCTAAGACATTTAAATGAGTGGTTATTTTTAATTCAGAAACCCCTACACACATGGCTCCTCTTAACAAATTTTAGCCTGTGGTAGGAAAAAGGTATTTAACTGTAATTCTGGTCTCTTCCACAATGGCTCAAGGAGCAGCCTCGGGGGAGGAAGTAGAGAAGTTTTTTCAGGTGTAAGCTTCTCCTAGATGGGAGCTGCTTTCCATTGGATGGAGTGGTGACCAAATTCAGGACAGAACCTCTAGTGGGACTCACACCTTTGAAGACTTAAAGTAGGAAAGCCGCAAGCCATCGAATCCAAGGGAACCATATACTATATTGAGAGGGATTCTTCAAAAAGGCCACTTCCTCCAGGAAGCCTTCTTTCATCCCATTCTGGCCGAGTTAGCTGTGCTTCCCACTTGCTCAAGTAGAACCCTGAGCATCTCTGCCATGGCACTTTATACCCCTTGTTGCAAACATCTGTTCCAGTGCCCATTCCCCCACTGCACCAGTGTGCAACGTGAGAGCAGAACTGTGTGTTGGACCTCTGCGTCTCCCTGGTGTCAAGCATAATAGATACTCAATAAAATCTAATGAATGATAAAATAGTGAATGCCCTAGACACATGTTTCTCAGGCAACTCTGTCATGAATAAAGATAGTTTGATGCTTAAATACATAACGACATGTAATTTTATACAATTTTACTCACTCTTAACTCTACTACTAGCATAAAGCCTAGTCCCTGAAAAGTCCTTTTAGAGAAGGAATGGTTTTAGATGTGCCCCCAAATAAATACGGTTTTTTCTTTGGTCAGCCACTGTGTAAAATTTGCCTTTTCTCCTCTGCTCTGGCCAGCCTCCACGGGGCACTATTTGTACATCCTTCCACTCAGATACATGCATTGAGTGCATACCCCGCGGCCAACAGTGCACTGAAGCAGGATATGCGGCACTGAACGTGACCGGACCAGGTGCACGGAGCTTGCAGTCTGGTGTCCACTGGCACCTGTTCACCTCCAAGCCCCAAAAACCCTGAGGCTGTCACTTGGGTGTGATACATTTTTATCTTTAAGCTCTTAAAAAGTGTAACGCCCCAATAATAAGGCAAGACTGTGCTAATCTAGGAATCTGGAGGTTTGCCAACCAGAGTTAAAAGAACAAGTCTGCTGAACTATTTTAATTTTCTCAAGGCAGCTGAGAACTGATCAGCCCAAAGGGATCTGTCCGGAAGCAATCTAGGTTTCCTTGGCCTCCCTCAACGTGGCACGGGCACAGGGGCATCCCCCCAGCCCCCGTTCCATTCAGCATAGCCAAAAGGAGGCAATGATGCCCACCTTAATGTGGTAGCATTTGCTAAAGCCTTCCAAAGGCCTGTTTACAAACCACCATTGCATGAATTAGGGAAAGGCAACCCCCTCTGGGCAGCAAAATTTTAAAAGACACCCCTTCCTGCCCAGCAAATGCAGCTCCTCTCAGGGGTGAGCTTCTGGGTGAGCGGAGCTTATTAAAGGCCGGCGTTTGGACCCAGCGGGCCACTCAGGAGAACCCCATGCTGCAGTCCTGCTGCAGCCCTGCTGCCACCTCCCTGGGCCGTGCACTAATGCGTCGTACACTTTTATTACTTATGTTTGAAGTTAGCAGTTAGCATTCATAACTAAGGAAACCGGTTTTTCTTTTTATCCTCACCCGAGGACACTTTTATTCATTGCCTTTTTTTTTTTTTTTTTTAAGAAACAGAGAGGGAGAGGGAGAGAGGAGAAACATCTATGCAAAAGAGAAGCATTAACTGGTTGCCTCCTGTAAGTGCCCAGACTGGGGACCAAACCCACAACCTAGCTATGTGCCCTGACCAGGACTTGAACCCACAGCCCTTCAGTTATGGGACGATGCCCAACCAACTGAGCCACGCCAGCCGGGGAGGAACCAGTTTTTCTGGGAAATTACTGAACTATATGGAAATCCTTTCCTAAAATCCCTGCAGCAGCCACAGAGACTTTAAGTATGACTCAAGCTCATTAAACTTGGTTTCCAAGATTGCAATTTATCTGCCAAATAACTCTGCAAAAACCTGTGACTTCACTGAGCTCTGAGCAATGCAGAAATGGAAGATGAGCACAGTCTTCAGCTGTATGCGCCACCCTGGACAAATATCAAGGTCATGTTTCCACAGGTTTTCAAAGTCATATCACTAAGAAATGCAGACTAGCAGCCTTTGAGTCCCTTAGAGCTCAACTTCCCAATAAGTCATTTTTCTGAAGTAGCAAGTCAACAGATCTCCTCATCCTAGCCACTAGTTATACTGCAATAAGCCACTCTCTGTTCCCTTTGGGTTCAACTACTTCCAAATGCCTAAAACTGCTAATAGTTCAAAGCACAGGCATGAGAACAATACATAATCGTAATCATTTCTTTCATCACATCATTCAATACACCTGACTTGAGTGGTAGCCCTAATGTCATCAGGGGTAGCCCTGCCCCTTTAAGATCTAGATAAAACAGGTTCAAATTCTGTCAGCAAATGGGGCAGGAAGGATTGTACTGTTAGCTCCTTCAGTTCTGGTTCCCAGCCTCCCAGGAATCCAGGCTCCCCGCTCTGCCCCCCTGGGGTGTTCCTCTGTTCTGGCTATGGTGTGATTCCCATGGGAACAGCCCTTTCACTTGTGACCCTGTGAAGCAAGCATGAAAGCCAGCCTGGCGTGGAGAGAGGGGAGCCATTCCGGGGCTGCCCTACAGCAGCTGACACTCATGCAGACCACCTGTCCGCAGAGGGTCCTTCAGACAAGAACACTGGGCTTACCCCACTACCCCCACCTAGCGAGGGTCATCCTGGTCTTGCTCATGCCCCTCCCTCCTTCTCCTCGCCCCTCTTTCCAGTCTCCACCACCCTGGGTCCAAATTCTCACAGTTTGAGATGAGCCATTCAGTCCCTTCATCCCAAGTCCCCCCAGATACGACTTGAAGCAAACCCTTCAAGGGCCTCAGCTGAACAAAGGGGCTGTTTACTCTTCCAGCAGAGGCCTCGCCTTTGTAGTTGTTGTTGCTTTTAAAAGCAACATTCAGCATCCTTGAAGACAGCTGTGGTTTCTAAGAGCCATTTTCTCTTATTTTTGCTTTTCTGAAGAATGGGGCAATAGAAATCAGGCACTCGAACCTCCTCCTTCAGCCTAAATAAACAGTGGAAACCTACCCCCACCCCTGCCTTTTTATTGCAGGTGTCTGGTTTATGGTAAGTGCATTCAAGTTTTCCAAGCTTAGAATAAGTTTCTCAAATTATGAACTGGCAGGTGGTTTAGCCCCTACTTGTTTATAGAGCTATTTAGGTTTAAAGACAGAGAGTTTTTGTGTAAAATCTCCGTCAGGCCACAGCCCAGGATCCGAAAGGCTGCCCCGGTGGACCAGTTCTGTGTTAAGGAGCCTCTCTCAGGAGCGCTGCCTGTGTGCACACTCAGTGGGTTAAAAGCGAAGGGCAGGCCTTGCTTACTCTGCTGGCTTCTTTGACGGCCAGTCAATCTGCTGTTTCCTCTGATCGTTCTCCGCCATCCCCGCTTGTACATCGCAAGGGGAAAATTCTAGTTTTCTTCATTTTCTGAAAATAAAAAATACATGCATGTACACATAAGTACTGTGTGCACATGTGTGTGTCTGTATATATACGACAAGTACACTTGTCCTTAGACTCCCGGTGCTCACCATGCAAACACTCGACCCTGCCAGTATACTAGGATTGCGTGAAGCACTTTTTAAAAAAGACGTAGGCCTCGGCCCATCCCAAACAGATTGTATCATCTCTTTAGAGGTAGGGCTTGAGGCACCTATACTTTCTACTCTTTCTTTTTAAACCCCCAGGGAGATTCTGATGTAAAGCCAGGTCTTCTAAGTCCCAGCCATTCAAGTCTGAATAGCAGAGTGGCATTGCCTGGGATCCAGACTCTCGGGCCACACCCCAGACCTACGGAATCCGTGTCTGCACTTCAGCAAGATCCCAGGGCCCCTGTGCGCACAAACAGTGGGAGAAGCACTGCTCTAGTGGCTCTCTCATTCAATCCACGGGGCCCCAGGAGACTAAGTGACTGCAGAGGTCATGCTGCGGACCGGAGACTCGGATGGGACTGGAGCCCCAACCTCTTTGCTAGTAGACCCTTTATTTCCATTACATTATTATTTTCAGATTTAGCCAGTATTGAGGTACTTCTCAAAATGTATGTAATATAGTTTTTCTCAAGTTTACCATAGTGTACTATGACTTGCCTCTGTTTAAAAATATATATAATTTAAAACACATTGAAGACTTTCAGACGTTTCCTTTCCTGCTGGTAGATGACAAGATGAGTAGGTGACGTGACAAAGAGTACTCAAGACAGATACCGTGGAGCAGCTGTAGAGAAAAGGTGGAAGACGTTTAACCAAACGGTCATATCTAATTCGCAGATCGGCAGGTTGCAGAAGCCACACTGATGTTGATAGAAGGACCAGACATTGCTTCCAATCTACCAAGTTTGAGTCTTGCAGCAAATTAGAACTCAGCACAGGGAGACACCAGAGCCTCCATCCAGCACCTGAGGAAGAGCACCAAAGAAGAGGGAGGGCTCTTTACAGGCCTGCAAATTCCATAGGCACCTTTCATGTGAGAGCAATCCACATTCCCTCATCACAGCAAAACAAATTCCACAGATCCACTTAAGATAAAGTGTTATGGCCAGGGCAGCCGACTATATCAGGAATCCGATCAATCCCGCACTTCTGCAGCCCTAGCAACCTGCGGGATTTGCCTTCTGCCAGGTTCCAGGCTCAGCCTTCCATCTGTGCACCTTGTGCAGCTAGTGTGAGCCCTCACACCACCCCCAGAATCACGTAAGCCCCACAGGGAAGGGAGGCTCCCTCACAACTTGCTGCTCACAGCCTTCGCATGAACCGAGCTCCTGGACCTGTTCCTCACGCTTTATTCCATTCTGATTATGCTGCTGGTTGGGGAATGATTTTGATTCCCCACCCTGGCCATGTGGGCTCAGGCTGCTCCAAGCAAACAGCTCTCCCCCATCTGACCTGCCTGTGACCCTTGTGTCTTGGTCCCACTCCTGTAAGTACAACTATCTCCAGTCCTGAGAATGGCACCAGGCCACCAAGAATCCACTGTCCCAGGCCCAGGAGCACTTGTCCCTCCCTAGTTCCCTTATCCCATCCCCATAAAAACTCCCTGCAATACCACCCCTGCACAGCTGTTGGCAGAACCCTGAGACAAAGCCTCCAGCCTGCAGGCTGAGCACTGAGTGGTGGTGCCGCCCGACCCAGGGCCGCTCCCTGCCCTGATGCCTTTCCTGGGGCATTTTCAGGCATATTATTGCTGCTTAGCTTCTCTGTGAAGTTTGTGCTTTCAGGGCTGTGACTCTCGGCAGAGGCAGAATGAGTGGTGTCTTGGTTCCCTGCCTGATGAAAGTGATCCACCTCCAAGGACACATTCCTTATGTGCTAAGTACTGCTGCTCCAGCCATCTCTGGCACTGGTGAGCTCAAATAGCAGAAAGGGCCACCACTCATGGCAAGGATTAGAGAAAAGAGACTCTGCAACTCAAACGGGTCATGCTGTCGGGGAAAACGCCCCTCTGCAAAGACAAGCAGAAAGTTTCTTCCAGCCCTTCGGATGCCTGCTCCCCTGAAGCCAGGGGAACAGGGTGGGGGAGGAGGCCCAGTCTGGAGTAGCACCAGGGAAGGAAGTTGCAGCTGTTACATGGTAATGAATGTCAGGCGAGATGCAGAGTGGGCCAGGAGGCTGATGTGAGGTCAGATAGGGTCAGGCAAATATCAAAATTTGCCTGAGCTGGAGATGGACTGGCTCAGGCCTGTAAAATACCCGTTTGCTGCCAGTAGACAAGGGATGGCACGTCTAATCACTGTCCAAAGGTGAGGAGACTCTCACTGTGGAGGTCTAACAAGTCTTTCTTCATAGAACTGCACCACCAGATCCATTTTGTCATCAACAAGTGGGTGTCACTGGGGCTCCATCAGGGAGGCTGAGAATCCCTGTTTCTTGTTATCAGATGATTTAACTAATAGAAAACCCTTTTTCCTACTTTGTGGCATATTGAATGGATAAGTGGATAAACAAATGAAATAATGAATGAATAATGAATGAGAGAAAGAGAGAAGTAGAAACAGATATTATGCATAGAGAAGTGAGAACAGGTGTATTACATAGATAGCAAGGATTAAAGCCAGCATTTAGTACCTTCCCCAAACTATCTCTGAGGATCACAAACAGTTGAGTTTCAGGAATGTCCCAATGAGGCTAGGAGCATGACATTCCTGGACTGGTATCAATGGCAAGAATTGTAATAACCATTAATAATAAGTGATCATATGCTAGAGAGTTGCTGCTTTGTACCAAGTGTTGGATCCTACACTGTAGTAGATGGGACTCTTCCATGTTCTGTGCAAGCTACTTTGAGATGTGTTATTGGGGGCATGGATGTGATAGCTGTTCTGTAATGCATTTAGAAAAGTGTTTACAAATACTTTTAATAACAATGTTTATAAAAGTGGTGCCTGCATACAACAGTGTTTTTTAAGGGGGGAAATATTGGACTCACTGTTATGACTCACAAAACCCAACTCACATTGACCCAAGCATGAAAAATAGATATTGTTGTGGATATGGGAAGACCACTTTGAACCTATGACCAGGAACTGAACTAGAAGACACTTTCTTCTCTTAACATCTGATTTATTATTTTCTCAGAACTGGCTCTTTTAGCTTCCTTATCCTTGTGATAGAAAACATGGCTTGTCTCTCCTGGCAAATGGTCACCCAGTGCTTGACGGGATATGTAAAATGTCGCTGGTAAAGGCCTAGAAGACAGCGGCTTTGAGGAAACCATATGATGTGAAGAGGTCACTAACATCGTCTCATGACCTTGTAGTTTTCCTTTTGTCTACTGAGAAGTTGAACTGGCCTGGATTGCTATTCTCTTGTTTAGACTTAACCTCTTTTTTTAAAAAATAATTTTTATGAATTTATTAAGCCAAACTGATGACATTGCCAAGAAGAAGAAGCAAGAATTCAAATGCTCCTACACCTAATCCCTTACATCATGTTTCAGCCTGTTGCTTTGTAACCCGGCTACTTCCTGATAACCTCCAAGTTCCACCGAAGTCGGTTTCCTTTTGTTTCCAGCATGGATCACAGGTACCTCCAAGTCTTAAAATGCACTACTGGTTATGCTGAATGTCTCAACACCTCGACCCAAATTCACTTGAAATCAGCTTCTTGCTTTCAGATATTTGGCTTCTCTAGAAGGCTCAGATCGTCCAAGGTTTATAGGGATGGGAGGAGAAAAGTAATAGCTGCTTTGCATTTTATTATGCCTAAGTGTTTAGCATGCTGAGGAGTAAGTCGAAAATCTCCCACCATAATGCCCAGCCCACCATTTGTTGGCCCTTTCCATGTATCAGACCCTTAAACCCAAACTACTTCCCAAAGATAATTTTTTATTGTTGTTGCTTAATTAGTTATCTCCATTTCCCCCTTTACTCTCTCCCACCCTACTCACCTCTACCTCCCACTTTCAATCCTCCCCCAACCCCCA
The DNA here is from genome assembly GCF_021234435.1 of Artibeus jamaicensis. NCBI lineage: Eukaryota > Metazoa > Chordata > Mammalia > Chiroptera > Phyllostomidae > Artibeus > Artibeus jamaicensis. Next base: position 6,851,278 of record NW_026522046.1, on the reverse strand, counting down.
TTGTCTTTGTCCATGGGTCCTTTATGCATGTTCCTTGAGTACCCTTCCCTTTCTTTACCCCATTATCCTCCTCCCCCTTTCCTCTGGTTACTGTCAGTTTATTCTCTATTTCAATGCCTCTGGTTCTATTTTGCTTGTTTGTTTGTTTTGTTGATTAGGTCCTTAGATGAAGAAATGAAGATTCAGAGAGGTCAAGTGACTTACCCAAGATAATAAAGCTAGGACAGAGAGAGAATTTGAACCCAGGTATCTCTGACTCCAAAGCTCATGTGTTTTCCATGGCTGGTCAAATAACCATTGTCATCTATTCCGATTTACAGCTTAAATTTGGTTGTGGAGGAGGAAGTGGAAGTCATAATTATAGGAGAGTATCCCAGAGTTTCTCATCACTCTGTGACCCACAGCACCTCTTGCAAGTCACCTTGGATCCTCTGTTAGTTGGGTGTACACTAGACGTTTTCAGCCTTAGGAGGTCTGACAGCCCCAGTATAGGCAAGCGCTCTGTCCCCGAGAAGGGAGGTCTTCACCTGGGTCCTGTGCACTGGAGAGGTTGTTACAAAGTCTAGCCCGTACAGGTTGGAATGCTTAAAGTATTGCCCTTTCTGCTATTCTAACAGGATTCTCTTGGGAAGAGGCTGACCAAGCCTTAAATAACTTTCCTTCTCTGTCATCTTCTAACAGCAGAGAAGACAAAACTAATTATTGTTAACATTACCCTCCCCAGTCCCCCTCTCCCCAGGTAACATGATGGTGGGGGCAGTGGCCCACGAGGTTGATGTCCCCACTTTAAGGAAACATCTTACCCTCTGATTTCACCCCAAGTTCTTCTAGCTCAGGTGCATGTGGTTCCTCCAGAGGATACCTACTCATTGTTGGATGTTGCCCCTTCTATTCATTTACTTACTGAGGATTTATTGAGCACCTACTATCCACAAGATACTATTCAAGGTGCCAAAAATACTGGTGTGAACAAGATGGGAAGGTCTCTGTCTTCATGCAATTTACATTTTGATAAAATAAATAGAAAATAAATAAATAAATAATCATTTAAATGTGTGATAGTGGTATGGATAAAAGAAATAAGGTTATTAGACAGCAACAGAAGAATCCAGAGGAACTACTTTAGAAAGGGTACTTCTTCCCAAGGAGGTGATATTTGAGCAGAGACTTGAGACTGAGAAGAATCCAGCCTGATCAGATTTTGTAAAAGAGCATTTCAGGAATAGGAAACAGCAAGTGCAAAGCCCCAAGAGACTGGGCCATTCAAGAAAGAAGGGCTACAACATAGTGAGCGAAAGTGAGAGTGGTCAATAGATATGAACTTAAAGAAGAAGACGGGAACTAGGCCATAAAAGCTTTTGTAGGCCATTGTTGGGAGTTTACAGTTTATTTTATAGAAAAGAGGAAAATAATAGAGGATTTTGAAGAGCAGTGACATGATTAGATTTAAATATTTAAAATTTACCCTGGTGATATAGGAAACAGACTAACCAGGGAAAAGGTGGAAGAAGGAAGATCAATCAGATAGGAGGGCTTGATAATAATCCAGGAAAAGGTGATGGTGCCTTGGAATAAGGGGGACAGTAGAGATGGAGAGAAATAGGTGGGTTGGAAATGTACCCTTCAGGTAGAACTGACAAGACTTGATTATGAACCAGAAGTAGGAGATGATGATAAGGGAAAAATCCAAAATGACTTTTAGATTGTGAGCTTAAGCAATTGTTTGCAAGGTGATGCTCTTTATTATTACAGGAAAGAATTGGAGGCAGAAGGATGGTGGAGATGGAATAGGAATATTGGGGGCATGTTACGGTGCCTATTAGACTCAACAAGTAAAGTTTTCTGTACCAATTGGATTTGTAATTCTGGGCTCATATTAGGAAATATTAGGGCTAAAGATACACATTTGAAAGTCACCAGCATAGGGTGGGTCAAAGCCATAAAATGAAAAGGGATAACATATGAAGAAAATGCAGGCAAAGCAAAGGAGAAGATCCAGGACCGGTCTTGGGGTACAACCTCATTTGGATGTTGGATAAAAGAGGAAAGAGCCAGTCTTAAAGATGCACTGAGCAAAAAGGATGCACTTGACATAATCAGGAAACCATTTTCCTCTTTTTCTTCGCTACCTGTTCAAACCATCACCTTGGTGCAACTGCTTGTTCCTTACTCCTTGAAGAAAATGAAGGTAATTTTGTGACTTTTCTAGACATTAAGTAATAAGAAGACATTTAGTCATCTTTGATCAGACACACACACACACACACACACACACACACACACACACACACACACACACCCTGAGTCTCATTTGTAAATAGCTCAGGGTACTAACAAAAACTTCTAAATTTATGAAGAACTGAAGCTTCTCACTCCCCCAGCTTGGTCATGCTGCAACCTGGCTGCCTCTAGAGTGTAGATGGCTCTTTCTTTGTCTTGCATGAAACATGCAGTCCCCTTTGCTCTCAGCAGGCTGCTTCTGGTCCCTCCACGCCTGACACAGGATTGGGAGGGAGGAAGAGTATGGGATAGGAAAGATCTTATTTGACTAGTCTAGGTATGAGCTAAAAAAAAGCTACCTGGGTTTGGCTGGTATTTAGAGCTGGAGTCTCTCGTGGAACTATTTCATGCTTTTCTTTTTCCAGATACTCCACCATCTCAGGAAATCTTGCAATGGCCATTCCCTTGCTGTAAATAAATGCATCTCCTAGGGTTGGTCACTTAAAATTCTTCCCTCATCACCTCAGAATCTAACGGTATGTTTCCAGAGTTTGTCTGTGGTTTTTGTTCATTTGTTTCCAAGCAGCCTTCTTGGGCAGGATCTAAGAAAATCTCAGTCCTGCTCTATTTCAGGTCCATAAGTATTCCAGCAGCCATCCCAACATAGCATTGTCCCTTTATGCTGCCATCCGAGGGGCTGGCCAACCACAGTCGCACTCCAGCCCTCCGTGCCTGGCTCTGCATGGTGCAAGCCAGTAAAGCCTTTCTGCAAAACTAGAAGGGCAGAGCAAGCACCCTTACTGCTTCCCTACTCCGGTTTCCACTGATTGCAGATTCTCTTAGTTAGTTTCTCTCCAGTTTCCCATGTACCTTGGTTTCTTCAACCTTTGTTATAAACTGGAGGTGTTTCATCAACTAAGGGACACAAAACCTTCTCTTAACTGTTAGCCTATGCAAGTCCTGGCTACTCGGCTCATTCCTCACTTTGAAATGTGGGAAGTGTTTGCTCTGATTGTGTCGGGGAAACAAAGCTGAAGACAAAAAAAGGATGAGTCCTGTTGTACAATCCTGTGTACCCAGAAAACCAAGAAAGAGCAACCAGAGGGAAAAGTAAAACTGGGAGAATGTGATGTAGCAGAAGCTAAATGGTACTCAAGTGTTGCTAAAAGGTGGGACAAGACGGAGACAAAGAAATCCTCACTGGACCTCGTGCCTTGTGCAGTTTTATTTCAGTGTAGTGTTGAGGACAAAAGTTAAATTGACATACTAGATACTTGCCGAGAATCTGTTCTCTTCTTTCTTGCAAGCAGAACCCCTACGGCCAGTTCTAGAGTAAATCTTGACTGGTCCAAGCCAACCCCTATAATCTACTTTCCTCTGGCACTGATCCATTTAGAAATGGGCACGTGATACAACTCTGGACAACAAGATGTGAGGGGAAGTCTATTGGAGGATTTCTACAGAAGTCTCTTTTTAAAAAAAAGAGAGAGAGACACACACACAAAAAAGAGACAGCTCTTTTTCTTCCATTGGCTATTGTAATTAGTGTATGTGACACCTAGTTCCAGGGAAACCATCTGGGTACCAGCCTGAAGATAAAGCCAACACCAAAGAGGAGGTTAGAGCCAAGAGAAATGCCCCAAATAAGAGCCTGGGGTCCTCTCTCCCTGTGGGGTTCTTGTTAATTAATCTCACAAATCTCCATTTTATTTTACACAGCTGATTCACAGTTTTCTGTTACTTAATGCCAAAAGCATGTAAAGATAAAAAGCAGGCTTAAGGGAGGTGCAGAAATGGAGGGAGAATGCAGGAAACACTTTTGAAATGTTTATCTGGGAAGAGAGGCAGAGAAGTGACCTGGAAGCTGAAGGGAATCAAAGAATCTAGTGAAGGCTTTTTTAAATATGGGAGACACTGTAGCTAGTTCATATTTTAAGTAGATGGAATGATGCCATAGAAAGGGTAGAGGGCAGAGCTGCAGGTTCCATTATCTTCTTACCACCTAATTTAAAGTCCCCAGCCTCTCCTGGAGTGTCTGTCCCCAAGTGTTCTTGCTGATGCCCTCACAAGGAAGGGCCACCAGTTCTCACATCGTGGCTTCCACTGTCTGACCACAAATGCTTGCACACTCCCTCCCTAGTTGTCTGTTGGCAGAACCCCTCCAGCCCTCTCTGAGCTCTTTCTTTGTCTGGAGAGCAAGCAATGACTGGTCCCTGCAGGACTGATCTCTCTAGGACAAGGTCTGCTCAAAACAGGCTGACAGAAGCCCAAGTTTTTATTCTCTCAAGCTTCTTCCAAGGAGACCCCACCCTTACAAGTGTTTAAGTCCCCTCACAAAGAAACACAGGCTACCCAAGAGATTAGCTTGCAGTTATTGGCTTATTCTTCAAGCTGAATGTGCCTTATTTCACTTAAGGCTGCAGGGGACTCAACTTCATGAAGTTTGTTGATAGTTAAAACCTTCCTCCCTTAACATTCTACTTTCTATCACACAAAAGGACATGAAAGAACATGCACCCATGACTGTCAGAATATGTAGCTCCTCTCCTCCAAGGTGGAATGCCTGGTCCCCAAGTCAGGAGCTCTCTCACTTTCCTAAGACACCTGAAGTCATATGCAAATTAACAGGCTGCAGGATCTTTCACCAGGGGATGGAAACATTCAGTCCTAGCTGGAGTTGGAGCTATACCAGACAAGGTATCTACTGAGTAACTAACTGGGGATCTGAAAGGGCAGTGCTGTAAAGCATTTCCAGTAAAAGTTTAAAAACAGTGCAAAGGACCAAGTCAAGAACAGTATTGATTTGCCTTTCTATTGCTTCCTGTCCGGAGTAATGATTTGTTCTGCATTTCACTTCCCCTATTCACTTAGAGGTAAAATATGTCCCCTAAACTGTTTAACACCCATGCTATGAGATACAGTTGTCTACAGTCATGTAGAGACACCTGGTAAAAGCCAGACAACTGGGTTTCATTTCCTTATGAAATTTCAACAATTCGTTAACCAAAATATTACAACTGACTAAAATATTGCAAATATCTAAAACAAGCTCCCTCAGTTGACTAAATTCAAATTGATTAACTAGTTCTTGTTTTACCACATTTTCTTACTAATTTAATTTTGGCTAAAATACAGAGTGCATCTAAGCAAAGAGAAACAAACCAGCCAAATACTCACTTTTAAAAATCTCCACGGTTACCAAAATTACTAGGAATGAGATTTTTCACTTAGAACAATAATTTAAACTAAGTCACACTTGAAATTTTTACTGATTTTAGAGTAAAGCATTTTAACATTAAACTGATCTATTTTCCAGGCTTATTTTGTTAAAGTCTGTACCTGTGCATACTTTTAGATTTAGTTCCTTCACATCCTCTTTTAGAATAAGGCTGTTACTAATTAATTAATTAATTACATGTGTGATGCTCTTTCTCTTGATGATGAGTCCTCACAAGGAGCATCCCCAATACCTGGTTGTTGGAGATTCTTTTAGGGCTTCCCCTCTGAAAACTGCCCTTTCCTGAGGTGGTAATTTTCATAAACATGGTCTTGTTGATTTAACTCTCTTGGTCATATTCGATTGGTCCAAAGATAAACAACTGACCATGTTGGGTAGATCAGATTGCTTCTCATGAAAATTTGGCATTGGATTAGCCATCCTAGTCAGGCTCTATCAGTACTTAGGAGGACGAATGGGAAGGTGAGCAGACATAAAAGCAAAGGAGAGAAGAAAATGAAACATACCTTAGAGAGAACAGAAATGAAAGGCCATGGAGCCTCACAAAGATAAGTAAGGGGGGTAGGCAACTTGGTTTCCAGTAGCTTTCCAGCACCCAACCTGTGCCTCATGAAACTCTCTCTAGATCTTTGGTTCTGCGAGACACCCTTGTAGTCTTGTGTCTCTTTTTAGCTTATCCAAGTTTAAATGAGTTTCTGAAACTTTGAATTAAATCTTCTCCAAAATGACAATGGGGCCCTTAGGGACTATTAAAGTAGGGACGACAACTGGCAAAAGAACAATCCTAAATTTCCACAGTCTATGCTTGCTGAGTTCCAGGGTCTATTCTTTGTTTGACCCTATTCCAAGGCTCCACCCCTTACAGGTAACCGGTGTGCTGAGACCAAAAAATATGGCCCAAATGAAAGAACAGATCAAAACTCCAGAAAGAGAACTAAGCAATGAGGGGATAGACAACCTATCGGATGCACAGTTCAAAACACTGGTAATCAGGATGCTCACAGAATTGACTGAGCTCAGTCGCACAATAAAGGAAGAAATGAAGGGTATACAAAGTGAAATAAAGCAAAATATACAGGGAACCAACAGTGAAGGGAAGGAAACTAGGACTCAAATCAATGATTTGGAACAAAAGAAAAAAAATAAGCATCCACCTGGAACAGAATGAAGAAACAAGAATACAAAAAACATTAGGAGAGGCTTAGGAACCTCTGGGACAACTTGAAACATTTAAAAATCTGAAGCATAGGGGTGCCAGAGGAGAGAAGAGCAAGAAATTGAAAACTTATTTGAACAAATAATTAAGAAAAACTTCCCCAATCTGGCAAAGGAAATAAACTTCCAGGAAGTCCAGGAAGCCCAGAGGGTCCCAAAGAAATTGGAACCAAGGAGGAGCACGCCAAGGGACATCATAATTAAGTTAAACAAGATTAAAGTTAAGGAGAGAATCTCAAAAGCAGCAAGAGGAAAGGAGAGAGTTACCTATAAAGGAATTCCCATAAGGCTATCAGCTGATTTCTCAAAAGAAACCTTATAGGCAAGAAGGAACTGGAGAGTAGTTTAAGTCATGAAAGGCAAGGACTTGCATACAAGATTAGTCTATCCAGCAAAGTTATCATTCAGAATGGAAGGGCAGATAAAGTGCTTCCAAGATAAAGTAAAGTTAAGGAGTTCAGCATCACCAAGCCCTTATTATATGAAATGTTAAAGAGACTTATCTAAGTAAAAGAAGATGATCAAAAATATTAACTCACAACTATCAATAACTGAACCTAAAGCAAAAGCAAACTAAACAAACAACTAGGATAAGGACCAAAATCACAGAAATGGAGAGCACATGGAGGGTTAACCACAGGGAAGGGGGGGGCATGGGGGAAAAGGTACAGAAAATAAGAAGCATAAATGGTAGGTACAAAATAAACAGGGGGAAGTTAAGAATAGCATGGGAAATGGAGAAGCCAAAAAACTTATATGTACAACCCATGGACATGAACTAAGGGGCGGGGGAATGCAGGTGGGAGGGCGTGTGCAGGGCAGAGGGGAGTAAAGGGGGGAGAATAGGACAACTGTAATAGTATAATCAATAAAATATAATTTTAAAAAAGAATATAAGAGGTACAAGTGAGAGGACAGTAAAAATACTAAATGAAAAATTGCTGAGATTTTCCAAATTTAATGAAAACTCTAAACACACAAACCCAAGAATCCCAACAAACCCCCACGCAGGACACACACACACGCACACACACACACTGCATATTATAATCAAATTGCTGGGCAGGTGACAGGGTAGTGACAAGAAGAAAATGTTAAAAGCAGGCAACAAAAACACACATTTTATCCAGAGAAAAATATAGAGTAGCCACTAACTTCTTGGCAGAAACCAGGTAAGCCATTTATAACATGCTGAAAGTTAAGGAGAAGAATAAAAGAAGAATGAGGAGGAGGAGAAGGAGGAGAAAGAGAGAGACAACCTGGAATTCTGTATCCAATGAAAAAGCTGAGAGAATTTTCCACTAGTAAATCCCACCTGTCATATAACACATGCCTTTAAAAAGCTCTTTAGGCAAAAGGAAAATTATACTAAATGGAAACTTAGATTGACATAAAGAATGAAGAGTGTCAAAAATACGTGGTATTTTTTTCCTCTCCTGTTCAAAGATTTGAACAACACTACTGATCAGCTTAGCCTAGTTGGTACTTCAGAGCACACCACACCACTGAATAACAGAAGCTACCTCCTTTTCAAGTGTACATGAAATAGTCACCAAGATAGACCAGTTGGACCATCAAACAAGAATGGGACCATTATTGTTTTGAATTCTGTCTTTAATTCCGATCAAGCATTCTAACCAGAAATTGAGTCTTAAGTCCCTGCTCAGTTTCTATGAAAACTGAGTTCTGCCCTTCTCTTCATAACCCAGAAGATGGACCAAACTCCTATACCTACATGTTCTGTAATATTCTGCTATCTCCCTGGCACTGAATTCCTGGACTTTGCCTGGCCACTGGTCATAAGAATCTATTCCCTTCACCTGCCCCATACTCATGAGTCCCTAGGCTCTGGCTCCAGCTACCCAAGGTCTGGCTCACGCATTAATTCAACAGGCATTTATTGAGCAGCTACTATAAATGAGGCACTGAGCTTAGTGCTGGGGATACAGCCATATACAGGAAAGACATAGTCCCTTTTCCAAAGTAATTACGGTCTAGTGGGGGATACAGACAAGTAGTAGGACAATCACAGAACACCGTAATAAGTCCTTTAGCAAACAAGTCCAGGGAGCTTTGAAATCACAGATGATGGATGCCTAATTTGGACTTCAGGTTTAAGAAAAACTTTCTAGAGATAATAAAATCAAAGGTAAGATTTGAAGAGTATGTGTAGGAATTAGACATAAGGACAAGAAGAGCAGTACAATGTTCTAGGACAACAGTTTTCAAAATGTGTTTCCAGACCAGCAGCATCAGCATCAACTGAGAACTTGTTACAAATTCAAGTTCATGGCTTCTTCCTCATACCTACAGAATCAGAAATTGTAGATGTGGGACCCAGCAATATATTTGTTTTAACAAACCCCTGGTTGATTCTAATGCATGGTCAAGTTTGGGAACCACTGCTCTAGAATGAGGAGTAAGATGTACAAAGAGCTGGAAAGAATGTGGCTTCCTTCACCCCAAAGTCACACTCATCAGTTACGAGAGTGATGATTTCAGTGCTCCTCTGAGACGGCAACACCACTCCTGGATCAGTCCTGGCACATCGGAAAAATAGAGCAGAGAATGACTATGTAGTGTAGCATACGCTAAGCCCTATGCGTCACATAGTTTCTTTTATCTAATTTTCACTACATCCCTATTATCATGCCCATTTCACAGGTATGAAACATGAGGTTGAAAGATGACCAACCTCACTCAGCTGGTAAGCACCAAAACTAGAATTTGAACCCAGTTCTCTCAAAGTCCAAAACCCAAAGATTTTTCTACACCAGTCCACTGCTTCCAGGAAAAAATATTTCAAGATTAAGATATTGAGACAAGATCAGAACATAGGTTGGCCTCTTGGATGGGCAGGATAGGTTGGAGAAAGTAAACCCCAGTTCCTCCTCATATCCCCTCCTCTCAGACTCTCTGCTCCACAAAGGGATGACCAACGGGGAATAATAAGGAGAGCAAGCTCTCCCATTCAGGACAGAAGTGGGAGTGAGGAACACAAGCCCAGGGTTTCTCAGTTAGAAAAACCTTGCTAAAGTCTAATCAAAGTCTATATTCCAGACTGGAGCCTTATCAGAAATGTATAATTATCTGGAAAGCAATTAGATTGATATGTAATAAGAGCCTTATGCTTTTAGATACCAATCCAACCACTCCCATAAACAAAATGTAATCATGAGACTAATCACAATATATTGTTAAGGAAAAAGGTGGGATAAAAGTTATATATGTAGCCCTGGCTGGTGTAGTGCAGTGGATTGAGCGCAGGCTGTGAATTAAAGGGTCGCTGGTTCAATTCCCAGTCAGATGGGCTCCCCCTCTGGGCTCCCCCACGCACTTTGCCTTATCTCTCCGCCTCCAGCCAGGAATCCGCTGTGCTTTTCTTCTGCCAGTTTACTGTGATTGCACATGTGCCAGGGCACCACTCCCCCCACCAGGGGTGGGAGGGGCACGAGGCTGGGCCTGCTCCACTTTTCCTACCTTGGAACTGTACCAGTTCCAGTTCCAAGGTAGAATTATTTGTTCAATTTTTCAAAAAAAAACATGTATGTAGTATGATTCCAATCATGTTTAAAATGCTTAATTGAAAGACTAGAAGGGATTACGAACCAGACTTCCCAGTCAGGGCACATGCCTGGGTTGCAGGCCAGTTCCCTGCAGGCCAGTTCCCAGCAGGGGATGCACGAAAGACAACCATACATTGATGTTTCTCTCCCTCTCTCCTTCCCTTCCCCTCTAAACATAAATAAATAAAATCTTAAAAAAAAAAGACTAGAAGGGATTATACCAAAATGATGAAATAGTCTCTCCCCCAACTAATACTCACAAAATAGCTAAATTTAAGAGAAACATTTATGCAGTAAGGTGTTTTTTATTGTGTTTTAACAGCAAACCTCTAGAAGCAACTTAAATATTAAATATTTTGAAAAACAATAAAGAAATTATGGTTCAATCATATGATAAAAGATACAGCAATCATCAAAAGTGAAATTTTAAAAAAACATTTTTGTCAAGACCTTGGCTCCTGCCTGTACCCAACTGCCTCCAGAGGCAGGGCCTAAACTAAATGTCTTCCCAGAGTGACGGTGGAGGCGGGGCCACCGAGGACAAAAATGGACCATCGCTGGGCTTCCCGGAAAATCCGTTATAAGTTCAAGTTCTAGCTTTCCTCTCTCAGGGAATGTACCCTGCTGGGTTAGGAATTAAATATGGATCCAGGAGACCACAGATTAAATGGGGCTTAAACAGAATTAAATAGAAAGAAATTTTATTTAAATCTCACCCCCTGACTACTTATCATCCAGCACCCTGAACAGCCTAGACAGTGAGCTCCCCGTGGTACAGATGTGACCCATTCACTTCTGAATCCCCAAGGAGGATAGCACCATTGTTTTCATTGTTATCAGCGGCTGCCCTTTGTTCTGCATCTGGGGTCAGCCAGCTGCCAGCTCCCAGACCAAATCCAGCCCACCATCTGCTTCGTAGGCAAAGTTTAAAGGAGCACACACATACACACACATTTTGGTAATCATAAAAACAGTCATGATATATTACTAAGGAAAAAAGGTGGGATAAAAATTATATATGCCCTGTGATTCCAATCATGTTTAAAATGCTTAAATCAATAAGAAGACTAGAAGAGAATATACCAAAATGTTAAAAATAGCTTCTCCCTTACCAAATACCGCAATCCTGTTACAATAAGCAGAACTATTCCACAGATGAAGATGCAGAATAATTGCCTCTGGAGAATGAAATTGTGGTGGTTGATTCCACTTCTCTACACTGTTTTTTTTTAATGTTTTCTATAATTCCACCCCTGTTCCTATCCCAAGAGGTGGGAAGCAGGATCCTGAAGGAAAATTCCAAAAACAAGCCCTGAGGCTCGAATCCCATCTGCACAAAGACAACTGCCATCTGTCCTGGGCCTCTGGGGACATGAGGGCGCAGGTGCGCGCAGTGCTTCCCTTAGACGTCTGGTTCCTTTAAGGCCTAGAAAAACCATCCTCTGGGTGCAGCTGTCTACAAATTTTAATCTAATTTAAGATAAATTTTTAAAACCTGAGCCATTCCTGATGCATTAAAATTAATTTAATTTCATTGTAAAAACCTGATCCAAAACCTCAGAGCTGTGACCTGACAGGGAAATTTGGAAATTCCCTGATGCTTTCTCGGCCCCCAGCTTCCATTCTGCCTTATTCTCTTCTGTGGTTCAGATTTTTGCAAACCAGAGAACCCAGCTTCCCTCTGATTGTTCACTGATCTGATACCTCTTTATGCCCACAGCTCGCCTGGGTTCTGTCTGAGCCCCTTGGTGACTAGCCTGCAGCTTCCTCTATGTCCCTCTATGTCCCTGACTCATCCCTCCCTGCCCTTGCTGGCCACCCACTCAGCCAGCACCCTTGCAATAGCCCTCAGTCCTGTCTTTAGCACACACAGAGCATCAACAGTTTGGTAGTGAAGGTAGCAGTCCAGAGGAGGAGTCAGGTTTTATTTCTGGTGGTGATATCAGCAGGCATTCGAGTGGCTCCTGGGTACAGTTAACAACATGGAAACAGGCTCAGACAAGCTCAGACAATTTGAGTGCTCTCTATTTTTGCTCTTTCTATCTCTTTGTCTGCACTTGTCACTGTTTCTTTTTTTTTCCTTGCAGTTACCTTTAAATTTTGACTCAGATAGAAATCTCTGATTCTTTTTTATAGACTCTTTTTAAATTTTTATTTATTGATTTCAGAGACAGAAAGAAAGGAAGGGAGAGAAACACTGTTTTGTTGTTCTACCTATTTATGAATGCATTCGTTCATTCTTGTGTGTGCCCTGACTAGGGACCGAACCCGCAACCTTGGCATATGGGGAGGGCGCTCTAAGCAACCGGGCCTATCCCGTCAGGTCTTTAGAATCTCAGATTCTCAGCAGAGTCAGACCTGTCAACTGGACCCGAGGGGCCTCAGCTCCCCAGTGGCTCTTCAGTAAAGCTGGGGTGCTTATGAAACAAGCAGAGGGAAGTGTCTCCAGCAGCACTGCGCAGCCCCCTGCCCTGAAGTTCTTTAAAATGTCTTCTCTGGACTGCAGATCCAACCTAACCTTACACTCCAGGGAAAATTTCATTCCTGGGCAACTGAGGCACCTGGACCAATAATTCAGGCCTCTGTACCCCAGTCTTGGGAACAATTCCACCCCTGAACCTGCTAATTCATGGGAGTGGCTTATAATCAAGCCCCTGACCTGAAACATCAGACAGCCTTGATCCCCTGCCTGGGTAGTAGTAATCCCTCCCCTGATCTTCAGGGGACACGTTCCAAGAACCCCCCAGTGGATGCCTGAACCACAGATAGTACCAAACCCTGTATATACCATGTTTGTCCAATAATTCATAACCTATGATAACGTTTGATCTATAAATTAGGCACAGTAAATATTAACAATAATAGCTAGAAATAAAACAGAATAATTTTAACAATTATATACAGTATGAAAAATTACGTTAATGTCCTCTCTCTCATATCTTATTGTATTATACTCTCCCAAATTCTCGCGATGATGTAAGATGATAAAATGCCTTATTAAATCTAGAACTTTCCACCTCTTTACTTAAAGGCAGTGCTTTCGGGCTTCTCTTTGGCATGTCTAAACCACCAGTGTCAGTACTCTCGTGCTTTGGGGCCAAGATTAAGTAAAATTGGGGTCGCTTGAATGCAAGCACTGTGACACTCAGACAGTTAAGTGACTAACGAGCAGGGAGTGCGCCAGAATGTACACACTGGACCAAGCAATGATTCACGCCCCAGGCAGATGGAGCAAGACAGTGTGAGATTTTTATCACACTGCTCAGAACAGTGGGCCATTTGAAACTCACGAATTGTTTATCGAACTGTTTATTTCCAGATTTTTCCATTTAATATCTTTAGGCCATGATTGAATGTGGGTAACTGAAATCACAGATAAGGAGAAAGTACCATATATATGAAATATTTAAATATCATATTGATAGCTAATGGGCCTATATGAATAACATTTTAATGAATCGCTTAGTTTAATCTTATTGCTAATTTCTCTTCAATAAAGAATGAAAGGAAGGAATATAAAATAAAATTTAAAATAAAAATGTAAGGGAACCTTAGAAGTAATTGTATGCTAAGAAATTTCTGAAAAATATCAGAAATAAATTTGCCCTGGGATTTATGTCTTCAGAGTTGATGAGCCTAAATCACCTTCATTTTGGAGCAAAATGTCTTTTTTAGCATGTAAAACCCTAACTCATCCCAACATTTAGCAATGGCATGATGAGGAAAGCCAATTCCAAGCTGCAGATCAGTACCATTAGAAGGGCCAAGAGGTGGATGGTCAGACATCACAGAGAAAGAAATAGAAACCCACATAGTAAATGTTGATATATCAAGAGCTTATTTTGTATGTATACTATTAACTCAAATATACAAAATATAATAAATAGCTACAGATATAATATAAATGTAGATATAAGAAATAAGATAGGAAATATATTGCTAACAGTAGCTGTCTTTGAGTTGGGAGATGATAAATAATATCCAATATCCTTATCCTTTCTAAACTTTTCTATAGTCGATATGTAACACTTTTAAATTTGGGGTAAGCAAACTTTAAAGACTGTTTGCTTCTTCCTTTTAAAGCAAGAGGTTGTTAATAAGAAGGTAAGAGGGGGAATGCAAACTAGGCATGTCATAAACTCCCCAGGGCATGTGATTGTTTACTCCAAAAAGTTCCTGAGTTGGGAGCTAAAAATAGTAAGAGCTGGGAGCTGAATTTGGGGAGTCCCACAAGAAGGGCCATGAACAGGGCAAAGACTTTGTGGAGGGAGTTGCTCCAGGAGTGGGAAAGCTGTGCGAAAGGTTCGGGGGAAGAACGGAGTTCAGTCTGATCCCAAAGTAAGCAGCTGGGTCCTCCCAAATCTCCTCAGCATGTCAAGCAGGCTTTTGCTCCCAAAGCTAGAATCCGATTTCTGGTCATCTGTAGCGTCTTCACCAAATTTCTTCCTAAAGAATTGTATGTGCCCCCAGGTATGTCCTGATTTGGGTGCATCTTGTACTAAAAGAATTTTCCCATCAAAGTCCCTTCAATCAAAAAATATGCAGACTTTCTGCACTTTCAAAACTAGAAAGCCATGGGCAGGGGGAGGGACGGTGACTGGAAAGTCCTTTGGAAATAGTTTAGCCAGCTCCCTCATGCGTGCAGCCTAAGGCACAGTGCTCCTTTGAGAGATAAGGAAACCCGGACCCAGGGAGTTAAGTGATTTGTCCAGGGTGATTGAGTAACTTATGGCAGGGCTCCCCAGGGTCCCTCTCTTTTCTCTGTATTTTTTCCATTTCCCCATGTTGCTCCTTGTTAAACAGGAAGAATAGTCTTTTGCTAGAACATATCAACTCAAGGTTAGGTCCTATCGCAATAGTACTTATTATATCTTGACAGAATAATACTTACCATTATATGTTGACTAAATAATACTTACCATTTATTGAGGCCTATAAGCCATCATTTAATTTTCATAATAAGAAGGTATTATTGGCCCTGGCTAGTGTGGCTCAGTAGATTGAGTGCCAGCTTGTGAACCAGAATCACCCATTGGATTCCCAATTTAGGGCACGTGCCTGGGTTGCAGGCCAGGTCTCCAGTGGAGGGCACACGACAGGCAACCATGCACTGATGTTTCTCTCCCTCTCTTTCTCCGACCCATCCTCTCTAGAAATAAATAAATAAAAATCTTTAGCCCTCGGTGGTGTGGCTCAGTGGATTGAGCACCAGCCTTTGAACCAAAAGGTTGCCAGTTTGATTCCCAAGCAGGGCACATACCTGGGTTTCAGGACAGATCCCCAGTTGGGGGCATGCGAGAGGTAACCAACTGATATACCTCTCACATATTGATGTTTCTCGTTTCCTCCCTCCCTTCTCCTCTCTCTAAAAGTAAATAAATTTTTAAAAAATTTAAGTATTATGAGACTGTATCATCAAACTAAAAATTGACCATCAAAGCAGTTAAATAAATCATCCACCATCATCCTGTTAGTGGTAGCAGAGCCAGGATCTGAACCAGCTCATCTGAATCCAAATATATTTTATTAACTCTCCATGAAGGTATGCTGATGTATGTGTATATATATATATAATGGAATATTATTCAGCCTTAAAAAAGAAGGAAGTCCTGCCATTTGCAACAACATGAATGAATCTAGTGGACATTATACTAAGTGAAATAAACCAAACATAGAAAGACAAATACTGCATGATCTCACTTGTAAGTGGAACCTCAAAAAAGTTGAAACTGTAGAAACAGAGAACAGAATGACTGTTGCCTGTGTGGTGGGGGAAATAAGATGTTGGTTGAAAGGTACCTAGTTTCACAATGTGAATGAGTTCTAGAAAACTTATGTACAACAGTGTAATTATACTTAACAATACTTTATTGCATACTTGAGATCTACTAAGAAGGTAGATCTTAAGTGTTTTCATGACATAAAAAAGAAAAGAAGAAAACAGTAACTGAGGTGATAACTGTATTAATTACCTTGACTATGGTAATCACTTCACAATATATATGAGGGGGAATTCCCCCCAAAAGAAGAATTTATTAAAAATTGTGTATTTATTCTTACATGTTTAAACTTCAGTCACATTCAACGTATTCTTTTTTTTTTTAAGATTTTATTTATTTATCTTTAGAGGGGAAAGGAAGGAGAGAGGGAGGAGTGATGGGGTCTTATTTGATGCAATATACCTATTAAGACATTTTTTCCACTGCTCAATACAGTGTTTGAACTTGTCAATTTTTATGCCTTTCAGTCCTTGTGCTGTTTTTTGTTTGTTTGTTTGTTTGTTTGTTTGTTTGTTTGTTTTACCTCTTCCGCATCAGCAGAACTTTTCACTTTGATGACTTTTTTTTCTGAGGAAACAAACAAAAAAGTCACTCAGGGTGAGAACAGGTGAATGAGGAGTGTCATGCATAAGGGTCATGCCACTTTTTTTGGTCAAAAAGTGCTGAACACTCAGCATAGTGTGGTCAGGTACACTAGTAAATTGCCCATCATGAAATGGGCAAATGTGTTGAGTCTTCAAAAAAATTCACTGAAACCAAGAACACAGCCTCTCACAATAACATTAGCTGGTACATTGATACAGATGGGTTCTTAGAACACTCACCTAGAGAGAGAAGCCTGTATCACAAGGGTCCTGCCCTCCAGAAGATAATTCTGTTTATTTTTAGATCCCCCTTCATATGCATACTATAAAGTTTTACACCACTTTATAAAGTTTATAATTATAAAAATGTATAATTTTTAATCATCGATATACAATATACCCCAGTAAAAATTTTTAAGTAAATTGTAAAAACCTTGATTGCTTTAACTGGAATATCATGTTTGAAAGAGACATATGTAGATTTGGATGTCACCAGAAAGCATTAAGGAATTAAGATTGACTTTGAAAGCAAATAAAAGTCTCTTTGAAAAGCAGACTGATACTTTGCATCAGGTTCATGGCAATCTTTCCTGGCAAGGAACAGAGGTTGCTTTCCTGGGAGGTGGCAAAGAAAGAACCTCAAGACATTTGGGAGACCTTAAACCTGAGAAATTCACTCATATCTAGAGGTATTGCAGGCAAAGGCTGGTGGCAACTATGTGGCTTGGCTTCTTAGCCTTGAGAGGCTAATTAAAATTCAACCTGGAGGTTCCTTATGAAATTTCAGCAAAGCAGACTTAAGAGAGCCTATATATGATCAATTGCTATTCTCATTGTGTTTATGCAAATAATCAGGCTAAATTCATTGAAACTAGACATCTAAATTAAATAAATGTCTTAGTTCGGCTATCTTTGATTAAAATGAAGGTGATTCATAGAGGAAAAAAGATGTGTTTCAGAAAGAACTATAACACATGGTTGTGGATGTTAGTTAGATCTAGTTGTTAACTGTCTTTATAGTTTTATAAACTAATGTTTCATTTTTCTTCCATTTTTTTGCCTTGAAGCTGTTGAAAAGCAAAACTGTTTTCTTTCCTAAGCCTTGCATTTTCAAATTGCAAGTAAAGGGCATGATGCAAACTTGAGAAATTGTCACAACAATTACACAATCTCAGTGACTGATGCCATGTAAGCCACATAGGATTTACCTGAACCCCTGATGATGGCAGACCAGGAGAATCTATCAGATGGCCACTGCCTGCCTTCCAACAAAAGCAGCTTTAGTACTTAAATCTAAAAATCTTCTCAACTGACAACCTTACAGACTCAGCAACTATATCATTGGCTCTGATCATTAACTTTTTTTTGTTTTTATAAACATACCTCTTATTAAATACCTGATTACTTGATTACACAATATAGGCCTCACTTTGGCAGCCCATATGTTTCATTGTCTCCTGAAATAAGGCTCAACAATTTAACTAACCTGATTTATTCTCAGGACTAAATGTTTGAGTCAAAGAAATAAGGAACAATCTACCAACTTAGCTTCTAGAATGTGAAATTTATTAATTAAAGTTTAAAAGAGGGACTAAAGGAACAAAAGTTTAGAGCCCTGAAGGCGTCTCTTTTGGGATATTGATTTTAAGATGTTTGTGAAGAAACAAGACTCAGCCCTGACTGGTATGGTTCAGTTGGTTGGTTGTCATCCCACAAAGCTAAATAAAAGTCACCAGTTAGTTACCTAGCCAGGCAGGGCACATGTGTGGGTTGCAGTACTCAACGCCCAGTTGGGGCACAAACAAGAGGCAACCAATCGTTGTTTCTCTCTCACATTGATTTTTCTCTTCCTCTCTTTCTCCCTCCTTTCCCCTCTCTCTAAAAATAAATAATAAACAAACAAACAGAATTCAGAGAAAGACTTTGACCCTTCCTCATTTCCATTTCCTGCCCCAAGAGAATCAGAGAAACCTGCTTCAGGAAGAGGATCTTAGGAGGTTCATCTTAGCCTACTTTGAGTTAAGTATGGTAAACCAGAGGGCTTCAGGCAGGCACCCGCTCGCCTAAGTACCTGCTGTGTCCCATTGTTTCTGAGCTGCCTATCAAGAATTTGCCCGGCCATGTATGTTCCCCTCTTCCTCAACTACATGTAAACCTCCCATTCTCACTTCTGAACTCTAATATGCTGCCCCCTTTTCCCCTTTGTCCAAAAATGTCTTATATAGCCAATGTTGTCACACCGTCTTCGGAATCTTCATGCTTATGTGAATTCCCCATGCTCATGTATTAAAACTTTGTTTTTCTCCCGTTAAAAAAAAAGTTCCTCGACTGTACCAAAAAAAAAAAAAAAGATACCATTGGTGGAGCTGCTCCTTCATTAAATTAAATTCAGCATTCCTTAAAGTTTTCTCATTAGGGAAATTGTCTTTTCTTCAATTAAAATGACAACATTTAAACATTACGACATAATATAAGAACTAAGTTCCTAAATTGTATCAATTCTAAACACTCCATGGAGTTACCAGGATAAGAAGTTTTACCCTGGATCCGTTTTTATTTAATTTGAGTGTGGGGGGGGGGGGGGGGGGTCTCGGATAGGAGAAATAGACAAAAAACTGTACTTGAAAAATAACTAAATAAAATTATTTTTAAAAAATTTGAGTGTGCAACATATTACTATGATGTATGACTATAATATGGTAATGCTTTGCTCTCTCGAGTGAAAAACAGAAGGATGCACAGTGAAATTTTTATCCGCACAGTAAGAGCTGGATAAGAGAAGTCTTAGATACTCCCTATGTTTGTCTGTTCTATTTTCTATTAATATGACAAACTTTAAAAGTTGTGCATTACAAAATATCAACTCTGGCATTTGAATTAATAAATAAAAGGAAAGGTGCCCTCCAATTTCCTACTAGTCTTTGGGACAAAGATCATTCAGAGTTCATCCTGAAAAGCATCTAAATTTAGATATTTGCTGCCGGAGCAAAACTTTCATGTACCAGTAATAGAACCAAGCAGGCTTTCCAAAATATGTTAGGCATGTGTTTGCAATACTGTCACAAGCAGGGTCAAGAGTATCTGGCCCTGTGTGCTGGTGACCTGGGGCCTTGCTGTTTTATAGGCCAGTCACAGAGAAATCTGGGGCTAGGAGCAAAGGAAATTGCACAATATAGTGAGCATGGGTACTTCTTAAAATCACTTTAGTTAGGCAAGGGGTTTTTAAAAAAAACACTTTTTTAAATTTAAAAACGTATAGTTATACAGATTTTTTTAATGTCAAAAGCTTACCAAAAAAAAGCATAGGTCTGAGGCAGGATAGTAAGAATCTAGGAAAATTCCTTGGCAAGTGGAATAGGGAAACTGAGACAGACAGCTGAACAAACTGGATGAGCAATTTATAGCCAGATACAGAAGGTCAACAGGGCGGAAAGCCTGGGTGTCTAACAAGGGGCAACACTGATGCCAGGCCTTGCCCCCAGGGTTGCCTTTCCTCCCCTGACATATTGCTGGTCACACAGAGTAGACCCCTGACCTTTTCTCCCTAGAGATAACATCTAGACCTCAGTTATATTTCAGCTCCAGGCCCAGAAAAGCAGCAAAACCAGGCAGGTCTCTCTGGTCTGCATTACAGCAGACACCAGGATGAGCTGTAATGACTAATGACCTCTTGCCCTGGTGCTGGCCAATCAGTAGAGACCACAACCCTGAAAGGGCACACTTGGAAAGGTGATGAATATCCTACTGAGACCTGCCCCTAAGACTGCTCCTAAATTCCTAGCCTTTAAAACCCTGAAAACAAAGGACTCTGGCATGCACTCTCCTTCCCCAAAGAATGCCTGTGCCTTTACCTTCCTTCTCGTCTTTCTCAACTGGTGATCCACATCTCCTAAACTCTAAGGGTCCCCAAAACACTTGCAACCAGGAGAGCACTGGGCAGCAGCAGCTCCTCTGGGGCTAACCCCCTTGACCTGTTTCCAAGGCCCTCTTTTCTCTGACTTTCCGGTGAGCCGGCGGCAACCGTGCATTGGCTCACTTTTTCCCCCACATTTCTAGAAAGCCAAAGCAGCCCAGTTTAGTCTCCTGTTGCTTCTTTTACCCTAAGTCCTTCCTTGTTTCACTATCCCCAGTTTTAATAACCATACTCTCAAAATCACCTCAACTTGTACTATGAAATACTCCCTGCATGAAGCCAATAGCCCACACACTACGGGCTTTCCCTAGGCAGACCTGCTGGGACCCAGTCTCCTTTCCAGCAACCAGTCTACCTCAACCTCTAAGTATTATCAGTCCCTTTGTGACCATAGGTAGTTGACAAGTTATTAACAAGAAAAAGAGCAAAGGGAATTAGGCATTGAGTTTAATACAAAATAAGCAAGAGGGAGCATAAGTCCTCTTGCTTAGCCAGTAAGCTACAGCAATTGCAGACTAATTCACACATTCCAGGGGACTGCCACAGAGGTGACTTAATCCTAGGAGCACAGGAAGTCTCCCCAGGAGTATCGTCTGCCCTCCCGGATTGCTGGGAGACACAGGGGGAGGTGCTTGACCATAAGGCCTGTCAGTCTAACTAGGGGGCAGACCTATCAAAAGCCTTAAAAAGCTTGGGCAGTTGACTGGTTATTTTGAAGAATTTCCTGGTTATAACCTCAGGGGAAGAAAGAAATTTGTCTCTCTCCCACATTCACCCCATTTGTTCGCATGTTCTCTTTGCATAATCTAAGGAATCATAAATCATGCCAAAGCCAGTTGCTTTGACACCACAACATGGGTTCTGAATCCCAAATTCAGAGAAGACATATGGTGTAGTTTAATATATTTTGGCTAGTTTTTCCCGAATTTCTGTGTTAGGTATTATTGCCATCTCAAGATGAAGGACATCAATGACCATTTGTTTTCACTCAAGTAGTCTGTTGACCATGAACTTTCTGGTCTAGATAGTCATTTATGATGGTGGCTGATCTTCAAGTAGACAGGGAGGAAAAGAGCTACCCCTCTCATTCTTAAATCATAGAGAACATAGCCAGAATTGGTGGGGGAGGGAACAATAAAAGCAGTAATAATTTTGGTTTGTATTAAGCACTTACTATATCTCTGACATGAGATATATATATACATATATTATGTTTTCTTATTTCATTTTCATAATTTTATGAGGTAGCTATTTTATCAGATGAAAAAATTGAGAAATATTAAGTAATTTACATGAGGATATATACCTTCAAAAAAAACAAAGCTAAATTTTTTTTTTAATTTTATTTAGTTACTTTTCAAGTACATTTTTTTTTCTCTCCCCCCCCCAACCCGGTCTCCCCCCTCCCTCCCATTCCCCCCCCCAGTCCTCATCTCTGTGTCTTTCATACTTGTTCCTCAAAATCCCTCCCCCTTTTCCCCTTAAGTTCCCTTCCCTCTCCCCTCTGGTCTCTGCCCACTTGTTCTCTATTTCAGCGTCTTTGTTTTTATTCTGTTTGCTTGTTTGTTTTATTCTTTAGCTTCCTGTCAAAGGTGAGATCATATGGTATTTGTCCTTCAATGCCTGGCCTATTTCACTCAGCATAATGCTTTCCAGTTCCATCCATGTTGTTGCAAAAGGTAGTAGCTCCTTCTTTCTCTCTGCTGCATAAAATTCCATGGTGTATATGTACCACAATTTTTGGATCCATTCATTTACTGATGGGCACCTAGGTTGCTTCCAACTCTTGGCTATTGTAAATTGTGCTGCTATGAACATTGTGGTGCATAGGTTCTTTGAAATTGATGTTTTAGGATTCTTGGGGTATAATCCTAGCAGTGGAATTGCTGGGTCAAAAGGCAGGTCAATTTTTATTTTTCTGAGAAAATTCCATACTGTTTTCCATAATGGTTGTACCAGTCTACAATCCCACCAACAGTGAACTAAGGTCCCCTTTTCCCCACACCCAACAAAGCTAAATTTTGAACCTAGAGTCTTCATCTCCAAAGCCCCATGGGAAACATTTAGATTTTAAGTCTTTATAGGGAATCCAAGGACATGACTATCAAAGTGCTGAGCTGATATAAGGGACTGAGAAATGACATTGCACAATTAGGGTGTCCCTGGACTATCAGTGTGTGAGAACTGCTCTGAAATCTGCATTCGAACTATTGGAAAATTGCACTGTTCAAAATCAATGCTTCATATACAGAGCACCTGATGAGCACAGTGTGACAGACTAAAATGCTCAGCCTCTCTGACTCTGTCTTACTCAAGCCTGCTTGCTCTCATGGCCTTCAGGTAATTAGCTTCTTGCATATAAACATGCTAATCATTAGAGAAATTCTGCCTATGACTTGAGTGTTACAAAAACAGCCCCCTACCAGAAAGTATCTGGAGGAGATAAGGGAAGTACATATTGTTTATCAAAGATTTGCGGGAACATTGTGGCCAGACTCACAACAACTAGGGTCAACAGACTAAGAACAATCTTCCTCACACCCCTCTGGTGCCCAGATATCTACAGTTGTCCATCATCTCCTGCCCCTTCCACTTCCCCCTTCCCCTGACATAAAAGAAACCTGAACTCTGTACTTTCTTAACATGGATTTGAAGCACTACTAGGCCTCTCATTTTCTTGGTTGGCAGCTTCTCAATCAATAAACCTTTCCTTACTCCAAACTCTGCTGCTTTGAGTTTTGGCGTTCTGAAGCATCATCAGGCAGGTGGACTCTGGACCGGTAACAACGGCATCAGGTGAACTTACTGAAGTGAGAAGTCTTGGTCTGGAGATTGGTGTGTCAGCCTCTACAGACACAATTTCTTGAGAAACCGAATGACCAGGAACAGGAGAGGTCTGCAGGAAATATTCTTGGACAGGTCCAGCCTTTTCATACCGGCTGAAGGATTCCTGGGAGGGCTGCCCATCAAGCGAAGAGAACCACGGATGGAAAAGACACATTCTCATAAACTTCCAGCATTTGGAAAGAAAGTAGTTCCAGGTACAGCATAATATCAAGTTGGAATTCTTACATGCCTCTTAAATGTCACAGGGCAGCGAGAAACTGGAGATGAAGTCGGAGATGAAGTCGGCTGGGACCAGGAACAGGAATTTTATATGGACTCGCACCATCCACAGGACAGACTGCTGAGCAGTGCTAAGGGCAGGAATATGGTCATTTTTAAAACTGGCCTAAGCTTGTGACCAGATGCCATGAGTAGGAGAAGGTATGTGTTCACACTGAGAGGGTTTTGCAACAAGTCATGTGAACAGGTGATATGTGGTGTCCCTTGGAGAATCAAGCCTGCCCAGAGCAGTCAGGGCAGGGGTCATTTATGACAAAATATCAGGTTTCTTTGGAGACCAGAGTGGCCACTTGAATCCCCACTGCTAGGGAAGTAATAAGTAGAAAGGTAGGTAAAATCAGGCATCCTTGTGGCAGGAGAATAAAGAGAAGAGCAGAGACTGACATCACAGTACAGGGAGCATGCAAGTGTGCCTCAGCTCCCCGACGTCAGAGCCCAGGGTTCACAGTGATGACCAGCCACCCTTATCTGCATCTAGTGGGACAATCAGAAACAGGATGGGGAGGCCACTGAGGGGCCAACTCCTGTCCTCTCATGGGCTTCGGTCTCTGAAGGACAGTGTCAACAACAAAGCAAGGGTTGCCGCCACACTCCGCCCCCAGATAGGGCTCTCACTTTTGTTTCAGTTGTGAGGAAAAACACCTTGTGGCAGACTGCACACCTGAGGGAAAAGCTCAGGGAGAGGGAGGGGAGCTCGCTCTCCAGGTGGCAGAAGGCGTACCTCTTTTCCAAGATCTCAAAATGGAACATTTTCCAGGTATATCCTTCCTTGGGGAAGCCTAGTGCTACTATGTTTTTTAAAGGTTTTATTTATTTATTTATTTTAAAAGATTTTATTTATTTATTTATTTTTGAGAAAGGGGGTGGGATGGAGAAATAGAGGAAGAGAAATATCGATGCAAGAGAGAAACATCAATTGGTTGCCTCTTTGAACCTGCAACCCAGGTCTGTGCCCAGACCAGGAATCAAACAGGTGACCTTTCGCTTTGGAAGACAACGCCCAAACAGCTGAGCCACATCAGGGCAATGCTACTATGTTTGACCCCGAGTTTTCACCGGCCTACTGGAGCCCACGACTGTCTGTGTGGGGTGGGAATGGCACCCCAGAGAGGCAACTCAAACTTTTCCTGTTAACTACAAAGCCAGAAAGAGTCAGACCTCTGCATCCAAAAGGGCTTCAGAGCTGAGTAACTCTTACCTCAGAGAAGAAGGGAGGGAAGGGGTGGGCCTCAAGACTGGAGAGACTCGAGTGTCCTGAGCAAATAACGTGTTTACTTTCCCCTTCACTCAACACTCTGAGAGGGTATTGTGTAACAGACTTGCTGAGATGTTAAATATGTCTGTGGAGGAATAGGGGGTCTGGGAGTGGTAGATAATTTGCTATTTATAATATTCTCTATTTTCTGAAGACTGGAATTTTCTTGTTTGAAAGGTGGTGAGTGTAAAAACGCAAATTACTGAAAAAGAGATAGAGTTGCAGGGAGGGGGGAGCAGATTGTCTGGGACAAAGACGGCAGAGATCATAGAAAGGGAGGAAACCCAAGCTTGTGGCTTGAGAGAGGCCCAGAGAGAGGAGTCTAAAGAGAAAAGAGGAGTAGCTGAAGTGAGAGAACAAATGTTTAAATGGAGTTGCTACAGTTTTGTAGTGTGAGATGCCATATAATCCTTTGTAAAACCTTCAGTAAAATCTCCATTCATCAGTGCTTTGCAACTGGGATTTGTTGCAGGAAAGAAGCTCCTCCAAGTGTTGAGCTCATAGCTAGTCAAAGGACTCAGCTGCATTGAGGGGCTGCATATAAACCGGATGCCAAGAGTCACATTCAAACAAACTCAGGTGGTGTGCACAGCTTCATGGTAGGTGGGGGAGAGAGGAGAGAAATCAGAGAAGGCTCCACAGAAGAAGTGGCACCACAGATGAGCCTTAAAAGAAGACCAACATCTCTACTACAATTGGGAACAGAGAAACAACTTCAAGTGCAAAGGCCAAGAGCAGGGTCAGGGAAGTGTCAAAATGTTTGGTATGTTCACAGAGTGATGATTGTCTGCACGAGGAAGAAGAGCAGCCTGGAGAGAACAGAACAAGAAAGGCCGGAGGAACAAGGGATGTTTGACCACCTTAAACCTTAGAGAGTCATGGATGCTCTGAACTGCAAAATAAGGACTGCCATGTGCTACTGCAAGAAGACAGAACGTGGAACAGTATATACCATGTCCCTGAAAGGGGAAGTCCAGCCTCCTACTCCAAGTATCTGCCTCCTTCAAATGACCAGGCCAACCTGGATCATAAACACAGCATAAACTAATTCACCCTATAGCTTAAATCTCACTCGGTTTCAGAAGACTCCCCCTGGACTCAACAAGTCTGCTTATATTCTAGCCCTGCTGAGGAAAAGACTGCTGCTACCAGGCCATCCTCACTGACTCATAGGGCAGGCACAACTTCCAGGGTCCTTCACCAATGCTGAAACCGCTCAGACCCTGGCTGCCCGAGGAGCTCTCACATCCACCTGCAGCCCTCTGCCTGCCTCCAGGGCTGCCAGTCTGGTGGTCTCCTCCCTTCCTTTCTTTCTCAGAGTTGTGATTGATGACCCTGTACCCATCTTTTCTAAGAGAGTCTGAGGACAGCCATACAGCCAAGTCCAATGAATCCCTGGAGACCTGGTGGCACTACTTTGTTTTCCTCTCAGGTCCCCTTAACATCAAAAAGTAGAGACCATCCCATGAGTTTACCGATACACACTGAGTATCTACTAAGTACACTATGATACAAAATGCAGGCACCGGCTGGGCAGTTCAGTTGGTTGGAGCGTCGCCCGGAGGCACTAAGATTTCAGATTTGATATCCCCGGTCAGGGTACATTCAAGAACCAGCCAGCGAATGCATAAATAGGTGAACAACATATCAGTGTTTCTCTCTCTCTCTTTCCCCTCCTCTCTCCCTAAAAAAATCAATCAATACAAACAAAATGCATAAGACATGATCCCTGACCTCAGGGATCTCAGAGGGTACTCAGTTGGGAAAAGCGCATAAATAAACAGGCACAAGTAGTGTGATGACTGCTGGGAAGGACGTGAGGACAATTTGCTGGAAGACGGAGAGGAGATACCTAGCCCAGAGGAAAATGGGGAGGAAAAGAGCGTCTCCCCAGAGAGAGCACCCACAAGCTAACAACTCCTGGAAGGAAGAACAGGAGCTAGTCTAGTGAATGGGGTGAAGGGAAGGAGGGGCATAGGAGGCATGGGGAAAAGGATATGAATGGAAGTGGCCTGCAGAGAGAGTCCTTTGGGCAGCTGTGGGTAGTTTATTGATAATGGTGTTTAGGCTGCAGAGATAGGCTCTAAAGTGCATCAGAAAAGACCTGTATGCACTGTCGGGCAGTTGAGATTTATTAAAGCAGTGAGGATCCACCAGTGCTCAGTTGCCTGCCTATTCCTGGAAAAAATTAAAATCCATACAAGAAAGCATTGAATAATAAAGTCTTTTGGGGGGATTAACTTTTTTTTAGTAATGTTCGAATACAGTTGTCTCCATTCTCCCACCACCACTTTCCCCCACCCCACCCACCCCCACCTCCCACCCTCAATCCTTCCTCACTTTAGCTTTGTCCATGGGTCCTTTATACAAAGTCATTGATGACCCTTTCCCTTCTTTCCCCCATTACTTCCCTCCCCCCTTCCCTCTGGTTACTGTCAGTTTGTTCTTTATTTCAATATCTCTGGTTATATTTTGCTTGCTTGTTTGTTTTGTTGATTAGGTCCCACTATAGGTGAGATCGTATGGTATTTCTCTTTCACCTCCTGGCTTATTTCACTTAGCATAATGCTCTCCAGCTCCATCCATGCTGTCCTGTAGGGTAGGAGTTCCTTCTTTCTTTCTGCTGTGTATTATTCCACTGTGTAAATGTACTATAGTTTTTTGATCCACTCACATACAGAAGGGCACTTAAGTTGCTTCCAGCACTTGGCTATTGTAAATTGTGCTGCTATGAACATTGGAATGCATAGGTTCTTTTTATGTTTCAGGATTATTATGGTATAATCCCAGCCATGGAATTTAGCTGTGCAGAAGGTTTTTATTTTGATGAAGCCCAATTTGTTTATTCTTTCCATTATGTTCCTTGCTCTAGGAGACATAGCGATAAAAATACTGCTGCATGGGATATCTGAGATTTCCTGCCTATGTTCTCCTCTAGGACTTTTACAGTATCATGACTTATATTTAAGTCCTTTAACCATCTTGAATTATTTTTATTTACAGTGTAAGTTGGTGGTCCTGTTTCTTTTCTTTTTTTTTTTTTTTTTGCATGTAGCTGTTCAGATGTCCCAACACCATTTGTTGAAGAGGTTATTTTTACTCCATTTTATGCTTCTGCCCCCTTTGTCAAATATTAATTGACAACAGAGAGTTTGGTTTATTTCTGGGCTCTCTGTTCTGTTCCATTGGTCCATGTGTCTGTTCTTATGCCAGTACCAGGCTGTTTTGATTACCATAGCCTTGTAATGTAATTTTTTAAAGA
This sequence comes from Artibeus jamaicensis, assembly GCF_021234435.1. NCBI lineage: Eukaryota > Metazoa > Chordata > Mammalia > Chiroptera > Phyllostomidae > Artibeus > Artibeus jamaicensis. The sequence continues at coordinate 6,823,119 of NW_026522046.1, read as the reverse complement.
TTTTATTTATTTACCTATTTTTAGAGAGGAAGAGAAGGAGAGAAACATTAATGTGTAGTTGCCTCTAGTGAGTCCCCTACCAGGAACTGACCTGCAACCCAGGCATGTGCCCTGACTGGGAATCGAACCACGATGGTGTGGTTCACAGGCCCACGCTCAATCCACTGAGCTATGCCAGCCAGGGCTATTGTAATGTAATTTTATGTCAGGTGAATAATAGTCTTAATAACATAAACATTAAATAATTATTTAACAGAAATTATAATATTGGAAAGATGGGGCAACAGGGATGACAATTACCATAATAGAAAATAGCCATGCCCTGGTTGGTGTGATTCAATGGATTGAGCTCCAGCCTTCAAACCAAGAGGTTGCTGGTTTGATTACCAGTCAGGGCACATGCCTAGGTTGCCGACCAGGTCCCCGGTTGGGGAAAGGCAAGAGGCAACCAATCGCACATTGATGATGTTTTTCTCTCTCTCGGAAAATAAATAATTTTTAAAAGGAAAGAAAATAGCCATTTGCTATATGGAAATAGACATTAAGTACCAGAATAGTTAACGTAGCAGAAAGTGGTTGCTTTCTGAGAACCAGAAAGAGGAAGGGTGGAAGATGGCACTGCTCTTGCACTACAGACCCTGTAATATTTAACTTCATAAATAAACCGTTTAGAAAGATAATTGTGTGCCTACATTAATGTAAATGTAATTTTTGTAAAGTTTGTGTGAACTTCAGCTTCACCATTTAATAATTGAGTGACCTGGGGCTGTCTATCCCCCCTGTTTCTTTGCCTGTAAAACCACCTACCTTGCTGAATTATTATGAGAATTAAAGGATATATACAAAGTGCCTAGCACTGAGTCTGGAGCTTAGTGGGAACTCAATAAATTGCAGGAATTTTTGGTTTTAGTAAGAAATGGAAAAGAAGCCTAAAAGCATGTGAGGACTGGATACTGGCCTTCTATATTATGTAAATTTCTGGTCATTGCAATACAATCTTATTTAATAAAGGCATGCATTCATAAAGAATAGAAGAGAGAAGTTATAAATGTGATATCAGAAACCAAAAACTAGTTAAGTGTTTGAAAGTCAAGAGGTAGCCCTGGCTGGGGTAGCTCAGTGGATTGAGCGTGGGCCTGTGAAGCATAGGGTCGCTGGTTTAATTCCCAGTTAGGGCACGTGCCTGGGTTGCAGACCAGGTCCCCAGTGGGGGACACATGAGAGGCAACCACACATTGATGTTTCTCTCCCACTCTTTCTCCTTCCCGCCCCCTCTCTCTAAAATAAATAAAATATTTTAAAAGAAAAAGAAAGGAAAAAAATCTGCAGAAACAAAAAGACAAAAGAATGTTCTTTGGTGAATCTATCTGACTTGGAAAGTAGGGATTTGCAACAATTTTGACTTGGCATGTGCGTCTACAATGAGAAGGTAACCCAGGATTTAACACAGGTGATAGTAACATATTTACATAGAAAGACAGTTTCCCTGCGCTATCTAGCAATGGGGGTTTTAGTTCCTTTCACCCCTCAGGCCCTCAGATTTCACAATTGGGAACTGAGAAGTCAAATTTAAGAGATCTTTAAACCTCGTCCCAAACTCCAAGGTTCTGTGACTTCATGGAAATGTGCTTTTTGCCTTGGACGTGCCAATAAACGAACCACTCGGGTTTCCCACTAGGCTCCTAAAACGGATGCAATTCCTTAATCTGTCTCTAACTAAAACAAAGTATTTCCGAATCAGCAGCCCCTGGACTAGGTCTTGTCCCTCTTGCACCGGACCTCGCTCTACAGCAGAAAACCCTAGTGGCCTCCTTGGTCTCTCCTAGTAGGAACTACATCTCCCAGGGTGCCCCGAGAGCGGGGAGCCCACTCAGATTGGCCAAGGGTCGGTGACGCTCCGTGTTTTGGCCCCTACGGTCACATGTTTCCTTTGTTGTGAGCTGCGGCAGACTGGTGGCTCGAGGAGTCTCCGAGGCTGAAAGGAGACCTGCGCGGCCAGCCGCTAACGGACCGCGGGACAGTCGCTGGTGGCCACTTCCAGCCTTCGCCGAGAGGTACCCGGGGATGACAGCTCCGGGATCGGCCGAAAGGCGAGGCACCGGCCAGAACCGGGGCGGAGGGGCGATCGAGGTCACAACCACAGGGTTGTGTGTCTGCAGCAGGGAAGCCAGCGGCGGCGGGCCTCTCGGAACCAAACCTGGGCGTTCTGAGGAGAGACTGCGGTTGGGGCTGCAGGGCCCCTTTCGGGGGCGAGGGATCTACGGGGCTTTCCTAGGGGTCTTCAGCTCATTAACGACAGTCCTGAGGGGAGGGCACCCCCGCCCCCTGGCACTGCCGTCCGGGAACCGGGGCGCTGGTGACGCGCCCCGCGGGGGGCGGGTTGGGAGGGGCAAGGCCACTAAGGCTGGGGGTAGCAGGTGCGGGTCACCTCGGGGCCTCGCGGGCGGGAGCACCTGGCGGACCGGGCCGGGGAGACGGGTCCCGCGTGTTGCCGACGGGCTCCGAACGAGTCACTGCTCTTTTTTTAATCGGAGGAAGCACTGAAAATATGAAGGCCTCAGATCAAGCCTTCTCGTTTGGTGGGGCGACCGCTGTCTGTCGAGGACGGCTGACGGGGTCCCGGTGGGTCCCCAGGCTACGGGCCGGAGAAGCCCCATTAAAGCAGTTGCGAAATGTGCTCGGCACTGTCACCTGACCGTTACCCGCCGCCCCCACTCCCCGCGAGCCTTTGTTTACCAGGGATCGCGGCGGGGCTCGCGCCGAGAACCCGGCCCTGAAGGACCGTCCCTGGGGAACGGTGGCGGGCGGGGTGGAGGGCGTCCCTCCGGCGGAGTCTCCGCCTACCCTCCCCACCTTGCTACCACTCGAGGACTCGTTTTCTTAAGATAGTTCCTCATTTCCCCGCCCCCAAGTCCTGCACACTCGGTGCGCAGACTGTTAAAGCGGTCGGGATTGGGCGCCTGGGGTAGCTTGCGGGGCGGTGACCGCGGGGCGAGTTCCGCGAGTTTATTGGCGGCCGTCTAGTCGCTCGGTGGTCCGTCCCGGCAGTTCTTCCCCGCCCCCTTGAAGGTGAGCTGGAGGACGCGCGAGGGCGCGCGCCCCGGACTCTCCCGCAGCTGCCGCACGAGCGGAGCCCGCGGCCGCCGCGCGCGTCCCCGTCGCCCCCAGAGGGGGCCTCGCGGCTTCTGCTAGCAGTTTGGGTCGGTTCCTTGCCCACAGGGAACTGCAGCCGCGGCGCTCCCTCGAGGACCGCAGAATGAACCGCGTTCAGTGTCGTCTCCTTGCCTGCCAGAATGGTGGGAAGAAAGTCCTCTTGCGAATTTGTTCTTGACGGTTCTATAAACAAGGTTTAAATAGCTAAGGAAGGACCACAACGCCACGTCGTAGGGCGGGCGTATCTGTCACCGCTGAGGCAGTGTCTGTGAATAGCTAGTGTAGTGGATTTTAATGATTAATCTCTTGAACCCTTGAGCCGCATTTTAAAATTCACGTCTGAAGTGTTTGCAACTACAGACTATAAAGGTCCACTTTAGGTACGGGACCTGATTTTTATTAGGTACGGGAAATAGATTTAAAATCTGCCTGCTGTCGACCAAGGTGTAGGAAAAAATCAAATATCCTTTAAGGCTATACTCCTAAAAGTTAAAAGATTCTTCAATACCTCGGTTAGGATTAATTGTTTTCTTTGTTTGGAGGATTATAGCTCACTCTTGTATGTGCTAATCCCTATGATAGCGAATTGCAAATGTCTTATTTTAAATTTGTAAGTTAATGTGACTATAATAAAATATACAAAAGCAGTCATTTTAGCCATAATGTGTTGAAGATGCTGTTTTCCTGACCTCATGAGGAGGTCGTGGAAATACAGTGCTTCGGTATTATCAGGTTTTCTTTTCCTGTAAATCTGTAAGAATTGACCGAAAACAATGCATCTCTGTAGGAGGTTGACTGGGCGACTGGGCGGCCTGGTTCAAGCAGGAACTGAATATGAACAGTTCTCAATGGTTATGCATTTTAATGTGTTTTTTAAGTTGACGTGGAGGTGGCTACCCCGGAAAGAGCAGGTTCTGTGCTCCCAAGCTTCCCCCTCACATGTGATTCGGGGCTTTTAACGTATCTAAATATGTACAAAATGCAAACCCTTAAAAAAAAATAAAACCATTCAAAAGGCTGCTTATCCAGACAAAGCCTGTGACTTAGTCTCTATACAGGAAGAAGAAATAGTGTTCTGAGTTAGTTCAAGAACTGTATGATTTACTCGCGGAATATAAAACTGAAACTGATAGACACAGTATGGTGGTTACCAGAGGGAAGCGGAGTGGAGGGGAGTGAAGGGTAAAGAGGGCCATGTATGTGGTGTCTGAAGGTGAATTGCCGGTGGGCACACAATGCAACGTGCAGATCATGTATCATAGAAGTACACACTTGAAACCTGTTCACCAGTGTCACCCCGATAAATTTAATATAAATAAACAGAAATTTTAAAAATGAGTTAGAGCCCTGGCTGGAGTGGCTCAGTTCGTTGGGCATCCCGTCTGGCAAACCGAGAGGTTGCGGCTTGGAGGACTTACTGGGCACGTGCCTGGGTTGTGGTTCTGGTTGGTCGGCGATAGGGGCGGGTGTGAGAGGAAAGAGAGGCAACCTGTCAGTGTTGCTCTCTCAAATTGGTGTTTCTCTCCCTCTTTTTCTCCCTTTCCCTCTGTCTAAAATCAATAAGCATGTCCTCAGGTGAGGATAAAAATTAAAAAGGACTGTCAGCTTTAATTTAAACTTGCCTGGCTTTTGTCCAAGTTGCTAAAACTTTCATGCTTTTTCAAAAAAACCTTTAACTTCCTTGTTTTCTGACCTTTCGTTAAAATCAAAAGGTCAGTCCTTTGAAAAATAAGTACCATTTATTAAATAAACAACTGCAGTTATTTTTGTATATACTTTTAAAGATTTACTCTATTAAAAACAATAGCTAAACTAACTTTTTTTAGTTGAAGAGTTTGTCACTCTGCCTAAATTCACATAGGGCTATATAGTGTTTCAGATTTTGGCACATCTTAAAAATCTACTAAATTGGTATTTAAACTAGGCTTTATTCAGAGGTTTGTCAAATTTATTTGTGTCCATATTTGTGCCACCACTAAGGTAAATAAAAACCATTTGACTTACAGATACATTTACACTTAGAGAAGTATCTAAAATCCAGTATCTAAAATACTGGATCTCAAACTTGTTCAAGTGGCAGAGCACCCATTGTGTCCTTGCAAGTTTAACTAATTATGGTAAGAGAACCAAAAACAATTTTCTAACAGAAAGCATAACTAATATATATCTATAGGTCTTTTGATTCTAAAATTAAAAAATGCATTAAAAAATACCTAAAAGAAGCATGTAGTGGGGTAAAACCAATGAAGTTAAGTTTACATGTCAAGTCTAGTTAGAAGCATGCATAGGCTCAATAGGACAGCTTAATACCAGGTATATTGTCTGATGATTGATGATTTATTTTTCTTCCAGTAGGTAACATTAGTAATCCAAAGTTTTAAGGCCAGAGATAGAAACAATGAGTGGAGAAATTCAGTGGTTTTGGTTCTGTGATTTGGGCAAAGATAGTATTCTTTTTTTATTTATAGAACTATGTGGTTCAGTCTGACATTGTTTAAGCACTCTTAGATTTTTCATCATCAGATACCTTTTATTTCTCTTCCTCTCATTAATCAAAGTCATAATGTATTGACCATTTGAGTTTCTAGTAAACAAAGGGTATTCACTAGTTGCTACAGTTCTAGACAAAGAAATTTCAGGTTTGAGTTGGTTTGTGATATCTTAAGTGGGTAAGTATGTTGGTCATGGTTCTATTAAATTAGAGGGTGAAGGGGAAAGGCAGAAAACTGTACTCGAACAATTTTAAAAAGTTAAAAAAAGACAAAACAATAAAAAATAAATAAATAAGTAAATAAAAGAAGTTAGAAATGTTGAAAATAGCAGCTTGCAGATTGGAATTTAAATATTAATTTGTAAAACTTGGTTCAGGAATCACTGCTCCGAGAGTGAAGGTTTACATTGAGAAGTATAAATTTGTCATTTTAAAAAGTGATCATTAAATAGAATGGTATAAATAAATAAATTACCTTCGAGAAAATAAAATATCTGGAATTTATAAAAATTGCTGGTTTTACATAGTACCATGTTAAATGTAATTTTCTAGGTATTTTAAAATACGATTTCTTATTATGTTACAGTTCTTTTTTTTTCCTTCTTTTGAGTTACTGTGTATCTTTAATGATAAAAAGAGGTTTGTTGTTTCTGCTGTTACTCAAAGTTAAATTTGAGAAAATGAAGTTGTGTAGTGCATCACATGTGGCAGTTCACTTCTGCATGTTGTAGGGACCACATCAGTCAAAATGTTGTTGGTTTCCCTTGCTTCATGGTATTAACTAGTCTTTATAAACCCCTTCATTAACCTGTACTATCTTTAAGGCTGATTGTAACTTCTTTCTTTGTATAGATTTCTGCACTCTAAAGGAAAAATAAGCTTGGTTGCAGTCCAGCTACACTCTAGATTAATTCTGATAGTGTATATCATCTTTGGACTTTGCAGACCTCCTCTAACTCTTCCCTTACTACCTGGAAGGTTGGTAAGTATTAGCTAAAACCCCACAGAAAATGCCCAGGTGATTTGCCTTGCCCTTCTACTCCTCAAGGCAAACATAAACTAATTACTAAAATTCTGTAGCACACCAAAAATATATATATTTTGCTTATCTGACCCAAAAAAAAGTATGTTGATTCATTCACATCAGATGGCTATTGTTGTGTTGGCTGTTGTCATGTTTTAAATTTGTCTAATGGAAAAGAGGTCAGTGCCCCTGACTAGAGATAGTTGGGTACTGCATACTTTAAAAATTCTTGTGGCACACTAGTTGAAAATCACTAGTGTGATATAATTCTAGACCAGATCAGTTGTGAGAGAATCTATTCCAATTTGCACCTGTGTTTTTCTGCTAGAAAAACACTGAGAATTTGAGTCAGTTTTAGTATCAGTCTTCGAGTTCTTGTTTGGTTCTTACTTTAGCCAATCCCACAGTCTAAAGTTGGGTCTAAATCCAGTATTTGGGACCCAAGTGGCAGAGAGTAGGCTCTCTGTAAATATTTCTTGAGTTGACCTGAATTCCTGTGTTGGCTCAGAAACTTATTGCCCATTGGGAAGAAGCACTAAGCTAGCATTTACAGCCCCCTGATTTGACCAAGTTGAAATGTTAAAGGAACACGAACGGTAGAGACTGAGCTCTCTCTACAAGTAAAGAAACACACAAGATAATATTCACCTCACAATGATCATGTAATCAGGGTTTAGAGATGTGTGTTTATAAATATCTGTAGAAAAAAATCAGTAGTCCATAACTTGAACTTCAGAATTTATTAGTTTTATTTATAGATGTGTGGGCCAGAAATGAGAACCATTTTGTGTTTAAGTTCTATTGCTATTCTGTGCACAGTATAAGGTGCTAGACTTTTCTCTTAAGTATTCCTCTCCTTCCCTCCTATCAAAAAAAAACCCAAGTTATTCTGAATTAGTTGGTTTTTATAGGTATTACATCTTTATAAGTTTCAACAAAGCAGAAAATGCATTTATATATTAAAAGATTAAAAATAATTATTTGATAAGCTTTGAGGTTCTCTGTGGATAATCTAGATAATTATAGATTAAAAATGAAAAATTTTTCCTGAATTACCAAAATACTTGAGTTTTTTTAAGTTGATTCCATGGTTGTATGGTACATAATGACTAAACTGTTTGCTTTTGGTGATATGGTAGACCAACTCAGAATTGTATAATGGCTTCAAACTCAGATGTTATATCAATTACCAGACATTCTTCAAATATCCGGTACAGACTTATCACAGGATATATGTTTTTCTCATCTCAATGCTACCATTTAGCATGCTGTTGATGTAGTTACTCATGCTTCACTCAAGAAACCTTACTGCAGGATATAATTGTCAAATGAAGTTGATAAATAATGAAACTAATTTGTACGTAAAAATATAAAATTATTTGCTTTAAGAATTGTTATTCAGTAATGCTTTTCTATGCAAAAGTAAACTTGCAGTTGGAAACTGAAATCTACTAAAAACATATTTCAACATATTAGTACAATAAATAATACCAACTATACATGAAGTAAATTGTATCTGATTTATATGTTGCTGTTCTCCATTTATTTTAGGTGTGGAAACTAAAACGACACAGATATTTTTACTGAGGCTTTGATCAAGCAAATGCAAAAAAGGTATATTTATATTTAGGAATTATCTAAACATTGTTATTTGAGAATTTAAACCATTTTACTTTCTTTAACCAGGGGTCATGTAGGTCAATCAGAGTCATTGGGAATAATTCTGCCTTCAAGATCATAATGGAAGGCATTGTCACTGACCGTCATTTTCATTACCGAATAAAGTATTTACCCACTCCTTTCTACTCCTTCCTGGGAATCTCAGTCCCCCTTCAATATTTTTCTTCAGTCTTGGAGACACTAAAATAAGTTGTCTCCATTCATTTTTCTGGGACATAAATCAAAAACATGTAACTTTAAATCCACCTAACAATCAGAAACTAGGTCTACAACACTTACAAATTCTGTTAAGAAAAGTTCTTTCAAATGATAGTGTAGCTCCAAGAATAAAGCTCCTGAAGAAGTAAGGGAGGAAAAGAGAGTTACTAGCTTTTCTAGACAAATCTTGTGGCTTTGGCAGTCAGTCATTGACATGACAATCTGATCACCCTTGCATCCACTAACTTATCTAGAGAGAACTTTCAGTAATTATATTTCCTTGGAAGAAACATTTTCCTCTTGTTTTGTCCAGAGATGCCTACTTAGTTGCTTACTTTTTCCATTAATATTAAAATACTTGATTTTATAAAATGGGAAAACAAAGGCTAATCGATTACATCGGGAGGTCCAAAAGATTAAAATGTATCTCATAATTTTAAGACCCTCCTGTGCAAATCATTTACCTACTCTGTCATCAATAGATAGAATTTATATAGGGGTGACCCAAAAGTTTGTATAGTTCTTTTGTGAAATAAAAGACATGTTTTTCATTTTCACCAATACCTTTATTGATTGGGATCTTTTGCATATGTTGGCTCTCTCCCGTGCGGTGCAACATTGATTGTTCTCAGTTAATGTCTCAGTGTGATCGCTTCTCTACCCAGCTGTGGAGCATCACCCAGCAGGAAACTTCACAAACCACTTTTGCCATGTTTGATCAGTCGCAGCACCTTCTCCATATACTGCACGGATCTTTCTTTGCATTCCAGTTCATTTTTTCTTTCTTGAAATAATAAAGCATAAATGTGCCAAAAATGTTCTTATTTTCTTCCATCTTCAATATTAAAATGGCTACATGAAAATTCACCAATTTTAGTTTTTTTTAATGCACACTGATATGACAGCTGTCACAGTATAATCTTAACAAAATTGTTTTGAATGAAGTTAAAGACAAATAAGTGCTACTAGAGCCATCTTATGGGGGAAAAAACAAATGAATTTTTGGCCAACCCAATATTAAATATTTCATACTTTGTGGAGACTGGTTAATGGGAGAGTTCTCAGAAAGTCCAGACAAAGTAAGGATGTCCTAAAGGCCAAGCCAAAGCTGCTTGGAAGGAAACAGCCCAGATCCAGGAGATAATCTGTCTCTCTTACAAATAAAGCAGTAAACAAGTATCTTGTTGCTGTTGAATACTTTATAATAGCAGATGATTTTATAGTTGTTCTAATCCAGTGGAAGACCTCTTGTAGGTCAATAATTAAGGAACCAGCTATGAAAATAAGGGGTTTTTCTTTTTTTTCCTCCTGTTTGTTTTTTTTTAAGAGTACATTTATTAAAGCCGAGGACAATGAAACAAGACAGGGCTCAGGACAGAAAAAGCAACAAGACAGAGCCTAGGCGGGGTGCCTTGGCATTCTAAAAATGTTATAGGAAAGAAGTGAGCCAAAGCGGACTGCTGTCAGCTCACTAGAGAGTAGGAGGGAATGGAGCCTTAGGGACAGGTTCAGGGGTTTAGCCTGGGACGAGCTGCTGCTGCTGCCCATTGCTCCCCTGGTTACAAGTCTCAGTGGGGTCCCCTAGACTTTAGGAGATGTACACCTGTGGGGGAAGGGAAAGGCATGGACGTGCTCCCCCTGAGAAAGAGAACTCAAGTGTTTTTTGGGTCATTTTAGTATATTTTATTGATTATGCTATTACAGTTGTCCCATTTCCCCCCTTTCATTCACCTCCACCCTGCATACCCCCTCCCACCCACATTCCCCCCCCCTTTAGTTCATGTCCATGTGTCATAAGTTCTTTGGCTTCTATATTTCCTATACTATTCTTACCATCCCCCTGTCTATTTTCTACCTCCCATCTATGCCACTTATTCTCTGTACCTTTTCCCCCTCTCTCCTCTCCCACTCCCTGTTGCTAACCCTCCATGTGATCTGCATTTCTGTGGTTCTGTTCCTGTTCTAGTTGTTTGCTTAGTTTGTTTTTGTTTTAGTGTGGTTGTTAATAATTGTGAGTTTGCTGTCTTTTTACTGTTCATACTTTTTATTTTCTTTTTCTTAGATAAGTCCCTGTAACATTTCGTATAAGGGCTTGGTGATGATGAACTCCTTTAACTTGACCTTATCTGAGAAGCACTTTATCTGCCCTTCTGTTCTAAATGAAAGCCTTGCTGGATAGAGCAATCTTGGATGTAGGTCCTTGCCTTTCATGACTTGGAATACTTCTTTCCAGCCCCTTCTTGCCTGTAAGGTCTCTTGAGAAATCAGACGACAGTCTCATGGGAACTCCCTTGTAGGTTACTGTCCCCTTATCTCTTGCTGCTTCTAGAATTCTCTCTTTCATTCTAATCTTGGCTAATGTAATTATGATATGCCTTGGTGTGTTCCTTCTTGGTCCAACTTCTTTGGGACTCTCTGAGTTTCCTGCACTTCCTGGAAGTCTATTTCCTTTGCCAAATTGGAGAAGTTCTCCTTTAATATTTGATCAAATAACTTTTCCATTGTTGCTCTTCTTTCCCTTCTGGTACCCCTATAATTCGGATATTGGAATGTTTAAAGATGTCCTGGAGGTTGCTGAGCCTCTCCTCATTTTTTTTGAATTCTCATTTCTTCATTCTTTTCTGTTTGGTTGTTTCTTTCTTCCTTCTGATCCAGTCCATTGATTTGAGTCCCAGTTTTCTTCCCAACACTATTATTTCCCTGTGCATTTTGCTTCATTTCACTTAGTGTAGCCTTCATTTTTTCATCTAATTTGCGACTAAAATCAACCAATTCTGTGAGCATCCTGATCACCAGTGCTTTGAACTGTGCATCTGATAGGCTGGCTATTTCTTAGTCTCTTAGATGTATTGGCTCTGGGGCTTTCATCTGTTCTGTTTGATCCCCCCCCCTTTTTTTGTTGTCTTCTTGTGCCTGTTACGTAGTGAGGGGTGGAGCCTTAGGTGTTCACCAGGGCCGGGCAACTCAGTTACTGGGTCGTGGTACTGTATGTGGGAGCGGGGTCAGAGAGGGAACAATGGCACTTGTTCTGCTCTCTCTCGGATTTCAGTCCCTTCTGCCACTTCCCACAAGCAAACTGGGCCCTTCCAGTGCTGGTGGTTCCTGGGTGGGCGGGCTTGTGTATGTTCTAAGACCCTGTGGGTCTCTCCAGTGAACTCTCCTGCGAGGCTGGGAGTCTCTCCCTGCACCTCAACCTCATAAGTGTTTTCAATGGGTGCTTTTAGGCTTTATTTCCTGGTTCTGGGGCCCTGGGTTGCACGGTCTGTCTCGATCCCCAGTTTCGCCTGATTTATCTGTGTGCAAATGTGGAACTGCCTGGTCAGCCAGCCGCCTTGCGCCCTCACTGGGTCTGCTTATTGCCACCCTGCACCCTGGGTCTGGCAGTCACCACTCTTTGCTGCCAAAACCCTTCTCCACTGGCCACCAACCCCGCCCTCCTTACCGGTCTAGATGAATGGTTGTCGGACTTCCGTACAGTTCAATTCTCTGTCAGTTCTGGTTGTTTTTTTGTTTCTAAATTTTTTGTTGTCTTTAATTTTGGTTGTGCAAGGAGGCACAGTGTGTCTACCTACACCTCCATCTTGGCCAGAAGTCCTTGAGAACTCAAGTTTTAATCAGCCTCACATTAACACTTAACTCACTCAATATGCTACCCCCCAGTTTTATGAGGTACAGTTAAGACACCAGATGACAAATACCAGACGCAGTAAGATAATTGAATACAGAACAGAGTATCTTTTCATGTATGTAAGTAAACTTGTCCCTTTTATCCAAAAGGGCGGTTCTATTATAAGTAATGTGCAGTGAACATAGGGTTGCACATGTCTTTTCAAATTAGTCTTTTGTATTTCTTCAGATAAATACCCAAAAGTGGAATTTCTGGGTCGTGTAATAGTTCTGTTTTAAGTTTTTTGAGGAGCTACCATACTGTTTTCCATGTTAGGCCTTCTTCATGCCACCATAGTTAGGCCTGGATCTCTGACTGTTGACATATTTCAGGAAGAAGCTGGGTCCTGTAGAAGTGACTGTGATGGGAGTCTGAGGGCATGGGAATAGATGAGAGTGACTGTGGGTGCTCTTAAGCCAGTTAGAAATACATTTTGGATCATATATAAACTTAAGGAGATGTGGAAAAGTGAGTAGAAGAACTTCTCATAAATCAAAATTTAAGAGAATCGATAGCTATACCTCAGTGCCTCTATCCATTAGTTACCTATTCATAGTCACTTGTGAAGGAGACTTAAAAACAAATTACTACCTATTCAGAGTGAAAATTTAGGAGAAAATAGAGAAAAACAAAATAAATAAAGCCCTTAATATTTTGGCATATGTGCCTCCTTTTTCCTATCCCTAGATGCACTGACACATACATTTTCTGTTTCCTTAGCATACATTTTATGATCTGCTCTTCACATACTATCTGCTTAATACTTCCCTGTGTCGTTAAATAGTGTAAGTAATTTTTAATGGCTGCATAGACTTTGTTCTGTCCTTAAGATGTACTTTTGTTTAACTAATCCCCTCTCATAAGGCATTTAGGTGGTTTTAAGTCTTTTTTGCTAAAATAGCATTGAGCATCTCTATAGATAAATCTTTCTACATACCCTGATTATTTCCCTGGAACTTCTAGAGAGGGACTTGCTGATCAAACAATATACATATTTTTAAAGCCCATTGATAGATAAGCGGTAACTGAATTCCTCTCTAGCATCACTATATTAAGATAATATACACTTATATTCGTGCTCTGAACATAGATCCTGTGTCTTACAAAGTTCTGACTTATCTGTACAGTCTGGACGGAACACAGCTGTGTAAAAGGGGAGACAAGGTTATTAGCAGTTCGCAGAGCACGTGGTATCCTTTCAGCTGGGGCGCTTAAGGAGTACTATTGCAAATTACCTATAAGGTTCTGATTGTGCAAAAGCAATTTTTATTTATCAATTTTATTAAAATGAAATGTTGCTCTATACCCTACATGAAATATATTATGCAGTTTTGTTGTACTGTTAATATCAAAATGAAATTATGTAATTTGAATTCTAAATTTTTTTACTCATTTGAATGTTTTCACTTTTTTTTTTTTTTTTTACTTTTAGCCACATCAGTAAGATCCCTAACAGTCATTTCTCAGCAATTATATAGTCAACTGATGTAACAATGGTCCTAATATTGGGGCGAAGACTAAACAGAGAGGATCTCGGGGTGCGTGATTCCCCAGCAACGAAGCGGAAAGTTTTTGAAATGGACCCAAAATCTCTGACAGGCCATGAGTTTTTTGACTTCTCTTCAGGATCATCCCATGCTGAAAATATACTCCAAATATTTAATGAATTCCGAGACAGCCGCTTATTCACAGATGTTATCATTTGTGTGGAAGGAAAAGAATTTCCTTGCCATAGAGCTGTTCTCTCTGCCTGTAGTAGCTACTTCAGAGCTATGTTTTGTAACGACCACAGAGAAAGCCGAGAAATGCTGGTTGAAATCAATGGTATTTTAGCTGAAGCTATGGAGTGTTTTTTGCAGTATGTTTATACTGGAAAGGTGAAGATCACTACAGAAAATGTGCAATATCTCTTTGAAACATCAAGCCTCTTTCAGATCAGTGTCCTCCGTGATGCATGTGCCAAGTTCTTGGAGGAGCAACTTGATCCTTGTAATTGCTTAGGAATCCAGCGCTTTGCTGATACCCATTCACTCAAAACACTCTTCACTAAATGCAAGAATTTTGCATTACAGACTTTTGAGGATGTGTCCCAACATGAAGAATTTCTTGAGCTTGACAAAGATGAACTTATTGACTATATTTGTAGTGACGAACTTGCTATTAGTAAAGAGGAGATGGTTTTTGAAGCTGTCATGCGTTGGGTCTACCATGCAGTTGATCTCAGGAGACCACTATTACATGAGCTCCTGACACATGTGAGACTCCCTCTGTTGCATCCCAACTACTTTGTTCAAACAGTTGAGGTGGACCAATTGATCCAGAATTCTCCGGAGTGTTACCAGTTGTTGCATGAAGCAAGACGGTACCACATACTTGGGAATGAAATGATGTCCCCAAGGACTAGACCCCGAAGGTAAGAAGACTTTAAAAATTACCTACAATATGATTAACAAAAGTTTTTGTTTTTTAAGTATTTTTAAACACCTGAAGGTAATTTCAGTGTAGTCCTTTATATGTATTGTCTACACGATGATTTATACAATTTAAGATTTATTTTAGATTATGTAAATCATTAGAATGTCTCTCTCAGTGAAGACTAGATTCAACAATAGCATCCCTTATTATTGTTCTGAGCTATCAGAGGTTGTTGCAAAAGGTATTTGTAACTGTGTACGTCTCAACATACTTCTACTAATTTCCCATAACCGCCATAGGGTCCCAAAACATTCCACTTTTCTTTTCAGAGGCTCTTTGGATATGAAGGAGCTAAAAACCTTAGTAGACTCTCACAGACAGCATGAAATACAGAAGTGTCAAGTAATGTACATCAGATGTGAAATCCAAGCTTCAGATCTTTTCTCATTGCCACAGTTACTATATTTAATGTCAGTCTCAGAAAAATTTTTTCAGGTTATAAAATTATATAGAATTTGGAAAATTTATGTTAACAGGATAGGAATACAATTAAAGTATGTCCTGTTATTTAGTGGCTTCTTACAGTTGGTTATTTCTGTAAAACACCTATAGATTTTTAAGTCATAAACTATAAAAAAATAATCCCCAGGCCTTAATAATAGAAGGAATAATATTATACAGTGAGCCCTCCATATCCGTGAGTAAGTAACTCAACCTCAGATCGAAAATATTTGGGGGTGAGAAAATTCCAGAAAGCTCCAAAGAGCAAAACTTAAATTTGCCACACTCCGAGCACTATAGCAAATCCACAAGAATGAAGTGACATGTTGTGGCATGTTGAAGGCATACACTGTTGTGGACTGTGTGCAAGTGTAGATTATATACAAATACAACAACATTTTATATAAGGGACTTGAGTGTCCATGGATTTTGCTATCCATGGGGGTCCTGGAACTGCTCCCACAGGAATATCCACATGTATGTTACTGTGAATAAGCAAGGAATGTCTATTGTGGGAAATACGACAGTAATGACTCTTTTTAATAACTCTTCTAACAAAGCTAAGGTTTGGGGGGGGTGTTGTTTTTTTTAAGATTTTATTTATTTGTCTTTAGAGGAGAAGGGAAGGAGAGAGGGAGAGAAACATCAATGTATGGTTGCCTCTAGTGCATCCCCTGTAGGGAACTGGCCTGCAACCCAGGCGTGTGCCCCGACTGGGAATTGAACTGTGATCCTTTGATTCACAGGCCCATGCTCAATCCACTGAGCTACGCCAGCCAGGGCAAGGTTGGGTTTTTTAATTATGGTAATAAAACACATAAAATTCACCTTCATATTTAAGTGTACAATTCAGTATTATTAAAGATATTTACATTGTGCCCTGGCCAGGTAGCTCAGCTGCTTGGAGCATCATCCAGTACACCAAAAGGTTGCGGGTTTGATCCCTGATGGGGGTGGGGGGGTCGCAGACACATATGGGAGGCAACAAATTGATCTCTCTCCCCTTCTCTTCCTCTCTCCCCCCTTCCCACCTTCCTTCCTCCCCCCCCCGTCCCCCTCCCCTCCTTCCTTTCTAAAATCAAGAAACATATCCTCTGGTAAAGACTTAAAAAAGAAAATACATATGTATATTCCCATTGTTGTGAAACTAGTGTTTATTTTTATTTCTCTATACCATCTACACCTTTCCTATGCATTTACTATAGTGTAGCTCTCAAATCATATTTTTTGCTTTGATATTTTATTTATTTATTTTTATTTTACTTTTAAATTACAGTTTACATTCAATATTATTTTGTACTTTTCAGGTATACAGCATAGTGGTTGGATAATCATATACTTTACCAAGTGTTCCTTCCGCCCCCCATGTTTCCAGCGCCCACCCGACGCCACACATAGTTACTACAGTATTACTGACTGTATTCCCTGTGCTGTGCTTTACATCTCGTGACTGTTCTGTAGTTCTTAACCCCTTCACCTCTTCCATTCAGTCCTCAAGTTCCCCTTCCCTCTGGCAGCTATGAGTCTATTTGAATTTTGTTTGTCAAAACACATTTTTAACTTTGATTTTGATTATTATTATTTTGGAATGTGATTAAAATTCAGCATATTATAAGATAGCATGTATAAAGTCTGTGACTACATGTTTGGGTATAGCAAAATTTAATCTGTTCCCTTGTATGTAAAATGAAAATGGTGATAAATGATACTTGCTTTACAGATTTTGTCATTAAAACTGTTAAATGTAGCTGTGGCTGGCATAGCTCAGTGGATTGACCATGAGCCTGTGAACCAAAGGATCTCAGTTCAATCCCCAGTCAGGGCACATGCCTGTGTTGCAGGCCAGTTCCCAGCAGGGGATGCACGAGAGGCAACCATACATTGATGTTCCTCTCCCTCTTTCCTTCCCTTCCCTTCTAAAGATAAATAAATAAAATCTAAAAAAAAAAACTGTTAAATGTAGTAATTCTTAAGGTATTCAGCAGAGAAAGTACTTAAAAACCATTAGCTCTTATTATTTCTGTAGTGTTAGTGTAGGTCTGACCATTTTAAGAAAACTCCCAGTACCTGACAGTCTGAACTTTTTATAAATTAGAGGCAATATAGGGTAACTATTATTACAAAAAATTAATATTTCTTATATTATGGTTAGAGGAAATCTTTTTCTTTGAAGTCAGCTGACTTACATCAATTGTATCTCAGTAAAACTGGAAAAAATCAGCTGATGTTAATTTTAAAAAGTGTATTATAGAAAATGTAAATATTTTACTCTTAGTCATTTAACACAGGACAAAAAACAGTTTTATTCTATAAATGTACGATTTTTTTAAATGTACTGTTCTTCTTTTTAAAGGACTGTTAAGAAACTTGGGCTGAGCTTAAGCATGTGGATGGACCAAGGTTCTCAAATATATTAAGAAAACTGAACAGCTTTGGGGCTGTTCCACAACTTCTGGGTACACAGTAACCCTCCAAGGAAAATCACCCATTTTTCTGAACGGGAGTCCCCTTGTAGCAGAAGAAAGTTTGGGGGCCAAATAGGGCTAATAATACCTGTCCTGCATATCTCATTGGATTAGAATACAGACCAAGGAATATATGTTGCAAAATCAAAATACTGTCATTTATTATTAATATTATTTAAATGTCATTTTTATCAGGTCACTTATAAAAATGTGACCTAAATGAAATCACATTGCAACATAGGGTTAATTAGGTTAGATAATAAATACTTTTTATTCACTTAACTATTCAATTTACAAAAGTTTTCTTCCAATTTTTAAGGGAACTTATCCATTTTATACAGTGAAACACATCTATACATAAGATTGCCGTATCACCTTTATTTAGGAGCCATATAGGAAAAAAAGAAATTATAGTTATATTTAGTTTACAGATAATTATAAATGTAATAGCAGATATTTATTTTATGTAGGCATTAAGTGAGGAATATTAAGAGGAGTATTTTATTTTATAATTCTGCAGTCAACTTCTATCCCTTAATTATTATTATTATAATTCTGTCTTCCACTTATTTGTTACTGCATGTTAGTACCAATCACTAGGAATTTAATTATCTGAACAATGTGTATTATTCATACAGGTTCTCATCTTTCTGAGAAACTCCAGAAAGGGAGTGGTGTCTCCGCTTCTTCAACTGCAGTTCACTCCTCTGACTTCTGCTCCCGTCACCCTACAGAAACTCCTCTCAATCAGGCCATCACTGCTTGTCATTGTTAGATACTTCTTTGCAGTCTTCATCCAGCTTGGTCTCCCTTCAGGATTTGACATTATTGATTGCTTTAATCCCTCTTGGAACTCCTCCTATAGCCTGTGGATACCGTTTTCCTCATGGTTATCTTATGTCTCTAACCACTCTTTTTCAGTTTGATGGTTCTATATCTAGTCTTGGAAATGGTGCTAGTCCCTTTGGTCCATGTCTCTCTGTCTCGCTTTGTACACTTCCCTAGGCAATCTCATCTGTTCTTATGCTACCATGCATGCTATTGACTATCAGACCTCTTCTCTCCGGCCCAGACTTTTTCTTCATTCAATCATCCATTCATGCAGACAGTGTTTCTTTCTTTTTTTTTTAATTATATATTTGTATTTTTTACTTGGTGCATTGTTAAAAAATAACATAGGCAAAATAACATCACACTTGAAGTTAATAATTCTTTAATATTATCTAATACCCAATTCATATTAATACTTCCCCCAACTGTTCTCTCATGAAACTGGGTCCAGTCTAGGACCACTGCTGCATTTGGTTATTTCCATGAAGTTGCTTTCTTTTTGGTGATTCTCTCTTGTGACAGGCAAGTCGTCCAGAACAATATTCCACTTTCATGTTAGTTTCATTGCTTCCTTGTGGTGTCACTGCTCTATTTAGTTACTGTATTTTACCATTTATAATGCACACCCACGTTTTTGGCCCAAACTTTCAGGAAAATATCTTTCATTTTAATTTTTTAATTCAATTTTTTGTTTATTTACATTTAGAAAAAACCAACTATTGTATTACAGGGTACATATGGGTACATATCCATATTTTGCATATGGATATTGTTATTGCTTTCTAGAGTTATGCTTTTAACACATAAGCATAAATAAAGGAATTTAAAACACTAAATACAGAATTATTACCACCCATATATAATGCGCATCCTTATTTTTCCCTCAAAAAATTGGGCAAAAAAGTGCATGTTATACATGGCAAAATACAGTTTGTTTCTGGAAACTGGAAGTTGGCTCTACAAGCTTCAGCTTAATGGAAACCAGTTAAATATTTTTGACTGGAGTTCACCCTTAGGTAATGTATCATATTAGAAGACACAGGATATATGATTGTCTTACCTTTCTGGATGCAGTTACCTCCAGATTAGGGCGATAACAGTTTACACCACCGCACAGTTAGGTGACACTCCACGTCAGCCAGTAGTTCTTTGTATTTATCTCGTGTCAGGTGCCCTCCAGAGCTCAGCCCATGCTGGATAGTCTTACCTGTATACAAGGCCGGGAGCCCCCAAATAGGAATTCTCTTCTGGAGGGCCGGCCCCTTGTAATACCGGCTTCCCCTGCTAGGTGAGCGTTCTAGGAGCCCATCTGTATGGATGCACCGGCTGGTGTGGTGAGCGGCTGTGTTTGGCTTCAGTGAGGTTTTTTTTAAGATTTTCAGAGTGTTTGCCCTCATGATGGGTTATTTACAAGCGTACCTGCCCACACCCCACTGAATGTTTAGCAGTTTTTCTCAGGATGGAAAAAGATGTCAAGGGGAAACCTTTTGCAAGTGTGGAAGAGGTGAAACAAAAAAAACTGGCAAAAGCACTAAAAGGCATCAAAATCAACAAGTTCAAAAACTTTCGAACAGTGGGGAAAAAATATCTCAATAGGTGTATTGCATCCAATGGAGAGTACTTTGAAGGTGACTAAAGTTTATAAACCTTTAAGAAAAAATGCACAGTATTTTAGAAATAAATTACGGGGGTTTGGGGGGGGTCCCTCCTCATATACCCATGTGCCTCCTAAATGACAGAAAGCCCAAAAGTGCACCCAAGAGCATGAAAGTCTCGATGATCTGCTCTGCCAGTTGTACTGCACGAAGAGAAAACAGCGGAGACCAATCACAGAAGGAACAAAGCTTAGGAGCAATTGATTATATTTATTAATATATATTATGCAACTTTAAATCTCTGCACCAACACATCATATTATTTTGAATAAACATCAAGTGTAAGCATCATGATGTGTTCAGAGTACTGGCTTCAGAAACTGACAGGCCTGGATTAGAGTCTGGCTCTCTACACAGCTGTCAGCTCCATGACTCTGGGCAAGGCGCTTGAACTGTACTATGTATCCATCAGTTTTCTCATCTGTAAAATGAGCATACTACTACCTACCTCCTTAAGATTGTTGTGAGGATTGGAGACAGTTTATGAAAGAATACATAACCTAGCATTTAACACAAAAATGCATAATAAAAATTTTTGCAAAAAATTGTCACTGGTTTTATGGAGAAAATAAAAATACACTTTAAAATTTCACTATACTTTAGGAAATGTGATTTGAGAGACAGAAATGCTTGCTATCAAGTGGTTCATTTTAAGCATAAGTTCATTATGTAAAGAAAAAAATCAATGCTCTTTGTCATATTCCATTGAAAAATAGCTAAGATTTAATAAGCTACTACTACCTCTTGCCTAATAATCAGTTACCATATAATGAGTATAGGAGTATGACTGCCATAGTGAGAACAAGGTTCAAGTTCCTATTAGAAACCAGTTGAGAAAACTAAGGTAGAGGTTTTGGGGTTGTGATTTTTTTTTAAAGAAATAGTGTTTTCATTGGAACAGACATAGACACAGAGAACAAACTCATGGTTGCCAGAAAGGAGGAAGCTGGGGGACTGGGTAAAAAAGGCAAAGGGATTAAGTACATATTAGCAATTATAAAATAGCCACGGGGATGTAAAGTACAGCATAGGGAATACAGTAAATAATACTGTAATAACTATGTATGGTGCCAGATGGGTACTAGGAAATACTAGGGGGAAACATTTTGTAAAGTATATGCTTATCTAACCACTATGTTGTACACCTGAAATTAATACAAAGTAATATTAAATACTAAAGAAGAAATAATGTTTTAGGATTAATAAATACCTTCATTCCTTATTTTATAGGTGATAAAACTGAGGCACAATTAAGTGAACCAACTTGCTCTTGTCACAAAGTTACTTAGTGACAGAGCCAAGGCTAAAATTTTTTGTTCTGAATTTTTGTTCTAGTCCCTACTATATTACGGGATTCATGGTTTCATATTTTATACATATTAATTCATTGTTATTTTGAATTCAGATATTTTTACATAAAAGTATATATTGTAATTCTCCCTTTGCCAGACCTTAGGTATATTAGTTTTCCCCAAACGATACCTGTTACCAGATTTTTTAACTCTTTTTAGAAATATTCTTTGCATAGAGCCCTTGCTGGGTGGCTCAGTTGGTTGGAGCATCATCTGTCACACAAAAAGTGTGCAGAATGAATCTCTGGATATGGGAGGCAACAGATGGATGTCTCTCGCTCACATTTTTCTCTTTCTCTCCTCACCCCCCCAAAAAAAATCAATGAACATATATCCTCAGGTGAGGATTTAAAAATATATATATTTTGCACATAGAAGTAGCATCTGTGTTTGTGCATCTGAGCACACACCTCCCCACTTTTGTTTATGTGGGTAGTGTACTACAGTTTTGCACCTTGTTTTATCACTTCAAAGTATCTTAGAGATTGTTCTACATTACTACATAAAAGACTTTCACTTTTTTGTTATGGATATTTTCAAATTCATTTTTTAAAACTGCATACAGTTTTAATTTATGAATTAAATTTATGAATATCATATGAATTCATTTATGAATATCATAATTTATTTGATTCATCTCTTAATGATGGACATTTAGGTTTGTTTCTAGATTTTTGCCATTGAAAAGAATGTTCAGTAGATATTCTTGTGCATTTGTCTGTATACACTGGTAATTTTTAACTTGAATTACTAAAAGTGGAATTGCTTAGTCATAGGGTATGTGCATATTTAATTTTGGTGGATACTGTATAAAATTGTCTTCCAAGCTATACTTTAACCAAAAATGTGGAAGTGTCTTATTTCTTCACTCCTTTGCCAACATATTATATTATTGGTTTTTGTAAATCTTTACTACTCTGGGAAGTGAAAACCATCTCTCATAATTCTAATTTACATTTCTTTTTAACTGTCGATGATTGAGCATCTTTTCCGAAATCCATTGAGTCTAATGTATCAAATTTCTGATTAGGAGGAATTTAATCTAGTTTACCAGTTGAAGCATAAAAGGTTACACATTGGCCTGGCACATTGTCTTGTAGAAAAAACCTAAGGGCAAAACTCAACAGGGCCTCAGAGAAACCTGGAATGGGCTACTGAAAAACCACCAGAAACCAATCTGTGACCTCTGTGTCCTCTCGCCGTGTCCACATTGCTCTGACTGAACGTGGCCACTCACAGGTTTTAGGTTTCTATATACAAGTACAGTCGCTCAATCTCTCCCCCTCTTGTGGAGAGAGAATCTCTGTTTAAGCCAGACAGCATTCTCTGGACAGGTAGCCTATGCCATGGAAGCAGGATCAGGTAGCAAAAATGTGATGACTGAGTCTAGTCGCATATTAGGTTGAGTGGAAGACCCAGTGGCTATTAATAGTGAAGTGTGATTTTTTTCCTTTGTTGTTTCTTAACTTGGGGAAAAGAGGAGGAGAATAATTTATTTTCATTGGAACAACTTTAGAGAATGAGATAAGCAAAAAATATCACCCATGTTCCTATTTCCAGAAGGTAACACTGTAACATTTGGCTTTGTTCTTCCCTTTATTCTCTCTGAATTTGATATTAATACTATTATTTTACAGAGTTACAATCCATTTCATAGTCTGCTTTTAGCATTCAATATGTGATCAACATATTTCTGTGACATGATATCTACAGTATACCATAACCATTCCCCCACATTGGGCTCTTCCTGATTTTTTTACCATTAAGTGAAATGAACATTTTTGTGACTATTTAAGCCCATCTGTAATTAGTTCCTAATAAGTTCTTAGATAAATGCTGATTTTTAAAAGTAAACATTTTTATTCTTTTGATCAGTACAACCGTTTCATTATTTCCCATGTGAACAACTATAAATCTACTTTTTACCCATCCTGTATTTATTTGCAATAAAAAAATGGAACCGTCAAACAGACTAGATATGTTAAATCAACCTGTTCAGCATATTCTCTCACTATAGGCAAGTCACCACATGGGAAGCCAAGGTTTTCCAAGGCTGTTTGGCAAGCATGGAATACAAAGGGAGTTAGATGTTTAGGAGAGGAATCCTGGGGCCTAGGATAGCCAGAGGAAGTCTCATCCAACATGAAAATATTCTTACCAAAGAACCAATAATGTTCAATTTAGCTAAGATTAAGATCCTCTTTTCCTTAGGCCAGCAATTTTCAAGCTGTGTGCCACAAGAATCTTTGAAACACACAATACCCATTTAACCAGGGGTGCTGATGTCTTCTCCCTTATATTGTCAAAAAATGACAACAGCCAATACAACAATAGCTATCCTATGTGAATTAATCAAAATTATACCTTTTTTTGGTCAGACAGGAAAAAATACACTTTTTGGTGTGCTACAGAATTTTAGTAATTAATATGTGCCATGAGATGAAAAAGGTTGGAAATTGCTGCCTTGGACAGTAAGTTGAATGGGCACAGGAAATGTTTGCCTCCTGATTATTACTTTCATTCATTCATTCATTCATTCATTTACCTTATTACTTCTAGGTCTGACCAATCCCCTCTTTTGATATAAAGGGGGGAAGTATAAATTAATACGTTGTGTTTAGTAGCTGTCATGTCCTACAGATTTAAGAGCCATTCGGTCTCTTTAGGGCTTAAAGCCTCTTATCTCTATTTTAGTCCATTATTTTTGTTTTGATGACTTGGTTTTCAGGTATTTTTGAGTCTTAGAATGTTTGATCAGCTATATCACTAACATCTCTCCCTTCACCCTTCCAACTTCCCACTATATGGAAACAGACTACCTTTCCTAGTTTGTTTTTTTAATATATTGTTACTCTTCCCATTAGCCAGGATCACCTTCCGACCACCTTTTGTTGATGAAAGTTAGTTTGGCAGTTCACCTGTTTCTGGTGTGTTTGGCATTAATTATATGTGGGTTTGTTATTTTGGCCAGTAAGTCCTTTATTTCACCTTTTGAGATTCCTAACTGAACCTGGTAGTACACATTTTGTTGTTTTGTTTTAGAACATCCTGTGGATTTATAATTATTTTACTTTTCACATAAATTAAAGAATGTGAACTTTTAATTTGACCTTTTTAAATTTATGATGGAAGATGATGATTTAAAAAAAAATTTCCATTATAAAAAAGGATAATTTGGTTGTCATACTTTCCTAAGAATAAAGAGTTAGAATTAGTATTAAAGCAACAAATATTTGTTATTTCGTCATAGCAGAAAATCAATTTCACTTGAAAGGATCAGTAAAATAAAGTAACATTCATGCTAAACATAGATTTATGACTATCCAGAATTTTATTAACCCTCTACTAGCATTTTGACTGCCTTTTTGCTCTAGTGGCCATTATTAGCTGGAGTAACTTATTTTCTTTATGGCAATCAGTGCAGCCTACGTATTTTTCCAAGATCCAGAAATAAACATAACTTTTATTGGCTTAACAGTCTCTAATGAGAAGACCATACTGGTCTCTAACTAATTAAGTTAAAAGCCTCTTGGCTGTGAGTAGGCCCTTCAGTACAGGTAAAACTACTACCAGTTTGCTGATCTTTTCAGATAAATACAAATTCCAGTAGACACTGAAACAATTCCATGTTTAGTAGCACTAGACGTTTTAGCCAGTAGCTTTTTGTAGTGTTTTCTCGTTCCAAGGTACAAAAATGAGACTATATGTTTATTGGGCTAAGAAGTCTTGAAAAAGACAAGCGAATTCAAGCAAAAGGAAAGTAGTAAAACAAGTAAAATGTTATAAGGAAAGTATAAAACAAAAATTCTATAATGTATCATAATTACATTGATTACATTAAAACAGAAGTGATTGAACCCCAGGGATAGTATTTAGCAATTTTGTTTTGCTCAGTCAATAAATAGGACTTTAGGGAATACCACAGGGATTTCTCTTAGAGATATTTTAAGTATGATTTTAGGAAATGATACTTTCATAAAAAGAAGGATGAGTCAGTAGTTACACTACTAAGTGGCACTATCTTCTTTTTCATTTGGAATTATTTGGAAAATAGTAGACATTATTGATATTTGAGGCCTTCTAATAATGTTTTACTGTATATTAGGTTAGGGTTATATAACTTGTTAGGTTCCTGAAACTAATTTTTATTGTATCTGTGGAGAAAATTCTTCTCTACAATATTATATTTCTGATATTATAATTGAAAAAGTATGCTTGGCATGGAGTAAGTGAATGATTTAGTTAGTTGGGTAGAACATAACCGCTCTATTAAAGTGGCATGTCAATATTGCCAAGTTTGGTTTTTCCTAGTGCACTTGTGAGACATCACGCTGACTAAAACTACATACCAGTGTTCTGACGTGGTGTTTTCCCCTCCACACTTAAGTAAGCAAAGAGAGATTGTTAGCATTGTTCTTTGTGAGACTCCACCTTGCTTTATTTTTAACATTTTTTGTTATAAGCTTTGTTAACATTTTTAGTGACTGCCCAACATTTTGAGTTGGATTACCTGAATTTACTTTACCTTAAAATTTTATTTTAAAAATAATTTCTATACATATGCAGTTATGCATTGCTTAACTGTATTATTCTGAGAGGATATATTCTGAGAAATGCTTCTTTAGCTGATTGCATAGGTGTGCAGGCATCTGCACAAACCTAGGGGGCGTAGCCCACCGCGCACCTGTGCTGTCTGGCACAGCTGATTGCTCCCAGGCTGTAAGCCTCCACAGCCTGTCACTGTACGAAACAATGTGAGATGAAACCAAACCCTAGAGAAAACGCTGCAGTCGAGGGACATGATAGACAAACTATATGACACTGCTGCTGGTGTGCGGACTGTTTGACAGCAAAACCTTTTTCTCTCTCCCACTCTCCCTCCCTCCCTCTCCCCCTCCCTCCTTCCATTCCTCTCTCTCTAAAAATAAATGTTTTTAAATTTACAAAAAATTACTACCAGAGTTCCAATTGAGTTAGGTAGAATCTTTGGACTGCTTAACAATTTTTAAAGCAAAACTCAAAGGTAAAAATACTCAGGAATTTTCTGTGGAAAAACATGACAGCACTAAATCCCTTGTAAATGTTCTCAAAGTAGTAATTGGTAGACTGTATCATTTGACACATGCATTAGAGAATAAATGGTTTATAATACTGCCCCACTTTCTTTATGATAATAGTATTGTTTTTAGGGTCTTAATAGGATCTTGAATATATTTTAATTTATTATTTATTCATTCTTATAATAATTGTTTTAGGTCAACTGGCTTTTCAGAGGTGATAGTGGTCGTTGGAGGCTGTGAGCGGGTTGGAGGGTTTAATCTTCCCTACACCGAGTGCTACGATCCTGTGACAGGAGAATGGAAGTCTTTGGCTAAGCTTCCAGAGTTTACCAAATCGGAGTATGCAGTCTGTGCTCTAAGGAATGACATTCTTGTTTCAGGTAAATAAAGAATTATTATAGTAGCTGCTTTTAATTTGAACATAGTTTCTCTGTTTTAAATGATCATAGTGTCTCAAAAGAAAACAATGAAATTGGATATGCCCACTTTAGGGAAATCAGTTTATACAACAAATAAAACCAAGAATGACTTTTTGCTATAACTTCCATATCTATGATCTAAAGTCTCTTAATTGGTTAAGTAACCGTACCAGCTTCACAGATTACTTTATTACTACATATTGAATAATATAACAACACATACTTTATTTTGTAAAATGGTATGCTTTTTAAAAAATGGGTGAATAAAAAAATATTTTTAAAATAATTCTGTTGTTTGGGTGCTCCTGACGACTGACTCCTAAATTAACGATCTATATGCATTTGTAAAATTCATAGTCTGCATTTTACTTTTTGAGGCCTGTAATCATCATTTCTCAAAAAACCAGTTGGCAGAGTTTAAATGTGTTCTGTAGAACTCTTTCCCTTAAGCTTTAAGAGGGTCTTTGTTTCATTTATTATGCTGAATTCTCAAATTTTTGGACTGGGTAAATAATCCCATGTTTTGATTATCTATGCCTTGGTATAGCTCCCTTGGTGACATTTGCATATATTATGGTATGTGCGTTGTTCTGCATTTAAAGGTGGAAGAATCAATGGCCGTGATGTCTGGATTTATAATTCACAGTTAAATATTTGGATCAGAGTTGCTTCTCTCAATAAAGGCAGATGGCGTCACAAAATGGCTGTGCTCCTTGGTAAAGTAAGAGAAACCACTTTTTATTACTATTGCTAGTACATTTTCAAAATAAATACCACAGCTGAGTCCTTCGTTCACTCACCCTCTGGGTCTTTTGGATTCGAATTGTACTTCCTTCCATTTCTAACCTCAGTAGATAAACTGAAGACATAAACAATTTGACACTGTACTTTTGAATGGATATTTTGTTCTCCCGATTTGGAATTCGTGGCAGTGCAGCACATTTCTCTTTTCATGCACCACTGGAGTCTAAATGCCTAAGAAGCATTGGAAAATAAAGGCGTTACACCGAGTACAAAAACAGGCCAATGTCTAATCCAAGCAGTCTTTTTCCTTTTACTGACTTTGGCAGTCAGGCAGAGATATATTTATCTAGAGCGATGTTATTTTATGTTTTTTTATTCCTACAAGTAGGGACAAAACAAATTTAAAATAAGTGTTAAGATAAACTCACTAATATTTTAAGGAAAACTTGTTATTGACGGCAGCTAATAAATATTATAAAAATACGTAATTTGGTTCTAAACCATTTGCTGTTTTAGGAACTTGAGAATCACTCGTGGACTAGTGGTTTCCAAACTTTTGAAAAGTGACTACACCTTTCTTTTTAAAGTTAAATTTAATATAAAAACGCATTCCACAAAACACATTAAAAAATACAGCAGTTATACCAAGAGCCAACTTGGGCGGGCTCTTCAGCTTTCGCCTGCCTCCATCTCCGTCAGCTCCTCGAAAGCCACCTCAAGTTAATGAGCAGGCTACGTAGAAGCAGCATACTTGCTTGCCCACATATTTTTGGCTTGTCCCTTAGCACCCCTTTCTGAGAAGATTGCTACCTCTTCATTCCTCCTGTGTAGATATTTTAGAGCTACCAGTGAGGAAACAGAACTGCTCTAATCCGAGACAGTAGTGGTGCCGCAGCCCGTCCTCCTCGGCCTCCCATCCCCACAGAGGCCTCTTGAAATGCCTCTACTGTAGAATGCGAGAGCTTCTCGAAGAACAGTTGGACACTACTGTTAATTTCTAAGGATTTTTTAAAATTCCTCAGGATATTGATCTAGTGTGCGCTGCTGCTGTCAACAAGGTCAATGAAATAATGAGGACCTTGAGATAGATATAATGGAAATAAAATATTAATAGAACATTTTCTAAAACCACTGATTTGGCAGCACCCACTTTATTATGTATAGTTTTGGTAGCTATGCCTCAAGAATAACAAAATATTATTAAAAAGGGATGACTAAAATAAGGAATCAGAAAGAAATGAGGTCTGACTAAAATTATTTTAATTATTTAGTCTGGACATACAAAGGTAATGAAAATGATTATGTCTCAGATACTGTATATGGATTGGTGAGCACAGATTTATTGGACAAATACCAGTATACCTGACTTGAAGGTACCCAAAACTTGGAATCACTGAGGCAAGACATAAAAGGAATCTCCTACATTACATAGCAAGTACTCGATCCATGGAAACCATTATTCTAAAAATTACAATATAGGCTGAATTCAAACCTATAAAATTATTTAAATTTATAAAAATGCTGTCTGTAAAAGAACCCTAGGTTTGGAATATAGAATCTTAGCGCATGAAGAAACCTTAGGGAATACTTACCGTAACTTTTTCAATTCATAATGAAACTGAATCCAGAGAGATCAAGTCACTGCCCAAGGTTATACAGGAAGTGATAAAGCAGGGGCAAAACCTCATATTTTATTAAGATAGAGGCCTTTTTAAAAAAATTTTATTTAATTATTGTTCAAGTACAGTTTTCTGTCTTTTGCTCCCCACCTCCCTCCCATTTCTACCCCCCTTAGCTGTTGTCCATGTGTCCTTTATACTAGTTCCTGTAAGTCCTTCCCCTTTTTCCCCTGAAATTCCCTCCCCTTTCCCCTCTGGTCACTGTCCCCTTGTTCTCTATTTCAGTGTCTGTGTTTTTATTTTGCTTGCTTGTTTGTTTTGTTGTTTAGCTTCCTGTTAAAGGTGAGATCATATGAAGACAGAGGCCTTTTATCTTGATGCTTACTGCACTTTTTAAAAAGATTTTATTTTATTTATTTTTAGACAGGGGAAGGGAGGAAGAGAGGGAGAGAAACATCAATATGTGGTTGCCTCTTGTGCACCCTCTACTGGGGACCTGGCCTGCAACCCAGGCATGTGCCCTGACTGGGAATTGAACCAGTAACCCTTTGCAGGCCCAGCACTCAATCCACTGAGCCACACCAGCCAGGGCCATATATTTTTAATTAATGCATGTAGGGGAAATTAAGACTTAGTCTCACATAGTATAGATAAACTGCCCAAGGTATTTACATTGCCGGTGTCCCATAGTACTTCAAAGTCTATGTCCTGATTGCTCCATTGTACTACAGTTTCCAAATCCCTTCTAACTGCACAGCCTTGACTAAGTCACTTAACCTCTCTGAGCTTCATGGTGTTAGGAAAACAAACGCACCAACAGATCATTTTAACATAATGTGAGAAAAGCAAGATAGAAATGGCGTTGGCTGCTGTGGAAATTTGGAAGAAAATAAAAAGATAAATTATGGACAGACTTTGAAAAATAACATTTGGCCTTTATTCTTAGGCATTTATTGTTGAGCTATTAAAAGGAGTTGATGAGGTGTTTTAGTAAAATTAATCTGTGGTTTGGAAACCAAGAGATTAATTGTAAGATAAGAAATGACATGGACCCTGACCGAGGATAGTGGCAACGGGAAACAAAAGGAAGGGACAGATGGTAGCAGTACTGTGAAAAAAGACTTAGTGGGTCTTAATAGTTAGTCAGATGTGAAGGGAAGGGTCAGTGCTAACTGTCCTTTAGAAGAACTGCGGATTTCGATCCTTTCCCTTATTCTACTTCCCAGCCCAGCCCATTTGCGTGTGTGATCTCAGAGCTGGCCAGGCCAACTTGGGACAGGGAGCACATCGCTCCCTTCCCCTCAGCCTAGTGCTGCCCTCACTCCCCTTCCATGCGTATGATTAAAGAGTTTTGTTTTTTTAATAAAAATAAGAACTATGATTGTTACACTGGACAGCTCCTTTAATTGTCTTGTATGTTTGGTGATGTTTAATGGACTATTCTGCATATAAGTCATTTGATAAATGGCTTGTTGATTAGATTAGATCACCTAGCTTATAAAGATACTGATTTGCCCTATCTTCCTCATATTTGTAAAAAGAAAATGTACGTGAAAGCCCTTTGAAATATATAGTATGGAGTTCATTATGTGCCAGGTACTTTTCTAGGCACTTGTGGAGACTAAAATGAAGAATAAGATAGGCATTACCTCTAAAGATCTCAGTCTAGTAATCCATATCTAATATTTTAGTTTTATAACTTTATTTATTGTAATGTAATATTTTCATCATTCGTGAGTGTGAGTGTTCAAGCTAAATTATGTAATTCTCAGCTCAAGCAGTATGTCCCTAAGGAGGTGAAGATTTGTCTTGAGGGAGTAAAAAGATACACAGTTTCATATATGAAGCACAGTTATACAGTATAGTACATAAACAAATATACAAGTATCTGTGGTATTAAAATGTCATAAGAGGGGGCTATTATGAAAAAAAAGTCTACAAATACTCCTTTTGGTGGTGGTAAGAGGGTGATAATCTTTTAAAAGTTTCCAAAGCTGAGCTAAATATATTGTATTTACAGTTATCAAGAGCTTTTTAAAGGGGAGAGGTTACTTCATTCTTTAGCCAACTAGTTCAAAATTTAGGTTTCTGATGATTAAGATTGTTTTCTGTGTATTTTATATGTAGGTGTATGTTGTTGGAGGCTATGATGGGCAGAACAGACTTAGCAGCGTCGAATGTTATGATTCCTTTTCAAATCGATGGACTGAAGTTGCTCCCCTTAAGGAGGCAGTGAGTTCTCCCGCTGTGACTAGCTGTGTGGGCAAATTGTTTGTGATTGGTGGAGGACCTGATGATAATACCTGTTCCGATAAGGTAAGCCCTGTTCCCTTACAGAAGTTGCCGATGACATATCCAAGAACAGCAATACAACAGGCTTATCAGTGAGGTGCAAGGTCCCTTAGTGTGACGGGCCTTTTAAAAATTGGTACTTCATACTTCCTTTTAACCTGAGCATATGCATCTAACGATTTGCCCTAAAAAGCACAATCCTATATTTTTTAAATGAAAGTCATCTCAATGTTGAGTTCTTTTTTTGACATAATAACTTTTCTTTATTTATTTGCTTTCTTGTTGCCTTTTTTTTATTGTTCAAGTACAGTTGTCTCCATTTTCTTGCCACCACTCCACCACCTCACCCACCCCAACCTCCCACCCTCAATGGTACCCCCTTTGGCTTTGTCCATGGGTACTTCAGGTTCCTTGACGACCCTTCCCCTTCTTCCCCCCCCAACTGCCCTACCCTGAGATCTTGTACTAAATAAACTGTTTCAAACCTTTTACTGCTGTAGTCAACAGAATTGAAAAGTTATTCACACAAAACACAGTTAGGAAGTGAATTAGCAAAGGGTATAAGACACAGTAACTAATTATACCACTTCCAACTAGGTCATTTTCTACATACTCCAAAAGCATTTTTTTAGAGCAAACACGAGGAAAGGAACTTCTGTGAGGTAGACAGAGAGTGGCTCAGAGTCGCCGCATTCCATGAACTCCTAGACAGAAGCACTTAGGCCGTCCCAATATCTCAGAAATACCAGGTTTACTCTGGGAACAAGTATCTAATGTCCACTTGGTTTACCAATAGATAACTGAATTTTGTCGTTTAATTAATTTTTTTCTAAATTAACTTCACACAGTGTGGTCAAAACTTACATATTGAAAGTTTATTAATTCAGAATTTGTGGTAATTCAAAGCATACTAAGGTTTACTTGTGTTCTTTTGAAGAAATGACTCTCTGAAAGTGTAAAGAAGTCATATTCAGATTAAAGCATAGTTATGCTATATAACACAGTTTTTTACAAATTTAACCAGGGGTGTCCAACCTGCGGCCAATGGGGGGGCACGTGCAGCCCAGATGGCTGTGAATATAACCCAACATAAAATTGTAAATTTACTTAAAACATTATGAGGAGTTTTTTGTGTGTGATTATGTGTCACATGTATTTAATGTGTGGCCCAAGACATCTCCTTCCAGTGTGTCCCAGAGATGCCAAAAGGTTGGACACCCCTGCAACATCTGTTAATTTTAATGGAAATAAGTAAAGCAAACTTCGTAGCCATTTTTCCTGGGAGCAGTTTGTGTTCGTTACTTTATTCTGCTTGGTAATAATAAATTTGCCTTTCTTTGAGGATTTCAGAATTCACACAATTCATTATTAAACTAATCTCCTTTAATTCTGTCAATTAATGGGATTTGACTTTTAATCATGTTTCTATATATTGATAGGCTTTTTATTAAGCAAATTTACATTCTTGTTTAGAAATTTTTATTAAATATTTCTATATATGTTATTAGGTTCAGTCTTACGATCCAGAAACCAACTCTTGGCTACTTCGTGCAGCTATTCCAATTGCTAAGAGATGTATAACAGCTGTATCCTTAAACAACCTGATATATGTTGCTGGTGGACTGACCAAGGCAATATACTGTTACGATCCAGTTGAAGATTACTGGATGCATGTACAGAATACATTCAGCCGGCAGGTAATAGCATAAAACAATCCAAAAGAAAAATGAATCTAGGAGGGACCAAGGACATGACCATTATGAATGCACTGTAATCCACTATTAAAATACTTCAAGTATGCTTAAACTATTTCATATCTTTTTTAAAACTCCACATAAATCATATTATATATGTTTTTCAGATTCCTTCCAAGGAATTGTTCTATTGAAAAACTTTTCATCATCCCTTGATGAAGTAGCTATGGCACTTGAGCTGCTGATTTTTTTTCTCCTTAACCTTTTCTCAGAAACCTTTCTCAGGATCCTGCTCTAGTCCTTATCTCTCTCTCTTGCATATTTCAAAAGATATGAAAGGCTCCCAAATGGGTTTTTTCTTTCTGTAGTTAGAAGCTAGTCTGTTGTTTATTTGTTATAGAAGAAAACGGCTGGGCTGTGCTCAGGTCTTCACCCACACGCTCTAGTTCATATCTTCCTGCTCCCTCTCCACCCCCTGCTTCTAGAAAAAGGCCTTTTGATTCATGGCCCTGCTCTTCTTTCGTCTCCCACCAAAATGTGTGATGGTTCTGATGCTGGAAATAGGACTCTACCTGTACCATCCCAGAGATCTTGTAACCCCAGAAGTCATTTCTAATAACCTCCCAGTCTCATTCATATTTTCTTATTTTTTCAACCCAATCCTATTTACCTGGAGTTAGTGTTAGGTTCCACAAGTGAAGGGTCTCAGTACCACTAGAGACCCTTCCGTGCCAATCACAGGTTCCAGGTTGTCCTGGGTATTTCTGACCTACTAGCTATAAATTAAGTTTCCCCAGACTCCCTCTCTGGGTTTGATAATTTGCTTGAACAGCTCACAGAACTGGGGCAACACTTATGTTTCCTGATTCATTATGTATAAGGGATGTTATAAACTGTAAAGGGTAGAGATGAACAGCCAGATGGAGAGGTATATAGAGTAAGGGTGCAGGAGTTTCTGTCCTTATCCCATTGAGGTGCACCCCGCTCCCAGCACACAGATGTGTTCAACAGCCCAAAAGCTCTGCAGATCCCATTCACTGAGGACCACATTGACACGATCATTTATTAACTCAAAGTGGGTGAGGCTGAAAATTCCAAGCTACTAATCATGACTTTGTCTTTCTGGTGGCCAGCACCCATCTAGGAGCCCACTAAGAGTCACCTCATTAGAACAAAAGACGCTACTATCACCCAGGAAATTGCAAGGAGTTAAGAAGCTCTGGGTCCAAAACTGGGGGCAGAGACAATTACATATTTCCTATCATTTTCACAGTTAGAAACTTAATTTCTTAGATTTTCCTCACTTTTATGATTAATCAATCTGGACTATTAATTATATGTCTTCAGAGTTTCTCCTTTCCCTTTCCATTCCTGTTCTTGCATTTGTTCAAATTCTTAACAGTTCTTAACTGTTTTAAACTAAACAAAAGTAAGTAATCTAGCATTCCTTTCTCTAATGTCTTGCCTCTCTAACCCGTTTTGCCACCAGTTATTTTCCAACAAATGTAATTATCTCTCCTCTGATCAGAAACCTACTGAATAAAATTCAAAACTCTGCCAGTTCTAGGCCTTCTGTTGGCGACCTCTGCTTGTCTTTCAGCTCCACTTTCTGCAGCTCTGCCCCAGTTACATTAGTATTTGTTACCTGCATTCACTCTGTAGGTCTTATGTGTTCCTGCCTTGGTTCATACGGGGTCCCCTATCCCCTTAGGCCTTTTCTGCCTTCTCTGCTTGTAATTCTCCTTATCTTTGGGACCGCTTCATAGATAAAACAAAGTGAGGTTATGCTACTGAGAATTGATCTCTCTTTTTTTTTGATTCCTCTCTCTCTTTTTTTTTCATTGTATTTACGTCTCTCATATGACAGTCATGTATTCCCTTGCAGATATAAATGTTTATTTCTATACTGAAATTAGTCTTTTTAAGAATATTGTTTTTTCTAACTCATCTCTTATGTATATGGCATTTATTGGTGCTTGGTAAATATTTGCTGAATAAGTAAACAAATGAGAGACTGAAGCAACAGAGGGGTCTAATTGTAAGACAGTCTTTCTGCGAGATACGTGAGAGATGTAGATTGTAAGGACAATCAGTAGGGTTCAAGTATAACACAATTTTTCTAAAGTCGTTGACCTTGATGTATAGTCTCCAGTCAGTTATGTATTCAGGTGAAGAGACATAATACGATCTTCAGCTTCATGGTACAGAGGGAATATAATCTTTTACCCCTCTTATATCACATTTAAGTAAAATGAATCCCATTTCTATAGTTCAGTGGCTTCTCTTGGAAAGGACAGTCCAACTCTATAGAGGTAAAGTTATGTCCAACAACATAAGAACTTGAATTATGGTTACATAATTCACCCGTGTAACAAGTGTTTACACTTATTTCTAAATTTAATCAGAGCTATTTATTGGCTTGTCGTGAATATTTTAATTTTTAAAAAGATTTTGTTTCTTTTTTAGAGAGAGGGAAGGAAGGGAGAAAGAGAGAGAGAGACAGCAATGTATGAGAGAAACATGGATTGGTTGCCTCTGGCACACTCCCAGCTGGGAACTTGGCCCGAGAAACCGGAGACCTTTCAGTTCGTAGGCTGGTGCTCAATCCCCTCAGCCACACCGGCCAGGGCTACAGTGAAAAAATTAAAATATAGCACATCTTCACTAAGAATTACTATGCCTTTAGGACTTGGCCCTACTGCCTGAAACAATAACAGACCTTAAGGAAAATAATTGCCAGCATCTAGCACGATGCAGAGCATACAGTGGTTATGCTCTTAACTAAATGACTGAGGAAAAATAACAACAGGATACATCTGACACATTTTCTCCTAATTAAACAATGAATAACATTGACTTCCATAATTTCAGGGGGAAAACAGATCAGAAATATATTAACTCTATTATAACAAAGATAAATCATTTGAGTCCAAGTCTAGTATTCTGTATCAAGTCTGTTGAAGCAAACAGTACTGAGGTTTCTGGGATTCTCTTTTCTCCCTGGTCCATTCTTACTGCTGGCATTTCTAAATGCACCTCGGTGTCCATTATTGATAGGCAGATCTGGACCCTTCTTGGTGTTTGCCTACCCCTTTAATGCTCATCAATGAGAAAGGATAGATCAGCTAATTTCGCAGTAGACAGTTGTTTGAGCCCAAGGCTGCATTTTCTTAAATGCTTAAAGTCCTGAATAACAAAAGAGCTGAAAAAATGAGCTTTTTGTTTTTAACAGTCTGAATGGTCAAAGCCTTCTTCTCTGTCTCTCACCAAGTCAATGATGACTTTTTTTAGTATCTTTCTTTGGTAGACCAGGTATTTAAAGTGTTAAAGTTTAGAATAATAAATGAGAAGAAATATGACTTTTTTCTTTATTGTTTGCATTTAAGTTTAAGCATTATAAAAGTAATAATTAAGTAATAATTGAGTTTTTCCAACAGTATTAGGATTGTATTTCATTTTAGTCTTAAAAACTACATGTATTGATAAATTATTTTCCATACTAGCTGCAATTTCTTGTGTAATTCTTACAGAGTAAAATAAACAATATCTGGTATAAGTAATTTTTATATGAAAGAATAACTTTTCAAGGTTGCTTGCTTCACTTAATTCTGAGCATTATTATCT
This sequence comes from Artibeus jamaicensis, assembly GCF_021234435.1. Classification (NCBI taxonomy): domain Eukaryota; kingdom Metazoa; phylum Chordata; class Mammalia; order Chiroptera; family Phyllostomidae; genus Artibeus; species Artibeus jamaicensis. The sequence continues at coordinate 6,786,235 of NW_026522046.1, read as the reverse complement.
GAAATGCTAATAATAAGATCCTATAACTATACAGTGTAAAATCATCATCAAAGTGACTGTTTAATAATAGTGTGGGGTAGTTTGTACTTGAAAACTAGGAATATTGTTTTTTATTGCACTGAAAATTTTTAGACTTTGTAGAAAGACCTCATTTGTAATTTAGATGAAAAAAAAACATCCTTAAAGTTATAGTTTGGCACATATTAGTACAATTCATGGGTTAAGTATTCTGGATAAAAGTTCATCATTCACTAATGATAATCAGCTAAGTCATTCTGGGTATACATGAACTCTAATCTAGGCATTTTTAAGTACACACTAATTCCTTTAGACCTGAAGATACTATCCTCTGTTATGTAAGCCCACCAAGATTTTATATTTTTCTACAAGAGTGAAATTTATATATTCACAACAGGTCTGGTCAAGTAAAAAGTGTCTATTGCTCTCCTTGGTAGAACCCATCTCACGATTGGTTATGTGGACACAGGATACTAACATGTGACAGCTAAAGCAAAACATAGATGGAAGACTGCTCGGCCTGGAGCATAGCCAGCTCCACACAGTAGTGGGATAATTTTACTGTGATGTCTTTCTTGAAAGAATCACTCTCATCCTTGCAAGAATGTTTTTTTTTTTTAAGATTTTATTTATTTATCTTTAGAGGGAAAGGGGAGGAGAGAAGGAGAGAAACATCAATGCATGGCTGCCTCTCATGAGCCCCCCGCTGGGAACTGGCCTGCAACCCAGGCATGTGCCCCGACTGGGAATCAAACCTCGATCCTGGGGTTTGCAGGCCCGCGCTCAATCCACTGAGCCACACCAGCCAGGGCAGAATGTTTGTTTTATATAATAATTATATTACTGACAGAGAAGATTACAATTTAGCTAAGAATCTCATTATGTGGAAAGTTAACTATAAAATGTTATTTGGGGAATTTCTATGCCCCAGCCAAGTCCTCTAGTAACAGTGCTTTCTTAGTTTAATTATAATTCTTTCTTTCATTCATTTAACTTGTGGGTAATTCCACATAATGAATAATGTTCCAAATCCTTGGTCATATTACAGCCACTTTCTAATAAAGGACCTTCCTGTGATAGGAGAAGAAAGCCAAGCTTTTCAAAGATGTTTTTTTCCATTGTCATTAAGTTAAAACCCTTCTTTCAGTATGCCACCCTCCCCTCACTCCCACACAACTTGGCCCCAATTACTAACGTATAGTCTATCTTAACACTCACTTGGCCCATGCAAAATCATCACTCACACCTGAACAGAGAAGTTAGGCAAAAGGGAGCTTATTTCATGTCTCCTTTTATTGACTATGTTAAAGCATGTCTTATTTTACTTTTCAGCTTGCTACCAAATCTCTTACCTTCAACAGTTAATTTTTTTGTTGTTGTTTTTGGTAAAACAGGAAAACTGTGGTATGTCTGTGTGCAATGGTAAAATATATATCCTGGGTGGAAGACGAGAAAATGGAGAAGCCACGGACACTATTCTCTGCTATGATCCTGCAACGAGCATCATTACAGGGGTGGCCGCAATGCCCAGGCCAGTGTCCTATCACGGCTGCGTGACTATACACAGATACAATGAGAAAGGCTTTAAGCTCTAAAGCCGGCATACTTCACCCAAGAAGCCACACCAATCCAAGATGAGATGATTTAAAAGCTCCAGAGTAGGAATTTGGCATATCTCCTTTGTGTCATATGCACAAAAAGTAAAACTAATACTTGTGGTGCCTTTCTCCCCAAAATATCAATCTTTCAAACTGTAATAAATCCTTTCCTGTTATTGGAAAACAAAAAAGGTTTTGGTTGTTATCAAGGGTAATAGTGGAATTGCTTGGGCTTTAAATGTAATGTATCTTTGTAAATATTTATGAGAAACCTACGTGGAATAGGAAAGAATGTCTGTCTGTATACCTTTAAGGGATTTGTGAATGGTCTCTTCATTTGTGTGTGTTCATCTGCAAGACTGTATACTCCTTATCTTGTCATATGTGCCTATAGAAAAGTTCACAACTTAAGGCTTCATTTAGGTTGAATCACATAATACTTAGAATGTGTTCTAAGAAGGAAAAATCAGTTTTAAAAATCTTTGTCACTGAAAATATATCCAAACTGGTTAACTTCATTGAAAGGGTTTTTTTCTGTAATTGATAAAAATGTAATGACAGCAATTTGAGTAAATACTGAATTATTACTTCATTCTTACAATTGCTGCATTATATTAAACATTTTTGAGAAGAGGTTAGCAAGGAGGTAGAAAAGCAGATGCTGATAAAATAACAGGTTAATTCCTTAGAAAAAATTATTTAAGACCCGTTGCAGGGAAAATGACTCACTGTGGCTCTTGAAATATTTGCATATCATCTCTGAATCCTCTAAGGAAGTTCCTTTTCGTGAACCTGGGCAAAGGAATTGAAATCCATTTTGCAATATTATCTTGTAAAAAACAGGGACAGATTTTCTCCCTAGCCCAGGAGGGTGTGACCTCATTAATATGGTGCTTGGGGTGAGGACCTCTTCCCTGGTTGTCCTGTTTTCTGTTGAACAGCTAAAAATCCTGGGAGTCCTTTGAAGGATAAACCAGGGACCAACTAGCTCAGTGGGTCCATTTTTCTTTTAAAAGTAACTGTCTGAATAAACTAACAGCAGTATCAGTCTTCTAAGAGAAATCTCTCATTTGGTACCATGGATCAACATTCTCAAGCTTCTATACAACAAATTGCCTTTGTCTAGATTTTTCAACTCCAGTTTATAGAGCTTACTAGTTCTCAGACATGAATTTAAAGGGTTTTTTTTTCTTCCAGAAAATGGAGTAGCAGGACCTGCAGCATAAGTGATTGTTATATCTGGGTGGACTGATGCAATTTACAAAAGTTTAGGGCTGTTCCAAGTAGCCTGCTATGTATTTCAACTTCCTAGGCACTATTGACATCTCACATTATAATTAATATACTCCTTGTCATAGGAGAGGTGATGCAAATATGTGATTATAGTGTTATCACAGATCCGTTGAAATCAAGGTAGTAATCAGAAACTTAACGTGGATGAACTTTTTAATCCTAGAATGATAAAAGATTTCAAATAAACTATATGGCATCAGCTTGAATCCTCAGCTGGAATACTTCATTGGAATCTGAATTCTGAGGAAAACTAAAAAAATTTACAAATTTTAGGAAATTTTTACTTTTCAAATTATAATTTTTAATGATACATACCTTTTTATAATAACTTTCAGAGCAGTTCTGAAAACAATTTTCTGTTGCTTTAGTTGAAAGACCATTAGATGTATAACTAGGATACTTGTATTAACTTTTGAGAAAACATCTACTTTTGCATTATACTTTTTGTTTAGGACCTATTTAGTTTAGAAATTTACTTCTTTTCGGTAATTGAGACAATGTATGAGAAAAGTGTAAATGCTGAGGGTTATACAAATGATGCTTGTTACTTTATGTTTATTTGTTAAGATCGTGCCCGTTCATAAATACAGACATTTCACATAAAAAATATTTTCTCAAGGTAACTTGTACTCTAGTAATTTTGTCTATTGTAAAAGTATATTAACTGTTTTATTTTGTTATTCATTTTTAATATCCATGTGTTCATTGTAGTAATTTGAAATGAAGTTCAATAGAACCGAATTTGTTTAAACATAGACCTCACACCAATATTGTTCCATTTTTTTCTCTACATAATTTAAAAATTAAGTTAGCCACCAAGAACTTAACTTGAATACTAGGAAATTAAAGAACTATTTTTAAAGTTACACAAATGATATTTTAATTTCCTTTCATTATTTATCTTCCTTTATTCATTTTTGGTAAATAATGATGTTGTCATTGATAAAATAAAAAGAATTTTAGGATACAATTAATATCAAAAGGGTTACATCAACCAGCTTGGTGTCAGATTATATTCATACTGTCATCACAGTTGACATTTTTCCTTTGATAGGGCATGTGCACAGAAGCCTTTGGGTTAGTGTGTATGTATGTATGTACCTGTGTATATATGTACATAGGTAGTATGCTCATGTACACACCTATATACAGACACCAAGAATTGTATCCATTTGTAATGATCAGAAAAAAAGCTCATGAGTTAAAAATTAATTCACCTTATTAAGTTCAATTTCAGAAGATTTTTTATTTGGGCATTTCTAGAATACTTTTTTACATTTGAAAGTACGTGATGAGTATTAGTATGATGACTTGTATACAGTCAGAATCTGTATCATACATATGGTTTTACGACGAGGTCAGAAAACAAATTGGAGATGGAGATGATTTGCTAAACCTACTCAGTGGGAAAGGGACTAAAAGGGTGTGTTTTGTGGATCAACAGAAAAGTAGTTTCTTCTTTCATGAACTTTCGTCCTTTTTCATGTGTTCTTGTATGTGAGTGAATTACTGAGTGGCCTAACTTTCCCCACCAACGACCTTCCTCTTCTACTCTGATCCCCCCGACTTCACTGCAGAGGTCGGAAACGGTAGCCTAGCAGATTTGAAGTAACCTTTTTTCCCCCAGGTGACTGAAATGTAGGTATTTACTCCATTTAAAGCAGGTGTTAAGAAAAATGATGTAAATACTCAGGGAGGGTATTAAGTTATCATTTTGCTTACTTGGGGGGGAGTTTAAAGTGTCATAACTTAGTAACCTTCAGTCCATGATTTCAGAGTAAATTTAATTGGTAAAGACACTTCACACATGGCAGTGGTTGAACATTCATTCTCTTATATTTAGGAAGATGAAAATGTTTTGTGGACTGATACATTTTCTCTTGGTGAATATGAATTGTTTATGTATCTCTACTGTCAAATACCCTTTTTGAAACTCAGGAAAGACAAAGGTTCAATTACACTACTTTTGTCAATGCGCAAACCAGGTGTGTTTTATTTTGTTCCTGTTGTCTGGATATGGCAATAGATTTTTTTTAATTGCTGTGAGAACCCATACATGAGAAGGGAGGGGTGAATTGTTTGTGTATGCCTGTTGCATCTTGAGATTTAAATGTGGAAAGGACATCTGCTCCAGACTGTATTTTCAAAGAGGAAAGATTGCTCTTTATGTGGTGCCAAGTGTTAAGATAACGTCTAATAAAGGCTTCCTATGGACTGCCTTTATTTTAGTAAACTCAAGACACCAGTTAACCTCAACATAATTTTGGCCTTATTAGAATTTGTTGTGTGTTATATTGAAAGGCAGGTTTACATCACCTCACTCCATTATTCTTTTTAAATATATTCACATAACATGTAACCAGAATGAGGAAATGTGGTTGATCTTTAAGGCAGTAGGTTTGACTAGCTAGCTATATGTATCGTCATATCTAATGCTAGACACCAGAAACCACTCGAGCCAAAAGTGTGAGTTGATAATTCCAAAAACATTTTAACATATTTCAAACGTTTAAATGTTTTGCATTTGTGTGATTGACTATTAAATTTACTTAGTGAATTTAAGTAAATTCACTATGATGATCTTACTAAAGATCATCATAATTTTTTTAAATAGCAATAGTCGTAACTTATTTTATATATTGTCCCAAAGAAAAGAATTCTAATTGTTTTAAAAAGAATGGCATCTGAATTTGTGCCTTACATTCTCTAGTGCTATTTCAATTTTTTTCAATCTAAATACAGCTTACCTTAGGAATGTTTCATAATTTGTTTCCTTTTGAGTAAATAAACATCTTAACTTTTTTTTTTCATTTCAGTCCTTAAATTTTTTAATTAGCATCAACTACGGTGGTTGCTTGGCCGAATGAGAATGTTAAGAAAGGTTGTTGGGCTTTGGAGTTTTATTAGATTTTTTGTTGGGGTGTTTTGAGGGAGGGTTGGTGCTTTTTAAGATATTCAGAAAAACATCCATCTTACATTGGTTAATAAGGTAAACATCACTTGCATTATCTACATTTAATGTAGAAAAAGTAAATCTATTTTTGTTCCATTATGTACTATTTTTTCTCTATAGACTTTTTCAGTTAACTTTCTTGGAAAAGTTTCTACTCTTCCTTTTCCCATCACTGCTCCCATGGTTTCTTCATTTAAATTTTTGTTGGAAGTTTCTGGAGCTGAGACAACACAATTACAGAGTTGAAATATAATATACTTTAGACTCTAAAGCATATTATAAAGTTTGGAGCTTAACATAGACCTGTGGCAGCCAAATGTCATTTGCCTTCAGTTAGAGTCTTCACAATGGGAAGGGGGGAAAGGCTTTGTATTTTTTTGTTCTCAATTCAGTTGTAGCACATTAATACCTACATGTTTTGTTTAAATATACTTTGTGCATAGCATTTTTTAAAGTTGTATCTAATAACATGTCTTTTAACCATTATTTCTTGACTTATGGTTATATTAAATTTTGTTTACCAAAAATTTGTTGTTCTGTTTATTTTAAATATATTCAAGTGGCTGTGGGGAAAAGGGGTGGGAGAAAATACATATTATAAATATGAGACCAGCTGGTGTGGCTCAGTGGACTGGGCACCGGCCTGAGGACGGAAGTTGGCAGTCCAGGCCTGGCACAAAAGCTCAATGCTGTCACTACAGAGCCAGGCTCCTGCTTTCTTTCTGCCCCACCGTTTTTACCGCGTTGGCTGGTAATCTCATGGTTGAAGGAAGGCTGCTGTGTCTTCAGGCATCACATCCAAATTCAAGGTGGGAAGAAGGGAACAGAGGGGTAAAGGTAGAACTGGCTACAACCCTCCGCTTTGTTTGAGAGTCTCTTTTTATTCATTGTGCGGCAGGATAGTAAGAAGCTAGGAAAATTCCTTGGCAAGTGGCGTGGGAAACTGAAGACAGACAGACCCCCTGACCTTTTAATCCCCTGGAGATAACACCTAGGCCTCAGTTGTATTTCAGCTCCAGGCCCAGAAAACCAGGCAGAGGACCCTAGGACAAGCTGCAACGACTGATGACCTCCTGCCCAGGCGCAGACCAATCAGTAGAGGCCATGACCTTGAGAGGGCACACCTGATAAAACCAATGAACACTCTACTGAGTTCTCCCCTAAAACCTCCCCTAAACTCCCAGCCTTTAAAACCCCTCAAAACCAAGGAACCTGCACGAGCTCTCCCACCAAGGAGCATGATGGCACCTTTCCCTTCCCCCTCGGCTTCCCCAGCAGGCGTATATCTCCTAAACTCTAAGAATCCCCAGGAGACTTCAGCCAGTGGAGCGCTGGGCAGCAGCAGCTCATCCCAAACTAACCCCGTGAACCTGTCTCCAAGGTCCCCTTTTCTCTCGCTTTCCAGTGGGCTGGCAGCAGCCCTGCACTGGCTCCCTTCTTTCCTATAACATTTCTAGAGAGCCAAAGCAGCCCCCCTGAGTCTCTCTCCTGTTGTTGCTTCTTCTCTTCTAGGCCCTTCCTTGTTTCACTGTCCCCAGCTTTAGTGGACATACTCTGAAATCACTTGGACTCCTATTGTGAAACCTTTCCTGCATGAAATCAAGAACCCACACCTGCTGGCAGAGTCCAGGGCAGCTTCGCTCAGGGCCAGGTCCCCTTTCCAGTGACAATCAATCTTGTGGTTATCTTCTGACCAGAACTGAGCAAGTCACTCCTGGCTGCAAAAGAAAAGTAGGAAATTATGCACTTAATTTTCCAGCTTCGAAAAGGAAGGTAGGGGAGGAAGAGCTGGGAGTAGACGTGAAGTCTGCCAAGCTGCTGTGCATGCCACATCTGAAAGGAAAGTTAGAAGAGGAAGAGAGATGGAGCGATGCAAGCAGGAGGGGAGGGACAAAGCTTCTTATCCTTATGCTGTTGCATAAATAAACCCTTTATACAAATATAAATGTCAACATTGTATAAGCAGTATACAAGTAAGGATCAAAAAAAAGCTCTTCCAGCTTTCATACCCCATGTTATCATTTGTCTTTGTTTTTTACTGTAAAACAGACGGCCCGCAGTTGGAGCCATGAAGACTCAAGCTCCTTCCACACAGAAACTTTGACTGCTCAAATTCTTCACCTGGTCTTATCTACAATGAATAGAAAATAAAGCAGCAGGGCTCTGGCCAGGTAGCTCAGTTGGTTAGAGTGCCGAACTGAGTTGCCCAGGTTGTGGAATTGATCTCCTGTCAGGGCACATACAAGAAGCAACCAAGGAACACATAAATAAGTGGAACAATAAATTGATGTTTCTTTCTCTCTCAAAACAATTTTTTAAAAATATTTTATTTACCTGGCTGGTGTAGCTCAGTGGATTGAGCACGAGCCTGCGAACCAGACAATCGCGGTTCGATTCCCAGTCAGGGCACATACTGGGGTTGCAGGCCGGTTCCCTGCAGGCCAGTTGCCAGCAGGGGATGCATGAAAGGCAACCATACATTGATGTTTCTCTCCCTTTCTCCTTCCCTTCCCCTCTAAAGATAAATAAATAAAATTTAAAAAAAAATATTTTATTTATTTATCTTTAGAGGGGAAGGGAAGGAGAGAGGGAGAGAAACATCAATGTATGGTTGCTTCTGGTGCATCCCCTGCTAGGAACTGGCCCCTGCTGGGAACTGGCCTGCAACCCAGGCCTGTACCCTGACAGGGAATCGAACTGCAGTCTTCTGGTTCGCAGGCCCGTGCTCAATCCACTGAGCTACACCAGCCAGGGCTAAATAAAATCTTTTAAAAAATTGTTTTGAGCCCTGGCTGGTGTAGCTCAGTGGATTGAGCACGGGCCTGCGAACCAGAAGACTGCAGTTCGATTCCCTGTCAGGGTACAGGCCTGGGTTGCAGGCCAGTTCCCAGCAGGGGCCAGTTCCCAGCAGGGGATGCACCAGAAGCAACCATACATTGATATTTCTCTCCTTCCCTCCCCTCCCCTCCCCTCTTCCCTCCCCTCCCCTCAAGATGAATAAATTTAAAAAATATATATTTTATTTACTTATTTTTAGAGAGAGGGGAAGGGAGGGAGAAAGAGAGGGAGCGAAACATCAATCAGTTGCCTCTCGTACACCCCCAGCTGGGGACCTGGCCTGCAACCCATGCATGTTCCCTGACTGGGTATCCAACTGGTGACCTTTCAGTTTGCAGGCTGGCACTCAATTCACTGAGCCACACCAGCCAGGGCTCAAAACATTTTTTTTAAGCTTAAAAGAAAATAAAGCAGCAAGGAAAATTCCCTGACAGGTTTTCCTCCTTTTGTTCCTTTTACGATGTGAACAATTCTTCTCCAGGCATATTTGTGACTGTGCTGACATTATTGCTACTCAGCTGGGGAACAATAACCTGGAAGGGTTTACTCTGAACATGTGAATAAGGCATACTGTGAGAACAGAAGAAGAAACATCATGGTCATACAAAGTATGAGTTCGGAGATGTTTGGAGAACAAAGTTATTACACAGGTGCTATGTCTTACTCTCAAGGTCAATTTACAGAACACTGTTCATCCCAAATAAAACCCCCTGTACAGTTCCCCTGGAGGAATCAAAGAACTGATTACAGGGGCGACGTCCCACAGTCTGCCACTGGGTGTCCTGTTGTGCAGGCAGGATACCATTTTAACATCAGGGGCAACAGGATAGCACTCTGGGCAGTAATTGATTTTTGGAACCGGATATATGCAACATTATTGGTTTTGGCTCAGCTTAGGCCCTAAGAGGTCTCTTTACTTTATTTGGAAATGAAGGCTATTTACAGTCAGGACTGTACCTCTTGACTAAGGGCATTTGGGGGCAGTTCTAGAACAGATGGGCCAGTAACTAAGAAGCCAAGAAAAGATCATGGTAAAAGCTAGCAGAGGGAAACACAAGTAAATATCATCAAAGAAATTGAAGGATTAAAAAATTCTGTCAACTAATATAAATAAGCTCAGTACCAGCGTCATTTATCTTTTATAACAGAGAACTGCAGTGTGGGAGTCCAATTTTAAAACAAATGAAAATATCTCAACATTGTACTAACTGGAAACCTAAAAGCTGATTGCATGTATAAGGAAATGTAACCAAAAATTTTTAAAGATCTTCATTTTTTAAAAATTTGACCCAGAAGTTTAATCGAATTATTTTTGTATGTTCCCGTTTTTACATTGTCCAAATTCTGCCAGAAACAACTCAAATTATAGCTGGAATTTTATTTTTATTTTACCTTAACTTTACGAGTAATTTTTAGACATTTTTAACCTATGCCCAGAGGCCTCTTTAAAAAAAAAAAAATTTTTTTTTCTTAATTTTTAGAAGGGAAGGAAAAAGAAAGGGAGAGAAACATCGGTGTGTGGTTGCCTCTTGAGCATCCTCCACTGGAGACCTGACCCAAAACGCAAGCATTTGCACTGACTGGGAACTGAACCTACAACCCTCTAGTTTGCAAGCCAGCACTCAACCCACTGAGCCACACCAGGCCGGGTCAGAGGCCCCTTTGTTTAAACAACTTTTCTCATACACCTTTTTGCTATGAACATTCCTGTACAAATTTTGTGGGGCACATGCTTTCATTTCAGGTATTCACCTAGGACTTAACTGCCGGGTCACATGGTAATCTGACAGTGGCAAACTGTAACCGTGGAGAATTGTAATCTCGCCCCACCATTCTTTTGACATTGTTTCTGTAAGTGTTGACTCTGACTAATATTTAGCTTGTAGATAAACAGCATGTTTGTATAAGAATTCTAGGAACTAACTTCAAAAGATACTAACTCCAACCTTCAGTCATTCCAGCTCCACATTTGCTGACCTCCAAACATAAAAACAGGGTGATGAAAGCCAGGATGATGCACACCAGACCATTGTTTGACCAGTTTTGAGGTCCTTATCGAAATGGACTGTGCTAGTCTGGATGTAGAGAACTTTCCAAGCCCCATCTTTTGAAGTCTTCATTCTGCTTTCCCTCTCCCTCCTTATAAAAATCTCTGCCTGCATTGAGATGGTAAAATGCACTTTGAGACAAGGCCCCCCATCCACCCAGATTATGGGCATCTGAACAAACCACTTTCCTTCTCTCCAGCACCTGTCTTAGAAGTTTCACTTTCCTTTGGCAGGGAGCCAGACCTGCATTTGGTTATAGTAACTTTGTGGAACTGCTAAGCTGTTTGCTGAAGTGGCTATACCATCAGCAATATACAAGAGGTCCAATTTCTTCACATCCTGAGGCTTCATTTTTATATGAAACTGTGGTAGGGAAAAAAGGGGGGTTCCACGGAAAGTAATTTCACAGGGTGATCTGATCATGAATTTCTAACTGGGCAGGTCATAGTGGGTAGTCATGCCCACTAGCATAACTTCTTTAGAGAAAGGTATTAAGCCATTGCACATTTAATATCCCTTTGAAATATCAGAAGTAATATCCCTCAAAGTGGGTATTAACCTTCAGGAGAGCACATAACATTGTTCACTATCCTATAATCCAAACCCCACTTTGCTTTGTTCCACCTTCCTACACCCCCTTTTTAATTTCAAATGCATAGAAGAAACTGTAAAACTGGCATTTATTCTGTGGAGCATTTGAGATCTTGTTCCTCAGCAGACATCATCAGTTCGGCTCCAATAAGCTCATTAAAAATTCTCTACAGTCCTGGCTAGTGTGGCTCAGTGGGTTGAGCACCAGCCTGTGAACCAAAGGTTGCTAGGTCGATTCCCAGTCGGGGCACATGCCCAGATTGTGGGCCAGGTCCCCAGTTGGGGGTGTGTGAGAGGCAACCTACTCACGTTTCTCTCTCACCTTGATGTTTCTCTGTTGGGAACTGCCCTGACTGGTTTCAGGGGCTGTAATCCCCCATGGCTAGGGCTGAGTGAAGAGACCTTGGGACCATAAGCCACTGAGACAAAGCTTATCTTTCTGGCAGGGGTGCCACCTCTGTCCCCTTTTACTTCACCCTGCTTGGCCCTGGGTGGATGACTGGTTAGCCAATGAGAGGTAAAATCCCTCAAGGGAGGGATGACCTAAGACAGGCATGGTTTCAAAGGAGCCCTCAGGGAAGGACTTGAGGGCTATAGAGAAAGGGGGGGTGATGGACCCTCATCCCTTGGCTTCAACATAGCCTGAGTCCTCATTATGTCTGCAAGAAGTCTCCTAATCTCTTGACTGCCTGGCTTCCCTTGCCTGACTTAAGCCTGAAACAATACCAGAGGGTGGTGCAGCCCTGGGCAGGAACAAGAGGTTCCCCAGGGTGATCAGGTCTAAGAAAGAATGCATAAAATCTTATGAAAACTGCTTGGCTCAGAATGTCCTCAATTTTCTGATAAGGATACAAGCAAGAAAGGAGTTTGTTTCCCAAAGTTTTACAGCCCTTTAGCTAACTGACACTGACTCAGAATAAGCTCTCATAGTTCTTTGAATGTTACCTATCGTTTGATCCTTACTGCCTGACAATGACTGATGAGGTTTACCTGTATTCCTGTGCTAATTGAACCCAATAAAAGCCCATTGAGGAACAGGCTCCTGGCCCTTCTCCTTTGAGAGATCGACTGACCACCTTTCCTCCCCAAGCAGATCATGTCTTGGTGGACTTATTCTCATCTGTGGTGGACGGTGGGGCAGGGGGGCTTTGCAGGCAGAAGACCCCCCCATTTCTCTTCCTCTCTTCTCCCTCCCTTCCTCTCTTTCTAAAAAAAAAAAAATATATATATATATATATATATATATATATATATATTTATTTTTTTAAAATCTCTACAGGTTTGGATATTTCTTTTTTAATTTAATTTTTTAATTTAAAAAATATTGATTTTTGAGAGAGAGAGAGGAAGGGAGAGTGAAAGAGAGAGAGACATTAATTTGTTTTTCTACCCATTTACGTATTCACTGGTTGATTCTTGTATGTGCCCTTACTGGGGATCAAACCTGCAACCTTGGTATATGGAGATGATGCTCCAACCAAGCTACCTGGCCAGGGCCTGGACAGTTCTTACATCAACAGAACAAACACAGAGAAATCAACCAGTTTAAGCCACAGAAAGTTTCCTTTCAAAGCAAATATCATTTTTTCCCCTTGAATGAAAATGTCTTTCATCATCTCCTCCATTTCCAAAGTCGGTATTCCATGGTGACTGTACGATCCACATGGAGGAGGAGAAGCACAATACACGGCTTATTTGGGGTTTGGGTAGGGTCCAATAATATCTACCAGAATGGAATATGGTTTTACCGAAATCCAAATAGGCTTACTGAATGTTTGGTTTCTTGTTTTGGATCTTGCTGGGGACAATCGCTTATTTTTAACTACCTGAGTGTAATTCTTAGGCACCAACTACTTTAACAGTTTGGGGCTGTGAATAGGTGAGGTACTTGTTTTACAAGTTTAATTAGTGTCTGTATCCTGGTAAGGGAACCTCATTACTTTAAGGGCTCCAGGACTCCAGCTCCTGTTAATCTTAGCAAGGATGGTTGGTCTTCCCAGGGAGGAGGGCAGAATACCCAGGGCCTGGGAATTTCTGGCCAATTCAGCAACGATTTGCCATCAAAGTCAGCTTTCCCTTCCCACTCAGGCTGAGCTTTGGGTTTACCACCCATCTTAGACTTTCCTTGTTTCTCTGGTACAAGAAGCTGTTTGCCAGCAGTTGCCAGTGTGAGCCCCTCCCCCTAAAAAAAACTACTGGCTTTTTCTCCTGGGTCAGTGTCAGTACTCCTGAAACCTTCTTGACTAACTTTAATACTAGTTGCTTTTCCTTTCATTAATACTGTACATTTAACATCTACCTCTCCCCAAATCCCCACCCTTCTCTCACCCCTACCCCACCCCTCCATCCTCCACTTCTAGTTATTGTATGAGTGAATGATGCCTGAGGAGGTCTGGCCAAGGAGGGGTCTAAAATCCAACCTACTTGCCTACTTGCCAAGCTGGATGGTTAGGGTGATTTTTTCTCATGTGCCATTTGACTTAGCAGGAGCCAACCACTTTCCCTCCCCCTCCCTTCTCTTCTGGTCTCCTTCCAGTTCATTACCAAGTCTCTCTGTATTTTCTCCCCTATCGTTGAATCTATCCACTTCCCTCCATCTCCAGTGTCCAGTGTAAGCCACCCTCATTTTTCACTTGGACAACTTAAATTGCTTTCCAACTGTCTGGCTGCTTCCGTGGTCACATGTCCTTCCAATCATTTCTCACCCATTTGCCTGGGTAACTGATATATTTTTTAAACGATATTACTAATTTTTTAGAGGGGCAGAGGGAGAAAGAGAGGGAGAGAAGCATGGCCATGAGAGAGAAATATCGACTGGTTGGTTGCCTCTTGTACAGGGACCAAACCTGCAACCCAGGCTTGTGCCCTGATGGGGAAGCCAGCAGCAACCTCTCACTTCGAGGGAGCGTGCCAACCCAACGCTGCATTAGTCAGGGCGTAAGTGGTCTTTTCTGAAGGGAAATTGAATACATCTGCTCCTTACTTAAAACCTTTGATGACTTCCTGTTGTTCTTACCATAAAGATCGAAACTTAACACCACCTCCTGTGTGATCTTGTTCCTAACTCTCAGCCACTCTGCTCCTGCTTAAGTTACCCTGGACTTCTTTTTTACCTTGTCTTAAGCTTTATCTTGGCCCAACAGCTCCTACTGCCTCAGGTTTCATTTAATATCTTTTGCGGGGAGGACTTTTTTACCTTCAGATGACATTTCCTCCCACCCCCACTGTGCTTTCTCAGTGCCCTGACCATTTCCTTTGTAGAGCTTATCTGTTATTGAAACGAACACATTGTATGCATATGTGTAAAAATCTGTAGCTATGTTAATGTCTCTTTAAATGATGCAGACTTTCTCTTGGACTCTAGTTCCTATTGTGGAGTGGGCTAACTTGCCAATTAAAGTTATCTGGTCTTAAACAGTCTCATCTGGAGTAAATTCCATCAGTTCAAAGTTGCAGCCCTGTCAGAACTTTCCCTTACCCAACTTGACTTCCACAGATGGCCTTTGGGATCAAAGGGAAACTTCAGGAAGTGGCAGAAGCTGGGAACTGTAGCCAGGGTCCTCACTGGCCTCTGCACCCTCAGCACTCCTGGTCACCATGGCTCTGCTGGCATCAGCTGCTGTGCTTGTTGATTGGCAGGCTCATGATTTGCTGTTTCAGTACCTTGGGGGTCTCATGTCTCCCCTTCCCACCCCGATTCCTGTATCCCTGTTGTGCTTACCAGCTGACTTTGGGAGTACTTCTGCTGTTGCTGGGGTCTTGGGCTTTGCCCATCCTTGGGGTCTTAGCCACATTCTCTAGGCATTCCCTGCCAGTCAGTTAGCCTTTGCCTTTGGTTTAGGAAGACCTGACCCTTGGCACAGTGCCCAGTGGCCTGTCGGTGGCTCTCTGCTTGCCTGGCAGGGAGCATACGTAGAAGGCTGGTTTTCTGTCATGCCACGTGCAAGCTGTGGACATCCAGCATCATTTTCTCACACTCCTCTCCCTCCCCGATGCTGCTCTCTGCTCCCGAGCTCTGCTCAGTGTAAGGCTTCTGCCAGAATTTGGCAGCCTTCCCAGATGGGTCAAAGGAAGTGGGCTTCCTGCTTCCCTGGATACTTCTGTGCTCCCGCCTCAGCTTTAGTAAGGGAGCACCGACATACTCACACTAATCTTTTACTCTACCTCTTTCTCCATGAAATTTATCTTTATTGCTCCAGTTCCTCCTAAGTCTCTCTGCGGTTCATAGCTTAAGACTCAGGGAGGTCTTTCCTGCCCTTTCACGTAAGATTGACTGTAAATTTCACAAGGACAGAGCTGTTTTGTTCATCTCTGATTCTCAGTGCCTAACACAGTGCTTGGCACACAGTGCCAAAACACAGAATAGAAATATAATACAAATTTGCTGAACAAATATTGTTAATCTGCTTTACCCCCACTAAACCTAAACCCCTTGATTCCTTTATGCAGTACTTTGGAGTCAGTTCCTGGCCCTCTTATTTATTCATTAACAAGTACTTATCAATGCACCGGGTTTGCTGTTGGAAATGAAAAAGTAAATTTGTTAAAACACTTTTATTAAACATTAAATACATACAAAAAGTGGATAACATATGTAAAGTATAAGACAATTACAAGAGGAACCCTCTCTAAACCCACCTACCATCCCTCTCCAGTGGTAAATCTTTGCATACTGAGAACAGATCTAAGTGGACAGAAACAGATTCCCGGAGACCACTGGGAGCCTAGGGCCACTCCGAGTGGAGAGATGAAGGTGTCAGGGGCAGGGCGGTACAAGGCAAGGGAAAGGGTAGAGTGGGCTCAAGAGATATTTAGAAGGAAATCTGGACTTGATAGATTGTCACTCACTAATTATGTGACCCAGATAAGTCCCAGTCTTTTGAGCTTCAGTCTCTACACCTGCAAAGTAGGCGGTAATATCTATAGCTATTTGTATTCCTAGCACCTTGCACAAAGCTTGGTATAAGATGACACAAAAATCACAGCCACTGCGGTTAATCCTATACTGTGCAAGTTTCATAAATGCTGGCAGAATGAGGACTCTGTCAAACCTGGGGCTGGAACCCTCCATTTCCTTCGGTAGGAAAATAATACATGATGGTGACTCTGCCGTAATCGATGCCCATACTTCCCAGGAGAGGGGAACTGGGTAAGTGCCTGGGCCAGGATCAGTCCCCACCCTGGCTCTGCCCACATTCCAGAGGGCCCCGCCCCCCCGTCAGCGCGCGCCACCGCGCAGCGCGCGCCCTGCCCCGCCCCTGCGAATGACGTCGGCAGCCGAACGGGCCGGGCGGGCTGCATAGAACCTTGTGCTTCCGCGCTCCAGGGTCGGTGGGGCTTCGTGGCGCTTTGCGGAGTTTCGCTCACTCTTTCACCTCGCCTGTTCTGTCTCACGGAGTCCGGCTTGGCCTGCGTTTCTGTCGGAGTCCAAGGAAAGGGTGAGTGTTGGCGGGAGCGGGATGGGACCCGGCGCGAGCGCGCTCCGCTCTCCCCGGCCTTGTCTGGGCGGGGGGTGGCGCGGGCACGTGCGCACCCCTCCCCCACTCCACTGGCCACCGGCTGTGCGGCCCCTGGTGTGGAGCAGAGGGAGGCAGCGTGTGACTGCAGAGAGTAGAGGATCTGGAGGAAGACAGCTGGCTCTCGGGTGAGTGTGTATGTCCGGGGAGTCTCCGAAGCGGGGGCCCGGAGAGTGTGTGTGTGTGTGTGTGTGTGTCCGTGTGTGTTGCGGGGAGGGGGGGTTCCTTTTCTAAGGGCCACAACGCTCGCTGGGGGGTTGGGGGTCCCTTGAGCCTCAGTGGCCGGAGGGTGTTAAGCTTGGTGGCCTGTGATGGGGTTGGAGTCGAGATTTGGCCCCAGCTCTAGTAAGTTATGCTTTTACCAGCAAGAATCCTGAAATCTCCCTCCAACCTGTCGCCATCCCTACCGTCCCCCTCCTCCACGTAGGATAAGTAGGGTTTAGAAAGGTTGGAGATCTTCCACAGATGGTGCCCGCATCAAAGCAGGAAAGTGTCAGACTGCGGGGTTGGAGTGGAAAGCTTGGGAAAGTGAGTACTTGGAAGAAAGGCTGGTTTGGTGGGTTGTGGCCAGATTGCAAAGACAATGAGATTTATATCATAACATTTTTTCCTGTTATGAAGGCAGTTATGTTAAAGATAGAAAGTAGAGGAAAATAATCTTTAGAGTTTTATATATGTTAGCTAGTATTTAAATCAAAGCTTGTAACTTAAAACAATTAAAGACTACCTACAATTTCCCATTCCCTTTTCTGGTTAGCATGTAAAATGCGATGGAAGTGTAGTGTTCAATACATATTTGGAATATGTAGTATTCAATACTATTCCCTCTTTCTTAATAAATGAGTAGTGAATATTCATCATGGAAAAATTTAAAAATAGACAAGCAAAAAGAGAAAAAGTACCCATAGTTTCCCTGTCTATGGAGATTATCATTGAGTGTATATTTCTGGCTATGTATATTCTTTCAAAGATAGGAGCAGAGACTGCCCCGTTTCAAATTCCATTTTTATGTGAATTCTTTGAAGGTTTCAAGTGGGTGAGGCTCATAATCTGCTATGTGGAGACCAGTTAAGATAGTGTTTGCATATCTTGAACTCCATGATAGTGGATATGGGAAGGGTAAAAAGATTAAAACATATTTTAGAGGAAGAATGAACAAGACTTGGAAATTGGTTAGGGAGAGGGAGATGTCTTTGCTTTTCAGTATTTGCTTTGAGCAACTAGGACTAGATGGTGCCATTTACTGAGGAGAAAAATGGAAGAGAAATTTGAGGTGGGAAAAATCATGAGTTATGAAAGATTATGCTAATGAAATAAGCCAGTCAGAGAAAGACAAATGTCATATGATCTCACTTATATGTGGAATCTAATTAACAAAAATAAACTGACAAGCAAAATAGAAACACAGGCATGGGCACATGGAACAGACTGACAGCTATCAGGAGGGAGGCAGGAGGAGGGGAGAAGGGGGGACTGAATGAAAGAAGGGGAAGGGATTAGCCAAAGAACATAGGCTATGTATGCATAGCCTATGACACCGACAACAGCCTGGTGATGGCCAGACCAGAGGGAATGGGGGCAGGGTCTGGGTGGAGGTGAGCAAAGAGTGAATACATGGGGATATCTGTAATAGTGTCAATAGTAAGTATATATATAATCATGAGTTTTGCTTTGGATGTATTAAATTTGAGATGTATATTAGTTATGAAGTCAGTATGTTGAGGAGGCAGTTGGATGTACAGGTTTGAAACTCACAGAAGAGAGCCTAGAGCTTGCAGATAAAAATTTGGGAGTACTCAGTTATATCGATGATGCCAAAGTTTTGGGACTATATGAGGTCACTTGGGGAGAAAGTATAAATAAGAGGTGAAAATCAAGGCTCAGGAACTCCAGTGCTGTGAGGTCTGGTAGAGGAAGAAAATTGAGCACAGAACAGGAAGAAACAGCCAGTGAGGTAAGAGAAAAAAGCAAGAGACAGGTGTCGTGGAAGCCAAAAGAGATAAGTTTCTGGAAGATGGAAAGTTGATCCTTTTATCAGCATTTCTTAAGATGCTTTTGATAAGATGTGCAATTGGATTTGGCATCATGGAGAGTTTATTTTATTTTATTTTTTAAGATTTTATTTATTTATCTTTTAGAGGGGAAGGGAAAGGAGAGAAGGAGAGAAATACCAATGTATGGTTGCCTCTTGTGTGTCCCCTGCTGGGAACTGGCCTGCAACCCAGGCGTGTGCCCTTACTGGGAATCTAACTGTTATCGTCTGATTCAATCCAGACGTGCTCAATCCACTGATCTACACCAGCCAGGGCTATTTTATTTTATTTTTAATCCTTACCCAAGTATATGTTTTTATTGATTTTAAGAGAGAGAGAAACACTGATCAACTGGCAACCTAGGTATGTGCCCTGAGTAGGAATCGAATTCACAACCTTTTGGTATACAGGACAAGGCTCTAACCAACTGAGCCACCTAGCCAGAGCACATTGTGGAGGTTATTGGGTTTGTTCTTGGTCATTGGTAGTACTCTCCAGAGTTCTAGAAGTGGAAGGTGGGAAACAGATTGGAATAGTTGAATGGAATGTGAGGAAGTGAAGACAGTATGAATTAGAAAAGTGTACCTTCTTCAAAACACCTTATTTCCATCTACTCCAAAACTAAATTTGATAGATGAAAAATGTCTTATTTAATTTTTTCATTCCTTGATTACTAATATGGTTGAAGTTTTTTTCACATTTATTGACCATTTATGAATTTCTGTTCCTATCCTCTGTGGGTTTTTTTTTTTTGTCATTTTATAATTTCTTGCTTTTAAAAAAAAGACTATTTATTTTTAGAGAGAGGGGAGGGGAGGGAGAGAAACATCAGTGCATGTTTGCCTCTCACACACCCCCAACCAGGACCTGGCCCACAACCTAGGTATGTGCCTTGACTGGGAATTGAACCAGTGACCCTTTGGTTCTCAGGCTGGCACCCAATCCACTGAGCCACACCAGCCAGGGTAATTTCTTGTTTGTTTGTTTTTTAACTATACTTTATTGCTTATGCTATCACAGTTCTGATTTTCCCCTTTTGCTTCCATCCACGAAGCACCCACACTCCCTCAGGCAATGCCTCCACCATTGTTCATGTCCATGGGTCTCGAGTATAAGTTCTTCAGCTACTTCATTTCTTATGCTATACTTTACATTCCCGTCGCTATTTGTACTTCTTAATCCCTTCACCTCTACACCCATTCCTCCACATCCCCCTCCCCCCGGCTACCATCAAAATGTTCTCTGTATCCATGATTCTGTCTTTGTACTTATTTGCTTAGTTTTTTTTAATTCAATTGTTGATAGATTTGTATTTCTTGCTATTTTATTGTTAATGGTTTTTATCATTTTTAAACAAAAGATTTATTTTATTTTTAGACAGAGGAGAAGGCAGGGAGAAAGAGAGGGCAAGAAACATGAATGTGTGGTTGCCTCTCATGCACCCCCAACTGGGGGCCTGGCCCACAACCCAGGCATGTGCCCTGACTGGGAATTGAACTGGTGACCCTTTGGTTTGCAGGCTGGTGCTCAATCCACACAGTCATACCAGCCAGGGCTGATCTTTTTATAAATAAGTCTCTTTAACATTTCATATAGCAATGGTTTGGTGATGATGAAGTACTTTAGTTTTTTTTCTTGTCTGGGAATCTCTTTATCTGCCCTTCAATTCAAAATATCTTTGCTGAGTAGAGCAATCTTGGCTGTAGGTCCCTGCTTTTCATGACTTTGAATATTTCTTGCCAGTCCCTTCCAGCCTGCAAAGTTTCTTTTGAGAAATCAGGTGACAGGTCTTATTGGAAATCCCTGTAGGTAACCAACTTCTTTTCTCTCTTTATCTTTATCTTTAGGCATTTTGATTATGATGTGTCTAGGAGTGGGCCTCTTTGCATCCATCTTGTTTGGGACTCTTTGTGCTTCCTAGATTTGCATGTCTATGTCCTTCACCAAATTAGGGAAGTTGTCTTTCAGTATTTTTTCAAATAGCTTTCCAATTTCTTGCTCTTGCTCTGCTCCTTCTGGCATTCCTATACCTCTTGAAGTTGTCCCAGAGAGTGCTTATAGTATCCTGTTTTTGTGGATTTTTTTCTTCTTTTTTTTTTCTTGTATGGTTTTTAGTTCCTTATTTTCCAAATCATTGATTTGATTTTTAGCTTCATTCACTCTACTGTTGTTTCCCTGTAAATTGTTCTTTATTTCAATTAGTGTATCCTTTGTTTTTTACTGGATCTTTTTAATGCGGTTCAGGTCCTCACTACACTGCTCGAAGGTCCTCATAACCAGTATTTTGAACACTGCATCTGGTAGATTGCTTATCTCCATTTTGTTTAGCTCTTTTTTCTGGAGCTTTGATCTGTTCTTTCATTTGGGCTGTTTCTTTGTCTTCTTGTTTTGGCAGCCTCTCTGTTTGTTTCTGTGTATTAGGTAGAGCTACTTTGACTGTGACTTGAGAGTGTGGCCTAATGTAGGTGTCCTATAGGATCCAGTGGCACAGCCTCCCCTATCACCCAAGCTGTGTACCCAAGGTGCTCCCTTTGTGTGGGCTGAGTACACCTTTCTTTTGTTGTTGAGCCTTGTTTGCTGTTGGCAGATCAATGGGAGGGATTTACCCAGTCCAGTCAGCTGCAAGGATTGGCTGTGACCACTGACTGCCTAGTTCCATCCTCCATGGAGGATCAACTATGCAGGGGCAGGGCGGTGCTCCAGTGTGGTCTGTAGCTGTCTACTGGATATGCTGGTTCAGGGGTTTCCGGGGTGGTGCTGGCCAAAGTCAGCCCCCACTTTTGTTTTGCCCAGAGCTACCTGCCCAAGCTTTAAAGCGTTCTGAGATGGCTGCTACTTGTGCTGGGCTTGGAGATTCCCCAGTGAAGCCAAGCTGTGAATCTAGCCTGGCTGCTGCTAGTGCTGGCCCTGGTGCTCACTGAGGCCAGCTGTTGCTTGTTTGATAGGATTGAGGAAGCTGTGCAGTATGGGCCAAGACCAGCCATTCATGTGGAAAAGTGTCTTGGGTGGGCCTGTAAATTGGTTGATCTTCTGGGGATCTTCTAAGGCAGCTCAAACAATGATAGCCAGGTTGAAGGAATCTCAAATATGGCCTCAGCTTACCGGGTCTGTGCAGGGAAGGTTTAGAAAAGGGACAGTGGCTTCTGTTTGCCTTAATGGCAGACACTTCAGTTTCTCCCTGTGTACCATGGTGCCTTCCAAGCTGCTACCCTGGTGCTGAAGCTCAGAGGGAGTGAGTACGTAGGTGAGTCCATGTGTGGGTCCTTTAAGAGGAACTGCTTGGGGCTCCAGAACTTTCTTCCACCGCAATCCCTGTTGCTTCTTGTAGCTGGAAATTGTGGGGACTTATCTTCCTGGCACTGGAACCATGGGCTGGGGGGCATCCCTCCCAGCAGTCTGGATGGATATGCTTTCTTTAGTTCCATAGTTGTCAGATTTCCATTCAGCTCGATTTCTGATGGTTCTGAGTGATGGTTGTTCTATATTTTAATTGTAATTTTGATGTGGTTATGCGAAGAGACGAGTCGTATCTGCCTACACCGCCATCTTGACCAGAAATCTCTTAATTTACTGTTAAGAGTTCTTTATATAATAAAAATATGTAGTTGACAAAGGGAATCATACACTATTTGTCTTTGTGACAGGCTTATTTCATATTTAAGGCCAAATAATATTCCAATGTATGTCTGTATCTATTTTGTTTATCCAGGTGTCGTGCCATGGCATGAATAAATTTTGTTTAGCCATGTTTAGAATAGTGTTGTTTGTATGAAGACTATAGAAACAGGGCCAAAGAATTATAAAATCATTATTAACATCTTAGAAACATTTGTGTATATGGAAGCAGTTTGAAAATGATTATGTTACTTCTCCCTACCCCTCCCTCTTTTTAAAATCAGATGGGCAAAGTTATCTTGAAAGAGCACAAAATTCAGTGGTTCTAAGGAGATTCAAATGCCATGAGAACCATAGAATTTTATATTGAAAAGATACCTTATAAAGTACATAGCAAATTATTCATTGGCCTTACTTTTCGATTTTACCACTTACCCCAAGAACTGGCCATGTCTCATGAGATGTGTCAGCAAGACAGGGTTCTGGGACTGTGTTTTAGGTTTTCTCTGATATGAAACTAAAACCTTTTACTAAGAATTCTAGTGACTATATATTACATAATTTTTGTAATTCCAATTATACAATTAAAATTCTTTTGGGGGGGTATTTCAAAGTATAGAATAGTAAAAGATTTTGGTTTGGGTCTTTAGCCTTTTCAAAAACTCAGACTAGTTTCTTTGAATGGATGTGATACAGGGCATTTCTGCTTTCTTATATTGTAAAATAAATAAAAATATACACTGCCTTTTAAAGACTAAGAACAAAGATAAAAATGTAAAATATCTTATTGCTAATTTGTTTATATTGATTACATTGTTTGAATGATAATATTTTGGGTATATTGAATAAAATATATTGTTAAAATTAATTTACACATTTCTTTTTCTTGTTTTAAATGTGGCTGCTAGAAGATACTAAATTTGTTTGTGGCTCACATTTCTTTTGGACAGTGCTGGGCTCAATAGCACATCCTACACTGACTCAGGGCATAGTAACAAGTACGCAGTGAGACACAGTTTGGAAGAGGAGTGGGACCCAGTAGAACTTTTGTCTGTTTGTTGAGAGGGGAAGGGAGGGAGAAGGAGGAAGAGAAACATCGATTGGTTGCCTTTTGCTCCATCTGGGGACCAAACCTACAATCTAGGCAGGTGCCTGCACTGGGAATCAAACCAGCGAACTGGTGACCTTTCATTTTGCGGGCCAACACCCAGCCAACCGAACCAGATCAGTAAGAGCTAGAACTCTTCACAATTATATTAATATTCTGTGTCTGTGCTGCCTAACGTACCTACTAGCTACTGGTGACTAGTTCTGAAACATGAAATACTGAAATGTGGGACAAAATCAAATTTTAGATTTTATTTCATTTTAATTAACTTTAAATAGCCATATATATTGGTAGTGGTCGATGAATCAGGACAGTGCAGATCTAGATTTAGTGGATTTTAATATAAGTCTGTACAGTATGTGTTTACTATAGGTAACAATAAATGATCAGTAACAATATTGAGTACCTGTTCTGTAGCAGGTACTGTGGTAAGTACCACAGAGAGGGTTTGTATAATAATAATAAATTGTTTATGGAGACTTTATGTTGCTCATATATTATAATATGCTTGATGCTTTGTGAATTCTGAGATATTGTGTGGGCTTTGCCATGTTTTCATTAAATTCAGCTTCCTTTTCTTTTTCTTCTTCTTCTCCTCCTCTTCTCCATCTCCCCTTTTTTTCCCTTCTTTCCCTTTCCTTTCCTTTTCCTTCTGTAAGGGCCCTTCTGTGAAAACCTGGCTTCTTTTGAAAAGTCTGAATAATGTGCTGCCTTGTAAAAGGGTTTTTTTTGAAAGGAAACCCATGATTTGTAACACATGATAATATGAGGATAATAATTTTTTTCTTAGTAAACTTGTGAAGTTGTGCTTTTGGCTTTTAAAGGGATATGTACACATATATTTGTAAGTACCAGTATCAAGCTCTTTTATTAATTAATTATTATTGCTTCATAGTGAAGAACAGATGTCATCATGTCTGGAATCAAGCGGACGCTCAAAGAAACTGACCCTGACTATGAAGATGTATCTGTGGCCCTTCCAAACAAGCGGCATAAAGCGATTGAGAGTTCAGGTAGAAATTCAGATACTTGGGCAGTTACTTATTTCTGCGTCGGCACATGTCTCCCTGTGAAGTTTGTAGGAGCTAAAGTGAAATGCATTTCCACTGTCGTGTATAATTCCAAGAAGGTTGTGAGCAGGATTAACTGAGCGCTCTGTTTAACAGCAGCGCACCGTGTGTGGTGTGCACAAAAGGAACAGTCAGGAAGGCAGTAAAAGCGTCAGTAGTGAGGTAGGCTGTAAGTTTTGGCTACCATCATGTGTCAGGTGAACCCTAAAGTCCTACGATATGTGTGCTACCATGTGGTGTTACACGAGATGAGTATAGGTGGTACATAGATTCAGGGTTGTTTTTTGTTTTTTTAAGATTTTATTTATTTTTAGAGAGAGGGGAAGGGCAGACGAAAGGGAGGGAGGGAAACAGTGTAAGAGAAATATTGGTCAGTTGTCTCTCGTATGTGCCCAGACCCTGAATCAAACCAGTGACCTTTCGCTTTGCAGGATGGTGCCCAACCAACTGAGCCATAGCAGTCAGGACTGGATTAAAAAATTAGGACTGGTTTTTCATGTTAATAGTTACAAATTATTTTAATGTCCATGATGGTTTCATGAGACTTGTGGTTTCATAACTGCTGTTGTCAAGAGAAGGCTAAGATTATTTTAAAATATTACTTGTTTTAAGTAGATGTTTCACATGGTTCTCCGACGTGATAGGTGAGGGGTGCCCTCAAGAGAGGGAGGCGTGTGAACGACGGAAGGTTGGGAAACATTGATGTGGTTTACCCTGCACGTAGGGGCCAGTAGGTAAAGGCCCCGGAGCGTTAAATTACTTGTTCAAGATCATATAGTTAGTTAAAGAGCAGATCACCAATTAAGTGTCTGTAATTACCGTGAATATTTTAACCTTTCGCACAAAAAAGTGCTAAATTTGAGTTTTTAACACAAATTATTTTTTCAAGTAATAAATCTATGTGTTAAAACTAACAGCTGAGTAAAGAAGGCCTCAGAGCCACAGAAAACATGTTGGAGCCCCACAAGGATGCCCCCTGGGGTTTAAGTAGTGAAGAGAGTTCCTGTCTCTGCTTGCAGTGGAGTCGGGCTGTACCCCCGCCCCCCCCCAAGTCTTGGTGGGTCAAAGTTACCAAGTCTAATCCCAAACAATGAAATATTCCACTGCCACTTTCCCTCCCATTCAGCTGTAATTTTATTTACAAGGAAATGTCATTTCCTTTCAGAAACAACCCAAATAAATGTCAAAAATATCATGAAACTCAAATGTATCACATGACATAAATTAAAAAAAATTAAAAGCAAGAATAAGGAAACCTGAAAGTTTTAGTAAACTTCATAATTTCAGTTTAGATTTAAGTTCCCAAATACTCAGCCTAAGTAGGGACAGTTTTTTGTTACTGAGTTACAGTTTGCTATTTTTCCTCTTTTGGTGCCCATATGTATTTGATTCCCAACCATACTTTTTTTTTAGGTTTTATTTACTTGTTTTTAGAAAGGGGGGGAAAGGAAAGGAGAACGAGAGAGAGAAACACCAATGTGTGGTTGCCTCTCACGTGGCCCCCCTGAGGACCTGGCCCACAACCCAGGCTTGTGCCCTGACTGGGAATCAAACAGGCGACCCTTTGGTTTGCAGCAGGAGCTCAGTCCACTGAGCTACACCAGCCAGGGCCATATTTTTATTTTTCAGAATTTTTCTCAAAGTAGATTTGGTTGGATGCTTCCTTTGCGTATGCTGTTCTTCGGGTTTTTTGTTTTGTTTTGTTTTTTAATTTGTAGAGGAAGGGAGGGAGAAAGAGAGGGAGAGAAACATCAATATGTGGTTGCCTCTTGTATACCCCACATGGGGGGCCTGGGCCACAACCCAGGCATGTGCCCTGAATGGGATTCAAATTGGCGACCCTCTGGTTCGCAAGCTGGCGCTCAGTCCACTGAGCCACACCAGCCAGGGCTGTTTTGTTTTTACTTATTCCATGAAAGAGATCATTTAGAAGGATGGGGTTATTTTGCCCTTGCTGGTGTGGCTCAGTGGATTGAATGCCAGCCTGTGAACCAAAGGGTCCCCATTAGATTCCCCATTGGGTCACATGCTGGGGTTGCAGGCCAAGTTCCTGGTGGGGGGGGTGTGTGAGAGGCAACCACACATTGATGCTTCTCTCCCTCTCTTTCTCCCTCCCTTCCCCTCTGTCTGAAAATAAATAAATAAAATCTTTTAAAAAGAAGAAGAGTTTATTTCTGAGGAACATAGGATAAAACAGCTTTCAGTGATCTTTGTCTCTAGGGAGACTTCCAGTCTTCTCTAAACATGTCTGCTGGTTTCTGCATACAAGGTTTATATAAACAAGGATATATACAGAATAAGAATAATAGAAAATATTCTTTACCTCAGATATGAGAAAAGTCAGTCATTTGCCTCTGCAGACATAATTATAATAATGTTTACACCGCCCTGGCCAGTGTGGCTCAGTTGGTCAGAACATCTTCCCCTAACTGAAAAGGTGCAGGTGTGATCTCCAGTCAGGCCAAATACCGGGGCTGTGGGTTCAGTCCCTGGTCCAGGTGTGTGTGAAAGGCAACCAGTCATCACATTGATGTTTCTCTCTCCCTCCCTTCCTCTCTCTAAAAGCAATGAAATAAAAATGTCCTTGGGTGAGGATGTAAAAAAACTTTTTAAAATGTTTATCTTGCCCTGGCTGGTGTAGCTTAGTGGATTGAGCACGGGCCTGCGAACCAAATAATTGCGGTTCGATTCCCAGTCAGGGCACATGCCTGGGTTGCGGGCCAGGTTCCTAGTAGGGGGCACGTGAGAGGCAACCGCACATTGATGTTTCCCTCCCTCTCTTCCTCTCTCCCTTCCCCTCTCTCTTAAAATAAATAAATATTTTTTAAAAACAGCAATGTTGGAATTATGTAGGCCAGTTATTTTGTAGAATGTCCTTCAGTTTAGGTTTTTCTGATGTCCCTGTGATTTGATTCAGCTTCCTTGGCAGGGGTGACACGGAGTGATGTAGTTACAACACACAAGGTTGGCCCTGGCTGGTGTCGATCAGTGGATTGAGCACCAGCCTGTGAACTGTAAGGTCCCTGGTTTGCTTCCCAGTCTAGGGCACATGCCTGGGTTGTGGGGCCAGGTCCCCAGTAGGGGGCGTGCGAGAGGTGACCTACCACTGTTTCTCTCACACATTGATGTTTTTCTCCTCCATCCCTTCCCCTCTCTCTGAAAATAAATAAGTAAAATCTTAAACAAAAAACACTTCAAAGAAAAACAATACACAAGGTCAGTTTGCCCCAATATTAATGATGTTAACTTTTCATCGTTGGCTAAATGATGGCCACTGGTCTTCTCTACTGTAGAGTTACTGTTTCCTGGGTTTCATTTGTGCTTGCTGACTTACATGAAGACAACCACTGATAATTAGACCTTGGATTGTTTTGTGTTCTTTGTGTAGCTCGAGACGCTGCTGTACAGAAGATTGAGACTATTATCAAGGAACAGTTTGCGCTTGAAATGAAGAATAAGGAACATGAAATTGCAGTCATTGACCAGGTATAATGATGATAAATTTTTTAAACTATTGAAAAAAAATGTGTACATGATGACTTGACTTTTTTTTTTTTTACAAATTGCAGGAAAAGATAAATTTTTTTAATTACCTAAACTTTTATCCCAAAAGATCATCTTTCTCTGCTGTTTTGCTCAAATTTTTGTGGACATTTCAGTGACTATGTACGTGTACATATAAATAGAAATATTAACATGTCTATATCCTTGCAAAAACATCGGGTTTTGTCATTCTTTCGGATCTTTTGTCAATCTGATAGGTGGAAAATGGTCGTTTTTATTTGTCTTTGATTATTAGCAAGGTTGAGCTTTTTTTGGTTGCTCGCATTCTTATGAATTACTTGTATATCTGTCTTATCATTTCCATCTTTAAAGTAATGAGTAACATTTGTTTTTAGCGACTGATTGAGGCAAGAAGGATGATGGATAAACTTCGCGCCTGTATTGTAGCGAACTACTACGCTTCTGCGGGACTTCTAAAAGTTTCTGAGGTAAGTTTTCCTCATACGCAGTCATTTCTGGCCATTCATATTTGTTGAATGAAGGAGAAATTAGTGTTGATGTGGAATTCTTGCCTTTGAAACATTTCTTTGTTGACTGATTTTGAGAGAGAGAAACATCAATTTGTTATTCTGCTTATTTATGCATCCATTGGTTGTTTGGTGTATGTGCCCTGACCATGGATCAAACCTGCAACCTTGGCACATCAGGACACTGCTCAAACCAACTGAGCTATCCAGCCAGGGCTTGAAACATTTTTTTATATCGACCTTCAGAATTCAAGAAGTGTAGATGAGCCTACTATGCTCGACCGTAATTCTTTTTTTCCCCTAATCCTCATCCGAGGACATTTTTTTTTCATTGCTTTTTAGAGAAGGAAACGTAGAGGTGAGAGAAAAATACCAGTTGGTTGCCTCTCACATGTGACTGGACAGGGATTGTTCATACTTGGACCAGGGATCAAACCCCACCACCTAGGCATGTGCCCTGACCAGGAATCGAACCTGCAACCTTTCAGTTATGGGACAATGCTCCAACCAGCTGAGCTACATGAAGCAGGGCAACCTTAATTCTTTAATTCTCACACCTCTCTATATTGTTAATAATCCTAAATAACATATTTTTCTTTTTTTACTTAATCCCACTCCTGCTAATATTTAGCTATGTTGTTAGGCTTTGCACATATAAAAATAACTTGCCTTATTCCTCTCCACTTGATTGTGTCTGGCTTTGGAGTAAGTTATAGATTAATTTTCCTTTGACCTTTTACTACTAATGAATGGTCATTTTTTTTTGTTTCAGATTTGCCCTGTTCAAAGAGGTGACTTTTTGTGAAAAAAAGTCACCTCTTTTTATGAAAAATTTCAAATACATTGAAAAAGTTCAATAAGCACCTAGTAATGTATTACTTAGATTTAGCAATTTTAAGACTTTGCCATATTTGCTGTATCTATTTTACTTTTCTCTAAAACAGTTGAAAGTAAGTTCTGAGCATCATGACACTTTATCCCTAATATTTAATTATGTGTTTCCTAAAGGTCATTCTTGCATGTAGTCACATTACCTGAGAGAATGATTCACTAATATTGTATGTTAACCAGTCCAGATCTTCCCAGTTGTTCCCAGAATATCTTTCAAAGTTTGTTTGTTTGTTTGTTTGTTTTAACAAGGATCTAATTGAAGTTCCTGGCTCCATTTGGCTCTTTTGTCTCTGGTTTCATTTTACCTAGACTGATTCTCCCACCTTTTTTCCCCCCAGGATACTGACTTAATTGAAGAGACCAGGCCATTTTTCTTGTCCACTCTTCCACATTTTGAGTTTACGTTTTGCCCTCAGGTTATTCCTTCATTCTCTTTATTTTTCTGTAAACTGGAGGTCAAGTCCGAAGATTTGATTCTATTAAGGTTCTTTTTGTCAATAATAATTCATAGGTGACACTGTATTTCACATCAGGAGATGTAATATTCAGGTTCTTGGTGGTAATAAGAGTAATCACTGGTTCCTGTGATCACCACTAGATTGCACCAGTTATGAGACGGGGGCAGGCCTGCACAGAAACAGAACAGATTGTTGGATGTTTCGGTAATTTTAACATAACTTTGTTATGTCTTTTTCCAGTTAGAATCAGGTAATTCTTCTTTTGGACAGTACTGGCTCTGTGAGAACTGGGGCAGGTACAAAGGCACACGGCTTTGCTCCATTCCCTTTGGCTTTTACAAATACATGTGCAGGCTTTCCTGTCATCCCGTGGGGATTTAGGTACGGGCACTGGTGATACTCCTGATGTAGATACTCTAGAGATATATGGAGTGTTATTTGAGTTTAATTTTAGACGACAGATACTTGTTTGTTCTATTGCAGGAGTCTCCATAAAAAACATTAACATCGAACTACTCTTCTGCAGCTACCATAACGAATTACTACAGCTTGGTTGGCTTCAAACAACAGGAATTTATTGTTGTGATTTTGGATTCTAGCAGTCCAAAGTCAAGGTGTTGGCTGGGCTGTGCTCTCTCTGAGGGCTCCAGGGCAGAATTCTTCCTAGCCTCTCCCAGCTTCTGGTGGTTGCTGGCAATTCTTGGTGTTCTTTGGCTGGTAGCTGCATCACTCTAATTTCTGTCTGTCTTCGTGTGGATGTTTTTCCTCTGTGTATCTTTTCTTACACTCTGTGTTCAAGTTTCCCTCTTGAAAGGACATTAGTAATTGAATTTAATGATTTCATCTGAACCAGATTACATCAGCATAGACCCTGTTTCCAAATAAAGTCACGTTCATAGGGTTAGGGTGGACAGGAGTGTTTGGGAGACACTATTTCACCCAGAGCAGGTTCTGATGTCATATGTGGCTTGCTTTTGGATTCAACAAGATGGACATCATGACCTAGTGCCTGCATGACAAAGGACTGTAGCTACTCTGAAGAGCTAGTTTTTTATTTGATATTTTCTTCCTTTTTTCTTTCTTGTTTTACTATTAGCAGTTTTAAATTGGGCTATTTATGGTCTAGAAATGCACTGATTTTTATCTTGTTATATTCTGATTAGGATGTATTCAAGGGTATTGAAGTATATTTTGTCTGTTATGATCTGTCATTTATTTTTAGTTTATTGTAACAAAGTGCATTTATAGCTCTAAAAGATGATACCTTTATTATTGAAATTCAACAACTTTGTTGCTTTGACTCCAAAACGCCAGTGCCAAGCTCCTTTTTTCTTTCTAAAACAATTATTTTAATAGCACAGTTTTTAAAAGCTGGGCTTCCTAGGAGGCAGCTACAGTGTACCGCATTATATAACAGAACACACTGTATTTTGAATGCCTGTAACAAGATACAGAAAAATACCCTAGGCTTCAGTACCGAATCTAGGGCAAACTTTATGGCAGTATTAAGCATTTTAAAGCATTCTATTCTATACACATACAGTTTTTATTTTTGTATTTCTTATAGAAATATTTTATTCAGAGTTTATATAAAGTCATGTGAAACTTTCAAGTCACATTTTGCTTTTCATATGTTGCTGTGTATTTATTTTTCATTTACCTTTAGAGGACTTGTATCTTTAGCTCTTGGTTTTTTAGTACTTTTGCAAAATTATTTATCACTGTTGTTGGTTCAGACCACATTAAGGAATTTGGACTTCATTTTATGGTAGTGGAGAGATTTTGAAAGATTTTAAGCATGATCTGGAAACAGATAAGGGTTTTAGAAAGATCAAAATTGTACCTACTTTTGGTGAATTTGGCTGTTTGTTTCTATTGCTTTTGTTTTTGCAGGGATCAAAAACATGTGATACAATGGTTTTTAATCATCCTGCTATCAAGAAATTTTTGGAATCACCATCCAGGTCATCATCTCCTGCCAATCAGAGATCAGAAACGCCATCAGCCAATCATTCTGAAAGTGATTCTTTATCTCAGCACAATGACTTCTTATCCGACAAAGACAATAACAGCAATATGGATATAGAGGAAAGACTCTCAAACAGCGTGGAACAGAAACCAAGTCGAAATACTGGAAGGGTATATATAGTTGGATGGATGGGAGGGAGCCAGAGAAGGGAACTAGTGTTTACTGGAGTGTGCACATGTTATTTCATTTAACGTTCTTTGGAACCCTGGGAAATAAGTTAATTATGTCCCTTTTAGAGATGGGGAGATTTTAACATTCAGGGTTCCTGTGCGTGGCACAGCTCCTAGTGCCACTGCCATAGATCGGAAAGAAACCCTGGGGAGCTGGCAGTGCCGCGGCCTTGCCCAGAGTCTTCTACTTTGTCATGTTTGTTCTCAAGAGCAGTGATTCTTCAGCATTTTCCTCTGTGAAACTTTATATTCTTAGATGCCTTGGTAACTGGAGGAAATGTGATGAAGAATAAGTAGAATTGAAAACCATGTATTGCTCTTTGACCCCGCCAGTTTGTGGAGCTGCCCTCTCACGCTGCTCTGAAGTTCTCGGTGTGATACTGGGCTGTAGAGATGAAACCGGGGGGTTTTCTCAGGCAGGTGTTGTGCAGTGGAGCAAATTTCAAGGTTGCTTTCCACATATTCAGACATCAAGGATATGATTTATTTTTGATAAAAATAAAAAATTTTTAAATTTCTGACTATAAATTTATGTGTTCATTGCTGGAAAGTAAAAAGAATAGAAAAATTATTCATAATGCCACCAATTTAAAACCAGTCCTAATGCTTGGAATTATTGTCAGTTTCAGTATTATTTCTGGGAAAATACCATATATGTTTTTCTTTTTACAGTTAAAAAGAGTTTAGGTTGTGTTGGTCATTGATTTAAGAATTTATCATCTTTTATGTAACATACATGCTTATGTTTATGTATTAGATACTTAGTACTTCTGTGTTTCAGGCACTTTTCTAAGAACTATACAAAACAATCATGGGAGGTAAAAACTATTACCCTTATTTTACAGGTGAGGAAATTGAGACAGAAAAGTTAAATAATTATCCAAGTGTTTTCACATCTAGTACATGGAAGAACCAGACTTTAAACTCTGGCACTCTATCTCCATTGTCAAACTGTAAATTAATCATTGTGTTTATATTACTTCTCACTGAAAATGTTTGGTAGTATAGACATTGAAAAGAAAGTAAATTCCCTTGGGTCCTTTCCCCGTTCTCATTTCCCAGATGTGACCATTGTAATAGTTTCTTGCGTATCCCTCCACATCCTTTTGCATATACAAAGCAGATGTGTATGTCTATTTAAAAAAACACACATGTACACATGCAAATAGAGTATAGAGACATTTTGTGTTCTTTTATGCTATGCGGTGCCACAAAGCCACAGAATTTTGTAGTAAAATTCTGAGTTATTCCATTCATACCTTGTATGATTTTGCAGTTCCTGCCTGTTAAAAACTTTCCAGATTGAAAATGAAAATTATTATTTCTTTCAGGACACTTCTAGTGTTTCTGGCTCCCATAAAACAGAGCAGCGGAATGCTGATCTTACAGGAGATGAGACTTCACGACTTTTTGTAAAGAAAACAATAGTAGTGGGCAATGTGTCCAAGTGAGTATCCAGCTGAATTGTCTCCTTTTCAGTTACCCATTTATGTTACTAGAACTCTGGCATACTCTTATCATAGTATTACAGTAGACAGAGGTCTCAGGGATTCTTCTTTCCAAACTCTTAGTTGTTTTAAAAGTAAGCTTGGATTCAGTGACTTGAGAATCTGCCTTAGTTGTCTGTTAATCTTTGATATAGAATAAAATTGGGCTTGGTAGAAATTTCTAAGACATGTACTTTTACACAGGCATATAAGTGTGGATAAGTTCGAAGGAATTTTTGACTTCTGACCGAGTTTTAACCTTAGAGGCCTTAGCTAGTTCCTAAATATGTGTATTTGGTTGCTCAAATTGAAATAAATGTTTCAAATTTGTAGTAGACAATTGCAGAGCAGGTCTTGAAGAACACAGAATTCTTCCAAGTTAAAGGGCTATCTCTTTAACAGGATGATCTCAGGCTGTTTTGTGGGAACGTTAGCATTTTTTGCCAAACATCTATGAATGGGTAAGGATATAAATCTTCAGATAGTGTCAGAATGTTATTTCCTGAAAAAGTCTTACTTGCCTTCTCCAGCCTCATTCGGTACACTTCCTGTTTCTCTTGTCATTTTTCTCATCCAGTCATTTCCCGTAGTCATACATTTTCCCCAAGTCAGACTAGAATCTCTTGTGTGAGGTGTGTCTTACTCGTTTTGTTCCTTAAGTAGTTGATGTTCAGTAAATATTTGATTGAAGAATAAATTGACCCACTTATGGAAGTTGTAATTAGATTCAATTATTAAAATAAAGGATTTGGAAGTATAATCATTAGCTGGGGAAAAATCAAATTGGGGAACTCTTCCAAGCCCCAGTTAATGGACAAACAAGATGTACTTTAAAAATCTCAGGATACTAAAAACAAAGATTCTTACTGGTCTTTGCCAGAGATGTCCAACCCGTGGGCTGCATGTGGCCCAACACAAAGTTGTAAATTTACTTAAAACATTACTTAGTTTTATTACTTAGATATATGTATTTTCTATATTAGTGTTCACAAACTTGGGACCTGCTCACTGATTTTAAAAGATTATCAAAAGGGCAACTATCTGACTAGGGTCGTTATGTGAGGATTTTTTTGCTTATCTGTGGTGGTGGATATCACAAAAATTATTCACGATGATTTTGCTCATCAGTTTTCATTAGTGTTTGTATATTTAACGTGTGGCCCAAGACAACTCTTCTTCCAGTGTGGCCCAGAGATGACAAACGACTAGACACCCCCAGTCTATATAATAGTGTGTGTTTGTTTATTTATTTAAAAGATTTTCATTTACTTACTTTTAGAGGGGAAGGGAGGAAGAGAGGGAAACATCAATGAGTGGTTTCCTCTCGTACACCCCCTACTGGGGACCTGGCCCACGAATCAGGCATGTGCCCTGACTGGGAATCAAACCGGTGACCCTTTGGTTCACAGGCTGGCACTCAGTCCACCGAGCCACACCAGCTAGAGCTATGTACTGGTATTCAAATAGAAGCAGAAAATACAACAAAAACAATTCTATTTTTGTTTTTCTTCTTTTTTTTAATATTAAATTTTATTTAGTTACTTTTCAAGTACATTTTTTTTCATCTATTTCTCCCATCCCACCCCACCCCCTGCCCTGTCTCCCCCCTCCTTCCCATTCCCCCCCCCCCAGTCCTCATCTCTGTGTCTTTCATACTTGTTCCTCATGTTTTTCTAAATTACTTTAGAGTTAGCATGTATTCACTGAATGGGACTAAACAGTTCGTATGAAGTGTTAAGAGTTGAGGTCTTAACTACCATTACAGGACAGATCAGCCCAGAAAATGCCCAAACTAGAAATCTAGATAGACCCACAAGAATATTGAGGAGAAACAGTCTTTGACATTTTCAAGCAGTTAGTGTAATTTGGAGACTTTTAAAGATGAGCTAGAACGAAAATACTGGTTAATCACAGATTTTTAAAAAATTTATCTTTAGAGGGAAAGGGAAGGAGAGAGGGAGAGAAATATCAATGTATGGTTGCCTCTCATGCGTCCCCTGCTGGGACCTGGCCCGAAACCCAGGCATGTGCCCTGACTGGGAATCGAACCGCAATCCTTTGGTTCACACGGGGCTGGGGATTGAGCCCGAGCTCAATCCACTGTGCTACACCAGCCAGGGCACGGATTTTAAGCAGATAGGAGTAAGTGGCATGAAAGTTGTAAAGTCTGCGCTGGGAGAGGGTAAAAATACTGATATACTTTAGAGGTTAAAAATACTGATATACTTTAGACTTTGTTAAGAGTGCTTGCTGGAATATATAAGATAACTAAAGGAATAGATACAGAGATTAAAAGTCTTCAGGGGAGGTGGAAATTGAATTAAAAAGGAGAAAAAAACTGATTCTAGAAAAGGGTAAGCGAGATCAGGAGGAGGGATATGAAGAAGAGAAAAAATTACAAATAGTATCAAATAATTTAGTAACAACAAATCAAGTATATCAACAATCATAAAAATACATATGGATTTAACTAATTAAAATATAGTAATTATTATATTGAGATAACATAACCTAAAATTCAGATCTCTGTATTTATCAATGATATCTAAATACAGAAAGATTGAAAGTAAATAAGTAGTATCTTGCTCCTGGCATATGCCCTTAGTTTGGCTCAAATAAACTCTTAGGAAAAAAATTTTTTTTAATTTATAAAAGAAAGAAAACAATCAAATAGATAAGTTAATAGGCAGAACATGCTAACTAAAGAAAGCTATTGTGGCACATTAATACCAGGTAGAAGACTTTAAGACCAAAAGCATTCATAAAGGTAAAGACAGTTACTATATAGTGATAAAAGGTTCTTTTCACCAAGAATACAAGTAAGTTCTGAGCTTCTGTGTACTTGATAACATAATCTTAAAATGATAACATATCCTTAAAGTAGAACCACAAGCAGAAATTGCCAAATGTGGTACCATACATCTCTCAGTAATGGCTAGATGAAGTGAACTACCCATATAAGTATAAAAAATTGGAATATCAGTTAACAAAACTTGATCTAAAGTACATGTCAAATCAAAAGAGGTAACCCGCTGGCTGGTGTAGCTCAGTGGATTGAGTGCTGGCCTGTGAAACAAGTAAAGTACATGTCAAGAACATTATACAAAACAATTAAGAGAAACATTTTTTAAGCCCAGAAGGAACATTGATGAAAATAGACTTTTTTCCTGACTGCTAGTGCAGTAAAGTTAAACATCAGTGACATTAGGATGACCAGAACACCTTTGTGTTACCTGGAAATGCACAGCACTTCCCCAAAACCCGTAAATCGATGAAAAATCACATTAACATCATCAGAGCTAGATAAAATTAAAAGTCGTAGGATAACACTAAAGAGATAGTTAAAGGGAAATTTACAGTCTTAACTGACTACAGTAGAAGAAAGGCTTAAAATTAATTAATTAGATGAAATAATGGAGTGGGGGAAGCAAAGACATTAGAGGGGAAAATAAGTATAGCATACATAAACCAGGTGAAATTAAGTAAGGAAAAAAGACAAATATTATTGAAAAATATAGGTACTGCACTATTAAAGAAATAAGACATTATGTAATTCTTTATGCCAGTACATTTGAAAACTTAGAGGAAATGAAGAATTTCCTAGAAAAATACAACTTAAAGTGACCCAATCAATAATGGAAAACTGAATAGTCTTAGAACTACTAAGTTTAATTATTGATTTTTTAAATATTCCTGTGACAAAATCAAACCAAGCCCCTTGGCTTAGAGTGCTTTATAGGCTGAGTGAACAGATAATTCCAGTTGTACGCAAAATCTGGGGGAAAAAGAGACAACACTTACCAACTTACACTATGAGCATTTACTGATGAGGCCTGACACAGGGTTCATAAGAAAAGGAAAACGTAGGACATTCGCACTTAAGAATATAGATGCAAAATTCTGAACAAATCCTTAGCAAACTGAATTCAGTTACTCTAGAAATGGTAGTCATGAGCAAGAAATGCAAGTTTGGGTTAACATTAGAAATCAATAAATAGACATATTAACATTAAAGAAAAACACAATCACCTCAAAAAATGCAGAAACAACATTTGACAAAGCTCAGCATCTGTTGATATTTGTAATCTTCCTGGCAGATTTGGAATTAACTCAGATAAAGAATATCTTCAGCCTGGCTGGTATAGCTCAGTGGCTTGAGCATGGGCCTAGGGACTGAAGGGTCAATGTTTGATCCCAGTCAGGGCACATGCCTGGGTTGCATGCCAGTTCCCCAGGAAGGGGCGTGAGAGAGGCAACTACACATTGATGTTTCTCTCCCTCACTTTCTCCCTCCCTTTCCCTCTCTCTCAAAATAAAAAACTTTAAAGTATATCTTCAAAAAACTTACAGCAGAATATAATACTGAGTGGTAAACTTAGAAGTCTTCCCTTTAGAATTAGGAACAAGCCCTGGGTAGTGTTGCTCAGTGGATTGAGCACTGGCTTGTGAACCAAGAGGTCCTCAAGTTTAATTCCCTGTCAGGGCACATTCCTGGGTTGCAGGCCAGGTCCCAGTACCCACCTGGGGATATGAGAGAAGCAACCAAACAATGTTAACTTCTCTCCCTGTTTTTCTCCCTCTCCCCTTCTCTCTAAAATATAAAATATTTTTTAAAAACAGGAAGAAGACAAATGCCTAGTGTCAGTACTCCTATTAAGCATTGCTTTTGGAGATACTAATGTGAAATTTTAAAAATTAAAAATTATACATTAGAAAATAAGGTACAAAATGTCATTAACAGGTCGTGTTGTCTATGTAGAAAAAGCAAACAATTTTTTATAGTTTTAGAGTTAATGAGAGAAGTCAGCAAGATTGTTGAATATAACAATACACAAAAGTCTATTTTTTTCTGTGTAATAGCCACAAGATTGGAACATGATTTTTAAAAGATATATTTGCTATAGCAATCAAAATATATGTTGGCCTTCCATGAAGAATTATAAAAACTTTATTAAAAGAAATGAAGTAACTAAATAGAGCAGTATACCATGTTCATGAATAAGAAGGCTCAGTACTATCAAATTGTTATGTAGACACTCTGATTAAAGCCCCATAGGGTTCATGAAATTCACAGGCTGGTTTTATATACGGAAGAGCAAAGAGTCAAGACTGGACAAGAATATTGCTGAAGAAGAACTAAGTTAGGCAGCTTCACCCACTGTATCACCAAGGATAACCATAGGCATAGACAACTCACATAGAAAGTCATTACCATGTTTTCCAGCAGAATGTAAGAAGGGGCCTCATGAAATAAAAACAACTGCAAAAGGGAAAGCTAAAGATACTAATTTTACTATCAACAGGACTTAAAGGAATGGCTTGTTTTGGCTTTTAAAAGGCCAAACCAGTTGCAACATTCTTGGTGGCAATGAGTAGGAACCAGAAGAGTCCACAGAGTCCTAGCACCCTGAAACCTGCATGAAATCAACCCAAAGTTTAGCAGGGGTGTCCAACCCAAACGCAGGCAGCATAAAGCCCCCAATGGCTGTGAATGCAGTCCAACACAGAATCATAACGGGCTTTGACTTAATACCTTTTTTTTGCTCATCAGTTTTCGTTAGTGTTTGTGTATTAATGTGTGGTCCAAGACAGCTGTACTTCCAGTGTGGCCCAAAGACACCAAAAGGTTGGACACCCCTGGTAGAGGTTCCCTAACCCAAGAATAAAATATTTATCAGTTTATTTCTGTATTATGTACCCACTTGGTGGGAAAAGCAAGGTTGATTTTTTAAAATCACAAAGGAATCAGAACATGAAACAGTGCCCCATAGACCAAAAGACATTTAAAAGGAAAGAATTAACTGCAATGACTCACTTTGGTTAGTTGATATAGCTGTTAAATCTTGCTGCAATTCAGTTTTTTTTAATTAAAAATTTTTCAGCTTTATTGAGATATAATTGACAAAAATATAAGTTATTTAAAGTGTACATTGTGATCATTGGGTTCC
This sequence comes from Artibeus jamaicensis, assembly GCF_021234435.1. Lineage (NCBI taxonomy): Eukaryota > Metazoa > Chordata > Mammalia > Chiroptera > Phyllostomidae > Artibeus > Artibeus jamaicensis. Next base: position 6,746,540 of record NW_026522046.1, on the reverse strand, counting down.
TCTTGAGTTTACACGCCTGTCATCTCACATGTTGATCATTTTTTATAGTTCTATTCTCTTAGCAAATTTATAGTACCATGTTACCATCTATATTCATTATGTTATGCCTTAGATCCTCTGTCATAGTTCACAGTCAGTACCCACCTACCAGCCTCTCTGTATTTTCTACTACCCTCAACCCTGGAAACCTTTCGAAGATTCCACCTCTAAGTGATGCTTTGCAGTTTTTCTCTGTCTGGCTTATATCACTTAGCATAATGCTCTCAAGGTCCATCCATGTTGTCACAAGTACGGACTCTCTTTTTGTTGTGTTTCCTGGCAGAATAATACTCCATTGTATATACATGTATGTACCTGTGTGTACATGTAAGTAAATAAATTAAAAAATCACGTCTTCATTCATCTGTTGATGGACACTTATTTCCTTGTCTTGGCTTTTGTAAATGATGCTGCAGTGAACGTGGGTGTGCAGATAACTCTGCAGTATCCTGTTTTCTATACTAGCAGCACTGATTTACATTTCCACCAATAATACACAAGATTTCCCTTTTTTCCATGTTCTTGCCAACACTCGTTTTATCTTGTATTTTTTTAATTTTATTTTTCAGTTACGGTTTATATTCATTATGTTTTATTAGTCTCAGGTGACTTCTTGTATTTTGACAGTAGCCATTCTCACAGCTGAGGTGATAATGCAGTGCAGATTTGACCTGCATATCCCTGATGTTTAGTGATAGTGAACAGCTTCTCCTGTACCTGCTATTTGTATGTCTTCAGAAAAATGTCTGTTCAGTTCCTCCATTTTTTAATGTTTTTTGTTGGGGGGGCTATCAAATTATGTGACTCCTTTACTTACTTTGAATATTAACTTCTTATTAGATACATGATTTGCAAGCTTTTCCCCCCATTTCGTAAGTTGCTTTTTCATTTTGTTGATGATTTTCTTTCCTGTGAAGAAGCTTTTTACTTTGATGAAGCCCCACTTGTTTATCTTTGCTTTTGGTATCAAATCCCAAAAGTCATTTGTCAGACCAATGTCAAAGAGCTTACTCCTTGTGTTTTCTTTTAGGAGTATTTTCTTTGTTTGTTGTAGGTCTTAGATTTAAGTCATTAATCTAATTTGAGTTGATTTTTATATATAGTGCAGGTGGGATTTCATCCTTTTGCACATGGCTGTCCAGTTTTCCCAGTTTTGAGACCATCTTTCTTCAGTTGTATACATATTAGCTCCTTTGTTGTATATATAAATAAACTATACATTTGCGGGTTTATTTCTGGGCTCTGTTCTGTTCCATTGATCATGTGTCTGTTTTTATGCCAGCACCAGACTGTTTTACTTACTGTACCTTTGTAGTATAGTTTGAAAGCATCAGTCAGTGGGGTTCCTCCAGCTTTGTCCTCTTTTCCATACAGATTTTTGGATTTTTAAAAAAATTTCTGTGAAAAATACCCTTGGAATTTTGATAGGCATTGCACTTGATAGGCATTGCAGAGGTGTAATCTGTACACTTGTTTGGGCAGCGTGGCCGTTTTAACAGTGTTCTTCTAATCCATGAACACGGAATGTCTTTCCGTTTGTCTGCATCTTCTGTTTCTTTCATCAGTGTATTACGGTTTTCAGTGTACAGGTCTCTCATCTCCTTGGTGAAAATTTATTGCCAAGTATTTTACTGTTTTTGATGCCATTATAAATTTAATTAATTTTTCATTTTGATATTTTATTGTTAATGTATAGAACTACAACTGGTTTTTTGTGTTCATTTTATGTCCTGTAACTTTACCGGATTTGTTCTGTTTTGGGGGAGTCTTTAGGATTGTCTGTATACAGTGTTATATGCAGACGGAGACATTTTACCTCTTCCTTTCTGATTTCTTTGTCTTGCCTGATTGCTCTTGTAGGACTTCCAATACTGTGTTGGACAAAAGTGGTGAGAATGAGCATCCTTGTGTTGTTCTTGATGTTAGAGGAAAGCTTTTAGTATTTTCACCTTTGAATACGTATTAGCTGTGGGCTTGTTGTATACGACCTTTATTATGTTGAGGTATGCTCTCTCTACACTCAGTTTACCGAGTTTTTATCACAAATGAATGTTGATTTTGTCAAATGTCTTTTTGGCATCTATTAAGATGATCATATGGTTTTTATCCTTCATTTCATAAATGTGGTGTAGCACATTGATTGATTTATGGCTGTCAAGCTTCCTTACATCCCTGGAGTAAATTCCATTTCATCATAATATATGATCCTTTTAATGTACTCTTGAATTTTGTTTGCTAATATTTTGTGGAGAATTTTTGCCTATATTGGCCTGTAATTTGTTTTTTTTGTAGTGTCCTTGTTTGGCTTTGGTGGCCTTATAAAATGAGTTTCTAAGTGCCCTCCTCATCTGTTTTTGGAGGAATTTGAGAAGGATTGCTGTCAGTTCTTCCTTAAGTGTTTGGTAGAATTTACCCTTTAAGCCATCTGGTCCCAGAGTTGTCTTTGTTGGGAGGGTTTTTTCATTACTGATTAAATCTAACTAGTGTTCCAATTTTCTTTTTTTTTATGATTCAGTCTTGCTAGGGTATATGTTGCCAGGAATTTGTGCATTCCTTCTAGGATGTCCAATTTTTTGGCGTGTAATTGTTAATAGTCTTATGATTCGTGGTGTTTGTGTGGTGTCAGTTGCAGTACCTCCTTCACTTATAATTGTATTTGAGTCCTCTCTCTTTTCTTGGTAAATGTAGCTAAAGGTCTTTCAGTTTTGTTTATCTTTTTAAAAAACCAGCTCCTAGTTTCTTTTATCTTTTTTATTATCACTTCAGTCTCTATTAATCTTTGTTATTTCCTTTCTTCTACTAACTTTGGGCTTAGTTTATTTTACTTTTTCTAGTTCCTTGGGATGTAAAGTTAGGTCGTTTATGTGAGATCTTTCTTTTTTCTTAATGCTGGCTTTTATTGGCATAAACTAACTTCTTAGAACTGCTTTTCCTGCATCTCTTGAATTTTGATGTCTTGTATTTCCATTTCAGTTTCAAGACATTTTTTTTATTTCTCTTTTGATTTCTTCTTTGACCCAGTTGTGGTTCAGTAGCATGCTGTTTAATCTCCACATAATTGTGAATTTTTTTGAAGGAAAAAAATTCAGTTTTTTTTTCTTCTCCTTTAGGTATATACCTCCCGATAAAAGAGAAGAAAATGACCAGTCAACCCACAAATGGATGGTGTATGTCCGAGGGTCTCGTAGAGAACCCAGCATTAATCATTTTGTCAAGAAAGTTTGGTTCTTCCTTCATCCCAGCTATAAACCCAATGACCTTGTGGAAGTTAGGTGAGCATCCTTGCATTACGTAACCTAAGAAGTATAGCTTTATTGAACTGGAAGAAACGTGATTTAACTTGTAAACACTCCCTTGAAATTCTCGTATTATTAATAGTTTACTCAGTTTGGGCTCTCAGTCACAGTGTAGTTTTAGCTGTAGTTCCCTGATGACTACTTCACTGAACAGCTAGCGTCCCCCCGTCAGGTTGTTACCATACAAATTGTATTAGCTGACTCTGCTCTCCTCCAGAAATAACTTGTTTATATAGATAAAAGTAGAAAGGCTACTGTTTTTTATGACTAACAGTGTAACAATTAAATATAAGATTTTAGCATTACAGAAATATTTAATGTTGAAAGTTCCTCATGATCTTATCCTCTCAGAAGTAATATTTTGTATAAATTATAGTTGCTGCTGTTATTAGTCACAAAGATAGAATGATTTTTATGCATATTTATATATACAATTCTGAAATTTGTTTTACAAAGGTATAGTCTTGATGTCTTTATGTGATGTTACATTGTCACACTTTCATTGTATGACTGTATTGTGGAAATGGTTGTGGTGTATTATTAGGGAAATCTCCTATATCCTCAGCTCTCTTCAGAACATGCCTTCTACTCCTGACTCTTAAACAAAACGTGCCTGTCTCCTGAGAATACCTTCTCCTGAGAACAGCTTTCAAGTGGAGGCTGCTTTTTTCTCTCACCCACCATGTACCATTGGTTGTAGGGGTAGGGCGTATGTCTTTCTTGCTCGTATATGTGGCTTCCATGTCACTTTTTTTCCTCACTTCAAAAAAAACCCTCAGCTTTTTAAAAACATTGTATAACTTGATTCTCTTCTTTGTTGCAGGCATTTATTAATTTTTTAGTCACCCCCCCTTTTTTTTTATTAAATATTTTACTTTTTTATTTTCAGAGAGAGGGGAAGGGAAGGAGAAAGAGAGGGAGAGAAACATCAATGTGTGGTTGCCTCTCATGTGTCCTCCACTGGGAACTGGCCTGCAACCCAGGCATGTGTCCTGACTGGGAATCGAACCTTGATCGAATGGTTCACAGGCCTGCGCTCAATTAACTGAGCTACACCAGCCAGGGCTCCCCCCCTCTTTCTTGCAAAAGGTTTTAGTACTGAACATACAGATTTTCTGTCTGCCATCATTGTTAAGGACTGACCTGCGTATAGTTCATCCAAAGCCCTAATCTCTCAGTTCATCGATTTCCTCACTTTAATAATAAAGATATGCTTGCGATTATACCATAGATTCTAAGCTGAATAAGGAGAGAAGGAAATTGTGTAAGAGCAGTGGTGGCTAGTGAAAGTTGGTGTGGGCAAGAACTGAGAGTCCCAGTGAGGGCAGAGGATGTTGGATCAGGAAGCAACTGGAAAGATAGGAGTTGGTTGTTGGAAAGTGGAATACTTGAGATTTTTTTGTAGGTGGTAGGTACACTTTGTTTTCTTCATATACATGGTAATTGTCCCAACATCAGTTTTATCAGTTGATCTGTCCTTTTCCTACATTTAACGTACTAAATTTCCATATAAACATACATTCAAAGCTAGACTCTGTTAATAGTTTTTATTCCCATAACCAGTATGCTGTTTTAGCTCTTGGTGTATAGTGTATTTTGATATTTGGTAATTTCCCCATTCTAAAATTTTTTCTTGGCCATTCTTGAGTATACATGTTGTTCTGTTTTGCTTAAAATACATTTGTCAGGTTATAGTTTGAAATTGCATTGAGTTAATGATTAATTTTCACATTTTTTATGATATTGTATCTTCCGCTGTCTACCCAGGAAAATCAGTCAGTGTAGTTGTTTTCTAATGCAAACAAGACTTTCTTCCTTTTGCTGTTTTTAAAACTTTATTTTCTTGACATATTTCACTGTACAGAACCTCAGAAAAGTGTCAATAGACTGTTTTATTCTGATGGCAGAGCTTAATTGCTAAAGGAACAATTTTATTTTTAGGCTCTCAAACATTAGTGTTGAAAAGACTTCATGATTTGTTTTACATCTGTTATGATTTGTGCAACCTTTGGGAAGTGCCTCATCTCGCTCATCAGGCCTCTCTCAGAATTGTGCCGTGACTTAGGCTTGTCCGTCAGGAACGCGGTCTTCCTGTTGTCTGTCTGTACACTCGCGCACACAGTGCGGCTGTCCTTCCGCAGGTCTGCCCTTCATTCTTCAGGACATGACTTAGAGTTTCCTTCCTCAGTTAGTACTTTTTTGTCTTCCTTTCTTCCAGAGATTAAATTATAGTAAATGATCACTTACTTGAATGCTTTGGATATTAATAGTGTTTTATAGTTTAAGATAGCTGGTAGAGTGATAATATTTGCTGAGTTTGGATAGTCTGACTCCAAATTAGCCCAGGATTTTAATACAGATGTTATAGTGAGTTTGGTAAGAAACATATGAGTTTAAAAAGTGCTGTGTCTAGCCCTGGCTTGTGTGATTTAGTTGGTCGGAGTGTGTCCCATACACCAATAGGTTGGGGGTTCAATTCCCAGTCAAGGTACATACCTAGGTTGTGGGTACAATCCCCAGTTGGGGTGTGTATGCGAGGTAACCAGCTGATGGTTCTCTCTCACACTGATGTTTCTCTTCCCCTTTCTCCCTCTCTGAAGTCAATAGAAGTTTTTTTTAAGTGCTATGTTTATAAAAATATAAATAATAAAAAGAATATATATTTTATTGTACAGCTCAGCAAGAAATTTCCTTACATCTTATGTGGTAAAAAATAAGCGCACTGTTTGGTAAAACATTTTATTTAATAGCAGTCATGTGAATTGTTTAAAATGTATTAGCCATATTTTTATTGATGATAAATGTCTGATTTACCAAAAAATGGCATTAAAAACTCATTACATTAACAAGGCAAATCAATGCCTATTTCTTCATTTCTCACCTCAAGAATTAGAAATTTGTAAAACACTGATTTTATGTTGTAGAAAAGCATCATGTAGCCCTGGCCAACGTGGCTCAGTTGGAGCGCTGTCCCATCACCGAAAGGTTGTGGGTTCCATCCCCAGTCTGGACACACACGGGAGGCAGCCATCGATATTTCTTCCTCATATTGATGTCTCTTTTCCCCTGCCCCACATTCTCTCACTCCGTCTCTAAAAAAAAACAAATATTATGGAGTAATATGGGAAATTGCGTTCACTAAGAAATCTTTAATAATCTACAGGTAAGGGCATGTTAAATCATACTTAATAAGATGTATTATGACGGTCTAAGAACATCCAGGGAAAAGCTCTTACTATAGTTTTTCTTTAAATTTCTTTCATCTTATCCATCTTAAGTATTTTATGTTTATAGTAAATGAAGTTCATTTTGTGACAGTTACGCAGTTTCATGTCATTGAAATACCCTCTTTAATGCCATTTGTCTGTCTTCCCGGGTAGCAGTTCTTTTTCTTCCTGTCCATTCACGAGAGTGTAACCTATGCACATAAATTGGGGAACACAGTTAATTTACTATATTCATTGTAAGAGAAATTCAGCATACAGCCAGTATAATTGCTGAACATTGCAAAATGAAGTTAGCCTGTCCATTTAGCTTTACTAGAATTTAAGTGGCCAAATTTATCAGTAGCATTTCCTTTAACTCTTTTTTTTTTTTAGATTTTTATTTATTTATTTTTAGAGAGGGGGAAGAGCAGGAGAAAGAGAGGGAAAGAAACATCACTGTGTGGCTGCCTCTTACATGCCACAAACTGGGGACCTGGCCCACAACCCAGACATGTGCCCAGACTGGGAATCAAACCAGTGACTCTGGTTCACAGGCCTGCGCTCAATCCACTGAGCCGCACCGCACCAGCCAGGACTCTTTACTCTTTTTAAGTCCGCCGGGCCTCTAGGCCCCACTGGGTCTCTTGCTTTGGACCCCTTTTTAAACCTGCTGTCATGAGTTGAACTTCTCGTTTGACCCAAGTTTTTGTTTGTGATTTGGCAGCCAAGAAGGGATCTGAATCCTGACCTCATGGCTTAGTTAGCTGGGCGTCATCCAGCAAAGCAAAGGGTCACCGGTTTGATTCCTGGCAGAGCACGTCCCTGGCTTGTGGGTTCAGTCCCCAGTTGGGCAGCCGGTCAGTGTTTCTCTCTTGCATCGATGTTTCTCTCCCTTTCTCCCTCCCTTCCCTTCTCTTTAACATAAATAAATATTTTGAAAGAATAAGAAGGGAGCCGAAACCGAGCCTGTCTTTTCATTTCTGTCTGAATCTTTACTAATACTGTGGCTACTTCATGGCCACTTCTCTTACTACCTCAACTGGTGTTCAGCTTGTTTCTTCCGTCCAGGGCATTCTAGTGTCCTTTGCTTTCTTTTTCCTCTGGTTCGTAGCGTAGCTGTTGCTTTCTGTACTTTCCAGGGTACTGGCATACTCAGGGATTTTCCTGCCTTGAGCTCTCCTGGTGACCTCTGGCTCTGTGCTTCCTGATTCAGGTCTGTTGTTAGACTCCCTTGGACTCTGCCCTTACTGCATTCAGGTCCTTCCTTAGTTTTCCGAAAGCACATCCCACTGAAAGATCCTTTCTCCCTGCAGTCTTAGCATCTTCATTTCAGTAACTCCAAGCCAGTGATTCATAATGATCATTTTCATTTTAAAGCATTTTCTCTTTTCCCCAGTAAACAGTACTATTTTTTAGTGCATGGAGGTCTCTCAATGAAAGTCTGTAAAAGATTTTTAGTTTTTAATTTTAGAGAGCGTAAGGGAGGGAGAGAAACATTGATGTGCAAGAGATATATCAGTTGGTTGCCTCTAGTACGCTCCCAACTGGAGACCTGGCCCACAACTCTGGCATGTACCCTGACCGAGAATTGAACCGCAAACTCCTTGGATTGCAGGCTGGCACTCAATCCACTGAGCCACACTGGCCAGGGCTCAGCTACATTTTTAAATTTTATATGTGGAAAATGTCAAACATATACAAAATTTCAAACATACACAAAAGCAGAGTAGATGGAACCCTCATGTACCCAACACCATTATTAAAAGTTTGCCAGTCTTTTTTCATCAATTTTTCTTTTTCTTTTCTTTACGGATTATGTTTTGACTGAAAATTCTTTAGTCCATTTAGCATTCACACACATTCCTCTCTACCCTCAAAAATCATAGTTACTATTTGAGGGAGATCGTATTGTGAACATACGATCTTTTAAGTCCTCTCAGCAGATACATTCAAATAAGTTCTCACTTTCAAAATGAGTATTCATGCTATGTTTTGGTTTTTGCCAGAGTGGAGGAATAAATATGAGTGTCTGGGGTAGGGGACATACACTTCACGGCCTGTGTCTGCCAAGTAGCAATCAAGGGTTCTGATTCTAATACTGTGACCTTCATCTAATTACTTGAGTTTGTTGTGAAAGGAATGACATTGGCTTAAATGGTATAAATGCCTTAGCTCTAAGTATCCAGCAATTGAAAATTTGATGTAGGTTTGAGTTTATTTTTTTCTTTTATAATTTAGCATTTTAGCATAATGCAACATACTGATTTAGCTTCAAATGAAGAAATGTAAATGACTGTCAGAAGGATATGAATTTATTTCTAACTTATCCATTATGAGAAAACTTTTCCTCTGGAATGATTGCACATGGCTAATGTGTTAATATCTGCTTTTCCCTAGAGAGCCTCCTTTTCATCTGACCAGAAGAGGCTGGGGTGAATTTCCTGTCAGAGTTCAAGTTCACTTTAAGGACAGCCAGAACAAGCGGATAGATATCATACATAATCTGAAGGTATGGTAACAAAACATTGCTTGCTGGAAATGAAGTTTGTCTTCCACCTGATACTTGAAATAGTAGGTTAGGCCCTCTGAGAAAAGCAGACAGGCCAAGGATAGTGGAAACAGGATAAATCATTTTGAGTGTGCTGTGCTTACTGCTGTAACACCTTTGTCCTGCGAAGGTTGAGGGAGGGGCCGTTTTTACAATTGAATGTGCGTTCTTTAAAAAGGTGAACTGGACACTTGAATTTCTGACCAGAGCTCACTATAACTGTGTGTGTACCTGGGGCTAATCTTTTTTATTGTTTTAATCTACTTCCTTTTCTATAAAATGAGGCAAATACTTAAAGTCCTCAAATAACATTTTGTTCAATGTCACAACAATGAAATGTCATGGAGCGTAACTCTTGTGTATAGTAATTAGCTTCTAGTCTGTTTGCTTTCCTTCGTTGTATTGTGTTTCCCTTAAAGTCGAAGAACCTATCAACGATTTTAAGTGAGGGGTTACTGTAATAATCAAGTGTAACAAATATATTTATCTCCTAAGGGTAAAGATTGAAGTGACCATGTTTTAGAAAATATAAAATATTATACAAGGTTTTAATACTTTTGGTTTGTATTGTCAGAAATCCTTCACTGATATAATCACGTGATTTGTTATGCAGCTGTTACAAATTTTATTTTACAAAGTATTTTCTATGCCTGAGGAGAAATTGCCATTATATAGTAAGCAAAAAACACAGATTGTCAAGCTATATGTATAGTATGAGGTCCAACGTGATTTTAAAAAACACAATAGAAACATGGCAAAACGTTGGAGTACATAATTGAAGTAATGACATTGTGGGCTATTTCCCCTGCTCTTTTTCCCTGTGTTTTTTTTTTAAGTATTTTTCCAATTTTATATAATAAACATTTAACTTTTACAGTTAGAAAGGTTTTTTTAAAATATTTTATTTATTTATTTTTAGAGGGTAAGGAAAGGAGAGAGGGAGAGAAACATCAATGTATGGTTGCCTTTCACGCGTCCCCTGCTGGGAACTGGCCTGCAACCCAGGCATGTGCCCTGACTGGGAATCAAACCGTGATCCTCTGGTTTGCAGGCCCACACTCAATCCACTGAGCTACACCAGCCATGGCAGAAGACAGTTTTTTTAATGTTCATGTAGGTCCTCTCTGTAGTTGTCCTGTATACATTCCCTAAAGTTAAACTTCTTCCAAACACACACACACACACCCCACCCCCAACCCCCCCCCCACCCCCGCTGTGGCTTAGCACATTGTTCCTGTTAATGACTCCAGACTGAACTGAACGATCAGAGTACATCTGCAGAATTTCACTTTTGTTCCCTTTGCTCCACAGATGCACCTTTTCACCTTAGGGCGAAGTGAAATTTGCCCTCCACTGCTTTCTGCGCAGTCATTGTAAGGCCACACTGCTTCACTCCGTGTGCAGAGTGTTTTCTGGAGATTACTGTGAGACTGGACTGACTGGTGATCTCATAGGAAGACTCAGACCAAATAAAGAACATACACCCACTTTGTTCAGAGGGGCAAAATATGGTCCCACTTAGATGAATGAGGGTTTAATTAATTTCATACTTACCATCTAATATTGCACTGCACACAGCCCTTCTCTATAAAGTAAAGGAAGTTTTTTGCATAGTTTTCATACATATTTGAATTGTCCATATCACTCAGAGTTCCTGATGGAAGACTGAGACACAGTGTTTTAAAATGACATTTTTAAAACATTTCTTGTCAAGTGTTTGGAAAACTTAGATTTACTATTTATTACGCATAGATTGGCCTTGAGCCCTTCACACCTGCATTGTGATCGTGTGGTGTCTGTTTGGACTGGAGCATCATTTTTCTTGTTTTTTTCTGTGTTAACCCTCAGAGTCACTTTTTATTCTTCCCTCTTTGTTTTAAATACTCACTTGTAGACTGTTATTCTTTCTTCATAATCTTTCTTCTATTCTACCTTTTTCATGGTTTTTGTCCCCTCAGTTCATTCCTCACACCACCATCAGATTAGTCTTTCTAAACTAGGAGAACCGTTATGACATTTCTCTCTGAGAAACCTTGATTAAGATCCTGTTGTTCAAGTGATCCTGCCTGCTATTTGGGACTCTTCACATTTTGACTCAACTCACTTCCCCTAAATTATCTCCGGTGAATACCCTGCATGAGCATCCTGCTCCAGCCCCGTCAGTCCGTTCATGTGCTAGAAATGCCCTGGGCTGCCTTCTCCTGGAATGCCTGTTTGAATTCTTTCCATTCTCCAAGTTCCAATAACTTTCCTTGGCTAGTTAAGCCCATAGTGATTGATCTCTCTGTATCCTGAATTCTGTAGTACATACCAATCTATATTTGATACTGTAGTAGTTGTGTTAAATATTAAACTAGTCTAAGTATTTGAGTTATATAAAATTTAAAGTGCCCACAATGTATGAAATTGGCATATCCTGCAGCCCTGACAAGTGGTCATATAACGTGTTCTCAACCATCACCTTGGGGCACAGTAATTCCCAGCTAACCCATTTATGTATTTAGTAAATAAATGTTTGGAAGGGTCTTTCATAAACTGCCTTTAAAAAGTTGTGATCTCATTTTTTCAGAACAGGACTTTTGCTTTACACGAACCCTAAAGTTCAGTGACAGCATTCAGGACTCTCCTAAGTCCTTTCTTCTCCAGGCAAAACCTGCTCTTGTAACATTTCTTGTATGCTGTGCCTGAAACTAGAAATAGTTCCTCTTGCCATTTGATAACAGTTCTGTTTTTTTATCAGTGTTTCCCTTAAAATGTGGTCCCAAGAATGAAACAATGAAGTTTACAGAGAAGCTACTTTTATAAACTAGAAAATATGAAAATGATGTAGCCTAAAGTATTTTTGCATAGTTTTTGTAAACATCATCTAAAGCATAATACTTGACAAGATTTTAAATAAGATTTTATCTTAAGATGTATAAGTAAGCACAGTGAAACTTAACTTTCTTTTTGTCTTTAATAGCTGGATAGAACTTACACTGGCTTACAGACTCTTGGAGCAGAGACGGTAGGTTTTTTTTCCTACAGTATTTTTTGGGAACAAGTAGACTGAAAATTGATTTTCATATTTAGAAAAAAATGAGTGCTAAAATTTAAAAAATAGTTTATATCACCTTTTTGTCTGGTTTTTTAGATGTGGTAAAATACTCATAAAATTGACTATTTTTAAGCATTTTCCTCTGCCCCCAGCCCCTAGCAACCACCCTTCTACTTTCTGTCTATGAATTTGACTATTCTAGATACAATATAAGTGAATCATACAGTGTCGTTTGTTGTTTTTGTAACAGGCATATTTCACTTAGCATAATGTTCCCAGGGTTCATCCGTGTTGTAGCATGTGTCAGAATTTCCTTCCAGAAAAGCCTGAGTAATGTTCCATTGTATTACATACCATATTTTGTTTGTCCATTTATTTGTCAGAGAGCACTTGAGTGGCTTACATCTTTTGGCTTTGTGAATAATGCTGTTAAGAATGTGAGTCTGTTTGATTGAGTCCTTGATTTTAATTCTTGTGGATGGATAAATAGAAGTGAGATTGCTGGCTCATAGTGTATTCTGTTTTTAAATTTTTTTCATTGCTTTAAGAGAGAGAGGGAGGGGGGTGATGAGAAACATCAGTTTGCTGTTTCATTTATCTGTGCCCTGAATAGGGATCGAACCTGCAGATTTAGAGTATCAGGATGATGCTCTAACTGAGCTACCTAGCCAGGGCTGTTTTAAATTTTTTGAGGAACTGCCACACTGTTCTCCATAACAGCAGCCCCATTTTATATACAGTGTGTAGGGGTTCCAGTTCTCCAGCACTTGTCATTTTATATCTTTTTGATTGCAGCTTATTTTAGTGGGTATGCAATGGTATTTCATTGTGAGTTTGGTTTGCATTTCCCTAATGTTAATCGATGTTGAGCATCTTTTCATGGGTTTATTGGTCTTTTGTATAGCTTTGGAGATATGTCTTCAAAGCCTTTACCCATCTTTGAATCAGGTTGTTTGGTTTTTCGTTGTTGAGTTTTAGTTCTTTCTATATTCTTGACATTAGTCTCTTATCAAATATATGATTTACAAATATTTTCTCCCATTTGGGGTTACCTTTTCTCTCTGTTGATTGTGTTCTTTGATGCACAAAAGGTTTTGGGGGGGGTTATTTATTTATTTTAAGAGAGAGGAGAAGGGAGGGAAAAATCTGAGAGGGAGAGAAACATCAACGTGTGGTTGCCTCTCATGTGGCCCCAACTGGGGACCTGGCCTGCAACCAGGCATGTGCCCTGAGTGGGAATTGAACCAGCAACCCTTTGGTTCATAGGCTGCACTCAATCCACTGAGCTACATCAGCCAGGGCAAAAGTTTTTAGTTTTGACATGGTTCACTTTATCTATTTTTTCTTTTGTTGCCTGTTTTTTTGTGTGTAATTTCCAGGAAATCATTCCAAATCCAGTGTTACAAAGCTTTGCCCCTGTATTCTTCTAAGAGTTTTATTATTTTAGGTCTTATCTTTTGGTCTTTGGTCCATTTTGAATTAATTTTTGTATATGGTGTAAGGTAAAGCTCCACCTTCATGCTGATGCATGTGGATCTACAACTTCCTCAGCACCATTTTGCTGAGAGATTGTCCTCACATTGAGTGGTCTTGGCATCCTTGTCAAAAATCATTTGACCATATACGTGAGGTGCACATGTCTTTGTTTATGCTAGTGCCACACTTGGCAGTTGCTGTAGCTTTGTAATTTTAGGTTTTGAAATCAGAAGATGTGAGACCTCCAACTTTGTTTGTTCTTCTTCTTACCACCTCCCCCACTTTTTTGGTACTCATGATATATCACCAGTAGCCATTATAATTAGCTAGTTACACTTTACTCTCTTTAGGGAAATGTGCTGTTATGTCAGAAGATATTTATTGAGCACGTGCTGTATGCTAGGCACTGGTCCAGTTCCTGAGCATGCAGATTTCTACACAGATAGCTGCTGTTCCCAAGAAGTTCCATTCTTGGTTCTGTTGAGCACAGGAGAAGGTGTACAGTAAGCATAAAAGCAAATAAGGTTTCACTTACCAGTATGTGCAATAGAGAATAGCAGGGGAACAAGAGTCTTGCTTTACTTAGGTTGGTCAGGGAAGGTCTGAAAAGACAACATTTGATTGAGACCTAATGGTGAGAAAGAAGCAGATGTGCAGAGATTTGGGGGATGAGTGTGCTAAGGCATTGAAACAAATGGAAAGACCCCAATTTTATGATTGGTTTTACTCAATTATCTATAAAGCCAGAATAGTTTATATTCTGGGGTCGTTCTTTAGTTCTTGAGATTGAAATTGCCTTTCAAGTATTACTAGAAATCCTCTGTCATATCTTTTAGAGTACCACATTCTTAGAAGGCTTGGGGCTTTCTGGCCACTGATGATGAATTCACGAGCTCAGTTACTGCCCGGTTTTGTAGGTAGTGGACGTGGAGCTGCACCGGCACTCCCTCGGAGAAGACTCCACTTACCCTCAGTCCTCCGAGTCGGATGCCTCTGATGCACCACCATCTTTGCCTTTGACCATTCCAGCCCCAGTGAAGGCTTCCTCGCCAATAAAGCAGTCTCGTGAGCCAGGACCTGATACCTCTGTGGAGAAAGGTAATATGTTTTCCCTTGTGTGGAAATGTATGTGTTCCTTATGTGGAGGACTCACTCTGGGGCATTCCTTTCTCTCATTTTGCATAATATTGAACTGATGCCTTCAGAGACTTGGAGTGTATGGAGGTTTTCCCTAAGCGGGCGTGCTGCCTCTGCTGCACACTTCTGCCGTGAAAGTGCCTAGGTGCTCACTCACCTCAGAAAGTAGTTTCATTAAGTTCTTCTAATGTTTTGTAGAACACAACACTCACTAAAAAGCACTACATTTTTTAAAAAGAAGTCACTTTGATTTTCTGTGGCCATATTGCTATTTTTGTAGATTCAACAAAAAACTATATTCCTTCTCTCCAGGACATACTTGAGTAAATCAGTGTTATAAATTAGACTGTTCCACAAATCTTATTCAGTATGACAAATCATTAATTAAGGAATAGGTACTACTCTTCCCACATGAGAAAACAGAACAAAACATCAATTTAATGGTAGTGAATTGGAAAAATCAATTAGCAAACCTGTGTGCACATTAGAGAAGGAGACTCGAACACAAGTCTCGGGTGCAGCTAAGCAGAGAGAATCAAAACCTCTTCCTAAATAACTAAATAAAATTATTTTTTAAAAAAAAAACAAAAACCTCTTCCATGCGAGATGCACTGGCAGGCAGCAGGTCACCCTGCCGTCACCTCCTCACCATTGTAAACGAACTCGCAAACATTCCCTGTACAGTTGGATGGTTGCCTAACAAAAACTTCAGTCCTGATTTTGCAGTATTAATGTTGGGTTTTACAGCACAGACTTTGTAAAACCAGTTTCTCTTGTCAAGTGCCTTTGTGCCTTGGGGCTTCTTTTTACAACAGGCAACTCAGAGAAGCAAGGCTTATCCAAGTCCATAAGGTTGGGGCATATCATTAAACTGACTTTCTGCTCTAGTTTGGGTTTGTAGGTTTGTCTTACCGGAGAAGAACAGAAGAATGTGGATATTTTAACAACCATATTAGAGAGGAGATAGGCATTAAAAATACAACAAAGATGAGGGGAAAGACCCGTTTTTACCATAATAAAGACTTTTCAATCCAGTTTAGGGAACTATCATAATTAATACCAAGCAGATAAAGGCAGTTGCATTTTTAAGTTGCACCAGTCTTTTTCATTAGAGGGAAGACTACTTCTCATTTGTCGTGGCACGGAGAAATTATAAACAGCCGTCTGAGGACAGCGCTGTGTCGCAACCGTGTCCAGCACTGTCGCTGCTGTGCAGAGCGTAACGTCTCTGCCACTGTCGTTGCACTCGAATCTTTTAGTAAATGTAGTAAATTCCAACTAATTCCAGCTAATTCAGTGAGTTGCCGTTCTTTATAGTGGTAGGTTTTAATTAAAGATACGTGTGTTTTAAGCTATTTTATGTATAGTAAATACAGAAATATATTGAATTTTGACATTTTTAGGTGGAAGAAAATTATATATTTTTTCTGGAATTAAAAAGCATTAATTTTTATCCTTTGACAACTGCAGTAGTTTCTCCTAGTAAGTTACAAGAGACTTTTCAGGTCTGATTCCCGATTGTGTGAACTTAAATATTAAATACCTTATTTAAAATGTAAGATTCAGCATCAACAAATGTTTAAGTATTTAAGTGTTCACTTATATAACTTACATGTAAGAAATAAAATTGATTCTAAGTGGTATTAGTTTAGTCTCTTAGACTGTATTTTCATGTGATATTAATATTTTAGTTTATACATAAAATCTCAACTTTATTCCTCTTTAAATTTTAGTTGCATATTTTTTAAAAATATTTTATTTATTTATTTTTAGAGAGAGGGGAAGGGAAAGAGAAAGAGTGGGAGAGAAAGATCAATGTGTGGTTGCCTCTCATGGGGCCCCTACTGGGGACCTGGCCTGCAACCCAGGCACCAGCCAGTGCACACCAGTTTTTTATCATTCTATTCTAAGCAAAAGCAAAGTACAATTATTTATTTTTAGAGAGAGGAGAAGGGAGGGAAGAAGAGAGCGAGAAACATCAATGTGTGGTTGCCTCTCATGGGGCCCCTACTGGGGACCTGGCCTGCAACCCAGACATATGTCCTGACCAGGAATCGAACCAGCGACCTTTTGCTTTACAGACCCACGCTCAGTCCACTGAGCTACACCAGCCAGGGCAAATTTTAGTTACATCTTTATGGGCATTTAATAAGATATGATATCATTAGATTAAGTGAATTTTTTTGAGTTTTCCTCTTTAATATAAACAGTTTTCGATTTATATATAAAAAGTTGGGAAAACATCATGAATTCATCTACTTTTTAAAAATATTTTATTTATTTATTTATTTATTTATTTATTTATTTCTAGACAGAGGGGAAGGAAGGGTGGGAGAAAGAGAGGGAGAGAAGCATCAGTGTGCGGTTGTCTCCCATGCCACCCCCACCAGGGACCCAGCCCACAACCCAGGCATGTGTCCCGACTGGGAATTGAACCGGCGACCCTTTGATTCCCAGGCCAGCATTCAATCCACTGAGGCACAATAGCCAGGGCTATTTTAGATTGTTTAAGATTTATAGTTAATATGTTTTCTAGTTTTTCTAAAGAAGCATTTTACACATATTCTATGCATATTTACATTTGTTAAAAAATAATACAACAGGCCTCACATGGGGTCACTTACACCAAGCCTCATGTCACCAAACTGAAACCGAATTACATTTTCGGCCTCTCCCAGAAATGGAATCTTAAAGCAGTGAGTCAGGAATCCCCAAGTCTGCACTGGGTAGGTAGGTAGTCTGCCTGATAGGCCCCTGCCATCCGCTAAGGAAGGTCACCTCACCACAGTCAATTTGCTTTTTACTCCTCCAGCTGCCTCGTTCCTGCCCCCTTCTGCCTCTGAAAGGCTTTCATTTTGTACGGCTTCTGGAGCCCCTTTCCCTCTGCTAGATTGGATGCTGCTTTATCCATGAATTGTTGAACATACTTCATCTCAAAATGTATAATGAAATAATAGATAACCACAAAGTATATTTATTTTACTGCTAGTAAATGGCTTAACTGCTTGCTGAAATGATGGAAGATTTTTATTGTTTCATTTTCTCACAAAGGTAAGGCTTTATTATTTCAAAGTGATTAATGATTTATCATTTGCCTGTTTCATTTCAAGCAGGATTCCCAGCCAATACTGAAACTGAGAGACACACTACATTTTATTCTTTGCCATCTTCATTGGAACGAACACCCACCAAAATGACAACATCCCAGAAGGTTATGTTTTGTTCTCATGGCAATTCAGCTTTTCAGCCAATAGCATCAAGCTGCAAAATCGTGCCACCGAGTCAGGCTCCTAATCCTGAGTCACCTGGGAAATCCTTCCAGCCCATCACCATGAGCTGCAAGATTGTTTCAGGTACACAGATGATGTGTGTAAAGTCGATGCGTGTAAAATTGTTGGAATGATAAAACAAAGTACTGTGAACCCTGGCTGGTGTAGCTCAGTGGATTGAGCACGGGCCTGCAAACTATAGGATCGAGGTTAGATTCCCAGTCAGGGCACATGCCTGGGTTGCAGGCCAGTTCCTTGCAGGACAGTTCCCAGCAGGGGACTCACGAGAGGCAACCATACACTGATGTTTCTCTCCCTCCCTCTCTCCTTCCCCTCTAAGCATAAATAAATAAATAAATAAATAAATAAATAAATAAATAAATAAATAAAATGTTTTTTTTTTTTTTTAAAAGAACACCTTGATATTAAAAAAAAACAAAGTACTGTGGTTTTAAAAAATTTTTTTTAGTTCTACTAAGCTGGGTTTTTGTTTATTTAACAAGTAATCACTTTTGATTAGCAAAGCAAAGCAAAGATGCCACAAAGCAAAAACAAAAGTCGTCTGTATGGAAACAACTTTAGAGATGAGGCAAGAAGTGAAACTCAAAGAAGTCAAATTTTCATCTCCAAGAATCAGCACAGGAAAATGTTCTCTAGGATTATGGTTGAATTTGAAGTGGGAGTTACATTTTGGGGATTATATAAGGATACCAGAGCTACTAGAAAACATGTAGAAGCCTTTCAGTGTGCAGTTGAAATATCTTTTATACTCTCTAACCACATGAGAAAAATTATTTATTCCTATTATCAGTAGGTAGTTCTGAGCCTTCATTTTCGACAAGGTTGAATTACTCATTGCCTGAAGGCAATTTCACATTTATGTTGGATAAACTTTTAGTGGGAATATACTTTATGGTTTTGACTCTACCAACTCAGAAAAGACATGAAAGGGAGTCATAAAAATATTTAGGCCCTGGGAGGCTTTTGTATGGTACTTCATGAAGGGGGGCAGGAATGGTCTTTGTTAAAAATCGAAAATTAAGTGGAAGTATGATCCAAGGCTTTGAGATTGATGAGAACTAAAGAATGCATCATTTTACCTACCAGTTAGAAGCACTTTGGAACTTGCTCATTCAGAGGTGGAAGAGGCTGAATGTATAAATTGGTTTGAAGTTTAGAGAAATTTGTGGGTGACAAATTTAGTCAGTAAAATACAACAGAGGGTGTTTGTACATTGGGAACCCGGAGCATGTTCTGGAACATGACTGTCTGGATTGTGGCTGTCACATAGTGCTAACGGAAACTCACTTGGAGTGAGTGACTTTCCTAGTTTCCTGTTGGAAATTAATTGCAAATCAATACTCCTGGTTCCTAAGGAAAACTGTTCACTTAACTAATTTCCTTACTAATTTTAGCATCTTCGGGTATAGCCAGTATCATAACAACCTGCCAACGATGATAAGAGATTTATCATCTAGAGATTCAGCAGTTTCACACTTATATAAAGCACGGCTTATTGAACTTTAACGTGCCTTCGGGGGAACTTGTTAAAATACAGATTTATATTTGGCAGTTCTGGGGTAGGGCCTGAGAGTCTGTTTCTAACAAGCTCCCCATTGATGCTGGTGCTCATGGTGCTGTCCCACGGATAAGGCTGCAGAGGGCGAAACACACTGATCCCCGGCCTCCGCCTGCTGCTGCTGAGTACCTGACGCATACAGTCGTGTTTGCTTTCCCAGTTTGTCACCTCTGTCCTGGCAGTCCTGCCCTTCTTTCTTTATCTTCCAGCATCTTCTTATATGGATTGAATATATCTATTTTGCTTAGTGTATTTTTCTCTTTTTGATTAATAAAGGTTCCCCTATATCAACACCAAGTCCGTCACCATTGCCTCGAACCCCAACTTCCACTCCAGTCCATGTGAAGCAAGGTGCTGCCAGCTCTGTTATTAGCAATCCTTACGTTATCGTGGACAAGCCAGGGCAGGTGCTTGGAGCCGCCACTCCCACTGCAGGTGTGTGTGTGACCGCTACTTACACGATCCGAAGATTGGGTCTTTTTAAAGATGAAATTCTAGCGTGACTTAGTAGCCATTTAATGGGAGATTGAAATCTTTATCCATGAACAGAAGGGAATATATAAGAGTAACACCAGTGCTATTTCTGAGAGAAGATGTACTCTTTGTAAAAGTTTTGTTTTAGTAGTTTACTTAAGATTTCTTTTTAGTTTCTAAAGATTAAAAGTAAGCCATAATTAATTTTCAAAAAAAAAATTGATTTTATTTCATTTGGAAGACATTCATTCTTTTCGTGCCTGCAAGCAGTGTGGTTACTAACTTTTTCAAAGTAAGCTTTAGTACAAGAATAATTTTGTGAGCCCTGTATATTTCACCCCAAGTTAAAAAGCCATCTTTACTTTTCTGTGAATACGATGATTTTTACGTGTGGGAGGAAAAGTGTACCCCACCATTATAAACAGAAAACGCTGATGGGAAGAGTAAAAAACGGCTGTGGACTTACCATGTTGGTCACCATCAGCTCATGTGACTACAGACTGCATTTCAGCGTTGTTTTAAAAGTACTTGCACTAACATTTTACTTACTCCTTTCAATTAAACTACTTAAACATGTGCTCCTAAGTGTAAACTTTACTGTAGTTTTCACTTCTAATTAAGAGAAATTAGGAGAGAGGCCTGTGACATAATGAAACTTTTTCCCCAAAATATTTTAACACACATGAAAGTGTCAGGCCATTCCGAGTAGAGGTTGTTTGTTAGTTTGTTTGTTTTGGTTTTGATTTTTTTAGAAAAGTTGGTTCTTTTAACAGTTACGGCGATTGTGGAACTCTTTTAAAAATAAATGCTGCTTTCCGCCCGGCTGGTGTAGCTCAGTGGGTTGAGTCCAGAATCAAAGGGCTGCTGGTTTGATTCCTACTCAGGGCACATGTGTGGGGTACAGGCTAGGTCCCCAGTGGGGGGCTGTGCAAGAGCAACCACACATTGATGTTCTCTCTCTCTCCCTCCTTCTTCCTCTCTCTAAAAATAATAAATAAAATCTTTAAAAATAAATAAATAAATGCTACTTTCAGAAATTACCAAATAACCTTTTGAATGTGTATGTAGGGATGCTAACTAGGTGTCCTGTGAGGATGTTTAGTTTGGCAATCAGCCAGACGTCTTTGCAGACAAGTTTGTAAATGGGTAGATGATCAGATACCATTTTTGGTCATTTTTTGACTGTAGATAATGGGACTTATTTTTATCAGACCCTGATGGTAGTTGCACAGATGGAGTATACAATGCGAAACGTTGGAGGTATTTTCAAAGAGGTATAACCTTCTGGTTACTACTTAGAAGGAGCTAGAATGTACTTGAACGCACACAGTTTGGCACATTGTTAAACAACCAATACCACTCTTCTAGTGTTATCTTTTTATATAAGTAACAGAGCATGTATATGTAAGTGTACTTATTTTACTTGTTATTCTACACTCCCTTGCTAGCTTCTGTCCCTTTTCAGGTTAGTGAAGTGGTCAGCTTTGTAGGATGAATCCTTGTATTTTTTCTATAACAGCTTCAGGGTTGTAAGTTTTCAGCCCTTAAAAATGAAAAATAAATAGTGGGGAAAAGGAGAGGATGGTAGAAAATGCTTTAAAATTTCATTTTGCAATTTATACTTCACTTTTACATCTGCCTTGTTCACAGGAAGTCCTACCAACAAGCTCTCCGCTGCCTCTCAGGCCTCCCAGGAAACAGGTTCCCCTGTTCCTAAAATTCATGGAAGTAGCTTCGTAACTTCTACTGTCAAGGTAACACTCTATTACATTATTGCATTTTGCTAGTTTTAAAGACAGTGTCTTTCAGTTCAACAATAGTTTGTCAGTTGATACTGCAAATTATGTGAAGTAGAACCTTTCGGTGTCATGCTCATTTTCACCAGGGGCCACATCAGTGTTGTGGTTGCCTTCAAAGGGCCGAATGTAATTTTAGGACTGTATGAATGTAACTACTCCATAACAATTAAGCTAGAGCTCAGTGCTGCCACTGGGTAGAAACAAGGTGTCAGGCCAGATTCTGCCGCAGGCTTGTGTTTGCCACCTGTGCTTTAGGCTAATAAGTAATGAGTATCTTAAAGATCATCTTACTCCAGAGTTCTATACCTTACCTTGATCTTTTCCTAGTGTAGAAAATGTTTCTCCCCCTGACTGGTGTGGCTCACTTGGTTGGGTGTCATCCCACGAAGTGAAAGGTCGCTGGTTCAGTTCTTGGGCAGAGCACATGCCTAGGTTGTGGATTCCATCTAAGTTGGAACACATACAAAAGGCAATCAATCCACGTTTCTCCCTCTCCCCCCTCCCTCTCCCTCCCTCTCCCCCTCCCTCCCTCTCCCCCTCCCTCCCTCTCCCCCTCCCCCTCCCTCCCTCTCCCCCTCCCTCTCCTCCCTCACCCCCTCCTCTCCCTCTCCCTCCCCCTCCCCATCTTCTTCTCCCTCTCTTTCTAAAAAAATAAATAAAATCTTTATGTAAGAAGGAAGGAAGGAAGAAAAAGAAACTATTTCTCAATGCTTCTTTCTATTGGTTACTCAGTATCTATTTGAAAACTTACCTGATGAGGCTGCCTATTTTTATGGGGGTGGGGGTGTGGAGGGAGCAGCTTTTTAATATATTTTTCCTTATAAAAATATTCATCTGACAAATACCTTTTTCCTATATTTTTACCAACAAGGAGTAAATATATTTCCTTATTTTTCCATATGTCAGTCATTTAGTTACTTAAAAATAATTCTTCTATCCACTTTGGTTTTCATTTTTCAGAGTAATAAGTCCTTTGAAATTTGGACCTGACTTGTTCAGATCAAAGTGCTAGATATACGCTCACTGTTTAGCAAAGACAATACTTACTCTTTGGTTAGTCATTCAGCTTATTGATCATTCTCGGGACTGCCTTAATGCCAGGCCTTTTGAGGTATAAACTCCTGTAGGAGAGTTCCTAAGAACTCAAATATTATTTCTCCCATGACGGGTGCAAACATAGCATTTCTTAGGCACTTAATGATGATGATACAGGCGAATTTTGTCTCTGAATTCAGTGTAGTCTGTGAGCATTATGTTACACAGATTCCTGAATTGAAATAATTTCCATTAAAGTCTTAATTCTTTGCCAGTCTGCTTTTTAATATTTGTTGATGATCTCTTCATTACACAGTGAGGCAGTGTTCTTAACTTTGTTTCTTTCCCTTAACATTTATTTATGACAAATTACCTCTGAGATTTACATTTTGTATTTGAGAATTAAAGACAAATGACACTGTTTTGGATGTTGACTTTTGTTGTCTTTGCATGTGCTAATTGAGTTCTTTTGGTCATTTTGTGTTTTAAATGCTTATTGAAAAATTTCCCCATGCCCCGGGTATTTCTTCTGTGTACAGATAACAAATCAAGTTGTGAGTACTCTGAAACACTGAAGCACTCTAACTGCTCGTCTCATTCATTTATTTATTTAGTACATAGGCTCTAGGGATAGAAAAGAAATCAATTTGGCAGGAGACTGGAATTGCAAACCAGCAAGTGAACTAAACCTTAGGGGTGGTGTGATAGGAGCCTCCCAGCGTATGGGGCACAGAGGAGTGGGTTTCTGCCAGGTTACCTTGGCGTTTCCTGCCAAGCCTTTTTTTGCATTTGTTTGATATAAAAATGCTGGTATAGAAGACCCCAAAGAGGTTTGGGCTTTTAGTTTTGGTTTGGTTTTTGGTTTATGGTGCTAGAGAATGTAACATACTTGTATTAAAGATAAGTGACTATAGAGTATGTGAAATCACGCATTTTATCCTAATTGTACAATATGTATTTTTACATTCACAGCAGGAAGATTCTTTGTTTGCATCTATGCCACCTCTTTGCCCAATTGGGAGTCACCCTAAGGTTCAAAGCCCCAAACCCATAACTGGAGGACTTGGAGCTTTTACAAAAGTGAGTGTTTCTTAGGGGATTATCCTACAAGTCATAAGGTCTTGTTACGTGGTCTTTTTTGCGGCGTGTTGGCGTGGACGGACGCTGCCCCGCAACAGGTAACTCACTGGTCTGTCTCAGTTCTAAGACCAGGTCCTACTTCGGAGATGTGCTTCCACTCATTCAGTGGTGTCCACAGGACAGCCTTGGGGCCCAGCAACACGGGAGCTTCAGAGAGCACAGTATGTTTCTCTGCTGCCTGTCACCAGTATCTAAAACAGATGACTGGGCTCAGTTTGCAAATGCAGAGGATCAAGTCCAGACCCTACTGTGGTCCCTTTAGTAGCTGTTGTGGGTCACCTTGAAGCAGTATTTTTACCTTTCTGGTGGAGTCATTCTTCACAGACCAAGCTTCATTAATTCATTAATTCCTACAACAAACAGAAT
The DNA here is from genome assembly GCF_021234435.1 of Artibeus jamaicensis. Classification (NCBI taxonomy): domain Eukaryota; kingdom Metazoa; phylum Chordata; class Mammalia; order Chiroptera; family Phyllostomidae; genus Artibeus; species Artibeus jamaicensis. The sequence continues at coordinate 6,722,139 of NW_026522046.1, read as the reverse complement.
AGATTCAGATATTAGTAGCTTTTGTCTTGGGATATTTATTCAGTATCATTATCATGTTTGTTGCAAGGTAATCATCAAACAGGAACCTGGTGAAGCCTCTCACGTGCCCACAACAGGAGCAGCCAGCCAGTCACCACTCCCTCAGTATGTGACTGTGAAAGGGGGTCACATGATAGCTGTGTCCCCTCAAAAACAGGTCATAACTGCTGGAGAAGGGACTGCCCAGTCACCAAAGATTCAGCCCTCCAAGGTTTGTGTTGGGTAGGGATGGGGAGGTCAACAGGTAAATGACCGTTATTTGCCTAAATAATTAACAAGTGCTGGCAAGGTAAAGGGTGACGAGGTTGCAGTCCCGGAAACCCCTGTAGGTGACAGCCCATTGGGAAAGCACATCAGTTGCTGTGCGCTCCTCCTGCTCTTCCGGTAATCCTTGACAAGAGCAGGGGCATGCACAGTGCGACGGGGGCTCCAGGCACAGAGGCAAAGGGACACTACGTTACCTCTATGGCAGCGAAGGTGATTGACTTCACGAACACAGCTTCCCACCGATACGTTCCGAAATGGGTAACTGACAGCACCAAGGTCTTACATGCGGTTTACTTTTTTGTTTCTGGTAGGAGGGTACTGTCGTGTTACCTCTGATGTCCAGGCTCTGTGATCTGTGCAGTGATGGTTGGCTCTTTGGAGAGTTTCTTTTCTGTATAATTCGGAAGTGTGGGGAATTAAGGTGTTGGGAGAGCAGTAAATTACACACAGATTCATGTTTTCCTACAACTAGTGACAGAGGATTTGAACCCATGCCTGCTGATTCCAAGACTCCTCATCCCAGAGCTAATTAAAATGTGTGCCATCGTCTGTACTTAAACATGCCGTTAGAACATTCGAAGTTAAATAATCCGACTTAGGGGGCAGATATATTCTAAAGCTGTTAAGAACATTATGTGAAGTATTTGTTTTTCAACTTGAGACCCAGCCTATCTAGGGAGAGTTCATTGTTTTTAGGGGAAAACTTTACAACACACAAAGATTTTATATTGCTTAGTCTAGATAGCTACATGAGGATCAAAGTGAAAATTTACGGTGTCATATAGGTGGTCCTAGAATGTGTAAGGGTCCGTTCCTTTCCCCAGTGTGTCTGGTCATAAGAATCACTTGGCGACTAAAAACACATAGAGATACCCAGGTTCCTGTCTCAGACTTACTGAATCAGATCATCTTGGGGGTTTGGGGGTCTGGATGTTTAAAAAGCTCCCCTACTTAAACTCGTATGATCAGGCACATTCAGGAACCATGGAGCTCCAGCACCAGTTCAACTTGGCGGCTTACACGGCCAGAACCACTAAGATGGCTGCCCCAGCGGCTTGCTGATGCGCCTGCTGTGGTTTTGACCAGGGGCAAGTGTTTTGTTAGTGTCTGGTAGTGAGTGAGTTACTGTCATCTGGACTTCCTACTCAGACACTTTGTGTATGTTCATCAGAATCTCTTTTACTTCACTTCGAGATATATGGTACTACCGATTTTGGTTTTTGAGTTAATACAGCATTGCTATTTATGCTCAGACGCTCTAAATAAGTTAGTTTCCACTTTGCGCTGCTTTGCATGTTGCAAATCCACTCATCCAGTGGTGCAGGAGAACTGGATTGGCTTTCTTGTCCCGTTGCCGCACACCCAATGGCAAGGAGGACTGAGAGGAAGTAGATGGGTTTGCACTAGAATGCCCTGAATAAAGTTTAAGGGCACTAAAAAGAAAAGCTACAGAAGAATATGAGAGAACTGCAAAGAAGCACTAGGGCATGAGAAGACGTCACCGTTTATCCAGGAAATTTAATTCATGCTTTGGACTCAAGATACGGAGCTCTCTGCACGACCAGGCAGTCCCTGCTTATTGATGAAGTACATTCCTAGAAACTGCTGGAAACCAGAAAGGATGAACAAGATGGGACTGTTTTACTTTCCATACAACTTTGGCACAGTATAAACACAGCTTATTTTCTTCATGAAAGTAGAGAGGGGCTCAACTTTTGACCTGAAAAGAGATAGGGATCAGTGGGTTCATGTGGGAAAGCAGGCAGTATGTACAGTAAAAAGAGTATTCAGACTAGAAAAAATAGAGCTTCAGACTAGAGCTTGTTAGAAATCTCAGATCTCAACCGGTGATTACTGGTGTGGCCTGGGCAGGTTTATCTCTGGGAAAATATCTTCTGTCTTTCAGTTGTAGATTAGAGATCATCACACGGGAGGGACCTAGCACAGAGCAGGTACTAATGCAGATGACTGGGGACAGGCCTGCTGTACGCATGCACGAGTGCCATGGTAACAGCAGTTATCACTGAGCACTAAATCGTAATTGGCTGTGATGTTCAGTGTCTGGAAGGAAAGTCACATGTACAGAATCCTCACCTTCCTGTCACTGAAGTGAATTCTGACCTACAAGTATCTGTAAAGGGCGCAGGAAGGGCATAAGTAGAAACATTGAATCAAAGCATGAATCTAAGTGACGTGTTTATAACAATACAAAAGGAAGGGTGCCTGCTTTGTAAAACTAGAAGGAAATTAGGAGTACAGAGAAGGTTCTAGGCCAAAAGGTTATAGTGTTTGAAAGAAAAGCAAAACTAATTTAGGGTTGTAGTTTCTACTGAAGAGCCTTCCTTGTGTCCATAGACAGCTGTGTGTCGGGTTCCCCCAGAAGAAGGCCCAACTTCCTCATTCTCTAGTTTTTAGAATGAAGGAGGAGCTGTTAATCTTGCCAGTGCTGTGTTCTTAGTGGATAAGCTTTGCTAGTAAAAACTGCCCTCCCGTGGCCAACCTAGGATACCACGTTTTATTTGACTCTTGGAGAGATTGTGTCATATCCTGGAAATTTTGAAGCAGTTAGTGTGGCGATAGAGTTTGGCGTAGGGAGAGAAAAGCAAGTCAGATGCATGGAATTTGGGGAAAGTAAGTAAAATAGGTTCAATATGTATGTATTATTTTGTAAGAAATTGGCTCTCTTTAGGAACACAAAATAGATTGTGTGTAATTGAGCTTATGCAATAGGCAAATTTGCTATATTTAGGATATGTGAAGACTTGTCCTAGAAAAATGTTCACTTGCTGTAACCAAGATATCCAAAACCAGAAGCTTAAGTAAGTTTATTTCTTTCATACATAAAAGACCAGTAGGCAGTTCTGGTGTGTTGATCCCACAATCATGAAGAATCTAGATTCCTATTTAGTTGCTTTGTCATTCTCAAAATTTGATTTTCACCTTGTGGGCTAAGATAGCTGCTTCCATCTCATGCTGCCATCTTCGTATTTCTGGCCAAGAGGAAGAGAGAAGGGGAACCGGAGAGAGGAGGCACAGCCAGAAAGTTGCACTCATCCCTTCTGTTCACGTGCCTTGAGCCAGAAATCAGCTGTGACCAGACCTACTTGTGCAGGGGCCGGAAAACATAGGCAGTGTTGTAAGTGGCCATGTCCCTAACCTGACAACTCGGGGCTCTGTTTCTGTGAGACAGAAGCAAAGTATGAAGTTGAGGTTCAACTGGAAATTTCTGCTATACACCGAAGATGTTTTTCTGTTACTAAGAAACTCTTTTAAGTGAATGCACAGAAAACTTCCTGATTATGAAGAAGAGTTTTTGTGTCTCCACATCTCTGGGGGGTGACCCTCCCCGTTCGGCAGCCACAGGAACACTGTGTTGTCTGCAGAGTGAGGCCCACACAGTCAGAATGAAGCGGTTTGCAGGGTCCTCGGGAATTGTTTTAATGACACAAGACGGCTAGGGGAATTCTCTTCTCCGTTCCAGGTCAGCTTGCTTCTTTAAAATTTGTTCTTTCATTCTCTTGTTTCTTCTTTCTTTCCCTCCCTCCTTTCTTAAACTTAGATAAAAAGGGGGAGACTATTGTATACAATAAACGACTCCCATGTACCCAGTATGTAGTTTCAGCAATTATCAGCATTTTGCTAATCTTATTTCTCTTCCTAGAATATTTTAAAGCAGAGATCAGATGGTACATACTTTAATTTCTGTATGACGAACAATCTAGGGTTTAGGATCAAGGTCCAGTGCCCTGGGCAGATGCTGAACACAGTGACAAATACCCCTCAGCACTCTCTCTGTATCTGCTGAGTATCCAAGTAGTTGTGTAGATTACCATTCTTCAGGTTATAGTGTTATGGTCAGCAGCAGCGATCATTTACTGTGTATTTCCTGTTGGCTTGCATTTTATAAACTTACTCTTTTATGCCTCATAATCTTACGAGATAAATATTATTGATGAGATGTCTAAAGCTAAAGCTCAAGTTAACAAGTTAAATAACTTACCAGCTACTATCTGAAGAAACAAAACTGGGAACCAGGTCTGACTGCTTAGAAACACCTGTGTTCTCTCTTTTGTGTTATTCTGTAGTTTATGTAGGCGACTGGGGACATTTCCTTGACATCAGCCTATTATCCAAGTACATGGCAAGTGTATTTCTCTACATTCACATTCCTTGAAAAGAAACATATACAATTTACTAATTATTTAACGTAAAATTCTCATTTATCAGCTGTATGTGGCTGATCATCTTTTCCATCTATTTAGTAATCCTATTATTTTTTAATTTATAAAGATTCTAAAAAAATAAGCCCTGGCTGGTGTGGCTCAGTGGACTGAGTGTTGGACTGTGGACCAAAGGGTCTCTGGTTCGATTCCCAGTCAGGGCACATGCCTGGGTTGTAGGCCAGGTCCCCAGTGGTTGGACACACCAGAGGCAACCACGCATTAATATTTCTCTCCTCTTTCTCTCTCCTTTCCCCTCTAAAAATAAATAAAATCTTTTTTTTTAAAAAGATTCTAAAATTTCAGTAAAATACAGAGAATAATCAGTACTAATGTAATGAATACTATCCCTGAATTAGTGTTACTATTTAATTTAAATCATTTCTTCTCTAAATAAAACATGACTGGTGAAGTTCACTTTGTTCTTTTCAAAAGCAACACTGTCATGAATTTGGACGTGTAGCTTTCCATTCCATACTTCTATTATGTAAACACATAGCTGTAAGTAACATGTAATGTTTGCATGTTTGAAAATTTACATAAAAGATACAGTGGACCCTTAAGCGAGATGGTTTTGAATTGCACAGGTGTCCTAATGTACAGATTTGTTTCAGTAAGTGCCTGTGCTCTTTTCAGTCTGTGGTTGGGTGTCCATGGATGCAGAGGGCTGACTCTCCGTGTTGAGCTGCGCTGTTTTTTGTAGTGGACTTGGGCATCCATAGGTTTGGTACCTGCGGGGGTTCCTGAACCAGGTCCTGGTGGATACTGAGAGGCAGCTTGGGGTAGTGAAGTTTTGGGGGAGCTGAGTTGTACTTGGTTTTTCCAGCTGTGTGGGGTGTCAGCACCCCAGATGTCCATGCTCGGGGGTTCCCTGTAGTCCTGAAAGTACAGTTGCTACAACATGGGTTACGTGCGTTTTCACTTTTATTAGACATGCTGATGCCTTTTTGGAGTGGATATACAAATTTACTTTTCTACAGTCAGTGAACAAAAGCTCCTATTTTTTTATATCCTGTGGCCAGTTCTTGGCATTATCAGACTTTTACGTTTTTCCTCTCCAATCTTATGGGTAAAAAGTACTTCTTTATCTTTTTTGCCTTTTTAGGGCTGATCTTTAGCCATTCTCATAAAAACCTTTTCATCTAGTTTCTGGTGAGAAGTTCTCTTTATAAAATAAAGACCTGGGGAGTGGAAGATACTGCCCCACCATGCTGTTAATTATATTGGTTCTTCTAATTGAACATCCTACTATTTGTTTTAAAAGAGCTCTGTAATAACTTCCAGTCAAAATGGCAGCATAAGTAAACACAGCTTGCCTCCTCGAAAAACCACATTAAAATTACAACTAAATTATAGAACAACCATCACTCAGAACCATCAGAAATCGAGTTGAATGGAGGTCTGATAACTACGGAATTAAAAAAACCACATCCATTCAGACTGGTAGGAGGGGAGAAGACATGGAACAGACTAGTCCCACATCCATGTGTGTTGAATAAAAAATTCTAGAGGGATATCTCGGGAGCAAGGATTCCCAGCCCAGGGTTCCAGTGCCAGGAAGATAAGTCCCCATAACTTCTGGCTATAAAAACCAACAGGTATTGAGTTGATAGAAGAAACATGGCCCAGAGGAAAAAACAGATCAAAACTCCAGAAAAAAACAAGCCATTTATCAGATGCAGAGTTCAAATACTGGTTATGAGTATGCTCAAGGAATTTAGGAACTCAGCAGTATTTAAAAGATCCAGTTAGAAATGAAGAATTTCTAACATAAAGAATTTGGAACATAAGGAAGCAAAAAACAACCAATCAGAACAAGAAGAAAAAAGAATCCCCCCAAAATGAGGATAGTATAAGCAGCCTCTGGGACAACTCCAAGAGGTTTAACATTTGCATCATAGGAAAAGAAGAGAGAGAGCAAGAAATTGGAAATCTATCTGAAAAAATAGTGAAAGACAACTTTCCTAATTTGGTGAAGGACATAAACATGCAAGTCCAGGAAGCACAGAGTCCCAAACAAGATCAGTGCAAAGAGGCCCACTCCAAGATTCTCATCATAATGAAAATGCCATAGGTTAAAGATAAAGAGAAGTTCTTACAAGGAGCAAGAAAGAAGTGAATTACCTACAACAGAGCTCCCATAAGACTGTCAGCTGATTTCTCAAAAGAAATTTTGCAGGCTAGAAGGGATTGGCAAGAAAGATTCGAAGTCATGAAGAACAGGGACCTACAGCCAAGATTGCTGTACTAGCAAAGCTATCATTTGAATTGAAGGGCAGATAAAGATCTTCTCAGACAAGAAAAAACTAAAGGAGTTCATCATCACCAAATCATTATCATATGAAATGTTAAAGGGACTTATTTAACCCTTGAGGGGTCACGTGGATGACAGTAGTCATCCCTGCAAAATAATCATCAGTTTTAGTCTAATGTTGACATGGCAGTGCTTCATGTACTCAGATTAATAATCTTCGAAAGCTGTTGCATCACCTGGGTTCCAGCCCAGGTGCAGATTATCTGGAATTCTGCAACAGAGTTGGATGACCCGCATCATTCACATGACCTCTCACACTCTGTTAGGAAGCGCGACCACTGCAGGGTTAAGACCAAAACTATGAACAATAAAATGGTAATAAATACCTGTCAGCTGTTGAATCTAAGAAACAAACTAAGCAAACAAGAACAGAGACATCGAGTCATGGATACAGAGAGCATTTTGATGGTGGCCAGAGGGGAAGGAAGAGTGGGTGAAGAGGTGAGGGGACTAAGAAGTACAAATCAGTTACAGAATAGTCATGGAGGTGTAAAGTACAGCATAGGAAATGGAGTAGCTAAGGAACTTATACTCATGACCCATGGACATGAAAAATAGTGTGGGGACTGCCTGAGGGAGTGAGGGACGCTGGGTGGAGGGGAGCAAAGGGGGATAGATTGGGATAACTGCAATAGCATAATCAATAAAATACAATTTTTAAAAGAGTTCTATAGTATTTTCTTACTTTTAGAGAGTTCACTTTACAGTATTTTCAAAACTAGGTATTTCTAACTTTCGTAATTTAGGTACTGGGGTCTTTCAAAATTCAGTTAAATATGCCCTGACTGGTATGGCTTGGTTGGGCATCATAGGACAAAGCAAAAGGTTGCTGGTTTGATTCCCAGTCAGGGAACATGCCTGGCTTTCAAGTTCGGTCCCGGTCTAGGGACATACCAGAGGCTACCAGTCAGTGTTTTTCTCACACATCGATGTTTTTCCCTCTCTTTTTCCCTCCCTTTCCCCCTCTCTAAAAATGAAATATTTTTTTAAATTCAATTAAATAACCTTTTTAACCTTTTAGTTTACACTTTTTCATTTTTAACCAAATGTCTACCTTTAGGAAAGGAAAGATTAGAAGTACATGGAAAAACAAGATTTCTTAAAAAACAGTTAGAAGAGGTAGCATGAGTTGCAGGATTTCGAGAGATGAAGAAATAATCGTTTTGGATGGAGATAACCTGGAAGGGATTACAGAAGAGGTGATACTTATTTTTTTAAGATTTTATTTACTTATTTTTAGAAAGGCAGGGAGAGAAACATCCATGTGCAGTTGCCTCTGGCATGCCCCCCCACTGGGGACCTGCCCCACAACCCAGGCATGTGCCCTGACTGGGAATCAATGGTGACCCTTTGGTTGACAGGCCGGCATTCAATCCACTGAGCCACACAAACCAGGGCTGATATTTAAATTTTTATAGTGGAGTTTATAGTTCTAATGACAGTGTTTATTGCACAGTTTTTCATAATGTGAAGTTTAAAATTGCCTAAGTATCTAAAGTCATGAAATGTTCATTTACATACATTGTGGTGTATATATATATTGTAATATCATTTGGTCATCTAAAAATGTTTTTAAAAATAGTAACTGGAAAGTGGTGATGTGTAGAATTAAAAACTAGAAAATCATGAGTGATCCTACTCTTTTTAAATGAATATTGAGAAGAATTCCAAGTAAATTCACTAAAAATATTAAGAGTTTTTTTTCTGAATGAGTAGGATTTTTCTTTACACTTTTGTATTTTCTGTAGAAACGTATTAGTTTTTATAATTCAAATAAGTGATAAATAGTAGCTGGGGTGAGGAGAAAAACTACAACCTCTCATTGTAATAATCTCCAGATTGTAAGAAGTATTGCTCCTGCTCACATCTGTCGTTTGCTTTCCTGCGTCGGATTGGACTCCGTTACTAATTCTGGGGCTCCACTCTGTCGTTCGCTAGTACACGTGACTGTTCTGTTCTCAGAGCTCCGGGGAGGACTGAGAAGCAGCACCGCTGGGCTTTCCTCTGTTTTAAACAGGTCGTTGGGGTGCCCGTCGGGTCCACTTTACCTTCAACAGTGAAACAGGCTGTGGCCATCAGTGGCGGCCAGATCCTTGTAGCCAAGGCCAGCTCTTCCGTCGCCAAAGCAGTTGGTCCAAAGCAAGTTGTGACCCAAGGAGTTGCCAAAGCAATTGTGAGTGGAGGCGGAGGAACCATTGTCGCTCAGCCGGTGCAGACCTTAACCAAGGCTCAGGTCACTGCTGCTGGCCCTCAGAAGAGTGGACCGCAGGGTTCAGGTAACTAACACTGCTGGGGCCCTTTCAGCAGCACCTGCCAAAAATGTTCTTTGCTGGTGGTTTCATTTGGTATTTGATTCTGTCTAGCAACACCTAGTAAGAGGGGTGTGTGTGTGTGTGTGTGTGTGTGTGTGTGTGTGTGTGTGTGAGAGAGAGAGAGAGAGGGAGAGAGAGAGAGAGAACGCAGTAACAATAAAGATGGAGGGTATTTTTATGATGCTGCATTCAGGTTTTAATTATAGTTCTCATTCGTCCTCATCTCCACTTTGGGGTGTGTTCCAGACTTCAAACTTGTGGTGGTCATTGCAGCACTTTGGGGTACTTGAGCATTCTCTGTCACACAAAAGTTTAAACACTCTGAATGTGTTTTGGGCTTTGATGTGTCGTTTCTGTGGTGGCATGAAAAACATGTATACGTAAGACATTAAGTATTTACTAACTCTTGAAGGTCTTGATGAAGCTAAAGAGCTGCTGCGGTGAGATGGAAGGGTAGAAGGCAGGGGGTGTACCAGACGGAGGCTTCAGAGGTGGAGGACCGCAGGTGATGACAAAGCTCATTTGTGACGTAGAACATGAGTGCTAGAAGAAGCGATGTTTGCAGTTTAGAAGATCAAGCACCTGAGAAGCCAGAGAATTAAAATGTCATCTACAGTGCGGTCACTGAGAACGAGTCTTTAGCATAGAGAGGCTTTGAGTCAGGAGTCAGTCTTCAGCAAATGAGAAGTGACTGGGAGTTCAGTAAATAAGAGCAAAAAAGAGAGGTTAAGATGGTATAGCCAAGCATAAACCTCAGAGGATCTGTGTTTTGTTTTGTTTTGTTTTGTTTTTCCTAGAGCGAGGGTTGATAATGGTCTAAAAGCCAAACTGGAGAGCAAAAAGGCACCTTTCCTAGTCCTGGCTCTCAGATATTATGGTAATATAATAAACAAACAAAACAACCCCTAGCTAAGGGAGCTGCTGGAGAAGTGACATCTTCAGAGGATTAACAGGTTTAATTTTCACAAAAAGAAATAATGTTCAAGGAGGTTGAGGTTCCAGAGGGTGTAAGGACTACAGCAGGAATTCCTGGGGGGAGGGGAAGAGGGAGGGAGGGAGGAATAGGACTGGTTCATGTCAGGGCTGTGAGCAGTATAGAGAGAAGACCTCGGGTAAGGTGGCTGAACACAGGTCTGTGCTTCTGCCAGTGGCAGAAACACACAGTGGTGTAAGACGGGATTAGTTCTGATAATGGAGAGAGATGGCACTCAGTTTTAATCAGTCCCTGATAGTTGGGGGCAGCTTCCAGGGTTCTTGCTTCCCAAAGTTTTGGTGGTAATGAGGAGGACCACTTTAGCAGGCTGGAGAAGTCTCTAAGGGTCCGTTCCCTGGTGGTGACTCATATTGTTCTGTAGGCTTTGTTTCATGGGGATTCAAATTCAAAGAAACTAGAGAATTTGATATGTAAGTCTTTAAGACTCACATTTAGAAGATTTATAGCCATGTGCATCAAGAAGTAAATTCTCAGGGGTAAGTTCTTTGGTATAGGTTAGACTTTGAAAAGACGAGCTGCGGTTTTATAGCATTTGTGCCGGTTGTTGACTGTAGCATTTTGTAGCTCTTACAGTGAGGGAGGCTGGAAGTTTTGTCTCTCATCAGTGGATTCATCCCTTAGTAGAAATTGACCACAGGGGCTTTAGACAAAGGGAGAACAGTGTGTGTTCATCCACAGGTGGGATGATTATTTTACTGATTGTCTACATCACAGCACTTCTGAGAGTAACACGAGCTACTGTTAATAATTATGAGACAGAGGTGGAAACTGGAATTGTTCTGGGCAAAACAGGACATTTAGTCACTGTGTTGAAATACAAATATGAATTACTCTATAGCAGACTCTAGTATATAAATTATTTTTTAATTAAGATATTTAAGAATATCCAGCTTTAACACATTCTGCATCGAGAAATGAACTTTAGAGTTCAGTTTGTTAGTGTGTGTTTTTGTTTTGGGCAGAGCCAGCTGAGATGTTAGTGTTTTTTAATAATTATTACTCTCTGTTTTAAATTTAGAGATAACATTGCCTTCACTTCCATTTTATCTTAGTGTTTTTCCTCTTTTTTTTTCTTTTTACCATTTTAGTGATGGCAACATTGCAGCTACCAGCCACCAATTTGGCCAACCTGGCGAATCTGCCACCTGGCACAAAACTCTACCTCACAACGAACAGCAAGAACCCTTCCGGAAAAGGGAAACTGCTGCTCATCCCTCAAGGAGCCATCCTGCGAGCCACCAGTAATGCTAGTTAGTTCATCGCTAAGTCATTTGGTTCTTGGGTCTCTGGGTATGTTCATCTCATTCACCTGAGGGGCGGTCCTCACCTGTTCCTGGAAGCATTTCCATAGCGCTGCTTGGTGGCGTAATGGTAGTATTGGCCCAAATGCACTGAAAACATATGCATAATTTAACTAGAGTTGGCTTTAAATCGCCATACTCGTAGAGGTGTAGCACTGTTATTTTGGGCTTACCCACCGGAAGTTTGGGGTCAGGCAGGAACGGCACCAGGCGGAGGCGACCTGGCTGTGGAGGCGCTGTCGGGAGCCGGCGTCTGCGTGAACCGAAAGGGGAGGAGGAGCTCTGTCCTTCGCTGGGAACCAAAATTGCTGGTCCCTGGGAAGAAGTTCTGTCTCCTTCCAGAAGCCGGAACCTATTTCTGTGTAAAGGAGATAAGGATAGGACTGGAACCTAGTGTCCCTGCCTGCCATTCTTGAGACATTCTTAAGTCCGCCAGGTTCGGAGATGGAAAGGGAAATACAGCCTCAGCCCAAACACATGTCCTAAAGCCCCAGTTAAATTAAGCAATTATCCAGATACATAAACTTTCACTTTGACATGCAGAGAAAAATAATTGGGTAGTTGAAAAGGAAACAGTAAAAGGAATTACTACCTCTGAATCAGAACTACGATTGGTACAGCTATCAAGTTCATTAGAAATTAGCCACCCTTGCCAAAACGCAGTGCGTAAGCTAGTCGCCATTTTGTGTATTGCCTCTAATGGGTGATTTCCACTTTCTCACCCTGGTGTTTTTACCTCATACTTAAACAGTGTTATATCCAAAAGTTAAATGTGTAAGAAAAGGACAGTGTAAGTGTTCCAGAATTCATCAGAGAGCTATTTAGATCTTACTTGATGTATGTCACCAAAAGAAAGTAAAAAGGGTCCAAAGTCCCTAAAGTGGAATTTGAAGAACAAAAAAATAATGATGGGACACTGGGGTCATAAGTACAAGGAAAGTCTTAATTTTTCCCGGCAGTGAGGGGGGACAGAAAAGGGAGAGTACTATAAAATTACCCTGAATTCCAGCAGTTTCACTGAACTGAATCAGACACCAGAAGGTTTGGAAGCATGTCTGTGAGCACACTGAAGTGTGGATTAAAACCAACACTGGGTTAGAGAGTGTCGGATCAGACTTCCCTCAACCTTCCCCAGCGGGGTCAGAACGGTTGTCGGAGATAAGTTCTTCACTGTCCTCAGAGCTGAACTCGCCAGCTGTCATTCGGGTGAAAGTCAATAGATGTCACTCTTCAACTCTAAGAAGTTCTCACTCTTGTCAGAGAAAGGAAGAGAAAAATAGGAAAGGAAAGGAACGATGCTGTGAAGGAGACCTCCGTGGGCTCACCTGTTTCTCCGCTGAGCTTCGTGACACTTTTTATGACGTTGCTGCCATCGTTGTATTCACAGACCTACAGTCCGGCTCCGCTGCCAGTGGAGGTGGCGGTGGTGCAGGAGGAGCTGGCGGAGGCGGCGGCGGTGCAGGAGGAGGAACGGCGGGAACCCAGAGCCCCGCTGGGCCTGGAGGGATAGCTCAGCACTTGACTTACACGTCCTACATCCTCAAGCAGACCCCTCAGGTCTGGTCATGGTGACTGGTATCTTTTTCAGTGTGTCATTTATTAACTGCCTTTAATTGTAGTGGATTTACCATTACAGATCTGGGATAAGGAGTCAAATACTGACATTGTAGCCATGTTATAAATCTGTATTATTTTGGGTTTGCTTTATTTTGAGAGAAGAGGAAGTAGAGATTCAGAAAGACTTAAGTAACTTATTGAAGGCCAATCTGGTAATCCAGTAGTTACCTTTGGATTTAAACCGAGGTCTTTCTGAGTCAAAGAAAGATTTTTCACTATGCTAATGCTGCCCAAATCGTTAATACTGTTTATTACCTATGCTGAGGTAATAAACAGTATTAATGTACAGTTGAGCCCTGGCTGGTGTGGCTCAATGGATTGAACACTGGCCTGCAAACCAAAGGGTTGTCGGTTCAGTTCCCAGTCGGGGCACATGCCTGGCTTGCGGGCCAAGTCCCCAGTGGGCCATGCCCCAGAGGCAACTACACATTGTTTCTCTCCCTTTTTTCTCTTTCCCTAAAAATAAATAAATAAAATATTTTTTAAGAACAGGCTTTCAAAAAAATGTACAGTTGAGTATTTTCTCTTACAAGGAAGAAACCAAAGAGATACTATGAGGCTGTAGTGTTTGTAGTTGGTTGGATTCGAGATTAGGAAAAGGCTTCCACCTCCTCACCTTGTCACCAAAGTCTTGTCTCTCCTCTAAGGAAAGTAATGAAATTTTGGTTCTAAACATTTTTAATTGAGAAGGATGGATAGTAATCAGTCTGAATGATTAAATCTAGCTTTGGGGACTTGGTTACAAAACTCGAGTTTCTAACGCCTGCTCTGTAACCACTTTGCAGAGTTTGAGAAATGGAGATAACTGTTGGTTCTGACGCTGGACACCATTCTGTGCGGTTCTTCTGACTGAGTTGCAGAATAAGAGGAGCATTGTAGCTTGTAACATGGGACCTTGTGATTTAAAGGTTCAGAGCAAGTTATTTGAATTCAACAAATTACTGATTAGGGCTTTATTTTTCTAACTTAGGGTACGTTTTTAGTCGGCCAGCCGTCTCCCCAGACATCTGGAAAGCAGCTGACCACAGGGTCAGTGGTCCAGGGAGCACTGGGAGTCAGCACGGCTTCTGCACAAGGACAGCAGACATTGAAAGTCATCTCTGGACAGAAAACCGCTTTGTTTACCCAGGTAAGCACACGTGCACAGACAGATGGACAAGTACATGGTGGCTGTGGCATTCACATGTTTACAGCTCTTTACAAAAAGAAATTAAGGTTACATAAGAAAATGAACAATAGCCCTAGCTGGTGTAGCTCAGTGGATTGAGCGCTTACCTGTGAACCAAGGGGTCACTGGTTCAATTCCTGGTTGGGGCGCGCGCCTGGGTTACAGTAGGGGATGCAAGAGGCAACCACATATTGATGGTGATCTTCTCCCTCTCTCTCCCTCCCTTCCCTCTGTCTAAAAATAAATACATGAAATCTTTTAAAAAATAAACGATAAAATAGTATAGAAAAGTAAGAATAAACTCTTGAGATTTGGGAAAACATAAGTAGAATGAGAAGATAAAAGCCAATGTGTTATATAGATATGCAAATAGTAATGTCCTATATAGTTAATAAATTTACCAAAGCAAAACAAGGAGTATGCTTAGTTGTAAAGTTCATACTATTAGGGAGAGAGAAGAAAAAAATTTTTCTTGACACTTCATTCTAAAATTTCTCTGGAGGGACTTCATATAGGAGATTCTGAATAGCGTAGTAGGTGATTTCAGCCACAGGTGAGTAAATGCTGTATGGAATTTGGTACATGTTTCTACAGTGTTGTTTTAATGTAAGCCAAATAATAACGACAGGGAATTTTAACTGGGCGAGGAATACCATAATCATCTGAATCTATAGCTAGATCTCAGAAACTTAAACAAGGATGTAGACAGCATGACACCAGGTATTAGTAAACAATGCATTTGTTTTAAGATTTTATTTATTTTTAGAGAGATGAAGGGAAGGGAGAGAGAAAAAGGGAGAGAAACATTGAAGAGTTGCCCCTTGAACGGGTCCCGGCTAGGGACCGAACCCACAACCCAGGCATGTGCCCTGACTGGGAATCGAACTGGCGACCTTTTGCTTTACAGGATGACCCGCAACCAACTGAGCCACACCAGTCAGGGTCAACAGTGCATTTTCTGTGACTTCTATATAGAAACCAACAGTTCTCAAAGCATAGAAAAGATACTACATGTTTCTCAAATAATTTTTCTACCAAGATGATCATATAGTTTTTTCACTTTGGTTTGTTAATATGTTGAATTATATTAATTTCTCAAATGTTAAACCAACCCTGCATTCCTGGGATAAACCCCATTTGGTTGTGATATATTATCCTTTTCTGTAACATACTGAGTTTAAATTGAAAAATTAATTAGAACTTTTGCAAGGGATATTGGCCAGTAGTTTTCCTTGTAGTTCTGGTATCAGGGTAATGCCAGCCTCATAAAATCAGTTGGAAACTTCCCTCTTGGGTTTTTTGGGAAGAGTTTATGTAGAGTTGGTATTACTTCTTCCTTACCTGTTTTGTTTACAACAGGGAAGCTTTAATGGCCTGGAGTTTTCCTAATTGGGGACATTTCTAACTCTGATTTCAGTGTATTTAATAGATATAGAACTATTCTTTTTTTTTCTTGAGTTAGGGTTTGTAGTTTATATCTTTAAAGGAATTTATCCATTTCATCTGTCAAATTTATTGGCATAAAGATGTTCATAATTGTGCCTCATTATCTTTTTAATATCTATAGAATCTTTAGTGATACTCCTTCTTTTTTTAAGATTTTAATTCTTTATTTTTAGGGAGAGAGGAAGGAATGAAGGAAGAGAGGGAGAGAAACATAGATTGGTTGCCTCTCTCACACCCCCAACTGGGGACCTGGCCCACAACCCAGGCATGTGCACTGACAGGGAATCGAACTGGCGACCTCTTGGGTCACCAACTGGCACTCAGTCTACTGAGCCACACCAGCCAGGGCCCTTTTTTAATTCGTGATTTTGGTAATTATGTGTCTTCTCCTTTTTTTCTTTATATTTTTTTTACAAATTTTATTTATCTTTAGAGGGGAAGGGAAGGAGAGAAACATCAATGTATGGTTGCCTTTCGTGCGTCCCCTGCTGGGAACTGGCCTGCAGGGAACTGGCCTGCAACCCAGGCATGTGCCCTGACTGGGAATCAAATTGCGATTGTCTGGTTCGCAGGCCCGCGCTCAATCCACTGAGCTACACCAGCCAGGGCTTCCTTTTTTTTTTCTTGATCAGTCTACCTAGAGGTTTATCAGTTTTACTGCTCTCTTCAAATTACCAGCATTTGGTTTCCTTTAGTACTGGATTCCCTTTGGTCAGATGCTCTTAACTATTTCAAACACATATGAGGCCCCAGTATTTTTAAGTAGATCTTTAAAACCTTAGCTGATTTATTCTTACCTGTTATGCTGCAGCCAGTGCAGAGACTTTACCTCTGTTCTGCCACAGCTGAGACAAGTATTGTTGCCTTTTATTAAGATATAATTTACATAGATTAACCCTGGCTGGTGTAGCTCAGTGGATTGATCGCGGGCCTTCAAACCAGGCAATTGCGTTTCAATTCTCAGTCAGGGCACATGCCTGGGTTGCAGGCTGGTTCCCTGCAGGCCAGCTCCCAGCAGGGGACGCATGAGAGGCAACCATACATTGATGTTTCTCTCCCTCTCTCCTTCCCTTCCCCTAGATAGATAGACAGATAGACAGATAGATACAATTTACGTAGATTAATAATGCACAGATCATTAATGTACTGCTCAGTTAGTTTTAACAAGTGTATATTCTCATGAAGCCACTATCCCAATCAAAAGAGAGACCATTACCTTTCCAGTTTTTTCTATCACCATTTTTTCTCTTTCTGTCATCATAGCTTAGCTTTTGTCTGTTCTTGCAGTTCACATCAGTAAAATTATATAGTGTGTACTGTGTTATGTGTAGCTTCTGTTGTTCAACATAATGTTTTTGAGACTGAGCCATATGTATATCAGTTGTTTATTTTTTATTCCTGAGTAGTATTTTGTTGCATAACTTTATTTTCCTGTTGGTGGACATTTGGATTATTTCCAGTTTTTGACTCATGGGTGATACTGTTATGAACATTCTTGTATAGATCATTTCATATAGTAGAATAGCTAGGTCATAGGCTGAGTATAAGGAATTTTATAAGAAACTGACATCGTTTTGCAAGTGGTAATATCATTTCACTCCTTTGTAATATGGTAGAGTTCCACTTGTATTCATCCTCTCTGCCATGAAAGATCATTGTTCTTTTTAATTTCACTCGTTTTGGGGAGTATGAAGTAATGTCTAATTGTAGTTTTAATTTGCCTAAGGCTCCAATGCAAATTATGCCATGGCTACTACTCCTGGATTCTTCAGTTACTAGCTCTGTGACCCTGGTAAAGTCACTGAGCTTAATCTTTACATCTTTAAAATGGGGTTAAAATCTACCCTGTAAAGTTTGTGGAAAGATTAAATGACATAAGCTGTGTAAAAGTGCTTTCTGCCATTCCTGGCACACAGTATGCCCTCAGAGACTGATAAATGATCATGCATGTGGGGCACATGAATTTTTGGCACAAAGTAATCGTTTAGACTAGGGGTCAGCAGACTACACGCAAACCTTCCTATTTTTATGAATAACATTTTATTCCCTAGCTGATGTGGCTCAGTGGATTGAGTGCCAACCTGTGAACCAAAAGGTCTCCAGGTCTATTCCTGGTCAGAGCTCATGCTGGGTTGCAGGCCAGGTCCCCAGTTGGGGGTGTGAGAGAGATAGCCAGTCAGTGTATCTCTCATGCATTAACGTTTCTCTCCCTCCCTACCCTTGGTCTAAAAATAAATAAATAAAAATCTCAAGTAACATTTCATTTCCACACAGCCACTCTCATTTAAAGCTACAGCACCGAAGTTGAGGAGTTGTGGCAGAGATTGTATGGCCTGACAAGCTTAATCATGCCATTTGCATGAAAATTTGCTGAACCTTACTTTACACTACTCAAACTATAATTTTTGTTGAATAATTCTCCAGGAAATGCTAATCCTGTGCTAGCCTAGAGTACCATAAATTTACTCATTTAAATCTGGCCCCTTGGTTCAGTTTTCATGTTTAAAGATTATATCTAAGAGCACTTTGCCCTGACTGGTGGGGCTCAGTGGATTGAACGTCAGACTGCGAAGCAATGGGTCACTGGTTCGAGTCCCAGTCAGGGACTTGCCTGAGTTGTGAGCCAGGTCCCCAAGTATGGGGTGCGTGAGAGGCAACCACACATTGATGTTTCTCTCCCTCTCTTTCTCTCTTTAAAAACAAATAAGTAAAATCTTTTTTTTTTTTTTTTAAGTAGTTTGGACACAGTTATTTTGGTAACCAGTGGTTTGGTGTTTTTGAAGACACTGCTGCCAAATAAGGGCTTGCTACTACATTTATTTACTCATTCTACATTAGGGTTAAAGGTAAAAGGTCATAAATTTGAGGATTTTTTGGAAAGGTGCACAAACACTCCATATAGTTTTGCTTAGCAAGAGTTTCTTGGATAGGCTGTAATTCTAGGGGCGTGTGTGAGTAAGGAATAAATCGTGCCTGCTCCCAGGGCAACATCATTGTTTCACCCCATTTCGTTTCTGCAGGCAGCCCCTGCAGGACAGGCATCTCTAATGAAAATATCCGATGGTACAGTGAAGTCTGTGCCAGCCACTTCACAGCTCTCGAAGCCCGGAACCACGATGCTGAGAGTCGCAGGAGGGGTGATCACAGCGGCCACTTCTGCAGCAGTGGCCGTCTCAGCAAATGGTCCTGCACAGCAGGTGAGAGTCGGCGTGACAGGAGAAAAATCATCGTGAAACATAAAAGTCGTAAAATCATAAGGAAGTCATTTAGCAGGCACACCAGTGGCTGTCTTTTAAAATATGGCTCTCTTTTAAAATGAAAATGTAATTTCCATACCCTAAAATTCACCATTTTGAAGGGTACAGTTTAGTGATTTATATTATGTCCTCAAGGTTTTGCAACTATCGCCATCTAATTCTAGAATTTTTTTATCATTCTGGGGAAAAATGATCTGCATCTCATAGTGGTCGATGGACATTTGGGTCGTTTGTGCCTTTTGACTACAATGAGTAATACTGCCATGAACATTCTTGTCTGTGTTTTTGTGTAATCATCTGTCTTCATTTCTCTTGGCTGTATACCTAGTACAAGGATTGCTAGGTCACCTAGTAACTATGTTGAACATTCTGAGGAACTGCCAAGCTGTTTTCTCAAACTGCTGCACCAGTTTAGATTCTTACCAGCAATGCATAAAGATTCCAGTTTTTCTGTATCTTTGCTGATACTTGTTCTTGTCCATTTTTTAAAACTATAGCCATTCTGGTTGATATGACCTGTTTATTTTGGTTTTAATTTGCCTTTTCCTGTAGCTAATGAAGATACTGAGTATCTTTTCTTTTCCTTTTTTTTTTTGAGAGTTGTGTAGTTTTGGAGAAATGTTTATTCAGATCCTTTGCCCATTGTTTAGTTGGGTTATTTATTGTCTTTTCATTATTGATTTGGATAAACAATGTGACATAGCCATAAAATTGAATATTAGCTATGAAAGGGAAGGAATGAAGCCCTGATAGATGCTGCAACACATTCTCACCTGAAGCTCATTCCACTCTCCGCTTTCCCTATCCCTGGATGAAAGCAGTCACTTTCCTCTCATTTGATGTGTGACGGTGCCCTGCACCTCTGCTTAGTATTGAGGGCTCCTATCTCCGGGCCATGTAGTAGATGTTTGTGGAATGGGTGTGGCAAGCTTTCAAACATTATAGGGACTTTTTAATAAAGCTCATTTTGTTCTAGTTTTACATTCTGAGAGTATATCCTCCCACTTTTTTTGGTGTTGAAGTATCCTTTTTTAAAGGGAGGTAACCCAATGCTACTGCCTCATTTAACAATTTTCTGGCCCATAAAATCTAAAAGTGTAGGATCCACCAAAAAAGAAGCAATCATTTTAAATGGCATGACATACCTGGCTGGTGTAGCTCAGTGGATTGAGCACAGGCTTGCGAACCAAAGCATCGGCAGTTTGATTCCCTGTCAGGGCACATGGCTGGGTTGCAGGCCATATTCCCAGTATGGGGTGTGCTGCAGGCACCCATACATTGATGTTTCACTCCCTCTCTTTCTCCCTCCCTTCCCCATCTCTAAAATAAATAAATAAATAAAATCTTTTTTAAAAAATAAGTAAAAATAAAAAAATAAATGGCATGACATTTAATAGGCAGGTAGTAATAACTAGTAGATGATATTTATTAAGTGTGCTGCACTGCAGTCCCTGTTCTCTGTAAGTTGCACTGCTTTCTTGTCAACTTCTGTTATTTCTGTCCCTGTGCATGCGCAGTCCGAAGGAACAGCTCCCAGTTCATCATCAACTATAGGTTCCATAATGAAAACTTCTGGGCAGCAGCCAGTGTGTGTGAGCCAGGCCACCGTGGGGACCTGCAAGGCTGCTGCTCCCTCTGTCATCGGTGCCACGTCCCTTATGTCCACACCAAACCCCATCTCTGGAAAAGCTACAGTGTCAGGTCAGTTGTATCGTAAAGATATTTCTATCTCCCTTCTTTGTGCTAGAATATTTGGAAGGTCTTAAACAATATTTTTTAAGGTTTTATTTATTTATTTTTAGAGAGAGGGGAAGGAAGGGAGGAACAGAGGGAGGGAAACAGCAGTGTGTGGTTGCCTCTCACACAGCCTCTACTGAGGGACCTGGCCTGCAACCTATGTATGTGCCCTGACTAGGAATCGAACTGGTGACCCTTTGATTAGCAGCCCACACTCAATCCACTGGGCTACACCAGCCAGGGCCTTAAATAATATTTTTATAATGAGTTATTAAAAATAATTCAGTAACATTTTCCAGGTAGCTGCTTTTTAGATAAATTCTTATTTAAAAATCTATGTGTAAACTTCTAAGTCTGAGATGGTTTTGGAGATTGAGTAATAAGGTTTATTTTTTCTTGAATAGTAATTTTAAGTGATACAATAAAACTTCAGCCTCTTGGAGCTCCAATGGGTATTTTAGCTTCTTTCATAATTAACTTTGTGGAAAGCTGAGGGTTCGCTCTCTTTAAAGTACCAGTAGCTTTTCTAAAATCAATTTTAAATGTAATTCATTATAAAATATATGTCTCTCTGTTTTCACAGAGCGTGTAAAATACCAATCAGCCTAGTTGACTCCAAGTCATTCTTAACATTAGTTATAGTGGGTCGTATTAGGCTGACATGCTTGAAGTCTGACAAGAGGAATGGTATGTTTTTGACACTAAGGGACTCCAGAAAAGTGTGCCTTTTACTTCATTGGGTAACATATAGAGCCCAAATCCAAATTGCCTTAATTAAAATAACTTACCTTAGCCCTGGCTGATGTGGCTCAGTGGATTGAGTGCTGGCCTGTGAAATAAAGGGTTGCTGGTTTGATTCCCAGTCAAAGCACATGCCTGGGTTACAGGCCAGGTCCCCAGTAGGGGGTGCAAGAGAGGCAGCCACACATTGATGTTTCTCTTCCTCTCTTTCTCCCCCTCCTTCCCCTCTCTCTAAAAATAGAATAAAATCCTTTAAAAGACAAAATAAAATAACTTGCTTTAATTGCCTGATAATAATACCTACTTCATAAAGTTGAGAGGATTATAAATTTGAGAGGATTGAATGATTTAATAAATGTATATTAATGTATGTCTGATGTGTAGTAGCCACTTTATAAATAATTGCTACTACTATCATTTTCAGTGTCATCATTATTGTTAGTCCACATTCTTTTATCTGCAATTCTAAAATCCAAAAAGCTGTGAAAACCAAAGGTTTTTTACCCTATAACAAATTTTAAGGTGACATCTGGCCTCCATTGATAGACTGTTTATACTACGTAATAGCAGTGTCTATATTTTGCAAAGAAATATTAATGTATTTGATCACATTGTGCTATGCTAGATACCAGGGGCTTATATAATACACAGCTTTGCTTCTCCAATTTGAGAGATTACTTTTGTTTTTCTATAATTCAGTACGGACAGATACATTTTTTAAAAGACTTAATTTATTTTTAGAGAGAGACATCAACATGTGAGAGAAACAACGATCAGTTGCCTTTCTCACTCCCCCAATCGGGGCACACTGACCTGCAGCCTAGTCATGGGCCCTGACCAGAAATTGAACTGGTGACTTTCTGCTTTGTGGGCTGGCACCCAAACCACTGAGCCACACCAGTCAGGGTCAGACAAATACTGTTATAAAATATAATACAAATTGCCCTGGCTGGTGTGGCTCAGTGGATTGAGCCAGGCCTGCGGACCAAAGGGTTCCTGGTTCGATTCCCAGTCCAGGGCATATGCCTGGGTTGCTAGTCTCCAGTAGGGGCATGTGAGAGGCAACGACACAATGATGTTTCTCTCCCTCCCTCCTTCCCCTCTCTCTAAAAAATAATAAATAAATAAATTAAATCTTTAAAATATATATATAATAAAAATCTCCCAACAATGTCAAACTTGTACAAAAGTTTCTGGACACTCTTAATTTCTATAATAATGTGACAGATTAATGTTTTATTGTAGAATGGTAACAGTGTACCAAGTGACACTGATAAACAGACACAAGTGAACATCACTGAGCTGTATATCTCCATACAAACACACATAAATACACACACAACTTAGTACCTTTGAGGAAGAGATTGAAGCAGGTGTTATTCTTATGTTGTAGCTGTCATCACCACGTTCCGTGCAGGACTCAAACGAAGCCCCTCTGTCTCGTTTGCAGGCAGTTAGGGACCAAAGATTACCCCTCTTTGGGGCAGTCAGGGACCAAAAGATTTAAGGCCAGTCTGTTTTTCTGTGACTGACTTTCACCCGCAGGTTAAATGGATCAAGCTCTGTCTAGTACAGGGAGTGCTTTCCTCACTAACCGAGTGTTTGGAGGCACTGAGTCAGGACTGGAGAGGAGATGAAGGGAATTACTATCATAAGAAATGAATGCCCTCCTCTTCTGATGTTTTAACATGCAGTAAATGAAGTCTCCCTGCTTTATGTTCTGGTTTTGTAAGATGCTGCGATGAAACTTTCTGAATATTTTTATAAAAGTCAAAGTATTTCCAGCTGGCTGATGGTTTCTTAATTCAAGTTTGTGTGTGTTATAGACCAGCTTGAACAAGGCCAGTCACCATGGTAACTGGAGCAGAGGGGGCAAGCGAACAAGCACTAGGAGACAAAGTCAGAGTGGGGGGGGGGGGGCAGATCACTCAGGGCCCGGTAGGCCATTCGGAGAACTTTGACTTTACTCCAGGGGGAGCCACGGGAAGGTTTTAAGCAGAAAAGTAACATGGTCTGCCTTACCTTCTAACAGGATCCCTGGCTGCAGTCTTTAGACTAAACTTTGGGGCACAAAGTGGAAGCAGGGAACGGACCAAGAAGTAGACACTAAGAAAGAAAATCCAATGATGTGTCAGGGAGTCCCAGCAACACCACACTAAAAGGAGTTCCAGGAAAAAAAAACAAAAAACAAAAAAAACCCAGAAAATAGTGGGAAGGAAATTATCCAAGAAATGAAACAATTTATTCCAGAATGGAAGTCCGTGAACTTCCAAGGTCAGATGTCACAGTGCCCAGCACAATGAGTGAAAGAAAGCTCTCATGGGGGCACAGTTTGTTCATGAAATCACACCAGCATGGACAAAGAGAAGATTTTAAAAGCTGTCAGAGATACGAAGTTCAGAAATTGCATTCTCATTGGGCTCTGCAGTGGCAATGCTGGGAGTTAGAATACAGCTTTTCAAAATTCCAGGGGGAAATTACTTTCAGTTTAGAATTCTGTAGTCAGCCAGGTCATTCATTACTCAGTGTGAAGACCGACATATTTTCTGAGAGGCAAAGTTGCACGTCTATTTCCTGTGCACTTTGTCTCAAGACATTACTAAAACCCACGTTTACCAAAGGGAGGACTGGTAGACCAACCTAGAGGGAAGGCAAAGGGGGCTCCCAGGGTAACGGCGGAGGGCGTCCCCAGGAGGAGAGCTTTGCTGCAGGCCTAGAAAGCAGCAGTCCAAATGGGAGCAGGTCAGAGAGCTTCGGGAAGGGTGTCTCCTACAAAAGCGGGCACTGTCAGTGACTTAGGATATTTGACTAGGCAGAGAATTGTATTAAAGGTGGTTTATAACCTTCTTGAAGGATATGGGAAGACTTAGTAAGATGTGAAAAGAGAACTAAGCAAATGAAAAGGAGGAAACTATTACGCCCAAAAAATAAAATGGAATCATAGTATCGTATTTTTTAGATCAATAGAGAACCACAAATATTGGAGTATTAGGAAAGAAAGGGTATAATTACCTTAGAATTGTCTGTCCTAGTAGTATGTAAAATCAAAATGTTCCATCATAATGAATCAAGGCCTACAATGTATACATTCTTTTTAAAAATAAAAGAAAGGACCAAAAGGGGTAAAAGTGGATGCTACTGAGGAACTAGGTGAGGCTAGGGGGATGGAGCGGAGGGTGGCTGTTTTTAGTAATAAGCCTTCCAGCACTTTTTACTGTTCAACTGACAAGCATGCAATATTATTATAAAAATATGAAACATCAAGTCATTGCATTACTCTTTGGGGGCACATCTCAAGAAATACTTATAGCAACTGATTCAACACTAATTATCGGAAAGAAAAATTTCTTGTTTATTTACAGCTTTGTTCTAGGAAGGATTTAAGATGATTCCATTCCTTGAAGGAACTGCTTTCCAGAGCCTTACAGTGTCTTTAGCCACTGATCTGTGCTGTTTGTTTTGTGCTCTCCCAGTAAAGCCCTTTGTCTTATCTTTCCTTTCCTTCTTTGTTTTTTGCGGGCACTCTGAATGGCTAGGCTAGTTCTGTAACAGGAAAAGGGAATATGGAAATGACCTTTATTTTTATTTTTAAACATTTATTTACTTACTTTTTAGACATATTGGGGAGGTGGAAAGAGAAGGAGAGCAATATCAGTGTGTGGCTGCCTCTCACACATCCCTACTGGGGACCTGGCCGGCAACCCAGTCATGTGCCCTGACTGGGAATCGAACCGGCAAACTTTTGGTTTGCAGGCTGGTGCTCAGTCCACTGAGCTACACCAGCCAGGTCTGGAAATGACTCTGAAGGAAACTGGGAGCCCTGGCTGGTGTAGCTTAGTGGGTTGAGTGCTGGCCTGCAAATGAAAAGGTTGCAGGTTTGATTCCCAGTCAGGGCACATACCTGGGTTGTAGACCAGGTCCCAGTTAGGGGCATGTGAGAGGACTGATCAGTGTTTCTCTCCCTCTCTTTATCCCTGCCTTTCCCTCTAAAAAATAAAATCTTAAAAAAATAATAAAATTTAAAAATAAAGGAAAAGTGGAGAGGATGACCCTTTCTAAAATGATAAGTTAAGGATGTCCGATGTCTGAAAAGTAGAGGCTGCACAGAGACAGGAAATTATAAAGTCTAGTGAGCGGAGAGATCGGAGGACTAGATACGTTGGGGCGGCAGGAAGGAGATGCAGCTCAGTTGGGACCAGAGTAAAATGGCCTCTGAATGCTTTGAAACTGACTTCGGAAACATTCTCTAGGCAGTAAGGAATCAGAGAGGATTTTTATGTAGGAAAGTGGCCATTATCCCAATCAAGATACAGAATTTTATATCCAAGTTTATACATATTGCAGCTATATACAAAACAAATTGTCGTAGATAGTGGGAGGGGGTGTGGGGCAGAGGGGAATAAAGGGGAGAAAAAGGTGGGACAACTCTAATAGTGTAATCAATAAAATACATTTTTTAGAAAAAAACAAACATGGAAAAAAATACCTCAAAATGTTCAATACTGCTTGTCTCTGCAGTAGAACTTTGGATGGCTATTTCTCTTTTCTGCTTTTCCAAAAAATTTCTGTATTTGTGATTGTGGAATAAAAATAAATAATCACCACATCATTGTTTCACTGTGAAATCTGCCACATTCATTGCCTCATGCTTCCAGCTCTTTGTTTATTGAAAAGGTAAGTGTCCTAAGAATGTCCTCTTGTGAGAAATTATAAATGCTAAAGAGGGAAGATACTTTGAGGATGCATCTGATCTTCAACTTGGCCCTGTCTTCCAACTGATTTTAGGATTGTTAAAGATTCACTCCAGTCAGTCCAGTCCCCAGCAGGCTGTGCTGACGATCCCCAGCCAGCTCAAACCACTCAGTGTAACTGCATCTGGAGGTGTGCAGACCATACTGATGCCCGTGAATAAGGGTAAGCCCCTCACCGTGGGCCTGTTGTGGGGTGTTGTCTCCAGGTCTGTCCTGGGGGGAAGTCCATATTCTATTAGCTGGTGACTGCTCCCCCCTTATATAGCCTGCCCTTTGGCCATCACAGTATTCCCTGGCACCTTGAACTTCCAAGCAACAGCTATAGGACTGACAGTAAAACCCAGGTGGCTCATTGGCGTCTGATGGCTTCCCATTTGTAAAGGTGAATAGAGGGGGGATATTTTAAGCATTTATGAGAATTCAGGTTAATTAGATTTTTATTTTCTTAGTTCAGTGACAAGCTCCCATTTCCACAGCTGATGGAAAATAACTTAGTTACCCTAATAACTAATGGTAAACAATCCACCTTGTCAGAGATCACCGTTAAAAAGAACCTTACCATTTCTGTGGTACTGTGAATGTTTTTGTGCTGTTAGCCTAAAATGGGGCCATCCTCAATAAAATAATTTCTGTATTTTGCATATCTTTCCCTTTCTTTCTTTTTCTTCTTTTTCGTGCCTGCTAGTGGTTCAGTCATTGTCTGCCAACAAATCACCTACCATTCTGCCTGTAGCTGCCCCAGCTCCAGTTGTCTCCAGCTCTGCGCCAACACCTGTTACCAAAGGTACATAGTTTCTCACAGTATATTTGCCTGTAGGTTTTATACAACACTTGAGTGTAATGAGTCCCTTGAATTTCTAGCATCTGTGAATGAGCCACCTCAAAAATGCATACTGTTTATATAGTAGACTTGATTTTGAGGGCAACATAGAAATGTAGTAAGTTTTCTGCCTCCCAAGGACCTAAAATCGTGTTGAAGTAGATAGTAAGCATTGATAAATGCAGGATAAGTGATCTGGAAAGTAAATGCAGGGATATTTCTCTTTTTTTTAAGATTTTATTTATTTTTAGAGAGGAGAAGGATGGGAGATGGAGAAGGAGAGAAACATCAACGTGTGGTTGCCTCTTGCATACCCCCTGACCCCCACCCAGGTGTGTGCCGTGACTGGGAATCAGACTGGCGACCCTTTGGTGCACCCATTGGCGCTCAATCCACTGAGCCGCACCAGCCAGGGAGACGCTGGAATATTTCAGTCTAGGAGGTCTGATCAGAGTTGGTGGGGTGTGGAGGGGGCAGGAGTATGTGTGCAACGTGGACAGTAACCTAGACTTTAAAAGAAGGAAGCATTTTTAGCTATGGAGAGGTCATGGCCATGCCAGATTAAGGCAACAGCAGAACAAGGACCCACAAGACCCAAGCTAACAGTTCTTCTTTTGTCTGCTGGCCCTGTGCTGATAGGTGCCAGTCTCCTGGCTGTGTCCCCACGCCAGCTGTGTGGCAGTTTCCTCACTGGGTTTCCACGGAAGGGCTTTTGTTCTGCCTGCACGTGTCCCTCCATCATTGAACCCTGACAGCTCTCTCATTGTTGCTCTTCCCTTGTAGTGAAAACCGAACCAGAAACACCTGGACCAACCTGTCTCTCGCAGGAGGGTCAGACAGCAGTGAAGACAGAAGAAAGTTCTGAGCTGGGAAACTATGTTATTAAGTAATTATTTTGGCTCTTTCGGAGGGGGTTGTATTTTGGGTGTTTTTCTGAAACTTTTAAAAAGCCATGCCTGTGACAGTTGAGCATTCGCAGTTGTGTGTGTGTCGTGTCGGGTCCTTGGATGGGTGGAGGCCCGTCCGTGTGCAGTGGGCAAGTATTGCCACTTGATGCACAGCGCAGAGTCTTCACTTTACACGTTCATGTGACCGGAGGGAGCACTTGATTTGTTGCTTAGACGCCTCGGGTGGAATTACACGTCTCCCTCCCGCGAGCTTGCCAGCATGTGCTCACTTTGCTCATGATGTAGTTACTCAGGTGTATACACATCTTGTGTCCAAGTACCCATATAACTGCCTAAACAGCTGCCTTTCCATGGGCCGTACACTCTCATTGCTTCTTCTAAAAATACTTCACAAGGTTTTCTAGTTCGTAAACTGGGAGCCCGCCTCAGACCACGTATGTTGCTGTATCTCAGACTGCTGGGGGCTGTAGAAATTCAGCCCATTGCACGTGACAAGTAATAGTGCAACTCATGCAGTAGATTTTCTGCTGCTGTGGCAATCACAGCACAAAAAGATTGGGTTCCTATTTATAAACACAAGTAAAATGTTTATATTTGCATAATTTGCCATTTCTAGGGCCTTGTCTGTTTATTTAATCTTGATGTTTCCTTTGTAAGGCTAGAATGATCTTCTTTTATAAAGAAAGCTATCTGTAGAAGGAAAGACCTGCCAGTATAATTTATTTCCTTAAAAAAGGGGGCAGATACATAAATTTATGTGTATATGTGACCAGAAACTGTTACATGTATTTGGGACCTTAATTTTCTTTCCTTTCATCCTTCTCAGGATCGACCATTTGGAGACCATCCAGCAACTCCTGACAGCGGTGGTGAAGAAGATCCCATTGATCACCACGAAGAGTAAGACAATTAGACTAAATATATGGATGCGTTTTTTTTTAAGCTGTGAACTGCTTGGGATATTGAATCTACTGACTTAGATCACATATGTTGTCAGTTAACATCACCGTGGTAGTTTCCCGACAAGGTGTCAGCTGCCCCTGTAGGTCATTTGCAGAGTTTTAGGATTCCCAGCACCTTGGTCACTCAGTCGGTCTTGAACTGTCTTTAATGCTTCATCTCCGGAAGGAATTTTCTTACATTTTTTGGTATGTAAATCATCACTCTGTTGTGTATGTCATTAAAACTGCATTGGTTTGTAGTACTTATTAGTAAGAAAAGAAATCAGCGTTTGGCCCTGGCTGGTGTAGCTCAGTGGATTGAGTGCGGGCCTGCGAACCAGACAATCGCGGTTCGATTCCCAGTCAGGGCACATACTGGGGTTGCAGGCCAGTTCCCTGCAGGCCAGTTCCCAGCAGGGGACGCATGAAAGGCAACCATACATTGATGTTTCTCTCCCTCTCTCCTTCCCTTCCCCTCTAAAGATAAATAAATAAAATCTTAAAAAAAAAAATTAATGAACTTTATTTAAAAAAGAAATCAACGTTTGCCTCCATGGTGCCAGGCTCCGCAGGCCCAGTGCGTTTGCTGTCTAGTCTCTTGTGGAATAGGCGGTGTCATCTCGGTCTGACAGGTGGGGAAGTCAGGTTTCTGAGTAAAATAAAGTAACTCGCTCATGATCACTAGCTGTGGGTCGTGAGACAGGATGCAAACCCAGTTCGGTCTGGCTCCAAAGCCATTCATCTTTCCTCTGCTACTGACTGTCACTCACTTTGCAGAAGTGCATCACGACCTCCAGCAGTGAAGCCTGCTGTGTCACTGCCCCTGTTAGCTAGACTGAGTAATGGCTTCTCAGCGCAGGTGCCCTGACCGAGCCCCCACCGAGGGGCAGACAGCCTGTGGATCCTTGGGTGTGTGCTCTTGGCAAGATCTCCACAAATGTTCAGAGGGAAGGGGTGAAGCACGTCCTGTTATGTCACAGTTGTGTGAGTGTGACCGTGGTAGGCCCAGTACAGACTGCCTTGCTGATTTTCTTCCAACAGTTACTACTGTTGGAGGTTGTCTTTTTTTTTTTGTTTGGTTAAACTTCGAGGCGCATTTCATAGTTCAAAGTAAACTTTCAGCAACATTTTCCTAGCCCAGGGGGGAAAAACATTCGAAAAATCTTTAAAAAATAAATTTAGGTAAAAGTAGAGTATTAGAGCTGGAAACAGTTCAGAGACCATCTTTCCCAACAGTCTCATTCTGCAGTGAGAAGACCGAGGCCCAGGGAGGTGGATGTGGCCTCCCCAAGGTCACTCAGGCAGAGGCCAGCGCTGGATCGCAGGCCTCCCGGCCCTGGGGGGAGGGCCGTGTGCACTGACTTGAACAGCTTCATGCCAGCAGATGGCCTTTCTCCACCAGAGGGGCCGGTTTCCCAAGGCAGGGCAGTTGTTCTCAGTGCACACAGATGAGATGTGCACTGAGGAAGAGATGTGCTTCTCTTTAAAGAAGCATCTGAACTTGCCCAGTGAGGAACATATTCAATAAAGAAGTCTAAAGAAACTTTTGGACATGCCCCCAACAAATAAGATTTGAGTTCTGTCATAGCTTCATCCAGTTGGCCGGACATGTGCTTCCAGGTGAAGACGCCAGCTGTTTCTCCGCCAAGTCCCTGGAGCAGTACTGCAGCTGGAACATCGGAAAGCGGAGGGCTGCCGAGGTAAGAACCCCTGTCCACCCAGCTGATGCGTGGCCCGCCGCTGAGGGCTGGGCCTGTGGGGGAAAGAGCCAAAGCACACGTGTGTTCTGGCAGCTTCCGTAAACCTCGTCAGGTGGAACACGGATAAAATGGGAAGTGTATTTTGTTAAATATTTGATAGGTCTTTTTCCTTGGTTAAAGAGCTTGTTTTTCAGAGACTTCTTGCTAGCCTTTGAAAATGGTCTACTTGATTTTCTTGCATTGGTAAACATTTTCACAAACTTAAATGAAGGTCAGTATATTAAAATTAAGTCAAATGTTAGATTGAGTATCTGCAGTGTGGCAGCTGCTGTGCCAGACAGTGGGGTGGTGGGGAAAGAGCATGTACACAGGCATGGGAGCTGGGACACGGCCGGCGGGCTGGCTTTGGGGACGGGCGGGAGGTCATAGGTTGGGACCAGGTGGGAGTGATTTGTTAGAACATGTTGCTAAGTTGAAATATTTGATTAAGGCTCAAAAATTCTTTTTAAGTGGCAAAGAGCAATGACGATGAGAAAAGTTTTACAAGAAATACTGGAGAAGAACCCAAGATTTCACCACCTGGCACCCCTTAAAACCAAGCACATTGCTCACTGGTGTCGCTGCCACGGCTACACCCCACCTGACCCTGAGAGCTTGAGGAGCGACGGGGACTCTATCGAGGACGTGCTGACCCAGATCGACAGTGAGCCGGGTGAGCTTCCGGTGGACCTCACCGAGCGTCGCTGGCAACCCAAGGGGCTTGGCATGGCACGCAGTGTCCTCTCCTCAGCCTCGGCGGATCCGGGCCACGCCTGCCCCAGCAGTTTACCTAGGGCTCGATGGGCTCCCGTGGAGCCCAGGCGCCCTTGCTCGCCTCCAACCACGCGTCCCTTCCCATGTGCCTCCCACTGGTAGAGTCCTTGCAGAACTACTTCTGCCCAAAAGTCCCAAGTGCTGTGCTCCAGCCAGGAATGTGCTGGCCCGGGTCATACAGTAGGTGTGCACCGTTTGGTCAGGAGACCCCTCCTCTGCACCGTATCTTCTTGGCAGACTTTGCTAATCCCCCTCCTGCTCTCCAGGTAGGAGTGACTTCTCCTTCCTTGTGACCTTACAGCCCCTCACAGGCACGCCTGTCCAGCCTCACTGAATCTGAGGCACTGCCATCACTCGTTCTCCAAACCTAGCTAGGAGTTCGTGGCCCGGTGTCGGAGGCACAGGCGTGAACAGTGTACAGTGCTGCCGATAAAAGGAGTCATTTCGTGACGACACAGGCAGCTGTGTTACGTGATTGGGGTGGGGGAGCAGGAGATACATGGGGAGAATATTTTGAGTTTCACTTTAAAGAGGAGGAAGGATTGTTTTCTCCTCCAAATCCCATCTCTGTAGAAAAAGAGAAGTCCCTCCTCCTAGTCTAAGGGAGCCTGGCGCATAGGGAGGGCGTGGGGGCCCCTCAGACTTGGCACAAGTCCCGTTTTCTCCGTGCAGCCTTCCTGAGGGCCCCGGTGCTGGGGGCTCCTCCATTCTCTGGTCTCCAGCAGCACCTAGATCAGAACCTGGGAGTTGTCGTGCTTGTGTATCTAAGCTCTTTGGGGAGCAGAGACAAACCGTGTTGATGACTCCCGTGCTCACTGGTGGTAAATGGCAAGCACGATGCTCACGTGCACTGGGCTCTCTCAGTGGGACGGATTCACGCTGAGCACCAGTCAGTACAACAGAAGCAGCCAGGGGCTGGCTGCTCTGCCACCGTCCTGCGGTGCTCCTGAGCCCGCCCTGTAGCTGGTCTGGACCTCACCGGCTTGTCCAGAAAGTGGGAGGGGCACACTGGAAGGTGTCTGGAGCCCCTGCTGGCTTTACAGTTCTAATACTCTTCATTAGATTTTGTATAGATCAACTGTTAAAGACTGGATGCAGGGTATGCGCTAAAATGTTAACAATGCTTATCTCTGAGCAGTGAGAGTATGGGTAATTTTCGTTTTCTTCACTGTGCATTTCTAAATTTTCCAGATTGAAAATATGAAAACAAATCAGTCACTAATCTTTGAGTGGTGGGGAGATGGCCTCGTTTGGGTGGCATCGGTCGGAACTGTGTGCTGTTTTGTCTCAGACTGCAGTTACCGCACACCCGAGACGCCTTCTCTGCCCGTCCACCTCATGAATTAGGGCCTTCAGTCACAGATCCGCGGAATGTCAGAACTGGAAAGGTGGTCCATTCCCTTGATACTAACCCCTGTTCTCTGGGTCTCAGACCGTGTCTCACAAAGATGGAAAGTCCTTTTCTTTTGTCACTACTGCTCTCATAAGACTGGTGACCTCTCATTTAGAGTGCCTGTCATCGTTGTCTTCGGCCGACAACCTCTGCCGGAAGCTGGAGGACCTCCAGCAGTTCCAGAAGAAGGAGCCGGAGAACGAAGAGGAGGTGGATGTCCTCAACCTCTCAGAGCCAGTGCAGACAAACATCAAAAAAGAACAGGAGGAGAAGCAGGAAGAGATGAAACTGTACCTGCCACCAACACCAGGATCGGAATTCATTGGTGACATCACCCAGAAGGTAGGGGCTGTGGCCTGTGGTGCTGCTGGATCATAGGCCAGGGCAAGGAGCTTGGACACACAGCCGCGCAAACTGGCGGCAGACTTTCGGGGGAGTAAATGTATGGTTTGCTTCTGCCTGATAAACTTGGGGTCTGCTGCCCACACCAGGGCCCTTGGGCAAGAAATCAGCTTACATGTGGAAAGGCTGCTTGTTGAACATGGAATTGAAGCAAAGGCAGCTAGATAGTTTTTTCATCTCCTTTCTTCCAGTGTGCCTCAGTAAAAACCCCTTTCACTCATGAGGCATGTCAGTATTTCCAAGTCACACTTCAGAGGGTAAGCTGCCCCTCGCATTCTCACAGCTCCCAGGTGCCCTGTCCGGTGAGGATGTACCTTGAGGTGCAGGGGAGAAGGGGTCGCCCCTTCGAGGGAACTCGGCAGCTGTCCACCAGCTGCCGCCTGCAGGTACTTAGGACCCAGAGTGGAAGGCAGTGTTTGTTTTCACTCACAGGAGGAAACAAAAGATGGGGCGCATTTCAAGTGCGTCTTCGTCACCTTTGCAGACGGGGCCTGGGTCTGATTCCAGGCATCCCAGTGTGCCGATCCCGCTGTCGGAACTCATGGCTAATCCGCCTCATGTTCTCCCACGAAGGGAATTTTCGGGGTAAATGCGGGATTGTAATAACATTTTTAACTGTCACTCAGAAATGCAGAGAAATGGGATACCCAGTTCCAACCGCCCTCTCTTTGGGTGCCTGTTGAGAGAGACGTGGTTTTAATGTAGAAACAGGAACGAGCGCCACCCCTGCTTTTCCAGATTGGGATCGCCCTGCAGCCCGTGGCGCTTCACAAGGACGTGTACGCGTCGGTGGTGGAGGACATGATTTTGAAGGTGGGTGCCTGCCGGCAGCAGAGGGTACGGCCAGGGGCACAGTCTGGGTGCCAGGCTGTCTTGAGTGAGGGACAAGGACAGAAACAGAACAGACATGACAAGTTTTAAGATTTCCCACCTTATTGAGGCTTTAGTTTTCTTTTTTTTTTCCTGATTTTTCAATGAACTATAGAGTGTGGTTCTTCCGAGTGTTAAAACCTCAAAACCTCCAGTTAGAGTCTCCTTGCTGATATCACTCTAATGTTACACTGAGTGTTATTTCAAGTGCTTTTTAAGTCGTCTGAGGTGACAGTTGGTGCTCTCATTGTTCAGGAGGTGACAAGACAGAGCCTGGGGTTTCTCTACCTGTCACAACAGCAACAGAGAAATAGTCACAACCATCCCTTCCCTGGTGTGTCCCCTCCCACAGCAGAGCTGCCTCACAAATGACCTCCCTTGTGTTCCTTAAGGATGTCTGATGAGCATTGCCCCCGTGCTGAAGGTTGCAAGTTTGAACCCCAGTCAGGGCACATACAAGAAGCAACCAATGAATGCATAAATAAGTGGAACAATAAATCAATGTCTGTCTCTCTCAAATCAAAAAATTTTTTGAAAATTAAAAAAAAAATCTGATTAATGAAAATTACTCCCAGTTTCTCAGAGGCATGGCTTCTGTCATTGTGGCATGTTATTCATGGTATGTGACTCGAACCTTTAAATTTTCCTTCAAGATTTTCAGTCCTGAGATACACTTGTTGCCAAGGTGCAGGGGACGGGGTGGGGTCAGATCCATCCCTCCTTGCCTGCAAGCAGATGGCCATCTTCGACAGTGACAGCATGTTCTGTTGTAGGCCACAGAACAGCTGGTGAGCGACGTCCTGAGACAAGCGCTGGCGGTCGGTTACCAGGCGGCGCCCCACAACAGGTACCTCGGTCTCTCTAGTGGGCGATGGCAGGCTCGCAGGTGTTTCCTGACCATGGGGTGCTCAGCAGGTGCTGCTCACTTCAGTCAGTCCAGCAGGAGTCGGAGGCGTCCGAGTGGGGATGTGCTCAGAGCCCACAGGCCGAGGGTCAGCTTGGCTATGACGAGGGAGCGCTCGGTTGTGCTTTACCCAGCGCTTGTGGTGTCCCAGTCACTACCGCACAGGCACCGCTCAGCAGGGCTCTGCTAGGTCACAGGGTCAGACGGATACCAGCTCTTTGCATTAAAGACGATGCTAGTGCCCATTACATGTTCAAAGTTGGGGTCAGGCGTCACAAAGATACCTAAGTTCTTTTCATCACGGAGCTCATAGTCCCTGGTCAACAGCTGGGAGACCTGGCTTGGCGGTGGTCACACCTGGCTCTCCTAGCACATGAAGGATAGAGCCCGGCTTCACACTCGGGTGTCACTGCTGTAAAGCCCACAGGCTTGCCACTGTCTTCGCTGCCTCTGGTTATCAACAGTAAGGACACTGACTTTTGCTTTTTCCTGGACCCTGAAAGAACAGCAGACAGGCAGGCCCATGTCCACATCCCGGCAGTCCTTTCGCAGGGGACAGACATTGTGTCCCACTGTGCATAAAGGCTCCATGCATTCAATGCTGCAGCGGTGCCTGCAGGAGTGAAGAGGACTGCATGTGAGGAATATTGGGTCCGACTTCACAGGGATGTAATGCGTGGAGCAGTGGAAGAGGCCTTTAAGGAAAAGGGACAGTGAGGCTGAGCTTGTTGGTGTGGTCCCACAAACCAAAAGCTCCTTAGTTCAGTTCCTGGTCTGGGCACATTCCTGGGTTGTAGGTCAGGGTGCTTAAAAGAGGCAACTGATGGATGTTTCTCTCTCACATTACTGTTACTCTCCCTTTTCTTCTACGTATCTTCTCCTCTCTCTAAAAATAAATCTTTTTAAAAAGAAAAGAAAAAGGAGGGGGAAGCAGGAGTTCCAGTCATGCTGTTCATTGTTCGGCCTGAAATCAGGAGTGGGCTGAGTGCCTGCTGCCTGCCTCCGTGGCCCCAATTTGGAGATACGGAGGGACTGGGGTGCTTTGTTTTTTGAGTATATTTTATTGCTTATGCTGTTACAGTCCCAATTTTATCCCTTTGCCCTCTCTCTGCCTGGTAACCCCCTTCCCTCCAGCAGTGCCCCCTTTAGTTCGTACATGTAAGTTTTCAGCTTCTCCATTTCCTATGCTATTCTTACCCTCCCCGTCTATTTTCTACCTACCAGTTATGCTCCTTATTCCCTGTCCCTTTTCCCCCAGCCTCCCACTCCCCACTGATAACTCTGCATGCGACCTCCATTTCTGTGATTCTGTTCCTGTACTATTTGCTTAGTTTGTTTGTTTGTTTGTTTGTTTTTTAGGTTCAGTTATTGATAGTTGTGAGTTTGATGTTACTTTACTGTTCATAGTTTTGATCTTTTTCTTAAATAGGGACTTGGGTACTTTTGATGGGAACATTTGACATCACCCTTGGCCTAGCGTGACTTCCTTTCCATCTTCCTGAGAGATGGCAGACGTCCCAGGGTTCTGTGGGTGCTGACGCAGCTTTCAGTCCACTCAGACTGACTTACAGAAATGCTGTTGTTCTGCTGCACTTTACTTCACTTTTTCTCAATCCTCAGCATCTTTTTTCTTAATTATTCAATGAACTTCTTAAAATCCTCTCACACCTCTGACTGGGGAGACAGCTCTGCGTCCTGAGTCAGGCTGACCGAAGAGGGCAGGCTGCAGCTTCACCACATGAAGGATTAATAGGAGGGGGAGGGAGAGCGCGCCTGGCCAATCCTGTCCCCAGGTGGCCCTGAACCACACTGGTCACTCACCGTATCCCCACGTGTCAGGGCCTGTGCAGGAGCTGGTCCTTTAGATGAATTGTTTAACTTATTAGATGTTTGAGAGAATCGTACCTAACAGCCTTTGTTTTTTGGACCAGGATTCCCAAAGAAATTACAGTGAGTAATATCCACCAGGCCATCTGCAACATTCCTTTCCTGGACTTCCTCACAAACAAACACATGGGGTTACTGAATGAAGATCAGTGAGCGGCAGGAAGGTGCCCCTGGAAGAGCAGGACCTGGAGCTGTATCCAGAACTCCAAACCGTGGTCTCTTCTGTGGGAGCCAGGGGCGGTTTTTTGTGCCTCCGAGCGTCCCGGCTGCCTGCCCGTTCATTGCCTCCACCTGACTCAGTGTGTCTACCAGAGTGTCCATTCCGGGGTCAGATGCCTTCGGGACAGAGGCTCCTGACTGCAGAGTGAAGCCACGGGTGCGTGCTCTGTCAGCTTGCATTTGTGCACTCAGTGCAGCGCCACAAGAGGCTCCTGAGCTGGGCTGGGCCATGTGTCTCAGGTTCTTCTCTCCTTGGGGTGTCTTCATGGGGGCACTTTGGGCCCAAGCTTCCTCCTAGGACGCAGAACATGAACCCAGCAGGCTAGAGACTTCACTCATGCCGGGGGCTGGGGTTGCAGGCAGCCCCCGCAGTCGCCCTGGTTACATCTGGAGAAGGACCAGGCTTCAGCCGGGGCAGGTGGCCGCAGTGTGGGAGTCTGCGCTCAGTCTGCATGCATCAATGGCAGAACGAGGTGACGTGGAAGACAAAGGCCTGGGCGGTTGCAGATGGAGCAGAACTCTTTTTGCAGAGCATAGGAGCACTACCACAACCAGTCTCAGAGACGGGGGGGGGGGGGGGTAGACAAGTGCAGGTCGGGGATGGCGGATCCCAGCCCGGAAAGGCCTGACTACAAGCAGGAAGCTTGCTGTGTTCGCAGTAGACGACACCCACAAGCCCTGGGCTCTGCGTGTGCCCGGCAGAGCCGGTCCTTGTGGCTTGTGCGGTCCGTGCTGGGCCACGGGGACTAGCTCCTGTGACAGGCCTGCTGGGTTGTCCTTGGGTCCGTGTCCTGTTCTCACCAAGTTTTTCACAAGAAGGAAGGGGTTTCAAAGAGAACAGCTGTGAGTGCCTTAAAGGTAGAGAGATGACTGCTGAAGCCAAAACACAGGGGTGTCTGCCCAGAGGCCGTGAGAAAAGACTGTGTCCACAATGGGCAGAGAAGCAGGAGAGGAGGAGGAGGAAGGTTAGCCGTCTACCTGGATGGTGTTTGGTTCCATTTAAAGAGACTCTGGCCCGGGCTTCCTAAGAGTCTGTGTGGAAGGAAAGGGATTCTCCTGTCGGGAAGCCGCTCGGAGACCGTGAAGCCTATGAGCAGAGTTAAAGCCAGGCAGCAGTTGGTTTTCACCAGTCCTGCAGACGTTTGTCAGGGAAAGAAGGCGGGGAGTGACAGGATGAGAAGTCACCCTCTCTGTTCAGCATCTGAGGATTTCAGGTGCGGGAGGGAGTCTGTTGGGTGAGGCGAGGACGTGCCCTGGCTTGGTGACGGAGTGGCAGTGGAGGCTCGCGGTCTCTGTGGGGAGGCCGGGGCAGGGCCCAGGGCGGCGGTGGGCGTGGGCGGCGCCGGCTCTGCAGGCCGAGGGTTCATCCAGGTGGAACGGGCGTCCTACAGGGGTGGAGGCCTCAAGAAATTATCTTTTTGCAAAAGAAATATTAAATAATCTCTATTTGTGTGTTTCAACTGTATTTGTATCAATGTGTAACATAATTGTGTAACAAAAATGCCTACAATAAATCTTTTACTATTTGTGATGGGTTTTCTGAGTTTGAAGCACTACATACACTTTGGTGGGGTTCTTCCTACATTAGGTCAGAAAGCCAGGATGGGGTAAAGAGACAGGTACTTACGTGTTGAAGTCTTCCTCTTCTTCCCCAAAAGAGCTTGAGGCTATGCAAGAAAAGGGGAACCAGTTACGTAGAAGTCTGAAAAATTTGGGAAGATGCATGTTGACCTTGGACATCGATTTGTCGGCTTGGGGCAAAGGAAAACTGAACTCAGCTCAGAGCCAAGGGGAAGAGGGAACAGCAGCTCCTGGGTGACAGGCTCACTGGTTTGTCTGGTGGGGTACAGGGACCCACACCTGCATCCTGAAGTTACTCCTGCCACAGTCCCGCTGTGACCGTCTGCCATCATAATGGCTAAAAAGGTTAGCAAAACACCAGAACATTTGTGAGAATGACGGCTTTTCTATATCCACCCTCACGAAGTAACTAAAGACTTCGAAAGTGCCCCCTCCTCGGCAGGAGGCATTGCAAGACGCAGGGGGCACAGCTTTCTTGGCACCAGACTTTGTGTCAACCCGCAGGGAGAGGAATTGCCTGGACAAAGAGTAGGGGCTTAGGCTTCCTCCCTGAATGGTGTCCTGCCGGGTTTTGGCAGGAGCCACAGGCAGCACCTTAACTGGGGCCCCTGGGCCTCCCTCTCACTGCAGGGAGGAGGGGCTGCCTGGGGCCAGCAGGGTCCACTGCTCAACCGTCGCCCCATGTGCCCAGCTTGGGCTGCAGGGCTGCCTGCCAGCGGGGCCAGGCTTTCTCAAAAACTGCCTTCTGAAGTCTGGCCTGCAATCCTGGAGTTATTGTGGGAATGGAAGTGTTGATATTTGTGGTGGGTTTTGTTTGAAGCACCACAGCACAGAGATGAGGCATCTTCTCTGAGTGACTGCAGTGGGAGGACCTGGGGGTCCCCTGGGGCCAGTGGGCAGTGCAGCCTCCCAGGTGACACAGGCAGCTGCTGGCCTTGCTGCCTTGGGGTTCGGGTGGTTAATGGTGAGCTCTTTCAGCTGAAATCAGCTAACAGGTTGAGCTTTTTATTTTTTAAAACTTTTTACAGAATTAAATACAAAAATGCTTACATAGAACATTAGTAAATAAGGTGTAAAATACAGAAAGTTACCCATAAATCCCCATCTTGAGGCTAAACACCACGTGAGGGCTTACTGAGACCTAGCATCAGAGAGGACGTTTCTTCCGAACCCTGATCTTACTTGGTGTGGTAAGAAAGGTTACCAGGTCGGGGCATTTGAAAAGCCATCTGTTCTAGTGCGTCCAGAAAGGTTCTTGGGCGCGCGGTTATGCCAGAATGGAGCAGGCCCACCTCGTCCCCACTGGGACACAGCAGACCATGGACTGGGTGGCAGGAGAATGAATGGGATTCCCAGACAGGCTCCCAGGGAGGGAAGGGCACTGCCAGGTGCAGGGTCCAGTGAGAGGGGCTGTGTGGGCAGCATTGGAGTAGGTGGAGCAAAGCACAAGAGAACAGCTGCTCCGTGGGGAAGGGGGGAGGGTGCCTGGGCAGGAAAGAACTGCTGCCAGCTGTGCCCTGTTGGCCGTTTACTACGCACCCTGCACCTAAACGGGTTTTCTTAGAGGGGTAGGGATATTAGCCTCGTTGTGCAGATAGGAAATGGAAACTTAAATCACTCACAGCGAATGAGCAGAGAAGGCAAGACTGGACTAGCTTCAGACAGTTGTTTTACCCTAGGCTCCTGGGAGTGGGAACACGGGGTGGGGGGGTGACAGGCTGGGTTGGTGGGTTTTGTGAAGGACTGCGAGGAACACCAGTGTGGACTGCAGCCCAAAGCGAGCGTTGCCGAGCGTTGCCGGTCTTGACAAGCCTCCGGGGATACCAGCAGCAGCTGAGGGAATTACAGTCCTTATTACCAAGGGGAGGATGAAGGAAGTCACAGGAGAAAGTGCTTGTTTATAATTAAATGAACAAGAAATTGAAACAGTACTTTTTTGCATGTTGGTAAAATCCGAGATTGTTCAGTTAACGTGTTCACGTCCCACAGAATGCCCAGCAGGCAGTCTCTTAGAAACATCCAATGAGCCGATGAGGTCTGAAAGAATAGAACTCTGTAAGCATAGGGTTGTGGTTCTCCCTTCCCAGTATTCTCAGAGCATCCATTTCCTCTGCTGGAACGAGGGGGAGGGCTGTGCCTGCAGCGCTAGCACCTCCGCGGGTTTGCCCGCTTTGCAGCCTGAGCTGGAAACAGCCCCGCCTGCACTCTGAGGTGGTTCTGAGACCCGCATGCCACCTCTTATGGCTTAAGTATGTGCTCCAGACTGGAGCCACTCGGGCTGGAGAGGGACACATCCAAATGGAAATCCTCGAGTTTTCTTACCAAAATTGGCCTAAGCTGTGCCGCTGATCTTTAAGGAGGGAGATAAACTCCTCCTGAGTGTTTGCAGGGCTGCGATACAAATGGGACCAGGCTCGTTGCCCACGCGGCACTGGTGGCACCTGCGGAGGAAGACGAGAGCTTTCCAAAGGCAGAGTGAGCTGCAGTGAGCTCTCCCGGTCACTGGGGGGCAGGCCGAGTGGGCATGGCGGTCAAGGCTGGTCTTTCGGGCTGAGGCTGATGCGGCAGTCTTCTAAAAACTCCCAATTCTTAGGGTGGGTGGTAGTTCCCTTCAAATTACCAATATAGGAAAAAAACTGGAATTGGTAATAGAATGTGGGGCTCAGAAACCTTGCACAACAGAAGTGGCACTCAGTTCACTACGAGCACTCATCCCAAGAAATGCTAATGCGTCGTTAAGACATAGTCCAGGGACCTTGGCCATAAATTGTGTCTTTGAAATTGAAACCCTATGATTGGTTCCCTCTTCTTTTGGAAATTACTTAACTGATTATTATGAATCACATGCAGGTGATAACCTAAGATTTCTTCTACAACTTGAACGTGTGGGGCCGTTTGTAGAACAGTCACTCCCTTGGGTTACCTCCCGAAGGTGATGACATCATGCAGCTGGGAAAACAAAGCGGACACCACTGGTTCTTCCGAGGACCTGTTGTCATGGCCACATGCCTCAGCCCCTCTGCACCAACTAGTTCAGTTCACAACAGAATTGGTCCTCAAGTTCTCCAGATTTAAAAACTGAAGGGTGTCTTAAAAAGGCAATTTAAAAAGACCAGAAGCCTTCCGCACACTTTCTTCTTCGAGAAGGAAGAGGATGGCTGAGGTCCAGCGTTGAGCCTGGTGGTGCCATGTCCGTCTGTACCTCTGCCCTGCTCAGGCCTGCAGCCTGGTGGCAGCTGGGGTGGGGAGGCGCCAGCAGTGAGAAAGATGGCCCTTCCCCTCTGGCAGCAGCGGACTGTCCGTCGGAGCTCCCGCCCCAGTGTCCTGGCAGGCGGCTCTGACCCCTGGCCCGGCCCAGCGGCAGGCCTCGCTGCTGGGCCGTCTGTCACACGTGCAGGATCGGCCTCGCTGCTGGGCTGTCTGTCACACGTGCAGGATCGGCCTCGCTGCTGGGCTGTCTGTCACACGTGCAGGATCTGGGGAGCCGGAGCCTGGAAAATGGCTGAGGGGTTAGGAGTGAACTTCCTCCTTGCCTCAGGCACCTAGAAGAAAAATGGGACCACATGTCACTGGGCCTCCTCCACTTTGCTCCCCCAGCTCCAGGAAAGTACTTCCCCTTTGTCTTCCAGGAACTGAAACTACTAACCTGAAGGGTCCGTAGGGGACCCTCCACAGTGGGCAGGGTCACTGCATTAGCAGGTCCCACATGGCACACGGACTTTCCATTCTGTTCCCTGAAGCTGCCTTGGGGTGGAATCAGGAAGCTGAATGGTCCCCTGTCCCTCCATCTTCTCTTTTCTCCCACAAATGCCCATCACTGCTGCTCAATGGCCAAGGGAAAGGCTGGGACGGAGGAAGGAAAGAGACCCTGCACACCCTGAGAAGCCAGCACTCAGGGAAGACCTCCTGGCCAGTAACAAAGAAGGCCCTTGTTTGCTGGGGGGATGATTGGGTGCTCAAGACACTACCGCCCCAGCCGTACTGCCACTTTACACCATTAAATCTGACTCCTAGTCTACAACCGGGAAAAAGCCTGTCCCAAGGCGCCCAGCCCCTCGCTCCGCAGCACCAGCTCCTGGCTGACCTGGAAGCTGACCGGGCTGCTGTCCCATCTGGAGCTCTGGGTTGTGATAACCGTGGTGGGGTTTGCCTTCGTGGATCTTGATGGCTTCGCCCCAGTCCAGGCCTGGAATTCCTGTCTGAAGCAGAGAACATGGTCACAGCCCCACACGGGGCCAGCCACCCCACCCCCTGACAGTGCAGGGGCCACTGCCCTTGCCCTGTGCTTCTTGGAATATTCTTGGCTGTGCCCACTGCCGAAATCCTGCTTCAGCTCCAGGTGCTCCTTTTTCTCTTCACAAAAACAGCTAGGAGCCTTGGCCGGTTTGGCTCAGCTGGTTGGAGCATCATCCTGTAAACCAAAAGGCTGGGGGTTTGATTCCCGGTCAGCACACATACCTAGGTTGTAGGTCCGATCCCTGGTTGGGGCGTGTATGGGAGGAGACCAATCAATGTTCCTCTCTCACACCTGTGTCACATGCTTGCACTCTCCTTCCCTCCTGTCTAAAATCAACATACCTATTTAAAAACAAAACAGTGCTGGCTGGTGTGGCCCAGTGGATTGAGTGCTGGCCTGCAAACCAAAATGTCACAGGTTCGATTCCTAGTCAGGGCAAATGCCTGGGTTGCAGGCCAGGATCCCAGCTGGGGGCTCGCAAGAGGCAACTGATCAATGTACCTCTCGCGCATCGATGTTTCTCTCCCTCTCTCCCTTCCCACCTCTCTAAACTAAATAAAATCTTAAAAAAAAAACAACAACTAGCGGAGGAGGTGCACTCCCTTAGGCAGAGCCACTTCTCTGGAGAAAGTTCATCCAGCTGACCAGCCTGGCTCCCCCCTCATGCACTGTGACGTCTGCTCACCGGACCTGCGCCCTCCCCTCCCCCCAGTAAGTAGGGGAAACTGAACTCTCTTGCTGCATATGAGCAACCCGCTCTGGCAGCTGCAGCAGGGAGTCCGGAAGCCCCTGGAGCTCCTTTGCCCCACACTGCAAGCACCTGGTGGGTGCTGGGCCTCAGAGACAAACGTCGGGGCCCTTCCCTCTGGTGCCCCCTATAGTGTCTCCCGCCACTTTCAGGGGGGCTCCGAGGCCGGGAACCAGGGAAGGCCACTCACTTCCCACACGGGTCCCTGGTGGCCCTACGTCCCCGCACCCAGCACAGCAAAGCCGTCCGTACCTGGCTGCCCGTGAGAAGGGAAATAAGGCTCAATTTCATGTTTAGTTTTTAATAATTTGTCTTATTATTGCAGGAACAAGTATAAAGGACACGTGGATAAAAACAAGGGGGCGGAAACAGGAGGGAGGAGGGGAGGGCTGCGGGGGCGGGCTGGGATGGGGTAAAAGGCAGAAAACTACTTAAACGATTAAAATTAAATTAACAAATAAAAGTAATTTTATTAACTGCTCCAAAAGAGAATAAATCAGTGACCATGACAAAACCCTGCAGGGCTCTGCACTTGAGCGTGGGTGCGCAGCAGGGCAAGCTGGCTCCCGGGGGGGGGGGGGGGCAGAGACAGGGCTGAGCGCTTCGCTCCATGTCCTCGGAGTAGAGCACTGAAGACTTGACTTCTCAGTTCCTCTGAACGAAAAAGACCTATTTTAATCATATCAACTCCACGACTGGCTGGTGAGCGCAGGAAGGCAGAGACCTGCTGTGTCCACCAGAGCACCTGGTCGAGGCCACGTTCTGTGGAAGAGTGTCCACCTGGCTGGAGCGGCACCCACACGTGGGCTGGATCTGCTCCCTTCTCATCCCACCCACAGCTCTGGCTGGCTGTCGGGGCCCGAGGTCAACAAAGCTGCCTTTTCTCCACGGCAGGGGCACAGCTGGCCCACGGGGCAGGCTGTGTGAGCAGGGGCCGCTGTCTGGTGCCAGGAGGCGAGCTGGGCCGGGGCCCGGGCCCCAGGAGGTCATTTCTGCTCCTGAGGCTGCAAGTTCCGAAGACCAGATGCCTGAGCCATCTGCTGCTCCGTTTCTCCTGGGGAAGCAGGTCCTCCCTGGGTGTGCCCTTCTGTCCCCAGACTGAGCTGGGCCTCGGGCTTGGCATCCCAAGCTGCTGTGGGCGTCCCAGAGTGGGAAGCGACCAGGGCTAGGGGCTGGAGCCCCAGTGAGAGGGGCTGTAGCAGGGACGTAGAAGGCACCAAAGACAGAATCAGCAGCACCTGTGGACTGCTCCGGAGAGAGGAAGGCAGACTAATGGCTC
Organism: Artibeus jamaicensis; assembly: GCF_021234435.1. NCBI lineage: Eukaryota > Metazoa > Chordata > Mammalia > Chiroptera > Phyllostomidae > Artibeus > Artibeus jamaicensis. The sequence goes on along the minus strand of NW_026522046.1, from coordinate 6,677,273 downwards.
TGGTCCAGAAGGTAAAGGCCTGACCAGTGTAGCTTGGATGGGCTTCCTGTCATTTGTCGGACTGATTCTCACGGCACACACCTGGGTAGCGGGCCGGTCCCCAGTTGTGGGTGTGGAAGAGGCAGCCAGTCGATGTTTCTCTCACACACTGATGTTTCTCTCGCTCTCCTTCTCCCTCCCTTACCCCCCAAGAATAAATAAATATTCTAAATCTTAAAAAAAAAGATAATAAAAATGTAGGACTGCCCTGGCTGGTGTGGCTCAGTGGATTGAGTGCCAGCCTCTGCACCGAAGGGTCGCCAGTTCAGTTCTGAGTCGGGGCACGTCCTGGGTTGGGGGCGGGGGAGAGGCAGCCGGTCGCTCTTCGATGTCTCTCTCCCTCCCTCCCCCTTTTCCTAAAGGTAAATTAAAAACAACAACAATAACTAGGACTAGCCCAGGCCACTGGGCCCCCTAACCAGATTCTACCGCTGCCCGCCTCACGCAGGTCTCAGGAGGACCCCGAGGGCTGCCACCCCTCTCACTGAGGGCAGCGGGCCACCCAGAGCCGCTCAGAGAGCCCTGGGCTGAGGATCCAGAGGCCTCTCGACATGGCTCCAAACAAACCGCTTAACCTCTCAGAGCTTCGTCCCCTCGGCTGGAAAGCAGGGCTACTGGTCATGTCACCAAGTGTGAGCCTTCATGGTGGGCGCTGGGGGACCTGGGAGGCTCGTGGCGCCCCCCAGTCGGCCCTCCGGCCACTCCCTCGGGAAGAGAACAGGGAGATGACTGAGGAAGGAGCTCGTCTAAGAGCGGGTGGTGCTAGACCTGGGCCCAAGGTGCTCACCAGCAGGCACAGAATTCTGGGGCGGGATCTGAGAAGGGCCACTCCGGAGGCGGCGGCAGCGGGCTGGCTGCAGGCAGGACCCCGTGTGCCCGTGTGGCCCGGCAAGGGAGGCAGTCGGTTCTCACGTGGAGACCAGGGGCCGGGCCGGGCAGGACCTGCGGCCGCAGTGGCCACGGGGGAACAGCTCGCGTAGGTCAGGTGCAGCTTGCGAGAAGGCAGGCAGGAGAGATGGCGCAGGCCAGGCTAGAGCTGGGACAGAGGCCAACTGGCCTCGTGCGGGGCGAGCAAGCGTGGCAGTGGTGCTGTGTCTCCAGGGGTTCAGGGACCAGAATTGCTCTTGCAATTTCTGCTTCACGGGTGAGAAAAGGGGCAGAGAGGCCCAGTGTCCCACCAGGTTTATAAAGCAGAAAGTGGGGCCACCACTGAAGGACACTGTTCAAGAAACCAAGTGACTTAGGGGAGGCGGCGTCTTAGGGGATAACCTGTGGGGGCTGCAGATTTGGTCTCTGGGCCATGACCGGCGTGGCTCAGTGGGTTGGGCATCGTCCTGCAAATGGAGGGGTTGCTGGTTCGATTCCTGGTCAGGACACATGCCCACAGTGGCATGCCAGGTCCCTGGCTGGGGGCGTGCCACAGGCAACTGATTGATGTCCCTCTCTCACACTGATGTTTCCTTCTTTTTCCTCCCCACTCTCTCTAAAAATAAATAAATAATATATTTTTTAAAAAACTGATCAAGGCGAGACACATGGGGTTCCACTGCCTGCTCTGCGGGAGCACGTGCCGGCCGCTCAAGGCCCCCGTCTGTGAGATGGGGCCAGCAAGAACTCAGCCGATCGCAGAGGGCCACCGTGGGGTCCAGGAGAGACGGTCTGTGGGGGGTCCTGAGCCTGGTGCCCAGTACAGGTTAGGAGGAGCAGTCATCAGTGCCTCTACTGTCGCTGGAGCTGGTAGGACCAGCAGGACATTCAGACCCGCCGTCTGCTCGCCAGGCCAGGGGCCGCTTCTCAAGCCCAGCCGTTGCTCGAACATCCCAGCGAGGGGCGCTTAGCACCACGGGAGCCAGCGGCCCCATCATCAGTTCTCATTATTAGAACTCGCTTTCCTCCCTGAGCTGAAGCTGCTCCCTGAGTGCACCCCCTCCTTGTTCTGCTCCTGGCACCCAGAACATCAGCCACGGGAAGGCGCTGCACACCTGGGACCTTGGCCTTCCGGGCCTGACCTCCCGTGCAGGCCCTGTCAGCCCGCTCGGGGCGACCTGGTGCAGCGGCTGGAACCCACCCCTCCTGCCCTGCTCCCTCCTCCCCCACAAGTTAAGAGCATGTGCCCTGAACACACACCCACACTGCAACGACCAGTTCCTACCAAGTCCTTTTTTTAAAGATTTTATTTATTTTTAAGAGAGGTGAAGAGAGGGAGAACGAGAGAGAGAGAAACATTGATGTGTGAGAGAAACATCAACTGGTTGCCTCTCGCTAGCCCCCAGCTTGGGACCCAGCCCACACCCCGGGCATGTGCCCTGACAGGGAATCACGTAGGCGATTTTTCCATTTGCAGGCTGATGCTCAGTCCTCCGAGCCACATGAGCCAGGGCCCTATCAAGTTCTTAAAAACTGCGGGCCCAGGAAGGTGCCTCTGGGGAGACAGAATGTTCTACATGCCCTGACAATGGTGGTGGTCCTCAGGCTTATGCAAAAGCCACCCAGCTGTACACTTAGAGTGGATGGACTTTACAGTCTGGAAATTGTACCTCAGCACAGTTGATTCAACACTAAAACTGAGACAGCATGGATGGAACTGGAGAGCACTGTGCTAAGTGAAATAAGCCAGGCAGTGAGGGACAAATACCATATGATCTCACCTGTAAGTGGAACCTAATCAACAAAACAAGCAAACAATACATAACCAGAGGCATTGAAATTGAGAACAATCTGACAGTAACCAGAGGGGAGGTGGGAGGGGATAATAGGGGAGGAAGTGGGGGAAGGGTTTTCAGGAACATGTACAAAGGACAGGTGGACAAAACCCAGGCGGGTGTGGAAGCAGGGGAGGGGGGTGGGGATGGCTCTGGTGGGGGGTAAATGCAGACAACTGTACTTGAACAACAATAAAACAATAAAAAATAATAATAATTAATTAATTTAAAAAAACTAAAACTGAGGTGGAAAGTTCACATCTCTTTACCCTTCAATTCCACAGGTAGGAATTTATGCTAAACTTGGCAGGCCCTGGCTGGTGCAGCTCAGTGGATTGAGCGGCCTGTGAACCAAACAACCGTGGTTCGATTCCCAGTCAGGGCACATGCCTGGGTTGCAGGCCAGTTCTCAGCAAGGGACACACGAGAGGCAACCATACATTGATATTTCTCTCCCTCTCTCCTTCCCTTCCCCTCTAAAGATAAATAAATGAAATCTTTAAAAAAAGAAATTATGATAGGAGCAAAGATTTAGCTATAAGGATGCTTATCACAGAAGTAATTTTCTTCTAAAAAATTGTTTACTTTTAAAAGGTAACACCGGTACATTCTTTGTTAAGGTAATGGTCCAAGAGAGAGAGCAGAGAGAAAAGTCACTCGGGCTCTTTCCTCCCTGGACAGGATCCGCCCTCCTTGCCCTCCGTGCCCTCCGCCTCTCTCTGGTCACCATTCATGCAGGGACACCCTGTGCTGATCTGAGTAGATAGGTGTATGTCAACATCCCTCTGAAAAGGCAAAGAGTAGCAGGCATGGTATTTTGCATGTTGCTGGTTTGATGTGGGCCTATTTTTTTTAAATTTTTATTTATTGGTTTTAGAGAGAGAGGGAAGCATCAATCTGTTGTTCCACTCAGTCATGCATTCATTGGTTGATTCTTGTATGAGCCCCAAGAGGACTGAGCCTGCAACCGTGGGTATGGGGACAAGGCCCTGAGCAGCTGAGCTCCCCAGCCAGGGCTTGATGAGGACCTACTGGTCCACAGAAGCCAGGCCTTCTGTTATCGGTGCATCCTGGGCTTCCCAGTGGCCCAACCTACGGCGCAGCCATAATTAACCAGTCCCCTTGGTCAGCAAGACGGTGGGGTTGTTTCCACCTTTTGCTGTACAATGTTGCGACAGACCTTACATTCCTTAGCCCCACCCCACATAGGGAAAATTCCTGGAAGTGAAGTAACTGGACCAAAGGACTAGCGTTTGTAATAGCCCCAGATTAGAATATTCAATAGCATGACAGTAGATTAACATGTTTAGATAGAGAGACATTTCTATAGGATAAAATACTCCACATCTATGAAAACTCGCGTTGTGGAAAACCGTCTAGAAGCATGGACAGACACCCACAGCATATACAGCCGGAAACTAACCCTGTAACGATTATAAATGAACATGCACTCAAATGCATGTTAGGATCCCTCAGGGGTGTCCAAACGTTGGTGTCTCTGCGCCACACCGGAAGAAGCAAAGTTGTCTTGGGGCCACACATTAAATACACTGTGGCGTGTAATCACACACACACACAAAAACCTCACAAATTTACAGTGTTGTGTTGGGCTGTGTTCACAGCCATCCTGAGCAGCGCACAGCCCGTAGGCCACAGGTTCGACACCCCTGGTAGAAGGACCTACCAGATTGGGGCGGGCTCATTTCTGTAATTTCCATTTTTTCTACAGTGAGTATGTCTTCGTTTTGTAATGAAAAAAGGGAGAAAGCCCTCAGGTGTCCAGGGGCCGAGCTGGAAGGCCCTGTGCGTGGGGCGGACCCTCAGACCTGTCCTCGGTGCAAACCAGGTCAGCGGCCCTCGGTGAGGTCCCCGAAGGACCACCAAGGGAGCGCAGGCGGTCCACCTGTGCGCACCGCTCCCAGGGCTGGGCCCACCTGGTGGAAGTTAAGGGGAAGCAGATTTCAACTCAATCGAAGACATGGCTTTCTGACCCGGTGCAGCCCAAGGAGGGAGTGGGCTGGGAGTGAGGTCGTGAGCACCCCGTTAACGGAGGTGCTCGCTCATTCTCTCCGAGGCTGGTCAGGGAGTAGCCAAGGAGATGCCTGCCGCGCCCACGGACTGAAGGAACGACCTTAGAGGCTGCCCGCCGCCCTCGAAGTCGTGTGGGATGAGGGCTCCGGGCGCCCCCTCGCACCCATCCATCCGTCCTCACGGCTCCGGGCCCCCATACCTGTACGACGTGGTCGCTGCTGCAGCCGCGTCCGCATCGCCGGTGGGGAGCACGTAGACCCCCCGGACAGGCGAGGCGGGGGACTTGCTCCTGCGGCCGCCCGCCCCTGGCCTGCGCCCCTGGGTCGCATCTCTGGTCCTCGCGGGCGCGGGCCACACGCCGAAGTCCCGCTGGTACTGAGTAAGCGGCACGTCCCGGCCCGGGTCCCGGATGCCTGCGGGGGACGCGCCCGTACGCGAGGCAGCACCGCCCCGACGCGGCTCCTCGCTCTCCAGATCCGAGTAGTTGTGCAGGGTCAGAGGCACCGCCACGTCTGAGCGGTCGAGCTGGTTCCAGCGCCGCGCCAGGCAGCAGAGGCGGCTGATGCAGGGCCACGCCATGCCGGCCCCGGCCCGCCGCTCGGCTCCCGGCTCCGGCCGCGCCGCCACTGCCTGGCATCCCCGCCCCCGCGGCCCCCCAGCGCCGTCGTAGCGCCGCCCCTTGGCCGGGGGTGGCCGGGGGGGAGGGGAGGGCTCGGCGACGGCCGGGGTGGGAGGTTGGGACCGGGTGTGCACCGCTGGAGCAGGGCGAGGGCCAGGGACAAGCGCGCCACCGGAAGGGCGCAGAAGCGGGGATGGGAGAGACGAAACGGCCTGCAGGCGTTGACAAGGGTCCAACTTTTATATGTTTCATAATTTAATCCAACGTTTTCTTATAAATCAGGCCTGGCTACGCAGAGGGCGAGGGTCGGAGGGTGAGATGCTGGGGATCAACCTCAGTCAGCTCTCGGGACAGCCTGCCCCCGCCTCCGCCTCTGCGCGGGCGTTTTTCTTGGGGGACCATCTGTGGCTGCCGTATTTGTGCCAAGCTGCACCGCGGTGACTCGCAGTCACGCAGGGCAGCTGCAGCGATGAGGGGGTCACAGGGAAAACCTGGGGCCAGGCTTCCCAGAGAACACAAGTTTGAATCAGCTGTGAGTCACCCAATTATTTGCCTTTGCAATGCTAATTTGTGAGTCAATCGGTTTCCACTGAGAACTGGCATTAGCCCTCAACCGACCTTTCCCGGGTTCTAATTTTAAAGCATGGTAGGTTTTATTTAGTTCATAAAACTGCCACAAATTTTTGACCGCTAGTGATGCTACAAACGTTCCCCTCCCGCCTGGACCTACATTCTTGTTTTATTGCAAAGCTAAATTTGGGTAACTCTCCAGGCTAAGGGGTCAGTCTACTGCATGTGAGTATCAGAAGGTTCCTGAATACTTGACACATGGCCTCTGTGCACACCGCAGACCAATTACACTGATAATGCTAATGAAACAGCACTCGTTATCCAGAGCTCCATTTCAAGCACATCGTTGGACGGTATCCGATGTGTTGCACCTCAGAGGGGACTGCAGTACAGCCCCTGCGGTCACAACGCCGGCTCCTCTTCCAAACCTCTGCCTGTCTGAGCCTGAAGTCACAGCAAAGTGACACAATGACTGCCCTGGCAAGAGCATGCTGTGAAGACAGTGGGAGATACAACGGCAATCCTGCTGCCTTCGTGTGACCTCGTGCCAGGCCCTGAAGTTAACCACCTAGATTTGGTGACTGAAATATTCAGTTGTGCAGAAGGGAAAAAAACCAACCACCAAGAAAAGCAGCTCCTCTTGTGTTTACTCATTCATCAGACAACAAAGGGCACTTACGAGTGCCTGGAGCCTTCGGGAAGTTCACAGTGTAGCAGGGCAGCAGACAGGAAAACCGATGTAGTAGAACTGGATAAAGACAGCCAGGAAGAGTGAAAGACCCTGCTGGGTGCCAGGACTCGCCCTGTGTGGGGCAAGGGAGGGTAATTGGCCTGTGGGAATGCAGGGTCCCAAGGAATAAGGCTTCAGGCAGAGGCAGCAGGGGCCAGACAACAGAGGGCCCAGGGAGCCTTAAAAGTTTTTCACAGGCGACAGTCGGGAATGACTTAAGTGTTTAGCACTGTGCGGCTATATGGAAACGTACAAGGATACTTTACAGACCAGCTGGAGCAGCGTGTCTCCACAGTCTGGGTTAGAGACGAGGCCCTGGACTACGGTGAGGCCCTGGCACCCAGGTGAGTGGAGAGAAGGGGCCGCACTCCAGAAGTAAGAGCTGAGAGGAAAATCTAGAATGGCTTACAGGTTTCCAGTTCCGATGGTGGTATCGCGCTCCTTGAGTCAGCAGTTACATTTGAGGTGCCCGCACAGTGGGGCCCAGCACCTGGAACACACCTACTGAGTCAGCGTTCTGAGATGCTCACTCAGGGAGTTCAGAGCTCAGGACACGGGCTCATGATGACTGCAGCCGCAGTCAGCAGGGAAGGGACAGCGGCAAAGGGGGCACTCCTGGGGGTGCCGCACTGAAGAGGCCGGATCAGAGGAGGCAGCGCAGCCCGAAAGGCACTCTATCCAGGCAGAACACCTCCCTGGGGTGATCAAGTGTCAGCAGAGAAGCCAATATGAGAAAGTAAAATATCCTAGGGGGCAAACAGGAGAGTAGGGCAATTGCCAAACCTGTGGACGGTAAGGCTTATGCTTCCAGAGCCGGGTGCTGCCCTCCAAGGCCTCTCCCGGGGAAGATGTGGGTACTTGGCTGGTCCCTGGCTCCAGCACGGAGGGACGTGACAGAGACAGAAGCGCTGCAGGGACTGGATTTTCTAAGGCTCCTCCCGAGCACCACAGAGCAGGGAGAAGAGACAGGTCTTCAGTTTCCCTGGTCTGCCCCTGGCAAGCCATGTGTTTCATTCTGGGCTCCCCGTGACACGTCCCTGTGATCTCAGCCTCCCATCCTATCTCTGAAAGCACTTCCTGCCTCATCCAGATGTCACAGTTTGCTGGCATCACACTCCAAAACATCAGACAGAGCACAGCGGTGTGACTCTGGGCAGTTCCCACACGACTGCCCTGGTTCCTTTCAGGCAAAATGGGGACTGGATTAAAAAAATTCTCTCCTGGGAGTGACATTGGTAGTTCACAGTAGAGTGAAAAAGACCTGAAAAAATTAGCCAAACCCTGGACAATCACATGGGAAAAAGATGTGAAGCAATGCCAAATCCCCGAGCCCTGGGGACAGGCTGCCGCTCAGCTGCCCGCACCGTGCGAGGTGGGCACGACTGCCACCGCCTCACAACGCCCAGCGCTCCGTGCCCTGCACCTCACAAGCCAGGGCCTCGACTCCTCTCCAGCACGAGGTGACGGAGTGGTACGGCCTTCGGTGGCACTAAAACACTAAAATCTCCCTTGTAAATCCGCTTAAGAAAAACTTACGTTCTCAAATTGCGTTTCCTAGAAATACTTTGCAATCACGAGGGCAAGTTATTCCCACGAAAGTGAGGCGACTATGGGGGCCGGTGTCTGCCGCGTCGGTAAGATGTTTCAGCTCAAAGAACGTTCGTTTTCAAGTGAATGTTCGAGTGAGACGCAGTTAGACTCGGATTCATCCGAGTTTATCCGAGATACTTCCTGTAGTCTTAATTAAGCTACAATTTTAACCTAGAAAGCAAAAACCTAAAAAACTTTTTTTATGTCACTTGTTGCCAGGAAACATTACCTTTCTTGAGAACATTTAGAAAATACCGCAGCTGTTGTTTCAGACCATGTCAGAGAGAAGACACTCTTAACTTCTGTCAGTCAACCCAGCAAAGGAGTGGCAGGTAAAAGTGAGTGCTCAGCAGAAGTTCGAGGAGGCCAATGTGCAGAAACCTGGGAGCCATTCCAGGTTCCCCTCCAAGCTTCCATCATGTCTGTCCCTGCGCCCCTGCCGGGCTCACGGCTCCAGCCACGTCACATGTAACGAGATTCCAGGGCGGCATCAGTGTTCTTCAAAAAGACACACGCCATCTGTTTACAAACTAGAGATACAAACCTTTATTTTGCAACTGTCATAGTTCACTTTCTAATAAGACATGTACTGAGGACACAGTTTAAAATACTGGGAAAGCTGCACATGCCGGGCCTTCCCGGCAGGGGCAGAGACGAGGGCACTCCGGAGCTGATGGGTTCCTGGGGCTTCTGGGCCATGGGCTGGGGGCGTCAGTATCATCCAACCGCAGTTTTACTTTGAGCCGCCTCCTTTTTTGGGGCTGTTAGTCCTCATTTCATGCCAAATTTTCACTAGAGGCTCCCTGTTCTTCCATATGAGTTCATGACCATAAGTAATATACCATCTGGGAAAAGAAAAACAAAGCAGGCCCGACATTCAAATAGTGTGACATACGAATGGTAAGTACAATGATATCAAATTGACATTTAAAAATTAATGCCAATTAATGTTTAGGTCATTTACTACCTGGCTTATTAAAATAGCTGATTGATTGATTTGCTATAAATCTATGCATTACCTTTAATATAGAGAGTATGGAAAGGGTCTAGGCAGGGCAAGACCACTTGTGACTGATCTGCACAGTCTAAGCACTTCCTTCACGCACACACTGCTGGGTTCACCACAGCCCCGCAAGTCAAGCCCCTTCTCTTACAGACACGAGGGAACCACGTCTGAGAGAAGGTAATCTGCCCAAGATGCTAATAGCAGGTCAGACTGAGTCTCAACCTGGTAAGAAAAGGCACAAGTAAGAGTTTACTAATGATGGCTAGTTTAAATGCTTTTCATCATTTTCCTCCTGGCTACACAAAGGGTCATCTGCTGATCCAAAGTCTGCCCACCTTTTAAATTACAGTTCCAATCCCCACTCTCCTGTTAAAAAATGCCTAAAAGGAGCCTGAAGCAATGAACTGAGGAAGTGGAAGTGCGGAGAGTTTTAGTCTTAATTTGCTCACGCTGCACAGCTAGGAATCACCAGAACACAAACGTGACTCTGAGCCTGTGCTCTAACCGCTGTGCGGCACAAGGGAGCACCTGCTGTAAGCTGAAGAGCACAGAGTGAGTGACAGATGAGAAAGACCTGCTTTTGAGAAGTTGAGCAGTCTAGGTTCTGCAAGACCAGGCACTCTACCAAAAGGCAGCACAGGCTGCATGAGCCTCTTGTCCTGGGGGAGAAGCTTGGAGGGCTTCCTGGAGGAGGTGGGGTTGACCTGAAATGGCTGTCCTGAAACCTTTATTTCTGCCCTGGTATCCCCAGATTTCTTGTCCCGAGGCAAAGACCACGCTTTGTTCATCTTTGCATCTCTCAGACACCTGACTGGAAAATGCTCCTTTTGCTTTAGATTGGTACCAAAGTAGCAGTTTAAGGTTTTACTGCTTTTAAATGTCATGAGCATTTTTTTCATTATAAGGTGACTGAATTGTACCTAAATCTTAATATGCACTCAAAATAAAATCTGATCATAAAAATAATCACCATTAAAATTTCAAAAGGTTAAGAAAATCAGTAAAGTTACAGAAAAAGATATTTAAAAAACATGCAAATTAATAGGCATATAACAGATTTCTTTTGGACTTAGAATCAAATTCTGTGGTGAACTCGGAACAAGAGAACAAGTACCACTCTAAGATTCAAATGCAATTATAAAACTCTTGCAAGAAATGAATCACTTGTCAGACACTCTCCATTAGTAGTGTTCTTCCCCAAATTTTTTAACCTACTTATTTTAAGCAAAAAGTCAAATACTTTAATCTTACAGGTACACCGTTCTGATTATACATGTAAATTAAAATGTAATTGGTTATTTGGCTAAGTTCAAATTAAGAAAACACTTCAAAATAATTTAGCCTCACAGTCTGGTGCTCAGTCTAAAACTCTAGGTCTGCAATGACTTTGCGATCTCAGGCAAATCCCCTTCTCTGAGCAGTTTCTGTTCTGTAAAATGGAATGCCTCACAGGACTTTCAGAGTACTACTTGTTACACTCAGTCCTTAGCTCAGGCATACAGCAAATATTCAATGTTAGCTATTACTGCTGCAACAGTACAAGGTTAAGGCCACAAAATTTGGCGAGGGACACGAAGTCGAAGTCAAGGAAATGCACAGGAGGACGCGAATGGACTTTCGCCATTGTAAAGATTTTGAAACCTGGATTAAAGATGAGTTCTGGATGACTGAGATAGAGTAAATGAAAGAAGTTGAAATTAGAAACACAAAGAGAAAGGATTCCTCTGCCTTTCAAGATCCTGGACTTTAAAATGCTTTTGATCCAATTATTTTCAGAATGGTAAAAGGCCATCTAATTATAGTTCAGAAGAATAAAAACCTGCTGGGGAGAAGATCCTTTAAGTATACACAGAAAGATCCAGATAAATTTAGAGTTCATAAAACAGAACCTTTTTTCATACGTCTTTATGTTTCTCACACTGTAATATCAGGTCAGTTTCTACTATTTATAATGTGCTGCTGTTAAAGCTAGAACTCGCATATGCTATTCTTTAATCATCACTGAAAATTAAAAATGGCATTTAATTCTATCGCCTACTGAGCAAAACTCCTCCACTTAGATTTTCCTACTTAAAAAAAAAATTAACACTTAAGTTTTCTTTAAATTAAAACTTATTGTCATGAAACAAAGTAAAAGCCAAGTGAGGGCAAAAGGCAACATTCCCACAAGGACAGCGCGTCTGCTGCGGGGCCTCTGCGGTCAGAGGGCCTGGGGAGTGCGCAGTGCTGTTTCTGGCAAACATCCCCCGTCTGAAGCACAAGTGAAAGGTCTTGTGGCCTCAATGCACCTGTCCTCAACCTGGCATGACAGGGCTTTGAAGGTGGGTTAAAATCTCCGCTCTGCTACTCAGGAGCTGTGTGACCCGAGGAAGAGCACCTCTGAGCCCACCAATGCAATGGAGGCAGTGACAGTGTAACGTAAGCTCGGTGCCCGCCGACAGGCGCTCAGTGAGTGAGCACCGTTGGTTTACGACGCCTGGCCTGTCACTCAGCATCAGGCACACAGTCCCTGCAGGCAGAGCACAGCCCTGTGCACTCAGTGTGCTCACTAGCGCCTGTGCGGTGGAGGTCAGGGTCGGCTTTGGGCAGGGGAGAGGAAGCCTGAGACTGGGGAAGGGAGAAGACAGCTCACGCTGGGGTCTGGGATTCATGACAGGTCAGAAGTCAGGGTGACCCAAGGTTAAAAGTAGGGTCTCTCTCTACAAATGACTGAGGTGGGTGGGGGGCTGATATTCTCATGTCCCACCTCACATGGTGAACTGGGCAAGACCAAAGCAAACCCTGTTATGGGTTCCCCACCCTCCCAACCCCTCCTGCCCCTGCCTCACTCCACCTTCCTTAGGGGTGGGAGAGGAAGATGCCCTGAAAAAGCCACACAGCAATCAATCACACTCAAACTTACATGCCAAAGAGAGCTCCCCCAAGATGTGCTGCATGATCGAAAAACTTCCATCCCAGGACCATTCCTGCTGTGTCCATGGCAATAATGGCTTTTAGGGCCTGCAAGCCACAAAAGAGAACATAACTGATACAACTTTGACTCCTACAGCACGGCCACTTCTAATTTAAGGGCAAGAATACAGTCAATATAAAAATATCACCACTGTCCCCGCACTTCACTTCATGAAAACACTCACATTCCCTGCCGTGAACGTGAACATCGGGAGGAAGATGATGGCGAGCCTCCCTTCCGGGACCTTGGTGCAGACAGCTGCGAGCACAGTCATGATGGCACCTGACTGCAAATGAGCACACACGGAAACATGAAACTCTCAACACGCAACTGCTCAGTGACCACAACATCTAAAGGAGCAATACTTTCCCAGGAAGTTAGTCAGCCACACGTTTCTAGGTGAGCAAAAAGCTCACAAGCTTTCAGTTACTAATGCACAAAATACTGGGCAGAGGGGTTCCCAGTCCATCACATAATAACCGCCTGGTAAGGATTTAACTGCAGGTGATAGGAAGTGTAACAACCAGTATGTGAGTGCTGAATGAACTCCAGGGACTGTGTTAAACATGTCAACTGCTTCGTTTCATTTAATAGCTAAAAAAGAACTTCTCAAACTTCAACAACAAAGCCCCCCAACCAGAGAGAGCATGAACTGCCCAAAGAAACTCACGTGTGGAATTTCTTTTAAGTAGACTTCAATAAGTGATGTATATACACTGCAGTATCTAGAGCAGCCACTAAAAAAGTGGTACAAGGAGATACACTCCAAAACACTACAGACAAATCAAAATGGAATTCCAAGTGAATATGCTGTAGTGACCATTTTATTTTACTTGAAACCTTGTAAAGAAGAGACTAAAGAGCACTGGCTGGTGTGCTTCAGTGGAGTGAGTGCCAGCCTGTGAACCCAAAAGTTCCTAGTTCTATTCCCAGCCAGGGCACAAGCAGGTTTGCAGGCCAGGCCCTGGCTGGGGGCCTGTGAGAGGCAACTGACTGATGATGTTTCTCTCATATATCAGTGGTTCTCTCCCTCTCTTGCTCCCTTCCTTCCCCTCTCTAAAAATAACTGAATGGATGAATGAATGAAGAGATTAACGACATTTTCCTGAGCAAGAGAATTCACATTCTGTTCAGGTTAGGTCAGTGATAGTTAAATCAATGAAATTACCATCAACAGATTATCATAATGTCAGAAAGCAAATTTGGCCTATGATAAATTTATAACTTCAAGTGAAAAAAATTTCTGTAACATTTTAATACTGTCTGTGACAACAAACATTTGACTGACCTTTACCATCTCAAGATGAAGAATTATGTCTTGCAGAAAACAAACTTTTGAAAAGCAGATTAGAGAAAAGCTTCCTGCCAATAACTAGTAAGAAACTCAATTTTTAAATGAGGTTCAGAATATGCATAGCTCTAACTAAACAAAACCCTTAGCAAAATCCAGTGCCCTTAAACAAATTCTTGCTTTCTAGTGCCAATATGGCAACTGACAACTATTCTTTAAGTCTCCTTCATCATTTAACAAAGGATTATGATGAAGGTAATGAGACTATTATTTCATATTTTCTAATACTATTTTATGATTTGTACTCCCCTCTTCCCGGATTTCTCATCAAAAATACATTATACCTGGTGACTTAGTTTACTTGAATTTTAACCAACGATGAATGAAAGTGTTTGGGGATAACACTGTCCTGCCATGGCTCTACAGGATTTTGATGACCAGGAACCACAGCACTTCCACATCTCTTACTACATGCTCCTCACTATGCTAAGCATGCTAAACACCCTTGTGTTACACATCGGAAATAGGTGTGCTATTCCCATTTTGTATGGGGAGACTGGGGTTCAGGGAGGTTAAGTAATGTGTCCTAGAAACCACAGATAAGTGGGAGAGCTGGGATTCACACCCAGTCTAATTCTAATACTATGCCGCTATACTCCATTCTGAGGAACACAGAAATCAGGATTATTTTACAGAAGCACTCTTTACCAAAATTGAACCTTTTTTGAGTTGCTTTAAATATTAACTTTCCTATTTGCATTTAAGTACATTAGTATTTAAACATGTACATAATGAAAGTGTAGTCTTTAGAGACTATTATGTAAATATTTACATGTGCCTAGAAATCTGCTATGAAACTGTCTGAATAGGTAGTACCAGATTCAAATCTATAATCAGAACTTTCCCCTGCTAGATTAGGCTTTCTGTTTTATAGGGATCAGATACCCACTGTTCTGACTAATCTTTTTAAAAACTATTTTAAATTAAAAAACAAAACATTTTAGCCCTGGCTGGTATGGGTCAGTGGACAGTGGCAGCCTGTGGACCCAAAGGTTGGCAGTTTGATTCCTGGTCAGGACACACGCCTGAGTGGTAGGCCAGGACCCCAGAAGGGGGTGTGCAAGAGGCAACAGATCCGTATCTCTTGTTTCTCTCCCTACCCCTCTCTAAAAATAAATAAAAATTTTAAAAGATTTTATTTATTTATTTTTAGAGGGGAAGGGAAGGAGAGGAGACAAACATTAATATATAGTTGTCTCTTGTGCGTTCCCTGCTGGGACCTGGCCTGCAACCCAGGCATGTGCCCTGACTGGGAATCGAACTGGGATCCTCTGGTTCGCAGGCCCATGCTCAATCTACTGAGTTACACCAGCCAGGGCTAAAAATAAATAAATCTTTAAAACTTTTTAAAAAATTATAGTTGGCACACAACATCATATTAAGTTCCAGGAAGACAACGCAGTGATTCAACACTTATGCACCTTATGAAGTGGTCACCACGGTAAGTCGAGGAGCCGCCGGTCCCTGTAGGCAGTTATATGAATGACTGTACTCCGTGTACTGTCCATTCTATCCCTGTGACTGACCTGGTCACTGGAGGCTCGTACTTCTTCATCCCATTCCCTCTTTTCAGCCACCCCTCAACCTCACCCCGCCTTTGGCAACGATCAGTTTGTTCTCTACACCTATCAGTTTGTTTCTTGTGTTCTTTGTTGTTTTGTCTTGTTTTTTAAATTCTGCATACAAAAGAAATTATATGGTATTTGTCTTTCTCTGTTCAACTTAGTTCACTTGGCATAATACTGTATAGATCCAACCATGTTACTGCAAAAGACAAGAATTCATTCTTTTTTTTTAAATTTTATTTATTTATTTTAGAGGGGGGGACAGAGGAAGAAAGAGAGGGAAAGAAACAATGTGTGGTTGCCTCCTACATGGCCCCCAACCCAGGCATGTACCCTCACTAGGAATCGAACCAGCGACACTTTGGTTCACAGCCCGTGCTTAATCCACTGAGCTATACCAGCCAGGGCAAGAATTCATTCTTTCTAATGGCTAATGTTCCACTGTGATTTTGTGTGTGCGTGATATATATAAATACATACATATATAAATTTTAAAATATTTACAATAAAAATAATAAAATTTATTTATTTTTAAAAAGGATTTTAATTATTTACTTTTAGAGGGGAAGGAAGAGAGAAGAAGGAGAGAAAGAAACATCAATGTGTGGTTGCCTCTTGTGCACCCCCTACTGGGGATCTGGCCCGCAACCCAGGCATGTGCCCTGATAAGGAATCAAACCAGCAACCTTTCAATTCACAGGCCAGTGCTCAATCCACTGAGCCACACAAGCCAGGGCTTGACTACTCTTGATATGTACTGTTCCAGTAAGCATATATAAATGGTCAATAGTTAAAAGCTATAACCTCAAATTTGCAAGGCTTTACAAATGTATACATTCTAACTTAGACATAGACTAGTTAATAGAATCGTTGTGATATTACTTTCCTGGCTTTGGTGATTATACGATTCTTCTGTCGTTAACAGTAGCGTGAAGTGTACACAGAAATTCTTTGTACTAAAATTCTGTCACCTTTTTGTAACTCCAGAATTATTTCAAAATGAAATTAAAACTTAATAAAAAAAATTTAATTAGAAATACTTACTGCTCCAAGTGATGGTCCATATCTTCCTGTGGCAACTTTACACACATAACTGACAAAATTGGAAATAACACCTGAGAAATGAGTCACAGTTCAGTAATTTTATCGAGGCATTAAAATGGTTTCCGTATCTCATCTCCACCCCAGAGACTAACGTGCCAGGTGTCTACTGGCGTCACTGCAAGGTGCAGGCACAAACTTATCCTGCAACTCTATCGCTGCAGATATCTGACAGGGAAAGAAAAGCCTGACCCGCTGCACAAGCTGCTGAGTGACACAGGGTCTTCTAGACTGCCCTCAGTTACCATTTTCCTCACCTACACCATGAAGACACCAGCTTCCAAAACCAGCAACTACCCAGGAACTCTCAGGGATGAATTCCAAACACTAAATCCGAATCTCTGGAGTGGGACCAGGGAGTCCATATTTTACATGGCTTGCCTAATCACTCTGCTGTGGATTTAGATTAGATGATCCTTTACAGGTCCCTTTCACTCCAATATCATCTGAGCCAAACACTGTTATTTACCAAACAACTTCCTATAGAGCAGTAATTAATGTCAACTACAACAGGCTCTTTGTACCTGCAACACAACTAGTGCTTGGGGAAAGAACTACACAATTAATCTTACTGGCCAGAGAAACTGCTCAGTTTCTAGATTTAAGGGACTGGATGAACTTGAGTATTTAATTAACACTGATTAGGTACTAACTCTGGGCCTTGTGGTAGATGCTTCTATTTAATCCTGTCTATGACCCTGTGTCATGAGAGAGTATCATTATCCTCAGAAAGGTGTACACTCTTTTCTGCAACAAGACACAGCTGGTAGAAAATGTATGTGAACCTAGGTCTTCCATGTCTAAGCTCAATGCTTTTTTCACTACAGAATAACTGTCAGATATACTGTTTTCAATGAAGGGATTTTAGAAACAAATTTTTATACTTCATGGCTTTAATTAAGTACATTTTGCAAAAAGAGAGAAAAATGAAATGTACCCGACCAAGTGTCAATTCAGTAGCATCTGGGAACCTGGAATCCTGTACAACTATTTCCTGGCTGGAATAAGAAAATGCCATGTCCAGGACCACCACTGGAGGGCTCCACACTAACACACAGGCTTGCATGAATAAACTCATTCTTGACAGTCTTACTGGAGAGCTCAGATCTAAAGTTTTCTGGAAACTGAACACACTGTGGGAAATGAGCTTAAGATTCAGATGACTGAGACAGCTGGGAAGTCTGGGAATTCCTTATCTGTAAAACAGGGAGCCTGAGGCTAAAGAAACCAAGACCTAGTGACATCACAATGACATGTTTAAGTTCAGCACTAAACCTTAACTCCTGTCTACCTGGCTAATTTAAAACTAAACAGTAGTTACATAATTTGAGTAAGAGGAAACCTGCAAAATGAGAAGCAGGGAAGACAACAGCCCTAGCCATCTGTGGCACCTTCTCTACACCCAATCTGAGAAATGAACTCGCACTGAGCACTTCCTATTTCATATGTAGGATGTGGCCATGCCCTTCTCCAGACAGGTGAGTGCCAATACTCCGAAAGGCCCAAGAACAAAGCTCATTACCTGCAGACAAGTACACTGCCATGAACTGCTCCTGACCCAGAATGTTTACTATGCTGGAGGAGAAGCTCCACAAAACATACATATTTGCGGCCATGTGAAACAAGGAGAAATGGCTGAATGTGGACAGCAACATTGGAGAACAAAGGACCTCTACGAGAGAAAGAAAAACAGTCTGATAATTCTGGAACACAAAGCCAGTAAAAGCTCTCAGTTCAGTTTTTCCATTATTATTGTGAAATCAAACATAGGAAACAAAACAGAGCCAGTTAAAAGGTTAAATAAGTTGGTTTACGAAAGCATTTTTCAAAGTGGTAAAAATATATCTTAAATCTCTTTTCTACTTATTAAGCAACCAATAAAAATTTTCAGTTCAATTAAAACAACTTGTCCTTACAGTAAAAGTTGGTTAGAAGGAAGAATTAGAGTGCCCTGGCTGGTGTGGCTCAATGAATTGAGTGCTGGACTGTGAACTGAAAGGCTGCCAGTTCAATTCCCAGTCAGAGCACGTGTCTGGTGTGTAGGCAAGGTCCCCATTTGGGGGCCTGCAAGAGGTGTAACTCATCGATGTATCTCTCAACATTGATGTTTCTTTCCCTCCCTTCTCCTAAAAATAAATAAGTAAAATCTTAAACAAAAAGATTTTCATTTATTTTTAGAGAGGGAAAGGGAAGGAGAAAGACAGGGAAAAAAAATCAGTGTGTGGTTGCCTCTCACACACCCCCTAATGGGGACCTAGCCTGAAACCCAGGCATGTGCCCTAGACTAGGAAATGAACCAGGGACCCTTTGGTTTGCAGGCTGGTATTCACTCCAGTGAGCTATACCAGCCAGGGCAAATAAACCAAAATATTTTAAAATAAAAAAATGAATTAGTAAACAATTTTAATTATAGACATGAGGTTGTACATAACAGTCTTCTCGAGGAGTAAATTTGTAGTGATCACAAATCATAGGTCATTAAATAATATTTAGATATCAGAATGTGCAAGGTACATTGTAGGTACCTGGGACATAGTAGTAAGAGAGTTGAGGTCCCTATTCTCAAAGAGATTACAGTCTATCCTCTGATTTTGTTTATAACTGATAACAAGAACTCATCCTTTTTATAGTATCTCAATTAACATAGAGCATATTTTCAGATTACCTCTATCTCAAAATAAAATCACACATTAGACTTACTTGAGGCTGGATTGGATGTAAAATATCTGATCATTGTCCGCTGTAGAGAAGGTACTCTCCATAAACAGAACACAAAAACATTTGCAGCTATGATACCTACAAAATAAATATTTATAATTTAGGGAGGTTAAAAATAAGAGCAAAGAAAGTCTGATTAAAAGTCCACCTGAATAAGATTTTCTACCACAATTATCTAAGAGTTTTATATACTTGGGGAGAAAAGGTGGGCTAAGGAAAGTAAGAGAAAGCAGTGTTTCGAAGTACCAAAACTGACATGGGTTGGTAAAGTCAGAGAATTCCTAAAAGACTGCAAATGTGATAGGAGCTAACTTCCTTCACTCAGATCCAGAGTTTATTTCTTCACAACAGTCCACTCTTCTAAAAAATCAATCATCAGATCTATAATTATTGTTTGAAAATGGCTGAGTCACAGACAGAAATAATGTACAGACTAGGTCCTTTGGCCAAGAGGAGAAGAGCTATATAATATCACTTCCTTTTCTACAAGGAATGGTATGCTTCTTAAATTTATGGACAGCTTATGAAACATCTATAATTATCTGTGTAGATGAAGGTCCACATGTTTGATAAAAATACTTATTAGCTAAGAATTTAGTAATAATCTGGAAGAATTTTGTAACTGCTTTTGAAAACATATTTACTTAGGGGAGTTGGGTGACTTTCATTTTTCTGTAAGAACTGATGCTACTAGAACTACCACTCAACTAACTGAGTAGGTTTATTCAATGATAAAGTTAACTGTTTAATCACAAAACTGTTATTCTTGAAAACTACAAACTTTTAAAAGTACATTAATTTTATGTACCAAAACTCCTCGCACACGGTAGGCGCTCACCTACTTGAGTTAAAGGAGTTTAAACATTTACTCATTCTTTTGGACACAATGGGCAACTAGCTCCGGTAATACCTGCACTGCTGACAAGGACTGACTCCAGCATCTGGCTCAGAGGATGTATTTTAGAGGATATTCATTGTACAATGCCTGCCAGCTGCTACATCTTGGAGTTACCTCTGGCTTCCATATTGCTTTTTCACTAAGGCTCCCAGCTATCCCCTGGCATCCCTAGTCTCTCCAGTGTTTGTTCTCCTGCTTGAGAGGTAGGCAGGAAGGGAAGCTACCACTGTCATAGATTTTAAGGTATTTGTCCTACTTAACATCTGAAATCAGGATGCATCTTGTAATTGGTGATATATCATAGATGAACTGGAAGCATTTTTTTTTCTTTCTCCAAAGTAAATGGTGTTTTACTGCCTTTCACTGAATCGATTCTATCAATTTTATCAGTCTTACTAGTGGGGACTGTGACAGATGTTATACCATCTTCGGTCAGAGAGACAGTATTTATGAAAGGATGAGGAAAAGGAGTCCTCACCAAGGCAAGTATAAGCACTGTGTGCGCCTCCTAATGAGGAGCCCTGAACTCTGGGCGGGGGCAGATGAGCAGAGGAAGGGCAGAACCACCTCAGAGAGAGGAAGAGACTCCTAACTAAAGGAAATAAGCAATGATTAGTGTGGTACTTTACCTGGGGTTTTTAGTTTCTTTGGGGAGAGTCAAACTTCTTTACTACCAAGAGAACTCTCTTAGGTCCAGGTTGTTGTACATAGTGATTGAGACATCTCAGGGTAAAAAAGACCTGAGAATTATTTGACCTAGGTTTCATAATCAGAAAAATAGTCAGAGCTCTGCAGTTTGCTCCAATTGTGATTCAATACAAAGAGAGCAAGACAGGGTCCCTAAAATCTGCCTGCCAGGATGAAAAATGGCAACTGTTCTGCCTACTCTGCCAGTTCCACGGGCTACTGCCTAAGACAGGTGGCATACCAAACACACGTCTGGAAATCACAACCACCACAGCACTGTAGAGAATCAGAGAGCATCTCTGGCTGAAGAAACTACAACTAGAGGAAAGACATGAAAAATGGAAACATAACCAAATATATCAAGGTCAATAGTAGCCAAAAAGTTAACAATGCTAAGTTTTCAACTCAAATACAGGCAATCTTTCTGTTCAATTATGACAGAACATGGCATTGCTACACACACACCGTAGCCCAAACCCCTCACTTCACAGACAGGTGGTCTATGATTAGGCACCCATCAGTAAACTACTGAACAAACATACCCAAGCTACATATACAAACCACTATTATTTAAAAAGAAATGAGAAAAGTAGCAAGGATTTTCTTCCTTGCACATCCAATTATAGAAAACTGTGGCTCTAAGAGGTACAAGTTTTCAAAGAGCCGAATTCAGTGGCCAAGCCAGAATTCCTAAAGTATATATTACACATGGGTAGCCAAGAGAATTTCTTTTGACCCTGGTCACTCTAAAACTTCAAACACCAGACAAAGGGCTCCTTATCTGGGAGACAGCACAGGCCGTCTGCCTATAGTAGGTGAAGAAAAGAGGATGTACAGCAATCCTAGGCCTAGGAGGCAGCACAAAGGTACGGTGGGAAAAGGAGTCCAGTAGAACTGACTCTGTCCTCCTTACACTATAACCTGCGCAACAGGCCCAACCTCTCAGCCTCAGTTTTCCATTCCATAAAATGGAGGCAATAAAATCTACCTTAAAGAGTTGAATGATATAGTTGTCACACAGTGACAACCCAATAAATAAAAAATATGGTAGGAAGGGAAAAATATGGTGGCCTTTTCAGGTCTGAATCCTAGGTATGTTGCTTAGTAGCTTTGTAGCATATGGCATTTCATCCCATTCACTTCAGTTTCCTCATTAATCAACGGATAATACTCCTACACTTCACAAATGTTGTAGTGAGGAGTAAGATACTACATACACCTCATGTGCAAATGCTCAAAGAGTTAACAGTTTCACCCTGGCTGGTGTAGCTCAGTGGACTGAACGTGGACTGTAAACCAAAGGGTCACTGGTTTGATTCCCAGTCATGGCACATGTCTGGGTTGCAGGCCAAGTCCCCAACTGGGGGCATGTGAGAGGCAACCACACACTGATGTTTCTCTTCCTCTCTTTCTCCCATCCTTTCCCTCTCTCAAAAAAAAAAAAAAAAAGAGACAGAAAGTAACAGTTTCTTCCCCTTCCTTCCCTTTTGAGTAATAGAATTGCTAAAGATCTCTGCTTGTATCTTCCTATAGAAGAGTGTTGCTTGCCTCCTCTGACTCAGTAACTTCCTGGATAAGCTTGGTATTATTGATTTGGGAAGGCTGCAGCTGCCTAAGCACCTACCTTTACCAAAAGTGATGCATTAGATCACATCAGTAAAAATAATGAAGGACCTCCAAAAAATAATTCATAAAAACAATGAAAAATTGACCAGAACTATTGGAATCTACTTTTTCAGAATTCTAGAAACTAGCCAAAGGCTTACAACAATCCAGTATTTAAGAAAATTAGCAGAATCCTAAGAAAGAAAAAGAATAATAGCAGAATCCGGATTAAGAACAGTAAACCTGAGGCATTTTAATAGCCCTAGACCCACACCCCACTTTTCAGCTCTAAGTTATCCTTGAAAACAATCCACTTTTCCAATGCAGCAGCCTGGCAACCATGAGAGGTAGGAGTGGACATTCCCAAAGAATTCTGATCTATCCGATAATAGTTCCCTGGAAGACCCCACCCACCTGCAAGGCAACTGTGTATATTTGATCTGACTGGTGACTCTAGTGCAAAATCCCTTTTCCGAGTGTACATTTGTCAAATACAATTACAAGCCAGTGGTTTAAGTTTGCAGCTGCCTCAGGTGGGGAATAATATTTGGGGCAAACAAGAGACTTAACAAGGCCATGATCTCTTCCCTGTTCTCTGTGTGCATGTGTTGCTGTTGTTGTTTCCAGCTGGAACTACAGTGGCTGTGCAGATGGCGTCTACCAGCTATTTGGATGGTCTTCCAAGAATCACATGTCCAAACCACCTAGATGTGACTTTAGTGTAAAACTTAAGAGCTGGTGATATGATATGTCCTGAATATGGCCTGGTTGTAGGTGACTGGGTTATTGATGTGTGATCTGAATGGGGAACTTTCAGCAGTGATAAAACAACAAAATACCCATATCAAGTTGGAGATTCTCAGAATTCTCTTTTGGGTAATGGAGATTTTGTCTACTATGACAAGCAAAGGTTTAGGAGCTGCAAGTTCTGATAAAGATGGCTTTTTTTTTTTTTTTTTTTTAAACCACTCAGACTGCATTCTCTCCCTCTTACTCTTCCGGGGGAAGAGAAACTTTGGCAATTCTAAGTGCCAAAATTGGAGAACAATGAACAGTTATGATTGAGCAATAATTGAATGCATTCAAGAAAATTACTGCCATAGCAGACAGAACCAACCTCCCTAGAAATACAGTTAATTGCATAAATAATTTACTCAAGCAAGTGTATGAACAGAAGGGCCTGAAGGGAAGAGCTAATGATGCCATAGCTTCTGCATGTCTCTATTGCCTGTAGAGAAGAAGGAGTTCCTAGGACATTTAAAGAAATATGTGCTGTATTATTAATTTCTATGAAATAAATTGGTCTAAGTTTTTTATTTATTTTGAAAGCTTTAGAAACCAGTGTAGATTTGATTACAACTGGAGTCTTCATATCTAGGTTTTATTCCAAGCTTGTCTTGCTAAACAATTGCAGATAGCAACTACATATACAGCCTACAAAGCTATAGAATTGGACTTTGTTCCTGGAAGGAGTCCAATATCTGTGGTGGCAGCAGCCATTTACTTTGCCTGTTGTACAAAACCTATATAAAGTACTGGACTAGGCTTTAATAAGGAAAGACAGACGATACGGTATGCATTACAAGGCAATATATTAATTGCTCGGCATTATGTATTTCTTCATAATAAGACACATAAAACCAGTTTCCAATTGTGATTTTATTAACTAAGACTGACTGGAATGTCATGCCTGAAGGAAGTATGCCTGGACTGTGGCTATTACCAGAAAGTCTTGAGGAACAGAAATTGACTTTTGAAACCAATAAAAGCCCACTGGAGAAACGACCTGGTACCGTGTTTTGTCTTGTGCCTCATAGTAGTCTTTCCAAATAAGGAGTGAAAGCAGTCTTTTGCTTTCCTGAAAATGGCAAGGAGTCTCAAAACACAATGGGAACCTCAAGGAATGTAGGTACTGCAGGCAAAGCCTGGTTTCTGGGCCTTGAGGGTTCACTGAAAGCTCAATCTAAAGGTTCCTTGTTTAAGTTCCAGCAAAGCAGTTTTAAAAAGCCCATATAGCTCTGGCTGGTGTAGTTCAGTGGATTGAGCACAGGCCTGTAAACCAAAGGATCACAGTTTGATACCCAGTCAGGGCACATGCTTGGGTTGTAGGCCAGTTCCCAGCAGGGGACGCATGACAGGCAACCACATATTGATGTTTCTCTCCCTCTCCTTTCCTTTCCCTCTAAAGATAAATAAATAAAATCTTTTTTTTTTAAAAAAGATTTATTTATTTATTTATCTTTAGAGGGGAAGGGAAGGAGAGGGGGAGAGAAATATCCATGTATGGTTGCCTCTCGTGCATCCCCTGCTGGAAACTGGCCTGCAACCCAGGCATGTGCCCTGACTGGGAATTGAACCGCAATACTCTGGTTTGCAGGCCCATGCTCAATCCACTGAGCTACACCAGCCAGGGCAATAAAATCTTTTTTAAAAAAAGCCCATATAATCGATTGCTATTCCTGTTGTATTTATGCAAATAATCAGGCCACATTGAAACTAGACTTAATACAGTAAATAAATTGGTCTTAATTTGGCTCTTTAAGAAAATGAGGATAATTTTAGGGAAAAAATTATGTTTCAATAAAATCTACTATACATAATTATGGAAAGCAGACTAACTCAGTGAATTGGCCATAAAATTTTATTTCTCTTCTATGAATTAGATTGGATCCTGAATTTCTCCAGTTTTCTTTCAAACTAATGTTTCATTTTTCTTTCATCCTTTAATTTGGAATTATTAAGAACTACTAATGCAGTGTCAACCATACAGAATTTACCTGAGCATCTAATACCACCAGAGGCATTTGAACTACATTTAAAAACAATCTATCAAATTGTCACTGCTTAATTTCATTCTAGCAAAAGCCTTGCATTTGGTAGTCTTCTCATCTGACACTCTTGCAGACTCAGAAACTGGTTTATAGTTTGCTGTGTTCATTAACCTTTGTATTCTTTCTGTTTTCATAGAATGTATACTGTGACCTTGTTTACCTGGTTTCTCTGTCAAATTCTTGGGGGTTATCTGGTTAGATTCTGCAGAAGCAACACCTTACTCCAATTGGCAGGAATGCTAATCACTGAGAAGAACTCCTCAGACTGTTGGGTCTGCGGAGTTCTCAACCATGGCCTTGCCAACCTGCCAGGGAGGATCCATTCACAATCAGACATGCTGGGACTGGCTGCAAGGCTGGAAAGCTTCTATCCCCCTCTTCAGACACATAAAAAGATGTTTTCCATCATAAAAGACCAGGCTAACCACAGCAAACCATAGCTCATGTGCAGTTGGGATGGCATGGGGTGGCTATCAACATTAAAGGTAGAAGTGTGGCAGCACATACCCATATGTATTAAACGCAGAAATGAGACTGCAAAATGAAGCTGTGCAACTCACAGGATGAATGCCAGCAACCTGTGCAAAAATATTACAGTGCTGACCGCTACAGGCTATTGGTGGCATTCCCTCCTCCCAGGTCTCATTGTTTTTTTCTTTTTTTTAAAGCTTATTATTTTTTATTTCATTATGCTTTCCATGTAATTTAACATGCCAAATAAAGCTGCTTTCACATATTTTTCTTTTGCCCCCCAATAAACACTCTTACTCCTCCCTCCAGGGTACACACCTAACACTGTACCTCTAACTTCCTCCTCCTCCTTTGTCCCATTGTCAATCCTAATGTTCTGCTAAGAGGAAGTGGATGAACACCAGAGGCAAAGATCTCCCAGCACTGGAGACTTACTACAAAGAAGAACAAAGTTGTTCAGGATCTTGTCTTATATATGACTGAAGAAGGAGAGGAAATCCTCTGGAAAGATTCTTACCTCTCACGTCCCTGGGAAAGAAAGATGGTCTAGAACATGACAATAAGTAAGGGTACACATCTCACCCTAAATTTAGATGGCAGTTGCAGGAGACAGAATTAGTGCATAAGGAAATCAGGTAAGTTTAAGTCTTTTATCTTAAAACAAACTGAATCATGTAAATACAAACTTCCAAGAATGCTTCTAACTGGGATTTTATTCTTTTTAATATTTTATTTACTTATTTTTTTTAAAACTATATATTTATTTATTTTTAGAGAGAGGGGAAGGGAAGGAGAATGATTAGGAGAAAGAAGAAAGAGAAACATCAATGTGTGATTGCCTCTCATGTGTCCACTACTGGGGACCTGGTCTGCAACCCAGGCATGTGCCCTGACTGGGAATCGAACCAGCGACCCTTTGCTTCACAGGCCCGTGCTCAATCCACTGAGCTACACCAGCCAGGGCGTTCATTGGTTTTCTTATTGCACTTATAGTCTTAGTGTACAGCCTCTACTGTGTCTGTAATATATAAATAAAATGTGCCAATGCTCTTACCACCCAGGCCCTGTCCAAAAAAACAGACACAAAAATTATAAAATGAAAAAACAATGATGGGGTGGAGTGTGGGGTAGCTCAAGACATGACTCCTTCCACCACCCATGATAAAGGTGACCAGAGTGCCCCTGGCTAGAAGCAACGTGTACCATTTTGGAAATGGATTGTAACTCCCTCTTTATCCCATTTTGCATGGCTTCTGCCCTGTGACTGCTTCTTAACCTTCTCTTGCTGTGTGTACACACTGAGGTAGTCACATCTAAGACCTATGCCTCCTTTGTCTGGAACCCCTTAAAACAAGTCTCGGACACAGGGCTATTTTTTTTTAAAGGAAAATAATATTAGGCAAGGATATGAAGAACTGGAACTACTGTATATTGATGATGGGAATGTAAAATGGTGCAGTCACGGTGAAAAACAGTTTGGCAGCCCTGGCTGGTGTAGCTCAGTGGACTGAGTGCGGGCCTGCGAACCAGAGGATTGCGGTTCGATTCCCAGTCATGACACATGCCTGGGTTGCATGCCAGTTCCCAGCAGGGTATGTACAAGAAGCAACCATACATTGACATTTCTCTCCCTCTCTCCTTCCCTTCCCCTCTAAAGATTAAAAAAAAAAAAGTTTGGCAGCTCCTCAAAAAGTTAAACATAGAATTATCATGTGATCCAGCAATTCTACTTCTAAATATACACCTCCAAGAACTGAAGGCGGGGACTCAAAACTGAGACTTGTACCCAAATATTCATAGTATCATTCACAATGGCCAAAATGTGGAAACAACTCAAAAACCCATCAACTGAATAACAGAGAAAGAAATGTGATATATCCTACAATGGAACACTATCTGGCCATAAAGGAATTAAGTACTGGCACGTGCTACAACATGGGTGAACCTTGACAGCACTATTCTACATGAAAGAAGCAGACACAAAAGGCCACATATAATGCGATTCCACTTATATGAAATGTCCAGAACAGGCAAATCCACAGAGGAAAGAATAGATTAGTGGTTGCCTAGGACTGAGGGCAGAAGGGAGATGGGGAATGACTGCTAATGTGTATGGGGTTTCTTTCTGGGATAATGACAATGTTCTGGGAACAGATGATGATGATGATGATGATGATGATGATGATGATGATGATGATGATGGTTGCATGAACTTGTAAGTATAATAGAAACCACTGAACTGTATGCTTTTAAATGATGATTTGTGTAAGTGAATCATATCTTGATTAAAAAAAGAAAGATATACTGATTTGGGAAGCAATGCTTGGTTCAGTGACCTCAATCTATTTTCCTCCTTATCTCAAGGAAGGTAGTACAATCTTTTTGCTCTTCCTAAAAAAGGATTCATTATCCCACTTGGAGTCTAGTAGCTAAGCACAAGATTCCCTGTTTCTGAGGTAGGCGAGTTCATCCTCCCGCAGCTCCTATATCTGAAGGATGCCAGACCTGGCCATTCCTGAAACTGACAAGCACGTACATCCACAGCAGCCAAAGAACTGAGACCAAGTGGGCCCGTATCTCAGGTTCTGGGAACCAGCACTACATGCACAGGGATCATCCCGCGGGCCTCACACAGTGGCTGTGATTTCTCATGCTGGGCAGTATCCACAAAACTAGTTAGGGACTGGTCTTACAGCTTACTGGAATCAAAGAAATACAGTGAGACTACCATCTTCCATCCTCCTACTGAAATAGAGACAGTTGGTAACTAATACGAGCAGATGGAAAGAATGGGGCAAATTTATAAAGGAGGCAAATACCTTTACAAGAATCACTAAACACAAAAAAGGATTACTATTTCTCTGCATCCTTCCTGCAGATGAGAATACCTAACATCTCCCCTGTGAGCAATTTGTAGAAATCAAAATAACTTATTTAAACTCTACACATTGTTAGAAGATGTTTTAATTGGTATATCGCTTCTTTTAAAGCAACTTGACAATACATAAAATTTTAAATGTATATATTCTTTGGATCCAGCAATTCTATTCCCAGTAACTTACCCTAAAAATATACTTGCATAATAATGATTAATTACAGTATTTATGTATATAAAGTACCTAATAGTACTTGAAGCCTAATTGGCATTTAAGCATTAGCTGTGCTATGCTTTCCCCAGAAATAATCTGTCTGGACATGGGGGTAGGGGGTGGGGGCTGCACAGAGAGAGTTAAAGGAAAAATAGTGATTGATTAAAAAGTTAAGCTTAGCTATGAGACCAAGTAAAACACTACCAACAACTTCAGGAATAGGAAAGGAGACCTAAGTCTGGTAGGTATAGCTCAAAACCTTTGAAAGATATCAAGGAGAGAACACTGAAACTAAGAAACAAACTTTTCCTGGTAGAAACGAAATTATCTACAATAGAAAGAACAGACTGTAGAGGCTGGGCAGAGGGTTAGGGCCTGGGGCACAGCAGTACCTTGACCTCACGGCATATACCAGATGTGTCAACTAGCAGAGGAACTGGGTGGCGCACAGTTTTGAGATTTCTCTTCCCCTTCTCCTTCCTGTTCTTTCATCAATTAGATGCAATAATTTGGCAGGTTTTTCCCTCTTAGCTTTACCTAAATCCCAATATAGTAAAGTCAGGATTCTGCTGAGCTAACAGGAAAGCCTGGAAAGTACCTCATAGGTACTCCTGGAAGGTGGAAAGGCAGGGAAACACTCTGCTTGGGTGTTGCCTGGGGGACTTCCAGTGCACGCTTTAAAGCCTTGTAGATCAAGGAAACTAGCTGGAATGTTAAAGCACAAGTCTAACTCTGACAAATGAAGAGAATGCAACCTCATCTTACAAATACCAAGTGACCTTGTAAAAACTTTTTTTCAGAGCAATGTGAGGTTTGGGAGTATGTCTGTATAACAATAAAGATTAAGATAAAAAAACAAAAACTGAACCCACAATCCAGGCATGTGTTCCAACCAGGAATCGAACCAGCGAACTGTCACTTTGTGGGAAGACACCCAACTGACTGAGCCATACCCTTAAGGGATGGACTCTATCTTAATATAATAAATTACAGATATTCCTTATGATCTGAACTGTTCTTAGAAACAACAGTTCTTATCCAAAACTAGCAACCAAAGAGATATAAATAAATCTGAGATACTGCTTGCTATAACAAGTTCAGGAACCAAATGCATTCGAATAGAAAATTTTGCTACCTGAGCTTGCAAGAGCCAAAATCTTGCCATTCAAATTTGAGTCCATTAGATTCAAATACCAAAAAATCTTTACATAAAATGTTTGGTATAATTGCGAAATCTTCAACCTACTAGAGCGTTCACGCTGCCATTGTCTGGGCATAAATACTATAAACCAAAGAAGTACATTGGTCTCACAGAGCTTTGAAACTCTAGGTCAGTAGCTTCCTAAGGGTTTGTCAAGTTCTTTCAAAATTCAAAAGGGAAAAAAATGAACACTCAGAGAACATCAGTAATCCAAGGAAAGAGAGTGAAACAAGTGACTCTGTCACCCCACAAATCCATCCTCAATTAAAACCAGGAGCTGAGCCAACCTCACTTAGGATCAGCCTATGGGAAGCAATCGGGAGAGCTCAGCAGGTAAGAACTGGCACCTCTGAAAAGAGACAAGACATAACTAAAGCACAAGTTTATTAACCACAAGAATCTTCGTATATAGTTCACTGATTATTGAGCATCACTAATAAATGTTGTAAAATTAGAATCACTACTACCAGAATAATTATTTCCCACAAGAGAAACCTGAGGTGACACTGAACCGATTCAAAGAGCTTTTCCTCAGCGTTTAGAAGTCACACAGATAATCTGACAAGAATATAAGATCTTAACATGATTATTCACATTTTATGTGGTTGAAGCACTTTATACCTGAGTTGAAAGTTAGATCACAATGCTTGCCTCTCTACTGCTATGTCCTTTTGCCAAATAACTGACTTTACTAAAGAAAAAGAAGGCTAGGCAAAAGAACATTTTAATTTTAAGATACTTTCAGAAAACAAGTACACCTACAAAAAAAATCCTCAAATCCCTGTTAATTCTAATGGAGACAGATGTCATTATAGAGTTACCTTGAAGTTATATTTATTAAGACCTCCATGACTAAGCAATTCTACAGGATGGCAATATACCTTTGAAAAATCTCATTCCTTTGATTCAAAATCCCACTCAACATTCATTCACTCAACAGACTTTAACTGAGTGCCTTTCCTATGTGCAGGTATGTTAGGTGCTACAACCAAATGAAATAACCTTATTACTGTCCTCAAGGATGTTACGTGTAAATTATACAAGGCAGGTTCTGTTATGAATGATTAAAAGGTGCAGTGAAGTCAGAAAAAAAGACCTGCAGGAAGCAATACCTGAACCATAAGCTTTAAGACCAGATCAGGTTCCAATACAGAAACAGAAAAACTGAACCTTCCAGACAGAGAAAACAGTCTGAATGAAGAGAGTTAACACGTTTTCTCCTCTTAGGTGGATACAGAAAATTAAGAGTACCATTAAGACTGACTATATTTGAGAAAAAGCAATATTTTGCTATTTCCCCAGGAAGATATATTTTTCCTACCTGCACAGTTGTTCAAGAACTTTCAAATACATTTTCTCAAATTTCTTAAATAAGTCCATTGTCATATTTGTCTTTCTATAAAAATTTACAAACAAAAATTGTCATAATATGCTCGGCATGCTTAAGAGGATTTATACACAACACGGTATAACAAAGAGACAATTGGCTCTAGAATCAGATAGATCCAGATTTTGAAACTCGGTTCTACTACTTACTAGCAGTGTGACCTTCCAAAAGTTCCTTCTCTGAAAGCCAGTTTCCTTATCTGTAAAAAGGGAAATAACTAACCTGTAAGCAACCCTGTGAGGTAGGGAGAGACAGTGTATAGTATAAAGCATTCTGCATGAAGAAGGTTATTTAATCAATGTCCCCTTTAGTTTAATAGTGGAAGTAATAAGTATTCATAACTCTTCCACAAACTAGGATTCTACAACAAAGACAGATAAAAATTAGAAAATAAATGACCCAGAGCATCATGTATACCTTTACGCCACATTATTTTTTACACTTTTACATTAGCCTGAAGGTAGAGAGACTCCCTATGTCTTCTAAACCACTGGTGAGCATGGTACAAAAGCCATCGACTATGACATACTGTACCTTTTGGTTTGATTTCTCTTTCCTTGAATGGTTAAAACGTGTAAGCTAACACAAACCTGTCACAGTCCGCTGGCCATCACTTAGGTTATTCCACCACTTGTTAATCTAAAACAGAAGGAAAATTGAGTATCACCATAGGGTAGATGGTCAACAGACATAATAAATTTGTGGTAGAGTGGAAAGCATGCATAGGTGCCTTATACTAGACTGATGAGCTGTGTGAGTTCAGACAGATTACTTCGGAACTTCAGTTTCCTGATTATAATAAAATGGAGAATGTCTGCAGTATGGTTGTAAGAACTATTGACAAAGTAAAGCACTTACCATACTATCAAATATTGGTAAGTGTCAAATAAGTGTTTATTCACCAAGCTCCAATCTGGTTTTAAAATTCTGAGAATATTTTCTATTAACATTACCCTTTTTTAGGTGTACTAACTAACAGTATTAAGGTTTAGACAAAGAGAGACAGAGAAAGAATCATAATCTTTCAGGGACACATATTGAAATTTTTATGGATGAAACAGGCCTAGGATTTGCTTTATAGTAATCAGGGGTGGGGAAGGAAGGGAAAAAAGGGACTAGATGAAAAACAAAAGTGGCTATGTGTCAATCACCACGGAAGCTGAAAAACAGGAGTTCATTATACTATTCTCTTTACATTTTTTAATCTGTTTGAATTAAAGTTTTTAAATCAAAAACACATTGTACTAAAAAATGAGCCAGGCTTTATATATGAATACAGAAAAGAAGTCCAAGGTTAAAAAAAAGTTACAGACCAATACGCACATGGATCCGTGCATGACAACAATCGTATTTCTGTACCTACGGTCACACTGTGCTGAGCTCTCAGACCTCACTCACCGCGTATGCAGTGTATGGCGGGGCATCCCTGGACTTCACTTCCCACGTGACATTAATATAGTGTTTCAAAATTCTCTAGTGGGCATGGATTTTATATTTTATAACCTACCATTTAACTACAATAAACAAATTCAACTTTAGATGAAGATTATGTATACTGCCTCTGTCATTTTCATCATTCTAAAGAGGCACTTTGGGTATCAAAACTTTACAGTGCAGATGTGCTAGAAATCTGTCACTTTCTAAGGGACCTGGGATTATGAAATAGGTTAGTTTTACTATTTCTCAAACATACTGAATTGAATAAAAATCACTACTTATTGCAGTTTTTCATATATATATTAAACCCACTGCTCCACTGACATCAAGCCTCTCTGTAACAGGTAAGGGTCATGCTTCTTATTTGTGTCTATGGGAAACCAAGAGGGTGAAATGAATCCATCTCCCTACTTAACGGAATCTTTCATTAGGAAAAAGAAAACCCAGGCTGCCCCCTCAGAATCTTGCTGGCCAGGATTAAGTTCTTAGGAAGGAGAAAACTGAACAGGACACAGACCCTCTCCAAACTGAAGGGGCAGTGTGTCCCCCAAAATGAAGGTGCTTCAAGACCACATGCACCTGGATCCATGTAACAGCTTCTGGACCCAGAGAGCATCATTAGGTACAGTCAAGTGGAATGAATAAATGTTTTATCTAAAAGGCAGTATTTTTCAAAAAGTCATTTAAGGGGAAAGAAGGCCATTAACTTGCATATGAAGAAATGAAAGGGCGAAAAGCTCTGCATTTGTGCCCTCCCCCTGCCCTCTGAGCACAGTCAGAAAAGCTGGACGGGGGCATTCACCAGAGGCACATAAACATCGCGTCATTGAGAAGCTTTTTAAAATCCACATAATTCTCTATCCCTACGGCATAAATATTTTAGAAAACTGCCTGTAATTCCAATAACCCAGAAAGCTGACGTAGGTAAAACAGGCCCTTAAACTTTAGTAAGCCTGGGAGAGGTACCAAAACATTAACAAATATCCCTGGTGATTCTTTCTTTTAAAGATGTTATTTATTTATCTTTAGAGGGGAAGGGGACAGGGAGAGAAATATCAATGTATGGTTGCCTCTCGTGTGTCCCCTGCTGGGAACTGGCCTGCAACCCAAGCATGTGCCCTGACTGGGAAATAGTGATCCTCTGGTTCGCAGGCCCGTGCTCAATCCACTGAGCCACACCAGCCAGGGCTCCCTGGTGATTCTTGATACACATGGGTAGAGGGACAAACTGCTTGGAACACTGTCAAATATAACACTGCCAGATATACAAAATATTAATAAATACTTGGTTGTAAATAAGAATATTAGAGCACTGATTTCACATCTGATTTAACATTGCCATTAACTAAAAACACTTCATAAGTAACCAGACCAAGAACTGTTATCAAAAGAACAAAGAAAGCCATGTTTATCTTTACCTCCTTTCTGAAGTCTCCTTCCTTTTGTGGTCTTATGCTATCCAACCAATCAGCTTTTATGCCGTCAAAATAACTCTGGACCCTGGATTTCAGAGATTCGTATTGCCAAATAGCAGCCGTTCCAAATGCACAACCTGTAAACTACATAAAATACATCACAGAATAAATTTAAGAGTCCGCAGTTCCAAGAACAGTAACTACTGCTTTTTTTTTTTTTTTTTTTTTTTTTTTTTTTTTTTTTTTCCTTTGTCTTCTTTTTTTGTGTTTTGTACTGCTGCATTTTCATTGCTTTTAATGAATCAACAGAAGGAACAACTGGTGCAGTGAAACCTATTTGGTGAAAATAACACTTGTTTCCCATTTTTTAACTTCATGGTACGCTAGGGTCTGTTTACAGCTGGAAATTTTCAAAGAAAATTCAAAATATTTAGTATGACTTGAAATGTTATACCAAATAAGAGGCCCATAAGTTCTTCTATAGGGCTTACATAAGTGAACAAGATTCTAAAAGCAATTACTAAAATTTATGTTCTCCTGTGACCATGGACGACCCCAAGACACTCAGACCCTTCTGACTGCCCCGCCCCAACTCGTCTGTAAGGGCCTCAGCAGGACAAGCAGTATTCTGACGTGCACCTGCAGTAGGGGACGAACTCCTAGTGGTCTGAGCTCTTACCCCCACAGTGAAAAACAAAGGCTTCACGAGAGTCCGTATAGGGTAGGGAGAAGGGTAAAAGACTGTTTCTTCTACGGGAGGAATCAAAGCACTCCTCTTGTATGCTTCACCACTTGTTCCTGTGTCTGATTTTCGAGGTTCACCCTTCCTGGGTGCTTTTCTGAATCCACATTTTTGCTGAATAAAGAAGTTAAATCTAGAGGGGAAAACAACAAATTAGAAACAGAGCTGCAAAAAAAAAGAGAGGGAAAAGAACCAGAGCTGCATCTTGCAAACACCAGCACCTCTATGAGCCTTGCACTCGGCCTGCATCATCACCACCACCTCAGTTTACCCACATTTGACAGGCCACAAGAAGCCAAAACGCCTACTCCCAGGCAGGATTTAAAGTCCCCCTTTGAAAAAGGGCAACATAAACTACAGCGACTTTAGAGAGAACTTTTTTGGGCCGTTATTGTATATCAATCAACAAAATAATTTGTATCAATCCTCCATACAGAGTTCGCAGCCCAGTAAAAGGCTGAAGAAGCCCTGACTGGTGTGGCTCATTGGGTTGGGCACCATCCCTGCTACCCAGGGTACATTCATATGCTGCAGGGTCTGAAAAGCTAAATAAGAGTATTTCCCAGGTGGTGAACACACAATACAGTATACAGATGATGTGCTGTTGAACTGTGCACTTGAAACCTGAATAATTTTGTAAACCAGTGTCACCCCAATGAATTCAATAAAAAGGAAAAAAATAAAAACTGCATTTTCCAGGTATCCTTTTGATTAGGGTTGCAGATGTGATCAGGGTCTGCTAATCAGATACACTGGCACAATACCTGAATCAGTGACTTTGGTGACAAGCAGGACATGAGGCATCAATTTTGCTACTGAAAATAATGGTGGAAGCAGCATAGTTTTACTTTGGTCAAGAGACCATGATTTGGCAGCAGCTTCTCCAAGTCTCATTATTGCATATACACTGCTCTTAAACCATAATCTATTATTTCTCATGAGTGTGTAAGTTAGCTGCCTCAGCTAAGCAGTTCTGCTGGTCTCACCTGGAGTCGCTCATATAGCCAGTCACGTGACCACTTAATTGGAGCTAGAGTCTAAGATGCCCTCACTCCCATATGTGGAGCCTTAGTACTGACTGTCAGCGTGCCCTCTTTCTCCAAAACATCGCTTAGTAATCAGTAGTCTAGCAGGGGCTTCCACCATGGCAGTGGGAGTGTTCCGAGGCAAAAGGCTAAACCTGCAAGGCCGCCTGAGGCCTAGACCCTGGACTTTGCACATTAGTTCTGCCACATTCTACTGGCCAAAGAGAGTCACAAGGCCAACCCTGCTCCAAGGAGTAGGGAAATAGACTCCAACTCTGGACGAGAGGAGCTGTAAATGACTGGCCACTTTTTAATCTATCGCATCAGCAGTGGAAGAGACAGTTGTGACTGTGAAAGCTTAGTCTAAAACACTAATTCTCAATCCTGGTTCCTGAAGAGTAGTACAATAAGCCACCCCAAATATGCCACTTTAGCCTAAGAGTTATTTTGAACTGAAGCCAACTTAGAAGTAGATAGAAGAAAAGTGCCCTGCCCTACCCCTATTTGCCTAAAAGGATAAAACATTTGTAAAGGAGTATCCATTCTCCCCTCTACTAGAAAAGACAGAAGTTAATCACGAGACAGCTCCAAACACAGAGGAGCCAGAGAGCACCAGAGGGAACTACATAACGAGCCCTTATCTTCCATCAGTTAGTACCTTCCCATAATTTGCTGCCCTAGAAACTCAAAGTCCTTTCCTTTGTCTTGCCTTTTTCTAAAACTTTGTTCTTTTGTTAAAATGTACATAAACCCAAGCTCTGAACAGTCCTTTGGGCTACTCACCACTGAGTACCCCCGTGTATGCACAACGCACATGTTCATGAACTGCAGACGAAAAAGGGGGGATTCTACAGAAGTAATCTAACAGGGCGATCTGATCACAAACTTTAAAAAAAGATTTATATTAATAAAAAATTTAAAAAGAATTTTATAGAAAGAGGCAAAAGGAGGGAGAAGGAGAGGGAGAGAGACATCGATGTGTTGTTGCCTTTTGTACACCTTATTCTGGGGACCTGGCCCGCAACCCAGGCATATGTC
The DNA here is from genome assembly GCF_021234435.1 of Artibeus jamaicensis. Classification (NCBI taxonomy): domain Eukaryota; kingdom Metazoa; phylum Chordata; class Mammalia; order Chiroptera; family Phyllostomidae; genus Artibeus; species Artibeus jamaicensis. Next base: position 6,640,472 of record NW_026522046.1, on the reverse strand, counting down.
CTGACTGGGAATCGAACCAGCGACACTTTGATTCCCAGCCCATGATCAATCCACTGAGCCACACAATCCAGGGATCTGATCATAAATTCTTAATTGGGCACGTCATGGTGGGTACTCACACCAAAGGTACATAACTTCTTTACTAAAAGGCTTACCTTGGTCTTAACCAAGTTCTATTGTTTCTGCACATCTAGGTTAACCCACCTTTGAAAATGCCCCCTACCTTTAGAAAGATTTTATCTATTCATTTTTAGAGAGAGGGAGAAAGAGTGGAAGAGAAACACCAATGATGTATGAGAGAAACATAGACTGGCTGCTTCTCCCACACCCTCAACTGAGGACTGGACCCACAACACAGGCATGTGCCCTGATCGGGAAATCGAACCAGAGACCTTTGGGTTCACAGGCTGGCACTCAATCCACTGGTCCACACCAGCCAGGGCTGAAATCCCCCCCTTCTGACTTCCAGTCAAGATGGTGGTGTAGGCAGATAGGGCTCCCCTCTTCATACAACCACATCAAAATTACAACTAAAATATAGAACCACCATCACTCAGAATTGTCAGATATCAAGTTGAATAGAGATCTGACAACTACGAAATTAAAGAAACCACATCCATCCAGACAGGTAGGAGGGGTGCAGACATGGAACAAGCTAGTCCCTCATCCACATGTGCTAGATAAATATTCAGGAGGGGTTCTCAGGAGTGAGGAGTCCCAGCCCACACCAGTCCCCCCCCCCCCAAATCCAGGATTCCAGTGCCAGGAAGATAAGTCTCACAACTTCCAGCTGCAAAAATTAGCAGGGATCAAGTCTGTGGAATAAACTGCTGGAGCCCCAAACGGTTCCTCTTAAAAGAATTCACACACAGACAGACTCACCTACTCAGACTCACTCCCTCTGAGCTCCAACACCAAGGTAGCAGCTTAAAAGGCACCAGTGACATAGAGGAAGGAACTGAAAGTGACTGGCATCAAGGTGAACAGAGTTCACTGTTCCTTTTCTAAACCCTCCTCCCACAGAGCTGGCAAGCAGGTTCCATACCTGAGATTCAACCTGGCTGACACTGTATGACCTGCCTTGGAGATCCCCAGAGACTCCACCTCACCCAACTTACAGACCCACCCAAGATGCATTTCTTTATTAATAGCTGGTATTGGCTTATGCTTCACAACTTCTAAAATCCTCTCAAACAAGCAACAGCTGGCCTCAGTGAGCCCCAGACCAGGCACCAGCAAAAGCCAGCCTAAGAATCTCCAAGCCCAATAAAAGTAGCACCCATCTCAGATTGCTTTATAGCTAGGCAGGGTGGCCTCAGGCAAAACACAAGTGGGGGCTGACCTAGGCCAGAACCTCACAGGAACCCCAGAGGCAGCTCACCAATGGACAGCTGGAGACCACTTCAGAGCACCACCACTTTGTCCCTGCACAGCTCATCGTCCACGGAAAGCAGAGGTTGATGGTCAGTGGTCACAGCCAACCCTTACAGCCAACTGGCCTGGGTAAATCGCTCCCACTGATCTGCGAACAGCAGCCAAGGCTCAACTACAAGAGGAGGGCACACTCAGCCCACATGAAGGGCATACCTCACATACCCAGCTTGGGTGATAGGGGTGGCTGTCCCACTGGACCCTACGACACCTACTACACTGGGCCACATAACCAAGACACGGAATCAAAATAGCTCTACCTAGTACACAGAAACAAACAAAGGGATCCTGCCGAGACGAAGAGACAAAGAAACAGCCCAAATGAAGGAACAGATCAAAACTCCAGAAAAAGAGACAAACGAAATGGAGATAAGCAATCTATCTGATGCAGAGTTCAAAACATTGGGTATAAGGATATTCAAGGAACTCAGTGAGAACTTCAACAGCATAAAAAAGACCCAGTCAGAAACAAAGGCTACACTAATTGAAATAAAGCCCAATTTAAAGGGAAATAACAGTAGGGTGGATGAAGCCAAGAATCAAATCAATGATTTGGAACATAAGGAGGCAAAACAAAACAAAAACAAATAAACAAACAAAAAACCAATCAGAACAACAAGAAAAAAGAATCCCCCCCAAATTAGGATAGTATAAGCAGCCTCTGGGAGAGGCTACAATTTCAACCATTCTAATAATCATATCATGGGGTGCCAGAAGGAGTAGAGCAAGAGCAAGAGACTGGAAATCTATTTGAAAAAATACTGAAAGACAACTTCCCTAATTTGGTGAAGGACACAGGCACACAAGTCTAGGAAGCACAAAGAGTCCCAAACAAGATGGATGCAAAGAAGGAAGCCCGCTCCTAGACACATCATAATTAAAATGCCAAAGGTTAAAGATAAAGTGAGAATCTTTAAAGCTGCAAGAGAAAACAAGTTAACTACGGGGGAGTTCCCATAAGCCTGTCAGCTGATTTCTAAAAAGAAACTTTGCAGGCTAGACAGGACTGGCAAGAAATATTCGAAGTCATAAAAACTTGGGACCTAAAGCCAAGATTGCTCTATCCAGCAAAGCTATTATTTAGATTATTTAGATTAAAGAGCTTCCCAGACAAGAAAAAACCAAAGGAGTTCATCATCAATTATATAAAATGTTAAGGGACTTATTTAAGTAGGAAGATCAAAACTATGAACAATAAAGTGACAACAAGTATATACCTATCAACAATTGAACCTAAAAAACAAGCTAAGCAATCAAGAACAGAGACAGAATCATGGGTACTGAGAGCATTTTGAAGGTGACCAGAGGGGAGGGGGTGTGGGAGAATGGGTGGAGAGGGGATTAAGAAATACAAGTAGGTAGTCACAGAATAGCCATGGAGATGTAAAGTACAGCATAGGAAGTGGAGTAGCCAAAGAACATGTATGCATGACCCACGGACATGAACAAGGTGTGGGGACTGCTTGAGGGAGTGGGGGATGCTGGGTGGAGGGGAGCAAAGGGGGAGGGATAAACTGGGACAACTGTAATAGCATAATCAGTAAAGTATAATTTTAAAAAAAAAGAAATTCCTCCTTTCAGACCATTCCTTCATCTTTTGTATATTCTTTTTATTTCCAATAGTTCATCTTTAATTATATTTTTCCCATTACTATTTACCCTCATACCCTCTTCCAATCCCCCCACACCCCTGGGTCACCTCACTGTTGTACGAAGACTCCTTCTTCTAAAGCCTGTGAGAGCACATAATCGTAACTATTTTGTAATCCGATCACTGTCTTACTTCCTCCCTCTTCCATGTAATCTTCCCCATTTCCCCCCTTTAATTTCAAATGCATAACGAATCTGCAAAACTGGTATTTTGAGATCCTGCTCTCCAGCATAAGTTACCAGTTTGGCTCAAGTAACTCTTGCAAAAACACTTTTTTCTCCCCTATACTACACATTAGAATTGCCTGGTGAGCTCTTAAAAATATAGGCATACCTCATTGTATTGCGCTTCACTTTAATGTACTTCACAGATGCTGCAGTTACAAATTGAAGGCAAGCCCCTCCACCGACACAAAGATTACAACTCACTTTATTACAGCTCCCTTTATTGCGAGTAGCTTTATTCCAGTGGTCTGGAATCGAAACCGTAATAGTTCCAATTTATGCCATACTTAAAAATGCTAGAGCTCCTATGCATACCAATTAAATACTTTCCAGGGGTGAGAGTCTCACCCAGGGGTAGGAATGAAGCATCAATTTTTTTAAGGGCTCCCCAGGTGATTCGCGCCTGCTGTCAGAGTTGCTATGTACCAAAAGTATGGAAAGACTTTATTTAGTGTGCATCATATCACCTGGAGATACAGTTAAATTCAAATTCTAATTCTACTGAGATGAATTCTAATTCACCTCAGTAGGTCTGAGGTGGGGTGAATCTGAGATTCGGTTATTTCTAAACGAGTCCTAAATTATGGACTGACAAAATATGGCCTGGAGGGTGGATTTGCCCCACCATCTATGGTTTTTGCAATTTACTTATTTAAAATCCTCACCAAAGGATATGCTCACTGACGAGAGGGGAAGTGGAGAAAAATCTACATGAGAAACAGGATCGCTTGTATCCCCTACACCCCCAACCCAGGAATCAAACCCACGACCTTTTGCTGTATGGGACCACGATCCAACCAACTGAGCCACCCGGAAAGGGCTCAACTATACTAAAAAAAACAAACAAGTTAAAAAAAAAAAAAAAAGGCCAGAAAAAAGGTTAACGAATAAAAAGATCAAAATCTCCAAAGGAAGGAAAAGAAAAGAGGAAATAGGAAGGAGAGAGGGAGGTGGGACAAAGGCGGAGAGGAAGAGGAAGAAATAGAGAGAAACTGAGTGGAAGAGGACCAGATTGAGAGGGAGAGTGAAAAAGAAAGAAGAGAGCGAGAGGGAGAAAGAAAAGAAAGGAAGAGAGGGAGGGAATGAGGGGTCCACCATCTTCTTCGGGGGGTTAGGAGGCGTGGCACGAAATCAACCCTCAGAGACTAGTTCCCCTTCCCGTCACTTCCCTGCCGGCCGGAACAGTGGGGGTTCACGAACACAGCTGGACGGGGCTGGACACTGTCCAGCCCCATCCAGCAGGTACCCGGGGCGTGGAGGCACGGCGAGAAGCGAGAACTGGACAGAGGCGAGAAAAGAAACGGGGAGGGAAGAGAGGGGACCGAAGAGGCGATGGCACGTGCCGGGAGCGGCAAGAGAGGTTCGCACGGCCTCCGCCCCCGCGGATGCGCGGTCAGAGCTAAGGGCCGAGAGGCGAGAAGCCAGGAGCGGCGGTCAGTACCTGCGTCCGAGCAGCCGCGGCGAGGCGAGGGTTACAGGGAGCTCCTCGCAGCTCCAGCAGCCCCCCGGCGCAGCCCAGGCCTGGGCACAGCCCCAGCCTCTCTGCGCCCAACCTCGCCACGCCATCTTCCCAACCTCTGCCCCACCATGGCCCGACCTTACCAACCCTGACCGCGGAACCACTTCCGGGGCGAAGGGAGGAAAAAAAAAAAAAAGAAAGAAACACCATAGAGTGCCGAGAAACAGACTAGAGCGCCCCCGCGCGACTGAGCCGCAGCGGGACCAACCCGAGGGTCTGGGAACCAGCTCCGGGCTGGGTTCTCCCTGGACCACTAAGCCGGGACCTCGGAGGGACGTGGCAGAGCCGCCCGCTTCCACCCCATTTGCAGGTTAGGAGGGAAAACTAGCATTTATTGAAGTGATGCCAAGCACCAGGAACTTTCCCTAAGTTATTGTACTAATCCTCCCCAAACTCTTGAGGTCGATATTTATTACTGTTCTGCAGGGGTTCAGAGGTCCAAAGAGGAGGGAGTTTTCTCAATTACTATTGTTTTTTTCCCTGCATTTCACCATTTCATGTTATGACACACTGAAGAGAATGTACCTCATAGCTTTAATAAAAAGTCTAAGTCTGAAATGAAAATCTGGATTCTAGGTAAAACTCCAACTTCAGGACCCAGCCCTTACTATCTGTCAATCAGCTTAATTTCCTGCCACTCCATCTCTCCCTCCGACCTTAACAGCAGCCACACTGAATTGTTTGCAATTCGAAAGACACCTAACTTCTGGGTTTCTATTTCTCCCAGAGTTCACATACCATTGTCTCTCCCTTCTCAACCTGCCTAACCAACTTGTCCTTTATACGAACCCCAATCCTCACCTCCTCTAGGAGGCCGTAGTGAGTGAAAAGTTTCCCTCGACTAGCGAGGTCTGAAAACTAGCTGACAATGACAAATTAACAGAAGAAAAGCACACAAATCTTACTGGATTTTCACAATGTACGTCGGGGTTATCACACGAGAATGAAATGAAGTGACCAGAACAGAAAGCTTTTGTAGCTTTTAGACAAAGAAAGAATAATTTGTGACTAATTGACAAGACAATGGGGGTTTGTGCTAGGGATAGTCCACCTAAGGCCAGGCAGTCCTTATCTTCTTTAACTGGGAGGATAAGAGTTTCTAAAAGGTTTGTTTGCAGATTACTGGTGCCTGCTCTCTGGTCTCTGGGTTTATTAAGACTCTGAACCAGGAAAGGAGACATTGACTTCTTTCCTGTAGGCAGAAAAGTGGAAACCTTTTCTGCATTTGCTGCTTCTCAATTGCCTATAGCGCAAAATAACTTTTATGTCAAAGAGGCACCTTCTGGTTTCCCTTCAGGCCCTTCCTAGACCTTGGCTTTAATGTAGATGACTTTTATTTGTGCTTCTGTACTGCTCTATGCATATTAGTGCAATAGCACTGCATTCATTCCATAAATATTTATTAAGCATGCCTACAGTATGCCAGAAAATGTACTAATTCTGGAATGTATTTTAGAAAATACTATCTTTGACCTTGAAACTGGAAAAGTCGGCATTTGTGCGGCCTTTCTCTACCAGAACCAATAAGCAGAGACTGGGATTGAATCTTTTTTTATATTTTATTTTATTTTATTTATTTTTAGAGAAAGGGGAAGGGAGGGAGAAATACAACGATGTGTAAGAAAAACACTGATCAGTTGCCTCCTGCATGCCCCCAACTGGGGACCTGTCCCATAATCCAGGCATGTGCCCTTGACCGGGAATTGAACCAGCGACCCTTTCGTTTGCAGGACAATGCAGACCCACTAAGCCACACCAGTCAGGGTGGATTGAATCTTTATGGGCGCTTCATTCAGATAACCTTCGATCTGAGAAGACCTCGGGTTATGTACCCTAATATGCTGTCTTACATTTCCTTTCAAGCCAGCCTTTTTATAAGGAGGAAAAGTGTCGTGAAGGGATTGGGAATTCAGGACAGAGGTTAATCAGATAAAGCTGTAGTCTGGCAATTTCCCTAACATCCTTTCATCTGTTTGTCACGAGAGGGCACAGGTAAACAGGTTCTTGGTGATTGTGGACAAATTGAACCAAACACACAGCGTTTATAGCATAAAGAGATGGAGCAGATTTATTAAGTGATAGTATGCTCCACAGAACATGGGAGTGGGCCAACTCCGAGCAGAGATTGACCTCTGGGTCTGGAGGGATTCTCTTCTTACAGGGCGGATCCTTCCTGGCTAGTTTTTGGCAGGCTTTTATTGCACATGTACAAGTAGATGTATTTATTACTTTAAAGCTACTGTGCGTGTGATCTCCCATGATTTTCCATCATTGGCCACCAGGGAAGGGGGTCGCACAATGTTAATTTATTATAATGCTATTATAACGAAGCAGGGGTCATGTAGCATCTACTGAGCAAGTGCATTCATGAGTCACCATGAGTTAGCACTTTTCTGGATAGAATGCACAACTGGTCTTAGCACAGGGTCTCTGTCCTGTATGGATGTCCTTTATCTTAGCCCTGAGGCACCTCCGAAGTTTCCTCCTTCCTGACTGTCTCCTGCTTCGTGATGACACTAGGTCCCATGTCTTGTGTACTGGGTGATTTTATTTGTGTTTCAGGGATGTCTCTGAAACACAAATGGCTCAGATACCACCTTAATTGCTTACGGTCTCTTCTGGAACACAAAGTTCAATTGCTTGTGGTCTCCTGGAGTCAGGGTGGGCTGTACCTTCAGTTCTGAAACCATGGCATTTTATATGCATGAACTACTAAGCTTATTAACTGTTAGCTAAAACTAAAATTTTCTAATTCTTGAGTTCCCCCATCAACATCACAGAGATCCTACTCTATTGGGAGAGAAAAAAATCAAGTAAATAAACAGGCAGTAGCAGTGTGTTGGGGAAAGTGCTGTGATCAGAGAAGCAAAAGGCTCTGCGGGAGTTTATGGAGGGGAAAATTGCACAGGTGAGAGACGAGAATGGGAGGCAGGGCGAAGACTTCCCAGAGAAACCGAAGAGAAGAGCCGAAGTTTCTAGGTAGAGGGAATAGCATTTGTGGTGTCTTCCAGGGCATGACTTACCTGAGAAACTAAAACAAATTCACTTATGTCATAGATGTCCAGTCTGGGATTTTGATTTTACTCTATTTGCAAGCTAGTCAGTTTGGATGCTGGCAGAAACTAGGAGACTCTGGAGTAAGAGACAAAAGCTTATTGGAGGAACACTAATTCCATCACGAGGACCCCACCCTCACGACCTCCTCTACATCCCATTATCTTCCAAAGATCCCATCTCCAAATAGTATCACATTGCGGACTAGGGCTTCAACATATGATCTGTAAGTTTTAGGGAGACCCAATTCAGGAACATCTTTTTTTTTAAAATATTTTATTTATTTATCTTTAGAGGGGAAGGAGAAAGGGAGGGAGAGAAACATCAATGTATGGTTGCCTCTAGTGCGTCCACCTGCTGGGAACTGGCCTGCAACCCAGGCATGTGCCCTGACTGGGAATTGAACCGCAATCCTCTGGTTCGCAGGCCTGTCGCGCTCAGTCCACTGAGCTACATCAACCAGGGCTAGTTCGTGACATCTTGAAAGAAAAAGATAGTGTTGCCATGTGGAACAAAGGCATGCTTACTTCCTGCTCTAAAAGATTCCAGTTCCCTGAACTCAGCATTCCTCTCCTATAACGCCACCCACCGAGCCTGCTGGTGTCACTGCACCCGCCCATGGGTTCCCCCATGGGAACTGGAACTCAGGGAACCGGCACAAAAATGTTAACACTTGGGCTAGTGCTATTTCTGTGAGCAATAAATTGTCCTTCATCTGTGACCCCAAATTCTTGTGTTTTCTACCAGCGCCCGTAAAACTGTGTCAGTCTAATTCATCAGCTCTCCAATGAGGTAAAATACCAGAGCTCTCACAGCTCTTGACTGGGACCTAGTCTCAACATAAGAAACATCCAAAACCTGAAGAAAAATTTTATGAGTTTATTTAAGCCAAACTGATGACAGTTACTGGGAAGCAAGATTTAAAAATGCTCCAGAGAATGACAGTTTTACAGTTTCTTTTTAAATTTTTTAAAGATTTTATTTATTTATTTTTAGAAAGAAGGAAAGGGAGGGAGAAAGAGTGGGAGAGAAACATCAATGTGGCCCCTACTGGGGATCCAGCCTGCAACCCAGGCCTGTGTCCTGACTGGGAATCGAACCAGCAACCCTTTGGTTCACAGGCTGGCACTCAATCCACCGAGCCACACTAGCAGGGGCTGCAGTTTTTTTAGGGATCTGTAGTTAAGGAAGGTGGGGAAAAGCGAGGTGGGGGCTGGACTATGAGATAGTTAATAAGTATATGTGCTCCTGGAGGGTTGTTCTGCTTCTGAGGGGTCTGAGAAAGGATTTTCTGCCATTTCAAAGGTGTGTTGACCTAGATGCATAAGAAGAATGGACAGAGTTTGCTTAAGGCAAAGATAAGCCTTTTACTAAGGAAGTTATGGGCCGGGGGCATGACTACCCACCATAACCTGCCTAATTAGGAATTTATGATTGGATCACCCTCATACTTTCAAAAAGTATCACCCTGAGATACTTTCTGTAGAGCCCCTTCTTGTTCACACTGAATTTTCCATCAGAGAGGGAGAGAGCTTTTATGGTTGAGAGCTGACATGGTTGATGGCTGAAGAAGAATGAAGCTGAAAATTACTGAAGGTGAGGAAGCCCAGAAACTGAGAGTCCTGGATGTTGGCTCAGCCGTTGACATTAACTTGTGTCACCAGGATGACAGCAGGACTTGGAATGGAATCCTGAGACATCGGTGAAAGAGAGGCCGTGAACAGATGATTGATAGCGCTGAAGAAGTGCTAGAGACACAGGGCAGAGTGTCAGCAGAGGAGAAATTCATGCTCAAGGGGATCTGTGGACGCCTGATCTGGAAGAATCACTAGGGCATGATGAGGATGTGCCTACCTCCTGGACACAAGGGGGCGGAGGCGGGGATGTGCTGGATGATGTTCTCTGCCTGTTCCTCCAGATCATCCTTCTACACGGTTCCAGGCCTCCGAAGACCGACCTTTATAAACCACATCACTGCACTCTCACCCTCTGGCTTTCAGCCGGACTCAGCCAATTGCAGGTACCAACAGGAGACTGGAGCAAGGGAGGAGAAGAGCACTTATTCCACCCACTCCCTTCCTCCTTGATCTACCTGGGTTGGTTCCTGCCTTCTGTTACTAAGCTCTCCTCGTTGCTCAGTTTGAGTGAGGGTGCTGTTTCTGGCCAGAGCCTGAACTGACACAGGAAGAACAAGTAGCTTCCATTCAAAGGCTGTAGGAGAAGCAGAGTCGTCAAAGGAAAGCCAGGGGTCAGGTTGAGTGGGCAGGATCTGAGGAGTGTGATGACGATGGTCCAGGTACAGGAGTAATCATGATCACCATTTGCCATTACTGTCCACTTAGTATGTACCAGCTACTGTGCTTGGCATTTTACATGCATTATCATATTTAATTAAATCTTTCTGTAAACCAAATGAGTTAGCCTTATTATCCTCACTTTGCAAATAAAACTGAGTTTTACTGGTATGCCGATACTTTGACTCTTGTGGGAGAGGAATAAGTTTTATCCTACTCTTCTGGGTCCTTCTGGCAGCTTTAATAATCAACTTGACATGAGAGAGATGACCAAGAGAAAAATAACCAAATTTAATTACATAGATATGTGTGGGAACCCCACCCAGAGGAGTCAGAGACCCCATGTACATGAGAGGGTTGGAGACAAAGCTAAAACAAGGTACACAGGACCTTCTGAGAGAAGGGTTAGGGGAGGGGCCTCGGGCTTCAGAGGGGAGGAGTCACCCACAGGATGGCGAGAAGAGCAGTTGTCCAGTAACTGGATGTGTTCCCTGCCCTACAGCTAGTTCATAAAAAGTTACTTCTTTTTTTAAGATTTTATTTATTTATCTTTAGAGGGGAAGAGAAGGAGAGAGGGAGAGAATATCAATGTATGGTTGCCTCTTGTGCATCCCCTGCTGGGAACTGGCCTGCAACCCAGGCATGTGCCCTGACTGGGAATCAGACCGCGAATGTCTGGTTCGCAGGCCCGCGCTCAATCCACTGAGCTACACCAGCCAGGGTATAAAAAGTTATTTCTGGTAATGTCTCTCACTATGGGCAAAGCCCAATTTATATTCTCTATGGGAGAGGTAAAAGTTTCCTGTGAGCCTGCGGGGTCTTGATTGCCTTCAGCTCAAAATAACCCACACGCCAGAAGTAGCACACCTTGGGCAGGCCTATTCTGAAGACCTTTCACCCTCGTTCCTCGAAATTCAGATAATAATTTCTACCCTGTCACTTTGATGACTTTGTGTGTGTCAGGTACCCAGTTGCACATGGTTGGCTCTCAACACATCGTGTCATTATGTGATAATAATTAGAAACTGAGGTGGAAGCCAATTCAAAGGGGGAGGGGCTCCTGTTATCATCATTTTTATTTTAGGGCCATAAATAAAGATGCAAATTGCTCATGTGCACATTTGGGAGAAAGAAATGCCCACCAGCATGCACTGGACACTTATGTGCCAGCCTCTGTGCTGAGTATTGTCGCTTTGGACAGGCCTAAGGGACAGCTACTATTATCACCCCATTTGACTGATGAGAAAACCGAGGCACACAGAGGAAGGTTATTGATAGCAAAACTGGAATTTTAGCCAAGGTCAAAGTTCAAATGAGGGAAAGCTTCCTGGAGGAGGTGGCTTTGAGTGGAGTGACATGGAGGGGGCCGGGCAGGATCAAAGACAGGAAGCTCCATGGCGGGTGTCAGAGGTGCTGCAAGCTCCAGATTGAGGCCCCAGTGGGTGTTTTTCAACGCCGTTAAGAAAGTAACTAACCTACCCGAAGGTAGTGTCAGTTTCTACAGATTAAGGCATAAGCCCCACAACACAGCTCCCACAAGTTCAGCTCATCACTCATGCTTCTAACCAACAGGCTATGGATCAGATGTTCTCATGATCCCCTTCTTGGTTTGATTAATTTACTAGAGCAGCTCACAGATCTCAGAGACATATTTACTTATGTTTACCAACTTATTGTAAAAGATATTATAAAGGATACAGATGGTTAGCCGTATAAAGGGGTCTGTACAGCGAGATCCAGAAGGTCCCCAGTACAGGAGCTCCTGTCCCCAGGGAACTGGGCAGCATCACCCTCCCAGGGTGCGGATTCATTCATCAACCCGAAAGCTCATCAAGTCATTTGTTCAAGAGCTTTTGCAGAACTTGATCTGCAGTCTTCCCCACACCTTCCTGTCTGGGGCTGAAAGTTCCAACCTTCTGATTGGGTCACCAGCCCCATCGTGAGGCTACTTGAGGGCTCCGTCCTAAACGATCTCATCATCAACAAGGGCTTCTTATGACTAACAAAAGACACGCCTATCACTTGGGAAATTCCAGGGGGTTGAAGAGCTTTGTGTCAGAAACAGGGACAAAGGACAAGTACCTGTCTTCATACACCACAAAAGCTCTAACAGAAAGAACCGGCAGAGGGCTGGGAGAGTAAGGCAAGAGGCAGCTGAATCGGGACCTGCTTTGTTTTCTCTACCGTAGAGCCTGCCTGGCTCACAAACCACTGTCAGCCTTGGTTGGGGGTCTCCAGGCAAGACAGCCCCAGGTCTGCTGCTGCTTTCTGGGATCCCACTTCTCCAGTGGGTCCCAGTCTAGATACCCCCAGGGTTGGGTGTGGTTCCCCCCAGAAAATGAGGTATCTATGAGAAAGCTTCAAGATTTCAAAACGCCTAGAGGAACTTGTATATTTGATTGCAAACAGGCCAGAGGCTAACTCAATACATCAAGTTCCCTTATTTCTGGCTGGAATTCTGCCACCTCAATGTAGCAGTGATGACTGGTATCCTATTAACTAGAAACTCTGGTTTTTTCATATGCATATCTTCTGAATAACTCAAAAGATGAAGGTAAGACATTCCTTTTTTAGAAGTCAGATTTATTGAGGTATGATTTATATAGAATAATATTCACCCATTTAAGTGTACAGGTAAATGATTTTTTGACAAACACATACAGCTGTGTAACCATCACCACAATCAAGATACAGAAAATTTTTATCACCCCAGAAAATTCCCTTATGCTGCTTATAGTCTTAAAGCCCTTTCTCTTTTCTGTAGCTTAATTAATGGATTATGTTTTATTTATGCAACAACTAATCATGTCTCTACAACAATCTTGTTAATTTTTGTACCCACCAATGTGTTCATGAGCTGTAATAAGCCCTTGAATTTGTGCCGTAGCTTTATAAATCTGATAGATCTTGGCATCTCTCATTATTCTACAGAGTATTCTGTATTAAATCCATTGCCTCCAAAAATCTGTACAGCATCAGCCAACTGATTTGCAGAATCTCCAGCAAATGCCTTTGCAGTAGATGCATAATAGGTATTTCATCGAGCAGAATCAACCTCCCAAGCTGGTCTCTGGTAATTTAATCTAGCTAGTTCAACTTTCATTGCCATTGCAGCCAGCAAAAATGATGTTCCTTGGCGCTCATCAAGCATCTTTCCAAAACGTTCCCCTCCAGTGCATACTTGGTAGCTTCGCCCAAAGCAATCTGTGCCGGTCCCACAGCACCAGCTGCAACTGGAGGTCTGGTTTTACCTGAAGCTCCCGTTGCAGTTTTGAAGCCAGCTCTCTCACCATCAAAACCTTTTCTTTAGGCACATTCATATCTTCAAAGACAAGTCCTCTTGTGTCTGGACACCACTGGCCCACATTTAATTCCTTTGTTCTAATCTGTATTTCTGGGGTGCCTGCTTCCACAATAAATCCAGTAAAGGCTTTACTAGCAGGAGACGACTTAGAATCTGGATCAGAATGAGCCAATAAAAAATACCAACTGGCTTTTTCTCCATCGCTTATCCACATCTGAAGTTAATAACATATTGAGCTCCTTTCTCTTCTGCCTTGGTGTGTATACTGGCTACATCAGAGCCTGCTTCAGTTGTTACACAGTAGACACATATCGCTGGCTCTTCAGACATCTTCCCCAAATACTTCCTTTGCTGTTGATCATTGCCAGCAATAATAAGAGGCATTTGCCCCAAAGAATTTGCTTCAATAGAATCTGAACTCCTGTATATCCATAAGCCAATTCTTCAGTAATTAAACAGGCACCAGAAGTTCCAAGTCCAAGGCCTCCACAAATTTCTGGAAATTGTGTGTTCATTAAACCAAGTTCCCAGGCACTTTTAACAGCCTGGGAACTCCCAGGGTGCTCGCCAGTTTGTTCATGTTCCACAGCAACCGGGATTCTTTCCTCCCTTGCAAATTCATGAGCAGTAGCTTGAAATGATTGCTGTGTTGTTCGGTGAACTCGAAATAAATCCCAATCCTTGTTCACGTTGTAGGGGCAGCTTTTGTATGTTGTGATGTCTAGTCAAAACGAGAAAGACCCCGCAGCTTCGCCTAAAACAACGCTGCCAAGTTGAGCGATCCAGCTACTTGGTCTGCCACCCACTTAGGTCTGTTACCAGGCTCTGCGGGCAGAGTCAGGGGAAGAGGCCGGAGAAGGGGCGGAGCCGCCAAAGGAGAGCTTTAGTTGGGTCACTTGACATTCCTACCACAGCATATGATACGAGAAGTCCACTACTTGTCCACTACTTGGAATTGTTTTTTAGCAGTTTTAATAGTGTGTTAGCATGTATGGCATCCTATGTTGATTTTAATTTATATTTCCTTATTATTACTCTTTTTAAAAGATTTTGTTTATTTTTAGACACAGGAAAAGGGAAGGAGAAAGAGAGACAGACATGTGCGTGCCCTGACTAGGAATTGAACCAGAGACCTTTTGGTTCGCAGGTCTGTGCTCAATCCACTTAGCTACACCAGCTGGGGCCAATACAGGTTACTCTTTTTAAATAAACAAGACTTGTCTGGAGACACAATGTTTCAAAACTTGGGGATCCTTGGGGGGATCTGAAGTAAAGTAAGAACTTCGTGGAGACCTTGTTGAATGAAAAGAGTCGCGCTTGCTGCTGGCTTTGCCTGATACAGAGGCTAGGGGAAGTATTTTCCCGTCCTGGGTCCGCAGGGACACTTCTTCCCTTTGGTCGGTAGAGGGCAGGAGAGGGCAGAAAATAAACTGCCGGTTGTTGGTTTATCCGGCGCCAGCCTCAATCGTGTTTGCATGCACTGTTTTCAGTTTTGCTTGAATGACTTTTCCACTGAATCTGTGTAGCTGCTATCTTGTGAGGCTTGACTCCCCATATTAATCTTGTGCAATGATTCAATGTCAAAACCTTAACTAACCTTGTAAAATCCTTCCCTGCCAAAGCATAACTAACCTAACTGAACTACCGAAACTGATTCACTTTTGTAGAACGCTTAATAAGTCTATTCTTTAACATCACTCCAAAGAGCTTGTGTTAGAGGAAACTATGAGCCACTGAGCAAGGTGGATTCCTGTTCCTCATCTTCTCTAAATTTTCGGAAGCCAAGAGACACCAAGGAAAGATTGAAGATAGGTCTCTAGATCCCCAGCGAGGACCCTCTCCCTAGGGCCTGGGGTAGGGCGGCTCAGGCAGAGTATTGCACAGATCTTCTGGGGCTGGGGCTGTAGAGTGCCCCCAAAGGTGCACATCAGGCTAAGCCCTGGGCTCCCCTCTGGCAGTTGGAACCAAAATGTCCTCCTGAGCGGGTGGTAAACCTCAGGAAGAGCTGCATTAGAGCCAGCCAGTCACCTGGGCATGCCCCATGCTCTGGGAGCAGAGGAAAAGGTCAGAGGGCAGCTGTCCCTGTCCCACCACACCTCCTACCCACCACCCATGACCCAGTGCTGTGCTCAGTACCTGCAGGGAGTGGCAGGAAGGCCTCGCTGACTATGAAGTTTCCATCCTTGTCCAGGAAGTGACTGAGGCTGAGCTTTCAGGGAGTCTCCCAAAACTCAGGGTCATTGAGCACAGAGGCCAGGTTAGGCAAGATGATGGTGCCCTGCGTGCGGAGAGGAGCTGGTGCGGCTCAGGGAACCTCCGCTGGCCCAGGGCCCGGCCCTGACACTGGGCTGCAAGTGAGCTTGGGGAACACCCCATGCGCTGGTGAGTGCTGCCCAGGGGCCAGGGGGCCCAGGAAGACTAGGCAGGCAGGCCCTTTCAGGGTTCCCCCTCCAGGCTCGCATCACTGAAGTGGCTGAACTTACACTCTCCTGGCTAAGGGCCACCCACCCCTATTGTAAAAACTTCCAACCCAGGCCAGAGATGGCCACTGCCTCCTAAGGAGAAGGCCAGAAGATTTAGGCATTGCTGGAGGGAACTAGGTTCTGCATAGGACAGCAAACACTGTGTGTGCGTGTGTGTGTCTGAGAGAGAGAGAGAGAAAGAGAGATGAAATGGCAGACAAAGAGAAGGAAAGACTGAGTAGTGAAAAGAAGAGACAGAAAGCTTTGCTCTAGGGTTGGGGAGAGTAGAGGTGAACCCTAAGCCTAGCCCTCACTTTATCTCAGAGGAGAAGGGAGTGGTTGGAAAGAGAATCCATCCGATCTGATGGGACCAGAAAAGAGCCAAAGGCTCTCCTGTTGGTGATTTCTGCTCCTTACCACGTGGGCCCTGGGCTGCCCAGGAGGCCAAAGTGGAGCCTGGACCTGGGACACTCGGCTGCAGGCATTCTGAGGAGGGCTCGTTTAACAAATGCCAGAGAATTAAAGTGTCCACCCCGGTGGGGACCAGGGGACTAGCTACAGGATTCTTGGCTTTAACCAAGGTATCTTGAAGTTAAAGACAAAAGTAGGAAAACTCAGCAGAGTTTGAAGCCTGTACACTAAACAGAAACCAATTAAAAATGCAGAAATTCAGACGATGTAAATATTTTCAGAAGGTACTTTCTTTTCTTTCTTTCTTTTTTAATTTATTTTTATTATTTAGTTGACGTACTGAAGCTCAAGGGAAGGGCCTGGCCCACTGGCACTCAGACCCCCCGGCGCTCAGACCTGGTCTCTCCGTGGTTTCAAACAGAGGGTTTGGGGGGCACGTGCTCTTGCTGCTGCCTTTTGAGCTACGTTTCCTAATTGTAGTCCTGGGAATTCCCCCCCTTCCCCTCCCCGGGATGAAGTAACCTCTGTATTACAAGGGTTCTCACTTACTAATCACCTGCAGATGCAGAGGCTCTTGGCAAAATGCTCTTTTCCTCCAGAATTACTTATATCATGTTCTGGGTGATGTTCTGGACTTCTTGCAAAGCGAATGACAGAACTAGATTCTTGGAACGGGCTCAGAGTGTAACCAATCCAGCACACTAAGAGGGCAACCTTCCTTCCCTCAAATTACAGAGCCATCTGCCTGCTGGGTACCCCCTGGGGACTCTCTGCCAGCTTCCTCCCAGTTAATGGCAGTTTGAAGTTCATAATCAAACAGAATACCTGAGGAGAGGCTTGAAATGTCACCACGGCATTAGGAGTCACTGTGGTTGTCATCACCACTCGACGGAATGGCTCGGAACGGTTTAGGAGTATCTGTAACATTTAATGACCTGCTGTCAAGCCTCGATTCTGCCTTCAGGAGACATCTCTTGCCCAAGTTTGAAAAGCTCCATATTGATTCCAGGCTGTTCATAGTCCCCTGGAGCTCTTATCACAGAACAACTTGTAAAATCAGATTGGCAGGAATGAACTCTTAAAATGGAAATTTCTAATCCCAAACGACGTTGAACTGAGCTGAGCCCTGGTTTCTTCCTTTTCAACTTGACCTCATTTGGCATAGCTTTTAGACAATCAGCCTCCAGAGCATCCTGCCAGGCCAACAGATGAGCTGATGACGAGGTCCTGTCCTCACCGTCTAGGAGACATTCATCAAACCTGTGGACTTGCTGGCCAATTACTGCCAAGGGCAGTTCAGTATCGGCCAATCTGGCAGAGCAATGGACAATGCGAAACACCTCCGTCTTGCCCACTGGTCCGTTTACTTACATCAAGAGGTGTTTCTGGGGCTATACAAATGGTAGGGAGTGTGGGATACCAAGAGCAAAAGCTTGGTTTCCCAGGCACATGAATTTGAAACTCAGTTAAGTCACTTACTGTGTGTTTGGGGCAGTTACTTGAGCTCACTAAGCTGAAGTTTGCCTGTCTAGAAAAAAAGAATAAAAATAACATCGAAAGAATAGGGTTGTTATAAAGAAGAAAAGTGTGGAGGGAGGAATCTCAAGCCTGATAAAATTAATAATAATTGCAACCTGGAAGGGCGCTTGAAATCAAGTCTGCCCTGAACCAAGAGTTCTAAGAGTTAAACAAAGACAGTCATGATGGAGAAGACTGGGCCTCCTACCTTTCCCCACTCGTTTTCACAGTGTACTACACGGTACCATCGAGGCTTCTACCACAGACAGGCTGGAGCGTCAGTGCTGAGCCAAAGCTGCTTTCTGAGAAAAGTCTTGGGGTTCTGGCCACCACCTCCACACACACAGTAGTCGCCCTGCACCAGCATACCGTGGTGAGTGTTTCATTTTCATTAAAATGTCAACATTGGTGCAACATTATTTTAAAATACCCCCCAATGATTCTCAACTCCTGCCACTCGCTCCCTATGAAACCCCTCCTCCTGAGGGTAGGCTGGATCTAGTGACTCACTCCTAACAAATAAAATATGGCTAAAGTAACGGGCTATCACTTCTGAGATTAGGTTACCGAAAGACCGTAGCATCTGTCTTGGCTGTTCTCTCACACGCTCTCTCTGATGCAGGGGAGCTGCCATGCTTTGAGCAGCGGCATGTAGAGGCTCAAACGTCAAGCACTGGGCGTGGCCCTCCGCCAACAACTCTCCAGCAAGCGAATCCTGAAGATACCTGTGAGTGAGTGAGCTTCAGGTAGCGCCTCCCCAGGGGCTCCTGCAGATTCCACCGTGGCCCCAGCCAGCAACCTGATTCAGAGGAAGCCAGCTCATCTGCACACAGATCCTGGTTCTCTGAAACAGTGAGACAATAAATGCTGTTGTCTTTAAGTTGCTAAGTTTGGGGGTAATTTGTTACACAGTAAGATAGATAGAGAACGAATTCAATCAACATCTTTTATCTCGAATCTGGAAGGCTCAGTCAGTTATTACGAAACCTGACTGATGTGCTGCATGCAAAACCCTCCGCACCCAGTAAGCCTGGGCAAAGAGGGAGAATTACTATGTTCCCATCCAACTCATGTCAGAAATCCGCGTGGAAGCCTGCCTCAAGCTAGGTCACACAGAGCCACAAGCCTCAACTATATTTTTTGATTCCCTGAAGAATGTATTCAACTGCATGTTAAACTTTTATCTCTTAAAGGCTTTGAGATAAGAAAAAGTTACCATTTTGAAGAATATTTCTGTATCTTTTAAAAACTCCTACTTTAACCCTGGCTGATGTAGCTCAGTGGATTGAGTGTGGGCTATGAACCAAAGGGTTGCCGGTTCAATTCCTAGCCAGGTCCCCAATAGTGGGTGCGCAAAAGGCAACCACATGTTGATATATCTCTCCCTCTCTTTCTCCTTTTCTTTCCCCTCTCTCTAAAAATAAATATGTAAAACTTTAAACAAACAAAAAACTCCTACTTAAGCCACCACCCAATGCATTGTCCACCTCGATCCACCAAAAGGATAATATGAATGATGGTCTTTATAATAATTTCTTAGAGGATGTTGGCCAAAGCTTTCCTGATACAGGCTTGTCTCCTCTTATTAGGTATGACAGTTAGGATCAACTGACTTTTCCTTTTTTGCCTTGACTGCAAGGAGGCTCGGGCTCAACATTTATGTGCATGTACAATAGCTGTTCTTGACCTAAATATCTTGATATAACTCACTTCCTCTTCCTCTCCTTATTTGATACTTGTTTTCCTAATCCAGTTATAAAATGAAACAAACAAGACAGGTTAAGAAAATGATACAAAATACAGATCGAGCCTAAGGCACTTAAATTGCGAACAACCTAAACGTTCACCAATAAAGGTTAAGAATCACCACATCCATTTGGTGAAACATTCTGCATCATCAAGAGTGATGTAGAGTAGTTGTTTTCCAAGTGTGGTCCCTGGACCCAAAGCATCAGCAGCACCTGGGAACCTGTCAGGCAAATTCTCAGGCCCCACCCCAGACACTCTGGGGGTGGCTTCCGGTGATGAGTATTTCAGCACGCCCCGCAGGTGATTCCCATGTACCTGGAAGTTTGAACCACTCATGTAGAAGAATCTGAATAATATGTTAAGTGGAATGAAATATTCAGGATTATCTATTCAGCACAATCACAACCATATAAAAATATGGGTAGACAAAAAAGATTGGAATTTGAAGGAACAAATAGGAAGGACACAGGGACGAGAACTAAGGGGGGTGGTAATGGGAGGGAGGTGGGGAGCAAGGGGTGGGGGAGGCTGGGATGGGAGAAATAGACAAAAAACTGCACTTGAAAAATAACTAAATAAAATTAATTTAAAAAAAGAAAAAAGATTGGAAACAGGTGCATTCAAATGTCTGCAGGGGTTACCTCTAAACAATAAGAAACTTTAAAAATTATCCCTCATTGAGTACATTCTTTTAAGTATTTTATTTTATTTTAGATTTTAGAGAGAGGGGAAAGGAAGGAGAAAGAGAGGGTGAGAAACATCAATGTGAGAGAGAAACAGTGATCTATACATGCCCCAGAGGACTAGACCTGCAACCCAGGAACCTGCCCTGGCCGAGAATTGAACCCATGCCTTTTGGTTCATGGGACAATGCCCAATCAACTAGGCAACACAGGTCAGGGCGAGTATATTCTTTCAGAATCATAACCCTCCATCGTGAATGCCATTAATAGGGGTAGATAAATGGATGGATGGCTAGATGATTGATTGGGAGCCCAAAAACAGCAGAAGCTGCAGCAGGTGGCTGAGCTGGGCAGGACGACCAGGAACGGTGCTTTCTGCAGACACTGCATCGGCATGGAGCCGCCGACCTCAGGCACAGGGTGGCCGAGCACATGGGCGCACCGTACCCACTGCCAAGACGCCGCTGAAGTGTTGCGCCTCGTGAAGGACCGCCTGGGTGTAGGGCAGTCGCTCACGGCCCCCAGAGCGGATGCCCTGTACTGTGCCCAGCACTGTGCCCAGCGCCTGCTGCACCCTCCCTGCGGAGGCTCAGCGTGAGCCCAGGGAGGGCGCTGCAGCCCAACCTCCCCACCAGCCCCACTGTCCGGACCCACTCAAGGCCGCCACGTCACCCTACGCTACTCAGCCACCAGGGTAGCAGGTCCTCTCTGAGGCAGAACTTGTGAATAAGATTGTTCGGGGTTTGCTCCTCTGGTGGGCACTGGAGGGAGGGGGAACAACCCAGACTTGAGCACCCACTGTTTGCCAGGTGCTCTGTATATAAAGAGTCCCACGGGTGGGAACTGTTGTCTCCCCCTCACAGATAGAGCTGCTGAGGCTTTGATAGAATTATGTCTTTTTAAAAAATCCTCATCCAAGGTCATTTTATCATTGCTTTTAGAGAGAGGGTCAGGGAGAGAGGAAGGGAGAGAGAGAAACATAAAGGTGACAGAGAAGCATCGATTGGTTGCCTTCCCATATGCACCGGGCCAGGGATCATACGCACCCAGACCAGGGATCAGACCTGCAGCCTAGGTATGTGCCCTGACCAAGAATAGAACCCGCAACCTTTTGGTTATGGGGTGGCACTCCAACTAACTGAGCCATTCCGGCCAGGGCCCAGAATGATGTGTTTATTATACTCAGTATATTCCTCTTAGGCAAACAAAGATTTATGGCAGCTTTTACTTAATATTAAATATATTCAAGACAGTCAAAAGGAAAGACCCAAAAACCTTATGAAGAAAAGGGGAATAATTGGAGATGAATGTACTTATAGCATCTGAGCTTCCTGTCAGTCAGAATAAGCAGGCAGAAGGGATGTGCTCCAGAGTCCCCACTCATGGTGGGTCATTTTCCTGACACCGCAGTCTGAGAGGGACACTCGTATGGACTAGTATCTAGTAGACAATGTTGCCAACAGGGTTTTTCTGGAAGATGTACCAGCAGCTTTCCTCCTGCACCTGTTTCCGAGGGTGACCCCGGTAGCGGTCAAGGACAGAGTATTGGAAACCGAAGGAGTAGCAGTCTTTCTGTGAGTATGACATGGTGAGACAGGGGTGGATGACTGTGGGCAGGACCCTATCAGGTCTAGGGATGGGCAGATGACATGTACCTTCCCAAAGTGTCACTTCTCTTAGCCAACCACTGGTTTTCTTATCTGTCTATGAATTGCAGTGGTTATATCACATGGGGTGTGGCCAGTCCCGACCAGCTGCTGGGCTTCCAAAGGGGATGTACGTGGAGGTTGCCTCACAGAACCCTTCCATTGCTTCCTTCCAGGCTTCGTCCGTGTGTCCGTGAAGCCTAGTTGGCCCTGGGCCAGTCCTGGGTGATGGCACCCCCTTCAGGAAGTGACTGGGCCATGGCCATGGGAGACCAGTTCCTAACCCTGACGGTTCTCACTTGGGCAGCACCTGGCTTAGTCTTCCTAAGCTGAGTCCACCTGAGAAGGCAGGTGGGAGCTTGCCTGAGCCCGGGGAGAATGCTGAGCTCAACCCGAGGGAGGAGGTTCCAGGGAGAGAGGCAGCCTCCTCCGCCCTTCCACCACCCAAATGCACACTGTCTCCCCAGCGGGAGGCAGAAGGAGTGGACGCAGTGCCGGAGCTGTGCTTCTCGTGAAGTTATCAGGATCCAGGGTTTTCAGGATGCATTTATCAATCTACATTAGTCATAGAATCATGGCCAGGTAGCTCAGTGAGTTAGAGCATCGTCTTGATATGCCAAGGTTGCGGGTTCAATCCCCAGTGAGGGCACAATGAATGCATAAATAAGTGGAGCAACAAAACCAGTATTTCTCTCACTCGCTCTTTCTCGCTCCTCCTTTCCCCTCTCTAAAATCAATCAATAAAAAAAGTCTATGGCCATCCCACCCTGAATGCGCTCCATCTCATCTAACAAATTAAAAAATATATAAAAAGCATTTTGTTTTGCTCAGGGATTTGGGAAGGGCTCAGCTGGTGGTCCCTCACTGATCCAAGTGACAGGAGCTGGATGGCTGAGGCTGGAAGCTCCGCTGCCGAAATGGCTTCTTTACCCCTGTGTTTGGCACCGTTCCCTGGCCTCACTTTCTCTCCATATCCATCCTCCGGGAGCTCTCCATGTGGCTTGTAAACGCCACAGCATGGTGGTCTCAGTCCATCTGCACTGCTCACATGGGAGCTGGCTTCTGAGGGGCAGAAGTGTGAGCTACTAGGCCACCGCAGGGCTTTGCGCCGAACTGGCACAGGGTCGCCGCATTTTACTGGCCCCCGTAGTCACAGAGCTCCCCCGGATTCGAGGGGGTAGGGAAGCAGACTCCACTCGTGACGGCAGGCTCTCCAGGCCACACGGAAGGAAAGCACACGGCTGACGGACGCGGCTGCAGCCAGGTGTGGGGCACACGCTCCGCCACAGCAGGGCACAGGCTGCTTCCCGCTTCTTCATCACACTTTTCCGCATGCATTAGTTTGATAATCAGGAACAAGTTAGTAGAAGAAATGGGGTGCAGAGCAGTGCAGGCTGCCATCTGTGCAAGGCAAGGTTTCAGTTGGCTGGCACTTTCTGGGCCCCCTTGGCTCATTTCCTTTCAACACTGAGCCCTGCTTCTGGGTGATGGACTGGAAATTGGGTCGGGAAGCAGCCGGCACCTCACAAAGCCATTCCCCGAGCACCGGGCATTCTTCTCCTGCCTCCCCTGAAGTCATGCCACGTAGGGGTCTCTTCTCCTTGGTGACACTGCTCTGTCTCTGTGAAGCGATTACATTTATTTTTGCCACAACCAAAAGAATGAAAGTCTGTAACACCATTTTTTAATTAATTAATTTATTTATTTTCAGAGAGAGAAGAAGTGAGGGAAAAAGTGAAAGAGAGAAACATCATGTGTGGTTGCCTCTCGTGCACCCCCAAACGGGGACCTGGCCCACAACGCAGGCATGTGCCCTGATTGGGAATTGAACCGGCAACCCTTTGGTTCACAGACCAGCACTGTCCACTGAGCCACACCAGCCAGGGCAACACTGGTTTTTATTCACATTCTTTGAGCATCCATGTACCAGCAATACTCAAGAGTCAGCTGAGTAGTGTGGCACTTACTAAGCCCCTGTTATATATAAAACGTAATAATTAAGACAGAAGTTATAAGTTCTACAAAATTAAGATGATTTGCTGCCTTCAACAAGTTTAAATTCATGGGCAGAAATATAAGAAAATAATCAAGTAGATTATGCAAAGTAATAAAAGCAAAAAAACCTTAAACAGGTGTGTAAGCAACGGGCTGTAGGGACCCAGAGGAATTTGGCCTGAAGAGAAAGGCTTTGTGGAGGAGACGGTATTTGAAGTGAGCCTGGTTCATAAAGCCGAACAGCTTCGGAGTGTGCGACTCAACCAAACACCGTGCACACCCGCACCGCGTGCCCACCGCCCAAAGGCACTTCTCCCGGCTTTGCCCACCTCCACCTGCCC
This sequence comes from Artibeus jamaicensis, assembly GCF_021234435.1. Classification (NCBI taxonomy): domain Eukaryota; kingdom Metazoa; phylum Chordata; class Mammalia; order Chiroptera; family Phyllostomidae; genus Artibeus; species Artibeus jamaicensis. The sequence continues at coordinate 6,616,190 of NW_026522046.1, read as the reverse complement.
CCACCCCCCTTCCCTCTGGCCATCACCCCACTGTTGTCTGTGTCTGTGTGTTGTGTATAAAAATATATGTGTGGTTTTCTGGCCTAATCCCTTCACCTTCTTTCACCCAGGCCCCCAACCCCCACCTCTCACGGCCATCGGTCTGTCCCATGTAACCATGCCTCTGTCTCCGTTTTCTTAGTTAATTTTGTTCATTAGTCCACACATAAGTGAGATTGTTACAGACCAGGGCCAAGGGGGGTACGATGTACTATTACCAAAAGGACCCCCGCCAGAGAAAAGATGTCTCTCAATGCCAGAGATTTGTGAAAAGGAAAGGAAATGTTTACTTAAAGCCATACAGACTTAAAGTAGTGACCTAATATCTTCATTAAAATATCAAAATCCTTTAGGATAACCACAGACCCACATAGTACTTCCTTCTCTCTCTGCCCTAGACTGGGATACTGTATCTCAGGAAAAGAAGCAGACATCGTGATCCAGGCTGCTGGCACCATCAGCCTGTTACGGTTTGGGACTTCAGCTAATCCAAAGCCATGTGGCACCTTCTCATGGCCTATTGGCAAGAGTTTTTTCACCCTTGTTTCAGGCCAAGTCTTATCTGCTTCCTAGGCCATGTGGCCAAAGAAAGCACCCCAAAGCCATGTGGTCCTCTTCTACCAAAGCTGCAGAAGTCCGCACTCTGGCAAAGCTGTGTGGCTCTCCCTCCCAATGGCAGCCGAGTCTGGGTTTAAATCCCCGAGCCAATCTTCCTCTGTACCCCCATTTCTGACTCCTCCTACAATCAGTCACACCTGCCAGCAGTCCTGCATTATTCCAAGTTTACTGAGCTGCCATCATGAGTCTGGGCAGGTGTGTCCCCATGTCATAGAGCCAATCTTGTCCAAGCTCCCACGTAGGCGCTGTAACCGGGGGTCCTGCCCCCCAGATACATCTTGGGTAGAAGTCCCTTCTATCCTCCTGGCTCAGAGCATGGCCACAGCTATTTAACATATCTTTGCAACCAGTTAAAGGTTATAGATATATTAAATGACCATGCCAGAGGTTAGCTGCAAAGCTGTTGCTGTACATGTTCCTGCTCCATGTGTCCCTTCCCCCAACTCACACCTGTGGTGGGAGAGGAGAGGACATCTTATATGTCTTTCTAATATTGCCTGGACACCCCTGAGTTCTAGACCCCATTTCAAATCCCTATTTGGGGCCCCTCTTTTGGCCGCACCCTGTATCAAGATCATATGGCAACTGTCTTTCTGTGAGTGGTTTATTTCACTTAGTGTAATGCTCTCTAGGTCCAGCCATGATGTCACAAAACCTGAGTTCCTTCCTTTTCATGGTGGAGCAGTATTCCGTTGTGTAAATGTACCACAGCTTTTTTATTGACTCCTCTACTCAGGTTGTGAAATACTTCACCAGCTTGCCTTTTCAGTTCGCATATTGTCAGTGGTAAACACTGTGCAATGGTTCAGAGGGACATCAAGTCAGGCAGACTAGTTCCGAAGCTGTAATTACAATTTGAACAGAGGGCGGGAGAAGGGTTGGTGGTGGTGATGCACAGGACCTGAAGTGACTGAATTTACTGGGAAAGGGCAGGAGAGTTAACGTAACTCAGAGCTTCTAGCCTGAAGACTAAGGAGGACAGTAGTACCACTAATTAGGACAAGGGGCACTGATTCCCGAGGGGCTGTTTGAGGCCCTGGTGAGATGCCCAGTGGAGGCTCTCAGCAGGCACTGGGGACTGGTACCACAGGGAGGCCAAGCCCACGGAGGAAGGTTTGTCACTGTACGTGTGGCAGTGACAGAGTCCATGCACAGAGAGAAAAGGGGGCGGGCAGAGGTGGGAGAATGGCTCCTTTAATGGGCCAAGCAGGTTAAGAGAGGTGACCAGAGAGACATGAGAACAGGACAGGATGGGAAGTCACGGTGCAACAGAGCCTGAGCAGGACCCCAACCGACAGGCTCTCCCTGCTGACCGAGCTCCCCTCCTGGGCAGTGACTCCAGGGCATCCATGCAAGTGGCGGTTTATGTCAGGGCTGTCCCACAGAGCTGCCTGCGGTGACGGGAATGTTCTGCATTGGCCGGCGCTGCCCGGCACAGCTGCCACAGGCCACGTGTGGCTCCTGACGGGAGGCTCAAAAAGGACCGGTTTACACAAAGGGCTGGGCGTAAGACGTGATTTTTGCCGGTGGTCAGCAGACCCAGTACCGAATAGTTTAAAAGCTTTCTTGGTTGCACTCAATACTGTATTGAGAAGCTCTAGAATGATTACCCTTTTGAATGGATACTTAATTCTCAGTGAATTAGGGTGAACAAATTGGCCGAAAGGGCAATGACATTGTTTGAAGCATCCACCCTCCCCACACCCGGCCCCCTTACTGGCCGCACAGGAGCTTCATCTGGTGACCACATCCAGGACACAGGCTTCGGGGACCAGGGCCCACCACAGGTGATGCTGGGCACACTGGGCCCCACGCCCCCTGCACCCAACCAGCTCGGCCACTGGCCCTTCTCAGGCGGAACTCCATCGCTGGACATTCAGAGCCAGGGCCCAGTATTCCAAAATCATTCGAAGACATCGCTCCCTTCCAAGAGAACTACTTTATACACCAAAAGTTTTACAAAATCCAAAATAATTTTATTCACTTTTTCAGATTTTTGCTTCCACAAGGTGTTCAGCAAACATGCTAAGGCGACAGAATGTCTAGTTGGTCACGACATGCAACGCTGACCATTCAACTGACAGCAGCGACCACGCCCACCTGAGCTACTGGCCCCACGGCACGAAGGGGGTTTGCAGGAACACGCTGAACTACACAGCAATCAGCAACCTGAGGTAGGTCTCTTTACAGTACAAAAAACTTCTACACCAGTGTGAGACACTGATTAGCAAGAGCTGCTTAAAAGTCGCAGACTTTGGAGAGGGAGAGAGACGGTGCAACAACTGCGGTGAGGAAAGGAAACAGACCCACGAAACCCTGAACCCTGTCACTGGACTGTGGGGGTGCGGGACCAGGCAAATGAAAAGGTGCCGCTGGGAAGAGCCGCCATCGGCTCCAGGGCTCAGGACCAGGAGGCCCAGGAGCTGGAGAGCTCTGTGCAGTGGCCAGCGTGAGGAACCTGAGGCAGCGGGACACTCCGTGAACAGGCTTGATTCTGCTTTAAAAACAACAGCAAAAACAGGAAGGCAGGGGAGAGGAAACTCCCTCTCGCCCAGGAATGTTGCTGGGGTTCACGTTCCAGACGGAGGGAGGGGCACGGGGCTGGGGCTTTGCCCCACTGCTCTCCACACAGAAACGGGGAAGCGACAGCAGGACAGAAAGCAGGAGCCCTGAGAATTCACGGCGCGCTGCCCGGCCTCCGGAGGACCCCTCCACCCCACCCTGTCCGGGGGGGGTTGTGGGGAGGTGGCAGAGCTGCGGCTGGAGGGCCCGCTACTGCCACCGTCTTCCTTGTTTGATACCTAGAAAACCTGGCGCCGTGAAACAACCAGCGAGCAAAGAACAATACGCTGCCCTTCCTATCATCTACGAGCAAAACCAGATCTCCAGTACAGCAAACTGTACAAAAATAATAGAAAGGAATTTGCACTGTTTTTAGCACAGTGCTTATTTTAATATAAAATAAACAGCTTACATTTTCACTGTAAATATAGGCTATGTACAGAATTATATATAGATATAGCTACACGTATAAAGCTTCATTATAGGCCTCTGATACATTTATAATAACGGTTCCCTGAACCTTTTAGAGTGCAATTAGGAACAAAAACTAAAATTTGTTTACATGAATGTGGAATAAATACAATAATCAAAATATGACTCTCCCTAAAAGTGAAACACACAAGCCAATCCTGAACTGCTGTGCGAAAGATAAAATCGGGAAAGGCAAGGTTGCGGCAGGACAGGAAGAGCGCCCGCCCCAGGCAGGGAATGGCGCTGCTCCGAAGGGAAGAGGCTCCGCGGCGGCGGGAGGAGTTAGCCCTTGACAGCAATCTTGTTCTCCGAAGCAGCAAACATGGCGTAGAACCGGGAGCTGTCATTGGACAGAAGGACCGATGGGGTGTCAAACTCCACCACCTGCAAAGGAAGGAGATGGCATCAGAATGTGACTCGGACACTCGGGCGATTTAGAGAACCCACTGCTCAGGAAGGGGGGCAAGTCTGAGGGCCCCGATAGGGTGCCTTCACCCAGGAATCAGGGGTGGCAATTCAATTAGCCCTGCTGTGCCCAAGTGGGGTTTTTCAAAACCAACCAGGGTAAAGGGAAAGGCTGGAGAGAAAGCCCTGTAGACCTCCTTCCTGTAGTTCTTTCAGCCTTAGGTATGAAGGAATGGATCTGTGAGACACTACGAGCTGCAAGGAAAACACTGCATCTCAAGTGAAAGGCATAGCAGTCAAACGTTGTCTTGTTTTGTAAACTGATCTAAACCTATAGATGGAAAAGGAATAGCTCAGGATACCTAGATGGCAGGAAAGAATGGAGGTAAGGGACAGACTCAGTCAATGATCCGTTCCTATGGACTTCTATGCAGCCACCAGAAATCGTATCACAGTAGCTAAGTGAGCAACATGCTGGCAGAACCTGCCTCCTGTGATGCTGGCTGAAAATGCCACATACTTTCCCAGCCTCCCTTGCTGCAGGACAAAAAGCATAGGATACCACCTTGGCCAAGGACATGTAAGGGAAGTCTCCTGGGGTGCTTCTGGGAAAGGCTGTCCTGCCTGGCAGAGATAGACCAAAGGACAAAGTGTCCTTCCTTAGGACTGGTTGTGTGAGGGTACAACACTGGCTGCAGATGCTGTACCATGAGGGCCCTTTCTTAAGGGACGGGCAGGTTGTGAGCAGGTAGACATGGGAAAGGGAACAAGAGGGAAGGGCATTTTAGGTAGATGGAACTATATGAGTAAAGACAGCGGTGAAAAAGCTTAAGGGATGCAAAACTGCCTACAGCCAACAGCACCTGGCAGGAAAGAGGGAAATGAAGAAGGCAAGCCTGGGCCAGACTGTGGGGAAGCTTGGAGCCACAGGATGGGACGTTTGGCACCACTACGCGGCTGCAGAAAGCAAACAACACATGGTGGCTGGTCTCAGAACGCCTTGTGCACTTCGTGTGTATGTGAATTAGCTACTAACTAAACACACTCTTGGATCTAAGTCAGGTACCGCTGTTTTCAAGCAACAAAAGAACAGGTAGTAATGCAACAGGAGAACCCAAGCACGCCCCTCACTCCGTCCCTTGTTGGGAGGGACTATATCGCCCCTCCCCTACCTCGCAAAGCAACCAGACTAGAGCCGCTATGGCTGCTTTCCTGGATGCTCATATCACGCTAAGATGTCCATCAGCCCAGTCTTCCCAGACAAGGCTACATGCCAAGGGCAGGTCTGTCGGGGGCTCAGTACCTGTCCCTGGGCCAGCACCATAATCCTATCAGAGCCTAGGACCGTATGCAGGCGGTGGGCAATCGTCAGCATTGTGCAGTCGGCAAAGGCTTCTCGGACAGTCTCTTGGATCAGCAGGTCTGTCTCTGAGTCCATGGCCGCTGTGGCTTCATCTAGAATCAGAATCTGCCGAAGAGAGGGGACAGAGATTCCAGCTGCTTCCTTAAGCATCCTTGTTAATTTAGGTTTTCTGAAAACATATTTTAGCATTTGAATTTTACCCCATATGTTGCTTTTTCTCAATAGATGCACATATGTAAAAATACTGTTTTGTGTAGAATTGATGTCACGTCAAACCTGTATATCTGGCTTGATTTCCATAAATACAGGGGTGTTCGTATAATACTCACCCAACAAAACACTCACCCTACTCTCTTTGACTGCAAACACAAAGAGTAATCTTTCTGGACCTCCGTTTTCCAGTTTCTAAAATGAGGGGACTGAATCTGATGACCTGGGTATGTCTTGCAGTTTTAAGATCTTCTAAGTCTACAGTTTCCAGCACTACAACTACTGGCCAGAGTCAAGGGTTGCCCTTGGGAACTGAAGGCTTGGGGAAGTGAAAAATACAAACAAAAAAACACCCATATACCCAAACTGTGTCAAGGTTAACTCAAAAACTCCCCTGGGCATTCTCTTAAAAAGTGCCACTAGACTCAGAGGCAGGAACGCTGCAAGGAAAGGCTGCCCCTCCAGCTCCTGTTCCTCCTGCCGCCGCCCTCCCCCAGCACCCACCACGCTGCCTTACCTTACAGTGACGGAGCAAGGCTCTTGCTATGCATAAGAGCTGCCGTTCCCCCACTGAGAAGTTCTCCCCGTTCTCCAGCACTTCAGATTCAAGTTTCAGAGGTAGCTGAGCAATCTGCGGAGAAAAAGCAAGTCGAGGTTAGAAGGGTAAAAGAGTTTGGGAAAAAAACCCACCCCTGACTTTTGTCAAAAATCTAGTGGCCAAGGTAAATGACCCTGAAACAGAAGAAGGAATTACTAGCCGAGAGCCTGGCTCCCCTGAAAAGCAGGTACAGGTGTGGCAATCACACCCACCAGGACCCACACTTTCTAGGACAGTCCCCATTTCGAATATACTACTCTGTTAGCCTCTTACTCTCAGAAGGTCCTGGAAATTCCAATATTTTCATGCCCACAAACCCAGGCATATAGGGGGCCTAACTTTGGGGCCACTGAAAACATGGTCATGCAGGAGGAGGTGGGGGAAACACACTGCTGTCTTTCTGAAGGGCAAAGCGGTGGTCCATGATGGCTGTTCAACTGAGTCTTCAAATGAAATTATCTGAGAAAGCCCAATCTAAAAGAGATAAACGCAGAGGTGGTCTGGTGGTGTTCGGGCAGGGGATCCTGAGCTTGGCTTCAGCAGGGACACAGGGGCCATCCTCCAGGGGAGGGGAGTCCATCTGCGGATTTGGGGCCCTGGAGGGTGCCTGCTGAGCTACTGAGAGATCTGGGAATCCATATCCACGCTGCACGCTTTCCACAGACTCCATAAATAATGCGTCTTTTGCACATATATAGATAGTCTGAAATCATGTCATACTGTTATGATTAATAAAATAGAAATTAATCTAAAAGCATTACTAAATTCTGAGTGGCTGTCATTCATCTCTGCTCAATCAGTGGATAGTAAGAAGGGTAACGTGATCATGGGCGGGAGGAGGGGGAGGCAAGGAGTCAGGAAATAGCAACTTTTATGCCCTTACTGCGACGTCTGGGAAACCCTGCTCTGAAGTGTCCCTCCACAGACATTCTGGAGGTGGAGGGACAGTCCAGGCGGGACAGAGGCAGCCCCAGCAGGCTGAGGAGTGACCCCAACATCACTGCGTTTCCACCCATGAAACTGTAGCAAGGCGATTCATCCTCAGTTTTTTTTTTTTAGATTTTATTTATTTATTTTTAGAGAGAGGGGAAGGGAGGGAAAAAGAGAGGGAGAGAAACATCAATGTGTGGTTGCCTCTCACGCACCCCTCACTGGGGATCTGGCCTGCAAACCAGGAATGTGCCCTGACTGGGAATCGAACTGGCGACCCTTTGGTTTGCAGGCTGGCACTCAATCCACTCACCCTCAGTTCTTTACTTACACATTCTTTCATGTGTGTCCTTTCTAGGGCATCCCAAATCTGGTCTTCAGTGTACTGATTGAAGGGATCCAAATTTGATCTAGGGAGAAACATAAGAGGACTTTCTCAGCGACCCGACACTTCATCGACCATACTGCCCAGGCTGTCTGGGGCAAGCGTTTAAGCACACACAAAAAGAGGGCTTCAGCCCTTTTGGGTCGCAGAGGGCTCGTTCCCTAACCAGCCAGAGTGGAAGCTCGGATGCCTGCTTCTATGAGAACAGACTTTCTTCTTCACAAAATGTTATTCAACTTTCGTAATACAGATACATAGAAGAATTAAGAAATATATACAAATCACAAAGGGAGAGTGTGCACACAAAAGAAGACCTGAACAGGCTGGGCTCAAATCCCTGCTCTGCCTCCCACCATCTGTGTGACTTTGGACAAATTACTCCTGTCTCCTCCTCTGTAAAGTGGGGACCGACTGATGGCGTGGTAGGTTGCTGTCAACATTAGGTAGTATATGTACGATGCCCAGAACATGGTGGGTACTCAATAATTGGCAGCTGCAAAAATTGACAAGGTCTGTGTGGACACATTAGATGCCTTGGTTCCAATGTTTGCTGGCTTTCCGACTCATATATTCAACATATATTCCAAGCGGCAGGATAATCCTAGGATCTGGAATACCAGGACCAGAAATTGTTCTGCTAAAGCCCAACCTGTGAAGGGTCTGCAGCGGGACGACCACTCCCCACAGACATGCCATTTAAGGTGGGCCCTCTTAATTAAAGGTCTGACTTCTCGATAACCTAAACGAGTAAACTTGTCTTTTATTGTTTTTATTCTACTTTTTAATTTTGAGAGTACGTTTATTACAGTTGCAGACAGGGAAACAAGGAAGGGCCTAAGATAGAAGAAGCAATAAGAGAGAGACTAGGCGGGCTGCTGCCAGCTCACTGGAGAGTCAGAGAAAAGGGGGCCCTGCAGACGGGTTCAGGGGGTCAGCCCGGGACAAGCTGCCATTGCTCTTTGCTTCCCTGTTTACATGTCTCACAGGGACGCTTAGAGTTTAGGAAAAAGAAACATCACTTGAAAAGGAGATTCAGGTGGTCATGCCTTAAGAAAGGCATGCTGAAATTGCCCTTAAAAAAAAAAGTCCTTACCAGTTCCACTCCACAAAAACTAAGACTATCAAAAAAACAAAAGTAAAGAAAGAAAGAAAAAAAAGGGGAGCTTCTTAAAGCAATAGAATAACTCCGAGACAACTGGAAGACCTTGAGATCCTAAGAATCTGCTGCAAATCTGAATCGTCTTCCATGTCATGTAAAGTACTAAATGCTTGTCTGAAGGTGTGTGGGCCCAGAATGAACCCAATCAGGAGTCGCTTGTGGATTCAGTCACTGCTGTTGTGATGGTGAGTTGAGAGCTAGAGATAGACAGACCTCAAAAGTTAAAAAAAAAAAAAAAAAAAAGATTGGGTGGATTAAAAAGGAGGGCACCAGACTAGGAAGAAATGAGAACACAGCTTCTTGGTAATGAATGGATGCCAGGCAGAGATGCTCCAGGTGACGAGAAGGTACCCACCCACACAAGAAGACTGACTCGGAGAAACTAGAATGACAGCTGCGGCCAACCCGTCTCGCTGAGGGGCAGGTTAACCACCAGCCACTCGGGGCTGCACACAGCCTGCAAGGAGGGAAAGCACTCCAGTGGGGGCTGGCCAGGGCAGGGGACAGGAGTAGGCTTCCTGAGACCAGGAGAAAAAGAGACTTCTGGAGAAAGAAAAGTATTTCCAGGGCCACGAAAGAGGGAAGGTCAGCAAGTGTTCAGGGCTGGATGAGACGGGAACTCTCAGTCAATTACTGGAGCAAAGGGCAGAGGAAAGGGACTGGCTACAGAAACAAAGGAAGGCCTTATGGCTCAAACCCAGACAGCTGGACAAGGGAGGGCTGGATGCAGCTATTGGAATGGACTGAGATTCCGGCTAATCTAGGAAGGGCTGTGCCCAAAAATGGACTATAGATTTTTTTTTTAATGTAGAATTCAGACACTTTATCTTGTGACTTTTTCTGAGTTTGGTCTGTTTGGTTTTGGCTTTACCTTGCTTTCCCTCTAAGAGTTCTTTATATGTTTTTAGCTGCATATTCGTATCTCGAGAAGATGTACTCACCCATAATGCTGGTTAATCGTGATTGAGAAACAGTCTCTAAATTCAGGGTCTCTAGGAGGAAGCTGAGGAAACAGCTGATCCACCCACCCCTTGTTTCGGGAAACTCATTAAATAGGCTGATTTTCTAAGAAAAGCACAAGAATTTCAAATGCTGAATATTCTTTGGAATCTGTAAGAAACCTGAGTATACAGGAGGACAGAAGGCCTGGGATTTTATTTGTCCTCAGGGCCTACTACTGACTTAAAAAGCCAAAATTACAGATAGCGGAAATGAAACTTAGGTTTCATTTCCTAGGTTTGCACAGCTAATAACCAAACAGCACTCTGAGATCAGTAACTAAATACTCAAGGCATCAGCACACCAACTTCTCAGCTTGTTCATCGAGCTGCAACATGTCTCTGGGGCTGGTAACAAAGGGTCCCAACTCCCACAAAAGCTGTGCTTCCATGACGCCCTGTGGACACCGGCTGCACCACAACCGGCAGGTCAGTGCTAACTTAGCACGAACTCCAGAAGCCCTGACTCCAGACCCACGTGAGGCACCGCAAACGCGCTGGGGCTCTGGTGGCAGCACCTCCAAGGGAAGTGGGAAGTTCAGCCCGATTTCCCTACTCTCCTCCAAATGACAGCAAAAAAATTAAGAAAAATATGGTTTTGTCTTGAGTCAAAAATTGTAAGGCCAATTTTATTTTCAAAGGTGTTCCCGTGGCATGTCAAAGTGGAGAGATATGTAGTAAGAGCAGATTCAGCAATACCTCTCAATTTCTTATTTTTAGATCTGAATCTTCAATAAATTCTAATTCTCTGCTCATGTAGCTTATTTTTTAAATATATTTTATTGATTATGCCATTACATTTGTCCCATTTCCCCCCTTCATTCCCCTCCACCCTGCACACCCCTCCCCCACCATTCCCCCCCTTTCGTTCATGACGATGTGTCTCAAGTTCTTTAGATTCTATATTTCCCCTACTATTCTTGCCCACCCCCCTATTTTCTACCTACCATCTATGCTACTTATTTTCTGTACCTTCTCCCCCCTTCTCCTTCTCCCACTCCCCTGTTGCTAACCCTCCATGTGATCTTCATTTCTATCATTCTGCTCCTGATCTAGCTATCCACTTAGTTTGCTTTTGTTTTAGGTATGGTTCTTAATAACTGTGAGTTTGCTGTCCTTTCACTGTTCATCTTTTTTATCTTCTTTTTCTTAGATAAGTCCCTTTAACATTTCATATAATAAAGGCTTGGTGATGATGAACTCCTTGAATTTGATCTTATCTGAGAAGCACTTTATCTGCCCTTCCATTCTAAATGAAAACTTTGCTGGATAGAGCAATCTTGGATGTAGGTCTTTGAATTTCATGACTTGGAATCCTTCTTTCCAGCCCCTTCTTGCCTATAAGGTCTCTTTTGAGAAATCAGCTGACAGTCTGATGGGAACTCCTTTGTAGGTGATTGTCCCCTTACCTCTTGCTGCTTCTAGGATTCTCTCCTTCATTTTAATCTTGGCTAATGTAATGATGATGTGCCTTGGTGTGTTCCTTCTTGGGTCCAACTTCTTTGGGACTCTCTGAGCTTCCTGGATTTCCTGGAAGTCTATTTCCTTTGTCAGATTGGGGGAGTTCTCCTTTATTATTTGTTCAAATAAGTTTTCCACTTGTTGCTGTTCCTCTTTCCCTTCTGGTACCCCTATAGTTCTGATGTTGGAATGTTTAAAGATGTCCTGGAGGTTTCTAAGCCTCTCATTTTTTTTGAATTCTTGTTTCTTCATATTTTTCTTCCTTGTGGTCCACTCCATTGATTTGATTCCCAGTTTTCTTTCCATTACTATTGGTTTCCTGTGCATTTCCCTTCATTGCACTTAGTTTAGCCTTCACTTGTTCTTCTAATTTGTGACTAAAATCAACCAGTTCTGTGAGCATCCTGATCATCAGTGTTTTGAACTGTGCATCGGATAGGCTGGGGATCTCTTGGTTGCTCAGATGTATTGGCTCTGGGGCTTTGAGCTGTTCTTCTTGAGCCATAATGTTCCATATGAGGGGCAGAGCCTTAGGTGTTCACCAGGGCTGGGCAACCCAGTTGCTGGGTTGTGATGCTGTATGTGGGGGTGGGGTCAGAGAGGAGCGATGGCGTTTGTTCTGCTCTCTCTCGAATTTTGGTCCCCTCGGCTGCTTCCTGAAATAAAATTGGGCCCTTCTGGTGCTGATTCCTGGGTATGTGGGCTTGTCCACCCTCCAGGACCCTGTGGGTCTCTCCAACAAACTCTCTGTGAGCCTGGGAGCCTCTCCTGGTACCTCAATCCCAAAAGTTCTCCCAATTGGTGCTTTTAGGTTTTATTTCCCAGCGCTCGGGCCCTAGCCTGCGTGGTCTGTCTCACTGCTCGCTCCTCTGCCTAGTTTATCTGCACATGAATGTGTGACCTCAGTCAGCCAGCTGCCTTGCGCCCCCACTGGGTCTGCCCGTTGCCACCCCACGCCTGGGATCCGCCAACCGATGCCTGCGCTCCTGGGTCTGTCTGGCCACCTTTTCCTGTGCGACCCTGCTCAGCCAGCGCTGGCTCTGCCCCTCTTACCAGTCTGGCTGAATGGTTTGTTGTTTTTCGACTTCCGTACAGTTCAATTTTCTGTGTTTTGGTTGCGTTTTTGTTACTAAAGTTTGTTGTCTTTAAACTTGGTTGTGCGAGGAGGCACAGTGTTTCCACCTACGCCTCCATCTTGGCTGGACCATGTAGCTTATTTGACCTTGTTACCTCAGTGCCAAAGAGAATGACTTACTATCAGACAAGATCAGGCACGTTCAGAGTGGTATGGCTGTGGACAGAATGACTTATTATCACCAACAGACCCAGTTTATACTGTCCAAATTCATTTGAGTTTTAGAGAAATGCCCAATAAACATGAAGGCAGGTGAGAACTTGATTTATCTAAGACACCTCCCTGATGAGCGAGGTGCCAATTGCAAGGAGAAGGGGAGTATAAGGGAACTAAATGGTAATGGAAAAAAATTACAATAAAAATTAAATTTTAAAAAAAGTGCCACTTCCAAAGAAAAGGGGTGGGGCTGGGTCAGGCAAAGGAACTAGTTTTTTTTAATGTATTTTTTTAAGATTTTATTTTTTATTTTATTTATCTTTAGAGGGGAAGGAAAGGAGAGAGGGAGAGAAACATCAATGTATGGTTGCCTTTCATGCGTCCCCTGCTGGGAACTGGCCTACAGGGAACTGGCCTGCAACCCAGGCATGTGCCCTGACTGGGCATCGAACCGCAATTGTGTGGTTTGCAGGCCCGTGCTCAATCCGCTGAGCTACACCAGCCAGGGCAGGAACTAATTTTTAAGATAAGTGTAAACACTGCCTGTGGTTATTTGAAATTAAATTAGTACTAAGTTTTGGGGGAAATGATAAAAATTAAAGAGGAAATGGTAATATTACTTTTAGAGTGATTAAAAAAAAACAAGTCCTATCTAGGTTGACTATATAGTTAAAGCTGTTTTTATTTTGAAAGAGAAGCAACTTAAATAGGAATAGACACAAATTATGGAAGCCCACTGTTTTTAGGAGGCAAAGCTTAAGGCTAAAGGCAGAACAGAATATAAGAGAAGAAAACAGGATTCAACCATAGTTCCTTCTTAGTTACTATTCTAACAGGTCAAGAAGAATTTAAAAAAGAGAGAGTAGAAGAACTCTTTTATCTTTGGCACGCTGGCAGATTTCAGAGAGGCATCATTCCAGGATGTTAAAGGTGGGAGAAGATGCTGGGAAATGGAAAAATGTGAGTAGTAATGGTGCCTGAACACCACCACTGGAAGGGCAACCTGAAGAGCCCCTAGGGGAGAGGACAGCGTGACCATGGAGGATGACGGTGACAATGGCTGCTGCCATTTTCTGAATGCTCATCATTTGCTAGGCTCTGTGCTCATATATTTGTACAAGCTTATTTAGTCTTCACAACACATCTTGATGGATGGGGAAAGACATTTGGGAGTGGTCAAGAAGCTTGTCCAAAGTCACAGAGCAGAGACCTGAGCGGCGGTATCTCCAACTTGCTCACTGCCACGTGGCAGGGCCTCTGAGCCCCGCTTTGTTGATGAGGCGCCCGGTACAGGGGAGTTGCCCCAACCCTCTGCAATGGGAAGCACACGGTATAGTGGGAAAAGCGCCAGACTGGAGGTCGCCAGGTCTGGGTCCCAGGTGGAGGCTCTCGCATGCCCACCTGGCCTTGAAACGAGGCACTAAGCCTGTGGACACTCGGGTCCTCACCTGACAGTGCCACTGAACAGCACTGGCTCCTGAGGAATGATGGAGAGTTTGCTGCGGAGGTCAGCAAGGCCAATCTCACTGATTCTCACGCCATCGATCTTGATGCAGCCTCCAGATAACTCCACCAGGCGGAAGAGGGCCATGCCCAGGGAGGACTTCCCTGGTGAGTGAGGAGACAGGCAGAAAAGTGGCTCATAAGCAATTTATAAAACTGATTTATGCAATCCTTATTTCAAAGGAGTAACTCAGATAATGTACAAAATGATTGCCAGAAACAGAAAAAAAAAAACCAAAAAACAAAGGATGAACTTTCCTGAGCTACCAAGCACATACATTTAAATCACACAGCTTCTGCCTGAGAAGGAATTTAAAGGAACATCATACTCTCCTGGGAGTAAAATGGGAAAATGCTTCTCAGGCTAAGTGAGGAGAAAAGAAGTCTTATGACAAGGAGCTGGGGGCAAACCAGAGGACAAGATGTTCCCCCCTCTGTCCCTTAATGTAGCAGAGAGAGAAACAAGACAAAAAGCCGTCCATTGCCATTGCCACAGCCACAGCGGGGAGTAGGAGAAGCTCTGGGGTAAGTGCACAGGGAAGGAGGCTCTGGGCTGAATGAATGAGTGGCTGTGGATGGCTCTGCCAGGACAGGGAGCTGTGGGAAAAGAGGTTTCAGGGGGTCGAACAATGGGTTTGGTATCACAGCTTTTTGTTTCTTAATTTTACTTATTGATTTTGAGAGAGAGGGGAAGGAAGGGAGAAAGACAGGGAGGGAAACATTGAGTGAGGGAGAAACACTGGTCGGCTGTCTCTCACATACATGATGGGTGGGCGCTGAACCTGCAGCCCAGGCATGTGCCCTGACTAGGAATCGAACCAGTGACCTTTCACTTTGTAGGACGGTGCCCAACCAACAGAGACACACTGCTCAGGGCAGAACAGCTTTTCTTAATGGAATCCACATTTTAAGTTATGGAAGTAATTCAAGAAGATAACATCAGTCTCTTGCAATCACTCCTGCTGTGTTCAATGCGTTTCCTTTCAGCCTTTCTCAGAGGTGAAATCATACCAGGCATACAACATTCTAATTGCCTTTTCCACTCAACGGTACATAACAAGCATCCAATCATATTATTACTTTCCAAGATAAAATTCTGGTGGCTGCAATACAGTCTATCATGTGAATGTACTGTTGTTTTTAATCCTCATCTGAAGATATGCTTTTATTAATTTTAGAGCAAGAGGAAGGGAGGGAAAGGGAGAGAGAGAAAGAGAGAGATCAATTGGTTGCCTCCTATATATGGCCTGAAAGGGGATCGAACCCACAACCTTTTGGTGTGTGGGATGACACTCCAACCAACTGAGCCACCCAGCCAGGGTTGGATGTACTCTTACTTATCTGGTCCTGTAACACTGAACATGTAGTTTATTTAGAACTCACTATAATAATGTTACCACGTATGGCACTGCTCCAACTTTGCTCCTGCCTCAGATGATTTCCTTGGGATAGACGATTTCCCCACAGCCATCTACCAGAATTAAGTTGGGAAATCCAAGCCCATGTCGCAGGACTGTCATTGATGATGCCTTCTCCTAAAAGTGACTGGCCTTACTCAGGGTTGGGGGGGTCTGGTGAGTGCCCCTTACCCAGGAATGAGGAAGGGGAGGGAGACTCTCCCTCAGTGCCAAGGCTGTGGCTTAAGATCCAGACTCAGAAAGGAAAGGTTTTCGAGTAAACGGGTCAAGTTAAGACGAGATGCCCAGGTTTGGAACAAGGGGACTGAAGCTGCAGTTCCCTGAATCTCTGGGAACGTGCTGGTAAAAACGGCAGCGAAGCCTCACAGCCACAGCAGGACCCGGGCCTGTGGGCCTTGGCAGAAGCTTATTAGGATTAGAGTTTAGACTTTGTAAGTCAGGCTATTTATAATGATTTTATTTTTCTTGTTTATTTCTCTTCATCACTACTTATGGTTTAATAGAGTCTTGGTGAGAACTTCAGTCTGTCTTACTCATGCGGAAGAAAAATCACAGGAAGGGGCACCAGCCAGAGCTTTCAGGAGAGCGGGCACCCGGGGGGCAGTCCAAGGGGAGAGCGGGTGGGAGCCCTGGCGTCAGTCTCCCTCCCTGGCTGAGCGGCCTCTTGCCAGTGCAGAATACCTGGAGGCAAATCTTGTTTTGACATGAAAGGATTCCTTCAAACAGGGAGCAGGAAATGACTTTTTCTTTTCCTCCTGGCACATTCTTTAAAGCAAACTGGCCAGAAAAGATGCTGGCTTCCCCACCCCCTCTCCCCATGGCAAGAAAAAAGCTAGAAGAGTTCTAATGAAAAGGAAGCTTGGAGCCCAGAGAGCTAATGAGAACTGACCCAGAGAGACCTCTTCTACAAGGGTAGCTGGGGGAAAGGAGACAAGGGTCGATCTCCGAAACCCTGTCCAGGAAGAAAAGAAGGAAGGGACTAAATTACTGAAGTCTTGACCCTAGAAACCTAAACGGATTACACAGCACACTTCAAAGTGTTTTATTTTGTTACTTCAGAATGAAGTAAATGCCTAAAACAAAGGCCTGTTCGCTAGTTCTTTGCAACTGACCTCGGAATCGGACCAAGGAACTAATTTCTGTCTTTGAAGGAATGTGGTTCCTGATGTGGAGCTGTGCTGGCCTCTGATAGGCAGGTGGCCACACTGGCAGCACATCACAGGGACCTCACGCACTGACTGCGTGGAAGTCAGGATGCTCCCTGCGGCACTCCTCAGGGCAGCGGGTCGCCCTTGGCGACCTACGGCTGGGACTTACTGAGTATAAATTATGGTGATCCATGAAATAGAATTTCCCACCACGCTGCAGAGAAACCATGTCTGAGAATATTAACTGACATTCATAAGGGTTGATCGTTTTAAAAGCAGGCCATGAAACTGTGCGCAAAGGGTCCTCATTTTTCTAAGTGCATCTGTGGACAGGAAACGCCTGAAGGACAGCCGCTGACATGCCCACAGCCATGATCTCCGGGGAGTGGGGTTATGGGTGCCTTTCCCCTCTGCAACTTGCCATGTGTTCCATGTGTTCTGCGGTGAGAGTGTATACGATTGCAAGAAGCACTAGTGTTAGAAGGGCAGGGTGGGAAATAACCCTAGAAAACTCATTTCAGTGAGACCTGAGACACTAACCATTCATCAACAGGGGACTGGTTTGAAGGGATGAGACAATAGATAACTCCAATGGGTTCAAAGGTTTCGCCAGAGAGGCCTTGGAGTGTCCTTACCTGATCCTGTCCGCCCCACGATGCCGATCTTCTCCTTAGGTTTGATGGTGAAGGATACCTTCTTCAGGACCAGAGGCAGATTTTCTTGGTACCTCATCTCTGCATTCTCGAAGGTCACCTCTCCTTCCTGGGGCCAGTCAGCTGGGGGAGCCTTGTTCTTAATTCTGGCAGGTGCTTCCAAAGAGAGGGTCTGGGGAGACAGAAGCAGCCCGTTCAGGCCGACCACAGATTCTGGGGGCTTTGTCATGGTGAATCAGACCAGCGCAACCACTGCCCCACACAGAAGCAGCTATGGCCCCAGCCCCTTGCTGTGAAGGACCCCCTCGGCGGTAAATGCTGAGACGGAGACAGAGCTTGACGGTTTACAGTGGCTAACTACTACGCAGCCACGGGGGCAGCGCGGTGACTCGAAACTGCCTTCTGTCGTGAGGAGTTCTTCCACGAAACTGCCTGGGAGGCCACACATTGGCAGCATGAGGTCTTCTATGCCTCTTCAACCCAGCATTTCGCACTGGAATTCTTGGAAAATATTCCACTCACTACAGGATTCCCCCATTAGGAAACCATTGGCCTGAACCCAAAGACAAGTACCATTTATGGAACTTTTAATCAGATCCCGTCATTCTGACGTATCTGAGTCAATCCAGGAGACACAGACTCCGATCCCAATTCTAGGTCTTAGATTCTCATCTGCAAATTGTGGGACTGGATCAGACCATCTTGGAAAGCTAGTCCAGCTTTAGAGTTCTATGTGAATATAACCACTTGTAATTTTTGTTATCAACACTCAAACCGAGCACAGTTTTAAAACTTTCTGGCAACCAGTCATGGGGCTTGTGGCCTTCTAGGGAAGAAAGGGCCAACGACTGTAGTGCTCTGGGGGGTGGAGCCGAAAGTCTAACGCTCCAAGCTGGAAGGACTTGCGTTGGGACCAGCATCCAGGGTGGGGACGTGCAGGGGTTTGCGCAAGGTTCACACTGTACCATGGCTGACAACCCCCACCCTGACCTCTCCAGCAACAGGCTCTCAGCAGCTGCGGCACTAAAGCAAACACTACATATTCATACATACACCCACGAATCCCCCACAGACCAGAGCGCTGGGCAAAGAGGCTAATGTATAATTATAAGGAGCAGCTATTAGCAGATATATTTATCTGTGTGCCATTTTTTCAGAACAATCATTTGTAACTTTCAGAAATATCCTATGACTAACGAGATAATGAGGTTCATTGTCAAAACAAGTCGGTGAAGCATGTCTCTGCTAGAAAATGCAGCATACACAATATACTGGTTCCCAACTGGAAGGGAAGTTTCTCAGGAGTATGCTCGTAAGTGAATAAGGTGGAACTTGGAATGTATTCTCCCCATGTAAACAACAGTAAAAATGCTGATAACGTCTCTGGGCAGTTCATGAGGTATGTATCGCCTAAGAACTCAGTTAAATTGGAGAATCCTAACCTCTCATGATGCTGTTTCCCTCTGCAGAAAATGCTTTCAGAGTACCAACTAGGACACCAGCAAGATGCTGCCCCATGGCAACAGGGCAGGGTTACTAGGGGAAGGTGGGAAGAGCTAGGTAATCTCAGTATCGATTAAATTAACTGGTTTTTAAACTATGAGTACAGTTCAGAATTAGCTGTGGAGCTGTTAAAACTTCAGAAGCCAAGGTCCCACCCAAGACTTGCTGTGCCCGGACCGTCTCCAGAGAGAGGCCCACGTATGTCTCTGCCTTGAGCTCCAGAGCGAGCCCCGAGGCCGTGTCTGGTTAACAAGTGACCCAGGCTGACATGCATACAATACATGGCTTTACACAGTGCAAGAAAAATGTTACATGGGTTGGCTTAACTAAACTAACAAGGTTCGGAACATTTTGGAAGTTAGCTGATGAACAAAACGTTCTCAATCACACACTTCATAAATGATTTAGCAACTCTTATGCTAATTCTCTTCTCCATTCCCTGCAGGCTAGAGAGACTGCTGGTCCGCTCCTGTGGGATAAGAGAAGGCAGAGAGGACATGCCTCCTCCTCGCACATCCACCCGAGGCAGCAAAAGGGTAAAAGGACTCTGTGAAGGGTGAGAGGGCAGCGCAAGGCCAGTCGCAGTCTGACCTGGATGTAGTGGTTGATCCTCTCCACTGAGGTGAAGCGAGCTTCTGTCTCAGTTGCCAGTCTGACGGTGAACTGGAAAAGCCCTGTCAACTGATGATGGAAAACAAAAATCCAAGACAGAGGTCATTATCAACACATGCCAGGCCAACAGTACAAAACCTCTTCCACCTAGGGGACCACAGTTCAATCACAAGAACTAACTGCACAAACAGCAGCTGGTTTTAGGAGCGAGGTCCTTCTGTAAACAGCAAAGACAATGCCTACAGCCCCCGCCATCTGTAGTTCTCTGTGAGTGCAGGTGGCACTGCAGTACAGCTGGCACTAACCCCCCCACCAAAGGCTTTCCATCCATCTTTACCGGTCCACCAACAGGTTTCTGTAGCCTCATACTTGTACCCACACCGAATAGAGATACATGTCAACCTGCGAGCAACTAGTGGGACGCTTCCAGGAAAGTCAAGGAAGAGAGGTGGGCGGGGCAGAGAGCACGCAGAGCCCACGTGTGCTGCCGCCCGAGGACTCTGCTGCTGCCCACCCGCCAAGTCTGCGTGACGAGGCAGACTCTTGGTTTGGAAATTTGGAAGATACGTGTTTCTTCTCAGGTTTCCTTTGAGTACTTCTTTGTTTATCTTTTCCATATGGAAAAATGACAAACTTATACGAGAGGAGAGAGGACTGTTTAATGAACACCAATGTACCAAACATCCACCTTAAAAAACTGTCAACTCACAGATATATTGTTTCATTTATGCCACCCCACCCTTCTGTTTTATTTGGAAGCAAATCCCAGATATTCTATCACTTCATTCATGAATATTCCAGCTTTTACCTTTCTAAAATATAATCACAATAGCATTATTCAATATGACGATGACATCTAAAAGTTAATAGTAATTCCTTAATATCTTCAAATACCTAGTCAGAGCTCAAGTGCCTGGTTGTTCTTTGAGTTAAAGACCTTAAACCATCCCTGGGGACCATCCCTAAGGGCATATGTAACGGCATCAAGAAAAGCAGGAGCCTGAAAATAAATTGCATCTACGAAGCATACTGAAGAGACAGAATATCTTAGAAGACAATAAAGAGGCCAGAGATGGCAGGATGGTGAAAACAGAAACTTATAATTAAAAGACTACTTGCAAAATCACCTTTGTGAAGAAAATAGCACTTATTTCTTAAGCACAGGCAACAGACTTAAATCCCTTCATTCCTATCTACCACTCCGCCCTCTCTCCCACCCTCCCGCCCAAGCCACGCCCAGTGGTACCTGTCAAAGCTCTGCAAGAGGCTCTAGGAAACAGAGGTTAAATGGTAGCTCAGGGCAGAGGCCCCTGCCATGCCTCTCCCAGGCCTTATTGAAAGGACTCCAGGGAGCAAAAGTGATGCCCTGCTACCAGAGACTGACCTGGACAGCGTACGAGATGGCAAGCCCGGCGTAGGCGGGGGAAATGTGCCCGTGCATGAGGACGACCATCAGCCCGGTGGTGGTGATCAGGGCGATGCTGATCAGGTCGAGCCGCACAGCCAGCCACCGCATGGCGCAGGTGAACAGGAAGAAAGGACTTTGGTTGTTATCCAGTAGCTCCTGGTACCTGTGACAAAAGTGGAACAAAAAAGCAAATGAACTACCACCCGACCCCGGTCACGGATGCCGTCCAAGCTCTGGTGAATAATGGACGAGGGTGGGGGTGCTAATATTGAAGTACTTCCTGTCTGTCACTAGGAGAATGATGTGGAAACTTCAAGAATGTCAAGAAGGCAGAGTATTCCATGCTCCACAGGCAGGAGGACGTGGGTCTGCTAGTCTTACCCTTTCGAACAAGCATATTAAAGATGTTCCGGGAAAAGGGAAAACTATCTACTTTAACAGCATAGGAAAAGCATGGATGAACCAGACCAAATAAAGAAGCCATGCTCAATGTCAGAAAAATGTCTTTGGTCAGGGGTCATCTTCTCAAAGAAAAAGAGGTCACAAAGGCAAACAGCAGAAACAGCCCAAGGCCAGGAAAAGGCAATTCTCAGACTGGACACGGCGAGGTGGACGCTGTTTTCCAACAGCTTCGTTGGGCAGCATGGTGCCCGTGTGGCAAGGCCAGGGGACACAGAGCCAGGAGCTAAACCAGAGCAAAAAGACAGAGGCCAGCTCTGCCAGTGACAGGGGAGGCACTGCTGTCATCAGGGGTCCGAGAGACCAGGTCACACCCCATCGGGTCCAACACAACTGGGGGCCCAGGGCAGGAAGTCTTTCCAGGCAAGTGTGCTTTGCTTAAAAAAAAAAAATCACATTTCTTTTTTAGAGTAAGGTCTGTGCTCTTTAGAGAAAGTTAGAAAATGCAACCAAGAAGGGGAAAATGCAAAAGTCCGGTAATCTTACCAGTTAAAATGAGTTAATACCCGGCTGTATTTCTTTCCACCATTTTTTTCAAAGCACTTAATGTACATGTATGTATGTGTACACACACACAGAGTTATTTTAATCTTTTTCACTGAAATGTAAGATTATTTTTCCAAGTTGTTTAACCTAATCTTTTTACGCTAGATTTTCTTTTAAAAATTAATCACTTAATTTTTGGAGTAGACAGTATATGATGAACAGGATGGACTACTTAAAGGGTATAAAAATTTCACCATGAAAAGTCAGTTTTTCTCCTCCCCATTCTCCAGCTACCCAGTTCCTCCCCTAGTGTAGCTACTGGGTTGGCCAAAAACTTGGTTCTCTTTTTTCCATACGATGGCTCTAGTAGTGCTTAGTTGTCTTTAACTTCATTTGAAACAATTTTGCTAGACTGTATTGTGACAGCCGTCATATCAGTGTGCATTTAAAAAAAAAACATCAAAATTGGTGAATATTTGTGTACCTATTTTAATACTGAAGATGGAAAAAACAACATTTTCAGCATATTATGCTTTATTATTTCAAGAAAGGTAAAAATGCAATTGAAATGCAAAAAAAAAAAAGATTTGTGCAGTGTATGGAGAAGGTGCTGTGACTGAACGTGTCAAAAGTGGTTTGCAAAGTTTTGTGCCAGAGATTTCTCACTGGATGATGCTCCATGGTTGGGTAGACCAGTTGAAGACAATGATCAAATCAAGAGATTAATTGAGAACAATCAATGTTCTACCACACAAGAGATAGCCGACACGCTCAAAATATCCAAACCAACAAAGTTACTGGTAAAAATGAAAAACATGTCTTTTATTTTATGAAAAAACCATACAGACTTTTTGGCCAATATTACTTTCTTGTGTATCCTTTCAGACATATTCTAAAGATTATATATACAAACCCACACTTAAATATTATATATACAAGCCCTGCCTTTTGGTACACTTAAAAGGGAGGAGAGCACATACACACATCACACTTTGTTCTCTCACTTGTGTATCTTAGAAGTCATTCTACATCAATAGCTTTAGAGCTGCCTACTGTTTTTTAAGGGCTACATAACATTTCACTCCATGAGTATACCATAACTGCTGCATCTTCTTAAAGGTTTTATTTCATTTTTAGAGAAGGGGGAAGGAAGGGAGAAAAAGAGGGAGAAAAGCATTTATGGTTGCCTCTCGCACATCCCCAAACAGGGACCTGGCCTGTATCCCAGGCCAAGAAACAAACAGGCAGGAGACCTTTCAGTTCACAAGACGACACCCAAACGATTGAGCCACACCAGTCAGGGATACCACAGCTTCTTCATCCGGTCCTCTGCCAAAGGACGTTAGTTAGTTCCAACTACTTGTTAGCAAAAATCTCCTCAATGACTATCCAGGTACCTAAATGGCTCAAGGTACCTAAACAATATTCAACAACTAAATAAAATGTTAGTCTAATATCAACAACTATCTTTTGGTATTCTGAAAAAAGCAAAACTCCATCAACTATGGCCGGTGAGGACCAAAAGCCAATAGTCTCCACATCTGTGTCTCTGTCTTCTCATCTGCTCAGAAGAGAGTTCCACCAAGCAAGTGATTTTTAATCAGATCAGTAAATCCCTAGTACTCTTAGTAATGAGCTTGGTAATCCGCCATCCTGACCTACTAACCTGTGCAGAAACTCGTGCCCTTTGTTGTAGGCATGGATGGTGGCGAGGCCTTGCACACTGGAGGTGATGTGGGAGAGGAAAGGGGACTGTGTGATATTGTCCAGACGCTTCAGCTCTCGAATCAGGACCCTGAAGAGAGAACGAGTCCTGTGTCAGAGCGCAGAGAGCAACTCCAGCTCCATGCCCTCTGCCCTGGAGGACACGAACCCTTCCTCTTTACCTGGACACAATGTGCAGAACTGCAAAGAGGATGATGAGGGGCGCCACCGCCACCAGGAACCACGGGAAAACCCCTGCGATCATTCCAACACAGAAGAACACCAGGATGACGTTTTGGATGAACATCTCTGCCTGGAAGGGCAGCCGCACGTCAACTGGGGACACGGTAAAGAAACAAGGGTCAGGCTGTGGGGACCCGCAGACGGGAAAGCAGAACCGGAAATGTGAAAACAGAAGACATTCCCCAGAATCCTATCTGATGTTTATGTGTTGTCTTTTAAATAGTCTGATCAAAGAAAAATCTAGAAACCTGGTTGTCCCAATTTTTCCTGTCCCAAGAAAATTTAAGTATTCTTTCTCCCCTGTGCCCTCTCTTGGGTTCACTGTGCTGCCCGATCCCTTTAAACATTTTCCTCTTCACAAAGTAATATACGCATCATTTTTACTCTTACCAAAACCAACATCATGGAATTGGGGTATTTTCGTGCAAATCCCAGATGTACCAATACCCCTAACTTTATAATTTCAGCCTTTTCTCAATTTGTGTGTGTGTGTGTGTGTGTGTGTGTGTGCGCGCGCTGAGCAGAAATGGAGTCACGTCACACATCAGTTCTGTGTACCAGTGATGGCTTTGGTCCCTTGCTCCCTGTGACCAAGGCTTTGCACTGCTTACCAGCATCTGGAATGAACTCCAATGGGGGCAGCACAGTGCAGGAAAAATATTAGCTCTGGGGTCAGAAAGATCTGGGCTCCATGCCTGGTTTTGTTATCTAATAGCTGTACGATGCTGGGCAGATTATTTACCCTTTCTAGACATCCAATTTCTCATACGTTCAGTGGGTGAAGCAGTACTCACTGCATGGGGCTGCTGTGAGGACTAGGATGAGGCATGTGGGATGTTCAGCACACAGTAGGCCCTCAATAAATGGCGGGTGGGTTACTGACAGTCTGGGCTCTGGGAAGTATCTAGGTTCTGGTGCTGACACAGCCCCTGCAGCACCAGAAAACCTGCCAGAGGCTGGCTGTAGGTGTCCAGAAAGCAATGAACTACACCCAGAATAAATATGTTTTGAAATCTCAGATGCCCCTGGTCCAAAGCCTTAATACTAACTCAATCCTCTGAATTTGTTTTCAGGTTAAATAAGATTAAATGAAAACTTAGATGAAAGGTGAAAAATCAGATGGGTCCTCCGCCTGAATTTAAGTTGCATCCTGGGGGAAATGCCCAGACAGCAGTGTTCCTAGAACAGAAACCAGCAGCCACTGCGCTTCTCGAAATCTCAGGTGGACAGATGTGCTTATCCAGAAATGCCATCGAGAAGGCTGGAGGGCACAGCGAGCAGGTGGTGAGCAATACCTTCATCCATGTCTCTGGAAAACCTGTTGAGAATCCTCCCGGTGGGGGTAGTGTCAAAAAACTTCATAGGGCTTCGAAGGATCCTTCGGAACAGCTCATCATGGAGCCGAGAGGAGGCTCGCAGTGTGCCCTAAGGAACAGAGCACAAAGTGATCAGGGGCCCTGGCCCAGGGACATGGGCAGACTCATGGCCCAGGGACCCACCCCCCAAACTGGAGAAGGCCCGATGGCCACAGAGGAAGGTGGGAGCTGTTAGAAAAAGGCCAAGGCTAAAGGGATACAGGTCATTTCAGAGAAGGCCATTATGTTTCAAAGGAGCTCCCCTCTTGCAAATAAACCTGAGAGAGAGCTCTCTCACCAGGGTGCGGCGGAGTGGAGGCTGTCACTGCATACCTTGACAAAGACCACTCCTCGGACGGCTTTCAGGACCAGCATGACCACCATGGAGAGGGCGTAGACACTGGCATAGTACCGCATGTGAGGGTTGTCCTTCATGCTGCTGCTCACAGCGGTCTTGTTCCCGTGAGTCACTGTGGTGTTCTGTTTGGAGGCAAAGCTTGGTGAGGCAGGGCTCCTAAAAACTGCCAAGAACCCCACTAAGGGCCTTTCTCAGCTCAAAGGGAGGGTGCAGGGTAATCACTCTGGGACCTGGTGCAGCAAACACTAGGAGAGCTCTGGCCCCCCCCCACCTTCTCTCTCTT
This sequence comes from Artibeus jamaicensis, assembly GCF_021234435.1. Taxonomy (NCBI): domain Eukaryota; kingdom Metazoa; phylum Chordata; class Mammalia; order Chiroptera; family Phyllostomidae; genus Artibeus; species Artibeus jamaicensis. The sequence goes on along the minus strand of NW_026522046.1, from coordinate 6,590,567 downwards.
TTTTTAATGGATTTAAGGGCAGGGAGCCCACAGGTGTGCTACTGATCAGCTCTGCCACTTCTTTTTTTAAATTATTTATTTATTTATCTTTAGAAGGGAAGGGAGGGAGAGAGGGAGAGAAACATCAATGTATGGTTGCCTTTGGTGCGTCCCCTGCTGGGAACTGGCCTGCAGGGAACTGGCTTGCAACCCAGGCATGTGCCCCGACTGGGAATTGAAGTGCGATCGCGTGGTTCGCAGGCCCACGCTCAATCCACTGAGCTACACCAGCCAGGGCCAGCTCTACCACTTCTTGAGTTGGTCAGGGAGTAAGTGTCTTGTGAGGTTGCATTAGAGACTCATCTTTTTTATCCTGGGTCGTGACCCTTGTTCAACCAGGGTGAACTTTTAATTAAAAATTGTGTCTTTTAGGCCCTGGCTGGTGTAGCTCAGTGGATTGAGCACGGGCCTGCAAACCAGACAATCACGGTTCAATTCTCAGTCAGGGCACATGCCTGGGTTGCAGGCCGGTTCCCCGCAGGCCAGTTCCCAGCAGGGGACACATGAAAGGCAACCATACATTGATGTTTCTCTCCCTCTCTCCTTCCCTTCCCCTCTAAAGATAAATAAATTTAAAAAAATTGTGTCTTTTAATTAAAAACTAGTTTCCTTAAGCATGGCCAGGAAATATGGACAGATGGCCATATTCTTCAACATATAATTTTCCCACTAATGAATTAACTTACCCCACTTCCTTCCTTGATCCAGTAACTCAACCACCAGTTGCTGAAGGCAGTACTGCCCACGTTCAACATGAAAAGGGATATAATGAACAGGAAAGCCAAGGGGCCCCCCGCAGCCTGGATGTAGACGCCATACACTGACCATGGCACTGAACCCTGCCCCTTCTCTTCCACTTGCACCAGCTGCCCTGGGTGAGAAAGAAAGAAACACGAACTCAGAAGGAAAGAGCCACTTTTCCAAAATTAGGTCGCCTACAAAAGAGCAAAATCAAAGAGAGCTTCTAGTTTCACAAATCAGAATTATTTCCTCTTTATCAGTGCATTCATTCATCCATTCAACATTTACTAAGTACCCCTGTAAACAGGCCCAGGATGAGGTCCTAGAGCAGGGAGGAGGAGTAAGATCAGGCCCCACCCGTGAGATCCACCTGAGGATCCTTCCAAAGTCCATTACATTTGGCTCAATAAGCACATAATGGTACTAAAATGCATTCGATACAAGGCCAGAGCTATATGCAGGGCAGCAGGGAACATCCAGGAGGTGTATCTAACCTACCTGGGGGATGGTGGGGTGGTGAGCAGGGAGGTGTCAGGGAGTCTTTGTGTGTAGTACATACTGCCCCTTGAAGGTCAGTGAGAATCAGCCAGGTGGGGAAATAGGAAGCAGAGGAGATAATGTTAACACTGGCGGAGAGGTGGGGAGACAGCCAGACAGCAAGGACAGATGATGGAACCTGCATGGCTGGAACAGGATGTGTGTGCAGAGAGTGGCAAGGAATGGGGCCAATTAGGCAGGCTGCAGCCAGAAGTACTTGAACATTATCCCTCAGACAGGAACTTCTCAAGAGAATGGGCTCCAGGGGTGTGGAGAGTTGACCCTCCCCCACCCCCGCAGCCCTATTGGGCTAGATGGGCCTGGGGTGGCCAGACCAGTCACCTGCAGCAGACACCCGTCTCCTCCGTGCATCCCAGTGTCCCACACAGATGTCATTTTCTCTGTGAGCCACATCAGGAAAGAGATGAGAAAACACTGCTTTGAAAATGGGAGGAGGCCACCAAAAGACTGTGCAGGAAGGTGAGCTGGTTGGTCCCGTTTTCCGCTCTATCTCCCAACTGTCAGCATGGCACACAGACAGCTGGGACACTGGGCGGGAATGAAAAAGGCCACACCAGGGTCATGGCCTTGGAGTGGAGTCTCAGGAGGCACACACACGGGAGGAGAGATTCGGGGATGGCTCCCAGGTGAGGCCAGGTGAGGCCAGGTGAGTGATGCTGAGATGAGACTACAGGGAAAGGGACTGACAGGAGACTCCTTTCTCTCATCACACACCTTTAACTGCCTTGGAACAAGCCGCACAGGCCGGGGGCACTTTAACAGTTGCAGGTGTCCAGGCTGAGTGGCTGCGTAGATAAGAACAAATATTCCCTAAGGATATTCTGGTTTTATACTGCCTCTGGCAGGAACTGACAGGTGTCTCCGTCTTGTGCTGTGTTTGCTCAGTGTGTATGTAAATAAGCTATCTGAAGTCACGCCTGAGTTCAAAATTGAAATCTGGTTTATTAAAAGAAAAAAAAAGAGGCAGAGAATGGTAAACTAGGAGGCTCAACTCCTAACACCAAACACCTGTTGCAGTTTTACGACCAAAGAAGTGAAAACAGCGGCAACCCCAGGATTCAAAACCTCAAATACTTCAAACCTCAGGCTCCAAGCCTCAGGTGAGGAGGTGACACAAGAGAAAGAGAACTTCAAAACAGGCCTGTGGGGGCCAGGGCTGGGGGTGGGCAGGGGACTGAGTGGGAAAGGGAAAAAATACAATAAAAAATAAATAAAGTTGAAAAAAACTAAACACAAAACAGGACTGCATTCATTGGAGGGGAGAGAAGGTGGCAAACTGACTTGCAATTAAAATTCACCACAATGAAAATATCGGCTGTAAATCACTTCTTTCTCCCGAGACTTGTTCCAGTTAAGATACAGCGCTGAAAGACCAGGATTGTGCACAGGGAGCGGCAGGTGGGGAAAGCCCTAGGGGTCACTCCTTCCCATGGCTCTGGGCCAGTCTCCGAGGAGTGTGCCATTCTAACCGGGGGCTGCTGAGAACACAGGAACCCTTGGAGCTGGAACCCCTTTGCCGTGGTTGGCACTGACTTTGAAAGAGCAGAGGTGAATCACAGGAAGGAAGGATATACTTCTGCCCACCATTCGGTCTTCCCGTATGCAGGTGACTCAGCTACCATTACCTGTACCTGCCCGGCCCTGCCCTGCGTGGGAGGAGATAGGATCAAAAGGCTTTCTGATTGCCTTGGTCTGTTGTTAAGGAAACAGAAGGTGCCTCTGGGTCTCCTGATATTAAGGAAGAATTCTGTTATTGCAGGAATATAAGGCCAGATACTCTGCAAGCACACAGTGCTGTCAAACATCATGAATCACACATGGTGCAACTGCCGACATGCTTTAATGACAAATCTAAAATCTCAGAAAAGGTCATTACCTTCCTCTGGCTTTACTGCTTTCTCCTTCTTTACTGATCCGGTTTTAGGACCCTTGTCTTGCGATTTCTTCTGTGAGCCACTGGTTTCCTTTTTGGAATTAATCTAATATTTAAAAAAAAGTGTCTCCAGTTATGACACAGCCATTCAGACAAATGTTCACAGTCATACTACAGGATCATCTATCAAGGGGCTGCTATTACTGAAGAGAGACACATCCGACTTCTTAATAGGGCCACCGACACTTCTTTCTTGTACTTTCTCAACTCCTTCGGTCTTTGAGACCTGGGTTCCTACCCTGTTGACATTGCTCTCAAAGTCACAGAAGCCCCAAACTCCCAACACAGCAGTAGCCTTTCTGTCCTCATTTACTCCTACTGGTCCAAAGGGTTAGGCAGGGGTCATTTCCATTCCTCCCGTCTCTGATCCTCACATCACTGAATAAACTCAGAGATGTCCCACTGCCACCACAGGACACCCTCCGACTCTCCAGTTTGGCTTTGGGAGACCTCCACATTCGGGCCCCCGCCTACCTGCAAGTTCCTCTCCCCTTCCTGGGGCTGCTCCTCTGATTTCCCGCCATTCCCCCTATCACCATGACTTCCCACTTCTGTTCCTTTGTCCACACTGGTTCTTCACTGGGAATGACCCTCCCCTTGTCCCAAGGCAGTCACAGGCACCCCCAGAGTCAAATCTTACACCCTCCCTGAGGCCACTCCAAACTGTCTAGGCAACTTGTTAGTAGGAGTCTATCAACAGCACAGTTGCGGTAAATGTGATCTGGTGCAAGAGCACAGCACCCTGGTCTTCCCTAGGACACAGTGGAGGTTGGGGGGCGGGGTGGGGATGATGTCTCACTCACGGTTATAACTCACACAGGGCCTAATACCCAGAACCTCCCCTAACAGGGCACAGAGGAACTTAGTGAGCATTCATCAAATAGAACCTGAGAGATTAGGAACTATTTAATGTTCTCCTAGATTACGCTTATATCTTTATACAGAAAATTCTCTTAACATAGTTTACTACATTGCATTCTATGTCATGGTCACCCTCATTACCGTGGGTTGCTCTCCAACTAGACTTTTAAAATTGACAGTGAAAAAAATCACAAGACGTATAAAATTTAGAGCCACACCTGGAACACAAGTCAGGACTCTAAATTCTATAGTTACTGCCATACATGAATAAATGCACTGTCTAAAAAGAAAATTACTATTTGCTGACCACTTACTAGAGTAAGGACATTACATGTTTCATTTAATTGATGCAACAAATTAATTAAATGGCAGGTCCCAGCCCCTTTTTCAGATGAGGAGATGGAAGCTCAGGAGAGCTAAGCGACAAACTAAAAGCATGGTCCTCCACTACAGCTCATCGACTCTCGAAGTCTACTGTCCTGTGGACGTTTTACGTTTTACCTTCTCTTCCTCTCATTTCCCCTCCACGTCTACAGTGAGGAGAACTAACCAGGAGAGTACTCTGAGGGTCACAGGGAGCAACCATTAACCCAAATCTGCATCAGGGCGTCTCTATGGAAGTCACTGATGCCACTTGGAATGTCTGAGTTACTCCAAAAGGCCAAAAACAAATCGGTCCCAAACAGTCAGTTGTACTGTACCTGAAATCAGACAGGATGACACCCAAATGTTCCCAGAAACGATCCCAATAATTTCCTGCTTTTATCCCTCTCAGCCAAATGACCTGATAGCTAAGAAAAAAGCTTCTGGCCCAGCCTGAGTGTACCCCTAGGACCCAAGATGACCACCCAATAAGGAGTTTGTATGAGAGCAGGTTGGTGAGAAGGAAGCACAAGCTCCTTGGCTGACTGTAAGTTAAGTCCACCCTCATGTTTGCCTAACTCAGAGCCAAGAGTAAAGCCATGGAAAACTGCCATCTTTCTGTGTGGCCACGGTGGGCAGGGCAGAGTGGCAGAGAGAGCACTTTAGAGTCAAAGTGTCCTTGTTAGTGTTAAAAAGAAACGGCCAGACTTCTGGCCAGGATGGAGGCGTAGGTGGAAACACTGTACCTCCTTGCACAACCAAAAGTAAGGACAACAAAAATTTAGAAACAAAAACACAACCAGAACAGACAGAAAATTGAACTGTACGGAAGTCTGACAACCATTTAACCAGACAGTAGGAGGGGCGGATTTGGCGGCCGGCAGAGAGGGGTCACGGCAGAAAAAGGCAGTGGCAGCCAGAGCTGGGAGTGCAGGTGGCACAGGGCTGATTGCAGGCACACATTCGAGCCCAGATAAACTAGGCAAAAACAGGCAGTGAGACAGACCATGCAACCCAGGGCCCCAGAGATGGGAAATAAAGCCTAAAAGCACCAATTGAAAAGGTGCCGGCCTGTGGAAAAGGAAGCAGCAGAAGGGACTGAAATCCGAGAGATCCTGGAACAGGCGCCATTGCCCCTCTCTGACCCCACCCCCACATATAGCATCACAACCCAGCAACTGGGTTGCCCCAACCTGGTGAACACCTAAGGCTTCGCCACTTATCTGTAACAGGAGCAACCTGACCAAAAATTGCTCAGTCAGAAGAACAAATCAACCTGGCTGGTGTAGCTCAGTAGATTGAGCACAGGCCTGCGAACCAGAGTATTGCAGTTCAATTCCCAGTCAGGGCACATGCCTGGGTTGCAGGCCAGTTCCCAGCAGGGGACACATGAGAGGCAACCATACATTGATATCTCTCCCTCTCTCCTTCCCTTCCCCTCTAAAGATAAATAAATTAAATCTTAAAAAAAAAAAAAAGAACAAATCAAAGCCCCAGAGCCAATACTTTTTAAAAAAAATTTAAATTTTATTTATCCTTAGAGAGGAAGTGAAGGAGAGAGGGAGAGAAATATCAATGTGTGGTTGCCTCCCGTGTGTCCCCTGCTGGGAACTGGCCTGCAACCCAGGCATGTGCCCTGACTGGGAATCGAACCACAATCCTTTGGTTCGCAGACCTGCGCTCAATCCACTGAGCTATACCAGCCAGGGCAAAGATTTTATCCATTTCTCTTTTTTAAAGATTTTATTTATTTATCTTTAGAAGAGAAGGAAAGAAATGAGGGAGAGAAATATCAATGTATGGTTACCTCTTGTGCATCCCCTGCTGGGAACTGGCCTGCAACCTAGGCATGTGCCCTGCCTGGGAATTGAACCGCGATCCTCCGGTTTGCAGGCCTGCGCTCAATCTACTGAGCTATACCAGCCAGGGTCAGAACCAATACTTTTAAGTGACCAAGAGATAGCCAACCTATTAGCTGCACAGTTCAAAACACTGGTGATCAGGATGCTCACAGAACTGGTTGCTTTTGGTAGCAAATTAGAAGAACAAATGAAGGCTACACTAAGTGAAATGAAGGAAAATGCACAGGAAACCAATAGTGATGGAAAGGAAACTGGGACTCAAATCAATGGAGTGCACCAGAAGGAAGAAGAAAACAACCAATCAAAAAAGAATGAAGACACAAAAATTCAAAAAAAATGAGGAGAGGCTTAGGAACTTCCAGGACATCTTTAAATATTCCAACATCTGAATTATAGGGGTACCAGAAGGGGAAGAAGAGCAACAATGGAAAAGTTATTTGATCAAATAATAAAGGAGAATTTCCCCAATCTGGCAAAGGAAATAGACTTTCAGGAAATCCAGGAAGCTCAGAGTCTCAAAGAAGTTGGACCCAAGAAGGAACACACCAAGGCACATCATCATTACATTAGCCAAGATTAAAATGAAGGAGAGAATCCTAGAAGCAGCAAGAGATAAGGGACAGTCACCTACAAAGGAATTCCCATCAGACTGTCAGCTGATTTCTCAAAAGAGACCTTACAGGCAAGAAGGGGCTGGAAAGAAGTATTCCAAGTCATGAAAGGATAGGACCTACATCCAAGATTGCTCTATTCAGCAGAGCTTTCATTTAGAATGGAAGGGCAGATAAAGTGCTTCTCAGATAAGGTCAAGTTCAAGGAGTTCATCATCACCAAGCCCTTACTATATGAAATGTTAAAGGGACTTATCTAAGTAAAAGAAGATAAAAAATACGAACAGTGAATGAACAGCAAACTCACAGTTATTAACAACCACACCTAAAATAAAAGCAAACTAAGTGAACACCTAAAACAGGAGTGGAACCACAGAAATGGAGATCGCATGGAGGGTTAGCAACAGGGGAGTGGGAGGAGGAGAAGGGGGGAGAAGGTACAGAGAATAAGTAGCATAGATGGTGGGTAGAACATAGGGAGAGGGCAAGAATAGTATAGGAAATGCAGAAGCTAAAGAACTTATGACACATGGAGCAGAGGAAGCAGAGGAAGGTGGGTGGGAGAAGGTGTGCAGGGTGGAGGGGAATGAAGAGGGGGAAATGGGACAACTGTAATGGCATAATCAATAAAATATATTTAAAAAAAAAGAAACGGCCAAAATGGAGTCACTTTTGCTAAGCCACACCAGGACTTGGTACCTAACCTAAGTGCAGTTTTATCCTCTCCTAGGAGTAGGTCTGGAATTTCCTGATCAACATTAGTAAGGCAAAGTGCCTGATAAAACCCTCTGCCTTCCCCTAAGGGAAAACAAACTTTGCATGAAATAATCCACTCTTTTAAATCTCCTTGCCCCATCTTCTTTCTGTCTAAGGAAACTTTTTATTTTGTAACACTCCTGGGAGCATCCTTCTAAATTGCTAGTTAGGTTGCTGCTCAATTCACGAATCACTCAATAAAGCTAATTAAATCTTCAAATTTACTGGGTCGAAGTTTCCGATTTAACACTAGTGAGATGCTTAACTCTTCTGAGCTTCCATTTCCTCAGCTGTAAAAGTGAGGAACGATCGACCCTATGTTGCTACAGAGCTCTGTTTAAATGACTAACTAGGACGACATCTGTGACGCGTCCACTCCAGCAACGAGGACACAACTGTTGTGAGTGCCAAGTCAGCAGCCTGGACACCACGGGTCCACGGGTTATTTTCAAATGCATACAATGTTTAATTTCTCCTTCCTGGCTCCTTAGTCACTTGTTTATTAAAAAAGGAGCTTCATATGCTTCAATCAGGATTGAGGGAGTTTTTGAAATGAAACTGTAATTGAACAACACACTGTGGACCCTATAAAAAATTTCACTGAGAGGAACTTCGCAGAGTGACCTAAACATTAATTCCTAATTCCTAACTGGGCAAGTCTCTTGGGTACTAATGCCCCAGGCCTGTACCTTCTTTGGTAAAAGCTTTAAACCGGCCCTGTCCATTGTCCTTGAGCATCTAGGTTAACGAAGCTTTGAAATGCCAGAGTAATCCCGTTCCCCAGACCCCTGTACAGCTCAACTGCCCTAGAGAGAAGTATCATCTAGTTAACTGTTATGTAATCTAATCTCTGCCTTGCTCCCCCCATATAATCTTCTCTAAACTCCTTCCTTAATTCCAAATGCATAAAAGAAACTGCGAACTGTCATTCTCCAGAGCATTTGAGATCTTACTTCCCAGCAATGTCATCCGTATGGTTCAAATAAGCTCATACAAACTCTCTACAGGTTTGGTCGTTTCTGAACCTGGCAACACACAGAGCCCACATTGTTCCTCCCCGTCACTGCCTTGTTAACAAGTTCTCCATGACAGAAGAACTCGGCTCGCCAGCCCCACAGCCCTGCTCTCCTAGACTAGAACTAGCATGTAAACTAAAGCACAGCAGGCTGGCTGTCAGAGAATAGGGCCCTGCCTGTAAGACACGGGCACTGAATTCAGCCGCCATCCGGCTGTCTTAGTAAGGTCACACCTCCCTGGTGAGAAAGGTGGCGATGCGAACAAACGCCATGTGCTTCTTACCTCAACTGGGGGTGTCTCCCCCAGCAACAGGTTATTAAAAATGGTGGCATAGTCACCATTTAGATTCATCAATTCCTCATGCGTGCCCCTTTCTGTAATGCAGCCCTCTTTCATGAAGATCACTTTGTCGCAGTCAGCCAGGTACTAGAGGTAAGGGCAGGGATAACACAGTGTTGTTGATATTTGTGCAAATAGTACGATCACTCAGACCTCAGTCTAGTGGTTCTCACTTGGAAGCGATGGAGCCCGCCAGCAGACATCTGGCACTATCTGGAGACACTGCTGGTTGTCACAACCTGGGGAGGGGGAGGTGCCACTGCCACCTAGTGGGATAGAAGCCAGGAATACCCAGGACAGCCCCCCACAGCAAAGAGCTATCTGACCCACAATGTCAACAGTACCAAGATTGTGAACCCACTTTAGTTTATTATGTTTTGTGATGTAGTTCATGCAGTTCCTCCAGTTTTTGATATAAATCTACTGGTGGAGCCACAGGAGCCTTGCATTAAACTTCACCCCCTTTTACTACACTCAGGAGTACATGTGTTTACTGACTTTCTGTGGCAGAACAGGGGGTTAACCCCCAAAGCTGACAACACAGGCAAAGCAGGTGGCAACACTCTTGAACTGCTCTCTACAGCAGCTGCTTGTCATGGAATGACAGGGGGAGAAGACCTTGTTTTCCCTAAACCAGTCCCACTTAAATTAACATACTACTTTCCAGACGATCTCAGACCCAAATTCTATTTTCAGCCTACCCCTTCTACTTACTGACTTCTATATAGAAGCTAACTTCTATGTAGATCCACTCCAAGGATCTCTGCCATCTGGTGCACTGGTACAACAAAGTTTTATTGTTACAATGGGCCAGTCAGCTATTTGCTGAGTTCATAAATAGTCATGGTTCCAGAATTTCTAGGACACCACAAAGGTACCAAGAAGGACTAAGCGCTACTCGCTGGTTCTGATTTCTCAAGCCACTGTGGGCAGCCTGGGGAAGGAAGAAAGCACCATACCTGTAATTGGTGGGTAACGAAGAGAACTGTCTTGGACTTGAGGTGCTTCTGAATAGCACTGTTGAAGATGTGGTTGCCCACATGGGCATCTAAGGCACTGAGGGGGTCATCCAGGATGTAGATGTCCCGGTCACTGTACAAGGCCCGGGCAAGGCTGATCCTTTGGCGCTGCCCACCACTCAGGTTGGCTCCTCGCTCACCAATCTACAGGAGCCCAGAAAGCACAGTGAGGCCGCCAACTCAAGTTCAGAACTGGGCTTAGTGATCATCCCAGTCACTGCTCCTCTCCTCCCCCTCAAACGGCTCCTTCTACTTAACTCCCCACCTGGGTGAGCAGCCGCTATGATCCACCAGGGCCCACACCGGACCTGGAAGAATCAGCCCAGATGCCTCCTCCTTTCCCACAACCAGCTGGTTACTGATCAGTCCTACCTCTGGCCTTGCCACTCCCCATGGACACCACTTTCCTGTCCATTTTCTATGGGCAGAATGAGCTTTCCAAAACACAAAGCTGACCATGTCCCACCCTAACTTAAAACTCTGCAAGGGTCCAGGACAGAATCTAAATAACCAAACGTGGTGCACGAAGCAGCTTCCCCAGCAGCTCCCAGCTTCCTCGGCAATCCCCTGGCACACCCTGGGATCCAAGCCATTTTAAATACTGTACATATTACAGACACATGTAACTGTTATCATGCCTTCTCCTGTACTGTATCTGTTCACTTTTGGCATCCTCTCCTCTACCAAACACGTCTGCCTCTTATTCCCTCATACTCAAAAGAGAGGGGCCTCTTTCATCAGCTTATGTTGTGCCTCGCGTGTATCTCATCTTGTCAACTATAAGCTTTCTGAGGGTGCATGTGACTGTCCTGTTTATTTACAGTCCCAATGCCCAGGAGAGTCTGCAAGTGTTGCTGGCACACAGCAAGCACCTGATAAATGTTCCCTGATAAATGGACAGATGAATACATCTGTTACCAAGTGGTGTTACCAAGTGGTGACTGGCTTTGTAATATTAAAAAATCTTGTCCTTAAAAAAACATTCAGCTAATTCAAAGGTTTGCAAACTTGAGCAGGGATCAGAATTACCAGCAGGGCTTGTCAAAACAGGTGGTTGGGCCTCACTGCTAGTTTCGGGAGTTCTGGAGTGGAGGCTGGTCATTTTCATTTCTAACCAGTTCTCAGTGTCACTGACATTGCAGATCTGGATTAGCCTGTACACTAATCAACACATTCACCAAATGTGGTTTGAGGAATTTTACTGAAATCAACAGAATAAAAGCACCTGCCCCAGAGACTTCTGGAGCTGGTCAGGGAGATGTCTCAGGACTCAGAACGCCAGTTCCCAAGGTGCCCCTATGGGAACCACGCCCAGGCAGGGAGCCACAGATGGGTTTGTGTGGCAACCTCTTTCTACCTCTCCTTTTCTAAAAAAAATATTTTATTTATTTATTTTTAAAGAGAGGAAAAGGGAGGGAAAAACGTTAATGAAGAGAGAGAAACAGCAATAGGTTGCCTCTTGCACGTGCCCTGACCAGGGACCGAACCTGCAACCCAGGAGTGTGCCCTGACCGGGAATTGAACAAGGGCAACGGGGGCAACCTTTCCCTTTGAGGGACGACGCCCAACCCACTGAGCCACCTCAGTCAGGGCGGCAGCGGCCTCCTTTCTAAAGGAAGGGGGCTCTCCACAGACTGCATCCGGGTAAGCAGGTTGGCAGAACGCAGTTCAGGGAAGAAGCTCAATATGTACATGCTCGACTCACGGTTTCAAAAGTGAACAGTTCAGAAACCAGTAACTCTGAACCAGCAACGAGCTATTGTTATCCACCTGACATATGAAATATTGACAAGCTTAAAACCCAGGGTGTTGATATCCCTGCCCTACAGCACACATGCTTGCCTAACATAAAGTCCCAGTGAAAGTGAATCTCACTGTGTAGGCTCATTTCCCATGTATTTGAGATGCACTCCTAGGAGGCGGCTCTGGCATAGCCCTGACGCCCACTTCCAGAATCCTCTCTGCTAAGTACACACCCAGTCAGGACCACAAAGCTTGTACCTCAGTCAGGTCACTGTTGGGAAGAATGGCCAGGTCGGGCCTCAGGCAGCAGCTGTTCAGCACAGAGTTGTACCTGAAGGACATAAAGAGACTCAGCATCAGGGACGTGGCTGGGGCAGAGCCTGCTGACTTGGGCTGCCTTGCGTCTCACGTGGCCAAGACAGAAAGCATGGAAACCAAACACTCCTTGCCTTTCTTCATCAAATTCCTTCCCAAACAGGATGTTGTCTCTCAGAGTGGCATTGAGGATCCAGGCCTGCTGGGCCACGTAAGCGAAGGTTCCACTGGCTGCGATGCTGCCCTCCAGGAGTGTCATCTGCGGAGACGGACACCATCCGATGGTGTCATAATGCAAAACCACCACTCTAAGCCAACAGAAGCCCCCACATTCCACAGTGAAGTTGAAAATTTTGGCAATTTCCTTGGATGCTTTTTGGACCCCAAACCAGACTTCACCTTTGTTCCACAGAGCTACAGCAGCAAAGAAAATCAAACTCTCTCTGCTGGTTCGCTCAAGTCATGGGAACCCAGTACAACCCATGATCTGAACGAGCCAGCACTTCATTGAGCAACCTATAAGCTACTTTATATCCTTCCTTCCTAACTGCAAACTGTTTTAATTAAGGGAAGCACAGGCAGAAGGCCCTTTCAGAATCCCCTGGGGAGGATGCTATAAGGATTTACAGCCTCAACTTCAGGGCAGGCCAGTTCATCTCCGGAATTAATCCAGGCTACTGGCTGGATCAGCTGACACTGAAAAATGAGGACCAAAGGGAAAAAACTTCCAGTTAGACATCAACTAATATTCAGAGAATCTGTACAATGATGGCGACCCCACCCCACCAACATGAAGAAAGTACATGATGAGCCATTCGCTTTGAATTGCCTTCTTAGTCACAGCAGTTGATAGGAATTGATTTACCCATTCTATCTTCATTCAGGATTCCTTTTGGGACTGACACTTACAATCTGTCTTGGGTCGGGGCTGTTACTAGTTTGGCCAAAAAGTCCGTTAGGTTTTTCCCCAGACGATGGCTCTGATATGCTTAGTTGTCCCTGACTTCATGTAAAACAATTTTGTTAGATTGTATTGTGACAGCTATCATTATGCGTTGAAAAAAGTCTATCAAAACTGGTGAATTTTTGTACAGCCATTTTCATATTGAAGATGGAAGAAGATACGCCACATTTTCGGCGTATTGTACTTTATCATTTTAAGAAAAGGTAAAAATGCAACTGAAACACACAAAAAGATTTGTGCAGTGTATGGAGAAGGTGCTGTGACTGATTGAACATGTCAAAAAGTTTGAGAAGTTTCTTAGTACTATTAAGATTTGGGCCAAATAACTCTTTGCTGTGAGGCTGTCTTACTCACTGGAAGATGTTTAGCAGCACCCCTGGCCCCTGCCCACTAGAAGCCAACAGTGGGAGAGAGCCGACATTGCTATTAAGGGGTGGGGATAGAGTGGGGGAAGGGGGAGGAGAGTTGCAGAAAAGGGTTCATTTTCTTTCTACCTTTCCTGATTCTCTCCAGGAAATAAATTCATTCTTTCTGAGACTATTCCAAAGCAGAGTCCAGAGAAAGAAGCAAAAAATGCCAAGGACAATAAACAAAATCTTACCTGGCCTAAAATGGCTGAAATGAGAGATGTTTTTCCACTTCCCACACTGCCACAGATTCCAACAAGTTTACCCTGGAAAAAACCAGAGCGAGAGGGAGGTCATTAAAGGACTACCGGCCACTCATCTCCGGGGACCTCCGACTTCTTCGAGGAAAAACACATTAATTACAGTCCATCAATATGGAAACTGCCTTCCTGAGCACCAAGCAAGTCCCTGACCTCTACTCCCCCGCCAGCCACCTGCTCCATAGGGGCTTCAAAAGGATCGGGCACCTTTCCTACTTTGTTGGTAATCCGTGTTTTTTTTATTGTTTACTTGGTTGTTATTTTTGGAAGAGAGAACTCAAAAAATTATTTTACTATGATTTTTTTCTTCAGGGCCTATAAATTATTTTCAATAAAAACTGTGTGTACTATTGCTTCCATTTTTTTCCTGTTAAACATTTCCAAGAATCTGAGGAGTATCTCTGCCCATTCCTACATAAGAATGGAAAAGCAAGCCTGTAATTAACTGAAAATCCTCAGGCAAAATAAATGAGTTCTCAATGGGCATTGTTAAAAGTTCTTAAGAACAGATGATTTTAACATGGCCATCTGTTTAGCAACCTTGTACTGAATGAAGTCTTACAGCAAAGGAAGGAATGAAGAGTGGTGGTGCAGAAAGAGCACGGACTCCGGCCCTGACTGGTGTGGCTCATTGGATTGGGTGCCAGCCTGCGAACCAAAGAGTCACCAGTTCGATTCCCAGTCAGGGCACATGCCTGGGTTGCTGGCCTGATTCCTGGTTAGGGGTGTGTGAGAGGCAACTGATCCATGTATCTCTGGCACAGTGACGTTTCTCTCCCTTTCTCCTTCCCTTCCCCTCTCTCTAAAAAAAAAAACAATAAACAAAAAGAAAGAGCACAGACTCTGGAGGCAGAGAGGTCTTGCTCTGAATATCAATACCACTAGCATTTGCCAATTATTTGATCTTTGCCTTGTTACTTAAAACTAATGCTGTCTCTCTCTCGAGGGGCTTTGAGCAGCTTGAGGAACGGAGTTACCCTTGTAGAAGCAAGTAGTGTCCAGTACTTAATAAAAATATGTGGCACAAAATGTTTGAGGTGGTCCCAGAGTTTGAGAGATTACAGCCTGGTAGTAATGAGAGGACCCAAACCACAGGTTCAGTCTCCGCTCCAGTTAGGTTTTCACAAAGAAAACGCTGTTCTGATGACTAAAAGGTGACTGAAGAAGAGAGCACCAGTGAAGTGAGTGAAGATACTGGAAAACATTAAGTTCCCTTCCACTCCCTAAAGAGGAGGGTGGGGCCCTGGCTGCTGCGGCTTCAGTGGATTTAGCCCACACCTATGGACCGAAAGGTCGCCAGTTCAATTCCTGGTCAGGGGCACATGCCTCAGCTGCCAGCCAGGGCCCCAGCTGGGGTGTGTGAGAGGTGACTGACTGATGTTTCTCTTGCACATGTTTCCCTCCCTCTCTTTCTCCTTCCCTTTCCCTCTCTCTAAAAATAAATAAATAAATACTTTTTTTTTTTTTTAAGAGGAGGGTTGGGAGAATTGTGGTCTCTCTTCAAAGAGCTAAAGCTCTGTGAATCTGGGCTCTAAAAGGCAGAATGAGATCAATACATAGTAAGCAGGCGAGTAAATTTCCAGCAACTATGGGGACTGATCCTCTAACAGCTGATTAGCAACCTGATAGAGCTGCCTCAGTAATCAAGATGATCGTTATTCAACAAGAAGCCTGTTCAGAGTTAAATAAAGTAAAAAAGTGACTTGAATGCCCCCCAACAACCACTAGTTGTTTCTAGGGGTCTCGCCAAGGCCACCTCCCCCTCCCAGGTGTCACTTTCAAGAGCTGGGAGCTTTCCACACTCCCTGCAGTCTAGCTCAGGATCCATGTGCTGCACCGACTAGATGCACACCCAGCACTCCCCGCTTCCAGTTATGTGGGTAAATGCTTCTCATCGCTGCCCTTGGCCCAAGGCACCCCAATGTTTCTCCTGGGTTAACTGTTCTCCTTGCCTCCTTCCTCGTCTGCCTACATCCTCTTCTGAATCCAGAAGCTAGAATGTTTCTCTCATATTAAGTCAGATCACGTTATTCTTCTGCTCCAAACCCTCAACGGCTTCCCTGCCCACAAAAGTAAAGCCAAAGCCTCCATCCTGGGCATCGACCACGCTCTCCCACGCCCTGCTCCAGCCACAGCCCTCAGGGTCTTCGAGCTTCTGTCCGGGATGCTCTTCTTCCCTCGGAACCACATGACTCTTCCTCACTCCCTTCGGGGCTGCGATCAAATACTACTTTTTAAACAAGGCCTTTCCACTCAGGCCACCTATTTAAACTGCCACCACACCTGCTCCCTGCCCCAGCCCTCTCTACAGCCTTTTCCTCACAGCCCGTATCTCTATCTGACATATAATATACACAGCGGTCTCCCCCTCCTCGGTTTTGCTGGCTGTGGTTTCAGTTACTTGCAGTCAACTGTGGTCTGAAAATACTAAATGGAAAATTCCGGCAATAAACTATTCTTAAAATTTAAATAGCGTGCTGCTCTGGCTAGTGCGATGAAACCCGCGGCGGTCCGGCTCTGTCCTGCCCTGCACGGGCAATCACCCCTGGTTCAGAGCTATCTACTCTGTACGCGCTCCCTGCCCACCAGTCAGTCCCTCACCAGCCGCCTCTGTTATCGGATCGACTATTTCCACACTGAAGTGCTTGTGTTATTTTACTTAGGAAGAACAAGCACAGCGATGGTGGCAATCTAGATACAGGTTAAAGAGAGCCTGTAAAGTGCTTCCTGGGAGTGAAAAAGTGAAAGTTCTCGATTGAAAAGGAAGGGAAAAAAATTGTATGCTGAGGTTACAAAGATCTACTGTAAGAACAGATCTTCCACCTTGAATTGTGAGGAAGGAAAAGGAAATTTATGCTAGTCTTGCTGTTGTGTCGTAAACTGTAAAGTTATGGCCACAAGTGTGTGGTAAGTGCTTAGCGAGATGAAGGAGGCATTAAATTTGGGGGCGGAGACAGGAGCAGAAAACACATTCCCACGACAGCAACCTACTGTGCCAAATGGCACTGAGCCTGCGTGGAGACCTCAGCAAGGCGTCCCCCGAATCGAGGGACATGTCCTACAAGTAAGGGGCAGTTATACAGACTCAGGAATAGGTTCACACCAAAAAATGTAAAAACTTCTGGAGAAAAGAGACCCACCTCATTCACCTAATTTTTACTATAGAATAGTGCTGTAATTGTTCTATTTTTAGTTATTATTGTTCATCTCTTAGTATGCCTAATTTATACATTACACTTTACTGTAAGTATGTAAGCACATGAAAAAACTACTAGGGTTCATCACTATCTGTGGTTTCCGGGGTTTACACAGGTCTTGGAACATGCCCCCCACTTACTGACTGTCTTTGCCCGCTAGAATGTAAGGCCTAGGAAGGCAGGGATTTTGTTTGGTTGGTTTTTCCCTGCTACGTCCAGGCCTACAACAGTGCCTGGTGCAGAGTTGGTACTCAAAAAAATGGCTGTTAAATAAATGAATATATTACCACTTCTGGGACCCTCTGTACAATGTAGCCCTCAACAGGGTGTTGGCTCCCAGTCATATTCTATATTTTAAAGGCTTGAACTAAGGGGTCTCTGTCCCAGCCACTCTCTAAAGGAGGGCCTCTGAGAGACTCTGGTCCCGTGCCACCTGGGCTGTGATATGATATATGATCCCTTAACATAAGCATCAGAAACAAACAGTTCCCACAGAATCGTCTGTAACAGCAACACTGCAAGTACCTATCACGCTCCAGGTTCTGTGTTGTGCATAGTGTCGTGGTAATGAGATGCTTACACAGGGTTAGAATAACCAGAAATCGTTATTACAGCTCACATACAACTATAATAACCAGAAATCAATTCAGGGCAAAACCTTGGAAAATCCACCTGAATGCTTCATGCTTATACAATGAGTATGTCATGAGGCCAGTTGTAATTCACTTCTATTGTTAAACGCCTAACTATTCCTTTTAGAGGTGGAGCTGGCCAGAATTGCTCAGTAGCTCAAAAATCACTCCCAGCCACAGAAGCACTTTTCTAAAAGGAATGGCAGCTGCCTGCTCTGGCCAGAACAAGCACCTGGTAGACAGACGGGGCGCGGGAGGCTGAGCGGTTACCTCTTCGATTTCCAGGTCGATGTTGTACAGTGTCCTCTGTAAACGGAGGCTCCCCAGGTGGACATGCTTGCCCTCTTCCTCCTCGGGACTGGGCCGTTCATCGCTGTCCAGGAGGAGGTGGCCCTTCTGCTCTGCCAGCACCGCCTGATGCTCAGCGTGCTCCAGCTGCCTCACCTTCTCTTTCTTGCCCCTGGCAGCCCTCTTTTCTTTTTTCGTTTTGGGGGTCAGCTTGGGTGAGTTCTGGATACTGGAGTGGGAGGAGTCCCATGCCAAGGTGGCATTTTTCACCTCTATCTTGATGTGAGGACTGGCTGGTTTTTTCTTTATCATGTGAACCTCTTCCATCAGAAACAAACTCTGATAGGAGTTGTGAGAGAGGTGCAAAGATGAGACACTGGATCAAGACCAGGGAGACAAGCCTAGGGCGTACACTCACGCAGCAAAACACATCAGGCTATACAGTGGAAGGAAGCTGAAGGGCAAAAGGTAGCTCATTAGTGTAGCCCAGCCTCAGGCCCAGCAAGAGGTCACAGGGGTGTGGGGACACCCTCAGGAGGGACAGGGCCTTGTCAGTGGCCCAACGCACTACCAATGACATGCCTTTTCATCTCCTACCAGTCTCATGGGACCAAAAGACATCTAACTAGCCCATATGTGGGTCCTCGTTTTCCCCCAGGAGTTGCTGAGCTGCAGTGGGAAAGTGCAAGCAGAAAAGCTGAAGGGCTCGCTGCTCTCCTATGCAGATGCTCATCGCGCTGCTTCCCTCCCAGACCACTCCCTCGGGGCCTCAGAGCCTGTGGGCTTCCCCCACTCACAGCAGGCACAGGCCTTGGGGGGAGGCTGGGCAGAAACTGTGACCAGGCCCTGCTTGCTCACAGTTCAAAGAAGCGTCTATGGTTTTATCAACGGCAGAGTACACCTTCTTGCCAATAAGCTCTTGTGTCTTCGAAATCCTGCCTTGGAACTTGTGGAAACTCAAAACAACCAAAGGAATGGACTGGGGTGGAAGTGAAGGGTATCGCCCTCAGAAACATCCTTGAGAAGAGGGAACAAAACTCTCCCCCGACTCACTCCCAGAGGCCCACCGAGTTCTATCAGGGGGAGAAAACTGAAACGTGTGAAAAGCCAAGTGTTTCTGAAACACTGACGGAAATGAACCTCAGCTAGGGACGCCGATGCTTCCCTGACTTTGAACCCACTTCTGACAACACTCTTAAACAAGGGATCTTCTCTACAGAATGGCATCCCAGTTGGAGTCCCCATAGGATTTAAAAAATGAATTTTTAAAATAAATTCAAAACATTAGAGAGTCTTTAGAGAAAAGATGACCTGCAGGGTCAGAATTCTCCATTTAGTTACTGAGAACCCCAACTGGTTTGAAGGATGCGGGTGCTATTAAATGTATCAGATATGATATGTTTACAGATATGATAGCACGATACATTTGCTAAATGTGTCAGATAACCCTCTTCCCTAAGAGCAAGCCCTTTCTGCTGGATCCTGAACTTCTAAGCTTGCTCTTTTCCTCCTTTAAATCGCCAGACCTCCTGTTTATTCCTAACCTCCAGTCTTCCCAGAAGTGGCATAGTTCTAAATCTCCTAGCTAAGCCCTGGCTGGTGTGGCTTGATGGACTGAGTGCTGGCCTGTGAACCGAAAGGTCACATGCCTCTGGGTTGCATGCCAGGTCCCCAGTTGGGGGCGTGCAAGAGGCAACTGATAGATGTATCTCCCCACATCAATGTTTTTCTCCCTCCCTTCCCCTCTCTCCAAAAAATAAATAAATGAAATATTAAAAAAATAATAAATTGTGTAGTGTAGCTCAATAATAAACTGTCTAGCGTAGCTCAATGGATTGAGCTCGGGCCTGCAGATCAAAGGGTTGCTGGTTCTCAATTCCCAGTCAGGGCACATGCCTGGATTGTGGGCCAGGTCCCCAGGTGGGGACACATAAGGGGCAACCACACTCTGATGTTTCTCTCCCTCTCTTTCTCCTTCTCTTCCCCTCTCCCTAAAAATAAATAAAATCTTAAAATAAATAAATAAATCTTCAACATAAGAAAAAGAAAGAAAACAAAATAAATCTCCTAGATAATCTTCACACTTACTCAACATAGGTTTAGTTTCTGAAAATAGCAGTTGATTTCACTGGTCCAGGCAGAGCCTTTTCCTCAACTCCACACAGAGAAACCATATGCTGACAGAATTCCCACACTTCTCTCCACTAAAGAGTTACTCAAAGGGCCTTTTAAACCTCAGTGGATTATTTAAAAATGTGCTCGTGCCTCCAGTTTACACAGCTTCTTCCCTGCATTTCCTTCTCATGCCTCCCTGCGGCCCGTGCTCCTCCCAGGAGGATTCCGGCTTCGGGTCCCCTCTGCCTTGGTGTGCTGAGTCACACCACCTGAATGTGTACCTATGTGGGTTCGCACCCGCCAGGACAACAGAATCTTGGAGGTACAGAAACCACATAACTCAACTTCACCACAGGACCCTGGCCATCAAAACACCGCCCTTGTTCACCAGAAGAATCAAATCAGAATGTACCTGTTAAGCATGAGAGGGGTCTACTCAAGGGCTTCCAAGTAACACACATGATGCCTAGTTAAACTGTGATTCCCGAGAAACAATGAATCGTTTTTCACCGTAAGTATGTCCCATGCAACTATTAAATGGGTATCTTGTGTTTCTGTTTGCTAAAGCCGGCAACCCTACACTGGTGACCATTTTATCAGGAAAGTCACGAGGTGTGGCTTCTCACTGCCTCTCTACAGATTATCCCCCTTGTAGAAGGAAGAGAAGGGGAGGGGGTGGCAGAGGATGGGGGCGGGGCAGGGGAGAGGGAGGTTGGGGAGGAGGACACTGTCAAGGGGAATGAGATAGAAAGGGACTGAAGTCTCGTGGGGCATATAATAGAGCTGTGGTGGATTCTGCTTCCATTACTAAGTCCGATGCTTCCTGGGTAGAGGAAGGACTATGCTGAGAAAACCCACTTGCTAACAATGTAAGTCCTCGCTAGTAAGTGAAGACAGCTGTCGAGAAACGAGGAGAGAACAAATCTATACTGCAAACTCCTATTTCTTCACCCGAAATGCCATCAGATCAGCTCACTAACAAGGAAGAGAAAAATTTGCAGCCATTATCATTTGCTTTCTTCCATGACTGGATATTATGGGTTCAGCAAAATAAAGCTCTGGTTACAATGAGACCACTTCTTTTTCGATGGCTGTGGCTCTTCACCTTCTAGCAGCCAGATGGGGTGAGGAAGGGCAGGGGCTGGGGTGCATTCTTAATCCAAATTCACCAAGTTAACCATAAACAAGTAGAGTAGAAATAAATTGGGGAAAGCTATTCCTCATTCTTCTTAAGAGGTAAACCCTATTTGTTTTCTCTCGAACACCTAAGGAGATGCTATTAATCCCTGAAACACCTGCACCTTCCAGCCACCAGCACCACCTGCTTTGCTGCAGGTGTGCAGAAAATCCTCTGCAGTGGCTTTGTCAGAGAGTCCCCGCCCATCCAGGTGCAGTTCCTTTTTTTCTTTTCTTAAGTGTTAACCACTGTCAAATACCCCGCCTCCTTCTACCCTTCCTAATACAGCTCCCACTGGCACCACATATTTCTATTATTCTGAAGGCACAGAGAATCCAGGCAAGCTGTGAACCACCCCAGAAAAAAAAACTGGACACTTAACTGCATTTCTCCACGTAATCTAGTTTTACGACTACCCCATGTCATTGAAGTCCCTCCCTGTATCATGAGTGGCGATCACCGGCCAGGAAAAGGAAAGAATCAAAAAGGCCTCAGCATACTGACCAGTCAGAATGAGGATAGCATTTTGGCGGAGAAACGCAGTTGATCAAGGCGAGAAGAAGCTGACAGTCACCTGACAGTTCTGATCTGGGTCTGAATCCCTTAAAGGCCCAGTAAGTCACACTACACATGTCCACGTCCGATCCGGCAGAAGGGACTAGCTCTGAAGAGAAGCACTGAAATCCGGGGAGCCCAAAACTAGGGGGGCCATCTACAGATGGCGAAAACTCATTTACTGGAAAAGGTGACTAGTTCTATCCCTGAAGTCAGTCTCCTCCACTGCCCCTTTCTTACCAATTTGTCAAAAGGCTAAAAGGGAACAACAGCCAAGGTCAGCCAGCCTGTGTGGCCCACTGGGATAAAGGCAGCAGGTGGTTTTGCCAGGGACAGCTTCTGACGTGGAGGAAGAGAGGGGAGCCACTCACCTTAAACCTGTCGGCAGCAACCGATGCTTCTGAAAGGGATTTTACTGAGAATGGAGTTACTTTCAAAGCAAAAGTCATGGAATTGAAGACAGTCACCACTGTGAAAGCCTGAAAAGAGAAGAAACTGCGGTTGATGATGCTTTGCAACTAAAATCACAGAGGTCATCAACCTCCTTCCAGGTTTAAGGAAGGCTGCCACTTGACTCCCAAATGTTGGTATGAGGCAGATACATTTTTTAAAATCCTCACCTGAGGATATATTTATTGATTTTTGAGAGCGAGTAAGAGAAACATGGATGTGAGAGACACTGATTAGTTGCCTCCCGTCCGTGCCCCAGGGATCAAACCTGCAACTTAGGCATGTGTCCTGATCGAGAATCAAACCTGAAACCTTTTGTTGTACAGGACGATGCTCTAACCAACTGGGCAACCCAGCCAGGGCTGAGTCAGATACATTTTTTTAAAGGTAGAGCTTTTATGAGCACTTCAATTAAAATTTGCAGCAAAGCTGAATCACAGGATAATTTGTATTTTCAGAATTAAACTCAAAAGTTGAGCTGACTAACAATGACCTGTACATCATTTGTATATTGGTGCCGAATCCTCCCTCTTCCACTTCTCAGCTTAATCACACATGTGAAGAGATACCTTCTGATTATTGGGGGAACCTCCAAACCCAGAAACAAGAGGACCAGAGCTTCCCTGCACGTGGCATCTCTGCATTTCCCCAACCCCGAGGGCTCGCTGACCTGTGCCGCTGTGAGATCAAAGCCCAGGACCATGTGCACAGAGAATGTCACCACGCTGGCGATCACCATCACAATGGGAGCCACACCCACGGTGATGCTCTGGAAGTACCCAGCTTTTTCCAATATCCGCCGTTCCTCCTCTCGGGTTTCTGAGAACAAGAAGGAAGCCACTTTCTAAAAAGCGAGCCAAAAGAAATCTGCAATATCGCTCCTCTGCCACCAAATAAGACTCGGTAGGTCTTTGGTCACACACAGGTTTTAAAAAGACCCTCTAACGCCGGTGGTGCAAAGACTAGGTCACCAGGACTATCAATCCCTACCACGGACTGGCACACAAGCCTGAGGTTTGAAACGGATCGAATCACAGGAGTGTCTCTAAGGGCAAACTGCACTGCGTATCTATACAACGATCACCTGCTGCCTCCGTCGGTTCTCTTTGCAAATTTCTTCTGTACAGAAGGGTCAAACACATTAGTTGTACCTGCAACTGGCAGTTTTGCTTGCTGACCTAGCTGTTGTTTATTTCTTGCCTAGGTACTTACAGGCAAGACTGCGCAACAGCAATGAGAATTAAAAGGAGCTAAGGGTTCAAGTGCCCACTGTAAGTGGGCACTGAGATCGGGACTTTCACACAAAAAGCAGGAGGGTGACCGACAGATGAAATGCAACTGCTGTAGGCAGAATGATTTTCTCAAATAGTTGCCACACTGACACCTTTATTCACAGAGCAACCCTAGAATAACGAGAGCACGATGTAGGAAGTATGATAATAAAGTGGTGAGGTATTTCCAAACAAACTTTTCAACTTAAAGGAAGTTCTCCTGAGAGGCTGTGTATGGACCTGAAGGTATTACGCTGCCCAAGACTCTGCGAACTACCTTCAGCTGGCTTGTTAGCCACATTTTAAAAAAATGTCCGCCTCATTGCTTTAAGTTACCATATACCTTGTCCGAATCTGTAATGAGCAAGAATGCTCCTTTCAAACTCACACACACAGGTGAAGATACCAACGTTAGGGGTGTACGGATGAGTGGAATCTCAGGAAGGTTACAAAACTCCAGAACCTGAGGGCCAGAAAGGCCCATCAGCGGTCACTTTGCTAACAACGTGCTTCGCAGACTTCCCGTTGGCATCCGCTTTTTCCATTTTTACTGGCAACAAACTCACTACTAAATGAAGCAGCCTCATCCACTGCTGGAGAGTTGTGAGTGGTCCCTCTCTGGATGACCACTCACATATGAAGTTTATGAAACTGGACACAATACTGCTGGAGGTTTAACTGACAAACCAAGCAGTGAAAAAGAAACAGCTTCCTTGATCGGAACATGGTAGTTCCATTCAACGTAAAACTGCATTTCACTTTTTAGCTGTAGTGTATTCGGGTCAGCTCACTATGAGGTCATGGTCAATGAACATATCTTTTACATGTAAATTAAGTTTACATGTAATTGTATCTTCTTTTTCAAACTCTAAAGTGTCTCTAAATACATCCCTCTTAAATTTCACCTTTGTTAAAGGCCCATCATTCTAACTTTTGCTGAGATCTGTTGAATGTTCAGTCTGTGCTAATTACTCTGCCATGTTTTGTAGCATTAACATATCACATTTACGTCTGCATTTAATTTATGGATCATGGCAGAGACAGACATTGAGAACCTTGTAACTCAACATAAAGTAATTGACTGAAAAGTTAAAAATAAGAGAACAGGCCAGAAAAGCCTACGAGTAAGTCACTGAGCCAGTCCAGGGTCCGTCTGCCTTGATCCCTCACCTAGCGCTTCTCCCAGCACCTCCTTCCCCAGGGTCTCACGCCGAACTGCCGTGGGGGCGCGTGTACCCCCAGAGCACCGAGGGCAGCAGTGGAGCTCTCAGCAGCCACGTGGTACTGTTTCCTGAGATGTCACCACGGCCAGACCAGAAACAGCCTGGGTGGGGTCAGAGTATAGGACAGGGATCTTCAAAATGGAATGAATTGCTCACAATGAGCTGAATCACCCTGGTGGGAGGGTGGAAATCACAGAGTTCTCAGGCCTCAAGTTCCTCATCTGTGATATGAGGTCATGAGTCCGAGTGGCTAAGGTCCTTACCAATGTAAACTTTGTAAGATATTACAAGAACCTAAGTTATTATCTCCCAGGACTTTAGGGTTCCTGGAGCTAACATGCTCAGGAAGCAGAGGAGTCAAAGTCCTCCTACCACGTATACACGTGGCGTCTGTACACTCACTTTGGACACTTTGAGAAAATGCTTTGACCCAGGCATACATTTTAATAAATTTAATGTAGGTGAGGACTTCGTTCATTTTCTGGACACGGTCATCCGTGGTGGTTACACATTTTCTTCTGAAATATGCAGTGATCCGTGACACAAACATCTGAAAGGAAAAAGAAGTGTGATGCCAAATCAGGGCTTATCAAAGTTAAGAACTATCTAGTCTTCCTGGGAAATAAAATCTATTTAAGATTTTTATAAATCAAATGAGTGCCATGTACTTGTACTGCTTTTAATAAAAGCAAGTTTATTAAATCATAATCAAATGTTATTTAATTCTTAGCTCGTGTAAGACAAATACTGTTCTTATAGTAAGCACAGATACTGAGTGCTAACGAAGGGGAGCAGGAGAGCCCTATTAGTATGAATTTGAGACAGAATGATTCAAAGCACTCCTGTGTTACTGGGGGGCAGGGTTCCCCCGCTGGTCTTTTCATTCACTCAGATTTTCTCTTTTTAAAATCTCTACTATAGCCCTGGCTGGTGCAGCTCAGTGGACTGAGGGTGGGCCTACAAATCAAAGGGTGGCTGGTTCGATTCCCAGTGAGGGCACATGCCCGGGTTGCAGGCATGGTCCCCAGTAGGAGGCGTGCGAGAGGCAACCACACACTGTTGTTTCTCTCCTTCTCTTCCTTCCTCCTTCCCCTCTCTCTAAAAGTAAATAAATAAAATCTAAAGAAGAAATAAATATAAATAAAAATAAATAAAAATCTCTACTTAAGCAACACCTCATTTCCTCAAGTCCAAATTTTGCCTATGTAAACTGGGCACTGTCTCCAGCTCCTTCTAGACTTTTCCAAACCAGGATCTGCTTTGAGGAAATTTCCAAGAAGAGATGTGATACTTCAGTGGTGCCTACTATACATAACATAATGGAAGTAACTAATCTCAGGAGAAGCTGCCAAAATACAGTAAAAAGGCTTGCTCACCATTGCTGGGTAAAAGAGGATAAAAACAGCTGATCCCAGGAAGCCTGTTGGTCCCAGAATAATTACATTATAAATCATGCCCAGGATAGCAACTATGGGTCCTCCAGCCAACAAGCTGCCAACGGCGGCAGCCTCGAACATTCTCTGCCCGTCGTTGGAGCACAGGTTGATGAGCTAGAAGACACGAAGAACAGTGAGAGGACCCTGCAAGGATGAGAGCCACTTGTGTCAAGAGGAGGAAAAAGGGCAAAGCAGGAACCTAAAGGAAAGAAAGAGCTCGGCCGGGGGGGCTTTCTCTCTGCCCTGAAGCAAAGACCCCGTACTCACCTCACCCACAGACTTCTCCTTAATGTTCTTTAACTTAAGGATCTTCTTAAACGCCATGGTGAGGATGGCCCCCCGCAAGCGGACGCCAGTTCGGTAATTCAATGCCCAAGTCAGTGCAAGCGACCAAGAGCGCACGATTTCCGTCAGGAGGAGGCCCAGGACTAACAGCAAGCTGTACTTGAGATTAGAATCTGTGCCCTGGGAGTACTCCAAGAGGTGCTTCACCATGAAGGCCTACAGGGAGAAACACACACCGCTGTC
The DNA here is from genome assembly GCF_021234435.1 of Artibeus jamaicensis. Taxonomy (NCBI): domain Eukaryota; kingdom Metazoa; phylum Chordata; class Mammalia; order Chiroptera; family Phyllostomidae; genus Artibeus; species Artibeus jamaicensis. The sequence continues at coordinate 6,563,907 of NW_026522046.1, read as the reverse complement.
AGCATCTGCACGGCACCCGCACACCATGCGGCAGCTTTATGTTAAGTTAGAAAGAGGAGGCAGCTCCACTGTTCAGTGATAAGTGGATAAGCAGGGAAAAACCTCCTTGGAGGACAATCTGCCTGCAGTCATTTACTGAGGGCGTCTTGCAGGAGGTAGTTCCGATTTGAAATGTTTTTCCTTAAGGACACCACCACACCCGATACACTCTTTCTAATGTAACATAAACCTATCCGTCAGCTGAAATTAATTCTAAACACACGGTCATTAAAAAAAGTATATATTCGACTTTGGTCCAGCATCTCCACACATTGATATATTTCTTTAAATGAAATTATGAACCTTTTTTGGATTGTTTCAAACGTGCTTATTTGATAAAAAGGAACAGTGTACCTACAGTTGGACTGGGGAAGAGTGAGAAGTGCATTTGCAAAACATTCCTGAAAATAAACATCAGCAGTTTAATAGCACAGAAGGGAGCAAAACAAAGCAGACTTTCACAAATCCAGAGACCCTCCCATGGGCCCGCCCCACTCCCCGCTCCCTCCCAAAAACAAAAACATGTTACCTCAGGTAGCATATGTCTAACACCACCTGCAGTGAGGAAGGCAGCAGCCCCCAAGAACCGCCGCGTGCCACCTCCAGCTCTGAGGTCCTGCAACGCCGGAGCACACACTCATACAAGGCACATTCAGCAACAGGATTGAATACCAGCAAGTGGGAGGTAATGTACTTTTATTGAAAATGAAAAAAAAAAAAGTACCATCTTCAAAGAGCATCTCACAGACACTGTACAACAGGAGGAGCATTGCAGTAACATACATGGGAACATACAGAGTCAAGTTATACAAGGCTAGCCATCTAACAGGTCATCTGGCCTCCGCCCATCGGATTAGCTACACATAGTGGAAGTACAGAACAGAGCCAGCATCTGTTTCCAGAGTCCGGAGGAGTACAGCGAGCGGACAGCACTTAACCGGTTAGGGCTCCTGACGCTGCAGTGAAGCTGCAATGGAGGAGACTCTCCAGGAATAAAGACCTTGCTGCTAAGGAAAGAGAATTAAAAACAAAACAAAACAAAAAAACAAACAAAAAAAACCCGAACCCAAAACTCCCCAAAGCAGTTAACTCCACTTAAAATTGCTGGCGCTATCGGTTCGCTAGGCTGTGAGCAATGACTGACTTCTGCTCAGGACAGAAGACAAAAATCTAGGCCTCGAGGAAAAACGGGTGGCATCCTTCAGTCTTTCCAAGTCCCAGCAGCTAAAATGGGTCTTGCCAAAAATGAAACAAAACAAGCTACAGCAAAAGAAAGCCAAACCAATCCCCCACCCAGAAGGAAGAAAAAAAATTAGAGAGAAACCCACCCACCCACATACCCCGGAACCTCCTAGCAGAGGGCACTGGAACTGGAAGCCAGCTCTGAACGACAGACAAAAATGGAGGCCAAACACAAGTGTCCCGAGGCAGCTAACGCTGCATTCCAGACCCAGACTTGCTCTGGGTGAGCTGGGATTTCTCACTTTTCCTAGAGGAGGTTAATACCAGATGTCCACTAGACCCTAAGAGATCCCCACCAATCAGATTGATGTCAGTCTCTGTAAACAACCTGATCATGTCAACAGGAGATTGCAGATGCCAAGAACTATCGTATTTCACCTTTCCCCTCCCTCAGATTTTTAGGTTTATATCCATTGTTTGGGTCACCACTGCATACAGCTGGGTTGTTGGTTTACTAGCAAGAAGATTGGCTTCTTTTCCAGTATGCAATCCAAAATGCAGAACTGAGTCACTGAGTGGCAGGGTCGAAACCCCATTTTCCTCACGTGAAGCGACTCAGTAAGATGGCGGTGCAGTAAAGCATTTTCTCACACACCTCGGCACTGACGGAACAGTCTCCAAAGGAAGGCGTGAAAGGACAGCAGGATGTAGTTGGGGGTTCTTTCTCTCCCATACCTTTAGAGTGCCATTTTTCAGCACGGTAATAGCACTAGTACCTCCCACAGGGGAGGAGCCGGGGAAGGTAAAAGACATAATGAACACACTTACACTATGCAAAACTTTCAAAGGGGGAGGGGGAAAAAAAGAGGAAACAGCAGATTAAAGAATTTCCAACACAGAGGGTTTTTAAAAAACATTACATTTCAAACCATTTTGTATGGGATAAAGAGGAAAAAAAAGGTTTTCATGGCAAATCCAAACAAAATTTAGTTTTAAAAAGCTACAAATATATCACGTCAATTTAAACAAACTGGGAGAAAACTTGAGATGGTCAGCATAGCTGTCTGGCTGTGGAAGACATTCCCAGTGAATAAACATTACCTTACCTGAACTCTTGGCGAGAGATTCTGCCCAGCTTGACTCTCTCATTCTGACCGCAGAATACAGCCAATCCTGAAAATTCTAAAGAACAGCTTCTGTCACTGGTTCCACTACAGAGAGACTCCCCCCAAATCCAGATTCTGACAGCACCAAGCAAGCTGCAGCTGGAGAGAGGTTGGAAGGGTGGAAAACTTACCTCTCTAGAGGCTTTTCACTGTCCTTTCCCCAAAAGGCCCTCTGGCTGAGTTAGCATTCACCAAGAGATATAGCACTGCAGGAAGGAGCCTTCTCTTGCAGATCTACAGGGCGGATGCTAATTCTTTACACACACATCATAGGTCAGGCCTGGTCTTTTAAAACTGTTTTAATCCAAGAAGGCCACAGATCATCTCTGTAAATTCATCAATTTGGCCCCTCGTCTTAGGTCAGGACCATACCCTTACAGATGCTGGTATTCCATTAATGTGATGGTGACCCTTGGGCGCCCTGCACAGAGTGCCGGTCCACTGGCATCACTGACTCCTTGGATCATCCTGATCAGGCATGTCCAGCCCTGGCTGGCCAGCAGTTTAAAACAAAACACAACCACTTGATTGGGTTGCATCTGCTCTGCACATGGCTACCAAGGTTCAGTGAGGCCTGAGGGGAGATAAGAAACATGCCCTATTCAGGGAGTGGGTTCTTATGTGGATTTCTGTAAGAGCAGACCAAGCCAGTTTGGAAGGTGTGCCACATTTGCAAATGTGCAGAAATCTAAATGGGGTGTTCCTCGAAAGGATTTAAGTCCACAGACAGAAGGTACGCTCATTGCTAGTACCAATCTCGAAACCAGCCTGATTGCTCAATTTCCAATGGGAAAGGAACCGATTAGAATTGGAGCTCCAAAAAAGATGTTTTGCATTCTTTGCAATTTTAAATGATTTTATCAATTAGAGAGGCTGTGGACGGCCACTGCTTTGTCAACTGTTCTAGGATGCATCTCGTGAACTCCTACAAGCCTCAAGGTGTTCTTCCCCAAGCACAGAGAGAAGAAAAAGCATGCTGCTGTTTTCCTATTAAAGGAAGACTCTCTCGGCTTTCCCTGATGTCTAGAAGAATTTACTGAAGATCAGTATTTCAGTGAGCGGTGCCTTGAGAGATTAAGGAATACACAGATGCTCAGCAGAGTGACTGGAGGCCCCCAACTAAACATGCATAGGTAATTTTTTCCCAGGTGAAAAATTAAAATCCCAACAATCTATGGAGTAAGTTTTCTCTTGGTGAGGGGAGCCAGAGAAGTTCTTGCATTGTCCAAATGTAACCAAAAAGCCTGTACAGCGTGCTACCCAGTGGATAGAATTCCATGAGGATCAGAGCAGCCGCCAGCCCTGTAGTGAAACAATGACAGAAGCTCTTCTTGGGGGAAGCTGGCCCTATGGAAACGTTTGCCATTTTGGTCAATAACATAATATTCAGTTACGTGGTCCCTCTTACTTAAAACTTACACAAAAATGTGTTAGTCGGTCAACAATCAATGTAGAAACACAGTAACAGAAAAGTAGTTTTTCTGCTTCAGAAAAAGAGATCAAATCTTTTCTAAAAGGCATCAAACATTGAGAAAAAAACAGCAGAAAAATTGTAAATTAGTTTTACCTAATCACTATGCATCTTAGGCACATACTTACCAAAACCATGAACCTCCAGCTTACCCACACACGGAAAATGCACAGTACAGTAGCACTACTGCTTCGATGCCTCAAGGCAAATATGTAGAGAATAGATTTAATCAAAGTCTCAAGGGTAAGGAAGCACAGCAGGTGTAAAACAGGTGTCCAGAAAACAGGGTGCACGTCACGCTTACCTACTCTGCTCCAGCACACACTAGGAAAAAACCATGGCTGCCACCCCGACACTCGCCACACAGTTTCCACTACAGACCAAACTGAAAATGGACTCCGGGTTAGACACTAAAAACCTCAACAGTCCCCTAGTGTCTTCGGGACTCATCTGCCATAGAACCGTCAGACACGTGACAACGCTGCCTCCAGGTATCTGGTGGACCACCAGCACTAGCTCCACAGCTTAGGCCACACAAGACTCCTCTCACCCATTCACAGCACTGAGAGACACATCTTCCCAAACCGAGACTGTCATCTCATGTCAACACACAGCAAAGGAGCACAATCCTGCACAGAGCCAGAATCAGTCAGTTTCACCCCCGCCCCAGGAAAGCAAGCCTGTTCCATTTCTTATCTGGCAACACAGCCCCCACATCCTTCCAGCCGCTGACCAGCCACCACTCACTCCAAAACCAATTGTTCCCTTTCCACAGACCTGGAGGCATCTCTAAGGCTGCTAACTAGCCCAAAGGTGAGCGCAACCCCTGCAACAGAACAACAGTGTTAGAGCTGGCCATGGCCGGGCCCCTGGAGACTGTCAGAAAGGATGGTTAGGACTTACTGGTCCACTGAAGCCAGCCAGCTGCGTGATCATCAGGCACACGATGGAGAGGATGAGCCTGGTGCGGCAGAAGATCCACACAACCCTTCGGAGGGAAGCAGCTTCTGGCCCAACTTCATTCAGCTCTTCTTGCCACAGTCTCTCTAGTCTTAACAAGGGCACATGTCCTCCGTTACACATCTCCCCAGGGAATAAACACACCCTAGCTTCCTTCCTGCCATCACTTTTTGTCTCCAGGCTTTGACACCACGCACACAAATCTTTCCTTTAAAATTATGTACATAGCACTCGCCTTCGGGGGAAAAAACAAAAACAAAAAACCCTTCCTGGGTGACTACATATTTACCCTGCATAAGGAGCCTCTCAGGATACAGAAAGTGATGAAAACAAAAGTCTTTCCTTCCACCCAGAAATATTATCCATCCCTGCATAGAATTTGTGGATAAGAACTTCATTTCTCAAGGGTTCCCAACCCTCTCTGAAGGACCCCGTTGTAAAATGTAAAGGTGTAAACTAGATTTTAATCATGACAATGAGCTACCACAAAAATGTATTCTGTCACAAGGCGGCAACATAACCTCCCTGTAGACTCAGGAAGAGAAGCGGGGCTGAGAGAGAGAGAGAAAGCCCGTGGTTAAACAGGAGTAAAGGTGAAATAGGAGATAAAGCAGAAGAGCAAAGAGAAAGTCATCCCAGGCTCCCCTCCCTCCGTCGGCTAGCTCAGATCCTGAAACGACCCAGAGCCGAGGACTCCACACTGCTGCACCCACACCCCTAGCTCAGGCCCTACGCATCCCGTGGGTGGGTCGCCAGAGTGGACCAGACACGCCTACCTTCTGCAGTTCACGTCGGAAGACTCGTACTTGGACAAAGACCAGACATCCTCCATGGAGAGCTCCCTCTTCTTGTGGGCCAGGTGGGCCAGGGGAGAAAGCCAAGAAAAAGTCATACAGGAGAAGAGCCCAGCATTATCCACTGGGTGCTGGTGTCTAAGGAGAGAACACCCAAAGCACAACACCATCAACATGCATCAAGATGCCAGGCGGCATTTATAACACCATCTAGTAAACGGAGCTCCTGACTATAATTAGGGCTCTCCAAATAGTCCGATCTTAGCCTGCATTGTCAACAGCCCTTTTGGTGCTTCGCAGAGAAGTCATTAAGCAGGAGAGCCTCTTACTTGGAAGTGGTCCGAATGGGCTTCAGAGCACTTAAGCTGTGGTGGTACTTCCCCTTCGGATGTTCCTCATCCAGGATTCTGAGCTGAGAATGCGTACAGACATCCAAGGAAAGGCCCTCCGCCCGGGCTGCTGTTTCCAAGGCGTCTTGGCATTCCAACTGTTTGGACAGAGAGGGAGAGAAGACATCAGAACAAATCTACGTGACACAACAGCCCTAACTGCAAGCCAGGTTCATCTTAACTGAGAAATTCCAAATGTTCAGAGGGCTAGACGTCAACTTGGGTGGTACGAACTCACTAAGGAACATTAAACCAGACATCTAAAACTTCTAAACTAATTGACTTCATTTTTTAAAAACGTTTTAGGTCCAGTAACATTGAGCAGAAAGTACAGGGAGTTCCCATGTACCTTCTCATCTGCCCCCTCCGCTCCCATCTGCTTCCCATTACGAACACTGCGCATTAGTGAGGAGCACCTGCTACCGATGAGCCAATACTGACGCATTACCTTGAAGTCCATAGTTTACATGAGAATTCACTCTTTGGGTTGTACATTCTAAAATGTGCATTTTGTCCCCAAAATGTTTTATCTTTCATCTCCCAACATGGACTGACAGTTGCTTACTTTACTAACTGCAAATACTTTTACCCATTTTCTCCGACAAAAAATTCAAGATCACCCGCAATTCAACAGCCCTGTCATGCAGAAAGAGCCAGCATGTACACAGGACGCCTGCCTTTCCTTTCACCAGCAACAGGGAAGGCAGAACAGCTAAAGAGCTCCAATATCCAGATTTCTGCAGCATGAAGCAGGGGGTCTCATGAGTTGAAATACAAAGTTATACATACTCGCTTATAAAGCTTATACATGTCAGTGAATCAGGTGAACAAAAATGCATGTAATTCAATGTCTGACTCTGGCAGAAGAGTATGGGCCAAGAACCAGGACACATCTGTCCCCACTTGCTCTAACAGTAACTCAAAGTGTACGCCTTCCTGTCCCAAAAGCAGAAGTATTTTTCCTCAAGAAGGATAATGAGTCCATCGCCCTTTTCTCACACCATCACAAATACTTCCAGCAATTACTGGGAAGCAGAAAGAACAGAGCCCCGAACTGAGGAAGAGTTAAGAGCTACAGCACCTAACACACTGCGCGCCCGACACAAAGTAGAGCCTCTACTGTTCCCTCCCCGCTTTTCCACACAGAACAAACGTCAGCTGAACGGAAAGAGCAGATTTCGCGCATGGGGCCCCCAGTCGGCGTGGGTGCCTAGGTGCACTGCTCCTCCAACACAACAGCTTCCATTCACAGGCGGGGCACTGCTGCTCAGGATCAGGAAACTGCACAGCTCAGGCAAAAGGGAAGCACACTTCTCTCCTTTCGTCAAAAGCAAGGCAGACCAGTTTCAAGAGAATAACAGCACAATGACAAATGAGTCAACACTTAATTCAAAGAATTAAGTCCTACAAAGTCCTTAGGCATACCGTAAATACTTATTTAGTGGTTAGGGACTATGATACCTAATAAGAAACTAAATAAAGGCTGCTGAGATTCAAGTACACACAAAGGTTGTGTGTTTTAAACCTTTAGGCTGCCTATAACCACAAGGGGAAGAAAAGAAAACCTTTGGATTGATAAAAAAGAAAGTTACACTAAAAATACAAACATACCTATTATATGGAAGTAGAAACTGGAAGTATGTACAGAGTAAGAACAGACTATTACAAGGACCAGCCTTATTCAGATATCTAAAGCTTCAAAAGAAGAAAAAAATGAAAGCAACACCACCCCAAGTGTGCACTGGGTATCTGCCAAATTGGACCATGTGCTGGGCCATAAAGCAAACCTGAACCAATTTCAAAAGACTGACACAATACAGTGCACGGTCTCTGACCACTTGGGACTCAGAATTCAGTAACAAAGACAACAAGGAAAATCTCCCCATATTCAGAAATTATGCAGCACACTTTCAAATAATAGGCGTTAAAGAAGACATCAAATGGATATCAGTAAACAGTCTGAGGTAAATGGTTAGGAAGAAATTATAACACATCAAAATTTATGGGATGCTGCTAACGTGAGTGTAGAGTGAGGGTGTGAGTGCCTTCAAAGTGTGTATTAAAAAGGAAGAGTGAGAAATCGACGCTCCACGCTAGTGCCTGGCAGCATCTTCTACAATGGGCCAGACTGCAAATATTTTAGGCTTTGTGGAGCAAGAGGTGCAATTGAGGATATTTTGTAGGTACTTACATTACAAAAGAAAACAAATGTCCACAAAATGTTTACTGATGAAATTCAAAATATAATAATAACAGTACAATTTTTCTGTAATACGGTCTACTAATAAAATAACATTTCACTTAATTAGAGTTTAAAATGGTTTCCCCTTTCACCTGCTAATGCTGATGAAATCTTCATCTGTTAATGCTGACTTGTGGTAAGATTTTACAATTTCCTCTTTGAAAATGTCTTTTCACACAGACAGGTCCTGCCAAACACTGAAAAGCAACCCATGAGTGTGTGACTTCAACTGGGCACATTTACCTCTTGGAAGGCACTATAGAATCCCACTAGATCTTTCTCTTGACAGCTGCCTTTTTTATGACATTACATTGTGGCTGACACTACATTACATTCTAACTGAAAGTTGGTGGAAGCTACTGAATGGCTGAATGAGATGGATTGTTTAAATCGTGGCAAAATATATATAACATAAAATTTGCCATTTTTAACACTTTAAGCATAAAATTCTGGGGCATTAACTATATTCACAATGTTGTACAACCATCATCACTATTTCCAAAATAATATGAAAATTTCCTTCATGCTTCATGGAGTATACTAAATAATTTAAGCTGTAGTTTAAATTACAGAACTGTAATTTAAGCTCAGATTTATATAATGTATATATATAAATCTCCACTACAAATTTGCAGGGGAATGGAGATCTCACTTGTTGTTTTACCTTTCTTTTTTTTTAATTTTTTTATTGATTATGCTGTTACAGTTGTTCTATTCCCCCTTTCATTCCCCTCCACCCTACCACCCCATCCCCACCATTACCCCCCCTTTAGTTTATGATCATGTGTCTCAAGTCCTTTAGATTCTATATTTCCCATGCTATTCTTGCCCCCCCATCTATTTTCTATCTACTGTCTATGCTACTTATTTTCTGTACCTTCTCCCCCCTTCTCCTCCTCCCACTCCCGTTGCTAACCCTCCTTGAGATCTTCATTTCTGTGTTTCCACTCCTGATCTCGCTGTCCTTTTAGTTTGCTTTTGTTTTAGGTGTGGTTGTTAATAACTGTGAGTTTGTTGTCCTTTCACTGTTCATGTTTCTTTAACTTCTTTTTCTTAGATAAGTCCCTTTAACATCTCATATAATAAGGGCTTGGTGATGATGAACTCCTTGAATTTGATCTTATCTGAGAAGCACCTTATCTGTCCTTCCATTCTAAATGAAAGTTTTGCTGGATAGAGCAATCTTGGTTGTAGGTCTTTGGATTTCATGACTTGGAATACCTCTTTCCAGCCCCTTCTTGCCTGTAAGGTCTCTTTTGAGAAATCCGCTGACAGTCTGATGGGGACTCCTTTGTAGGTGACTGTCCCCTTAGCTCTTGCTGCTTCTAGGATTCTCTCCTTCATTTTAATTTTGGCTAATGTAATTATGATGTGCCTTGGTGTGTTCCTTCTTGGGTCCAACTTCTTTGGGACTCTCTGAGCTTCTTGGACTTCCTGGAAGTCTATTTCCTTTGCCAGATTGGGGGAGTTCTCCTTTATGATTTGTTCAAGTAAGTTTTCCACTTGTTGCTGTTCCTCTTCCCCTTCTGGTACCCCTATACTTCGGATGTTGGAACGTTTAAAGATGTCCTAGAGGTTCCTAAGGCTCTCATTTTTTTGAATTCTTGTTTTTTCATTGTTTTTTTATTGGATGTTTCTTTCTTCCTTCTGGTCCACTCCATTGATTTGAGTCCCAGTTTCCTTCCCATCATTATTGGTTCCCTGTGCATTTTCCTTTATTTCACTTAGCATAGCCTTCATTTGTTCATCTAATTTGCAACCAAATTCAACCAATTCTGTGAGCATCACATCCTCATTATCAGTGTTTTGAATTGTGCATCTGATAGGTTGGCTATCTCTTTATTGCTTAGTTGTATTTTTTTCTGGAGCTTTCATCTGTTTTTTCTTTTGGGCCATTTTTTTTGTCTTTTTTTTTTAACTTTTTTAAAATTGATTATGCCATTACATTTGTTCTATTTCTCCTCCTCCATTCCCCTCCACCCTGCAGCCCCCCCCCCACCATTCTCCCCCCTTTAGTTCATGAACATGTGTCTCAAGTTCTTTAGATTCTATATTTCCCCTACTATTCTTACCCTCCCCCCTATCTATTTCCTATCTACTGTCTGTGCTACTTATTTTCTGTACCTCCTCCCCCCTTCTCCTTCTCCCACTCCCCTGTTGCTAACCCTCCATGTGATCTTCATTTCTATGGTTCACTCCTGATCTAGCTGTCCTCCAAGTTTGCTTTTGTTTTAGGTGTGGTTCTTAATAACTGTTAAGTTTGCTGTCCTTTCACTGTTCATCTTTTTTATCTTCTTTGTCTTAGGTAAGTCCCTTTAACACTTCATATAGTAAGGGCTTGGTGATGATGAACTCCTTGAATTTGATCTTATCTGAGAAGCACTTTATCTGTCCTTCTATTCTAAATGAAAACTTTGCTGGATAGAGCAATCTTGGTTGTAGGTCTTTGGTTTTCATGACTTGGAATACTTCTTTCCAGCCCCTTCTTGCCTGTAAGGTCTCTTTCGAGAAATCCACTGACAGCCTGATGGGCACTCCTTTGTAGGTGATTGTCCCCTTATCTCTTGCTGCTTCTAGAATTCTTTCATTTTAATCTTGGCTAATGTAATTATGATGTGCCTTGGTGTGTTTCTTCTTGGGTCCAACTTCTTTGGGACTCTCTGAGCTTCCTGGATTTCCTGGAAGTCTATTTCCTTTGCCAGATTGGGGAAATTCTCCTTTATTATTTGTTCAAGTAAGTGTTCCACTCGTGGCTGTTCCTCTTCCCCTTCTGGTACCCCTATAATTCGGATGTTGAAACGTTTAAAGATGTCCTGGAGATTCCTAAGCCTCTCCTCATTTTTTTGAATTCTTGTTTCTTCATATTTTTCTGTTTGGTCATTTTTTCCTTCCTTCTGGTCTGCTCCCGTGATTTGAGTCCCAGTTTCCTTTCCATTACTATTGGTTTCCTGTGCATTTCCATTCATTTCAGTTAGCTTAGCCTTCATATGTTCCTCTAATTTGTGACTAAAATCAACCAGTTCTGTGAGCATCCTGAACACCAGTGTTTTGAACTGTGCATCTGAAAGTTTGGCTACTTCTTCATTACTTAGATTTATCAGCTCTGGGGCTCTGAGTTGTTCTTGAGCCATGTTTTGATCTGTTCATGCCTGTTATGTAGGAGGAGAGGCGCCTTGGTGTTTACCGGGGTGGGGCCACCCAGGTCACAGGTTTGTGACGCTGTATGTGGGGGCAGGGTCAGAGAGGGAGCAATGGCGGTCCTCTCTGCTGGCCCAGTCCGCCTCACCGCTCGCCCCCACCTGCTTATCCAAGTGCAAATGTGCAAGTCTGCCGCCCTGCGCCAGTCGCTGGGCCCTGCGAGATCTGTCTCAACGCTTGCCTCTTCACTGGTTTATCTGCATGCAAATGAACGACCTACTGCAGACAGCCAGCAGCGCCTCTTCCCTGGCTTCCGCCTGTAGCTAGCCTGCACCTGGGATCCGCGCCCCCCCCCCCCCCCCCCCGGCTGCCTGTGCACCGCCCGGTTCTTTTTTGCCCAACTGGCTCCGCTTCTGGTTTCGCCCCTCTCACCAGTTTAGCTGAGTGGTCCCTTATTTCTGGACTCCGTATTCGATTTTCTGTGTGGTTTGGTTATGTTTATCGTTGTTGAAACTTTATTGTTTTTAGATTTGGTTGTGTGAGGACGAAAAGTGTTCCCACCTACGCCTCCATCTTGGCGGAAGTCCCATTTTTTTTTGGTCTTGATGCACCTGTTACATAGTGAGTGGTGCCTTAGGTGTTCACCAGGGCGGGGCAACCCACATCAGTGGGCTGTGGTGCAGTATGTGGGGGAGGGGTCTGAGAGGGAACAATGGTGCTTGCTCGGCTCTCTGCTGGATTTCAGTCACTTCCTCCACTTCCCCCAAGCAAACTGGGCCCTCCTGGTGCTGGTTCCCAGATGGGTGGGCTTGTGTACGTTCTAGGACCCTGTGGGTCTGGTCTCTCCAACCAACTCTCCTGTGAGACTGGGAGTCTCTCACAGCACCTTAACCCCCACAGGTGTTTTCAATTGGTGATTTGAGGCTTTATTTCCCCTCGCAGGAGCCCTGGGTTGCACCATCTGTCTTGCTGCCCAGTTTTGCTTGGTTTATCTGCGCACGAATATGGGACTGCCCGGTCTGCCAGCCGCCCTGCACACTGCACCGTGCCCCCCTGCAATCTGCTGCCTCACTGGGTCCTCTAGCTGCCGCTTTGCCGTGAGTCCTCTCTGCCTGGCTGCCCATCTCCACCCCTCCTACCGGTCTGGATGAATGTGTCTTCTTTAACTCCTTGGTTGTTGGACTTCCATATAGTTCCATTTTTTGTCAGTGCTGGTTGTTTCTTGTTTTTAAATTGTTGTCCTTATTTTAGTTGTGCGAGGAGGCACAGTGTGTCTACCTACCCCTCCATCTTGGCCAGAAGTCTTATCATGATATTAATTTGCACTACCCTAATGGTTGATGATATTTAACATCTTTTCCTGTGTTTACTTGCCACCAATGCATCCTTTTTGGTGAAGTATGTGCTCAAGTCTCTTGCCTATTTTCTAAGTAGATTCTTTTCTTAGTGTTGAGCTTAGAAAGTTATTTTCTATTATGTATTCAAGTCATTTTTCAGATGATTTGCAAATACATTCTCTCATTTTATGGCATGCATTTTTCTTCTTAACTGGGCCATTCAGAGAGCAACAATTAAATTTCGATCAAGTGTAACTGACTGACTTTTTTTCTTTTAGGGATTGTGTTTTTAGTGTCATGTCTAAGAACTCTTCCTCTAACCCTGGGTTGTGGACATTTACTCCTGATTTTTTTTTCCTAAAAGTTTTATAGTTTTACATTTAGATCTATGATTCACCCTGAGTTAATTTTTGTATAAGGTGTAAGATTTAGGTAAAGTTTCCTGTCTCTTTCTTTCTTTCTTTTTTTGCCTATAGATGCCTCCTTGTCCCAACACCATCTGTTGAACACTATCTTCTCTCCCTTAAATTGCTTTTCTCCCGTGTATAAAACAGCTGACCAGACCTGCATGGGTCTACATGTGGACTCCACTCCACTGATCTACTTGTCTATCCCTCCACTGCTACCACTAACTTCATTCCTCCAGCAACATAGTAAGTCTTAGAATAGGAAGTATGATCTCTCCAACTCATTCTTTCTTTCAAAAACTGTTTGTTATCCTCATCCTTTTGCTTTTCCAGAAGAACCAAGTTCAAAGTTGGAGAGTTTTATGGACATCTTTTGACATTATCTCATCAGAAAAAGAACAGTTGGTATGCCATCCATTAGTATTCTTATATGAGAATGGCATAGAAGGATTAAGAGAAAATGAAAATCTTCACATCTTTATTCACTCTTTCAACAAACAGTTATTGAGCATCTATGTGAAAGACTGTTCTAGATGCTAGGAACAAGAACATGGCCATTTCCATTTATATAGTACACTAATTTCATTTGCTTGATCTCCAAAATGCCTGGTTATAGTTTTCATCAAAACCTATGAAAAATAGAACCAGAGCAGGGAAACAGGGAACAGACTGACAATGACCAGAGAGGAGGGGGGAGGGGGATAAGGGGAAAAGAAGGGGAAGGGACTAGTCAAGGAACAGGTATAAAGGACCCATGGACATGGACAATAGGGTGGGCACTGACTATGGAAGGCAGGGTGGGCAGGGCATGGGAAAGCAACATGGGAAGATTGGGACTCCTGTAATAAAACAACAATAAAAAATAAAATACCTCCTGTTGTACAGTTACAGAAAGGAAAAAAAACCTATGCACAAAGATTGCTGGCACTCTGGTGATGGAGATATCACCAGTTACAAATAAGGACGTGGAGGCTGAGAGACAGAGGCTTGTCAGAGGCACTGGATGTGCAGCGAAGGGCTGGGGCCTCACAGAGCCACCGTGCTGCACCTGTGCAGGGGTGCCAGCAGGCTCTGACTTAGTTTTCCCTACAGGAGACCCCACAATGCTCTGTGTGCATCCAGAGATCTGAAACCCTCCAGCACACTTGGGGAACAAAGCAAAAGCAAGGGCACCCAGCGGGGACAGTGGTGCATATGTCAGGGCTCCCAGTCATCCTGACCCTGGGCTCTGCACCTGGCCACCTCCCCTGGAAACAAACCCCTTCAGACACCAAGGCTCTGGTGCCCAGGCTGCCTCCCCAGCCCCAGTGATGCCACTCAGTGTAGCTTAGAAACAGAATGTGGGATGACACACAACTCCAACGAGCCTTGCCAGAAGCAAAGGCCCCCACAGGTGAGGCTCCTGGGGTTTCTCCTAGAACAAACGTGCCCCAGGCTCACCTGAGGAGTTCCCACCAAGCTCCAGCAATAGCGGAGATGGCTCACAGGACCCTGTTCTGGACTGGACCCACTCAGAGATCATCCCAAAGGGGAGGACAGCTGTGAGCAGAATGCCGTGGGGGACCTGCTAGCTCCGGTGCCACCTGCCCAGGTCCCAGCTGCTATGAACATTTTGGTCACAAGGCAAGGGGATATCCTTCTGCCCAGATTTCTCAGGTACTTCCTTCCCTAGAGACACCCCAGGTACAGAACACCTGCACACAATCCCCTACAGGTGTCATATTATTTATCTTGCTGGTGTGTGTGGGTGTTTAACATAAAACTCCCAGAATTAGAAAATCAACTAGAGATGGAAACAGGTGGGAACCATGACCCCTGGGCAGAAGTACCAGCTAGAAGGACTCAGGGTCCCTGGCAGCAAACGCCCTGTGGTAGCTCTGCCAGCCTGGGCACTGCAGACAGGACACCTGCCAGGGGTTCACACCTGAGCCCTCACCACCAGCTGTCTCCACAGCCACCTCCCCGCAGGCTCCCAGGTGGCCTCTGCTCCCTCCCTGCACTCGGCCCTGCCGGCAGATGGAGTGCAGAGTCCTTCCCTATGGGGCCCAAGGGCAGGCCTGCAGCCCCTTTGCTCCTTCACCCCCTCCTCCTGAGGACCACTTCCTACCCAGCGCTGCCTGAATCTCCTGTTTAAAAAAAACCTAACTCAGTCTATCTATTGGCAATGAGAGGCTGGCCCAGCTCATCCTTCCAGAATCCTCTCCACCCACCCAAACCTGACTTGCAAAACTGGGCCAAGGTCTTGGGGGCCCAACTGCTAAGGAAACCAAATCTATCAGAACACAACAGTGTGAGAGACACTAGGTGCACCCCCAACTTGGATTATTCCCAGCTAGCCACAGCCCATCCCAACACACACAGCGACGGCATGTGAACTCTGGAGCACTGTTCTCCAGGCTTGGAGGCATCCAGTTTCTAGCAAGAAACCTCAGTGGCTGCCTGCGAAGGTGTCCTCCTCCCCCGGGGCACAGGCGGAAACTCACTCTCCAGGGCCTGTTCTGAGACAGGCCAGGGGCTCTAGGTGGAGCATGAAGAGGTAGCCAGGGAAGCAAGGGAGGCGGAAGGGACAGCTCACACACTTGGGGCTCACTGTGGGCACCATGAGGTTTGCAGTGAGCAAGTGAGTACATAGTTTCCAAAGTCAAAGTCACAAGTAGGTGACTGGAACACTAGGATGTAAATAAACTATTTCTACTTAATTGCAAAAATGCACTTCCTGATTGTTTTTAAACCAAAGATGAGCAGATACTAGAAAAGATATATTACAGACTGGTATTTAAACATAAGATAAAAGCAGGTTTCTACTACCCTCATCTGTACCCACAGATGTCTCGTACTTGTGCTATTTGGTTGGATGCCTCATTTCTCTTCCTCGCTAGGCTTCCTAAAAAAGCTTAGCTTGGCAAGCATGCCGGGGGACTAAAGGGTGCCTGTTTAAAGGTAAAAATAAATTTCTCCTACCACACTAACATTCTGTAAAGTGAGTTATCAACATTCTAAGGTTGAATGAATTAAAAATGGATATGAACCAAGAGAGAAGATTTAATATATTCAAGCTATAAGGGCTTACTACAGAAAGGCATAACTAACATGACAGTTTAGTCACGGTCTACCCCGATGGGGGGGTTTCTGTAGCCCTACATCGTTGGAAATGCCTTGCAGATTAAACATGTTGCTTCCCTTATTCACAGAACCGTGCGTTAGATCTGTGAGGAGGAACTACACACCTAACTAGGACTAGAGCTGGCAAAGCTATGAAATACCTAATAATCACATTTGTTTTATCATGGGTATTTCATATCCTCGAAGAGCTGTACTATTCTAGGATGTGGTAATTGAGGAGTAAATATGACCTGAACTTACTGATAATCAGAGGGCGTCTGAGACTGAGACGCCAGGGGGGGTCCATCTACCCTGCCCACGGGCCTGAAGTCAGCTGTTTGAAGGAACTGGGTCCTAAGGATTATAGGTGAGCAATTTTTGCAGGATGTCCACATTCAAGCAGAGATCAAAGAAATTCAACTAAAAGAATTGTAAACCGACTGCCATGACTATAGCAAAAATAATTTTTAAAAGATATTAAAACTCAAATCTGAATGGAACTAAGGCAGTGGAAGGAATCAGAATATGTGAAATTCCTCAAATAAAAATGTATTAACTTTAAAAAATTGTGCCTATGTCACATACAATAAAAAAAGCAAAACCCTTTACACTTTTTGCAGAAAAATAACATGACAGGGTAGGGAAATGGGAGTCAGAGAATATTTTGGGGAACCAATAAATACCAGATTGGAAAGGAACTAATATCCAAGTTTCACGCCGCACATAAGTCCATCTGAAATTAACCCCCAAAAGTTACATAAAAGTCATAAAATAAGTGGGATAGAGAAAATTAAATGGCATAATCAGTTCAGCTATGGAAGGGAGATCGCCTCTATTTTTCCCCAAAGCCGGAAACTATTAAAGGTAAAATGGATGGGTTTAAATAGGAAGAGGAATACTTTTTCCATAGTGAAATTAGCATTAAGGGGAAAGGAAATAAAGTTAAAGTAGTGACCAGGTAACTAATATATTTTGAATAGTTTTATAATCCATCATTCAACAAATATTTATTGAAGGTTCCGTACCAGGCACTGCTCTCGGTGCTGGGAAGGCAGGAGTAAACAAACAGAGCCGCACCTCAAAATCACTGTCTCCACGCTGGTCACATCTAATACTTCCTTTTTTCTAAGTATATTTTATTGATTATACTATTACAGTTGTCCAATTCCTTTTCTCCCCTTTATCCCCCCCAGCCCCACACCCCCCTCCTTGCATCACCCCTTTGCCCTTAGTTCATGTCCAGGGGTCGTACATATAAGTTTATTGGCTTCTGTTTCCTATACTGTCTATTTTGTACCTATCAATTATGCTACTTATTCCCTGACTCTTCCCCATTCCCCTCCTCCCCCTCTTCATTGATAACCCTCTGTGTGATCTCCATTTCTGTCATTCTGTTCCTGTTCTAGTTGTTTGCCTAGTTTCTGTCGTTTTTTAGGTTCAGTTGTTGATAGTTTTGAGTTGTTGTTATTTTACTGTTCATAGAAGATGCGGAACCCTTCCATTTTAAATGAAAGCTTTGCTGGGTAGAGTATTCTTGGATGTAAGTCCTTGCCTTTCATGACTTAGAATACTTCTTTCCAGCCCTTTCTTGCCTGCAAGTTCTCTTTTGAGAAATCAGCTGATAGCTTTATGGGAACTCCTTTGTAGGTAATTTTTTCTTTCTCTCTTGCTGCTTTTAAGATTCTCTCTTTAGCCCTGGCGGACTGGAGGCCTGGAAATATTTCTTCTTTTTCCCCTCTTTTTTAGATTCTCTCTTTATCTTTAATCGTGGATAACCTGATTATGGTGTGCCTTAGTGTGTTCTTCCTTAGGTTCACTTTCTTTGGGACTCTCTGAGCTTCCCGGACTTCCTGGAAGTCTATTTCCTTTGCCAATGAGTAAGTTTTTCCTTTATTATTCTGTCAAATAAGTTTTCCATTTCTTGCTCTTTCTCTTCTCCTCCGGCACCCCTATGATTCGGATGTTGGAGTGCTTAAAGTTGTCCCATAGGTTCCTAAGCCTCTCGTTATTTTGAATTCTTGTTTCTTCATTCGGTTCCAGTTTGATGCTTATTTCTTCCTTTTGTTCTAAATCACTGATTTGAGTCTGTGTTTTCTTCCCTTCACTGCTGATTCCCTGGATATTTTGCTTTATTTCATTTTGTGTAGCTTTCATTTCTTCCCTCATTTTGCAACTGACCTCAGTCAATTCTGTGAGCATCCTGATTACCAGTGTTTTGAACTCTGCAGCAGATAGATTGATTGTCTATCTCCTCATTGCTCACCTCTTTTTCTGGAGTTTTGATCTGTTCTTTCATTTGGGCCATATTTCTTTGTTTTAGGCACCTGTAATTTTGTAAGGGGGTGGAGCCTTAGATATTCACCAGGGCAGGGCAACCATCTTTGCTGCGCTGTGGCACTGTCTGGGGGGGGAGGGGCCAGAGAGGGAACAGTGCTGCTTGCTCACTCCACTCTAGCCCCACTTTCCACCTAACTCTCCTGTGAGACTGGGACTTTCTCCTGCCATCACAACCCCTCAGTTTTTACAGCCAGAGGTTCTGAGTCTTTCATTTCCCGTTCAGCCAGCCCCGCCTGGCCCCATCTCCGCCCCACCTCCGGTCTGGATGAATGTTTCCAGATTTCCATGGTTGTCGGGGTTCCATGCAGTTTGACTTTCTGGTGATTTTGGTTGTTTACTGTTTTTAAATTGGTTGTTATCCTTCTTTTGGTTGTGCTAGGAAGTAAAGCATTTCTACCTACACCTCCATCTCAACCGGAACTCCTCCAGGGATTGTTCATATTGTAATATTTCTAAAAGGTCAAAATCCAGAATAATCTACTAAATTGGTTCAAAAGCTTCTCTCTCAACTTCTAGATTCAATATCACCAACCAAGAAATATAAGTTATTTAAAGATATAACTATACATACCTTAATGAAAATAGAGATAAAATCTAATATGTGAAGAAAAAATCAGACAAACATACATTATCTTAACACTGTACCAATTTTTAATATGCTGTTAGCAGAGAGCAAACTGGTAACATGTAATATTTTAAATTCTCTGTCTCCATAACGCTACTGTACAAAGGAAATTTTTCAAAAGGAAAAAACATATAATTTAAATCGAGTGGTTTACTGGGAACTAAATGCCTAGTACAAGATTAATGGTTAAACTACAGCTTAGTGCTGTCCAACAAAAATATAATGCAAGCCACAAACATCACTTAATTTTTTCTAGTAGCCACGTTAATAAAGAAAAAGATACAGGTGAAATTAATTTTAATAATATATTTAACCCAGCATACAAAAAAATCTTATCCTTTTAACATGTAATCAGTAAAAACTTATTAATGAGCTATTTTACACTCTGTTTTTCTTTTCTTGGTACTAAGTCTGGCTGGCTCGCAACAGGATCACCAGGGGAAATCCGGTGTGTACTTCCTATACACAGCACATCTCAATCTGGACTGGCCATGTTTCAAACACTCAATAGCTGCATGTGGCTTATGGCTACAGTATCAGACAGTGTAGCCCAGCAGTTGCCAAGTAAGGGTGATTTTGCTTGCCCAGGGCACATTTGGCAATGTTTGAAGACATTTTAGTTGTCACTACTAGTATCTAGTAGGTAGAGGTCAGCAATGCAGCTGAACATCCTGCAATGCCCAGGAGAGCACCCCAAAATAAAGAGGTATCTGGTCCCAAATGTCAGCCATGTTAAGGCAGCCCTAGATAGTTAAACAGCTAAGCTGGTACCTGACTCACGCTGATCTAGGCAGGTGGATATATTTTATGAGGCCTGTTTTTTACATTATGATGCTTTAAATAATCCTTTTTAGAAGTAACATTTTACAGACTCTCCTGAGAAGGGATGAGGATCCCCACTTCTCTTGATTTTTCTCCAGGGTCACTACACACAGACCGAAAGCCTCTCCATGGCCAGAGGACACAGCCACAGGGACAGGCGTCCGCAGCAGTTGGCTCTTTCTAAGGGGTAAATACTGCTTGATCCAAGAGTTAAGAAAACGTTAAACAAGGAAATCCTACTGCTATGTATACCTTCCCAAGGACTATATGACTAAAGACACTGAACATTTTTTTTCCTGCCCAAGTGATGCAGACACATCAGGGTGGGGATGCTAGAGAGTTAAAAGTGGACAATGAAATTTGGGCTCAGCTTGGGTTGGAACAAAGGCCAGAGAAACACAGTCACATACCTGCCCCTCTAGTAAAGGAAACAAGGAGCATTTGATCCATAAGCAAACAGAGATGCTTGTACAAGACACGTTCCCCGCTCTGTGTGCACTAACGCTATGCCCGTGACTGTGATAACTGCATGCACCCACCACACTGCAGGGACACCACTTACCTGGCCTGGCTCATGTCATTTTCACAGGCTGCCACAGCAGTATGTCTAATGACAAGGCAACCACGGGCTTTCCCCCTATGTGGAGACCACTGAGACAAGCTACAGGGGCCAGAAATCATTCTCCAGGCTGAGCAATCCCTTCCTGACAGCGGGACAATGGCAGGGTAGCCTTCCTGACCCTGGGGACTGAGGATTTAGCCAAGCTCTTGTGAAGGCAGAGAATGGCAGGCAGCAACAGGCAACCCAGAGGTGCCTCCCAGCTTCCAGGGGTTTAAAGGCTGTGCTACCCCTCCTGTGCGGCACACCCTGCAGACGGCAGTCTCCAAGGCGCAGTCAGAACACCCGACAGCATGCTTTCCCTCCCCCTCCTTAGTTCACAAGACCTGAACACAAACCCAGAACCGGCAGCCTCTACTTTTCAACCCTTCTGGCCCAGGCAAAAGCTCTTCTGTCCCAGTCCCCTCGGGTGACACAGGTTTGAAGGGAATTGTACAATTTTAGGTACAGGTTCCAAGAGACTCAAAATATTAAAAACTAAATTCAAAAGAAACTAAAATTTTCTTTTAAATGAACAAAATTTAAAAAGATGAAGTCCTCCCAAGACCAGCTGACACCAGGTTTTCCCACCTCCCCTACCCCCAAATCAAGGAAACCTATCAAGGACATTTCCTCTTTCAGTTCTCATCATATCTGCACATCAGGGTTATTTCCATTATCCTGGCCATCCCTAGCTCTTCCATTAAGAACTTCCAGGTGGTGGCCACCACAGTCAAGAGGGACAGCAAAATGCTACGATGACATCTTCACGGGGAAGAAGCAGAATAGAGTAGAAAGAGCCTACTCCTGCGTCAGAGAACTGGTAACCTCAGCCCTACACCTCAGCAGCTATGAATGAACTTATGCATCTCATCTGTAACTACCAGTTCACTCATCTCTGCTTGTGCTGTGTTGGACCTCATGCTGAGGACAGCTATTCATAAACCAATGGATAGAAGTGCACATCACCACCAGGGTAAAACAGGTGTTTTCATCATCTAGAATTACTCCATAATCAGCAGGAATTGGAGGCCTCTTATTTGCATAAATAAGCTAACTCCCAAGGAACTTATTCAAAGTTCCTATTACATTGGGGTGTGAGATTAACTTTGTTATTGCAATGATAAGGTTTCAAAGGATTACACTGAACTTGAATCACAGAGGGGAAAACCTTAGGGAAACACTTGGAGCCTCACTGGTTGACGGGATAGAAGAGACTGCATCCCGTGAGAACCAGGGCAGAGGTTCTCAGTGCGGCTGCACAGCAGAGTCACCAGGGGCGCGTTACAACAACACGGATGCCTGAGCGCTACCCCAGAGACCGGTTTAATTGGTCTGGGATGGGGCCTTGCATCAGTATTTTTTTGAAAGGCTCTTCAAAAAATGCAGCCTGAGCTGAGAACCATTGATTAGATAGTGGAATACTGTCTTTTGCATTTGACAAAATGGCTTAAGATTTTCAGGCTTTGACTTGAAAAAAAAAAAGCCAAAATGAAATTTATAAATAAAACTCCTTTCAGGGCCTAGTACCATGTGTGTGCTCCTGTTAAATGCTTCATAAGAGACATCAGCGGTTCCAGGATGTGACCCTCCAAGACTGCAGAACAGGCTGGGACTGCTGACAACGGTGAGAAGAAAACACGAAGGTGAGTATTTGGGCATCTGGCTCTCCTTCCACTGTGAGAACACAGCATTTAAGAAAACTAACTGACTGCTCCACACCATACCTGCTTTAGTAAATAGAAGTTTTCACCTCCTCTAATAGAGTTATGATGATACTTGGAACAGCGAATTCAAAAAGTAATCCTAAGTAATTTAAACATCTATAACTTCTAATTATCTAAATGGGCTGACTCCCTAAAAAGGGGGTGGGGAGGGAAGGGAGTACAAGCTTAATCCTACTTATCAGTGAACTTCATTGTGGCCAATTAACTTCACATTAGTCTGTAATTTGGATACTAACAGAGCCAACCCTGGCGACACCTTCTGCAGGCCTGGTTGCCTGTTCTGGCATCGACCTTTTCATTTTTGATTAAGAGAGAGGGAATGAACGGTGAGGAATTAAAAAGAATTTGCAGAAGGCTACCTAAAAGCAGAACCAAGATTCCACTGAAAAAGTTTTCATTAACCATTTGTAGCTTCCAAGTTATCTATCTTAACAAAAACAGAGGTATTTTTTTTTAAGATTTTTAAAAAAATTCTTTTTTTTTTTTTAAATTTTATTTAGTTATTTTTCAAGTACAGTTTTTTGTCTATTTTTCCCATCCCAGCCTCCCCTGCCCCTTGCTCCCCACCTCCCTCCCATTTCCTCCCCCCCCCTTAGTTCTCGTCCCTGTGTCCTTCCTATTTGTTCCTCCAAATCCCTCCCCCTTTTTCCCCTTAACTTCCCTTCCTTCTCCCCTCTGGTCACTATCCCCTTGTTCTCTATTTCAGGTATTTAAAACTGCTTAAAAAAACAGGATGCTAGTTCCGATATCTTGTCTTCCTTTTTTACAGAAAGCTCCTTCAACTCATGCCAAAAGGCTATATTTACTTCCCTGAAGCAGCGTTTCCTAGGAAAGCAGCAGCAGCCCTGCTGCAGATGGCGAAAAGAGCTCAGGATCGCGGCCAGCCTCAGGAGACCCGTGCAGCACAGCCACTCGGGCTCTGCACCAATGGCAGCACTGTTGTCATCTCCACCAGGGAGCTCTGGGCTGCTATTGGAGACCAACACCTGGCACCAAGCCAGATACCCTTATCATACGCATACTGACCGAGTTCTATACGGCTTTATGGATGGAGGAGGTGGGGGGACCAACGCAAAAAAAAGGGCAGATGTTCTTACTCATCCTGTCACTGTCCACAAAATGTGCTGAGTCACTGTGTACCAATCGGGAGGAAAATAATGCAGAGACTGCAAGCACTAACCCCCTTCACCCTGCCCTTCTCTTAAGTAGACTCACAGGTAATGTTCTTGACTCTGAAAACACAAGGGCACGGACAAATTCACATGCCCGTTTTCTCCTCCCTAAAGAAAAGCTTTCAGAGTCAAACTCTCTAAAAGTGCATGGCACTAAACAAGACTACTTCATAACAACAATTATGTCTCTGGGTTGAGGGGATAATGGTGATTTATTTTTTTCTATAATATTCTACATTTTGCACAGTTTCTATAATGAGATCCTAATTCTTATATAACAATACAGCTTAGAATCATATTTCCTGGTAATTAAGAGATTAGATCCACATCCTAATCTCTAGGATATACTTCAAGATATTTCAACTCACTAATTATAAAACCCCAGCCCAGATTAAACGGTCAGCTTCACATGAAACTAAAGGAAATGCTAAGCAGCGGTCACTGGACTTCGTGAATGTATGCTTTGTTACCTTGCCCAGAGGCGGAATATTCTAACTTGGTAGAAACAAAACTCCACCAAAGGCACACTTTTGAGTGGAGGGGGAAAAAAGAAGGGAAAGCAGTCACAAGGGCACACGAACTTTAGCTGACTTCTGCTTACTTCCCATTCTTCCTCCTTTTCCAGATTCGACATGCTAATAAAAACCAAGTCACACTCAGGTTTGGGAGCAGTAAGAAAACAACTACACAATAAAAAAGGCTGACAAAGCATTTTATAGTTTTATCTTGCTTTTGCTTAAATTTCAATTTAAAGCAACTAAAACCCAAACTCCTTGCCCTATATTATTCAAGAACACACACAGCATCTGAAACTCAACAGCCTATTCCTCTACATCTACCACTTCATACTTGATGCTTAAACCCAACCAGGTCCTCGTTGGCCCTATCCTCAACTCGCTTCTGCTAGGCATGTTCTTCCTTTCTCCAAGTTCTACCTATTCCTCAAGTCTCCAGTCAATTGCTACCTCCTCCTGAAGTCCTCTGGTTTCAAAGATTGAAGCACTCTCTCCTTCATATTAATTTCCATAGCATCTACCTTACAGTACTAGGCACGTGTCTCGGAGTTGAAGTTTCTGTTGGAGGGCAGGCAGGCTTGGCGTCGATTTATCTTTATCTGCAGCAGACCCACTTCATCCCTTGCTGTGCATGTATCTTAGTGAGTGCTCAAATGTTCACTGAATTAAAAAAAAAAAGAATAAGCATCACATCTTAAAATAAAGAAATAAACAAGCCAGGGCTCATGGAGTTATGGTATCTACATATGCCGATACATGGGAGCAGGGATGAGACAAGGAACTGTGCCTGCAGAGCCTGTCTCAGCTCCAGTGCCAGGGGGTTAAGGAGTGGTGTAGGTGTAAATCTTCGTGTCTGCTGAAATTACGCCAGCCGAGGGCCAGCCAACGTTACTACTTAGGTCACAGAACTAACAGCACAGAGGGCACCCTAGTAGCACTTCAGGATGAAAGGACGTCTGCTAAGCATGGAATTGCGTGCAGCCACAGCATTAACTAAATAGTCCTAAACAAAGCTTGGTATAAAATGCATTATTTTTACCTTCATTATTTCTAAGCAGGTGTGATACAAATATTTGAAGATGTGACTGATTAGAGCAATTTTCCTCAAAGGGTATTTCAAAGGAAAGATGTGGCCACAAATACTAAGGAGTCGGCAGAGTCTGCATTCTGCAACTTTGCTTACAGATTGATTAAAAAAAAAATCACTGGCCTGTTTAAAATCAGAAGTTTTTCCTTGGTGCTTTGCTTCCGAATTCTGGACCTCTCAAAGGCTAATGGTGGTGAGTATGACCTTGTTTTCCAATTAAGAGCCACAGATGTATTCTTATCTTTTGTTTATCTTACCTTTGGAGTCATTTTGTTTTGTTTAATTTCTGAGGGATAGAGGTATACCTGGCAACTGGAATGTCTGGTTCCAGATTTCCTCTCTGTAACTACTATAGAAATGATGGTTATGATTATGTGACATGAATTGTAATCTCTACCCAATTACCAGCTCACATTTTTTTTAAAAACTGTATGCTTACACAGCCATTCTGCTTCTCTACTACCTGTATTATCCACTTTTATACCATCTCTGAACTAGAAGTTTTTTGTCACATTGCTGATTCCCTCTATCAGCAAACTGTTAACATATAAGACAAGTTCAAGGTCAATAAATCTAAGGAATTTTTGTTTTTGACACATTAAATGCAAGAACATTCTAGGTGATACATAAACTTTTAAAAACATTTGATAGTTATACATTCACTTTAATGTGCAGAAAACATGGTTTCATAAGCCTACAATTTTATTGCTTAGGGCGAGGCTAAGCAAAAAAGAAAAAAAGAAAAAAACTAATGGAAAGAAATATTTTAAGTAAAAAAAAAGGTCAGAGGGTATGAGAATATGATAAAAATGAAAAAAAAAGCAGGATTCAAATTTAAAAGTTTAAGAAACATGAAATGACAATAAAAATGAAATTTGTATGAGCCTCCTGAAACTTTAAGAAAGTGTTATTCATTAGCCTTCCTGTTTCTTCCAGATAAAGCTCAGTCATATGAAGGAAACTGTCTGATGCCTGACTTTGTAATTTGGGGACAAAAGGCACAAGAGTGACTCTATTTCCAGTTCTTTTCCACCTGCACAGGAAACGCTTACTGCTGCTCTGCAGGTCCTAATGTCGATTCTACTCTAACCAACTGGAGAGGGGCCCTGTCCCTAGAGACTTCACAGGGCCACACACTAGCTCCCTGGGTTCTACCTGTTCTGCTCAACACACCATCCTTGGGCCAACCTGCTCACTCCCAAGGCTTCATCTGCATGGACACACTGATGACCCTCAATTTTTTTCTGGTTCTCCTTGCCTGTGCTCTATCCATCACTTCGCCTGGATGCACGTCAAATTCAATATGCTTAAAAGCAAACTCATTATTACCCCCAATGCTAGGCACCTCAATGTGTCCCTCCCCTTCCAGAGATGCCCCTGAATCCCTCCCCTCCCCACCTCACTATTGTGGATACAGACCTGTGGCTTCTGCATGGGCTAGCACAGGAGCCTCCCAACCACTCGTTTTTTTCTCTCTCCCACACAGGTTACCCCCCCCCCCAGCATAAGTTCCTCAAAACTAACCTTCCCGAGATAATATTAAGTCTTAAAATTCCCTTATCAGCTCACCCTCCGTAGCCATTGAGTTACACATATTAAGACTACCGTGAGATATCAGATATGCCTATCAAAATAGCTAACATAAAGATTATGGGGGAGGGGCAGGTGGAAGAGGGTAAACAGGATAGATGTTGATGAAAGGAGACAAGGCTTTGGATGGACACAAAGCAGGGTGTAGATGATGTACTGTAGAATTATGCGCTTAAAACCTATGTAATTTTGTTGACCAATTATAACCCAAATAAATTCAATTAAAAAACAAAGATAATGGTAACACCCAAACTGGCAGGAATGCAGAGAAACTGGATGTCTTACACTGTGGGTGGGAATATAAAACCATACAGCTCCTGTGAAAACAGTACTGATGTTTCTTTTATGCAACTGAACACGTACTTATCATATGACCCAGCAACTGTGCTTCCGGGCATTCCAGAGAAGCCGGGCTTATCCACACGAAATCTTGCACAGAAATATTCAAAGTACCTTTACTTGCAACAGCCACAAACTAGAAATAACTCTCATGTCCTTCACTAGGTGAAGAGTTAAACAAACTATGGTTTACCTACAACGCAGACTACTACTCACAATTAAAAGGGAAGAAATATTGGCACGCATAACAAGTAAGATGGATCTCAAGAGAAAAATGCTGAATGAAAAAGCTAATCTCAAAAGAGTCCACATTATATGATCCCACTTATATGCAATACACCCATTCGTGGGAAAACGTTAATTAGTAGGACAGCCAAAGAGTGACAGCAAATGTTAGGCTGATGAAACTCTAATGTCAGCAGCAAAAACCACATCTTCCCCAAGTTTTCACATAACAAATGCACGAACACAAACCTGACTTCCTAACCCAGTCGCCCCTCACTTCCCCTTATTAGTTACTTTTGCAAGTCACGAAGAGAAATAATTTCTTTTCTTAGAAGATACTTTCTCCTGTTTAAAATGTATATTCATTATCTCCTTTGGAGGAAACTAGATTATTACATGGATTTACTTGAAAAGCTCACTGATTACCCTACAACAATATGGAATTGTTTGGAGTACTATCTGAAATCTGAATGACTCTCTCCAAACGAGTCATGTTAAACACGGGCAACGGAAACAAATGGGGGGGGGATTTCAAGCACACGAATGAAGTGTGATGGTTCATACCCCCCCTGCTCCGTCCCCCCTCCCCTCCCACCCATGCTCTTCTCAGCGGAGCCTTTTCCGAGGGCACCGACCAGGAGTCTAAGTGGCAGAGAGAAGCCAGAGAGAAACAGGTGGAAGGCTGACCGCCAACCTCTCCTCTTTCATAAGTGACCATAAATTCTTTTTTAAAGGTTTTATTTATTTATTTTTAGAGTGAGGGGAAAGGAGAGAGAAAGACACGGAGAGCAACATTGGCGTGAGAGAGAAACAGCAATGAGTTGCCTCTATGCCCCCAACCAGGGACCTGGCCCGCAACCAGTCACGTGCCCTGACTAGGAATCAAACCAGGGACCTTTCAGTTTGCAGCGTGGCGCCCAACTCACTGCACCACACCAGCCAGGGCGATAAATTCTTAACAGTTACCTAAAGTCAAAAGAAACTTGTTTTAAACTATGCGTGACATGAACAAAGATGATGTGTTCTGGTCAACAAGCAGATAAGGAAAGGGACTTGGGAAAGGACATACTGACCAGCCGAGTCCTCTTGTACTTGGAGCCCTCGTGGTCTTTGTCCTGCCGGGCAGTGCTGGTTCTCTCTCTCACGCTTCTGTAACCGGGACTGGGGATGATGTACTCTTTCCCTATGTCAATATCCTTCATCTTCTCTGAATGGAGGTGCCAGGGCTCATAGAGTCCTGGTTTCACTTGAGAATGTCTGAAATTAAAAATTCATCACGAACAGACATTTCCTAAGTTGTGCTTAATAATACACAAATATACTTTTAAATAGGAAAAACAGAAAAAGCACTAAGATTTTCTACCCTTATAACTATAAAAGATATTTAAAAATTTAAGTACCAAAAAAAATTAGTGTAATTGATATAAGAATTATCTCCTCCTACTGCTAAGGAAAACAACAACAACAAAAAAAGATGAGCAAAAATAAACCCACTGGTAAAGAGACCCGTTCTCTTCAACTAAGTTCGAATCCAATGTATAGAGGCTTTGGATAGATCTTTCTTTCTTTTTTTTTAAAACAGATTTAATTATTTATTTTTCACTTTGGGGGGCTCTAGGGAGAGATCCCTTCACTTATAACCACATTCTTGGGGCATCTCCAACAGAGCTAGTGGGAGCGGGGCCCCTAGCTCCCTGGAAAGAGCTTCTGGGCCGCGGTGGGGATGTTCCTGCCGGCTTGGGTATGCGATCTTCCCTTTGCAGAGGACAAAAGAATCCACCCTTGGGGTGGTATCACCTGGCTGTCCCAGTTACCAGAAACTCACCAAGAAAAAAGAAAGCTTTTTTGGGGGAAGGGGAGACATGGGGAAGGTCTTGCTTGCCCTAATGTCCTCAGCCCCTCAGCCTGAGCATTTTAGAGGTTCTAGAGGCCAAGCCTGGGTCATCCCCACATCCCAGGGTCCAGAAGGGCTGCATTTTTTAAAGCTGCAGAGCCAATTCCAAGTTCCCTTCCTGCATCTAGTCTTGATGTTTGCAGTACAAAGGCCTGTATCTGGCTCTGCTCTATATCTGGGGGAAACTGAAGTAGGGGAACCACGGCAGAGTCGCCCACAGGGCCCCAGCACCACCTCAGCCCCCAAGTGTCTGTAGGATGAAATAGAGTTGCCCCTTGAACAACATGGATTTGGACTGTGTGGGTCACCTGAAAAAATGTACATATAAGTGGACCCTAGAACGCTTATGCCTTTAGTGAACAATTGCACTATTCGAGGGTCAATTGCATAACCACAGGGCTCAGGGCTCTGCTCATCTTGGGGGCTGGGAAGCAGCCCTTCGGGCATGCCAAGAGCAGATCACAAGCCAGCTGGTGAGCACCCCTCACAGGTGTGGTGCTGTCAGGCTGCAGGGGGCACTTCTGAAGCAGGAGGCGGCCTCGGATTCCTTCTGGGATGTTTCACCTCACTGTAACATCCCTACTTACTTCTGCCTTAAGGCAAGTGATTTCTCCACTCTGGGCTTCAGTTTTCCCTTCTGCAAAATGGAGAGAACAGTAGTATTCACCCCTAAGGTTTGGAGGACCTTGTTCACCTCACTGTCCTTGTCTTCTTTAATTGTCTTAGGCTTTCTATTTGCAAGAATTCCAGTCCTGTGACAGGGAGTGGAGTGACACAACAGACACACGATCTTGCCCCTCGATTCTCCGAGGGCTGGTATTGACGGTTTTTGCTCTTCTCTCCCTCTGCCCCGCAAACTGCTTTGAGGAAAGCTGCGGCGCCACAGCATTTCATCGCTACGCTTTGTGCTCCACCCCATGTGCTGAGAATCAGAAGCTTCTCCTGGGAAACCGCAGCATCATCATCGCTCTCAGGGCTTCCCCAGAGGCAGCAGAGCCTTCTCACATACGTGCTCCATGCCCCAACTTCCCACGGCCCCACGTATCTTTATTACTGTGATAAAATATACGTAACATAAAGTTTTCCATCCCAACCACTTCTAAGTGCACAGTTCAGTGGCAGTAAGCACATTCACGTGCATCGTCGCTAGAACGTTCTCACCTTCCCAAGCTGAAACTCTGCCATCAAACACTAACCCCCCAACCTCCTCCCCCAGCCCCCGGCCCCCACCATCTACTTCCTGTCTCTACAGCCCTGACTCCTCCAGGGGCCTCCTGTAAGTGGCATCACACAGTGTCTGTCCTTTTGTGCCTGGCTTACTTCGCTGAGCATAATGTCCTCAAGGTTCATCCATGTTGTGGCAGAAAACAGAATTTCCTTCCTTTTTTTAAGGCCGAATAATATTCCAGCGGGTAGATGGGGGACCACATTGTGTTTATCCATTCATCCAGATTGCAATTTAAGTTTTTTCCATCTTTTGACTCTTGTAAATAATGTTGCTGTGAACACGGGTAGACAAGTAAGTATTCATTGAGACCCTGCTTTCAACTCTTTTGTGTACGTGTACCAGAGTGAAATGCTGGATCACATGGCAATCCTATGTTTAATTTTTTTTTTTAGGCACTGCTATACCATCTGTGGCATCATTTTACATTCTCATTTTATATTCTCACCAAAGATATCTTTTACAGTTGGGTTTTGGGAGGCGGAGAGTGGCAAGGAGGCAGAGACAAATGCAGACTTCGATGGGGACCACACATCGCATTTTCGGTCACGTCTGCTCTTCCATCGAGCGCGTTGTCCTTGCCTTGCTCGTGTTTCCCCACCGTCATCGTTCAGGGGGCTGGGCCAGTTGTCTGCTGGGATCTCCCGCAGTCCGATGTTTCCTCCTGATTAGATTCAGGCTGGGATTTCAGAAGTGATGCCGTGTCATCCTCAGTGCCAGGAGGCGCACGATGCTGCCTTGTCAGCTAATGACATGAACCTCGATCACACTTGGATCCAGTGGCATCCACCAGATCTCCACGTGACAGGGTCTTTCTCACATTTATAATTCATAAGCGATCTGTGGGAAGGGTATTCCAAGACTGTGACCGCCTTGCCTCCTACAATCTTTTACCCAGTGGGTTGTGCCTGTTCCTGCCCCTTGCTTGAGTCACTTACATCGCTATGGTTCCACATCGATTTTCCGAATCCTATAGAGTGCTCCTCTATCTGCTACCTGAATTGTGATGCAGAGAGGTGTGGTCCCCACCCCACCCCACCCCTGCTATCTTTCTAATCTCTTTCCCACCTTCCTCAGAGCTGACCATTTCCTTCTTCCTCAAACGTTCTCTTCCTTGGACCTCCTTGATGCCATGCCCTTCTCTCTCTCCCACATCTGATTTTGGATTTTTGGCTTCTGCTTTGTTCAAAGCCACACCATCAATGCTCCCTCTTTCAGGATGCCTTCCAGCCATGCCAGGCAGAGCCTCCCCTCTTCCTCTTCTAGGTTCTGAAACAGGGACGACCTTCAAGGTCTGTTTCCACAGACACTCACATCCCATTAATTGCTCAACATTTCGAACTCCAGAAACGCTATGCCAAGGGCGCTGGTCTGGATCCTATGGCTCATGAAGAAATGCTTGGAGTGTTTTTCTTTGCTGATGGGATAGAGAGTGAGGATCTGAGAAAATGGGTTTGAAAATCACTCCACTGACCTCACTCACCGTCCATCTCTCTCGCTGCGTGGTGAGCGCCACAAGGCCAGGATCTGTTTTACTCACAGCTGTGTCCCCAGCACACGGCACAGCAGCTCGAGAAAAACTGCTGAGTGAACGAACGGGCAGGAAAACATGGCCATGGAGTGTCCTTCTGCCTAGCAGCTTCAAATGGTTCTGCGTCTTGTGACCCTCCCTGACCCCAGCTCCTGACCCCCAGGGGTCAAAGGTGAATCCTGGATAGATCTTTCAAAAAAACAAAACTTACTGAAAACATTTTAAGTTTGTTCCAAGAATATCAAACTCCATAATTGTAAATGGGTATCATTCCTCCTACTAAATTTTACTAAATGAAAACTCACAAAACACTTATTCTACCTATGATCTATCCCATCTCTGCATTTTTCTAATTAGGGAATGAATTAGCTGATATTATTTTAAAGCAGCATGGAGTTACATAGCTAACACATAAAACTATATTATACCTTAACTTTAAAAACAAATTCCCCTTGGGATATGAAAGTGTTCTAAAATTAGACAGTGGTAATGGCTGCACAATTCTGTGAATATACCAACAAAATACTTTAAAAGGCTGAATTTCTATGATTTATAAATTACATCTCAACTAAGCTGTTATTAAAAAACAAACACCAAAACAAATTCCCCGCCCTGTCCTACGAAGTCTAACCTAGTATGACCTGAAACTCTACTCTAAATCTGTTTGCCTGGCCAACTCTAATCAATATCCTATATCAACTTTGGTTATTTTTTAAAAAATTAAACACATACATACGTCTCTGAAGCATTTCCCCCACTCTAAGATGGTTCAAAGCTTCCAAGATACAAGCTGAGAAAAATCCTTTCATACCAGCCTCACTAGAAATTAAAGTATTGATATGCTGCCTTTTGAATTCCATAAATTCCTAGCTAGCAATCACTATTAATTTAAAAGCACTATTCTGCAGACAAAATTCGGACTGCTACAATTCATGTTGTAAGGCATCAAAAAAAGGAGAAATTTACTAATCCTCTACATAAAAAGGAACAAATCTACTCCACAGATATGTTTCCAGCACAAAGAAAGCTTGACTTCTTGCCTTTCAGAAGACTGATTCGCATACCTGAGTTGATACTGCTAAGTTACTTATTTTTAAACAAACCAAAATACAGTCACCTTGTCCAATGACAAATTCCACCCTAAAGAACACCAGGTGACAACCAAGAACACAGCATTCACATCACAGAGACCTCCACAAGCCTAAACTGTAACCAGACCTGGCACCTGCCAGTGCTCCCCATGTCTGCATGCAGCTGCAGAGAAGAGTAATTAATTATTCTTGTTACAGGGGTCACGGAAGTCCAACCTTCAACTCCAGAGGTTCCCAAGCCTAGCTAATTGAAAAGATTAGCCCTTCTTTGAGAAGAAGCAGGAGGAGGGGAGGGAGTCTGAAAGGGGGGAGGCCCAAGGAACTCATTTATAATATCAAATGCCATCTCATGAGGAACACAGAGGTCACCTCGACGGTCTAAGAACTCATGACAACTACAGTTTCTTTCCATCACTTTAACTCAAGTTACCCTATGTGTGAACGATGTGGGGAGCACTTCCCAACACCTCTCACGCTCTTGCTCCTTTCATTTCCTGGGAAAAAGGCACAGCCGTGAGTGGCAGGGCTGAGGGGGCGCACAGTTACTATCTCCTGGCCTTGAACACACGGGTGATTCCATCTGCTGTGTACTGGGAACGTAACACAGGGCATTCCACCTGGAGGCCAGTCTCAGGCTAGGAAGCCTGACAGGTTTGGGAAAGAAACAAGGCCCCAGTTTGAAGAAAGCCAGTAAGGAAGAATCACTAGGCTAAACTATTTTTAAACTGATAAGAACATACCACAGCCAAAGACCAAGAAGCCATGGGATAAACTATTTTTAAATACTATTGGTATTTACTTCTTTTCTTCCATTCTCCCTTAAAGTTGTTTTAAAGTCTCTTTAAAATGCTAACTTGCTTTGGTTATTAAGTGAGGAGAAGAAAGGAAAGGGATTTTTGCTCGAGTTTGAGCCAGAGCTGTGGGATGGCACTAGCAGAACCACCCAAGTGGGAGAACCCCAAAGAAGTGCCAGACTGAAAATTAACAGAGCTGCCTTTTTTTTTTTTTTTTAAATAAAATCAAGACTCTCCTTCCAGTGATACAAGGGTACAATGAAGCAGATGAAACTGCATGGGGCGAGGGCAGTTCCACGGGACTAAGAACTTTAATGAGCCAGACTGGTGTTTTCCAAACTGCCTTCATAACTTGAATTTCCAACATCTCAGGAATCTGGTTCCAAGCCCTGAAGCTGCTGCACAAGAGGGCCCGACTGGAGGCTGAAAGGAGGATTCCTATTAATCCCTCTCCTCCCATCCGCTTGTAGTTCCAACCCTCTGCCCATGTCACTTACTCATGCTGGAGACCCCAGCATAACCTGCACATCTCCCTACCTATCTCCACCTTCAAAACCTGAAACTTTGTCAGCCATTCCTGTGCCTCCTACCTCCCCACGTCTGTGCAGACACCAAATGACCCTTGTGTAATAAATACAGAGCATCATGCAGCTCTGTGTGGTGAAAGTGGAAAGGGCGATGATGACAGTCAAGAAATCTGGGTTCCATTCTGGGCTCTGCCCGGGGTTCGCTGTGTGTGCTTAAGTTACAAACCTCCATTTACCCTTTTGCAAAAAAACCCCAAAAGGATGGCTTCTCAAGTCCCTGGCAGCTCAATCTCCGGTGTGCGGCTTGAACTGGAGTGTCCCGTGCCGCCCTCCCCACGGCCCTAAGGATGGGAGCTTCTCTCAGTGCAACTTCTTCTGCGATGCCTCAGACCCTAGGGCGTTCCCATGGCCAGTTGGGGCCTGACGAACCATAGCGCCCCACACCCACGGGCCGCGGGCACAGCACCCCCTGGTGGCTGCAGCCGGGAATGTAGCCAGCACCCTTGACCACTCATCCCACCCCACACCTGCCTTCCCAGGCCTGTACCGCACCACGAGCCCATAGGGATCTCGTCCGAAGGAGGGGGCGGCGGGAGACAAGACGAAGGCCAGGCCTTTTTTTCAGGTCTCTAGCTTCCCCCGAACTGCTGGTATCCCGATCACAGCCCGCCGCCTCCAGAGCAAATACACGGGGGTGATCCAAGTGACAACCGAGGGGGAAGGACGGGATGCGGTGGCGCCCGCTACCTACCTGTGTCCCAGGACCGGGACCACCGCGCCGGCCACTCGACCACGCTCGCGAGCATCAGCTCCGTAGCAAAACAAGCCTTTATAGCGGCATTGGCCGCCAGACTGCGCAGGCGTGCTGCACAAAGAATCCCCAAGACTGAAGGGAATTGTAGTCCTCCTTCCAGGAGCCCGAGGCTGAACACGCGGCTAAAGACTCTATTTCCCAGAAGCACCGTAGCAGCCCCGGGGGAGGTGCTGGCTGCTCTTTCCAAGGCGTTTCTACCTCTGCACCAACCTTCCCATACTTCGGCGATTCTGTCTGCGGTCTGCTCTGGAGCCGCGCACCCCCGAAGGTGGCCGGGAGGCTGACAGTAGCCCCGTGTGGTAGGGCAGCTCAGTGTTGGTAGGCCGGGAGACCCTGACAGCGTGCGGCCGTTTATGCACCAGAAACACCGTGAAGGTCACGGTAGCTTCTATGTCCTTGTCGCCAGTCAGTGCCCAGTCTTATCTGTTATGACTGGCTGTTCTGGAAGCCACCCTGCATTCTGATATCACCTTTCTTACTTTTATCCCACTGTCCAATGCGTGGTGTGTGCTGCCTGGTTTCTAGATAGAAATGCTATGATCTCTGTTTCTAGAGTGGCAGGCGTCTTAGAAACCGTATGCCGACTCATCCCTATCTCTTTACAAATGAAACTGAGGGTCCCTTTATCTTTGTGTGTGTTTCATCTGTACCTTCAGCATGATCATAACATAACTACTCTGTTGAGTGCCTAATACTCGGTACCTGATGCTTAGATACAATTCTTGTTTCTTTTAATCTCCATGACAACCATCTGTGTAGATATTATGATTATCCATTTCAGAGATTTAAAAAGTAAAAGAGGGTAGAGTGACTTTTCCCCCTTTATACAACCAGATAGTGTGACCACACGAATGTGTCATAAAGCAGAAGTAATAAGCACAGTGCTCTTGCACAAAACTGGATTGATAAAACAGTGTGATAGAACGGAGAGCCAAGAAACAGACTCATGCATATATGTGAACTTGAGCTGTAACAGAAAAAAATTACAAATCAGTAGAGAAAGGAAGAAGGTTCCTTAAATAGTGCTGGGATATTACTTATCTATATATTTTTTAAAAACTCAGGGATTACTGTTTTATACATACCACCTGAAAAATCTATTTCAGGTAGATCAAAGACCTAACTGTGAAAGAAAAACCTTTTTTTTTGAGAGAGAGAGAAAGAGGGAGGAAAGAGAGGGAGAGAAACATTGATATGAATATGAGAGGGAAACATGGATCGGTTGCCTTTCTACTCTTCCCGGCCTGGAACCTGCACCCTAGATACATGCCTTGACCAGAAATCAAACCAGCACCCTTTCTCTTTGCGGGATGACACCCAAACAACTGAGCCACACTGGTCAGGGTTGAAAGTGAAAACTTTGAGACAATTAGAAGAAAAGATGAAATATCTTTGTGAACTTGAGAGTAGAAAAGTTCTTAAACAAGATATAAAAACAAGTAAGAAAGGAAAGGTTGGTAACATTTTACTATATTAAAATTTAACCTTTTGTACAAGACACTATCTATAGAGCACATGTTATAACGGACCAAGTATTTAAGTATAAAATACACAAATAATTTCTATAACTCAATAATCCAATAGGAAAATAGGCAAATGATGTGGACAAACAGTTCACAGAAAAGAAACCAGAGAGGCTACTCGAGTATGTTTGAAAAGACACCCAATCTCACTAAAAGTCAGGGAAATGGAAATTAAAATAGCAATGAGATGCCTTTTCATGCCTATTTTATGTTATGGGGAAACATGAAAATCTGACAACCCGGGTTTTGCAAGGATCTGCAGAGGCAGAACACAAGTTATTTCACATATTGCTGGTAGAGTTCAATTAATGGAACTTTGGAAATGGGCTGTATTGTCAGGCCTCAAGCAGATCCCTAAAATTCAGTGGCTTGCCCTGGCTGGGTGGCTCAGTTCATTGGAGTGTCATACCTGTTACCAAAAGGTTGAGGGTTCAATTCCAAGTCAAAGTACCTAAGTGGTAAGGATTAAAAAAAGAAAAAATCAGTGGCTTGAAGTCAAGAAATTTATTTCTAGGTGAGTCTATTGGATCAGCAGTGCAGTTCTGCTTCTCGCAGTTCGTCAGAGACCCAGGGTGACAGGTGTAACAGACCCAGACCTGTCAGGTTCAACATTTGGCTCCCGCAGTTGTTCTAGGGGCATCCGACCTGCGGCCCATGGGCTGCTGCATGCAGCCCAGAATGGGTATAAAGGCCGCCCAACACAAAATCGTACATTTACTTGAAACCTTTTTTCACTCATCAGTTTTCATTAGTGTTTGTGTATTTAATGTGTGTCCCAGGACAGTTCTTCCAGTGTGGCCTTCACATAAAAGAATGTGAAGGAGGTGTGAGCTGGTCTTCAGGCACCAGCCAAGAAGCTGCAGACGTAATTTCTAATCACGTTCTATTGGTGACAGTTCAGTCACATGGTCACATCTGACTGAGAAGAAAAGTGGGAAATGCAATGTTTGGCACAGCAGCAATGAACCATCTACAACTTTGTAACAGTGGAAGAAGAAAAGAAGAGATGTGGGGGAAGGCTAATAGTTTTTTTATGCCTGTCCTTGAACCCAGCAATTCCACTTCTGCATGTGTGCTCTAGACTAGCCTTTCTCAGCAGGGGTCTCTGTAAGTGAATTAAGCCCTATACAAAATTATTTGAGTGACTATTTTTTTAATTCTCCCAAGGATAACACAGAGCTAGTATCATGCAAGATGTGGAGGAGAGAAGTGAATTTACTACGCACGATAAGTACCTTAGGACATTAGGGGTTAATGCCATCAGCTGAGAAAAGGTGACCCTGAGGCGTCTCCTACACGTCTGCACAAAGAGATACATTCATTGTGCATGGTGTGTAATAATGGAAAGAATCTAAATTCCACTAATAAAAGAACAGGTAACAAGTTATGGTATTTGTACAATGGGACATTATATAGCAGTTCAAGAACAAGGGCTACTATGTATCAATATATATAAATCTCAAAAACAATGTTGAGTAAGAATGAGTTACAAAAAGACTCCAATTGTATAACTCCATTTGCAAACGTAAAAATATGATGTTATGTAAGGATATGTACGTGTATTGTGTGTGATAAACAATTTCAAAGTGAAATTGTCTCTGCTGCTGGCGGGAGGAGTACAAGTCCAGGGAGTGACACGTGAGGGGCTTCACCTGTGTCTATAATGTTTTATTTCTTTTCAAAAGGACTTATAAATGTCAAAATTTAGTGAAGCTTGGAGGTGGGTGCATGGGTGCTCCTAATATCTTTTGCTGTAATTTTGGTAGCCTTTAAGTATTTCTTAATTAAAAGGTTTTCATATTGTAGAAACAAACATTTCTCTTCTTGTGGGAGATGTGTGCAATTTAACACACACACACAGAGTTTCTACTGATGAGAATCGCTGAAGTATCTCTGGCCATCTGATTGGATAAGGAAAACGCCCCAGCACCCCTCAAGCCACCTCACTACAGCACACCAGTACTTCAAACCATGCCCGACACCCTGCAGCACCCAAAAGCTGTATGTCTGATTCCCTCATATAAAATAAAATAAACACTTCTAAAACCTCCCTGAAATACATCAAATGTATTAATCATAGGTTTAGAAAAAGAAGAATGGATGAGCACCGTGCAGCCCTAGTGCCAGCCTTCAGTGCGCTATGGCACCCTTGTGGTCGGTCTAAGGATAGCCTCGGCCACAGGCGGCAAACACAAGGCCCGAGGCTGAAGCCTGCCTCCACCTTGTCTCTACACAGCAGCAGTGCTGAGCTCCTTGCCCCTGGTTAAGGAGGAGTTACGTTTATACAGTCCTAAAGTTACATTTGGCCCTTTGAAGGCGACCACGAGTCTGATGTGGCCCCCGGTGAATGTGAGTCTGACACCCTTATACTCATTTACATGATACTGATTGCAAAGCATCCTCCCTTGAAATGTGTTTGTGCTGTGAAGTGTTTGGGCGGTGATATTCACCAACACTCAGGCAAGGGACTGGAGAATCTATGGCAATACAGACTTACATGTATTTTAAAATAATTATGTTTGTAATATACTGAAGATACTCATTCATTCAATATTTGATGGAAATATAATGGAGATAAAAGAGATGCATCTCCTGCATTCACAGGGCTTAGAGTCCCAGGTAACCGTTAATTCAAATTTAAACTGTACCTGCATTGAGTACTAGAAAAGGAAGGTATATGCAGGACAGTAGGAGTCAGCGAGGGGAAGACTGGAGGTGGCAGCAGACAGAATGCTCCAGGCAGAGGGCACGACAGAGACCAGGAGGTGGGAGAAGGAAGGATGCATTTCCGAAGGCCTGTGGGCTGTGCTACAGGTCTTTAGAGGAAGAGTGAAAGGTAACCACTGCAAGGTTTTAAAGGGTGAGTGGGTTAGGGGTAAGAAATCGAATGTGCATTCGGAAAACCGCTGCAGCTGGCGGACTGGAGACAGAATTAGAAGCAGCTAGAACGGAAGAGAAGAGTCTAGCTGGAAGTGATTGTTGTCCGGGAAAGAGGGTGATGGCGTGGGCTCGGGTTGTGGTGGGAAAGAGGACGAGAAGTGGGTGGACTCGAGAGGATTTAAGAGGTAAAATCACAGACCTCGTTGATGGGTTAGATGTGGTGTACGGGACAGAGGTGTCCAGGGAAACGTGTGGCACGTGCACTGACCTGAGAAGGCCACCGCCCTCCCCCTAAGCCTCCCGACACCCTCCTCTTCCCAGCCTGTCAGCAGACAGTGTCCAGTGGTGACAATCGCCGCCGTCCACTGTGGTGCTCACAACGAATTCTGCCAGTTATACAGGCCAAACTTCTGTTTTGCAGATCAATTTTGCCATGAAAGTCATTTTCATGGAATAAGGCTTTTAAAAGTATTTAATTGATTGAATCTTTTATCTGACATCATGGAAACAAGAGAGTGTGACAGAATAAGGCACCTCTTCAATGATCTGCAGCAAATTAGAAAAGTAGAGGATTTAAGGTGTAAGCGGGGCCCGATGAAAGCCAAGGACGCGGCAGCACGTTACCCACACGAAGGTTTCACAGCACTTCTGACCGAGAACTGCAGTGGGTTAGCTCGTGGGCGCAGCACAAGCAGCACAGTCACATCACAGGGCACAGCACACATCCACTTCATGAAGGAATCTATCCCACACTTCCCATCTTCGTAGTAGTAACTTCCCAGGCTCATCCACAGTAGGGTAATAGAATGAAATAAAGAGTTGCTTTAAAATGATTTTGAAGTGCTTATATTCAGAGGCACTATCAAACTGGCCCAAAACATAACAGGTGTTTAAAAAAATTAGTTCCTTGTTAAAAAGAGGGAAATAATTTAGAACAATTATCTAATTTTAGCAAAATAATATTATACACCACAGTGAATTCGTGTTGTGTTGATTCTGTAGTCCTGTATGCACATAATTTGTACACTGAGTTTAATTTTATGGTGGTAGAAGAGCTATAAACATACGGACTTTTTACATGGTTTCATGAAAGTACATATCTAAGTAATCTCATAAATAATTTAAGGAAACTCAGGGGGTTAGGAGAATTAATCCCCTTCAATAGGTCTGAACCTTATGCAGGTTTGGGAGACACTGGGCGTTAAACCAGACGCCGTCTGGTGGACAAGGCCCTCCGGGATCTGGCCCCACACGGCCCCACAGCTTCGTTTCCTGCCGCTCTGCTGCTCAAATCTGAGGTCCTGACAACACTGTGACTTCCACACTCACGCCGGCTGTTCCCTCCAACCAGGACAAACCCAACAAACGTCAGAGCCCGTATTTACTCAACTGAATGAGATGTTACAGTGTGTCTAAATCTCTAATGGTCAAGTGTGCATGGGGGGCTCTCCCCCACATTATTGAGGAGTGTGAGCTGGACACCGGCAAACAAAGGCAAACAAACAACACGGAGGCATACGGCTCTGCAGGGCGAGGGCAGGGCCAGCAGTCCAGCCAGCATGGAGCCTTCTTGCCAAAACAGGTCCAGGCATTTCCCAAGTGTCTTCTTATCAGAAGGAGAGATAAACAACCTTGGGCTACATCAGTGATAACCTTTTTGGCATGAACGTCAGTTCAGGAAAATTTAAAATCTATACAGGCTGCATTTATTTTTCATTCAAAATAGTTCATTTATTGAGTCCTAGGATGAAATCATTTGTGTTCATTACAAGACCACCAATGAGAAAAATTGCTATTACTTTTTAGCTACTAAAATGTTACTGTCTGAGAATATTTGAGAAGTAACAATACCAAAGCATCTTTTTATTTTTTATTGTTTAATCTTTACTGTGTTGCTTTTACATTACCTTTTAGTCCCCTCATACCTCCCTTCTCCCAGCAGTCACCACACTGCTGCCCATGTCCACGAGTCCTTTCTCCTTTTTGCTCAATCCCTCCACCCACTAACGCCCCCCCAACCCACTGGCTGTCATCTGCTCTCCATCTATGAGCCTGTCTCTTGCTTGTTAGTTCAGTTTGTTCATTGGATTCCATATACAAGTGAAATCACCTTTTTAAACTCTTATCCTGAAATTAAGATCTCAGTGGATAATGGTATGTGGCTTGCAGCTGGCCATTGATCTAAAGAAAAAGAAAATAAAAAATATTACTTCTTGATTCAGACCAAGTTTATATTCCTCAGGGATTCAGGACAGCTTGTAATTCATATTTTACATTCTTTTTAAAGTAAATTTAAAAATTATTTTATTGTTGTTCAATTACAGTTGTCTGCTTCTACCCCTACCCTCCCCCTGAACCCAGCCAAACCCCTCCCTGCCCTGCATATTTTACTTTCTATTTGCTCACAGGTTCTTACAGTTCTAATAAAATCTCAGGTTTTAAAATCTTTAGCTAGCTATCTATCCCTCTATTTATTTATTTATTTATTTAAAGATCCTATTTACTTATTTATTTTTAGGGAGAGGGGAAGGGAAAGAGAAAGAGGAGGAGAGGAACATTGATGCATGAGAGAAACATGGACTGGTTGGTTCTTGTTCACACCCTGACCAGGGACCAAACCCGCAACCCAGTCATGTGCCCTGACCAGCAATGAGCAGGCGACCTTTGGATTTGCAGGATGACACCTAACCAACTGAGCCATACCTGTCAGGCCACTATTTACTTTTTAAAAAAATATTTTATTTATTTATATATATGCAGCTTGTGTTCTTTCTATATTCTATCTTTAGTAAGAATCTAGAAGATAGTAAACTTACTATCTTTAGTAAGTTTAAGACACTTTTTTCAAGTTTTATATTCTGGATTTATTCTATTTACCTAAAGCAGTATTTCTCAAAGTAACCCATGGAGTATTAGTCCTGCAAGATATTCTGAGAAGCAGGAATTTTCAAAGTCAACTAAGTTTGGAATATTGTGTACATGATATTCAAGTCACATGAGCAAATTTTAACTAAATACTCTGAGAAAGTCTGCAATAATAAAACCTATTAAGCCTTGTTTAATTTAGTATTTCCCAGATTTATTTGAACTTGAATAAAAATAATTTTTAGAAAAATAATTTTTTAGAAACAGCATTTAACATCCTGTAGAACTAGTGTTCTGTGGGAAAAACTGAGATATGCTGATCCAAAGTCATCTTAAACAGAAAAAGAAAAAAAGAATTTCCCAGGGGGGCAGGGATTCTCAGATGATGACGAGTCACACTGGGAAGAAAAGAGGGATGGTCCTTATTGGTACCTGAGACTGAGCAGAGAGGGCTCATGGGAACTGGGCTGGCTTTCGTCAACCCAGACATTTTACGTCTACAAGGTTCCATTCCAGTTGAAGCCACCCGAGCCACCTCAGGTGAGCCAGGATAACAGTGACAACTACTATTACTGCCATTGTTTCTGCTTCAATTTATTCATTGTTCAGGATAGGAAAGGCACTATACATGCATGATCTCCAAACACATAATCCCCTCACCCCCCATGCCACAGAAGGTTGGTTTTCTCCTCCCTATTTTAAAGAGGATGAAACTGAGGCTGACAGGAGGTGACAGGATCGCAGGAGAAACAGGATTTGGTCTTAGACCTTCCTTACTGCATCACAGTGACTCAGTCCGTTCAGCTTCTTCGTGCAAGCAATTGTGCTCCCTCTGTTCTCCAGGCCACTGATCACCCTCTCTGGAGTCTTCCCTAACAGAAACAATTCTAGAGTAAAACCAGTTAAACCATTGATTATTTTGGCCCACTTAACCATACCATGTCTGATTTCCTCTATGAACCAAATTTTGCGCACTCTAAACCTGATGAGACCTCTGATCACCTGGGCATGAAATACTATTTTGAAATTACTTCT
This sequence comes from Artibeus jamaicensis, assembly GCF_021234435.1. Taxonomy (NCBI): domain Eukaryota; kingdom Metazoa; phylum Chordata; class Mammalia; order Chiroptera; family Phyllostomidae; genus Artibeus; species Artibeus jamaicensis. Next base: position 6,520,464 of record NW_026522046.1, on the reverse strand, counting down.
TGAGGCTCTTGAAGAATCACACAAGAAAATCAATCCTAACAGTCAAAGCCAATGCAATGCTGACAGAGGCCAGGCAGGTAGCATGAGTGAGGGGAGCTGGTCAGGAACAGCACAGCAGGCGGTGGCAGAGACTGTGATGACCCAGAGAGAATATTGCTCCACCAAAAAGCTTAACTGTCTTCTTAGCTTCGGCACGTTGTTGTCAAGCAGAAATGGGAGCCTGATGTTGCTTGATCTCATTTTTCAAATGAATCCAGAAACACAGTTGTTATGTAAAATCTCCCAATACCAAAGCATTGACAACTAATTTCTTTAAAACACTAGCACACACCTGGCTGGTGTGGCTCAATGGATTGAGCACCTGCCTGGGAACCAAAGGGTCACTGGTTCGATTCCTAGTCAGGGCACATGCCTGGGCTGTGGCCAGGTCCCTGGCTGGGGACATGTGAGAGGCAACCAATCAATGTATCTCTCACACATTGATGTTTCTTTCCCTCTCTTTCCATCTCCCTAAAAAATAAATAAAAATCTTTAAAAATATTTTAAAACATTAAAAATTAAAAATGAAACACTAGCACAGCCAAAGACAATATAAACCTGCAGGCTGATCTCTCGTGACCTCACGAGTCAACTTCTACTAAGAACAGTATTACCTCTGCTGCCTCCGCTCTGCCCCACCATTCACTCCCTCCATCCAGCAGGTGTGCGCCCACATTACTTTTGATACACTTACAAAAACCAGAAGTTAAGACCTGTCAGTACTGGAGTTGTGTTTAAAACTTTAGAGTCTAAAGTTGATTATAAAAAGGAGACCTCCATTTTTCTGTGAAAGATGGCAAGAGGTGTAAAAATAAGTGCATGTGTCCCTTGAAGACAGTGGCATTCATGCTGTGTCTTTTCTAGGATGCATTACATGCTAGAATGACTCCACAGTATGAAGAAGCCATTAGCACTGCTCCAGTGAGCAAATATTTTTGCTTCCCACCCTCTAAACTGATTTTCCAGATTCCTTCTGGAGACTAGATTCAGGTCCAATTAGGTCACAGGTGAGTAGTCCTCCATGACATTCTCTTAGCACTAGGGGTGCTTGTTAGAGGGGTGGCTCATGCCACCTGACACCTGCATTATTCAAAGCTAGAGCTCAAGGTGTGGCCTCTTGGTCTTTTAAGGTCAACATCATCACTAAGTCCCCAGAGAAGAGCTACAGAGAGGAAGATGGAAAGAGGTTGGCTCCATGGGGAGGGACTCCTCCTCTGCCTCCTTCTCCACCTGCTGCTTCAAGGTAAGATGGGACAAGAACAAAAGCAAATCAGACATATACATTTTGAGAATCAGAGAACCAGGCTAATTCTCGTTTTTCCTAGGTAGTCAATGATTGGATGTTCATTTTGGTAAAAATGGAAACTTAGAACACTGATGGTTTAGTACCTCTTTCTAGGATCCTAAGAGTTAATTCACTCTTCTCTTTAGTTACTTTTCCACTCTCCTGCTTCTATTGGCCTCTTCTCCTTCCCTGTGTCTTTCTCTTTACAAGCATATAATCTACCCCATGGTTTCTGAATATCAGGTGATGTTATGTAAAAGAGAATTCTCAGCTTTCTTGAAACAAGTGAAATGGAACAGGAAAGAAGCTAAGAGGCAGGGCATGGATGAGACCTGTCATGAAAGAGGAACAGTTTTTCAGTATAATTTTCTCAATCTAGAGTATTTTTCCTGTTCACTAGTGAAGCAGCAATGAGGGATGGTATAATATCAGAGAGAGGTAAAAACAGATGCTACCACGTCATTCTCAGATTCTACTCCACAAAGTAAGACCAGAAAGCAGCTGGGTATAAGATTGGTATCAAGGAACTCTCTCTGAGAGAGTTTCAGGGGCTATGATTTAGAAGAGAACAATCACAACACATAGTAGGCACAATAAATACTTATTAAATTGAAAAACTGGATTCCTTCCTTAAGACCCCACATATCTCGCACTGCCACCTGATGCCACCAGCATGAAAGGCCATACCACCCTGAACATGCCCAATCTCATACTACCTACCCACCCGAATTCTTCCCTTGTCATTAAGTTATGATCATCTATACCTTATTAATATAGTGGAGGAGAACTGTGGTGGCAAAATCTGTCACTGACATCACTCAGGGGAGGTGCAAAGGTCTGTGGTGAGATTGGGGAGAACATAGCAGGACATGAAAAGCAGTGATCAGGGCTGAGTTTGCATACACCTTTGGACAGGCTTTGCGTGGAGACAGAAACAGTGGAATTGAGGATGGAGCCCTGACTCAGCTCGCCCCACCAGCTTCCACCATTTGCCTACCTGTCCAGCCCACGGTCCCTGGCTCCGGAAGGAGGGGCTCACAGGCTTGTCCCGTGCCCCCTGTCCTCTCACAGAAACAGTCCCCTGACCCCAGTGCCAGCACTGCTCTCACAGAGTCCCCGCTCTCCGACAGGAAGAGGAGACACTTTTGCCATCAATTGCTCAGGCTTTGAGCAGCACGGAGTGGATCCTGCTGCCTTCCAAGCAGCATTTGACAGAAAGGCCTTCCTCCCGATCACCAACTACAGCAACCCCGTCCGTGTCAACATCTCCTTCACCCTGTCTGCCATCCTGGAAGTGGTGAGTCCTGGCCGAACACTGCAATGGCGTGGTGGGAAGCAGTGGGTCTCCTGACTGGATTTTGTAAAATTCAGAGTTTCTTCTGTGGAGTAGGGAGTCATAACAGGAAGTGCTACAATGATATCACTGCAGGTAAAATCCATCCCTTTTTGGAATACTCCACAAAAAAACATAATCCCAATGTCCTCATGCTCTTTTTTTCACTGTTTCCCATGTGCCCTAGATTATTTGACGTACAGTGTTCAGTGGCTTATGATTTAAAATCCTAATTGCTACACAGAACGGCCTTGGAGATGAGTAAGAGGTGAGTGGTGGCATTGGACCTGACTTCACAGAGTTAATGATCCTGCATGAAAATTGTTTTTCCAGAATGTACAGCTTCAAATGATGACATCGTTCCTGTGGCTAAGTATGGTATGACAGACTCAGTTTCCCCTTTACTATAGTACCTTCCCTTTTCTGCCCCTGGGGCCAACTTTGCAGATTACAATGGATAAAGCTGAGACTACCCATGAATTAGATGAGTTCAAACAGAGCCAGACCAACAGTGAAAACACAAAACTTCTTTACTATTTTGCCAGTTTAGTGGGACAGAGATGGGGCACAGGGAGAAGGCAGAATAAAGCAAGGTCGATATTGAAATGGCTCCATCCTTGGAAATCCAAAGCCAAGCTCAAGGTCTCCCTTGAGAACATTGAGGGAGAAGTGGAAGTAACACTTCGTTAGTGATATTGTGACAGCTCATCAGAGAAGAGCTGGGAGAGTGAGGAAATGAGTGGGGAAAGAAGAGTGTGAAGTGCAGGAGATCTTAGAGCAAGACTAAAGCTAGTTCCCACTCCACTCATCCCATGTCATGGTTTCCTCTAGAAATGGTACAATCGGTTTATCGGGTGGAACCCAGAGGAATGTGGGGGCATCAGGAAGCTCAGCATAGCAACTGAAAACCTGTGGCTTCCAGATATCTTCATCCAAGAGTTGTGAGTACCAGGGATGAAAAAAGCAAGAAGGAAACCTTACCTCCAGAGAAGAGCATAGTGTAACCAATGGGGCTACACAAAGACTCAGTTTACAAAGGTGCAGTATTTGAACTTAGGAGCTTACAAAAGCCCCGGAACATGGAGATGGATTGAAGGGGGAAATCAGATAAGTGGGGCTGGAGCCCAGGAATGGAGGAACCTGAGAGAGAAAGAAGGCCAGGTCCGACGGGGAACCCACAGCACCCACCAATCCATCCTTCTCATATACAGGTTAACTGTGGATCAGGCACCTACGGGGCTCATGGCTTATGTCAACAGTGAAGGGCAAGTCCGATACGGCAGGCCAATAAAGGCGATCACCATCTGTAACCTGGACATCTTCTATTTCCCCTTTGACCAACAAAACTGCACCTTCACCTTTAACTCTTTCATCTACACAGGTGAGCGAGGCTCATAAATAATCTGTTGAGACACAGAGAAAAGGTTTTGGGTAAGAAGAGGACAGAAAGCTGGGAACAGTGAAGGAATCTCACTGAAAGGGGTGTGTAAGCTAAGTGGCAAGAAACCCAATGGTCTGGGCAAGGGGATGGGAGAATTTGAGGAGGCTGAGTTGTCTGGGTCTCTTTGCAGTGGAGAACATGGTCCTGGGCATGGAGAAGAAAGTGCAAGAGATTTCAAACATATCACAGAACCTCATCCAGAGCAAGGGGGAGTGGGTACTTCTGAGTATCCACCAGAGCACAAAGAAGACGACTGTGGGCACCGACCAGTACGACCAACTCGTTTTCCACGTGAGCCCAGGGGCCCTGGTTGTGATCTTCCCCTGAGATGCATAGTTTACGTGGCCCCAGAGCATAAAGTTTTCCACTAGAAAGTAAGCTTCCTGAGCACAGAGATTTTTATCACCTTTTCACTGATAAGTCTCCAGTACCTAGCACAGTATCTAGCACTCAGTAAAGACTGATGGAACAGATTGTCCCTGAGGAAGAAACGAAGCCCCAGTGGCAGAGATTCACAGAGAGGGAACCTCCCCCCACCCAGGGCCGTCAGAACTGTCTGCAGGGCTGGGCTTACTGGGTTTGCTTCTAAAAAGGGAGGATGGAAGACAGTGCGGGGATTACCAGAGGAAAAGTGGGGCAAGGGAGGGAGAAGAGGGTAAAAGGGGGATAAATTGTGATGGGAGGAGACTCGGTTTGGGGTGGGGAACACACAATACAATATACAGATGGTGCGTTACAGAATTGTACCCCAAACCTATATAATTTCATTAACCAATGTCACTCCAATTCAAAAAAAATTTTTAATGAAATAAAGAGATGCTAGAAAATGTATGCAACACTCTCTTGGGGATACTATGATTCCAATTCCTGGTGACCCCACAATATCTGCCACTGTCTTGCTTTCCCTCCTACTAGTCTTAAATTCCACCAGCAAAGAAAGTCACTAGGTATTAGACCTTGATGAGGAGAGCAAGCAGAAATACAAGGAAAAAATGCACATGATAACCTAAGAATCTGGCCCCTCAATTGTTCTAAGAGCATATCGTAGGGATAAAACTGAAAGTGGAGAAATTGACACTTTGGGCCAAGAAGGAATGAAATATGTTTCAGTGGTAAGAGGCATGGCAGAATCACACCCTGGGAAGGCAGACTGTGGCTATTAAGATGACTTTGTTGGAGAGACAGGACAGTGAAGGTGACTTCCTCACTAGACAGTTTGTTCTGGGACAAATCTCAGCTCTTGCTCTTAACCTGCTTGGCAGCCTCCCAGCCTGCTCCTCTCTTGGCTCTCTCTCCTCCCCACCAGGTGGCCATCAGGCGCAGGTCAAAACTCTATGTCATAAACCTTCTGGTGCCCAGTAGCTTTCTGGTTGCCATCGACGCCCTCAGCTTCTACCTGCCAGCAGAAAGCCAGAACCGCGCCCCATTCAAGATGACCCTTCTGCTGGGCTACAACGTCTTCCTCCTCATGATGAATGACTTACTCCCAGATACTGGCACCCCCCTCATCAGTATGGCCCCTTCCTCTTTCAGTAGAATAAAGGCAGTGTTGGGGATGGGGTGGGGAGAGGGACCAGGGGAACCAGTTGAAAGTGAAAAGGGACCTTTAAAAAGTGTCCTTTGAGATTAGTCAAACAACATATATGAAGCACCCATGGACATGGTCACTGGTGTGGGGACTGACATATGAAAGTGGGGGTGGAGAGGTCGTGAAGGGGAAAATTTGGAACAACTATAATAGCATAAACAATAAAACATTTAAAAATAATTTTAAATAAAAAATGCCCTTTGGGCAAATAAGAAACAAGAGGTCAGGGAGGTCCACTGGTCCTCACACAGGCTTGCCTTGCCTTCCCTCCAGATGTCTACTTTACTGTCTGTCTGTCCCTGATGGTGCTCAGCCTGCTGGAGACCATCTTCATCACCTACCTGCTAAACCTGGCCACCACCCAGCCCCCACCCATGCCCCCATGGCTCTGTTCCCTGCTTCTGCACTGCACCAGCCCAATGAAATGCTGTCCCACTGCTCCCCAGAGGGGAAACAAGGACTTGGGCCTCACCCTTGCCCACCTGCCTGGTAAGGAAGTGAGCACTGCCCACACTTCCTCTTGCAACACCTCCACTTCTCTGCTCCTGCCTCCTTCCCTGTCCCCCACCCTCACAGGTGAACTTCGCAACCCATCTTGGTTTCTGTCTCTCCTTAGGTCTGAAGGAGCCCATGGAATTTGTGGGGAAGGTGCCAGGTCCCCAAGAGGCAGAGTCAAATGGTTGCCCTGGGTCAGCAAGAATCTGTCAGGAAGGTGCGGTTCAGAAGCAGCACTTGGTCAGCCTGTGGATACAGTTCAGCCGCATGATGGACACCCTGCTGTTCCGCCTCTACCTGTTCTTCATGGCCACCTCCGTCATTACAGTCATTGTCCTCTGGAACACCTAGGCAGATGCCCACCTGCAAGCTCTAGTCTGCAGCTTCTGTTGCCTCCAAAAACCAGCCGGGCTCTCATGCCTATTCAAATCCCAGCCTCACAGCCCTGACAGCCACCTCATTTTTCAATCCAGTCCTTTTATGCAGTCAAACTGGACGTGGATGGTTTCCTATATCCTCCCAGGGCCAGGTCCTTGCTCCTGCAGGCTGTCAACTCCCCTCAGTCGTCCCACCAGTCTCGCTTGCCTGGCTTCTTAGGAATACTTCCTTGATTGAATCACCCTTAATAAATCCCTTCGCAGAAAGCACTGGTTCTTCCCTGTATTATATTATAGTATAAAAAAACTTGGGATTAAGAGTTTTATTGCAGAAACTTCTCATCACCCAAAGGATTTTTTTAAATGGTTTATTAGTCAACTTGGGGAAGTAGAAGGTGGGAAAGAAGAGGCCAAATTTATTACAAGGAATTATAATAAAAGAGGAATTAACCTCCTAAATCCGGTTATCCTGGATTTCAGAATTAACAATGTGCCAGAACCGGGCATCTCCTGTTTAAAGAGTAAAGTCTTTTGTCACCACCTGACATATGACTCATTGTCATCAAGCACTTAGAGCATTAACATACATAATCCCAAATTACTGTTAACTATGTTGCAATGACTTGACCTGCCTTTAATCACACTAAAAAGAGAACATTCGGCCAAGGAAGCACATTTGAAAATGGCGTTTGCTTTATTTGGGAGTTACACAAAGGAACTGGAAAATTTGATTTTGCAAGTCTTTGTCTACTGACCATCCCTCCCACTGGCTGCCTGGGGGAGTAGAGACCCCTGTGTCTCTGTGCTTGAGAGCTGAGACATGGTTTGCTGGACACCCCAGGTTCAGAAAAGTACAGATTTGCGAGCAACATAATTACAACTCAAACCTTCTTTTCTTTTTAGCAGCCATTCCCTTTTTCTTTCTTTCATTTCTCCTACTCTCTGTCTAAAGCTTAAATTTCCCAGGTCACAACGGGCTAGGAGTGAAAACAGAGAAGTAATACTGCTCACTAATGGTATTTTCCTGGTTCCTCCTCCCCACCGTTCTTCCTCAAACACCTCAGCTCCCTCTGGTCGCCGTGGATGCCCAAAGGTGGCCGAGCTGCCAACGTCCACTCCCACCCCAGCGTTCTCTGCCGGCAGGAGCATCTGCCCTCCCGGCCAGTGCCCGAGACACTGGAGGGCTGACTCCTGCAGCACAGATGTTCCCAGCTGGAAGCTGAGTCTCCAGGACAACCTGGTACTGGCTCTATCCTTGCTTCCCCAGCTGCAGGCAGGAGTCCATGGGAATTGGAAATTGGAGGCAGAAATAACCCGCAATATTCCGAATTGCTCCTTTCACTCAGGCACCTGGTCTTTCGACTGAACTTCAGTCCCTTAATTCTTCTTTTTCCCTCTGCATTGTTTTTCCAGGAAGATCTTTGGCTCCTGTTTCTAGAACCCTGTCAAATACTCCCATGACCATCACCAGTTCTCCACGCATGTCCAAGACCCAGTGCAATCTAGGCTCGAATCAGGAGCCCTGAATTCACCTACAGAAATTAATGTGTCTTATTATTTTGGCAGTTCCTCAACTCACAGCTTTCTACCGAGTGGGTCTTTAGAAAGGGTATGGTACAGTAGTACTAATATCCAACATTTATTAAGTTGTTAGTATGTGGAAGGCAGTCTTCTAAGTGCTTTATGTGAGTAAAGACATTCAATCCTTACAGTTACCCTATGAAATAAGAACTACAGATCTACAAACACAAAGCCGAATGTGTTTTTGAATTTGAAAAATTTCAGATTTTAAAAAGGTAACAGTGGTGCATATGCTGCAACACTGTTACCTTTTTAATTTTGTTATTCTTAACAAGTGGGATATGGTGCGGCACCCGACAATCAAATATTAATACCGCTGCTGTGCAATCTACAGTAGCAAAAATGAAACTACAAATGGTTTCATCCATTCAGATCATGTTTTGCCATGAAACAATTTGTGAAAAATCACTTGGTTTTCAAAGCTCTTTAGGTTTTAGAACTGTGGTTTTTGTTGCATTATCCTAATTTTATATATTCAAATAAATGAGATGAAATAAAATGAGAAAATGAAGCAGAAGGAGGTGAAGTAATGGCCAGTGAGCTGTGGACTGCGGTTCTACAGCTAGTTAAGTGGCAGAGCTGTGGTTTGAACCTAGGCAAGCTCTAGATACTGGACTCCTACCCTCACTGCCCGTCCAAGCCAAGGATGAGAACCAGACAGGTTCTCTAAGAGTCCTGTGTTGAGAGATCAATGCCACTTCAAGACTTCATTGGGTAACACATTAAGAGAATTAAAACAGAAAGAGCAAGGCCCTGATCTGGGTGCCAAAGACCAACTTTCTTTTCTATTTCCTTTTCCTCCCTCCCTCAGTTTTCCCCACTTCTCACTCCCTCCCTCCCATCCCCATCATAAATCACAACACCCAAGTTCATTGTTCCCATTTTACCCACTTCTTTTAAGAATGTATTTCCCTAAATCTAATCTGGGCAATTCATCTAACCTCTGTGTTCCCTCAGGTTTAGTGTTTGCCGCCGAGACCCATGGTCAGATACTTTCAGATCCTCCACTCGTCTGCCCTACCCTGAGACCATCTCCTCACCTGGAAACTCATCGTTCACACTGTGGAGTAGCCCATTCACCCAGAGTTAGAGCGGTTCTGAAACTACTTAAGATCAATTTGCATCACTTTGTTTTTTCTATCCACTTTCCCGGTATATATTTCTCTGCTTATTTCCTTCACATTCATTCCAAACAAGTGGCTTTAAGTTATATTTGAATAGGATATATGCAACTTATCCTTTTTTGACACACAAATTAAGATGCCGTATTTCCTTTCAGTATGAGCAGGGCATAGTATAATTATAGTGATTTTATCTTCTCCAAAATCAAAATCCGAACATGTGATCTTAACATATAACCGATAATCAGATAGAACCTTTTGAAACTAGAGCTTTCCCAGAAAATGGACAGGTGTGGTCGCTGCCTTTCTGTTCTATCTATAACAGAATCATATGATAAGCACACTTTGTGCTGAAGACTTTTCTCTTGTTATGTGGCAGACCGGTGAAAGGCTTTGCACAGTAATGTGTGACCTCTTTAGAAAAGTCTGCGGACAGGCACCCGGTGGGGCCTGGACTGTCTTGCATGTGATGATCTAGTTCTGCCTAATTGCTCCTCATCTCGTTAGTTCATCTGCAGGGCTGCCCTGCGGTCCTTGCACACATTTCGTTCACCTTCTTCTCTCTAAACCCTTATAAATAGTATTTTTCATGTTTTCTGCATTTTCATGTTACATCTTAACTGGACATGAAAATTTCTTCTCATTGCCGTCTTTTCCTCCTCCTCTTCCTCCAGACCTGCTCCAGGATGTGAAGTTGCAGACTGCATTTCAAGCCATTTTTTCTCCTCTCCAATTTCTGACCCTTCCTTTGATAACCTCCCTTTTTTGATCATTCATTGGCACTAGTTATTGGACAGAGTAGGAAAAAATAGTGTAGTACAGAGACTTTGGCATCCAGCAACCCTGGATTCTAATCTGACCCCATAACTCGCTAGCTGGGTAACCTTGTACAAGTGGCTTAACTTTGCAAGATTAAATTTTTTTATTTGTGAAATGGAGCTAGTAACACAGATTAAATTATTTTTAAAATATGGATTAAAAAAATAATTGATAAGTGCACAGAAACTAGAAAGCCCTGAGTGACACACGAAAGAGCATCTATTTATCACGCAGGATGACACTTAGAGACCAAAACCAGCTTTTAGGGGGGAGGCAATAGACTTAAAGAATTACAGACCTTACAGTTCTTGTTATTTAGATGAGAAAAATAGAGTGGAGAAAAGTAAAATGATAAATATGGGGGGGGTCACATGTCAAGAGAGCCTGGGATCGGAGCGTGAGTCTGTCGAAGTGGCAGCCACAGGTGAGTGCTTATCTATGGGACTCTTTTCCCAGGTGCTTTTCAGGAGTCCCAGGACCCTCCATCTCTCCTGGTACAGGCACCGTCGTGAGTCTGACCTCAGCTATACGCCATCCTGCAGTTGGCTGATTTGGCTGCCTCCTGTACTTCTGGCTCCTGAGCCCTAGCCAGCAGTCTGTGGACGTGACTGCCATCCACATGTGCTGCAAAACAAGGACTCTCACTTCCCCCTGCCACCATCTGACTCTGCCCTTGTCAGGTTACAGCTATTTTCCCAGACCTGATCCCCCAGGGTCCCAGATGAATGGGGTCACCAAAGAACCAGGCAGTATGAGCCCTTCCCCCCTTAGAATAAGCTAAGAAGGGAGGTGTTGGTGTCTGTGACTTGTGAAAGTACAGCTCCCATCACCACTGTTTAACCTTGGATTCCGGCATTATCTAGGCCTGGGGATTTCATTGGTGGAAACCTGGAGGCCGACTCATCAATCCACCAGACTTCTCAGCCACGGAATAATGAAAAGAGCAAGGAAAGAGCAATGGAATCAAACTGACCTGGGTTTGAATCTGGATTCTACCAATTTCCACTTGGGTGGACACTGAGCCAGATTTTTTTTTTTTGCCTCTCTGCACCTCAGTTTTCTAATCTGTAAAATGGGAGTAGTAATAGTGCTGGCCTCTCAAAGCAGTTGTGAGGATCTGAATGCTGCAAGCAAAATCCCCAACACAGTATAAATCACATGGCACAAACTCATAAATGGTAGCTCTGGTGAGGCCGCTCTGAGCCTGCCCTTTACTGGCAACTTAGAGGGGCCGTCAGGGAAAAAAAAAAAGGCAGGGCCCTGGCTCCAGCCCTCTGGATCCCACCTGCTTCAGACTGCTGTGCTTCCATCAACCCCTGTCTCCACCTAACTGCACCCAAGGAGGGGCCCCCACCTCAGCCACGCCATGGGAACAGCAAGTAACTTCTCTGATATGACCTCAGGACTCCCATGAGGTTCCCAGCCACCTTTCTTACATCTGCCCAAAGGTGCCTGTGTCTCTCTCCTCATCCACAGTGAACTGTCAGGCCAGGTATTTAACTAACGTTTATTAACTACACATTACTGTATGCCACACTCGGAGGGAGAGTGGGGGCGAGCAGTGGAAGACAGATACACTTTCTGGTCTCAATGAGCTTATAGAGCAAGAGGAGAGAGACTGTGGAGAGAGATGTCTCCCTCTTTCTCAGGTTCACAGCTGAGTTTATCATGTGTGTGTCTGTGTGACAGTGAGAGAGAGAGGGAGAGAGAGAGGGAGGGAGGGAGGGAGAGAGAGAGGAAGAGGGAGGGAAGCTTAAAAAAACTAGAAGCTTGAATTGAGCTGAATCTTTAAGAATTTATTAGTGGAGTCCTGGCTGGTGTGTCTCAGTGGATTGAGTGCCAGCCTGTGAACCAAAGGGTCACTGGTTCAATTCCCAATCAGGGCACATGCCTGGGTTGCAGACCAGATCCCCAGGAGGGGGCGCATGAGAAGCAACCACACACTGATGTTTCTCTCCCTCTCTTTCTCCCTCCCTTCCTCTACCTCTCTGAAAATACATAAATAAGATATTTTTAAAAAGAGAATTTATTAGTGGAACAAGAGAACAATGGTAGAAGACATGTTTTGGGTTGAGGGAACATGGAGGAGTAAAATTACACATTGAGCCCTGACCAGTGTGGCTCACTTGGTTGGGCATCATCTCACAAAGTGAAAGGTCGCAGGTTTTATTCCCGGTCGGTCGGGGCACGTGCCTGGATTGCAGGTTTGGTCCCCGATCAGGGGCACGTACAATAGGCAACCAACTGACGTTCCTCTCCCTCTCTTCCTCCCTTCCTCTCTCTCTAAAACTATGTAAATAAATAAAATCTTTTTAAAAATCACATATGGAGTCTTGAGATGCTATTTAATATGCAGTGTTTTTCCATGCTAGTCCAAGGCCCACGAGTATTAGAATCAGCTGTGGATCTAGTTTAAAAATGTAAATTCTTGAGCACTACTGCCTGCAATTCGGATTTGGGGCTAAGATTCTGAGTTAGGGTCAGAGGGGTAAGGACAGTATGCGTGAGGTAATTCTTGTACATTTTAAAGATAAATACAACTCTTTCAGAACATAAAATCAAAGGCAAAAATAATAGAAAGATAGGTAAGAGTTAAGTCAGAGAGAGCCTTTTAATCATGCTAACGAGCTAGATTTCATTCTTGGGCCAGTGGCTCTCTCAGTGTGGCCCCAGGACATGTAGCCACATCATCCCTCAGAAATTTGTTGGAAGTACAAATTTTCAGCCCCATTAATCTTAACATAACTGCTAAAGACAGTGGGAACCACTGAAAGATTTCAGATAGAAGAAGGATATGGTCACATTTCAAACAAATCACACAGGCTGATGAGTGGAGGATAAGATAGAAGAAGCCAGACTTGGAGTGAGATCACTAAGGAGGTGACCAGGTGTGAAGTCAGAGGGCTTTGATGGCACCATATAGTTTCTAGAGAGGCTTTAAAAAAGATTTTATGTATTTATTTTTAGACAGAGGGGTAGGAAGGGAGAAAAAGAGGGAGAGAAACATCGACATGTGAGAGAAACAGCAATTGATTGCCTCTTGCACTCACCTCAACCAGGGACCTGGCCTGCAACTCAGGCATGTGCCTTGATGGGGAATCCAATTAGTGATCTGCATCTGTGCCTCTGGCCTCAGTGCCCTGAAGCTTCAGGGGACCTGCTGCCCAACCCCTTTTGTCCTGATTCCACAGAGCACAGCCATGGAGACACCAGATACGAATACGGAGAAGCTTGAAAAGGATTCTCAAGTGGCTGCTCACTGTACATCCTAGAAGTTCCAATGGAGATAGGGCAGAAATTGCCCTACCAGTCAGAACCAGGAATGGGAGGAGAGGACGTAGTGGCTACCCTATAATCATTAGGATATTTTTAAAAAAGTGTTAAGTCCCTAGGAATCCAAGTTGCTAGTGGTTCTCAATGGTGGACAATTTTGCCCCCAAGTGGACACTTGGCAATGTCTGCAGACATTGTTCGTGGTTACAGATGGGGTGAGGGGATGGCGTTGGCATCTGGTGGGCCAGAGATGCTGCTAAGCATCCTGTGGTGCCTAGGACAGCTCCCCCAAACAAAGACTCATCCAGCCCAAAATGTCAACAGTACCAAGGTTGAGAACCTCTGCTCTGGGCAATCCCAGGCTCACAAGAGTCTTTAACTGGCCTCAGACTTGTCCAAGGAGGCAGGTAAAGCCAAAATCAAAGCCTCTGTCTTTAGATGTCCTGACTGAGTGCCCAAGAATCCTAGAGATCTGTGAACCGGAGACGGAGACTCCAAAGAAGCACAGAAAAAGCAGGGAGTGTGGGAAAAGTCCCTAACCTTCCCACAGTGACCTCGGAATCAGCTAAGAGTTTCTGAACCGTCTCCTAATGCTGGGTTTTCATGAAAGCCCACAGCTTGGCTTACAAGAGACATGTACTTAAAGCTAAAATGGGAATTTTAGGGACTTCTCAGGATATTCCTGGGAATGTAGGGTAAAGTTATTCCTAATGGCCCTAGAAAATGATAACCCAGCTACTGAAGCTCTATCTAAATAACACAGAAAGCCTACTGGAGAAGGGAAGGAGGAGGCAGGCATACACAGGAGGGACGCCCAGAGCACATTTGTGACAAGGAACTCTGTCCTGGGATGAACTCTGAAAGCTGGCCTCCTAAACAAGCATTCTAGGTGCTTAATTATTTGTCTGAGATGGAGGGCTGGCCACTGTGGAAAGTACATTGTACATCCAAAGCACTCTGAAGGCAGAAAGAGACCCGATGTCCATGCTGAGACTTGCATGTGAGCCCTGCATGACTTGCTCTAAGCTACAAGCGTTAGGAAACCCACAACCCTGGTTTTCTTAAATACTATCGTTTTTACCGCTTTATTTGAAAATGGTTTCTAATTCATCATTTTAGGTGTTTCTTTGAAAAATCATCTACTAATTGTGGGTGGTCTTTTTTTTTCATTAATGACAAAGTTTATTTTTCCTGAAATTTACTATGTTGTGAAATAAGGTTGGGAAATACAAAGTCCAGTTGTCGTCTCTATTTCCCTGGCTCCCTTGCTTTTCCCCACGTACTCCTGTCTGATGTTTCTGTTGTAGCATTGTGGGGAGGATGACATAGAATAAGGTTGGCAAGAAGGACATCACAGTGCCCAGGATACAGTGGGGCGCTCGACATGCTAGCTGACATTACCACCGCCAGCAACAACAGCGCCTGAGATTTCCAGAGTCCAGAGTTGCAACCCTGACTCCCGGGCGGGAAGCGAGCCCGTGCCTTCCTGTTCTGTTCCTCCTGCCTCTATCATCTCCATCTCCTGGCAGCTAAGTCTACTCTTGAGTCCAACCACTAGATTTAGTTTTTCAGCCAACCTTGATAAAAACAAGATATAAATCAACCATCTTCAGCTGCTTTCAGCAGGCTCGATGTTAACCCTCCTTTTCTGGAGCCAAGGTCTGGTTGCCTCGCCTGCCTGCAGAACGCAAGCTCCCCTTGAAAGTCCTTCACCTTTAGCCAGTTCAGGAGCCCAGTGCCCCCGGGGGTGTGTCCGTGTGGATACAGATATAGCAGTACTTTGATCCTACATGACAGGATGGCCCAATCCTTTGGCCAAGTTTCCAAAGAAGGAAAGAAATGATTTACAGAACGTGCGGGGCCGAAGGACTGCACAGACAGCAAATGTCAGGTGGAAGGTATCCCAGGCCTGTCTCCGGTGCTTTCCTGCTCTGGGCCCCGAAGTCAGTCCTGCCTTCCTCAGCACTTTCCATTTAGGGCTGTCATGATCTTTCATTCCAAACAAAGTTTCTTTTGTTTTCTAAAAGAAACTTTACCCTTCTGCAAGAAAGAAAATTCTGAAAATGTAACTAATATAACATAACAATGCTCCAATTCACTCACTTGTTGTTTAATTGTGTTTTTTATAAAGATGTGACATAAAATGTAATATTGATACAGGCCATTAATATTACCGTTAGCTGAGGTTACTAGTTTATGATCATTTATAACACTACTGACAATGCAAAAACATTAAAAACAGCTCTGCTGTCTGCTGACTTTATGACTTGTACTGTCCTGTGGTTGATGCACAGAGTAAAAACTGCATGCAGGACATTGATTTGGGGGAGGCAGAGAGACTGAAAAGAGAAAATCTAGTTAAGGACTGTTGGAAAAAAATAACTGGTGAAGACATGAGTCAAAATTATAACTTGGTGTTCACAGTTAAATCTAATGAATACATAACCAAATCCCTAAAATATTGTCACCTTTCCAAATCTGCAGATTTCCTGGCCTTAGAACATAATTCTTATTTCCCTAGCCCACACTCCTCACTAAGGCAAGTTCTTTTGTTATTGATCCCAACACAGAGCAGCCAAACAGGTGCTTCTCCCTGAGCCTTGGCCCAACTTTCTCCCTGCCCAGAGCCCAGAAGGCGTACCTGGACAGGGGCAAGGCAGGGCACTTGCTGTGACCTCTCTGGCCACAGCCTCTCACCTGGGAGTGATCACCTGTCATGAACCATATTCAAAACCAGGAACCAAGGTGTGGTCTGAGCTCCTTTAAGCTCAAGGGTTTGGGGGCTAGTGGTGAGTCCTCAGAGAAGACTTCAGAAGAGCAGCATGGAAGGGGGGTGGCCCGCTGGAGGGGGACTCCTCCTCTGCCTCACTGTCAGCCTTCTGCTTCAAGGTAAGATGGGGCAAGAACAGGGAAGACTAGAGTGTGGTTCTGAAGAACAACTAGAAATTTCCCTCAAGCACCTGGAGGACTTTCAGAATGAACATGTTAAATATTTCTTCCATGATATCTGTGTCTTGATTTCCTTTTGGTGACAGATAGAAGGGCACTCCACTGATCAGGACACACAGCCTCCTCCCATCCCTACCTGACAGGCATCTACCAAACTGCCCCCTTTCACCACCTCTCCAATTTCACCTTTTCATCGACTTCCAATGTCCCTTCCACCACCTGTCATCCCACCCTCCCTATCTCTTTTCCCTTTGATACAATATCTGTGAAAGAGCGGCCACTAATTTTAAACATGCCCTGCAGGAGTAAGCTAAACAGCGACGGAGGGTGAGGAGACAGCTGAGGCAGAAGGAGGTAGATATTTTGCTTCCACGAGGGAGTATTTGTTCCCAGTCAGGGTACATACCTTAAATATAATGGAGATGGAGAGGAGCAGGCAGAGAAAAAGATCACATAAAGATGAAAATGGGGTAAAGATTCTGCTCAGGCACCACCCAGGCAGCTCCCTAGACTAGACCAGGAGACAACATCGCACAGGCCACACTGCGTGCTTGGCGCGTGGTAAGTGCTCCGTGGTGTCGCCTAGTGATCTGGAAGCTGGAAATAAACTCCAAGACATCTGAGATGAGCAAAATAAAAATGCACAGCACCAAAGTAAACGTCCATTCAGAGTACCTGCTACATTTCCTATATCTAGTTAGTGCAGTTGTTTACTTCTCCGATCTCTTGATAAAGTCAGTTCCTGCAGAAGTCCCTGAGGAAGTACAGAAGAGAAATACATAAGAACAGCCTAAACTACTGGTTTTAGGGCAGCGCTCAGCTGCAGTACTAGGTGGACCCAAGAAGACCATGATAAGTACACTAGAACACTCCTTGAAGTGGCTGCCACTGCACCAAGGCTGATTTGCCTACAGAGTCGGGCAGGTTTTGCATGAGGACAAGACAATGGGAGTGAGGACAGAGCCATGACTCAGTTCACCACTTGACTTCCTCCAGACCAGCTCATCCTCTCTGGCCGTGGCAGGAAGGGGTTTGGCCTTGGGGAGTTTGGGCACAGGAAGGATTCACCTGTTCCTCCAAGCATGTCTCCTGGCAAGAAACCCTCTCTCACAGTCTGCTTTCCACAGGAAGAGGCGACACTTTCACCATCAATTGCTCAGGCTTTGACCATCTTGGGGTGGATCCTTCTGCCTTCCAAGCAGTGTTCGACAGAAAGACCTTTCGCCCAGTCATCAACTACAGCATCCCCACTCAAGTCAACATCTCCTTCACCGTGTCTGCCATCCTGGAAGTGGTGAGACCTGGTCCCCACCTTCCATAGCTTCTTTTTTTTTTTAAGATTTTGTTTATATATCTTAAGAGGGGAAAGGGAAAAGAAGGGAAATATCAATGTATGGTTGCCTCTTGTGTGTCCCTTGCTGGGAACTGGCCTGCAACCCAGACATGTACCCTGACTTGGAATCGAACCATAATCCTTTGGTTTGTAAGCCTGCACTCAATCCACTGAGCTATACCAGCCAGGGTATTTTTTTCTCCATAGCTTCTTTAAAAAAATTATTTACTTTGAGAGAGAGAGGAAGGGAGGGTAAAAAAGAGGGAGAGAAACATCAATGTGAGAGAGAAATATCAATCAGTTGGTTCTCATACACACCCTGATGGGGGACCAAACCCACAACCCAGGCATGTGCCCTGACCAGGAATTGAACTAGTGACCTTTCTCTTTGTGGGACAAAGCTCCAACCAACTAAGTCACACAAGCCAGGGCTCTATGTCTGCTAACAGGGAACAAGGATCCTCTGCCCTGTTGACCCAGCATTGTACTGGTCCAGTGGTGAACAGTAGGTACTCTGAATGGATTTCATACAGACAGAGGGGTTTCTTACCAACGAGGAGACATAAAGAAGGCTGCAGTGATAAATTTTTCAGGAAGGATTTCTCCTTGACTCCTTTTCTTTTCTGGATGCTCTAAAAGGAAGTGGTCTGTCTGTCCATTAAAACCTGAATTGTACCTAAAAACAAGAGGAGGCAAGTAAGGAAAAGACAGTCCAACATTTAGAACTATGCCTGGCTCAATAAATCAGTAAATATCATTAAGAATATGAGGTGGGGATGGGCCAAGTCTTTAGGCCCTAATAATCCTGCATGGGAATTTCTTTACCAGGATGCACAGCTCCAGCTTCTGACATCGTTCCTATGGATTAATTTGGTAAGGCAGATTCAACTCTCCCCTTCCCACTTCCATTTATAAGATTTATTTGAAAAGTGATTTAAAGGTTTTCTAGTCTGAACCTCTACCCAATGTATAAATCCTTCTGAGACCAAATAACTCCATATAGAACTGTGGAGACACAAATCTCCCTGAGCAGCTTAGAAAGGTAGAAATGGGGATCCAAGAAAATGGCCAAGTGGCTGCAAGCCGATCTATTGGTGTGTTCCTGGGCCTAAGTGGTATTAGGCTGTCTTTAGGATCTGCCTCAACCAAGGCCACTCGTTGATACTTTGTCAATGACACATGGGCTGGGTAAAGAGAAGGAGGTAGGCTGAGGTCATTAAGGACATGAGTGGAGTTAGTGGAGCAGAGTTTGAAGAAGAACGGGAGGGTCAGGAGAGGTTGACTGGACATGCTCCATCATCCCTTGCCTTGGTTTCCCACTTCCCTGCCTGCAGATATGGGACAATCCGTTCATCAGTTGGAACCCAGAAGAGTGTGTTGGCATCAAGAAACTTACTGTGTCAGCGGAAAACCTGTGGATCCCAGATATCTTCATTGTGGAAGCGTGCGTATCTGGGCTGGGGAAAGCCAGCATGGAGCCCGTCTGCAAAGAACAGTCTAGGGTCAAGTACAAGACACAGCGACACTAAAAAATTCAGATAGGGACACAGCTTTAATTAATTGACTCCCACAAAGCACTATGAAGGGTAAATGAGACAAGACAGAGTGACATTAGAGAAATAACCCAAAAGGAGGGCACGGGTGGGGAGGACCTGGGAACAAAGGGAGACAAAAGCTGATGGAGGCGCCCACAGCACCCACCTCTCCCTCCCTCTCACAAGCAGCATGGATATGGATCGGACACCTTCAGGTCTCTCCGCATATGTCAGCAATGAAGGTCGAATAAGATATGATAGGCCAGTGCGGGTGACCAGCATCTGTAACCTGGACATCTTCTACTTCCCTTTTGACCAACAGAACTGCACCTTCACCTTCACTTCCTTCCTCTACACAGGTGAGTGAGATGCGTTCTGGCAGCTATTTAAGATTCAGGGGAAGATATTTAAGTGGTATAGGTATAACCAGGGAAAGCTTTGGATCAGCATTTCTCAACTGTGACTGTCCACAGCTTTTTAAAAATACCAATAACTGCATCACCCCAGAGATTCTAATTTAATTGTTCCAGGGGCAACTCAGTTACTGTTATTTTTATATATCTCCCTAAGTTTTGCTAATGTGCAGAGTTAAGAATTACTGCTTTAATTCCTCAATGAAGCTCTTTTAAAAAAAAACCACTATTGCCTTAGATCTTAGATGGCCCTTGCCCTATGTCTGACCCTGAGCCTCTATAATTTTTAGCTCAGCCCTTTTAACTTTAACAGCTAAGACTCTTAAATCAGTAAATCAGTGTAACTGAATGCCACCAGGTATCATGTGGCAGATTTGAATAAATCAGTCACTATAAGGGGCATGCATGTAACTATCAAAATGTTGAGCTGTTCAAAATTGATTCCACTAAAACAGCATCAGACAACTGCGGAAATGAGGAGGAAAATGGGAATGACTTACATTTTGAGTCATATCCAAAATTCCCATAAAACCTTTGACTCACCCTTGTTTTCAACAACCAACAACGACAACAAAATCAGGGATGCAGGCCACAGGCATACTAATTGCTGGTCCTGTGACCCCCTTCTGAGAAGCTGGATGCCCTGCTTTAAAAGGACAAAGAGGAAAGTTTGTTGAAGAAACTTGGTGGGGGAAGAATTGACTTTTGTGGGCAGAAGGCTCAAAAACACTTGCGCACTAAGCTGCCCTGGCCTCCCTTGCAGTGGACAACCTGCTTCTGGGCATGGCCAAGGAAGTGTGGGAGATATCAAACACGTCTCGGGACATCCTTCAGACCCAGGGAGAGTGGGAGTTCTTGGGCATCAACAAGGCCACCCCAAGGCTGTTGGTGGGCAGCAGTGTATATGACCGAATCATATTCTACGTAAGTCCAGGGGTTGCTCTTTGACTTCCGGTCCCAATTGCTCTGTGATCTTCCTCTTGATCTAAGGCTCTTTGAGATATGAAAAGAAGTTTTAAAGGTGGTAGACACACAATAAGGGTACAGATGATGTGCTGCAGAATTATGAAACTGAAATCTGTATAACTTTGTTAACCAGTGTCGCCCCGATAAATTCAATAATAAGGAAAAACTAAAAGAAGGTATAGGGGGTTAGCAGCTGCTCCCCATTATACCCTGTACCCTAGTGGCCCTAAGAAAGGATCCTCTGCCTTGCACAGAGGAGGAGCAGCTGGGCTCCTACCAGAATGGAGTAGTCACCATCTGATTGTGCCAAGAGCCCTACTTGCCACTAAACATCTACAGTTGTATTCCTAGCAGGTTGGACACACACACAAAATTGTAAAACAAATTGGGGGCACTTCTATAGAGGAGTATGTGTTACTTAAAGAGATCATCCCATAGACAGCTGAACAGCACATCAGCAAGGATTAGACAAATAAGCACACAGTTGAGCTCCTGCATCAGTTAATCGCCACGTTCTCCACACTCTCTCCTCCCTACCAGGTGGCCATCAGGCGCAGGCCCAGACTCTATGTCATAAACCTTCTGGTGCCCAGTAGCTTTCTGGTTGCCATCGACGCCCTCAGCTTCTACCTGCCAGCAGAAAGCCAGAACCGCGCCCCATTCAAGATAACCCTTCTGCTGGGCTACAACGTCTTCCTGCTCATGATGAATGACTTACTCCCTGCCAGCGGCACCCCCCTCATCAGTATGGCCCCTCCCACTTTCCAGGGAAGCATAGGACAGGGAGGGGAACCTGGAGAACCAGCTGCCTCTACACTTAAGGAGAAAAGGGTTTCTGCAGAAAGATTTAATTTGGGGAAAGTGGCTGAAGAAAAGTGTAGAAATTATTTACCTTGGTTTATTTATAGTTTGCTTTGCCCTCAGGTGTCTACTTTGCTCTCTGTCTGTCCCTGATGGTGCTCAGCCTGCTGGAGACCATCTTCATCACCTACCTGCTAAACCTGGCCACCACCCAGCCCCCACCCATGCCCCCATGGCTCTATTCCCTGCTTCTGCACTGCACCAGCCCAATGAAATGCTGTCCCACTGCTTCCCAGAAGGGAAACAAGGACTTGGGCCTCACCCTTGCCCACCTGCCTGGTAAGGAAGTGAGCACTGCCCACACTTCCTCTTGCAACACCTCCACTTCTCTGCTCCTGCCTCCTTCCCTGTCCCCCTCCCTCACAGGTGATCTTTGCAGCCTATAGCTGGGTCTCTGTTTTTCTCTGTAGGTCTGAAGGAGCCTGTGGAGTTTGTGGGGAAGGTGCCGAGTCCCCAAGAGGCAGAGTTAAATGGGTCCCCTGGGTCATCAATGGGCCAGCAGGAAGACAAAGCTCAACAGCAGCAATTAGTCAGCCTATGGGTGCAGTTCAGCCACATGATGGACACCCTGCTGTTCCACCTCTATCTGCTCTTCATGGCCACCTTCGTCATCACGGTCATCGTCCTCTGGAACACCTAGATAGACATCCATATCCACCTCTCCCGGCAAACCACGAATTTCTCCTTGGCTTAGAGCCAGCCAGTCTCTGGCCTCTTTCCTAATCTTAGCCACTTATCCCCAGTGACTGCCACGTCCTCTTCTATATTCCCCAAACTTCAACACAGCCCTACTGAGGAGGTTCAGCACAGCCATGGCCCTCTCATACACCATGGTCCTCATTCCTGCACACTTTTACGATCCCTCAGCCACACCTAACTTCTTACTCCTTTATCAATAAAGGTCCAGATCAATGGAGCCTCTCCTTGATTGACTGTCCCAATAAACAACTTTCTAGGAAGCAGTGGCCCCTCAGTACATTTATGATAGGTCCATAAACACTGGGGTGGAGAGCTTTGATACTTCACCCTAAACAGGTGTAACACGATTTGATTTTAAGTTTTTCAGACACTTTCAGAGTTTAAAAGAATAAAAAGATCAAGTCTCGTTTGCAAGGAATTACTATAAAATAGTTATAATTGCAAAATATTCCTTTCATCATTTCCATTTCATTCTTCTTTATCTCTCTCACTGCTAAAATTGCTCTTTGAAATAAATATTGGGTCATTGTTTTATTATGACAGGTTCTTCTGATTTCACAAAATCAAACAGAGAGGGCCTTCTGGATATATACACTTGGAGGAGGGCCAGGAAGACAGTTAAGGACCTCATTTAAAAAGTTCAAATTAGCCCACAGAGCTACTGGTGTAGCTCTGTGGAGCAAGGGGGTGCAGGTTCAATTCCCAGTCGGGGCACATGCCTGGGTTGCAGGCCAGGTCCCTGGTAGGGGCCATGCAAAAGGCAACTACACATTGATGTTTCTCTCCCTCTCTTTCTCCTTTCATTCCCCTTTCTCTAAAAATAAATAAATAAAATCTTTTTTTAAAAGTTCAAGTTAAATAAATTGTCATACTGCCACAGGATGGAATACTTCAAAGCCATTTAGAGTGAGTATATAGATCTATGTTAATAAACACAGAAATCTATCCATGACATATAAAGTGGAGAACACGAGTTACAAAACAATATGTATACATTATTTCTCTTAAAAAGAGAGAGACGGAAAGAAAGAGAGCACTACAGAGGAATGAAGAGAAAATATATGGATGTCTAGACACCAAAACATGAGCAAATTTTATCCTGGATAATGGGATTATGAGTGATTGCTATTTTCTTTTATATCTTTATTTGTGCTTTCTTAACTGTTCTTAATGAGCAAATATTATTTTTACTATCAAAAAATCCTATTCTGAAAATTTTTGAAATATTTTCTTATCTTTTAACTACAGTTGACAGACAATATTACATGAGTTTCAGGTGTACAATGCAGCAAGTAGACATTTCCATAACTTACAAAGTAATTCCCCTGATATTTTTAGTACCCACCTGGCACCATACATAGTTATTGCAATATTATTGACTGTGTTCCCTATACTGTATTTTACATCTCATGACTGTAACTGCCAATTTATACTTTTTAATCCTTTCACCTTTTTCACCCATCTCCTCCAACCTCCTTCCAACTGGCAACCATGAAAATGTTCTATGAATCTGTTTCTGTTCTGCTTGTTCATTTATTTTATTTTTTAGATTCCACATATAAGTGAAATCATATGGCATTTATCTTTCCCTGTCTGACTTACTTCACTCAACACAATACCTTCTAGGTCCATCCATGTTGTTGCAGATGACAAGCTTTCACTTTCTATTCTTGCTCAGCAAAGCTATCATTTAGAACTGAAGGACAGATAAAGAGCTTTCCAGGCAAGAAAAAGCTAAAGGAGTTTATCAGTATCGAACCAGTGTTGCAATAAATATAAAGGGTCTTTTTCCAAAAGAATGAAAAATAAATAAAAATATGAATACTAAAATGGAGCCCTGGCTGGTATAGCTCAGTGGATTGAGTGCGGGCCTGAGAATCAGACAATCGCGGTTCGATTCCCAGTCAGGGCACATGCCTGGGTTGCAGGCTGGTTCCCTGCAGGCCAGTTCCCAGCAGGGGATGCACAAAAGGCAACTGTACATCGATGTTTCTCTCCCTCTCTCCGTCCTTTCCCCTCTAAAGATAAATAAATTAAATCTTTTTAAAAAATGGTAATAAATACACATCTATCAACAATTACTTTAAATGCAAATGAATTAAATGCTTCAATCAAAAGACATATCGTGGCTGAATGGATAACAAAGCCAGACCTTTACACATGCTGTCTACAAGGGACTCGCTTCAGGGTGAAAGACACACACAGACTGAAAGTAAATGGATGGAAAAGATATTTCGTGAAAATGAAAATGGGGGTGGGGCAGGGGGAAAGCTATGCTAGCACTACTTAATAGCAGACAAAATAGACTTTAAAGCAAAGGCTATACCAAGACACAAAAAAGGACCTAGCGATTTCACTATTAGATATTTATTCAAATAAACTCAAAACACTAAATTGAAAAGACATATACATCTATATGATCATTGAAGTATCATGTACAAAAGCTAAAGGTTAGGTAACCTTGGTTGCATCTCCTGATACACCAAAGTTGAGGGTTCAATCTCTGTCCAGGGCACATACAAAAAAAACAACCAATGAATGCATAAATGAATGGAACAACAGCAACAACAAAAAACAGTACTTCACACCTTCATCAGTAGTTATCATCCTGGGCAGGATTCTAACAGCTAGCCAGCAGCAAGGCCCTGAGGAGAGACAGAAGTTGAAAGGAGGAGTGAAAAAATACCCCCCAAAAATATCTGAATTATATTTCAATTAGGTGAATACATTTCAGGGATTTATGTACATTTCTGCCTCGCCTAAGAGAATGTGCTTTCCTAAAGGTTAGGTACAATGTCTGGTCTATTTTTATAAATCAGTATATGGTACCCTGCCCGACACATCGTAGGTGCTTAATACAGACTTGTTAAATGATTACATGAATGAATGACAACCAATCAAGAATCACTATTTTACTAGCTCTGAGTGTAATCCCTTTATCCCATCCTGGTATAGTTTATTTTATTTTTGCACATCTAATATGGAGAATTTGCAGCCCATTTTTAGAGTTCTTAGAGATGTTACTTATACTCTGGTAAGTTCATTTCTACTTGCAAATTATCTTACGTTTTCCTCTTTTCATTACTTTGAACTATTTCTCCTTCAGAAACCTATCCTTGACTTTTGCAATGACTTAAAATGAAGAGTGTTTACCACATCTTTGAGGAATTTCAAAATTCTTAAGATCACCTTTGCATCGTTTTCTTTCCCATCCCCACATTTATATTTCTCTAAAGGTTACCTTGTAATTTTTTTCCATCTCGTCATATGTAACTTCAGGTGCCAAGGTCATTATAATTGGCAATGTCTTTTGCAAAAGAACAACCTGTTCATATGTTAGGGTTGAGGTGAGCCTTGTAGTTTAAAATATGACCTGACAGTGAAGGAAAATATTTGAAGCTAGAACTGGCCTAGATATATCAGCAGAAATGTTAGGGACGTTTCACAACTTAGGAAATGTGCCTCTGGTTTCTGATGACCTCTCATTAAGAAAAAAAAATATATATATATATTTATACACAAATATATACATATGCAAATATCTATAAATATTGTGAGGTAGCCCTTTGATAATAACTTATTTCCTTTTCCTACATTTTCTTATACACCTCTGTTACTCATGTGCATTGGAAATTTAGGAAGTATTTGTAAAAGCCCTCTTTATTTATGACTTGGTAGTTTTCTGAGGTGGTATGCTTTGATTCCTTTCCCTTTATTTTTTGTGTATCTACTGGGAGGTTTTGCTTAATGGTTACCGTGAGACTTACATAATGCATCTTTGGGTTATAACAGTTCATTTTAAGCTGATAACAACCTTACTTCAAATCTATACAAAAAGCTCTAGATTTCATACTCCCTTCCTCCACATTTTATGTTTTTGATGTCATAATTTACAATACCTTGTTTTGTATTTTGTATTCATTAACAAATTATTGTCATTATAGTTATTATTAATTCCTGTCTTTTTATCTTTATTTTAGAGCTATAAGTGATTACCCACCACTATTATAATAGCAAAGTATTCTCTTTTTTTATTTTAAATAGATTTTATTTATTTTTATAGAAAGGGGAAGGGAGGGAGAAAAAGAGAAAAAAAACATCAATGTGAAAGAGAAACATCATTTGGTTGCCTCTGCTCCATACCCCAGCAAGGGACCCTCACATGACCCAGGCATGTGCCCTCACTAGGAATCCAACCAGCAAAATTTTGCTTCACAGAATAATGCCCAACCAACTGAGCCACAGCAGTCAGGGCTACAATGTCATTATTTTGAGAATTAACTGGTTTCTTCTTGACAAATTAAAATCCAAAAATCACATTTCTGCATATATTTTATTTTTTTTAAATATTTTATTTATTTATTTTCAGAGAGAGAGGAAGGGAAGGAGAAAGAGAGGGAGAGAAACATCAATGTATGGTTGCCTCTCATGTGTCCCCCACTGGGAACTGGCCTGCAACCCAGGCATGTGCCCTGACTGGGAATCAAACCGCGATCGCATGGTTTGCAGGCCCACGCTCAATCCACTGAGCCATGCCAGCCAAGGCTATTTTATTCTTGATGTGTCTGGAGAGACAATTAATGAGACTTGCAGATCCTCTGAAACCAAAAGTGCAAAGTTAATTCCAATTAATGTTAAAATATTAGCTTGATACCATGCGTTGATTTTATTTTCACACCTCTCTAGGTATGTTGCATTCAGTGGCTCATCACAAAATCAATTTCTTAATGTGGAATTTGTGCAAGAGCATGGTATCTGTCCTGAATTTTCTTTATTCTTATTCTTTATCCAGTCTGTGTAATTGTGTTGGCCACAACGCTGTAATGTTTCCTGTACAGCGTCCAGAGCAGTCCACTCAGGTATGTCTTCACATCTTTAGACCCATACTGAGAAATGACTAAATCAGTTTCGTCATGCCATACTTGGTGAACCTCTTCTTCCTTTGTGAAGGTGAGTGCTGAAAGTGCAACCTGAAAACTACAGGCCACATTAACAGTACTGCATACAGAATTAGGAGCCATCTGATTTCATTGTGAATTCCCAAATAACCGAAGAGACAAAGAAAAACAATAGCCGATCCAGTTCCAATAAAAATTCCAAAAATATACACTATCAAGTGATTATTTTCCATCTAGAGCAGTGAAGAAATTATTTGTCTAATAAAATCCCATTTGTCTATTCAAATCCCATGAATAGAAGTCCAAGAACCAAGAAAGTTCCATTAATAAGATTAAGAAAGTACTTTAAAATTAATGGTTTGCTTTTCCTCAACATTCTTTTCCTCCTCACAAAGTGATGATTCCAGCTCCTGAGATGCAGTGTTAGTTTCAGTAATATCAGAGTATTCTGAATTTAATGTTATATTTACCTTTACAAGTGAGTTTTATACTTTCATATGTTTTCATTTTAGTTATTATCATCCTTTTGTTTCAGCTTGAAGAACAGCCTTTAATATTTCTTGTAAGGTTCATCTGGAGGTGATGAATTCCTTCAGCTTTTGTTTGTCTAGAAATATCTTTATCTTTTTCAATTCAGAAGAACAACTTTGTTAAGTACAATATTCTTGGTTGGTAGCTTTTTTCTTTCAGCACTTGAATATATCATCCCACTCCCTTGTAGCCTAAAAGTGCTGAAAAATATGCTCACATACACAAATCTCATTGGCTTTCAGAGCTATATATTTTGTGACTTGACCATTAAGTGGGACCTTAAAAGTTGGGATGCTAGATGTACAGTCCAAACCCTTCACTCCTGAGGAGAGCATTCGCTCAATTATATGGTGTTGCATTAGGGGTAGAATGTACGGTGAGAATACCTCTCCATTTTTCCCATCCATTTCTGTGTTGGTATTTTCTCATTTAACTGATGTGTAGAAGTCACTCGATTAGTTTTGGGATTTCTCTGAGATGGAATAGCTCTAGGTGACTGGGGGAAGAAGGAAGTTTAGATTCCATCTTGGTCCCCTGTCTAAATGTGTGTGTTATTGAGTTTTTAAAAGCATTCCTTAAATCACAAGAATGTGTGGAGGGATCTGTTTGGTTGTTTTTGTAGATAACAAGCTGATCCAAAAATACATAGAAAAATGGCAATTGTGGAACCTGAAACCACCCCTACTCCTAATACCCCACCGACAAAAGAAAACAGAATCTAACCAGGAGGTTGCTAACCCAGAACACTATATTAAACTTTCTTTACAGAACAGATGGGCACTCTGGTTTTTTTTAAATGATAAAAGCAAAACTTGGCAAGCAAACATTCAGCTGATCTCTGAGTGTGATACTATTGAAGACTTTTGGGCTCTGTACAACCATATCCAGTTGTCTAGTAATTTAATTCCTGACTGTGACTGCTCACTTTTTAAGGATGGTATTAAGCCTATGTGGGAAGATGAGAAAAGCAAATGAGGAGAACAATGGCTAATTACATTAAGCAAACAGCACGGACAAAGTGACCTCAATTGCTTTTGGCTAGAGACACTGCTGGGCCCTACCGGAGAATCTCTGATGACTACATGATGATGTATGTGGAGCTGTTAGAGCTAAAGGTGATAAGATAGCAATATGGACTACTGAATGTGAAAACAGAGATGCTGTTGCATACGTAGGGAGGGTATACGAGGAAAGTTAGGGCTTCCTCCAAAGATGACGATTGGTTATCAGTCCCATGCAGATACAGCTACTAAAAGCAGCATCACTACCCACAATAGGTTTGCTGTTTAAGAAGACACCTTCCAAGTGTTCTCATAGGAGACTGCGTCAAGCAATCGAGATTTGGGAGCTGAATCAAAGCCTCTTCAAAAGCAGAGTGGACTGCATTTAAATTTGATTTTCATGTAAATGTTGCAAGGATGTAAGAGAATTCTCATTCTCCTTTGTCTTGTATTTCTGTGTCTTGTATTTCTAAAAACAAGATGCATCTTATGGTACAGACTCCAGACACACCTAGGTTTTAGAGGAGAAAAATAGGAGAAAAATTTTTGAAGCTAAAAATGTGTTATAAAAGTGCACCTTATAGTCTGAAAAATAGTCGGCAGCACACATATACTAAATATCTGAAATATGGCTATTGTGAAAAGAAGAGAAAAATGTGGCTATGGTGACTGGGGAATTGAATTTGTTATTTTAATTAATTTAAATTTTAATAGCCACATTAGACTAACGATGCAGTACTGGTATAGGCCTAGGAGTAGAATCGACAGGTCCTATAACATATACATCTTGTATTTTAAGGGACCATGACAAATTGCTTTATTCCCACTCACAGGGCATAGGAGTTCCTGTGGCTCTACAGCCTCACAAACACTTCTACTGTCAAAGAAAGTGAATCAGAACTATCTGAGGAGCTTCTAAACACACACACACACACACACACACACACACACACACACTTCTGTAGGAGTGAGAGGGTATGAGTGCATGTATTTTCAAAAAGCTCATCAAATGATTTTCTACTCACACATTCCCTGGTGGCCTCAGGGTTGTAGGTCTTTGGAGACATTAGACAAGGAAGGGTAAGCCCTACATTTCTGTTTTAGAATAATGGCAAAATGAAGGATTAGACTGGGGGAACTAGGTGTCTAGAGGAAACCTGGTGAATGAGCTATCCCAACAGTGCAAACAAGGGAGATGCAGAGCTGCACTATAGTGCTAGTTGTGGAGACAGATCTGGAAGCCATGTTCACGTCACGAAAAAGGAACTTGACCCCTCAATCAAGCTTCTTAACTCAATACTCACAATAACCACTGATGCCCACAGCTGAATAAAGGACACATTTCTAGGTCTGCAACATAATAATTTCATGGTCTTTTTCAAAAGATTTTACTTATTTATTTTTAGAGAGGGGGAAGGGAGGGAGAAAGAGAAAGAGAGAAACATCTATGTGTAAAAGAAACATCGATTGGTTGCTTCTCACACATGCCCCACCTGGGGACCAGGCCCGCAACCCAGGCATGTGCCCTGACCAGAAATCAAACTAGTGACCTTTCCCTCAGCAAGACGATCCCAAACCAACTGAGCCACCCTGGCCAGGGTAATAATTACATGTTCTTGGCCTGTGAAATTAGCAGGTGTTCCCACATAACTATTCCTTTCCCAAGGTTCCATACACATTCTCTGAAGCACAATAACTTCAAGAAAGACCTGATGAGGCCTTTATCTTCAAAGTCACCCATTTTCCCTGAAAATTACTCAGAACTCAGATTTAAAACCACTCATCTAGACAAGGTTGCTAAACAGGCACTTCTCCCCTAATTTAGGCCTCACTGCCTCACTGCCTCCCTGCCTGGAGCCCAGAAGACATACCCGGACAGGGGCAAGGCAGGACACTTGCTGTGACATCCTTGGCCACAGCCTCTCATCTGGGAGTGGTCACTTGTCATGAACCGTATTCAAAACCAAGAACCAAGGTGTGGTCTGAGCTCCTTTAAGCTCAAGGGTTTGGGGGCTAGTGGTGAGTCCCCAAAGAAGACTTCAGAAGAGCAGCATGAAAGGGGGGTGGCCCACTGGAGGGGACTCCTCCTCTGCCTCACTGTCAGCCTTCTGCTTCAAGGTAAGATGGGGCAAGAACAGGAAAAGGAAATGCTGTTACAGGCAAAATCCAGAAACTCTATTACTCTCCAGAACTAGAGTGCAACCAAAATAGCTTGCTTAAACATTACCTTTCTTTGTAGTGTCTGTGTTTTTGTTTCCTTTGGAGACAGATGAAAAACCCATTTCACTGATCAGTACACAGTCCCTCTCTCATTTCCCTGCATAGGCATCTACCAAACTGTCCTACCATTTCACCACAATTCCATCCTTTTATAATATCCAACTGCTCCTTTCTGCCAAAATATAAGTGTAGCCTTGGCCAGTGTGGCTCAGTGGGTTGGGTGTCACTCCATGAACCTAAAAGTGGCCAGCTGGATTCCCAGTCAGGGCACATGCCTGGGTTGCAGACCAGGTCCTTGGCTGGAAATGTGCGATAGGCAAAAGATTAACATTTCTCACATCAATGATTCTCTTCCTCTCTTTCTCTCTCCCATTCCCACTCTCTAAAAATAAATAAATAAAACATGTTTTTTTAAAAGATACAGTAACTGTGGACAGGGTAGCTTGGACCTATTAACGATAACATAACTCCTTACCCACCTCACATGGGAAGACCTTGTAGAAGAAGTGTATGGAGGGGAAAGGACAACATTTGCTTCCCTTAGTATCTTTCTCTTTAGCTTGGATATGTACCTTACGAGTTAACCAACATGGGGAAGAGAGTGGAAGAGGCACAGGAAAGAACTTGCTGGGCTAAAGTTACAGGAACAACCACAGAGCCGCCTGGAGTTGGATCTCAGGTGAGGTGGGCAAAGGGGCTTTTACATCTTATGGTATAGCTTCACCAACCACATGGTGAATGATCACTGAAATCTTCTTAAGATGGTGATGATGAAAATGGCTCCCACCGATCTTAGAGGAAGTCACTGAATTTGAGAAGGGTGCAGAATAAGCACACAGCAAGTAGTCAATAAATTCACGTACAACTTCCTTAAGTCCCCATGTATTTTACAAAGCACTCATGTTTATGTCTCTCCAAACTTTTCCTTTCAGAAAAAGGGAAAACGCAAAAGTGGGAAGGGAAAATTGAAAAAATTTTAGGGAAATTTTGGTTAGTGTCTATGAGGAAGAATTATAATAGAGCTAGAGAGAAAAAAGTATGGTCAAACAAGAGCCAAACTTTAAGTGCATCTAAATGTTGCACGTTTGGAAGGAATAAGACTCCCCAGAGAGCCTATTTGCATACAAATTTGGGTAGTCTTTACATGGGAGCAAAAGCACAGGAAGAAAGTGCTGAGCCCTGAGCCCTGAAAGGTCAGCTCACCACATCACCTTCCGCCATTTGCCTAGCAGACCAGCGCATCCTCCCAGCCCTGGCAGTAAGAGCTTGGCCTTCAGGAAGGAGGGGCTCACATGCCTCACCCATGTTCACATATTGTTTCTCTGTTGAGAGGCTCTCAGACCCTGTCACTCTTCTCACTTAGGAAACACAAAAAACCTATTCCCATCTCCTAAGGTCTCTGCTCTCTACAGGAAGGGCAAACACTTTCACCATCAACTGCTCAGGTTTTGACCAGCATGGGGTGAACCCTGTTACAGTCCAGACTGTGTTTAAACAGAAGGACTTCTGTCCAGTTATCAATTACAGCATCCCCACTCAGGTCAACATCTCCTTCACTCTGTCTGCAATCTTGGATGTGGTGAGTTCTGACTACATTCTCTCCATAGACTGCTAATAAGGAATAAGGAGTCTTTACCCTGTTAACCAACTTTGCACTGGTCCAGTGGTGAGCAATGAGTCCTCTGAATGGATGTTGTACAAGTTAGGTGTTCATCCCATGGGGTGGAGTAATAAGGAGAGGAAGGCTACATGACATTTCTGCAGGTACATTTGTCCTTGAATACTGCCCTTGTGAGAATATTCTATAAAGAACATATCCCCAGTAGGTCTCATACTGGCTTTTTTCTCCTACAACCTGCATTTTTCATACAAATGAAAAA
The DNA here is from genome assembly GCF_021234435.1 of Artibeus jamaicensis. NCBI lineage: Eukaryota > Metazoa > Chordata > Mammalia > Chiroptera > Phyllostomidae > Artibeus > Artibeus jamaicensis. The sequence continues at coordinate 6,487,826 of NW_026522046.1, read as the reverse complement.
TTTTCATGCAACCTGTGTTTTTTGGACCCACCTTTCTTTTGGAACTTATGAATGAAAAGCTGAACAGTCATGTGGGGCCATTTAAGAAACAAAGGCAAGAGGTAGACTAGGACCTGATCTCATGGTTAATCATTGTGGATGTTGTGTGTGTGTGTGTGTGTGTGTGTGTGTGTGTGTGTGTGTGTGAGAATGCACAACTTCAGCTGCTGACATCATTTCTGTGGTTAAAGATGGCATGTAATGTCATTTTTCTTATCTCCCCTTCCCTTTTTTCCTGGCTTTGCAAAAATCACATTTCTGGCTTTGCATTTGACAGTGCCCAAGAGAATAGACACATCTGACTAGGATGAGGCCAGTAGTTTTCTGGCCCGCCAAACAACTTTGAAAGACAGATGGAAAATACAGGAAGAAGAAGGACAATACACTTGGAAGCACCCAGGGAAGCTTCAGGGCCCAAATATATGTAGCACCCAGCTTAAGATTTCCCTGAGTGGAAAGTGAAAGACAGTAAGACCTTGTTAGCTAGAGAAGGGGAGGCGTTATCGTGAGGATAAGACAAACTAGAGTGCAGAAGAAAGTGAGCTCAACAAAACAGCATGCATAGCAATGTGTACAGTATGATCCTGTCTGTTTAAGTAAAATGAGTGCTGGAATATGTACTATTTTTTTTTCTAGAATGACACACAAGAAATTATTAATAATAGAACTGAGCTGGGGATAGGAACAGACCCAGAATAAACTGAGAAGGAAAAAGATCGTTTTTTATATTATGACTTTCCAGAATGGTTGAATTTTTATCATATGCCCGTAGTACATACATTTGGAAAAAATACATACATATGTATATATTTTTAAGGGAATGGAAGGGCAGGAGATGCTGACATAAACTAGTTCCAGGTTTCAGCCATAACCATCCCTCTGTGCTCTGTGCTCTAGACCTGGAATAATCCATTCATCAGCGGGGACCCAGAAGAATGTGGTCATATCAATAAACTCACTGTGACAACTGAGAACCTGTGGCTTCCAGACATCTTCATCATAGAATTGTGGATATCAGGGCTGAGGAAGCTGGAGGGAAGACCTTTTTGCAAGGAGCAGACCCGGTCTGCTGGGCAGTGCAGGGCAAACCCATTCCGTGCAGCCACTAACAGCTTATTTCAGGGAGGAGAACAATCAGAGCTCATCAGCTACCCCCAGGACTGGGAAAGTGGTGGGCACAAAAGATGGCAGAGTGGCCATCATGAGCAACACTGGGAAGTGTTGCCTTAAGAGAGAAACTTAAACTGATTTGAAACCAGAACATTTACTTCCCTCCCCTACTGCCACCTACCATGGAGGTGGATCAGACCCTGGAAGGCCTCTCTGCATATGTGGCTAATGATGGTCACACTGTGTATAGCAAACCAATGCGGGTGACCAGAATCTGTAGCCTGAACATCTTTTACTTCCCCTTTGACCAGCAGAACTGCACACTCACCTTTGGCTCTGTCCTCTACACAGGGGTAGAGATGGGGAGGGTTTCAGTTTGGGGTAAAATGAGATCAACTAGTGGGGTAGCAAAAAAGTACACACAGCCAGAGTCATTTTAACACATAAATAAGGAACAGTTGAATATTTGCTAACTGGGATGATGTGGATGGTGAGGTGGGAGACTTAGGAAAGGACAAGACTTCCTGAGAAAGCCCAGAATGAAAAACAGGCAATTGAGCAGCAAGGAAGTGATGCCTTAGGGCAATCAAAAATGTAGCTAAATCAGTTTTCTAATTCATCTCTCTGAGCCCTGCACAAGTCGAGACTGAAAGTGAGTGGAATGAATATTTGTCTCCCCTGCAGTGGAAATGGCCAACTCCATGTTGCTGGGCGTGGGAAAGGAAGTGTGGGAGATCGTGGATACCTCGCGTGACATTGTCCGCACACAAGGGCAGTGGGACCTCCTGAGCATCAACAAGGCCACCCCGAAGATCAATGTGGGCTCCAGTCTTTTTGACCAGATCATGTTCTATGTAAGACCAGAGACTCTGGCATGGGTGTCCATCCCCAGATTTCCATCTTTGGACCCTTCTGAGTCCCACAGCCTCTTGCTTCTTGCTCCAAGACCAGAAGGCCCCTGGGTACCATACCCTTCAGCCTTCATCTCTCCTGAGTTCCCCAAAGCAGCCCCCTTTCTGAGCTTGTCAGCTCTGGCCTTGGTTTTCTTTGGTGGGCATCGGGGAATCTCTTTCTTTAAGATTGATTGATTGATTGATTTATAGAGTGGGGGAAGAGAAGGAAAAACAGAGAGAGAGAAACATCACTGTGAGTGAGAGACACCAACAAGTTGCCTCTTGTACACACCCCAACCAGGGACTGAACCTGCAACCCAGGCGTGTGCCTTCACCAGGAATAAAACCTGTAACATTTTGCTTTGCAGATGACACCCAACCAACTGAGCCACACCAGTTAGTATGGGGAGTCTTGTTAGTCATATGTAAGCTGCTCCTCATCATCAAGTCCCAGAAATAGCTCCTGTTGCAATGAGACACTAAGAAACTAAGGAGATGGAGCATCCTTAGGTCTCCCTTAAGTCTCCTAGCTTCACCTGGCTCTCTGCTCTCTCCTCCCCACCAGGTGGCCATCAGGCGCAGGCCCAGACTCTATGTCATAAACCTTCTGGTGCCCAGTAGCTTTCTGGTTGCCATCGACACCCTCAGCTTCTACCTGCCAGCACCGTGCCCCATTCAAGATGACCCTTCTGCTGGGCTACAATGTCTTCCTGCTCATGATGAATGACTTACTCCCTGCCAATGGCACCCCCTTCGTCAGTATGGCCCCTCTTCCCCAACTATTGGACAATGAAAAGAAGGGAAAAAAGAGGCAGGGTAGGCAGTTGACCTGGCTAGGGCTGTTGAGTGAATATGGCAAAAAAAAAAAAAAAAAAAAAAAGAGAAAGAAATCATCTCAGAAAGGGCTCTCTGTGTAAGACAGAGAAAAGGAGGAAGAGGGTTTGGTAGTTCTTCTGCACTTGCCTCACTCTGGTGTGCTCCTTACCCCCACCCCAGGTGTCTACTTTACTGTCTGTCTGTCTGTCCCTGATGGTGCTCAACCTGCTGGAGACCATCTTCATCACCTACATGCTGCACCTGTCCACCACCAAGCCCCCACCCTTGCCCTGGTGGCTCCACCCTCTGCTTCTCTACTGCACCAGCCCAATGAAATGCTGTCCCACTGCACTCTGGAAGGAAAATGTGGGCCCAGGGCTCACCCCCACTCACATGCCAGGTAAGGGAAGTCAGCACTGCCCATACTCTCTCAACTTCCGCAAGTCCTCACTTCTCTAATTTTGTTTCCTCCCCGTTCATGGTGAGTATCTGTCTTCTCCATAGGCCTGAAAGAGCCCAGGGAATTGGTGGGAAAGAAGCTGGAACCCAGAGAGGCAGAGTTAAATGGGAGCTCAGGATTGACAAGGGCTAACTGACCTGTGGGTACAGTTCAGCCACACGATGGACATCTTCCTCTTCCACCTGTACCTGCTCTTCTTGTCCTCTATCACCACCGTCATTGTCCTCTGGAACACCTAGGAGTTGAGATCTAGTGTGCCAGAGCGCCCGGTGTTCTGCTTTCCTCAGCTCACCACCCCAGACCTTGCTGTTTCGCCTGTGCAGTCCCAAAGGCACCCATGACCCCTGTCCAGGCCTCCCTGCTCCAGTCTCCACCGACTCTCAGAAACAGGAAACCCTGCCCCCCAATAGAATGGAAAAGAGTGCAGATACTTTAGAAAACAGTTTCGCAGCTCCTCAAAGTGCTGAACGTAGAGTTACTATATCACCTAGTTATTCCATTCCTAGTGTAAACTCAAGACAAATAATAACATATGTTCACACAAAATTTGTACTCAAATGTGGCAGCATTATTCACAATAGCTAAAATGTGGAAAGAAACCAAATGTCTGTTAACTGATGAATGGATAAATAAAATGTTTTATATCCATAAAATGGAATATCATTCTGCTATAAAAAGAAATGAATCACTAGTACATGCTAAAACATGGATGAAAGTTGAAAATATGACAAAATCTAGTCACAAAAGACAATATATTATATAATCGCACTTATATGAAATGTTCAGAATATGCTAATCTATAGCTGTAGAAAGTAAATTTGTGGTTGCCTAAGCCTTGGTGGAGAAAGGGGCAGGTGAATGAGGAATGATTAATAATGGTTACAAGATTGGGGGTGATAAAAATGTTCTAAAATTAGCCCCGGCTGGTGCATCCCAGGGGATTGAACACCAGCCTGTGGACATAGGGGTTACTAGTTCCATTCCCAGTCAGGGCACGTGCCTGGGTCATGGGCCCAGTCCTCCCAGCTGGGGCCGTGAGAGAGGCAACTGATCGCCATTTCTCTCACACATCGTGCTTCTGTCCCTCCCTTCCCCCTCTCTAAAAATAAATAAATAAACTCTTTTCAAACAATGTTCTAAAATTAGATTGTACTGATGATTACATAACTGTATTAAATATACTAAAAACCACTGAATTTTGTGCTTTAAATGGATAAATTTCTGGTATGTAAATTATATCTCAATAAAGCTGTTAAACAACAAGAAAAAATAAATAACCCCACTGCAAAATCGTCCCTGCCCACCACTTCCCCTTGCTCGCTCTCTCATCCCACTGCTCCCCACCCCCATCTCCTCAACTCTGACTCCTGGATCCGCATATTCAACTTCCATCGTGTGTGCCCCTGCCGTCCTGCGCCATCAGTGACTCCCGAGCGGCTCAACTGGACCTCAAAGCCCCACTCACCTGTCAGGTTTCCATATTTCCTTCCATCACCACAGCTTCAGTGCAGACACAGCTTCCACCACTTCTAACTAAACCAAACTGTCACAGCCAGACCACCTCAGGGCTCCTTAACAGAAGGTGGTGATTCAGACCTTGTACCTAAGACGGTAGTTCCCAGAGCCTTGAACAATTTTGCATGGGGGGGGGAGGAGGTTGGGGAGTGCAGTGAATAATAGCAGCCCTGCTTCACTTTCTGCAAATGAAGGTGAGATACAGGGCTGGGGCAGCGATGCCCACATTGTTCAGCAGGCAGGTGAAGCTCCTGTGTGTGCAACCTGCCATCAGGCTTAAGTGAGAGCTTCTGCCTCTATGGACAGTCCAGTCATCTGGCTCCCAGAATAGCAACATGGAATGAATAACTGAGTGAGACATGCATTCATTAATTCATTCATTTATCCAATCTTTACTAAGTGCTTACTTATAAAGTAGACTTTTTTTCCTAAGTGCTGTGGAAATGGCAATGAATAAGACATATGGAAGGAGACTGATTTTCTAAAGTAACAAATTAAATAAGATGAATTTTATACTGACAATTGTGCTGAAGAAGATAAAAAAGTGTAATAGGACAGAGAATGACACACAGATTAATACGATGTTCCAGAAAGGCCTCTCTGAGAAAGTGACATTCGTGCCGGCCCAGAAGTGAATGATGAGACGAGGATGAGATAGGCCCTGGGATGTCACACTGGTAACCCATGAGGGAGGGTGGGGTGACACGGAACGGCACTACACTTATAGAAGCCATCAGAGTAGCCGGGATCTTTGGATGAGTGAGGTGAAAACTGGAGAGAGAGTCCCATGTTGGTTATTTGTTGCTATTGTGCAACGTTTAAGAATTGTGAGGGTAAGCACTTGTACTCCACTCAAAGCGTTTAGAACAGTATCTTTCGAACAGTGCTGATGACAGAATCTGCTTCACTCATCCATGCATACTGCCTCACTCAGAAAAGAACCGGTGATGATACAGACTTACACAGGAACAAAATTAAAAGTAGCAACAAACGTTGCTAGAATTACATATGGATTTGCTTACTAGATACTATAGAAGAGAATATGAGTCTACACATGTTTTTTTAATTATAAAACAATGCTCCAGCCCTGGCTGGTGTAGCTCAGTGGATTGAGTGCGGGCCTGCAAACCACACAATAGCGGTTCGATTCCCAGTCAGAGCACATGCCTGGATTGCAGGCCAGTTCCCAGCAAGGGACTCACGAGAGGCAACCATACATTGATATTTCTCTCCTTCTCTCCTTCCCTTCCTCTCTAAAGATAAATAAAATCTTTAAAAAGAAGACAATGCTGGAAAACGTGAAATAGGTAATACTTTGATTACACTTATCTTGACATTATATTATAAGTTATCAACTAGCTTGTACTATCTGAAAGTATATCACCAACGTAATGTCACTGCACAAGCAGATTTGGGGGTATTTTATTCACCCCCCAAAGAAATAGAGACCCAACCACCAAGCAAAACTACTCTTGATGAAAATATGGGTCACAACACCCTAACAGAGAATCAAACAATCCACATGACATTAAATAGATGATGGATAACTAAACAAAGCTAGCAGTTTATTACTAAAAAGCATGCTCAGCACCTCAGGTCAATGCTGTTGATGCACGAATTGGGGAAGCCCTGGCAATGGAGAGATTTCCAGCAGTTCCCATGTCTGCCTGCAGGCAGTTTAGTGACATTTCCAGAGGCTACAGGATCTCAGTACAATGCCAAATTTGAATCCTGAGGACACTTGGATAATATGTAAATTTTGGTGTACAGTTGCCCCATTTGAGCAATATTGAATTAGCACGTTCTTCATAGTAAGTAAAGCTAAAAGGAAGTCCTGAAGAAAGGACTTCCTTCCGCCCTTCCAGAGGCCCTTACTGCCCTCTAGTGGGGACCCTACTCAGGCCTCTCTGAGACCGTTAGTGACCTTAGTATCCGTGCAAACCAGTATACTATGCGTAGTGTACTTACCTCATCCATATATCCCCAACTAAAATTTGGACACATTGTCAGTTTTTTCTTCTGATTTGTAAAATCATTTCTTTGAATAGCTTTTAAAAATCTATAAATAACATTACATTCATAGGCTTAGTGATTTGCTTTTATAAAAAAGCTAAGTGACATGAAAAGAAATACGAAAACCACAAAGAAAACAAAAAACATGTATCAGCTAACACGCATCTGTAATTTCCATCACTGACTTACTGTTGAAGCTGACAAGTTGATGAGCTATTATTCCATTAGTCCTTGTTGATCAAGAATGCTTCTTGTCTGAGTAGCGATGGGTCCACAGTAAAAGAGACATGGGGGGCTTCTGCTGCAGCCGTCATGAAAGGTTGTTAGGTTAGGTTTTTCCCTGGCTCAGACATAGAAAAGTTATTTTGATAATAGTAGCCATCACTGACTGAGTACATACTTCCTATATGCAAACTTCATTACATTCATTATCTCATTTGATCCTCACAGCAATTCTATAAGGTGGATTTTAACATTATTGCCAGTTTACAGGTAAAGATGCCAAAGAAAGATCCTTCCTTCCCCAGGATCACACAGCAAGTAAGTTGTGGGACCATTCTGGACCCAATTTTGTCTAATTCTTCATCTTACATTTTACCACATCCAGATCATTGCCAAGGAATGCAGAAATAATAATTCTTGAATATGAAAAACTAAGCATTGAACTCGAATCCAGAATAATCTCTGGCAAGGATTCTCCCACACCATTCTGTCAGATAACTCCTAACCTTAGGGTGTTACTCTTCACAGTGGTGACCGTCAGTGAAGTGCCTCTCACTGGGACCCTCACACACACACACACACACACACACACACACCTGCTGAAATCTGAATGAGCTCTAGGGACTATGCTGTTCAAAGGCAATTTTCAAAAAAAGACAAAGTTGTGACTCATATAAATATGTATGAAAGACTTGACTGGACACACACACTGCATGAGAGAACAGGAGGCTGTGATAACTGGTTCAAAGGAAGAGTCAAGAACCACAAATGTGGGACTTCTGCCAAGATGGAGGCATAGGTGGAAGCACTGCACCTTCTCACACAACTAAGTTTAAAAACAACAAAGTTTTAGCAACAAAAATGCAGTCAAACCACAGAAAATTGAACTACACGGAAGTCCGACAACAACGAACTCTTCAGCCAAACCGGTAAGAGGGACAGAGCCAGCAGCAGAGCAGGGTCGGGCAGGAAAGATCCAACGGACCCACCCAGGCGCCCGACCCAGGTGCTCCAGCAGCCGTGGGTGAATCCCAGGTGTAGAGAAGCGGGCGAACCCACTGAGGGCGCAAGGTGGTAGACCCACTGAGGGCTGATCGTGGTCACACATTCATGCACAGATAAACCGGTGAAGGACCTAGCAAGTGAGATGGACCAGGCAGGCCCCAGTGGCAGGATGCGGCAGAGGGAACCGCCACTGTCCCTCTCTGACCCCGCCCCCACATACAGCATCACAACCCAGTGACCTGGGTGGCCCCACCCTGGTGAACAACTAAGGCTCTCCTCCTCATACTTAACAGGCACGAACAGATCAAAACATGGCTCAAGAACAACTCAGAGCCCCAGAGCCGATAAATCTAAGCGATGAAGAAATAGCCAAACTTTCAGATGCATAGTTCAAAATACTGGTGATCACGATGCCACAGAACTGGTTGATTTTAGTCACAAATTAGAGGAACATATGAAAGCTAAACTAATTGAAATGAATGGAAATGCACAGGAAACCAATAGTAATGGAAAGGAAACTGGGACTCAGATCAAAGGAGTGGACCAGAAGGAGGAAAAAAATGACCAAACAGAAAAGTATGAAGAAACAAGAATTCAAAAAAAGGAGGAGAGGCTTAGGAACCTCCAGGACATCTTTAAATGCTCCAACATTCGAATTATAGGGGTACCAGAAGGGGAAGAGGAACAGCCATGAGTGGAACACTTATTTGAACAAATAATAAAGGAGAATTTCCCCAATCTGTCAAAGGAAATAGACTTCCAGGAAATCCAGGAAGCTCAGAGAGTCCCAAAGAAGTTGGACCCAAGAAGGAACACACCAAGGCACATCATCATTACAGTAGCCAAGATTAAAATGAAGGAGAAAATCCTAGAAGCAGCAAGAGATAAGGGGACAGTCACCTACAAAGGAGTTCTCATCAGACTGTCAGCTGATTTCTCAAAAGAAACCTTACAGGCAAGAAGGGGCTGGAAAGAAGTATTCCAAGTCATGAAATCCAAAGACCTACATCCAAGATTGATCTATCCAGCAAAGCTTTCATTTAGAATGGAAGGACAGATAAAGTGCTTCTCAGATAAGGTCAAATTCAAGAAGTTCATCATCACCAAGCCCTTATTATATGAAATGTTAAAGGGACTTACCTAAGAAAAAGAAGATAAAAAAGATGAACAGTGAAAGGACAGCAAACTCACAGTTATTAAGAATCACACCTAAAACAAAAGCAAACCTGGCGGACAGCTAGATCAGGAGCAGAACCATAGAAATGAAGATCACATGGAGGGTTAGCAACAGGGGAGTGGGGGAAGGAGAACAGGGGAGAAGGTACAGAAAATAAGTACCATAAATGGTAGGTAGAAAATAGATAGAGGTAGGGCAGGAACAGTATGGGAAATATATAATCTAAAGAACTTGAGACACGTGGTCATAAACTAAAGGGGGGAATGGTGGGGGAGGAGGTGTGCAGGGTGGAGGGGAATGAAGGAGGGAAATAGAATAACTGTAATGGCATAATTAATAAAATATATTAAAAAAAGAAAGAACCACAAATGTGTATGGAGTAAAGAGATTGAGTTGCGAATAGAGGCAACTTTTCCACAGGAGTACAAGATAGAGTTGGTAGGTCGATGATGTTAAGCTTTACCTGAGACTTATGTCCCCAGAAAACCATGATGGTTAAGAACTCTCCCCAATCATTTGCTTTCCAAACCACCCCCCACCTTTTTGTGTCCCAGCACATGGCGGACTGCGAAGAGCCGCCAGTCCCCATAGGACCTGGACAAGACCCAGTGCCCACTCTTTCTCAGGACTCCCACAAGAGTTGACAACTGATTCCCTCATGTACCTATAACAAAGCCAAATGTGAACTCTTCCCTTTATTTCTCAACCTGCCGAAAAGACCAGACACACATCCTCCAACTCCTGGTTCTTTGTCACATGGCTGATTAACAGAGATTAGAACTGTTTACCCGCTAAAACTATCTAGACATAGAGGTCAACGTTGCTCTGTTGGCACCTGCTGTTTAAAATTTGCCTCTGGAGAATTCTCTGCCTAGCTTTTTGTGATGACAGATTTTTTTTGTTTTTGTTTTTTATCTTGGGGGAGGTAGGTGGGGTTCTTTTTTTCTTAGAGAAGAAGGAAGGGAGAGAGGGAGAGAAATATTAATGTGTGGTTGCCTCTCACACGCTCCCTACTGGGGACCTGGCCTGTAACCCATGAGTGTGCCCTGGCTGGGAATTGAACTGGCAACCCTTTGGTTCACGGGTTGATGCTCAATCCACTGAGCCACACCAACCAGGGCTGGGGGTGACAGTCTTTTACCTGGCACTGGCAGAGTCCCACCTCAGCAATCACTGCCTCTGCAGACCCATTTGAGCCTCATCCAGGCCTTCATAGTCCACCTCACAGTCTCCACTATGGAGGTGCATTGTACATCACGGCCCCCAGGGCAGTTCTGGGGGCTCTCAGTGCAGCCTTTGTCCACCCTCCACTTGGGGCACAGAGGAACTTCTGGCATCCTTTCACATCTCATGGAGACCAAGAGAGGAGCAGGAGGGCTAACTCAGGCCCTCTCTTGGCCTAACCACTCTGCATTCTTACAGTTTCCACATATTTATCAGTTTGGGGCCACAAGGCATGGCAGTCCCTTTCCAGGATCCCAGGTCAATAGTAGAACTTAAGTCCTTGGCTTTTGTCTCAGCCTATTTAGACTGTTCAGCTTACCACATTAGCTTTCATCATTTGCCTTCCAGCCCAAACCATCCTCCCTGGACTTGGTGAGGACCAAGCATTTGTGCTATATCCCAAACATATTGGGAAGTAACTAGCATTTGAATGAGGAGTGACCCTCCTCCCCCATTCTCTGTCTCATCATTGTGCGTGTATAGTGCAGCAGCCTCAGATGAACCTGGGTTCAGATCAAGTCCAGTTTCTGCCTCTTAATTATCTATTTGATCTTAGGAATTTGCTTCCTCCTATCATACCTCAATTCATTTATTGCTTGAGGATAAAAATGGTTTCTACCTGATAGGGGCTTGGAAGGATTAAAAAAGGAAATTGATTCAGAGGGCTTAGACTATACCTAGCACATAGTCAGGGTTCAATAAACGTTAGCTATCATTATTAAAGATAACAGCACAAGCCATCCCCAAGCTCCTGCCCAGGACTCCTTTCATATAAGGAATGTGAAAGTTCTCTCCCTCTTCTCAGACACTGTATGTCTGCTACAGGAAGGGCAGTACTTTCACTACCAATGGCTCCAAGTTTGACCAGTGCAGAGTGTATGCCCATGTTATGAATTCAGTATTTGACAGGAAAAGCTTCCATCCAGTTGCCAACTCCAGCATCCCGCCCTAGTTGACATCTCCCTCACTGAGTCTGCTATCTGAGATGTGGTGAGTGCTGCCCGCTCTAGCTCTCCTTAGTACCCTTAATTTTCTCCCAACCCCTGGCAAGGTAACCCTTAAAACCCTTGACCATCTTGCAGCTTCCTCCATTGTTGCTCTGTGGCATTTGCCCCATGGGGATCTCAAAGGAGCCCTGTCCAGTTCAGCAGGATCAAGTATAAACAGCAAATGGAAAAGAATTTCTTGTCTTCTCACCCAGTGATTCTCTACACGGGCTGAGTACCAGTGTCCAGTCTCTTCTCCCAGAGGTTCTGATTGGGTGGAACACGGGCATCAGTATTTTTAAGCTCCTCCTTTGATTCTAAGATACAGCCAGGGTTCAGAAGAACTACTCTAACCCAGTCCTGCTGTGAACTCTCCTGCCCATGGCCTAACACATGTTCTTTAACAATCTTTTGTCTTTGATCTATAATGTTGGCCTTAATCACAGCACCACTGGGGGCTGGTAAGCAAAAATGTTATCAGCAACATGCTCAAAACAGGGCATTCTTTTGGCAGAATGGACAGCTACAGTCCTTGTCATCATTCCTGAGGCTGGAAAGGGTATGGACAACACTGTTTATTCTCTCCCTTCATTTACAGTCAGAAAGGATTTTAAACTACAATAATACTTTGTCTCTTTATACATGTAACAACATAGCCTTAAAACACATGAGGAAGAAATAGAAACATCCACAATCATGGTAAGAGGTTTCAATACACGTATACTGCTTTCCAAAGAATAAACATATAATGATTTTTTTAATTTGCCAAGATTGTATTTATTTATCTTTAGAGGGGAAGGAGAGAGGAAGAGAAACATCAACCTATGGTTGCCTTTCATGCATCCCCTGCTGGGAACTGGCCTGCAGGGAACCGGCCTGCAACCCAGGCATGTGCCCTGACTGGGAATCAAACTTCGATTCTCTGGTTCAAAGGCCTGTGCTCAATTCACTGAGCTATACCAGCCAGGGCAACATGTAGTAATTTTTAACAGCACAATTAAGACACTTGATTTAATAAACACATCAAAAATTGTGCCAATAAACATGCATAATTTTTTCTGACACAAACAGAATATTCTTCCAAACTGACCATACCTTTGGCCACAAAGACTATGTCAACAAAATCATATCACACCACAATGTGTATACCTGCACACCCCTTCCCACCCACATTCCCTCCCCCTTTAGTTCATGTCCATGTGTTGTACATGTAAGTTCTTTGGCTTCCACATTTTCTATACTATTCTTAACCTCCCCCTATCTATTTTCTACCTACAATTTATGCTACTTATTCCCCATACCTTTTCCCCCTCTTTCACCCTTCCACTCCCCTGCTGATAACCCTCCATGTGATCTTCACTTCTGTGATTCTATTCCTGTTCTAGTTGTTTGCTTAATTTTTTTATTTTATTTTTACATTCAGTTGTTAATAGCTGTGAGTTTGTTGTCATTCTACTGTTCCATATTTTTTATCTTGTTTTTCTAGATAAGTCACTTTAACACTTCATATAATGAGGGCTGGGTGATGATGAACTCCTTTAACTTGACTTTATCTGAGAAGCACTTTATTTGCCCTTCCATTCTAAATGATAGCTTTGCTGGATAGAGCAATCTTGGATTTAGGTCTTGCCTTTCATGACTTGGAATACTTCTTTCTAGACCCTTCTTTCCTACAAGGTTTCTTTTGAGAAACCAGCTGACAGTCTTATGGGCACTCCTTTGCAGGTAACTCTCTCCTTTTCTCTTGCTGCTTTTAAGATTCTCTCCTTCTCTTTAATCTTGGCTAATATAATTATGATGTGCCTTGGTGTGTTCCTCCTTGGGTCCAACTTCTTTGGGACTTTCTGAGCTTCCTAGACTTCCTGAAAGCCTATTTACTTTGCCAGATTAAGGAAGTTCTCCTTCATTGTGTTTTCAAATAAGTTTTCAATTTCTTGCTCTTCCTCTTCTCCTTCTGGTACCTCTATGATTTGGATGTTAGAATGTTTAAAGATGTCCTGGAGGTTCCTAAGCCTCTCCTCATTTTTTTGAATGCTTGTTTCTTCATTCTGTTCTAGTTGAATGTTTCCTTCTACCTTCTGCTCCAAACTGTTGATTTGAGTCCTGGTTTCCTTCCCATCATTGTTGGTTCCCTGCACATTTTCCTTTATTTCACTTTTCATAGTCTTCACTTTTTCCTCTATTCTGTGATCATATTCAACAATTGGTTGGAGCAACAAATGTGAGCAACAAATGCTCACAGAATTGCTGTGAGCATCCTGATAACCAGTATTTTAAACTGTGCATCTAATAGGTTGGCTATCTCTTTGTCGCTTAGTTGTATTTTTTCTGAAGCTTTGATCTGTTCTTTCATTTGGGCCTTTTTTTTTTTTTTTTTTTTTTTTTTTTTACTCAGGGCTCTTCTTATGTATGAGGGGTGGAGCCTTAGGTATTCAACAGGGCAGGGCAACCCACATGGCTGCTGTGATGCTCTATGTGGGGGAGGGGTCTAAGAGGAAACAATGGCACTTGCTCTGCTCTCTGCTGGTTTTTCAGTCACTTTCCCCACTTCTCACAAGCGAATTGGGCTCTTCTGGTGCTGATTCCCAGTGGATGGGGTTGTGTGCTTTCTAGGACCCTGTAGGTCTCTCCAATGAACTCTCTTGTGAGGCTGGGAATTTCTCCTGCTGCCTCCTCAACCCCCACAGGTGTTGTCAATCAGAGGTTTGAGGCTTTACTTCCCCATGCTGGAGCCATGGGTTGTGGGTCTGTCTCGCCCCCTGGTTGTTCCTCCCAGTTTATCTGCACATAAATGTGGTACTGCCCTGGTCCTCCAGCTGCCACTTTGCCGCAAGTTCTCTCTGCCCAGCTGCCCTTCTCTGCCCCCTCTACCAGTCTGGATGAACATATCTTCTTTATCTCCTTGGTTGTCGACTTCCATTCAGTTCAATTTTCTGTCAGTTCTGGTTGTTTTTTGTTTTTTAATTGTTGTTGTCCTTTTTTTCATTGTGTAAGGAGGCACAGTGTGTCTACTTACACCTCCATCTTGGCCAGAAGTCAAGTTATATCTTATGTGTATTACTAGGAAACAAAGTGGGGCAGGGAATGAAAATAAATTAATTACCCATACTTTGCCATGTATAACATGCGCTTTTTGCCCAAATTTTTTAGGGGAAAATAAGGATGCACATTATACATGGGTAGTACTAATTCTATATTTATATAAATGTTTTAAATTCTTTTATTTATACTCATGCATTTAAAGCATAGCTCTAGAAAGCAATAACATCTGTACATCCAAAAATAAATGCTAAAATTCTTTTATAATACAAAAAAAACAAGTATCTAACTATAGATAGATAGACAATTGAGTTAAACAATTAAAACAAAAGACATTTTTCCTGAAAGTTTGAGCCAAAAACATGGATGTGCATTATATACAGCAGAATATGGTAATTGTGATACCTGTCTTCTTCATTTGTCTGCTTGAGCTATCAGATACTGAGAGAAATATATTTAAAACCTCTCGCTATGATGGTGGATTTGTCCGTTGTTTCTTACAGCTTTGTCAGTTTTCATTTCATATGCTTTGAAGCTTCATTTTTAGGTACAAAGAATTTGAAATATTCTATCATATGATGATATTTTATCATCATATTTTATCACAATACAGCAACCATTGCAACATCCAGGAAAGCTCACCAGCAGGTTTGTTTTGGAAAGCTTTGCCTGATTAATCTTTTTCCATCTTTTTACTTCTAGCTTGTCTGAGTCCTTGCATTTCAGGTGTGTCCCTTGTAAACAGTATATTCTTGAATTTTATTTTTTGGTTCAGTCTTTACTTGAATACTAAAAAGGTCTTACAATGTTTTAACTCTAATCATCTCCTTTCTGACTTACTATATAAGTAATTTAGCATGTTCTTTTTTAACTCCCCAATTTAAATATTGATATTATTTTATATGATCAATATTTGTTTAGGTTTATTCACACATTTACAATATTCTTTACTAGATCTTTCAGTTTACATCCAAGACATTTGTTCTGTTTTGTTCTGTTTGAGGTATCTCTTTTTTGTTTTTTGTTTTTTTAAGATTTTATTTATTTATCTTTAGAGGGGAAGGGAAGGAGAGAGGGAGAGAAATATCAATGTGTTGTTGCCTCTTGTGTGTCCCCTGATGGGAACTGGCCTGCAACCCAGGCATGTGCCCTGACTAGGAATCTAACTGCGATCCTTTGATTCGCAGGCCCGCGCTCAATCCAGTGAGCTACACCAGCCAGGACTGAGCTATCTCTTTTAATAGTGCTATTCAATATGCTGTTGAAAGTGGTGAAAATAGTCTATATCTGCATGGCCTAATACATCAGCCACTAGCCACATAGGGCACTCGAATGTGGCAAATGTGTCTGCATTACTAAATATTTCATTGTAAATAATTTTAATATTAATAGCATTACCTGTGGTTGGGGCTTCCACACTGGACAATGTAACTTCAGAAGTCTCACTAGTAAAGGTCTTTGAGTGACCAACTGTCTCCATATTGAAATGTACTTACTTCACCTGTGTAATTGAAAGATACCTTCTCAAGGAAAACAATGCTACGCTGAAAATATTATCTCTCAACTCTTTGAAGATGTTATGCCATTATCTTCTATATTTCATTTTTGCTCTAGTGAAGTCACTCTAAGTTGTGCCCCCTTTAGGTAAAATATATTGTCTCTCTGGCTGTTTTTAATCTGTGTGTGTATGTTTGCTGTTTTGCAATTCTGCCACCAGTAAGTGCCACAGTGTAGCTATCGTCTTCTGGCCACCATTGGGGAAACTGGTTATTTCTGCTGGCCTCCAGAAGGGAGTTCCATAGCAGAACTCTTGGCAATGGTGACCTGCTTGTACAACACAGCCCTCCCCCTCCTGCCGTACACATGTTCCTTGATGGAGGCTGGATAAAGGGTAGACCAAGCACAGTGTCACACTGTTCCTACAATTCCTGCTCCATCTGAATTCAAAACCATGGTGTTCAAGCTGATACATTTTTTGCTCTCGGCAATGCTATCCCAGGAACCTTAAAACAGTTGGTGACAAGTTGGTGCACAGCAAAGCAATGCCCTTTAGGGGGTGACATTGTCTAACTCCACAAGCCACCCTCCAGCATCCTATCAAGGCCCAGCCAAGGTATCACACTGTATGTATCAGTGACTTTTTTCCTCCCTTCTTCTCCTCCCTTAAGTTTTTGAGTGAAATTTCTTTTGCATAATCAACTTCTTTTGATTGAGCTATAAAGTTTAAAGAATATTTCTTCATCAATTCTCAGTCTGGAAAACAAAGAGGACTGTTACATTTCTGGAGACAAGGCGTATCTTTGGAGGTGATAGAGAACATTCCCCCAGGGAAGGGCATGGGGAGTGGAAAATGGAGAACTCAGAACTTAGTTTTCCTGTCATTTCCTAGCAAGCTAGGACATGAACACTAAAAATTTCAGCTATCCCATAGTATACTAAGAACCTTCAACTTTCAGAACAATTCCAGACCAAAAAGTAACTAGAAAAATAAATAAACAATGCTCATGGCAGTGAAAAATTGACTCTAATCACTAAGCAACAAGTGAGTCCAGCTGAGAAGCACAAGAGGCCTTAAGATTTAAGTTCAAAGTGCTCTGATCCAGCAGTTTGATGCATGCAATCAGCAGAGCCCTAACTCTTAAGCAATACCCGGAAAAGGCCAACTCCAGCACATGTATCAGGGGTGTCCTAGAGGGAGCATACCTACCATTATTTTGACATGTTTGTCAGTAGAACCTGAAGATGAAAAAAGTGCCATTCAAAAGTTAGACAAAAACATGTCGTGAGGAAAAGTCTCATGACATTAGATTTGGTGAAATTTCTTAGATATGACACCTAGATTACAGACAACAAAATTTTAAAATGGGTAAGTTGAACTTCAACAAAATTTAAAATTTTTGTGCACTAAAGGATGCTGCCAATGGAGTAAAAAGGCAGCCTATGGAATTGGAGAAAATATTTTAAAATCACATGACTGATAAGGAATTGATATACAGAATATATGAAGAATTCCTACAACTCAACAACCAAAAGAAAAAAACAACCTAATTTAAAAATGGACAAAGGCTGTGACTGGTGTGGGTCATCGGGTTGGGGGGTGGTTCCACAAATCGAAGGGTCGCCAGTTTGAGTCCCGGTCAGGGCACATGCCTTGGCTGCAGGTTCAGTCCCAGTTGTGGCATGTACGGAAGGCAACCAGTCAGTGTTTCTCTTTCACATCGATGTTTCCCTCCCTCTCTCCTTACTTTCCTTTTGCTCTAAAATAAAAATTTTTAATTGGAAAAATCTATTTTAAAAAATGTGGAGAAATTGGAAGCCTTGTGCATTGTTCATGGTAATGTAATATGGTGTAGTCACTGTGGAAAATAATATGTTGTTTCTTGAAAAAAATTAAATATAGAATTACCATATGATCCAACAATTCTACCAATGGTTGCATACCCAAAATAAGTGAAATCAGACACTCAAACAGATATTTATACACCCATACTCATAACAGCATTATTCACAATAGTTTAAACGTGCAAGTAACCCAAGTGTGCATTCAGAGATAAATGAATGAAAAATACATTGATGTATTGTTCACATACAGTGAAACATTATTCTGCCTTTAAAAGGAAGGAAATACTGACATGCTACAACATGGATGAAACTTGAAGATACTATGCAAAGTAAAGTAAACTAGTAACAATAGAACAAACATGATATGATTTTACTGATATGAGGTATCTGGAGTACTCAGATTCATAGAGACAGCAAGTAGGACGGGCTGCCAGGGTTGAGGGGAGAAAGGAATAAGAGTTATTGTCTAATAGGTGCAGAGTTTCAGTTTTGCAACATGAAAGGAATTCTGTGAATGGATGATGCAGACAGTAGTGCAATGATGTGAATGTGCTTAACACTACTGAACTATACACTTAAAAATAATTAAGACAGTAAATTTTGTTATGTGTATTTTACCAGGATTAAAAAACAACACAAAAAGACACATGAGCCTCAGCTTGGGAGAGCCCAGAATTACTCTTACTTATTTGTCTGAAGTTGATGAGACTCTCATTATACTTACTGACTAGCAACGACCAGTCATTCATGCAGCAGATATTTATTGTTTGCCATGTGCCAGGTACTCCTCTAAACACTTGGGATGCAGTAGTAAATAACACAGACAGAAAGCCCTGATTTTCATGGAGTTTACATTCTAGACTAATTGATATTCAAGATTCCTTTTGAAATCTAATGCTGACATATTAGTGTACAAAAAGAACCAGAACTGAGAGTTGACCAAAGAAATATAAATGTTTTTTAACACATGAAAAATGCTCAATTCCAGTCAAAATAAGAGAAATGCAAATTAAAATTACAGTTGTGCACTAGCTGATCTGGCTCAATGGATTGAGTGCTGACCTGTAAACCAAAGGGTCACCAGTTCCATTCCTAGTCAGGGCACATGCCTGGGCTGTGGGCCAGGTCCCTGGTAGGGGCCTGCGAGAGGCAACCGACTGATGTTTCTCTAGCACATCAACATTTCTCTCCCTCTCTTTCTCACTCCCCCACCCCCTCTAAAAATAAACAAATAAAATCTTTAAAAAAGAAAACACACTTGTTTTTCTCTAATCGGCAGAAAGTCCAAATTGTTGACAACTTGCTCTATTAGTGAGACTATGGGCAGAAAGGCCCTCTCGTACATTGCTGGTGGAAGGGCAAAATGGCACCTTTTCCATGGAGAGCAATGAAGTAGCAACCTCATGAGCAATTAAGCCTCATCAGACTTCCCAGTGAGTTTGAGAGCATATCCCCTGCCATGAGAATTATATCCAATTTGAACCGGTCACTCTACTTTAAAAATAAATTCTAAGAAATAAATGCAAATATACAAGTATAAAAATATCAATAGGAAAATGCTTGTTGTAGCATTATTTGTAATAGCAAAAACTGCAAAAAAAGAATTTTTAGCAAAAAGAAGTAATTGGATAAATAATGGTAATTTGTACTACAGAATAAAATCATTAAAAATAGCTAACTTTGTCTTCATCATGCTATCTATTAAATAAAAATTAAGTTGCACACAAAATACATTATCATAATAATACCTAACACTTAAATTATGCTGATAAAGTGTCAAAAGTGTTCTAAAAAGTTTTCACATATTATCCCATTTAATCCTCACAATCTTTTAAGGTTGGGTGCTATTATTCCATTTCAAAAATGAGGAAATTCAGGCATAGTGAGGTTGAGTAACCTGCCCAAGGCTAAACAGCTAATAAATGACTAGAGGCTGGAATGGAATCCAGGCACTCTGGCTCTGAAGTGCCAGCATGTAATCATACAGTCTATTGTCTCTAAACATAAGTCTCTGTGTGAATATACATACATAGGTATATGTATTTAGAACGTGTGTATATGATATGTGTGTTTTCGGGCATATATCTATAGAAATAGATATATCGATCAATAGATATTGGTATATCAATATATAAACTCAGGGAAGAAATGGAAAGAATACCCACCAAATTATTAATAATGGCTATAACTCTGGGGGTTGAGTAGGATGAGAGAAGTAGGGGAAGGGATTTTTATTTGTTTATATAGTTGTGTGTGTGTGTGTGTGTGTGTGTGTGTGTGTGTGTGTGTGTGTGATTATTTACTGGTGGTTTTCAGTATCTTTCCAGTAAGTTTTTTTTCTAGTTTTTAACTGTGGTAAAATACACATAACATAAAATGTACTCTTTTAACCATTCCTGAGTGTACAGTTCAGTGACATTAACTACATTCACGCTGCTGTGCTACCATCACCACCATCCATCCACATAACTCTTTTCATGTTGCAGAACTGAAACTCTATATCCATTAAATAATAACTCCTTATTTCCTCTTCCTGCTAGCTCCTGGCAACTGCTGATCTACCATCTGTCTATGAATCTGACTACTCTAAGTACCTCACATAAATAGAATCATACAATATTTAATGGGTATTTTTGCGACTGGTTTATTTTACTTAGCATAATACCCTCAAGGTTCATCCATATTGTAGCATATGCCATAATTTCCTTCCTTTTTGAAATGGATAATATTCCATACATGTATAGACCACATTTTGCTTACCCATTCTTCCATCGTTGCACACTTGGGTGGCTTCCATGTTTTATCTATTGTGAATTATGCTGCTACTAGCAGGGGTATATACAAATATCTGTTTGAGTGCCTGATGTCACTTATTTTGGGTACATCCAGAAGTAGAATTGCTGGATTATATGGAAATTCTATGTTTTATATTTTGAAGAACCATACAAAAAATTTCTGAAATTGAACCTACATGTTTTCCACAGGAAATTACATTTCCCACCAGCAATGCACAAGGGTTCCAATTTCTTCACATCCTCACTAACGTTTTGTATTTTCTGTTTTTTGATAGTAGACATCCTAATGAAGTGATATCTCATTTTAGCTTTGATTTGCAACTCCCTAACAATTAGGGATGTTACTCATCTTTTCATGTACTTATTATCCATTTGTATATCTTCTTTGGAGAAATGTCTTCTTAACTCCTTTGCTCATTTTTGTTCCTTGTTAAGTCGAGTAAGTTTTGAAACAAACAAAAAAATCAAGTTGAGAGAGATTCTCCCTGAGACCAACCACTAAAACCTTATCTAATAAGCTACTATCTGCAGAATAAGGTCTGGATTTATGAGTTACCACTTTCTGATGTCTCAGGAGTCATTTAAAATGTCCACAATCAACCTACTTCCACAATCCTCACCACTCCAACCCCACCCCTACCCCAACCCTTCCGTGTGTGCACATGCACACGCATACAGACCAATCACTAGTGCTGTTTAATCACCCTCCGTCGCTCTTTCTGCCCATGGATTTGCGAGACAGTGGAACACCTTCCGTACAATGAACACTCATTTAATTGAAAATTTTTACTGAGTTGCCTTCTGCCTTTCCTTCTCCAGGCTAAATTTTCCAAAATCCTTAAGAAATGGTTTTCTCTCAGCGCTATCATTAACTAGTAGAGGAAAGAAATGACAGATTTCCTTGGCCCCACGAAGAGGGGGCCTTGGTACTGCTAGTTGAGCGGCAACCACTCCATACAAAGTCAGCCTTTCCGATCTCCAAATCCCGACATGTAACGCCGTCCGGTGGCGGAGCATGGGTGGGAACAACCTTTCCTGAAATTGTGTTCTCGTACAGAGTGGGCACGTGCCTTGATGGAAAGCTCTTGATTACCCAATGACGACGCCTAAGGTCTCTTGTCTAGCCTCCACCGCATCCCCACAGGCTCGCAGGTCACCCTGCAGCCACCGCCTCTTTCCCCAAATCGTGCTGTGCTTTTGAGCCTCAGGCCTTTGCGCTCAGACTCCCTCTGCCTGGAAAGCTTGCTGCTTATCTCCAGGCCCACTCGACTTTATTGTGTTCTTGGATCCATCCCTATTTAACTGTGAAACAAAGTAGGGTTTCAGTAAATGCCGACAGTCTGAACGAATGAATAACTGAAGACATAATGAAATAGTAATTTTTGATCACCCACTTACCTTGACAAAAAAATTGGGAACTATGAAGTCAGACAGATCTGGTACTGGGTTCCAATACCAGTTCTTCCACTTATTAGATGGGTGATCCTCACCCTTCTTAGAGCTCAAGAAATGTTGAGTCCTAGCTGCTGCGACTCAGTATACTGAGTGCTGACCTCGGAACCGACAAGTCCCGGTTCCCTTCCGGGTCAGGGCACACGCTGAGTAGTGGGCCAGGCCCCCGGTTGGGACGTGTTAGAGGCAACTGATCCATGTTTCTCCCTCCCTTCCCCTCTCTCTGAAAATAAATAAAATGAAAACTTTTTAAGGGAAGAAATGTTTGTTGAATGAATGAAAAAAATGTTCTCGCAGAGACATGTTAACTGAGTTAACACTTGTATCGTATCTGGCTACAATCAGCGCTCAAGAGAATTACTACTCTCCCTACTAAACCGCGTTTAGTGTTTACGTGGACTGTGTTTTCTGAGGGAAGGCGTTGTCCCACTCGGTTCCGAGCTCTCCACGGTGCCGGATCACATTAGGTGACTAGAATGACGGAAGACTGCAATTGCTAACGAGCTCGGGGTGGAGAGGATTACATATCTCGAATGGATCTGGCCCCTTCGCAGAGACCGCAAGTCTCATCAACCCGCAAGAATCTCAGTTTGTTCACGTACAGATAAAGTCCTACTAAACGTGCAAATCGAACCCCACCCCCAGCAATTCGACGGGTCAATTTCGGGTGGCCGCGCCCCCGCCTGCCTCCGACGCACTAACCCGGGAGACTGGGACCCGGGAGAGACGCATGCGCATTCTTCCCGTCTCGTCTCCTCCCACACTTTTGGTTGCGATTAGTCTTTCGCGTTTGGGTACTGGGTTCTTTTTGTCCCCTACTGCGTGCAGTGTTAGTTTACTTGCGTAAGTGAGAGAAGATGGCGACCTCTGTAGCGGTGCCACCGGGTGCGGTGGCCAGTCGGGCCAACAAGCGCAGTGTTGGCGGGCCGGGAGGCGGCGGCGGCGGTAGTGGATCCCGAGGGACCGAGGAGGAACCGCCGCCACCCCTACAAGCAGTTCTGGTGGCGGATAGCTTCAACCGCCGCTTCTTCCCGATCTCCAAGGACCAGCCTCGGGTGAGCGCCTTGCGCGAGAGAAGCCGCAGGGCCGGGGGCAGGAGTTAGTTATCCTTTCGTCTGCCTAGTGAGGCGTCCTCTGGGAGAACGTGTGTCTAACTAACCTCTTACCCTGAAGTCGGTTTCCCCAGTTATGGGGAAGGGAGACAGTTTAAACCCTGATGACTGCCTGACCGATTGGTACACTTGGTAGTGCTATCTCAGGTTTGGGAGGCGTGCCGAGGGCTAAGTTGTAGAAGCAGTGCTGTGAGAAGCCTTCGCCGGAGTAATCATCGCTCCAAGAAGAGGCTGCAAGGCCATTTTAACTATGTGGAGGGAAAGAAAAAAAAAAAAAAAGATCCTTTAGTGAAAGGAGTATCACCCGTTTTTCCTCCAAAAGGGAGGTCCTATGCCTAAAAAAGAACAGATTGGTCTGATCCCATAGTAACAACTGTTTCGGATCTGGGTGTGCTTTTTTTCCCTTCTAGCTTTCAATGGCAGCCAGTGCCTTCTGTCCGAAAGACAACAGAGTGGGTTTAGTGGCTGGTTGCCAGCAGCCTTTCTCTTATCTGATACTCGGGAATTGGACTGAGCTAGTCCTGGGGATTGCTGGGTCACCCAGTCATCCCCAGTTCAGAGAGGGAACTGCATTCATTTCAGGGAAAAGTCTCTGTAACTCCTCACTCCCAGCAAAATGCGAATGGCTGTTCATTTTGGACAGGTGATTGAGGTTGACTCCCCCTGACTCTTAGAAAGGGATCAAGGAAGGAAATTTTATGGGGAAAAGGCCTTAATGGTGCTTAGGTTTCTGGAGATATGAGTGCTTCCCAGTATTCTCTTTTACCGGAGGTGGTAAAAGAGAGCAGCTCTGTCTTTAATTCTAAACAAGTAGATTCTATGTATGTTTACTTGATCCAAGTAGTAACACTTTATACTCTAATGCTTAGAGCATGCTATGAACATCAAAGGCAGAATAGTGATTAATTTAAGTTGGAAAGATAAAACAAAACTATAGCATTTGCAAACACTGATATAGGAGTGAAATTTGTGGGCGTAGTGGAGGAAAGAATGGTATGCAGAGGGCCAGATTCAAGACTTCATTTTTTTTTCACCTCCTACCCTCCAGGTCCTCTTGCCCCTGGCCAATGTGGCACTAATTGACTACACTCTGGAATTTCTGACTGCCACAGGTGTACAAGAAACCTTTGTCTTTTGTTGCTGGAAGGCTGCTCAAATCAAGGAACATTTACTGTAAGGCCCTGCCCCTTTTTGTTCTCTGTTTCAGCATTTTTTTCACTTTTTTAAAGATTAATGTAACTAGATAAGGGTAAATCGTGAGGGGCAAAATGTGTCTATGTAAGTTCCATCATAAGGTCTAAGCAGTCACTACTATCAAGTAGTGACAACTGAAACTGTGACAAAGACTAAAGAATAACAGTTGAGTTTTTCTGAATCTCACTTATGAAGTTTGGTCCCAGTGGGTTTTAAGTTATTATTTAATCTGGCACTAATCTGGAAGTTACAGGAATAACATCTTTGTTTTTCCACTAAGCTTCTAAATATTGAGGTGTTCTTCATCTTTGTATTCCGAGGGCCTAACTTAGTACCAAGCACATAATAAGCACTTAACAAATGTTTGGTGAAATCTTCCTGAAAAAGAGTAAATGTCAGGATTTATGGAAGCTTAAGAAATGAAGACTTGGATAATAGCATGGTCTCCATTAGACAATTCTTAAATTTGGTCTGGATTTCAGAAGGAGAAAAGTGTATTCCCAGGAAACTGTATACCCTAAGTCTCAGCAGGATTTTGAATTCAAATCCATGTTTGGGGACAGGGGTCAGGCTATGGAGAGGAAATAACCGTGTTTCTCTAACCCATAAAACAGGCCTGGTGACAGAGGATACTGAAACCATTAATTATAGTTCATAAATCTCTCTGAAGTTCAGGACGCTGGCAAGAACCCAGAAAAGCCATAGAGAAGGAGTGAATCTTGAAAGGGGGAGAAAAACAGGGAAGCTCTGCATGATCTTTATGTTTGATTTACTCGTCCTCCTCACCTCCCCTTCCTTTAGGAAATCCAAGTGGTGCCGCCCTACCTCCCTCAATGTGGTTCGAATAATCACATCAGACCTGTATCGATCTCTGGGGGATGTTCTCCGTGACGTTGATGCCAAGGCGTTGGTGCGCTCTGACTTCCTTCTGGTGTATGGGGATGTCATCTCAAACATCAATATTACCAAAGCCCTGGAGGAACACAGGTCAGGATGGGAAAACAGGAGGGATGACAGTTTGGGCCCAGCAGAACCC
This sequence comes from Artibeus jamaicensis, assembly GCF_021234435.1. Lineage (NCBI taxonomy): Eukaryota > Metazoa > Chordata > Mammalia > Chiroptera > Phyllostomidae > Artibeus > Artibeus jamaicensis. The sequence continues at coordinate 6,462,396 of NW_026522046.1, read as the reverse complement.
TGAGACTCTCTCCCTGCTACTCTTTATAGGTTGAGGCGAAAGCTAGAAAAAAATATATCTGTGATGACAATGATCTTCAAGGAATCATCCCCAAGTCACCCAACTCGTTGCCATGAGGACAACATGGTAGTAGCTGTGGATAGTGCCACAAACAGGGTTCTCCATTTTCAGAAGACCCAAGGCCTTCGGCGTTTTTCTTTTCCCCTGGTGCGTGGGTATCTGGACTCCTTGGGACAGGAAGATGACAGGATTCAGCAAGAGAGCCAAGTTAAAGTCTTCGTAACTTCTCCCCACAGAGCTTGTTCCATGGCATTGGAGACGGAGTGGAGATTCGCTATGATTTACTGGATTGTCAGATCAGCATTTGCTCTCCTCAGGTGAGCGCTTCGGGCCCGGGCTGCACGTAGAGGGAGAAGCCTGAGGGTGTGTTACTCCTTCCTAGAAGGTCAGAGTGTGTTTCTTCTCCTTCTTTCTCGTATCTATTCTACAGCATATAGTTGTCGTCTTGACCCCAATATTAGGAGCCTTTTGGGATTCCGGCCCCTGTCCTGCCGTCACAGGGCCTGATAGGGTCTCTGGGGCTTATCTTTGCTTCCAGCACTTAACTTTGGCCTTACCCAACTACCCCCACAGGTGGCTCAGCTCTTCACAGACAACTTTGACTACCAAACTCGGGACGACTTTGTGCGGGGCCTGTTAGTGAATGAGGAGGTGAGAAAGGCTCCAGTGCCTGCTTAAAAGAGCGCTAAGATGTTGTCTCAGGCAGACAGCTTTTGGTCCCCTTTTATGTTTTAGTGAGCCTCAGGCGGGAGGAAAATAGCTGAGGTGGGGGGAGCAGTGGACAAAGAAAAGTCTCAGGCCATTCGGCCGTGACATTGAGAGGCAGAGGGGAACTTAAGGTAAGAAGAGTGTTGTGCTTGGGGGTGTGCTTCCTCTCTTGCTTGCTTGGGTGACCTCCCTCCCTTGTGCTCACTCAGGTCCTTGGGAACCAGATCCACATGCATGTGACAACTAGGGAATATGGTGCCCGGGTCTCCAACCTACACATGTACGCAGCTGTCTGTGCCGATGTCATCCGCCGATGGGTGTACCCCCTCACCCCTGAGGTGAACTTCACTGACAACATAACCCAGAACTGCACTCATTCCCGGCACAACATCTACCGAGGGCCTGAAGTCAGCCTGGGCCATGGCAGCGTCCTGGAGGAAAATGTGCTCCTGGGCTCTGGCACTGTCATTGGCAGCAATTGCTCCATCACCAACAGTGTCATTGGCCCTGGCTGTCACATTGGTGAGTGCAGGTGGGGAAGTCAAGCCAGCTATCCCAGCAGCAGGAACCCAGGGAGGCCCTTGTCTCTAGAGAAGGAGCGAGAAGAATCGTCCCCGAGAATGAGGAACCAGAGTAGTAGCTACCTTAATAAATTAGGGAACAGAGATATTTTTTAAAAGATGCTTTAATTTGTGGCCTGTGAGCTTCATATTGGGTGATTCTTCACATTCCAGGGTACCCTATATTCATACTGAGGACCAACCAGTTAATTAACATGCAATAATAACATCTGTGTGTTACAACTTATAAAGACCTTTTGCGTACATTGTTTCATTTAATCCTCACTAAAACCTTGTGAGGTAGGTGTTATTTATCCTCAGTTTGCAGATAAACAGACTGGTTCAAATAGGTTGTCTTGCCCAAGGTCATAGCTAATAAGAGGCAGTGCAGGGACTTGAATCTGAGTATTCTGATTATTAAGTCCAGCATTCTTTTTACTCTACCATACTGCCCGGTTAGCCTCTTGGTGACTCATTTTGGTTGTTGGAATGTGGTGCTTTAAATGGATCTGCCCCTTAAAAAAAAATGTAATTCTAAATCTATGAGAAGAAGTGGAATAGATATGGACATGATTCTAATAAGGTTCTTGAGTTCTTGAGATTCAAGGGTCCCCAGAAATCTTGAAGTTTCTTAAGTCCTGTGTGATAGTCTGTTATGGTCATAAACCTGGTGGAGGATGATCAGGCTGAGCAATGTTCTACTCTCAGACCTGGGCTTAGGGGGGAAGAGGGTGTTTCTGGTGAGGTAGGAGATGGAGTATTTGAGCTGGTTGGGAGTTGTGCTGGTGTCAGTCAGCCGTGTCTTCCAGGAATGGCCCTGGTCTGGAGTTGGAGCCCTGAGTGACCAGGAGTCCTTCCTGTCCTGAGCCAGGCGACAACGTGGTGCTGGACCAGGCCTACCTGTGGCAGGGTGTTCGAGTGGCTGCTGGAGCACAGATCCATCAGTCTCTGCTTTGTGACAATGCTGAGGTCAAGGAACGAGTTACACTGAAGCCACGCTGTGTCCTCACTTCCCAGGTGAGGGAAGTGTAAGGAGCCACTGCTCCGTACTGTGTATGAGCCCCAAACGGAGTGGTGGTCATGCTAAGCCAGAAGGGGCCTATATCCAACTGTAACCCAGTCTGAATTCAGAGTCCAGATCCAGTGGTTTCATTTGCCTTCTGCTTGGCTTATTTAGAAAAGTCACTCTGATTGTCAGGATGCACTCTTACTTAGCACACCGATGGATTATGACACACACTCCTTTTTTTCTCCCCTAGGTGGTAGTGGGCCCGGACATCACACTGCCTGAGGGTTCGGTGATCTCTTTGCACCCTCCAGATGCAGAGGAAGATGACGATGATAGCCAGTTCAGTGACGATTCTGGGACCGACCAAGAAAAGGAGAAAATGAAGCTGAAAGGTGCGAGGCTCAGCAGGTGTGGGGCATATGTGTCTCTCGGTGCCACAGACAAATACGTGTGTCCTCCTGGAGGGATTGGCACTTCAGCTGGGCCTTTGCTAAGGACCAATGCCTTTCCAGGTTACAATCCAGCAGAGGTGGGAGTTGCAGGCCAGGGCTATCTCTGGAAAGCTGCAGACGTGAATGTGGAAGAAGAGGAGGAACTACGGCAGGATCTGTGGGGTGAGCTGGGCCTGTTCCTTGCCACACACCCTTTCTAAGTCAGAATATTTTGAAGGACAGTCAGACTACTTGTTCCCTGCTTTATTCATGCAGACAGGGCATGTATATGACTCTGTATCAATGACTCTTTCCTCACCTTTCTTTTTTTCTCACCCTTTATGGGTTCTCAGGACTCACAATCAATGTGGAAGAAGAGAGTGAAACTGAAAGTGAGCGAAGTATGGATTCTGAGGAGCTGGACAGCCGGGCAGGCTCCCCACAGATGGATGACATCAAAGGTGAGTGGCCAGGGAAGCAGTATCATGAGGCAAAACAGGAAAACCTCCGGTTTATTCTTTATCTGGATCAACTAGCCAAAGACTCGTGTCCCTCCCAGGAAGGGTTTGGTATAAAGTCAGGACCAGAGGACAGTATGTTCTGGAGTGATGTTGGCCATTGAACTTACTGTTACTTTGATTTTAGTGTTCCAGAATGAAGTCCTGGGAACACTACAGCGGGGCAAGGAGGAGAACATTTCTTGTGACAACCTGGTCCTAGAGATCAACTCTCTCAAGTAAGAGCAGCCCCTCTCTGTTTTCTCCCGGTGGGGTATTCCCAGGCAGCTAGAGGTTCTCCTGTTTCTTCCCCATATAGGAACCTGTTCCCTTGACATCCCAAATGACAAAGCCAGTAGCATTTGGTGCAAGGAGAGCACTAGGTGTTAGCCTCAGCATTGATTCCCCCTTCCAGAATCCTCCCCCTTCACATGCCCCATCTGACTTCCTCTTCCCTGGTGTCCTGCCAAAGTCAGTCCTACAGCGTGCTGAAAGGGCCAGTGCAGGCCTTGGTGTCATCACAGTCTCCCCACAGGTACGCCTACAACATAAGCCTAAAGGAGGTGATGCAAGTACTGAGCCATGTGGTCCTGGAGTTCCCCCTGCCACAAATGGATGCTCCACTGGACCCAAACCGCTACTGTGCCCTGCTGCTTCCCGTGAGCAAAGATTAGGTCTGGGTACAAGAGACTGGGTAGAGGCAGATACATATTCTTGCTGTGGTAACTTTAAAAGAAATCGGGAGTAGAAGGTCTTGTGTGGGATATTCACATTACTGTGGTTCCTTTCTCCTCCCCTCTGGGAGTAGATTGGATTCTAAAGTAACCATGGCTGGTCCTGAGGAATCAAGTTAGGTTCAGTATTAAGTGGCTTTTGAGATTCCAGGGTTCAAACCATACCAGACCCCATGCCTAGAATAGACCTGGACTTTCACACTCTCTGACTGTAAATGATCTGACCCAAAATGAGACAGCCTGCAGGCTTGGAGTAGGTATTCTTGAGGCAGTCTGCGTATTTGATCCCCTTTCACCTTCCTGGGGAACCTCTCTTTCCCCAGCCCTGACGGCTGTCAGTTCCTAAGTCCCTCTGACATGATTCCACAGGGCCTGCGTCATCTCCCTCTTGTCTTTCCACATCATGAAAGACGCATGTTTTCAATACTGATTTTCTTTGCTGTTCATGTGTAGGTACATGCTCAGGTATATATCACAGTTCTCTTCTCTTTTCTTCCGTAGCTGCTCAAGACCTGGAGCCCTGTTTTTAGGAACTATGTAAAGCGTGCGGCTGATCATTTGGAAGCACTGGCAGCCATTGAGGACTTCTTCCTGGAGCATGAAGCTCTTGGTACTTCCATGGCCAAGGTGACTACTACCTCAAGCCTCATAGTCCTACATTTGCTTTGAAACAGGCCTTGGTAGGTCCCCAGTTGGAGGCATGTGAGAGGCAACCAATCGATGTTTTTCTTGCACATCAGCGTTTCTCTCCCTCTTCTTCTCCCTCCCTTTCGCCCTCTGTGAAAATAAATAAATAAATCTTTTAAAAGAAAGGAAGGGAAGGAAGGAGGGAGGGAAGGAAGGGAGGAGAGGAGAGGGAAAAAGAGAGAAAGAGGCCTTGGTGACATTCATGGAGACACAAAACAGAGACTGGCTTGAATCCAATAGTAGTTAACAGCACTGTCCACCCCTGGGGTTGTGCTCATTGCTGGGATAGTACCACTTGGAGCCCGGCTAGGGAGGCAGCCATTTGGAAGTTGCCCTGGGACTGTGTAAAGCTCTCCCCGGCAACGGTGGCAGAAGTTACACCTGTCCCTGTACCACAGTGAATAGCTCTCTCTAGTCTGTTCTGGAGGAGGCTGCTCAGTGTGGAGAAGGAAGCTGAGGACTGGTTAGAGAGAGGCCAAGATCTTGCATCCTCTTCTATTGTCCATTATATTTTGCCGGACTCTGCATAGTCTCTGAGATCTCTGCTGGCCTTCCGCAGGTACTGATGGCTTTCTACCAGCTGGAGATCCTGGCTGAGGAAACAATCCTGAGCTGGTACAGCCACAGGGATACAACTGACAGGGGCCGGCAGTTGCGTAAGAACCAACAGGTAAGTGAACAATAATTAAATTTTCTTAAACATTGAAGTCGAGACAAAAGCAATAGATAAATAAATATGTAAATACTTATGAAATCTTATAAAATAAAATAAAAGCAGTGCTGGATAAAATTTGGCACCTTGGCATGGATTAAGTCAGCACCAGACTGTAAACCTTTGTATTCTTTTTTTTTTTTAATATTTTATTTATTTATCTTTAGAGGGGAAGGGAAGGAGAGAGGGAGAGAAACATCAATGTGTGGTTGCCTTTCGTGCATCCCCTGCTGGGAACTGGCCTGCAGGGAACTGGTCTGCAACCCAGGCATGTGCCCTGACTGGGAATCGAACCGAGATTGTCTGGTTCGCAGGCCCGCACTCAATCCACTGAGCTACACCAGCCAGGGCTTAAACCTTTGTATTCTTTACCACCGTGCACTTCTGGGGAAAAAAAATGCTATTTCAATGCTCAGTTCTGTATTTAACTATTCAAAATGATTCCAACCAAAACAAAATTTTTTAAATGTTTTTTAAAAAAATATTTTATTTATTTATTTTTAGAGAGAAGGGAAATGAGGGAGAAAGAGAGGGAGAGAAATGTCAATGTGTGGTTGCCTCTCATGTTTCCCTCACTGGGGACCCGGCCCGCAAGGCAGGCATGTGCCCTGATTGGGGATTGAACCGGCAACCCTCTGCTTCACAGGCCCTTGCTCAATCCACTGAGCTACACCAGCCAGGGCTAAAAATGTTCTTGATGAAGCAGTAGAAATTATAGTTAGTAGTCTTTAAAAATTATTTTTATGTTAAAAAAAAAACCAACAGGTGAGACAGACTGCTCTCTCACCATGGCTGTTGCCGGGTTCCCTGGTCCTTGGCCCACAGGTAGTTGGTCCCTGGGACTCTGTGGTTGTTTGGGACGTTCATCCACTAAAGAGAATAGGAGGATTGTGTGCTTCTCCTCAATAGGTCACAACTGTGCTTTCTTACAGCTGCAGAGGTTCATCCAGTGGTTAAAAGAGGCAGAAGAGGAGTCATCTGAAGATGACTGAAGATGTACTGCCTGCTCCTGTGGGTGTGGTTGGAGGCCCTCCTGGCTTCTGGAGCAGGGCAAGCAAGAGGCCAGTTGCAGAAGATGAGTAATCACCATTCTGAGACTCAAAGGAGCAGAGGCTGGAACTCCAGTATTCTTCCCACCGCCAGCAACCATGTGCCTCGCATCCTGATTGGGGAGTTGGGATGAGGAAAGCGGGGCTGAAACAAAGCTCCACCTTGGGAGGAGCTAGGCAGGCCCTGCAGGTAGAGGAAGGCCAGAGGCATAGCTTTGTGCTTTGGCTTTCCCTCGGGAAACAGCAGAGAGCAGCTGGCCTTCTCTGCTGCTTGTATTTGTTAATATTAAAAAAGAGAGAGAGGGGGTGTGTTTGATTTTTCTCTAGCTCTGACTAATCAGTTTTTGAAGTAGGTGACCAAAGAGATCCGAACCTCTGACCTGTCAGCCTTTCCTTAACACCTGGCAGGGAAGGCGAAAAGGGGTATTATGGCCACTAGGTGGCACTATGGTGCCTTGCTAATTGACCATTGCCTTGGCTCATGGGTAGTGGAGGACCTAGATTCTTTTCTAGCATCTGTGGACCAATTTGTGGTCCTGGAGCAGTGTGCCTGAGCCTGTTTCCAGAGAGCATCCTAGTCCGAGCACTTTTCTATCAGTGATGATGCCAAACATGTACTGTCTGCTATCCACCTGCCAGAGTCTCATGCTTTATCCAGTTAACCCAGTATTACTACTGTCAGGGAAGCTGGGCTACTCTTCATCTTAAGGAAAGTTGCTCAAGGCTGCATCATTCTTGAGGGGTGAGGCTACAGACTTGACACTCATAATGCAGAATTCTTTATACTTCAGCAGATGCAGTGTCTAGGTGAAGGGAAATGGTCCACGGAGGCTAATAGAACCCCAAGCCAGAAATGGATATCTTAAGAACAGAGGAAGATTGGGCAAAGTGGGGTATTCCTGAATACTGAGGGCATTTGCTATACAATAGACATTTTGCTTGAAACTTTTCACGTATTTTTAGTTGTGATGTAGGCTTTATTCCCATGTTCATGTGAGCCAAAAGTTCAGAGAGGTCCCATATAGTCATTGGTAGGGCCAGGATTTGTTACTGGACTCCAGAACTGGAGTTTGTCACTGCTGCCGTTTAACTTCAGCCATATGCCCTTCTAATCTTTTTGAGTCATTGTCTTCATACATCCCTTGCTCTGTTGACACTTAAATTGTGGCTAATGTTACTAGTACCAGGAGGCCCTCCTGGAAATCTCAGATAAAACCGTTGCCTCCCTTCACTTTAGTTGGGTGGAATAGAGTTAGCTGAAAAGAGGATACTGTACTATACTCTTGTGGTGTGAAGGGGCATTGCTGAGTATTTCTAAAGAGGAAAATACAGGCTGGCCGGGATTTGGTCCTATTTACTTTTCCTATTCAAGAAATCTCAGTTTCTGCTTTGTCAAATACAGAATCTAGTGCTAAAGAGCTTATGAAGGTCATGTCGTGGACCTAATAGGGTCAGTTAAATACAAGTAACCATAGGGCGCCTCTGATTTTCACCTCGTGGGTGACAGAGATCAGAGTATCCTGTAGAACTTTTTAGGAGGAAGAGATTCCTTCCAGTTGCAGTGATTAGGGACAGGTTACAGAATTGTGATGTTTGAATTTCCTAAAAAATAGAAAAGGTTAGAGGGGGCATTAAAAACAAAGCAAAGGATTTTTACTTATGAGTATATATGACATTAAACACATGGGCTTTTTACTCCCTCCAGAAACCCTGTTCCGTTCAGAGGCCACTAAGGGGATTCTTTAAAAAGGCACATGACTCAGTGATAAGGGAAAGGCGACAACATGAATGAGAGACATCAATGTTCTGCAAAGTGAAAAATCCATGGGAGAGTGAAAGTTGACTTAGCTAGAACAGACTGAGATGGGTGCTGCCTGCTCAGGTGGTTATTAACAAGCAAGCCAATGTTCCCTTCTGAACCCAGGAAAGGCGCATCATAAAGGGGTAAAGATTTAGACTGAGACCTGGGGTTGGAGTAGAAGGGAATCAGACAAAGATCTTTCTAAGAAAAAGCCCATTATGTGATCCAGCCAGGTGATCACCCCTATTTCTTTCCTAAAAAATATAGGAGATGCAGTCTTTGGAGAAATGGTGGGGAGAAAATTATCAAAAAGATAGATTTCCTAAACATAAAGGTCATGAGTTTCTAGACTGATGGCCCATGAGTGCCTTGCACAAGGAATGAAAACCCCAAGAAATTTCAGAACTTAATAGAAAATGTAAACTATTAGGGCATCCAGATTCAACAACAGTTAATAGGGTTGGGGTGAGGGGCTAGATTGAAATGGAAGGATTTAGTGAAAGTAATTGAGTGTTAGGGCTCTGAATATTAGCACACATTAATTTTATATCTCCAAGCTGAAAAAATTGCAGAAAAAGGCCTAAGAATATATATTATTTTGTTTCTTGGGGGGGGGGGGGAAAGGCACCTTTCCCTCACTTGGTCACCTGTTACATTGAAACCTGTTAATAAACCTTGGACAGAACTTCCAGTCAGTTTTTTAGGATCTCACTCTTAAATGGGAATAGACTGCCAAGGGCCATCAAACATTCAGGAAACTTCCAACATGTCAGTAGAAGGCAAGAGACCAAAGCAAAATTGAAATCAAGGGAAAAATGACAAAGGGAGCTTTTGAAAACATAAGGGGTGATGCTATAATTCTCAAAATTCAAAGAGGATGAATAAAGTGCTATGAGAAGGAGGAACAAAAGAGTTACAAGAAATGAAAAATGGACTTTCCTTCTACTGAGAACTGGGGAATTTGAGAACCAAAAATGAGGGAGACTATCCATCCATACAACCTGAATCCGTCCATACAATCTTCAAAATCTTCAATGTGACCGTTTTACCTGTTCAACTGAATAAAGGAAAGGTTGGGAATAATATTAAGAACATCTTGCAACAAGGTGAAGTCATTTTAAAATAAAAAGGAATTGGATACTAAAGGAGAAAAAAAGGCTCAATCCTGAAGGTCAAACGTCCAAGAGGAGTTGCAGAAAGGATGGGGGAAATGGTAGTAATGTTATTAAATAATTCAAGAAAATATTGAATTTCTGGATGGAAAGGGTGCCTATCAGTGAATGAGCACCAAGGCATAACACCAGGAAATTTCAACTGCAAGGATAAAGAGTACTTCCTAAAGACTTCTAGAGAGAATTTAAAAATCATATGCAGCCCTGGCTGGTGTGGCTCAGTGGATTGGGTGCTAACCTATAAACCAAAGGTTATAAGTTCAATTCCCAGTCAGTGCACATGCCAGTGTTGTGGGCTGGGTCCCCAGTGGGAGGCATACAAGAGGAAACCACACACTGATGTTTCTCTCCCTCTCTTTCTCCCTTCCTCTCTTTCTAGGGGTAAATAAATAAAATCTTTTAAAAAACATTCTGAAGACAAATTACAGAATCATTTTCAGATTTGCAATGTCCCATGCTTTCAAGGGAATTTACCCAAAGATATATTTTACTAAAGCAAAGGAATATCAAGGAAATGTGAATCCAACATGGAGGAGAGGTCAGGAGAATTTTGCAGATGATGCAAAGAAGTTCTAGGATGGCAGCTGTGCACACGCTCAGATGGTCATCAGTGCAGATCAGAGCAAGAGGATTGAAGGCTCCGGGAAAGAAAATGGATTTTCTAGTACTAAGGCATACCTCATTTTATTGAGCTTGATTTTATTACACTTTACAAATATTTTTTTTAGAAAATGAAGGTTGTGGCAAGGCTACACTGACCAAGTCTATTGGTGTCATTTTTCCAACAAAGTATTTTTAATTAAGGTATGTACATTTTTAAAAACTGCTATTGCACACTTTAGAGTATAGTATAAACATAACTTTTTTATGCACTGGGAAACCTAAGAATTCATGTGACTCTAGTGCAATATTGTCTTTATTGTGGTGGTCTGGAGCCAAACCTGCAAGATCTCCAAGGTTTGCTTGTATTTGACTGAGTGAACAAACGTGCTGAGAAACTACCAGATTATGTAGAAAGAAAATGATAGGTACACTATATTACATAAAAAAGCAAATGAAAAAGCTAGGCAATAATGCCAGGAGAAAGAAAAAATTATGAAGGAAGCATTTATTTGTAGTCAAAATGTCAATACCAAGTACTATATTGAGAACCAAAAAGTGGGATTTTACTATTTTAATAAGGTAGGGGGTGGTGGAAGAAAAATATCAATCATTATTAGAAATCAATAAGCAATGTCTAGAATGCACAAATCAGTAAATAGTCTGAGCTAAAAAAAACGATACTGGGGTGGGGAAGGAAGTGAGACAGGATTGTTATTAAAAGCTTAATACTATTTTACTCTGCACACATTGCTTTGATAGAAATTTAAAGGGAAGGTAGGGGGTGAACACAATACAACATACAGATGATGTATTATAGAATCATATGCCTGAAACCTACATAATTATATTAATATTTATTACCCAATAAATTCAGTTTAAAAAAATAAAAGGAAGAGTATGAAGTGGAAATATATAAATTTTATGCAAGAGTTAGCTAATAAGTTGATTTGTTAAAGTCAAAAATTTAACCAGGATATAATGAAACAAAAGGCTGTAAAGGTATAGGTTAGATCAGCGGTCTCCAACCTTTTTGGCACTAGTGACTGGTTTCATGAAAGACAATTTTCCCATGGGCAGGGATGGGGAGATGGGGATAGTGCCTAGGATGATTCAAGCACATTACATTAAATCTCACCTTCTGCTGTACAGCTGGTTCCCAACAGGACACAGACTGGTAATGATCCATGGCCCAGAGGTTGAAAACCCCTGGGTTAGATTATGGAGGGCTTGCAATATCATACTAAGAATATTTGAAAAGCACAGGGGAATGTGGAGAAGTTTCTGAGCAGAAGAGGTGTCTGAAAGGGGTACTTACTCTTGAAATGCTATTTGGCAATAATGTACAAAGTGGAGTGGAAGGAGTCCTCACTTGTTATTGTGTGAGCTGGTCCCATCCACACTCCAGCCTCATCTAACACTATCCCTGTAGTCACGATAGCCTTCTTTTCCTCAGATTTGGCCAGTTTATTCCTGCCTTGAGCCCTTATACTTGGCTGTGCCCTCTACCTGGAATGCTCTTCCCCGAGACCAGACCTTCTCACAGCTGCTTCCTCATTAGTTCTAGGTTTTAGCTCAGATGGAAGAGGTGTTCTCTGACCACCCACAATCCTCTGTAACATCACATCACTCCAATTTATCTTTTTCATAGCATTTGTTGTTCTGAAGTTTATTTACAAGCTTCCTTCCAGACAAGATTCTGAAAAAAGCCTTATCTGTCTTGTTTTTGCTGTATCTCATGCAGTATTCCTTGCATATAGTAAGCACTCAGTATTTATTAAATTAATTAAAAGCTAAGAGGGCCCTGACCAGATAGCTCAGTTGGTTAGAGGTTGCGGGTTGAACCCATAAACCAAGGTTTCGGGTTCGATCTCTAGTCAGAGCACATGCAAGAAGTAACCAATGAATGCATAAATCAGTGGGACAACAGACTCTCTCAATGTCTCTTTCTCCCCCCACCCACTTCCTCTCTCTCTAAAAATCAGTTTAAATTTTTTAAATTAAATTTAAAAGCGAAGGTGTGAGGAAGTCTGTTAGGAACCGATTATACCCAGTCCTGGTTTGAGACTTACTGTCCCAGTCATAAGCCCGTCATTCATGCACTCATTCTGCATTCAGTCCATTTGTTAAACCACGGCTTTGCACCTAGGTACTGAGGTTGTAAGAAGGAATCAACACCAGAGCCTGTTCTGTCCTCAAGGAGTTCCTTTTAGTAGACTCAGTGACAGCAGCTAGTTTAACAGACCCTAAAGGGCATGTCGAGGTTACTTTCCCCCAGTGATACATGTCAGAATCGCTACCCACCAACGTCTGGGGACCAAAGCGACCTCTGCATTACACCCCTCCCAGATTCAGAGGAGCAGCCGATCCCCGCTGGGTCCTGAGCCCGGGCCTTGAAGAGTCCAGGCAACACGGTCATCCTGGGGACATTGGCCCTTCCTTTCTGGGGACCTAGAGGACGGCTGCCAAGCTCCCCGCGGGCCTGGAACCCGAACGCAGGACCCGGCAAGCGCCGCCGGGTGGGTGGGCGGGGTGTCCTCGGGCCGGGCCGAGGGCCAGGCCATCTGCTGCGCGGCCAGCGCGGCTCCGCGGAGGCCTGGGGGGCGGGGCCGCGCCGGGGCGGGGCGGCGCCGGGGCCCTTGGAGGGGAGCGGGCCGGGCCGCAGCCCAGACCCTGGAGGGCCACGGCCACCGGAAGAGTCGCCGTCGCTAGCCGATCTAGCAGAGTGGGGAGCGGAAGCGGCGGCCTCGGCGGCGGTAGGCGGCGCTGGGACCCGGGAGCGGCCGAAGAACAAGGGAGCTGGCGCCGTGGCTGGCCGCGGAGCTGGGCTGAACCACTGGGCCGCGCCGAGCGCCGCCGTCGCCGGAGAGGCCCGGCCCGGCCGCGGGGCCCGAGGCCGGAGCCATGGGCGAGACTAAGATCATCTACCACCTGGATGGGCAGGAGACACCGTACCTGGTGAAGCTGCCCCTGCCCGCCGAGCGCGTCACCTTGGCGGACTTTAAGGGCGTTCTACAGCGACCCAGCTATAAGTTCTTCTTCAAGTCTATGGACGACGATTTCGGGTGAGGATGGCCCCCACCTCGCCTCTGGGAGACCCCGGCCCCTCCGGCTTCTAGCGGCCACTCGGCCAATTTGCATTCCCCTTGCCACACTGGCTTCTAGCCCTACTCTGGATCTTAAGGAGCGACTCGGCCATTGGGCTCCCCTTGGTTTTTTCCAGATGCCGAAGTTCCAGCCTCTCTAGGGACTCCCCTTTCGCTCTTGTGGGTACTTTGCCCCCCGCCCCCTCCAGTTTAGGGGGACGTCTAACTCCCCAAGAGCAATCAGAGTACCAGCCCAGGAAGCCCCCTTACCTCTCAGAGACCAACGGCCCACACCGACTGACACACACCCCCACCCTCCACCCAGTTCCAGAGCGGAGACCCCCACCCTCCTGCCCAAGGAGCCACCTTTTAACACAGACTTAGGGTGTTTGGCACTTGGCCTTCTCCTTCTCCATCTTTTCAGCTCCACAACTCCGAGCCATATTTGGAGTACCGGGCATCTCAGGGCTGTGCTGTGGGACTTTGAACTGAGGGGAGGGGGAAGCTAGGGGTGCTCCGGCGCCAGGCTGTACGCTAAGGCCTGCAGACCTGATGTTTATTTAGCCGCTCCCCCTTTTTTTGTGCGGTGTGTGGGATGTTGTCAAAGGTGCAGAGTACCTGACCCCTAAAGAGGAGTCACCACCACTAGCCCAGGTGCTGATTTCCTCTCGGAATTAGGGCCTTTTTCCTCCAGATGGTGGCCTTGGAAAGGGCCTCAGAGCCTGAATGGGAGGATCTGGAAGTCTCTTGGTGTTCATCTTCCCTTCCTAGCCGGGTCTTCTCCACTAGCTGCGGAGCCTTGGACAGGCAGAGTTTGGGAGCAAGGACTTCCCCTTTAAGAAGGGATGGAATGTTGGAACCGAAAGGTTCTGTAGCAGCTGGCTTGGGAGGGGGAGCCTGGCCATCCCCTCACACTCCCCCCACCAACTCCTAGGGGACTGGGGGAGGAGGAGGCCCCCACACTAACTGGGCGCTGGGCCTGGAAGCCTGTGGGGAAGGCCTTCCCGAGCCCTCCAGGCCTGAAGGCAGCCTCTCTGGCCCTAGCCTGAGGCCTGCACTACTCTCTGGAGCCAAGGCTGAGTGAGGGAAGACAGTCTTCTCTCCCCAGTGTTCATCAGTCTGGCTTCACTCCCATGACCCCAGCTCTCCTGACCCTGAGAAGCAAGCAGCTTCTCTCTTCTCTGCCTGGCATATTTTGCTGTCATCTTTCCCCCTGGAACTCAGGGTTTGATGAGCCCAAGAGCTCATACGTGTGAGAGTTTTTCTAATTCTTCCTCTTTCTGTTGTTATACTTACCCTGGGGTGGGGGTGGGCGTGGACAGTGGGGAGCTCCTGGTGTATACTCATTGTGTGACCTTGGTCCAGAGACAGACACCCCTGATTGGAAGAATCTGAGGAGGCATGAATTGATCTGCAGGGGTGGGGGGGGTGGCGGTGGGGTTAAGGGAAGAACAGAGTTAGGAGAAAATGAGATACTACCTCAGGGTGTGGGCTTAGGGCAAGTCAGCTAGAGTCCAGTGCACTGGGGCTACCCTGGGGCCACCCTGGGGCTGGCTGCCACTCTCCCCAGGCTGCTGTCTAGCCAGGCCTAACTGTATTCACAGGAGGGCCCCCATCATATCCACTCACTTTTGACTTACTTTTGTTCTTCAAGTTCACTGTCAGTCTACTCACTCTTTCTTAGCTTTCAAAAGCTTAGCTTTCTTACCAAATCAATAATATGAAATCATCTGATTTTCTATTTATATTTCTTTCTGTGATATGTTAAAAATAAGTATTAACTATTGAATTAAACCATGTTCATTCAGGTAACTCCTAAACACATCTTGCATACATCACCGGTACTTGAAACATCCTTTACAAAATATCAGAGTAGGCCATTTTAACAGGGTTGAGAACAATGCTAAAAATGAAGTGGAGGAGATTAGTTTTGTTTTTATCCCCAGAAGGATTAATGAGCAGACTTGGTAGGGTTATCACAGAGGACTAATAGCGGAGGAATAGAGGAATGCATATGTGTATGTTTATATATTTTTTAACAAACTCTTTTTACAGTGCTTCTTACAGTGTACCAGGCACCGATCTAAGTGCTTTTCCCTCTTAACAACCCTATAAAGCAGTTAGTAATATGCCCAGTTTACAGATGAGGAAGCTAGAGCACAGGAACCTGAAGTAACTTACCCAAGCTCACAGAGCCTGGCCAGTCAGTAGCAGAGCTTGATTCAACATCGGGAATCTGGCTCCAGAGTCGAAGGCCGGAATCACACAACTGTGGTATTATTATTATCCCCATTTTACAGATGCATCCTCTCTGAGGGAGATGCTGAGCCTTGACAAACTGTAGAGGGATAGGGCTGCCACTTATCCCAGCCCCATGAGGGGAGGGTCAGGCAGAAAGGCCAGTGACCCCTGCTGACACAGGGGAAAGTGGGTCGGGGAGGAAGGCTGCTGTCTCTCCATTCTCTGCAGGCTGACCCTCTTTGGTACTGGCTTGTGAGGCCTGAGGACTACCCACCCTCCATCTGGTATCCAGAAGTATTTGTCACACTTGGGGTAGGCCCAACCCTCTTAAATTACTTGGGAAATGGAGGAAGAATAAGCTTGTTTAGCACTAAGAAGATAGTGGATAGAAGAACAAGGTACCCGTTGCTAGAGTGGCCTTGAGCTGTGGGAGGGGATACCATGGGAAGTGGGGCCACTGATTATGCCGCTCCCTGCTCCATGTCACAGTGTCCTGTCTCTGGGCCTTCTGCCTGGAGCACACTTCTTCCCCTGGCCTCTCCCTGTCCAAATTCTTCTGTTGTCTGGGTTGAGCTTTTAAAGTTATGGTACTTTATTCTATTTTTCTATACCTTGCTCCTAGCCAGGACCTGCTACCTAAGTAACACTCAGGAGATGTCTGTCCAGTGAACACCTCTGCTGGCCTCACCACTCTAACCGCTTCCCACACGCAGTATGCTGATGTGAACTGTCCACTGGACGGTAACCTCTGAGAACCGGGCAGGGTCAGGTCTGAAGCTTCCTGAATTTCATACAATGGCAAGCACAAGACTTAAAACTCACCGGACTCTCAGCAAAGGCTTTTTAATTGCATGAACAACGAATGACAAGCAGATTTGTTTGGTCCTTGCTCTTACAAACATACACCTAGTTAGAAAGGGAGTATGGATCCTGCTACAAATTGACAAAGTTAGAAACTAGCTTTTATTGTATGCCTGGACCATGCCAGGCATGTACACATCCCATTTACCAGTGTGAGACAAAGGCTTGGGGAAATTAAACTTCTCTAAGACGGGAGAGCTAATGAGTTGCAGAACTGGAATTCGAACCCAGATTTGACTGACTCCATTTGGGGCTGTACGTGTGTGTGAGTGCAATGGAACCTTGAGCCATTTAGCTCCACTGTGGGGGGTAGGGGCCTGTCTGAGGTCCCCCAAGGCTGCCAAAGATCAGCTGATCATTGTGAGTCAGCAAAGCCTTGGCGACCTGTCAGTGACCCCCAGAAAGAGAGGAAACATCTGTGGCTGGAGCTGTGCGGTGGGGCCTGCTAGGGGATGGGGTTGTGGGGACTCGGCAGCAGTTTCCCACCATAGGAAGACCCTCTGTAAAGCAGGTCACAGAGTCCCTGCCGTGTGGCCCACGTACCCCCTTTTCTTTTGAGCCACAGCTCCCAGAGGGGGCTGCAAGTTTAGGGTTCCCCGTGGCCGGACTGGCTGATAGGTCTGAGCTACCTCCCTCTCTGTCCCTTCTTTCTAGCCTGTTCTGTCTCTAGGCTTTCTGCCACGATGGCCCTGAGCATGATGATTTGAGCTGCTTTCTCAGGGCTGCAGTGGGGCTGGAAATGGTGGAAGATCCAGAGCTGAATGGGAGGGAGGAGGGTAGGCTCGGCCTTCGAACTTGGCTGTGAGTCCAAGAATGTGAGCATCACAAGGAGCCAAGCACGTTCCCAGCTCCGGGCAGAAGCTCTTCAAGAGAGAGCCTACTGGGCTTCCCAGCCTCCTTGCTGTCTTCCCTGTCTGCTCACAACTCCAGTCATGTGTCTTTCTCTTGCCCCTAATCATGTCTTTCCAGCTCCGTACTCCTGGGTGTTTGGTGCAGTCTCGGGTCTGCCAGCTGTTCCTGTGTCTTTCGTTGGCCCGACTGTAGCCATGATCTGACTCCGCGCCTCACTGCAGGCCTGTGCCCTCCTCCCACCCCCGACCCACATCACTGTCTTCTCCACCTCACCCTCCACAGACCCATGTCACCTCTGTTACTGTGCAGGAAATAATGTGAAGTACAGTGGAAAGAGTGTGGGTTTGGGAGTCAGACAAGCTTGGGGTTGAGTCCCAGCTCCGACATCTTCTAGCTCTGTGACTTTGAGTAGATTACTGAATGTTTCTCAGTTCTTTATTCATAAAATGGGGATTATGTTGTCCATACAGTGGGGCTGATGGATGATTATATAGTATAACTATAAGAAGATAAGATGGTATAATTGGTGGAAATGAAGGCTTTGAAGTCAGGCTGATGAGGATTCAAATTCCAGAGCTTTGCTTATTACTGGTGTGAATTTCTGAACCTACTGAGCTTTAACTTCCCCGCTTGTATCTCTCTTGTGGCATTGCTGCATTAAATGAAAAGATATAAGTAAAGTGTTCATTTAGTGCTTAGCCCACAGTACATGTTCAGTAAATGAGGGCAATTGTTACTATTATCATAATGGCAGTGGAGGATGTTCCGTAAATGCCTTCTCCCCTTTCTTTCCTAATTTCTTTAAATTCCTCATCCACACCTCCTGGAAGAATGTCAGGATTCCCAGCTGAGAAGGGAAGGACAGTAATGAGGGTATGCTTTTTCCTAGTTTAGGGTCAGAGGGAAAGAAAAAGTCCCACCCATGAGAGCCTCATTGAGGATGAGTAAAGCGATCTTAAGATTCTAGGGAGTGGCTGTACTCATGGGGGACAGTGACTTGTCGGGAGTAATTTGCAGTCACCTGATGACTGAGAGCACACCCCAGGAAGGCAGTGGGTCACCCCAACCCCTGCTCCCAGGGGTCGGGCTGGACAGGCTTGGGCTGGGAGTTTGATTCCCAGTTTAGGTAGAGTCCCTGAGAGTTGGGGTTGTAAAGACACTTCCATCTCTACCCCAAAAAGCTCACGACACTCCCTCTTTCCCTGCAGAGTGGTGAAGGAGGAGATCTCGGATGACAATGCCAAGCTGCCCTGCTTCAATGGCCGGGTGGTGTCCTGGGTAAGGATCCTTCCTCAACCCTCGCTCCACTCACGTTCCTATCATGGGCTGGATGGAGGAGAGCCATCGCTAAGATTATAGCTCATGGTTTTATGCTTCGATATCTGAATCTATCCAAGATTCTATAGCCTTGTGAAAAGTGTGGGAGTGGGCCCTGGCTGGTATGGCTCAGTGGTTGGAGGGTCGTCCCACAGACCAAAGGGTCACAGGTTCCATTCCCAGAGTCAGGGCACAGGCCTGGGTTGTGGGCCAGGTCCCAGAAGGGGGCGCAAGAGAAGCAACCACACATTGATGTTTCTCCCTCTTTCTCCCTTCCCCTCTCTAAAAATAAATAAATCTGTAATTTAGAAAAAGTATTGGGGTGGTGTAAAGGGGGAAAGGCAGATACAGAAACACACATTATAGACAAAATTGTCCCCTGTGACCTTTGTGGCACTTTACCTCAGGTTCCCCTGTGTCACCTGCTGACCTCTGCTTTGGACCCTTGTTCTCAGCCACCATTCCACCCTATCAACCCATGCTTCCCTGCCACCCTACAACCTGGCAGTGGGTCTCCTGTCCTTGCATGGCCCTGTCTTTTCTCCCTCCATGTACCCTGCTTCATTCTCCCCAAGTCTTCATTCCCTGCCAGGAGGCAACTGTCATACTTCTCCCGGGCGCCCCGATGCCATATTACCTACCCTCTCCCTCCCCTTCAGCTGGTGTCAGCTGAGGGCTCACACCCAGAGCCAGCACCCTTCTGTGCTGATAACCCATCCGAGCTGCCGCCGCCCATGGAGCGTACAGGAGGCATTGGGGACTCCAGGCCCCCCTCCTTCCAGTGAGTGTGACCTGAGAGTGGGCAGGGCCCACGGGGGAGGGCCATGTCAGCTCAGCCCAGGGCTGGGGGAGGGAGCCCCCAGCCTGCCCACTCTCCCACCAAGTCCTCTCTTCCCTGCAGCCCTCATGCTGGAGGGGGCAGCCAGGAGAATCTGGACAACGACACAGAGACGGACTCCTTGGTATCTGCCCAGCGGGAACGGCCACGCCGGAGGGACGGCCCAGAGCACAGTGCGTCTACGCCTTCCCCACCCCCGTGCCCTCCCCACAGCTTCTCCTCAACTGCCCACCTCTCTGCCAAACTTCTTGAGCACTGGCCCCAGGGTAGCTCCTGGCCTGTGCCTCTCTCCTCCCTCCCCTGCTGCACTGAATACTAACCCAGCTGCCTCCATCCCCTACAGCAGCCCGGCTAAATGGAACTGCAAAGGGGGAGAGGCGGCGAGAGCCAGGGGGTTATGACAGCTCGTCCACCCTCATGAGCAGTGAGTTGGAGACCACCAGCTTCTTTGATTCGGAGGAGGACGACTCCACCAGCAGGTGGGGCTTTGGTTTCATGGGTACTGTGGGGCAGGTGAGCCCTAAGGAACCCTGAACCCTGAGGATACTGGGAGGGAGGTGGGCTTTGTGCTGGGGACCCGGGCCCTGCAGTGCCTCTTATGGGGCAGGGCTAGGCCAGCCTGGTGGGGAACGACTGTGGGCCCCGCAGGTTCAGCAGCTCCACAGAGCAGAGCAGTGCCTCACGCCTGATGAGAAGACATAAGCGGCGACGGCGGAAGCAGAAGGTTTCCCGGATTGAGCGGGTATGGGACCTGGGATGCTAGGGGCGGGTGGGCCAGGGCCAGGGCTTGTGCTTCCTTAGATCCCCTCCCCTTGGGTCAGACAGTGTTTAGAACCTTAGAAGGGAGCTGGTGCTGTGGACTCACCGTGTGGGAGAGCTAGCGGGGAGCCATGTGTTCCCGCCACCCCTGCCTGCTGCTCAGAGTCTCTGTCTATTTCAGTCCTCATCCTTCAGCAGCATCACGGACTCCACCATGTCACTCAACATCATCACTGTGACTCTCAACATGGGTGAGTCTGGTGAAACAACACTCCTAAGTACCTACTGTGTGCCAGACATTGGGCAGACCCAAGGAATTTAAAGAGGCCCAAGATATGTTCCCTGCCCTGAAGGAGTTCTCTTTCATAAACATAAACTGATTATTTCAGTATGTCATGATCATGACTTTTATAGAGAGAAGTACAGAGAGCTATGGAAGCAGAGAAAGGCATCCGGGAAGGCTTCCTGGAGGAAGCGATTTGTGATTCCTTTCCCCTTTCCATTTTTTATCCATTGCATTCTTAGTGTCTGATTTCTGCCCTAAGTACATTTTTTTAGTAGATAGCTGGCTGTAGTGAAAAAAGCCCCAACTTTGGAATTTAAATCTGAGTTTGAGCACTGGTTTTGCCGCTTAACGGCTTGGAGAAGTCACTTGAACTCTCTAACTTCAATTGTCTCCTCTGTAAAATGGGACTGAGAATCCGTGCCTCACATACAATACGAATTAAACAAAAGCCTGTTTGAGCATGCCGAACACAGTGCCTGATTCCAGTTCAATAAATGCTAGTTTCCCTCCCTTTCCACTCTCTCTAATAAGGGGCTCAGAATTTGGGTGGGAACCTCTCTCCCCACTCAAGGTTTTATTACTCCCTGTAGAAAAGTATAACTTCTTGGGCATCTCCATCGTGGGCCAAAGCAATGAGCGCGGTGACGGAGGGATCTACATTGGCTCTATCATGAAGGGCGGGGCTGTGGCTGCTGATGGACGCATCGAGCCAGGAGATATGCTGTTACAGGTACCATTGTCCACCGTGGCTGGTGGTGTGGATAGGGAGTTGGGGAGATATACCCTCTGTACCCTCACATTCTTCCTACCCTATTCAGAGGCTCCTTCTTGGTATGGGAAGACCCCCCCCACCCCAATCCACCAAGCTCTCCTAACCCCTGCCCCTGCACAGCTGCTTATCCCACTCCTGCTCCTCTTTCCCAGGTAAACGAGATCAACTTTGAGAACATGAGTAATGATGATGCGGTTCGGGTCCTGCGGGAGATTGTGCACAAACCAGGGTAAGGATGGGGTGGGGCATTGCAGAGGCGGGGCTGGCATTCTGGCTCACAGGCAAGGGGTTTGGTCTGGCCTCCACACAACCCACCCTCACTAGGGACACCCTTGCTTTCAGGCCTATCACCCTGACTGTAGCCAAGTGCTGGGACCCAAGTCCACGTGGTTGCTTCACACTGCCCAGGAGTAAGTGGATGGGGGACTTGGCCCTAAACTGGTTCCTGGCATATGTGAGCCCTGTCTCTCCTGCCTTCTCTGTTGCCTTGAACCCTCACACCTACCCTGCTGACCCAGCACCTGGCAGGGTGGGCAGCCCCAAACCTCTTATCCTCCCTCACAGGCGAGCCCATCCGGCCCATCGACCCTGCAGCCTGGGTCTCCCACACTGCGGCCATGACTGGCACCTTCCCTGCCTATGGCATGAGCCCCTCCCTGAGCACCATCACCTCCACCAGCTCCTCCATCACCAGCTCCATCCCTGACACAGAGCGTGAGTGTCCAGCCCTGTCCCCTGGCCCCAGCAGACAGGCCCAGGTGAGAGGGATTGATGAAGGCCCATGTGGAAACTCTTGCTTGAAAGTCAGAGGGGGCCGGAGAGGGGACTCAGCTCATTCCAGCCGCCTCGCACTGCACCTTCCCTCGGTGGACACCTGACCCTCACTAAACGGTGTTTGCTTCTGAACCAGTAGTGAGCACCCAGTGGGCCTCAGTTTCCTCTTATAAATGGGACTGATGATGTGCACTTTGCCAGGTTCCTAGGGGTTTAATGTGGTAATAGAAGATGCATTGGTCACAGTGTGTGCCATAAACTAAGCATGCAATGACTGCCATTTTCATTATAACACACACTTTGCATTATATTAAGCACCTTCATTTACATTATTTAACTCTCATCAAACATTTTTGTCAAATAGATGTTATAGTCCCTATTTTTTACAGAAAGGGAAACTGAGTGTCCAGGAAGTTGGTAACTTGACCAATGCTAGTCCATATTATTAGGAGGTAGAGCTATAATGCAAACTTCTGTCTGCCTAACTCTACAGCCCCTTTCTGCCTCACCATTTTACCTCCCACCCCCAGGCCTAGATGACTTCCACCTGTCCATCCACAGTGACATGGCCGCCATCGTGAAAGCCATGGCCTCCCCTGAATCAGGCCTGGAGGTCCGAGACCGCATGTGGCTCAAGATCACTATCCCCAATGCGTTCATCGGTGAGCAGTCCCCATTGTGGAATGAAGGAGGGGGTTGGCAGTGAGGGAGCAGGACAGGCTGGGGGCCCAAGAACTCCCTTGGGCTGGAACCAGGCCCAGCCTCTCATTGCCTCTGTGAGGCCAGATGAGCCCCAGTCAGCTGGGCTTCCCAATCAAATGGCGGCCTTGTCTCCAGGCTCAGATGTGGTAGACTGGCTGTACCACAACGTGGAAGGCTTCACCGACCGGCGAGAGGCCCGCAAGTATGCCAGCAACCTGCTGAAAGCTGGCTTCATCCGCCACACCGTCAACAAGATCACCTTCTCTGAGCAGTGCTACTACATCTTCGGCGACCTCTGTGGCAGTATGTGCCTTCCTACCTCCTTGCCCTGTTTCCTGGCTGGGAATGGGGTGGTGCCCAGGGGTGTGGCAGCAAACACCAGGGAACGCAGAGGAGGGGAGAGCAGAGCTGGGGTCCCAGGTCAAGGCCTAAGCATCTTGTGGTGGAAGCTGAGCCCAGTTCACTTTCTTCACCTGCCTGTATCTCCCTGGAAGGGCTGGCATTTCCTAAGTGCTTGTTCTGTGCCTGGCACCATGCTAATTTTTTTTTAAAGCATCATCTCCCTCTATTACTCAGTCCTCACAACCTCTTGTCACCCTAGGGAAGATGGATTACTTTTTCTGTTTTCAGATAAGGAAACTGAGACATGTAGAAGTTATATATAGCCCATCCCGGTCTCACAGCTGGAAGCAGAGGGGCTAGGCCATGGGTCCAGGTCTTTCTGGCCGCAGAGCCTTTGTTCTGCCCACCTTCCAGGGCTGAGCAGTGTGGGATTTTACAGAAACATTGTCTCAGCAAAGCTAGAGTTCCTGCCCTTGGCCCCTGGGCAGCCTCCCAGCATCAGACCAGTTTGGTCAGGACAGGACCTAGGACTGGCCTGAGGCCCCAGGTCCACAGCTTTCTCAGACCCCTGTTGGGGGTCTCTGCCTCCAGATAGAGCTGGTGAAGCTACCAGGGCCAGTTGTACAGAACTCTGTTAGAAGTTGAGAAGTACTGAGAAGTTGGACTTGATCCTTAAAGAATTCAGAGCCAATGAGAGTTATTAAGCAACAGAGGTCTACATGGAACCCTACCCCACTTCTCTTTCTAAACCTAAGGACAGCCCTCAGGAAGGGGAGTCTTCAAAACAGGACAGCTGAAACCCTCCGCCAGCAGCCACCTCTGCCTGAGGGGACCTTCTGTCAGTCCTGTGGTGCCGGCTGAAGTCCAAACACTAACTCTTACAATGCTTCAGATTAGATTCTAGGGACTAGAAAGGTTCTTTTGCAGAGCGCAGGTCCTGGTGGAAGGTGGGTCCCTGGCCCTCAGCAGCTCCAGTGTGGTCCCATGGAATAGTGATAGATGCACACGGTTTTGGAGTTAAATAGTTCCAAGTTCAAATTCCAGCTCCATCCTTACTGGATGAACAGGAGTGAGTGACACAGCTTCTCGGTGCCTCAATCTGTTGGTCTGTAAGGTGGAGGTAATAGTAGACCCTAACTCATAGAGCTGTTTTGAGGACAATACAATGTATATAATGCTTTTAGCATCATCTTTGGCCCACAGCAAGTGCCCTGAAAAAGTTGTCCATTATTCATATATCTAATTGATTCTAAGATGAACTCTTTTTTTTCACATTTCTGTATCTTTGAAATTGAGTGCATCTTATGATCAGTGGTTTCTTGGGCTAAATCAAATGTGGTTATTGTCATCCTTAGCCATGCTCCCAAATTTTCAGGGACATATAAAGCTTTACAGAGTAGCTGTGGCTTTCACTCAAGAGACATTGTTCCATCCCTGGGGCCTCCTGGATCTTGTACCCATGGACCAAGGCCACCAGAGGCCCAGCTCAGGGAGATGCTCACAGAACAGGCCTTTTCCTTCTCAAGGGCTGAGATCCCCTGAGCTGGGAGTGTGGCAGGTTCCAAGGGAAGAGCTGAGAACCTGCACAGCCCCAGGAGAACAGAGTCACTCCCCTTGGGACAACAGCCTGGAGGCTGAAATAGTCATCAGTTCTTTGAGCAGGAGCCAAGGCAGGCCCCTGCTTCCCACCGCCACCACCTTCCATGCTAGCTGCTAGCCTTGACAAGTTCATGGCTTGGCTGGCAGGCTTTACTGGCTGCTTTACCCCCTCTGAGCCCCCTCTCCTTATCTCTTCTCCTCTGGAAGGTTGGGCTGGCTTACTTAAGGGCTCGGAACAAAGGGCTCAGTCTATATCTGGCAGCTGGCCCCTATGGCAGTTGCAGCTCTCTCAGAGCTCGGACCTGGTCGAGGTGGGGTGTGAGCAAAGGGTGTTCTAGATAGGTCTTTGGTCCTAGTGGCCCCTAATACTCCCTCCCAGGCAGTTCCAGAATTGGTAGGGGCATCCTTGCCCTTAACGGGTGGTACACAATTAACCAGGGGAGGCAGAGTCATGAAAGAAGTGATGTAATACAGTGAGACAAATGTCAGGCCTGGCTGGGAATGGGGTGGAGAGCACAGGGGAGGCACCTAAGTCATTCTCTTTCTGGGCCCTCCCCACCCCAGCAGCACCAGAAAATTGATTCAGGCCGGTTGCCTGCCGGTTGCCTGCCGGTTGCCTTCTACATGGGAAGGTTCTGAAAGCCCCTATGTTCATTCTGGCTTTTTTTAAAAGATTTTATTTATTTATCTTTAGATGGGAAGGGAAAGAGAGGAGGAGAGAAATATCAATGTATGGTTGCCTCTCATGCATCCCCCGCTGGGAACTGGCCTGCAACCCAGGCACGTGCCCTGACTGGGAATCGAATCATGATCCTTTGGTTTGCAGGCCCATGCTCAATCCATTGAGCTATACCAGCCAAGGCCATTCTGGCTTTTAATGGGTATACTTTTTAGTGTTAGGTTAGAGGCGAGGGCAAAATTTCACCTAAATTTCCCCAAACTGCTACTTATTAATAACCTCATTTGGAAATGTAAAAAAGTAAGCACCTTTTAGATTCTGTTCTGGCTAGTGTTTGGGTTAACCTCAGGCTGATCATGTAACCTCTCTGGACCGCACTCAGCTCATTTGGAAAAAAATGTGCCTAACACCTTCTTCATCAGGTGTTGGTAACATTTGCATGAGATGGAGTGCTTTGTGATATGCCTAATGAATTGCAGGTATGCATTGCCTGGTGGTGGTCTGGTATTTCAGTGTGCCACGTCCCCCTACCTTTTACCCTCTAAGTCGGGTGGCAGACACAAGGCCTGCAGCCAAATCCAGCCCTCGACCTTGTTTTGTCCAGCCTGGCACCTTGTTTCTACCCTTCGGCAGAGCCAAGCTCCTTGCCTCTAATTAAGGAGTAGTTACATTTACACAGTCCTAAAATTGCACTCAGCCTCTGGAAGGCGACCTTGAGGCTGATGTGGCCCCTGATGAAAATGAGTTTGATGCCCCTGAAATAGAGGATCAGAGGAGGAAATTGCTGAATGAGTTTTGCCCCTTCCAGTCAACTGAGGAAGGAGGCGTCACTGCCAAAGGCTTGGCAGGAGCTTTCCGTGGGATTTGGAGTTCAGGGTCAGGACTTGGCATTCAAGCCCCAGAGTGGTGACTGGGGGCCTCCCTGAGAAGGGCCTCCCTGGAGCTGTGTCTGCAGGGCCCGCTCTCTGCCATTTCTGCTGGGTGGCAGAGGGAGTCTGAAGGAGCCAGAGATCTCTGGCCTGTGCCTCCTCCCAGTTCTGCTGGGAAACTACCACTGCTGTCGCTGTCATCTCAGATGCACCCACCCAACCTAAGCTGGGACCTCTCTCCTGACATTGAGGCAAGGGGTTGGAGGGAGAGTCCCAACATCTGGCCCTCTCCTGCCCTCCACAGACATGGCCAACCTGTCCCTCCACGATCACGATGGCTCCAGCGGAGCCTCTGACCAGGACACACTGGCTCCTTTGCCGCACCCGGGGGCCGCCCCTTGGCCCATGGCTTTCCCTTACCAGTACCCGCCACCCCCGCACCCCTACAACCCGCACCCAGGCTTCCCGGAGCTGGGCTACAGCTACGGCGGGGGCAGCGCCAGCAGTCAGCACAGTGAAGGTAAGGTGAAGGGGGGACCACAGGCGAGCTCCAGGCTCCTTCCGCAAGTTTTTGAGCATCCCCCACCCCGTCCCCACCTGTCCCTAACAGGCAGCCGGAGCAGTGGCTCCAACCGTAGCGGTAGCGACCGGAGGAAGGAGAAGGACCCGAAGGCCACCGGGGACTCGAAGTCAGGCGGCAGCGGCAGCGAGTCAGACCACACCACCCGGAGCAGCCTGCGGGGGCCACGCGAGCGGGCACCCAGCGAGCGCTCGGGGCCCGCTGCCAGCGAGCACAGTCACCGCAGCCACCACTCACTGGCCAGCAGCCTGCGCAGCCATCACACGCACCCGAGCTATGGCCCCCCTGGCGTGCCCCCTCTCTACGGCCCCCCCATGTTGATGATGCCCCCACCGCCCGCGGCCATGGGACCCCCGGGAGCCCCTCCAGGCCGTGATCTGGCCTCGGTGCCCCCCGAACTGACCGCCAGCAGACAGTCCTTCCGCATGGCCATGGGAAACCCCAGTGAGTTCTTTGTGGATGTGATGTGAGCAGGGCCCCTTCCCCACTTCCTCCCACCCGTAACCTGGCTGGCTGCGTCCCTCTCTACAGACGTCCAGTCTTTTTTACTTTGTCTGGTACCTGAAAGGGAAATAAACGGAACTAAATCTAGGTGCGCTAACTGCTTGCTGGGCTCAGCGATGGCGGGGTGCCCATCGCTGCTGCAGCCCCTAACCTGCCACCAGCCCCAGCTTGTCCCTCCGCGCACTAACCGCTGCACAGGACTTCCCAGGATCCTTTGTGTCCCTGGGACAGGACTTGCTGGTGCTGCTTTGTATTCCATTCACCTGTGCATATGCTTAAGGAACTGACCCCGGGCGTGCCCTTGAGGACATGCCCAGCCACTTATCCCCACCTTTTTCCCCACCTCAGTTTCCTTTCACCATTCATTGGGGTACACCATCCCACTGTTAACCTGATCTCCTCAAGCATGTGTGCCAATCTCTTGACTTTCACCCACAATACTAACGCACACCCACACACACAAAATTGCTTCATCTGCCCCTCCCAATTGTCCTTTTGCCTGCTGCTTGCACCCTACAGCTGTGGTCACCTTTATTGACTATCCATGCTCTCCCTGTGCTGAGCCCTTACCAGAAGCGCAGTGGGAGCCTTAGCTGCCCGATCTGCTAGTGGCTTCCAGGAAGCATCTCTGCTCTACCCCCAACCTACCTCCTATGCCCCCACCACCACCACCACTACCACCCATTGCCTGAAGTTGTATGCTGGTTCCTTCAGACCCCTAACCCTACTAACCAGCAGGCTCATCTCACCTCTGGGCCTGAAACGTTTCTTTTCTTTCTTTTTTCCCTCCCCCAATTTTCCTTGGGCCTGGAGCAGCCAAGAATTTCGGGCTGTTTGACTTTCTGTGAACCCCAAACCAGGGGAGGCCCAGCCACCGAAGAGACCAGAAACCCTGCTTCAGCAGCCCCTCAGGGCTTCCCAAGGATATTTAGCCCCCACACTCACACTTCAGCATGTTGAGTCACTAGGCTTCTGGGGAGAGTCTCAGCCTCTTGCCCATATATGAGAGAGACTGCTCACCTTTCCAGAGTGTGTTCGGGCTCTCTTTCACACACACACACACACACACACACACACACACACACACACACACACGCATGCATGCACACACACACAAAGGTGCCTATGCAAACCCACTTAAGCCTCAGGGCTGGTCCCTGCCCAGAGGGCTGGCCCCTCTCCCAATCTCCCAGGCTGTGGGGCTGGTCCCCTGATTTACCTCTGTCCTTTCACCCCTTCCTCATAGCTCTCAGGCCTCCTCAACATGTCCCCATCATCTTCCTCCTTGGATAGGGCCCATAACCTGGGCTCAGCAGAAGACTCCCTGGACAACTGACAGGCTGTTCTCACCTGCCCCCTGCCACACACACACTTTCCTGCTTTCACAGTTACCATGGTGCCCAGAGCATGGCTGGGCAGGGGGACTTCTGGGACTTCAGATAGAGTACCAGGCTTTTCTTATTCAACCTTATTTTCTAGTTCAAACAAATCATGACATTCTCTTTAAGCCTCTTCTATAAATTCTCTGGCTCACTGAGGCTTCCATGTTTTCAGAACTGGGCTGTCAAGAGTGAGATGTGCTAAGTTCCAGGCTTTGGGCAAACCAATGTGGGGGCATTTTGGCATTCGTTCATGTAACAAATACTTTCTGGGGGTTTTGTTAAGTGATGGCTGTGTTGGAATTTTGACTCAGTCTTGTCTGCCTTCTGGCAGATCTGGTTTGCTCCCAATCCCCATCATGGCTTCCTCTAGCCACCGCTGCAGGGCTGCCTCCTATATTTCTCTTTCTTCTCAGATTCTGCCATGTCTGACTTTCCTGAGAATTCTTCCACTGTTGCTCATGCCTTCAGTGTTGGTGCTCCTAGTGTTCTATCTTCTGTCCATTTCTCTTCCCTATTTACTCCCCAAGTGGTGTGTCATCCAGCTGGATGTCCTTAACTGACTACGATATGCTGGTGATTCTCAAATATGTATCTCCATCCCCAATAGCCCTCCAATCCTTAGATCTGCATTTTTATTACCCACTGGACATGTCCGTGGACATGTCTATATGGACTCCATTCATTCCCCCACCTCTTGAGGTCCACTCCACCTTCACAATCTACATAGGCTCACCAGCTAGAAACATTTATGGGCTTAAATCCCTTCCCATATCTTACCATTCAGAAGTTCATATCCATTCCACTTCCATATCCATTCCAACAATCTTTCTTGAATTTGGCCCTTCTCCCTCTCTCTGCCTCTACTCTAGCTCACAGGAGCATGGGATTTGGAATCAGGTTGTTCTGGGTTTGCATCCCAGCTCTACTACTTTTTGGTTGTGTGATAGGAGAGTTATTTAATC
Source organism: Artibeus jamaicensis (assembly GCF_021234435.1). Lineage (NCBI taxonomy): Eukaryota > Metazoa > Chordata > Mammalia > Chiroptera > Phyllostomidae > Artibeus > Artibeus jamaicensis. The sequence continues at coordinate 6,432,971 of NW_026522046.1, read as the reverse complement.
TCTCTGAGCCTTGGTTCCCTCATACGTAAAATTATGATAATAATACCTACCTCACAGGGTTGTTGTGAGGATTTAATTTAGATATTGTACGAAAAGTGCCTAGCACAGTGCCTGGCACATGGTAGAATAGGTGCTCAATAAATGGTAGCTATTATATTATTACTATTATTATCATCGTCTCTAAATTGATACGGATTTAGGGTGTTGAAGACAAAGCTTTGGGAAAGGTAGAAGTGAAGCCTTGTGTACTGGTTCAAGGATCAGAAGTGCCTGTGTTCAGTAACTTATAGCTTCAGACTATGACCACGGTTTGAATGAAAGAGGACAAATCTTCATTCTGCACCATTTTGGCTTTCTGGCAAGAGGATGTTAAGGACAGAAAGGGCTGCCACCAGGTTTGCCCTTTCTGGCCCTTCCTTCTTCCCATGACGGGCTCAGCCCCAACTAGGGAAGGCATCAGGGTATCTCTCATCATAGAAAGAAAAAAGCCAACAGATTTTCTTCAGGTCGAAGAAAAACCTTTCTCATTCAAGGGTTGGCTCTGTCTTCTCAGCTTGGATGCAAAGATTAACTGTTCAGACAGGGTTTTTCGAATCCCATGTCCAATTAAATTCAACTCACCAAAGGTTTTCTAAGCAACATATCTGCCTGTTACTACAGGTTCTGACCTTGAGAAGCTGACAGTCATGTAGGTATAGCTGATGTGGAACATAGACATATTCTTGAAAAGCATTAGCTAGTGTCTTCCAAATATTTTCCTCCTCACTCCCTGGCCCCTTCCTTGGGGTCTTGATACCCTGAGAAAAGGCTCATGCCTGGTATAAATATATGTGAAGGGGGAAAAAAAAAAACCACCTTGGGAGAATGAAGAAAGCAGTTAGAAAGCAGTACATTCAGCACAAACACCTCTACAAGTCGTATATTGTGTAGAAAGTGAGAACAGCCAATCCTCGGACACTGGAGACACTAAAGGTACATAGCGACCTGAGACTTAACAGATGGACTTTCAAAGGTACTAATCCTCTTGAGGTTCTCAAGGTGGGGATGGGTTGGGGGGCGGGGGCGGGTGGCGGACACTGAAATAGGAATAGGAGGGACTGTGAAGACTACAATTCCCAGAATGCTCAGTGGGGAAAATGAGTAGGCTGGGATGTGAATTTTGGGTAGGGCTAGTTAAGGCCACGCCCACTCCTTCTACGAATGTTCTCGAAGGCCGTCGGTAGTTGTAGTTTTGCTAAACCTAGAGAGGTTAAAATTTAAGTGAGAAACACGGTCCTGACGGGATTTGTAGTGTGCGCGGGAGGCGCACGCACAGGCGCACGCGCACGCGCAGCTGAGGCCGGGGCGGGGCCGGGGCACTGCGGTGAAAGCAGAGGCAGCGGGCTGGAGCAGGGGGCGGGCGGACATCTTGGGATCCGGAGAGTGGTCGGTCCGGCGGATTTGGGGGCCGCGGACACTGGGTGAGCTCGGGATCTGGACTTACGGGATGAGGGTGGAAGACTGCCCAGCTGCAGTTTTGCTCTCCTCTGCACTGCGCACGCGGAAAGCTGCCCACACCCGGGAGTGGCCTCAGCCTTCAGGTCCCGGAGGGAGCTGAAGGCGGGTGGGGAAGCCCGGGGCGCGGTTGCAGACGGGAGGGGAGCGGCGCCCTCCACCTGACCCACCCGGCGCCTCCCTTGAGAGGAAGACCTACTGGAATCTTCCCAGAGCAGGGACGCCGCGCGGCGCCCTTGTCCCAGGGATAGTGACAACACCCGTACCAGTCGGTGCCTTCCCGTCAATGCAAGGACAATCTCCCCATCTGCTAGGACAGTGACACCCGCTTGTGCTGCCACCTTGGACTGTGACAAGCCTCCCACCCCTTCCTCCCAGTTGAATGATACCCCAAGGCTCTTAGGCCTTATCCCTGTGACAGCCCCGCACCCCATGGAACCATCTTTTTCCACGGTGTTTTCTACCCCAGGGCAAATGCCCACCACCCCGCCGGGCGTCTTCCCAGCGTTCCCTTATTCACCATTGTCAGGTCCCTGCTGTTTTGCCTCTTCTAAGCTCTGACCTTTGCCACACTGAAGGGGGCACCTTTCCCCCAGGTGCCCCCACTAGCCCCGTTGCTGCCGTGGGTTCACCTGAGTATACTGCCTGGTTGTTGCTGTCAGTTTCTTCCCTTAAGTAAATATTTCATTCCTGTTCTGGGCCCCCCACCTCTGCTTCTCTGGTGCCAGAGCTCCCTACCACTTGATACCTGTGAACTTGGTTCTTTGCCCAGGGCCTACCTCCATTTTGCCTTTTCCCTTCCCAGTCTCTTTGCCACTGAGGGATGGGATATGTCCACCACTTTCAGAGACCTCTTTATTGAGTTGGGGAGATCTTGATGGCCACAGTAATAGACTTTATTTTACAGTTTAGAAAAGTCTGCTAAATTACCTCCTGTGAAATTAATACCAGGGCTAATCCAGGAGATCTAGAACTAAATTAACCCTTTTTGCCCTTGCAAACAGTCTACGGTTATTTGACCCAAATAATACGGATAATTCAGGCATCCTGCCCCTCACTTGTAGGCACTTGGGCCAGAAGTGTGAGTCTGGAATCACAGAATTTCTGCTGGAAGAGTCTCTTAATTTTATGTACCTGCACCCTACCTCCCCCCCCCTCACTACCACCTCTCTTTATTTTTATTGCACTTTGGAGCTGAGAAGGAGCCTCCCTTTTTGAAAGTGAGGTGGTCAAAAATAACTAAGTACTAAGCAGCCTAGGTCCTTTAAGCGTAGTCTGCTAGGGCTGGGGGCTTTCTACTCTGCTCTTTTGCCTGCTTATCTGACTGCCTGAAAGCGGTTGGAGCCACACTTCTGGATTCACGTCAGGGCCTAAGGCCTCCTTTCTTTCCTCCTCCCCCAACCCTGCACACCCTTTCCTGGAATGTTTAGATTTCTGTGAATTAGAGAGCCAGAGATTCAGGCCCTGCCTTCTTTTCAGAAGGATAGGAGAGTCTGAGACTGGGGGCTCCTAAAGCTGTCCTTAAGGGCTCCAGACCTGAACCCACTGGAGTAATTCCTGCCACCATGCCATTCTTGCAGCCGCAGGCAGTCCTTCACAGTGACTCACTGGTGAGAGCCTGAGTGACAGTCGGCACAGGAAGGGGCCTAAAAAGATCTTTGCTGAGCTCAGCTCTGTGAAGAGGGGGAGGGGGCTACCCTCTGGGCCCAGTCTTGGGAAAGGGAGGGTCAAATGGCTATAGAATCCTGGGCCCAAGTCCCTCACTGTTTCTTTATCCTTTCTAATGTGAGATAAACAGGAACTGGAGCCTGGCTAAGGGGAGGGGCATGCCTTCAAGGGCTGCAGGATCCCTTGCTAAAGGGTTGAGTCAGGGAAAAAGCCCAGATTGTGACCTGCACGGCACCACAGGGGACGTTGGCAGGGGTTCTGAGACCTTCTCTTACCCTGCCTTTGCCTGTCCTAGGTCTGTTCTCAGAGCAATGGGCCTCGAAGACTAAGCTGCCGCCATGATTGGAGGCTTATTCATCTATAATCACAAGGGGGAGGTGCTCATCTCCCGGGTCTACCGAGATGACATCGGGTGAGTCCCCTGGCTGAGCCAGCTGTGTCCCCAACCTTCCCATCCCACCTTCCCAGCATGCAGAACTAGGTCTGTTCCTATCAGACCCTTGAGTTGGACCATCCCTACCCCACTCCCAGCTGCATCATGGAAGTTAAGCAAATAGAGCCTGGTTCCCATGAGGTCTGGTAGTGCTGACTCCCAGGTGGGACCTCTGGACTGGTGTGGCCCTTACAGTTGGAACTCCGGCCTTTCCTATCTCTCTGGTGACACACCTGATTGCTAAAGATGAGTGCTTTTGCCTGGGCAGGTTGATTCCACTTTTGAGGAGGAGGGAGATCTGTCTTCTGGGTGGAGTTAGTGACCAGGCTGGAGGTACTAATCCATCTAAGTCTTGCTTTCAAAAGCCCTTCTCATGATGAGAGTCTTCACTGGATTCTTTTTAAAGCCTCTCCAGGCTGCCAAATCTTCTTCCACTCCCTTTTTCAGAAGGAGGCAGGCTGCTGACTCAGCTATTTTCAGTTCCTCTGGGCCATTCCTGGAGGAGAGATTATGAGCACTGAGGCACTCCCTGGGCCACTGAGGGAAAGGCAGAAGGTCGGTCAGAAGCCATGCTGCCCTTTCTGGCCTATCACAATAGCTTCTTGTTCTGGGTTCCTCAGACCTTAACAATGAGGCCCTGCTTCTCATTCTGCCCCACCCTGCACACCACTGTTCTTTCCTGGCTCGGGGGGACACATCCTACCTTCAGCAGCTCTAATGAGATTCAGCTCCTCTGGTTCGTGCTGCTGTTTTTCTTCTCTAAGATTTTGGGACAGGCAATCATAGACTGGGCCTGCTGCAGTGCCCCAATTCATTGGCTCTTGGCTCCCAGGGTAGTGGGCTGATGTGGCCTTTGTGGCTGTCTGTCCATTGGCTGGTGGTGGGGCATGAGCTAGAGCTGTGGAAACACCTGGCTTGCCACACCCATCCACACCCTGCTATGGCCCTGCATGGACCCGGTTAAGCCAGAGTCAGGGCATACACTGTCTTGCATGCCTTGATGTGCTCTCTGCTTCTTCCCTGTGCCTTGTCCGCTTCTGCCTCATGGTGTGTGCTGCCTATCCCAGTGTGTTGTGTCTAACCCTCTCTCTCGTTGCTGTCACTCTCCTCCTCTTGCTGGCGTCATTTCTCTCATCCCATCTCATTGGCTGCCGTAGCAATAGGTAAGCGGCCTGTCAAGCTGCTGCCCAGGCACAGGTGGGTGGGTGGTCCTGCCCCCATCCTTGTTTTCTTCATCCTTTTTCATTACCTGAACTTGCCCTGGAATTGGAATCGGGACAAAAGTAGGTGGTCCTGCTCCATGGCCCCTTGGTGCTTCTCCCTCAGCAGATTAGAGTGTTCTCTGAAGTCACACTGGCTTTGTCTAACTTCCAGGGGATCTAGCCTTCCCCGCTGGTGGGATGAGTGCAGAAGAAGGAGGTTCTCTTTCTCATGGGAGCCTAGAGCTCACTGAGAAGCTGGAGAACTGGCAGCTGGGAAATTGGGGTCAGGCCTGGGAGTCAGGAACATATCTCCCTAAACCTGACGAACCTCGCTTTATTCAGGTTACATCTGTCTTCCCTGTCGTTGAGCTTTAGAATATGTGTCAGACTTCAGCAGTGAAGTGTAGGTGCTGTTAGCAACTGCAGCCAATCCTTGTAGAGTGAGGTTTGCCTCGGTGCTGAGCAGTCCCTGTCCACCTTCTTCCCTCAGGAGGAATGCAGTGGATGCCTTTCGGGTCAATGTTATCCATGCCCGGCAGCAGGTGCGCAGCCCCGTCACCAACATTGCTCGCACCAGTTTCTTCCATGTTAAGCGGTCCAACATCTGGCTCGCAGCTGTCACCAAGCAGAATGTCAATGCTGCCATGGTCTTTGAATTCCTCTATAAGATGTGTGACGTAATGGCTGCCTACTTTGGCAAGATCAGCGAGGAGAACATCAAGAACAATTTTGTGCTCATATATGAGCTGCTGGATGGTGAGGCTGGCGGAGTGGTGGGCCCAGGGGTGGGGAACTGATGGGGCTTAACCTGGAGGTGGGAGCAGGTCTGAAGCTCCAGTACCTTCTGAACTTACTTTCCCCACTATCTGGTCTTTTGAGCCCTATGAACACCAGTCCAAATCCAGATCTAAAGGTTACTCTGAAGTGGAACACAGAAATAGGCTAGTGAATGGAGGTCTTTCAAGGGGTTAGGAACCTGACTGGGATTTAGCAGCTGAGCCCCCTGCAGTAAGTACTACTCACCCTCTTACCTTTGTGGTTTGGGTCTTAGTTCACTGACTCTACTCCCAGCTTTCCATCTGACACCTGCCTCAGCCAGAGGAAGGTGTATTATAGGCCCCTTAGGTGCACTGCTTATTGTTATCTCTGTTCCTCAGTAGCCAGCATGATTTAAGTGAAGAGTCATTCCCCCTTCCCAGAATCTCTCTGTTTTCTAAGGCTGAAGGCTTCTTGACCTCTCACCCATGGCCATGTGACTCTTCTGATTTTCTCTATCTGAAAAAAAATAAATCTGACATTTTAGTTATTGTCTTATGAAGCACAAATCCCAGAGTATATACTACAAGGCTAGGAGACTTTGCTGCAGATGATCCCACACTCTTCTGGAGCTGTGCTGGCTTAGACGTATCTAGGCCAAGAAGGGATGGGAATGAAGGAGCCTTCAGCTTTTCCCGGAGGCTGATGGTTCCCTTCTTTTTGCAGAGATCCTGGACTTTGGCTATCCACAGAACTCAGAGACAGGCGCACTGAAAACCTTCATTACTCAGCAGGGCATCAAGAGCCAGGTATTTGAATTAGATAGCTCCAGGGTGGAGCCTAGTCTCCCTTTATCCCAGCTGGTCTCCTAGCCTTGTCCTAGCTGACTTAATGAGCCTGTCTCAGACAGGAAGTGCTGGCCTGATCTTTCTACCATGACTGCAGGCCTGTGTTTCCTTGTGTGCTCCTCTCCCAACCCAGGAGCAACTGACAGCATCTCTCTGTTACTGGGAGTACAGATCAAGCACTTTCCTTCTGCACTGGGGGAAGGAGGAGAGAGGGTTGCTCTAGAGGCCTGGGTTCCTCAGGAGGAGAGAGGTTGGACGCTCTTCTGGAATCCAGGGCTCATAGCTTGCTCCTTTTTTTTTCCCACCTGCCTCTTCCTGCCTGCTCCCCTGCTGCTTCCTGTGGGTTCCACATTGACCCTCTGACCTCCAGCATCAGGTAAAAATTTCCCTCATCTTCCCTTGTAGTTTTGATCCCTTTTCTCCAGGCCTAGACCTATGGAGCTTGTGAAGGCAGATGGGTTCCTTGGTGGGGACTAGAAGGAAAGAGGGATGAGGATTGAGTGGGGATAGAGAAAGGATGATTAAAAGTAGAGAGGAGTGAGGCCATTGTTGTTTGTCTCTATTTCCATGAAGACAAAAGAAGAGCAGTCCCAGATCACCAGCCAGGTGACTGGGCAGATTGGTTGGCGGCGGGAGGGCATCAAGTATCGCCGGAATGAGCTCTTCCTGGATGTGCTGGAGAGTGTGAACCTCCTCATGTCCCCGCAGGGTGAGAGCTCTCTTGTGATGAAGCTGGAGGGGGACTGGGGCAATGTCCTGGTCCTGTCTCAGCTTTTCCATTGTCTTTTCATCACCAGGGCAGGTGCTGAGTGCTCATGTGTCGGGCCGGGTGGTGATGAAGAGCTACCTGAGTGGCATGCCTGAGTGCAAGTTTGGGATGAATGACAAGATTGTCATTGAGAAGCAGGGCAAAGGCACAGCTGATGAAACAAGCAAGAGGTATCTGAGGCACAGGAGTTGGTGGGAGAGGGTGAACCTTGGAGGGCTGAGGGGGGGCTGGTGAAGCATAGACTCCCCCTGGACATAATTTCTGCAGTAGTGCAAACTCCCTCTTCCAAGGGTGTGCTTCGCTGGTCACTCCTGGTATCTGTACTTGAGGTGAGGGGATTGTTCTTATCCTACTCAGAGACTAACCCCCTTTGTTTGGTCCCCAGGACCAAGCCACTTCTGTATATATGTAGGGCCTCTGCCCATTGTGCTTGAAACCTCTGGGTCCCAAGCAGCAGAGTTCCCACTCATCTCTAACTCTGGAACACAGACTCCTAAGTCAAAGCTGCATCCTGAAAGCTTTTGTTAGTATATAGTGGAAGCCTCGCGCAGGCTCTGGCACCTTTGTGGGTAGGGTAGCCTCCTAGCATAATTTGGTCCCACCACTCTCCTGTGCCAATGAGACTTTCTGCCCCTTCTTGTAGTGGGAAACAATCAATTGCCATCGATGATTGCACCTTCCACCAGTGTGTGCGACTCAGCAAGTTTGACTCTGAACGCAGCATCAGCTTCATCCCACCAGATGGGGAGTTTGAGCTCATGAGGTGCCACTGGGGTGTGAGGAGGCATGGGGAGAAAGTGGGGAGAGGGAGGAGGACAGGTTCTGCTATGCTAAACTTGCTCTCCACTCCTAAAGGTATCGCACCACCAAGGACATCATCCTTCCTTTCCGGGTGATCCCACTAGTGCGGGAAGTGGGGCGTACCAAACTGGAGGTCAAGGTGGTCATCAAGTCCAACTTCAAACCCTCACTACTGGCACAGAAGATTGAGGTAAGGACAAGGGACTTGGGGAGGAATAAGCACTTGTCTTCGGAAATAAAAGCAATTGATATCAGGGCCTGACAGAGCTCCCTGACAGGTGTGTCACTTCTAGGTGAGGATCCCAACCCCACTGAACACAAGCGGGGTGCAGGTGATCTGCATGAAGGGGAAGGCCAAGTACAAGGCCAGTGAGAACGCCATCGTGTGGAAGTGAGTCCTTCCTTCACGAGGCCACAGCAGGGCTCAAGAAGCCTTGGTGTGTCCTCTTGTTTGGTTTTACCTTTCATCCTAAGTGCGTATCCTCTTGTTTGGTTTTACCTTTCATCCTGAGTGTGTATGTTTTTTGTGGGGGAACTGCCCGTTTGCTCTCACCCTCTATACCTCCGCATGAGTGTGCATGTTGTACTTGGGTGCATGCCTACACTTATCAGGATGATTTAACTCTTGCATTTGCCCTTGGAATACGTCTGTGAAGTCAAACAGGGTAAGGGGTGGCATGCCTATGTATCTAAACAGAAACTGCAGCCCACAGTGCTAAAAGAATAGCAGATCCAAGGTTTCATAGCAAGTAGTTATCAAGGTCCTCACCACATTTCCTTGTCCTAGAAACTCCCACAAGCTCCTGGGTTCTCTCTCCCCACCCCCTTGAAATTCTTCCAAGCTACCAGGGAAACCTGCTGCCCATTGCTCCTGTGTTCCCAGGATCAAGCGCATGGCAGGCATGAAGGAATCACAGATCAGCGCAGAGATTGAGCTTCTGCCCACCAATGACAAGAAGAAGTGGGCTCGACCCCCCATTTCCATGAACTTTGAGGTATGGCAAAGGAGAGACCTAGAGCCATAGCCAGGTAGGCTAGCTAGGAAAGATCTTAGAGATCATTCAGATCAACCTCTGTAGCTTACTGCCTGCAGATGAAGAAACTGAGCCCTACAGAGGGGAAGTGACTTTAATTCATACATCCATTTCCCCTTCGTACCTCCAAGTAGAAATTGCTGTTCACACTAACTAAAATCTTTGTCTTCTTTTGGCTTGTAAGATAATTCTTTGGAAGATTTTAGATTGCTTGAATGCCAGGTAAGACACAAAGTTTACTTACAGTCAGGAAAATTAGCTGACTTTGCCTTCTGCAAATGGTATGCTAGACATATAATTTTCTCCACCTTATTTTTTTTAAGTCCATAATATTGAGCAGAATAATATGTCCTAAGGCAGGTCTTTGGTTGCTGCTTTCTGCAGATTAAAGAAATTGATACAAGTTGTCACAGGTAGGGCCTAACTTCAAACCCAAGTGATTGCTAGTTTATTCTTGGATATGCTTTCTTGCTTTCTTCTTTAGTAACCTCTTAGAGGACCCCTCACTACCCCACTGGCTTCTTTCAGACCCCAGTCAGTCAGTTGCCTGTAGGAGAGATGAGGTAGGGCAAGGCTACAGAAGAGAAAGGTTGACAGGAAGGCCACAGTTCTAACCAGAGCTCTCCCTTGCCCAGGTGCCATTCGCACCCTCTGGCCTCAAGGTGCGCTACTTGAAGGTGTTTGAACCGAAGCTGAACTACAGCGACCATGATGTCATCAAATGGGTGCGCTACATTGGCCGCAGCGGCATTTATGAAACGCGCTGCTAGCTGCTTAATGGCAGCTAGCCCGCCTCCCCACCCACCCTCTTCCACAGGTCTAAGTGCCCTGGCCACCACACATAAGTGTCTCCTCCCTCCTGCTTTGCTGCCTCCCTTTGCACCAGCCCCTGAGTCTAGGTCTGGACCAACCACATCGCAAGCAGGACTGGTGGAGCTATCCCTGGGCTCCCTGGGCAGGGTGGTTTCTGGGACTCCTGCTTCTCCTTCCATCTGTCTGCCCTGGCCTCGTGCCAGGCTGAGTTCTGTGACCAAAGCCAGGTGGGCTTCTTTTCCTCCCTTCTCTTGTAGCCACATCTCTCAAGTGGGAGGGTTGGCTGCCCCTCACCTCAGAGCTCCCCAGCAGCTAGTAATGGATCCCTAGCCCTCAGTCCCTACTCTGCTTTGGGATAGTGTGAGCTTCATTTTGTACACATGTGACTTTGTCCAGTTATAGACCCAATAAAACTCAGTAGAGTGGAGTTGCTGGCTAAGTATTGATGTGGGAGCTACATGGGGAGGCAAACTGGTGGGACTGCTCTTTCCATGTCTTACACTGTCTGCTTTGAGTAGAATTTTCTCTTATGAACTCTCTCAAGGCTTCCTTTATCTTGGTCTCAATTATTAGGCCTCTCCAAAACCATCCGATCCCTAATCCTGACTTGTGTTAACCCCAGATTCCTTGTCTCAGAAGAAGACAGCCTCAAGTACAAGCAAACCCACCTGGCCCCAGTTCTCTCAGGATAGATTCTTACCCTAATTGACCTGTAGCTTCAGGCAGGTGTTTTCTAGTTAGTAGAGATTAAGCAAAGTTTACATGTGGTCTTTTTCAATCTTCTTGAGAAACTGACCTAATTCCATTCACTTCCCAAACCTTGGTAAGTGGGTTATAAAAGGGAAGGTTTCACTCCCTTAGGATCTTCAAAAATTCCTCCCTTCTGTACCTAGTGCCTGAGGGGGATATGATGTTGCACCTTCTGTTGGTGGGTTGGAGCAGATAAAAGCAGATTTACCCTCTCAAATTTTCCCTTGCTTGGTTTTAGCCTTTTTAAACCTAAAAATATCTATTAGAAAATTTCAGAAGTAAACATAAGTAGCAAAATACAATGAACCCTCATGTCCCATTATCCAATTTAAACAATTATCAACTCATGGCCAGTTCCTTAATATCACGTCCAGTCGGTGGCCACACTTAATCCAAGTGCCCTATAAAACTTTTTACATGTACCTGGAGCCAAACAAAGTCCACTGTAGTTGGTGAATGTTTCTTAAACGTTATAAATCACAGTTCTTTCTCCGCTCTTGCAATGTTGGAGAAACCGGCTAGTTATGTACACAGTTTCCCTGTCAATTCCTCTTACTGTTTCCTATGAAGTGCTTTTAGGTCTAGGGGCTTAATAGCTTTATAGCATTGTTTTGAATATCAGGATTGAGTGATTCGCAGGATAAATAATGTAATTTTAAGTGCCAGTTTTAGAGCGGGTTTGGAAGATTGTTGTTAACTTCTGAGTCAGTGAAAAGTAGCCTTGGAGTCATTTACTGAGACTCAGGATACAGAGAAGTCTGTTTTGGGTGTAGGTAGGGGATAAATAACCACAGAATTTCAACAGGCCACGTTGTCGATCTGGTGGTTTTCTTGCGCCCTGAGTGGTGCAAGGACTGAAAAGGCAGTTTTGAATGAGTTGGAGGTGGCGGGTGGGCGGACGGGCTACCAAGCTGAGACAAGAAGCCCATAAAATCTGGGAACCGTAATACTCCCCTCGGCTGCACAGAACTGCGCCAAGGAGCTTCTGAGAGTTCGGGGACGAGCGTGAATCAGCAAAGATCTCAGGCTGGCTCCAAGATGGACCCGGCTGGGCGCCCACACCAGTAAGGCCAATGCGCTTTATCAACCTCCTGTCTTTCGGGAAGTTCCCACCCGCTGGACCTTAGGTGTCCGACTTCCTACTCACCCTGCCCGCCTCCATCATCTCCACCTCCCTAAAGGAAGCGAGGCCCGCACGTGTGGCTAATTTTTCAGCGGAAAAAGCGTTGCGCAAGCACTGAAGAGCCGCGGCGCGAACTCCGAGGCACGCGTGCGCACTGTCCATCGCTGCTTCACCCCGCCCAGTGGGCTCCGCTCACGCCGCGCCTTTCTTACGTCTCCACTACGCGTGCGCCTTTGAATGAGAGTCGGGCTTTCGGGGGAAGGGCAGGGGGCGGGCCTTGTCCGGGATCTCACCACGACTGTGCGGAAGGGAGCCTGACTGGAACATGGCGACGTGCGCTGAAATCCTGCGGAGCGAGTTTCCCGAAATCGACGGACAGGTCTTCGATTACGTGACGGGTAAGCCCAACCGAATCAACACGCTGGGCAGACCGAAGTGGAAGTCGCAGGGGCAAGACTAAGGGAGGGCAGTGTCGGGGCCGCTACTAGGCCTCTCCTCTGGGTGACCTCTTCTCCCGAGGGTGCGATGGGTCTGGAGCGCGGACTGGAGTCACGGTTCCGGTGCCAAACTCTTTGTATGTTCATTCTCCCCGATTCTTAACTTAACCTGGCACGTCTGGCCCAGGCGTATTGAACAGCGGCAGCGCGGACTTCGAGTCTGTGGATGACCTGGTGGAAGCTGTAGGGGAACTGTTGCAGGAGGTGTCCGGGGACAGCAAAGATGACGCGAGCATCAGAGCCGTGTGTCAGCGCATGTACAACACTCTACGCCTGTACGTGGATGGTCAGGGGGGATTCGTGGGTGGAGATGGGTGGGAGGATGGTCAAGAGACGGGGCGGGGGTGGGGGGTGAGGGAAGAAGTTTTGATGGCCATAGAGCTTTTTCCTCAACTCCTCACTCCACCCTTTCTGTCCCTACCGTCAAGGGCTGAGCCACAGAGCCAGGGAAACAGCCAGGTGCTGCTAGACGCCCCCATCCAGTTGTCAAAGATAACGGAGAACTACGGTGAGAGTGAGGGAAGATTGAACCAGCTACTCTCTCCTTTTTCTCAGCCTCCTGTAGCTCAGAACTTCTGGTACCTCTTCTCCATAGGACCAGACTGTAGAAGCTACTTGTCTTTACTGAAGGCAAAAGAGCCCATTGATGAAGGGAATAGGGTTGGAGGGTTCTCCAAGCTTTGGCAATGGTAGGAAGCATATGGGCTTTGGAGCTGGACAAAGGTGGGCCCCCCACCCCTTTTTGTGACTTACTGACCAACTGCATGCTCTAGTAAGAGTTGCTTATTTGCCTCAGCCTTGTATCTTTTATCTGGGATAGTTTTTTAAGTGCAGGGAGGAGGATAGCTGTCTATATTCAGTATTGTTAAGCTTCAGTATTGTAAAGCTTTCCTGAAAATGTCTGTCTGGTTTATCTTGGTTACTCAAAATATTAGTTTTCCCTTCCCCTGGGGGGAAGGTGACTGCTTTTCTTATTGCCTACAGACTGTGGCACCAACCTTCCAGGACTACTGAAGAGGGAACAGTCCTCGGTGAGGAACAGGAAGAATGGTGGGGGGCTGTTTATGGTTGGGGTAGGAGTTAACTGTCTCTAAATACTGCATTATTTTTCTGGGGTATTCTAATAATGTCTTTTTCTGTCATCAGGGATAGGTAAATCAAGAGGGTTAACTTGAGTTGCTCTGAGGGCTTCCTTTCTGAGCCTACACCCTAAGGTTAAAAATGGTTTTGTTTGGACCTCTAGACAGTGAATGCAAAGAAGCTAGAGAAAGCTGAGGCTCGACTAAAGGCAAAGCAGGAGAAACGCTCAGAGAAGGACACACTCAAGACCAGCAACCCTCTGTGAGTTTAGCATGCAGGGTTAAGAGAGCAAGCAGACTCCACAGGGATGGAAGGGTGGTCGGGAGTGCTAAAAGCCATTCCTTTCTTCATTTGAAAGAGTCTTGGAAGAAGCATCAGCCAGCCAAGCAGGCAGCAGAAAGGAGAGTCGATTGGAATCATCTGGCAAGAACAAATCCTACGATGTGCGAATTGAGAACTTTGATGTGTCTTTTGGCGATAGGTGAGGGAGCGGAAGTGGGGGTGTGTGTGATGGTTTTCTTTTTCCAATTAAAGGAATTTGGAGAGATGAAACGGGGCTAAAAATGTTAGGTTTCTGATGTTAAACTTGTAGTACACTTATGTCTAAAGAACCCCCTTTGTCTTCTTCCTGCTACCCTTGCAGGGTACTGCTGGCTGGTGCAGATGTGAACCTGGCATGGGGTCGCCGCTATGGGCTGGTGGGTCGGAATGGGCTCGGGAAGACAACACTGCTGAAGATGCTGGCCACCCGTAGCCTGCGGGTTCCAGCACACATTTCCCTGCTGTACGTAGAGCAGGAGGTTGTTGGAGACGACACCCTTGCCTTGCAGAGTGTGCTGGAGAGTGACACTGTGCGAAAAGACCTCCTGCAGCGAGAGCAGGAGCTCAGTGCCCAGGTTGCTGCTGGCAGGTGAAAGCACTGGGCTGGGGAATAACTAGCAGTGGCTGTCCTTCACATAGTGCCTGCCATACTGTCACAATCCCTAATTTGCATGTTCATCCCAGTGAGCAGCAGAGCATAGAATTTAGCACTGAGAGGCTCTTAAGCCCTGGTTCCTTTCACAGTGCCCAAGGCCCTCAGTGCCATAAGCAGGTTCTTCCAATACTGTGTTCTTGTCCCAGCAACAAGTCAGCCAGTGGTCTGCTTTCAAACTGCAGTGAGTACATCCTCTTGGTCTGCCCCCATTCAGGCTGATTACACTTTCCTCCATTCCCACCCCAGGGCTGAAGGCGCAGAAGCTGCACAGCTGGCAGAAGTCTATGCCAAATTGGAAGAGATCGAGGCTGACAAGGCACCTGCCAGGTATTTGAAATTCCCCTTCCTTCCTTCACATTTCACCTTTCCCTTCTGTTACCTATTCCAACTGGGTTCTTTGACTTCACTTCTAGGGCTTCAGTCATTCTTGCTGGACTGGGCTTTACCCCTAAAATGCAGCAGCAGCCCACCCGGTGAGTGACCCTTGCCATTCTTGACTCTGAATACTCTTGGCTGTGCTTCTGCTGGTGCTGGTGAGACCCACCTCTGATGTGGCTCTGTCTATCTCCAGGGAATTCTCAGGTGGCTGGAGGATGAGACTGGCCCTTGCCCGGGCCCTCTTTGCTAGGTGAGTTTTCTGGGCCTATTTATGCATACCATGGAGGATGGACTTTGGCTCTTGGGAGGCAGCAATAAGTCTTCCTGAAACTTCAAGCCTTGCATTCTTCTTTTCCATAGGCCAGATCTTCTGCTGTTAGATGGTGAGTGGGAAAGGTGGTAACACCCATATTTCTAGTGCTCTAGTCCTTCAATCCCAAATGTGTTCACTTTTCCAGAACCCACAAACATGCTGGATGTAAGGGCCATCTTATGGCTGGAGAATTACTTGCAGGTGAGTGCCTCCTGGTGCTGGAGTAGGTTTGGAGAAAGTCTGCCTCCAAGACACCTGGGGGCTGGGAGCTGACTGCCTTCCCAAACTAGGCCTACTGTCCTATGACCCCTCAGACATGGCCCTCCACAATTCTGGTTGTCTCCCACGACCGAAACTTCCTGAATGCCATAGCCACAGACATCATCCACCTACACAGCCAGCGGCTAGATGGTTACCGGGGAGACTTTGAGGCCTTTATCAAGAGCAAGCAGGAACGGCTACTCAACCAGCAACGTGAATATGAGGCACAACAACAGTATCGCCAGCATATCCAGGTATGAAAGCAGGCAGGGCTGAGAGCCCCCATCCCATGGGTATTAGAGTTGGAGGGAGTGAGGGAGCCTGAACGATGCCTGCATTCATCTGTCCACAGGTTTTCATTGACCGGTTTCGCTACAATGCCAACAGAGCCTCTCAAGTGCAGAGTAAACTCAAGATGCTGGAGAAGCTGTGAGTACAGTGTCCATGACTGGAGCCTGACTCCTGTTCTCTTAATTTCTTGCCATATTTTTCAGTCCACTCCTTGCCTTTCCATTGTAGGCCTCCCCCTTTCCAGAAACCAGCTATAACTTCCTATCCTGCAGGAAAGTAGAACGTTTTATACTGCTCTCAGAGTTAATGTTGCCCCAGGCAAACACTAATCTACTTCCTGTCTGTATATATTTGTTTATGCTGAACACTTAATATATAGGAATCATACAATGTGATTTTTGTGTCTGGCTTCTTTTGCTTAACATAGTGTTTTCAAGGGTCTCCTGTGTCATTTCACATATCAGTACTTCATTTCCTTTATTTTTTTACTTTGTTTTCTGAGTGTTTGAAGCCTGGCATTTTATTTTTTAAATTATATTTTATTGATTTTGCTAGTACAGGTGTCCTGATTTTTCCCCCTTTTGCCCTTGTCCACCCAGCACCCACCACTCCCTCAGGCAATGCCTCCCACCATCGTCATATCCATGGGTCATGTGTATAAGTTCTTTGGCTACTCCATTTCTTGTACTGTACTGTACTGTACATCCCCAAGACTGTTCTGTGACTGCGTATTTGTACTTCTTGATCCCCTCACATCTTCACCCATTCCCCCACGCCACCCTCTCATCTGGCAACCATCAGATGCTTTCTGTATTCCTGATTCTGTCTGTGTTATTTGCTTAGTTTGTTTCTTAGATTCAACTGTTGATAGATGTGTATTTTTTGCCATTTTAGTGTTCATAGTTTTGATCTCCTTTTTCCAATAAGTTCCTTTTAATAGTTCATATAATAGTGTTTTGGTGAGGATGAATTCCTATAGTTTTTTTCTTGTCCGGGAAGCTCTATCTGCACTTTGATGCTAATTGATAGCTTTGCTGTGTAGAACAATCTTGGCTGTAGGGGTCCCTGGTTTTTAAGGCTTGAATGTTTCTTGCCAGTCCCTTCTAGCCTGCAAAGTTTCTTTTGAGAAATCAGCTGACAGGGTTATGGGAGGGAACTCCTTTGTAGGTAACCAATTTCTTTTCTCGCTGCTTTTAAGATTCTCTGTTATCTTTAAACTTTGGCATTTTAATTATGATGTGTCTTGGAGTGGGCCTTTTTGCATCCATTTCATTTGAGATTATTTGTGCTTCCAGGACTTTCATGTGTATTTCCTTCACCAGATTAGGGAAGTTTCAGTATTTTTTCAAATAGATTCCTAATATATTACTCTTTCTCTTCTCCTTCTGGCTCCCCTGTGACATGACTGTTGGACCTCTTGAAGTTGTCCCAGGGCTGTTTATACTGTCCTCATTTTTTTTTTCTTCTTGTTATTCTGGTTGGGTGCTTTTTGCTCCCTTATGTTCCAAGTCACTGATTCGATTCTTGGCTTCATCCACGCTACTGTTGATTCCCTGAAAATTGTTTTTTATTTCAATTAGTGTATCCTTCATTTCTGACTGGATCATTTTTATGTTGTTGGGGCCCTACTAAGTTCCTTGAGCATCCTTATAACCAGTGTTTTGAACTCTGCATCTGATAGATTGCTTATCTCTATTTTGTTCAGTTTTTCTGGAGTTTTGATCTGTTGTTTCATTTGGGCCATGTTTCTTTGTCTCCTCACTTTGACAGCCTCCTTAGCTCTGCTTTGATTCCGTGTCTTGGTTGTGTGGCTTAATGTAGTAGGTGTCCTGTAGGGTCCAATGACACAGCCTCCCCTATCACCCAAGTTGGGTACTTGAGATGTGCCCTTCATGTATATGCTGAGTATATGCTCCTCTTGAGGTTGAGCCTTGGTTGCTGTTGGCAGATTAATGGGAGGGATTTACCCAGGCCAGTCAGCTGCAAGGACGGGCTGTGACCACTGACCACCTGCCCTCCATGGAGGATCAGCTGTGCAGGGGCAGGGTGGTGCTTCAGTGTGGTCTATAGCTTTCCACTAGGTAGGCTGGCCCTGGGGTTTTTTGGGTGGTGCAGGCCAAGGTCGGACCCCACCTGTGTTTTGCCCGGGGCCACCCTGCCTGAGCCGTAAAGCAACTTGAGGTGGCTGCTACTTGTGCTGGGCTTGGAGATTCCCACATGAAGCCAAGCTGTGAATCTAGGCTGGCTGCTGCTAGTGCTGAGCCTGGGGCTCACTGAAGCCAGCTGTTGCTTGTTTGAGAAGATTTAGGAAGTTGTGAAGCTATTAGTCAAGACCAGCCATTTAGAAGGAAATGTAGCTTGAGTCCATAAATTAGGTGGGGCAGAGTCTGTAGGAATCTTCAAGGAGAGTCAAACAGTGTCAGCCAGGTTGATGGAGTCTCAGATAGTGTACCAGCCTGCCAACTCTGTCAGGGAAGGGTTTAGTAAAGGGACAGTGGCCTCTGTTTGCCTTGATGCAGACACTTCAGTTTCTTTCTGTATATCACTGGTGCTTTTCAAACTGTACCCCAGTGCTAGAGCTCAGAGAGTGAGTCTGAGTAGGTGAGTCCATGTGTGGGCTCTGTAAGAGGAACTGTGTGGGGCTTTAGCATTTTCTTCCACTGACTCAATCCCCACTGGTTTTTGCAGCCAGAAGTCATGCAGACTTACCGTCTTAGCCCTGGAACCCTGGGCTTGGGGGCTCCCGACATATCCCTCCAGAATTTTTATCTACTACATGTGGGTAAGGGACCAGCCAGTTCCACGTTTGTGCCCTTCCTACCAGTCTGGATGGATGTGGTTTCTTTGATTTCTTAGTTGTCAGACTTCCATTCAACTCTATTTCTGAAGGTTCCTGAGTGATTATTGCTTTTATATTTTAGTTGTAATTTTAATGCGGTTATGTGAAGAGGTGAGCCTTAACCTGTGCTGCCATCTTGACCAGAAGTCTTCATTCCTCTTTATGGCCAGATAATGTTTATTGATTTCATCAGTTGGCAGACATATTTTTTTTAGCCCTTATGAGTAGTGCTGCTATGAATATTTGTGTATAAGTTGTTGTGTGAACATGTTTTTAATTCTCTCAGGGACATACTTAAGAGTGGAATTGCTGGGTTACGTGGTAATTCTGTTCAACTTTTTGAGGAACTGCCAAACTGTTTTCTAAAGCAGCTGCACAATTTTCCATTCCTACAATACTGTGAGGGTCCTAATTTCTCCATACCCTTGCCCACATTTATTGTCTGTCTTTTTAATTTTAGCCGTTCTAGTGGGTGTGGTGTGTTATCTAATTATGGTTTTGATTTGCATTCCTTAATGACTATGGATAGTGAGCATTGAAAGTGCAATCTTTTTCTTTTTCTTTTTTTTTTTTTTAATTTATCTTTAGAGGGGAAGGGAAGGAGAGAGGGAAGAGAAACACCACTTTCATCCCCTACCAGGAACTCACCTACAACCCAGGCATGTGCCCTGACTGGGAATCGAACTGCAAATCTTTGGTTTGCAGGCCCACGCTCAATCCATTGAGCGATGCCAGCCAGGGCTGAAAGTGTAATCTTGAAGCAGCCTTTCCAGAAGTGCTGGTGGTGGGAGAGCCTAAAATTATTTTGTAACACTGAAACATACATCACGATGTGTTAACTAGGGCAAAAAGGATAGTTCTATTTTTTTTTTCAGCATATAGTGAACTAGAAACACATACAGTTGTGTGCTGCTTAACCAAATATATTCTGAGAAATACACTGTGGGGCAGTTGTGTCATTGTGTGAATATCATAGTGCACTTACACAAACCTAGAGGGTATAGACTACACCCACCTAAGCAATGGGGTAAATAGCCTATTGCTCTTAGCCTACAAGTCTGTACAGCATATTACTGTGCTGAATACTGCAGACAGTTGTAACAAACTGTATTTGTGTACCTCAACATATCTAAACATAAAGCAGTCCAGTAAATATGCAATATAGAAGATTAAAAATGATACACTTATATAAGGCACTTAACGTAAATGGAAGTTGCTCTGGGTCAGTCAGTGAGTGAGTAGTGAGTGAATATAAAGGCCCAAGACATTACTATACACTTCTGTAGACTCTATTAAACACTGTACACTTATCTTACATTAAATTTATAAAACAACATGCAATTAAGCATAAGAAAAAATAATGCAATCAAGAGGTACAATAACCACAAGATGTATGAAGCTGCTGCTGTTGAAACAGCATACTGTTTTACAGCAAACTTTTTTCTTAAATAGAAGAGTACATTCTCAAATAATGGCAAAAATATAGTATAATACATAAACCAGTAAGCTAGTCGGTTATGATCATTTACCAAGTATTATGTGCTGTACATAATTAGATGTGCTGTACTTTACACGACTGGGAGTGCAGTAGGTTTATTTACACCAGTGTCACCACAAACACATGAGTGGTACCTAGTGCTGTGCTGGTATGACCTGGCTGTGATGTCACTAGGCGATGGAAGTTTCATCCCCATCATAACCTTATGGGGCCGCCCTCATATGTGCAGCCTAATTGACCAAAATGTTGTTATGTAGGGTGTGACTATACCCAAAAATAAGAATGGCTGGTGGGAGTACAAGCTTTCTCTGTTTTCTCTGAAAACTGAGTATGTTACTTGTGATAGAATAAATACAAATCATTAGAGTGCTCCCTCTCTTCTCAGGCCAGAGCTGAAACCTGTGGACAAGGAGTCGGAAGTAGTGATGAAGTGAGTACTCGGCCAAAGGGCTGGTGGGAAGTACTTGTTTCTGGCCACCCCAGTGCTCTTCACCGCCACCTCCTCTCTCACAGGTTCCCTGATGGGTTCGAGAAGTTCTCACCGCCAATTCTGCAGCTAGATGAGGTGGATTTCTACTATGAACCTGAACACGTCATCTTCAGCCGTCTCTCCGTCTCTGCCGATCTCGAGTCCCGCATCTGTGTGGTATGGTTGCTGTGTTTCTGTTCCACGTGGGCTGAAACTCTTCTCCCTCCCCCCGAAATATGTGCTGTAGATTAGCCCAGATCCTTGGGCTATGGTGGGAAGAGGCTACACTGGAGCAGCATCGGAGCCTGAGCCAAGGACTTTGCTATGCATATACTGTCCCCATCCTCCAGCCTCACAGGGCTGCCCTGCAGAGGTGAAAGCCTGCCATGTGGTACTTTATGAATACTTGAAGCAAAATTTTATCTTACTGGCCTCAGCTCTCAGTCTTCTCAACCATGGAGCATAGAGGAGAAAGCACAGGCTTTAGGGTCAGACTTCAGATCCTGACTCTGCCATTTCCTAGCTTCATTACTGAACAGTTTTCTCATATTGAAAATGGCGATAGCCTCTACCTCACTTGATTATTGGAAGAATTAAGTTACTAGCACTTAATAGGTAGTCAGGTATTAGATTCTCTTTACATCTTACTACTTCATTTTTCTTTTTAGTTTTTTTTTAAGATTATATTTATTTTTAGAGAGAGACATTTACATTTGAGAGAAACATCATTTGGTTGCCTCTTGCATGTTTCCAACTAGGGACCTGGCCCCCAACCCAGGCATGTGCCCTGACAGGGAATCAAACCAGTGACCTTTCAGTTTGCAGGCCGATGCTCAATCCCCTGAGACACACCAGCCAGGGCTATTTAGTTTCCTAAAAGTATTTTAGTTGTTGAAAAAGTCATTGGGACTACATGAGTCCAATTTTCATTTTCTTCTCTTCTGTGTCCCATACATACTTTAAAGTTCGCATGTTTCTTATAGGTTGGGGAGAATGGAGCCGGGAAGTCTACCATGCTGAAACTGCTTATGGGGGACCTGACACCTATTCGGGGCATCAGACACGCTCACAGGTAGGTTCCTCACCTCCCGTGTCTAACTCGACACTTAACACACCTCCAGCGTCTAACACACAGTCACATTCTTTATTTCCTCTTCCACCTTTATTTCTCCTTGCAGGAATCTGAAGATTGGCTATTTTAGCCAACACCACGTGGAACAGCTGGACCTGAATGTCAGTGCTGTGGAATTGCTGTCACGCAAGTTTCCTGGTGTGTTAGGGATTGGAGTTGAGGAAGGAGGGCCAGGGCTGCCACCTACAGTTAGGCCCACCTTGGGGAGGTGCTAAGCAGCCCACCTAAGTCTAAGTATAAGGACATGGGCATTTGGAGTTGGGGCTGGGGGAAGGGGGAAGGGAGGGAGTTGGGCCATGATGGGGTGGGACCTATTCCAGGACGGCCCGAGGAGGAGTACCGTCACCAGCTGGGCCGATATGGCATCTCTGGAGAAGTGGCTGTGCGCCCTGTTGCCAGCTTGTCTGGGGGCCAGAAGAGCCGGGTAGCCTTTGCTCAGATGACCATGCTCTGGTGAGGCCACATTTTCTGAAGTTTCTAGTAGAAAATGATTCTCTTGTCCTTGTATCAGAGGAGTTCATGTTTCTCCCCCCCACCCCCACCCCCATAACTGCCTTCCTTGCTGCATTCTGCCTTCCAGTCCCAACTTCTACATTCTGGATGAACCCACAAATCACCTGGATATGGAGACAATTGAGGCTCTGGGCCGCGCTCTCAACAATTTCAGGGTCAGTGTGCCTTCATCCTGCTCACTCCTCCCCAGACTTTAGTGACCCTTAGGGCCTTTCCCCCAAGTGTCTCTGGTCTCCTGTCTTTCAGGGTGGTGTGATTCTGGTGTCCCACAATGAGCGCTTCATCAGGCTGGTGTGCCAGGAGTTGTGGGTGTGCGAAGGAGGTGGCATCACCCGGGTCGAGGGGGGCTTTGACCAATACCGTGCTCTTCTCCAGGAACAGTTTCGCCGTGAGGGCTTTCTCTAGGCCCAGTAGGCTGAGGACTGCCCAGGACATGGACTGGTCTCTCAGACCCCTGGGCCACCATGTAGGCAACCATTTCCAGGCCATGGACCTCCCCTGACTTGGGGGACAGCCTTATCTCCAAATCTCTCCTTTTGACTGGATCATCCTCTGCACAATCCAGGGAGCCCCATCTAAGGGTCTGTGAGGACTGGCCTTCTAAGTGGAAGGGGTGGGGGCTGCCCTCTGGGGTTATAGATTCCCCACTGCCCCAGCTCTGACTGGGCCCCAAGTGGCTGCTGTGTAAATTAAATCTTCATGCCTCATCTCTGCTATTCCCTGGTTGGGCTGCGGTGTGTTAGTGGTGTGGGCTCTCTGATTTGACATTTTCCTATGATATTTGTATCAGTCACAAGGAGGAAGTTGTGGTATCATCAGCCTTGTCCCTGGAAGGAGACATCAGTTAGCAGCTGGGGGCTCACCTGCCTGACCTTGCGGTGGGCTGTGTTGTTGGAATGAAGGGCAGTGTGTTACATTGCTGTGGTGCTGGTCCCTATATTTGGGGCTCAGCCCCAGCTGAAGGGGTCTTGGATTCCATCCCAGCCTCACTGCTTGGGAGAGTGAACTGATTCTGTAACCCTGTGCTTTATATGCGGTTCATCAGTTGCTTTCTCCTGTGGTCTCTGACCCAGGTTCACCCTGCATCTCTGATACAGACCTTCAGAAGGGGCTGAAGAGAAATTGGCTTTGTCCCTGTTTTGCATGAGTGGTTTCATTTATTTTTCCTCTAACCATGTAAGAGTGGTCTAGGAAGTAGGGAATTGAGAATGTGGTCTAATGGGAAGAAATAGAGCACTTTGTATTCAAATTAAGCAGTCTTTAAGGGAGAGTGTTTAGCAAATATGATTTATAAATACTGTTTTTTGAGGGCTAGCTGCTATATGAAATTGCTGTGCAGAAAACACTAACATAGAGGCATTGTTTTGCTCTTGATGATAGTGGAGAAACCAGTCAGCAGAAGGAACTTGCTGGCTTCTTAGGGAACTATAGTCACAAAGCTCAGCCAAGGAATTTTAACTCAGCTTCTGAGAATATTATGGTATAGGTAGCTGGGAGAGAGAGATGTGTTTTAGAGTAAAGGAAAATAAAGGCAGGAAGGCTCTTGATTTGCTGCAGAACAAGCGGTGTTGGACAGACGAAGCCAGCAGCAGAGCCACTGATCGGCCTGCCTCCTCAGCTGCCCTCGCTCCCTTTCAGAAGTCCAAAGGAGAAGCTCTTCCAGCTCTGTCTGTGGCTGTGCGCATTTTCACACTCTGAAGAGCCTTCTCACAGCTCCCATCACTTTCTGCTGACCTCAGACCTGCAGATGGGCCAGGTGGGGGCCATCTGGTATGTGATCTCTGTCTACCTGTTTGCCAGGCTCTCGGCCCCTTCACCCTTCACAAGCTTATGAATCTTGATGTGAGTTCTCCCAACTCTTTAAGAGTTGGTGGGAGTACAGCTCAAGGGTTCTATGACACAGAATCTGTGTCTTTTGGAGGTAGGTGACTGTACAAAGAGCGTTGGAGGGGTTTAAGATAAGTCCCAGTGTTGTTACTGGTGATAGAAGGGGTCACCAGAGTGAGAAATAGTAGCTGAATAAGAAATCACTTAACCTTTTTGAACATTTCTTGCTTGATTTCTATGTAGGATTATGTTGAGGATTAGCTGACAAGCACATAATACAAAGCACTTACAAAGAGAGCAATTCTTTTGTGACCGGTTTGATTTGAAGGAATATGGTGGAAAAAGTAAATCTCCTCTGAGTGACTCCAGAGATAGACAAAATTAGATTCAAAGGAAGAAAAACTTTCTGAATAGCTCAGGCTGCCTTCTGAGAGGGAGTTCCTATAATAAGTGTAGTGGGAACTATTGGAGGTTAGAGGAAGGGAGTTGTCAGAGAATAATTGTCTTGAGAGAACATTCAAACAATATCATCTCTGTTCCAGAAAGCACAGGGCATAGAGGAGAGGAATCTGACATGGGAGGGTCAGAAGCCACCCTTGATCACTACAGACTGCTCCTTGCAGCAGCCACCCCCTTTTGTGCTGTGGAGGGCCTGTCTAACCCCAGCCATTGGGAAGCTGGTCCTTGCATAGCTGCAGACACTGAAGCTGCCCTACTGTCATCAGGCCTTAAAGCCAAGGAGCCGGCCTGGTTGAAAGTCCTCAGTTCACAGGATCTGTATTGACTTCCTGCTGCCCTTCTCAGGCACCCTGGCTGGTGCCCAGTGTGAGACAGTGTAGAGGCATCATGGGTCCTTTTGTACTAGTTTACAAGGCACTCAAAGATGCCAGTCAGAATGGTTGGTTTCAGTGTGGTATTACTGTCTAGAGATTTATTGGACATAGCCAACATTTTGTAAAGTTCTTACTGGTTTGCAGGCAAATTTTAGCATAAAATAGGGGAGATGCCATTTACTGTTGCTGCCCATGCCCCAACCTAGTTTGTCTTTTTTTTTTTTTTTTAAGATTTTATTTTTAGAGAGAGAAAGGGAGAGAAACATCAGTGTATGGTTGTCACTTGTGAGCCCCCAACTGGAGATCTGGTCCTGCGACCCAGGCATGTAACCTGACTGGGAATGGAACCAGCAACCCCTAAGTCCAGCACTTAGTCCACTGAGCCACACCAGCCAGGGTGTAGTTTGTCATTTTAGAACATAGCATTCTAGTAAAAGCCATGCCCTAGGTCTGGGTCTGGCGCACCCACAGATACAAACCAAAAACAGCCCGGCCAGCATCAGCAGCTTGCTGTTCTGCACAAACCTCAAAGGGGCCTACCAGGCTGAGTTCACAGCCTGGCTGTGAAGGGCCTCTAGGAGTCCCTGAATCAGGAGTGATGGATTCCCCTCAACCCCACCTCCCTCCAGGTAGGCTTTGTTTTGCTTCCCCCATTATGAGCTGCTTGCCATTATTAAAGTTGTAGATCCCACTTTGACCTGATGGCCTAGAAAGCCAGATCATGGTTTACTCACCTGTGTGTCTTCTGTGCCTGCCACAGGTGAAGAGATCAGCATGCAAGGTGTTTGCTGGAGCTGCTCCTGGGACCAACACCAGGATTGAGCAGAGGGAGAAGTTTAACAGCCATGAAGGCTTCCATCAGCCCCACATTCTGGAGCTGAGTAGCCCTGCAGAGTTGTCCTGAGTTGAGGCAGTGACTCAGGTGTGCCTTTATGCTGCTGAGTTGATCAGTCTTTGAATGCTGGCTACTACCAGAAGGAGATGTGAAGCTGAGAGGAGGTTTTCAGTGAAGGCAATTTCCCCAAAGGGGCTAGCAGCTGAGGACTTTCTGTCATCAGCACTCTCAGGAGCTAGGGCAGCGAGTCCTTCCCTCCTGAAAGGAGGTCTGGGTGACTCACGGCAGCATCTACTGGAGTGCCTAGCATACGAGGTGCTCAATAAATATGCTTGAGAAATAAGTACTTTGGGGAAATAATTTGAGGAAAAGTAAAGAAGGATGTTGGAGAGAGCAAGAAATAAGGCCATAACCAAAATCCAGTCCTAAAGGGCATGGGGTACACATGGTGCAGGTGGAGACGAGGGAGGGCTCAGCAAGGAACAGTCAGGAAGGACTCCTTTTTCTGGGCCCTTTTGTGTTAGGCCTCCCTTCATTTCCTTTCATGACAATACTAAGGGAATAATGACAGTAAATATTTATTGGGCTCTTATTGTGTAATAGGCACTGTTGTAAGTCCTTTATCTGCACTAACAAGGTCAGTCTTCACAACCCTGTTCTCATTTTATAGATGAGAAAACAGGAAGTTGACATAGCAGGTGGCAGGACCGGGACTTGGGCCAGTGTGGTTCTGGAGTACAGCTCTTAACTCCTGCTGTACTACCTGCTGCTCTGCTCCTACTGTGACCTGCTCGATAGTTGGAGTTTGTTCATTCCATCACTTAAAACAAAAACTCATCATTGCATGGGGCATGAGTGGGAGATAGGGGATTTGGACAAGATTCTCTCAGGGGAGCAAGCTGATGAGTAGGAGTACCTGGCATTGGCTGATGCACTGGGTGCTCAGTGAAGGTGTTTGTTAAGTTGTTTGTTAAATTATTGACTAAAAACACTTGGTATGGGGGGGAAGTTACGCACTGGGTGCACTGGGATTAGCCCAGCTCTACCGCTAATAGCATCTTGGGCAAGTCAACCTCTCCCAAGTAAATTATCCTTACCCGTAAAGTGGGCATAACACAATTCGTCTTGCCTGCTGCTTTAGGTAGTTGGGAGGGTTAAATGAGACAAAGCCCTGTGTAAACTAAATAAAGTTTTCTGTAAACCGTAAAGAGCTGTGGACCCAAAGGGTGTCATTTCATGGATGGAGTAATAGGGCAGCAGCCTGGGGCCGCCTCAGAAAACACGCAGACTCGCACATGTGCACACAGATATTCCAGGCCGTCAAGATGATTGCCCTAGGAGGGCCACCCACAGCCTGCATCTGCAGAGCCAGGCCTCGGGAAGTGTGTACGTGCAGGAGCACTGGGTGAGAAGGCCTGGCACCTGCTGAGTTGCATGGAGGAAGGCAGAAATCACCATGCAATTTAAGCCCATTCTAATAATATGTGTAGGTCATACCCTGTCAGTAATTCTAGGTTTCTCTTTTCTTTATGTTAAATAGATGGGTGGTTTGGAAGTGATTTCTGCTTTACTGCATATAGAAAGGCCTTTGAAACCCTAAATTAGAATAAATATTTGTCAACCCATACTACAGCATTTTTAGCACAGGAATGCTTTCACAAATGTTCTCTTTTGGTCATGTCTTCCCCATAGTCTGGTGTTAAGATGCTTCTGATTAGTTATTCTCATTTTATAGAACTGGAGCTTGAGGCAGAATGCTTGGGTTCAGATACGTCTGCATGCAGAGAGGGGGCAAGAGCCAAGGTATCTGGGTCCCCAGGCTCCTCACACCTCTCCAGATCACTGTTCCCAACTTTTATTCATACACATTTATTCATACAGTGGGTGACATGCTTATGTCACATATGCCCCTGAGTATGCTCAGGGTCATGGTACCCTTTTAGGGAAGTACTTTGAACCTGGAATGAGGGAATAACTGAATCTGATTTAACTTGTTTTTACCTTGTAATAATTTACAAGGAGCCAACTCTGGGGTCAGAAAGCAATTTGAGTTTGAATTCTGTTAGGTAGTATCTGTGTGACGTAAGAGGCAAATTAAGCCTCTTAATGCCTCAGTGTCCAGATCTGTAAATTGAGAATAATAATGGTCTTTACACTGTAGGGTTATGGTGAATATTAAATAAGGTAATACAAACAAAACCCAGTATGCATCCTAGTAGTTCACATTGAAATGTTAACCATTTCAATGATTATTAGTATTCATTGCAGCCCTCACTGTTTTATTAATTTTTAGTGATATAGTTTGATTCCTTGTGGCTCAAAACTAATGTATTTAGTCACGATGCTTCTGCCAGAATGACAGGTACCCACACCTCCTACTTTTTAAAGTCTGCCTGATCCAAGTTGCCTAAAGAAGGGACATGTCAGTCCACAGTGCCCATCCCAGCACTGCCCAGAAGGGTAGCCTGGAGGCTGCTTCAGACCCCAGAGTTTCTAATTAGAGGTTTTCCTGTGGAAATGAATGGGTCAAGCAGGCATTTAGAGTGTGGTGCAGTCAAAGTTCAAATCGCAGCACCAACCTCCTTGTTTTGATTCCATGTTCACGAAGCGATCCCTTGAGGGTCTCCCCTGGAGGTGGCCTATTAGAGAAAATGTGGCCAAAGCCTGAACCCTGGGCCTGGACAGGGCTGGGCCTGCCTGGCCCTACCGCTTACCAGCTCAGTGCCCTGGACCCAGGTCTATAACATCTTAAAGTACAATTTTCTCCTGGATAAGATGGGGTGCTAATTTGCATAAGGTTATTGAAAGGATTAAGAGATTCCCAGGGATGGGAGGAATGCCTCCCAAGGAAGGTGAGTTCCTGTTTAAAACCCTAATGCTCTGCATGGGGCGGGGAGTGGTCAGGGGTGTCTGGCTTTCCCAAATGTAGTGGGAAGATGAGATGTCACGGGGAAGAAAAGGTAAGAGAAAAGATGCACGTATCTTGAGTTTGGAACACCTGAGTGAGGGAGGTAAGGGACCAGTGCCAGTTTCCCAAAGGTGGGGTGTCTAAAGGACGTTTAAGAATGGTGACAGGCTATTCTTTGATTTGAAGTTATTTGCATTTCTGAGGTGCAAAACCCACTTCCGGTTACAGTATCACAAATCTTTTAATAAAGTCACATACTAGTGATTTATGTTGCTTCTTTTATTTCTGCTTTTTGAAATCGAGGAAGGGGCTGGATCAGTGCAGTGTGGGACAGATGAAATAAGGAAGCAGGAGTTTTGAGCCAGAGGTCATCACTTGGCTGACTTGATCATAAGAATGAAAAAAATGCCCAACTGCTGTGAACTTGTAGAAAACAGAACTAAGGCTTTAATACTAACTTAAATACATGGCTTCCCCTATATTTTCAGACTTAATTTGGACTGTAGTGTGATTGCTGCACTTTTGTTACTCAGATTAACTTAGACCTATTGTTTTAAGTTTAGAGCCACTTTACCTGATAAAGTGCCTCAAGGTTGACGCAAAACATATTACATGAAAAATAATATATTGCTAAATATCTTTATACTTCTCTCACGGTTTAGGCTAGGCTAAAGATGCACATGTAGGTGACAGCTCCATTCATTTGTGAAGTGTGAGGGCTTCACTGAGACCATAGGTGCACCTCCACTTACACATCTGCTGGTTGTTGGCAGGAGGCCTCAGTTCCTGACCATGTGAACCTCCCCAGAGCTGCTTGAGTGTGCTCACAGCATGGCTTCCTCAGAGCAAGTCACCCAAGAAAGACAGCCACGTGCCTCCTGTGACCTGTTCTCATAAAGCCCCCTGCTCCCATCACTTCCACCACATTCCGTTAAGAAGCAACTCAAACAACCCACACTCAAGGGCAGGGCAGCTGGGCTCCACTTTTTCAAAGGAGAGTATTAAGGAATTTGTGGTCTTATTTTAAAACTCCTACAGTTGACATTGTGGTTTTAAAGTTTAGGCTTGATGAAAACATATAGATATATATATTCTCCATACCAACTGCCTCTGTGTGTGTGCCTTTATTCATGGACTCAGTATGCATAATTGCATTTTATAGCTGTGGGGTATTTTGTATTTGCCTTCAAATTTAGCATATTTATTTCAAAAACTTTTTTGTAATTGTTACGGTTTTCATTATTAAAAATTTGTATGAGCCCTGGCTAGTGTGTCTCAGTGGATTGAGCACCCGTCTGCGAACCAGGGGGTCACTGGTTTGATCCCCAGTCAGGGCACACGCCTGGGTTGTGGGCTCTGCTCCATCCCCAGTTGAGGGTGCTTGCAGAGGGCGACCACATCAATGTTGCTCTCCTCTTCCTCCCTTTCCCCCCTTTCCCTTTCTCTCCCGCATCAATGTTTCTCTCCTCTTTCTCCCTTCCCCTTTCTCTAGATTAAAATAAAATAAAAATATTTTTTAAAAAGTCCTTCCTCCTCAAATCTCTTCTTTCTCCTTTTGGGTTCTCATGGCTATTTGCTTCCCACCCCTTGGAGTGCTGACCACATTCTGCTTTAAAATGAGCATCTGTTGCATCAAAGTTGCAGGACAAGGGATTCATCCCAGAATCCCTTATGGGGCCACCATGAAGCCAGTGACAACCAGAAAAGTTTGTGGGATCTTCAGCCCCATAGCTTTGCTTCACTGGAGAGCCCGTGGCAAGTTGTACAATGTGCTGGCGTGTGGTTCTTTTCGTTGGAACACCTGGTGACGCTCATTTGGGAGCAAAAATATGGTGGGGTACTGTTTGGACATCCCTGTCACCAAGGTCGAGATACAGTTGTGCGTTTCTGTCTCTTATGGTAAGGCTTAATCTTGAACTTAAAAAAAAATCATGCTGTATATTCTATTTTGCAGCACGAGTTTTAAACTATTATGAAAATTGCAAACATGTAGAAAAACAATAATGAACCCCTGTGTACACATTACCCAGCTTCAACAATTGTCCTTTACAGTTCCAGTTAGTTAACCTTATTTCATCTACACCACCGTACTCTGTCTGCCCTGTGAATCCTGCTTTCATCCCCACCACTCCATCCTTGCACCAGAATAATGCGGATGTTAGTGTCACATACTCTCATCAGGAAGAATATATATAGTGTTTGATTGTGATTTTTGCGAGAGGTTTGATATTTATAATAGAATAAGCTTCAGGTTTTTTTCCCCTGCATTTTCTTTGCAGTTTATAAAGGTTTTGTTATAGCATTATGCAGTGTATAATGTCGTTATGCATACAGCCATTTTTAGGTAATCATGATTATACTACATAAACCAACACATTGTAGAGATGTAATTTTCTTGCAAGAACTAAAATTCTTATCTTTTTTTTTAGAGGGTAGGGGAAGGAAAGAGGGAGAGAAATATCAATATATGGTTGCCTCTTGTGCATCCCTTGCTAGGGACTGGCCTGCAATCCAGGCATGTGCCCTGACTGGGAATCAAACCTCGATCCTTTGGTTCGCAGGCCTGCGCTCAATCCACTGAGCTACACCAGCCAGGGCAAATTCTTATTTTTTAAAAATAGACTTTGTTTTTTAGAGCAGTTTTAGATTCACAGCAAAATTAAGGGAAATGTACGTGGATTTCTTATATACCCCCAGTCTACACGTGCATAGCCTCCCCCATTGTCAACGCCCTCCACCAGAGTGATAGATTTGTTACAGTTGATGGGCCTATATTGACACTATCTATCACCCAAGGTCCATAGTTTACAGTAGGGTTCACTCTCACTGTCATACATCCTGTGGATTTGGACAAATGTGTGACATGTATCCACCATTATAACATTATACAGAGTAGTTTCATTGCTCTAAAAGTGCTCTTAAACTTTCAAAAATTTAAAAAGTATTCTTGCCCTGACCAGTATGGCTCAGATGGGTGGGTGTCATCTTGCAAAGCCAAACGTCACCAGTTCAATTCCCAGTCAGGGCACATGACTGGGCTGAGGGTTCTGTCCCTGGTTGGGGCACATGGGAGAGGCAGCTGATCTATGTTTCTCTCTCACATGGATGTTCCTCTCCCTCGCTCCCTCCATTCTCCTCGCTCTAAAAATAAGTAAAACCTTTTTTTTTTTAAAGTATTAAATATAAAGTATTCTTGCCCTGGTTGGGTGGCTTAGGAGCATCATCCTGAACACCAAAATGTTACAGGGTTAATTCCCAGTCAGGGCACATACCTGGCTTGCAGGTGTGATTCTCAGTGGTGGCGCATATGTGAGACAACTGACCAACGTCCCTCTCCCTCCACCTCCCCCCACACACACCTTCCTCTCTCTCTAAAAATCAGAAAATATCCTTAGGGAGGATTATTTTAAAAGCAAAAGTGTACATTAAATCAAGGATCATGGAACATAAATTGGCTACTTGTAAATGGTTCATGGGTGGGTGGGTGGGCTTCTTTGCATCAAATTTTCTGTACACTTGAGATTATTTCAAATTTTAAAAATATTTTTAAAATATAAAAGTAATACATGAGTGTTGTAAGAAATTGAAGAATGCAAATAAATATAGAACCCCTTTCTTCCCAATTCTAGTCCCCCCTTCCCTAAAGAAACCATTATTACCAGGTTTATCATTATCTTCTCTCATTGTGCCAGCCACTAACTTTCTCCTTAGTGTCCTTCACTAAAAAGGAATTTCATAACATTTTACTTTAAAATAATTTCAGACTTAGAGAAATGTTGCAAAATATTATAAAGAATTCTGCTCTTTCCTTCAGCCAGATTTCCTAAATGGTAATATCTTGCCACATTTGCTTCATCATTTGGTGTGTGTGTGTTTTCCCCCAAACTGTGTGAGAGTAAGTTGTAGACATAAGGTTCCTTTATTTCTAAATATGCCAATATGTTGTTATTTTTACTTGTTTTAATTTATTTTTTAAAGATTTAATTTATTTTTAAGTCTTTATTTTTTTTAAAGATCTTATTTATTTACTTTCAGAGACAGGGGAAGGGAGGGAGAAGTAGAGGGAGAGAAACATCAATGTGTGGTTGCCTCTTTGAGGCCCCCCACTGGAGACCTGGCCTGCAACCCAGGCATGTATCCTGACTGGGAATTGAACCAGCGACCCTTTGGTCTGCAGGCCTGCACTCAATCCACTGAGCCACACCAGCCAGGGCTGCCTTTGTTTTTCTTAAGCATAAGGACGTTCCTTATATAACCACAGAACAATTATCAAAATCAGGAAATACACATTGAAACAGTATTATTAATCTAATCATAATTTTTGTCAATTGTACCACCCATTTCTTTTATAGAAAAAATTTTATCTAAGATCACACTAAATTGTATTTTGTTGTCCTGACTCTTTAGCTTCCAGTAATCTGGAAAAGTCCTTTGGTCTTTATCTTTCGTGACCTTAACATTTTGGAAGGGTACAGAACATTTATTTTGCAGAATATCCCTCAGTTTGGGTTAGTCTGGTGTTCCCTCATAATTAGATTCTGGCTGTGCCTTTTCGACAGGAACATCACACAAGTGAAGCTGTGCCTCTGATCAGAAGGCATGCGACGTCAGTTTGTCCCACTGCTGGTGGTATTGGCTTTGATTACTTGGTTAAGGTGGTGTCTGCCAGGTTTCTACGCTGTAAATCTCTGTTTTTCCCTTTGTAATTAATAAGGGCCTTGTGGAGAAGCCACACATAATTTTTATGTACTGTATTTTTAGGACTATAAGATGCACCAGACCATAGGACACACCTACATTTTAGAGGAGGAGAACAGGAAAAAAATTTTGAAGCAAAAAATTGGTAAAATATTTAATAACCTATGACCCCACTCCACCCCCACCCCACCTCCACAGCAAGCCAGGTAAGCTACATTCAGACTATAAGATGCACCCCTTTCCTCCCAAATTTGGGGGAAGTGCATCTTATAGTCCAAAAAATGTGGTAATCAAAATCATCAATGTTTTGCAACAATGATTTATTCTTTTGAAGTGTTTCAGTCCTTCTCCACCACCAGCAGGTGACAGGTTTTCTGCAACATTGTTTTTTTTTTTCTTTTAAGATTTTATTTATTTATCTTTAGAGGGGAAGGGAAGGAGAGAGGGAGAGAAATATCAATGTGTGGTTGCCTCTCATACGTCCCCCTGCTGGGAACTGGCCTGCAACCCAGGCATGTGCCCTGACTGGGAATCGAACCCCGATTGTTTGGTTTGCAGGCCGTGCTCAATCCACTGAGCTACACCAGCCAGGGCTGTTTTTTTAATACTTTTAAAAAACATTACTGACACCTTCTTTTCTCTCCTTACATATTTATTCACATTTATTCTAAATTCTTTTTTTAGTTTCCTTTTTAAAAACATTTTTTAATATTTTTTATTTATTTATCTTTAGAGGGGAAGGGAAGGAGAGAGGGAAAGAAATATCAATGTATGGTTGCCTCTTGTGCGTCCCCTGCCGTGAATTGGCCTGCAACCCAGGCATGTGCCCTGACTCGGCATCGAACTGCGATCCTTTGGTTTGCAGGCAGGTCTGCGCTCAATCCACTGAGCTACACCAGCCAGGGCCTATTCTAAATTCTTGATCCCTCTGTTTGAATACTTTGAATAGTTTTACCTTAGAAAGCATATGTTATCTAGTTTATTGTCTTTCCCTTGGACCCCGCTAGGTGGTTTGGCCTGGGAGCTCCTATTCCCCTGAGGGTACCAGGCATTCTGCCTGGTTAGGGGTGTTGGGAAAGGTCTGAAGACCCACTCTAGTTCACATGCTGGTGAGTTCTAGGAAAGTGGAAGGAAAGAGCCCTAGGGCTGAGGATACACAATACCACAATTAATCACTCCCTATTTGCTGTCACCTATCAAGATGTTTAAACCTTTTAAGGTCTTAGGAAGAAGCCAGAGGGGAGGAGGTAACTGACCTGCTCTAGGGTTTTGGAAAGAAAGAAGGAAAGAGTGACTGCCAAGGTGATCCAGTCACCTTCTCATCAATGCCTCTCCTGGCAGGAATTTTGCACTGCCTGATACTATCTCTAGAGGGCTCTGATAATTACTTATTTTTATAAAAATAAAGTCACATCATTTTGCAGTTTGCTCTTTTTCTTTTATCAATGCACCTAAGTAGAACCCATTCTTTTGACACCACGATGCTCCATGGTATGGACACACCATCGCTTACTCGACAGTTCTTTTGGTGGACATTCAGGTTGCTTCCCTCTTTTTTTTTCTTTCTCTTGTCCCTAAAACGGGTTTGTTTGTATCCTTGACTGTGCTCCCTTAAACACTTGTGTATTTATTTCTATAGGATAATTTTTCCAGTGTATGGTGGAAGGGACATAAAAAACAGTGGTCACTTCTAGGATTGGGACAGAGGAAGGAAAGGGTGACTTTTTACGTTCCATGGAACGCCCATTAAGGCTTCGCATCCTAACTGTCCATAAATCTTACAATACTAAAAATATTATAGTGACACATTGTAACAGTGTGACTATATTTAATGCCACAGAACTGTGTCCTTAAAAATGGTGAAGGTGGTAAATTTTGTTATGTACACTTTGCCACAATTTAAAAAAATAAAAAGATATAATGAAATTGAAATAAACCCTGTGCAATCACATCATTCCCTAGCTTAAAAGCCCTCGAGTGACTTTCCACCTGGTTTCAAGTACATTTGGAAATCCTTAACAAGACTTTAAACCCTGAGCAATGCAGTAACTACACAGAACTTTCCTTTATTTCTTGTAAGGCTCCAAGCTTTCTCCTCATAGCTTTGCACACACTGTTCCCTCTGCTGGAAACCCTCTCTCCCATCCTCTGCTTAGCTAATTTTTACTCTTTCATTTCTCATTGTTCAGAGTGGGGCTTTCTCCCAAGACAGGCACATTCCCTTATCATGATGATTGCAAAGAAAAATGCAGTTTCTTGTAGCCACTATCATAAACCAAAAAATGAATAATAAAAAGGTCTAAACAAATGGAGAAACATACCACATTAAATTAGGAGATCCAATACAGTAAAGATGTCAATATAGTAAAGGAGGTTCTATATAGTAAAGATGTCCCCAAATTGATAGACAGGTTTAATGCAATTCCTATCACTATCCCAGCAAGATTTTTTGTAGATAGAGACAAGATTACTCTAAATTTATATGGAAAGGCACAGGAACTGGAATAACTAAAACAATTTTGAAAATAAGAATAAAGTGGGAGGAATCCCTCTACACAATTTCATGTCATCTTACATATCTTGTGTGTCCTCAGTAATCAAGGCTGTTTGGTATTGGCAGGAGGACAGACACACAGACCAGTGGAACAGAATCCAGAGCCCAGAAACAGCCCTGCACAAATACAGTCAACTGGTTTTTGACAAAAGGTGCAAAAGCAATTCAACAGAAGAAGGATCGTCTTTTCAACAAATGGTGCTGGAGCGATTGAACATCCATAAAGGGAGAAAACAAAACAAAACCTTGACCCAAATTATTTCAACATATAAAAGTTATTTCAAGTGAATAAAAAAATTAAGTGTAAAACTGTAAAAGTTTTAGAAGCTAACATAAGAGAAAATCTTTGGGATCTAGGGCTTAGTGAAAGGTTCTTAAAATAATACCAAAAGCATGACCCATAAAAGCAAAACACTAAATTGAGGTTTTGATGTGTTGGCAAGGTGTTAAAAAAAAGAAAACCAGGAAACCCTTGCATGTTGCTGGTAGGAATGTAAATTTTTTCAGCTGGCATGGAAAACCTCAGTTAAACTGAGAATTACCATATGACCTAGCAATACCCACTCCCAGGTGTGCATCCAAAAGAACTGAAAGTAGGTGTTCAAACAAAAAAGTGGTACATGAAGGTTCAGAGCAGCCCTTTTCACAAGAGCCAAAAGGTGGGAAATACCAACGTTTGTATACTGATGATGGATAAACAAAAGCAGTTCATCTATACAACGGCATATTGTTCAGCCAAGAAAAGGGAATAAAATACTGATATATACTGCAACATAGATGAACCTCAAAAACATTGTGCTGAGTGAAGGAAGCAAGACATGAAGGCCACATATTGTAGGGTCTGTGTGAAGTATGCAGAGTAAGGAAGTCTATAGAGACAGAAAGCATACGAGTGGTTTCCAGAAGCTGCAGCGGGGGTGGGGATGGAGAGTGACTTTTTACTTAATATGGGGTTTCCTTCTGGGGTGATGAAAATGCCCTAGAACTGGGTAGGAGTGATGGTGGCACAACACTTTGAACATATTAAGTGTCGTTAATGGTAAATTTTATTTATCTGCATTTTACCATAAAAACTGCATTTTATTGTATATACATTATGCCTCAATAAAACTGGCATGAAATAGTACAGTAATTGGAGCATTGATGGATGCTAACACTTGTAGGAAAGATTTTGCTGAAGATTGGGTACTTAGTTACATAGGCTCAAACTATCTCCCCACAAATGTGCTTATCTAATTACAAAAAGAAAGAACAGTATTACAATGGAAAAGCCTGGTGATCTTGTGATGTAATTCACTCCATGTGTCAACTTAGAGGGTGGTTTTGGATGAGAGTAACATTTAAATTATTGACCTGTAATTAAGCAGACTGTTCTCCATAACACGGGTGGGCCTCATCCAATCAGTTGAAGGTCTGAGTAGAATAAAAAGACCAGCCTCTGGTGTGGCTTAGTGGATTGAGTGTCAGCCTGAAAATTGAAAGGTCACTGGTTGGATTCCCAGTCAGGGCACACGGCTGGGTTGCAGGCTGGGTCCCTGGCTGGGGGTGTGCCAGAGGCAACCAATTGAGGTTTCTTTCACACATCAATGTTTCTCTCCCTCTTCCTCTCCCTCCCTTCCCCTCTCTCTAGAAATGAATAAATAAAATCGTTAAAAAAGAAAAAAAGACCAGTCTCTCCAGCAAGAGGGCATTTTCTAGTGGACTTCCTTCAGATTTCACCTGCACCACCAGCTCTCCTGAGTCTTCAGCCTACTCGCCTGCACTTGCCAGCCACCACAATTGGGTGAGACACTTCCTTATAATAAATAAATAAATAAGTGAAAATATAAATAACATAAACACATACATAGATATGGGTACATCTCCTATTGCTTTTGCTTCTAACTGGGACCCTAATACAGCACTTGAATCCAATGATCAACGTTTGTATCACCAGTAATAGTAACTGACATGCACATCCTAATGTGATATAGTGAGAAACCTCCATTACTTATACCTCCCAAGAGTGAATATCCTGCATCTAATCATGAGCAAACAAGACAAACCCAGACTGAGGGGCATTCTATGAAAATGGCCAGAACTCTTAAAAAATGTTTGTATTGTGAAAGACAAAAAGAAGTGAGAATCTATTTCTAGTTAAAGTATGAGCCCTTCAAGACAGAGTCTGTATGTTTTTAGCACTGTATTACCCACCTTGTCCCTTATGCCTGCCACATGGCAGACCACCCAAGCTCCAAGCCATTCCTTAGCCCTGCCTAGGGCCTCCTCTGGAGCTGAGCTGTGCCTTCTCCTCCTTATCAGCCCCAGCTGCCTGCCATGCTGCACCCCAGCCACCAGAGTGCTCCCAGCTGGGCCTTAGAGATCCTGCTTGCCATCCCCACAAAGCCCTTCTTCTCCCTAAATGTTACAGCCCTGCCCCATCCTGCAGGGTGATTTATGCCTCTTGTAGAACTGGAGCTGCTGACCTGCCTCTCCCTCCGTTTGCCTTCAGCCAAGACAGACTTCTCAGCAGGACCTCTGGGCTGGTCCAGCTTCCCAGCAAAGCTTGGCTTCTGCCAGTGTGCTATCTAGTCTCTGACAGGAACACTGTCTTCCTGGAACACTGTCGTACATCCAAGCTCTCCTGGGGACCAAAGAGAAGGACCTCTTACTTCATTTCCATGTGTTTGAGGCCCCCCTGATGACTGCTTCCCTGCAGCTTTGCATTTGGCCTGAGAGCCACATGCAGATGTTGGGTCATTTGCAAGAAGCAGCAGAGCACAAAACCACCATGGGGACGTGGCCATTGCCTGGACTTCCCAGAGCCCTCGGGGCCTGGGCTGGTCCTGCCTGGAGCGCCTGGAGGGCCTATTTGCCCACTCACGGCCTACTGTTTCTCCCCATGCCTGGAGAGGGAAGAGCACTCAGAATGAAGCTGGGCACGGGTGCAGCAGAGAAGGGAGGAGAGGCCGCTGGGACAGTGCAGACTACAGCTGGAGCTCCTGGTGGGCGGGGCCGTTGGGTGGTGTCATCCTTGTGCATTTCCACCATGAAGTTCCCTGGGAAAAGGCCAAGTGAAGGCCGCCATGGTGAGCAGTTTGAGTAAGAGAAAGGGCTGTGGTTGAAGGCTCCTCGCTCAAGAAGGTAGGGACTGTGGGTGGTGCTGACCCAGTCAGTATAAAATGGGGAGGGGTGAGAACCCAAGTCTTGGTTGAAAGCCTCACTCCCCACCCGCTGCCCCTCCCTCTCAGCTCTCTGCAAGTTCTTTTTGCAGAATCTGGGGCTTTCTTTCTCTGCAAGAAAGCTGGCATGATGGGTGACCTCAGAACATGGTCACTTCCCCCAGGGCTCCCAGGCTCCCCCTCAGGGACTGAAGAGAGGTTTTACAGACTCCCACGGGTTCGCAGCGCAACACTGTCAAATTGTAAGAAAAATCTGCCAAGATCAAAGAAAACCTGTTCACAAGCAGAGATGTTTTTTCATGCTGCAGTGATGGAGTGGGGGTCACTGCTACAGTTGGGGGCTAGTCTGCAGCCACCAGAAGGCTCTGCAGGCTGGAAGGTCTCACTTCCAAGGCAGTGGGCAGCTGAAGTACAGGGAGTGAAAGCCTGCGGTGGTGATCCTGCCCACCCTCCCCACCCTCAGAAAAAGTGGGTAGATTGTACTGCAGTGGCGGGAAGGCTGTCTGCTTTCTGGCGGGGGGAGTCGCTGCGGTGAGGGGGATCCCTGCTGGGAGTGAGTGGTCACTGAAGTGGTCACACAAGCTGAGGACACCTGCAGACCTGCAAGGTTTCTGCAGTGACGAAGGAGCTCTCTGCGAAGGAAAGGGGATGGCTCCTTGGGGCTCCGGGTCCAACGGTGAGAGGGAGCTGGGGTTCGCGGCAGGGATGAGGGAGGGTCACTGAAGAGATGGGGAGCCTAGCTAGAGCTGGGGGACGGGGAGCGAGGGCTGACGCTGGGACGGCTGTGGCCGCTGCAGTGCCAGGGGGCTGCAGGCTGAGCAGCTCGGCGGCCTTTGCAGGACGCCTCCCCTCGGGAAGGGCAGAAGGGGTGGGGCCTCGGAGGCCTCCGCCCGCTCTGCGGGGGGCCGTGGCCGTGTGGCGGCGGGGACGCGGTCGCTGCACTGCGGTGCCCCGTCTGGCTGGAGCCGCCGGGCTGGCGCGGAGGCGGCACCGCACACGAGGTGGGAGGGGCTGGAGGCGCCGGAGCCGCGGCCGCCGCAGCGCGGGCGGGGCGGGGGCGGGCCGGAGGGGCGGCCCTTCGGAGCCGGGGCGGGACCGGCACCCTCGGGGCCGACGCCCCTGAGCGGACTTGAAGCGGCCACTGCGGGAGTCTGGAGCCGGAGCCCGGCACAGAGGCGGCGCCGCACACCTGCCGGGTCGTGGCGCCCACAGCGCCGCCGAGGACGCGACGGTGAGGCTGGGGCCGCCTGCGGGGAGGGGCGGTCCCCGGTCCCAGCGCACAGCGTCCCTGACCGCTCGGCTGGGGGGGGCGGCGACTGCAGCCCCCACCACACACACGCGCGCGCGCGCACAGAGACACGCACACGGGTGAGCTCCGCCAGGGTGGGGGGAGGGCCCCGGACGGACCCCCGCCGGCCCGACACTGCTCCCGGCCTCGGCCCCGAAAGACCTCTCCTTTCGCTTCTCCACCTCGCTCTTCTCGTCCCGACCCCCGCCGCTCCGGCCCGCAGCCCCTCTCAGCGCCCAGGTCAGATGGACGCGGGAGGGAGGAAGACGACGGCCCGGGGGCTGCGGGTCCGCTCTGGCCCTGCTGCCCTTGCTGGGAGGGGGCGCCCGGGAGGACGCAGGCCCTTTAAAACCGTGCTCCGCACGCGGAGCGCCTTCCACCCCCCGCCCGCTCCACTTCCGACAGCTGGCAGCTGCCGGGAGCCCCGGGCCCGGCAGGTACGGGGCGGCGGGGCGGCCGGGGAGCTGGTGGTGGAACAGCTGTGAGCCCCCGCCCTCCGCCCCTGGAGAAGCGGGACGGCTCGGCGCCCGGAGCGCCGGTTAATCATTAACCCTCCGCTCCCCGGACCCGCGCTGCCCGGAGCTGCGCGGCGCCCCGGCTTCCCAGGTAACGGGCGAGGATGCGGGTCTCACTCCCCGCTCCCCACCTCCTCGCCGCCCGCCCTTCTGCACCTGTCGGCCGGCTCCAGCCCGGCTCAGCCCTGCGCGTCCCGTCCTCCTGCGTGAGTTAGGAAGCTCCAGCGGGCTTTCCCGAGCGCGGGGGTTGCCTTGGGCTCACCCTGCGCACCCCTTCACCCAGCACCCCTCCCCAGGGCACCATGCCCGGCTTGTACTGCCACTCCAGCTGGACGCCGCTGCCCCTCACCGACTCCTGGGTCCGGGCCTGCGCCAACGGACCCTGCCTCAGCCTGCGGGCCCGGCTCACCTACCACAACCCGCAGCCGCAGCCAGTTGACGGTGAGGCCCGGAGGGGGCGCAGGGCGCTGGGGAGCGGGTGAGGGGCGAGAGCCGACGCCGCTCGTGCCCCCGCCCCAGGTGTGTTCGTGTACCCGCTGGCCGAGGCCGAAGTAGTGTCGGGCTTTGAGGCAGAGGCGGCCGGACGGCGCGTCTCCTTCCAGCTGCAGAGCAGGCGTCGTTCGCAGGGCGCGTGCTGCCGCGCGCTGGGTCCTGCCTTGGGGGCCTCGGTGCCCCGCCGCTGCGCGCAGGGTGAGTCCGGGGAACGCCCGCCGCCAGTCTGTTCCTGCACCTGCACCTGCTCTGCCTGCGTCCCGCGCTGCCTCCTCCCCCTCCGGCCACTGATTCTTTTTCCACTCATTGATTCATCCCTTTATTCAACAGTCACCGAGTGCGCACCTGGCATGGGCCAGGTGCTGGGGGGCCGTGACCCAGGTCTGACCCAAGGGCTTCAGCCAGGGAGACAGACGCGGCAGGCAGTCACACGTCTGTCCCCACTTCTGGAGCACTAGCTCCTGAGCTGGGACGGGGCTTTAGTCAGTTCCAAGTCCCAGCATCTCGCACCACAAAGGGGTTGGGTGAGTGCTGGGTGAGGATGGAAGCCACCCCCTGTGTGAGTTTTCATGAAGTGCACTTCATTCTTTTATTTACTTATTTGTCCATTCACTTGACTTCTGCACATGGAATTTACAATCCGAGTGAGAAGTGGGACAGAATCCAGTGGTGTTGAGAGTTGGCATAAACCCAGAAGATAGCTAGAAGCCAGAGTAGGAATGTTCCAGAAGGAAGCAGAGCCATCATTTGACTGGCAGGAAGGGGGATGCGGTGAAGCGGATTGGAGAAAGGCACTGCAGGCAGGGCAATGGCTAAGGAGGTTTGGAGCTAAGTTGTGCTGGGGGATGGTGGTGAAATACCCCGTGCGTATCGTGACTTACATCCGACAAACCCAGTCACCGGTGTCACCTCATCTGAATCTAGAGAGGCATGTGACGAGTCCAAGCACAGTTCTTTTTCTCCCTTTTATAGTGACGGAAATAACAGCAATGGTCTCCTAGGTGTTGGATGCTTTGCATGTATTATTTCATTTATTCCTTACAGTGATCCTTGAGATGTAGTCACTATGGCCCCCCATTTTATGGATGAGGAAACTTAGGTTTCTCAAAACAAGAGAGTCTGCCAAAGGACAGCGCTAGAGCCACAGAGCCAAGGCGCAGACTGTGCCCTCTCTGTGGTAACAGGCATCCTCAAGCCCCAGCTGGCGGAGCAGGAAGCCCCTTTCTCCCCTCTTACCTTCCATCTCTCCCTCCCTTCATTTATTCACCAACCAATTCTCAAAAGAATGGATAAGTGATTACTGTGGAGAAGTGAGGTGAAGCAGGGCTGCACAGGTGGGCCGGGCCAGCCCCTGCAAGGCCTTGACTGCCACTGCTTCCACCTGGCCACTTCCGTAGCAGCAAGGCTCCCCGCATCT
This sequence comes from Artibeus jamaicensis, assembly GCF_021234435.1. Lineage (NCBI taxonomy): Eukaryota > Metazoa > Chordata > Mammalia > Chiroptera > Phyllostomidae > Artibeus > Artibeus jamaicensis. The sequence goes on along the minus strand of NW_026522046.1, from coordinate 6,390,505 downwards.
CCAAACAAACCTGTGATCTAAGTAAAAGGGTGTGCTTGGCATGCAAATACAGCTTCACGCCCTCTGGCCAGCTTCCAAGCACATTACTGCTCCTGAACTCCTTCCTCTTGGGTCAAAAACTCTGAAGCCACTCCCAGGAGGCAGTGGGGAAGTCCTTTTTATTCATGAGCAGGGGATTTGAGGGTCCCAGGCTGCAGGAGATGTCAGTCCATAGGGGATGGCCCTTTAGGAAGATTATTCCCAGGGGCTGAGTGGATAGGGGCAGACAGGGGTGGAGGGACAGAAGGGGTGGGTCCCCCAGGACCTTGGCATGGTGTGGGCATGCATGTCCTCCTCAACCCTCTGTCAGCAGTGTTGTTTGTCCTTGCTCCCTTTTATAACGACAGCCAGATCCCGTCAACATGCATCCATCTCTCTTTCTGCTGTCAATCATCTTGTCTCTATCCTGCATCCCCCATGCACCAGCCCATTGTCTCTCCAGCCACATAAAGCACCCCTTGCCCAGGCTCCCCTGACTCAATGCCTGTTCCCACCCCTACCTTCCCTCATCTCTTCTGCTTCTATCCCCCTCTGACCCCCTTTCTCACTCATCATAGGTCATCTTGTCTTGGATCTGGCCCAGTCCCGGTCCACACTGGTGCTGCCCACTGGCCTCATCACCCCGGCGGGCACCATGACAGTGACCCTGTGCAGCAGCCGGGCGCTGCCCTCAAGGCCTGATGGGGTGCTGTGTGTGGCTCTGCCCTCTGTGCTCACCCCGCTGGCCCCGCCAGGTCCTCCGGGCGCCCCCAGACCTCCGGGGCTCTGTGACGACAGGTTGGGCCTATGGTGATTCTCTTCGTCCCTCCCTCGGCTTCTCTGGGTCTAGTGCGGGTGAGGGGGCTTTGGCACGGTGCCCCTGGGATGGGCAGGGTGGAGAAGGGGCCAGTCAGCCAGAGGGGTTAAGGGTCTCGGTGGTGGCCCAGTGACTCTCCTTGTGCTCCCTTCCAGCCCTACCAGCTGCTTTGGGGTGGGCAGCCCTCAGGAGGAAGGTCTGGCCTGGGAAGAGCCAGCTGCCCCTCCGGATGTGTTCTTAGGCCCTGCCCGCTGCCCTGCCCCATATACCTTCTCCTTCGAGATGCTCGTGACTGGGCCATGCCTACTGGCAGGTGGGTGCCCTTCCCAGCGTAGCTGACGGGGAAATAATTCAAGGCTCAGGGATGGGAGGAACACAGGACAAAAAGAAGACAGGGACCTAGGATGTAGAAACCTCCAGTCCCACAGCAGGGGAGCGTCCTCTGGACATTTCTGTGCAACTCACACACCCCTCAGTTTGTCAGTGTCATTCATTTACATACCACTCCACTTACCAATGGGAAGAGAGAGGCTTACAGTGAGAGCAGTCCAAGTGATGAAGTGGAGTTTTCTTGTGCAAGAAGTGGGGGATAATGTTAAATCAGCAATTGGTTTGACCAGCCAGGAAAAGGTCTGGGAATCAGCCTCCCAGCCCATGGAAGCAGGAAAACCCACTCTGGTCCATTTGAGTCTATGATTGGGCTGTGAGCTGAATTGAATCCTTTGTGGTTCTTGCCGCCCCCCCGCCCCACCTCCATGGTCTGCAAAGGTGATGTTTATGCTCTTGGTGCTGACTTGGAATGGGGCGATCATCACCCCTCCCTGTCTCTATGTCCCTCAGGCCTGGAGAGCCCTTCTCATGCTCTGCGGGCCGATGCCCCACCTCATGCCAGCTCTGCAGCCACCATCTGTGTCACATTGGCCGAGGGCCACCGCTGTGACAGGGCCTTGGAGATCCTGCTGCACCCCAGTGGTGAGAGCCTGGGGCACACAGTGGGCCAGCTCTAACCAGCTTCAGGACCACCTGGGTAGCATTTTTCAAATTTAGATGTCTGGGCTCTAAGCCAGATGGACCAACTCAGTTGCGAGGTTGGGCCTGGTGGTGCAAGGAGGTTGAAACTTCCAGGTCCTTCCAGGACATCAGGACTGGGCAGCTGGGACCCAGAGACAGAGACTTCTCGACAGGGCTATGTCCCCTCCTCCCCAGAGCCCCACCAGCCACACTTGATGCTGGAGGCCGGCAGCCTGAGTTCAGCAGAATATGAGGCCCAGGTGAGGGCCCGCCAGGACTTCCAGAGGCTCCAGCGAAGGAACAGTGACATGGACCGGCAGGTATAGCTTCCTGGGGGCCTTGACCTGGCTGCTAGAAAGATAGAAAGAGGCCCCAGGGCTGGGTCCTGCTGCCAGCCCAGCTTGGAGCTGCACTAAACCTGGCCCCAGATGCATCTGAGCTCCCACGTTCAGGTGTGGTTCCTGCAGCGACGCTTCCACAAGGACATCCTGCTGAACCCCGTGCTGATGCTGAGCTTCTGCCCGGACCTGAGCGTGAAGCCGGGACACCTGGGCACAGCGACACGAGAGCTCCTCTTCCTGTTGGATGGCAGCAGTGTGGCACACAAGGCCTGTGGGGGCGCGGTGTGGGCCGCCCTGGGGTGGGCGGGGCGGCGGGCTGAGGTGGGCTGCGGCTTGCGTGCACACACATACTCGCTCTCTTCTCATGCACAAACGTTCTCTCCCAGATTCCAAGAGCCTCTCACGCATAAAGTTGCATTCAGATACACCTAATCCCAAAGCCAAGTGCCATATACACCTCCAGAGTCACATGCACAAAGGTCCCTCACACACTCAGAGTCTCCCTCACACTCCTAGGTTCTCCCTCCCAGAGTCTGTCTCAGAAAGTCTCTTACACACAGGGCCTCTCCCAGATTAACACATCCACACCCTCATCTTACACACGATCTGGGACGGGCTGGCAATCTAATGTTCCTTACTCTCACCGGGGCCTGTGGGACCTGCCTCACACTGCCCTCCCTCTCCCTCCCCAGGATGCCATTGTTTTGGCTGTGAAGTCGCTCCCGTCCCAGACTCTCATCAACCTGGCCATGTTTGGCACTTCGGTGCAGCCCGTCTTCCCAGAGAGCAGGCTTTGCAGTGATGTGAGTGTGTTCCGAGAATCTGGGGGTCTAGTGGAAATGATTCAGCCCAGCGCAGCCCAACCTGTGCCTTCTCTCTCCAGGACACGGTGAAGCTGGTCTGTGAGAGTGTCGAGACCCTGCAGGCTGCGGGAGGTCCCCCAGATGTGCTGGCTGTGCTGGACTGGGCCATGAAGCAGCCCCAGCACAGGGCCCACCCTCGGCAGCTGTTCCTGCTCACCGCTGCCTCACCCACAGCCGTCACTACCCACCAAACCCTGGAGCTCGTGAGGTGGCACAGGGGGACAGCAAGGTACGGGGTGGGCAGAGACAGGGGCCTGAGATCGACCCCCTGAGAGGATCCTGAAGGTCACTGTGCTTCTCTTCTTTCATCAGGTGCTTCTCCTTTGGGCTAGGGCCTGCCTGTCACCAGCTGCTCCAGGGTCTGTCTGCCCTCAGCAGGGGCCAAGCTTACTTCCTGAGGCCTGGAGAGAGGCTGCGGCCCATGGTGAGCTTCAGCCCAGACCCTGTTCCCTACTCCTGGAAGTCCTTCCCCAGAGTTACACTGAGTCTGAACCAGAACCCAGTTCAGTTGTGGGGTCTCCTGGCTTCTCTTCCCCACTCCAGTCCCTACTCTCCCCTGAGATACCAATCAGGGGAGGAGCTATAGGCGCTGCTGTGCGGGGCTTCAGGAGGCCAAAGGCGGAGGGACATGGCCTCTGACCACCCCCCAAATACTATTCTCAGTGTGTCCAGGTACCGAGTCGTATCCTTGCTAAATCTTGCCTCATTCACATGGCACAGCTCAGGCCAGGAGGTGGACCAAGCCCTGAGGACTGAGCACTCAGCCCCCTTGCTTATTCCTATTCCTGTTCCTTCCCCTGACCCCAGCCTGACCCTGATCCCCTCAGCCAGAGGCTAGGCAGATGGCATCAGGGGAAGGGCAGCCGTTCTGCTGTCAGCTGTGTGGCACCTCTTTTTCTCCCTTGGCCTCCCTCTGGCCCCTCCTCACAGCTGGTGCAGGCTCTGCGGAAGGCCCTGGAGCCCGCCCTGAGCGACGTCTCTGTGGATTGGTTTGTGCCTGACGCGGTGGAGGCACTGCTGACCCCCCGGGAGATCCCAGCACTCTACCCTGGGGACCAGCTGCTCGGTTACTGCTCACTCTTTAGGGTGGATGGCTTCCGGCCCCGCGCCCCTGGGGTAGGCCTGGGCTGGGGTGTGGGAGGTGGGCCTGGGATGGCAGAAGCCCCTGCATCTCTTCCAAACCCTTCTTTCATTTCCTGTGCCTACCCACCCAACTCTCCCCCAACCTCCAGGCCTCATCAGAGACCCACTGCCGCCCCCCACCCCAGGTGACTGCAACCTACCTGCTCTCTGGGTCTTCCCCTGAGTTGTTCTTTGAAGTGTTACCCTTGGGTTTTACCAAAGGTCACCAAATCACCCAGACACAGAGAACAGCTCCAGCATTTGCTGTGAGATTTTTGTCAAAACCTGCTGATTACTTCACAGAGTGCCCTGCAGAAGGCACCGCTGGGTTATCTCCTGCAGCGTTCGGGGACAGATGGAGCACAGCCTAGATGAAACCTCAGGTCTCGGCTCTGCCAGGCCCTGGCCATTTGACATCGAGTTAGTCGTGTCACCTCTCTGAGACCGTTTCCTCCGACTCACTTTTTTTCATAGGATCGTTGCAACTAGAGGTTACAATGTACACGCTCTTGGTAGCATACCCGACACACAGTAGGAGTTGGAGATATGATAGTTATTTTTATCATGGAAAGCTTTCTCTCGAAGAAAAAGAACAAAGCATGCTTCTTCCTTTTTGATCACGAAAGCTATGTAGTGGACTGTTTGCCTTGTTGCCTGGTTGCCGGGAAGCTCAGGGCCAGACCCGAAGCTCCGCCGGCTGCTCTGTGAACCCTGTGGTGAGCGTGGGTGCTTCCTCCTGCCTTGGTGCTAGGCTTTCGTTTCTGGTTTGTTAACTTTATTGCTTCCTGCAGTCGGCCACCCTAAATCCTGTTTGGAAAGAGGCAGTGTTGAACTCTAGTCTGTTTTTTCTCCCAATGACTGTTCCTCTCTAGGGCCAAGAGCCTGGCTGGCAGAGCTTGGGTGGCTCCGTCTTCCCATCCCCGGAGGAGGTGCCATCGGCCACCAGCCCTGGCACTGATCCCACTGGCACCTCAGAGCCACTGGGAACAGGCACCGTGTCAGGAGAGCCATCCAGCAAGTGGGCTGCTGGGGACTCAGAGCAGAGTGAGTGCCGGGCATGTGTGTGTGGCCGTGTCGGGGGCCAGGGCAACGGGAGAGACCAGGGCCGGGCTCCATTCTCTTGCCTCCGTTAGGTGCTGATGCTCTGACAGACCCAGTCACGGACCCTGGACCCAACCCTTCTTCTGACACAGCCATATGGCGCCGAATCTTCCAGTCCTCGTACATTCGGGAGCAGTACGTGCTCACCCACTGCTCTGCCAGCCCTGAGCCAGGCCCGGGCTCCACGGGCAGCAGCGAGTCCCCCAGGTCCCAGGGCCCTGGCTCCCCGGAGGGCAGTGCCCCTCTGGGTCCCCCCTCTCAGCAAGGCTGTCGCAGCCTGGCCTGGGGGGAGCCTGCAGGCTCCCGCTCCTGCCCCCTGCCGCCACCCCCACTGGCTCCAGTCAAGGTGAGACTCAGTTCTCATCCATTCACCACAGTGAGTCTACAGAGATGACAGCAGGCGGCATGCAGTGATGAGCAAAGGGATGTGGTGTTCTGGGGGCTCAGAGTTAGGGTGGCTAACCCTGTCCAAGGGAGTCAGGAAAGTAGGGGCCGTATCTGGGAGAGTGGGTAGAAGTGAGCCAGGCAGAGAGGGACATGACATGAACGAACGCAGATGCGTAGCCACCTTAAGTGAGAAACAGTGTGGAGCAAGATGGCACTGGGGAGTTTCTTCTACAGGTGGCAGCAGCCAGTCAGGGTTTCAAAGGGGCACTCGGCCAGTTGTGGGTGTGTGTGATGGCCAGGAGCTCTGCATCCCCGGACTGGTGGACCCCATTTCTCACATGCAGGTCGGGGCCTTGAGCGCTGAGGTGCTGGGCCGCCGACGCAGAGTGGCTCTGGCCGGCCGAAGCCTCTCATCACCCCCAGGCCCGGTGAACCCAGTCCTTGGCCATCCCTGGCACCCCTCTGTGGGCGCAGCACCAGACAGGCCAGGCCCTGAGTCAGGGCAGCAGCTGGGACAAGGAGTGGATGACTCAGGTGAGGGTTGGATGGAGAGTTGTGTTCTGACACCAAGATCTTGGGAAGGTGGAGCCCAGGGCACCACCCTGCCCCATCCCTGCCACTGTCTCCTCAGGAACCCTGCTCTCCCCAACCCCCATGGACTGGGACACGTGGATGGAGCCACCCTTCTTATTCACGGCTGTGCCCCCCCATGGGGAACCAGCCGCCCCGGCAGTGCCACTGCCTCCCCAGGCCCCACGCTGCCATGTGGTGATCCGGGGCCTGTGTGGGGAGCAGCCTATGTGCTGGGAGGTGGGTGTGGGGCTAGAGACACTTTGGGGGCCTGGGGATGATGGCTCACCGCCTCCATCATCCCCTGAAAGAGAAGGTGCTTGGGACCAAGCACTCCATCGGCTGACAGCGGCTTCTGTGGTCCGGGACAATGAGCAGCTGGCTCTCCGAGGGGCTGAGACCATGGCGGACTGGGGTGAGTGGCGGGTGGGCCCCACCAGGGACCAAGGAGCCTGTGTGGGGCGGAGCGGCGGAGGAACAGGGCTGTGTGTTTGATCACTCTCTGCACCCCACTTTGCACACAAGTGACTTGAGGTGGCTCACCCACACTAACGAGGAAAAAAGGAGGTGGGGCAATTGGAAAAATGGATAATAAAAGGGATAGGAGAATAAAATTTTATTGAAGATGCACACCATGAGGTTATGTGCCTTTGCAAGCATGGGACCCAAAATTAGAAAGCTTCTTAGCAACCAACAGAGGGAAATGAGATCTTGTAAAGATTCACAGTGCCCATAACATAAAAACAAGTGTCATTCAGGAAGACTATTAAAATCATACACAGTTCAAACTTCGGTTCTTCAGTTACACTAGCTATTCTTCAAGTGCCTATTAGTAACACAGGACTAGTGGCTACCACACTGGATCATGCACATAGAGAACAGTTCCATCATCACAGGAAGTGCTGTTGGCCAGTGCTGAACTGAGTGGATGGAAGGGCCCCATTGGTGCTTCCTGAATGGCAGGTGGCCAGGAGGCCTAGCCCTGCTGTGGGTGAAAAGGACCGACCTAACCCCACCTTGTCAAAGTCGGGGAGTCCAAACTGGTCCTGACCCTGAGAAACTCCACTCTGTTCAAGCACAGAGAAGGTGTGGGAACACCAAGATTTTTTTCTATGGAGCACTCTGTAGAGGGTGGGTGGTCAGTGTGCACCCCCTCCTGTTCAGCAAACTGCTCCCTGGTTTCACAGGCCATGCCCGGAGGTCCCGGCTCCGAGCCCTTCAGACAAGCAAGATCAGCTCTGCTCCCTCCTGCTTCACCTGCCCTGTAGCGGTGGACGCTGCCACTAGGGAGGTCCTGCCCTCAGCCCTGCAGGTGCGGAGCTCAGGTAGAGTCCCTCCTGGGTAACCTCTTAGTGCTGGCCCTCATCTTACTGGCTATTCTCCTAGACAAACCTTGGCCCTGTCTCCTGTGCCCCTGCAGAGCCGGCTGAGCCCACAGGCACCCCACCTGTTTCTCAGGGCCCTCTAGATGCAGCGCCTCTGCCCACAGCTGTCCACTGTAAAGGTAACAGTCAAGTTTGGGGAAGTGGTGGGAAGCGCCTGGGCTTAGGGATCACCACGGCACTGCCTGGTTCTGAAGCAGCACTTCAGGTGGTTCTCTGGCAGGTGGCTTGGACCTGAACCAAAATGACAACTCTAAGTCTGCTTTGGGGGACCCTGCAGCCCCTACTGGAGGTCTTCCAGACATGTCCCCACAGCCTCCTTTGAGGCTCAGCCTGGGTCATTGGAAGGCTGCTGGCCCAGAAAGCAGTAGACTCTGCAGCCCCAACACTGGCCAGGCGAGTGATGGCCACAGTGAAGGCAGCGACCACGACTATCTGCCCTTGGTGAGGACTCGGGAGGTGGAGGGTGGCATTGCCAGAGCCAGGGCACTGTCTCAGCTCACTTCTCCCCCCACCTCCTCTCTCCTCAGGTACGACTGCAGGAGGCACCCGGCTCCTTCCGCCTGGATGCCCCCTTCTGCACTGCGGTGCACATCCCACAGGAGCGCCTGTGCCGGGCCTCACCCTTTGCTGCGCACCGTGCCAGCCTCAGCCCCACCTCAGCCTCATCTCCCTGGGCACTTCTGGGCCCTGGTGTCAGCCAGGATGACAGTGCCACGGCTTCCTGCAGCCCATCCCCCAGCTCAGGCTCCGAGGGTCCAGGCCAGGTGGACAGCGGGCAGGGTTCAGACACAGAGGCCTCAGAGGGTGCAGGAGGGCAGGGTGGTACTGACCTTCGGGGCAGGACCTGGGCCACAGCAGTGGCACTTGCGTGGCTGGAGCACCGCTGTGCCGCTGCCTTCGGCGAATGGGAACTGGCGGCAGCTAAGGCCGACTGTTGGCTGCGGGCACAGCACTTGCCTGATGGCCTTGACCTGGCCGCCCTCAAGGCTGCAGCCCGGGGTCTCTTCCTGCTGCTACGCCACTGGGACCAGAACCTGCAGCTACACCTGCTGTGTTACAGCCCAGCAAACATGTGAAAGCTGCCCACCACTGGGGCTGGTGCCCCCCAACAGACTCAAGTCACTGCCACCAGGGCTGGCCTCTTGGTGCTGGGATGGGGTAGGCGAGTGGCAGCCTGCCCCCAACTGCTTCTCATCCCCTTCCCAGGATCCTCTTGCCCCCACAGAAAGTGCCTGCCTGTGCTCTCTCCCACTCCTTCCCCCCACCTCTTCCCCGAGCTCTGTACAGTGCAGTGAAAGGGGAGAGAGCCAGTCCCCAAACCCTATGCAATAAAGTGCCTCTTAAAACTGCCTGAATGAGTTATTTTCCATGTGCATGCCCCTCACAACCCGGTCTAGGCACCTCTACATAGGCTGCACAGAAGTGGACTTGGTAAGGTTTATTGGGAAGTGCACAACGTCCATCCACACCCAGGGTCCAAGAATGGGGAAGAGGTGGATCTCAGTGGGCTTTCTTGCTGTGTGGGATGCTCTTGGGGAAGGGCTGGGGGCCCAGCCAGAGCTGCAGCAGGATGACAGCATGACATATGTGCAGAGCAGCAGAGCTGCAGGACGTGGATGGGTATGTGTTCCAGGAGAGCTCAATAAGTCCCAGCACCAGCAACCTGGAGATGAGAAATACACTCCCGGTTTTGTCCAGTTTCTAGGCCCCAGCCCTTTAGCTCACCCCAGCCCCTCTGTGGTCACAGCCCTGGGACAAGGAGCTCCCTGACCCTTCCCCTCCCCTGGGTCATCCTACCCAGTACCTGAGAAGGTGTGTGAGCCAGCGTGCAGGTGTGGCCCACAGGAGGTAGGGCAGTGTGTGGAAATACCAGACGTAGAACTGGTAGTGGAGAGAACGGCTGAAGCAGATGCCAATGAAGTTGGAGGTGAAGAGGATAGAAACAATCTGTATGCAGTGGTCAAGGCCAAGGGCAGGAGCCGAAGGGGCAGGAGTTGGGGGTGGGGTGGGGGCAGGCAGGGAGGTTCCAAAGCAGAAGGGTAAAAGTTTTGGGGTCAGCTCCCTGGTTCTACCATTCCCAGATGCATATTTTTGGACAACTTTCTTAAGCTCTCTGCACCTACTCCTCAGTCTAAGGTGGAGACAGTGATACCTGGGGCCACGAGGCCAAGTGAGTCCATCCCTTCCTAGCTTAGTAAATTAACCTCTTAAAGCCCTAATTTTGTTATCTGTAAATGAAGATAATAAAAATGCCTCCCTATATCAGGGTCTCCTGTGAGCTTTAAATGTTAGAGTGTATATAGCCCTGGCTGGTGTGGCTCAGTGAGTGATGGCCTGTGACTCAAAAGGTCGCGGGTTCAATTCCCAGTCTAGGAAACATGCCTGCGTTGGTGGCCAGGTCCCCAGTCGGGGGCGCGCAAGAAGCAACCACGCATTGATGTTTCCCTCTTTTTCTCCCTTCCCCTCTCTAAAAAATAAATAAAACATTAAAGAATATGTTATAGAGTATATATAAATTTCTCAGTCTAGTGCCAGGCAGAGGACAAGCACTCATGATCACTCAATAATATTTAAAATTAAGAATAAATATGTTTAATGCTCATGTAATAAACATGTAAGTGCTTAGGACAGTGTTTGGTACAGAGCAGGAGCTCTAAGCGTGGGCCCTGTGCCTATTACTAGTGCCTCTTTTTCTCTCCATGTCACCAGCCATCCAGGGCTACCTGACCAGGGACCCTATCTGCACCTGGAGATGGCGAGACTTACCTTCCCATGATTTAAAGGATATGGTTGGGGGTGAGGGGCTGGGGTGGAACCTTCCTTTTGGAGGGATCCTTCAGCAGTGACAGGATACTTTCTCCCGTCCTGGGGAGAAGCCATTCAGACATCCATCAAGCCCCCATCATGGGACAAGCTCTAAACTCACCTCCATGAGCTCAACGTCTTCCCCAAGCAGCCCCAAGGCCCAGGCCCATCACTCCTCCCCCAACTGTGCTGGTGGCACTGCTCCCCTTTCTCACCTGTGCCACCTGCACAGAATGAAGAGCGAGAGCAAGGTGAGGTGGGTGGCTAATAGTGCCAGGTGGAAGGCTCGATGCAGGAACAGGGTCTCGGGGAGGAAGCGCCAGTTCACTGTCCAGCGGAAGAGAAACTGGCGGCCAAGGTCAAAGGAGCGGGATAGGTAACCGATGGGGTTCTCCAGCAGGAAGGGCAGCCCCAACACCACCTGAGGATGGGTGTGATGTCGGCAGAGCTGCCCAGGCTCCCCTCCAGCCTCGTGCTGGTCAAGGGAGTGGGAACAGGGCAGAAGTCTCAGAGGTTTCTTAAATCCCATTAAATATAGCAAGAAAGCCAGCCTCCTTCTCCCGCCTGCCAAAGTCTGGGGGCCAAGGAAGCTGAGGACACTGGTAATAACAGTACTCTAAGTCATAAATGGGCAGAGCTAGAAAGGCCCTAAGAGACCATCTAGTTCAACTTTCTTATCTTACAGCTAAAGAAACCAAAGCCCAGAGAAGTAGTGCCTGCCCAGCCCAGAATCAACTCCAAAACCGTTATCTCTTGGCTTTGAGGAAGTCTCAAGGTGGGAAGAGTGTCCTCCTCTTCATTAAAAAGGGGAAGGAGTAAGGTGGGAGTACCTGTAGGACAGCACAGATGCCCAACTTGGGGAGGGCCCCACGAAGGCCAAATTGTGTAAGGAGAAGGAACAGTAACCCAGGGGCAAAGAGGAGCACGTTCATCTTCACAGAGACTGCCAGGCTAGGGTGGGTAGAAGAGAGGAAGAGTGGAGATCAGCCAAAGATGCACGCGCCACCCCACGCCCCACCCCCAACCATCATCGCAACCCCTCCCCTCCACCACCTAGCTCCAGGATAGGGCCCACACTCAGAACTGCTGGGGGAAAGGTAAGGTAGCCTGGGAGGAGGCTGGGGGGGTAGGGAGTAGAAACCCAGTTTCTATGCCCAGACTGAGCAAACAAATATATACCAAGTATTAAGAATGTTCAATGACCAATGCCAAGAACAGATGCTGTCTGGAAGGAAGAGAGGATGGGAAGAGGGGATGTGTATGTTGTGGGTTGGAGTGGAGACTTTCTACAGATCCTGGACTCACCTACCAGGGCCCTGACTGGCCACTCCCTTACTCCCTCTGCTGCAGAAAATCGGGAAGTAATGGAAATACAAAAAGTAACAAAGGGGACCAGGTGGGTGGGATGTTGACCTGAAACAGCAGCAACCCCAGCCCCAGCGCTGGGCCAGCAAAAGGTTGATACTGAGGAAGAGCAGCGCCATAGCTACTGGGTCATTGAAGAGCCGCAACACAAAGATGGAGTGGACACGGTAAGAGGCGCAGCACATGAAGAAAAAGACGAAGGGAGGTACCTAAGAGGTGGGCAAAGTGGGGAAGGTCAGCTCACCAACCCAGAGCCATCACCACACTGCAGCCCTCCCAGGTTGGGGACCCAGGTCCTGGTATTGTGGACTCACCTTGCAGGTCTGGTGGTAGATCAAAAAGACAAGCAGCAAGGTGGCCAGGTAGAGCACAGCAAAGATATGCTGGGCCATGCGGATGTCAGTGCCCTGGCCAGTGACATAGTACAGCCCCATAAAGATGTACACAAAGCCGGCTGGGTACCTGAAAGATGAGAGGGAAGTGAGTATGGGTGAGGCTACACAGCCTGGTATCTAGTCAGCCCTTCACACCCTCGCTGAACCTCTTGTCTCAACTCACACCAGAGGCCCGGTGTCACCCTGCAACTGGGTATAGTCATAGGTGCCATTGATGACGCCCTCTACCTCAGCCATGTAGGCCTTCCAGTCAATCTCTGTATCTGGAAAAGGAAAAAATGGTATGGTTACTTTCAAGTCCAGAACTTTGCTGCTCTCGAGACCCCCAGCCCATCAAAGCACAGAATTCCAGTTCATTTTCAGGACTTCTATCACAACCTCTGACCTAAATGCATACCTGACATTCTTTGGGTGAACTCAGGCACCTCAAATACAACACATCTGTGATTGAACTTATAATCTTCCAGTCCAAACCTGCTCCCCTTCCTGGATTCCATGAATGGCACCATCAACCTCCCAGCTGCCCAGGTCATAAACCCTGAAACTTCTCTTTCATTTCTAAACCCATCTTACCATGTCCTGTCTATTCTTCATTCTACATGTATCTGCTGTCTCATCCTTCTCCACTATTACATACCCAAATTTGGGCCTAACATAACCTGTACCCTCAATTATGCAATAGCTTCCTAATTAGGCTCCCAGCTTCCACTTTCACCCTACCGCAATATATTTGCCACCCTGCAATCAGGAACTCTTCCTATAATAGAAATCATATCATGTCCCTTTGCTTAAAACCCTCCAACAATTCCCAAGGCTCTTTAAATAAAGCTCAACCTCTATTATTCCCATTTTTAGAAGAGTAATCTATGAATTATTGAAGTTAAGTGACTAGCTAAAGATCAGTGAGCTGGAAGGGTAGAGTTGAAATTGGAATTTATAGGATCCTGATTCTTAACTACCGTGCTAACTATGTCCTTAACACAGTTTAGACTCCTTTATGATCTGAACTTCTCAACTTCTTCAGTCTCACTTCTTAGTATTACCCTCACTTAAGGTCTATGTTCCACCGCTAAAAAAGACCTCAGTATTGAGCAGATTAGACCCAGCTGGGGGAGACTCGGAAACGAGCAGTAGCAGCCGTACATTAACTTGGACTGAGGTCTTCTGCCTTCCAGGCTGGTTTACTTTCTTGACCCGGCCAACTGTACCTTCAGGGCGGAGGGCCAATCTCTAGGATTGCCCCTTCCGTCATGGGGGAGGGATTAGATCAGGTTTGGTTTTCTGTGGAATAGGCTTAGAATTTGGGGTAAAAGATATGGGTCTGTAATTGATGACTAAGTGGACCTGCGTCTGGGTTTAAGCTCCGAATCCAAATCCTGGTTTAAGTGAGGAGTTCGGTTCTACCTCCCTCCCGCCTTCTCCGCTCCACTCCCCTCCCCTCCCCCTCGGCGACTCACATGCCACCCTGTGAATGACCCAGAAGGTGATGCCCACCTCCGCCAGGCAGAGGCAGGCAGCCACCAGCAGCGTGTAGCGCGGCTCCAGGAGCAACAGACGCCGCTCCTGCCAGGCGCGGCGCAGCCACTGCCCGCAGCGCCCCGCCACCCGGGATGCGGGTCCCGCCCGGGCGCGTTTCCGCACACCCGCCGCCATCTTGACGGTGCGCCGCCTGTGTAGGCCTGCCGCTCTGGAAACCGGACCGTTCGGCATTTAGGTTCCGCTCCGCGCGCCGAGCGGAGCTGCCTAACGCACCGAGCATTGGCTCTTTTCGAGTTATTTACTTCACTAAAATTTACTTTTTATGCATCAGTCTCTCCTGACGGTCTGCACTCTCCCTACGAGAAGAAATGGTCTTATTCCTTAGTATATACTTTAAAGATGGATCGAACGTTTGTCCAGAAAAGCAACGTTCCTGTCTGCGCCCTTACCACCCGTTCCGGCCCAGCAAAAACAGTTCGCCTGTATTGAGAATATCTGTGTTCATGCTGGTCTTTCCTGGAGGGCAAGACCTGTGTCTCCGTCCCTCCCGCCACGCCTCAGAGCCTTCCAAAAGCTCAAAACTCGGGAGACGGATCTTTCGGATTTAATGGAAAGGGCCGTTCAAGTCGAAAATATGAGAGGGCGCAGTGATAAACCCAAGTATTACACTATGAAATGATTCTCAGAAGGTAATGAGAAATACAGAAGGAGGATTCAGAGTCTGGACGACGTCAATTCCCCAGCCGGAGTCTTCTTCAAAGAGCGCTTAGCCGAGGACGGAAGTTCCACGTGTTTATGTTGGGCAACCGCATTTGGGGGCGGAGACACAAAAGGCTACACCTCCTACCATATTCCACCCTTCCGACTGGCTGCTTGAGGGAGCCAAACTCCACCTAAGCAGGCATACCGACTGTCCTACAGGCCCTTCAGCAGCAAGCATGGCCTCTTCCAGGTCCCCCGATTCCCTGCCGGAGTTACCAGAACAGAACTGCGAGTACCGAGACGTTCAGTACTGGGACAAGCGCTACCGAAGCTCGGCGGACTCTGCTCCCTACGAATGGTTCGGGGACTTTGCCTCTTTCCGTGCCCTGCTAGAGCCGGAGTTGCGGCCGGAGGACCGTATCCTCGTGCTAGGTGGGTATTCCTGGCGCTGCCCAGCTCAGGTGGCGCTTCCTGGTCCGGCTCCGCCTCGGCTCTCTCTGCTCACTTTCCTCACGTCCGTCTGCCCCTCTCTGAGGACGCCTTAGTCAGGAGCCAAGATGCAGTACCTTCAGAATCTGGGCAGTATTTAGCCAGGGCAAACAGGACCCAAGAGAGTCTTAGTTTTCTATCCACCCCAAACCTCCCGAGAAAAACAGTCTCTCTGAATCTGAGCGGGGTAGATGACCCAGAGCCCCATTCGGGACCCTCCCTCGGCGGGCAGCCCCGAACACTGAAGAACTTAGAGGATCTAGTTCAAGTTCCTGTGCTAGTTGACTCTGCGACTTAGGACAAGTCCTGAACCCGTTCTGAGCCTCGGATTCACGGTTAGAAATGGAACTGCGAACTCCGTTCCGATAAAGCACATGCAGGCACCTGGAGTACAATGCCAGCAGCTGGAGCACAATGCCTACCACTTTTCTGTTTGCGCCGATGGGCACTGGGAGCTATTGTTACCTAATTATCACTTTACAAACTCTAAAACTTGGTCCTATGCCTTGTGTGCAGTGAGGGTGAAGACAGCGCCCTCTAAGGTTAGAGAGGATGTTGCGGCAGTGATTGGTGAAATTCCTCGAGCAGCGATTTTTCAACCGTTTTCATCTCATGTCACACATAAACTAATTACTAAAATTCTGAGGCACACCAAAAAATATATAATATTTTTTGCCAATCTGACCAAAAAAGGTATAATTTTGATTCATTCACACCAGAAGGCTTTTGTGTCGGCTGTCAAATTTTTGTATTTGACAGTAAGGGAAAAGGGGGTCAGTGCCCCTGACTAAATAGTCAGGTATTGCATATGTTTTAAATTCTTGTGGTACACCAAGTTGAAAATCGCTGCTCAAGAGGAACAGGTACTGGGATACAAGATAACTGGGTACTGGGAACAGGTAACTGGGATCCAGCTATCCCATTGGGTTCTCTCCCACTCCTAGCCTTTGGGGCTCTAGAGAAGTTTGAGCAACGGGTTTCCTTCCAATTATAGTTTTTATATATTTTGGTATTTGTAAGAACATATATATGTTTAAATGCAATATTTCATTATAAGACATCTGTAATACAGTATATGAAAGGTGTAAATAATAAATCTAATATGTATGTGTATACCATACTCAGTTTGAAAATAGAACACTCCTAGGATTAAGAAGGAAGTATAGCCCTGGCTGGTGTAGCTCAGTGGATTGAGTGCGCCTCTGCCAGCTAAAGGGTCACCTGTTCGATTCCCAGTCTAGGGCACGTGCCTGGGTTACCCGCCAGGTCCCCAGTAGGGGGCGTGCAAGACTCGACCACACATTGATGTTTGTCTCCCTGTCTCCTTCCCTTCCCCTCTCTCTAAAAAGAAATAAATAAAATCTTCTAAAAGAAAGGAAGTATGACCTAGTGCTTAAGAACTTGGATCCTGGAGGCAGTTAATTATGTTGGAATCTTAGCTGTAGAATAATGGGCAAAAGCATGGAATCGGCGGTGTAATCCTGGACAAAATACTTAAATTTCCCTGCCTCCATTTTCTCACCCTTAAAAAAATAAAATTACTTATTTATTGGGTTTTTAAGATTATTGAGTGAATGTGAAAGAAACTTAAAACAATGCTTGGCAAAATCAAAAGCCCCATGTATATTCAAGGTTTTCTGGGTAGTCCTCCCAAACCTCTTGCCCCCAGAGGTAAAAATTGTTGTATTTTTTGCTTTTAAGCCATTGCATTTATTTATAGATTTACCATAGATGTAAGCTTTAGTGACTGTCCATGATATTGAAATCACCTGGAAAGCTGGACCCCACCCTGAGATTGTAATCTCACGGACAGTCTAAGGTAGATGCTCAGAGTCTGTAGTTTGAATAAGCTCCAAGGTGATTCTCATGCTGGTGATTGGCAGAATAACACTGCCTTCAAATCTCCATCTCCTAGACTGAGAGGTATCCTTTTCTGGAGAGAGGGGAGAAAAGTCTAAAAATAAAAAAAGGAAAACTTTCCAGGCATTATTCCCAAGATCTAAAAAGAGGACCCACAGTTTGGGGAGTATCTTGTGTTACATCCCACCTCAACAAACAAGCTGAGCACCTGCTAGGTGCTAGGGAATGTGCTGGGCCCTTTCCAACTTACTTAGTTTTTATGACAACCCTGAGAGGGTTGTAATAAGTACTACTAGACTTACTCTACATTAGGGGTCAGTACTATTTCTGAAAATGGCCAAAGAGTAAATATTTTGAGCTTTGTGGGCTGCTCAGTTTCTGTCACAACTAGTCAGTACTACTGCTGTAGCTGAAAAGCCACCATGGACAGTAGAAAAGTAAGTGAGAGTAGCTGTGTTCCTGTAGAACTTCATTTTCCAAAACAGGAGACAAGCTGAATTTGGTAATCCCTGCTCCAGGTCATCTTCTGAGATTGGGGCCAGAAGCAAATTCTAAGATTAGGATCTAAGATTTAGAATCTTAGAATTCTAAGATCATGTCCCACTTATTTGTTAGGGATGTGCTCCCAGGAGAAATTGATAAGAGTGAGAGGACAAGGAAGGGAAAAGGTCAAGCAGGATTGTGATCACAGGCAAAATTTCCCTGAAGGTAGTTTCAGCCTGAAGAGTCACAGATGCGGTCAGTCAGAAGCACACACCCCCCCCAAACTTAGGGACACTCCAAGGGCATTGGGTTGGAGCAGTGATAGTGTCCAGGACTGTTGTGTGGCAAGTAAGGGGTGAGGTAAGAATGCCATCTGACTCCAGAGCTTCTGTTTCTCCCGCTACACCATACATATGGGCACAGAGAGGCATTTAGAACTCTGCTAAAGCCGGTAAAATGACTGAAGATGGAATGTCACAGCTGAAGGTGAGTGGACGTCTTGAAAACTCGGAGATAGTTCTGCATAGTGGTTTAAGAGCTCTGGTTCTGGCAAAAGACAGGCCTGGATCCAAATTCCGACTCTACCACTGGACTATGTGACCTTGAGCACATTTCTTCTATGCTTTGGACAGCCTCAGTTTTCCCATCTAGAAAATGGTAATGATAGAAACAGTTATCTTCTATACAAAGGTACTTTGAAAATAAGCTGAGAAAATGCTTGGAAATGCATAGCATAGGACCCAGTATGCAGTGACTGTTAGCAATCATTATCATTGAAAACGGGACTCACAGGGGCAGTTTATCACAGGCTGTTCAGAGGGTGCCCTGCCTGAGGATTATGTGTCTGGTCCCTGGGGCTGCTGGAATGTCTTCATAGCAGAGGAATACATATGGCTGTCCCAGCTCTGCCATCATAATGTGTCTCTGATTCTCCTTGCTTGACTCCATGCTCTGCAGGAATCTTCTGATCATAATTTGGCTTCAGTTTGTATTTCCTGTGTAGAGAGAAGAGACTGACCAGAGGATTGCCCGTCAAGTCCCCACGGTGGCTATTTTCCTTGTTTTAAATTACTATTTGTGAATTGGTATTGAGGCTTACACGTCAGTCTCTTGGTGTTGGGAGAGCACCCACATAGCTCTGGACTCTCGAGTGATGGGTTTTCGGATCTGCCTCAGTTTTCCAGGGCTTTGCTTTCCCAAGGCTCCACGGGGGGGGGGGGGAGCGGGGACCTTCCCAAGCCTCGTCTTAGTTGTTAGCCCCAAATCACTGAGGCAGCAGGATTAGAAATAACTACTTTATAAGCATGACTGTCCCTGTGATCAGATTTTGTTCTTCCTTCATCTTTGGTGAATTTCTCTTAATTTCTCTTAGAAGATGCTACTCCTTTACCAAGTGGAATAAAGGAAAGATATTTGGGGTTGTCTGCTGTTGGGCAGAGCTCTGTGGGCATGAGGTCAGGTATAGGGTGGTAAAGGGATTGTGGGTCAGAGAACCCAGTGGGATTTCAGCCTGAACTGAGTTAGGGTCTCTTGTTCAGCCACTCTCACCTCCCATCCCATGTGCTGTATCTACCAGAGCTTGCTGTAGAAAGCATGCATTGTGTTTTCTCAGGCGAGACGAGGCTCATAGGAAGGAGCAGCTGAGGACCAGCCAGCATCATCTGGGTGCCTGACCTGGTACCAAGCCCTGCTAGATCAGGGCAGTCCCAACAGCTGATCCTGTAATTCTCTTCAGGACAAAAATGGGGATTAAAAGCACTCTAATCCCAAGAGCAGGGCATCCCCATGTGGGGCCACCAAGAGCTGTCATCCAGCCCTGTTCTCAGGCTGAGACTGACCACAAGAGGACTCAGAAGACACCAACAATCTTTGAAGGAAGTCATGCTGTCTGGACCGCAGATCCACATCCACCCCTCTAACCTCCCCCTGTGCTTTCGCCTGACCCAGCTCTCTTTGGGACTGCTTTTCAGGCATTTCCCACCAGTGTTAAGATTCTTCAAGACTGTTTGGTTGTCAGCTTCCCTGAAACCTTTGCCCACCGCACCTAGGTGGGGACAGGGATCATCCTATGTGCTCCCACAGCCTGTCCCTATTGAAACACTCATCACAGTACGTGGCAGTTGCCTGATTACACATCTGTTCCTCCCACCGAAGTATGAGCTCCTTGGGGTCAGGGACTCTTACCCATCAGTAGAGCCCAATACATGGTGCTCAGCATGCAAAGGAATTACGGGAGATCAGCCGCACTGTTTCCCCGCCTAGTGTCCCCTTCCCTTGTTAACTCTGCCTTGGAAGCCAAAAGTAGGATAATAACCCCTAATGAGCCTTCCCAGAGGTTCTCTGAGAGGTAAGATATTAGGAGAGTACTAATGATATCCTAATAATATTATTATCTTAATGATGCCAATATGACCCCATTCTGCAGAGAAAACCAAGGCTCTGTGCTGAGTGACTTGCCAAGGCGGTGTGACTGGAAATGTCAGAACCCAGGTTTTTGAACTTCATTCAGAGCTTCAGCTGCTCTCCAGCTGTTTTAGTTCTTAAATTCAGTGAGCACATCCTGCATGTAGGCTGTCTTGTTGTCTTCATTTTTCTGAATAGGAAATGCAAGTTCCTACTTCCAGAGCAGCCAGGAATGATAGAGCCAGGATATGTGCCACACACCTGCATGGCTGCAAGCCTCCTGCTTTTTTCTGGACCTCAGTCTGGACATGCTGCTTCTCCCTCAGTATAGGAAGGTTTGGGCTGAGAGACAATTGGCCATGAGTGGGCGGATAATTGGGAGGGGGAACCAAAGCTAACCTAGCCCTTTTGCCACCCACCTTTTCTCATCTCAGGCTGTGGGAACAGTGCCCTGAGCTACGAGCTGCTCCTCGGGGGGTTCCCTGATGTGACCAGTGTGGACTACTCATCAGTAGTGGTGGCCGCCATGCGGGCTCGCTATGCCCATGTGCCCACGCTGCGCTGGGAGACCATGGATGCACGGGCACTGGGCTTTCCTGATGGCTCCTTTGATGTGGTGCTTGAGAAGGGCACGCTGGATGCCCTGTTGGCTGCAGAACGGGATCCTTGGACTGTATCCTCTGAAGGTGTCCACACTGTGGACCAGGTGCTGAGTGAGGTGAGGGAGCATCAAGAATGGAGGGGAAACCAAGAGGTGGGGATGAGGGGTTGAGGTTTCAGAAGATTGGATGAACTCAGAATCCAGAAGGACACATGGTTTGGGGCACTTACTCTCAGGACTGTGGTTACCTGAGGAAGAGTTAGGCTGGGTCGAGATTATAGGAGGCTGGAGTGGTCAGACTCACAGAGGCTGATGATTGGCTATTGGGTTGCCATGAGGATGAGGTAGAAGCCAGGTTCCAGACTGGGAGGGTGAGCAGTTGGCAGGACAGCAGTATCCCTGACCTGATATCACTCCCATGCTCCTTCCTGTCTAGAGTATATCCTGACCCCCACGGAATGGCCAGGGGCACGGAAGGAGGCTCACTCTTTTACCATGGAGAACGGGATGTAGGGTAGTAGCTGGGAGGGCATCTGGGGCAATACTGACCTTGGAGAACCTGGAGATGGACTCCTCACTGATGACTTCTCTGTCTGCCTTGCAGGTGAGCCGAGTGCTGGTCCCTGGGGGCCGGTTCATCTCACTGACCTCTGCGGCTCCCCACTTTCGGACTAGACACTATGCTCAAGCCCATTATGGCTGGTCTCTGAGGCATGCAACCTATGGCAGCGGTTTCCACTTCCACCTCTACCTCATGCGCAAGGGCGAAGAGCTTAGTGTGGCCCAGCTGGCCCTGGGAGCCCAGATCCTGTCACCCCCCAGGCCTCCCACCTCACCCTGCTTTCTCCAGGACTCAGATCATGAGGACTTCCTCAGTGCCATTCAGCTGTGAGGCCAGAAAAATGGCCCTCGAACCCTCCCTACCTTTCTGCCCTAGACTCCTTAGGTTGTTGTAATTCCTGACTCAGGGGTTAGGGTTCTGTCCAAGGTGCTCACATCCCAAGGGCCTGATGCTTTAGAGCTGATGGAAGCAACCCAACATGAAACAATATAGCCCAGGCTGAATTACATCCCAAATCCCAGGTTTATGGCTTCCTTCTTAGGCTCCTCAAATCCCTCCTGGGCTTCCCCAGCCACATGTGCCACCATACTGATCTACGTCGGCCCCTCTGCATGCCAGCCGGACCCAGAGGCCTGCATCCCTAGGATATGTTATTGTCCCCCATTCAACCTGGGTTCATCCACAGAAGGTCGCAGACTTTGAATCTAAATTGCTTTACAATTCTGACCCTAGCTCCAGCCTCAACTCTAGTGACCTTTCCTGCTCTGGTTTTATATTTACCCAAGAATGCCTGCCTGTACTTGGCAACACTTGCCTACCAGAAACATGCACCTGGGATTCTCAAGTACCCACTCCCCTCCCCAAAAGGCAGTGGAGCCACTTTGGCCTGGCTCCTGAGCAAACTGAAGCAGGAGACACACACAGGAAGGTCTGTGTTTATTCACACACTCCCGGTACAGTGGGGATGAAGGAACATTTACAAAGGACAACCCTGGGTTGAGAACATCTCTAGGGCCACAGGTGTCATCCGAGGGTGCAGAGCAGCCCCCTTTTGGGTTCCTAGGGGCAGGGTGCAGGGGTCCAAGGTACAATCAGACTTGGACCCTTGGAAGGGGATACCTGGAGGGAAGGGGTCTGCCAGAGAGCCGCCTGGGGTCAGGCCTGGGCAGACTGGCCATGTGTTTGTTGCCATGTTGGGGGCTTGTCCATTCCCACCCTCAACTCGTCCCACCTGCCAGGCGCAGAAGAGCAAGGACGAGACGGAGGGGGAAGGGTGCTAACCATGAGGGGAGCCAGTAAACAAAGAATCGGATATAAAAATACAAATGTGCTGAGGAAGTCCCTTAGAAATAGGCTGAGGCCGGGGTCACGCCAGACGGGGATGGGGGCGAGGAGCGGCCTGGAGGGGTGGGCCGAGCAGAGGAGGGTGGGAAGCTCATGCAAATACGCAGCCAAACATCCCCGGCCGCGCACGGTCGGACTCCGGCGGGGAGCCGGGTCTTCGGACCAGACCGGCCGGAGAGGGGCGGGGCGAGGGAGCCGTGCGGGAGGGGCTGGGTCCGGGCCGCGGGGCTCTGTCCTTTCCGGTGAGCGGGGTGGGGCTGCGGCCCGCGGTTCTAAAGTGCATGAGCGCGGCGGGCTCCGGGCGGGTCCGCGCCGCCGCCGCCGTGGTGCTGAAGCGGACAGCTCCGGAGTGGCTGGCAGCGGAGGCAGCGGCTCTGGCCCGGCGGCGGCGCGGCCCTGCAGCCCCCGCCCGCGGGCGCCTGGGCCCGGGCGGGGGGCGCCGGCAGCCGCATCGCCTGCCCGCGCGCCTGGCCGCTGCGAGGCGGGGCCCGGAGTCCGCCGCCCGAGCCGGCGCGTCTACACTCCGGAGGGCGGCTTCTCCCCCATCCCCTTCAGCACGTCGTCTATCCGGTCATCCTCGATCACCACTGCGCAGGGAGAAAGCGCATCAGCCGCACGGCCTCGGGGGGCGGCGGGGATGAGCCCCGCGGCCTCCCCAGTCGAACTCTCCAGCCGCCTCGGCTCTCGCAGCCGCCCTCCCGGTGCAGGAACGCCCCCTCTCCCCCGGCTGCGGCCCTCCGACCTCCCCGTCCGCCCGACCTCTCCCGCACCCGAGCCGAACCGGAGCCTTTGTGCTCTTGGGACCCCCTCTTCACCCCTCATTGCGGCTGACCCCTTCCTCACCCGGAATCTCCGGTTACCCCGACCCTCTTTCCCAACCCGACCCGCTCGACGCTTGAACCCTTCTTCCAGTCCTGGCACCAGCGGAGCCCCTTCCCCGTTCAAAGAGCCGAGACATCTGAGCCCCCGGCCCTCCTGGCCTCTCTCAGCTCGGACGCCCCTCCCCGCCCGAAGGCTCCTCGGTGGGATCCACCGACTCGGCGCTCGAGCCTGCAGGAGCGGCCGCGGCCCGCGTTTTCCCACTTCCCTGTGGCCCCGAGTGCCCGGCCGGCCCCTCCCCCTCGCCGGGGGCCGGGCTCCACTTCCAGAGGAGCGGAGCGTCGAATCCGGGGCACTGCGTTCCCGGGAGAGGGGAAGCGGGGAGCAACACTGCAGTGGGGACCCCCCCCCCCCGCCACCCCGGCCGGCGAGCGGCCGGCTGCGCTGCTCTGCGGCACGAGCTGCGGCCGGTGGTTGGGGAACCGCAGCCGGGAGGCGCCCGACGGAGGGTTTCTGGGTCGGGCGGTGGCTCCGGGGCCCGGCCGCGTACCTCTCTTGGCTCGGCCGATCTGGCCCAGCTTGGGGGGTCGCTTGGCTTGGTTGCCCGCAAAGAAGGAGTTGGTGTCTTGGAGGCGACAGCTGAAGGAGAGGTCGGAGCCCTCGGGGTCGGCGCCGAAGCGGCCCATCTTGTCCTCACTGTAGGGCAGGATCTCGGACATGGCGGGCGCGGGGTGGGCGCGGGACTGCGGCGGGGCGCGGACCGCGGGCTGGCTGCCGGACCGGCCCTAGCTCACCAGGCGAGCCGGCGGAAGGATGAAGTCATGCAGCATCCGGGGCTGCGGGGCCAAGCGGGGCCTCCTCCCCCGCGCCTCCGCCTCCCGGGCCGCTGGGCAGGCGGCGGCGGCGGGGACCGGGCGGGGGCGGCGCGCGGGGGGCGGGGGCGGGGGCGGCGGCGGCGGCGAGCGCGGAATGACGATGAGCGCCCGACTGCGGCAGAGCGCGGCGGGCGGGGCGCGGCGGAGGCGGGGCGGGCACCGGCCGCGGAGGAGAGGCGGGGCTGGGGGGGCGTCGGGAGGCTGCGAGACTCGCAGGGAGGAGGAGGGGCGGCTGTGGGAGGGTCGGACACAATGGCGGGAGCGGTGGCCGGGCGAAGGGCACTGGCCGGCGGCGCAGGATCTGGCACGAGAGGCGGGACGGGAGGTGGTGGCCGGAGCCCGCGGCCCCCGAGAGGCGAGAGGCGAGAGACTCCGAGAGCCTAGCAGGTGGGAGCGGGAATCGGCGCGCAGGTCAGGGCCGGAAGGCGGGAACGAGTCTGGCACTGGATTTGGGGCGGAACGCTAGAGAATCGCGTGTCGGGTGCGGTGTGTGTTTTTCGCGGGTCCGCAGCGCTGGGGAAGGGCGCAGACCCGTGGGAACCGCGCTCGCGGTTGGCGCGCTCCGGTACCGGGCTGCGTGCGGGAGTCTGTGCTTCCCTGACTGCCCTTGCGTGTCAGCCTCTGCCCATCTGTATGTCAGTCTTTCTCTAATGAGTCTGTTTTGTCTATCTCTGTGCCCCATATTTCTTTGTGTTACGGTTCCTGTTTACGCCTGCCTGGTACCAGTCTCCACGCTCGGTTCATGTACCTCTATGCTTCATCTCCCGAGTCTCCTTGTGTCTCTCGGTCTTACCGTGCAGAGGTCTCGGTGGCCGGGCCGGCTGGCGCGCGCCCGGGCAAATGCCCACCCCCAGCCCTGCTGCTGGAGCCTATACTCGCGCTCAGAGCGTCTGCCGCGCCCTGCGCTTTCTCCGCCCCAGGTGCGCGAGCTGAGCTGGCACTGCGGGGAGAATGAATGGTGGTGTCGTGGAGGGGGGCGCCCTGGCTGCAGATGACTCGGGGAAGCCCGGGGCGCCTGAGGACACCGTGAGAGTGGGCGTGGGTCCAGAGGTAGAAGGGGAGGGACAGAGGGCGCCTCCCCAAGCCCTCGTTGAAGGGGATCACGTGAGAGGCCTCGCCTCACCAACGGGAATACACCCTCTTCTCACCCCGGCTCCCCAGACGGGCCCTCAGCTGCGGCGTCACCTGCTTGCTGGCGCTCAGGGGCTCCGCGCAATCACTGGCTTTGGGGTGGCGAGGGGAGTAGTGTCTCGCGTTCTCCTACAGTGACGACAGTACTGATAAAGGTAATAATCATTCCAGACGTTCAGTACACACTAGTGTTCAGTGCACAACTGAGGCAGAGAGGGTTCTCCACAGTCACTGGAGCATTTTATCCTCCACCCCCAACACACGCAGCTAGTGAGGCTGCTGGACGTCCTTCCTCCAACAGCTCGCCAAGTGCTAGTCCCTGGAACACAGAGTGGAATGCGGTGGTGGCTGCCTCGCAGGGACCAGGAATTGGCGGGGGGGGGGGGTTTGCCAGGGGATACCTCTGTGCAAGCCTCACTCAAGGCCCCAGGTCTGGGGGCCCATCCCTATCAAGCCTCCTCCTTGTCTCTGAGGTAAGGGCCGAAGCCGGAGATAGAAGCCCAGCTGGAGAGAGAGTCGCCCGAACACCTGGAAGGACAGTAGAGGCTAGAGCTCCGGATCTCTAGGGGCGGGTCCAGAAATCTCACCCCTGCTGCGGGTTTTGTAGCAATGGGTTCCGGTGCTGGTTCTGCCACTTTCTTTGTGACCTTGAACTGAAAGCCCCATAATTATAGTAACATTTTAGGAAAATATGGAAAGTCATACAAAACCTTTGAATACATATCTCCTTCTATCCTTCTCATGCATTTAAATAGTATGTGTGCCTCTCTGAGCCTCCACGTTCTAGTTTGAAGCACAGAGATGACAGAGCCTGTATTAAGGGAAGTTTTGGAAATGAAATCGTCCTGAGGTGAAATGGGTTGTCTCAGGAGGAATGAGCTGCCCCTCATGCAAAGTGTTAAAGGAGCTGGGAGATTTCTTACCAAGGAGAAGATGAGAGCAAGTGGGTGAGGAATTGAAACAATTCTCTTTTCACCCCCCAGAATGAAAGATATTGGAGAAATAACAATTTAACTTGGAATTCATTTGGTTGGCTTTTAAAAAAATTTAAAGAGAGAGAGAGAGAGAGAAAGAGAAACATCAATTTGTTTTTCCGGTTATTATGCATTCGATGGTTGATTCTTGGATGTGCTATGACAGGGGACTGAACCTGCAACCTTGATGTATCAGGACAACACTCTAACAAATTAAGCAACCCTGCCAGAACCAGTTAGTTTCTTAAATATTCTTATTCCTGTCCCTACTATGCATGCTCACTCATGATTAAAGCAAAAGACCTAAAAAATGGTAAAGATGTAGCAATATATAAACTTCTATTATATGATTAAAATGTTGGGGGAGTCCTTTAAATTGTGGCCCCCTATTTAAAATTCTGATGTTCTAGCCCTGGCTGGGTAGCTCAGTTGGTTGCAGTCTTGTCCCATGCACCAAAGGTTGTGGGTTCAATCCCCAGTCAGGGCACGCACCTAGGTTGCAAGTTTGATTCCAGGTTAGGGCATATAGGAGAGTCAATCAATCATTGTTTCTCACATTAATGTCTTTTTCTCTCTGTCTCTTTCCCCTCCTTCCTTCTCTCTCTAAAATCTACAAACACATCCTTGGGTGAGGATTTTTAAAAATTCTGATGTTCTGCATCCTGCCTGTGAGAAAAAATGCATTCTCAAAACTAAAATGCAATAAAATTTGTGTGACATTTTGTGATCATGTTTTGAATTTCTTAACTGAAAGTCCCTCAAAGCCAAGTGGACTCGATCCTTATGTTCTAAACAGAATAACATACCTTTTGGTGTTTGAATATTAATAACATTTTTATTCAAGTGGAAACTGTAGGTCTGTGTAGTAGGTTGAATAAGACCCCCCCCCAATTCATGTCCATTCAGAACCTCAGAATATGCCTTATTTGGAAATAGGTCTTTGCAGATGTAATTGCTTAAATTATGGGTGCCATACTGGATTTGGGTGGGCCCTACACTGAGTCACTGCTGTCTTTACAAGGAGAGGACAGATACATAAAGACACATGCACACAGGGAAGAAGTCCAGGTGGGGAAGCAGAGATAGGAGTGAGACAGCTGCAAGCCAAGAAACACCGAAGGTTGCTGGGAGTTCCTGGGAGATGGAAGACGCAAGGAAAGCTACCTGTCTAGAGACTTCTGGGGGAATACGGCCTGCTGCTACCTTGGTTATAGACTTCTCGCCTCCAGAACTGTGAGAATATGTTTCTGTTTGAAGCTACCTGGTTTGTGATACATTGTTACAGCATTCCTAGGAAACTAACGCAGCCTGTTACAAATATTTTTGGGTAATTTTCTAACATCTCTCATGACCATGTTTCACCTTTCTTTAACTCTGAGGAAGCTCACACCATAAGAGTATTTCTGGGACTCATTCTATTAGCAGGGGCTGACAAATCACAAAAAATGAGGGAGGCAGATCCGAGTAGATTAACATGGTGAGATCTCCAAGGCCTGCCAAAGTATCACCAGCTAATAATCATAGAGTATGGTTTCATGTATGTAAAAAAAGCATACACACATACATATGCATACATAGCCACATATGAAGTATGTGTTGAGCTATGTAAATACATGTAGAAGAAAGATCTGGAAGGAAACAGACCAAACTAATAATGGTTACCTCAGAGGATGGTACTGGGATCCCAGCAGGATGAATTTCATCTTTTACTCTATATTCTTCTGCAGTATTACATGTGCAATACAAAAGTTTTAATGATTTTTTTTCAAATAAAGGTTTATGATGACATAGTCCATTTACCAAACATCACACTCTGGCCCTAGACAAATCAATTCACTTAGAAAGGAGACTAGTAGGTAAGAGCATGGAGTTGAGATTCAAACTGAGGATCTGCCTTCTACCTGATGTGTAACTTTGGGTATGTTATTAAGCTTTCCTGTGTTTTAGGATCTTCTGTGAAACAGGGGTGGTGATACTGATAAAATCTGCATATTGGGTCCTCATGAGGATTAAATAAGTTACATAAAGTGCTTAGGTAAGTGCTGGACAGTAGAACTGTTAGCTATTATTATACAAGAAAGCATAAAGAAGTTAAAAGTAACCTCATCATTAGACATATTCATATTAACATTTTTGCATAGATTTCTAATTTCTTTTTTTAACCTATGCTTTTCTACTTTTTGCTAAACAAAGATGAGATTTTGTAACCCTTTACCTCCCCCACCTAACTACATGGAGAACATTTCCCCCTTGGCAGTTGCAACTGATCCCATTGTATGAGACACATTGTATCTCATTGTGCCAGTATTCAATGTTACAAAAGTCCTCTACTCTTCGGGGCTGAGTTTCCCTTCTGTTTTTGTTTGTTTTGTTATAATAGATAGTGCTGTGATGAACAAATGTTGTAGGGGAAAAAATGGCCCATATATTTTGTTCCTCCAATTAAGAAGTAGCATCTATATCTCCAACCCTGAATCTGGGCTTGACCCTCTGACTTGCTTTGCCCAACAGGGACATTTACAAATGTGATGCAAACAGAGACTTGAAAAATACTCCTATACTGGGGCTTTGCCCCGTTTTCTGTTGCTGGGAATTTTGAGACTAGCATGCGAAGAAGCCTGGGCTAGCTTACTGCAGGAGGAGAGACTACAGGACAGAGACAGAGCCCAGTCATGTAAATGAGGCCCAAACATGTAAATGAGGATACACTGCTAGACCACTCAGCTCCTGCTGAGCTGTCCCAGACCTGAAGAACCACCCAATCAACCCAATGAACAGAGAAATAATGAATGTTTGCTATTTTAATCCACAAAATTTGGGTATGCTTGTTATGTAGCAAAAACTAGTTGATACAGACATCTTGTGGACAATGATTCCTGGAACGGTTTTCTAGAATTAGACTTTCTGGGTCAAAGAATGTGTACACTTACACCTAGTGATTCATGTTACCAAAAAGCTTGCATCAGTTTGTAAGCCACCAGCAATATATGAAAGTGACCATATTCCTCATCTGTGTCAACACTGAACATGAATGTTTCTTACCTTCGTGACTACATTATCCTTGTAAATGGAACACATACACCATTGTCCATTTCCTCTCAATTTACAATCAATGTAGAGAAAAGATCACTCCTGTAGGAAAGAACAGCAGAAAAGAGAGAAAATAATAGGATGGGAGAATAAAACAGGGTCAAAGAATATAAACACAGAGGAAAGAAAATAGAATTATAGAGTAGAGCAATCCCTGAGCCTCTTATGTGCATAGGGTACTTAACATGTAGTCAGGAATAGTTATGAGCCTAATAAATGATTTGGGTCAAGGAAGAGGCTTGGAAAGGACCTGTCCCTTTAGGCCACATTTAGGGAAACTGTGAACACTATAAAAGTAGGTGCGGGGTCTTTCATATGTGGCTGTATTTCTCACAGTAACTCTTAGATAGGGATGACTGTTCCCATTTTACAGAAGAAGAAAAAAGTAAGGGTCAGAGTTTTCAAGTAACTTGATAAAGATCATAGAGCTGATAAAGAATTGAGCCCAGATTTGAGTCCAGGTCTGTCTACCTTGAAAATGGACATGTGTCCCCTTAGTCTTCCAGAGAGGATGTGGCAGAAGACAAGCAGCTACTTTTGGGAGGAAGTCTATTCTTTCCATTCGTGTTGCCAAACTGCTCTGCAGAAAGGAGTCAGAGCACGTGGGGTCGAATCCCAGTTCTGCTACTTCCTGCGTGACTCTGACATGCCTCACTCTTCTTCATCTGCACAGTGGCTTCATAAAGCACTACGAGGACAAATGAGCACAAAGATGTAAAGCATCTAGAACAGCGGCTGGCGCACAGTGACGTGCTGTGTAAGCTTGCTATTGCCCACATGGCGCTGCAGCAGCCAGAGGACTATTTCTTATGAGCCTGTCGCCAGAAAGTCCTTACATAGTAGCTTCGGTTACACTCGCGGGGTCATTTGTCTCAGTGGAGTTCCCCACAGAGCAAGGCCAACCCTGCTGCCTCGTTTCTCTTCATCCAGCCTTGGACGGGGAGGGGGGAGAAGTAAGTGCTGTGGTGCCACACTGTCATCAGAAAGAACATATACGACTTGAGACTCGTCCCAAGGGGCTCTCCCAAGGCCGTGCTGCTGCAGGCCCCAGTCTGCTGGATGGGAAAGCTCCATGCTCAGGGAATGCGACTCGCCTGGAACGCATCTGCCTCCTCTGCCTCCTCTGCTGTCTGGGAAGCACAGCGGGCAGCCGCCAGCCTTTCAGTTCTCCTTTCTGCCTATCGGGCTTTAACGACAACAGCACCAAGAGCAGCTAACACATTGCGTGTTGTCACGGGCCAGACACTGTCCTAAGAGGTGCTATTCTTATTTCAATTTTGCAAATGAGGAAATTCTGTCCGAATCCCGAATCTTCCACCCTAACTGCGACACTGTACTGGCTCCTGCTTGAGAACAGGCGATTCTGGGCCGGGAAAGGCCACAGAAAGCAATGCAACATTGCTCGCCTGACTCATTCATCATCCACCTTTTTCAGCCTGGAGCGGCCCACGTGGGAGCCACTTGACGCAGGACGTGTAAGAGCTGAGGTGAGAGTCAAGAAATGGGTGATGGGTTTGCCACCACTCAGCCTTCTCGGGTCAAACTCATGCATCGCCTGGAGGAGGAGGCACTAAAAAAAAAAAAAGTGGTGAAAGAAAACACTAGTCACTCTCCAGCGTAGCAGACTGTGACACCACGCCTGGTTAAGGAATGACAATATGGAAGGCAGATGGCGGATGCATCGATGCCACATTATTGCTTTTCAGTGAAATATTGCTTGGGTTTTTTTTTTCCCTTCTTCTTCTTGTAAACCTCCCAAATAAAATGGTTTGCTTTCCTCAAGTTAGAGGTGTGAACACGTCTTTTCTTTAAATATATCCATGGATGGCTGTTTTTTTCCCTGCCGATTTGTCACCATCTGTAACCCTCCCTGTGTGAGATGATCTGATGACAACAGTTATCTTGGAGAGTAAAAGTGCAGTCTTGGAGCGACGGGTGGGAGCAGAGTCAGCGCGGGCTGTGCCCGCGTGTTGTGTACGTGCGTGACGTGCGTTGGGCTGGGGGCCTTGTGCTCGTACACACCGTGTGTGAGCAGGCAGTGCGTACATTCGGCGGGCACCTGGTGTGTGTGTGTGTGTGTGTGTGTGTGTGTGTGTGCGTGCGCGCGCGGACTGTGGGCTGGGCTGGGTGCTCGCCTGCACACCCCGGGCGTCTGCGATTTCTGTGTAGATATGGTGCGGACACCCTCTCTGTGGGTCGACACCTTGCTGGCTCAAGAGGGGCTGTGCGCACTGCTCGGGAAGGTGTTCTTCCGTAGAGTAAAATTTCTCCAAGCTGTTCAAAGAGGATGGGGATGGCCTGCAATTTGGGTGACTGGGCCAAGAAATAGCAGCAGGGTTTGGGCCTGGGTCAGAGGAATGTAAATCATGGGTGGCTTGCGAGAGGGCGCTGCAGAGACCCAGAGCTGACCCTTCAGAAGAGCGGGGTCTCCGGAGGTCGCAGCCGCGGGGGCGGCAGGTTGGCTCAGCTCAGCAGGGCGGGCCGCGGGCTCGGGGAGCAGAGGTCTGGGCACCAGGAGCGCTCCTCCCTCCCCCCACGGTCCCCACCCCCAGGCGCGGCGCCGCGGGGGGCGGGGGGACGGGGCAGGCGGGGGTGGCGGCGGCGGAGCAAGGGGCTGCGCAGCAGCTGCGATGGCGGGCAGCAGCCGGGCCGGGCCAGGGGCGGAGGCCGCGGCCTGGGTCAGGGCCAGCCGCCTGCGGGAGCCCTAAGGTGCCTCCTAAGGGAGCCCCGACTCCACGATGAACGTCGCTCTGCAGGAGCTGGGCAGCGGCGGTAACGTGAGTGGGGGCTCCCAGCTCCTGGGGAGAGGCCCCAGAGGAGGGGGCGGGTGACGGACAGGCGGCGTCGGGTTGGGGTTCCGCGCTGGAGGCGCAGGGGCTGCGTCCTTGAGGGGCGAGGGTGGGAGGGAGGCCAGACCACAGAGCCGGGGAGGAGGGAAGGGGCCTCGCTGCAGACGGGAGGGGGCCTGGCCGGGAGGGGCACTGGGACACTGAGGCTGGGCCGTGGGCAAACAGCCCAACCTGCCTGACCTGGGTTGGCACCCCGACTGTCTGGCAGATGGTGGAGTACAAACGGGCGACGCTGCGGGATGAAGATGCACCGGAGACCCCCGTAGAGGGCGGGGCCTCCCCGGACGCTGTGGAGGTGGGCAGGGGGGTTCTCCCCTCCTCTCCAGGCCCCAGTCCGGCAGGAAGCCTAGCACACCCGGCAGCTTTTGGCTGCCCTGGTGGGGTCACCTGCCCCCACCTCCGCTCCAGCTCTGGCTTGTGCGCTAGGACTAAGCCATGACGTTGCACAAAGCAGGCTCAGAGGACTCAACTCGGCCTGCCTCCGCATCCCTGTGCCTCAAGTGAACCTCGGTAGCACCTTTGCTCCATGGAACCTGCCTATGCCTTCACCCTCTGGGAGGACTTCTGTGATCCTGGACGCCCCCAGTCCCCTCCTGCCGCTCGCTAGCTCTCTGTCACCCTGTGTTCTCCAGGTGGGGTTCCAGAAGAGGACAAGACGCCTCTTAGGCTCGCACACCCGACTGGAGCTGGTCTTGGCAGGTGTCTGTCTACTGCTGGCTGCCCTGCTTCTGGGCTGCTTTGTGGCCCTAGGGGTCCAGTACCGCAGAGGTAGGTGGAGTCACACCTGCCACCAGCACTCCTAGCTGTGGGGACTCTGGAGGCCAAAAAGGCCTCTAAGATATTGTCTGGTTGGGACCACCTTTCCCTAGCTTTTCTCTCTCCTCCCAACATTCCTGCCGTCACGGCCCCTCTCAAAGCATGTGTCTTCCCCAAACTGACCGACCCCCCCTGTCCTTAGCCATATCCCCTGCCACAGACACATCCCACAGCACCTGCCTCACAGAGGCCTGCATTCGAGTGGCTGGAAAAATCCTGGAGACCCTTGACCGTGGTGTGAGCCCCTGTGAGGACTTTTACCAATTCTCCTGCGGAGGCTGGATTCGGAGGAACCCCCTGCCCATCGGGCGTTCTCGCTGGAACACATTCAATAGTCTCTGGGACCAGAACCAGGCCACACTGAAGCACCTGCTTGGTGAGTGGGCCTGTCAGGGAGGCTTGTGCCAGGTAGGTACGTGCCCAGCATAAGGCTTGGCACTTAGTAGGTGCTTAGTAAAGGTCCATGAATGAATAAATAACTGGGTGACTGGGAACACCCTCGGGGTAAGGGATGCAGAGAGCAGGGGGCTCCTGAGAGGTGGAGATAGGTTTGGAGTGGGGCAGACCTCTAAGTTTAACGGAGAGGCTCCTTTCTGCCTTCTGTTTGTAGGACTGCTGAGGTGTGGTGGCGCTCAGGGAGCCTGGGAGCTCACCAGGGAGCCTGTAGTGCTTAGAGATCTTAGAGGGTCTTGATGAACAGAGCAGAGGAAGAAGCCACACTTGGCTGTTTCACCCAGTTTTCCTGGGTCTACATTAAGAGGACTGCCCCTTGTTTGGAAAGCAAGAAGAGGGACCAAATAAAGGCCCAGGAACCCTTTCAGCAGTCAGCATAGTTGCCACCTGGACCTGTATTGTATTCCACAGAAAACGCCACCTTCAATTCCAGCAGTGAAGCTGAGTGGAAGACGCAACGCTTCTACCTGTCCTGCCTAAAGGTGGAGCGCATCGAGGAGCTGGGAGCCCAGCCGCTGCGAGACCTCATTGAAAAAGTAGAGCCCCCTGGGTGGGGGAGGTAGGCAGGGAGAGGACAGGACTTGGAAGAAGACGTGGCCCCCAAAGCTTGGCGGCTCCTGTGTCATAGGTTCTGTTATGGTCTCTACTCAGATTGGTGGTTGGAATGTTACGGGGCCCTGGGACCAGGACAACTTCATGGAGGTGCTGAAGGCAGTAGCAGGGACCTACAGGGCCACCCCCTTCTTCACTGTCTACGTCAGTGCCGACTCTAAGAGTTCCAACAGCAATGTCATACAGGTACAGGCTGGGGAAAGGTGGGAGGGGCTTGTGGACTGTTTGCTGAGCCCAGACTCTCCTCCCCTGTGACTGGCAGGCTTGTGTGCCACCCCCCCTCCCCCCACCACACAAGAGTCCAGGTTTTGGTGGGGGTGGGCTTAATCCTTCACCTTGCTATTGCAGGTGGACCAGTCTGGGCTCTTCCTACCCTCTCGAGACTACTACCTAAACAGGACTGCCAATGAAAAAGTAAGAAGCATCTTCAGAATCCCTACTCTTATGCCATGTTGAGCTGGACTGATCCCTATTTACTTTGCCTAGGGTCAGGGTGAGGAACTAGGTGAACCTGTCCTGTCACCTTTTTTTTTCCTTCTTTCTTCTCTCCTTCCCTTCTTTCCTTCCCTTCCTCATTTCCTTCTCCCTTTTTTTCCTTCCCTCCCTCCCTCCCTCCCTCCCTCCCTCCCTCCCTCCCTCCCTCCCTCCCTCCCTCCCTCCCTTCCTTCCTCTTCTCTCAGGAAAACATTTTATAGGCACCTACTGTGTTCCACTGCAATGGGGACATTCTGAGATGTACGTTTTATAGTTACCAGAAACTTTCAGGGTGGATGGGATCACGGACCTGGATATCTGAGAATAATACTCAGAGAGGGTCTGTGGGACTCAGGAGAGACTCGGACAGCCAGAGGAGGTTTCCTAATGAGACTGCATTGGATCTAGGCCCTACAAAACACCTAGGGGTGGGTGGTGGCATGCTGGGTGAAGAGAACAGTTTAAACAAAAGTGTTGAAGAAGGAAAGGCTAAGGTGTGTTTGGACCACGAGAAGGGGTCCAGTGTGGTGAAATGTGGAGCTCAAAGCAGTTGAGAGGCTGGGAAGGTGGATAGAGTCTACATACAGGAGGGACCCGTGATGGTGCCCTGAGGAGTTTCCTGCAGGCTTCAGAGCAGGGAGGGAGTGATGCAGTGAGCCATGCTTTCGGAAGCCCGTCTGGCTGGGGTGTGAAAAGTAGATGTAAGAGAGGGAGCCTGGAGATCGGTTAAGAGTTTCAGCAGTACTTCAAGTCTGAATTGTGAATTATTGGTGAGTGGATGTTAGAGGAGAGGAGTAGAAGGAGGAGACGGTGAAGCGAGTTGAGACTATCGACTTGAATAATGGCAGAATAATGGGGTCCTTAGAAAATCAAGGATGCCTCTAGGAGAATCAGCTTAGGACACATTGGGGCAGAAGAAAGAATATGATGTCACAGGAAAAGGGCAGACTTTGGACTCAGACCTTGATTCCAGTCCCAGCTCTGAGGCTTGGTGTGAGCTAATCTAGCTCTCACAGGCCGGTCCTTCATCTGTAAAATGGGATCATAGCATCTACCTCATACGGTATTTGGGGGTGGTACAGGATGCAAGCTTATGCTCCTTCATGTGGCAGACACTCAGGGAGTGGGAGCTGCTAATGCTAGACTGTGGCTTTGAGACCTGGGCACCATGTCTAGGGAGAGGTCAGCAGGCAGCTGTGAAAGCTGAGTGTAGTCCTGGGGAGAGGATGAGCCTGGAGGGAGCCATGGGCTTGAGGGGCATCTTAGAAACCTAGACAGAGGTTTTTCGAGAGATGAGAGAAAGGGAGAGAAGGAAAGCCTTCTTTTTTAAGGACAGTAGTAGAAAAAGAGCCAGGAAAGGAGGCTGCTGTGGAGTAGGACAAGCAGGAGAGCCATTCCTCCTGCTCATTCTCAAACACAGAGCACAGCATAACCAGACCCTCTTCTAGACCTGTGATGAGCAAGACATTGCCACTGCCCCCTGTGTGGGGCCGAAGGCATAAATAGCTCAGTATATCCTGTTTGCAGTTGCTGGGACTGTTACAGAAGAGAAGTATGGCATTCAGAGAGTGAGCAGGACAGGCAACTAGCCTAGTCACAGGGTTGGAGTAGACTACAGGGAAGGGAGTGTTGTAGGCAAAGGGAACGGCTATGTTATTTTTTTAATTTTTAAAAAGATTTTATTTATTTTTAGACAGAGGGGGAGGGAGGGAGAAAGAGAGGGAGAGAAACATCGATTAGTTGGCTCTCACATGCCTCCAGCTGGGGACCTGGATCACAACCCAGGCATGTGCCCTGACTGGGAATTGAATTGGTGAACTTTTGGTTTGCAGGCCGGTGCTCAATTCACTGAGCCACACCAGGCAGGGCCGGGAACAGCTACTTTATGCACCGGCTCTGAGGTGGCAAGGAGTATGGCCTATTGATGGACTAGAAAGGAGAGCAGGAAGGGAGAGTGGTCCCCCAGTCCTTCTGGAGGTATATAGACTCATATTATATATGAACACTGTGGATCAAGTTTCGCATTTGTGCCAAAAGAAATAAAAATTCAAATGTAAGGAGTGGTATGAACAGATGTGTGGTTTTGACATCACCTGAGTCAGAGGAGGAGAGAATTTTGAGAATGTGGGAGGGAACCACACGGTCCAAGACTTGGGAAAAGGCAGGAGAAAGGCTCTTAGCGTGTTGCTGGTTGTCACAGACAGGGAGTCTCCTGTGCCAACATCAAAGGGGAGCTGCAGTGCAAAAGGTTCAGAAAGGATAAAAACTTGGGAGTCGCCTGGTTGGCACAGCTCAGTTGGTTGGGCGTCGTTCCGCAAGCAAAAAGTTGTCTGTTCGATTCTCTGGTCAGGGCACATGCTTAGGTTGCAGGTTCAGTTCCCCATTGGGGCACATAGAAGAGGCAACTGATCAGTGTTCTCTTTCACATTGATATTTCTCTTCTCTCTGCCCCTCTCTCTCTAAAATCAATAAGCATGTCTTTGGGTGAGGACTAAAAAAAAACAATTGAGGAGTAAAGTCAGATTAAGGAAAGTATCAAAAGTCAGTCTCGGGCTGAAGGTAAGGAGGTAGGGAGAGGAAGGGGTAGGTCAGGTGGGCAGGATGAGGGTCGAGATCAGTGGTTGAACCAACCATCCTTCTTAGGACCTGGGATGGCTGAGAGTGATGCTCAAACCTCTTCCTCTGACAGCAGCAGCAAGGAACAGGAGAGGTGAAAAATGAGAAAATCTGAAGTATAGAAAATGGATATTAAGGGATCTAAAACTTCTCAGTAGCGTGGAAGAGGAGATGGCCTTCGGCAATTATGGGAGTTCAGGGTGGGACTCCTGAGTGAGTGGGGAGTGGTTCCTGGGAGGAGGGCCACAGGGAGTCAGTGTGAAGCAGTCCTGAGAGTCTGCAGAAGGAATGGCAAGCAGCAGTGGTGGCCGGAACGAACCCTCTCAGCCTTGGGCAGAAATCGTTGCTGGGTTGTGAGGATGACCCGGGGTTCTGACAGGTGCTTACTGCCTACCTGGACTACATGGAAGAGCTGGGCATTCTGCTGGGCGGACAGCCAGCCTCCACACGGGAGCAGATGCGGCAGGTGCTGGAGCTGGAGACACAACTGGCCAACATCACAGTGCCCCAGGACCAGCGGCGCGACGAGGAGAAGATCTATCACAAGATGAGCATCGCGGAGCTGCAGGTGGGGCCCCTGGGACAGGAAGAGCCGGGAGGGGCCGGCCTCTGGCACAGACCGCGCAGCTTTTCTTCAGGCCGCCTTCCTGAGGCGGTCAGTCCTTTTTTCCTTTTCCTTTAAAAAGTTTTGATCCTCACCCAAGGACATGTTTTCCTCATTGCTTTTAGAAAGAGAGGAGGAATTGGGGGCGGGGTGGAGAGAGAGAAAGAGAGATAGATCAGGGCAGCAATTCTTTTTTTTAAAAGAGATTTTATTTATTTTTAGAGAGACAGGAAGGGAGGGAGAAAGAGAGGAAGAGAAACATCTGTGTGTGAGAGAGATGAAGTTGCCTCTTCACCCCCTCCCCCATCCTGGGCACCTTGCCTGCAAGCCAACCCTGTGCCCTAATGGGGAATTGAACCAGCAATCTTAGTCACAGGCTGGTGCTCAGTCCACTGAGCCACTCCAGGCAGGGCGACAATGTCCACATGTTGCCTGGACACGCGTAGAGAGATTAAGTAAAAAACCTGTAACCACTTGTATGGGATATCCACAAAACAATCAGGAAAGATATGGAAGCATCTCCTAGGGGGTCCTTACTGTGTCAGGCATGAACCCTTTAGTTGTTGGATTATGGAGAAGTTGGGTAAGGGGGTTCTGGAGGAGAGGCCAGGTGTGTAGGGATCTGGGTGGCATCAGAGGGTGGTGTATTATTACTTGTTATGAATATCTGTGAATGGCTGTGCCCCAGCTGAACATCACATGGGTGGTTTTCCTTGTATAAGTGATTGGGCTCCCACACTGAGAGGTGCGCAGGCCTGGAAAAGGGTTTGCTGAAGGAAGGGGCCATAAAGCAGCTAGAGACTGTCACCTGGGCAATAGGAAGCTAGGCTCTAACGTATCAATTAGTGAAGGGTCTGATGAAAGCTAGGCAGGCAAGCAGGGAGGCTTGAGGTGTTTAGTTTTGCTCCTAGGTCCTGGCGCCCTCCATGGACTGGCTAGAGTTCCTGTCTTTCTTGCTGTCACCGCTGGAGCTGAGTGACTCTGAGCCTGTGGTGGTGTATGGGATGGATTATTTGCAGCAGGTGTCAGAGCTCATCAACCAAACGGAGCCAAGGTATGGGGGATGGGGTCAGGGCCCCGTGCAGGTCCCAGGCAGGAACTGGGCAGAGGGGAATGGCAGAGCCAGACTCGGGAGGAGTTGACAAGGCCCTGGACCTTCCAAACGCCAAAACACCATGTCTGTGGGGGCTGCCGCCTGGCCAGGGCATCAGGAGGTGTATGTGTGATCCGTATTCCTGCTCCAACCTGACTTCTGTGGGCAGGTGTGTGGTCTAGGGTGAGAGAGAGGGATTCGGGAACAGCTCCCACCTATGCCTCTCAGGACTCCTGCTGCCTGTACATTTGTGTAGATAGTTTGGGGTGGAAATGGTAACCCACACGCCCTTTATGTTCTGGTCTGGACACCAGTGTCCTAAACAATTACCTGATCTGGAACCTGGTGCAGAAGACAACCCCGAGCCTGGACCGACGCTTTGAGTCTGCACAAGAGAAGCTGCTGGAGACCCTCTATGGCACCAGAAAGGTGGGCTCTCTTTCTCTGCCCCCACTTCCGGGTGCAGTTTAGCTGACGCTTCACACTCACTGTGTGTCAGGCACCCATTGCCTCATGGTGTAGTACAGAGCTCAGAACCAGGAATCAAGCTGACTTGGGTCACAGCCCCCCACGCCTCCATTTAGCAGGCTGTGGACCTCGGTCATGGCACCTAGCCTCTCTCGATCTGCATTTCCAGGCCTGCGAAACAGAAATGCCTTGCAGAGTTGTCATGAGGACTGAGTTATTAAGTAAAGCACCCACCCAGTGCATAAGCGGCACTTGGCTTTGATGATGATGGCGATGAGGATGAGTAAAGAAACGCGGTTCTTAGTTTCAG
The DNA here is from genome assembly GCF_021234435.1 of Artibeus jamaicensis. Classification (NCBI taxonomy): domain Eukaryota; kingdom Metazoa; phylum Chordata; class Mammalia; order Chiroptera; family Phyllostomidae; genus Artibeus; species Artibeus jamaicensis. The sequence goes on along the minus strand of NW_026522046.1, from coordinate 6,351,218 downwards.
AATACCCTGTTAAGTGAGAAAGAGGAGGTGTAAACCAACATATGCTGTTTAGGGGTGAGGAGAGCTCACACTGAGGGAAAGACTGTCTTCATATTGTAGTATAGAGGTGGGGACAGCACATTCTACCTGGGGAGTGGGGACATCAGGAAAGGCTTCCCTGAAGAGATGACTTGAAGAATTAGTTCAGTAAGAAAACAAGAGAGAAGGGCAGTCCAGGATGTTCAAATTCGCATAGGCCAGAGGGAGCATGGTGGGTTTGCACGTGTTCTGGAATGAGCTTGAGAACAGGGCAGTTGAGAGGCTGAGTGAGGGTGTTAAAAGTTTGGCATTGATTCTTTTTGGGATGGGGAACCATGGGATGGTTTTAAGGAGAGGAATAACCCAGTTGGATTTCTGTGTTAGATTATCTTTCTTGTAGCTAAATGGAAGATGGAGGGGAGTAGCAGGGGAGGCGGGGGGAGAGTGGAGTCAGACTGTCTAGTTAGGAGAACGCTGCAATGTTCAGGCAGGAGATGGTAGTGTTGTAGGGCAGGGAAGTGGCAACAGGTGGATGGGAGAGATGGTTATAAAGTAGAGTTGAGAGACTGGCGATAAATTGAATGTAGGGGTAGGGAGATGGAGGAGGCTGGTGACTCCCAGATTTCTAGCACAGGGGACTGACTGGGACGTGGAGCTGAGCAAAGAAACACCTGGACCCCAGTGGGCCTCTCGGGAACTGAGGAGGAGGAGAGTGCTGAGAACAGAGTGGGCAGCACCCTCTTCATCTTGCGGTTTCCCTCCTGGGGTTGGCACGCTTTGCGATAGTGCCCCTCCTTTTCCTTGGAGTCCGAGGGAGCCATGGCACACCAAACCAGGGCCTCTGCTGGCCAGACCTGAGAGGGGCTGGCCCCCGAGACCGAGAAAGGCCCTCGCTGGAGGGCAGAGCTATCTCTGGGAGGCCTGGCTCTCTGTCCCCTACAGTCCTGTGTGCCAAGGTGGCAGACCTGCATCTCCAACACAGATGACGCCCTTGGCTTTGCTTTGGGATCCCTCTTTGTGAAGGCCACATTTGACCGGCAAAGCAAGGAAATTGTGAGTCTTCAAGGTTCTTCCAACACTACCCCTTGCTTTAGTTAAAATTCACCATTCATATTTATGAGTATATATAGGAAAAAAACTGGAAGGAACTTTATTAACAAATTAATGGCAATTACTTTGGGTATGGGGACTATGACAAATTTTTGTCCTTTAAAGTTCTCTGCATTTTCCAAATTTTCTATAATGTGTTTATGTTACTCATTCAATTAGCAAAACAATGTTTATGTATTTATTAGGAGATGATAATTAATGTACTTAAAGTATTACCTACAAGGAGGTTTATGGAAGTGTTGTCTATAATAAGGGAGAGTGAAAATAGCTTAAATGTCTAATCACTGGGGAATGGAAAAATAAACTGTGGTTAGGATGAACTATGAGGCAGCCTTAAAACTGATCATATATCTTTAAGTGAAAAAAAGTAGTTGCTATATATATGTATATATATATATGTGTGTGTGTGTATATATATATATATATATATATATATATATATATATATATATATAAAACAACACAATTTCATTATATATATATATCCATGCAAGGAAAGACACTAGATAGTGAAATGTTAAATGAAGTTATCTCTGAATGAAGGATTATAAGTGGTCTATTCAGTTCTTCTCAGTTTTCCAAATTTGCTGCTATTAATGCCTTCCCTTTGTGATCAGATAAAAATTAATGCATTATATTAAATCATAACATTAATTCAATTAAATTGTCAATTAATTTTGGGGGGTAATTAGGGGAAAAAGCTGCTCACAGCTCCAGCCTCTTCACAGACCTTGTTTCCCCTCACACCCCCAGGTGCTCAGCCTTAACCCGGGAATTCGGACACTGTCACACGGCCCCTGGAACAGCAGGGAGGGGACTAGGGTGGACAGGGGACAAAGGGTTAACGTGAATGGAGGGCAGACTTGTGCCCCTTCCCTCCCAGGCAGAGGGGATGATCAGCGAGATCCGAACGGCCTTTGAGGAGGCCCTGGGACAGTTGGTTTGGATGGATGAAAAGACCCGCCAGGCAGCCAAGGAGAAAGTGAGCTGTGGTCAGGGTTGGGGCGCCATCTTGAGGTGGGGGTGGAGGATACAGTTTTTTGGGAGCCTGGGGAGGGAAACCCTTAACGTGGTCTGTTTAGGCAGACGCCATCTATGATATGATCGGCTTCCCGGACTTCATCCTGGAGCCTAAAGAGCTGGATGATGTTTATGATGGGGTGAGTACCTCTGCTCACCAGTTTTGAACTCCAGCCCCACGGAGGGCACTCTTCTCTGGGCTCATTAATAGGAGCTCAAGCACTAGGAGGCAAGGAGGTGCTTGCTGGTTTCTTTCAGAGGCAATGTAGGCAACCCACCGAACAGTGCTCAAGCGCTGGCTCTGTGCTAGGGTGCATGTCAGATGTTAGTAGAACGCACTGTTAGCCAGCAGTCATTTGCAGTCACACCTGAGTCAAATTCTGTTTCTGTCTCTACCTGTGTAACCTTGGACATGTTATATAACCTCTCTGAGCCTCAGTTTCTTCATCTGTAAAATGGGGTCTTATTAGTATCTACCTCATAGGGTCATTGTGAGAATAAGAGGAGGCAGTATGTCTTTTAAAAAAAGCACCTGCTTCGTAAGTGCTCTTCAGGTGTGGGTGATTATTCTTCACTAGGTATTTTACTCCCATTTTACAGCTGAGAAACCTGAGGCTCAGGGAGGTGCTATTTAGTAGCCAAACTGGGAATCTTATCTTCTCCAACATCTTGTCTTTCTTGCTTTCTACATCCCAATGTTCCCATAGTATGAAGTCTCTGAAGATTCCTTCTTCCAGAACATGTTGAATTTGTACAACTTCTCTGCTAAAGTGATGGCGGACCAGCTCCGAAAGCCTCCCAGCCGGGACCAGTGAGAATGGAGGGCTGCAGACATTTGGGGCAGCAAGAGTCCGGGGCAGCTTCCAGGGCTTTGGGGGGTTGAGGTGGGCAAGACTGATCCCAAACCAGTGAGACAGGGTCCTTGCAGGAGGTAGGTCAAGGCTGCTGGGTTGGGAGGAGGATCAGGAGAGTCGGGACGCTGAGCCTCTCCCTCTCCCTCTCCCTCTCCCTCCCCCAGATGGAGCATGACCCCCCAGACAGTGAACGCCTACTACCTTCCAACCAAGAACGAGATTGTCTTCCCTGCTGGCATCCTGCAGGCTCCCTTCTATGCCCGCAACCACCCCAAGTGTGTCTGAGGCAGGAGGGGCTGGGTGTTGGAACCTGGGCTTATGGGTGGGGTGGGAACAGGGCTGGAGGTGGGGTCCAGAAGCCCCCCTACCATATCTTCACTCAGTATTCTCCACCTACCAGAGCCCTGAACTTCGGTGGCATTGGTGTAGTGATGGGCCACGAGTTGACACATGCCTTTGATGACCAAGGTAGAGCCCCATGAAGTTGTTCCCTCCAGCCTAGAATTCCCAGTGGCTCCTACAAAGCCTCAAGATTTTGGGAGCAGGACAGAGGGACCCTGGATGTGGGAGCTCCTGACCCCAAGGGTTGTGCTCTGGTCTCAGTGGGATGCAAAGGTTCCTTCTCCTCAGGACGTGAGTATGACAAGGAAGGGAACCTGCGGCCATGGTGGCAGAATGAGTCCCTGGCAGCCTTCCGGAATCACACGGCCTGCATGGAGGAGCAGTACAGCCAGTACCAGGTCAACGGGGAGAAACTCAACGGCCGCCAGACGCTGGGGGAGAACATTGCTGACAACGGAGGGCTTAAGGCTGCCTACAACGTGAGTGGCCTAGCCAGCCCTCCAGGGGCTGAGGTCCACCACGAACTCTGCGGGGAAGAGTTCGGGGTGGAGGGGTGGGTAGGCCCTGGCAGACTTTCTGCTGCTGTGCCCGACCCCAGGCTTACAAAGCGTGGCTGAGAACGCACGGAGAAGAGCAACAGCTGCCAGCTGTGGGGCTCACCAACCACCAGCTCTTCTTTGTAGGATTTGCCCAGGTATTGCCCTCCTGGAGGCCTGGGGTCTGCCCTTTTCCACTCCCTCCTGGGTGTGTCATTAGACGTTTGGGGCATGCAGGAAAGGGACTGGGAAATGGGGCCAAAGTTGGTCTATGGAAGGTGGTCTGGGGAGGCCTTGTACCCGAAGCCACACAGCTGGGGCCCGCTGAAGCCTGTGAGGGTGCCTGAATAGGGAGAAGTCTTCAGGAGGTATTTGCAGATCTTAAAGGGCAGGGCTGTCCTGCTTGAGGGGGACAGGGTAGGGAGCAGGATTGGTCCTCACTGTGTTGCTGTGAGGTGGCTGTGGAGGAGGAAACTGAAGCTTGGGACAAAGTGGCTCATCCAGGGCTCTCCAGGAGTACAGTCAGTGGCAGAGTGTGACTCAGGCAGGGTCTCCTGTAAGTACTGTAATCTACAGCAGGCAGCCTCGGAGGGGTGGGCTTCTCCCTGTCAGACCCTTGGATCCTGGGCAACCCTGTCTCCAGGGCAGCTTTGAAAGGCCTCAATAAATTTGGGAGGGAGGGTGCAGGCCCCTCCCTTAGTGCTGATAGCAAGGGGTTGGGGCTCAGATGCTGGCTGGGCCCCTGCCTGCGTCCCTGAGGCCTCCTGAGCTGAGAGACAAGGCTGGTGGTGGTTTGTGTGCCTGGGATGGCTCTGCTGCAGTCCAGTCTGTGACCCTGCCTGCATTAGACACCATATGTCCCCGTGTCTGTCCTGGCCCGCAGGTGTGGTGCTCGGTCCGCACACCAGAGAGCTCTCACGAGGGGCTGGTGACCGACCCCCACAGCCCTGCCCGTTTCCGTGTGCTGGGCACTCTCTCCAACTCCCGTGACTTCCTGCAGCACTTCGGCTGCCCTGTCGGCTCCCCCATGAACCCAGGGCAGCTGTGTGAAGTGTGGTAGACCTGGGTCCGGGGGGAGATGGCCAGCTATTGCTAGGGCCTGGGGCAGCTCACCCAGCAAGGCTGTTTGCTCTGGAGTTTGGAAAAGGCAAATGCCGGCTAGACTGAGTCCAGCCTCTCCACACCACAGGTGACATGAGTCCCTGTCCCTGCTCTACCACCACATCGTGCCTCTGCTTTGGGGGTGCCCCGGCCTCCAGCAGAGCTCCCATCATTCACTGTGACATCCTTCCATGTCACCTTAGCTGAAAGAGGCCTGGGTGGGGGGCACCAACTCCATAGGAAGAAGTTGGCCTTTCTAGCCCGAAGCTCATTGGCTCGGTGGCCACGGGGTCTGCCATGCCTGCTGCACTCTGATGAGGCAGGGCCTGGGCGGCGTGCCTTCCATGCTTCTTCTGGAGGCTCCCCTGGGACTGGGCTCAACTCCTTTCAGCACCACCCTCAGGGGCTGCCCTCCACCTCATACTCCTCATGTTGCTGCTTATCATGCTGCCGCCAACCCTCGCTGACAGACCAACTGTGCTCAGCTCTTAGTGGAGGCCTGAGGGCCTTTACAAGCCTTCCGGTTTCCCTGGGCTCAGAAGTGTGTATGTGTAGGGGATGCTAGTTCCTGTGTTTGGGGTGGGGGGATTGAATCTTTCTGGACCAATCAGGAAAGCAGAACAGGGAGAGGGAAGGACAGAGTTTATTTTTACAGGGAAGAGGGTGGGGAGGGCGTGGTTTTTGGCTCTGTAGGACCCTTTGCCAATAAATAGACACACAGCAGTCAGCCTGTCTCTTCCTTCAGTCCTGTTTTCTTTTATTCATTTACTCATTCCAATAATATTTACTGAGCACCTAATGTATGCCAGGTACTCTTGTAGACACCCATTAACTCACCAGAAACAGGGGACTGAGGTTTAAAGCCCCAAGAAGACAGAAAAAGAGAGGCGGGATGGAAGGATGGAATGAACCTGGATCTGACTGGGTGGAGTACACACTCTGCTCACTGGTGGCCATATCCCCAATTGCCAGCTGTTCTGCAGCTGAAAGGATTCACCATGGCCCTCTCCTGATGCATGCAGGTGGGCCTGCCACTGAGTCTGGCTGACTACTGGCCAGGGTCAGCTTGAGAAATGGGTGGTCCAAACCCTTCAATGGAGGGAAGCCCTGGCCAAGGTTAACACGCCATTCCCTGGAGCTCGGAGCACTGGCCTCTGCTTGTGGCTGAAAAGACATGCATTGCTCCTTGCCCTCAAAGGCTCAGTGCTCCTGAGAGTCACTCACCTCACCTCCATACATTCATCAAGGCTACCAAGTGCCAGGCGCAGAGAATGCGGCTGCAGCTGACACCCTCCAGAGTGAAGGAGGGAAAGAAGCATTTATTGAAAACTTCTTGTGTTCCAGGCACCTCTGCTAGGTGGCTCATTTCTTTATTCATTCATTTATTAGTTTATACATCCACAGGTATATTTTTAAAAATGTATTGATTGCCAACAATGTACCAGGCCCTGGTGATGCAAAGATGAGTAAGATGGTTCCTTCTTCTACTGGCACTTTCACCTTCATGAGCTCATCTGATCCTCAGCAACATATTTTAGAGGTCCTCCAGTTTCCATTTTATAGATATAACTCTAACCGTGTCACTGAAGTCAAAGAGGCCTGGCTTGAAATTGAAGCTAGGTGTATGAACTTGAACCTGTTCCTTAACCTCTATGAGCCTCAGTTTCTTTATCTGTAAAATGAGAACCAGAGCCGAACAGTGGAAAGAGTCCAAATTTCAATTTGTTTTAAAACTCAGTGTTCTTCAAGGTGGGGGTGGGTTTGGTGAGTTTGGAAGGGTAAGAATGAAGCTTTGTGATTGGTGCTGGGGTCCCCAGTCCCTGGGTGATGGCACTACCACGTGTCCCAGTTTGTACCCTGTCCCAGCACCAAGCTGTCCCCATAAAGAGCTATATTTGGGCCCCTGTCAAGTAAGTTGGAAATGCTGGCTGCCTACCAAAAGAAGATGAGCTCCTCAGAAGGTAGCAAGTGGCCTTGGGAACTCTGAGACCAAGGGACAGCATGGCTTGAACCTCTTAGAGGTTCTAGGAGAGACAGCAAAATGTTATCAGAAAGAGGAGGGCCATCACATTTGGAAACCTGGTTCTGGCTCCAGCTCTGCTGCCCCCTAAATGTGTGACACTGGACATGGCTCATCCCCTCTTCAGGGCTCAGTATCCTTAGCAGTTTGTAAAAGAAGAGGTTTGGATGAGATGATGTCTGAGGACCAATTCACTGTCAATGTTTTAAAAAGGAATTCATGGGCTTAGCAAATTCCAGAACCCAAAGAAATATGAAGCAATGGCGTGAAGTTTGGGTGTTGCACAGAGGATGAGATTTGTAATGTCAGAGCGTAATGAGTGAGGGGAGAGGCTTGGCAGCATAAAACCTTGCCCTTGACCCCTGATTTCAGAGGCCAATTTAGGATGCTGACCAGCTGGCCACTGTAATGTAGAAAATCCATTATTTGCAAAAAAGTCAAAGTGTCTAACAATAATAAGTAGCAGCATTTGTTTACTGAGTTGTTATTTTGTTTAAGCCTATACTAAGCACTTTAAAAACATCATCTCATTAGGTTCCCACAATAATTTATAAGAAGGCTCTATCATCTCTGGATTTTTTAAAAAGATTTTATTTTCAGAGAGAGAAGGGAGGGAGAAAGAAAGGGAGAGAAACATGGATGTGTGAGAGAACCATTGATTGGTTGCCTCTTGTTCGTCCCCAAATGGGGACCAGCCTGCAACCCAGGTACACGCCCTGACAGGTAATTGAACCATTGACCTTTTGGCTCACAGGCCAGCGCTCAATCGAGTGAGCCACACCAGCCAGGGCATTTATCATCTTTGTTTTAAAAGTGGAGAAACTAAGGGAAAAGATTACATAACGTCCAATGTCAGATAAGTCAGACTGCATTAAAACAGTATTTGGAACTCAGATGCTCTTAATCATCATTTAGTCTTCTAAGTCATGAGAGAGTTTAGACTCAAGGACAGATATCTGTCATCTGGACAATTTCATCACACTTCTATGTGAGACCATCACCAGCAGGTGCACCTCCACGCTACCCAGCTCCCTTGGGCCAGGTACATGTGACAACTAGGCAGCTTCAGGAAACTTGGGCACATGCTGAGTTGAAATTAAGCCAGGTAGCATCTGTTTGTTGAGCACCCTGCAGGTGCTTGGTTCCAGAGGCAAGGCAAGGTAAACGTCAGGTGACAGAACGTTACTGTTAGTAGCCTCACCACGCTGCTGAACACACATTTGTGATATGCACTGGTGTGTTTAGGCAGAAGGGGGATCGAAGGATGGTACTCCTGAGTGAACTCGAGAACAATTATTGGTAAGGTGCTACCCTACACTGTCTCACTGGGAAGTGTGACTAATTCTCATGCTTAACTAGGTAACATATGTCACACAATATGATTTCCACACTCGGAAGCATGCTGGAAATGTCAGGCTGGAAGAGGGCCCTTATAAAATAAACACAGTTTCACTGGGCCTATCATGACTCACAAAGGGAGAACTTGGACAGTTTTCCAATGCCCCACTCTGGGCTCCAAAGAGACCCCCAGGCCATTATTATACATAAAGATGACCCGAAGATGAATGCAAAGCCAGCCAGCCAGCCAGGCAGCCATCTATCCATTCATCTATCAATTCATTCAAGAAATATTTGTCAAGGCCTACTACAAGCCAGGTATTAGGTTGGGTGCTATGGACACAAAGATGAAGAAGGCACAGTTCCTGTCCTCCAAGAGCTCAGAGTCTCAGGAGGAAGAGGTATGTATCATGGTGTGAGTATAGGGAAGAAACGAGAAACTTGAAGGGTAGAACAGGAAGTGTCCTAGACAGGTAACACTGAGCTGGAGTGAAGAGGATGGGAAAATTTGCTAGCTGAAAACAGTGAAGGGCATTCCATGTAGAAGGAACAGCAATGTGAAAAGGCTGATCAGAACATGTTTAGAAACAATGAAATATTTAGGATGATCAGAAGGGGTGTAATGAGAGGTGAGAGTCTGGAGAAGTGAAATTATAACAGTAGATGTGAAAAGAGGGGATTGTAAATCTGCCATTCTGGCAATTAACAGTAACAAGGGCCACATGGCAATCTGAAAAATATCACACAAAGAAAGTAGCAATCTAGTGGAAACAGTGCAATGCTGCAGCCAGGAGCACTTCTAGTGTTAGGTGAGTGATGCTGTGGCTTCAATGGTTCTCAGATGAATAGAGCCATCCATAAGATGGGTAGCTGTGCATCTCAGGCCATGAGTTTGGGGGCGGCATGGCAGGCATGTGGATGCAGTTTGAAGGAAGGTGGTAGGAAGGGACAGGTGATGAGCTGGCTCTAACTGGAGAGCAATTTGGCCCCAAAAAGTTTGGCCAAATGGTAGGAAGGAGTGCTTCTGGGAAGGTAATCTGACTGAAACGAAGCTTGAGGCAGGACATCAATGTTATCATACAGTTACAGTTGTAACTGTAAATATCACAGTTATCTTGAAATAACTGTCAGATATTTGCATTTGGCTAGAGAGGGTTGGGGGCTTGAGTGCTTGGAGGTGGGGAGCAGGGAACAAGAAAGTTGACCTCAGTTGGAAAATGACAACTGACTGCTTTCCAGTTGCCCGAAACCTGGCCAAACACTTTATATATAGTCTTATATCATTCTCACAGTAACTTACGAGGGAGATACTTCATTACCCACATTTCAGAGAGGCGGAAACCAGGCTGAGAGAGGTTAGAAAAATTTCCCAGTTGTTACAACTAGTGAAAGGCAGAATTTGGCTCCTCTCTAAAGCATGTTATCCCACTCGCCCCCAACTTTTTATTTTGACACATTTCAAGCCTACCAAAAAGTTGAAACATAGGACACAAGGAACATTCATACACTCTTTATCTGGAGTCACCAGCTACTAACAGCCTGTGTTTTATGCCACATCTCACCCTATCTCCTCTACGATGGGATTTGATTGGTATAAAAGACAAAAATCTGAGGTGTGATGGAAGAAAGTTATGGAAAAACAAGATTTTGGGGACAATTTAAGAGATTTAGGAGAAGTACCTTTATAGATGACTGAAGAAAGCCAGGCAATGTGTGGACAACTTGATGTCAGAGATCGTATGGCCAGAACAGCTACCTGTCCGCTCAGTTTCTGTCAGCCCACAGTGGCTGAGGCGTCATTGGCAACGGAAATGCAAAGTCATCCCTGGAATCCTAGCATTGAGTAGAAGAGCAACAGGTTTTAAAATGGGCTTCAAACTATTACACCTATATCTATCTACTCATATATCTAGCCAACATTCATTCAGTGTTAACCAAGCTGTGCTAGTGTTTCTGTTTTATTTAAAAAAAAACCACACACAAAGTTTCTGTGTTTTTTAATGCCCTAGAGTCCATGCAGTAAGACTCTAGGTCAAATGGTGAGTGTTCTCACCAGATGAAAGGGAAAATTACTTCCTCTTTTCTTACCTTCTAGATACAGACACACAGCCCAAACTGAAGAAGAAACTTTGAAGTTTGCCTGATACAGTCAAGAGCTTGGAAGATTGAAAGATCAATGTTCGAATATGGATTCGACTCCTTACTGTATATAATTTCTTCTGTAAAATGGAGACAATCCTACCAAACTCAAAAGGTTGTGAGAACAACATGTAATATTTAAAATCAGTAGTAACACAGTGTCTGTTATACCCGAGGAAGGTCGAAAAGAGAGAAGACAAAGACCTTGTCTTGCTCCGTTTTTAGCTCCGGAACTTAGCAGTGGAGCATAAGCCTTTATTTATTGAGTTCTACTCCAAGTGGCTGCGAAGGTGGATTTAAAATGGTAGTCATAACCTCACGGTAAGATTAGAGCACTCTCCTTCAACGTGGGGGTGGGGAGGGGCGTGTAACAAGGTTAATACTCCACAGTGGTGTGGGACTACACAGAGATTACATACACTTCACACAGACCGCAATCAAGCGACTCGGCTTCCAAGAATTTCCTCCGTTTGTCCCAGCGCGCAGCCGACTGGCGCGTCACTGTGGGTACTACTATCCAAACCTCCACGAGGAAACCTACGGGCGGTCTCTCGGCCGACCGCCAGATCACCTACTACAGCAGCGATCACACCTTAATCCCGAACGGCTTAGTCCCGCGGCTTTCAGAACGCCCAAGTCCGGGGGGCAACGCCTACGGCGCGCTGGAGGCTGGGAATTGTAGTTTTCGTGAGGTTTCCGTGGGCCGGATCGGTGACTCCCAAGCCGTGGCGTCATTTCCGGTTGCGGCCGGCCACTGAAGGCGCTGGGGCGCCGTGGGAGAAGCGCGCGAGGCTACCTGGGAAACGGAGACCTCCGAGCGGTGCGCGCGCAGCTGGCCGGCAGTGTTGGCGGAGATGGAGGAGGGCGGACGTGACAAGGCATCGCTGCAGACCCAGCAGTCCCCACCGACGGCCCCTGGCGGCGCAGAAGACAAGCAGGGCGGCAAGGACCGGCGGGATGCAGGGGACAAAGACAAAGAGCAGGAGCTGGTGAGGCGTGGCCCCGGGAGCCGGCGGAGGAGGCCATGGGCTGAGTCACCGTGGCTCCGCAGGCCTCGGTTCAGACTCCCAACGACCCCCCCAGCGCCCAGGAGAGGGCAGATGGGGTGACCCTCCGGGCTCCTGGCACCCCGCCTCTCTGCCCCTCATCCTCCATTCCGCGCCATCATCTCCGCCATCCCCACCAGCCCTCACCACTGCCTCGTGAGGTGCGCCCGGGCGGATCGTTGTCACTCCGTGATTTAGAACAGCATTCAAACAGAGACTGGTCCAGAATCCAGGCTGCCTTCCCACCAGGGCTTCCCACTCCCGCTCTCTTTCCACGTCCACCTGTTCCCTCCTAAGGAGGGAGGCATACTGTCTACCTGCCCCAGGGGGAATGGGAGGAGGATATGTTTGGGATTCCTTTTCTTGATGAGCTTCTTCCTCCAACCCACCAGTCTGAGGAGGACAAACAGCTTCAGGATGAACTGGAGATGCTCGTGGAACGACTGGGGGTGAGTCATGACATGTTAAAATGAGTGGGGGCATATTTGGAGCTTTCCCCCTTGTGCGCTGTATCCCACTTTGGGGCAACAACTAAATGAGGTGCAGGGAAAGATGGACTGTATGTTAGGATCAGTGTTATGATGCTTTGAGGGAGGAAGGCAACGAGGGTTATTTGAAACAGCATTTTGTAGAACTGCTTTTCTCTGGGAGAAGCAGTTCTTGAACTCTTTTATTTGTTTATTTTTAGGAAGAGGGGAAGGGAAGGAGAAAGAGTGGGAGAGAAACATTGATGTGTGGTTACCTCTGACACGCCCCCAACTGGGGAGCTGGCAAGCAACCCAAGCATGTACCCTGACTGAGAATTGAACTGGTGACCCTTTGGTTTGCAGTCCTGTGCCCAATCCACTGAGCTACATCAGCCAGGGCAGTTTTTGAACTCTTAACTGGACTCATTGGTTTTTGTGCCAGATAGCTGGGGGGGAATCACAGATGAATAAGCAGTAACTTTCCTAGGGGAGTGGTTAAACACTTCTGTATAACGACTTGAGGGATGTGATTATTTTTTTGTCTGATCCTCACATCTCCTGACAGGAGAAGGACACGTCCCTGTACCGACCAGCCCTAGAGGAACTTCGGAGGCAGATTCGTTCTTCTACAACTTCCATGACTTCAGTGCCCAAGCCTCTCAAATTTCTGCGCCCACACTATGGCAAGCTGAAGGAAATATATGAGAAGATGGCCCCCGGGGAGAATAAGGTAAAACTGTTTCAGAAACCAGTAGAGGCCTAGTCTAGGAATTCCTTTTCATGAGAACCCATAATGTTTATGGGGAGCCCCGGGAAGCCTGATAGACCTGAGACCTGAGCTAGTTGAACAGAGTTTATCACAGTCAAAATGCATAAGAGCTGACAGGATGGTTGCCTTCTCAGAAGACACTGTTTCTGTCATTTATGTTGGACATTGGGATTTTATTATTGTGATGTAACTTTAACTTATGTTTAACCTTAATTGTTTTCTTTCTTGATACTCATATACATTCAGCTGTTTTATTTTTTGAATATACCCCCAATTCAATCACTTCTTTGCCTGTTGTAACAACCCTAATCCAGGAAATCTTCATTTCTCACCTGAATCACTGCAGCAGCCTCCTAGCTGACTTCTTCCTTTTGTTTTTGACTTCCTACACAGTTTGTCTTTCATATAGCAAGCATAGTGGTCTTTCCAGACCACTATGTGAGACCAGATTGTGAGTCTTTTCTGCTAAAAACTTTTCATAGTTTATTGTGATTACATAAAACTGAGAGTCCATGTTTCTCTACTCTCCCCTTTTTACCACCCTCAGCCACGTTGGTTTAAAAGAGAGATAGCAACACTAACTGGGAGTGATCATGCGGCTTAGCTTAGATGCCACGTGTGACTTTCTCTTATGGAGGCTGGCATATAGTTAATACTTAGTTTTGGGGGTATTGACAATGATTGTGAATATAATGTAATACTCTCCTTACCCTGGATTTGACTTCAAAGACTGGTTTCTTTAAAGCGTTTTGCTGCTGATATCATATCTGTTTTGGCCATGACCATGAGTGGGGAGCGTGAATGCCTCAAGTATCGGCTGGTAGGCTCCCAGGAGGAATTGGCATCATGGGGTCATGAGTATGTCAGGTAAGACCTTGTTTTGGTAATTTGAAGGGGGTTCTGAGGCATAATTCTGAGTGCAGTGTTAGAGCACTGTCTGTCTTGGAGTATCAGTGTAATGGTTTTCCAACACTGAATTCCATGACCCACAAGGAGATGCTTCCTATGAAGCTGTACTCCACTCGTGGTCTGGGCCTTTCCGTAGGCATCTAGCAGGAGAAGTGGCTAAGGAGTGGCAGGAGCTGGATGATGCAGAGAAGACACAGCGGGAGCCACTGCTGACCCTGGTGAAAGAGATCGTTCCCTACAACATGGCCCACAATGCAGAGCATGAGGCCTGCGACCTGCTCATGGAAATTGAGCAGGTGGATATGCTGGAGAAGGATATTGATGAGAATGCATATGCAAAGGTCTGCCTCTATCTCACCAGGTAAGCAAGTATAGTAGGGAATGGTGGCAGGCCTACCTTCCCAGCACTTTTCTCTTAATTATGCCTCCTCTATTTTCCCAGAGTATTTGCATCAAGGGTAGCTAGTAACTTATCGATGTCTGTAAGCTACTCGAGGGTAGAAACATCATGTCTCTTTAGTAGTCCCAGTATCTGGCATAGTGCCTAGAATGAGTGTGTGTGTGTGTGTGTGTGTGTGTGTTGCATTTAGTATTTATTTTAGGCAAGTGAATTAAGTGGCATAAGTGGGGATGCCTGGAATTTATGATTCCTTTATTATTTTCGCCTTTGTAGCTGTGTGAACTATGTGCCTGAGCCCGAGAACTCTGCCCTACTGCGTTGTGCTTTGGGTGTGTTCCGAAAGTTCAGTCGCTTCCCTGAAGCTCTGAGGTTGGCATTGATGCTCAATGACATGGAACTGGTAGAAGACATCTTCACCTCCTGCAAGGATGTGTATGTAGGGAAGAAGTCGGCAAAGGAAGAAATAAGCTCATGGGTGGGGGCTTGTAGTGTCTGGTTAGGGCTTAAGGGGCTTTTCTGTGCCCTTAGTGGAAGGGGCTGAGCTGATGTGATGGTTCTCTCCCACAGGGTAGTGCAGAAGCAGATGGCTTTCATGCTAGGCCGTCATGGGGTATTTCTGGAGCTGAGTGAAGATGTGGAGGAGTATGAGGACCTGACAGAGATCATGTCCAATGTGCAGCTCAATAGCAACTTCTTGGCATTAGCTCGGGAGGTGAGACTGCCCATTTCTTTTTTAAATTCTCACTAGGGGTTGTGCCCACTGATCTCAGAGGCAGAGAAACATCTATGTGAGAGAGAGAAACATCAATTGGCTACCTCCGCCACGCACCCCAACTGGGGATCGAACCCGAAGCCTTTGGTGTACAGGATGATACTCCTTTCAACCAAGCCACCTGACCAGGGCAAGACTTTGCCCTTTTCTATCAAGGCTTTCTTGGTTGTAATTCTACCTGGCTTTTTACCTCTCTGATTATTACCATGACTAGACTCTCCTTGGTTAGAATTGCCATTCAGTGGGACAGCAGAAGGACAGCTAGGGGAGGACTGGGGGATGAAGTTGTAACCCTCTGACTTCTCTTTAGCTGGATATCATGGAGCCCAAGGTGCCTGATGACATCTATAAAACTCACCTAGAGAACAACCGTGAGTAGCCATGTACATGAGTGTGGGAGTTGGAAGATTGCTAATTATGCCCCTTGTATTAGGAGTGATAGGTTGGCCCAACACCTTTATCCTGTAGAGACATAAGATGTCCTACATACCCTTTCTCCAGGTCACTGTTGGGAGCAAAGATAGAGGATCCTAAGAAGCCAGCTGAAACCTAGAGACCAGCTGCCATGTTCTTTTCTTGCCCTACTCTAAATTAACCTTCCTTTCCTCTCCCTCCTGTGCAGGGTTTGGGGGCAGTGGCTCTCAAGTGGACTCTGCCCGCATGAACCTGGCCTCTTCTTTTGTGAATGGCTTTGTGAATGCAGCCTTTGGCCAGGATAAGCTGCTGACTGATGATGGCAACAAATGGCTTTACAAGAACAAGGACCATGGTATAATTCAGTTTTTACTGTATTTTTGTGTTGCTTTGGTCACTCTTGTTGTCCTCCTAGGTTCCTCTATAACCTGGCAAGCAATCCCAATGCAGTTCCTTAGAGAGTTCTTTATAATAGTTTTCTCAGTGTAGGACCATTTTAAGACAGATTTTTCCTTGGTATAGGAATGTTGAGTGCAGCTGCGTCCCTTGGCATGATTCTGCTGTGGGATGTGGATGGTGGTCTCACTCAGATCGACAAGTACCTGTACTCCTCTGAGGATTATATCAAGGTTGGTCTGGGCACAGCCCACTGGTTGGGACATTCCCCTTCCTTGTTCTAGGCCCTGCAGGGCCTCCCTTTCACCGGGGAGGTCTACCTGGTTTTCAATTCCAGTTAAGGCAGGTGCTCATCTGAGGCCCATCTTGCATCTTTGTGGTGAGGAAGGTAGAGTAGCCTGAGTGAAGATTCTCTTTGCATTTCACAGTCAGGAGCCCTCCTGGCCTGTGGCATTGTGAACTCTGGGGTCCGGAATGAGTGTGACCCTGCTCTGGCACTGCTCTCAGACTACGTTCTCCACAACAGCAACACTATGAGACTTGGTTCCATCTTTGGGTAAGGCTTATTGCATCTCCTTCTGGTAGTGCTCCGCCTGAAAGCTGTGTGAAAACGGGAATTGGCCCTTGAACTACTACCATGCCTGTTGAGTATTTGGCTCCTGGCGACAGTTTAAATGATGAATGAATAATCAGACCTTTTATTGTTTCTTCCCTGTTCTATCCTTGGATGCCTGTGGGGAACTGCATCTCCTTGGCTTTTGCAGACTAGGCTTGGCTTATGCTGGCTCCAATCGCGAAGATGTTCTAACACTGCTGCTGCCTGTGATGGGAGATTCCAAGTCCAGTATGGAGGTGAGTAGAGGTGGTTGGTCATTTAGGGGAGGTTGGGAAGGTGCTCTGAATTCCACCATTCTCTGTGATAAATAGTGAAAAAAAGAAATAGGGTTGGGGTTGGGAGAGGGGGAAGTGTATTACTTTCCTTTCAAGGAAATCCCTTGGAATTGGGGTTCTAAGTCCCCAGTGATGCTGGTTGCTAAACTATTAACATTTTGGTATTGAGTTCAAGTCCTGGAGGTCCACAAAGAAGTACCACACTAGATATGGGGAGTGACTTAGCCTAGCTTGGGGTGGGTGATTCTCATTCACTGTTGTAGTTATTGGTCAACTCTAAATTTTCTTACTTCTACAGAGTCGGTTTAGTGATAGATAAGTATAGCATAGGCTTTAGTTAGAAAAACCTCAGTTCAAATCCTGCCATCTCTGCTTATAAGCAATGTGATCTTGGGTACATAACTTAGCCTCTTTAGGTTTCATTTTTCATACCAGTAAAAGAGGAATAACAATAGGACCTGTTTCATGGGTTGTTGTGATTATAACTTTTTAAAAGATTTTATTCATGTTTAGAGCTCTGACTGGTGTAGCTCAGTGGATTGAGCACAGGCCTGTGAAGCAAAGGGTTGCCGGTTCAATTCCCAGTCAGGGCACATGTCTGGGTTGCAGGCTAGGTTCCCAGCAGGGGACACATGAAAGGCAACCACACATTGATGTTTCTCTCCCACTCTTTCTCCTTCCCATCCCCTCTCTCTAAAAGAAATAAATAAAATTTTAAAAAAGGGGAAAAAAAGATTGTATTTATATTTAGAGAGAGGGGAAGAGGGGAGGAGAGAGAGAAATATCAGTGTGTGGTTGTCTCTTGAGTGGCTTCCACTGGAGACCTGGCTCGCAACCCAGGCATGTGCACTGACTGGGAATCGAACCAGTGACCTTTTGATCTGCAGCCTGCGCTCATTCCACTGAGCTGCACCAGCCAGGGCTGATTATAAATGTTAATAGTATGCAAAACAAGTGGTACAGTGGCTGACACAGTAAGTAGTTGGTGAATTGTAGCTACTGTTGTTATTTTCACCTACCATCAGGAAGGGATTTTTACCCAGTGGGGTTATAGCATGCCGTAGGAATTGGCTATCTAGAGTAAAGATAGGTAAACGACTATTATGATAACTTACTATGTGTGACACTGGTTTTCCTGTTTCTAGGTGGCAGGTGTGACTGCTCTAGCTTGTGGAATGATAGCAGTGGGATCCTGCAATGGAGATGTCACTTCTACCATCCTTCAGACCATCATGGAGAAGTCAGAGACTGAGCTCAAGGACACTTATGCCCGTTGGCTTCCTCTTGGATTGGGCCTCAATCACCTGGGTGAGGGGATGTCTCTCTGTTTGGGCAAAAGACTGACAGGAAGTAGATACAACAGGGAGGGTGTATGTGTAAGTCAGGCTGGGCTGTATGGAAGCAAGTGTCTTCTGACCCCTCTGTTCTATCCTGTAGGAAAGGGAGAGGCCATCGAGGCAATTCTGGCTGCGCTGGAAGTTGTGTCAGAGCCATTCCGCAGTTTTGCCAACACTCTGGTGGATGTCTGTGCTTATGCAGGTCAGTGTCTTTGTTTTCCCAGTGACTCTTCATCTGTTTTCTGCACTTTTTTTTTCAGATTATTTCTTCTTGTTCAGTCATTTTGATCTGCATTAGATTGTTTAGCTTCTCCCATTCCTGGCATAAGCTCTTCCTTGGTGCCTTCTCATTGCTGGCCTTCCTCACTCTTAAAATTCTGCTGCAGGCTCTGGGAATGTACTGAAGGTGCAGCAACTGCTCCACATCTGTAGTGAACACTTTGACTCTAAGGAAAAGGAGGAAGATAAAGACAAGAAGGAAAAGAAGGACAAAGACAAGAAGGAAGCCCCTGCTGACATGGGAGCACATCAGGTTCTGCGGGTGGTTGGGCACTCTCTAAGTGAGGCTGTAAGGGGGGGATACGCTTGCAGGGGAGCAGGGGAAATGGTTTGGGTTTGTTTTTGAACCCCTTTAGATATTGCTGTGCATTGATATAGCACATATATTGAAATAGCACACATGACTGGGTTCTGTACATGAGGGGTAAGAATGTGCTTTTTGTTCACTGAACTTACTGGGTTCTGCTGCCTCTTCAATTGCAGGGTGTGGCTGTGCTGGGGATTGCCCTGATTGCAATGGGGGAGGAGATTGGTGCAGAGATGGCACTGCGAACCTTTGGCCACCTGGTGAGTATTGCATGGAGTAGATGGGAATACACTGATTTTGATGCATGGGGTTCCCCAGAGGAGACTTTCCTAATGGGTTTCCATGGTAGCGAAGTGTGTTTTTCTGTGCCCTTTTTATAAAAGTTGACTAAAACCCCTTTACCTGTCAGTCTATTCCTGTAACAAAGCTTATGTTTACTGTTTTTTTGTGATGCCCCTATTATTTCCTTTTACTGCCAGCTGAGATATGGGGAGCCTACACTCCGCCGGGCTGTGCCTTTAGCACTGGCCTTAATCTCTGTTTCAAATCCACGACTCAACATCCTGGACACCCTAAGCAAGTTCTCCCATGATGCTGACCCAGAAGTTTCCTATAACTCCATTTTTGCCATGGGCATGGTGGGCAGTGGTGAGTATCAGCCAGGAAAAGATCATAAGCAGCTTGGGGGGGAGGTTTGAGGTGCTTTTTTTCAATCCTCTGTGACGCTTGATATTTCCAGGTACCAATAATGCCCGTCTGGCTGCGATGCTGCGCCAGTTAGCCCAGTATCATGCCAAGGACCCCAACAACCTCTTCATGGTGCGCTTGGCACAGGTAAAGAATAGAACTCTTATCCTTAGAGAGTGCCAAGGGACATATCTGTGGGGGTGGAAGGGAGACGTAGTGACATGAAGGGGGCCTCGAGTTTGGTCTGGAGGGAGGATGTGTATGAATTGGATTTCTCTGTGGCCAGGTTGTTTTTTCAGATGTGACTCTCCACCTCCACTTCTTTATGTATTTTTCAGGGCCTGACACATTTAGGGAAGGGTACACTCACCCTCTGCCCCTACCACAGTGACCGGCAGCTTATGAGTCAAGTGGCCGTGGCTGGACTTCTCACTGTGCTCGTCTCTTTCCTAGATGTCCGCAACAGTGAGTTCCTATCAGGAATCTTATATGGCGGCACATGGTACCCAGTCTCCACCCCGAACAGGGCCACCTTGATTACTTAGGAGCAAGGCTTTCAGTTAGCTCTGTTTCCGAGGCTGTTCTGTGATGGACTTCACGAAGCTTCTATCTCCCACACTTTTTAAAAAAATTTATTTGTTGTTCAAGTACAGTTTTCTGTCTTTTACTCCCGTCCCAGCCCACCCCCCAGTGCTCCCCACCTCCCTCCCATTTCCACCCCCCTTTGTTGTTGTCCATGTGTCCTTTATTCTAGTTCCTGTAAATCCTTCCTCTTTTCCCCTGAAATTCCCTGCCCTCTCCCCTCTGGTCACTGTCAGCCTGTTCTCTATTTCAGTGTCTTTGGTTATATTTTGCTTGCTTGTTTGTTTTGTTGTTTAGCTTCCTGTTCTCCCACACTTTTGATCTGGCCCAAAGAGATTTTCTTTGGAGAACTGAGCCCAGTTTCTGCTCCTTAGTGGCTGGGGGAAAGTGATTACCAGTTTAAGGGCTGTGGGCAGAGTAAGGTAGAGGCATCTCTAATTCATAGTAGAGTATATGAAGAGAGTAGCATGGGCTCAGCTATGTGAGTGAGGGGTTAAGGGGTCAGGGCTGGAGTGGGGGCCCTAGGTTCAGGCCAGGCCTGTTGCTATGCCTCTAACTATGCCATGTATTCTTCCCGCAGTCATTCTTGGCAAATCTCACTATGTATTATATGGGCTGGTGGCTGCCATGCAGCCCCGGATGCTGGTGACATTTGATGAGGAGCTGCGGCCGTTGCCAGTGTCTGTCCGTGTGGGCCAGGTAAGGGGTTAAGCAGAAGGGAGGGTTCAGACTGTGTTCTAGAACTTGGAGAATGCACACATATCTGCTTCTCTGAAACTGGTGTAGGCTCTGGGTTGCTGCTGCATTCCCATCTGGAGTTCCTTCATCTCAATGTTCTCACCCTACAGGCAGTGGATGTGGTGGGCCAGGCTGGCAAACCTAAGACCATCACAGGGTTTCAGACACACACTACCCCAGTGTTGTTGGCTCACGGGGAGCGGGCAGAATTGGCCACTGAGGAGTTTCTTCCTGTCACCCCCATTCTGGAAGGTTTTGTTATCCTTCGGAAGAACCCCAACTATGACCTCTAAGTGGCCACCAGAAGCTCTGAGCTGCAGCTGATATGTCAGTGGACCATGTTTTCTGCTACCAGGGGTGGACACTGCTCTAGAGCTTTGGTGGAGTTGTTACCTCCTGATCTTTTGTTACTGAATGAGATGACTTTGTTGAATAAAAACCTTTATCCCTGAGGTCCCTTTCTGTCTGTTCTTTGGGGTATGGTGGCTAGAAGCCAGACTGGTGGGGAGCGGATGTGAGACTGCATTGTTCGTAGCAACTCTGAGCCTAGGCTGGCAGGGAGGCTGCCCTGAATGGAAAGAACGAAACCTTTTTCCTTCTCTTTCCTAATCATTTTAAAACAGTGGTTTATCTTTAAGGGCATAAACTCTTGAGGTGCTGATAAACGGACCTTCTTTCTAGGAGATGCATGTACACAAATTTTCACAAACTTACAAATAAACTTGTAGACTCATACACCTCCTACCCCAACCCTGTCAGTGCACACCCATCTTAAGCCCATCACTCTCTTCCTTTGGACTAAAGATCTCTGCTCTAAGAGGCAGCAGAATTAGTCCCACTCTTTCTAATTTGACTTTTTGCTACTGAGCAAAAGGGACATCTTGAGCTCCTGTGACCCTCTGTCACTTTTGGGAGGCTACCGTTTGAGAGGTTTGATCACAACATACATTGGGCTTGCAGAAATGCTGTAAGAAAACTTGACCCTGACCTTCCTTGGTGTAGCAATAGGAAAGAGGTGGCCTCCTTCCTGGAATGTAGTCACTGTTGATCTGCAGTGCTGCTTCCTGGTGGTGCCGGTATGACTACAGCTATACTGACTCTTGGGGCCTAGATCCCTGCAGATGCAGTAGAGAACATGTGGCCCTGGCAGTAATTGCTAGCATTTTATCCAACACTTTCTGTGGGTTTAACCTTGGAACAGTGACTGGCACTTAATAGGTCTGAAATGTTGAAAGAATAATTCTACATACTTCCGAGACCTCAAACAACTTTGAGAGGTAGGTATTATCTCTGTTTTGGTGAGGAATGTAAAGTTTGTAGAGGTTTAATAACTTACGCAAAGTCACATAGTAAGTGGTGGGGCCACAATTGGAATCTAAGTCCATCTGACTCCAAACCCGTGACCTTAAATTCACTGTATTAATCTGTTTCTGTAGCCTTGGACTGCACTGTAGTCCAAGCCCTTGGCTAGCTGGAGAAGCAGCAAGTTTGGATTGAGTGTCTCCATTGTCTTCTCTGCTCTCACTTGACAGTCTTTATAAAACCTGCATAAAAGGTTAAAGCACTGAACTTGGGAGACAGCAGACCTGTCAAAGCCCTTTAATGGGACCTGTTGTAGTGGAGCAAATCAGTGTGTCTGACGAGCCTCTGTTACCTGTACAAGGGGGATATA
Organism: Artibeus jamaicensis; assembly: GCF_021234435.1. Lineage (NCBI taxonomy): Eukaryota > Metazoa > Chordata > Mammalia > Chiroptera > Phyllostomidae > Artibeus > Artibeus jamaicensis. The sequence goes on along the minus strand of NW_026522046.1, from coordinate 6,329,074 downwards.
ATATTTGCTTTACCTGATTTTCAATGGTGGTGATGTTAAAATAAATTAGAAAGCAATTCGCAAACTGAAAAAAAAGGATAATTCCCTCCCAAATCACTGATTGTGCTTTAGGGTAAGAAATTTTTATGGTGCCTCCTAATCTTTCACATTCAGTCATTCAGCAAGAAATATCAATGGAGCCTTATTCTGCATTCGACATTATAGTTTGTGGGGATACAAACTATAGCTTTTTGAAAAAATCCTTAAAAAGCTTACATAAAAGAAAAGGAAACAATTGTGATACATTGTGATCAATACTGGACTAGGGTGTGAACGAGTTACCCTGGTATCATTGAAATAGGGCTTAAGTGCCTGGGTAGGTGAGGGATTATGAGGAAACAGACCTAGAGGAAGATGAGTTTGTCCAGAGGGAAAAGGGGTAGGATATAGCTAAGGAAGTAGCAAAAACAGAGAAGTAGAAAAGCTATTTGTTTTCTGAAACCATGGGTAGTTTGGTTTGGCTAAGTGTACAGAGGCACAGAATGTGTGGCAGGAGACACAGTTCTAAACCTCTTCAAGTTTAGAAGAGCTTTGTTGTGCTAAGAAACTGACAGTATTTCCATCACTGAAAAGAGCAGGAAAGTGACACGATCAGTTATTTGGGTGGGAAAGTTCAAAATGGAGGCCCAGAGACCAGGCAAGGGAAGTGAATGCCAGAACTAGGGCAGTAGAAATGGGGAGAGGGGGAGGGGCAGAAGAAACTTTTTTTTTTTTTTTTTAGGAATAAAATCAACAGGACTGGGTTTTGATCCAAATACCAATAGGACCTGGTATCTGATTTGATGTAGGAAGTAATGTGGGACAGATCGCAGATTTTCTGGTTGGGCAGTATTCATTGAAATAGAGGATAGCAACCACATGTTTGGGGTCATGGTGCACTATTGAGTAGAGAAATATGACAAATTCCTATCTGGGCATACACAATTTGAGATGATTGTGGGGTGATTAAGGTGAAGATATTTTTTAGGTAGAACCTTGTTCTGACGAGTTCAAAAGAGTGGTTTCTGAGTTAGGAATGGATTGGCATGTAGGGAGTAACTGATTTTTATTTCTTAGTTTGCTCAGGGAGAAAGAGAAAAGAGAAGAGTAGAGTAGAGAAGGGAGCCAAACATGATAAAGTCACAGCACTTGAAGAGGGTCACAGAATACTCTAGATCTGCATTTTCTTTCTCAGTGTAGTTCCTCTATGTATCTATTTTGCTCTCTTACCATTGGAGCTTCAGTTTCTCATATATAATGGAAATGATAATACAATTTACAGGGTCTGGTGCAAATAACATCCCCCCACTTTGTTACAAAATTGTATTTACTCTGTAACATAACAATATCACACTCAAGCACAACATATGGCATTATAGGCAAAATGTTCAAATTAAAACTATATTACACCCATATTATTATCCTACCAACCGCACTCAAGCAGGCCTTACTTTCTGCAGGAACCAATATTTTGTAGGCAATTGTGAGGATTGAGGTCACATAGGTCATATATACTAAGTGGCCAGTTCATCATTGGTGCTGAGAAAGTTTCTTGTGAGATTATGTGTATACACAGAAGCAAGGTAGAGAGAACGAGAACTTTTGCTAGGTACCTAGGCACTGTTTTAAGCATTTTCACATAAAGCTACTCCTTTAATCCTCACAATAGAATAGAGCAGATGTTAGAGAAAGCACAATGGTTAAAAGCTCAGACTTGATCTAGACTGCCTGGTTTCAAATCTTACCATTTTATTGTACAACCAGTATTAAATAGGTAAGTAGTAGGTAATACCACCAGGAGTGAGGAGCAATATGTGAATTAGTGCCCAGGCTACCTACCTGACTCCTAGTATGTAAATTTAGCTCTAGTATGGTCCCTTCTGGGGTCCCAAATGTTTGGGCTAATGGGCAGCAGTTTTGAGATTACTTCTTCCAGCATTCTGAATTTTCCATGATTGATTTTTGAATCTTCCTGAGAGTGGCTGAACTTTTGTTAAAGACAAATCACTCATACAAATTTCCTAGTTAGAATGTTGCAATTCTTATAGCATAACATTCAGTTTAATAGGTCTTACAGTGATCTAACCTACATTATTTTCCAAGGCTGTGTTTCATGGAATGAAATTCGTATTTCATTCCATAATTTGTACCATGATTTACTTACACAGAACTGAGTTTTTAATTTCCGTATTCTCGGCCTCTAGCCAGCACCTGGCCTAGGGCTTAGTATGCGCTCAATAAACCCTGGCTCAAAGCATGAATGAACTAAAGAACTGCGGAACTCAGACTCAGAGCTAGGGAGGGTGTCTGTCTGGGAGTTCTAAAGTTCGGGAGGGGACACCGGGGCGGGCAGTGTCTGTCACATGACGAGGCGGGGCAAATCCCATGTGCTCCGCGGCGCTCGGCGCAGCTCCGCCTTCTGCGCCGGTCACGTGGGGGCGCCGGCTGCGCCTGCGGAGAAGCGGTGGCCGCCGAGCGGGATCTGTGCGGGGAGCCGGAAATGGTTGTGGACTACGTCTGTGCGGCTGCGTGGGGCTCGGCCGCGCGGACTGAAGGAGACTGAAGGTAAAGCCGCCATGTCCGGGCCCGACCCGGCCCCCCCACCCCCTCCCCCCGCATCCGCCGCCATCCGGGCCGGGACCGGCCGCCCTGTGCCACCGCCCCGGCGCCCTGGCTCCGCGGCTCAAGCCCGGGCCCCCGCCCGCCAAGGCCCGATCCTCGGCCCACGTGTGCCCGGCCTGGCCCGGCCTGGCTGCTGGGTGGGGGTGGGGAAGCGCGGGGCCAGAATATGTGGTCCCTGCGGCCTGGGAGAGTGCAGCGTTCACCGGCCACGAAGTGCCACAGCGGTCTGACCCGAGGAGCCTCGGCGGGCGCAGGCACCGCGGCTCCCGGCCTGCCGTCCCCTCCCCCCTTTGCGGCCCGGCCGCCGGGAAGTGACACGTTGTTCTTTGGCACTGGCCGGCTCTGCGCAGGGAGGGCGCAGGGGAGGGAGGCGGTGGCGGTGGCGGTGGGCAGGGAGGAGCCCCCGGCCCCGCCCGCCCTCCCGGCCGACCCTCACTTGAAACCGGCTTCTCTTCGGCCGCCGCCCGCCTGGCCATTTACGGCCCGACTCCCGCCCTTCCTGGCCTCCACTTCTGGGCGGCGGCAGGCTTCACCTCTGGCCCTGCACGGGTGCACCCGTGGCCACCCGCGGCAGGCGTGCCTTGTGTGCCCCTGGGCCAGGCCCGGAACCCGGTGTCCCCAGGTGGGGGGTGGGGACACCGCGGCCGAAGCTGCTGCTAGCTCCGTTTATGATCCGGGAGCCTGGTGCCAGCGAGACCTGGAATTTCCGGTCTGGTTGGTCTTGGGCCCCGCGGAGCCAGGTTGATACCCCTCACCTCCCAACCCCAGGCCCTCGGATGCCCAGAACCTGTAGGCCGCACCGTGGACTTATTCTTAACCGAGGGGGTGAGTGAGGGGGCTGTTTCAGCAGGTCAGGGGGTTGGTTTGTGGTTATTCGGGTTGGCAACGTGTTGGTGGGGCTATAAGCTGTATCTTTTCTGCTCCTTCATCCTCTTGGCGCCTCCCGGGCTCGGTGTGGGACATAGCCCTTGCCTCAATCCTTCCTCTACTCCATTTGCCTTAAGTTTGGGTCCCTTCCTTTTTCCAAGCGCCCCTCTTTCTCAACAGGTGTTGGGGGGACCCTGATGTGGACCAAATGAAATGAACAAAGCTCCACAGCCCACAGGCCCCCCACCCGCCCCATCCCCTGGACTCCCACAGGTAATTAGAGAGGAATTAGAAGAGACAGAGGTGGGGGTGGGGGGAGAACAGGCAACCGGGCAGGAACAGGTTCCAACCCTCTGAATTTTCCCACCCCCATCTGTGTCAGGGCAAAGTGCAGTTTCCTGCTGCCAAATTGAGACAGGGCCTCTGGCTCTTCCCAGGAGCTGTCATGGGGAGGGGGTATGTGAACTGCTGAGGCTGTTGCCACAGATCTGTTCCCCTTACTTCACTAGCTTGGGTTTCTGCCCCACCTGGGTTTCCCCTCTTGCTGAACTCTGGTCTCCCCCCTTCAGCCAGCGTTTCCCCCGGGGCAGACAGCACCGGTGGTGTTCAGTACGCCACAAGCAACACAAATGAACACGCCTTCTCAGCCCCGCCAGGTGAGGGGCTGTGGGGATGGGAGTAGGGGGCCCGGGTGGGAGCTATGGAAAGCTTAAGCCACCTTGGTCTAGACTGGAAACTCTGGAGGTCCTGTATCTGCTAAATTTCTTGACAGTTGCTCTGTGTTCTTTTATGCGACTCTGCACTTTGAATTGCTGATTATTTATTGCCCCTTGGGGGGTATGTAGTTGGTGGGGATGGCGTTACTAGGGGTCTTGGTGCCATGAGAATTGGGAGCAGTGTTTTGGGCCCAGCTGTCAACTCCTGCTTTCCTGTTTCCTCCTCTTACTGGGAGGCTGCCATTGCTCCATTCCCCTTACCCTCTTTCACTTTGGACTGTGGCAAGATAAACACTCCATCTGGTTCTTGCCTTTCTCTGTTCCCTAAGTTCTTCCTAAGTGGGAAGATTCTTGTCCTACTTTCTTCATTTTTTCCTCCTCTCATCACCTTGGGGATAATTCTTTTCTTTCCTGTCCCCATGTGCTCTCAGGGAGGATTCAGGTCTCTGCAGGTAATATTCCTTTGCTAATCCTGGACCCCCTCCTGGCCTCACTCTTTACCCTCTGCCCTAGTCAGGGGCTTGACCTAGGGACTGGAGGCTTTAGAGTGGGGACTTATTTGCCATCTGGGGCTTCGGTCTGTGGCTGACTGATGCATGTTAGGGGTTAAATTTTGTAGGACATGTACTTGGGAACTAGGCAACCATTGCATGTGAGCAGTTAGTTCCTCTGGACCTTGGGTGGAGTAGTGCATGCTGGGGAGTATGTTGCTAGAAAGGGTTTTACTTTTTACTTAGGCATGATGCATCTGGATATTAGGAAGCCTCTGCGGAGGGGTAGCCTGGTGGAGGTGACATGAGTATGCTTGGTTGTGAGGGAGTAAATACATAAGGGTGCATCGTGTGCACCTCACTGTGGAGGGCGTGTGTGAGTACAAGAGGCCACTTAACCATCATTTGGTCAAGTGGGTCTTGAAAGGACTGGTCCTGGTACTCCAAAGGCCCTAGTACTTCTCTCCAGATTAGAGACATTGCAGAGTGGCCATTTTGCTGTCTACTTCCTCCCCTTCCCAATATCAACTGCCTTCCTCCCTCTTAACAGCACTTCTACCCTAGCCGGGCCCAGCCCCCAAGCAGTGCAGCTTCCCGAGTGCAGAGTGCAGCCCCCGCCCGCCCTGGCCCAGCTGCCCATGTCTACCCTGCTGGATCCCAAGTAATGATGATCCCTTCCCAGATCTCCTACTCAGCCTCCCAGGGGGCCTACTATATCCCTGGACAGGTGAGGCTGGAGGCTTGGGGGCTGGAAGCCACAGAACCTTGTGCCGCAACCGTCACTACCCCTACCCTGACCCTCCAGTCCCATCTCTTCTCCAGAGGTGGGACTTTCTTCTGGTCATTGCCTGGAGTTGGCTTGTCCTATCTTGCCCTACATTCTCTTTGTAGTCTGATATGGTCCTCAGCTTCTTCAACTCCTTCTCTCCCTTCCTCCTCCCCTTCCACCAGGGGCGTTCCCCATATGTTGTTCCGACACAGCAGTATCCTGTGCAGCCAGGAGCCCCAAGCTTCTATCCGGGTGCAAGCCCTACAGAGTTTGGGACCTACGGTAAGCAGGGGATGGAGTCAGGTGAGAGTGAGTCCCAGGGAGCATCTAAGCTCACTAATTCCTAAGATCTTTTCAGTGTTGTCTCTTGGTCTAAAAAATGATAGGGTTAGTAGGTGGTAGAGATGTGTGTGGGTGGCGGACTATTTTGTCCTGCCCCTGAGAGTAGAGTCCTTCCTCAAGGAATGATTGGGTGCCAGTTTGAGGGTCTGTTAGTAATAATGTAACATGGATTCGGAAGGTTTTTGTAGCTGTTTTTCATTTATATTCTAGGAAAGGATTAGTCTGTTCATTATGGCAGTGGTTTCCAAAATTTTTCGATCAGGGAAAATTTTGAACGACTACCTCCAACACATGTTTTTGTTTGTTTATACATTTGCAGAATTTAAACAAATATGTTTATGAAAGACAAGTGGAGAGTATGGATGAGATTAAGAAATGCATCCCATTTTGGAGACCATTGCTTTAAAGAATTAATTTTTCCTTGTCCTGGGTCTGGTTCATGATGTTTTTATTTCCTTAACCCTGAGCGAAGGGCTGCAGACTGGAACAGGACTCAGGCTAAGTGGATAGATAGGGTTGGCAAATCTCTTTTTCTCATTCTCAGCCAAAGACCTGATTCTGTTTCAGGTTAAGTAGTTGCTGCTCCCTCAGAGTATATGCGTATGTGGTGCCCAGGGGGTGGGGTACATACACAGCATGTTAGGAGGTAGAAGAGGAACAGACAGAACTCTGGTGGCTGGTGTGCAGTGGGAAATGAGTGCCTGCCTATAAGGGGTGTGTGTGTGTGTGTCAGTGTCAGGAATTCTTGTAAACGCAGTTCAGACTGGTTCCCCAGCTTTGATAGACACCTAATTCCCTTGGGGAGGAGGGTGGAGCAGGGCAAGGGGCCGGCTGTGGGTGATGGGAGGTTCTGGGGCAGGGAGGTGCTTGAGCGGGCATTTGTATATGGTTGGGCCCTGACACTGCCACCATTTTTTCTTTCCGTGTGTCTCCCCTTCCTCCCCCCCCCACCACCCCCAAGCTGGCACCTACTACCCAGCCCAAGGTGTGCAGCAGTTTCCCACTGGCGTGGCCCCCACCCCAGTTTTGATGAACCAGCCACCCCAGATTGCTCCCAAGAGGGAGAGGAAAACGGTGAGTAGCAACAGTGGGCTCTGGGACATCTGGAAAAGGGAGAATCAAGGTCAGGTGCATTGTGGGTCAGGGAGCAGGAAGTTAAGGAAGGAGATCTTCAGTTGAAGTGGGCAAAGAATGGGGATCTGTGAAGTACTCAGGTTCTTTGTAAGGTACTAATATTACAGTGTAGAAAAAGCTCATGGGAAGACTGAATTGCCTAGTGGGGAAATTCCTGAGACCTGGAGGGGTCTGTAAGATCTATGTTTGGTTTTAGGTTTCTGGTGGCTTGCTTTAGAAATGGTTAGTTTTCTGTGGCCCCACCCCCAACCCCAAGTCCTGGAAGCTCTTGAGGCCTCCGCCTCTGCTCAATCCTCAAGCCCTGGGCGTGGTGCCCAGAATAGGGTGCCAGGGCTGGGGAAGCCGCTGAGTCACCCTGGCTCCACCTACTGGATCTGGGCCCTGCCCCCAGAGATCAGGCCGAGTAGCCACAAGTAAGCTGTATGGGTGCTAGAAGGGGGTCCTGGGCTCCAGAGTGTGCAGTCACAGAATTGGGCTTGTTGGTGGGGCAGGGATGAAGGAGAGAGGGAGGAGCATTGTGATGTACAGAGCTGCTCTGTGAAGTCAAGGGTCTCTTAGGGGTGGGACCAGGGCAGCCGGATGGGTTAACAGTAGAACTCATGGGGTTTCTGATACCCACCCATCTGCTTCCCAGTCTGGGGGTGGAGGGTTGGCCTGGAGTCTTAGGTGTGGGGCAGGGTGGAGAGGCGGGCTCCTCCTGCTTTCCACTCAAGCTGTAGCTTTTCTTTCCCCAGATCAGAATTCGAGATCCAAACCAAGGAGGGAAGGATATCACAGAGGAAATTATGTCTGGGGCCCGGACCGCCTCCACACCCACTCCTCCCCAGGTATGGTCTGCTGTTTGAGTAATGCCATGGCTGGGATGGCTATTCTGCCCTGGACTCCCAAGTTCTTTGGTCTTTTCCTTTAACTAAGGGATTCGTTTCCCTGCTTTCCTGGATTTCTAGGCAGAGCTAAAGTAGAAATGGCTCTAGTAAAGAAGGGTTGTGGGACTCTTCAGGGCAAAGTTGGTAACCCTTTGTGTCCTGCAGACGGGAGTCGGTCTGGAGCCTCAAGCTAATGGGGAGACTCCCCAGGTTGCTGTTGTTGTCCGGCCAGGTATGCAAGCATGTGGGACAGAGCTTTTACAGGGAAAAGGAGTGGTGATTTAAAATGCTAAGGAGGTAGGGTGACTTGAGGGTGTCAGAGAAGAATGACTTAGATTTAAGGTAGTGGGATTTTGAGTGTGGATGGGATTTTGAGTGAAAAAGGAAAAGGCTTAGGTGGGAGAAGATTGGGTGGAGGTGTTAGGTTGGGAATGCTTTGGCTGGGAGGTGGAGGAGGAAGAACAACAGTGAAGGACTTGCCTCTAATTACTCTTCCTTCCTGTGGTGCAGATGACCGGTCACAGGGAGCAGTCATTGGGGCCCGGCCGGGGCTGCCTGGCGCAGAGCATAGCCCTTCAGAATCCCAGCCTTCCTCACCTTCTCCGACCCCGTCACCGCCTCCAATCTTGGAACCAGGATCTGAGCCTAATCTTGCAGTCCTCTCTATTCCTGGGGACACTCTGACAACGGGGATGATAGAAGTGTCTGTAGAAGACTCAGCCCCTATGCCCTGTGAAACTGGGGAGCCATATTGCATCTCTTCAGAACCCACTCCCCTCGCGGAACCCATACTGGAAGTAGAAGTGACACTTAGCAAACCAATTCCAGAATCTGAGTTCTCTTCTAGTTCCCTCCAGGTTTCTATCCCCCCGGCATCTCCCAAGGTGGAAATTCTTCCTGAGCCTAATGGCACGGTCCCACCTGAGGATCTAGAACCAGAGTTGGAGTTGAACCCAGAGCTTGCCCCTCTCCCCCCTGTTTGTTCCTCTGATTCCCCCACGCCCATTGCTCCAACTGCCCAACCTGAGGAACTGCTCAATGGAGCCCCCTCGCCACCAGCTGTGGACCTAAGCCCAGTCACTGAGCCAAAGGAACAGTCTGAAGAGGTTACAGCACCAGTGGCTCCCCCCATCATCCTCGCTGCTGCTCCAGCTGTGGCTTTTCCAGTGACTTCCCCTGCTCCAGAGGAGGAAATGGAGGAAGAGGAGGAGGAGGAGGAAGGAGAAGCAGGAGAAGCTGAGGGTGACAAGGGAGAAGAGGAACTGCTCCCACCAGAGAGCATCTCTGTTCCTGTCCACCTGTCCCAGAATTTGGAGGTGGCAGCAGCCACCCCAGGTAAGGTGTGGCTGGATGGTGGAGGTGGGTTGGGCTGGGCTGGAGGGTGGAGTTCTCTCTGTTTATTGATGATCTCCCATTTATGCCCTAATGTCTGGGTCAGAAGCCCTGTAATGGCTTACTTAAGAGATTAAGTAAGCTAGATTAAGAGCTAGATTAAACTCCTAAATCTTAAGAGCTGGAGTAGGGAATTTTAAGTCTGGAGAGGCTGTGAAGAAAGAGGAAGTGGTACACAGTGGCTGCTTTTCTTCCCAGGGGTTAGGAGCACTTTTTTAAGTTATCCCCACTCTGTTTTTTCCCTAAATAGTGGCAGTATCTGTGCCAAAGAGGAGACGGAAAATTAAGGAGCTCAATAAGAAGGAAGCTGTAGGAGACCTTCTAGACGCTTTCAAGGAGGTAAAGAGCATGTAGTAGCATGGGGCAGAGTTTGAGTGTGGACCAATGTTTAAGCTGCAACCAAATGGATGCCCTGTGGTTACAGGTGAACCCAGGAGTACCAGAGGTGGAAAATCAGTCTCCTGTAGGCAACAACCCTGGCCCAGAGCCTGAGGGCAGCAGTGTGCCCTCACGACCTGAGGAAGCAGATGAGACTTGGGACTCAAAGGAAGACAAAATCCACAATGCTGAGAACATTCAACCCGGGGAACAGAAGTATGAGTACAAGTCAGGTATGCAGGAAGGAGGGTTGAGAGGGCTGCACTCTTGTCGGGGTCCCAAGAGACAATAGTATGGTTGGTTCACCCTGTCTTCCTTGCAGATCAGTGGAAGCCTCTAAACCTTGAGGAGAAAAAACGTTATGACCGTGAGTTCCTGCTTGGCTTTCAGTTCATCTTTGCCAGTATGCAGAAGCCAGAGGGACTGCCCCATATCAGTGACGTGGTGTTGGATAAGGTTGGTGGGCCTGAGGGGAGACCGAGTTTGTGCTGATGGGTGGCTGGGGAGGAGCCTGAGGTCCTGAAAGAGCAGTCAGTAGCCCTGGCCTGTTTCCGATACATTTTCTGTCCTCTTCACAGGCCAATAAAACACCACTTCGGCCACTGGATCCTGCTAGACTTCAGGGCATAAATTGTGGCCCAGACTTCACGCCGTCCTTTGCCAACCTTGGCCGACCAACCCTCAGCAACCGTGGGCCCCCAAGGGGTGGGCCAGGTGGGGAGCTGCCCCGAGGGCCGGTGAGTGGGACTCGGTGGAGGGGGAGATGGGCTAGGGGAGTGCGACCCTTTGTGTCTCATGGGAAGTGAGAAGTCTGCCTTAGAGATATGTGGTGGTGTCTCAGGTTGTGCTCACTGTTGTATCTTTTCTTTAACCCTTGCTTAGCAGGCTGGTCTGGGACCCAGGCGCTCTCAGCAGGGCCTCCGAAAGGAGCCACGTAAGATCATTGCCACAGTGTTAATGACCGAAGATATAAAACTGAACAAAGCAGAGAAGGCCTGGAAACCCAGCAGCAAACGGACAGAAAAGGACCGGGGGGAAGAGGATGCTGATGGCAACAAAACCCAGGTACTGGCTGGACCTGCTTTTGGTCTCCATTCCTTCTCTTCAGGGTCTGCTGAGCTGCTGGCTGTGCCTTTTTGCTTCTGTCCATCCCCATCAGTATCCTCTTCCATTCTTCTTGCTCTCTTCATCCTTCTCGGTGGCCCCTCTTCTTCTGAGAACCTCACTGGATCCTGTGTCTTCTCTGCTCCCTCTCCCCACTAGGACCTGTTCCGCAGGGTACGCGCCATTCTGAATAAGCTGACACCCCAGATGTTCCAGCAGCTGATGAAGCAGGTGACGCAGCTGGCCATCGACACTGAGGAACGCCTGAAAGGGGTCATTGACCTCATCTTTGAAAAGGCCATTTCAGAACCCAACTTCTCTGTGGCCTATGCCAACATGTGTCGCTGCCTCATGGCGGTGAGTTTCCACTGTTTTCTCAGTCTTGTGGTCTGGCCTCCTACTCCGTGGTCTGGCCTCCCACTCCGTACTCCGTAAGTCCATCTTTTTGGTTCTCCTACAAGAGGAGGCAGAGCCAGGGCTGGAGCTCTTCCTGGGTTAGGTAGTTAAAGACTCGGGGTGGGGGGGGTGTCTTCCTTGCTCTGGACAATACGACTGTGATACTCTATTTTGATTCACAGCTGAAAGTGCCCACTACAGAGAAGCCAACAGTGACTGTAAACTTTCGAAAACTGTTGTTGAATCGATGTCAGAAGGAGTTTGAAAAAGACAAAGATGATGATGAGGTTTTTGAGAAGAAGCAAAAAGAGATGGATGAAGCTGCTACGGTGAGAGAAAACCCACCAGCTCTCCTGCTCATCCAGATGCTTCTTAGCTGTAGGATTGGGCGTGTTGATTGGTGATGGGGGATTCTCCGCCTAAGGACATGAGTGCTTGTTGCTGGGTATAGAAATCCAGATAGTGGAGGAAGGGGGTTTTAGCCTTTGGACTGGGTTTCTTTTTGATGCCATCCCCATCCCATGACTGCCAGGCAGAAGAACGGGGACGCTTGAAGGAAGAGCTGGAAGAGGCTCGAGACATAGCCCGGCGGCGCTCTTTAGGGAATATCAAGTTCATTGGGGAGTTGTTTAAGCTGAAGATGTTAACAGAGGCAATAATGCACGATTGCGTAGTTAAACTACTTAAGAATCATGATGAAGAGTCCCTTGAGTGCCTGTGCCGTCTGCTCACCACCATTGGCAAAGATCTGGACTTTGAAAAAGCCAAGGTAGGGGTCCCGGGATGTGGAGGGGGACAGGCTGAAGTACGTGGGGCCTGCTGTCCACTGACAAGCTCCCTCTTGGGCTCTCATGTCTGGGCCACTGAACCACAGTGTTGGAGCCGAGGGCTTGCAGCTGGAGGAGAGGAATTGGAAGTTCCTGGCTTGATCCCTTTGCTTCTCCTTAGCCCCGAATGGATCAGTATTTCAACCAGATGGAAAAAATAATTAAGGAAAAGAAGACTTCATCCCGAATCCGCTTTATGCTGCAAGATGTGCTGGATCTGCGACGGGTGTGTGTCACCCCTTTCCCCTGTTAGTCAGTTGCCTGAGTCCACAGTCCCAGGCAATTGCTTTGTCTGGCCTTTCTGGTGTAATTATTTTGTGACTGGCTTCATGTCCCCACAGAGCAATTGGGTGCCACGCCGAGGGGATCAGGGTCCCAAGACCATTGACCAGATCCACAAGGAAGCGGAGCTGGAGGAGCATCGAGAGCACATAAAAGTGCAGCAGCTAATGGCCAAGGGCAGCGACAAACGTCGGGGTGGCCCTCCAGGTCCACCTATCAGTGAGTTTGAGGCTAGAGTTGAGGAGGGGGCAATATGAGGGATTGTGCTTTCCACTGATGACTTCTTGTTAGTGCCACGTGTCTGGGCCACTGAGACCCCATGATGGAACTGAGGACCTGAGGAAGCGAGGCTGGGGCCAGCCCAAGGGGACAGGGCTGTTAGGCTTTGCTCACTATTTTAGTATGCTCTCTTTTTTTTTTCTGTCCCAGGCCGTGGCCTTCCACTTGTAGATGATGGTGGCTGGAACACAGTCCCCATCAGCAAGGGCAGCCGCCCTATTGACACCTCACGACTCACCAAGATCACGAAGGTAGGGGTGTGTGTATTAGAGGGGGCGATGTTAGTAATAGGAGGGTAAAGAGGGATCAGAGTTGGCATTAAACACAGTTTGGGTCTTAGCCCCCTCATTCTCTGACAGCTGAAATTTTCTTCTTAGATTAACTGCTTAGATTACTGGAAACAGGGCCACCAGCCCTAGGGTGTAGGATCCCATTGGTGTGGGCCATTCTGGTCAGCAAACCGACACGCAAAATTAGATCCATTCCCTGTTTTGTAATCCCCCGGGCTAAGAATGGTTTTTACATTTTTTTAGTGGTTGAAAAAAAGTGAATGCTATTATATGACGTGAAATTACATAAAGTTTACATTTTGGTGTCCATAGTTTTACTGCAGCTCCACTACACTCATTCCTTTTATCCTTTGTGACTGCTTTTGTGTGACAGCAGCAGTGTCGAGTAGCTGGAATAGAAACTGTGGCTGCAAAGCCTAAAATACTTACCGTCTGACCCTTTACGGGAAAAGTGTGCCTCGCCCCTGGTCTAGGCTGTTCGTGGCTATGTGTGGCCGGGGGCTTTGGCCAGATCAGACCCGTGACTCTACACTCCCTTTCCTTCCTCAGCCTGGCTCCATTGATTCTAACAACCAGCTCTTCGCACCTGGAGGGCGATTGAGCTGGGGCAAGGGCAGCAGTGGAGGCTCAGGAGCCAAGCCGTCTGATGCAGGTATGGATGCCACCGTAAAGAGCTGGGTGGTTATTAGTGGGCTCTCTTGAAGGCAGAGCCTTGTCTGTGTGGGAGGCTTTCAGCACAGACTGGTTAGGTAATGCAGGAGCCATGTGCTACTTGGTGGGACTAGGGAACTGAACTGCTTTAGTGTTGGGTGTAGGACCAAGTGTCTTAAACTGGCAGGTAGGTGGTAGTATGTAAGAAAACAGATTTCAATACTCAGTTTTTGTTTTCTCAGCATCAGAAGCTGTTCGTCCAGCTACTAGTACCTTGAATCGCTTCTCAGCCCTTCAACAAGCAGTACCTACAGAAAGCACAGAAAACAGACGTGTGGCTCAGAGGTGAGGTTTCTCAGGTGTCTTCATTTCCCACAAATACCAGCAATACTCAGGCCCTGGCTGAGATTGGGACATATACCTGATGCCAAGAACAAGGCCTGATGGTTGCTCAGCATGTTGCGGGACTAAGGAAGAGAGCGCCTGGGCAGCACAGGTGAGAGACTATGAGCCTGTCTTCCTTTAGGAGTAGCTTGAGCCGGGAACGAGGTGAGAAAGCTGGGGACCGAGGAGACCGCCTAGAGCGGAGTGAACGGGGAGGTGATCGTGGTGACCGGCTTGATCGATCTCGGACACCTGCCACCAAGCGCAGCTTCAGCAAAGAAATGGAGGAGCGGAGTAGAGAGCGGCCCTCCCAGCCTGAGGGACTGCGCAAGGCAGCCAGCCTGTCTGAGGATCGGGACCGTGGGCGGGATGCTGGTAAGGGGCCAAAGAGAGGAAGGGGAGGGGGTGGCGTGGCCTGGTTTGACACTAGCCAGTCCTTAGGTAGCATTCAGAGCGTCGATGTTTGCTGGAGAGACCGGAACTAAAGAGTTCATGATTTGTTCCGTCCCCCTCAGTGAAGCGGGAAGCCACCCTGCCTCCTGTGAGTCCCCCGAAGGCTGCACTCTCAGAGGAGGAGCTGGAGAAGAAATCCAAGGCCATCATTGAGGAATACCTCCATCTCAATGACATGAAGGTTGGTGGCAGGAGGTCTGAGGGCGGGCCCGTGTCAGTGGCTGTGTCATGTAGGGTCTGGGCCAGACGCTGACTGCTCTCCTCCTGTACCTGGGCATCCTGCAGGAGGCAGTGCAGTGTGTGCAGGAGCTGGCCTCGCCAGCCCTGCTCTTCATCTTTGTACGGCACGGTGTCGAGTCCACACTGGAGCGCAGTGCCATTGCTCGAGAGCACATGGGACAGCTGCTGCACCGGCTACTCTCTGCCGGGCACCTCTCCACTGCGCAGTACTACCAAGGGTATGACCGACCTCTTCGACCCTCCCGCGTTTACAGACCTGCACCCTTCCTTTCTGTGCAGGACCCGTGGACCTCGGGGAAGAATGTAGGCTCCTCAGCTATCCTGGTCAACATTATTTTTGGCAGGGATGGGGGTGGTGAGCCATCTAAGGATAAGAGGGTGTCCTTAGCTTGAGATAATTGCCCGTGTTGAGGAAATGTTCCTGATGGGCTCTGCGGCTGATCCTTTTAGTCATGCCTGGTTGCCCCAGAAGGAGGTAAGGCTCCTGTTTCCTAGAATGCCCTGACTTTGAATTCCTTTTTGCAGGCTGTATGAAATCCTAGAATTGGCTGAAGACATGGAAATTGACATCCCCCACGTGTGGCTCTACCTGGCAGAACTAGTAACGCCCATTTTGCAGGATGGTGGAGTACCCATGGGGGAGCTGTTTAGGTGAGCTCCCTTTGGTAGAATTCAGGAGAGGTAAAGACAAGAAGAAAGGGAGTGGCAGGTTAAAATGCCTGGGTTTAGGGAGGGGTAGGGTAGTGTGTGTGGGGCTTTGGAGAGATTGTCAACACTGGAGTTTTCTTATAGGGAGATTACAAAACCTCTGAGGCCCCTGGGCAAAGCTGCTTCCCTGTTGCTGGAGATCCTGAGGCTCCTATGCAAAAGCATGGTGAGTGAGAACCCTTTGGGGAGGTGATGTGTTCAGGATTTCGCTTTCCACTGTGCGTTTTGACTACCTGTGACACAAGCCTCATGGTCCCTTGGCGGGATGGGGTTAATGGGGGTGGGTGGTAGTGCCTGTGCTAGTGTCTGAGAGGCCGGCACTCCCTCAGACCAGGTCCTCTGGTGAGTTCCGGCCAGTGCTGGAGAACGGGAATCTAGAACCCTGACCCTTGATTGATTGCTTGATTCTTTTTTGTGCATTCAACTAATGCTTTTAAAAAAACAAACAAATAAGCATCTACTAAATACCAGGCATTGGTAATACAGCAAGTGAATGAAACAGGAAACAAGCAAGAGGAAAAAATAAGAATGACAGCTTAACACAAACAACAATGAAGTAAAGTATGAAATAAACTGGTTGAATTTGAGGTTTTTAAGTATGATGAGGTTGCAAAGGAGTGTCTGTTTGACAAGTTCATGACAGTGGGCCTCCCTGGAATGGTGCTGAAACTGCCTGGTGAAAGTTAATTGGTGATTAGCAGGTGGAAAGATGGGAAAGGCAAGTCGGGTGTGGTGCTTAGTGGTAGTGAGAAGTTGGGAGGTGCAGTTCTGGAACCGAGTTCAGCTACCTGGGACACAGAGGAGTGAGACTTTATATTTATTTATTTTACGAAGGAGTGAGACTTCCTTTTATTTATTTATTTTAAAAGTTTTTATTTCTTTTCAGAGAGGGGGGAGGAAGGGAGGAAGAGGGAGAGAGACATTAAGGTGTGAGAACAACATTGATTGGTTGCCTCTCACACCCTCAACTGGGGACCTGGCCTGGAACCCAGGGATGTGTCCTGACTGGGAATCGAATTAGCGACCTTTTGGTTCACAGACCAGTGCTCGTTCCACTAAGCCACACCAGCCAGGGGAAATATTAATCCTTTTAGGTAAAAATATGTACCAGGATAATTTGTTTGGAAAAAAAAGAGAGGAAAAAGTGTATTGAATTACTTAACGTATTTTCACTGACTCTAAGGTGCCATAGGTTATAGGACATTTATGCTCTGCTAGGGAAAAAAAGACTTATAACCATGTTTTTAAAATGCAGTTTATTAACTGAGACAGCTTCATTTTAATGGTGTTAAAATGGGCATCTTTAAAATCCTTGAACTACACAGGAATCTTAAGGGTTGATGTCATCATTTTACATACCTGTTATTATAAAAGTCTTGCCTTCAGAAACTCCTGCCTTTTACAGAAAATGGGCTCATCCTGCTGTTTGTGTGAAGATTCTGATTTGCATTGGGGGTGGGTGGTTATGTATGCTTCTAAAATTTTCTGGACTTGGGACTCAAATGAACATACTTGTTAATTGTCCTCTCCCATAAGTATTCGTTACTTGGAATAATGAAAAACTACACTATTTTAGAAAAAACGTAGATGAGTGTGGAAGGCTGGGGTGAGATATTTATTTGGATTTGGTTGTTTACTTTTTGTGGTCCAGTAATTCTTTGAGAATTCTGTGAAAAGTAATTGACATTTTTACTAGAGGCTCTTAGGCCAGCCCCCCAGCCTTCAGTATCAGTGGACAAGTTCTTGTATCTGTGACTGAGGTCTGTGCCCAGTAGGAGACAGTAAGCATGGAGGGACTGTGCCTATTTGGTACCTCTATAGCATCCTGAGCCTATAGCAGGCACCTAGTAAGTAGCCTTTCAGTAAATATTTGATGGGTGCCATTTGTAGTGTTGTTAAATTTTGGGGGAGATGGAGGGTTGCTGAGTTGGTCTTGTGTGTTCCAGGGTCCCAAAAAGGTGGGGGTGCTGTGGCGAGAGGCTGGGCTCAGTTGGAAAGAATTTCTACCAGAAGGCCAGGATGCTGGTGCTTTCGTCACTGAACAGGTTTGTGCTGGAGTTAAGATAACTCCATTTGGGGCTGGCATGGTGCATTTACCTACCTCTTGACTGGGGGCCAATTTGGTTGCAGAAGGTGGAGTATACCCTGGTAGAGGAATCAGAAGCCCCTGGCCAGAGGTTGCTATCCCCCGAGGAGCTGAGCAGACAGCTGGAGAAGCTGCTCAAGGAGGGCAGCAGTAACCAGCAGGTGTTTGACTGGATAGAGGTATGTTTCTCTTGATATTGGGAGAGCAGGATAAAGGAGAAGTCATCCTTGGTGTGGTGAGGGGCGGGGCACAAAACTCAGAGTTTATGGGCCATGTGTTTCTCTTTCTCCTGCATAGGCCAACCTGTCTGAACAGCAGGTAGCATCCAACACATTAGTTCGAGCCCTCATGAAAAGTGTCTGCTATTCCGCAATTATCTGTAAGAGGAGCCAGGGAGATGGTGGGGCAAGGGTGGGCCCAATAGACAAATGGGGGGGGGGAGGTTTTGGTTGTTGCCTCCTAGTTCTCAACCAGGATGACGGTGCATCATCCCACTTACCCCTGTCTTCCTTCCTGTAGTTGAGACTCCCCTCCGAGTGGATGTTGAGGTGCTGAAAGCGCGAGCGAAACTGCTACAGAAATATCTGTGTGATGAGCAGAAGGAGCTGCAGGCACTCTATGCCCTCCAGGCCCTTGTAGTGACCTTAGAACAGCCCCCTCGTAAGAGCCAAGCTGGAGGGTTGCGGGTGGGGTGAAAGAACTTTCAGATAGTGGGGACAGTTTTGGAAAGGGTTTCAACCCAAGAAAAGTGGGTGGTCGTTGGAGAGCAAATGCTCTGATGGTTGATGCCTTCCCCCCTTGCAGTGTTTGTTTCCTTGCCTACATATGGGAGGAATTAGACTTGGCCTTGAAGTTTGGCCACCTGTTTTGGGCTTAGCCAACTGTTAGATGCCAGCAGTGCAGAACTGATAAATGGTGTTTCTCTCTGCCTGGTACTGGGCTGGGATGCTTTTCTTGCCCCATTTAATCCTCACAACTATTATTTAGAATAGATGGTGTTATCCTCTTCTGTATTTTGGGAGACTGAGGGCTAACTTGCCTGAGGTTATACATTCTGCTAACAGGTATGTCTTAGAGCCCTGGGATATTAGCAGGGAGTAAGACAAGCACAGCCCCCATGCTGGCCTGGGGTCTGTCACAAATGATGAGTGTGGGGAGATGGGTCCTGCAGAGTGCTCTTTGGGGGAGTGCACCTAGGCTAAGGGGTCGTGAGTGGGAATTGACAGGTGGGACCTAAGTAACAGATGGGGGACACTTGGAACAAAGGAGCTGTGTGTAGAGGAATGCTGTGAGGTAGGAAGAACTGGACAGGGTGAAAGCGTTGCTGAAGGAAGACCGTCGAGGGAGAGCACAGAAACCAGTCGTGTGAGGCAAAACGGGGCTGGAGAGAGACATGGGCCTGGTCACATAGGGCTGTGTGAGCCATGGGCTGGGTTTGGGGCTTTAACCTAAGGACAGGGAGAGGCTCTGGTGGGATTTTAAACAAGGAATTAAAAGATTCTAATTCAGTTTTTAAACCATTCTGGTCATTAGGGGAAGAGTGGTCATTAGGTTTGTTAGGGGTGGGGGCGAATGTGGTAGAATCAGCTGACCAGGAGTGTGTTGACAGTGGCCCAGCCTGGCTGGCAGCAGTGAAGATGGGAGGGGGATGGGCAGATGGAGGATAGGTTTGGGGAGAGAGTGATGAGAGATCTGAAGTCCTGTGATTTCCAGCTTGTTTGTGTGTGTGTGTGTTTTAAGGTTTTATTCATTTCTCTTCAGAGGGGAAGGGAAGGAGGGAGGGAGAGAAATATCAATGTATGGTTGTCTCTCATGTGTCCCTTACTGGGAACTGGACTGCGACCTAGGCATGTGCCCTGACTGGGAATTAAACTGCGATCCCTTAGTTTGCAGGCCCGCGCTCAATCCTATGAGCTACACCAGCCAGGGCTCCCAGTGTGGTTTTCAGTAGGCGAGGTGGTAGTGTGGTGCCATCCACTGGATCAGGTTGGATTTGGTTGTGTTGAGTTTGTGATTTGTGGGTGGGCCTGATCAGAGATGTTGGCAGACCGCTAGGTATCTGAATTCATTTGGAGAGTGAACTCATTTGGAGGGCTGGAGGTCCACCTGCGTGTTGCTAGCACAGGGCCACAACGTGCAAATCACAAGGAAGTACGGGATTGCCTGAGCGAGAGTGACGAGGGTCTGAGTAGAACCTTTAGGTGAAGGACCTATAGCAGGGGTGTCAGGCTCATTTCCACCCGGGGCCGCATCAGCCTTGCGGTTACCTTCAAAGGACTGAATGTATTATTAGGACTGTATAAATGTAACTACTCCCTAACGGTTAAGCAAGAGCTCGGTGCTGTCCCCGGGTAGAAACAAGGTGGGGGGCCAGATTTGGCCGAGGGCCTTGTGTGCTGCAGGTATGGACCAAAGGAGGACAGGGCTCTGTGAACAAAGAGCAGTAATTTTAGGAAAGGGAAGTGGTCTAAGTAATGCTAGATGTTGCTTGAGAGCTCCATGGGAGGAGATCTGAAAATGAAGGGCTTCTGCAGTATAAAAACATGGAGGCCACCCTGGCAGAAGCATAATTTGGGTGGACAGGGGGCCAGGATCTTGATTAGAAAGAACTAATACTTGCCTGAGACAAAAAAGAAAAAACTGCAAAGGTAGACAAAAATCTTTGAATAAATCTCCAGTCAAAAGATAATTTTTTCTTTGGTTACAAGAGATACTGGTTGTAAAGGAGGCCCTTGGTGTTGAGATGAGAGACACTTGGGCTTGAAAATACAGGGCAGTGTGGATCGTTGATTGTGCAGGGTCCCCAGAGTGGGTGGGCCTAGCGTTTGGAGGACAGGTTTGGGATGGGTGATGTATTGCTGCCTGTGCTGTGGGATGGGGTGGGAAGCTGTCCACGGGCAAGGGGTTGTAGACTGGGGGTGGGTGCCCCTAGGAACATTCTGGCTTGTAGTTTCTCCTAGATGGCTCCGAGTTTCACAAATGGATAGGGCTCTAGATCCTGTGCTTTAGTCATTGTTTTATTCAGGAGAAACGTATTCATTATTCAGTCTCCATTCGCTTTTAGGAATGGTAAAGTCTGCTTTGGAAAGGAAGCACAGTGTGGGGAAGGAAGTAGGTTGTGTTCAGGGTTAGAGGCCAAGTGCTTGGGAAGGCCGAGGCTGATGGGGAAGAGAGGGTCAGCCAGGGCTGCTTGAGTTGAGTCGAAAGGAGTCCACTAGGAAGGGGACAAGAGAACGGATGTTCCTAGCAAAAGCTTTAGCACAGGTAAAAGTGTCAAGTCCAGAGAGGCTGTGTGTTGAGGAGATAGATGGAAAGTAAGAAATTGGGATCGAGAATTTGTCAGGGTCCGTAGTGGGGGGCCGGTGGGTGTGCCAGGTTATCCTCTTGACTTGTGTGACTCCCCAAATTGAGGAGTACCAGTTTTATATATAGTTTTCCCCATTAAATATATCATCAATGAGGAAACTGGAAGTTGCTGAGGTGAGTGAGGCTAGGCCCGTTTGTATGGTTAGGCCAAGTGACTCATTCCTGCACACCAATCTCTTAGGTTGTGAGATTAGCATCTTGTCGAAGACTTAGTGACCCTGAAATGGTCAAACAGGGTGTCTGGATGGTGGGTCAAGGGCCTTGTTTTAACAGGACAGCGTAGGAGGGATCCTGGGGGGTAGGATGGGGTGGCTGTGGGCAGCACACCTCTGAACTCTGTCCTGCCTGCTTGCAGACCTGCTTGGGATGTTCTTCGATGCGCTGTACGATGAGGACGTGGTGAAGGAGGACGCTTTCTACAGCTGGGAGAGTAGCAAGGACCCCACTGAGCAACAGGGCAAGGGTGTAGCCCTTAAATCTGTCACAGGCTTCTTCAAGTGGCTTCGCCAGGAGGAGGAGGAGTCTGACCACAACTGAGGGCGGGTGGGGCCGGGGACTCGGAACCCGGTGGACACTCGGATGGCCCAGCCAGCCGCCCGGACTGCAGGGGGTTCAGCAGCGGCGGTGGTGGCGGCATTGGGTGCCTGTAGTGCGATTGTCAGAGCTAATAAAGTGGCTGAAGAGGCAGGATGGCTTGGGCCCCCTCCAGGATGCTGCCAGGTGTCCCTTCCTCCCCCTGGGGCACAGAGATATATTATATATAAAGTCTTGAAATTTGGTGTGTCTTGGGGGGGGGGCACCACTGCCTGCCCCTGGGGTCCTTTTTTATTTTCCGAAAAATCACTCTTGGGACTGCCGTCCTCGCTGCTGGGGGCATATGCCCCAGCCCCTGCACCACCCCTGCTGCTGCCTGGGCAGGGGGAAGGGGGGGCACGGTGCCTGTAATTATTAAACATGAATTCAATTAAATTTACTGTCTCTGCTCTCTGGCCTTCTGGAGAAGGTACGCATCGGTGGGCAGCCCCATTGAGAGCTGGTGCCTCTCTTGTATCCCCTGTTGATTGCAGGAGCCGGGAGTCATTTGGAGGGTTTGGTCTTCAAAGTGGACGGTGGTTGGGTGTCCTGTTGATTAGGAGGGGGGCAGGGAGACAAATAACTGTGGGCTACTTAGGTGTTTGGTTTCTCCTATCAGTGTGAGTGAAACCTGCTTTCATGGAGGTCCTGGGACAGCCAGGGAAAGTCCCTCACGGATACAAGGTCTCATGTATAAAATGGGGTAGGATTTAAAGAGATCTTTTGCCCCATACAGTGTTATTGGCAAACCTGGGCGCACTGAGTGTCTGCCTGTCGCCTTCCCTTCTCCGTTTCTAATCACTTTAAGTGGTTCTGCAGCTGGGCCTGGGAGAGCACAGGGCAAGCTTTTTCAGTAGTCGGCCTGTGGCCGCCACTGCGTGGCCTTGACGCCCGCTCGGCCCCGCCTGCTTTGGGTGGTGACGCGATGGCCACGCCCCCGCACTGGCGTCACCGGCCCGGTTCCCTCTCTCGGGAGCGGCGGCGGACGCGGCTCCCACCCCCTCCCCTACCGGGTTCTCCCCTCCCCGGTGGCAGCCGCGGCTCGACCCTCGGTAAGCCGATGGCCCGGGGCCCGAGCGCAGGCTAGCGTGCCTGAGTGCCTGGCCATGGGCTGTGTTGGCTCTCGGAGCCCGGCGGTTCAGGGTAAGAGCCAGAGGCCGGGCACGGGCTGGGAAGTCGGGCTGCGGGTGCACCGGCTGCGGGTGGGTGGGGGCCTTGAGGAAGGGGCCAATGTCGGATGGGAGGAGCCTGCACCGGGGAGGCGGGCCAGGCAAGAGGAGGGAGCTGGCTGGAGCGGGGAGGGGGCTAAACTGACTGGAGCTCCGTTCTGTGGCCTCCCTGCTTCTGGGGCTCTGCAGGGTGGACTCATGTCTTTCTGCCTGCATTCCCACTGCTGAGGGTGACAGGAGGTGCTTGGCCTGGGGAAGGGCTAATCGACCCTCTCCAGCCCATGGTGACTGGCCTTGTCCACCCACGTACACTCACCCTGCTCTGCCTGCACCTTTTCTTGCAGCCCTGGGGGGGTGTCTCTAGACTGGGAACCTGCCTTCCCCAGCTGTGTCCCAACCCGTTTAAGCCTGCAAATGCTGGCCAAGTACTCTATCAAGGAGTTTTTAATTAAATCTTACTCCCCACTTCAGCGTCAGATGGACTCGGGCCTCACTTTGGGCACCTGTGAGCAGCTGATTACCTCTCACAACTCTTTTAGTTTCCTTCCCCCACTCTCAACAACAAAACATCACCCTACCCTGTGGAGGGAAACAGGAGCCCAGAGAGAGGCAGGCCATCGGGTCTTCTTTCCTACAACTGCTGACCCTTGCTTGGGCCTTGGTTCCCATGGATGGTGCATGCTGGGGCCTGGTTTTAGTCCTGTGCATCTGAGGTTGGCCAGCCTACTTTACTCCAGTGTCATGGATTTCTCCAAGCCTAAGGCCAGGTAGGAACTTACGATGTTGAGGGCTAGGTTTTGAGTGGGTTCTGGGCTTCAGGGCAGGTGGTCAGTCACACAGGCCTTAGTGTGGTTGGTACTTGAGGTTCTTTGGAACTAAGACTCTGAGATTACTGTTTTCCTTGGGTTCCCTGAGGAATTCTGGGATTTGTAGTCCTACATTAACCTCATTGGCTTTTGAAACTGAGAAACAGGAGGCTGCTTTGATCTCCTTTGGCCCTGTAAGGCTTGGAGTTCAGGAATTCATTCCCTCCTATAGTCAGGGGAGAGTTTGGCTGACCTCAGGATTGGCATCGAGAACCCTGATTAGGTACCAGCTGGGGCCAGGGATGGCCTGTAACCTTGTGTCTTCCTTCTGGTTGGTAGCATTTCTGGGGACCACCAGCAGGCTGAGGCTCAGGAAGAGAGACGGCTGCTCCAGCTAAAGGTCAGTTGTGATATACATCGCCTGTTGGCACTGTCTAGGGAACAAGCCTCAGCTTGCTGAGCTCCACAGAGCTTGGCTGGGCCCCTGGCACTCCCACCTCCTCAAAGCCACGAGGCAGGAGCATTCTCCTTATGTGACTAGGAACAGGTTCCAAGCGGGGAGGGGACTGGCTCAGCATCCGGAACCAAAATAGGAATAGAACTGGGAGCTGAGCCTGGAGCAGTTCTGGGCTTTTGGTTCTCTGCATCAACACAGCCAGCATGCCTATGATTTCTGTGCTGGGAAAAATGTTCCTGTGGCAGCGTGAAGGGCCTGGAGGACGATGGACTTGTCAGACAAGTCGCAGAGGTGAGACAAGAGACCGTAGATATAGTCTGGGAGGTGATGGGAAGCTGAGGAGTAGGATGCTCAGGTGGCAAGAGAAAAATTACTTTGGCTTAGACATTGGGAACCAGGCTGGGGCCAGGCAGAGGACATCAGGAAACAGCCTTAGGGAACTGGGGCGAAAGAAAAAGCATCAGTTTGTCAGAGAAGAAGAGTAAAGAACTGCATACTGTCTGAGTCTGGCAAGAAACAAGAACCAAGAGAAGGAAGGCAGCAAGCCTGCAAAGGGTCCAACATGGTGGTGGGGAGGGGGGTGGTGATGGCGGTGGAAGAATGAGGTGTGCTTTCCAAGAAGAATGGGTGGGTCTAGAAGCGGGAGAAGATTCGGAATTTACCAAAGTTTAGGTGTCATCTGGAAGGTATTGGTGGCAAAATATATTCAGTGGAGGAAGGTGGCCAGTGGCTGCCACAGAACAGCCCCAGGAGCCTAAAGGTTAGGGGCAGTGGGATGCAGTGGGATGGGAGCTTTCAGAGTTGTGAGAGCACCAGGTGGTTGCTGATGTTCTGTGAGGTGGGGGAGGGGTTGAGGAGGAACGATATGGCAACACTGGATGAAGAAGGAGGGGGATCTTTGCAGAAGTGGGAATCCAGCTGAACAGCCTTTCCCCCACCTCTCAGTGGCCTCGGACCCCGCGTGGGCTGTGGAGTGGATCGAACTTCCTCGGGGCCTCTCTCTGTCTTCCTTGGGATCCGCTAGGACCCTCCGAGGCTGGAGCCGGTCCTCTCGCCCTTCCTCCGTGGACAGCCAGGACTTGCCAGAGGTGCTGGGCCCTGGTGTTGGTAGGGGGAAGGGGGAACCGCATCCACATGAAGGGGATCTGTATCCCCCACCCCCGCCTTGCCAGCCTGTTTCTGGCTCCCTTTGCCTGCGAGCGGAGGCGCTATCCGGCCGGCAGTGAGGCCGCCCCCGCCGGTCTGTTCTGCTCGGCGCATCGCCAGCGCCGGGAGGGCTGCTTGCGCCTTTGGTGCTGACGTCAGCGCATCCCGGGCCATATCCCGGGAGACCCTGTTGCATGGTGATGGGTTGCCAGGGAAACATACACCTTTTCTCTGGGCCAGGGCCGCAGCTGCGCGGAGTGCTGGCACGGATGGCGGCGGCCAGGGGGAGTGAGGGGAGGGAGGGAGAGCGAGCCAGGAAACACCCAGCAGGTGCTCCTCCTTCCACACCCGGCAAGAGGCTACTGGCGCCACCCTGGGGGCCCTGTCAACCAGGTACCAAAGGGGAGAGACAGGGAGTGGGCCTGAGGTCGAGCGAGGGGCAAGTGGAGCCTCTCTTGTGAAGGGTGGGAACTGATGGAGTGGAGCTAGGTAATGCTGGGGAGGACACCTGGACCTCTGACTTAATTCATTCGTTGAGGCAAACATTTGCCTGGGCTTGCCAAGGAGCACAGAACAAGGTGCGGGGTGGAGGTGGGAACCCAGAGGAAGCAGACTCAGGCCATGCTATCCCGAGACCCTTCAGGAGTGATGCAAGGGTAATGCTGGGGTTGGGTGGGTTTGAAGAAGATACCGAGAAAACTGTGGGCTGAAAACACAATAGGAGGTGGCACTTGAGTCAGACCTTACATGTTAGGGGGCTTTTTTGTCAGGCAAAGATGGCTTTCTTAGTGCAGGGAAAAGCAGGGTTCCTTTGCCTAGAGGAAGGCAGGAGGGCTGCTTGTTGACAAGGAAAGTGGAGAAGTGGGGTTTTACTGGGCAGAGGAGGTCAGTAGTGGATTGCAAGCAGGCCTGGAAGGAGGCCGGGCTGCACAGAGTTCTTCAGGGCCGGGCTCTTAGCTTGCCCTTCATTGGACAGTAGAGGAGCCCAGAAAAGATTTATTTTATTTAAAAAAATTTTTAAAGATTTTATTTATTTATCTTTAGAGGGGAAGGGGAGGAGAGAGGGAGAGAAATATCAGTGTATGGTTGCCTCTTGTGTGTCCCCTGCTGGGAACTGGCCTGTTACCCAGGCATGTGCCCTGACTGGGAATCGAACTGTGATCCTTCGGTTTGCAGGCCCGTGTTCAATCCACTGAGCTACACCAGCCAGGGCTAGAAAAGATTTTAAATAAGGGCATGTGTGACCAGCTACACTCTAGGAAAATTGTTTACATTTGTACCTTGCCTTGCTCATTTGAGAGATCACTGTGTACCAGGCACAGAGCAAAGGTGTGCAGCAGTGACCAAAAGAGACTGAATTTCTGAAAGAGCTTAAGACCAGTGAGGGAGACGAACAAGAAATAAGGAAACACACAAAATAGACCATAATCACATACATGGGGAATGTTGATAGAGGGGTGTAACTTGTGACGGACTACAGAGGGAGGGTCAACAGTTGGCAGGTGGCCAGGAAGGCTTTTCTGAGGGAGTGATATTTCAGCCAAGACCCAAAAGATGAGAAAGCACCAGCCAGACATGGAAAGGGGGAAGGGGAACACTTACACAACACATTAGGCTGACAAATAGCACCGAGTCAGAGGAGCTTGGGGGACCACCAGTGTGCTCATCTGAGCAAGGGGCGCTGAGAGCTTGAGGAAGGGCTGTGGCAAAAGATGAGGGTAGTATCAGAGGCAATTTGGAGAGTCATCATTACATCTTAACAGGTACAGAGAAGGAAGGCTCACAGAACTGATGGTAATGCTGAGGTTTAGAGCCAGGCTGAATGGGAGAATGGTGGGGTGATGCAAAGTAGGGAAGTCTGGATGCAGAGCCAGACGTGGGGAGAAGGTGTTGGCTTTGTTTTGGTCATGCTGAGTTCGTGGCCCTGGTAGGCTCTACAAATAGTACGTGGGTCTGAAGACTGAAAGGAGGAGAGGGGCAAAAGGAAGGGAACCTGGATGCTATATCCTTCTCCCTTCCTCTTTCCTCGAAGACCCTCCATGGTTCTTCCTGACCTGCCTTCTTCCCCTCTAGGAGCTGGGAATGTGGAGGGTTAGCTGTAGTTCTGTTGGTTTGGGCCTGCCCATGTCTCTGTTGCTCCCTGGAAGGACATAGTTTGCTGGTCCTGGCTTCTAACCCTCTTGCATATCCCAGCAGCCAGTGGGACACATGCGTTGCCCCGGCATCTCTTCCCAGCTCCTGTATCCCCTTGATGCCTTGGGTGGGGGTTGGACAGGTGCGAGGACACTGCTGTCAGAGGAGCACTCACCCTCTGATACTATCACCCAAGGTGAATGTTGGAGACACAGTCGCGATGCTGCCCAAGTCCCGGAGAGCCCTAACTATCCAGGAGATTGCTGCACTGGCCAGATCATCCCTGCATGGTATGCATCTCCCTCCCATGCCCCAGGTTATTTGCCCTTTCTTCTCCCTTTTGTACATGTCCTTAAGGATTATTTCCTGTGAGCTCCTGCTGCTCTCTCCCTTTTCTTCTCCTTCTCAGGTGAATCCCAGCCCCCACCTTCCCCACAAGGCACATGTGGACCTTCATTACCATCACCCTTCAACTCCCTTCCCAAATGCTCCCTGACCCATGCTCTTACCAAGTTTTCTGACTCTGCCACACCTGTAGGTATTTCCCAGGTGGTGAAGGACCACGTGACCAAGCCTACTGCCATGGCCCAGGGTCGTGTGGCTCACCTCATTGAATGGAAGGGCTGGAGCAAGCCAAGTGACTCGCCTGCTGCCTTGGAATCGGCGTTTTCCTCCTATTCGGATCTCAGTGAGGGTGAACAAGAGGCTCGCTTTGCAGCAGGTGAGTGACAGAAAGAGGATCAGCCCCACTTTTGTCATAGGGACGTACTCTCTCATCTCCTTGGACCTGCTGGGCGGGTTGGAGTCCTTCCCGCTCCCTGTGTCTTACCTTTCTTGTTTCCAAGCTGAGCCCTAATCTTAGCTCCCTCTGCTAATGAATTCCATGTCCTCCCCAACAGGAGTGGCTGAGCAATTTGCCATTGCAGAAGCCAAGCTCCGGGCGTGGTCATCAGTGGATGGTGAGGACTCTACTGATGAATCCTATGATGAGGACTTTGTTGGGGGAACTGACTCAGGTGAGGGGACATGTCTTGCTAGTGCTGCCATCTGGGGTGGAACTGTCTGATAGGCCCTCTGATTCAGAGCTCAACCTCTGGAAGGGGAGATCCAGATGTCCTCAGCCTTTGGAAGGAGAGGGAGAGGCAGACTCTGTCCAGGCAGTCCTTGACTTTCCATGGGCAGGAGGGCTGTCCACCCCTGTAGGGGGCCAGTCAGCAGGAGGGAGTGGAGTTTCTCACAGGTGCTGAGCCTTCTCGGCCTGTCTGTGCAGTTGGGCCTTTCAGGCCTCAAAAAAATAAAATGCCCAGAGACCCCACTAGCACCTTCTGTGCAGCCCTGTCTCTGGGAGGGTCCGCTGTGTCTTGTCCCCAGGCTGGCTGCAGCGAGTGCAACAGCACAGCAGCACCTCACGGGGCTGTGGCCTTGGGCAAACAGGAAGCCTGCTGGGCCTGGGCTGCCCACAGGGCTGTTGGCTCCAGCTCAGCATCCTGCTCGCATTCCAGACCTCGGGCCTCTTCACCACTGCTTGCAGAGGGGACCCTGTGGGGCTGTGCAGCTGCGCAAGGCCCTCCTTTCATCTTCCATTCTC
Organism: Artibeus jamaicensis; assembly: GCF_021234435.1. Lineage (NCBI taxonomy): Eukaryota > Metazoa > Chordata > Mammalia > Chiroptera > Phyllostomidae > Artibeus > Artibeus jamaicensis. The sequence goes on along the minus strand of NW_026522046.1, from coordinate 6,300,541 downwards.
AGGACCACGTGGCCGACTTTCTCTGTGGCTTCTGGGCTTAAGCCTCCCAGGCTACCATCCCCCCACCCCTTTGCCTTTGAAGATTGCCTCCCCACCCCCCACCCCTCTAGCTAATTAACAAGTTCTCTGAGGTGGGCAGCACTTCAGAGCAGATTGGAGACTGCTGCTGTGGTCCAGAGGGTACTGATTGGGATGCCTGAGACCAAGATGGACCTGAGCTGCAGTGTTTTATTTAACTGAGTTCCAGGTCTGTTTTGATCCCTGATTTGGTGATAATAACTAACATTTACCCAAGGCCACTGCTAGCTGATGTGGAATTTTTTGTGTAGATTTGAAAAAGGCACTCCTTTCTCTGGTGGGCACAGCCCCATGCCAGGGCCTGCTGCTTGGTGAGCAGGGTGAGGGCTGACTTTCAGCCCCACCCACTGGCTTAGGACAGGCTCCCCTTGTGCAGGGAACAACCTGCATGACCATGCATGGTATCCCTGCATTTACTGCTTTTTTACTGTGTGCCAGATTCTGTTCTCTCAGCAACCCCATAAGGTAGGTATATTAGAATCCCCAATTCACCATTAAGGAAATGAAGCAGAGGTTAAGTGACTTGCCTCAAGTTCCCTGGCTCTTACCCATTGTCCTTAGCACTGTGTCAGGGTAGAATGGGGAGAATGTCGTTTCCAGGGTGGCTGACTGAGATGGGGCTAGCAGGGCTGTCTTCTTTTCTCTCCCTTGACAGACATGGCTGGGCAGCTGCCCCTGGGACCCCACCTTCAGGACCTCTTCAGTGGTCACAGATTTTCTCGGCCTTTGCGCCAGGGCTCTGTGGAGCCCGAGAGCGACTGCTCGCAGACCGTGTCCCCGGACACCCTGTGCTCCAGTCTGTGCAGCCTGGAGGATGGGCTGCTGGGCTCCCCGGCCCGCCTGGCCTCCCAGCTGCTGGGCGAAGAGCTGCTCCTTGCCAAACTGCCCCCCAGCCGGGAAAGTGCCTTCCGCAGCCTGGGCCCACTGGAGGCCCAGGACTCGCTCTACAACTCGCCCCTCACAGAGTCCCGCCTTTCCGCCGCCGAGGAGGAGCCAGCGCCCTGCGAGGACTGCCAGCCACTCTGCCCACCACCAGTGGGCAGCTGGGAACAGCAGCAGCAAGCCTCTGCCGTGGCTTCTTCTGGGGTGGTGTCCTTAGACGAGGATGAGGCAGAACCAGAGGAACAGTGACACAAATCATGCCCGGTGGTGGCATGTGTCCCTTGGCTGCTGCTGGGGGCAGAGCCTCCGTGCCCACGTGTGGGCTTGAGGCTTCCAGCAGAGCTCCAAAGCCTAGAGGGCTCCTTGGAGCACTCACTCCTCATTGTGTGTTTTGCATGAAAGTGTCTAGAGAGGAGGCAGGGACCAGGCTGGGGGCGCATGTCCAGCCCCCACTCCTGGGGTTTGCCGGGGGTTGCCCGGGGCCCCTGGGGCATGGCTACAGCTGTGGCAGAGTGATGTCATGTTCTTAAATCAAAAAATGCCACATATTTCCTCCTCTGAGGGTGTGAACCCCTGAGGGGGCGGTTATGACTGGGCTGTGTGGGGCAGAGTGGGAGGGAGCCTGGACTCCCCCACTCCTCCCTCTGCCTCTCTCCTCTCTGCTTCTCTCCTCACCTCCAAGTCCACGTGCAGTGCTTGATAGAATCACCCCCACCCGGGGAGCCTACAGATTGAGCCGTCCCCCAGGGCCCTTCTCCCAGCTGGGCTCGTGCTGTGCTTCACCTCTCCATTGTCTCTAAATCTTCTTTTTTCTAAAGAAAAAGAGGGGTTTGGTCTGTTCTTTCAGTCGGATCTTCTCTGGGAGGCATTGGAATGATGAAAGCCTGTACCCTCCACCCTTTTCCTGGCCACCCCAAATGGGTCTGGGCCCTTTTCCAGTCCCTCGTTAGATGTGTGGGAAGGGGCCCAGTGGTTCCCAGCCCACCAGGCTGCTGCGTTCATCCAGTTCTCTTCAGGGTGCAGTTCCTGGAAGAGGGGATGGCTCTGGTTGCTAAGAGCTGTGACTTCAGTGTTCTTCCAGGGAGGGCCACCAGGGGGCCACCAGGGTGGCCAGACAATCGTCTGCTGATGCCTGAGCAGGGCAGGAATTGTGCCAACCGGTGACAGTCATGAGGGAGTGCCTCTCCTTGGGGAGGAAAGAGGGTAGTGCCTTTCTTGGCTGAAGGAAGGGCCAAAGCGAGTGCTGGGGGCAGCCAGGGTGCTGACAGCCAAGCAGCGGAGGCCTCCGCAGATCCTGCATTCTATTCTAAGGAAGGCAGGCGTTATAGTTTTATGGCCACAGGGTGTGCGGGGCTACGGATTTCAGGCCTTGTAGGTTTTGGCAGGTAAGAGGGCCCAATGGAAGAACATGAGCTGATGGGCACAGGCATTCTATACATAAGTGGCTCATTAGATGTTTATTTGGTTCTATTTGAGAATTTGTTTTATTAAATTAATATAAAAATCTTTGTAAATCTCTATATACATCTGGTCATTGGAGGTTCCAGTATAAACCCATCTTAGTTCTACCCCTTTGCTCCTCAAAGGGGCAGCAGGGATCAAGCAACCCCACCCCTGTCCTGCCAGGGCAGTGCTGACCTTCCTGCCCTTGAAAGGGACACTTGCCGCAGGTGGGAGCTGGGTCCCATTCCAGGTAGGAAGAACTGGGAGAAGCTGGTGCCCCCAGCCTGGAAGGGGGGCTGGGGCTCTAGCCTTTGGCCATAGCTGCCTCCTGCTTTCCCAAGGTAGGAGGCATAGGAGAGCTTCTGAGGCCGGGCGGACAGCCAAGCCCACCGCCGCCCCAGGCTGCCCACCAAGGAATTCACTGGCACTTGTCGTCACTGTCAGAAGGGCTGCCTTCCCGGGGTAGGCCATGGCGGGAGCGGGGCCCCCAGAGCGCATGCACTTCAGTGGTCTCCGTGTCACTGCTGCTGGTGACACTGTCACGGAAGCTGGCCAGGGGCGGCCGGACTTTCACGCCCTGTGCTGTGATAGAGCCCTCAATAGCCTTCCGGAGCTGGAGAGATGAGAGGTTCAGATGGAGCTTCCTGTTCAGACTCCTCCCCAGCACTTCCCCCAGGTAGGCTAGACAGAAGCCCCCTTTGCCTTTTTGGAAGTGGGAGTGGCTTTGATGGCCACTATCATCTTACCTCCTTTAGAGTGACAATTCCAATGAGTCTGCCAATACTGGTGACATAAGCATGGTCCACTCCCAGCAGTGAGAAGATGGTGTGAGTCTGCAGGGTGGGGAGAGAAAGTTTGGCCTTGATGCACGAGGGCACAGGACAAGCTGTTGAGTTAGGGTGGGGAGAAGGGGCACCACAGACGGTGCGGGTAGGGGAAAGACAACCAGAGGGAAAGGAATATTGAGAAAGAACAATCCTCAGAAACTTGATAGCAGGAATCTTTACGTTGATGGGAAAATGGGTAGAGGGAGGGTTCCTCATCCCGTGTTAGAAGTGTTAGGAGAATGGAGGAGAATACTGTTCACATGTGACACTTAATGAGCACCAGGCACCTGGCTGAGTCTCACACTGGCATTTAATTTCGGCACTGTCCTAAGTATGCCACCCATTGCACAGGACAGGCAGCACGGGGCTCAGTGGTGAAGTGACATTGCTCAGGGTCATCAGTGAGAAGAGGCCCTCTCACTCCGGCCACCTTTCCTACCACTCCAGGAGGAAAGTTCCACGCACCCCCTCAGGGGTGAGACCCCTGCTCTTCTCGCATCACCCTAGTGGCGGACGTGTGCTTCCCCTCTGCCCTCAGCTGTCTGGCCATCCAAGGTGCCCCTTCACCCTGGCTCTGACTGCCCCCACTGGCCAGCAGCCTCCACCTCCCGTATGGTTTGCCTGTTCTGTGGCCCAGAGCAGCCCAGGCCCTTGTGAGATGCAACTTACACTCCAGGAGATCTGCGCCTCCCCCACCCCCCACCTATGTGTTTCCTGCTTTGGGCCCTCCCTCAAGCTTTCAACTGTAATCACCAAGGGTTCAGAAATTGTCAGCTAGTTTCCCTTGTGCTCTAAGTGGATTTTCTCGGGCCAGATGTCTTGAAAAACACTATACTGACTCAGCAGTTCCTGGAATTTCTGGCCTATCATTTATCACACTGTTTTCAGTCTACTTGTAAGCCTCTTGGCTTAATGCTGAAATCAAAATGGGCATTAATATCCCAGCTTCTTGAGTACCAGTTATTCCAAAGTCATTGTGATTGTTTCAACACTTAAAAGTGTTTTCTTATACAGTTGCTGAATTCTTTAGGAAAGAACTTACAGAACTTTCCTAACTTTCTCCTGCCGAGGCGTGATAGTACTTCCAAAAGGAGCTAGAAGTTCAGTTTCAGCCCTAAGCCCTCCTGTGCCCCTCTGGTGCCCGTGTGGTAACTGTCTTGGGTTAGCAAGTCCCTTGAATCCTACACACTGCAAGCTGTCTTTAGTTTCCTCCTCTGATTTCATGGGAAGACATATCTTCATCATTTCCTGTTTTAATAATCACTAGGCCTTGTCTTCTTATGTTTAATAATCCATCTCATCCTCTCTCAAGGATCCTATTAAATCATTCCCCTGGATTTTCTATTCCCCACAGGCCTAATCCCGAGTGAGCTCCTGGCAGGCTGTAGGCCTTTTAGGTCTGCAAACCACCTGTCCTGGGCAGTCACGGAATTTACTGATCTGCTTCCTGTGCATCCTGGCCATTCACCTGACTCCCTCACCATCTTCACCAGGATGGGCTGTAACACCCTGTGGGTTCTGCTTCCTGCCTCCCTTCCAACCACTTGGGCTCTGCCAGCCTATCAGCTTTCTCAAACTTGAGTTAGAGCCCAGACTCCCCAGAATGGTCCATAAGACCCTTTCCAAGCCGGCCCCAGCTTGTCTCTCCAGTGTCTGATTCTACCAGGCACCCCAGTTTACAGCATCATATAATCACCCAACCTCATCGGAAAACATCAATTTCTCACACACCTCCCACATTACATCATCTTTTAAAGTCCCCTCTTCACCTCTAAGTATACCAGTGAGTAGTAGTAATAATTTATGAAATATGTCAAATCCTTACTATGTGCCAGGTACTGTTCTAAGTGGTTCCTGCATATCAACTCCTTTAACCCTCAGAAAACCCTATGATATATGTGCTATGATCCCCATTGTACAGATAAGGAAAATGAAACACCTAGAGGCCAAGACATGTGACAAGGTTACGCAGCTAGCTGACGGGTGGCAGAGTGTGGACTTGGCTCGGGCTCATCTGACCCAGTGCTGGCACTGCAGCCTCCCCCACCCGCTGCCACGCTGTCGGGGGCCTCTGAACGGGTGAGGTGCTGATGCTCCCGTTGCACAGGTTCCTAATAGTCTCCAGTGCATTCCCTTGACTCTCTGTTCCGTTCCTGAACTTAATTGGGCTACTACTTACTGACTCCTCAGGCCTGCAAGGACATTTTGAATTCTAATCTTTAATGTTCTTATCACTTCTAGTCCTTTGTACTTTTGTTAGTCGGTTCCTCAAAGGCTGCTTCTCTTCCTCTGATTTTTAAGTTTCTAACAAATGCATGCTTTGTTCTTTTTCATTTTAATTTAATTAGACACCAGGGAGCTCACTGGAGGGCCTGCGTTTCTTGGGCTTGGGAACAGTGAACTGACAGGGAGAGAGACAGCATGGCCCTCTGAAAGAACACTGGCACTGAGGCCAGGAAATCTGGGCTCTAGGCCTAACTTTGCTATATTGACTTGGGCAAGTGACCTGCTCATTGCCTCAGTCTCCTTGTGTATTAAAATGGCTAAATCCACAGGCTTGGGGTCAATCTTGGCTTCCAGGCCTGGCTGTGCTACATCCTAGCTGTGCGACCTTGGTCAACTAGCTTAATGTCTCTGAGTCTCAAAGTCCTCATCTGTAAGAACTGGAATATCCCACTGTCTCTCTTACAGTGCAGTCATGAGGATTAAATTAAATGCGAACAGCTTAGCTCAGTGCCTGGAATATAGCAGGCATTTAAAAAGTGTCAGGAGTGTCATCATCTTTATTCAATGTTTGAGGGCTAAGTAAGATGATGGAAATGCTTTAGAGGTCTTAGGAAGAAAAGCTTTCTCTCTCTTTTTAAAAGATTTTGTCTCACAGTTATTAACAACCACATCTAAAACAAAAGCAAACTAAAAGGACAGCTAGATCAGGAGTGAACCATAGAAATGAAGATCACGTGGAGGGTTAGCAACAGGGGAGTGGGAGAAGGAGAAGGGGGGAGAAGGTACAGAAAATAAGTAGCATAGACGGTAGGTAGAAAATAGATAGGGGGAGGGTAAGAATAGTAGGGGAAATATAGAATGTAAAGAACTTGAGACACGTGCTCATAAACTAAAGGGGGGAATGATGGGGGAGGGGGTGTGCAGGGTGGAGGGGAATGAAGGGGGAAATAGAACAACTGTAATGGCATAATCAATAAAATAAAAATTAAAAAAAATATTTTGTTTTATTTATTTTTAGAGAAAGGGGAAGGGAGAGAAACATCAATGTGTGGTTATCTCTGATGTACCAGGGACCCAGCCTGCAAACCAGACATGTGCCCTGATTGGGAATCGAACCGGTGACCCTTTAGTTCACAGCCTGGGCTCAATTTACTGAGCTACACCAGCCAGGGCAGGAAGAAGGGCTTTCAATGAAAGCCGAATGTATTATTCTCAGGCCTATCTTTTTATTCTTCTTGCAACTGTACTGCAATTCTCCACTCACTTTGATCCGAGGTCTTTACCCAAGGGTTTATAAGTTGCTTTATTAACTTTTTGGTTTTTTTTTTTTTAAACATTTCTCTTTTGTCTCCTGTCCTTTCTGCCCAGGCCCCTGCTCACCTACACTGAGCTGGCCTTCGGCACAATGTTCGTCCACGCTAGCTGTCCCAGCTGCAGGCCTTGGGAGTGCTCTCCCACTGGCCCCGTCCCCACGCCTCAGAGGTTTGCACATCCAAAGTGACAAGTTAGCCAAAACACCCCTTGGTTTCTGCTCCAGCAGTCTGCTGGTGTGCCTGAGCTCTCTGCCTCCACGTAAAAGCCTGAAGGTGCCCAGGGACACCACTGCCCCCTCCTGGGAAGGCCCCGCCCTCCTCTTATGTCAGCCTTGCCCACTGCCAGTCTGTCTGCAATCAAGTGCTCTCCCCGGTTCTGCAGGCTGGTGTTGCTCTTCCCCTGAACTGCCTTCCCGTGTCCTTACCGGTTTTCCTTGGGCCTACATTAAGTGAGACTTTCTGGGGTCTGACATTCCAAGCCCCCCACTGGGCGTTTCTCATCTTTGTTTATCTCTTTGCAGTGTCCCGACCCCTGCTTGGCTGTTTGTTAGCTTGTTTGTTAGATTTTCTCATCCTGCCTCTTTCTCACCCATTTTTTTCTGTGTGGGTGTATCAGCCTTGTTGGGAGCTGGCAGCTTCCCTCCCAGCTCTGACCCTAGCCTGGCCTTCTGGCCTGCACCCCTCTTGAGCCCTGTCTTTGTTGCTGTTTTGGTCCAGAGCTCCCTGGGGGGCAAGGCCGAGAGGAGGAAAACTGATCCCTGATTCCACCGCAGGTCCAAGGAGGCTAAGTGGGGGGGCCTGGCTCCTGGCCTCCCATCATTGGAAATAATGTGTTTGAAAAACATATCAGCATAGAGCCCATTCTCCGCTGTCCTCCCACGCCCCCACCACTGGCTTGAGTCCAAACTGGTGGGAGGACCTAGGTCCCCACCAGTGCTCCGGAGGGCCCAGGCCAGCGCTGGGTTGCCGGCCCTACCTTGTGCAAAGAGGTCCGCTCCACCAGCTGGAAGGGGGCAGGGTCAATTTTGCAGTCACTGAAGTTGACAGGTTCATCTAGTTGCTGCTCCTCCCACTCCTGGATCTGAGGGTAGGTGACTAGGGGGGTTAGGGGGAAGGTGCAGATAGCTGCCCCCACCTCCCTCAAAGCCCTTTTTTCCTACCCCACGGTCCCTCCCTTGGGGACAGAAGCCAAGATGATGACTGAACACATCCCAGAAGAAACAGAGTCCAGAGTCCAGTCACACCTTACCTCCTCAGGGGTTATATCGCTTTCCAGGTCTGAGTTGCTCTAGGAGAGAGGGAGGGAGGCTGGCACTGGGGGCTGGGGAAAGGGGGTGTGTCTCCCCCACTGGGGAAGGTTTACTACCTAGACCCTGGCCTGCCCTGTCTAATGCTCCTAAGCTGCACAAAGAAGCGGGCACTTACTGCCAAGGAGATTCGGACCCGCTTCAGCTTGCGCTTGTCACATGATTCCGACTTCTCCAACTTTGTTAGAGCCGAACAGGAGAGAAGAGGAATCGATGTTATAGGGAGGAGGGAGGTGAGAAGTGTGGTGGGGCCGGGAGAAGGGTGCACTGCAGAGACAGAGCTGGCAATCTGGGAGGGCAAAGGGGCAGGGAGAATGGAAGCAGGTGCTACAGAGCTAATGGAGAGGCCATCTCAGCAGTAGAGAGAGCTGTAAAGGAAGAACCAGATGGAGAGGCTACAGCCACTCACCTCTGAAGCAGCCTCGGGGGTTGGACTGCCACAGAAAAGGCTCCTGAGGGCGATGCCAGCCTGCTCCACGTTCCCTGTGTTCCCAAACACAAGGCCCTAGGGCAATGTCATTTTTGTGGGGGAGGAGGAGGGAAAGTGGGGAGGTGTTCTGCTTCTCCAGGCAGCCTCTCAGCAGGGACGTGCCCCAGCCAGAAGAGGTGCCAGGGCTCTTGTGCAGTCTCAGAGGCTGGACTCTGGCTCTGTCGAGGAGGGTGGAGGAAGGTGCTGGTGGGTGCTGGGCTCACCTGGGGAACTCTCCCCGAGGCTCATGGAGTTGCTGGGCCCCCTCTTGAGAGCAGGCTTCAGGGGCTTGTGAGTCTCCCCTCGGGCAGCAGGGAAGCCTGAGTCCTCTGTGTTCACCTGTGTAGGCAGAAGGGACTGGTGAGTCTGTGGCCCCAGGATGCCTATAGGTCACCCTCCTGATCAATGTGTATGACAACATTTAGGAGGAAGTTTGTGTGACTGCGTAGGGCTTTCCCCTCACCTGGAAGCGGACGGAGGTCTCAGGGCTGGTGAGACTCTCCTGATCAGGCGGTGGAGGGGTCTTCGAAGCTCGACGCTCCTGCATGTGCTGCCTCCGGCGGGCTGGGCTCAGCTGGGCCCCCAGCAATGCCACCACCTGTGAGCGCTCAATGGAGCCCAGGAGGATCATTGACTCTGGGGAGAGTAGGTGGGAGGACTCAGGAGCTGATGCCAAGGCCCTTTCCCCAGCCTCCAGCCTTTCTCCTACACTCGAGGCGGGGTTTTGGACATAGGCAAAAGGACACAGAAGGGAAGCCCTGACTGGCAAAGGCTGGATGTTGCCTTTGGGACCAAGGAGACGGATCCTGCACTCTTGTTCCCTCCCCCTTCCAGAGCAAGGACCCTGGGAGATGTTCATAGCATCTGGGGCCCCTGCTGGTCTCACCAGAGGACTCCACTAGGGCCAACATGCGGCCCTTGGTTCTGTGCAGTGCCAGCCGCAGGTCCCGGAAGGTGCAGTTGAGGGCCACATGGGGAACATCTCGCACCATGATGTCCTCCACTCTAACCCGGTACTGCCTGGGGGCAGCGAGAGGCACTTGATTTGTGGTCAGCATGGAGCACTACCATCCCAGGGCCATAAGGAAGGCCCCAGAACTCATGGGGACAAGGGCTGAGGGCACTGTACAGGGAGTACTCCTTGGCCCTCATTCGGATCCGGCAGGGCTCGGCAGGGCTCCCCCAGGGTGTGGCCAAGGGGCGCTCGGGCCAGGAGGGAGCATGGTGGCTGGTCTCCCAGCTTCACTGACTGAGGACCTTGCTGGAGGTGGGTGTGAAGGGGCCCCGGGACACCTTTTGCCCCTCACCCACAACCCCTTTGTTGCCCGGCCCTCCGTACTGGTGGCGGCCCCAGCCCAGTTCAGGCAGGTAAGGCAGTTTCTTGATTCGGATGATGCTGTCGTAGAGTGAGGGCTGTAGGCTCTGGGCGACGGCGTTGGCCAGGATGACGGCGATCATGACGGGTAGGATGTGGGCGATCTGGCCTGTGAGCTCAAACACGATCACGGCCGTGGACACTGTGTGTGTCACTGCTCCTGCCAGCGCAGCCGCCCCTGGGGAGAGCCGCCTTTAGTCTCCTCTGGGTGCCCGGGGGCCAGAGGACCTTCCCCACCTGAGGACAGTCTGTGGGTGCCCTCAGGAGTGCCCAGTACCGGTCCCGGGCACTGGGATTCTGCATCTGAAGGCAGCCTGGTTTCTGTCAGCAGGGGGCACCAGAGCCTCAGACGCTGTGGCCCCACAAGCATCTTCCAGGACAGGTGGGGCCCTGGAGCACTCACCCACCACTGCATAGCCCCCGGGCACAATCCTGTAGGTGCTGCCGTCCGTGTGAATCCCATCTGGGAACCAGGCGGCCATGCTCTCGCCCACCAGACGCCCAAATGCTGCTCCTTCAGGGAGGGGGTTGGGAAGAGAAACAGGCAGTGGAGGGGGAGGGTGGGGGCACTAGGAAGAGAGAGGGTCAGAGGGTGGGGGAGGGGCCAGTGGGTCATTCCGTGTAGGGGACAGTCCTGTGGGGGTGGGCATTGGGGCTGAGGCTGGACCGAAACCCACTCCCAGGCAGGGAGAACAGGCAACTGAGGACTCACCGATGACAAAGACAGGCATGAAGGCCCCACAGGGCACCGGGATGGTGGTGGCCAGTGCAGACATCCAGAACTGCAGGCAGGAGGCAGTTCAGACAGGCAGGGGTGCTGCCTGACTCCAGACAGCCCCAGCTCCACCCCAAGGAGCCTCCATTGCTCGTCTGGTAATAAACCTCCCAGTTACCCCAGAAGTGCCCAGAGGTGAAGGGATGAAGTATTCCAGAACAAGATGGCCCGGGTTCAAATTCTCACTTTGCCACCAGCCGTGTGAAGTTGGGCCAATTACAACCCCTTTATGTCTCAACTTCCCTAATGCGAGGTGCTAACAGTTCCTCTCCACGGCACTGTTTTAAGGCTTGAACAAGTTACAGGGAAAGTGCTGGGACTGGGGCCTGGCACCTCACAAGCCTATGGAAGCAACAGCTGTACACCTGTAAGGAGCCCACCTTCATGAGAATGAAAACGACGAGGGTGAGGAAGACATTGGCACGTGGTGGGCTCCAGGCCTGCGAGGTTCCCGGCGGCTCTAACTCCTCCACCAGCCCCTGGCGGACCCATGTACGGTTGTCGAACAGAGTGACCAGCGTCTCTTTCTGTGAGAGCTGTAGGCAAAAAGGGTGCCTCAGGCTGGGGAACAGACAGTGTGAAGGGAAGGGACCCACAGGAGAGAGCAGGGGCCGTTGGCTTTCGAAGGGGGGGACCCGAGGGAAAAGCATGCACTCCGTTCTGCCTGGGGTTACCTGTCCGGCCATGAACTGTCCCAAGCCAGGGGGGAAGGTCAGAGTGGAGATGAGCAGGGTCACCAGAGCCGGGAAGAGCAGGCGTCTAGAGATGGAGATTTCAGAGCACCAAACGTGGGTGGTGAGAGGCTGGGTGCCCTTGCGTACCTTAGGGCCGAGGTCACGGCACAGCCTTGGCTCTTATATAAAGCACACAGTTCTGAGAGAAGGTCCCTTTTGCTGTTCATGAGATGATGGCCCCAAGGGTGATGGCCATCCGGGGTTATCATGGGCCCAAGCAACTTTCTGTTGGCTCCTGACTCCCTGAGTGGGTAGCAGTGGCAGAAAGGCCACCCCTGCCATGCCCTGCCCTCTCCAAGACAGCTCAGAGCTGTGCCTCCCCCGGCCCTCAGAAGCCCTAGCTGCAGGGGAAGGACGTTAGTCCCAACAAAAGTCACATCTCGGGCCTCCCCACTCCCAGTCTTCAGGGAACAATGGAGAGAGCTGTGCTCCGGAGATAAAATTCAAAAGTGCCAATTTTCAGGTAATTCAGGTGAGAGCCCGAGTTCTCGGGCCACCTAGAAAACGCCATTGGCTGGTTTTCTCAATGGGGTGTGTTTTTGACTGGGCCGCTGCATGCCGGCATCTGTCACCCGCCCCCCGTCACCCGCCCCACTGTGGCCCTCGCACAACCCAAAGCAGCCTGGAGAGGGGCCCGAAGCGCACTCACTTCCTCATGAGGAAGCGGTTGATGGTTTTCTGCTTCCGCATCACCTGGACAATCTTCCGGTTCAGGTAGACGAAGAGCGCTCCCCCAAAGCCACTGGCAATGCTGCGGAGGGAAGAAGCGTCCTTGTAAAACGGCGTCTTCCCTCTTGGACCTCCTCCCCCCTGCGGGCCCCAGCGCCCTCGCTCCTCACCCGATGACAGCAAAGGCCGGCAGCTCCTGGAGGTCGAAGGGAAAGTCAAGCCGGAACCGGGTTTTGAAGAGAGCGGTGATGGTCTCTGGGGGGAAGGCGAGTAGCACAGGGAGGCAGGTGTGGCGTTGAGGGCCCCGCCTGAGCCCTCTCGGGGCCTCCCCGCGTCCCCGGGGCTGCTCTACCTTCGTCGCGGTTCCAGACCGCCAGGACCCGGAAGATGAAGGCACTGAAGGTGGCGGCAAAGAAGCCCCGCCAGTAGTTGCGCACCGCGAAGAAGGTGGAGGTGACCTCGATGCTGAACAAAACGCCTGTGGGTGGGGGCGGCAGGGAGAGCGCCGCTGAGGTCGGGGCCTGGCCTCAGGACTCAGAGCCCGATGAGAAGAGCAAAGGAGGCGAAGCCAAGGGCATCCTGGGGGCTGCACTGGCGCCTACCTCCGATGGGTGCCGCAAAGCAGCAGCCCACGCCCACGGCACAGGCGGCGGCCAGCATCTCTGTGTTCCGGGATTCGTTCTGGCCAGAGTGGTGAAAAGGAGAGTCGGCCGAGCTCAGCGGCCCATCCCTCTCCTCTGCCCTGCTCCAGGGTCGCCCTTACCTCGTAGATGCCCCCAAAGAGGGAGAGGAACTTGCTGAGCAGGGCAGCACACATGCTTGCAATGTGCACGAAAGGGCCCTGGGGTGGGGGCAGGTGATGAGCAGGGGAGGGGCACACCCTGACCCTGGCCTGGCTTCTCCCCCTCATCCCCCGGGCGGGACCCCTTCATTCCCCAACCTGCTGTTACCTCTTTGCCAAGGGGCATCCCGCTGCCCAGGGCACAGGTCAGCCCAATGACCTTCGCTACAAAGGTCTTGAGGGTGAGGTATTCCTTTAGCACCACACCCCGCAAGATGGTCTTCATCTCGGGGATGCCAGACCCTGGGGGGTGTACAGCCCCAGGAGAGTAAGTTGATGCGCCCACTTCAGGAGTTCCCGCCTCTGCCCTCCCCATCTCTCCTACTTACCGACAGCCTGAGGGGCCAGGATCTGTGTGAATCCAGCTGAGAAAGTGATGAGGACTACAGGATAGGTGACCCAGGCCAGGTACTGGAGCAAGAGGCTGGTGTTCAAGCCCCGAGACATCCACTGCTGAGCTGTGGGGAGAGGACATGCCACTGCGCCCTGCGGTGTACGCCCGGTCCCTGTCTGGCCGCTGGGACATACGTTTATGACACACTGTCCCAGGGTGTACCACACAGAGCCTGGGTACAAAAGGCCTTAGAGGGAGGGCCATCGGTGGGATGGAGATCACTGTAGGTAAGAGGGTCAGCTGGAGGGGAGGCAAGAAGTCATGGCCTGTGGGAGTGGCAGCGATTGTGTCTAAAGATGGGCACTCGGACTGGCCAAGTAGCCAACATACTTTGACAAGTGTGGCATGGAGGAAGCAGATTGGCGCTCCCCTGCCCTCCCCTGCCAACCCTTGCCCTTACCCTGCAGACAGGCAGCGATGGCATAGTCCATGGCCCAGCTGACCAGCGCCATGACGAGGCCCAGCAGGACCAGGAAGATCCAGTCTTCACCGACCCTGGACACTAGGAACTTATGACAGCGTACCGAACAGACTGGGGGCAGGGAAGGGAAGGAGGAGGAGGTTGACACCAAAGTGCTCCTACCCCTGCCTCCCCCAACCCCCAATGGGAAACTGTAGTGAGTGGCCGCTGCGCCCCCAGGACAGCACAGCCAGATCCCCTGCCCCAACCCAAGTCTCACTGCGGCATCTGGCACAACGGCTCTGTCCGTATTCCAGGAGCTCTGGGAGAGCCGAGGGGGAAGGTGGACCCCTCCAGGGCTCGGGCCCTCCCAGGCGGATCCGAGCAGCCTCCTCTTTGGCAAAGGCCCCAAGGTCCTGAGTATACCGGCCATACATCTGAGCAATGGGGAAGACGGGTTAGCAGCCCTGCCTGTGAGCTCAGAGGGGATTCAGGGAGGGCTTCTGGGGTCTCCGCTCCCCTTCTCCAAACCCCCATATTACATATGCCCTCTTGAAACCACAGGTCCCACTTTGGCATGGGGTGTGGGAACAATGCACACTGCAGACTGTGGGGACTGTCTTGGCCACAGTGATGGGGACAGCCAAGGTACAGGGACTCAGCTCTGGGGGTGGCAGAATAATCAGTCCTCTTCTCACAGGCCTGACGGAGGGAGGGCCAGTGAGGAGGAGCGGGAGGGAATGTCCCAGAGGAGGAGAGGCGGAGAAACCTAAGGCAGTCTGACAGTGGGAAGATGGAAGGTCAGAGACTAAGGGATGGTCAAGGGCATCCGAGTAACAATAAGGCCCTCAAGGAGCTGGGGGCAGCTGAGTTGGGCCCAGGAGCAGGCGGGGCCTCAATCCTTATCACGTTTCTGCTGGGCCTCTGGCCTGTGACCTACTCAGCTGTACCCCTTCCACCCACCCTAATCCCCTTGTTCCTATTCTACATCCACGCCCCCCCCTCCCCAACACACACAAAAACACCAGCCTGCCAGTCCAGCTGGGAGTGGAAAGTCTCTCTGGGTGGGTGGGGAGTACTTGGTGGCCTCAGCCCACTCTGCAGCTGCCCTGCGTCCAGCGGTAGTGGTTTGAGGGACAGCAGAAACTGATGGCTGGGCTGTGACTGGGGATGCTGGGGTGATGGGACGGTAGAGTTTCTGAGCCATGGCTAGACCTGCCAAGCTGGGCGTATGTTGGGGGGCGGGGAGCAGTATATTCCGGCTGCCACCCGCAGAGCTTTGAGACACAAAGGGCTCCTGTTGGGGCTGTGGAGGGGGGGTGGCGGGAGGAGGAAGGGAAAGATAGAGACAGAGAGAGAGTGAGATAGAGAGCGTGGAAAGGGAGGAGAGGGAACCAGAGAGAGGCGAGAAGGGTAAAAGAGAGGCCTGGAGAAGGAGCAGAGAAGAGAAGGGAGAAAAAGGGAGGAGGAAGGGAGAGAAAGAAAGAGTATAAAGAGGTGGACACAGTGTCAGAGTGGGAGGTGAGCCTGTGAGGGAAAGACAAAGAAATCAGGAGGAGAAGGGGGAGACTGGAGCAGAGGGTGCCCGGGAGAGAGCTTGACCCTGAGAACTCATACTAGAGATAAAGACCAGGCGAAGGAGATAGGGATGGGACTGGTGCAACATTTCAGGGCCAGGTACCTGGCTTCCTTGACCAATGCCCCATTCTTGGCTTATGCAGATGGCCCAACACCTCCCACTTTACAGGACGGCTTCCCCCAACACCCTTGCTCTGCTCCACCCCTGCCACCTCTCCCTGTCATCCTGTTTCATCCAGTCACTCCCTCTCTTAACTGGGCACCTCCCAGCCTCAATTACAGCCCGGGGGCTCACTCCTCCTGAAGAGATCCCCTCCCTGTCTCCTTCCTGGGCAAACTTCAGGACCAGCTGTTTAAAAAGAAGCCCTTCCCTAGCGTTTGAGTCCCCCACCCCAGTGACACAAGAAGGGGCTGGCCATGAGTCAGCTCAGAACCCAGGATCCTGGCTTATAATGAGGTCAAGGGACACCCCTGGGGTGGGTGGGGGCTGGATACTCAGAGTAAGCATGGCCAAAGGTCCCAGTCCACACACCTATTTAGATAGAGGGGTGTGGACCCCTGCCAATGCTGGGTTGCCAGGCTGAAGGGGTAGGGGCTGGGTTTGGGTCAGACCGTCTTTCTAATGCACACTCATGTGTCTGTGTCTAGCACAGAAAACGCACTTACTGGGGACAGAGGATATGTCCTGGATGGCGAAGCTAGGAGTGTAGAGAGATAAAGTTCAACGGGTGTGAGCGGTGATGGGGAGGGGTGGTGGGGTGCTGAGACTTGGGCCCAGGTGGTCGGGGGGAGGAGCAAAGAAAACGTGGTGGCAGAGGAGGTAAAGGGAAGGACACCTGGGACAAGCACCTGATCTTGTCCTCTGCAGGTCCCCAGCCTCACCCAGAAATCTGCATGCAGCCTTTCCCTTAGCCCTCCAGCCTCTCAGGCCCTCGAACCTCAGTTTCGCGAGCTCACAAGGCTGGGGCAGATTAGGATAGCACCCACCCCCCTCCCCGTCCTCGCGCTTCTAAAGGTAACCAGGAGCAGCAGTCCTGAGCGCACCCATCTGGGCTCGGCTCGGCTTCACTTACCAGGGTCTGCTCGTATTGCAGAGCCCGCGGCTCCATCCCTTCCTCCGCCACCGCGGCCGCTGCGGCCGCCATCTCCACGCACAGCTCTCCGGCCTCCCGCTGCGGTCGGTCTCCGGCCTGGATTCGGCTACCCGCCCGCAGAGCCCGCGCCGGCACCCGTCCCGTCCCCGCAGCCCGGGTGGACGAGTGCAGAACCTCCCGCTAGCGTCCCCTCCTCGGCGGGCGGGCCGAGGGCGGTGCCCTCGGTGCTGCTCCGCCCGCCAGCCCATCCACAGGGGCCGGCCCAGCCCGGTCGGGGTCTGCCTTGGGGACTCCTTCCAGGCTTGGGAGTGGCGGTAGGGGGCGCTTGGAACGCGCTAGCCCAGGACCCCTCTGCGCGGAGGCTGGAGGCAGCGAGGGGCGCCTGGTGCCAGAGTGGGGGCGGGTCCGCTGGCACGTGGAGGGGCTGGGCCGGGCCTGAAGCTCTCGCGGCTCCCGGGTGGGAGACTGGAGACACCGAGGCTCAGTAGGGCCTGGGATCAGGGGCGGCAGAGCCGTCTAAATCAAGCTCATCAGGCCCTAATTTCTCTCTCTAGAGTAGTGCCCTCTCTTGCTTCTCCAGAGGGGCCAGCGGCTCGGATGCGCCGTTGCTCCGTCGAGAAGCAAAGCTGTGGAGACTCGGAGGGGGTCACTAGGTCCGGGGTAGGGGGGCGACGTCCGGAGCTGCGATCCTCGGTCTTTCTCATCCCCTCCTTTCTTCCTCCCCCACCCGGTTCCCCGCGGCTCTCCCAGGGAAGTGCACCTGGAGCAACCTGGACTGCGGGGTGTGAGGGAAGTGGGGCAGGGTGGAGGCGGTGAGGGAAAGAGTGAGGCCCCAAGGACAGGAGGTCTAGGTGCGGGAGGGGCCGCTCCTGGGAGGAGGGCGTTGGGGGGGGGGCGGGGTGCAGAGGTCCCTTCTTCCTGGCTGGGCCCAAGGAGAAACCTGAGTAGCTTCTGACGTCTCGCCACTAAGGGGGAATGGCCTGATGGGGCTCTTAGTTCTCTATCAAGGTCCAGAGAAGGATAGAGCAGAGGGTGGAGTGAACACAGGGTGGATGGGCTGTGTGTGTGTGTCAGAGATAGTGTCAGGGGAGAGGCCAGTGCCCAGGAAATAGGCAATGTGTCGGAGGAGGCAGTACGAGGATGGAGGGACATGTGGGGGGCAGAGGTGGTGCCCTGGAGGAGGGGCCAGTGCCCAAAAAGGGGGCAGTGTGAGGAGCCAGCACTCAGGAGGAAGGGGCAATGTAAGGAAAGAGTATCCGTGGGAGAGGACAGGGCCAGTACGAAGGGGCACGTAGGAGATCAGTGTTCAGAGGAAGAGGACTGTGGAGGAGGAAAGGTCAGTGTTTAGGAGGGCAGTGTGATGGGGTCAATGCCAGGCTGTGGGGCGCTGTGGGGGAAGAGAGCAGGGCTCAGGGGAAGAGGACAGTGGTGGAGAGGGTACAGTACCAGGGAGGGGACAGTGCAGGCTTTCCTCTTCCCCATAGTGACATCATGGCAAATTCCCAAACTGAAAGGACCCAGCTCGGGTGACATCCTGCAGGGCCAGGCTGGCCGGGGCCGGCCTTAGGAGCCTTGGTGCCAGCTGGAGGGGCTGGTGACTGCGCCCTGCGGAACCAGCGCCCTGTGGGCGGTGTTCTGCTCCGCCCTTTCTCGGCGCGGACTGTGCCCTCGTCGGGCGAGCAGACCAGCAAGGGAGGGCTAGGGCCGGGCTTCTCTGGGCCAAGGATCAAGGTCCCCGTGCATTCCAGTTTTTCCGACAGGAGCCCTGAAGAGGGCGCAGAAGAGCCTCAGCAGTGGGTGAGAAACCTCGCCACCTCGACGGGAGGTGGGGCCCATCTATCGAGATCCCGCCCTGGGGCGGGGTTATCTGAATCTGGACACGCCCTCAAGTTTCCGAAGTCTTTCGGAATCTGGCGTTCGGAGCGGAAGTTAGGAAGCCCAGACAGCCAAGCGACGGAAGTGGCCGCTCGACTGCCTGTGCGCAGGCGTCCTTCGGTTTTCTTGCTGCAGGTCTTTAAGCGCTACATTTTCCTCTCTCCCCTACTTTTCTCCACACGTGGGGTTACGCGTACCCCTAGTCGTGGTTGCGCGCTCATCCCCCTGTGCTACTTTTGTGGCCCTTTCACCATGGCGGGCATTTTGTTTGAAGATATTTTTGATGTGAAAGACATTGACCCGGAGGGCAAGAAGTTTGACCGAGGTAAGGTATATATATATACAGAGGCGGTTTGGGGTAAGGGGCTAATCTGGTCCTTGGGGATACATCCCTGGGCTCCTGGTCCACCCAATTCATGTTGCCTTCTCCTACCTGCACGTCCTGATGTAGGAACCCCTCGCTCAGGAAACGTTTCATAGATGAGAGAACGGAAACTCCGAGCTCTCCTTGGGTTCACATATGCTGTACCCCGGGGACCTGGGTGGCCTTTTATCGAGTTGCTAATAAAGTGCTGGGCGTCTTTCTAATCACTGCCCATTGTGTGCTAGGCGCCGTACTGTGCAGGTTACACGCTTTGTCTTATTTCTTTCAAGAGTCTCCTCGAGGTAGGTGGTGTCTTACCCATTTTTCTCAGAGTAGTTAAGTAACCCACCCAAGGCTTCACAGCCAGTAATCGGACACTGGAACCTGTATTCTTTCGTTTGTTTTTATTTTTTATTGAGTTTATTGGGGTGACATTGGTTCACAAACCCATACAGGTTTCAAGTGTACCACTCACCAAAACATCTACACACTGCATCATGTGCCCATCACCCAAAGTCAAGTCTCTTTCCACCTGTATGCTTGCTTTATCCTTAGAATCTTTAGCTCTTTGTGAAGCACTCTCTGAGTGAGAGTTGACTACTTGGGATAACTTGCTCTTTATTCTGTCATTGATCAATAATTGTTCCTCTCTGGTTTCTCATCCTTTACCTGGAGACTGAGATGTTCTTCAAGACGAGCACCACTTCTCCCATGTTCTGATAATTTCCTCAGCACAGCACCTGGCACAGAAAGACAAAACCTTTGGATGAATGAATAACTTGCCCAAAGTCAGGTTTTTTCTTAATCACCTAGGCAGGCCTAGAATCTGGATATTATTTGTTGCCATAGGACTTTCGATTTTTTTGTGGGGATTGTGTCCACTAAACATCGTCTTTCTCCCCTTTTGTTCTTGCATATCTAGTTCTGATTGAGCCTGTACATCTGTGAGGGCAGATGAGAGGCCAGTGGATACTGACTGGGTCGCATTGACTCTTCAGTTGCATACGGTCCCCAGAGTAGGGTCTGCAAGGGTAGGTCTGGGTCAGGCAATTAACCTTGCCTCTCTACCTCTCCAGTGTCTCGACTGCATTGTGAGAGCGAATCTTTCAAGATGGACCTTATCTTAGATGTAAACATTCAGATTTACCCTGTAGACTTGGGTGAGTATTGAACACAAGCAATAGCAGGAGACTTTTTGCCATTTCAGCTCTTCTTCACCCTCAGATATTGCTGTTACTTTCAGGTGACAAGTTCCGGTTGGTCATAGCTAGTACCTTGTATGAAGATGGTACCCTGGATGATGGTGAATACAACCCCACAGATGATAGACCTTCCAGGTGAGCGAGTGGAGAAGGGAATACTTTGAACTACGCTTGAGGACTAGGTAGATAAACAGTATAGAAAAACTCTTATTTAATTCATGGAATAAATGTTTATAATCGGAAGAATTTTAAGGAATTTGCTGCAGTAAGAATTTAAACAACCGGGTGTTTATCCAGAGCAGTGATGGTATGCTCGTGAGTTTTAGTTGTCTGATGACTGAGGAAATGATCACTGGGTATCCTAAGCTGTGTGGGCCTTGGATCCTGTTGGGGAGTTTGGTGTGATGGGAGTTTGGAGCCCCACTGAATTCAGATCCCAGCCTACCAGTCATTTGTTGAATAACCTCAACCTCTTTCAGCCTCGTTTCCTCGTCAGTAGAAGACTGATGTTCATACCTAGCTCACAGGTTTATGGTGAGCACTAAAAGACATTGTATTTGGAAAGTGCCTGTTGTGCCCTGGCTGGGTAGCCCAGTTGGTTACAGCATCATAATGATACTCCAAAATTGTGTATTTGATCCCTGGTCAGGGCCCATACAAGAACCAACCAATGAATGATTAATAAGTGGCACAACAAATTGATGTTTCTCTCCACACCCCCTGCAAATCAATTAACTAAAATTTGAAAAAAAAGGCCTATTATAATGCTAGCATTTAACTAGCAGTTACCACTTTTTTAAAAAAGATTTTATTTATTTATCTTTTTTAGAGGAGAAAGGAAGGAGAGAGGGAGAGAAATATCAATGTATTGATATAGTAGGGGTTGCCTCTCGTGCGCCCCCTACTGGGAACTGGCCTGCAACCCAGGCATGTGCCCTGATTGGGAATCCAACCGCAATCCTTTGGTTTGCAAGCCTGCACTCAATCCACTGAGCTATACCAGCCAGGGCAGCAGTTACCACTTTTAAAGAACCTCTTACTATAGTTAACTATTTTTAAGAATAATTGCTGCTATTGTTCTATAGGGCTGACCAATTTGAGTATGTAATGTATGGGAAAGTGTACAGGATCGAGGGAGACGAGACTTCTACTGAAGCAGCAACACGTCTGTAAGTTCGTTGGGAGAACCCTTTCATCCCACCCTGTTCTGAGAATTTGGACCATGCTTCTGCTTCCTGTGTTGGGTCCCTCTCCTCAAGCACCTCCAACTTAAGTGGGACCCAGAAAGAAACTTGTGGGGACAGTTTCAGTCTGAAATGTAGGCTGCTCTCTCTGCCCTTTGTCAGGGCCTTGGCTCTGGTGGCCCAGAAGAGAAACTGACAGTCTTGCTGAGTGCAGTGCAAAAGAAGGTTGCTTCCACAGGAAATAAGTGCAGCATTAAATAATTAAACCGCTAGGCGTGTGTGTGTATGTTCCTACTCTGCAACCCAATCCCTAGTTCTTTGGTTTCCCTTCCCAGTTATTTTTTCTTTTCTTTAAAATCTTATTAAAACAATATGTGCCCTGTGTAGGAAATATGAAAAGCAGAGAAGTAATGTCAAGAAGGAAAAAAGTCACCTATAATCCCATACCCAGAGAGAACCTTTTACATAAACATTTTTGAATAATTTAGGTTTTTTTCCTGTGTGCTTTTTGCTTTGAGATCATGTTGTTTATTACAAAGTTTTCTTCTCTTTTTGCTTACTAATGTTATATAGAACATGTTTCCTCATGTCAGTTGAGAGCTTTTCTAAGCATTTTCATAGGTAAATGGGTATATCTTAATTGATTTGACCATTTCCTTTGTTTTGGGCATGTAGTATTTCCTGCCTTTGCTGATATAAAGGACGTGCCTTGCACATGCCTTGCACATGTCTGTGCATTCATCTTTGTTTGAATTTTGGTTCCTAATGACAAAGCATTAGGAAGGTGCCTTGTTTTCTTAGGCTGGGCTAGAGAGCTGCTGAGTGACAGCTGCTGCGAAGCTTAGACTCACGGGACTGGTCCTTCTGTTTCAGCTCTGCCTATGTGTCCTATGGGGGCCTGCTCATGCGGCTGCAGGGTGATGCCAACAACTTGCACGGATTTGAAGTGGATTCCAGAGTTTATCTGCTGATGAAGAAACTGGCCTTCTGAACCACCTGGGAAGCCAAACTTGCTTCTTGGTCACTCGGGTCGTGGACATTTGTTCGAGCCTGAGCAGCAGTTGCTGTTGTTCACCTGCTCAGGAGGAGCCAGCTCTCTGTCCACCCAAAGATGCGGGTGCATCTGTCAGGGGTCTGGACTCAGTGGAAAACTGACTTGCCTATGGCAGAATTTCAAATGAGTCAGAAGTTGTTTTGTGTATATGATTTTTTTAAATTAAACTTTACTTTTTTCAGACATTTTCTTCTCTTAGAGATTTTTTTCCCATTTACTTTAAAATCATTTTTTCCCTCAGTTTGCCTGTGGTACGTTACATCTGTGGCCCATAGCCTGATGATCACATGGGAGGTTACAAATCTGTCCCAGCCTTTTGGTATCTGGGTTCAGGATTTCTCAGGCTCCTGGTGGACTCTCCCCAACATGTATCCTGCAATGTGATTTTTTTGTGTGAGAGAAAGTGTCATGCTTTTTGCTCCCAGGGCCACCCCATGCCCAGAAGATAACACCTGTTTGGCTTAGAGTTTTGAGTTGGTGAGGAGCCCTGCTGGTGCCCTTCCAACTCTTTAAGTCTTGAGAAGTCAGAGGATGTTGACTTGAATGAGTCACTTGCATAGCCGGGAAATGTTCATCATTTTTATGGAAGCTTTGGGTAGAGGCATTTAGACATAAGCATGGGGCACGACTATGAAGAGAATAGGAAGAGTGCATTTGGTGGTTACGGGAGCAGGCGGAGGAGCAAGCTGACTGCTCTGTATTCTAGTGGTGACCTGGAGGGAGGGTAAGTGGTGTTTCTTACCAGTGACACTGGACAGAGAGCCGCTGCACAGACCAGTGAAGTGGACGGGGCACTAATATCAATGAGGTTGGCAGTCCAGTGCCAGTGCCCGGGACAATGCAGCAGCCTGACCATGGTCACTAACTTGAGAGTGGGGGAAGGACTCTGTTGGGGAAATGGTGATGCTTACAAGGACTCCAGCACAGGAGCTGGTTCTTCAGCCTGGCGTTCAATGTCTCTGAGAAAGTACCTGTGACTCTGATGTCCCCTGGGAAATTCAGGGTAACTATCCAGAAAGATTGTGTGTATTAAACAGTAGTCTCTTTTGATCTCTTGGTTTGCCAGGGGAGCTGGTTCCCTGGTGGGATGCCTGGGGTATCTCCTTCCCCATCATTTTCAGGTCCTTCATGAGGTGTTAGAGTATTTAGGGAAATGGGTTGAAAATGAATGGTCCCTGCAGGGGGCTGGTAAAGGTGTTTCTTTTGCCCTAGTATGGGGCAGGGAGGGTGGAGAGGGATATTGGAAATGTAATGGGGGTTGGGGTGAATTTTTATGGAATCCTAGAACTTTTTTGTGGAGTCAAATTTTGGGGGGCAGGTGTGGATGGAGAAGGATGAAGTTAGTTTAACTGGGAGAACCTAATTAATTACCAGTAGCAGTTTGTGGGTGGCAGAGCGGACTTCTAGCTGCTCTGGGATGGCAAAAGAAAGAACTAGCATACAGGCAAATAGAGATAGGAGTGCTCTGGTTGTAACAGTGTGTGTGTTTGTGCATGTGTGTAAAAGGAAGAAGAGAGAATAATTTGGGAATAGGGTAGATCTTCCATAGGTGCAGATTAATTCACACCGGAGAAGCCCATCAGTTATTTGCATTTGCCCTGGAGTAAGTCAAACGCCGATACTGGAAGCCTGAAATTTTGCCGACATGCCTTTTGTGGTTTTGCTACCTTTGTCTCATCCGACTGTGTTGAGAACCCCTAATTCTTTGTCTTTGGTCCCTTTGGCATATATGGTCCTGGGTACTGCCTATTTCCTGTATCATAATGGGTTTCATTTGATTATTAGATTTCATCTAAGTACTGCAGTAAATTAAAATTTGCACTTAGCAAATCCCTGGACCACCTCCTGGAATTTGTAGTGTGGATGAACTGATTCTTTCCCACGAAGAAACTGACACCATCTGAGACCTGGACAATACTTTTAAGTCACCGAATAATATATGGGACAATGCACTACACTGGGGACAGTGTGGGCTCCAGACTGTCAGCCTTGAGTGTTCCTTCCTTTCCTGCTCATAGGCTGTGAAAACTTTGGGAACTTGCCTGGCTTCTCAGAGTCTCGGTTGGTTTTCTCATCTATAAAACACAGATGATACTAACTGCCTTAAAGAGTCATGTAAGCCTTAGAAAACGGAATATACTTACGGTTCCTGGCACACTGACTTTCGTTCTGTTTTAGAATGTCTCCAGTGAACCTGTGGTATTTGTGGCGGTGTCTGGAACTCTGGCTTCCTGGCTCCTCTGCCTACATTTACATGGTAGCCTTTCCTCTCCTTTTGGTAGGGAGGGAAGGGTACAACTCCCATTAGTGTTCCCTACAGGAGCCTCTGGATGTGGTGGTGACCTTTGCAGTGGAGTTTTTGTTTTGGGCCATATAAACTTCCTAAGCACCAAGATGGCATTTATTGGCAAAGCCCCATCGCCCTGGCTTCTTTTCTAGGTATTTCCTCCCAGAATTTACAGCGGGCACACAAGGTTGCTTTTTAGATACCATTCACTTCTGGGAACTGGGAAATGAGCCTTCAACTTGTACTTGAGTTGTCCTTGTCTCTCCTGCTGTGTGAGCCCCAGGAGACTGACTCACGGCACTTCCTGCACTTCCCCCTGACCTCCACAGGAGGGAGGCAGGAACCCAGGCCTGGCGAAGCTTCCCACTGAGCGGCTGAAGCTCTGGCTGTTTGCTCAGCTGTCACAGGCAGGTCTCCTCTTGACTGAACTGTCTGCACAGGCTTACCTGAGGTGTGAGGCACTCCTAGACTTCCTGTTAGCTTTTTTTTTTTTTCCCCTTTTTTAGGGAAGCACAGAACTATTGCCCCCAGAGATGAACATCGTGCTCTTTCTTTTCAGTTAGCTTTTGGGTACTCTCATTCATTCTTTATTTGTCCAGACTCAGTTTTATCTATTATGTAGAGACAGTCTTTCTGGAAGACAACTTCTCATTCATTTCTCAAGAGTAAGAATCTCCTAAGAAAAGGAAATCAGAGTCCTATTGAGAATGATGGTAAAAGGGGGTAAAGAGACTAACCTTAGTTTTGACTAGAAAACCAAAGTTCGTTTTTCTGTTTTTCTGATATAAGATTAGTCTCTACCTCTGTTCAGGGGCCAGGCCAGTTCAGGCCTTTGAGGAATTATTGTATGAAAAAACATGGAGAATTCGTAATTTCGACATTTGTGTAGAAAATAGACCAAAGATAACTAGCTGCTCTGCTGAGTATTATTGATAGCTTAAAAAAATGGCTTCTGGTGTTTCAAACAGTGAAAAAGACCCCAGTTTCCGCCCGGCGTATTCACCTTTACCAGGGCTGGGCGTTTCAGGGGAAAGCAGGAATTCTGGCAGGGCTTCGGTTGTCTCCCAGGGCCCTCCTCCGGGCGAGAGAGTTACACAGGGGAGGGGACAGTGCTGCTGCCTGCAGTGCCTGAGAACCTTACTGTTCCTGAGACAGATCCTGGGAGTGAGGCTGCACTGCAATGAGAAGCGGACTGGTGGGGTTCGGCAGGACAGCAGAGGGGCCGGGAAGAGGGATTTGGAGCTTGACCATGGGGGTGGGCAAAGTGGGTGAAGGGGAGAAGACTGTTTGTTGTCCATGGGGAGGGTGGGTTAGGGAAGGAGAATATCCAGGCTGGGGGTCGGGTGGCAGGGAGTTTGTGTCCAAAGCTCCCAGAGGAATGTTCAGAGTTTCTAGGGCCCTGGGTGAGGGTCCTGGAAAGAGTCCACCAGTTCCATTCAAAGGTCCATGTGCCCCGTTCAGGTGTCCCAGGATTTGGTCTAGGGACCTGGAGGTTTGGTTCAGCAGACCAGGAACCTTGGCTCTGAATCCCTGCAGCCTCTTCGGAAGTCCAGAGCCAGTAGTTTTGGCTGAGACACTGGAGTTTGCCTCCGACAATCCAGAAGTCCTGTTTGGAAGCTTGTTCAGTGTGAGCAAGAGAGAGGCACTGTGTGGGGCAGCTGTGGTGGGCAGGGCCTGCTCGGCACAGAGGGTGGGCCCTACTGCATGCAGCAGGAAACGCACCTTTCCTCGGAGCAGTTGCTGGAAGCTCAGGAAGATGGCATGGGGATCTCTGTGAGCTGCGGTCCTGCCCTGTAGAGGAAGCTGAGGGCAGAGGATGGGCCTGAGGCCAGAGACCTGGGCCAGATGCCATGCCTCCCTTGTCTACGTCCCAGGCTTTATGGCTGGGCTGGGAGGGAGCATTCTTAGTAGGTCATCTCTTTTACCTCAAGATTCCTAGATTCCTCTTCCCTCAGGTCTTCTAAGGAGACTGAGTCAGAAAAGAAGGACAATGGCTATAGTTCCCTTGACTGGGGATTTACCTGGGTTCCCAGGAGGCCCTGCAGGGCCCCAAGGAGGAGGCGGACCCGTCCAGAAAGCTGTCCCAGTAGGGACGAGAGGCAGGTGGGACCCAGTTGTCCCCGTGCTGCCATCACTCCCTCCAGCAGAAGGGCTGTCGCTCCCAGAACGTCCTGTGCCTTGGTCTGTTCCTAGGAGAGAGATGGGAGAGAGAAGTGCACTGCTTCAAAGGGCATGCTAATAGCGGGTGGGGAGCCTGTAGGAGTAGCCAGCAGAATGAATCATAGAAGCTGAGAACTGGACAGGACCAAGGTCCCACCCAGCACAGGAATTCTTTCACAGTCTCCCGACAATTGGTCATCAGCCTCTGCCTGAATAACTCCAGTGTCCGGTAAACCAGCCTGGTCTTACACTTAATTTCAGTCAGAAAAGCTCTTCTTTTTCTTTTTCTTCTACTTCTTCCATTATATTGAAATTTGCCCTTTTATAGCTTTTACCTCTTGGTTCTAGTGTTACAAATCTCTGCTATAAAATCTTAGGGTCATGTGGTTCTTTTTGAACTCAGTGTAGAGATGAGACCGTCATGAAGAGCATGAAGATGAAGAGAAGGTTTGCTGATACACGGCAGAGCCGGAACTGCAGGGCTGTCTGGGAAGTGCCCTCCCCTGGCCCAGCCCCCCCAGATCTGAGGGAAGAATGGGGCTCTCGGGATCTGGAGGGCAGAAGAGCTGACCTACCGAGGAGTGCTCCCTCTCAGTAGTTTTTCTGAGCGTCGGACTGAAGCACTTCATTCTATCTCACAAGATTGCCACTTCCTACAAGCTAATCAGACAGGCTTCTTTTTAAAAAAAATATTCCTCCTATGTTTTCTAACCTCTTACTGTTTGAGTTGCTTCCTCCTGGACACACGGTAGTTTAATGGATCCCTCTGAATACATTAGCCTGTGTCTAGAGGAGGCTGTCTAATACTCAGGCCAGTATTTTTAAGTGTACTCCACTTAGAATTTTACAGGAATGTTTTCACATTGTTGGTGCTCAACATCTAAAGCAGCTTAGACTTGCTAGCTTTTAAAATAGTTGCTCTGCCCTGGCTGGTGTGGCTCAGTGGATTGAGTGCCAGCCTGCGGACTGAAGGGTCTCAGGTTTGATTCCCAGTCAGGGCACATGCCCGGGTTGTGGGCCAGGTCCCCAGTAGGGGGTGCATGAGAGGCAACAGCACACTGATGTTTCTCTCCCTCTCTTTCTCCCTCCCTTCCCCTTTCTCTAAAAATAAATAAATAAAATCTTAAGAAAGAGAGGCAATTCTAGAGCTAAAAGTTTATATGAGGGAAGCAGGGGCATTGTGACCTGAAAGCTGGAATAGGACTTTACCCAATTACTTTACATGTGTGGGATATTTTACATATCTCTGTCAAATTTTACCATGTTTGAACCTTGCCTGTCAGGGCTTTGAATCTTGATGGTGTCTTTTGTTGTTTTTGCTCTGGTTCCCAGCTTTGTGTCATCTGTGGATGACAGATCGATCTCACTTCTTCACGCCAATTTAAGAATCTTGAATGGGAATAAGTCAAAGGCACGGCCCATGAGAGAATTCTCTCCAGCTTTTCATGGTATTCAGCTTTGAATCTATTTACCATACTGGAACTGCCAGCCATCACCTTGTCCAAAGGACATTATCATAGTAGAATGTAGATTGGGTTAGAGTGGCCAAGCCGAAGGTGAGATATTTTCAGTGAGCTCAGGAATTTTGAAGAATCCAATGGAAACAGTAGAAAACTGATGAAGACAGGACTTAGAAAAACCAAGGGAAGGGATGGCTTTCTTACCGTCTGGGTTTTCCATTCTCCCAAGCTGAAGTCCACAGCAGGCAGCAGCACAGGTGTGGACAAAGGGTTAATGTTTGGGCACTGACTCTGTTGAAAAAGATTGGTGGGGAGGGGGAGAGAAGGGAGCTGAAATGGGGGTGGGTTATGGTGACCCAGTGACCAGGAGGGGCTTCCACGAGCTTTTAAAGGAGAGCTTGATTTGCAGGCCAGGTTCCCAGAGGAAGACACGTGAGAGGGAACCACACCCTGATGTTCCTCTCCTCTTTCTCCCTCCCTTCCCTTCTCTCTAAAAATAAATAACTAAAATCTTTAAAAAAATAAATAAATAAAGGAGAGCTTGATTGCAAGTCATAATCCTTGTCAGGAATGGTGATCGGAAGGTGGTGGTCTTCCTGAAGACTATTGCAAGAATAATGATTGGATCAGGGAGCAAGAGGAAGTGATGGAAGTGAGGGTATCTTGCCAGTTAAATGGATCTAGGGAGCAACACTTGGGGATTCTCACCAGTCTGCCGTGAAGGACATGGGAGTCACGTAGCAGTTTATTTAGGAGTCGTGGGTCACAGGCAGGAGGAGCTGGGCTGGACTGAGCTAGTCTTGCAGTTAGGAGAAGCATGACCACGAGGACCAGTTCTTAGATGAGGAGAGGTAAGGTTGAAAAGGGTGGATAAGGAAGAGGTCATTGTTTGTTGGTGGTCTAAGAATTTCCATTTAGGATCCAGACCTGAAACCTAGCACTCTGATGCCTTATTCCTGGGAAATTTGGTTCCCCCGGCCCACTGCAGCACAACTCCTTTCTCTCCCCGCCTCTACCATGTTTAGATTTGGCCCTCAGCCCCTTAAGTGTGTTCTTACCAGTCAGCTCCATTCTGGCCAGGCTGTCTTGTTGGAGCGGCTCCCTGTATGGGGCCTCTCCCCTGAATCCTTCCTGAGGCCATGGAGGCGGCTTGGGCTTTTGCACTTCTGGGCAGAGTGGGGTGGGGCACGGCACAGGTGGGCCAAGAAAGAGGGGCTGGACCTTGTCCTGCAAGTGACAGGAATAATGAACACTTACCCAAGTTTTAAGGAAGAGACTGTCTGGCTAGGGTTACAGATTCAGGGAAGGCTTGCGATGCTGACCAGCCTAGAACTGCCAAAGTTCTGAGTGCACCCACATCTCGTGATGAGAGCGTATGGTCTATACTTTTTGTAGTGTCTCAGTGGATCTGATAGGAGTTTGGTGCCCTGCCCCCTGCCCAGAGCAGCAGGGGGTTGGCGTTGGGGTGGGGGTGGGGAGTATATGTGCACATATGCACATCTCAATGGGCCTCAAATTCTGAGCCGCCTTGGTGTTTGCATGGAGAAAATCTGGAATGGGGTTAGAGAATGAAGTGCTGTGGCACAACCCTGGAGAAGAGAGTGGGGAATGGGTGTAGGGCCAGGATAGGGAACTAGCAAACATGTGCAATATATTGGGGGGGAAGCTGGGGCAGTGAGGCTGAGGAGTGGAATTAGGAAAGAAAGCAAACAAACCCAAATTGGACTACTAGAGGTCGGTGATTACAAGATTAAGAGAAGTGCCCTGGCTGGTGTGGCTCAGTGGATTGAGTGCCAGCCTGCAAACCGAAAGGTCACCGGTTTGATTCCCAGTTGGGGCACATGCCTCGGTTGTGGGCCAGGTCGCCAGTTGGGGGCGTGTGGGAGGCAACTGATTGGTGTATCTCTAGCACATTGAGGTTTCTTTCCCTCTTTCTCCTTCCCTTCTCCTCTCTCTAAAAATAAGTAAATAGAATCTTTAGGAAAAAAAGATTAAGAGAAGATGGTTCAAGAGAAATTAATCTCTCGTTCTTTCCCTATTTACACATAAAGTCTCTTGCAGTTTTTCTTTGCACTCCAAGTTCTGAAATACTGGATTTTCCCAGCAAAAGACATAGGCTAACATTCTCCAGACTTCCTTTCTTAGGCAAATTGGCCAGGAATGAATACCTACTGAGTGAGATGATGCCCACCGTACATGGTGTACCTCGCCTTGGCTGCCCACCACGTCTGTGTCATAGCCCACACCTTCCTCCCTGCCCCCTCTTCTGACCCTTCCGGTTCCTTCACAGGACCCCCCACATGGCTTCCTCCTTTCACAAGTTGTACAAAGAGGCCTGCACCTGATTCAATATTGGGATTTCCTGTAGGTCTGTCAACATGCATGAGCCCTCCTCCCATTACCCCTTCCTTGTGCCCTGGCTCTCCTGACCCAGCTTCCCAGCTCCTGGGTTCAGAACCTCAAGCTAACTAGGAATGACTGGGAAAGAATGTGGATTGGAGCTGTGTCCATTTCGCTGCTGTGTTCCCTAAGTCCTAATGTACCTCCTTTCTCATTTCCTCCCTGAGCCCACGTTCCCTTCCCTTGGTGCCAACCAGGACTGTGCTGTGTTCCACTAAATCTGTGATCAGTCCCTCAGAACCCAGCACCCCACCCCCTACCCCTGCTCTGCCCTACTCCTCCCATTCTGGGAAGGCCACACTCTTCCTGACAAAGGTCAGTGTCTGTAGGTTCCAGTTTGCTTACCCCTCCCCCAGCTGAGAGTCCAATTCCTCTTTCCTGTCCTTCCTACCCCCATTTAACTCCAAACCCTGCTTGCCACTCACCGGGCGGAGAAGGGCTCCAGGACCCAGGTGCAGAGCAGGCAGCACTCTGGGGAGCAGATGGGTAGGAAAGCATGTGGCGTTGGGGCACAGCCCCTCCACGGCAGTGGGGACACACGCCTGCCTGGGGCCACTTCTGCCCAATCAGAGAGCAGGGAGCCACCAGACACTGGTGAGGGCCCCCGGAAGTGACGCCTTCTCTTCCCACCCTCACTGGACCTGGAGTCCCTGCCTGGACGTTGGTCTACTAGTGTAGTCCAGCTCCTCCACCTGCACACACCACCTGGATGATCTTTTTTTCCCCTAGGAAATGGGCAACCTTAAACCTGGCTGGAGAGGAGATGGGACAGGAATGCTTTTTTTTTTTCTTCTAGGAGGTATCTAGCAGGACATTTTTGTTTCCAGCTCCTGGCTGGCTAAATTTCTTCTCCCTGGATACCGCACCTGCTGCTGAAATCCAATAAGACTCTTGCTTTCTTGCTTTTCTCTCCTATAAAGCCTAGGGAGTCATGCCTTGTAACCCCTTTCTGAGTGGGAACATGGGTATTGCTTGTATTAGAGAATAACTCTGTCAGGGGTCACTGTTACCGGGAAAGGTTCGGACACTGTGAAAGGATTGTGCTGTGAGGGTGTGTGTTGGGCTCAGATAGCTAAGCCCACTTATCTCTCTGCCAGTGTCCCTTTTGCTTGCCAGTCTTCCTCCCTCTTCCATCTCCTACTGTACCACATGTGACAGGAGGAAGGCTCATGTGACGCTTCTTAGGAAAGACAGCTGCTGAACCTTCCCCTTACTCCCCCCAGAATACGCACTGCCAGCCTGGTCCCCTCTTCCTTTGGCCCTGGCTCTAGTTCCTTTGCTTTTTCCTCAATCCCAGGCTCCCCACAACCTCTGTCCTCAGGGCCTCCTGGCTTGACATTGTTCCCACTCCCCCCCTGCCAAGTCTCATCAGGCTCTCTCCTCCTCTTCCCCAGGACGGGGCTGTCCGCTGAGGAGTATGGCCTAGATCCTGGAATTCTCCATTTTAGCCAGATGAGATGCCTCCCAAGATTAGTAAAGAAGGTGCTAGGGTAGTTGGAATCTGTTTGGGGTGGGAGGGGACAGGGTGGCAGTCATGACTGGGGAACCCGGGAGAGAGGAGGCTGAGGTTCTGTGGAGCAGTGAGGGTAGCCGGGTGAAGGAAGAAAGCGTATCAGGCGGGGACGATGATGGCTGGTTGGGCTTGAGGACAGGTTACACAGTTGGGAGGGAAACACTGTCGTCAGCCGGAAAGGACACAGTCTCTGTCTGGCTAAGTCCCTGTCCTGGTGAACAGGAGAATGAGGATAGACCTCAGAGGAGAGGTAGGGATGCGTGGAGGGGAGGCAGGGAGGCAGTGGAAGTGGCGGGTGTGGGGTCTGAGAGCCGCTCTGAGCTCAGAGTCAGGGGCAGATCAGTTGAGTGGCCCCCGCTCCACGGTGTCATCCCCAAAGAAAAATCTTCATCCTTCCCGCTGGAACCGAATCCTAGCCAGGTTGGTGGCTGGCCCAGGCCTCAGGCCTAGCCTTTGCCACTCCCTGGCCTGGGGCTCTCATTCGGAGCCGGACACGCACCTTCTGCCTCGTCCGGCCACAGCGACGTGGGGGCCGCTGGGGTGGGTGCCCCGGACCTGCCTCTCCTCCCCTCTTCGCGCCCCCGGGTCCTTCCTCTGCCCCTACCCCCTCCGCTCCCCCTTCCACTCCAGCCCCTCCCTCCTCCCCTGCCCGGTCCCGGCCCCTCCCTCCCCTCCCCCACTCGCGATCCGGGCCGCGGCTGCTGGGCCGGACCCCCGGGGCTCAGCCCGGCCCCTCGCCGAGCCGCCACCGCCGCCTCCCCGTTTGCTGAGGAGGAGGCCCCCGGCCGGGGTGCGGAGCGCGGGGCATAAAGCCGGCCAGAGCCGGCGCCCAGGGCACTAGAGCCTCGTACGGCCCAGGGCAGCGCCCGCCGCCCGCGCTCCTCCCGGCCGCTCCTCCC
Organism: Artibeus jamaicensis; assembly: GCF_021234435.1. Lineage (NCBI taxonomy): Eukaryota > Metazoa > Chordata > Mammalia > Chiroptera > Phyllostomidae > Artibeus > Artibeus jamaicensis. The sequence continues at coordinate 6,267,738 of NW_026522046.1, read as the reverse complement.
GCCGGCCCCACGCCTACTCCGCGGCCGTCCGACCAGCCCCTCGCGCTGCCCGGGCCCTGGCCCCGGCCCCCTCGCGCCGCACCGCCCCCGGCCCGGCCCGCCTCCTCCTCCCTCCTCCTTCCCCGGCTCCCTCCTCCCTCCCGCCTCCCCAGCTGTCCGGTTCGCGTCATGCGGAGCCTCCCGTCCCCGCCGGCCCCGCTGCTGCTCCTCGGGCTGCTGCTGCTGCTCGGCCCCCGGCCGGCCCGCGGCGCCAGCCCCGAGCCCCCCGCGCTGCCCATTCGTCCCGAGGAGGAGCCGCTGCCCGTTCCGGGAGCGACAGGTAGGTGGGCGCCCCGGGGAGGTGCCAGAGGAAAGTCGGCTCCGGGCAAGTCCCTGCCCTCCCGGACGGGCGCCGGCGCAGGTGGTTTGGCGCCGCGGGCGGCCTAGGGGTGCACGGGGGTCGCGGGGGTCGCGGGGGGCGCGGTGCCCAGGAACCCAGGGCCCGCCGGCGGCGCCCAGGGCGGGCACACGGCAGGAGCGGAGCGGGACAGCAGCTGCCAGCCAAGTCCGTCCCCGCAGGCTGCGCCTTCGGCAAGAAGATCTATGCCTTGGACGAGACGTGGCACCCAGACCTGGGGGAGCCCTTCGGGGTGATGCCCTGCATGCTGTGCGCCTGCGAGACGGTGAGTGACCGCGGCCCGGGCGGGCGGAGGAGCGCTGGGGTCCTGGGCCGTCGGACCCGACTCGAGCTGCCGAGGAGAGAGACGCGAGCCTGCCGATGCTTACGGTATTTTCTTGGCTGAGGACTCGGGGAGGAAGCTCCCCCTTCGAGTCTCAAGTATTGACTATTACTGATCACTCACTATGTGTCGCGCTCCTTGCCAGCCCCATTTCAGCTCTCTCTCACTTAGTAATTCCTAGGAGGTGCAACCCTCCTAGATAGATGCTGTTACTATCCCCGTTTTTCAGATAGGGTCCCCAAGGCCCAGAGAGCCTCAGTAACTTGTCTGGGGTCTCGCAGCTTGTAAGTAGCAGAGCGGTCTGCCTTGGTGAGACCACCTTGCCTTGGTCTCCGGCTCTCCCACCCTTCCCAACACTCCGGCTCGTTGGGTCTTATGGATTGGCGGCTTGCACTCAGTTTCCCCGTCTTTTCCGAGAGCAGCCTCAGTGGGGTTCCCGCTCGAAGGGCCCGGGCAAGATCCGCTGCAAGAGCATTAAACCCGAGTGCCCACCCGTATCCTGCGGAGAGCCGCGCCAGCTGCCGGGACACTGCTGCCGGACCTGCCCCGAGGGTAAGGCCTGCTGCGCGTTGAGGGGAGGGCGCCGGACAGTGGTACTTGATCCGGAGCCCCGCGTATGGGGCAGACGGAGCAGATGCAGCGGATGGAGAGGCCAATCGGCCCTCCCAGTGCCCAGCTGAAACCGTTGTCCCCCACCACTGACACAGAGCGCAGCGTTCCCGAGACGCAGCCCACGGGCCTGGCCTCCGATTACCCGCGTGACCCAGAGCACCGCAGCTACAGCGACCGCCGGGAGCAGGGAGCTGAAGGCCGGGCGAGGGGAGATAGCTACACGGGTAGGCAGGGACCGGGCTGGGACTGGGGTCGTGGTTTTGGCCTGGCCGCCACAGCGGGTGACCATACTAGGAACATCTTCCTCCCCTCGCAGACTTTGTGGCGCTGCTGACAGGGCCGAGGTCGCAGGCCGTGGCGCGGGCCCGAGTGATATTGCTGCGCTCTAGCCTGCGCTTCTCCATCTCCTACCAGCGGTGAGAAAGGGGAAGGAGGGAGGAGGGTTGGGCTGGGCGCTGGGGCGGAAGATTAGGGAGAGCCTGGGGGGGCAGCTTCTGGCCCAGGCTCCCAGTCGGGCGCTCACCCTCACCTTCATTCCCAGGCTCGACCGTCGCCCAATCCGAATCCGCTTCTCAAACTCCACCGGCGGTGTCCTGTTTGAACACCCTGCGGCCACTAACCAAGATGGCCTGGTGAGATGACGTCATTTATGAGTGTTTATGCAGTTTGGGTACTGTGCCGAGAGTGTGCTCTGTCTGCATTGCCTGCTTTAGTCCTCACCGCAGTCCAGTAGGAGGAAGACACTGACATTATATGCCCATTTTACAGATGAGGGAATTGAGGCCCAGTAACAGACTGTGATTTGCTCAAGGTCACACAGCTAGTAAGCAGTGGAGCCAGGACTCGGACCCTAGCATCTGGATCCAGGATTCCTTATTAAGCGTCCTAGGAGGGTCTGGGGGCTCCTTCCCATATTCCTTCTTCACCAGAGTGGGGCCTCTTAGCGGGCCTGTCCTGTAAGTTGCCTGAGTAGGGTTGTCTTGTCTCTCTGCTCCAGGTCTGTGGGGTGTGGCGAGCAGTGCCTCGGGCGTCTCTGCGGCTCCTTCGGGCAGAACAGCTCCATGTGGGACTTGTAACACCCGCTCATCCTTCGGGGGAGGTCTGGGGGCCTCTCATCCGGCACCGGGCCCTGGCTGCAGGTGAAAGGGGCAAACAGCTGTTGGGAGTACAGTTCCGTCTTCTCTCTCCCCAGGAGTGCAGTGGGGTAAGCAGGGGACTTTCCGATGGGCTCTCATTGTCCTTTCTCCCCCAGAGACCTTCAGTGCCATCCTGACCCTGGAAGGGAACCCACAGCAGGGCATAGGGGGCATCACCCTACTCACACTCAGTGACACAGAGGATTCCTTGCATTTTTTGCTGCTCTTCCGGGGCCTGCTGGAACCCAGGAGTGGGAGTAAGTGGGATATGGGGAGGGTATGTGAGGAGGCCCCTAGCTCTCAGAGGCGTCCACATGTACCATCATTACAGGACCAGCCCAGGTTCCCTTGCGGCTCCAGATTCTCCACCAGGGACAGCTATTACGAGAGCTCCAGGCCAATGCCTCAGCCCAGGTGAGTTAAGGGCTGGCTTTTGCTGCCACCTGCTCTGGACTCTTTGCTGCGCCTACCATACCCTGCTCTGTCCCCAGGAAACAGGTTTTGCTGAGGTGCTGCCCAACCTGACAGCCCAGGAGATGGACTGGCTGGTGCTAGGGGAACTGCAGATAGTCCTGGAGAGGGCAGGTGGGCCAGGGCCGCGTATCAGTGGACACATTGCTACCAGGCAGAGCTGTGATGGTGAGGCGGGGTAGAGCCTGGCATCCTGGGCACACAAAACTGAGAGGCACAGATAAGTGCCAGAGCATAGCCAGGGTGGGTATGGGGGGAATCCTGGGGGCTGGGGGTATGAATGGCCATGGGGCCAGCCTGCCTCCACTTGTCTTGCCCTCTGCAGTCCTGCAAAGTGTCCTTTGCGGGGCGGATGCCCTGAATCCAGTACAGACGGGTGCGGCTGGCTCAGCCAGACTTACACTGCTAGGAAACGGCTCCCTAATGTACCAGGTAAGAGTCAGGGGCTGTAGGAGGTGGGAGAGCAGTAGGGTGAGGTGGAACTTTAGCCTGTGGTGGTTCAGGTTCCAGGCTTTCTCTGTCACTCCAGTTTGCCCTTTTCAACCCTGCCCACCAGGTGCAAGTGGTAAGTACAGGCAGTGAGGTGGTGGCCATGACACTGGAGACCAAGCCTCAGCGGAGAGACCAGCGCACCGTCCTGTGCCACATGGCTGGACTCCAGCCAGGAGAACACATGGTGAGTGCTGTGGACAGAGCTGGACCACAGGACCCATGTACTGGCTGTCAATGCAGGGGTTGTGGGAAGCTGGGTTGGGTGAGCAGAGATGTACAGCATCATGCACTCACTTCCAGGCTCTCTCATTGATGCATTGATTCACTGGACACATTTTTAGTGAGACTCAGGCCAGCGCCTAGATAGAGTACAAAGGAATCAGATACAGCCCCTGTCCTCAGCAAGCTCATGTCAATTGAGAGAAGTTAGATAGGGAGACCAGTGCAGAAGATCATACCATTGTCACAGCAGTGGCTGCCACTTGCTGAGCCTTTCTGTGTGCCATCTTCTATACTGGTTGCCTTACTTACATTATTTTTGGCCCTCATAGTACTCATTTTAGAGTTGATGAAGTGAAGGATCAGAGAGGCTAACTCCTCAGCGTTGGTACATAGGTAGAAAGTGGTGGAGGAAGGACTTGAACCTGGGCCTGCAAGGGTCTTTTTCTAAAGATTTGATTTAAAGGGGGGAAGAAAGAGAGAAACATTGGACGTGCCCCCAACTGGGGATCTGGCCAGGTATGTGCCCTGACCGGGTATGTGCCTGTGACCTTTTGGTTCACAGGCTGGCATTTAATCCACTGAACCATACCAGCCAGGACTGCAAAGTTCTTGTTCACTTGTTACTGGTGTGTGGACGTAGTGGGAGCCAAAATATGGAAAGGCTTCAGAATCTTGGGCTTGTGTGAAAACTGAGGAGGGATTCATGTGGGATTTGGCAGGCTGTAGCTAGGGCTCACCTCGCACTGCCCCCTAGGCCGTAGGTGTGTGCCTGAGGCTGGGTGCCCGAGGGGCTCATATGCTGCTGCAGAACGAGCTGTTCCTGAACGTGGCCACCAAGGACTTCCCCGATGGAGAGTTGCGAGGGCATGTGGCTGCCCTGCCTTACAATGGGCACAGAGCCCGCTGTAACAGTGAGTGCCCCAGGAGTGTGCCTGCCTTTTGCTGTCCTCTAATCAGGGACTCAAGCATGTGAGGGATGGTGCCAGAGGGCCAGAGCCTGGGGCGTCTTTCTTTGCCTGAGCTCTAGGTTTGCATCTGGAGATGTATAGGTGGGATGTAAAGGGTAGCCCTACCAGGAGACCCTCCCTGTTGCCATGGTGCAGCGGCCTAAACCATGCTGCTCCTCCAGCTCTGGACAATGTCTGCCAGCTCCTGGAGCCTATGCTGGGGGTCATGGGCAATGCTGGGATTGAGCGGCTGCTCTAGGCCACTTTCTCATCTGTCACCTCTCTGTCTGGATCCAGCACTGCCCGTGCCCCTGGCAGGCGCCCTGGTGTTGCCCCCTGTGCGGAGTCGTGCAGCAGGGCATGCCTGGCTCTCCCTGGATACCCACTGTCACCTGCATTATGAAGTGCTGCTGGCTGGGCTTGGGGGCTCAGAACAGGGCACTGTTACTGCCTATCTCCTCGGTCCCCCTGGAATGCCAGGGCCCCGGCGGCTGCTGAAGGGATTCTATGGTCCAGAGGTAAGGACCTGGTGGTGAGAGGCAGCTAGAAAAATGTCTTCTTTTTAGCATAAATGGCTGTGTGGGTCTGTGTATTTGTGCAGAGAGCAGGCTGCCTGGTGTGGCAGAGCTGGCATGTGCTCAGGAGTCAGATAGCCCTGGCTGTGACTCTGCCCCAGTCTTTTATTGTTACTCATTCTCTTTCCTGCGTTCTTCTCTGGTGGGACCCCTTGGATGGTATGTAATATCCTAGGCCTCCAGAGGAGTAGATAGGATGGCCAACCTCCCTGACGTGGAGTGGGTTGCCATGGACTTGCTGTCAGAGGCACTGGGCGTCTGAGCTCCCTACCACTGCTAATGGGCGCTGCTACCCTGGAGACTTCATTTAACCTCTCCGGGTCTCAGTGTCCTCATTGGCAAATTGGGAACGGAAGGCTCAGCCCCAGAGTGCCTTGTTTCCATCTCTTATCCTGTCTACTCACAGACTCAGGGCGTGGTGAAGGACCTGGAGCCTGAGCTGCTGCGGCATCTGGCACAGGGCACTGCTTCCCTGCTGATCGCCACCAAGGGGAACCCCCAAGGGGAGCTTCAAGGGCAGGTAGACAGGCAGCGTGGGCCTGTGGGGATGGGTTAGCTAGGCTGTGTGTCTCTGTTTCACTTGCTGTCTCCAAGCCCTTGGGGTGGAAGTGTGTCACACTTCTTTGCTGCTTGGGAGGATGAAGCCATCCAAGGTACATACATAAGGCTGGCAGCACACAACCCTGTCCCTGGCAGCCAGAATGATTGCTGTGGCTCATAGCATCCTCCTGGGGGGCACAGGGGCACTCAGGGGATGACATGTCTCTGCCTGGTGGGCTGGCTCCTGCTTGTGGAGATGCAAGGGGAAACCCAGGCATCTCCACCAGCAGCCCACCTCTCCTCCTAGGTGCACATCGCCAACCAATGTGAGGCAGGTGGTCTGCGCCTGGCTGTGGCTGGGTTCCAGGAGGCTCGGAAGCCCGGGCCTTCTCATTCAGTGGTACCTGCACTGCCCCCATTGCCTACTGTGTTCAGCCCTGACACTCCAGCATCTGTCAAACCCAGTGGCCCCTGGAAAGCTCCAGAACCCAACACCTGCTTCTTTGAGGGGCAGCAGCGCCCCCATGGGTCTCGCTGGGCACCTAACTATGACCGGCTCTGCTCAGTCTGCACCTGCCAGGTAGGAGGCTCAGAAGGGCTCACTGGGGCCTGGATTCTGGGGCAAGGGTTCCAGTCAACCTCCCGCATGTCCCTGCAGAAAGGTACTGTGATTTGTGACCCTGTGGTGTGCCCGACACTCGGTTGCCTGAGCTCGGTGCGGATGCCGGGCCAGTGCTGCCCAGTGTGCCCCGGTGAGTGCCGTGCAGGGGGGCAGGGTCATGAAGGGTCCTCCCATGGGGGATGAGGCTTCTAGGGAGGGAAGGGGGATTGCCTTCTGCCTTCACTGTTTCCTTGGTTCCACAGGGAAAGAAGATGTCAGAGACCTGCCAGGGTTGCCAAGAAGCAGGGACCCTGGAGAGGGTGAGCTGGCAGTATATGAGATGGTGGGGGGAGGGGAGAACAAAGACGAGCTGTTGAGTGAGACCAGGAGGGGGACAAGAGGGTGAGGGATATATGGGTGGAGTTGGAGGTTGAGGGACACAGGTTCCAGAGACTCCTAGTAGGCTTCGTTAGAGTTACTGGCCCAGGAATAGGCTCTGGGGTTAGAGGGTGTGGAGTTGGCCTGAGACTCAAGTTTTGGTTTTGGATTCAGCCAGTGAGCTCAGTACTGATGGGAGCTGGGCACTGTCCCCTACCAGGCTGCTATTTTGATGGTGACCGGAGCTGGCGGGCATCAGGTACCCGGTGGCATCCTGTGGTGCCCCCTTTTGGCTTAATGAAGTGTGCTGTCTGCACCTGCAAGGTATGGCTGCTTAATCTTCTCTAGTACAATAACCCAGCTGGGTCTGCAGAGATGGGGAGGGGGCTGCCAGGAGAGGAAAGCCCAGCTTAGGTGAGGAGGGCTCAAGGATCAAAATAATATGAGAAAAGTCCTTTGGGAGTTGGTTTCCTGTAGGAGAAGGGCAAGGGCTGACCTGGTGTGAATTTTGGCTCTGCCAGCTGACTAGCTCCATGTAAGCCCAGGCCCTTCCTGTACCTTCCTGAGCCACACTTTCCTTTCCTATGAGCAGACGTGATAGCACCTACCTTGCGGGGCTCTAATGAGCATTTAGTTCAGGCATATAAAGCACCATCTCAGGGCCTCTGAGTAAGAGGCCCTGGATATATTATTTGAGATATGCAGAAGGAGAGGGAGGGAGCAGGAGGCTTCTGTGCGCCCCCTCCTGACCCCCTCACACAATGGATCCCTACAGGGGGACACTGGAGAAGTGCACTGTGAGAAGGTGCAGTGTCCCCGACTGGCCTGTGCCCACCCTGTCCGCGCCAACCCCACTGACTGCTGCAAACAGTGTCCAGGTGAGGGGGGGCACTGAGGCCTCTTGGGCAAATAGATGCATCACTGCCTTGTCCCGGGTTAGGGGACACACAGTGAGGGTGGATGGAAGGGACCTCTCAGACAATGCAGCCTTTACTGGGTACTACTCTGTGCCTAGTCTAGAGCTGGGCTTCCAAAAAAAAAGTGGAAAGATGTGCATGTATTAATGGGCTATGACGGATTCCAGTTCCTGCCCCATCTGTCCATCTGTCCATCTGCCCATCCACCCATCCATCTGTCCAAATTTATCACCTACTAAGTACCAGAAACTTCTACGTGCTGGAGATTCAAAGACAAATAAAATTTAGGTGGCCCTTGCAGAGCTCCTATCTGCTCACCTCTTCTTCCTTCTTCCTTCCCTGTCTCCCTTCCAACAGCGGTGGTCTACCCTCAATTGGGGGACCCCATGCAGGCTGATGGGCCCCGGGGCTGCCGTTTTTCAGGGCGGTGGTTTCCAGAGAGCCAGAGCTGGCACCCCTTAGTGTACCCCTTTGGGGAGATGAACTGCATCACCTGCAAATGTGGGGTAAGCTGGGAGTTGGGGGCTTGTGAGAGGTGGGCACTGGAGGCCTAACCTGGAGTGGAGGGACCTTCCCAGGGAGGTCAGGCTTCCCTGAAGAGGCTGAAGGCTACCGTGCCCCCCATGCTTCTGGGGCCCCTTAGGATCTGCTCTGTCCTGCACCAGGGAGGGGTGCCCCACTGTGAGCGGGATAACTGTTCGCTGCCATTGTCCTGCGGCCCGGGCAAGGAGAGTCGATGCTGCTCCCACTGCACACCCCGACAGTGTAAGTGAGGGGCTCTGGGGGCAGCAGCCGTGGGCTGACTGTGGGGTGCTGAGGGGGAGGGAGCGCCTGCCGTGTGCCAGGAACAGTGCCCTCTGCCTCCTAACTGCCATTCTTTTCTGCCCTCACAGTAACCTTGTGGACTCGTTATTGGTAGTCTCTTCTTTACAAGTGAGATTTCTGAAACCAGAGGAATTAAGCTACTAGATTAAGGTTATACCGCTGGTGTATACTGACTTGCTTAGAAAACACTGAACTTTCTGGGACCAGAACAGAGAGAGATACTCGGCTGGGTTCTCCGCGTCACCTCCCGCTTCCTCCCTCCTCCTCCAGTGTTCACTCCCCTCTGTCTCCAGCAGCTGCAGAGAACAGGACAGTTCCAGAGCTGGAGAAAGAAGCCGAGGACTACTAGCGAGCAGCTGGAAGGCAGCTCGACCAAGAGGATGGGGGAAGGAATGCTGAGGACCCTACGTTTTCTTGCAGGAAACTCAGTGCCTTTGGCCCCTCTTTTCTGCCTCTTCTCCCTCCCCCACTACCTCTGGGAACCACAACTCCACAGGGGGAGGGGCAACCAGGGCAGACCAAGGCCATGTCCACTTCAATTCCTGCCGTGTCACCCTCTGGCTTCTGCCTTGGGAGCCCACCCCCTTTCCTTTTGTACATAATGTCACTGGCTTGTTGGGATTTTTAATTTATCCTCACTCAGCACCAAGGGTCCCCCCACTTCCCTCCTGCTGCCCCTGAGCTGAGCAGAGTCATTATTGAAGATTTTTGTATTTATTAAAACATTTTTTCTCAGTCTTTCAGCTAAAGTTTGTTTCTTTGTGACCGGGGGACCTGAATGGGTCCCAGTGGAGAAGGGGTTGAGAGTAGGAGGGAAGAGAGATGAACTCTGGCTCCAGGGGCTTTGCGCTGACCCTTGGAGAGCGGGAAGAGGCCCGGAGAGGAAGCAGGACAGTACGGCAACTGGTTGGCATGCCTGGATCTACAGAGAAGCCTGGGACTGTCTCTGAGAGGAACTAGAGCCTCAAATGCAGGCAACCTGAAGCAGGATTTAGATGGAAGTTTAGTTTCCACTAGCCTACCCATGGCTGGCATTTTAGCTAACCCCATGTTTGAAGTTGCTCCAAAGAGAGAAAAGTGTAACCAGTCTCTATTTTCTTCACCTAAAATGAAGCAAACACTTCCTGTTATTCTTCTTTCCTGGAAACTAATTGTGTTCTGGACAAGTTCTGGGGAAAATCTGGATCAGAGTGGATTGAAATCAGCCCTAGTCCAGTTCTTGGTTGAGCTCACTTTGGGACTAAGTGATGTACAGAATAAGACCCCTTGTCCCCTCTCCCCTTTCCTGCCACCAGCAACCGGACTTTCCCACACCTCCCGGAGTCCCTGTTTCCTTTCTGTGGGATCTCCCTCACAGGATCCGATCAGAGGGTGTGACTCACACAGCTCAGTGCCTGTAGGATTCCCGGAGCTGGTTTGAGAGGAGGCAGGGAGACAGCTGGGGGAAGAGTGGCCATGGGTTTCCATTTTATTTGGTTTGATCTTCTGCTGACTGCCCCTGGGGAGTGCAGAGGCCAGGCTACGGGTGAGGAGGTGATGAGGATGGGAGTGACTGGACTTGGCCCAGAGACCTGGCTGTCAGTAGGGGTATTGAGAAGCTCAGAGAGGAGAGAAAAAGCAGCAGGATCGGCATGGGAACCAAGTACAGCTCCAGGTGTGCTGAGATGGAGGATTTGGCCCAGAAATAGATGAGCTGACAGTACTGTCCTCCCTGGTGAGGGAGTTTGGTGGGAAGAGGGGTTGGCAGGGAAATTTGGACCCTTAGATTTTTTTGATGACATATATTTTATTATTTTTATTATATATATATATATATTTACTTTGAAGAAAAACTTACCTTGCAATTTCATTGTACTCTTTCCTTTTTCACACTGTTTCTTGTATAGCTTTATACCTTTTTCTTTTTTTTAAAAAAGATTTTATGTATTTATTTTTAGAGAGGGGAAGGGAGGGAGAAAGAGAGAAGAGAAACATCAATGTGTGGTTGCCTCTTACATGCCCCCGACTGGGAACCTGGCCTGCAACCCAGACATGTGCCCTGACTGGGAATCGAACTGGCAACTCTTTGGTTTGCAGGTCGGCACTCAATCCACTGAGTGACACCAGCCAGGGTGAAGCAGCTATTTTAAAAGCTAATAATTCTTGGCTGCTTTAGATGTTTAGCACCAACTTTGCCCTCCTCTGCCCAGTACCCCCATTCCCTCCAGTAATCCCTCTCTTAGTTCACGTCCATGGGCCATGCATACAAGATCTTTGGCTTCTCCATTTCCTATGCTGTTCTTAACATTCCCTTGTCTATTTTGTACCTACCAATTATGCTTCTTAATCCTTGTATCTTTTCCCCTGTTCTCTCCCTTCCCCCTCTCAGCTGATAACCCTCCAAATGATCTCCATATCTATGATTCTGTTTCAATTCTGTTTGTTTGCTTTTTTTTTTAGATTCAGTTGTTGATAGTTGCAAATTTGTTGCCATTTTAATGTTCATAGTTTTGATCTTCTTTTTCTTAAGTAAGTCCCTTTAACATTTCATGTAATAATGGCATGGTGATGATGAACTCCTTTAGCTTTACCTTGTCTGGGAAGCACTTCATCTGCCCTTCCATTCTACATGATATCTTTGCTGGATAGAGAAATCTTGGTTGTAGGTCCTTGCTTTTCAATATTTTGAATACTTCTTGCCAGTCCCTTCTTGCCCATAAGGTTTCTTTTGAGAAATCAGCTGGCAGTCTTATGGGCACTCCTTCATAGGTCACTCTGTTTTTCTCTTGCTGCTTTTACCATTCTCTCGTTATCTTTTACCTTTGGCATTTTAATTATGACGTGTGTTGGTGTGGTCCTCTTTGAATCCAACTTCTTTGAGACTGTGTTTCCTGGACTGGTATGTCTAGTTTCTTCACCAAATTAGGGAAGTTTTCTTTCATTGTTTTTTTAAATAAGTTTTTTTTCCAATTTCTTGCTCTTCCTCTTCTCCTTCTGGCATTCCAATGATTTGGATGTTGGTATGTTTGGAGATGGCTCAGAGGTGCCTTAGACTATCCTTGTTTTTTGAATTCTTTTCTCACTATTCTGGTTGAATGTTTATTTCTTCCTTATGTTCCATATTATTGGTTTGAATCCCAGCTTCATCCCCTCCACTGTTGGTTCTCTGTACACTTTTCTTTATTTCACTTAGTGTAACCATCACTTCTTCCTGGGTCTTTTTTATTTTGTTGCCATACTCAGTGAGTTTTTTGAGCATCCTGATCACCAGTGTTTTGAACTCTGCATCTGATAGGTTGGTTATCTCCATTTTGTTTAGTTCTTTTTTTGGATTTTGTTCTGTTCTTTCATTTGGGCCCTGTTTCTTTGTCTCCTCAATCTTGCAACCTCACTGTGTTTGTTTCTGTGAATTAGGTAGAGCTGCTAATTCTGTGAATTAGTAGCATGGCCTATTGGAGAAAAGGCACCTGTAAATTGTGTGGGATGGAACCTGAAGTAATTGCCAGGGCGGGGCAACCCGCTGCACTGCTTCTCTGTGGCCCTGTGTGGGGGTTGGCTTCCAGAGGCGACAGCACTGCTGCCTGGCTTCTGGAGGTTTGCCCTGTACTCACCCCGTGCTCCTGACACCCTTCCAACTATTGCCCTGGTGCTGAATCCCGGGGTGGGCAGGCCTGTGTATGTTTTAAGTCTGAGCAGGCCCTTGAAGCAGGGTCTCCTAAAAATCCATGTTTCTTCCACTGCCCCAACCCCCACTGGTTTTTACAGACAGAAGTTATGGGGATTTATCTTCTTGGAGCCGGAAGCCTGGGCTTTGTGGTCTGGTCTGGGGCTGGGACAGCTGGCTCCTAAGGTATCCCTCCCGATTTTTATCCACCACATGTGAATGTGTGACAGCTTGTTTTGCCACCACACCTTTCTGCGCCACATTGCACCACAGGTGGGGTGTCTCTGTGCCTAACCGCTCATCTCCGCGTCTCCTCCCTATCCACCTGTCTGGATGAATGTGGCTGCTATAAATCCTTGGTTGTCAGACTTCAAATCTTTGGTTCTCAGACCTCCATACAGTTCGGTTTTCTGATGGTTCTGGGTGTTATTTGTGTTGAGGTCTAGTTGTAATTCTTTCTGTGGTTGTGCAAGGAGGTGAAGCATGTTTACCTACCCCATTTTGACCAGAAGTCAGTGAAACAGAAAACTCCTTTACATACGGTCCTCCACTTTGTGCTTTCACTTGTGAGTACCTTTTGTGCATTTTCTGGTGACACCCCTTTGCCATCTTTTTAAAAAAGTATTTTATTTATTTATTTTTAGAGAGAGGGGAAGGGAAGGAGAAAGAGTGGGAGAGAAACATCAGTGTGTAGTTGCCTCTCATGTGTCCCCTACTGGGGAGCTGGCCTGCAACCCAGGCATATGCTCTGACTGGGAATTGAACTGGCAACCCTTTGCTTCACAGGCTCGTGCTCAATCCACTGAGCTACACCAGCCAGGGCACTTAAAAAAAAAAGATTTATTTACTTTCAGAGAGAGGAAAAATGAGGGAGAAAGAGAGGGAGAGATACAGCAATGTGTGAGAGATATATGGATCAGTTGCCTTTTGCATGTCCATAACCGGGGACCTGGCCCACAACCCAAGCATGTATCCAGACTGGGAATCAAACTGGTGACCTTTCAGGTCACACGCCAGAGCTCAATCCACTGAGTTACATCAGCCAGGGCCCCTTTGCCATCTTTTATTTGCCACATCCAAATTTATGTGCCTGGTAAGGGACAGCTACCGTGGGCTATGACATAGTGGCACTGTTGGCAGCTGGCAGCCACCACCTCCCTTGGGGCCAAGTCAAGCAGAGAAGTGTCTGTGTAAGTATTTGAATAATCTACAACAATGATTTAAGAATGGTGATTTTCAAACCTTGCCTCAGACTTGTGGATGTGCCTCCAGGAAAAATGGGGATTGTGGTCTTTTTGGGAGTGGGGAGTGTAGGCACCCCCACTCAACTTCCATGTCAGCCGCTCTACCTCTTAGAATGCTTACTTTCCAAAGAATAGTTGGTTGCTTTTGAAAAAGTTTCAGAACAACTGTTTTATTGCACCTCACCCTTAGCCTTTATGAAAACAATGGGAAACAGAAACACAAAAGTGTGACACTTCTGACACAATGAAAATGACAGGGGGTGGGGACGTCTCATAAAGTAATAGGACTGGGACAAGGAGTGAGTTCAGCAGGCATACTGGGAAAAGACATATTTCCACTCATCAGGTTTTAGGGTAGTCACGGATGATATTTGAAGGAAAAACAGAATATATATGGGATACTGAAAATATATTGTTAAAGATGACAAAAGGGGAGGAATTTTTTTGTGACTATGATCACAGGGTTCTGAGAGCAAAGCCACCCTTTACATTGTTTGGCTTTAACGTATGTTTTCATGGACAAAGGGGGCTGCCAGGATTATTTTTGGTCATCATAAAAGTAAATCAGCCCTGGTCCTGTGGGTCAGTTGGTTGAAAAGTTGTCCTATAGCCAAAAGGTTTGAGGTTCGGTCCCTAGTCAGGGCACATTCCTAGGTTGCAGGTAAGGATTTTTAAAAAGTCCTAAATCATTGTGAATAATTTTAGTAATATACAAATGTGTGAGAGAGAAAGGAAAATTCACCTGTTAGAAAGATAGAATTCCAACCCCTGCATAAGTGCTATTAATAACTCACTGAATATTTTTCTAGGTTTTAGTTTGCCCAACCCCAGGCCCGCCCCCACTCTGGGGCCTGCCCCTGCAGCACCTCTGTCCTCACTTGTGAAGGGGCTGTGATGTCTGCCCTTGACCCAGCTGAGTGTATTTGTATGATAACGTTTGCAGCTGGAGCACATGTAAGTCTACACAAATAAAGAAAGCAGGAGATTGCAATTAAGGGAAATTGGACCCATGTATTTAAATTGGCAGGGGAGGCAAAACACCAACAATTTTGAAAAAACTCACCAACTCAGAGAAGTTGGTGGATTGGTGTTCGATGATTTGATTTTCATCACATTGATTAGAGTCCACCAGTGGGTTTCCAGCTCCTTAGCTGATGGGTGTTGGGCAGGTGAGCCGGGGGGTTGTCTGGCCCTCACCTGGGCAGCGGAGGTTGGCTAGTGGGGCTGCAGTTTGAAAATCTCACTGAAGGCCTCCTAAAGAAGTATCACGCAGAAAACACAAATAGGCTCCTGAAAATGCTCAGGAAAGGAGTCCACGTGAAAGAAGCGGGGCCCGGAAAGGTCATTGGGCAGGTACCTGGTGGACTAATCGTGGAAAGGCAGACTTCAGATGAGGGAGGGTGGTAGATGCCTTATTCTCCTCACTCTCACCCCTTTTCCAGCAGCTCCTGCAGCGGGAACCACATGAGCCCCAGGTGTCTTCCCAGGGGAGCAGTGAGCCTACCTGGGGAGTGGACCCCGCAACCCCCCACCTCCCCCCAGGGCCCCTGACGTCTAAGTCAGGACTCATGCCCCTCTCCCCTTGACACAAACATTACTGCACCTGCTGGCTGATGCCTGAAATTCCTTTAGAAGAGTTTTTTTCCTTCCACAGCTGGAAGATGGCAGTTTTAAAATGCAAACAACAGGTTAAGATATTAGGTCATTTGTTAAAATATAACCTGTCAGTCAACAAATGCAAATGATTATTGTCTGATTCTGTTCCTTTTCGACAAGGGGAGAGTCAGAAAAAAACGTAGCGCACGAGGGACTGAAGAGTGAGGAGGTTGGGGAACGGGGAGTCGCAGACAGACAGCCTTGCAGGCAGGGACGCTGGCCGGCCCGGGCCGACTACCTTTCAGAGCTCCGTGCCCGAGAGTTGCTGCGCAAGATGGAATTTCTGTCCCGCACATCTGTGCGCTCTCCCGGCAGTGGGCACTCGGCCACTCAGACATATGATTCACATCTACTATGTTTGTCCTGACTTTTAGAGGCCTTTTTTTTTTTTTTTAAAGAAAAGCTGACGTCATTATGAAGGAAATTTTTTTCTCACAGGTTTCAACGGAGGTATCACTTAGATTCCAACTGAGTTACCACTGGAAATGGCCTTTGGAGGGAACACCTTCATGAGTAGTTTTTAATTTTCCCTCTCGTCCTCCAGAGATGGATGAATGAGGGAACTTCTTGACAGGGGTGAAAGAAGTAGGGTTTTATTTTTGTGTGATAACAAATGTAATAATTTTTCATTGAAAAAGTTTTGGCCAACAGAACAGGGGAAAGTAAAGAAATTTAATGTTAATTACCTAATAAAATTGAAACACCACCTCAGAAATTATCCTCATTTACCTTTGATTTTTTTCCCCTAATCTTTTTTTAAACATTAATATACCATGATTTATGTGACCATTTTAGATGGTTATTTCTAGTGAACCATCTTTTTAAATTATAGAAGTACTGTTTATATGAAGTAGAAAATTCAGTTAAAGGAAAAAAAAAACCTAGATTTTTTTTTTTTGTAGAGGATACAAAGTGTTTTGAGATATTTTCTTCCTTCTGTGTGTTTGGTTGAGTTTACCCTGTGTTTATGTTTTATATCTCTCTTTTCTTTGCTTAACCCTACTACCACATATCTCATGAGCTTTTGCCAGAGATTATTGGGGTTTTAAGAGGCTCCTTTTCCACATCTGGGTGAAGCCAGATGCAGAGGCTGAGGGACAAGCTGCAACCCTGCAGCCCGAGTTCCAGCAGGGGACAGACAAACTCGGCACTCAGTCCAGTGGGACAACAGCAGGGCAGATACTTGGTGATGGCGCCTGGGATGAAGAAGGAATGGGTCTGGGCACCTAACTCATAGATGAACCATAGTCTGAAGCAGCGAGGAGCTATGAAGGGGCTGGAAAGTGGCAGTTAGAGGGAGTCACAGATGTGCCGCCAGGGGAGGAGGGGCTGCTCCCCCTGAGATCAAGCAAAAGCTGCTCCAAAGCTTGGATGAGCTCTCTCCACATAGCTGTGGTTACCTTAATAGTTTGCAACGTGTGCATTCATTTTGGTTGCCAGAAAGACTCAGCTGAGTGGATTTGGGCTCAGTAGATAACATTTTGTGAGAAGAAAGGAGGCAGTTGTTGGAGGTGATGGTGGAGATGGACCTGACGAGCAAGAAGACTGCTCTGCTAGAGACCCTTTTGATCAGTTGACCTCATCACCTCAGTTTACTTGTGAAAACTTGCCAGAAACATGGTATGTCTTCAATTAGCAGCAGCTTAGTATAGTGGTTTGAATCCAGGACCTGAGACCTTTTTTTTTTTTAATGAGAAAACATTGGTTAATGACATTATGTAAGTTTCAGGTATACAACATTATAATGTATCTGTATTCAGTGTAGTATGCTCACTACCTAAAGTCCAATTTCCATCGGTCACTGAACATTTGATTGCCTTTTCCCAGTTTACTCTCTCCCACATCGTCTTCCCCTCTGGTAACCACCAATCTTTTGTATCTATGAATTTGTTTTGTTTTGTTTTGTTTGTTCATTTGTTTCTTTTCTGTTTTATATTTCACATATGAGTGAAATCGTATGGTTTTGCTGTTTAAAAATTTCTTTCTTTTTTAAATAGCTAATTTTTGATTGTATTTTTCCCATTACCATTTAACCTCTTTTTACCCACTTCCAACACCAACAATGCCCACCTTCAAACACCACGCTGTTGTCTGTGCCCATGACTTCTTCTTTTTAGCTTAATCCCTCCATCCCCCAACTCCCCTCCTCCTCCCCAGAGCTGTCGGCCTGCTCTCCATGCGTCTGTCTCTATTTGATTTGTTAGTTCAGTTTATTCATTAGATTCTACATATGAATTGAACCATATGAAATTTTCTTTATCTGACTGGCTTATTTCACTTAGCATAATGTTCTCCAGGTCCGCCTATGCTGTCACAAAGAGTAGAATTTTCTTCTTTTTTACAGCAGAGTAGTGTTCCATGGTATAAATGTACCATAGCTATTTTGCCCACTCATTTACTAATGGGCATTTGGGCTGCTTCCAAATCTTGGCAATTATAAATAATGCTGCAATGAACATAGGGGTGCATATGTCTCTCTAGAAAAAGTCCAATTGTTGTTAATATAATGCAGCATTGATGTAACCTGGCAGCCAAGGAGAGTGGACTGGAATGAGAATGTGTGAGCAATGACAACTTCACTGTACTAGTCAGTGGGGGCGTTAGATGCCTGTTGAGTGAGCATGTGTACTGTATGGTCGTTGCATTAAAAATGACTGATGAAGCAGAGCAATGAATCTGCATCACATTTTGCATTAAACTCGAACATCTCTCTGCGGAAGATATTCAGATGATTCAGAAGGCTGCACCTATGGGCAACTGGTGATTGGCAGCTGTATCACTACAACAGCCCACTCATGCATCACCTCTTGTGCAGAATTTTTTAAAATATATTTTATTGATTATGCCATTATAGTTGTTCTATTCCCCCCTTCATTCTCCTCCACCCTGCACACCCCTCCCCCATCGTCCCCCCCTTCAGTTTATGACCACGTGTCTCAAGTTCCTTAGATTCTATCTCCCCTACTATTCTTGTCCTCCCCCTGTCTATTTTCTACCTACCATTTTTGCTATTTATTTTCTGTACCTTCTCCTTCTCCCACTCCCCTGTTGCTAACCCTCCATCTTCATTTCTATGGTTCACTCCTGATCTAGCTGTCCTCTTAGTTTGCTTTTGTTTTAGGTGTGGTTGTTAATAACTGTGAGTTTGCTGTCCTTTCAATGTTCATATTTTTTATCTTCTTTTTCTTAGCTAAGTCCCTTTAACATTTCATATAATAAGGGCTTGGTGATGATGAACTCCTTGAATTTGACCTTATCAGAGAAGCACTTTATCTGCCCTTCCATTCTAAATGAAAGCTCTGCTGAATAGAGCAATCTTGGATGTAGGTCCTATCCTTTCATGACTTGGAATACTTCTTTCTAGCCCCTTCTTGCTTGTAAGGTCTCTTTTGAGAAATCAGCTGACAGTCTGATGGGGACTCCTTTGTAGGTCACTGTCCCCTTATCTCTTGCTACTTCTAGGGTTCTCTCCTTCATTTTAATCTTGGCTGATGTAATAATGATGTTGTGCCTTGGTGTGTTCCTTCTTGGGTCCAACTTCTTTGGGACTTTGTGAGCTTCCTGGATTTCCTGGAAGTCTATTTCCTTTGCCAGATTGGGGAAATTCTCCTTTATTATTTGTTCAAATAAGGTTTCCACTCATGGCTGTTCCTCTTCCCCTTCTGGTACCCCTATAATTCTTTTTTAAAATTTTTTTTATTGATTATGCTGTTACAGTTGTTCTATTCCCCCCCCTTCATTCCCCTCCACCCTACCTCCCGTCTCCACCATTACCCCCCCTTTAGTTTATGACCATGTATCTCAAGTCCTTTAGATTCTATATTTCCCATGCTATTCCTGTCCCCCCATCTTATCTACTGTCTATGCTACTTATTTTCTGTACTTTCTCCCCCCTTCTCATCCTCCCACTCCCCTGTTGCTAACCCTCCTTGAGATCTTCATTTCTATGTTTCTACTCCTGATCTAGCTGTCCTTTTAGTTTGCTTTTGTTTTAGGTGTGGTTGTTAATAACTGTGAGTGTGTTGTCCTTTCACTGTACATGTTTCTTTAACTTCTTTTTCTTAGATAAGTCCCTTTAACATTTCATATAATAAGGGCTTGGTGATGATGAACTCCTTGAATTTGATCTTATCTGAGAAGCACTTTATCTGTCCTTCCATTCTAAATGAAAGTTTTGCTGGATAGAGCAATCTTGGTTGTAGGTCTTTGGATTTCATGACTTGGAATACCTCTTTCCAGCCCCTTCTTGCCTGTAAGGTCTCTTTTGAGAAATCAGCTGACAGTCTGATGGGGACTCCTTTGTAGGTGATTGTCCCCTTATCTCTTGCTGCTTCTAGGATTCTCTCCTTCATTTTAATTTTGGCTAATGTAATGATGATGTGCCTTGGTGTGTTCCTTCTTGGGTCCAACTTCTTTGGGACTCTCTGAGCTTCCTGGATTTCCTGGAAGTCTATTTCCTTTGCCAGATTGGGGAAATTCTCCTTTATTATTTGTTCAAATAAGTTTTCCACTGGTGGCTGTTCCTTTCCCCCTTCTGGTACCCCTATAATTCGGATGTTGGAGCATTTAAAGATGTCCTGGAGGTTCCTAAGACTCTCCTCATTTTTTTTTTTTAATTCTTGCTTCTTCACATTTTTCTGTTTGGTCATTTTTTCCTTCCTTCTGGTCTGCTCCCTTGATTTTGAGTCCCAGTTTCCTTTCCATTGCTATTGGTTTCCTGTGCATTTCCATTCACTTCAATTAGTTTAGCCTTCATATATTTCTCTAATTTGTGACTAAAATTAACCAGTTCTGTGAGGATCCTGATGACCAGTGTTTTAAACTGTGCATCTGAGAGTTTTGCTATTTCTTCATCACTTAGATTTATCGGCTCTGGGGCTTTAAGTTCTTCTTGAGCCATGTTTTGATCTGTTGGTGCCTGTTAGGTATGAGGGGCGGAGCCCTAGTTGTTCACCAGGGCAGGGCTATCCAGGTCGCTGGTTTGTGACGCTGTAGGTGGGGTGGGGTCAGAGAGGGACAATGGCGGTCCCCTCTGCTGCTTCCTGCCACTGGGGCCTGCACAGTCTGTCTCACCACTCCCTCCTCCACCGGTTTATCGGTTTGGCTGAAGGGTTCGTTGTTGTCAGACTTCTGTGAAGTTCAATTTTCTGTGGTTTTGGTTGTGTTTTTGTTGCTAAAACTTTCTTGTTTTTAAACTTGGGAGGAGGTACAGTGCTTCCACCTACACCTCCATCTTCTGGAGAATTTTTTTGTGAAACATATCACCCAGGTGACTCACCCTCCTTACAGCCCAGATTGGGTGCCCTGCAACTTCTGGCTTTTCCCAAAACTAAAATCACTTTTGAAAGGAAAGAGATTTCAAACCCTTGATGAGATTCAGAAAAGTACAACAGGGCAGGTGATGGAGACTGGGAGAACTGTGTGCCTAAGGTCCTAAGATGCCTACTTTGAAGGGGACTAAGACATCATTGTCCTATGTACAGTATTTATTGTTTCTTGTATCTTCTTCAATAAATGTCTTTGTTTTTACTACATGAATGGATACTTTCTGGACAGACCTCATTCTTTTGAATTAGTGTTTTGGTTTCTTTGGATAAATTCCTGGAAGTGGAATTGCTGGGTCATATGGCAATTCAATTTTTAATTTTTTGAGGTAACTCTGTGTGACTTTCCACAGAGGCTGCAGCAGTCTGCATTCCACCAACAGTGCAGAAAGGTTCCCCTTTTCCCATATCCTCGCCAGCACTTGTTATTTGTTGATTTATTGATGATAGTCATTCTGACAGGTGTGAGGTGATATCTCATTGTGATTCTAATTTGCATTTTTCTGGTTGTTAGAGATGTTGAACATATTTCATATGTCATTGGCCATCTGCCTGTCCTTTTTGGAGAAGTGTCTATTCAGGTCCTTTCCCTATTTTTTATTTGGATCATTTGTGTTTTTTTGGTATTGAATTTTAGAAGTTCTTTATAAATTTTGGGTATCAACCCTTTACCAGATGTATCAGTGAATGTGTTCTCCCATTCAGTGGGTTGCCTTTTGATTTTGTTGAGTTTCCTTTGCTGTGCAACAAGTTTTTAGTTTGATGTAATTTCATCTGTTTATTTTTTAATTTTATTTCTTGTACTTGAGGAGATATATCAGAAAAACTACTGCCACAAGCAATGTCTGAGATTTTATTGCCTATGTTTTCTTCTAGGATTTTTATGGTTCCAAGTCTGATGTTTAAGTATTTACTCCATTTTGAATTTATTCGTGTATGTGGCATAAGAAGGTGTTTTAGTTTCATTTTTCTGCATGTGTCTGTCTAATTTTTACAATACCATTTATTGAATAAACTATCTTTAGCACAGTGTATGTTTTTGCCTCCTCTGTCAAATATTAATTTAGTCAATAAATTAGTCAATTATAAAGGTGTGGGTTTATTTCTGGTCTTTCTATTCTGTTCCATTGATCTATATGTCTATTTTTATGATAGTACCATGCTGTTTTGATAACTATGGACTTATAGTATTGTTTGATATCAGGTAACGTGATTCCTTCAACTTTGTTCTTCTTTCTCAAGTTTGCTGTTGCTATTTGGTGTCTTTTGTGGTTCCACATACATTTTTGAAATATTTGTCCTTGTTCTGTGAAATACATCTTGGTATCTTGATAGGAATTTTGTTGAATCTATAGATTACTTTGGGTAGTATGGAGATTTTAATGGTGTTAATTCTTCCTATCCATGTACACAGTATATGCCTCCACTTATTTGTATCTTCTTCAGTTTCTTTCTTCAGTGTCTTATAATGATCTGAGTACAGATATTTTACATTTTTGGTTAAATTTATCCCTAGTTATTTTATTTTTTAAGTGATTGTGAATGAGATTGTTTTCTTGATACCCCTTGTCTGACAGTTTATTATTGATGTATAAAAAGGTAACTGATTTATGGATTAATTTTGTATCCTGCTACTTTACTGAATTCATTTATCAGTTTTGGTAGTTTTTGGTGGAATCTTTAGGATTCTCTATATACAGTATCATGTCGTCTGCAAATAATGACAGTTTTACTTTTTCCTTTCTATTTAGATGCCTTTTATTTCTTTTTAAAACTTTTTTTAAAAAGGATTTTATTTATTTATTTTTAGAGAGAGGAGAAAAGAAGGAGAAAGAGAAGTAGAGAAACATGATGTCCGAGAGAAACATGCCCTCAACTGGGGACCTGGCCGGAAACCCAGGCAAGTGCCCTGACTGGGGATTGAACTGGAAACCTTTTGGTCTGCAGTGTGGCACTCAATCCACTGAGCCACAAGAGCCAGGGCTGTATGCCTTTTATTTCTTTTTCCTGTCTGATTACTGTGGCTAGGACTTCCAGTACTATGTTGAGTAAGAGTAGTGAAAGCAGACATCTCTCTCTTGTTTCTGATCTTAAGGGGAACGTTTCTTTCACCAGGTTAGGGAAATTTTCAGTCATTCTTTCTTCAAATTTCATATAGGTGTACCTATGATGTGGATATTGGTATGCTTCATGTTGCCCCAAAGGTCCCCTAAACTATCTTCACTTAAATTTTTTTTTTCTTTTTGCTGTTCTGATTGGGTGTTTTTTTCTACCTTATTTTCCAAATCACTGATTTGATCCTCTGCTTCATCTAACCTAATATTTATTCCTTCCAGTGCATTATTTATTTCAGGTATTGTATTATTTATTTATGACTGGTCTTTTTTAATGGTTTCTATGTCTTTTGCCATACTGTTAGGCATCCTTATAATCGTTACCTTGAACTCTACATGTGCTAAATTGCTTGCCTCTGTTTCATTTAACTCTTCTGGAAAATGCTCTGGTTCTTTTGTTTGAGGTGTGTTTCTTTGCTCCCCCCTTTGGCTGCCTCTTTGTGTTTGTTTCTATGTGTTAGGTAGATCAGCAAAGACTCTGGTATAGTCCTGTGTCTGATGCTGCCTGTGACTGGCCCTGGGCCACCTTTTTGGAGCTATTATAAGCATCAACAACTTGTGGCTTTCTCTGCTGGGCTTGGGTGTATGCTGAAAGGACCAAGCTGTGCACCAAGTCTGGCTTTTATCTGCACTGGGCACAGGGGAGGGTCAGCTAAAGTCTCAAAGCACCCAGGGATCTGGCTCTGCCTTCAGGCTGCCTGTTAGGCTTAGTCACCGAAAGAGCCTTTGGTTGTACTCCTCAGTAGGGCTTAAACTCAACAGAGTGTGGCAAGACGGATTCCTGTGGGTAGGGCTACTGCTCCCCCTCCACCCCCACCCCTCTCCCCCCACCCGGCTGATGCCACAATGAGGGGAATGCTCTGCTTAAGAAAGTTGGCTTTTGCAGTATGGGGAATGACTGACCACAGGGATCCTAGTGGCTGACCCTTCAGCTCTGTCCCCAGAGCCACCAACTCCAGAGTCTCCTCACATGGTTCTAGTCTATTCTTCCTTCCCTCTGCCGGAGCCCAGGGTAAGTGGCTGCAAACAAATTTTGTGCATTGGTCTTTTAAGAGGTTGCATGTGTTTCTAGCCATCTTTCCCTGTACTTACAGAAAAAATGACATCATTTCATCAAGACTGGTAGGAATTACAGAGGTGGGAGAGTGTTGGCTGGGCTCCCACAGGTGGCAGCTGAAGTTCTGGAGGGATATTTCAGTTGTTGAGGGAGTTCCCCTTGAGAAGTGTGGGATCTAACTCCTAAGACAGTCTCCCCAGCCTAGAGGACCAGAGCTGGAAATGGTGCCCACATAACATCTGGGAGTGAAAAGCACTGAGGTGTCTCTGCTAGGATGAGAGATGGTCTGAGACACAGCCACCCTGTTAAAGGGCCAACACACAAAATTTTGTTTGTAGCCACGATGTTGTGCAACAATTACCACAATTCATTTCCAGAACTTTTTCATCATCCCTAACAGAAAGTTTGAACCCATTAAAGAGTAAGTAACTCTTCATTCCCCCTCAGCCTCTGGAAACTTTTATTATACTTTCAGTCTCCTTGAATTTGCCTATTTTAGGCACCTTGTAGATGTGAAATCATAAAATATTTGCCTTCTGCATTGGACTGTTTTCACTTCTCATAATATTTTCAAGGTTTATACATGTAGTTGCATGTATCAGAATTTCATATGTTTTTAAGACTGAATAATAGTCCATTGTATGTATATTTCCCGTTTTGTTTATCCATTCACCTGTTGATGAATATTTGGGTTGTTTCCACTTTTTGACTGTTTTGAACAATGCTGCTATGAATATTGGTGCATAAGTATTCCAGTCCCTGCTTTCAATTCTTTGGGTATATACCCAGAAGTGGAATGGCTGGCTCACATGGCAATCCTATGTTTAACTTTGGAATTCCTCCTAAAGTGCCTTTGGATTTGTATCTTTTGTTCTTATGTTTCTCAAATCTTTTTATTCTGCTATAGTGCCCTGCCCTTTATTTCATGCTAGTGATTTGTTGGCAAAACTAGATTATTTGTCTTTACAGAATGATCCACATCCTAGATTTATTTATTGCCTTCTTGTAGTGCTATATAAGTTGTTCCTGCATGCCCTATATTCCTGTCAACTGAAAGGTAAGTATAGAGTCTTCATTGGATTCTGGTTTGAGTGTCCACAGGAATATTTCCTAGGAGTACTCTGCACTTCCCATTGGGTCATATCAAGAGGCACAAATTGTACTTAAACACAAATCCACTCTGAGAATGAACCACTCAGTTATCTGGGCTTTCTAGGATTAGAGCTCTAGGAGCTACATTTCATGGAGAAGGAGTAGGGTCAGGAAGTAACAGTCAGTGGCTGCAGGGCTCCTTCTTTAGGTTTTCTGGGGAGTGTGTCCCCTCTCCCACCCAGGTACCCCTCAGGACCCGATCTGGCCCAGGGCTCTGAGACAAAACTTCTGGCTCCTCAGAGCTTTTGTAGCTCACCAGATGGGGCTGGGAGAGATCCACTTTCTGATCAGAAGGGAACAGTAAAGAGTGAGAAAAGAGAGCCCTACACTTATCAATGGGCTTTGTACACAGCTGATGCCCAGGGAGTGATGACAGTCTGTGGATGAAGAAAGAGAAGAGTGAAAAACGTATTTTAGACAAATGCTGGTGAGGATGTGGAGCAGCCAGAACACTCATTCACTGCTGACGGGAATAAAAAAATGGTACAGTTGCTTTGGAAAACAGTTTGGCCTCATTAAGTTAAACACATATATACCTTACAATTGAGCAATTCCACACCTAGATATTTACTTAGTGAAAAGAAAACTATGTTTTCACAAAACTCTGCACACAAATGTTTATGGAAGCTTTGTTAATAACTGTCAACAACTGGGGACAACCCAAATGTTTTCAACAGGTTAACAGATGAACAAACTGTGCTACACCATTCAGTGAAACAACACTACTAGGCAATCAAAATTAATGAGCTACTTAATACATGCAACAATGTGGATGAATCTCAAATTCATTATACTCAGTGATAGAAGCCAGACTCAAAAGTATGATTCTATTCATACAGCATTCTAGAAAAGGCAAAACTATATGGGCAGAAAAGATATGAGTGATTTTCAGGCACTGGGGTGGGGAAGAGGTTGACTACAAAGGAGCACAGGAAAATTTTTTTTGGGGGGGTGAGAGAATAATTCCATATCTTGATAATAGTACTATTTACACAACTATATACATTTGTCAAAAACTCTTAGAACCGAGTACTAGAAAGGGTGAACTTTATTGCATGTAAATTATACCTGAATACAAACTGGGGGGAAAAGGTATTGTAGTGATCATTTGTCATGTTGAGGTGGCTAATCAAATCTCCCAGTCCTATTAGCTTCCAGATTACCTAGGTGATCATCCAGTTTAGAGACCACCCACTGCCCCTGAGTTCTCCACTCAGAGAAGTCTTAGTCATAGTCCCTTGTATAAACCAAAGGGGCCATTTTTCTCTCTCTCTGGGTCAGCTGTGAGTGGGCAGGTGAGTTGGGCTCAACCAATTGGATACACCTTCCTGGGATTTTGAATTTCGAGAATATGTGACCAAAGGTTTGAGGATGTTGGCAGGTGAATTTCATTGTATCAACAGCAGCAGCACATGGGCAGAGTTCATGTGCTAGCCCTGGACATTCTTCTTACTGCTCTCAAAAGCTTCCCTGCTTCCTCCTCTTTATTCTACCAATTCCTATTTTCCTTACAATGCTAGAGTAAGTTTTTGTGTTTGTAAGTCATGAAACTTGATGATACAAATGGGCAAGAGCAGGTAGAAATGAGAAGGAAGAAAATAGAAGTATACATGAGAAAAGAGAAAGATGAAACAAAAGGAAAGTAAGAAGAGGAAGACAGCCAAATAATGAATCCAAGGCAAAACCACATTAGGGAGGCCAGTCGAGGGTGTCTAATCTGGTCCTGATATGGCCACATTGTAGGCAGCGGTATCTGGCTCCCCCACTGCCCTGCTCTGCGGAGGTGGTGCTATGTGTGTGCAGTTGTTATGATAGATGTACTAATATGCTCATTGTATTCTTCCTGGTTTGGAGTGCTAATACATTGAATAACAGCAGCTATTATTTATTAGGTGGCTCCTCTGTGCCATGCATTCTTTAGAACATTTTTTAATCCTCACCTGAAGATACATATTTATTGATTTGAGAGAGATAGAGAAACATTGATGTGACAGAGAAACATCGATTGGTTGCCTCACGTATGTGCCCTGGCTGGGAATCAAACGTGCAACTTTTTGGTGTATAGTACATCCCTCCAATCAACTGAGCCACACAACCAGGGCCAATGAATTCTTAATTGCACCCACAATGCCCTGGTGTAGGTACCATTATTCTAACTTTATAATGAGGAAAATGAGGCTTAGGAGATTAGGCAAGGCATACAATGACGTACTATTAGTAAGCAGTTGAGCGAGGGCTCAAGTGCAGATCTGACTCACGGAACATGAATTCAAGGGATCATTTCAGTTTTAAGGGAGGGGACAGGCTGTCCAAGAATTTCCAGACTCAGTGTGCAGGATCTGGGGCCCCTTGAGGAAGGCTTCTCAAGCAAGTCGTATCTGTTTCATCACAGGGCTTTAAGAGGTTTGCAAGGTACAGATTATGTAGAAGAAGCATGTAGAGGTTTGACCTTGGAGCATTTACAACTATGCTTGGTTCCTAAACCAGAGTCTCTGGGGGTGGGAGCTTGGCAGCAACAGTTGATCAAGCTCCCCGTGGGATGCTAATGCAGGTGAGGGATGAGGACAAAGGCAGGCCTTAGAGACATGGGTGGGAGATACGACTAGCTCTTCATCAGTGCAGAGGTGTCCCTCAGAGCGGCAACTTTGGTATACTGTAGTTAAGAGCGATGACAATAATATGTCATCTGTGCCCATGAGAAGATTGCTCTGGGGCAGTGGCAGAGGGCTCAGTTCCCCATAACAGTCTTCGAAATCCCACACACTTGTGGGTTCTGGGTAAGGTTACTAGTTTGTCCCCAGAGTGTGCTGGGTCAATTGCCATCACCTTCCAAAACATAGGGCCATAGGCTTTTCCCTTATTGTATTTCTCTAGGTGTCCTGGAGTCAAAGATGAGAATGGAAACAGGAATCGGCTGTGTGTGGGGTGTCTCATTTAAGTTAGAGCATGTCCCGAACAAAGCTCTGTCATCATCTCTCTGCTCTGTTGCCCACTGTCTCCCTGCTCCCTGCCATGGGCTCCATCCCTGCTGTTTGCCAGTCATCTCTGAACACCAGCCTCTGGCTCCTCCTGCACCTCTTCCCTGGTGCTGGCTGCCCATGTGGAGATAAGGATGCACCCTCACCCATTGTCCTTGGTCTTGGTACAATATTCACTCTTTTGCCTGTGCCTAAAAGTGTCTTGTAACCTATTCCCAAATTTCTGGGGCTCACAATCTTCCTGTTTCAGTTTAGCTTTTTAAGGGAGAAAGTGTATGTGTGTGCCCATGCTTGAGTTCCTAATGATGTTTCTTCCCCCCACCGCCCTGGCCCCAGTTTTACTCTGAGCCTTCTGGGATGAGGCATGCTTGATTCTCCTTCATCATCACCAGTATGACTATTTACTGAATATTTACCATGAACTGAAAAGCACTATGATGAGTTAGCATACGTGTGGTCCTTCAAACAATCATGGGGTTGTTATTATTATTATCCTCCCATCCTTATTTTGAAGATAAGGAAAACAAGTACACAGAAGTAATTTTCTGTAGTAACATAGCTGAACATGTTCCCCATGATATAGGTCTCCCTTCCCCTTCCCATTTAACCTCAGATCTTTGCATTCCAGGCAGAGTTCAGTTTGGAGTGACCAGGAGCAGCCTCCCAGGCACCTTGATCTCGCTGCTGCCCCTGATGTTCCCACTGTGGTGTTGAGTCCCGCCCACTTCCTACCTCATGGTGATTTCTTTCCTGGGGCTCTAGTTGCTGCTCATGTTACGGGTCTCTGCACCACCCACCCAGGCATGCCTATGGCTCTCTATACACATGTGAATCTCGAATATGATTACAGTTCAGGTTATTTTCCTGAAATGGGGTACAAAAACACTTCTTTTAATGTTTCCCAGTGCTTTGTGACAGCTTAGCTGGCACAAAGGCACCTACAGGGTGGTGTCACTCTCCTCTGCAGTCCATAGTGTGTGTGTGTATGTGTGTGTGTGTGTGTGTGTGTGTGTGTGTGTGTGTAAGATTAGAAGCCAAACATCAATTAGTCACGATCCACAAGTATAGGGATTCTTGCTGAAAAACATCTGTTGTTTTCTTTACAATTCTTGCTGTATTAAATATTTAGTACTTGTATTATAAAGGAATAAGATATAATTTAGAAAAACTTCAAAAAGCATCTAAAGAAGAAAACCAAAATCACTTATAATCTCAATATCCAGAAGTAACTATGATTAAGATTTTTGGCTGTAGGTGGGGAGGGCAGTATAAGAGGGATAAATGGTAATGGAAAAAATACAGTAAACAATGAAAAGAAAGTACTCTTGTATAACCATCTAGTCTTTTGCCTGGGCTGTTGTAGATATACACAATTGCAGTTGCCTTGCTCTTCCGGTCACATATAACAGAAACCATCTCCAATAAGATTAACCAAACAGGAAAAACTGTACCTGGAGCATGGAAGGGATCCTCAGAACACTGGTGCTTGTCCTTGTGAGGCTGTGAGAGGCCAGCCATTGCTCTCTGTTCAGAACAGGACTAAGGTCGGTGGATGCTGGGGTGCTCACCATGCTTGCTCAGCCTGACTGCTTCTTCTAGTGCCTTTGGCGACACCTCCCCCAGCCTACCTCCAGCCCTAGATATAGGCAGGCATGCCCGTGGTTGGCATCCATCAGCATTTTTTTGGCTTGAAGCTGGCATGTGGTCCAAGCAGTGTCAGCTAGTCTTTATGGGCAGAGCCATGAACTTGAGAGGAGGAATTCTCATTTCCCTGGCACTTCAAAAGGCCTCTACACCTACGATGGGAAGGTCTGGATCCACGTAGAGTCATGCTGTGGAGAGAGGGACAAAGCTCTGCCTCATGGACACAGCTGGCTCTGAAGCACAGTAGTATTTTGCTCAGCAGTTGGTGAGCCAGAGCTGTCCCTTTTTGCTCCATCTGCTTTGATCTGGGTGTCCATAATTTGTTTCTAAATGAGACCTGGCCAATACCACTGATCTTGGCTCATCTTCTCAGTTCCCTTTTTCAGATACAGGTCTTTGCTGCTTTTCTAAGGGCAGGGTCGGGTACCCACAGCCTGGGGTTTATAGAGACAGTCCTAGCCGTGCTCAGAGACTCTCTGGCTGTGTTTGAACCCCAAATCCATGGAGAGAGAATCTGTCCAGAGAATGGAGTCACAAAGGAAAATGTGGCTGCTGGGAACCCCCTTTGTGGGGTGTGAGTAGGTAGGTGGGCAGAGGAATTCCCAGACAGAGAGGACCACTATGAGCAAGGCAGGCACATTCCAGGTGTTTCCTAGGAACCAAAGTGTCCTTGTGCGATGGATACGTTTTTGTGTGGGCAGCAGTGGTCCTGGTGCCGCTGATAACTTGGTTTCTTTTGTGCTATGGATGCTAGGACTGGTCTTTCACTACAGGGACCCTCCTCCTATCTTTTTTTTCTGGGCCCTTTTATTACTTTCCTGGGCTCCAACTTTCACCTTCCACTGTAACCACGACTCTCCCCCATAGAGACCTGACCTTCTGGGTGCTTATCACCTAGTTAGAAAGACCTGACATGTACATAATGTCCCCATGACACTGAGCAGGGAGTGATGGGGACAACAGGTGAGGCTCTGTGAGGATCATAGAGATATGGGGACAGACACACTACCCGCTGGGGCAATAGAGAAGACCTCACAGAGGAGGTAGCATTTGAACTGAAACTCGGAGGATCCCTAAGCTTTAGACATTGCAAGTGGAGGGAAGGCCTCAGCACCCTGGGGTGAGAAATCACAAGGGGAATGTGTAATTCAATGGGGTTGGAGAAGAAATAGGAGATGGGAGGATGAGGTTGGACAGCCAGGCCAGGAAGCCTGGGCAAGAGGACCTTGAATATCATACATATATATACCAGAAGAACCCAGGACCCCCAAAGCTCAGGGCTGAGAGAACAGCTTGGAGGTAAACTGTTTCCTTGGGTCAATACTGTCCTTAGAGGTGGGCAAACAGGTCTCTGCCCCAGGCTGGGCCTCAAATGACCAAGTGCTTTTGGCTGCCTTCCTCAAAATGTTCTATTCTCCTGCCCCCCTTGGATGTCTGCGCTAGACTGGCGGCACCAGCTGGGCTAGGGGCCCGGAGCCTGCCTCGGACCCGTGTGGATTACTGTCTCCAGGAGCATGTGCCGCAAAATTTCGAAATCCTGGTCTGACGGTTTAGACCGGTCAGAGCTGTCCTTCTAGCAGAGTCCCTGGGCCAGGACCAGGACCCACGTGGGCCCCAGGCCTTGTTACTCTCCTCTAGTATCTCTGACCCTCTGCCCCCAGTGCAGGTGACCCACACACCCTGAGGGGCTCTGGAATTCATGCCAAAGGTATCATCCTGGGGCCCCCGCATGGGCACCACTTCTAGGAGGGCAAACTGGTGAGTGGATTGCCCCTCTAGCCAGCACAGTGTTTTTTTGTGGGATCACATAACTGAGTCACTCAGGATACAGGACAAATTCAAGGCTCTGGGCTAATGATGGTCAACTGCCAACGCTTGGGCTTGAGTGTGTGTGTGGCCTGGTGGTAATCCAACTGTGGTGCTGCCTTGAGCCGACAGCACCTGAGGGTGGTGGGGTTGGCAACAAGGGCTTCCTGTTCACCCTCCCCATCTTGCCAATAGCACTAGGATGGTCACCCCAGGAAGCCTTCTGGCCATCACCTATCTCTTCCAAGGTCTTTCAACACCAGCTCAACAAGGGATTTTTCCCATGGATGTCTTACTTGCTGTGATGGTTCTGGTGAGCACGACATTCATGCTGCCCTTTTTCACTTTGGCCATGGGTCCCCTCACCTTTCCTTCCTGTGGTCTGTGGAAGGCAAGAGTGTGGTCAACAGGGAAAGAGATCACATTCTAGAAATTCAGTGATTATGGCCTGAAGAGCCCTAAAGGGGTTACGTATGGCTGGAAGATGTGTGGTCTGTGTTTATGCTATAAAGTTCTCGAGGGTAAATTTCATATGATCTGTAAATAAATAATTGCACATATTTTTGGCATACTCTAGGAAGACTTGCATTTGTGATCATTAACAAGACAGCGCCAGTGCAGCCTTTGAGAGCGTCACAGGAAGCTAGCACTCAGGGCTGTGCTATGGATGGTGCTGTGGCATGAGCACTGATGGAACTGGCGTTGAGTAAACAGGGTTGGGGAACTGCAGAGGCAGGGAGGTCTATGTTGTTTTCTCATAAACAGGTTCTGAAGAGCCACGACACTGCAAGTAGTAACAGCCTTGCTACTCTTTCCTCACAGTGAGATTCACGAAGCTAGATGGGAACAACTTTGACCACAGACAACATGAAGAGGTGGCTCCTGGACTGTGCAGAATGAGATGGTGCAGGTATAGCTCATGTATAGTTCATGTGGGGTTTTATGTGGGGTCAGTATAACTCATGTGGGGTCATATGGCTTTGAGTCGCGCAGGACACAGGACAAATTCAAGGCTCTGGGAGGAATTTTGATAATATGTTATAAAATCAAATTATTTTTATTGACAGGGGCTCCATAAGAGCCTGCATACCTTGGGCAGTGATTGAGAGACCATAGGTCCCTATCCCTCACCTCTGTGGGCAGCTCCGCCCACTCTGCCCTCCTCTGGGACCCAAGGCCTGCATCTTGTGCCTGTGTGCCTGCCTGGGCTCACGTGGCAGGTGGACACAGGGCATGAGAGATGTGCAATGACATGAGAGACCTGGAGTGGGGAGGGCAAGGTCACCAGTCAGGAGGAGGAGATTGGTGAGAGGGCATGAGGGAAGTCTGCTTTGGGACCAGGTAAACAGAAGCCAGGGCACTGTATGTTCTCTTTCTCTCCGTGACCCTTCTCCACCCCTCCATCTGCATGGGCCACGGGTCACCAGGTCTAGCCAGTTTGCCTTAAACATAGAGGTAGGATGGGCTGGGCTGGGTGGGGCTGCTCTGTAGGAGTGTGGCTATTACAGTCTTCAGGGATTTCTTCTTGGGCTGGTCAGATTTGTGGAGATGGCTCTTCCAGTGTCCTGGGGGCTAGGAACCTGACTGCCAGTTTGGGGAGTAGGTAGAGGAGGAGGAGGCTGTGGGTGGGGCACGGCTCAGCATTCAGCCTGCAACCCATTTTTTGTGTGGGGCCCTGGACTCACCCTGCCTGCCATGAGGTTCAGAACAAAGGCACCTCCGTGTCAGTTGGAATGAGGGTGGAACGGGCTGGGTGGGATCCTCAATCCTCCTGCTTTTGGCTCCACCTTCACCAGCATCCCTCTCCACACCGAACTTTCAGAAGTACCTAATGCCAACAATTTCTGAACAATGTGGCAATTCGGGGTTTTAATTGGATTTTCTTTTTAACTTGTTCTGCAGCTCAGGATCAAGCTTTCTCAGTTTGCCACATTGGTAACTATTTGTCTCGTTGCTTTCCAGCTTCCAAAATGTTGCTACTGCCACCTCTCTTACTCTCTTTTTCTTCATAGATTTTTAATCCTAAAAAAAAAAAAGGATTTCAGGAAGCAGAGGGAATGAATCTACCACTGTGGAGCCCCCAGAGCGATCTTCCTAATGTTTGAATTTCATTGCATCTCCCTTCTGTTCAAAACACTACCATGGCTCCCCATTGGCAGAAAGGTAAAAACCCAGAAATCTGGATATGCCATTTTTAAAGCTTTGTCCTTCATCAGAGTTTACTGCTTTCATGAGCCAGACTGCACTGGATTCTATTTATTTTAATGAGACAGGAATCTCAGGACATCAGCACACCTAGAGACAGAAAGAGTCAAAAGCTCACTTTTGTTCTCTATTCAATCCAAGTGCTGAAAAAGTGCTGGGCCCTCCCCTGCAACACTTTTGTCCCCTTTTCTCTGGGAAACTTTAATTGCTGAGAGGCCCTTAGCCCTGAGCTGGTTGGGGTACAATGGAGGGATGTGTGTGTGTGTTTACGCCTGCGGCCATGCCTGAGCTGCTGCTGGAACTTCCAGTTTGTATTACCAGCAGTGACGAGGCAGGTTCTTTTCTTGTCTTCTTTCTGGCACATATATTCCAGCTGGGGATAAAACTCGTTCAGTAGCCCTCACGACAAAATCACATTGGGTCACGCAAACGTTTGGCCTGGGCAATCCTGTTAGACCAGCAGTAAAGGGACAGGCTTTTCCCCAGATGGATCAGGGAGATGCGTCCACAGGGTGAGCTCGCAGGATCACTCAAAAGGGGTATTGGCAACGATTTACTCTTTTCCCTTAATGATAATGCGAAGGAGCTGTTATGAAAAGTGAAGTGGCATTTGGGACACCTTGCTTAAGAAGGAAATGAGTGGTCTATGTACTCCATTACCATCTAATAGAAAAATGCCATCGTAAGTGGCTCCAACAGAGCATTAGGACCTGGGTGATTTTGCTGAGAATCTCTCAAAAAAGACAATGAGTGTTCTTCATTGTGACTTTCCTTTTATTTGTTCCTCTTCCCCCAAATAAAACACATTGACTTTCTAGTTCAACCACAGGGAAATATTCATACTTGCCAGGCAATGGCTTATTTTCTTGGACATGAAGTTTTGTGCAATCTGTTCCCTCTGCCTGGAAACTAGATTTCATACATGCCATTCATATTCTCACCTCTGATCCTTTGTACTGGCTGTTCTCTCTGCTTGCAATGTTCTTCCCCAAGGTCTTGCTTCTCATTTCATTGTCTCTGCTCCAATCCTACTTCCTGGCCATCACCGCCAATGCCCTCCACCCCAGGACAGCCAGGGTGCCCTCTGCAGGGTAGTGAGTTGGGTTCATTGCTTGTTGCTGTGAAGGAGAACACCCTTGGCAGAGAAGTGTGGGCTTCTCAGTATGGGGGTGTCGGAAAGGACTTACAGGTTTGGGCTTGCTTTGATCTGGATCCATCATGGTCACAGAGTGGCCTTGTCTGATGTTGATGTTCTGTGAAATTGTTTATATTCCACAAGAGAATGCTGCAGCTTGGCTGTGGGTGTCAGGCCCAAATGCTAGGGCTTGCTTTCTCTTTAGCACTATTGAATCCTTAGTGTGTAGAATAGAAACTGGAGGAGAGGGCAGTAGGTATTGAACAAAAATGTGTTAACAAATTGATGAAATCTGTCCTCGGCCAATTCTTACCCTCATTCAAGTGTGCAGCCAGAGGCCCCTCTCCAGGGAAGCCTGTCCTGGTTATCCCAGACTGACCCTGTGCTGTCCGTGGCAACTCTGTTTAAAACAGTTACTTGAGTCATGCCCTGAGGGTCTGCCTGTCAGTCTCTCCACCCTGCTCCAAGTGCGTCTAGGGCAGGGTTCACCTCCTTTTCCTTAGAACCCAGGCACCTAATACTGACTGACTGACCAGCTGAGCGCCCAGCTTGGCTGTGCTTGAATCATGCCTCCGGCTCAGGCTCCAGAATCCTGCGTGTGTCCTCTGAGAGTACGGTCCGCAGGCCACCGGGTGGGAATTAGTTGAACAGGAGCTACCCAGGCACTGGAAGTCAGAGGTGTGTCTGTGAGTTTGTGATATTCAGAGACAGCTTCAGGCAGGAGGACTTTGGCCTTCATGTGGGGCCTCTGCAGTGTGGACTCTACCTGGGTTTGGCTTCTCCTAAAACAATTCCCTGGTTCTTGCTCCCCAAGGCCCAGAGGAGGCTGATAGGAGACTTCAGGTCTTAGGAATAGGACAGGAAGGGGCTATAAGAACCTAGGTACCGCCAAAACAGGGGCCACATATAGGGGAGACAGGGAGTTACCTGATTATCTGGTTCTATTCCTCCAATGAGCTTAAGTAACTTGCCCAGAGACACACAGCTAGTGAGTGACAGGTGGGAGGCAGATCCAGGTCTGTCTAACCCAAAGCCGTGTTCTGGGTTCTGCAGACTGACTTCCCACAGTGCTCTTTGTAACTTTCATGGGGTGGTCTGGACAGCTGAGTTAAGGAACCATTCAAAGAGCCCTCTGGATCAGTGGCCCCTAGAGTCAAGGTTCTGATGCTTCTAGGGGCAAGACAGGAAGTAGCAGCCTTCACAGAACAGGCCCACCCAGGGTGGGCCACATTCTGGAACTGCAGGGGAGACAGTAGAGAGAATTCTACCTGGGGCCTGTGAGTGTGAGAGGCCTTTGGGCTCATTGTATCATCTCCACTGGTGGGAGGTCCGCCAGGACTAGGTGGGTGTGGAAAATGTTACCTCCTGTGGATATTTCCTTGGCTGCGTGCACCGCAGCTTCCTCTTGTGGCCACTAGGGGGAGGTCCCCTTTCAATGCACAAGGTCTTTGCATCCTGTGGTCTTCCCTTTCAAATAACAACTAACTCTGTGTGTGTGTGTGTGTGTGTGTGTGTGTGTGTGTGTGTGTGTGTGTGTTTGAGTGACTGAGGAACCCATGGACTCTTGCCTCTTTTATTCTGAGAAAGAAACGTGTTCCACCAGAATCACTGGCCCTCAAATAGTATTCAGAACAAAGCCCATGTATTTAAAAAAGCCTACAGAATTTCTGTAAAATGATATATTTTCTTTTACATTTAATAAAAGAGGGCATGGGATTTCTCTATAGGTATGGCAACCACACAACTCAGTTCTCAATTTCCAACCCAGATGGCATAGTCAGTTCATGCTGTGGCCTACTCCCTCTCTTCCAAACATGTAGCAATAACAAATAAAAAATTTTAAATTATAAACAAAAAAACATAGTTGGACCCCAACCCAGGACAGAAATCTCTGTGCACCAGAAGCAGCTCAGAAAGGTAGGGTTGAAGGTGGGGTGGCCTCAGGACCTAGAAGCAGCAGGAGCTGCCAGAGGCATAGCTCCTGGTGATGCGCTAAAGTGCTCCATGTAAGATGGGAAACAGCAACCTGGTTCCTCAAAGCCCGGGTGGGGCGAGGTTCCCTCTGTTTATGAAAAGAGGCAAGAAAAAAAAAAGCTAACTCTCCATATACAACATGGGGCTTGAAATGTGGGAAGATGAAGACGGACTCGACTAGGAGCAGGCCCAGCTGCCCTCTGGCTGCGTGCCTGGATCTGTGATGTCCTCGTACCACGGCAGAGCAGGTGCATTGGATCACTGTGATAACACCTGGCTGTCTGCCGGGCCTGTGGCCCCCGCTCAGGACGGTTAGAGACAGAGTGAAAAATAGATGTGAAAACGAAATGTAAAAATTCTTCAACTCACTGTGAGACTGTAGACCAAAATAAATGAAAAAATACATGATGGTAATAGAAACAGTCAACAGACTGAACACTTGAAATATGAACTCATTCCAGATTGATTAAATTAATTTTGTCAAAGTCTTATAAATAATTAAAAGTAATGTTTAGTATGCCTAAAAAAGTCAATTAGATCTTAATATTCATTGAAAATTAACAAGAAATGAATAGGGGTAGATAGAAATTAAATGAGAACAAGTAGACATAAAAAAGAATAAGTTAGAAATTTTGGAAATTAAACCTTTGATCATTAAAAAGCACAGTAGGCAGAATAAACTGTAGATTAGTTACAATAGAGAATTAGTGAGTTAGAAGGTATTACTTAGGAATTAACACTAACACAGTAAACGGACACAAAGATTAAAAATGTAAAAGCACTGACAAGACAGGAATGATGGCATAAATAAGGAACAATGTTGTTCAATGAGAGCAAAGGGAGAAGAAAAATGAATGGAATCACAGTAAAGTGATATGTGAGGAAATAATAGCAGAAAAATTGTGTTGGGGAAATTGCAGAACATCAAAGGCAGAGAGAAAAAGACCTGACAATAGACCTGAGAAAAAGATGAGTTTCTACCAAAGGAACTTGTCTCAACAAAAACTGAGGCCAAAGTCGATGGAGTAGGATTTTCAAAGTGCCAATTGGACTTTTAGACCCAGTTAACTAACAGTTGAAATTAAAGGTAAAAAAGGATATTTCCATACAGATAAAATAAGGACTCCCATCGAAAAAATTATTATAGAATGTGCTTCAAAAAGAAAAATGAACCAAGAAAGAAAGGAAAATGTACAATAAACAATGTTAAGTGCAGAAATTAATAAAATTATGTTTAAAATTTTTTTAAAAAAATTTATTTAATAATTGTTCAGGTACAGTTTTCTGTTTTTTACTCCCATCCCAGCCTACCCCCCAATAAAATTATGTTGATAAATCTACAAGATCATTGACTAGAAACAAAAATTTAAAAAAACTATTAGTTTTGCCTTGACCAGTGTGGCTCAGTGTGTTGGGCATCATCCCACAAAGCACAAGGTCACCGTTTCAATTTCTGGTCAGGGCATGGGTTTGGTCCTCATCTGGGCATGGGCAAGAGGCAACCGATGGATGTTTCCCTCTCACGCTGATTTTTCTCTCCCTCACTTTCCCCCTTCCTCTAAAAATAAATAAATAAAATCTCTTTAAAAAACTATCATTTTTATTAAAGATATACAGATACGTATTTTAAAAAGTCACTTAACTCTCTAAGACTCTATGGAGGGCCCCCGATGACCCTTGTCTCCTGGTGGCTACACTGCCTCATACCCTCCCACTGAATGTGGGGGCTGCGCTGTGTAACCAGCAGGGTCTGCAGGATGCAATGGCGTGTGGTATCTGAGGTTAGATGATGACAGGCATGGCAGTTTCCACCTGGTTTTCTCTGGATGTACTTGCTCTGGGGGAAGGCAACTACCCCATGGTGAGGAAACTGAAGCAGCCCCAAGGAGTGGTCCATGTGGCACGGAACTGAGGCCTCATGCTAGCAACCAGCATTAGCTTCCATATATGTCATTGGGCCATCTCGGAAAAGGGTCCTCCAGCCTCAGCCAGGCCTTCAGGTGATCACAGCCCTGGCAGGAATTTGACAGCAATCTCAGGAGAGGTTCAAAGCCTGAACCTCCTAGTTAAACTCCTAAATTTCTGACTCACGGAAACTGTGAGACTAAAAAAATGTTTACTGTTATTTTAATCTGATTAGTTTGGGGTGATTTGTTATACAACAGTAATTAATATAACATAATGAAAAATTACAGCCCCTGTTACATCTGACCCCACTCTAGTTCTGAACCCTTAAAGGCAAACATTTTCATCTCCCTGTAGCTAGTATTTCATTGTTTTTGTTATTTGCCTCCATGTTTGTTTATACTTTGTTTATATTTTTCTTATTTTTTCCATTTTTGATATTATG
Organism: Artibeus jamaicensis; assembly: GCF_021234435.1. Taxonomy (NCBI): domain Eukaryota; kingdom Metazoa; phylum Chordata; class Mammalia; order Chiroptera; family Phyllostomidae; genus Artibeus; species Artibeus jamaicensis. Next base: position 6,229,021 of record NW_026522046.1, on the reverse strand, counting down.
CATTGATTTTCTATTTTGGAAGATGATGCTATTTTCCTCCCTCTCAGATTCTCCACTCTTTCCCTTAGTGGTTCATACATTATACCTTTAAATTATTCAGTGCTCACGTTAGTATTACCACATCATCACTGTTTGCAGGTAAACCTTGTGATACAATAACATTTTCTTTCTAGCATAAGTTTTAATTTCCCTGGGGGACAATGGTCTTTTTGTTTAGATTCCTATTCTTGTAAGTAACTCATCTCCTCTCAGTATGTCTGAACATGTCAGCAAATCTACCAGTTTCATCTTTTTGGGGGGAACCCCTTGTCCTCTTGTTTCTGTCCAGGCTGGCCACACTCTAGGCCTGCGGTATAGCTGTATTCCTGGGACATCGGTCCTCTTATCAGCCTGGGGATTCCCTTGCTTACCAACTGGATCTCATGTCTTCCTTTTTCTTGGTTTATTCCTTCACTTTGATAGAGTATATTCTCTGGTGGCTTCCTGAGCAAGGTTGCATAAGACCTGGGCACATTTTTCAAGAGCTTTCCTCTCTGAAAATGTCCACTTTACCATCATACTTGAATGATGACTAGGCTATATGTGTAATTCTGGGTCAAAAACAATTTTCTCTCAGAATTTGGGGACACTGTTCTAGCTCCTGGTGTTACTGTTTAGAAAGCCATTGCTATTTTGATTCTAGATTCTTTATCTTGGACTTTTTTTTCCTGGAAAAATTTTAGACTTTCTTAAATCTTTAAAAAATTAAAAAAATAAACATATAAAGTTACATACATGGATTATTATTTTTTCTACAGGATAGCATTACTCTAGATGATAAAAAATTGAGGATTTGTTTAATGATCAATAAAGTGTGATAATGTCCTTGATATATATGAAGAAGAAAATGGAACAACTTTAGATTTGTTAGAATAAATTAGGATTAGATATAAAAGTGAAGAGCTAAGGATAAGATGAAGAATTAAAATGCAATGAAGAATTAAAATAGAATGTATAGATTCAAAACCAACAGAAAGAAAATAAGAGGATTTAAAGGGTTTATTGGTTCAGTCCAAGATGGAGGCATAGGTAGATATGCATCACCTCCTCGCACAGCCAAAGAAAAGGGACAACCAATTTAAAAACAAAAAGCAATCAGAGCTCCCAGAAAACTGAACTGTATGGAAGTCTAAGAACAAAGGAGTTTAAGAAGAAACATTCATCCAGACTGGTAGGAGGGGCGGAGATGGGCAGCCAAGGAAGAGAGGACATGTAGAGAGGTGGCAGCTGGTAGCCAGGGCAGGTGAGGCGGTGGCTGGCAGACCTGGCAGTCCCACATTTGCATGCAGATAAATGGGGAGGAAGAACTGGCAGCAAAATAGACTGTGCAACCCAGGGTTCCAGTGTGGGGAAAGGAAAGCCTCAGAACCTCTGGCTGTAAAAACCTGTTGGGGTAATGGCAGTAGGAGAAACTTCAGGTCTCTTGGAAGCAGCCAAGAGCCTATCAAGCAGCATTGTTGCCTCTCCAACCTTACCCTACATACAGTGTTATAATGTGGTGAAGTGGTTTTCCCTACCCTGGCGAATACCTAAGGCTTGCCTCTTATGATGTAACAGGTTCACTAAGACAAAGAAATATGGCCCAAATGGAAAAACAGATCAAAATTCCAGAAAAAGAACTAAGCAACAAGGAGACAGACAAACTATCAGATGCAGAGTTCAAAACATTGGTAATCAGGATGCTCAGAGAAATGACTGAGTATGGCAGCAAAATAAAGGAATAAATGGAGGCTATGCAAAGTGAAATAAAGAAAAAATATGCCCTGCTGGTGTAGCTCAGTGGATTGAGCACAGGCCTGAGAATCAAAAGATCGTGGTGCGATTCCCAGTAAGGTCACATGCCTGAGTTGCAGGCCAGTTCCCATCAGGGGACATGTGAGAGGCAACCATACATTGATGTTTCTCTCCCACTCTTTCTCCATCCTTCCCCTCTCTCTAAAAATAAATAAATAAATATTAAAAAAAGAAAAATATACAGGGAACCAAGAGTGAAGGGAAGGAAATTGAGACTCAAATCAACAATTTGGAACAGAAGGAAGAAATAAACATTCAACTGGAACAGAATGAAGAAACAACATTAAAAAAAATGAAGAGAGGCTTAGGAACCTTTGGGACAAATTTAAATGTTCCAACATCTAAATCATAGGGGGTCCAGAAGGTGAAGAGGAAGAGCAAGAAATTGAGAACTTATTTGAAAAAATAATGAAGGAGAACTTCCCCAATCTGGTGAATAGATTTGTTAGAATAAATTAGGATTAGATATAAAAGTGAAGTTCTCCTTAGCTGGGATGTACAGGAAGCTCAGAGAGTCCAAAACAAGTTGGACCCAAGGAGACACACAGCAAGACACATCATAATTAAATTGCCAAAGATTAAAAATAAGGTGAGAATCTTAAAAGCAGCAAGAGAAAAGGAGAGTGTTACCTATAAAGGAGTTCTCATAAGACTACCAGCTATTTCTCAAAAGAAACCTTACAGGCAAGAAAGAGCTGGAAAGAAGTATTTAAAATCATGAAAGGCAAGGACCTACATCCAAGATTACTCTATCTAGCAAAGCTATCACTTAGAATGGAAGGGCAGAAAAAGTGCTTCCCAGACAAGGTAAAGCTAAAGGAGTTCATCATCACCAAGCCCTTATTGTATGAAATGTTAAAGAGACTTATTTAAGAAAAAGAAAATCAAAACTATGAACAATAAAATGACAACAAACTCACAACTATCAACAACTGAATCTGAAAGACAAAAACAAACGAGCAAACAAGCAGAACAGGAACAGAATCACAGAAATGGAGATCACATGGAGGGAGATCAGTGGGGAGGAGGAAGGGGAGGAAGGGGAAAAAGGTACAGGGAATAAGAAGCATAAATTGTAGGTACAAAATAGACAGGAGATATTAAGAATACTATAGGAAGTGGAGAAGTCAAAGACTTATATGTATGACCCATGGACATAAACTAAGGGGAGGAAATGCTGGAGAAAATGGGGGTGCCAGGTGGAGGGGGATAAAGGGGAGAAAAAAGAATGGGACAACTGTAATAGCACAATCAATAAAATATACTTTAAAAATACTTTATCGATCCAGCAGAAAACAGAGAAGACATTTTGAAAGGGAGAAAGAGAGAAGGTTATTAAACAGTAACAAAATGATATCAGTAAATTAGAATATTTAAGTAATTGCTATTTATATAAATAAAGTTGACCAATTAAATGCAGAGATGATCAGAATGGATAAAAGCATGTGAATCATACATATGAACTGTAAGAAATCGTTCCTAACAAAGCGAATTAAGACCTTAGGAGAAGCTCCAAGACAGAACCATCCAACTAAGTAGCTCCCATATTCTTGACCCACAGAAACCAAGAGGTAATAAATGTTTATTATTGTTTTAATGAGCTAGTTTGGGATGATTGTTATTATCATCATGGAGAACTGGCACCCTTGTTTAAGAACTTAGATGAAAAAGTAACAAATAAAATGCTAGCCAAATGAATTTAGACCCCTTGGCCATGCTACCTCCACTTGCAAAATGAATTAAGCAGTGTATATTTAGAGTTTATTCCAGAATGTGAAAATATTTAACTTAGGAAAATTTATTAATGTGATTTACCATATTAAAATAGTTCAAGGAGAAAATATATGATCAGCTTGGCAGATGCAGAGAAAATACTTGATAAAATTTTATATTCATTCACGATAAAACTTATGAAATTGGAAATAGAAGGAAACTTTTTTCTTCATAATAATAGAAGGAAATAACCAATAATCAACAGCCATAATCAATAGCAAGCATACTCTTATGGCGCAATTTCAGAAGAATTTCTTTTACATTCTGAAGTAAGACAAGATGCATGCTATCATCATTTCTTTTCCATGTTGGAGAACCTAGCCTGTGCAACAACTCAAAGAAGAAAAAAAAAGGTATAAAAATTGGAAAGGAAGAGAAACACATTTTCTTTTGCAGACTGTAATTGTCTACATAGATAATTCAAACTAATGTATAGATAAACTACTGAAGTGTTAAATTAATTTTGCAATATTGCTAGACACAAGGTCAACAGAGAAAAATTATTAGTCTTCCTACTCATCAAGTATGGCCAATTAGAAATATAACAGTAAAAACAAAGATTTCATTCATAATGGCACAGTATAGTACGAGGTGCCCAGTGGTTAATATAACAGAAAATAGAATTTTCTGGAGAAAATTGCAAAACATTGTGGGAAGAATACAAAAGAAGATGTAAAAATAAATAGACATGTTCATGAGTCAGAAGACTCAATGTTCTGTGTATGACAATTTCTCCCAAATAATCTAGAAATTCAATTAAATTTCCAATAAAAAAATCCCTATGAATTTTTTTGATGGAACTTGACAAACTGATCTTAAAATTCAAATGAAAGATAATTTTAGAAAAAAACACAAGGAGGTGGGATGGAAGGAAGACAACTTACAAGATACCAAGTCTTAGTAATATTATAAAGGAATGATAATTAGAGAGTGGGGTGACGGCACAGAACAGAGAGCCCAGGAAGAGACCCACGCACATATGGGAAAGCTATATAACAGTTGGCATTTCAAATCGGCAGGGGAAAGAAATTACTTTTAAAAATAAGTGATGCTTGCAAAATTTGTTATCCACTTGGAAAAATGTCAAATTTGGTTCTTAGTTCCATCCTCCAAAATAAATAACCAAAATGCTAATTTTTAAAACTTTTAGAAGAAATATGGAGAAATCTTTATAATCTTTGGGCAGGTAATGATTTCTTAAACAGGACACAAAATCAATCATAAAAGGGATGAATGACATTTACAGAACAGCTGTTCAAAAAGGACATCTTAAATAAATTTGAAGACAAGACTCAGGCTAGGGGAAGGTATTTGCTGCTTAAAAGGAAAACTGGATGGACAACTTCACTAATAATCAAGGAAATAAAATTTAAACTATGCAAGATGCCACTTCACACCTATTGTGTTGGCAATAATGAAAAAAGGGATACTGCTGAATATTTACAAGGCTGTAAAGTAGATAAACAGAAACTCTTGGAGACTGCTGGTGGGAGAATAAATTGGTACAATCACTTTGAAGAGCCATTTGGCAATGTTTAATAAATGTCAGATGTGCATGACCTTCAACTCTCTACTGGACTTCTAGAGAAGTCCTCACATGTACACAAGGAGACACATATAGGACATGTATAAAATGTATTATAGTGTTGCTTGTACTGGAGAAACTGGAAATTATCTACATATCCATCATCAGGAGAATGAATAAGTAAATGGGATCTTAGAGAGCAGTGAAGGTACTCCACATATAAACATGGGTATATCTTGGAAACATAATGTTGAGAAGAAATGACTTTGTAAAATGACACAAAGAGTGTGATTATACTTTACATGAAGTTTGAAAGCATGAATATTATATATAGATATGTATATATTTTAAAATATATGGGGGAAAGATAAATATCAGTATTCTATAGAGCTGGGTGTTAAATATTTAGGTGTAAGATTTGTTAGTGTCTTCACTTCTTTGTTTGCCTGAAACATTATAGTAAAAATCATAATAACCCAGATTGTCAGTTCAGACAGCAGGACTCCTGAGCTCCCTGTGTGTGTGTGTGTATTTCATGTCACTGGGCTTCTGGGTGGCCTTTCCCCCCAAATTCCGAGCTCCCTCAGGGGCATTGTCTTTTTCCTTTCTGTATTGCTAGGGCCTAGCATATTGTAGATGTTTGACCTGTGTTTATTGACTGACTGTCTGACTTAAGGAATGAATTAGTAAATGGAACAAGAGGGGAATGAAAAAGGAGGAAGATTTGGAGGGGGATGGATAGAAAGATTGAGATGATGCTTTTATTGCTGGCATCTGACATGGCCTCTTACGGAGACCAAGTGGGTGGAATTGAGAAAATCTAGGGAAATGAACTCCGCTGGACTTGATACATGACTAGAGGGAGGAGTCTAAGATGTTTCTTGAGACTCTCACTTGGGGGATGGTGATGGTGGAGCCACCACCTGACATTTTGCCTGTTTGGGTAGGGAACCTTAGAGAACACATGGATTTAAGGAGAGAGTGAGTTTAAGTTTATACTGTGCTGTGAGACCTCCAGGTGTAAATATCCAGCTTGTACTAGAATATATAGGTCTACAGCTTAAGAGAGGCTGGAGCTAGATGTCTAGATTTGGTTGTTATAAGAGAATGAGGATAGGTAGCCTGGCAGTGCATAAGCTTCCCCAGGAAGAGGACAGAATGAGGAGGGCAGGTGGCTGCACACAGACGCTGGGGAGCATCACTGTTTAAGGATTGAGTGGTGAGAAAGAACCCAGACAGGGAGGCAGTGACGAGTCCAGAGAAGAAGGAGAGCAGGAGAGGCAAAGAAAAATGTTCCAGGAGAGAATGGGGTCAGATAAGGAAGAAAATTCCAGAAGGACAAGAAGAACTAAATAGTGTCTTTAGAATTTGGCAAAAGAAGGTCATTAGCGGTCTTTGCTGGAGGAATTTCATTGGAGGTGTGAAAGGGACAGCAGATTGCATTATATCATGAGAGACGAAGAGGTGAATGTGAATAAATGTGGAAGAGTGAATCTTGAAACCCATTTCTTTCAGATGTCTGGAGTTGAAGGGGAGAAAGATAGGTCAGTAAAATGAAGAGTGGTTTTAGGGTTGAAGACAGTTGATAATGAATAAACTAAAGGAAGGAGTCTGAAGAGAGAGAGAGAGAGGTTTAAAATACAGGAGAGAGAGGGAGATAATTGATAAATGAAAGTTTTGTCAGAAATGAGGGAAAGCCCTAATACTAATATAAGCAACATGAATTAGTACTAGTAATACTAATACTAGTAAACTTACAGAGTACCTACTGTATACCAGGTGCTCTTCTAAGTCCTTAACATAAAATTAACTCATGTAATCCTTACAACAATCCTTTGAGGCAGGTAGTATAACCACCCTGTTTACAGATGAGGAATCTGAAGTACTGAGAGACAAAACATAATCATCGTCATTTATTGTGCTCTATCAGGCGTATGACTGCTGACAACAACTTTGTAATGTGTGCATAGATCAGTTTTACACACTAGGATTATAGTAAGAACACAGGGAGAGGTGAAAAGGATGTGCAAGGAGAGTTTGCCTCAGCCTCTGATTTTGGAGGCAGGAGGGAAGGATGGATGTGGTTGCAGAGATGGGTGAGGACTTGGGGGAAGAGAAGGCAACAGGAATTCAGGCAGTTCAGTTTAATGGCTTTGATTTCTTTGGCAAGGTAGAAAAGAAATACCATTATTGTGGAAAACATAGGTAACAATAAAAAATTATAATATTTTAATTTCAAGTCATTGCCATAACTACTTTGAACATTTTGTTGTATTTATTTCCAGAATTTGCTCTAAGCATACCTATACAGGCATAAATACGTAATGGGGAAGTCTGTCTGCCTAAGGGAGAGAGTAAGAGTCAAAATAAACAAGCCTAATAGAATCCAAACCCTGTAATTTTGGAGCTACAAGCAGCATAGAGTAGATAGTTGTTTGATCTCTGTTTTTGCCCTGAGAAATCTCCCTTCATGTCTTTAGTTATGAGTTCTGCAAGATCCTCTTCTGGAGCACAGATGTCTGAGGCGCTGTGACCTGGGTGTCTTGCACAATGTACTGAAAGACCACTTTTGCAGTGGGGAAGCAGGGGTGCATTTCTGCAAATTGTTTCCTTGGAAAAATGTTTCAGACCTAAGCATGAATTTAGCTCAATCCTAGTGGCAGAGCAGTATACTTGTTGTGAGCCAAGTGCATGTACTTGTATAATTTGTAAGTAATAATATTTATATGTGCATTTGTGTTTTTGTTTCAAGGTAGATTGTCCTAGATTAAACAACAACATGTGTATGTGTGCATGTGCATTTCTTTTCTTCACTGAAGAAGTACCCTAACATATCCTGGCCTCAGCAATGAACTGGAGGTGGGGCGGGCAAGGCTTCCTGCAGTCACCAAAGGGAGCGTTCATCAGATGGGTGCCTGGTGAGTGGGCCCAGTTTTCTGGGGCTAATGTCATGAGGCATCATGACTCTTTTTGCATTTGAAGGGTGTAGAAGACCAGGCTTCTGGTCTGGATGTGGAGGTGAGGTCTTCTGACCCAAGGAAATGGAAGGGGTTGGATCCTATCCTGACTCTACACCTTTGGGTTAGTGAGCCTGAGGGTAAATAGGAACTTATGTAAAGGGCGTGAGCTCAGGACCCACAGTGATAAAGGGAGTGTGGCAGTTAGATGGCTCCTTTTATGCCTGTCCTCTAGAAGCATTTGTTCAAGCTAAAGCACTACTTTGATAAAAACAGGATATTGCTCTACACATTCTTCACTTAATAATCTTTCCATAAAATTGAGTATGCTATGCCATGTTCTTCAGTGGCCACTCCATTGTGGATGGGCCATGGCTTATAAACTAGCTTCCTGTTTTGGAAACACCCACGAGATTGGACCTCATTGGAGACCAAACTAAGTCCATCTTGGGAGCTGGCCAGTGTCATAGTTTCTGTGCTGGCCAGTTTCTGTGGTGGTTCTTGACCATCTGCTGAAGCTGAGGCATGCCTTGTTCCCAAGCACACAAAATTCACAGAGAAAAAGAGGTTCAAACACACTGAGAAAACATTGAGGCAAAGGCATGGCTGGGATCCCAACACAGACTCCCCATTCTCCTGCAGTTACAGTCTTGGCTGAGCTGAGCCCTTTCCTCAGTGTTTGGCTTGGATGTTAGATGAGGTGAGTCAGCCTTCCTGGCATCTGCCTGCCAGTTGAAAGTCTTGTTGAGATGGGGTCATTGCCAGATCAGTAGAATTACTGGTCTCTCCCACAACCTAAGTCCTACCAGTCCTCTCTCTGGAAATAGGCTCCAGAATATGTCCTGTGAGAGTGTGGGCAGAACCAAGCTACTGGAGCTGATCTACATCAGCCCCATAGTGGCCCAGAGTCTCTTGGGATGACTTGGAGCCTAGGCCCTAAATGAAGGAGGCACTTCCCTCTGTGTCTCTCAATTCTTTCCTTGGGCTCAGGGCCAGCAAGCAGGCACCTTCCAGATGACACTGGACAGACATGATTGGAATCCCAGCTCTGTCACTGACTGGCTGCGTAACCTTGGCCTTACCTCTTTGGGCCCTCAGAAATAAGTTTTCTTCATCTTTAAAATGGAAAATAGTTATCTGTACTTGTGAACATAAAGAATCAATGCATATAAATATAACAGGGCTTTAAAACTGAAATTTCCGCCAGACACCAGTAAATATCATAAATGTGCAAATTCAAATTGAGATGCAAAGTCACCTTGTGGAGATATTCTGATGAAATGCCTAAATCTGTCCCAGGACTTTTTAAACCTCTTTGCCTACCTTGAGACTTTGTAAAAATAAAAGCAGAGAAAACAGGAGGATTTTGTGAGGACACATTTTCTTTAAAAAACCTATACCGTGAGTCCCATCTTGGGGACAAGTGAGTTCCTGCACCCTAACCTCAAACCTACTGAGGGTGAGTGGGAGACGGGGCCACTCCGAGAGCATAATGTGTAACCCCTATAGCTGGGGTGTGATGGCCTGGGCTCTGGTCCCACTGGGGAAATTTGGAAGGTGAGAGGAGGGCCCACAAGCCGCTGTGGTTGGGCTGCTGCCCAACTCTGCTGGGACCAGCCTATACTTTGAGTTTGGGGGGTTAGTATGGGAAACATGGAAGTTTCCTCCGGACAGATGTGGGCTTCCCAGTAGAGAGCAGATCCTGCAAGGACTCCATGTGGGGGCTCCTCACTAGCTAAAGGCTGGAGCTGAATGCTCAGAGGCTGAGGAAGGGGTCTCAGGTGACCACCCAAAATGATATTGGACTTGATATCCATCCACGGGTTAGAGAGAATTTTGGGAGAAAGAAGCTGAGTGTGGAACTTGTGAAGAGAGCATTAAAGTGCTTGGCGAGAAAGAGGTAGAATTTAACATCTGCCTGGCAAGAAAGCCTAAAGTCAACTTACAGCTGTTGCTGCCCCTTCCCCCCGACTGCTCCCACAGAGCAGCAGTAGTCGTAGCCATGGTAACTGGCTGGGGAGGCCGAGTGGAAAATGAGAGAAGCCAGCCCCTCTACACTGTCCCCACTGTGGGCTTCCAGCTGGGCAGGCCCAGGTTGGGGAAAGAGAACAGGATTTATGGTAAAAAGTTCAGACTTTTGATGAATACCTTGCATTAGCATTTGAATTTCTGGATTGAGACTGTGTTTGCAACCAAAATGACCACAGACACTATTCTCAGAATGAGCAGAAAAATCTCAGGCCTGCTGGAGTTGTCACCCAGGCTGGGGAGGTTCCTTCCCGGAATACTGTTGGTGCAAGGAAATAGCACGCCGCTTACTTAGGGCTCAGGATAATGGTTAGCAGCTGGGACACGCACAGAACTCTCCCTCACTCACCTGATCCTCTTTGGTTTACTATCTGCTCTTGCCCTGACATACTTTTCTCCAACTCATATGTTATGCTTGAAGCATGTCGTCTGTTCCAATGTCCAGGCCAAGTTCCCTTGGCAAAAGCCATTTCTTGGCACTGATTTGAGCCTAATCTCCCTAGACGACAGATGACTTCCATGTCAAGCACAGTCTTCCTGGGGAAGAGAAGAGCAAGAAGTGTTTTTGCCGTTTCTCAGATGGGGGCATGCTGCCCCACGAGCCAGGCTGGGAGATGGACCCGGCAGACCAGACTCTGTCACTGTGCCGTCATAGGCCCCCATGGGCAGACTCACGCGCCTTGCCACCCTGGCTGCTCATCTGTGAAAGAAGTTGATGATGATAAGGTGTATTTCACAGAATGAACTGAAATCTTATTTTAGATTGAACCTTAAGACATAGCCAATAAACATCCAATCGTTTTTTTCTCTACAAAAATGGCAATTTTGTATGGTTCATCCTAATGTATAAATAATGCTTTGTGAACATTAAACTGTTAGATGTTGTTTTAAACAAAACCAAGTAACAGTATCAACAAACTTCTTCCATCCATATTTCCTAATGAATCTCCAGAATTCTGTTTGCAGGGTTTCAAGGGCGCTGGTGATTTGCGAAGCAGCCACAGCTGAGAGTCTGAGACCAGTGAATGCTCAAGACCCCCTCAGTTCCTTGCCAATTTCTCCCAGTACCCAGAGAGCACCCCCTCTCTCCTCAGGTGTCATTGCAAAAGCTAGCACGAACAGCAAGGCCCCACCCCAAACACCTAAAACCCTCAAACATATTCTGAAGTTTTACTACACCATGTAAACAGGCATTTATTATATTCATCCTGCTGAGCACTCACTGTATCTCCTTAATTCTGAGGCCTCAGGTGTTTCAGGTTTGAGAAATACCTTTCTTTTAAAGAATGAATGATTCTTTAAAAAAATATACCTCCCATCAGACTGATAAACTTGATGATATAAAAAATTTAAAAACTTTGTGTGAAAAAAGACACTACAAATGCAATTGAGAAAGAATTCAGGGGGTGGGGGAAATGGATGAAGGGGTCAAAAGGTATAAACTTCCAGTAACAAAGTGAAATAAGTCAGACAGGAAGACAAATACCGAATGACAACTTACATGTGGAGTCTGAAAGAACAGAGCAAACACGCAAATAAAACCAAACATAAACAGACTCACAGTTACAGAGAGCAAACTGATGGTTCCCGGAAGGAAGAGAATGGGGGATGGGTGGGAAAGGTGAAGGGGAATAAGAGTTACAAACTTCCACTTATTAGATAAATAAGTTACAGAGCGTAATCTGCACCACAGGGAATATAGTCAATAGTATTGTAATAGCTTTGTAGGATAACAGGTTGTTTACCAGACTTACGTGGTTCTCACATCATAAGGTATACAAAGTATAATCACTATGTTGTAGACCTGCAACTAATGTAATATTGTATGTCAACAATACTTAATGAAAAATAAATTAGTTACACAAGTCAAAAAGAGAGGGAGAGCTAGTGATGTGGAAAATAAATTCTAAAGTTCTAAGTTCCCTCTAATAGGTGTTCCAGAAGAAGAAAACAAAAGAGAAAAATTTAAAAGAAATGCTAAAACTACAAAATAGAACAGAAAATAATATAATACTGCATTTCCATAGTAGTGACAATTTGTAATGTTTCACCAGATGTGCTTTAAGTAATATTTTTTAAAGAAATAAAAACGAATAAAGTGAACGGTCTTTCTGACCTCAATCACCTTTCCTCTCCTTTTTCCTTAGGGCAGCAACCACTACCATGAATTGGAGTATAGCTCTCCAGCCCAATAATGTGTATTATATAACATATATGATGCTTTTGCATGTGGTGTTAAGTTTTACTTAGGTAATTACTTACTGTACCTAGTGTTCTGCAACTTGCCATTTTCACTCAATGGTATAAGTTTTATTTCTTTCTGCATTTATGAAAAAGGGCCAGTTAATTTCTCTGGACCACTGTAGAATATTTCATTGTATTACTGACTATAGCACAGTTTTATGTAATATTTTATTTACTTGTGTAGTACTTCTAAATTTTTACCATCTTGAAGCAATGTAATAATGTATGCCTTGTGTACATGGATGAAGATTTTTCCAAGTGTATATCCAGAAGTAGAATTGTAGGGTGATAAGATGTGCACATTTCCAATTTTTCTAGATTCTGTGAAACTGCCCTTCATTTTATATTCCAACAAGCAGTATATATGGCTGTCCCCATTTTCCCTCAATCACACCAAGACTTAATATTTTCAGATTTTTTTATATATAAAAAAACCCCCTTACCCAGGGACATACTTACTGATTTTTAGAGAGGGGGAAGGGAGGGAGTGAAACATCAGTGTGAGAGAGAAACATTGCTCATTTGCCTCGTATGCGCCCCAACAGGGTACCAAACCTGCCATCTAGACACACGCCCTGACAGGGATCAAACCTGTGACCATTCGGTGTACTCCAACCAGCTGGCCACACTGGCCAGGGCTCAGAATTTTTATTTTTCCAGTCTGATGGGTGAGAAATTGTACCTCATAACAAATTTTAGTTAGTTGCATGATCCTTATTTCTAGTGCATTTGACCATCCTTTCATAGTCTATTGGTCATTTGACATTCCTTTTCTGTGAATTGTCGCTTCGAATCCTTTTTATTTTAAGTGCTAAATGATTGACATATAACATTATATTAATTTCAGGTGTATAACATAATGGACCCTCTAGGTCCAGCCATATTGTTGCAAATGGCAAGATTTCATTCTTTTAAATGGCTGAGTAATATTTCATTGTACACACACATGTTACACCTTTATCCATTGATGGACACTTAGATTACTTTTGTATTTTAGCTATTGTAACTAATGTTGCAATAAACATAGGGTGCATATAGCTTTTCAAATTAGTGTTTTCATTTTCTTCAGATAAATGCCCAGAAATAGAATTCCTGGGTTGTATGGTAGTTCTATTTACATTTTTTTTTTTTTGAGGAAACTCAGTACTGGTTTCCATAGTGGCTGTACTACTTACATTCCCATCAACAGTGTATGAGGGAACCCTTTTCCTCAGATCCTTGCCAACACTTGTTGTTTGTTGATTTACTGGTTATAGCCTTTCTGACAGGTGTGAAGTCATATCTCATTGCAGTTTTTAATTTACATTTCCCTGATGATTAGTGATGTTGAGCACCTTTTCATATGTCTGTTGGCCATCTGTAAGCCTTCTTTGGAAAACCTCTATTCAAGTCCTCTTCATTTTTAAACAGATTTATTATGTTGAGTTGTATATGTTTTTAATAGATATTTGGATATTAATATCTTATTAAATAGGTTACTTGTAAATATCTTCTGCCAGTTAGCAAGCTGTATTTTCATTTTGTTGATGGTTTCCTTTGCTGTGCAGAAGTTTTTTAGTTTGATGTAGTCCCATTTGTTTATTCTTGCTTTTGTTGCTAAAATCGGTGTCAAAGAGTTTATTATTATACTTTCCTTTAGAAGTGTCCTGGTTTCAGGTCTTAAATTTAAGTGTTTGAGTTTATTTTTGTGTATAGTGCAGATTCATTTTTGCATGTATCTATCCAGTCTTCCCAACACCATTTACTGAAGAGACTCCCTGTTGTATGTGCTTTCCTCCTTTGTCATAGATGAATTGACCATGTGAGTGTGGTCTTATCTGTGGACTCTGTTCTGTTCCATTAATTTATGTACCTGTTTCTGTGCCAGTACCCTGTTTTGATCACTACAGCTTTGTAGTATATTTTATTCATTTTTTAAATTTACTAGGTTTTTAAAAAAGATTTTATTTATTTATCTTTAGAGGGGAAGGGAAGGAGAGAGGGAGAGAAACATTAACGTATGGTTGCCTCTCATGTGGCCCCCGCTGGGAACTGGCCTGCAGCCCAGGCATGTGCCCTGACTGGGAATCGAACCATGATCTTTTGGTTTGCAGGCCTGCGCTCAATCCACTGAGTTATACCAGCCAGGGCCTATAGTATACTTTTAAATCAGGGATAATGATCCCTCCAATTTTGTTTTTCTTTCTTAAGATTGCTTTAGCAATTTGGGGTCTTTTGTGATTCTACAGACATTTTAGAATTTTTAGTCTTGTTCTGTGAAAAATGCCATTAGTATCTTGATAAGGATTGTATTATACCTGTAGATTGCTTCAAGTAGTATGGACATTTTAACAATATTACTTCTTCCATATACTTCCATTTATTTGTGTAATATTTAATTTCTTTCACCAGTGTCTTACAGTGTTCAGAGTACAGGTCCTTAATCTCCTGGTTAAGTTTATTCTTAGGATTTTATTTTTGATGTTATTGTAAATGTATTTGTTTTCTCAATTTCTTTTACTGATAACTCATTATTAGTGTATAGAATGCAACAGATAGTTGAATATTGATTTTGTATTTTGCAACCTTACTGAATTTATTTATTAGTTCTGATAGTTTTTGGTAGAATCTTTAGGGTTTTTTACATACAGTGTGTCATCTGCAAAAAGTGACAGTTTTGCTTCTTCCTTACCAATTTGGATACCTTTTATTTCTTTTTCTTATCTTATTGCTGTAAGTAGGACTTCGAATACTATGATAAATAAAAGTTGTGAGTGTGGGCATCCTTGTCTTATTCTTGATCTTAGAGGGAAAGCTTTTGATTTCTCACTGTTGAATCTGATGTTAGCTCTAGGTTTGTCATATATAGCCTTTATTATATTGAGGTATGTTCTCCTTACACCCATTTTGTTAAAAGTTTTTATCATAAATAAAAGTTGAATTTTGTCAAATGCTTTTTCTGCATGTATTGAGATGATTATATAGTTTTTATCCTTGGTTTTGTAAATGTGGTGTATTATTGATTAATTTGCAGATATTGAATCATACTTGTATCCCTGAAATAAATCCCACTTGATTATGGTGTACAATCATTTTACTGTATTGTTGAAATTGATCTGCTAATATTTTGTCAAGAATTTTTGCACCTACATTTATCAGGAATATTGGCCTGTAATTATTTGTAGTGTCTTTGTCTGGTTTTGACATCAGGATAATGCTGGCTTCATAGAATGAATCTGGAAGCATTTTGTCCTCTAGAATTTTTGAGAAGGATAGGTATTAATTCTTTAAATGTTTGGTAGAATTTGCCTGTAAAGCCATCTGGTCCTGAACTTTTTGTTTGTTGGGAGTTTTTTGATTACTGATTAAATTTCAGCAATCAGTCTGTTCAGATTTTCTGTTTCTTCCTGGTTCAGTCTTAGGAGGTTGTATGTTAGAAATTTATCTATTTCTTTTAGGCTGTCCAAATTATTGGCATATAATTGTTCATAGTATTTTTTATGATCCTTTGTATTTTTGTGGTGTCAGTTGCAATTTCTCCTCTTTCCTTTCTAATTTTACTTATTTGAGCTTCTCTTTTTTCTTTATGAGTCTGGCTGAAGGTTTATTAATTTTGTTTATAATTTCAAAAAAAAATCAGTCCTTAGTTTTATTAATCTCTTTTATTGTTTTTTAGTCTCTATTTCATTTATTTCTCCTCTGATCATTATTATTTCTTTCCTTCTACTAATTGTGGGTTTTGTTTATTCTTTTTCTAGATTGTTTATTTGGGATTTTTCTTATTTCTTGAGATAGTCCTATATTGCTAAGAACTTCCTTTTTAGACTGTTTTTGCTGCATCCCATAAATATTGGAGAGTTGTTTTCATTTTTATTTGTCTCAAGAAAGTTTTTGTTTTTCTCTTTGATTTTTTCTTTGACCCATTGGTTGTTTAGTAGTATGTTGTTTAGTCTCCCCATGCTTGTGTGTTTTTCCAGTTTTCTTTTTATAATTGACTTCTACTTTCATATGGTCTCGTTGAAAAAGATACTTGATATGATTTAATCTTCCTGAATTTATTGAGACTCATTTTATGGCATAATATGTGATCTACCCTGGAGACTGTTCCTTGTGTACTTGACAAGAATGTGTTTTCCTGCAGCTTTTGGATGAAAATGTTCTGTAAATCTCTACTAATTCCATCTGGTCTAAAGTGTCATTTAAGGCCAATATTATCCCTCCCTATTTGGAGGTCACCTATCGGGGTAGGGTTTCCTCAGTTATCACCTCTCCTATCCTTCTGTGCATGGTCCTCCTCTCATTTGTTGTGTAGAACTGTTCACTCAGCCATCAGTTGTTCTTCAGGAGAAATTCTCTCTTTATGGATGTATTTTTTGGTGTGTCCATTGGAGGAGGTAAGGTTGGAGTCTTCCTTACCATCTTGGAATCATTTTCCACATTTCTTAAAAACATTAATTCATATTTTCCTTCTCTTGTACTGCATTTCAAAAGAATCCCTCAGCTCAATTTTCGAACTTGGTAATTCTTATAAACTGTAATTATTTTGTTATAGCTCATCTCCTTAATTTCTTATTTCTATTATTGCTCTTTTTAATTTTCAAGAGTTCTCATTGGTACTTTTCATCACAGATTGCCTATTCTTGTTTCTTGGATGTCAGACCCTCACTTATTCCTCTCAGGGCTTGGATTATGCTTATGTCTTGTTGTGATTATACTTTGCTCATATAAGCTATTTCATATTGTCTGCTCTACTTCTTTTATGGTGTTGACCTTACTCAAAAGCTTGCAATTGTTGACAATGTTTATTGTTGTAGTTGAGAGGTTTGCCTCATTAGATTTCTAGATTCTGTCTGTGCTATTTGCTTGGGGAAGGAGTGGAGTGGGGGTGGGAGTGAGCAGTTGAAATAGAGTATAGCAGAGGCTGGTCTTGTCGATGTGGGAGCTCCAGTTTCTGGTATGAATGGTACACTGCTTTGTCTGAGTCAAGCATGGGACTGAGCCAAGTCCCCAACCACTGTGTTGTTTGTGGGGAACATCCCACTTAACTCATCACAGTTACCACATGACTGAGTTTATGTGATAGTACTGATTTATAGAGACCAAATTCTGCCCCTCTCAGAGGTTCTCCTTTGAGTTTCCTTAGTTCCTAAGGTCCCAGCCGCTTCTTCTGGACATCGCGTGCTCCCATTCATATTTTGGACTGTGTTTTCTTTCTCTAGTCCGGTCCCATCATTATTTCATTAGCATTTCATCTTTAGAATTTCTACATTGCTTCTGATCCACCAAGGGACCCCTTCATCATTTTGAGTTGCAGATTTAAAAAATATCTTTTGTTTGTTAGAGATGTATCTAATTTATAGTCGCCATCTGTGAATCTCAAGCTTAAAGAGAGAGAGCTTGAAGAAATGAAACTTGAAGCATGGGGGGTGGTAAAAGATATTCAGGGAGAGCCTATGCATAGAGGGCAGAAAAACCAGCCAAGGACAGGATTTAGGAAATTACCTGCACTTAAGAGGTTGGGATAAAATGAGGAACCAGTGGAAAAAGTGGCTGGAGCAGCAGCAGGAGACTTGTAGAAGGAAAGAGGAGAGAGGAAGAGTAAAGAGTGTGGGAGGTGATAGGATCATCCCTGAAACAAGGTCATGAAAGCAGCACTGAGGTTGTTGGTGGCCTTTGAGAGTTGCCTTACTGGAGGGGATAGGGCCAAGACCAAATGGAGATGAGTTAAGGTCAGGTGATAAGAAGAGAGCTGAGGCAGGCAGTGAGAACCTTTCTATCACAACAGTAGAAGAAGTGAGGCTTGAAGAAGGCAAACAAAACAAAACAAAACAAAACAAAACCACAGCCAGGAGGGGGTTCTGATAGACCCTGGGGAGAAAATCCCCTCCACTGACTGGAGGCTTCCTGATATCTACATGTAAGGAATTTTTCCCCTTTACAGGAAGCAGATGGAATTAGCAGATTTTATTATTATTTCTACTTATAATGTATATTGCAAGAGGTATGTTGTAAATACTTATAATTCCCTGTTATCAATCCATCTTTGTTTTGAAGCCATTTTCTGTTTGGTTTTATTTTTCTTTTTAGGAACAGGAGACATTTTTTCACTTTGTCTTTGAATGATGCAAGAAATGTACAATTAGGTTTCATGATTTTTGCCCTGGGGAAACTAATAAAAAATGTGTAGTACCAGTTTCTTCCCTTGGGACAGGTATATGGCTGCTGCTCAGAGGCCATGCTCTCTAGGAAAGACTCCTCTCTGTTTAGTCTGTGACCAGGAGAGCCATCTCAGCTCTGAGATCCACAACTGCCTAGCCTAGCAAAGAAATTGGATGTTCGGTATAGAGTCAAATCATTGGGGTTAATATCTGGGTAGTGCTTGGCATTATAAAAGGAAATACAGGGTGTATTAACTCTGTAACTGGATTCTGATTAGTTGAGTCCTGATACTTTCATTTTATTGCTATGGAAAAATGACACTACTGCCCAGTTCAGAGAGAAGAGTCCTGCCTAATTTACGCAGATTATGAAACTGAAGGAGAGACAGAGAAAGCAGACAAAGGGGATAAAAAACAAGGCCCTGAACACAAGGTCTCAAGAGGAAAAGGGGGAGAGGTATAGTGGACATTTGGAGTTTTTTTCTAAACAGTTTTATTGAGGTATTTATTTATACCTGTATTAGAAGATATAATAATTGGTATTTAATAAACTTTTTTTGAAGTATATGATTTGATACATTTTGGCACTTGTAATTAGCATCATTATCAAGATAATGTATGTATGTTCCTATTAGTCCCCAAAGTTTCCTTATGTCCCTTTGTAGGTATTCTGTCCCTTACCCTCTGTGCCTAGACAATCATGGATTTACTTTTTAGAACTACACAGAATCTTGAATTTTCTAAAATTTTACATATATGAACTCATACAGTATATACTCTTTTTCTATTTTATTTCACTCAACATTATTATTTTGAATTTTGTGTATGCTGTTATGTGTGTGTATCAATATTTCATTGCCATTTCCGTGGAGGAAAAAAATAAATATTCATTTTTTCATGATTACAGAAGTAATAGAATTCATTTCTTTTTATTGCAGAATAGTACTCTAACATATAGATATACCACAATTTGTTTATCTTTTCATCTCTTGATAGACACATTTGGGTTATTTTGAGTTTCTAACTTTCATAAATAGATTTATCATAAACATTTGTGTACAAGTCTTTGTATGGGTGGGTGCTCACTTTCCTCTTGGGTAGATTGGAAGGAAAAAAGCCCCCAAATTTGCTGTGCTTCTTTCTGGGCAGAAAGAAGCCCTTCCCATTTGTCCCCCTGTCTCCCTTGCCCTGTTTATTCTTCTTCATGTTAGGTGTGATGACCTGACATATCTTATGCTTATTAACTTGTTTCTTGTCTGCTGCACCACTAGCATGTAAGCAGCACAAGAACAAGGACTCTGCCAGTTCTGTTCATCTCTACAGCCCAGAGCAGACCTGGCATTGAAAAGGTCTGAACTCAGTAAGTGTGAGCGGTCAGCTTATGAGTGATATTAATTTCCTTCTTTATACATTTTAGAGTGTTCAGCTATTTTCCAATGAATTCTATTACTTCTGTAATAAAAAAAATGAATAAATATTTATTTTTCCTCCATAGAAATGGCAATGAAATAACAACTCAATTTTAATGTTTAAGAGTGAAGTTCTATTATAATGAAGTTAGCATTCTTTTATCTCTCAACAACACATGAGAAATCTGCTGGTGTGAGTCATACGTCTGTGAGGTCAGATTCCTGCTAAACTGGGTGAGGGCACACAAGTGCAGAGAAAACTGCAAACTGTCCTCAGGGCCATCAAAGGTACAGTACACAGGACTGACCTGTGTAAATTCACCTCCCAGAAGGCCACCTGGAAGCTCGTGCTCTCCATTTGTTCTCTCGTGCTCTCTTACCTTCTTGTCTCTGGTCAGTAGGTGCAGAGACGTGCTCTCAAACAGGGTTCCTGAAAGTCTGCCTGAATTAGACCTCCAGGCTTGGCCTCGTCCCAGGAAAGATAAGCTAGGGCTGGTTTGGTTCTAGCTGTTGGAGAATAAGGCATCCAACACTTGGAGTCTGTCACTCCAGGATGAGTCTGCCAGGCTCTTCCCACTCTCCGTTCTTTCCCTTGTTAACATTTTCTAACTTAACCGCTCACCCTTCAGCCCCCAAGTACTGTTTTCTATGCCCAGGAGCACTACTTTTTTAGGTGATGTTCAGTGATATCTTCAAATTACAGTGTGACTTGTCTGCCACAGTGGAAAACCTCTCCATGCTTCTTGAAGCTTTTTGATGGCTGATAACATAATTTCTGATTTTTTGTCATCAATTCTGAGATTTTACTGCCTGTGTTTTCTTTCAGGAGTTTTATGGTTTTGAGTCTTAGATTTAAGTGTTTTATCCATTTTGAGTTTATTCTTGTATATGGTGTAAGAAGGTGGTCTAGTTTCATTTTTTATAGTATTTGTACAATTTTTCCAACACCACTTATTGAAGAGACTGTCTTTACCCCATTATGTATTTTTGAGCCCTTTGTCAAATATTAATTGACCATAAAGGCATGGGTTTATTTCTGGGCTGTCTCTTCTGTTCCACTGGTCTACATGCCTATTCTTAGCCAATACCATGATGTTTTGATTACTATGGTCTTGTAGTATTGTTTGATATCAGGTAGTGTTCATTCTTTCTCAGCATTGTTAGGCTATTTGAGGTCTTTTCCATATAAATTCTGGAATATTCATTCTAGACTGGTGAAATATGCCATTATCGTTCTTTTTGTAAAGTCTGTGTATGGTACAATTTATACATCATTAAAGCCTCTTCCCTGGACAAGGAAGAATTTGTAATTAGCCCAATAATCTGATGCTATGTTGAATTACCAGTTCATTTGCTATAAAATTTTGGAAATAGTTTAAAATTTTGAGAAAAGTTAAAAAGGAGACAATATACAGAATTTTATAGTTTAGTAAAAAATGTTAAAAAGCCCATTTAACTGATGTTCTTTCCCTGTAAAATGAATGCAAATATATTAAAATTTTTATTTGTTGTAGTTTTTTTAGGTATTTCTGTATATTTTGACAGATATGGTAAAACAGCATTGTATGTTATTCACTGATGTTGTTTTTTAAAATGTATTTTATTGATTATGCTATTACAGTTGTCCCATTTCCCCCTTCATTCCTCTCAACCCTGCACACCCCTCCCCCCATTCCTCACCTTTAGTTCATGTCCATGTGTCACAAGTTCTTTAGCTTCTACGTTTCCCATATTATTTTTGCCCTCCCCCCTGTCTATTTTCTACCCACCATCTATGCTATTTATTCTCTGTACCTTCTCCCCCATTTTCCTCCTCCCACTTCCCTGTTGCTAACCCTCCATGTGATCTCCATTTCTATGGCTCTGCTCCCGTTTTAGGTGTCCACTTAGTTTGCTTTTGTTTTAGGTGTTGTTGTTAATAACTGTGAGTTTGCTGTCCTTTCACTGTTCATATTTTTTATCTTCTTTTTCTTAGCTAAGTCTCTTTAACATTTCATAAAATAAGGGCTTGGTGATGATGAACTCCTTGAACTTGACCTTATCTGAGAAGCACTTTATTTGCCCTTCCATTCTAAATGAAAGCTCTGCTGGATAGAGCAATCTTGGATGTAGGTCCTTGCATCATGACTTGGAATACTTCTTTCTAGCCCCTTCTTGCCTGTAAGGTCTCTTCTGAGAAATCAGCTGACAGTCTGATGGGAACTCCTTTGCAGGTGACTGTCCCCTTAGCTCTTGCTGCTTCTAGGATTCTCTCTTTCATTTTAATCTTAACTAATGTAATGATGATGTGCCTTGGTGTGTTCCTTCTTGGGTCCAACTTCTTTGAGACTCTGTGAGCTTCCTGGATTTCCTGGAAGTCTATTTCCTTTGCCAGATTGGGGAAGTTCTCCTTTATTATTTGTTCAAATAAGTTTTCCACTTGTTGCTGTTCCTCTTCCCCTTCTGGTACCCCTATAATTTGGATGTTGGAGCATTTAAAGATGTCCTGGAGGTTCCTAAGCCTTTCCTAATTTTTCTGAATCCTTGTTTCTTCATTCTTTTCTGTTTGGTCATTTCTTTCTTCCTTCTGGTCCACTCCATTGATTTTAGTCCCAGATTTGTTTCCATCACTATTGGTTCCTTGTGCAATTTGCTTCATTTCACTTAGTGTAACCTTCATTTTTTCATCTAATTTGTGACTAAAATCAACCAGTTCTGTGAGCATCCTGATCACCAGTGTTTTTAACTGTGCCTCTGATAGGTTGGCTACCTCTTGGTTACTTAGAAGTATTGGCTCTGGGGCTTTGAGCTGTTCTTCTTGAGCCATAATGTTTTGGTCTGTTTGCGCCTGTTACGTATGAGGGGTGAAAGCTTAGGTGTTTGCCAGGGCAGGTCAGCCCAGAAGCTGGGTTGTGACTGGAGGCAGGGTCAGAGAGGGAGCTATGGTGTTTTTTTCAACTCTCTCTTGAATTTTGGTCCCCTCTGCCACTTTCCACAAGCAAATTGGGCTCTTCTGGTGTTGATTCCTGGGTGGGTGGGCTTGTGTTTGTTCTAGGACCCTGTGGGTCTCACCAATGACCTCTCCTATGGGGCTAGGAGCCTCTCCCAGCACCTCAGCCCCCAAAAGTTTTTCCAATGGATGCTTTTAGGCTTTATTTCCCATCGCTGGGGCCCTGGGTGGCATGGTCTGTCTCACTGACTGTTTTTAAAACTGCCTGGTTTCTCTGCATGCAAATGTATGTCTGCAGTCAGCCAGTCAGCTACCTTACGAGCCTTACTGGGTTTCCATCTGTGCCCACCCAGGTCACCAATCACCACCTTCTCCTGCTGGGACCCCTCTCCGCTGCCGACTCAGCCCCTCTTACCGGGCTGTATGAATGGTTCGTTGATGTTGTTCTTCAGTACAGTTCAATTTTCTGTCTGTTATCGTTTCCAAATCTTTGTTGTCTTTAGATATGGTTGTGAGAGGAGACACAGTATTTCCACATATGCCTCCATCTTGGCTGGAAGTCCTGCTATTGGTGTTTTAACAGGAATTGTGTTGAATCTGTAGATTGCTTTGAGTAGTAGGGACATTTTAATAATGTTGATTTTTCCTATCCATGAATGTGGTATGTGCTTCCACTTGTTGATATCTTCTTCAAATTCTTTCTTCAGTATCCTATACTTTTCTGAGTGCAGGTCTTTTACCTTCTTGATTAAATTTGTGCTCTTTAGGCAAAGCACAGATCCACTATGAGAATGACAGAGGGTCCCCACCAATAACCTGTACCTCAGCTATCCTCTGTAATTGTTATCATTTGTTTTATTAGGAGGGATCATGTGAAACCATCATTTTTGCATGTCAAAAAGAAGTGAAATATTAGCAGTTGTGTTTGGTTTCATTAATATATAGAATTGAACAAAGGCTTCCCATTTATTCCTGGAGTGCCTCCTGCAGGCCAAGCATCAAACAGAAGTCTTACCGTGCACTATCGGATTCTCTTCTCACAGCAGCCCAAAGAGTATGCACAATTATCATCTCTATTTTTCAAATGAATTAAGAGGGCACAATTGAGTAATGTGCCTAGGGAGAGAGGTGGGCTGCAGACCTACACCTGTCTGACCTACAAACCTGAGTTCTTGACCCTTGCACAGACTGCCCTCCCAAAGTCCTCTGTGTGGCTTCTGGGGGTGGGGAGTGAAGTGGGGTTAGGGACTGGACATTTGAGATAAAGGACTGTTGGGAGAGCTCTGGACTGAGTGGTCCCTATGTCACCATCAGGCTCAGATACAGACTTTGTGTGATCCAGATCTCATACAATTTTGGGACCTTCTTTAGGAAAAATAGTTTTTAAAAATTCTACTTTTTTCAGATTTTGCACAAATAGAGGTTTATACAAACATTTTTGCTAAGGTCTTTTCACTGTCCTTAGAAGGGACTTGTGCAGGGGAAGGTGCTAGAGCTTAAGCTTCATTATCAAGGCTTAATGCCCAGAGGGACTGGGCAGGAGGCAGCTACCTTCACAAAATAAGCCCTGAGTGAAGGCTATGGTCTGGTACAACAGAGAAGAGTCTAGTACATCGTCAAGTTCCACCCAGGACCCAGGGAAATTTGCATACGTGGAGGTGGCCTGTGCTTCTTCGACAGGACTGACTCTGAAATGGTGGTCCAGGGTCCGTGGGGTGTTAGCGGGGGGAAAAACATTTTGGCATTTCCTTGGCTGAGAGCACCGCAGCTTCCACTTATGGCCACTAGGGGGAGATGCTCATCTGGGAACTGTTTGTGAAGGGTTTCTGGCTCCCAGGCCCACTTCCAAGGCGCTCAGGGCCCCTGGGCCAATCAGCATTGTGATCCTCACAGGTGCGCTGATGAGACCTCTGCCTGCTGTGGCCTCTGCTTTCAAGGATCAGCTCACAGGAGGAGTGGGTACAGCAGTTGGAGGATACCTATGGCTTCCACCTGGATTACACTGTCAAAGTTTCAGAAATAGCCACAGTAAAACCAAGGAATCCCTGAAGTAGTGATTATTAAAAATGTACTGTGCACCCGCCCAAAAGTTTGCAAACCCGGAGCACTCAAACCACAACCTAGAACGAGACTCCGAGGAACATTGCCACACAGCAGCTTCTACAGTGAGAAGGCAGTGCTTCACAGTGACTGGGAAGTGAGCTAAATTCACGACTAAGCTGGTGTTGTCTGCCCAGGAAACCTTCGGGGATGATCTCCACATGCTGGTCTCTGTTTAACAATAGTAAGGAGGACACTTGTCTTTCTTCAGGAGCCACTGACCTTTTAGAAAATTCCATAAGTTCAAAGGTTAAACTACTTCAACAGGAAATTTAATTCATGTTTAACTCAAGTTTAAGAACAGTTAGCATGAAACTATTGTGTAGGAATCTGTGGGTTTTCTGTGCTGTAATTTGGAGAGGAAGACTGCCAAGCTCCCAGGAGGGCCCCTACTGGTCTCTCCTCACAGGGGTGGACTCCTGGAACCCAGGGCTGGTCTTTGCTTATCTGATAACCCCTGACCTAGCACACCGAGTTCTCCAACAGCGTTTCTGGGATGAACAAGCGACCAGGGAAAGAAGGGGCCAGAAAATGGGAAGGGAGGAAATAATGAGATAGAGGAAATAACTGACTAGAGCTTGTTTAAATGAACTTTGTCTCGTCTTTGTAGGACTTTAGAAATAAAGCAGAGAGGGGGACATGAAGATAAATAAGTAGATATTGTTATTCTCGGGTAACTCGCTTCCTTGTGAAAAAGACAGATATGACAGTAAATATGGTATTGGGCAAAGCACAAGGCCCTCCTGGAAAAGGGCCCAGTCTCTAGCTGCCAAGGCCTCCTGCTGTGAGGCGGGTTCCTTACTTGATTCTTGGTCCATTTCAGATGACATGTTAGAGTGTTTATTTACATGTCTTATTGACCTTAAAAAACAAATGAGCCATTTATTTTACCAGCAAAATGTTTTTTTAATTTCTGGTTTTGGAATATAGGTTTTTTGGGAATGGCAGAGGAATTGCAATTCAGAACACACTCTGACAAATCACAGGCAAGTCCCTAGAACAGGGGAGAGGGGCTTGCTTTTATAGGTGATAAAGAGGAAGTTGGGAGGGGTCTGAAGAGTTCAAGATGGTGATGGCTTCTCATCGGATGATGTGGCAGTTCCTCATTTGCTGGGCTGTAACCAGGATCCCACATGGAAGGCAACCAGCTAAAAAGTTCAGGTGACCATTCAGGTGTCTTGCTGGACAAGGGAAAATTGTTCCTTCTCCTGCTGTGGTATGTCCTCCCTTTTGGGGCCTGGGTGGCTGTGAGTGAGAGCTCCCCTTTAGGGCTTCTTGACTCCATTTTAAATGGGGTTTCCTTTGTTTATTTTGAACTCTTTCAGTGGAATCTTTTGACAATCTGTATCCCCAGCATCTTGAACTTGCATGATGGTGATGTAAGTATGCCTTGGTGGAGTTATTTTTAACCTTTTTTGGTGGGATCTTGGATGGAAGTCAAATGTTTTTCAGCTCTAGGAAATTTTCTTATCATATTTTTTGAGCATATACCTTATTTTTTTGACTATAAGATGCACCCCTCCCCCCAAAATTTGGGAGGAGTAATGGTTGTTAATGCTGCTGTTGAGTTCTGTTTACATTTACATTAGTGAAATATTATGTGATTTATATTATTAAATATTTTACCACAGTTTTTGCTTCAAGAATTTTTTTCCTATTTTCCTGCTCTAAAACCTAGGTGTGTCTTATGGTCCAAAAATATGGTACCTCTTGCCCTTCACCCCCAATATGTTTCTGTCCCTAGTTTCTAGGATTTCCATTAATGAGATGTTGGAGTCCTGGTGTAGGACCCTCTGTAACTCTTATCTCTTCTGTTACATTTTCTATTTTGTTTTCTTTTTAATGTACATATTTTTGAGTTTTTATAAGAGGTTATTTGAGCCAAACTGACAACATACACCAGGGAGCAAATTCTCAAATACTCTTTAATTTTTTGATCTACTGATCCTTCTATTGAAATTTTTCTCAGTGATCATATTTTTAATTTCTAAGCATGCTATTTGTTCATGGAATTTTCTGGTTCTAGAGCAGTCTGCATTTTCATGCTTGTAATAGTTTCTCAAATTTAACTGAAGATTCTATATGTATATTTTAAAGGTTTCTCTTGTTCCCTAGTTATCCTTGTTGTCTCTAAGGTCATTTTGGCTGTTTTATTTTTCTCTGAAATTTTTTCAGTTTAAAGAATGTTCAAACTTACATTTAAGTTGAGAGTATGGCACTGAATATGCACATATCCTTTCCCTAGGATATGTGGGAATCAATCAACTTTTCACTACCTTTGTTTTCTTTCTCTCTTCCTAGTTTTTTTCTGAATCATTTGAAGGTAATGGCAGATATTGTGACATTTTACTCCTAAATACTTCAGCATGTATATATCCTATAAGAATAAGGACATTCTCTTACATAGCACAAGATCATTACCACACTCTAAACACTTAACATTAGTTAAATAATATATCTAATTTTTAGTTTATATTTAAATTTTTCCATTTATGCCCAAACTTACTTTCATATCTTCTTTATTTTTGATCCAGGATTGGATCAAGAGTCACATATTGCAGTTACCATATTTTTTGGACCATAAGATTCACCTAAGTTTTAGAGCAGGAAAATGGGAAAAAAATTTGAAGCAAAAAATGTGATAAAATATTTAGTAACGTAAATCACATAATATTTCACCAATGTAAATGTAAACAGAACTCAACAGCAGCATCAAAAACCATTATTCCTCCCAAATTTTGGGGGGTGGGGTGCATCTTATAGTCCCAAAATATAGTAGTATTTTGTTTCCTTATTTCCCTTTAACCTAGAACGGTTTCCTGTTAATCCTTTTTGAGGCAGTTTTTCATCATGCCAACTTCTTTTTTTGAAAATTATATTATTGATTATGCTATTATAGTTGTCCTGAGTTTTCCCCCCTTTTCCCCTCTCCACCCAGCACCCCACTTCTTCAGGCAATGACCCCACCATTGTTCATTTTAATGGGTCATGTGTATAAGTTCTCTGCCTACTCCATTTCTGGACTTTACATTCCCATGGCTATTCTGTGGCTTCTTATTTGTACTTCTTAATCCCCTCACCTCTTCATCCATTCTCTCGCATCTCCCCAGTTTTCCTAATATCTTTATAAAGATACCTTATACATTTGTCTAGTTTTATAGTTATTTATGACATGAGGGTTAATACTCTGTCATGGCCTTAAGAGTTGGAAAATTTATTTTTATCTATCTATCTTATCTTCACTCGAGGACATGCTTATTGATTTTATTAGAAAGAGAGAAAGGGAGGAAGAGAGAGAGAGAAGGAGAGAAAGAAAAACTTTGATGTGAGAGGAAAACATTAATCAATTGCCTACTTCCTGTATACGCCCCAACTGGGGACTGAACATGAAACCCAGGCATATGCCCTGAGTAGGAATCAAATCTGAGAACTTTCAGTTAACAGAATGATTCTCCAACCAACTGAGCCACACTGGCCAGGCCCTGTTGGAAAATTTAAATGCCAAATACAATTTCTTGAAAAGAAAGCACACTTAAAAATATATTTTATTGGTTATGTTATTACAGCTATCCCAATTTTTATCCTCTGTCCCCCTCTGCCAAGTACCCTCATTTCCTCCAGCAATCTACTCCTTAGTTCACGTCCATGGATCATGTATATGAGTTTTTTTGCTTCTCCATTTCTATACTATTATTAACATCACCCTGTCTATTTTGTACCTACCAATTATGCTTCTTAATTCCTGTACCTTTTCCTCCCATTCTCCCCCTCCCAGCTGATAGCCCTCCAAGTGATCTTCATATCTGTTTCTGTTCTGGTTGCTTGCTTGGTTTATTTATTTTTTTTAGGTTCAGTTGATAGTTGTGAATTTGTTGCCATTTTAATGTTCATAGTTTTGATCTTCTTTTTCTTAAATAAGTCTCTTTAACATTTCATGTAATAATGGCTGGGTGATGATGAACAGCTTTAGCTCTTCCTTGTCTGGGGAAGCACTTTATCTTCCCTTCCACTCTAAGTAATAGCTTTGCTGGGTAGAGTAATCTTGAATGTAGATCCTTGCTTTTCATCACTTTGTGTGATGAAAAGTACTTCTTGTCTGTTTCTGCTAGTCTGCAAATTTTCTTTTGAGAAATCAGCTGATATTCTTATGGGACGCCTTTGTAGGTAATTCTCTGCTTTTATAATAGAAAACAGGGTGTTCTATTGGATTGGATTTGGGTGTAAAAGAAAAAGAAGTGTCAAGG
This sequence comes from Artibeus jamaicensis, assembly GCF_021234435.1. Lineage (NCBI taxonomy): Eukaryota > Metazoa > Chordata > Mammalia > Chiroptera > Phyllostomidae > Artibeus > Artibeus jamaicensis. The sequence goes on along the minus strand of NW_026522046.1, from coordinate 6,199,842 downwards.
TTCAAGGTTTTTGGCCTGAATAACAGAAAAATAGAATTGCCATTACCTGAAGACTGCAGAGTGAGCAGATTTGGGGCATGGGGGTAAAATCAGAAATTCTTTTTTTGGAAAGTTGAATATACTTTTTGGAATTCAAGGAGGAGTTCAAGACTGGAGATACAAGTTTGAAAATTTTCAGCATGTGAATATATTTAATAGTTTAACATTGGGTGAGACTGCCAATTGGGTGAAGAAGTACCACGGAAAACTCCTAGGTGAAGAAATGGAAGATGAAGCATTGGGAGGTTAAGAAGTAACAGCCAGAGAGGAAGGAAAACCCAGAGAGGTAGTCATGGTTAGAGAGTATTTCCAGGTGGAAGGGATGATCAGCTGTATTAGATGCTGTTGATAAGTCATGTAAAATGAGAACAGAGGACTGATTATTGGATTTTGCAACATGGAAGTCACTGGTGACCTTGTTCAAAGACATTTTTGTACTGTAGTAAGGGAAAAAGCCTGAGTGAAGTGGATTAAGTAGAAAACTGGAGGACAGGGATTCGAGACAATGAATACACAAAATACTTTCAAGTGGCTTTTCTATGAATGGGAGCAAATAAATGGAATGGTAGCTGGAGAGGAAAGAAGGGTCAGGAAAGAGGTTTTCTGATGATATGCTCATGGGAAAAACTCAGTAGAGAGGGAAAATCTGCTGATGTGTGTGAGAGAGAGGGTAGAATTACTAGAGAGATGTCCTTGAGCAGGTAAGCAGTTGGCTTTAGGTAGGACTACATGGTTTATTTGTAGTCAAAGAAGGGATACAGATATGGTGGCACAGATGTGGTGGGTGGGATGATGTGGTGGTAGAAGTCTAGGACAGTTTCTTTTGGACAGATTTTATGTCCTCAGTAAAGCAGGATGCAAGACCACAAGTGAGAGTGAGGATAGAGGAGGTGTTAGAGGTTTGAGGGGAAAATAGGTGCAAAAATCATCATTTAGTACCATATTAGATGGTTACTTAGCTAGAGTAGAGCTGAACTTAAGGTTCATGGTCATGAATCTAAAGTGAAAACATTCAGTAGTTTTGCATCTTTTTTTCCTAGCCAGATTTGGGTGCAGGAGGAGGTATGGAGGAGGTGAAGGGCTGGATTTAACCTGGTTAGTAGTTCTTCCAAGAGAGTTCCATGAAGTGAAAGAAGGGCAAAGGAATTAAGATTTGGTCAATAGAGTAATAATAGTAATTGGCTGAGAAAATTAAATTTGGCAAGAAGGGAAGAGGGGTGGAGGGACTGGGGAAGGTGGAAGGATCAATGGATCTTAGGTTCTTATGAGGCAGAACATTGCTGGAGTTTGAGTAATGGGGGAGTGAACTAGAAAGATAGAAGATGATGGCGGGAACTGGGGTGCATGATTGAGATTGCTGGCCTATGGAGTGGTCATGAAGTATGAGGTGGAGGAAGAGGGGAGAACAGCATAAGATACTGGGGATCCAGGGTGTTGGAAGGATACTTGCTAACTCCTCTTGCTCAGGATTTCAAGGTGTGCATGTGTATGTGTGTGTTTCAGCAAGAAAATAGCCTTGCTTTTCTATCATTATGGTAAAAATATAAAATGCTTCAAATATGTATAACCCACAACTGTCATATAGCAAAAGGATAGCCATTCTTGCAAGAACTACTTGAGTTTGAAATGTTGGTTGGTGTTCCTTGTGCAAGTGCCCCGATAACTCTTAGAAATGTGGGCCTGAAATATAGGAGTAGAGATGGAAATCTGGGGAGTACCTTAATAACATGAAAAATTGAAACAATGTGAACAGATAAGGTTGTCTGGAGAGAATGTGTACAGTAGGAAGAGAACCAAAGATTGGACTTTTGGGAGAACCCATATTTACAAGGCAGTAGGAACCAAAAGAGCTAATGATAGGGATAGAGCAGCAATGTAGGAAAAGTGTCAAGAAGACACAGGGAGATATGAGTTTTCAGAGCAAGGGAGTAGTCAAGAGGGACAAGTAGTGCAGAACATCTGGTAGGATCACATGCAAGAAGCTGGGCTGGGCTGGGTAGAGGGTGGCTGGTGAGGAGGTGGAGACAAGGCAAATGGATTGTTCTCTGGCAGTTTAGGGGCAAGGGACAAAGAAAGGGACTGAGGGCAATCCACACAAGGAGAAAGAATCCATGAAAATGAAGAGAGGAAGGAGACAGGGCATAGTTGAAGCAAGTTCTGAAAGTGAGTCTGAAGCACAGGGGAGGGAGAAATCTAAACAAGAAGGAACAGTTTCTTTTGAGACAGGAAAGAAAGCAGAGACCCTGAGTCAAGAGAGGGAAGGCTTTTGACAGGGGGGTAGTCAGGGTAGTCCTGGGTAGTCAGGACTCTCACGCTAATAATGTTTATAGCCAAATTTATGGTTTTGCCATAAGGTTTTTTTTTAAGATTTTATTTATTTATCTTTAGAGGAGAAGAGAAGGAGAAAGGGAGAGAAATATTAATGTATGGTTGCCTCTCATGCATCCCCTGCTGGGAACTGGCCTGCAACCCAGGTACGTGCCCTGATTGGGAATAGAACCGTGATACTCTGGTTCGCAGGCCCGCGCTCAATCCACTGAGCTATACCAGCCAGGGCCCATGATAGGTTTTTAAATTTTTTAAAAATTTTATTGATTCTGCCATTACAGTTGTTCTATTCCCCCCTTCATTCCCCTCCACCCTGCACCCCTCACCCCCACCATTCCCCCCCTTTAGTTTATGACCATGTGTCTCAAGTTCTTTAGATTCTGTATTTCCCCTACTATTCTTACCCTCCTCCCTATTTTATTCCTTATTTTTGTTCATCTGCCACCCCACACCCCCCTCCAAGCTTCTTATGTTTTTCTCCTTTAATGGTTCATCAGTTCCTTCCTGTCCACAAAATGTGTCACATTCCAGCCACCTGTCCCTTAGAACACCCCTTTTCCCTCTCCATTGTCCTGGTCATGGCCAAATAAATGTTTTCTTCTCTTAGGACAAGGGCAGCTTTACTACTTACCCATTTAAGTACCAAGACTTTTATTATTTTTACCTCTTTAGATGAGGCACCTGTTAAATGTTTTCACACTCCCCTACAGAGGTGGAGACTCTGGCTGGCCACCAACACCCACTCACTCCTTCTTCCTTAGTAACAGAAACTGGATACATAGCTGCCCGATTCCTTTGCAGTTATTAGGTGTGGCCATGCAAATTACCTTGGTTTCTTCCAAAGCAGAGATTGAGATATAGGCTTTCGTGTGGCAGTTTGTTTGGGAATGTGATTGCAGGGAGCAAGAGTGAAGAACAAACAGTGAAACAGGGAAGGAACAGAAAAGTGAAACAGTGTTTTCTAGTTGACCACTGCTATTCATGACTGGTGCTCCAACTAGAAGGCTTTTGGATAAGCTTCATTGAGTGCAATTCAGAGCTGTCTGCTTGAGGGATTAAAGAGGACGAATTTATCCTTTATCTTTTGTTCTCCACTGATCTAAGCCTTAGACTGTAATAATAGCACCATAAGCCTTAAATCCCCCTATATTTTGGGTTGCATATATACAGGTGCCAACAGCATCAAGATGGAGCTAGACATATATAGCCTTGGCCCCAAGGCAAGGCACTGTCAGGTTGCACAGGCAAGAACTGCTTAAAAAGTCTGTGCAAAACTGGTTGCCAAAGCCGTGGCTGGAGTAGCAGGTGTGGCCAAGAGGATTTGAAGTGGTGCACAAGAGGGCTCTCTGCATCACTCAGATTTGTTCTTGCCTTTTCTCAAGTCCAGTCCACCACAGAGTCTCAACCCAGAAGGTGGTCGGCTACAATCTCTGCAAGAATGTAATACAAGGGTGTTAGTAGAACAAGCTGTGGTCCTTATTGCTGCAGCTGTCCCAAAGCTGAAATTGGCATTTATCATCTCCTCCCATCACCAGTATAGAGTTTCTTCTCTTATCAGTCAGCACTTTGGTTGGTGTGGGGTGGTTGCCTGGTGGGGAGACCTTCATCCTAATGGATCCAAGCCTTAGCTTTTTTGACTTTGTTGGGTAGTAGTTGCCTGCGTATGTTTATTACTGGGCATGGGACCTCTGAGTTTTGGTCAAAGTCTTTTGTGCCACCAAATGGCAATGGTAGCTCTTCATGAAAATCAGAATCAATTATCACCCCCAGTGAATAATCTTGGCTTCTTTGTCCATTGGCATAGAATTCCAAAGAGACCAGGTAGTAGGTATAACTTCAAGTTCACTAGGCCCCTTCTGTTAGGTGTTTTCTCCTTCTGCCCCCCACTACAGGTGCCGAGTCTTCTAATACAACTGAGGATAAGGCCGTTGGTACAGGAAGCACAAAGTCTGAAGGTGGGCCACTGGGAGTATGGGTGGGAAGGGTCAAGCCTACTTCTGACTCTTGGTTCCTGGACCCAAGTCAAACAGCAACTGAAGAAACAACACTGTCTATCAGCCATTGGCCAGCGCTTGTACCTCATCTTAGAGGATGTGCCTCAGCCCCACAGCATGGTGTCCCCTAGCTGGTGCTGTAAATGAGACTTTAACAGGCCATTCCCATGTTCTCTTAGGCTGTTTGTTTGTGGGTGCTGAAGAACACAGTAAGATCAGTAGATCCTATGTCCATTTCACACTCCCTTTGTCATAAGATGGGTTCCTTGTTCTGAAGTAGCCATGTCTGATACATCATGCTGGGAGGGAAGGAATTCTGTAAGCCTGACAATGGCAGTGCTGGTGGAAGAACTGTGGGCAGGGCAGGAAATCAGAGAAGGTGTGCTGCTGCCTTGTGTGTGGCAAAGGACAGTAGGGCAGAAATAGTATGATTGTTCTGTGGCCACTGGAAGTCTGGCCCAAGTTCCCTGTGTCATACATTTGCTCAGTGGGTCTTCTCTCAGGATCTTGAAAAAGATGGCCCACAGAGGACTCATTGCCAGAGCTTCAGGCTCACTCAGCTGGGCAGGTCTGCCACCTGTGGCTTCACAGGCTGAATACTGCACCACGTTAGGGAGTTCCATCTGCAAAACTATGACGAGCACGGCCCCACCTGGAGTTGTGCTGTGCAGAGATCCTGCATAATCACATCACATTTCAGCACTGGACACTGTCAAATGTGTGCTGGGGAACAGTGCCACAATGTGATGCTAAGTAAACCTACTATTTGCCTAATCAAAGGTTCTAGACAGAGTGTGGGTGTTAAAATGTGGCCTTGCCCTGAATCTCCCTGAGGTTCAGTTACCTCTTCTCACCTCTAAAAACCTCTAGGTCTCCTTGCATTTCTTCACCCATTTCCTCTGTCCCTGCTTGGGAGGCATGACAATTCTCATTCTCTTCTGTTTTCCGTATGATGTGAATGTTGGACCTATTGAAGTTGCCCCAGAGACTCCTTACACTATCCTTCCTTGTTTGGATTCTCTGTTCTTCTTGTTCTGATTACTTGCTTTTTGCTTTCTTTTGTTCCAAATCATTGATTTGATTCTTGGCTTCATCCACTCTACTGCTGATTCCCTGTATTTTTTTCTTTATTTCAATTAGTATGTCCTGCATTTTTGCCTGAATTGTTTTTATGCTCTTGAGGTCCTCACTAGGTTCCTTGATTATCCTTATAACTAGTGTTTTGAACTCTGCATCTGATAGATTGCTTATCCCCCTTTTGTCTAGTTCTTTTTTTGGAGTTTTGATCTGTTGTTTCATTTGGGCCATGATTCTTTGTTTCCTCATTTTGGCAGTCTCCCTGCATTTGCTTCTATGTATAAACTAGATCTGTTATGACTCTCTGTCTTGGTAGCATGACCTAATGTAGTTGGTGTCCTGTAGGGTCCAGTGACACAGTCTCCCCTGTCTCCCAATTTGTGTACTCAAGGTGTACCCTCTGGGTGGGCTAAGTACACTCTCCTCTTGTAGAGAGGGGAGTGTACACACTCTCTCTACAGCCTCTTTATTGTTGCTGGCAGGTCAATGGGAGGGATTTACCCAGGCCAGTGAGCTGCAAGGACTGGCTGTGACCACTGACTATCAACCTCCACCCTCTATGGAGGATCAGCTGTCCAGGGGCAGGATAGTGGTGCTCTGATGTGGTCTGTAGCTGTCTACTGGGTGTACTGGCTCTGGGGTTTCCCCAGTGCAGGCCAGGGTCAGCCACCACCTGTGTTCTGCTCTGGGCCACCCTGTTTGAGCTACAAAGCAACCTGAGATGACTGCTACTTGTGCTGGGCTTGAAGATTCCCAGGTGGCTTCAAGCCAAGTTGTGAGTCTAGGCTGGCAGCTGCTAGTGCTGGGCCTGGGGTCACTTAGCAAGATAGAGAGGGGCTTGAGGCTCACTGATAATGACAGTTGCTTGTTTGAAAGGATTAAAGGAGTTATGAAGTATGAGTCAAAACTAGCCATTCAGAGGGAAAAGCCACTGTTAACAGTTTGGGTGGGCTTATAAGTTGGGTGGGTGGAGCCTCGGGGGATCACCAGGGCAAACAGTGTTGGCCTAGATATGGCACTCACCTGCCAGCTCTGTGTCTCTGGGTGGGGAGTGTTCAAAAAAAGACAATAGCCTCTGCCTGCCTTTTTGTCTGGGGGACAGCCTTCTCTTTCATCCAGAGAATGTTTAAGCAAAAAGACCAAACAAGCAAAAGCAAACAAACAAACAAACAAAATCAGCCATGATACTTATAGGACTATTTCCTATGAAGACACAGTTGGTAACAAGCATATCTATGTACCTACTTTCCGTGATGTAGATGTGAATGTTTCTCCAGGTCATCAGTCTACCATCGCTCTACTGGCTGGGTGATGCTCCACTGCATGCGTCCAACCAGCTCAGGTAAAAAGGAGATAAACCTCTGAACTGAGAGATGCCACCCAGTGGGCGGGGCATGACAGGCTTTGAATCATTTGAGTCCCTGCTGAGCCCTCAGAGTCTGGGATTGGCAAAGTGATCATGGAAAGGACCTCAGGGAGCCATTCCATGGACAGGACAGGGCTAGAGCACAGTGGGCCAGCTTCCACAGGAGGGCTAGACTTGGGGCATGAGGGAGGGGCTGTGAGCCCAGTACTCCTAGTAAACCCTGGGGGTAAGTGTTTGTGACTTAGAGATGAACAGGTGACAGGCCCCCACTTTAGTTCCACAAATTACCAGATTGGAGGTGTGGGAGTGAACAAGTGGGATGGGAACAGGATTAAGGAACTGGTTGGACCTTTTCCCTCTGTCCAGGGATTGGGCACCCAGAGCTGTGGGGGGCTCAGCAGGTGATGCAGGGAGCCTTGGTTTCAAGAAAGGAGTTTATTGGAAGGAGACTGACATCTTTCACAAGCCTAAGGATAGGAGTATTTGAGCGGTGCAAAGGCAGCGGCCAAGTGTCTTTTTCTCCTTTTGTGTTCCTGCCCCGCTCCCCCACCACCCTGGCTCTGCAAGGTCTCTCTTCTTTGCTTCTCTGTGCCTGCTTCTGCACACACTTCCCTTGGCTTTTTCTACCACATGCCCAGTGAAATTTGGCTCTTTCAGCCTTACTCTCTGAGACCTCCAGGTAAAGGGCCCGTAGAGTCTGTCTCAGTCTCAGAGAGGAGCCAGTTGAAAAACATTTGTTCCCCCACACCCATGCTTTTGGTCCTCTAGGATCCAGGCCACAGGGATGACGGGCAACCAGGTGCAGTCACGGCCTGAAGGGTTGTAGAAGAGGGGTCTCTAAGAAGAGAGCATGGTCAGGAGAAGTGATGGGTGACGGTAATGCCCAGGCAAAGAAGAACAGGAAGGTCTGGCACTGAGAAAATAGTCCTGTGGCATCCCCATCCAGAGCAACCTCTGCACTGGCTGTGTTCTAGCGAGAATCTGAGGGCTTCATCCCACCCTGGAATGGGATGACAGTGGCTGTGGGGAAAGAACCAGTAGATGCAATTTCTTGCTGATGGGAACTAGGTGGGAGGACAATTGGAAACCTGCCAGTTCCATTGCTGGGGAAGGAGTGTTAGGCAAAGAAACAGGAAAGTCCCAAGGTGCCAAAACTGAGTCCTCTGGGGGCAGGGGAGGGGCAGAGGTTTTAGAGTCATATGGAACAGAGTTGAATTAGCTTTCATTTTTTATGCTATGTGTAACATTGGGCAAGTCACTTAATCCTCCTGACACCAGTTTCCTCACCTAAACCTTGAAATAGTAACACATCCAGCAAGGTGGGTGCCATTAGAGATAACAACTGCATGGCTCACAGTGCTCTAGAAGCTAATCATTGTCATTGTTTACACACACACACACACACACACACACACACACACACACACACACACACACAAACAGGAGAGAGAAGGTGGGCCCTCCCCTGTTTGCCTGGGAGGTGCTGCTGCAGGCATCAGGCAGTGCAGGCTCGGGACTGGGGACCTGGGGCCTCACACCGATGTTTGAAACCTCAAGTTAGTGATGGGCTCAAAACACAAAACTGAAACTCCACAGCAGAAACTGACAAAGGTAAAGTCCTCTGCCACTCAACCAACTCATAAAGGACAACTTAAATTGCTCTTGGGTATAAACTCTACAAGAGTCGTACAGGCCATAGTATGTTGGCATCAGAGGGCCCAGCCTTGTATTTTGGCTCGAACACTTACCAGCTGTGTGGTTTTGGGCAAGTCACCAAACCTCTCTGAGCTTGTTCCTCATCTGTAAGACAGGAATCATAATAGTGCCTACTTCAGAGGTGGTCGTGAAGTACTTAGAATGGGGCCTAGCACAGCAGGTGTGGCTACTAGTACATTTACTGCAGGCTGAGGGTGCATTTTAGTATGCTTGATGGGACTGAGGCAGGGCCTCCAAGTAAGGGCCTGCGCCTCATAAAGCTTTTAAAACAGCCCTGATTGTGTTTGCGTGACTGTATTTTTATTGAATCAGGTGTAACTTAGATTGTAAACCACAGACGTGTGACTGTATTTTCATGAAAATCAATGGTTCCCTGCAGGGCAACACTGCTCCCAGGGCTGATTTGGAAATTTTTTTGTCATGATCAATTGGTGTTACTGCTGGCCTTTAGTGCCACCAAACTGGCACAATAGACGGTTTCTCTTGTGTCCCTTGGGACTTTCAAGTACAAGTGAAAGCCTGTGTATAATAATCCAGTTCTAGAACCCACCGAACCTAGAGTTATGGAGGTGAAAAACCTGCTGATAAATATTTGAGCCTAGAACTATAGTAGTCGCCTGAGTCCATGGGGACATGCTCCGAGGTCCCCAGTGGATGCCTGAGACCACGGAGAGGACTGAACCCTCTACATACTGTGTTTTTCCTCTGTGGACACACCTATGACAAAGCTTAATTTATAGATTAGGCACAGTGAGAGATGAACAGCCAGCATTAACAATAACACAGAGCAATTACAACGGATACTGCATGTGAGCACGGTCTCAGTCTCTCTCTCAAAGCCAAGACTAACAGACAAGTCTGGGGCTTTTCAAGGGCCTTCCAATAATGTTTGTGACTGCAAAGATAACTCCAGATGAGTGACTTCCAACCCCTTGGTATCATGGCACACATAAACCAATTACCAAAATTCTGCTGCACACCAAAAATATGTGATTTTTTTGTTAATGTGACAAAAAATAGGTGTAATTTTTTTATAAAGAATCTTTTTAAAAAAATTTATTTATTTATCTTTAGAGGGGAAGGGAAGGAGAGAGGGAGAGAAACATCAATGTATGGTTGCCTTTCATGCATCCCCTGCTGGGAACTGGCCTGCAGGGAACCAGCCTGCAACCCCGGTATGTGCCATGACTGGGAATGGAACTGCGATTGTCTGGTTTGCAGGCCCGCGCTCAATCCACTGAGCTACACCAGCCAGGGCAAAAATAGGTGTAATTCTGATTCATTGACACTGGCTGGCTATTGTTGTGTTGGCTTTTGTCACTTTTTAATTTGGCAATTAAAGGCAACAGAGGTCAGTGCCCCTGACTAAATAGTCAGGTATTATTGCATGTTTCGAAGATTCTTGCAGCACAGCAGCGTGCCTGCCACCACATGCTGGTTGAAAATCACTGCTCCAGATAACTACAAGCAGGCAGGGAGTGTACACGGTGGTAACATGGAGGGCTGGACAGAGGAGTGACCTGTGTCTCGGGAGGGCTGGAGTGATGGCTCCAGATTTCGTCATGTGCGCATGGTGAAGGAGAATGTGTAATTTAAAACTTATAACCATTTATTTCTGGAATTTTCCATTTATTCTTTTTGGGCCAAGTTTGACTGTAGGCGACTGAAACTGTGGAAAGCAACACCATGGATCAGGCAGGGAGTGACTACTGTAGTTCCATGTTACAAGTGAACATGCAGTTGTGGGCTTTTGTTTTGGCAAAGTTGAGTAGGTAGCACATTTCCTAGAAACCAATAATTGCATATATCAAGGAAAGACTGCACTGTTTTATTTAAAATTTGCCAAGAGCTTACTATTTTGAAAAGTCACTATAGCAGTGTCTTGTACTACTGGATTAACCAAATTCCTCTGCATTTTAACTGTCATCTTCAGTGGTGATTCTCCATTTACACAGAGATATTCTGATTTAGCCTGTATGACAAAGTGACAAATGCAAAGGGAAAGAGTCAACAATATGCAGCTGAACATCACAAATCTGGTTTTATAATCACCCACGTGTGAGCAGTTGCCAACATGCCAGCTCCTCAGTGGGTAATATAGCACCCCATCGAGATGAAGTGGAGATTTCACAAAAACAAAGAAAAAATATTATTATTTTTTAACAACAAAAAAATCTTTATTTTTTATTTATTTATTTTTTTAATAATTAATTTTATTTAGTTATTTTTCAAGTACAGTTTTTTGTCTATTTTTCCCATCCCAGCCTCTCCAGCCCCTTGCTCCCCACCTCCCTCCCATTTCCACTCCCCTTAGTTCTTGTCCCTGTGTCCTTCCTATTCGTTCCTCCAAATCCCTCCCCTTTTTTCCCCTTAAATTCCCTCCCCTCTCCCCTCTGGTCACTGTCCCCCTATTCTCTATTTCAGTGTCTTTTGTTTTTATTTTGCTTTTTCGTTTGTTTTGTTGTTTAGCTTCCTGTTAGAGGTGAGATTATATGGTATTTGTCTTTCAACGCCTGGCCTATTTCACTCAGCATAATGCTTTCCAGTTCCATCCATGTTGTTGCAAAAGGTAGTAGCTCCTTCTTTCTTTCTGCAGCATAGAATTCCATTGTGTATATGTACCACAATTTTTTGATCCATTCATTTACTAACGGGCACCTAGGTTGCTTCCAACTCTTGGCTATTGTAAATTGTGCTGCTATGAACATTGTGGTGCATAGGTGAAAGAAAACATATTATGAAGTTGACAGCCTATTACACTTCTGAGATTTAAAAAAATGCTGGAAAGCCAAAATTTTCAGTGAATGTTAAAACACATCTTTGAGTAGAAGGTGAAGCTGTCGCTGTTCTCTTCTGAAACAGTATAAATGCTTACAAAATAGGGTGAGCAACAGAAATAGAAAAACCCCACTCACCAGTGAAGGATGGGTTATGAGAATGGTGACAGGAACAAAGTCCACCGAAATGGTTTGTGTTTCACTGACGTCTGGCGATGCTGCTCTAAGGGAAGTCGATGAGGCGGTGAAGGCTGTTGAGTACTGGCCGTGTGAGGAGAGTGGGCGGGCGGGCACGTGGTCATCACTAGAGGCCCCTGCAGGACCCGAAGGCTCTCTGCTCACAGGGGTCAGGTTAAAACATGAAAAAAGCCACAGTGGACATTATTTTCAAAATCACTGACAATGGATACAAAGGTGCTGATGGTATTTGATGCCCTTAAAAACAGTTCATAGAAAATGCCATGCCCTTTTCTGGTGTCACTGTGTGCATCACAGTTGAGAGCCTCAGCTATAATTTGCTGGCTATTTGAAATGTTTGTAGGCCATTAGAAAAATTGGCAATTGATATCCAGCACAATGCAAACACGACATTTTGTGATGATTGTGTGTTATTTTACTTTGAATTCCTTGCTGTTTTCAGGATTGTCACTGTTACTCTGATACAGTCCCATGTGGTGCACGTTTGAAGGCCTAAGTTCTCTGACACTTCCTGTGTTCTCCTCCAGTGCAGCGGCATTCTGCACCACCTGATGAAACAAAATAACCCCAGGCCACAGCAAAATATATGGAGTCCAAAACTCAATCACATAAAATGTAGCGCTGCATTTTTGTGATGTTATTTAAAACCTTTTCCCAGAGGCAGGCCAGTCTGGCAGAGGCAGGAGGGCAGGCTGCGCAGTGAGTGCCAAGAACCACGGAGGTGTGGTGCTGTGGTGGGGAGACTGCACCCCAGGAGGAGGAGGTGTGTAGGTGGAGCCATTCCCTCAGGTCATCACCACCCACTGCCTCCCTTCTGTGGTACAGGCCTGCCCAGCAGCAGGAAGCCAGGCTCCTTTGTGGATTTCAAAGGCAAACATTTATGGACGCCTGCTGCATACCAAGTCCTGTACTAGGCTGTGTATATTCATGATACCTCATCTCTTACTCACAACAACCGTGGGGGATATTACGACCTATGTTTTGTGTAGAGGAAGCTGGGGCTCAAGAAGGATTTATCTCAATCCATATCATCAGGCAAAACACAGTGATGTGTAAATGTTTTTAAATAAATAAATGAATAAAAATCTTTTTTTCCAAATAAGAGGCATGAAGGAAAACATATTGAAGCAGCTCCTATGCAACTATCCGTATAGCCAAATGAGCAAGTTCCAGTTCAGTTACATCCCACCTGTTCTCTCCAGCCTCCTGTATCCTCCCCAACACCGGCCACACAGAAAGCCTGCAACAGCGTTGCCTGGGGTTCTCCTGTAAACATGACCACATTCACACAGTCAAGCACCCTCCGTTTGGAAATGGGGGCCGGTCAGGGACCTGGAGCAAATCTCATTGTATTAAAATATGCCTTATCTTGGGGTTTATCTTATATGATTTTTCAAGGTGTTTTGACATATTAGAATGCCTGCCTTGAATGAGTACTGAAATTTCAAGACAGGAGATGTGACCTCTGAGATACTTGAGCATCTCCTCGTTTCATGTCAGACAGAAGGATCTCATTCACCACCATTCCTAGACATAAGACCGATGCTATTCTGAGAATATCATTCTTTCTTATATTTTCTTTTTTGACAGCCTATAATTTGGTTAAAATATTATTCCTGCTTCCATTAAGGTTATCACTTCTTTCTCTTAACATAAACCAATGAGTATGGTGTGTTATATACTGTAACATAAATTTTAATTCTGATGTTACCTGAACTTCTCTTTCATTCTCCCGTATTTATTATAAGGAAATACTTTCAATATTCCTATTTTTAAATAAGAAGAAAATTATAAGGAGGTAGAACCATCTTATTCTATTATGTATTCTAGTAGAGTTATGCTGGAGCCTTTACACATGGAAGTGTATATCATTTTATTATCAGCCGTTTTTATCTCTCCTTTTTATTTCAGCTGGAATGTAAGAAAGAGAAAAGCAATCTCTGGCATCGGGGAGCCAACCTGGCACTTGTTGCTCAGCATCGTGTTCTCCTGTTGCACATAAACTTATTCCACTGAATACCAGAATCAGGCAAGGCCACTTTGTGATCTTGATGGATCCAGATAAAAAAAGAACACTCTGTAATCACATCTGAACACAGACAAAATGTGAACACAAGCCAAACTACAGACATGACTAATGTCTCCTCATCTTGGCAAATGCAGGTGACTCCTGCTCTTTTACAACATGAGCTCTCGCCTTGCCCTCCTGGGTGGCATTTATTAGAATGCCCAGTATGGAACAATTCCCACTTCTTGACAGCACCCCTTCCACAGACCCTCCCAAAGCAAAGCACCACTTCCACAGACCCTCCCAAAGTCACCTGACACAACCCTAAAGCCTGAAGGCCTTCCCACCACATTTCCCCAGTGTGGTGCGTGCTTTCCCTACCTCCAAGAAGCCATAAATTTAACTTGTCAACCACAAATGTTCCTGGGGGTGTTTGGCTGGGAGGTATCAACAGATACTATAGTGATATTCATTTCTGTGCCCATATACACTTTGTGCAATTATGTACGTAGGTAGATTATACTCCTCTTTAAGATAGTAAAGGAGCTTTACAAAGTATTATTATAAAAAGAGGATATTGGGTTTGGCAGGCCTTGGTAGTTTTAGTAGTTTGATGGTTTTGATAAAAATTCTCTGAGCTTGACACAGTGCACTGGAAAATCATGATGTATTGATTTCTCTGCATATAATGCTGTGTGTGAACATAGGTCTGGCGCGGGGTGCCATTTAAGTGAGCAGGTTGTGTCAAATTATTTTTTTAGAAAAGTTCCCAAACTAAGCACTGAGAGAACTATTCTGCTTTGCAGCTTAAGAAAAATGGCTGGCAGGGTTGGCTTGGAGGCTTCTTGTCCTCCTGTGCTCTGGCGGCGATCCCTCTGCCATTGTCTCACATTCCCTGTTAGCTGGACATCTGGGGCACTATTGTCCTGGCGGTAAACCTCATTATTCCCATTCGGGACGTTCAGTGCCCGTCACCTGCCATTCAGATGTGTGCCTTTTCCTCTGGCTGATGGTCACCACAGCAGGCATCTCCACCATCCTTCCAGGAATGGACTGCTAAATTACACAAAAGGGCGTCAGTGTTTTCTCCACCAAGATGGAGGCATAGGTGGAGAAGCCGTGTTTTCTCACACAACTGAATTTAGAGACAACAAAATATTAGCAATAGAACACACAGCCAGAACACGGAAAATTGAACTTTTCGGAAGTCTGATAACAACAAATTCTTCAGCCTGACCACTAAGAGGGGTGAAACCAGCAGCTGGCGGAGCGGGGTTGCACAGGAAAACTCGGTCAGATGGACTTAGGCACATGGATCCCAGGCATGGGGTTGCAAAGGGCGGACCCAGTGAGCGACCTAGTGAGTGCGACCCAGTGAGCCACCAGTGGATCCGGCGAGGGTGAAGGGCAGCGGGTTGACTGTGCTGGCGCATTCCTGTGCAGATAGACCGGCGAGGGAGTGGGCAGTGAGATGGGATCCAGCGAGGAAAGGCAGCAGAGAGGGCCGCCATTTCCGGCTCTGACCCCACCCCCACATACAGCATCACAACCCAGCGACCCCCACCCTGGAGACCCTGCCCCTAAGGCTCTGCTCCTCATACTTAATGGGCATGAACAGACCAAAAATGGCTCAAGAAGATCTCAAAGCCCCAGAGCCCATAAATCTAAGTGACGAAGAAATAGCAAAACTTTCAGATGCACAGTTCAAAACACTGGTGATCAGGATGCTCACAGAACTGGTTGATTTTAGTTACAAATTAGAGGAACATATGAAGGCTAATTGAAATGAATGGCAATGCACAGGAAACCAATAGTAATGGAAAGGAAACTGGGCTCAAATCAAAGGAGTGGACCGGAAGGAGGATAAAAATGACTAACCAGAAAAGAATGAAGAAACAAGAATTCAAAAAAATGAGAGACTTAGGAACCTCCAGGACATCTTTAAATGCTCCAACATCCGAATTATAGGGGTACCAGAAGGGGAAGAAGAGCAACAATGGAAAAGTTATTTGATCAAATAATAAAGGAGAACGTCCCCAATCTGGCAAAGGAAATAGACTTCCAGGAAGTCCAGGAAGCTCAAAGAGTCCCAAAGAAGTTGGATCCAAGAAGAAACACATCAAGGCACATCATAATTATATTAGCCAAGATTAAAATGAATGAGAGAATTCTAGAAGCAGCAAGAGATATAGGGACAGTCACCTACAAAGGAGTTCCGAGCAGACTGTCAGCTGATTTCTCAAAAGAGACCTTACAGGCAAAAAGGGGCTGGAAAGAAATATTCCAAGTCATGAAAGAATAGGTCCTACATCCAAGATTGCTCTATCCAGCAAAGTTTTCATTTAGAATGGAAGGGCAGATAAAGTGCTTCTCAGATAAGATCAAATTCAAAGAGTTCATCATCACCAAGCCCTTATTATATGAAATGTTAAAGGGACTTACCTAAGAAAAAGAAGATAAAAAAGATGAACAGTGGAAGGACAGCAAACTCACAGTTATTAAGAACCACACCTAAAACAAAAGCAAACTAAGAGGACAGCTAGATCAGGAGCAGAACCATAGAAATGAAGATCACATGGAGGGTTAGCAACAGGGGAGTGGGAGGAGAAGGGGGGAGAAGGTACAGAAAATAAGTAGCATAGACGGTAAATAGAAAATAGATGGGGAGGCAAGAATAGTATGGGAAATATAGAATCCAAAGGACTTGAGACACATGGTCATAAACTAAAGGGGGGGGGAATGATAGGGGTGGGGAGTGCAGGGTGGAGGGGAATGAAGGAGGGGAATAGAACAACTGTAATGGCGTAATCAATAAAATAAAAATGAAAAAAAAAAGGGCGTAAATGTTTTCTATTACCTCATGGACCGAAAGTGCCATTCTTTTTGAAAATTAGCCACTAAAAAAAGGGGAGGGGCACTTAGGGATTTCTGAAAAGCTCCAATGATTAGCATAAATGATATTTTATGAATGAAAAAGACTCGGCTTCTGTAGGCATTGTTTCCCAGCAGCTACTCTCCCTCCTATCAGCCTCCTTCTGCCACTTGGCAGTTCCCTCGGTGCATGCTGGAGAGCAATTTGTCAAAGGAAATTTTCTTTTCACAATGTGAGGGCGGAGGTGGTTTAGACTACTTAGAGCTAAGCATCAGTATATGAACTTTCAAGTTCATGATTTTCTCTCCAACCACCTCCCATCCAGGTCTGAAGCTCCAGGATCATTGCTTTGTCCACAGATTCCTCCCACATGCTTAGAAGGCCTGGAGAAATATTTACTGCGTGTGTGAATGACTGGATGAATCACTCCATCAGTGGTTCATCCACCTCCCTCATGTCAGCTGTGTGAACCTCTGACCACCAAGGGCCAGCTGGACCTCGCCCCAGCTGTAGTGGGAGAAGGATGCACTAGTACTGTAGGGGCCTCACCCTGAGCACCGGTGCGGGACATTTCTTTCCATGCTCTGGTTGTGCCTGCCGAATCTGCTGTCCTGCCAGATGCTGAGGACAAAAGTGACTCAAGAAGGGCGGGTTCAGCCCTGCGAAGGGAGAGGAATGTGAGCAGAGGTGTGGGGGTCCTGGCACCCCCGCCATTCTCAGGCCAGAGCCACTGAACCAAGAGTGTGGCAGTGGGGTGTGGTGGGCACAGCCTGACAGTACTGGGCTCCTTGCATCCTTGTAGCTTAGCAGTTAATGCTGTGCCCTTGGCAAACTTTTTTAGATTTCATTAAAAAAAAATCAAGCATATTACCTGTATTCTTTCCTTACATGGTAATGCAATCAGAAGTACAAAAAAAGTAAAAGTCAAGGTTCTGCCTGCACTAGTCTCCCAAGGTCTATGCTCCTAGATTCTGTGATAGGACCAGGACAGGACGATGCACAGGACAGTGAGGATGCTGCCTTCTGGAGAGCTTGGTCTCACTTGTGCACTTGGTCTCTTGGAGACTGGTTCTTGGGAACTGTGTCTTTGAAGAAAGGGGCAGCCAGACGCATGGGTGTGTAGGTCAGGGAGAAGAACATTCTCCAGGTTGAGCCTGGGCTCTGCTCATTGTCTTCAAGTAAATAATTGCAAAGTGGAGAATAAAGCTGTCTCATTGCCAAAAATACAATAGGCAGTGAGGGAGGGAGATGGGTGATCTCTGGATTCACCTGGATGTCAGAAGGAAGCCCAGAGTTGTAGGTAGTTAGGTGTGTAAAGGGTGGGGAATGAAGATGAGAGAGGAAGAGGAAAAGGAGAGGAGAAGAGGAAAAGGAAGAGCAAGGAGAAGAAAGAGGTAGACTAAGGAGGGAGAGAGAGATTGAGAGAGGGAGAGAGGCTTGTGAGAACTTGGAGGGATACCTGGGTGAGGTTTTAAGGAGAGAAAGGACCTTGAAATATGGATCGTTATCCTTCCTGTAATCCCTTTTGTAATTGCAGGCTAGTGAAGAGAGACAAAATTTGATTTCAGTTTTCACCTCCTATATGGTAGGCACTCAATAACCAGGGCTATTGAACCATATAGCTACCGATGTAGTGTACATACATCAGATTAGGATAAAATGCTCACTGTAGTCCTCCAATTAAGATCTTTCTACTTAAACAGTCATTTCTTCCTATTCTTTCATCATCCAGTTTACTCATGACTGGGAGGTACAACATGGCAACTTCCTTGGTGCTGCTTGGGCAACACTGTGGGACATGCAGGACTGGTTCCACTAGTCTTGGGAGAATTAATTCCCTCCCACTGTCCTGGGCACCATCCTTCACTGGGAGGGGAAGGAAAGGAAGCAATAGGAGGAAACAAAGCTTTGCTCTTGTTTGTTGGCTACTCCCTTTCTTGGAACAATAGCAATATTTGGTTTCTGTGTTACAGCAACTTGGTTTTCCTACCTCCTTGGCTGCTCTTTCATGGTCTGCCTTGGAGGTGCCTCTCTTCTTTTCCCAGGTAGATGTGGTGCCTCCCAGAGTTTTGTTCCTGGCCCTCTCCCTCGGTGAGCTAATCCACCCCTGGGTGACAAGAGGTTCAACCCCTCTCTACCCATCCCTTTCTCTTGAGCTCCAGAATTATACAGCCACCTACTTCCAGAACACCTCAAACTTTCTGTCTCCATCCAGAATTCATCTCTTCTCCTCCAGCCCCATGTCCTGGTTTTCATTTTCTCAGTGATTGCATTGACTTTCTTCTTTAGCTCTCCAGCCTCTCTCCCCTTTCTCAGTCTGCCAACCTCTAGCTATGCCATTCCTGCTGGGAACCACTAAGCCAGCTCTCTAACCCATGCACTTTTCTTCCCATCCAGCCACCATTGCCTGTTAGTTTCTGAACTTGTCTCCCTGCTTCCAGGTTTGTCCTCCTCCAGGCCTCATTCTGCATCGAACCTAAGTGACATTTTCAAAGTGGACATTTGTACATTATAGTTGGCTTCAGCAGTAACACCAAATTCCTTCCTGTGGTTTAGAGGGGATCTGACCTTGGTCTGCCTTTTCACCTTCATGTCTTACAATTCCAGGCTCAAACACTGAGGCCCAATCAATCCGACTTTGTTCACTTCCTTCAGTGTTTATGCTATGGCTGAGGGACTTTCCCTTGGTCCTTTCCTGTCTCCCAAATGTTTCCTCCACCCCATTTCCCCTGACTATATTGACCCAATAGGTCCCTGTGGAGGTGTTAAGCAGGATAAGAGTTTCAAGGTCTGGATAGTTCTAATTAAATGCTATTCTTGCTAAATGTTCAAATGTAGCACAGTATTTTACAGGCCATTATAACTTGATGAGCTTGAAGGGAATCCAAATGTCCAAGTTTAGGCAACTGCAAAGAAGAAATCAACATGTAATTAACCTAATAGTGTATATAAGAAATGGCTAAGCCTCACTCCTGTGAGACAACTTTGGATGTGAATACCCTGTCTCCTTTACTTGCTGAAATTAGACAAAACTACCTAATGACAACTACTTGAATTTGGTAACAGAGACATGGTTTGTCTAGGAAGTGTTCCCTGATTCTAAGTCTGGCTTAGCTGCCTCTCATCACAGCTCTTTTCAGACTGTGCAGCTCTTTGCAGTTAGCTTGCTGTTTCTTTATCTTTCTTCTCCCCCCTGAACTGTAATCAGCTTGAAGGCAAGGACCCTGGCATCTGGGTCGCTTCACTGTTCTCAGGGCCTAGCACAAAGTGTGGAATATAGTAGATGCTCAATAAATATTGAGTAACTGCCTACATGAATAAGTTAAAGAATCGAGCATGTGGAAATGAATGAAGACCAGCCAAAAGAAACAAAACGCTTATCTACTTAGAGCATAAGAAGGGAGCTGGCCACCATCCTTTGCTTTTTGGCAGACTCAAGGCAGGCAGAGGAGTGGAAAAGTTTCACAGCAGAAAGAAGGAAGTACATCACAGGTGTACTGTGATGGAAGCTTTTAGCATGGGGAAGCTGTAGGCTGGCTAACTAGAAGGGGTCATCCCATCTGATTGGTTAGGGGTGCATAGTTGGCTCTCTATGGTTGGTCCTAAGTTGGAATCATGGACAGAAACTAGGGAAGCTGTTAGATATTAATCAACTCCTGCCCATTTGAGGTCAGCTGTTACAGGGGTTATTGTTTGGCTTTCTAGACTGGTTACTAGAGCTAGCTAACTGACCTTCTACAAGTCCAACTTACAGAGAGCTGGCTGGCTTCCTGAGCTGATTACTGTAGACAATGGTTGGTTTCCTGGGTTGCTTGCTATGGACTCTGGGTCAGAGTTTTATTTTTATATATGGTCTGGCCACTGCCCATTTGTATATTCATTCTCTTATATTAATGTTTATTGGCATCTAATGTACATCTTCCTTCAATTTGTGTTGATTATGTGGTGCCTTATTTACTTTTCACCATACCTCTGTGGGGTAGGTATTACCATTTCTGCTTAACCCTGATCACTTCAAAGCTGATGCCATTTACACTTCTGTCTTCTGGCTCCCCTTGATGCCTTTGGTTGTCTCCCCTACACCACTCTCCACCTGAATTCACTAAGGACAGGGTTGTGGGGGTTCTCTTCCAGACCAAGGTTACCATCTT
This sequence comes from Artibeus jamaicensis, assembly GCF_021234435.1. Classification (NCBI taxonomy): domain Eukaryota; kingdom Metazoa; phylum Chordata; class Mammalia; order Chiroptera; family Phyllostomidae; genus Artibeus; species Artibeus jamaicensis. Next base: position 6,179,316 of record NW_026522046.1, on the reverse strand, counting down.
CCCAGACATGTTATTATCCTTGCTCGGCTCCTTCCACAAAACTAGATTCCCAGTTCTGGATTTCTTCATCTTCAGTGATCTTCACCTCCAAACATCTTTAGTCACCCATGACTTTAACCATCAAGCACATCAGTCATCACCACCAGGAAAGGCCTCTTCTCTGATAGACAAACACCATCATTCATTCCTTGGTTGAAGTGATGTCCTACCCCTAAGTCCTCCCACAAAGTAACAACCAATTCTGGGTAATGGCATTATGGTAGATTTCAAAATACTTTAAAGTACTCTTTGGTGTTTTCTAAGATGTTTAAAATATATAACATGAATGATACCCATCAAAGCCTCTAAATATTATTTTTTAACCTTTAAAAATGTGTCACCCACCTGCCCACCCATCATTCTATCTCTGTTCTAGAGGGAGCAGGGAAAGAAAAAAAGCACATATAACGTTATATAATCACAGTCACAACGTGATCAGGACCTGTAATGATAAAATTCCTTTAAAATAAAGTTAGCATAATTAATATAGGAGTGCTCCAAAAATCATGACAAATACAATGTCATAAATTGTGTTTGACTGGCCATGTTACAATATGTGAAGTATGTTGGTTAATTTTGTGTCTTTACTTGGTTAGGTTGTGGTACCCTGTTGCTTGGTCAAACACCAGACTAGATGTTGCTATGAAGGTACGTTTTTTGATATGATTAACACTTAAATCAGTAGATTTTGATTAAGCAGATTACCCTCCATAATGTGAGTGGGTCTCATCCAATCAGATAAAGTCCTTAAAAAACAGACTGAGGTGCCTAGAGGAAGAAGGAATTCTTCCTCCAAGCTGCCTTTAGACTCAAAGTGGCAGCATCAGCTCTTCTCTGGGTCTCTGGCCTGCAGGCCTGCCCTCACAGTCTCATGAGCCAATTCCTTAAAATTTTTATGTTCATGTCCTGTCGGTTCTGTTTTTCTACATGTGAGTGACATAAACTCCTTGGCACAGCAGAAATGAAGATCAACAGGACCCACCTCTGTAAATCACTTCCTCTCCACCCCCAGCCATCAGTCTTCCGCACCTCTAACTCCTCCTCATTAAATCGGGCCCAGCATCTGATACCACTCATTTGTGGTTGTTGAGTAAGATTATCCTTTAGCAGGTGGTTTCACACCAGTGTGTGGTGTTATTAGCATTTTAAGCTTCTTGTTCCCAAGTTGAGGAAGGAAGAGTCTTACACTATCCTTGAATAGAGTGTTCCACTAACAGGTGAAGAGAAGTTTTTATCACTAGGCTTCCTGAAAGTAAATCTGTCTTAAGCTTTGGGGGTAAAGGCATGACAGATTTTGTGGAATCTTAAATTTATACAATTTGAATTCTCTAGTTAGAAAAAGAATACAGAAATATCTTACCTTTTCAATTTTCAGTGATATGTGATCATATGAATGCCTTGGGATGTCCCCTTTCAGGGCTTTGCGGGCAAGATGTAAACGGAGGGGCTCTGAGGCTGAAGTGTTATTATTTTCCATGTAAATATGGCTCCACTTCTGGGCTTTTAAGGGCAGGACAGAAAGAAGGGAGTGCCTTCTCCTTAGCTTGGTTGCTGGCCTGGTTCCAATTGCTGGAGAAAGATACATTTCTCTTCTTCCAGATTCAGAACATCCCTTCCCTCCAAGCCCTGCCAGTGTGAGTTGCCAGATCCTTGTCCCATTTCCATCCCTTCCGTTGCTCCCCTTCTCTGTCCTAACCCCTGTCTCAGAGTCCAGGGCCTATTTGCACACTGTTTCTTTAGGGAATGTCCAGTGATATTTTAGATGACAACGTGAAGCCTGTCTTGTCCTCCACCCTGCAAATGCAAATGCAAATGCCTCTCAATATTTCCTGAAGCTTCTCAGTCTCTGTGAAGAGCAATTCCGACTGCAGGAAAGGTGGCACAACTGCCTCTGCTTCATGAGTGGGCTCTTTCCTCTGGGGCGCTTTCCCATACTGTGGACAGCAGGCAGCATCTCCTCCCTTTTGCCTGCCTCTTCAGACTTCCAAATGCAGAGTGTATCCCTCCCACAGAAGCAGACTCAGGCTACTGGAAGCAGTGGCTCTCTAATTGTGCTCAAGGGTACGTATTTTTAGATTATTTCATGTTTTTCACAGAGCATGTGATTTACTAGCACCTCCTCTGCTCATTCTGGGAGAAGCTCAATGACTAGATGAAAATTTCTGTAGACTCCAGGGGGTTGACATGCTCAGGGCTCCTCTCAGCTCTGAGCTCCTGCACTTTCAGAACCACTGGGGTCATCTGCACCCCATGTTTCATGGCACTTCCTTCCCTTCTGCTCCCACCAACTGCAATCAGGGCTCTTTCATCGATCTTGCCCGAGAATCACTCACACAAGACTTGTATGTATCATAGACTTTATTGAACAAGGAGGAACATGGGAGTTGTTTCATATCTCAGCAAAAACCAAACAAGTAAAATTATATAAGTACCATTGTTGTTTCTTATAATCACTTTTGGGAATTTCTCTCTTGCCTCCTTTCTCCCCAGACATGATTCTCTGCTAAACTATTTGCTACTTCCTTCCCCTCCTGCCTTACTCTCTCTGAAAGCAGAGGTAGCTTCATTCAGTTTAGATTAAAAAACAACAACAAAACAAGTTCTGAAGCCTCCTACACTTAGTGTAAACAAAGAACATGGAGAAATGAAGAAAACAGAAACCCTCACCATTGTGCAAAAATGGACCCCCTTTCTTTCACACAGTGAAGCACTTCAGCTGCAGACACACACACACATGCACACATTTGTACACACACGCAGCCAGCCTTGCCTCAGATGGATAGAACCCTTCTCAGGTCCCCAGTGAAAATCCATCTCCCTCCGTTTTCTCATTTCATTTTCTCCTCTTGAATCTCAAAAGCTCTCAGAGAAAATGACTGCTCCATCTTCCACTCCATGTAAGTAAATGGCAAGGAACCATCGTGCATAGTGTGACAAGAAAGAGACCTGGAGAGATCCGAGCAGTGGGCAGAAGTGCTGCTAGGAGCGTGGAGGTTTATTTACAAAAAAGGAAGATGATTACTGTGGTGGAAAGCCACACTGTAGGCCCCATGGTATGCACTCAATGGGCAGCCTCAAAACTCTCATTAGAAAAGGTGAGCACAAAGACAGACTAAACCTAGACTCCCTCATGCAGCAGCTCAGTCCCAGCCCTGAGTTTGTCCAGCTCTTCACTGTTGTAGCCTGTGGGGCATGGCTGGTACTTGGTACCTGAGGCCTCTGTCCCTGAGGAACAGCGATGATGCCAGAGGCTGCAGATGCCATAGACAGTGGCCAGCACAGCTGCCCCTAAAATCAGGTGCCAGCAGAAGAAGATTGTGAGAAAGGCAAGGTCCACAGGATTTTCTGATCTCCAGGGCTGCCCAGAAGGAGGAATGTACAGCACCGTGCAGATCTGCAGCAGCCAGGTGCTGAACACCAGCCCCATCCAGGACTTGAGGAACCAGAGTGGGGGCTGGTCAGGGACCCACACCTCAATCATGAGCACCAGGCCGACCAGGAAGGCAGGCACTATGAAGAGAATGTGCAGGCGGATCTCCAGGGCGTCCTTGTGCTCAACGTGGGATGCCATTAGCAGTGCCAGTGTGCAGCAGGCCAGGGCCTCAGCTGCTCGCTCCAGCTTCATGCTCTGCTGTGCCTGGCATGACTGGCTCACAATGTCCACCAGGCCACTGAGCAGGAAGAACCCATACATGGTGACATGCTGCCAGTTGTTTGAGAACAAGAATGGTCGCTGAGGGTCCTCCCAGTCCACTATCTTCAGCCGGTTGACTCCTGGAGGGTAGAAGAACTCAGACATAATTCCAGTCAGGCTGATGATGATCTTCACCACTCCTTCCCCAGGTACCCGCTTCCACCACCTGTGTCCTTGCTTCTCCCTTGGGGGTACGGGGGGCTTGAAAAACCTCTGTCCACGTAGCAGGGCCAAGGACGCCAGCACTGAGTAGTAGAGTGTGTAGAGGAGGAAGATCACCCCTGGCAGCAGGTGTCCCTCGAGATTTCCCATTGTCTCTGTGTATGTGTCTGGGCCAAGAGGGCAAGAGCTGGAAGATGAGCAGCAACCTCACAGGGCCCTCCTCACAAGCAAGAGTGACTGCTTCTTAGCGGTGAGAGATCTCCCTGACACAGCCCCACCCCAGCCTCCCACACTTGGAAAGGCATGCCTCCCTGTGCTGGGAGCACCTGAGTCCTGCCCAGGGTGTGTCTCCTTTGGATACGTGAAGGTTCACCTCACTCTCTTCCTCACTTAGATGGGCCACACCTGGAATTACCACCACTGCCCCTCACAGCTGCACTGATTTACCCTCTATCTCACCGCCCTTCCACCACACCCCACAAAAAAAGAGAAAGGATGAAAGAGTTAAGGTACTCCATCAAAGAAGGGTGGTGGCTGACTCTCTTCTATGACTGTGTCTGTGTGCCAGGCACATTGCGTATGTCTTCTCAGTTAAATTTCTCAACAACGCAATGAGGGAGTTACTGTTAAGCAAATTTTACGGGTGAATCAAGACTCAGAGGGGTAAAGGGTACCACAAGGTTACAAGCCTAGCAGCCAGCACAGCAGACTGAGGCCTATTCATGTGTTTACAAAGTCCAGAGTTTGTGCACAGCAAAATGACTGAATCTCAGCTCCAACATTGCAAGTTTCATGATTATAGGCAAGTTACTTTGTCCTCTTCAGCCTCAGTTTCCTGACTGTAGATGGGAACAACAATTACTTCATAGGTTTGTTGTGAATATTAAATAGAATAATGTATGTAGAGTGTCTCATACATAATAAATACTCAATAAATGGTAGTGATTATTAGTAACTTTACTATTGTTATTACTAACATTCCTCTCTAAATTCCTATGATGCCGAAGTCGTGCAGGTGTTTCTATGAATGATTCCAAAGCAGGAATTGTAAAGAAAAAAAGGTGAACAACTCATTTATATTAAAAATTATAAAGTTTATTATTAATATAATTAAATATCATAATTATTAATTAATTAATACATTAAGTTGCTGTTAACAAATTTTAAAAGCAAAATGAACTGTAAGATTTGACTCCATAGTTCCTTTACACCATAAAGAGCTCTTACAAATAAAAAAGTTAAAAATGAACACCTCAGTAGGAAAATGGTCAGTGACATAAAGTGGCTATTCATTGATGAATAACAGTAAATGCTTACTAAACTTATGAAATTCAAGATAGTAAATCTCACTGGTACATGAATGAATAATAATAAAATCTTCATGATACCTGCTAGATGAAAGTTTGTCTGCCCCCAATATTCATATGCTGATGCTCTAACTCCCACTGAGATGGTGTTTAGAGGTGGTCCTTTGGGAGATGTTTATGTTTAGATGGGGTGGTGAGAGTAGGACCTTCGTGATGGGATTAGTGCCCTTGTAAAAAGAGGAAGAGAGAAAGACGTCTCAGAAGAATGTGTATTGTGTGGTAGTGGGGTAGAGTGTTTATATATGTGTGTGTACATACACACATATTAATATGATTGGTTTGTTGTGTTGTCCAAGTCTTCTGTTTCCATGGGTTCTCTCCATGTGCATACACTGGGAAAGGCCATGTGAGCACAGGGCGAGAAGGGGGCTGTCTGCAAGCCAGGAAGAAGGCCCTCATCAGAATGCAGCCATGTTGGCACCCTGATCTCAGACCTCCAACCTGTAAAATATCTTCCAACCTATGAACATGTGTAGTTTAAATTACCTGGGCTGTGGCATTTCGTTAGAGCAGACCAAGCTGACTAAGATAGTATTTTGATACTGTGAGGTGGGGTGCTGCTGAAATACCTAAAAATGTGGAAGCACCTTTGGAACTGGGTAATGTGTATAGGCTGGGAAAATTTTAAAGTTCATACTATAAAAAGTCAAGACTGAGACTGCCATAATTGAAAACAGGTCAGACAGGGGAGGGCTCAGGAAAGAAGAGAGAGCTATAGAGAAAGCTTCCATCTTCTTAGAGAATAATATAAATAGTCATGAACAGAATGTTGGTGGAAATAAGAGTATAAAGGCTATTCTGGTGCAATCTCTGATGGGAATGTTGAACAAGTTATTAAACAACAGAGAAAAAGTAATTCTTATTACCAAGTGGCAAAGAACTTAGCTGAGCTGTGTTTTTTGGAAGGTAGAACTTGTGAGAGATGAGGTTTACATTTTCAGTTGAGAGGATTCCTATGCACAGTGTTGAAGGAGAGGCTTTATGCCTCCTGACTGCATATATAGTAGTAAAATGCAAAAAGAGAAAAATGAGTTGAAGAAGCAATTATTAAGCAAAACAAAAAAAAAAACCAACCCCAGAACTTAAAGACTGGGAAAATTCTCAGTGTGTCCATTGGGAAAAATGAGAAAGCTTGTTCTGAGGTCTACCCTAAGGGTGTGGCTCAGCAACCCTTTGATAACGAGACTGTATGCGTGAACCTCGGATCTACTCGACAACCTCATCAGAAACGCTGCCAGTTTTAACTGAAAGGGATGCACCTGAGACTAAAGGAAGGGAGGCCATTGGACTTCTCAGATCCTGCAAGACTGGACCATAGAGCTGTTTGGCTGTGAATATGTGCTATTCTTTAAGACAAGGGAAGAATTGTCCTGAAGGCAATTCTGAGATCATCAGGCCTAGTTTCAACAGGCCAGACAGTGGCCGCCTGGAGACTTGGGGGTGGGGCCACCCAGAACTGTGGGCTAGCAACCCACCCACCCAGCAGAGCTACAGGAGTGGGATTGCCACCCCAGTGGGTCCTGACCCCGTGGAGCAGAGAGCAGACCATGAAACCATAAGATCTAATGATATTTGTCTTGCCAGGTTGTAAACTTCCTTGGAAAGATCACTCTTTTCTTCCAACTTCCCCCTTTGGGAATGAGAATGGTTACCCATGCCTGTCCCATGGCTATATTTTGAAGCACATAACTTTTCTTGTTTCATGGGTGCACAGGTGGAGAGGAGTTTTGCCTCAGGATGAATCATACCTTATGTCTCACCCATATCTGATTTAGATAGTTAGATGACACTAGATTTTAAAGTTGAAGTTGTAACTGGTTTGAAACCAGAAAGTTTGCATTGGTGCTGCTTGTTACTACCCAGCCAATTGAATTATTGGAAGCAAGAATTGAATTTTTATGGGCTCTTTATTCAGGTGGCTGGTGATCTGAGAAGATGGCCAGTTATGTACCCTAAAAACCGTCTCAACTTTTTATCTGAAACCAACCTTTAAAAATTTTTAAGGATATTTTATTGTTTATGTTGGTACAGTTGTCCCATTCCCCCCCTTTATTCCTCTCCACCCTGCACACCCCCTCCCACCCACTTTTCCCCCTTTAGATCATGTCGATGGGTCATAGGTGTAAGTTCTTTGGCTCCTACATTTCCTATACTATTTATAGCCCCCCATCTCTATTTTCTACCTACCATTTATGCTACTTATTCTCTTTAACCTTCCCCCCTCTCTTCTACCTCCACTCCCCTTTTGCTAACCCTCCATGTCATCTCCATTTCTGTGGTTCTGTTCCTATTCTAGTTGTTCGCTTAGTTTGTTCTTGTTTTTGTTTCAGGTGTGGTTGTTAATAATTGTGAGTTTGCTGTCATTTTACTCTACACGTTTTCTTATCTTCTTTTTTTTTTAGGTAAGTCCCTTTAACGTTTCATATAATAAGGGCTTGGTGATGATGAACTCCTTGAATTTGACCTTATCTGAGAAGTGCTTTATCTGCCTTTCCATTCTAAATGAAAGCTTTGCTGGTAGAGCAATATTGGATGTAGGTCCTTGCCTTTCATGATTTGGAATACTTCTTTCCAGCCCCTTCTTGCCCTTAAGGTTTCTTTTGAGAAATCAGCTGACAGTCTGCTGGGAACTCCTTTGTAGGTGACTGTCCCCATATCTCTTGCTGCTTCTAGGATTTTCTCCTTCATTTTAATCTTGGGTAATGTAATTATGATGTGCCTTGGTGTGTTCCTCCTTCGGTCCAACTTCTTTGGGACTCTCTGAGCTTCCTGGACTTCCTGGAAGTATATTTCCTTTGCCAGGTTAGAGAAGTTCTCCTTCATTATTTGTTCAAATAAGTTTTCCATTTTCTGCTCTTCCTCTTCTCTTCCTGGCACGGCTATTATTTGAATCTTGGAGTGTTTAAAGATGTCCTGGAGGTTCCTAAGCCTCTTCTAATTTTTTTGAATTCTTGTTTCTTTATTCTGTTCTGGTTGAATGTTTGTTTCTTCCTTCTCCAAATCGTTGATTTGAGTCTCGGTTTCCTTCCCATCACTGTTGGTTCCCTGTACATTTTCCTTTATTTCACTTTTCATAGCCTTCATATTTTCCTCTAATTTGTGACCATGTTTAACCAGTTCTGTGAGCATTCTGATCACCTGTGTTTTGAAATGTACATTTGATAGGTTGGCTATTTCTTCACCACTTATTTGTATTTTTTCTGGAGCTTTGATCTGTTCTTTCATTTGGGCCATTTTTTTTTTTTTGTCTTTGTGCACTTGTTATGTACCGATCACCAGGGCGGGGCAACACACGGAGTTCCACTGTGGTGCTGTATGTGGGGAAGGGGTCTGAAAGGAAACAGTGCCACTTGCTCCACTCTCTGATGGTTTTCAGTCACTTCCCCTGCTACCCACAAGCAACTTGGGCTGTTCTGGTGCTGATTTCTGGTGGGTGGGCTTGTGTACATTTTAGGACCCTGTGGGTCTCTCCAGTGAACTCTCCTGTGAGGCTGGGAGTAGGGAACTGCTTCTCGAGATGTGGAAATGTAGCCCAGCACCCACGTGGAAAACCAGTGGGGGGGTGAGTCGGCACACAGTACCACACCCATGAAGAAGTTCTCCTGTGGGAAATCAGGCCTGCATTATACCTAGGCTGCTTTGTGACTTGCTCTTGCTAAAATTCTTTGACCCAGGGTTCAGGCAGAAAGTGCTTGCTGCATATCTTTAAAGTAACTTCCTGAAGTCTGTGCTAATTCTCCCAAGGATTGAAGTGGAACCAGACCTGTTACTCTTATTGTTCCCTTGCATTTGCAACATTTTTTCCTTGTTAATCTGTTAGAAGTAATCAGTAACATCCCTTCTGTTGCTATCTGTAAAAAGTAATTACCTAAAGCAAACTTAAGTATAATGAATGAAAACCTTCTTTGATGTATGCTATTAGAAAGCCAAGGCAAGGCAAGGGTCAAGGCACTTTTCCCTTGAGAGAGTGGCCATGTGGTCCCTTTTCTTCCATAGGACTCGGGAGTCTGTGTGAATTTATCTCGTCTCATCCATAATGCCATGGACACTACAGGCTGGTGTCTGCATCAGCTGGGAGTCTCTCCCTCTGCTGCCTCAACCCCCACAGGTGTTTTCAGTCAGAGTTTTGAGGCTTTATTTCCCTGAGCTGGAGCCCTGGGTTGTGGGTTTGTCTCACTCCCCAGTTGTTCCTCCCAGTTTATCTGCACGCGAATGTGGTACTGCCCCCTCTGCCCTGCTGCCAGTCTCCGCCCCTCCTACTGGTCCGGATGAATATTTCTTCTTTAACTCCTTGGTTGTCAGACTTCCATACAGTTCAATTTTCTGTCAGTTCTGGTTGTTTTCTGTTTTTAAATTGTTGTTGTCCTTCTTTTGGTTGTGCAAGGAGGCACAGTGTGTCTACTATGCCTCCATCTTGGCTGGAAGCCCCCTCAAACCCACCTTTTTGTAAGAAAAAGAAAAGAGTAGGTAAGGGGTTTGGAAAAAAGGTTAATCAGATAACAGTTGCAGTCCGACAGTGATTTTCCTAGTACTTTTTAATCTGCTGATAAATAGTTCTTCATCTGTGTTGAGGACAGCCCTCCCTGGAACACACTGACTCAGATACCACTGCCATTGTTTGCAGATCCTGTGAGGAACAAAGGCTGAGTTTCCTGACAACCTCCTGGAGTTATGTAGGTTATGAATTCCAGTTCTTGAATAATGGCTTTTCACATGCATTAATCACTTAAGCCTATGAATCGTAACTAAGACTACAATCTTGAACTTTGAGTTCTCCTGTCAGATTGAGACTTTTGGGATTGAATAAGTATATTTTGCATATGTTCATTTTTTTTAGAGGGGCCAGGGGCAAAATGTTATGGACTGAATGTGCTTCCCTGAGATTCATATGTTAAAGCCATACCCCCGAGGTAGTGGTAATTGGAGTTGGGGCCTTTGGTAGACAATTAAGTTTAGATGAGGTCATGAGGGTGGGGCCCCCATGATGGGACTGGTGTCAAAAGAGGAGAAAGAAACCTGAACTCTCCCTGCCATGTGAGGACTAAGCAAGAAGCTGGTTGTCTGCAAGCCAGGAAGTGGGTCTTCACCAGGAGCTAAAGTGAGTGCCCTCCTGATTGTGACTTCCCAGCTTCCAGAATAGAGAAATAAGTATCTGCTGCTTAAACCACTCAGTCTGTGGTATTTCATTATAGTAGCCTAAGTTGACTAATACGATGACCCACTGGTTGTTCAAAATGTATTATTTCCACACATTTGTGAATTTCCAGCTTTCCTTCGGCTACTGCTTGATAACTTCATCCCATTGCAGTTTAAGATACTTTGTATGATATCTTTTAACATTATTGAGACTTTATTTATGGCCTAACATGCAATCTACCCTGAGGAATATCCCATGTGTACTTAAAAAATGCATATTCTGTTGTTATTGTGTAGTGTGTTTATATGTGTTTGTTAGATTCAGTTAGTTTATTGTGCTGTTCAATCCTCTATTTCTTCACTTATCCTATGGTCTGGTGGTTTTACCCATTACTGAGATTGGGGTATTGAAGTCTCTAACTATTATTGTAGAACTGTCTATTTCTCTCTTCAATTCGACTCATTTTTGTTTCATACATTTTGAGGGTTAGCTATTAGGTGGGTAAATCCTTATAACTGTTATATCTTTTTACTGTATTGAACATTTTATTAATAAATAATGCTCCTCTTTGTATCTTGTAAAGTTTTTTTATTTAAAATCTATATTGTTTGATATTACTAACAAAGAGAACAGAGGCACTCCTGTTCTCTTTCAGTTAGTATTTGTATAGAATTTTTTAAAATCTTTTTACTGTCAATCTATTCATGTTTTTGGATACAAAGGGAGTCTCTTGTAGATAGCATATGGTTGGGTCACATTTTTATCAATTCTGCCAATCTCTGTTTTCATTTTTTTTACCAGAGAGTTTAATTCTATAACATTTAAAGTATTCATTGATAAGAAGGATTTGATGTTATGCTATTTCCTATGTGCCTTATTGCTCTTTTTATTGCCCATTTCCAAAATTACTGTCTTCTTTTGCATTGAGTTGATTTTTATAATGAAACCTTTTAATTTCTTTCTCATTTCCTTTTGCAAATATTTTATAGCTATTTTCTTTGTGGTTACTATGAGGATTACACTTAAAATCCTAAAGTTCTATCACTATAATTAAATTTATACCAGTTTAACTTCAACAACATAAAACAGCTCTGCTGCTATAGTTCTGCCTCTATTGCATTTCAATATTGATGTAATAAAATTAAATCTTTATCCATTATGCATCCAAAAACATAGACTACTAATTGGTTTTAATGCATTTGTCTCTTAAAGTGTGTAGAAAACAAAAAGTGAAATTACAAAACAATGTTATAGTAACACTAGCTTTTATAATTGAATCTTTTTTTAATCCTCACCTGAGGACGTGCTTACTGATTTTAGAGAAGGGAGAGGGAGAGAGAGAGAGAGAGGGACAGATAGAAACATTAATGCAAGAGAGAAATTGCAATCTCTCATACACACTCCCACTTGGGACCAAACCTGCAACTTAGGAATGTGCCCTGACTGGGAATCAAATCCATGACCTTTCAGTTACTAGACAATTCTCCAACCAACTGAGCAACAACAGCCAAAGCAATAATACTATTAGCTTTAAGATTAATAATTTTTCTTAAAAATGCATTTGTTTCTTAAATCATTTAGAAAACAAAAAGTAGAAATATAAACCAAAGTTAGAATAGTACTAGCTTCAATATTGCCCATGTGTTTTTTTTTTTTTTACTGTGATTTTTATTGCTTCATATAGCTTCAAGTTACTATCTAGTGTCCTTTCATTTCAATGTGCAACTCACTGTAGCATTCTGGGGAGTCAAGTTTAGTAGCAATGAAAAAATTCAGCTTTTGTTTATCTGGGAATGTCTTACATTCTCTCTCATTTTTGAAGGATAGTTTGGTCATCTATAAAATTTTTGGTTGACATTTTCTTCAGCACTTTGAATATATATCTGCCCACTGTCTTTGGACCTCCAAGGTTTCTAATGAGAAATCTACCTATTGTCTTACTGAAGGTCCTTGTATGTGATAAGATACTTCTCTCTTGCTGCCTTCAAGATTCTCTTTGTTTTTGGCTCTCATAAGGTTTATTACAATAAGTTTTTTAAAATGTATTTTATTAATTATGCTATTACAGTTGTCCCATTTTCTCCCCTTCATTCTCTTCCACCCTTCACACTCTTTCCCACCCACATTCTCCCACTTCAGTTCATGTCCATGTGTCATATAGTTCTTTAGCATCTACATTTCCCACACTATTCTTACCTTCCCCCTATCTATTTTATACCTACCATCTTTGCTACTTATTCTCTGTACCTTTTCCCCCTCTCTCCTCCTCCCACTCCCCTTTTGCAAATCCTCCATGTGATCTCTATTTCTGCGGTTCTGTTCCTATTCTAGTTGTTTGCTTACTTTGTTCTTGTTTTTGTTTTAGGTGTGATTGTTAATAATTGTGAGTTTGCTGTCATTTTACTCTACATGCTTTTTTATCTTCTTTTTCTTAGGTAAGTCCCTTTAACATTTCATATAATAAGGGCTTAGTGATGATGAACTCCTTGAATTTGACCTTATCTGAGAAGCACTTTATCTACCTTTCCATTCTAAATGAAAGCTTTGCTGGATAGAGCAATCTTGGATGTAGATCCTTGCCTTTCATGCATTGGAATACTTCTTTCCAGCCCCTTCTTGCCTGCAAGGTCTCTTTTGAGAAATTGGCTGATAGTCTCATGAGAACGCTTTCACAGGTAACTGTCTCCTTTCCTCTTGCCACTTTTTAAGCTTCTCTCCTTCTCTTTGATCTTGGGTAATGTAATGATGATGTGCCTTGGTGTGTTCCTCCTTCAGTCCAACTTCTTTGGGACTCTCTGAGCTTCCTGGATTTCCTGGAAGTCTATTTCCTTTGCCAGGTTAGGGAGTTGTCCTTCATTATTTGTTCAAATAAGTTTTCCATTTCTTGCTCTTTCTCTTCTCTTTCTGGCATTCCTATAATTCCAATGTTGGAATGCTTCGAATTGTCCTGGAGGTTCCTAAGCCTCTCTCCATTTTTTTAGGTTTTTTTTTTGAACGCTTGTTTCTTTTTTTAAAAAATTTTTTAAAATTAATTTTATTTAGTTATTTTTCAAGCACAGTTTTTTGTCCATTTCTCCCATCCCAGCCTCCCCTGCCCCTTGCTCCCCACCTCCCTCCCATTTTGACCCCCCTTAGTTCTCGTCCCTGTGTCCTTCCTATTTGTTCCTCCAAATCCCTCCCCCTTTTTCCCCTTAACTTTCCTTCCTTCTCCCCCTCTGGTCACTATCCCCTTGTTCTCTATTTCAGTGTCTTTGTTTGTTTTTTTTTCTGCTTGCTTGTTTGTTTTGTTGTTTAGCTTCCTGTTAAAGGTGAGATCATATGGTATTTGTCTTTCAGCACCTGGCCTATTTCACTCAGCATAATGCTTTCCATTTCCATCCATGTTGTTGCAAAAGGTAGTAGCTCCTTCTTTCTCTCTGCAGCATAGAATTCCATTGTGTATATGTACCACAATTTTTTGATCCATTCATTTACTGACGGGCACCTAGGTTGCTTCCAACTCTTGGCTATTGTAAATTGTGCTGCTATGAACATTGTGGTGCACAGTGAATGCTTGTTTCTTCGTTCTGTTCTGGTTGAATGTTTATTTCTTACTTCTGCTCCAAATTGTTGATTTGAGTCTTGGTTTCCTTCCCTTTACTGTTGGTTCCCTGTATATTTTCCTTTATTTCACTTTTCATAGTCTTCAGTTTTTCCTCTGTTTTGTGACCATACTGAACTATTTCTGTGAGCATCCTGATTACCAGTGTTTTGAAATGTGCATCTGATAGGTTGGCCGTCTCTTCACTGCTTTGTTGTATTTTTTTATGGAGTTTTGATCTGTTCTTTCATTTGAGCCATTTTTTATCTTGGTGCACCTGTTATGAAATAAGGGGTTGAGCTTTAGGTGTTCACCAGAACAGGGAAATGCACGGCATTGTGTTGTGGTGCTATATGTGGGGGAAAGGTCTGAGAGGGAACAGTGCAGCTTGCTCCACTCTCTGCCAGTTTTCAATCACTTCCCCCACTACCCACAAGCAAACTGAGCCCTTCTGGTGCTGATTCCTGGGTGGGTGGGTTTGTGTACATTCTCAAACCCTGTGGGTCTCTCCAAGGAACTCTCCTGTGAGGCTGGGAGTTTCTTCTGCCACCTTAACCTCTACAGGTTTTTTTCATTCAGGGGTTTTGAGGCTTTGATTACCCAGGCTGGAACCCAGGTTATGTGGTCTGTCTCACTTCCCAGCTGTTTCTCATGGTTTATCCGAATGCAAATGTGGGACTGCCTGCTCTGCCAGCTGCCACCTTGCCTTGAGTCCTCTCTACCCTGGCTGCCAGTCTCTGCCCCTCCTACAGGTCTGGATAAATGTTTTTTCTTTAATTCCTTGGTTGTCAGACTTCCATACAGTTCAATTTTCTGGCAGTTATGATTGTTTTTTGTTTTTAAATTGGTTGTTTCCTTTCTTTTGGTTGTGCGAGGAGGCACAGTGTATCTACCTATATCTCCATCTTGGCCAGAAGCGTTTTTACTTTTTTCTTTGACTGGACCATACTTTATGCTTTTAGTATGCCTTGTCATTTTTTGTTTGTTTTTAGAATAAGGAAAATTTCAATCTGGTAATGTGATATTTCTGGGATTTAGATTATTCCTTTCACAGGGTTTGCTCTTTTTGTTTTTCGTTTTTGATTTTGTAGGTGATTTCTGAGCTGGGGGTCACCCTGAGGTGTAAACTTACTATATTCCCAGGGCTCTCCTGTCTGCTCCTTTTCCTGGGCACATTCAGTGGCTTTCTAAATTCTCCTGCACATGCAGTTACTCTTGAGAGTCCTAGTCCTTAAATGTGTGGCCCCCAAATAGTTAAAAGGAGAAAAATGAAAGGGAAGAAGAATGTTCTGGCTCTTTAAATCTCCTGAAAGTTGATTCAGTGGGGTGTGGCGGGGTGGGGGCTTGTAATAATGGAGGGGCAATAATGGCTGCCCACCGCGGTGTCTGCACCTGTGCCAAATGAAGCAGCAATCAGTGGCTAGAGCACAGATCTCTGGTATTTGGAAAACAGGTCCTTCTGTTCACTCTTTCTCCTGCCACCTGTGTGTAAGCTGCTCCTGGAATGTGTGTATGCCTCCCTGCCATGGGGTTGGGAGGTGGGGGTGGGTATCTATTGCTGAACAAAAAGGTGAAATGGACTGTAATTAATAATTTACCATCAAAGCTTTCTTCTGGGAGTTGCAAGACTTCAATAAACCCTACAGTTCTAAAATAGTTACATCAGACAAAACTTACATCCAGTGTAATTGTTGTCTAGTGGAGAAATGAATTCATGGTTCCTCCTACTCTATCATCTTCCAAGAATCCTGTTTTGTTCCTTCTTATATCTTCTATTTATTAACATTTCCATTTTGTTTATACATTGTTTTTCTTGACTTTATCCAAATCTTCCATTAGGTCTTGAACATCTTTAAGAGAGTTGTTTTAAAGTCTTTATTCACCATCTATCTGGTCATTCTTATGACCAGTCTCTGTTGATTGATTGATTGATTTTTTGGAAGGACCATCCCTTCTTGTTGCTTTGTATGCATTGTGATTTCTTTTTATGTTTTGACAACTTTGGAAATCAGATATCCCCCCTTCTCCAGAGTTTTCTAGGTTTTGTTTGTTTATGATTTATGCAGGATCTCTCTGTGCTAAGAATCAGCCTGAGGTATAAACTTAAGGCCTTCTTAGCTCTTTTCTGAGCCTACCTTTTTCTCTGGATATGCAAGGTGACTTTCTAAAACCCCCTCTATATACGGTAGCTTTTAAATGTCCTAGTCCTTAAATGTCTGGATTCTAATTGTGAAAATGGAAAAATGAAGAGGGAATAAAACAGGCTCTGTCTTTTCAAAGTCTCCTTGAAGCTGCTTCAGCTAGTGGGGCTTGCAATAACGTTGGTCCACCTCTTTGTCTTTGTTATTAAAAGGAGCAATCAGTGATTAGAACACAGATCTTCAATATTTGGAGGAGGACAAAGTATTTCTTGTCTTCTCTGGCTCCTTCAAGCCTCTCCAGGAATACTGGTATGGCTGCCTGCCAGGAAGTTGGGGGTGGATGAGTAGCCACTGTTGTGCTAAGCTGAAGTTGTTACAAAGTAATTAAGACTTACTGTCCTTCCACTGGAAGTCGAAAGCCTTCCAATAGACTCCAAAGTTCCAAAATAGTTACTTTAGGCAGATTCTCCCAATATAATTGTTGTCTAGGTGTGGAGACAGAGTTCTGACACTTCTTACCCTGCCATACTCCCTGATGTTACCTTTTCATCATTTTGTACATGCATTTATTTTTTGGTGAGTTTATTTCTATGCAATTTTATCTCATGTAGAGATTCATGTAATCACTATCATTTTCCCTGTCATATCTTAAAGTTCATTCAATTCTCTGTCTTTGGGCTACAATTTAGTTGCCAGAGACATGGACTGTTTATGCCATTCTGATCTATGACATTGGTGAAATCATGCTAGTAAGACCTAGAAAGCATGAAATAGTAGGTAATCTAGATTGCTTGGTATGATGCATGTCTTGTAGAAGGTAGGAGGCAAAATAAATAACTCACTTTTCTGACCATAAGATGCACCTAGATTTTAGAGGGGGAAAGTAGGAAAAAATTTTTGAAGCAGAAAAGTTGTAAAATATTTAATAACATAAATAACATAATATTTCACCAATGTAAACAGAACTGAACAACAGCATTAACAACCATTATGTCTCCCAAATTGGGGGAGTGCGTGCATCTTATAGTCTGAAAAATATGGTATATAGAAGGGTGCCACCACAGCAAAAGTTTTAGTAGTCCAGTAGCATATCAGGATATTCTCTCAAAGGGATAGACAAGTCTCTGAGTCTTGTAATTTCACCACTAAGAAGAAGAAGACATGTGGGGTCTCTTGGGTTAGTGGAGGCAACCTCTGAATATACTGTTCTGATCCTCTTACAGGGTCTCTTTGTCTTTAGGTGAAGGCAGGTGTAAGGAAAGAACTTTCAACTGCCACAGGTTGCAATACAGGTAGATTTATCATTACCTGGTAGATCCAGCGGTGGTAAATTTCATGGAGGCTGTGTCAAGTCCAGATACAATCACAATAAGGGCTCCAAAACTTCTGGAGGAAAACCATGATCAGGTTGGCAAGTGACTGACTATTCATCCTCATTTTGAGTAATTTCTCTTATGGAGCACACTGAACAACACTATAGTCCTATTCCAGGGTGGCCCAGAGGAACAGTAGAGAAAGAAAACATTTCCAAGGGACAGAACTTTGAACAGAGTAATTTAAATTGTTTTATTTTCCACTTTTTAGTTTCCACTTTTTTTGAAAGGCTCAAGGGCCACTAAATCACATGCAGCATTTAAAATCTCATCACATGACCTAGAGGAACTAAAATGAGAGGATTTATGACAAAGAGGTTTGAGAAAAGTTAATAGCTAGAACTTTCAGAATGGGCCCAGAATATTTCTGTTTCATCCGAATGCTCAGAACAATATTCACATGGAGTTTTTAGTAACTAGGGTCCCAGAGAGCCCACTCTGTGGATGTCATTCAGCTCCCTTCCCTTTCCTTTTTTTGCTCAATGGGCTCATGAACAGTGAGCCATGATGGCCGAAGTGGAGCTTATCTGTAGTCTTAACAACATAATTTCCCTTCACAGAGGATGACATAGTTCCTCTATTCCTCAAGGTCAAACAAGAATAATGCTAAAGAACCCTTGGTTATGTGGCTTAATTGGTTGGGTGAACACCTAAGGCTTCACCATTCATACATAACAGGCACCATCTGACCAAAATGGCTTAAACAGAAGAACAAATCAAAGCCCCAGAGCCAATATTTTTAAGTGACCAAGAGATAGCCAACCTATCAGATGCACAGTTCAAAACACTGGTGATCAGGATGCTCACTGAACTGGCTGATTTTAGTCACAAATTAGATGAAAAAATGAAGGCTACACTAGCAAATTGCACAGGGAACCAATAGTGATGGAAACAAATCTGGGACTAAAATCAATGGAGTGGACCAGAAGGAAGAAAGAAATGACCAAACAGAAAAGAATGAAGAAACAAGAATTCAAAAAAATGAGGAGAGGCTTAGGAACCTCCAGGACATCTTTAAATGTTCCAACATCCGAATTATAGGAGTACCAGAAGGGGAAGAGGAACAGCAACAAGTGGAAAACTTATCTGAACAAATAATAAAGGAGAACTTCCCCAATCTGGCAAAGGAAATAGACTTCCAGGAAATCCAGGAAGCTCAGAGAGTCCCAAAGAAGTTGGACCCAAGGAGGAACACGCCAAGGCACATCATAATTATATTAGCCAAGATACAAATGAAGGAGAGAATCCTAGAAGCAGCAAGAGATAAGGGGACAGTCACCTACAAAGGAGTTCCCATCAGACTGTCAGCTGATTTCTGAAAAGACACCTTGCAGGCAAGAAGGGGCTGGAAAGAAGTATTCCAACGCATGAAATCCAAAGACCTGCATCAAAAATTGCTCTATCCAGCAAAGCTTTCATTTAGAATGGAAGGGCAGATAAAGTGCTTTTCAGATAAGGTCAAGTTGAAGGAGTTCATCATCACCAAACCCTTATTTTATGAAATGTTAAAGGGACCTATCTAAGAAAAAGAAGATAAAAATATGAACAATGAAAGGACAGCAAACTCACAGTTATTAACAACCACACCTAAAATAAAAGCAAACTAAGTGGACAGCTAGATCAGGAGTGGAACCATAGAAATGAAGATCACATGGAGGGTTAGCAACAGGGGAGTGGGAGGAGTGTGTGGGGGATAAGGTACAGAAAATAAGTAGCATAAATGGTGGGGAGAAAATAGATGGAGAGGGCAAGAATAGTATGGGAAATGTAGAAGCTAAAGAACTTATGACACATGGACATGAACTAAAGGTGGGGAATGTGGGTGGGAGGGGATGTGCAGGGTGGAAGGGAATGAAGGGGGGAAATGGGACAACTGTAATGAAATAATCAATAAAATATATTTTTTTAAAAAGAAAATTCCACAATCCAATGTAGGTAGGGCCACCAAAGGCTCTTTGATTCATTTATTTATTCAACAATGAATAGTACTAGTACCAGACAGTATCCTAGGCTCTAAGGATACAATGAAGAAAAGAGACAAGAAACGAATAAATACACAAATAAACAAGAAAAATGGTGAGGAATGAAAATGATAAGCTGTCACCCAAATAAGTCTATTTCAATAGTGAGTGAGTGAGTCCTTCAGACTGAACCATTGAAGAAGACTTCCAAAAAAGTAACATTTAAAACAAGATCAGATTCACATCAGGGTCCAGCCTGGTGGACCCAATATGTGATTGAGTCTTTGGGTCATTTTATTACATAAAGACCAGATGAGGAGGTGTGTAAAAGCGATGACCCTGGTAAATGCGCCTCCCAGTGACAATAAATGTTATTTTCAGTCTTTCCAGTAATGTCCTCTTTCTAACCAGAATCTGATTTTGTTTTTCACCATTAAGAACCTTGATGGGGGGTATTTTATGCCATGAACAATTTATCTTTCCTTATCTACTCTTTTCTGCATTTTACAATGAGCAAACATTATTTTTGTATAATTAGAAAATATCTGAAAACTGGAAATAAATGATGCAATTTTTAATGCATAGATTAAAAGCTGATATGAGAAATCAAAATGTGACAATTTATGAATGTTAGCTTTATGGTATATATTAATTTGTTTCTCCATTTTCTTATATGTTTCTAATGTCTGAGGAGGTTTTAATAATTTAATTTTATGATAAAAATTTTAACATGATAAACTTTATAAGTGCTTTTCTCAGTCATTAAAGCATTTTATACATGTATATATATTTATGTGTGCAATTCTATATAAAGATATAAATGTAACATGACAATGTGTAAAGGTAACAAAAAGCATGAAGAAAATTAAAAGAGTAAGATAACGTAGCAAACACCAACATAGAATGAACAAGTGTTATGATTTTGTGGACTTTTGGCCAAGATGGAGGCATGGGAAGATACACTTTGCCTCCTCGCCCAACCAAAAGAAGGACAATAACAAATATAAAAACAAAAATAACAAAAACTGCCAGAAAATTGAACTGTATGGAAGTCTGACAACCAAAGAATTAGAGAAGGAACATTAATTCAGACAGGTAGGAGGTGTGGAGAGGACATGCTGCAAGGTGGTGGCTGGTGGAGTGGGTGATCCCACATTTGTGTGCCAATAAACTGGAAGGTCCATTGGGGAGCGAGAGGGACCATGCAACCCAGGGTTCCAGCACAGGAAAAGAAAGTCTTAAAACCTGTGGCTGTAAAAAGCTGTGGTGGTTGTGGTGGCAGGGGAAACTTCCAGCTTCACAGTAGAGTTACTTGGAGAAACTCACAGGGTCCTAGAAGGTACACAAGTCCACTCATCTGGGAATCACCACCAGAAGGGCCAAATTTGCTTGTGGTTGGGAGTGGGGAGTTACTGAAAGCTGGCCAGAGATCTCAGCAAGCAGTATTGTTTCCTCTCTGATCCCTCCCCAACATACAGTGCCACAAGACAGTGATGTGGGTTGCCTGACCCTAGCAAATACCTAAGGCTCCACCCCTTACAACCTAACAGGTGCACCAAGACAAAGAAATATGGCCCAAATGGAAGAACAGATCAAAACTTCAAATAATAGAACTAAGCAATGAAGAGATGGACAACCTATCAGATGCATAGTTCAGAACACTGGTAATCAGGATGCTCACAGAAATAGTTGAGTATAGTCACAAAACAGACGAAAAAGTGAAGGTTATAAAAAGTGAAATAAAGGAAAATATACAGGGAACCAACATTAAAAGGAAGGTAACTGTAACTCAAATAAATGATTTGGAGCAGAAGGAATAAATAAACATTCAACCAGAACAGAATGAAGAAACGAGTTAAAAAAAACAAACAAACCCAGAGAGAGGCTTAGGAACCTCCAGGACAATTTGAAGCATTCCAACATTGGAATCATAGGAGTGCCAGAAAGAGAAGAGGAAGAGCAAGAAATGGAAAACTTATTTGAACAAATAATAAAGGAGAACTTCCCTAACCTGGCAAAGGAAATAGACTTCCAGGAAATCCAGGAAGCTCAGAGAGTCCCAAAGAAGTTGGACCCAAGGAGGAACACACCAAGGCACATCATAATTACATTAGCCAAGATCAAAGAGAAGGAGAAAAGCTTAAAAAGTGGCAAGAGGAAAGGAGACAGTTACCTGCGAAAGCATTCTCATGAGACTATCAGCTGATTTCTCAAAAGAGACCTTGCAGGCAAGAAGGGGCTGGAAAGAAGTATTCCAGTACATGAAAGGCAAGGACCTACATCCAAGATTGCTCTATCCAGCAAAGCTTTCATTTAGAATGGAAGGACAGATAAAGTGCTTCTCAGATAAGGTCAAATTCAAGGAGTTCATCATCACCAAAGCCCTCATTATATGAAATGTTAAAGGGACTTACCTAAGAAAAAGAAGATGATCAAAACTATAGTCAATAAAATGACAACAAACTCATAACTATCAACAAATGAACCTAAAAAAACAAAAAACAAAAATAAAATGAACTAAGCAAACAGCTAGAACAGAAACAGAATCATAGAAATGAAGATGACATGGAGGTTTATCAGTGGGGTGAGGGCAGGGGGAGAATAGGGGAAAAGGTACAGGGAATAAGAAGCATAATAGTATGTAGAAAATAGACAGGGTGAGTTTAAGAATAGTATAGGTAATGGAGAAGCCAATTAACTTATTTGTACAACCCACGGACATGAACAAAGGAGGCAGGAAAGCTGGTGGGAGGGGGGTGCAGAGCAGAGGGGAATAAAGGGGAGAAAAAAATGGGATAACTGTAATAGCAAAGTCAATAAAATATATTAACTATTTTGTCATGTTTGCTTTCAGGATTTAAACAAAGAACTAAACATTCAAGTCCTTTCAATCTCCTTCCCTTACCCCACCTCCCTCCAATATTATGAGTTTGGACAGAATCTTTACTGTCATTCTGTCATTTTATATATGTTTGAATCTCTCTGTCCTCCCCCCATCTTCCTATTTATCTTTCTATGATAGCTTTCTATGTATTTCTGGTTCTGTAGAAACAAGCAAGGAGCTCTTCTTGAACAAGGCACTGATCATGCTTCAGTTAGAACCCGTTAAGTGAAGTGCCTTTGTAATGAAGTCAGTCCAGTTATATAAGAATGAAGGGAGTTCAAGAATCATGCATAAATACAGTTGATGGGAACCATATGTCTGAGTGGCCTCATTCCAATAAACTGAGTGAATGTACAGATGTGTTGGTCCTAAATTCCTCTACTCCCAACTCCTATTTTATCTGCCAGGTAACCAGGTAAATAGACTAACCTTTATCACACACACCCCACCAAAGTGACCATGTTCCTCGTACACATGTCTCTCATTTCCCAAGCAGGCAGTTTCTTATCATCTGCTACTCTCTGAGTCTTCCTGTGTATCAAAGAGACTCAATGTCTGATAATCACTTACCACTTGTTGACTGATAGATTAATCTTTAGCAGATGAGTTTCAGTCACTGTGATATCTCAATAGGTCCTTGTAAGCCCCTCCTCTCCAGTTGAAGAAGGAAAAATTCCTTAGCTTTACCCATGACTAAAGGAATTTTAAGCATCAGCTGGCAGGGGCTGAACTATGTTGCCATGGGGAGGGGTTCCTGAAAGTAAATCTGACTTAGATCTTATAATCCAGTAGTTTTCAAGGCTGCCATTTAGAATCAATGAGGAACTTTATAACTGTTAGGCTCTCACTGCTTCCCACACCCTGATGGAATTGGTCAGGGGTTGGGCTTGGGCATTTGTTTTGAAATCTCCCAACCAGACACAGAAGGACAACCACCCACATAAGGTAGCTAGAGTAGTCAGATTCATAGAGATGGAAAGTAGAATGGTGGTCACCAGGGGCTGGGCAGAAGGGGGACTGGGGCGTTGTTTAACGGGCACAGAGTCCCGTTTGGGAGGATGAAAGAGTTCTGGAGAGGGGTAGTGGTGATAGCCACACAACGGTGTGAGTGTACTTAATGCCACTGAACTGTGCACCAAAAATTGATTAAAATGGTGGATTTTAAGTTTTGTGTATTTTGGCACAATTTTCAAAAGTGAAAAATAAAATCTCCCCTGGTGAGTATAATTGTCAGTCGGGTTGAGAAGCACTGTGTGTTGGCTGGGTTCGTGTTGGAAGCTTGGGTCCGTGTTGGAAGACTGGGTCCTGCCCTCTTGCTGGAGTTGGCTCCTTACTCCCCTGCGAGTCTCAGCTAAGTGCTGCTTTGGTTTCAAGTGCTGCTGCTACTCGGGGCAAAGAAGTTTCCCTTGTCACTTTTCCTTTAGAATTTGGTCTGTCCCCTGCCCAAGACTGGTCCTGGAAACCCTCCCTGTATCTAATATAGCCCTTCTCCATGTAGTAGCAACATTTCTGGTAGGGGCTAAATGGCAAAATCTCTACCGGCAGGGGTTTGATTCTCGGGTCTCTTCCATCCAATACCTGAGGCTGGAGACTTCTCCCTCCCTCTCTTTTTCCAGACTTAGATGTGCTTGGTTTCATTCAGCCCCATAACCTGACTCATGCAGGTATAAATCACACAACAGGGATGATGAGTTCTTTGTACGTTCTGCAATGAAATGGCATGTGTACCTAGTGTGTAACCCAGATGTTAGCTGAGGTTATCTTTTGAACAGTGTGTGAAGTTGACTCAGTACCTGTCCCACACCGTGGAGGAAGTCTATTGCTCAGTCCAAGGTTTCTGAACATTGCAGGGCTGGGATTTTCCTCCCATCTGACTTTGAGTGTTTGAGTCTGCTCTAAATACATTCTGTGGCAGCATCTTTTGCTCTGCTCTTGCAGTCTGACCCAGCAGGGAGACTCATCTCCTTTTCATTGATTCCCACCTCTTCCTTTTGGACTACAAAACAAAGATACTTACACAAGGCACCTATTTGTGCACTAGGATATTACAGGTTTGAGGATGATTGTCGGTGTTATATTATGCCAAAGCAGAACTCTCAATGTTGGCTATTAAACATTTCTTTTCTTAAAAGTCCTTCAGTAAGGTCATATGATTCTATTCATGTACAATTCCCAAACTGACAAGGCTAACCTAGGTGTTAGAAGTCAGGTTGGCATAAAGAGGGACTGGGGTGAATCATGATGGGGCTTTGGGATTCTGGTACAATTCTATTTCCTGATCAGTTGCTGGTTACACAGGTGATTTGGGGAGAAAGCTATTGAGCTGTACAACTGTGATTTGAACACTTTTCTGGATTCATGCTATGCTTTAATAAAAAAAATTAACATTAAGAAATACAGAACACAGAAGAAGCCTGTCAGTAACCTCGCGTTCAGGCATGTAGCTTGGCTCTCTCTGCATCCAGACCCTCTCCTCAGATCAGTATAGACAACTCTCCCACATGCCCAGCATCTGCATCCAGAAGTCAGTTATGTGTTTTAATCTGTTAATGTTTTCAAAAAGGACCAAGAGACATGCCGACAAACAGCATGTTGTCAATGATGAGCCTGTGCAGAGATGGCCCCTCACATGCCCTTCTAAAACATCCTTGGCACAGTCATGCCAGTGAGAAGCAGACAGACTCTCCAGGTCCCCCCTCCTGACCCCTTCCACTCTTTGCTATCAGCCTGTACTCTGGAACCTCCCAACCTGTAGGAGAGAGACTTTGTCCCTGCTTCTTGCCTTCCATAGAGGCCAGGAAACCACCTCTGTACAGTGTGACAGACAGACTGGCATACAGACCCTGAGGTCATCCCTAGAGCTAAACAGTCCTCAGGAGCATTGCTCAGGGGGCAGGGAAGTCAAACTGTGGCTCTCAGGACACTTCAGTCTGCTTACCCGTGGGCATCTCCAAAGTACAGCTCTGAGCCTGGTTACCCCATCCTGTAGCATGGCCTCTTGCTTGGTTTAAATCCCTGGCAGCTCCCTCCAGGAAATGACACTTGGGTTAAATGAGACGAAAACAGCTTTTTATGCCAGAGATGGGAGAGGGGGGAGTGAGGGTTGGGGAGGCCTTCAGGAAAATTCTCTGAGCTCTGCAGGTTCAACTGTTGTGTGAGACCGTACTTTCAGGCCCTCCACCTAGGCTCTCTTCTCCTCTGAGTATGTATCTGGGGCTGTGTAGGGCTGGGGTCAAGTTAAGAACCAGCCTCCCAGTTTTTTTGGAACCATTAAGTCACTTGGATGCTCAGGGTATGAAGATGAGTGGGGTTATAGTATGAGATGCCCTCCTCCTATGTAGCAAATATTCCCTTTGGTGTCATAGTGTTTCTTCTTACCATGGCTTTTGTTTAGGACCCCCAGGGCATCAGCTAGCTCTGAATTTTGACTATTTACAAAGTTCAGGTTCTCAGGTCCATGAAGTTCAGAGGACACAGATGGGTACTGAGAGGAAGAGATTAGTGGACATGTTCTGTTTGGCTGCTCAGCATCTGGACTTTTCCCCTCTATCTAAAGAATTCACCAGGTAATGGTCAAGTAGAAGACAGAGCTCAGCTCCCCATAAAGATCTGGTAATGCTAGGTTTGTCCTTAGTGATCTCCCTTGATGGGCACAGGCCCTATACACCTGTACTGGACCCAGGGTTGACTCTTAGCCTTCTAAATGATCAATAAACCCCATTTCTGCTTACATCTGCCAGAGAGTTTTTGTGGTTTGTGGCAAGAGACCTGCATGAGGTGAGGGGTTTCATCTCCACATGACCCCAGCATCACCCTGTTAGATAAAGATGTTTGGTTGTCTCTCTTCCTCCTTTCCTGCTCTCTTTTACAGTATGGCTCCTTTATATTATGTTATAGAATGGGCTCCATTCTACTCCTATTACTTTGCCCTTGAACTCATCTTAGAATTAACCCAGTGTGGCTGCCTCAGAGCCCAGTGGCTTTTCTGGAGTCCTTTAGCCCAGTAACTTTTTTGAACCTCATAAGGGCTGGCTCAAGGGCTTTGGCACTGCTACTCATGCCTCTCTTTGGGGATGATTCAGTGCCCCGCCCTCCACAAAATGCTCCAGCTGGATCTTTGTACATCTGCAAAGCTGAGAGATGCGTGTGGGCTTGGGCAGGCAGTTGCAGGGGAAGCAGAGCTGGGTGTGCTCTTGCTGTAATTGGTCTTGCTGTAATATGTTCCCATGGCAGGTCCCAGGCAGGCCTGCCATGGGGACATAATGTGACAAAGGTGGCACCACAAATCTAAGGAGGAAAGAACAGGTTACCTAGTAGTGGTGTTGAGAAAATATGCTCACTCTAAGGAAGAACATAAAAATGAATCTCTATCTAACCCTGCATACAAAGGTGGATCCTAGAATGAGACACAAGCTACATGTCAAAGATAAACTTATAAAGGTAATAGAAGAAAATGAATGAAAATATATTCTGCTTTGGGGATATGAAAAAACTTATAGTTTTAGAACTCAGATCATATGGGTAAATGGTTAATTTATTCAATGAATTTGGTTATACAAAGTGAGGAAGTTCTCTTTTATAAAGGACATAAGAGGAAGTTACTGGGTAAAGAATTGGAGAAAACATTTCCAATGTTTAAAACTGACAAGGTATTAGAGTCATTCTAGACAACTCAAAGAAATTCTAGCGATCAATTAAAAAAACCAACAAACCCCAGCAACTACAATAGAAAAACGGACAAAAGAGATGAACAGGTGGACAACAGAAACACATAACAGGATGCTCAAAATCACTGATAATCTGAAAAATGAAAATTTGAACAATCATGAGATATCATTTTGCATTTATTAAACTGGCAACCATCAAAAAAGCCTGGTAATGCTAGGTTGGAAAGATTTTGTATCATAGAAGTCCGTCTTGTGTCAGTGATGAAAATGTAGACAGGTGAGCCATTCTGGAAAGGTGTCTGGTTCTGTCTGGTCCAATGGAGTCCTACATATGCACATCCTATGACCTAGCATTCCTGTTCCTGGATGTATATCCCAGGGAAATCCTTACATAGACCCATTAGGAATCACTTATAAAGCTGTTTATTATGGCACATTTCCATAGAGAGCTGAAGGCAACCTGAGTGTCCATTTCTGAGAGGGTGAGGTGACTGCACATGTTGGGACATTTGGCAGAGGTTAGACAGCTTGAGTTAGCTGCCACACAGCAACACACTAACACGTTAAAAACAAAGAGGAGGAAACAGAGTAAGATATGATGCATATACCATTCACCTAAACTTTAAAATATATGCATATAAATGAACAATGCACACTTTACAAAAAAAATTCAAATACAGATGCCCATTAACAGTAAGATAATGACCTATGGAGAGAGGGGAATGAAAGTAGGCAATGGGGATAAAAGAGAATAAGTTAATCTCTAAGATAAGTAAAGGGCTTTGTGTAGAACAAGCATACTAGTATGGCATGGACTAAGCTAAACAGGAATAAGTCAAGTTTCTTCAACAGAGACAAACAAAATAAAACAGGAACAAAGTGGAATAAAATCTTGATTATTCAGGCAGAGTGTGATGTAGGCTCCATGGCAAGTACTGAGAAAGGGCCATGGAGACAGGCAGGGAGAGACTCTGTCCACGCTGGGGAAATTAGAGGAGGCTTTGTGGAGAAGGCAACAAGTTTGAGTGAATGTTACCTAACTGAGAATAGGCCTCTTTCCCAGGTGGCTCATATAGGAGAGGTCTGCTCACATCAAAGAAAACCTGTCCACCCACTTACACTGAGTTTAGAATCAAACCTTATCAGATCATCTCACCAGAAGCCAAGTATTCATGCCAGTGACACTACATATCCTGATGGATGGTTGGAGAGACCAAAGATGTCCTCTTGGCGGGACCCAGGGCCCTCCTGTGTACCCAGGGCATGGGTGAGGCCATCTCCAGTGGCTGGTTCTAACTTGCTCTCTGTGTTGTAATGCTCCCCTGGTATCCCCATGTAAAGCTCAACTGTGGATAATTAAAAAGGAAGATCTAAGTTCAACCAGAGAAGACATGGTATTAGGACCACAGGACATCTCATGGCATCTGCTCCCAGTATTGGTAGATGAAGGGATAAACCATTCTCGCTCTACAGAGATGACAGAAGTTAGAGGAGCCTCAAACCATTACTGAAGGCCTGTCAAAAAAGAGAACTCGATAGGGTAGAACAGGGAAGAGAACAGAGCCTAAATGAGTGAACATTTTCTCCTCACCTGAGATGTGTTCACCCCCTGGGCGGGACGGGAAGGCAGCTAATAGGCCAGGCTTCTTAGGGAGTGGGAGCAGTGACACTGCATTTCCTAGTGTCCCAAAGACACACAGGAGTCACTTGCTACCTCACTTCCATGACCTGTTTACCTTGGGGCTGTCTGTCAATCCTCAGAATCCAAAACATCGGGCTGGGGGGACAGAGCTGGTGTGTTCACTGTCCATCAGGGTAGAAACCCCAGAGAGTTGGAACTGGCGGTGGGGTGGGAACTGTGTGGTCACCTAGAATAATCCCAAACCCTGGTCCTGGAGTGAGTGCCCTCTGGTGCCGGCACAGCACCAGAAGGGAGGACCCTCTCTGGAAGAAGATCCTAGGTCTCAGATTAATTTACTGAACAGTCGCTTCAAGTAAAATGACCAGAAAGCACACAGGCACACGAAGCATATGAGACAAAAACAATATGAATCAGAATCGACAGAAGCTATAAACAATAGAAACAGACCCATTGGGATCCCAGATGTTAGAGTTACTAGATACAACCTGTAATAAAGCAGTTATTCTGATGTTCATGAAAGTAATAGAAATATTTTTTATACAAGGAATTGGAAATTTTGAAAGCAGCACTGCAACAAACTAATTCAATATTCTATAACTGAAAAGTATAACAATCCAATTAAGAACTAAAGGAAGGGTTAGTAACAGTTAGTGGAAAAAAATAAGTCAGAAGAAATTATGCAGGATGAAGCCCAGAGATGTACAAAGATGAAAAATATGGAAGGGAAAATAATTGAGATAGAATATACAGTAAGAAAAGCCAATAAATGTTTAATTGAAATTTCAGAATGAGGAGAGAGAGCGAATGGAACAGAGACAACATTTAAGAGATAAATGTTCAGAACTTCCCAGAATTGATGAAATCAGCCAATCCTCTGATTCAAAAAGACAAATGAGAGAGTGGCACTAGAAATAAGAATCCAAAGAGCCAGGCACTGGGCAAGCCAAGGATCCCTTCCCTCTTGTGGAAGTTCCTTCATGAGAAGGAGTGATGGGACTCTGAGGGATCTGGTGGGTTTCTTTACAGAGAAGTTGTTTTTGAAGGTGGAAGAAATTTGACCTTGTTTATAAGCTGAGGTAAGAAATCATTTGAGAGTGAGAGGCTGAAAACAGGAGAGGTAATGCATGAATTTTTTAGGCTGAACAGGGACTCATTATGAATAATTATAATAGCTACCATTTATTCAGTATTACATGTTGGAGTCTGTTTCAGGAACTTGTCAGACATTGGTATTAATCTTTAGGATTCTTAACAGTTAATATTTCTATTCAAATATCAGCGATATGTTAACAGATACTCAGTTTAAAGGGGGAAAAAACTTGATCGTATGGCTAGTGAGTGTTGGCACTAGGATCCAAGTTAGGTCTGACTTACTGAAAAGCCTGTGTTTTCCTGCTCTCCTAGGCTGCTTTCAGAGCTGCAGTTGGCCTCATAAAGGCCTTTCCTCTGTCTGAGATCAGAGGGGGAGAGAGGTGATGTTTGCAGTACATACAGCGTGGATGTCAGAAATGTCCAGACATATTGAGAATTGTCATGAGTTTATTGGAGCCAAACTAACGACAATTGCTGGGAAGCAAAATCTCAATGGATGGAGAAAACACTCCGGAGAATACCAGTTTTGCAGCTTATTTAATGCATTAGAATGAAAGGAGGAGGCATAAGAGGGTCACGGGAAATGCATTGGTGGTAGATTGAGGGGGAGGAGAAAACAAAGTGGGGAAATCTCTAGGACTGGATAAAAGGTAACACAGAGCAACATGTGCTTCTTTCCATTGGTGTGAACAGGATCGTTACCAATAGCCTTTACAGCATATGGAGATGTGTGCAGGGAACCAGATACCAGTGAAGGGTTCTGTGGTCTCACCATTACTCTGACATTTGAAGTGTGTATTATCTGCAATGCAAAAAGACAATAGACAGGCTCACATAGGTAATGAGAAGCTACAGACCTAGGATGGGACTATCTGCTCCCCCCCCCCTCAGATTGGGGGCTCTGCCTGGGCTCCTCTTCCTCCCCCACACTGAGGAGGGTGTGCGCTCCTTACCCATGAACCTAAGCCAGTGATTTTCAACCAGTATACCACAAGAGGCACACTGGTGTGTGGTAAGAATTTTTAAAACATGCAAAACATGAGTATTTAGTCAGGGGTACTGAGCTCTTTTCCCTTGGATTGTCAAATAAGAAGAAAAATGACAACAGTCATCACAACAATAACCATTAGGTATAATTGAATCAAAAGTACAACTTTCTTTGTCAAATCAGCAAAAAATATATTTTTGGTGCCGCAGAATTTTAATAATTAGTTTATATGTACCACGAGATTAAAAAGATTGAAAATCTCTGGACTAAGCAGAGGTAAAGCTCTGGAGTGCTGAATGAGAATCCCAAAGCCCCCAGGATGGTGTGTTCTGGGAAGCGCGCTAGTGCCATCTAGTGTGTGAGCTGGGGACTTCTGAGGTCCCACTGTTCTGATTAGGGCAGGGGTACCGACCCCCTAGAGCCAGACTTGGGCATTCTGCCCAAGTGGTCCGGAACTGTGTGGGCCCCAGGCTTGGGGGTGAGGGAAGAGGTGAGGTAAGAGGTGAGGTAAGGAGTGAGGGTGGGAGCTGGGGTGGGGAGGGGGGCCTCTGGGGAATGAGCATGGTCTGGTCCTCCAATGAGCCAGGTTTGGGTCAGCCCCAGTCCAGGTCAGCCCAGAGGCCTCCTCCTGCCTCCTCCTGCCTCCCCATCATGGGCCTTGCAAGCCTTTCAGGTCTTCATTCTCCTTGAGGCAACAGTGAATACATATGACCAGACAGCAGCACATATTTCTGTGGAAACTCACCACCAAACAGGACTGGAAGTATTCCCAAAGATTTTGGAGCCTATTAAAGAAGGGGGAAAAAGAGAAGGGGAAAAGATCAACAGAGGGGTAAGGGTAATACTTTATATCCGTCTTGAGACCGTGACCAGTCCCTAGCCCAGAAGACTAGAAATAGGATGGTAAACTTTTACACCATTAAAGCTTTATAAAAGAAGAAACCAAGGAAATTCAGGCAGTTCTTCAAGAACCAGAAATAAAATACCAAGGGATAGGGAAATCATGGAAGTAGAAATCTGCAAAAGAGCACTGCCGTTGCGGGTCACTTGGCTGGAGCATCATCCTGCATCCCAAAAGCTGGTGGGTCCAGCACCTGATGTTTCTTTCTCACATCAGTGTCTCTCTCTCTCTCCTTCCCCCTCTCTAAAAAGCAATGAAAAATGTCCTTGATGAAGGATGAAAAATAATAATAAAATAAAATATATAAAAGAAGGAGAAAACATAGAGACCATAATAATTGCAGATGGATATAATTTCTCTATTTAAAAAGGTCCCGTAGTAAAAAGCCTAGGAACACCTACCTATTTTCCGTTCATGAGACGCACAGCTGAAACAAAATGACACTGAGTTTGAAAACAAAGAGGCCAGTAAAGATGTACCGGGAAAAGCTAACACCCCCACATCCACCCATTTGAGTTCTAGCTCCAAAATACCTCCCACATCTCCCCACGTCCCTTCACCTCACTGCTGTCCCCTGAGCCAGTGGTGATTTCCCACCTGCACAATAGCCATAGCTTTCTCACTGGTCTCTCTGTGCTCCTCTTGCCTTCTTCCCTGCAAAGCAGACAAAATGTTCTTTTTAAAAACATAAATCAGATTTTTAGGTTCCTTCCCTGTCTTCTTCTGGCATTTAGAATAAAATTCAAACTGCTTACCCTGGCCTGTAAGTCTCAGCCCCACCCCAACCCAGCTCACGCCACCCACCCCTCTGTTCCAGCTGCTGCCACAGTGCTGGGCCTTCTTGCTGTTGCGCCAGTGTGCCCAGGCACATGCGGTCCCCACTGGCAGAGTGCCATCCCTGAGCCCCTCCTTCTCCACGCTCAGGTCCATCTCCTGGATCTCTCCTGTGGAAAAGCCTTCCCTGGCCAGCCTGACTAGGGTTGGTTCCTTGCCTAGTGACTCTATCATTACTCCGTTTATGTCCTGCAGAGTAATTACAATCCATAAACATTTTGTTTATTTATTGGCTTACTTATTTCTTCTCTAGTAGAATTTTTACTGTCATCTTTTGGGTTCTTCTCAGTACACAATCATATCAGCTGCAGGTCGAGATCATTTTTTTCTGCTATGAGAATTGGTTCTTGTAATTTCATTTCATTTTAATAATGCAATAGAGCCCTTAACATAATATTGAATAACAGTGATTGCAGTGAGCATCCTCTCCTTGTGCTTATGGAATAGCTGAGGGTCTCACTGTTTAATAAGTTATTTGCTATTGCCTTTTGCTAATTATTTTTGATCATATTTAAGAAGTGTAGTTTCTTCTGTGGTAACTTATGTAAAATTTCTCTTTCTTTTACTGTTAATTTGTATTTTTCTAGGAATTCAGCCATCTCCTCTAGATTTTTTAGTTCAGTGCCGCAGAGCTGTATGTGATATTTTCTTATAATTATTTTGATCTCTTTTGTATTTGGTATTATATGGCCTGTCTCATTTCTAACATTATTTGTATGTGATCTCTCCCCTTTTTCTCTAATGGTAGCCATGAAATATCCATTGACCTTATAAAAAAATTAGATTTGGCATCGAACTACCATATAACCCAGCAACTTCACTTCTATGTATATGTTCAAAAGAAGTGAGAGTAGGGACTCAAGCAGATATCTGTAATATACCAGTGATCATAGTAGCATTATTTGCAAGAGCTGGAAGATGGGAACAACTCAAGTACCCATCAATAGATGAGTAAATAAACAAAATAAGGAAAATATGTACAATGGAATATTATTCAGTGATGAAATAAAATTCTGACACATGCTACAACATGACTGTACCCTGATAACATTGTGCTTAGTGAAATTAGACAGACACTAAAGGACAGATATTGTGTTGTAATCCAACTTACATGACTTATCTCGAACAGTTAAATTCATAGAGACAAATAAAAAAGAGGTTACCAGAGGGCGCAAGAAAGGAGGAAGGGGTAGTTATTACTTAATGGGTACAGAGTTTTTGTTGGGGATGATGAAAAAGTTTTGGGTATAGGTAGTGCTGTGGTTACACATCATTATGAATGCAGTTAATGCCACTGAATTGTATGCTTATGGGTGGTTGAAATGGTAAATATTATTACACAATGTGTATTTTACCAAAATAAAAAATTAGATTGTGGCTTTTCCTTCCATTATATTTTTTACTATTTCATTAATTGTGGCTTTTGCTTTTATTAATTCATTTTGCTGAATTGTTTGCTGTTCATTTGAATTCTTCTAGGGTAAGTTCTTAATTCCTTAATTTTAATCTTCTTTAACAGTGAAGGCATTTAAGATGGTGATTTTTTTACTTGAATATGGGCTTTACGTACCAAAACCTAGGTTTCACTACATTCTGTATAGTTTTTAATGCCAATTTTGATTTCTGTGTTGAGTTAACAATTACTTTTATTCTAAGTAGTTAATGGTTTGGAGATAACTCATTTATTTGAATTATAAAATATTGATCAGAAAATATATCCCATAAAATCTTTTAAATATATTTTATTGATTATGTTATTACAGTTGTCTCATTTTTTCTTCCTTTATTCCCCTCCACCTTGTACCACCCCTCCCACCAGCAATTTCCTCCCTGCTTAGTTCATGTCCATAGGTGATACATATAAATTCTTTGGCTTCTCTGTTTCCTATACTATTCTTAACCTCCCTGTGTCTACTTTGTACGTATCATTTATGCTTATTATTCCCCATTCTCTCCTCTCCCCCTCCCTGCTGATAACCCTCCATTTGATCTCTATTTCTGTGATTCTGGTCCTGATCTAGTTGTTTAGTTCATTTTATTTTTGTTTTTGTTTTAGGTTCAGTTGTTGACAGTTGTGAGTTTGTTGTCATTTCACTGTTTATAATTTTGATCTTCTTTTTCTTAGATAAGTCCCTTTAACATTTCATATAAGGGCTTGGTGATGATGAACTCCTTTAACTTGCTTGACCTTATCTGGGAAGCATTTTATCTGCCCTTTCATTCTAAATGATAGCTTTGCTGAAGAGAGTAATCTTGCATGTAGATCCTTGGCTTTCATAACTTTGAATACTTCTTTCCAGCCCTTTCTTGCCTGCAAGGATTTTTTTGAGAAATCAGCTGATAGTCTTATGGAAACTCCTTTGTAGGTAACTAACTCCTTTCCTCTTGCTGCCTTTAAGATTCTCTCCTTTTCTTTAATCTTGGGTAATGTAATTATGATATACCTTGGTGTGTGCTTCCTTGGGTCCAACTTCTTTGGGACTCTGAGCTTCCTGGAAGTCTATTTCCTTTGCTAGATAGGGGAAGTCTTCCTTCATTATTTGTTCAAATAAGTTTTCAATTTCTTGCTTTTCCTCTTCTTCTGACATCCATGTGATTCAGATGTTGGAATGTTTAAAGTTGTTCTGGAACGTTTAAAGCCACTTTCAATCACTTCCCCTGCTACCCACAAGCAATTTGGGCCCTTCTGGTGCTGATTCCCAGATGGGTGGGCTTGCGTATGTTCTAGGACCCTGTGGGTCTCTCCAGTGAACTCTTCTGTAAGGCTGGGAGTTTCTCCCATCACCACAACTTTCACAAGATTTTACAGTCAGAGGTTTTGAGGTTTTATTTCCCTGCACTGTAACCCTGGGTTGTGCAGTCTGTCTTGCTCGCCAGTTGTTCCCTCTGGCTTATGCACTTGCAAATGTGGGACCACCTTGTCTGCCAGACACCACCTTGCCCAACCCAGTCTGCCCAGGCCCACCAGCTGCCGCCTATGTCATCTCTGCCCCGGCTGCCCATATGTGCTCCTCCAGCCAGTATGAATGAATGTTTCTTCTTTATTTCCTTAGTCGTCAGACTTCCACACAGTTTGATTTTTTGGCCATTCTGGTTATTTTTTGTTTATAAATCTGTTGTAGTTCCTCTTTTGGTTGTACGAGGAGGCAAAGTGTATCTACCTATGCCTCCATGTTGATCCAAAGTCTGTAGTTAGTTTTAAAATGACCTAGACTTTATGTGCAGACAAGAAACTGTGGTTTTTTGTTCTTCCATTTGTGTCAAAAATAGATAAAATAGATTTGGGGAGAGCATCATGTACATAATTGTAGGAGACCAAAATATTACAAGAATTTATCAGCAGCAGATGTTTGGAGAAAGTTACTGGGAGCCTGAGAGCCTAAGGTGGGCAGTTGAGTTTTTGTTGCATGTTTCACACCTTTTATTTATTTACTTATTATAAATCTCTTTTCCCACTTGTCTCTCTCTCCCACATACCTCTTTTTCCATTACTTAAGTGCATTAAAATAAAATTCTCCTGCCTCTTCCTTCCTCCGAAACCTCTAATAATTTTTATTAAATCTCAGAAAACTGGTATGTAATAGACAATATTGTCATGACCCCAATCTGCCTGTCATTTAAATTCTTCAATACTAGAAAAGATTCACAATTAAAATAAATAAATATTTTTTAATTGTAAAAGTGATTCCTGGAGACTGCTGAAATTTTACAGAAATATAGAGATAAAGCATGTAGGAAAAATCAAACAAAAGAAGTTAGATGTCTGTGAAAAACATGAAACTTACTGCAAGGTTTTGAAGACCCAAATAAATGGAGTTGTGCCATGCTTATGAATAGGAAGACTCAATAAATATCATAACAATGTCAATTCCCCTAAATAAATGTATGAAGTCATTGTATAAATCAAACTCCCTACAAAGATTTTGTAGAACAAGCTAATTCCAAAATGGGCATGAAAATGCCCAGGTAAGCAGGCACTCTCTGACCCCTACAGAAAAATCAGTCCTGGGTGGGCATAAGAATAAATATAAAACAGCAGAGATGTTAAACTTTAGGAGAAAATATATAAAACTTATGACCTTGGAATAAGAAAGAGTATTTTAACCAAGTCACTCAAATTACAACTATAAAAAGTAGGCAAGTTATAATATATTAACATTTAGATTTTCTATGCTTTAAAAGACAACACCAAGATTATAAGACAAGCCACAACATGAATTATAGTATTTGTAACACATCCATCTGACAAAGAATTAATATCCAGTTATATACACTATTCTTTAAAATCAACTAGAAAATTACAACAAGCAGTAGAAAAATAGAAAAAGGTTATGACAAGAATTTACAGAATAAAAAATACAAATGACCAGTAAATGTGTGGACAGATACCCAACCTCTATCCTCATAGTAATCAGGGAAATGCAAATTAAAAGCATAATGAAATAAGGCTACAAACCCATTAAATTGGGGAGGAAATTTAACAAGTCTGACAACAGCAAGTGTTGATGAGGAATGGGAACACAGTGACCCATCCGCGGCTAGTGTGATCACTTTGGAGAACAGGTCGCAGTGACGAGGAAGGCTGAAGTGAGGCGTCCTTTGAGGCACTGCAGCCCAGCCCTAGGCTGTGCCCTCCAGAGACCCTCACACACATGCCCAAGGAGACAGAGACTATAGTGTCCATAACATTATTGCTGGTAATGAAGACAAAATGCAATCAGTATACATTTTCATCATTAGGGGAATGAATAAATATATTTAATATGGTATTAACACAACAGTATACTCTACTGCAGTGAAAATAAATTTAAAAAAATTTTAAACTTTAAATTAAAAAATTTTAAATTAAAATTTATTTATCTTTTAGAGGGGAAGGAGAGAGGGAGAGAAACATCAATGTATGGTTGCCTCTAGTGCGTCCCCTTCTGGAAGCTGACTGGCCT
This sequence comes from Artibeus jamaicensis, assembly GCF_021234435.1. Taxonomy (NCBI): domain Eukaryota; kingdom Metazoa; phylum Chordata; class Mammalia; order Chiroptera; family Phyllostomidae; genus Artibeus; species Artibeus jamaicensis. Next base: position 6,141,911 of record NW_026522046.1, on the reverse strand, counting down.
GCAGAGAACTGGCCTGCAACCCAGGCATGTGCCCTGACTGGGAATCGAACTGTGATCCTCTGATTAGCAGACCTGCACTCAGTCCACTGAGCTACACCAGCCAGGTTAAAATGAATTTTTATTTATCCTCCTTTCCCCACCAGAACTTAGGTAGCACCATGTTCCGGGTCCTGTTCTCAGTTCTTAAATATTATTTATTGAATGAACCAGGGTCAGATTAATCAACATGAGTTAACCTGGATAAATATCAAAGGGATCAGTTGACTGAAAAAGCAAGTTACAGAAGTATACATGTGGTACTTTACCATGTATGTGAGGTTTGTAATATTTAAAATAGTATGTGATGCTCAGCAACCCATCCATAAATAATAAAAATATAGACAGGGGTTACATTGGGGGTGAGGGTGAGGAGTAAGGAGGGTCCTTGAAGGGCTTCATCAGGAACAAGGCTGCATTTCTCATGTTCAGTCCTGGCTAAGGAACTATCAACATCTTGATGCGTCTCTGAAATAGTTTATACAACAGGAAGAAGTAAAGGGAAAAGTCACCCGCTTCCATTTAATTGTTTCTTCCATGCCTTCACGTGTCCCCTGCTGGGAATTGGCCTGCAACCCAGGCATGTGCCCTGACTGGGAATCGAACTGCGATCCTTTGGTCTGCAGGCCTGAGCTCAATCCACTGAGCTACACCAGCCAGGGCCATATTCTGTTTCTTTCACTTAATAGTATTATTTATCATGTTATTAAAAACTTTTGGTGGAACGAATTGATGGTCACCAGATGGGAGAGAAGTTGGAGTGCAGTTGTAAAGGTGAAAGTGATTAAGAAGTACAAACTGCCAGTTATAAAAATAGTCACAGGGAAATAAAGTACAGCATAGAAAATATAGTCAGTAATATTGTAACAACTACACGTGGTGTCAGATGGGGACCAGATGTATGGGGGCAATCACTGCATAAGTTATTTAAATGTCTAATCACTAGATTTCGCACCTAAACTAATGTAATATAATATATTAACTGTACTCAGAAATCCATTAATTTGATAAAAGAAAGCCCCTTCAATATATGTTAATGAAGTGATTAACAGCCTCAGATGGGGCTGGTCATCAGAAAGACCAAGCTGTTGGAACGCTGGAACTTTTAGCCCCACCCACTAATCTCTGAGGAAGTGAGCGGTGGCCCCAAGACTGAGCTATATACAAACTCTTGAGCAGTGAGATGTGACCAACTTCCGAACTGGCAAGCACATGTGTATGCTGGGATGGAGGCACACCCCAGCCCCCAGTCCCCAGCCCCCAGCCCCCAGTCCCCAGTCCCCAGCCCCAGCCCCAGAGAGACAGAAGCTCCTGTGCCTGGGACCCTTGCAGACCTGTGGGGTGGTGTGGATGTTCATTTGTATCCTTTGTAACCAGTAAACATTAAAAAAATTTTTTTGAGAATAAGGAAAGGAGAGAGGGACAAATATCAATGTATGGTTGCCTCCTGTGTGTCCCCTGCTGGGAACTGACCTGCTACCCAGGCATGTGCCCTGACTGGGAATTGAATCGCGATACTCTGGTTCACAGGCCCACACTCAATCCACTGAGGTACACCAGCTTGGGCCAGTAAACATTTTTTTAAAACTCTTCATAAATGTTACCAGTGACAGAATGATATTCCAACTTGTGGATGTACCATAATATACTCACCAATCCCCAACCTGTTGATTCCAACTTTAATAAACTCTCATTTTCCGGTACCAACAATATCTGTGGTTTGGGGAATGTTTGGGATTATTCCTCCTGGTCCAGTTCCACAAATGGAACTATGGTACCAACTTGTATAAGCCTTCAAAGACTCCTAGTTCTCTCTGTACCAAGAGGGACAACTCCCTGTCAATCCCAGCAGGGCTTGGGTGTCTCCATTTCTTGTGCAGCTTTGTCAGCACTAAACATTCTTGTTCTAAAAAAATCATACTAGTTTGATAGGTGAAAATAGAAGTTTATTTGTATTATTTTGAGAATACATTCCCCCAATTGTGTATAAAACATTCATAAAAGGAGAAAAGCTTTATTTTTTAGGACACCCCTAAGACCTGCTGTCCTGTCCCTGCAGAGCTGGGCAGGGTGGCCTCCCCCTGGCGCAGGGGCAGCTGGGAGGGTCGCCTTTGGTTGTCAGGGACAGAGTGTCCACCCAGCCCTCCCCACACGCAGCTCCGTGGGGATGGTGGCCCCTACTGGGGAGCCCAGGCCCTGGGGGGGGGTACAGCAAGTCTTTGGGGTCAGAGTTCATTTTGACTGCCACTCTTTCCTGCCCCAGGAGCTGTGTTGGGTTCACCCCTGGTGGGTGGGCTGGGGCTGATTTTCAGGGAGGCCTCACAGCCATCCATGGGCCTCTTTTCATCCAGTGACACACTGGCCATTGACATCCAGCCCACACAGTGTGGCCACACAGGGCTCCATTCAGTGTCCCTAGGCCAGTGAATGGAGGGGTTCGGGCAGACCCAGCACCCTCCCCCAGGAGTGCCTCCCACCCCCACCCCATTCTGGACACACACAGGTGGGGTGGGACCAGAGGAACTGGAATTTAGGTGGGAGGCGGGAATTGAGGAAGTTGGAAAGGGAGGAGCAAAGTGGGTGGGTGAGAGGGGGGAGGCTGTTTCCAGGGATGGGGGAGTGGAGGCTGGAGGGGTGGGAAAGAGGCCTAGAGAGGAGGTTTCACATCCAGAGAGTTGGGGAGGGGCTGAAGGGTGGGATTTGGAAGTGGGTGGTGGTGCAGAGGAGACCCAGGGAGAAATTAGGGGCACATTCAGATGGAGCTGGGGGTTACAGGAGTGGGAAGGGGACATGGGAGTAGCAGGATGAAAGGAACTTCAGGTTGGCTGGAGGCTTAGCAGTGCCTGGCAGGAGCTGGGCAGTAGCTGTTGTCAGAGCTCTGCTTGGAGCTTGGATAAAAACCAGTGGGAGAGGGAGGCTGCAGAAGTCTGCAGCTGCAGGGCTTGGTGCAGGTAGAGGAAGGTGAGGACATGGGTGGGCAGGGATTAGCCCCTGAGGAACAGGCAAGGACAGCGCTTCCCCAGCTGTCAGGAGTCTCCAGGGAGCAGACTCTGAAAGGGGCCAAGAGGCCATCTGGGAAGTGGATCCCACACTGAGGGAAGGGCCTGCTGCTGGAGGGAGGGTTTGAAGAAGCATGAGGACCACTGTGGGAAGCCCAAGACCCTCCAGGGGCAGCTCCTTGTCCCAGGGTAGAATCCCACAGTGATAGAGAAATTCTGGTTCAGAGGTGCTACAGGAGACTCTGTGGCCTTTAGATGTGGTGCTGGGAGGTGCTGCTCCTCAAAGTGTGTGGGACACATACATCCTCTGGGAGAGCTTGTGCAAGTGCAGTTTCTGATTCAGCAGGTCTGAGGAGGGGCCTGAGATTCTGCATTTCTCACAGGCTCCCAGTGATGCCTGTGCCGCTGCTTCGGGACCTCACTGTGACCAGCATGAGTTAAGGAATGTGTGTTGATGTGGAGAAAGGTCTGGGTTGTGTGGCTGTGTGGGAGGAGCCCCACTTCATCTCTTTTGAAGACTGTCTCACACAAACACGTAAATGCACCAACTCTGTTTTTCTGTAGGAGATGGGATTACAAGTGATACTCATTTTCTATTTTGTGCTTGTCTCCATTTCTGGGTTTTCTGCAGTAAACATGTACTGCTATGGTGTGAAAAGGATTCTCTCAAAAGCTCAGACTTTTGTATTTGAAAAGAGAACTGAGGCAGACTTTCCCAGAGTTGCCTCAGCTGGACGGGCTGCTCCTCCTCTTCCCACACTCTGCAGAGCACCTGCCTACAGAACAGACTGCATGGGAAGGGGCCTCACCTGCATGGAAAGGTGAGCTGTGGCTTAGTGCCCGGGGTTAACCTTTATTCTGCCGAAGTTTAGCCCAGACCCTCAGTAAAGGCGTGCTCATCTGAATGAGCACACAAACAAGGTCCCAAGTCTGGTTATGCAAACTCTAGGAGTTGGTTTAAATTGCAGTGTGAATGTAAGGTTTTCTCAGTGGCTATTACTTACTTTGCTTGTATTATGTGGGCTCACCAAGCTTGGAGATCTTTGTGCTATGAATGGGTTACTCTTTTCCTTTATATGTTATCTGGTAATTCATACTTTCTTATTGATCATATCATTTGATGTAAGTGTTCACATCTCCTTTTTATAGAGGAAAAAACTGAACCTCAGAGAGTTAAATAAACTTTCCCAAGACTAACAGCTAGTAAGAGGCAGAGTACTGGACTATTTACCCGGAATGTCTGACTCTAGAATCTAGTTTCTTACTGAGATGAACCTCACAAGGTACTGGACTCAGGTCCAGAAACCTACCCTGCCAGTCCACGTGCTTCCACATCTCTGGAACTTGGTCTTCTTGTGTGTGAGCGCAGGGGTGCAGAGACCTCTACAGCACCACTCAGGCCACAGTGAGGGGAGGGGCGTGGGCCCATTTACAGTGAAGCTGGGCACTTGGGTGGGCGATGTGATGATGGTGGGGGGATGGTGGTGATGAGTTTATTCATTGAAAGGAAGGATAACAAGAAAATGAAATCTAGGAACTGATGACTAGGAATTATCTCGATATCCTTGAGATTACCTTCTTATTTTCTCTGGACTTCTCTATAAAATAAGAAATGCTTTTATTATGTTTTCTCCTATCTTTGAAGATTTAGTCTATCAGAGAAATTGCACTTGTCATATAATAATTGGTTCTCTATTTAAAAAAATTATTCTTTCATTTGTAATTATCACAGCTTCTAATCAACACAAAATATAAATATAACCACTCAGAGCAGCTGCAGTTACATACATATAAGAAAAAAATAAATTATTTTAGTTGACTTATGCAGATTTATAAGGAGTAAATGCTTAATTATTGAACAAGCTTTTGAAATCGTGAAAAAGACCCATGAATCTCCTATAAATCTATTCTACAGAAACAATTTAAATTGCATAAGAAAAAAAGGTTTACAAAGATGTTCACTGCATTATTTATGATAACTTAAATAGTGAAAAAACACTAACTATTCATCTCTAAATAAATTAGGGCACATTTGCATGTTTGTACAATGGCATATTTTTCAGCCATTAACAGTTCTGTTCAGCCTTAGAATAGAGAAAGATTTCCTATGCAGGGCACCAAACCCAGAAGCTACTAAGGAAAAGCTGACAGATTTGACACTATAAATATTAAAGAGGCTTGTCCTTGAAAGACATCATAAACAAAGTGAAATATAAGTGACAAACTGTGGTAAAATGTGCAGGAACAATATTAAATCCGTGTATTTTTATTTTCCCCATAAATCATGCTCCATTGAACTTCTCTCTTCCAAAGTTGAGCCATGAGCCTCAGTGACCAGAGAAAAGGGGCAGAGACTGCCTGGGACAGAGAGGCCCTGGGAAGACTGTCATGGCCTGACTTCCTTCACCCCCTTAGAAAGACAAGGGTCTTCAGTGCCAGCCTTTGTAGAGACATGATTTTTATCCTGAAACTTTCCCTTTAATAGATCAAAGGCAAACCCTGGTGGACTTGATCATAAATGTTTACACAGGGAGAACTCCCATAAAGAGGAAATGGGAAAAATAGCCATCCCTTCTTCTGGGAGGACTGTGGGAGGAAGAGAAAGACAAGGATGGGAGGGCAGGTGGTGAGAGATGCGTGTCCTGACTATCTCCAACATTCAGACAGGTAGAGTGAAGAAAACATCAAAAGCAGAAGAGAAGCTTCAGACCCCATTTTTGTTTGGGGTTCTTGGATGAGAAGCCTCACAAGATACCTGCCCTGGAGAAAATTTTCTACCTATTTAGGTAGAGAGGAGGCCAGTATCTAGCTACCCAGAGTCTTTCCTGGCATGCATTAGCACGAAAGGTGTCCAGAATTTCCTGGATACTCTTGGGGAGGAAGAGCTGACCCTGTGGATGAGGACTAGGTGGTCACTTGGGATGGAGCCAAATGGGAGTTGCAGCCAGGCCTCAACAGGCTTCAGAGCACCAGCAGGACTCAAGTGGAGGTGTCCATTGAAAGGACCCCTGAACTCCAAAGAAGCTAAGAAAGACCTCAAATTTCTTAACCATTGATATAAGCAACAAAAGTCAGTGAGATGCATGTCCAGTGCCAGGCCAACAAGAAACAAGGTTACAGACATTAGAGGAGCTAGCTATAGGGCAGTACCAGGATCTGCGCTCAGGACCTTAGGCCCCTTTTTCACTTCACCATTAGATCATAGCAGCCCCATCTCCCATACACCCATCTCAGGGAATCAGCAAGAGGAGGAGTATAATAGTTAAAATAATGAACAGGGCAAATAAAAAAATGGTTCTAAAATATAAAGATTTAAACAATAGAAGCTGCTGTCTGTCTCAGATGAAAGTCCTGGTGGGCAGGACAGGTGTATGGCAGCTTGTTGGCATCTGGACTGGAGCTCCTTCTACCTTGTTCCTCTGCTGCTCTTAACATTTCACTCCTGCCTCCTGGTTTAAGATTTCTGTCCTAGCTCCAGTCATCTAGGATACATTCCAGCTAGTGGGAAGAGGGAAAACAAAGGCACAGTCCTCCCCATTCCCCAAATGGTCATGTCCTGGGAGTCACGCCCATCATGCATGCTCACATTCTGTTGTGCAAAACCAGGTGACGTTGCTACACCCAGCTGCAAGGGAGGCTGTGAAAATCTTCTGCTGGGGAAACAGCTAAATACCCATACATCTCACCCACAGAACACACTTCCTCTCCTCCAGCTCCAAGTTCAGTGTGTTTGGGGGCTGCAGGGTCCTCTCCCACAGATCCAGATGCAACTCTTTATGTCTGGTGACCTATAAACAGAAAGAAAAGTTACCTCCCCTACTTCCAATCCCACATACACCCAATATGCACCTATGGAGAAGGAACAGGATGACTAATGAAATCTTCCATTAAGAAAAGGGAAGGATGGACACCATACAATAGTCACTATCCCTAGCACTTCTATAATCCTACCGCATAGAGGTTATGAACATTTCCAGCCCTGGCAGTGGAGGTAATGCCTTGGTTTGTCCACCCGGTAGCCACTTGTCGGTTGACCCCAAAGAGGGCAGTTAGTTTTGGGGAAGATCATTCCTTGTCCATTTTCCTCCATGGCACATCCCCAGTGGGCATTGGAGAGTATGCCCTTTTGCTGGGGCTTGTAGATTTCACAACCTATTTTATCTTGTACCTTTGGGGGGGGGGCTTAGGAGTTGCTTTTGAAGTTAAAACAATCAAGGCTTTCTCAAGCTACACTTATGGATTTTTTTGGTAATAAAATTATCTCCAACAGACTCATAGATAGAGAACAGGATGTCAGCTAGGGAGTAGGGGAATTGAGCAAAAAGGAAAAAGGACTCATGGACATGGACAACAGTGTGGTGATTCCTGGGAAGGGGTATGACTGGTAATGGAAAAAATACAAGAAAGATTAAATTTGAAAAATTCACCCCAGAGTTAGTAGCCTTCTAGCCCATTTGTTTCCTGACTGTGCAAGTAACTATCATCACAGTCCCCCTTTACACATGGCTTTTACATGGGAAAACTCTGTTGCATGATTTACTTGCTTCTGACTCTGCCCCTTTTGTTCTGGAAGGCAAATTACTAGTTACATGACTAGCAGATCTTACTGACTCTGAGGTTTGGTCTGTTTGGTTTTGTCCTTAGTTCTGAGAAGGGTTCTTACTCTAGGGCATGGTCCTTACTCCTCTACTGGTTGGTTGGAGCTTCTGCATCCTCAACACTGTGCAACCCCTGAGATTCCCACTCGGCAGTCAGCCCCATGGCAGCCACTTTCTTCTAGGTGTCATGGTGTCCTGCCTGCACAAGCTCAGACAAGCCCTCAGCCTGGAGAACCCCAATGTGGACTTTCTAGCACCTTTATCACCCATGCAGCTCCCTCATCTTTGTGACCTTTCCCTGAAATCTCTAGCCAATTTAGCATCCCTGGATTTCTGCCTCTTCAGTTCAGGAAGAATGTTCTACTGTGTGTCAATGCCAACGGCTTGCATTTTGGACCCTGAAAGTGTCCCCAGGAAGAAAGCCAGGTCCACTGTGGTATTCACCACACACGTGTCCTTTCTCTCAAGCCTCACAGTCTGGTACTGCTTATTGTCCAATGTCTGAAGAGAGTTGCCTCATATCTTTTCTCTAGTTTTATAGTTGTTTGTGGTGGTGATGTTGGGAATCTGGTATCAGCTACTCTATCAGTGATATAATAAAAATCTCTTCCTTCTTCAGTTAGAGAATTTTATTTGGATGCACAGCTGTCTAGGGAAGTGGCCAATGGAATGTGAGTAGAGGCAAAGGAGTGCACTTCTACTTCTCTTTATTTTCTTTTCCTGCTGGTTGGAATGCTGCAGCTGTGCTCATTAGTTGTCCACAGACATCTACTCTTTATAACCTGCATAGTTAAAGCTGAGATCTATTCATAAAGAAAAAGGAAGTGAGAAAGGAAAAGAAAAAATTATATGAAGAAATGATGGCCAAACTTTTTCAAAGTTTAGTAGGAACATCAACCTAGGAATCTATGAAGTCAGTGAACCCCAAGGAGGAGGACAGAGAAGAAAATCACACCCAGGCTCATTGCAGTGTAACTGCTGATATCCAAATATAAAGAGAGAAAGCCCAACAAAGGACACCAAATATACAGGAGAGCAATGAAATGAATGATCACTGACTCCTCATGCAAAATGAGGGAGGACAGAAGATAATGGAACAACATCTTTAAGTGGCTGGAAATAAAAGCCAATGATCCATAATTTTATGTCTGTGAATATGGCCTCAAAACTGAGGGTAAATTAAAGTCATTTAAAAATAAGTGATAGCTGAGAGAATTCATTGCCTGCAGAACTTCAGTATAAAAACGTTAAACTAGATAGGAACCCATGTAGAGAACAGTGCACCCAACAACTGGGCACTCTTTTCAAGTGCATACAGAGTGTTCAGTGGGATTGACCATATGCTGGTGCCCAATGTAAGTCTCTCAATACATTTCTGAAGACCGCAGTCTTAGAGTATGTTCTCTGGTTATGACAAAATTTAATTGGTGACCAATAACAATAAGATAGGTAGAAAAAAATCCTCAAATATCTTGGGATTAAATAAGGTCATTATAGATCAATTATGGGTCAAAAAAGAAGACATCACAAGAGAAATTTTAAAAATATTTAAAGTTAGCCTGGATTGGTGTGGCTCAGTTAGTTGGGTGTCATTTGTGAACCAAAGAATTACAGGTTCAATACCTGGTCAGAGCTCATGGGTGAGTTGTGGGTTCGATCTTCTGGGCTGTGTACATAAAGCCGCCAGTGTTTCACTCTCACATTCATGTTTCTCACCTTCTCTTTCTCCTTTCCTTTGCATTTCTCTAAAGATAAAAAAGAAAAATAAAAATTTAAAAAGTATTTAAATTTAAATGGTAACAAAAATATGAAACAGCAAAATTTCTGAGATGTACCTCAGTGGCACTTCAGGGGAAATTTATAGATTTATATGCTTACATCAAAAAAGAAACAAATGTTTTTGTTGAGAAATCACATGACAGTCTAATGGGAGCTCCCTTGTAGGTAACTCCCTGCCTTTTTCTTGCAGCTTTTAAAGATTTTATTTATTTATCTTTAGAGGGGAAGGAGAGAGGGAGAGAAACATCAATGTATGGTTGCCTCTAGTGCATCCTCTGCTGGGAACTGGCCTGCAGGGAACTGGCCTGCAGGGAACTGGCCTGCAACCCAGGCATGTGCCCTGACTGGGAATTGAACCATGATCCTCTGGTTCACAGACCTGTGCTCAATCCAGTGAGCCACAACAGGCAGGATTCTTGCAGCTTTTAATATTCCCTCCTTGTCTTTAAGATTTGCCATTTCAATTATGATGTGTCTTGGTGTGTGCCTCTTTGGGTCCATCTTGTTTGGGACTCTCTGTGCTTTGTGGACATGCGTGTCTTTTTCCTTCACCAGGTAGGGAAGTTTTTGGTCATTATTTCTTCAAACATGTTCAAATATTTCTTCAAAAGAGAGATCTCTTGCTCTCTCTCTTCACCTTCTGGTACCCCTATGATGCAGATATTATTATGCTTCATGTTGTTCCAAAGATCTCTTAAACTACCCTCATCTTTTTAAAATACTTTTTTTCTTTTTCCTGCTCTGGTGTTTTTCCCTACTTTGCCTTCCAAATCACTGACTCGATTCTCTGCTTCATCTAACCCCACTGTTTATTCCTTTCAGTATATTTATTCCAATATATTTATTGCAATCTTTATTTTTGACTGGTCCTTTTCTATGGTTTCTATGTCCTTTTTCATGCTGTTGATCATCCTTATAATCATTACTTTGAACTCTATAACTGATAAATTCTTGCCTCTATTTCATGTAGCTCTTCTTTTGGATGTTTCTTTTATTCTTGCATTTTGGGTTTGTTTCTCTGTCTCCCCATTTTGGCTGCTTCTTTGTGTTTGTTTCTGCGTATTAGGTAGATCAGTAAAGACTCTGGTGCAGTCATGTATCAGATGTTGCCTATGGCTCTGGGCAACCTGTTTGAAGCTATCAATAGTTCACGGCTTGTGGTTTCCTTTGCTGGGCCTGGTTGCATGTGAAAAGGACCAAGCTGTGCACCAAGACCAGTTTTTACCAGCCCTGGTCCCAGAGACAGGTCAGCAAAATTCTCCAAACACCCAGAGATTTGCCTCTGCCTGCAGGCTGCCTGTTAGGTTTAGTCACTGAAAGAGCCCTCTGCTGTACTCCTCAGTGGGGCTGAGGCTCCACAGGTGGGGCAAGAGGGATTCCTGTGGGCGGGACTGTTGCTTCCCCCCAGGCTGATGCTGCATGGAGAGAGTGATCTGCCTGAGAAAGATGGCTTCTTCTCCTGCAAAATACGGGGGTGACTGAGCACAGGAATGCTGGCAGCTGACCCTTCAGCTCTGTCCCCAGAGCCACCATCCCCAGACTCTCTTCACGTGACTCTTGTCTGCTCTGCTCTCCCTCTGCCAGAGTCCAGGGTAAAAAACTAAACAAAATTTTGTGCAGTAGTCCTTTAAAAGGGTGGCTGTGTCTCTAGCCATCTCTCCCTGGAGAACAGAAACCCTGCTGCTTTTCACAGCCTGATGTTATTTGAGCACCTTTCCTAGTTCTGATGCTTTAGGCTGAGGAGCCCATCTTGGGGTTTAGAACTGATGCTTCTCAGGGATAAGCCCCCGCTACCCCCACAGTTGAGCTATGCCTCTGGAACTTCAGCTGCTGCCCATAGGAATCCAGCCAGACGATTGCACTTCCATATGCCTACCAGTACTGACGTGGCTTCTCAAGTAAGTCCTTAGTTGAAAGGCTTCTCTCCCGCTAGTCTTCAGTTGGTTATTCAGAATAATTTTTCTATAATTTAGTTGTGATTCAAGTTTGGTTCTGGCAGGGAGGAGGTTAGTATACCTTCCACCTAATCCATAAATATCTTGGATCCTCCAGCTGTGTTTTTATTTTTATCTTCATTCTCTATTACCTAGGTGTTATTTATATCTGTTTTCTACATAAGGAAACCGAGGCTTAGAGAGGTTTTATGGCTTGCTCAAGGTCACTCTGACAGTGCAGCAGGACTTAAACCCAATGTGCTTGATGCAGAGCCCACACTCTTTGTCTCTATTCCAGGGATGGGTGACTGGCAGGGGCACCTCACTCAATCACAAACAGTAATTTAACAGAAGAACAAAGTGGATAAGAGCTTGGGAACTGGTTAGAGGCAACTGCAATGAAGCAGGCAGGACAGGAAGGACTAACTGATACTGAGGCAGCACCTCAGACGGAGAGGAGGGTGTGGGTGACTGGAGACCGTGAAAACAAGCGTTCAGTAACTAAACTCTGTCACCAGTGATAACCACTAGGGTGAATGAAGGAAGGAGAGGAGTCTATGCGGACACTCGGGTGTCTGGTGTGGGCACCTGGAGGAGGGCAGTCCTTCCTGAGATGCAGACTGGAAGGAGGAAGTGGCGGGGTTGGGAGTGATAGGGAGACGGCTGTAATTTGGGACATCTTGGATTTGGAGATGCCTGAAGGACACCCAAACAGGAATAGCCAGGAGCAAATGGACAGATGGGGTTGGGGGCATCATGGGAAAGAGTCAAGGGCGAAGCTGGGTCCCCCAGGGCACTGTGTCCTATGAGACTGACAGAGGCCTGAGGGTCAAGCCTGGGGATCACAACATTTCAGGGCGGGCCAGAACACTTTCTGGGTTCTGCGATTTTGTGAGAAAATTTCAGGAAGGGTGTCTCATTTATCACTGTTCCTCTTCCTGCCCCGCCCCCTCTCCCCTCCCTGCCTTACCCAGGTAACTCAGTCTTGACCTTTCAGTGGTGTGGCATTTCCTGAGCAGAGCCTCACAGGCCTCCTGAACCTGCTTTATAGCATCGCACATTTCTTCTGCATGATTACAGTCTAATAATTTAATCTCACCTGTAAAGCTTTTTCGGACTAGACCAGAAGGTCCGTGAAGGCAGGGATCATGCCTGTCTTGCTCAGTGTATCCCTGTGGGAGGTGGAGAACATGCCCCTCCTGGCCCTTTTCCTTGCTTCCCCCACCCCCTAGACTTCCAAGGATGCTGATTTACTTGGCCAGTTTCCAGGGCACAGACAGGGACAGGGTCACAGTACGTTACAACTCACCTACACTCCTGTGGCCCTTCTTCAGCATCCTTCCCCTGGGCTTTCTGGGGGCCAGCAAGTCCTCCTCTCCGGGTGTTCCACATGGATACAGAGCGCTGGGAAGGGCTCCTCATTTGGTCCAGTAGCTCCTGGGAAGGCCCAGTGGGGTGCGAGGCTGAGGAGGTGCTCATCCCCACCTGACCCCAACTACCACTCAGAGAGGCCTGCCTTGGGGAAATCCTGTCCTCCCCCAGCTAATAATAAACTGGCACTTGTGGTTTCTCCTTTATTTTCATCCTCACAGCCTGGGAACTTTAGGGAAAGAGGGATGACCGCAGGCCAAGATTTGGCCATTTGTGGGTTCTCTAGTCAAATTCCATCTACTGGCCCTTTCACCCTCATGTATCCTTGCTCAGTGAATGAAGGAAAGGAGAGAGGAGAAAATGCACAAACCAGAGCTGGCTTCTACGCTATGGTCACAAACACTGATGAAGATTTGTGCTTGGGAGGACCTGCCTTAGGGCGTTTGAATGTGATGCACACCCTGGGCCTTTGCTCTTGTATGTAAACTGTGTGCCAGGCAATGGTGATGCTACAACACCTCCCGGGCTTCATCCTGATGCGCTTTGAAAAGCCCCTGTGAGTCTCCAGCCAACAGTGGGGTAAACATCCACAATGAGCCCAGGTTGGAAGGTCTGAAGGGCCTGTTTTGGTATTTGGCATTTTCTTGGTCCATGAGTAGCCTTCAGATATAATTTAAAAGGTCTCTCAAACTGCCTGCACTCCACATTCACAGCAACTCTACAAGCTGGGCGTCACATCTCCTTATTCTGTGAAAGAGGACACTAAACTCAGAGAGATTCTGTCTTTTAGCAGAGCATCCAGCACTAGTAATAATAGTTAACATTAACTTATAATAATAAATGGCATTACCATTTATTGAAGACCTACTGTGTGCTGGGTGCTCCATTCAGGCTTTTACACATTTCCCTCATTTAATCCGGACAACTGTCCATTGAGGTTGGTGTCCTTATTTTACAGATGAGGAAATGACGAATCAGACGAAGTGACTTGATGAAGGTCACAGTGCTAGTGAGAGGTGGGGTCAGGTTTCTAACCCTGTCAGCCCGACCCCAAAGCCCTTCTTTCTTTCACTGTGCTGTTTCCCTCCAGCTGGGAGCTGGAGGGGCAGCGCAGATGCTGAGTGGCAGTAAGCACCCAGACAGTCCTGACAAAGTGCATTATGAGAAGGAAAAAGGTGTTGGGTGTGACCCCAGTGTGGTAGCTTCAGAAGTCAGGGAGGAGAAAATGCCTGTCTTGTACTGTGCTTGCTGGAACGCTGGGGCAGATCAGGTGCCATGTCTGGCTGGGCTGGGAAAGATGCCCAGGATGGAACTGGCCAGAGCCAGTACCTGGGCAGATGCTGGGAGGATAAGTGAGGGAGGTGGGGCAGGGCATCCCAATGAACCTTCCTTTCTTGAAACCTGCAGCAAGGCCTGGCAAAGGCCTGTAGCTATTCAGAGGCAAGGAGAGCCCCTCCCATGAACCCTCGTGGTCCTGAGTAGGCATCTCTAGGGATTCTTGCACAACAGGTGGGTGTGGGAAGGGAGGAGGGTAAGTGCAAGAATGAAGAACATTGTACGTTCTTGCCCCCTTTGTCAAATATTAATTGACCATAAAGGCATGGGTTTAGTTCTGGGCTCATTATTATGTTCCATTGCTCTTGTTTTAAAAATTAGATATGACTGACTCCTCCTGTGCTTGAACCTAAACACCCAAAGGAGGCTTCCTGTCCCCTTGGGCCAGACTCCCGATTCTTTAATTGGGTGGGTGGAGCCCTCTGCCATGCTGACTTTGCTGGGGTCTCCCGAATGTCTTTCCAACACAGAGTTTATGATCTAGTGTTTCTCCCTACTGGCTCCCAACTTTAGAGCCACCTGGGGAGCTTTAAAAACTCATCAGTGCCCAGGCTCTGTTGCAGACCAGGATCCCAGGTAGGGGGCTAGCCTTCAGTTTTAAAAACTCCGAGGTGATTCCAGTGTGTGTCCAGGGCTGAGGACCCCTGCTGCTCAGCCTTTCCCTCTGCCATCAATCCTGGCCAGTACCTCTTCGTGTCCAGGCCTCAGCCTGGTCTCAGCTCAGTGTCTGCCTCCTTGGGGGCCTTTGGTGACCCCTGTCCTGGGGTTCCCCTCCGAGGGCAGGGCGTGCCTGTCCATGCCTGTGCCCCAGAGCACACAGTACCTGTTCAATAAATGGGCTGAGATGTCGAGCATCGAGTTAAAGCCTGTCACCCTCAAAATTTCCCTTAGTCCTTGATATTTCCTCCTTCCTAATTAAACACGAGAGCTCCAGTCTTTCCCGTTTTTAAACTTTCCCCTAGTGTCCATGGACGTCGGCCTTTAATTAGCACTTCTGGATCCCTGTGGGTCCTCGCTGTCCTCCTGAGCAGGGGGCTGGCCCTCTGTTCCTGCAAACATTAGTGTTTCCCCAAATAGCTCCTGGAAAAGGAGGCTCTGGCTTCTCCACCAGAAAAGAGGTTGTGCAAACAAGAGCTCTCTGAGCAGGCAGGCTCAAAGGTGAGGGAAGCGCCCTCTCTCTGGGAGATGTTTAAAGCATTTCTGCTTAGATCACAGAGAGGTGCAGTCAATACAAGTCCATTTCGTCCTTCACCCTTCCTCAGAGGAAGCTGAACTGAGCTCTTGGTGCACAGGGCACGGGCTGCAGAGTAGATTGAGGAGAATGAAGAGGATGCTGCAGGTAGGATGGGGAGAAGATGAAGGGGAAAAGTGGCCAACGGGCCTTTAATTGTGTTTGGAAGAGCTAAGAGCCCAGAGCTGGCCCAGACGTCCCAAGCAATTTCCAAAAGCAACTGTGGAGGAAGAAGCCAGATGTGCAGGAAGAAGCCGGCACCTTTCTCCCCTCCTTTGAATGGGTGGCTTGGAAGTAGGAGGAGCAGCCAGGAATTCTCAGGGCACCCTTATCCCACCAACTGCCTGGGGACTGGAGGGAAGCCAGGCTGCCAGCCTCCTGGGCTTGGGAATGTGCCCCAGTGGAAGCAGAAGGAAGCTGCAGTCCCACCCCTGCCCCATCACGGAGAGGAGGTGCTGACACCAGTGCCCAGGCCAGGGGGCGGGGGCTGGGGAGGTGGATCCAGGGGAGAGAAATGGCTGCTGCCAAAGCTCTGGCTGTGGACAACGAGTCTTTGTTGGATTTCTAGCTCCACTGACTTTTCTTCTCTGAGGTTAGTTTCCTCACCTGAGAATGAGGGCTTTGTTGGACCAGGTGCCAAAGGTTGCTTCTAGCCTTGCCTTTGGGGACCGGTGAGAACACAGGGGAAGCGGAGAGAGAGGAAAGTGCAGGAGAGGCTGTGCTTTAATAGAGGGACAGGACCTCAGCCCTGTGTCTGGGGGGTTTGGTGTGTCTGCAGGCATCTTGAGACTCCAGGCTGGGGGCCCAACCCATAAAGGAGGAGTGGAAAGACTCCCTACATTTTGATGACATCAGATGAGGAAACTGAGGCCCAAGGAGCTTTAAAAGACTCACACAAGGTCACGTGGGTAGCAGGCAAGAAACCTTTGTCCACTCTAGGGAGGGAGGGCCAGTGCAACTCCATGCGCCAACTCCGATAGGTAGATAGGACAGTTGGCAGCGTCACACTGAGGAGAGTCCATGACCCATGAGCAACGCTGGCCACAGCCTTGGGAAGAGGCAGTAACAGCATGGATGCCACAGATTCGCTGTACTTACTGATTCCTTTAGTGAGTTGTTATCCAGACGCTACTTCATGCAGGGCACTGGTACTTACTTACCCTGGGGAGTCAGTGGTAAGGAAGACAAGCCCCTGCCCTCAGACAGTTTATATTCCAGAAGGGGAGAATGACACTCTACATGGAAACCAATAGCTAAGCAGTATAATCTCATCTAGTACCAAGGAGTATAAGGAACATGAGAGAGTTCATTGGGTAGAGAGGGACAGTGTGGGGAGTGGGGAGGAGATCGAAGTGGTCGGCGGGGGGGGGGGCGACCTTTAAGCAGAGACCTAAATTCTGAGAGGGGGCAGCTCTGTAGGAGCTGAAAGAGGAGCAGCCAGGCAGGAGGAACAGCCAGTGCGAAGGCCCTGAGGGGACAGCTGCACGGAGGCTGCTTAGATGGCAAGGAGAGGTCAGTGAGGGAGATGGGAGAGGCGGAGCCAGCTGTCTGCTCAGTGAGCTCACTCAGACATGCAACAGGTCTCCCAAATAGCCAGTCCAAAGTGGCACTCCCAGTCCCAAGCCTGTACCTCCAACCAAATTGTTCCTCCCTAAGCCTGTCCTTCTCTTCCCATAAATGAGCACCCACAGCATCTTTTGAAGGAGAATCTGGGGTCAGTCACAGCCATGTGGGCACTGAGCCCCAATTCAATTCACACACATTCCTCTAGTTGTCCCCAAAATGACAGTGTTTCCAGCATGGTTCTTGGGACTGGGCATTAATTATCATGGAGCCCACTTATCAGGTACCTGCAGTGCACCTGGCGCTTGTGGCCAGAGCATTACACTGACCCTGCAAGGCAGGGATGATTCTCATCCCTCCTGGGACCAGAAAGTTCAGCCCCTTACCATAAGGCCCCCTGCTGGTAGATGGCCGAGCCAGGATTTGCAGGAGTCTCTCTGATGCCAAGGCCCAAACTCTTGCTTCTACACTGAACTTCCTCCAGGACTCAAATGGGCAAAAGATGACAGGTGCCTGGACCTCAGTCTGGGTGTTTTCCTTTCTTTCCAAACCAGAGCCTGCTCCCTGGGTTCCTTGGCACAACCTCAGCCTGGGTAGATAAGCAGTTTAGCACCTTCTGCCCACCCAGCCCTGGAGAGGTGAAGGTGTTCTAGTTCTTATCTGGTCTGGCTTTCCGTCTGCGTCCTTCCACCTGCTCCCTCTCACGTCCTCTATGTTGCCAGGCGGTTGGTCACCTTCCTGCCATGGGCTGTTGTAGCCAATGCCCAGATGCCCTTCAGCCAGTTGGCCTCTTGATCAGGAAGCATTCCCGTGGGAACCATGGTGCCAACATCCGGTCAGGACGGGCCCTCTGATACCTCCTGGCCCTGCTGCCTCTGCTTTCAGCCTCAAGAACAAAGCAGCTCGCTGCCTGCCGCCCCTCATGCTGTGTTTGCCCAGGGCGAGGCCTAGGCTGGCACAGATGCTGCGCAAACAGGAGTGTCGGCTTCACAGATCCGCCTCACAAGCAGCAGGGCTGCGCTGGGAGGTGTTGCTGCTAGGCTACCTGCTGAAATGTTAGCCTGTCCAACTCCAATCAGCACCCAGGGCAGAGGGGACCGTGGGGCAAGCAGCCCACTCTCTGAGCCTCAGGCTTTCCAGCTGTGCAGTGGGAGAGCTGCACAAGATGATCTGTAAGACCCCTGTGTGGGCCTTAAGTGATGTTGCTGGAAATCTCTAGGGCTTGAGAACAGGTCTGGGAGGCAGGAGTACCTGGGGGTGGGGGTGGAATCTGGGCCTTTGTCTCAAGGCACCTTCACCTCCACTCCTGCTTCAGCCTTGTGTACCCCTTGTGCCCCTGTGTGGCCAGAAGGACTGACCTCTCTCAGAGCAAGGTCTTTGAGCACCGCATCCATGACCCCACTTTACCCTGTGGAGCTTCCAGACTGGAACTAGGGTACTTCCCAGTGAGATGATTAAGTGTTACCATCTTGTTGCTTCTGAGGCCACTTAGGATCTGACCTCTCACTCTCTGCCTCCAGAAATCTTAGGGCATCAGGGCAAGGCTCCGAGGGCCCATGGAAGCATGTTTCTCCAGTGAGGGCAGTGAGAGGCTGCATGCTGATAGTGATTCTCAGATTGTAGTGTGCATCAGGGAGTACTCGTTTAACGTACAGAATGCGGGGCCCGTGTCTCAGAGACTCTCAGGTCCACGACGAGAGGTGGGGTGGGTGGCTCAGGATTCTGAGTTTTTAACAAGCACTTGAGTGATACTTAGATCTCTGATGAAGTGTGATGAGTTAGTGTAAAAGCTGTACAGTCCTCTGTTCAAACCCCACTGCTGCCACTTATTAGCACTGGGGCTTGGAGCAAGTCACTAAACCTTTCTAGGTGTCAGTTTTGTGTGTAAAATTAGGCTATAATAACATCTGCCACTTAATAAATGAGACTATTGTTCCAGACTGTTTATTGCACCTTATAAATTTTGTTGATCAAATGGGGTAGAAGTCCAGGTTTTTAAACCAGAAACCTGCAGTTCTCTTTGATGTCTTTTTCTACCACATATCTCCCAACCACATATCTCTCAACTACTCACAGATCTCGTGACCTCTACCTCCTAACACATATTAGACCTGCCCACTTCTCTCCCCGCCACTACCGCCACCTAACCCAGGCCTCCATCTTCGTCTACCTGACCACTGTACAGCTTCCTCTCTGAGCTGGTTTCCACCCTTGCCTCCTCCCACTCATCCTTCCCAGAGGAACCATGCTAGTCTGATTGGGTAATGTCTCTGCTTCCAAACCTAGCTCTCAGGAAGGTCTTACGAATCTGAAAACAATTCCTCTGATTCCCCCACACCTACTTCTAAGCTTTCTTTCAGCCCCTCTCAGACTCTGCAAGAGCTGCACTTCTTTCAGATTCCTTCAATGAATATCAGTGTCTCTTACCTGGGGACTCCACACCAAGTGTGTTTGCTCTGCCTGAATCAACCTCCACCCCCACTCCCCAAACACACATACTTCACCTACAACTCATCATTCATATTTCAGCTTGAATGTCATTTTCTCAGTACCAGACAGAGCCATGCCCCTCCCATGTGTTCTAGTAACTCTGTCTTTCCTTCGTAATACCTATTACACTCATGCTTGCCTCCACCACTAAACTAGCTCCGAGAGAATGCAAAGCTGTCTTAGCCATTGCTGTAGCGCCGGCAGTGACTGGAGTGTTTGGCTCAGAGAAGGATGAGATACATGGCTGAATGCGTGAATGAAGGAATGAACGAGTGAGAAGGCGCTGGTTGCAGGAAGTGTGGAGGTGAGTGCCTTGTGATGCGAACTAAACTGAATTTAGGGTCTGAACCTGCCTGCGGGAAAGACAGCCATGTGGGGGCGTCCCTGGGCATATACAGGCCACAGGGGGGCGCCCGCGGTTCACCGTATCTGGATGGCAGCTCCTCGGTTACAAATTGCCCATTGGCGACAGGAGGCGGGGTTTCCCTGTGATAGACAGTATTGCTCCGCCCAATCTAATTCATCTTTTTGGGGTGACCCCCCCTCCCACCCCACCCACCCCAATACACACACACTTGGGACCTTGAGGATGGCTTGATAGAGGCGTCGCCAACTTAATTCCAACAGAACACTGTCGGGGAGGAACCAGCCCTCCTGGTGGTCTGCGAGCGGGCGACCTGGGAGTGGAGGCGGGGCCTCGGTTCTGACCGGCGGCAGGCGGCCGTTTCCTCCCCTCTCGCCGAGAGCAGCCGCGCCTCCTGTGCGGACCCCAGAAGCGAGTACGTGAGCGGCGCGGCGAGATCCGTCTTTGTCCCCGTGATGGTCTCAGCACCCTGAGTCTCGGATCCGCGTGGAGCCCGCGGCGGACCGCCGGGTTGCCATGCACGCCGAACTGTGGCCACTCGCGCCCTCTTGCTCCGGCCGGCTGCCCCGGAGTCCTGCCGCCGACGTCTTCCTTCTCTGGTTCCTGACAGCCCGGGGGTGTGTACCTCCACCTGTGGAATAAATACTCCTTCCGCCCCGCTGGCGACTTCGGCTCCCTTCGAGTTAGAGTCAGACAAGAGGTGGTTCATCTGTTGGAGGCTTTACTCGTGGGCATCTGGGACTTACTACTTGCTCTCTCAACAGCACATTGGATAGGAGAGCCCAGGGTCATCCCAGACAGGGGAGTGCCCAGCCAGCCCGCCGGGGGAGGAGGACACTTGTTTTTTTCCTCTAAAGCTCTTTTCCCACGCATCCAGCGGAAATCGTGGCTCCTGGTACGTTCTGTTTCAAAACTCTGGCCGTCGTGGGGCAGTGTTTATGAGAGAGAGTTAAAGGAAAAAAACAAGATTCACTAGTACTCCATTAGTTTAGCAATCCACATAGGAAGAGAGAACTGTACCAACACACCTAAAAGTATTTTCCTATTGTAGTATTATTGTGGGAGATTTGTCTTCTCTCTGCTTTTCCTTTGTTTCCCTTGTCTGAGGCGGTATATCAGAAAAAATATTGCTATGAGAAATGTCTGAAATTTTACTGCTTATGTTTTCTTCTAGGATTTTCATGGTTTTGCAATGTACATTTAAGTCTTTAATCCATTCTGAGTTTATTCTTGTGTATAGTGTAAGTTGGTGGTCTCGTTTCATTTTTTTGCATGTATTTGTCCAATTTTCCCAACGCTATTTATTGAAAAGACTGTCTTTTTACCTCATTGTATGTTCTTGCCCCCTTTGTAATTGTCAAATATTAACTGACCATAAAGGCATGGGTTTATTTCTGTGCTCTTTATTATGTTCCATTGATCAATCAGTATGCCTGTTCTTGTGCCAATACCATGCTGTTTTGATTGCTATGGCCTTGTAATCTAGTTTGATATCAGGTAGTGTAATACCTCCAACTTCGTTCTTCCTTCTCAAGATTGCTGATGCTATTTGGGGTCTTTTACGGTTCCATATACATTTTTGGAATATTTGTTCTAGATCCGTGAAATATGTCATTGGTATTTTACTAGGAATTGTGTTAAAAATCTGTAGATTACTTTGGGTAGTATGGACATTTTAATGATTTTGATTTTTCCTATTCACGAACATGCTATATGCTTCTACTTATTGATATCTTCCTCAATTTCTTTTTTCAGTATCCTATAATTTTCTGAGTATAGGTCTTTTACTTCCTTGGTTAAATTTACTCCCAGGTAACTTATTTCTTTTTTGTTGTTGCAGTAATAAATGAGATTGCTTTTTATTAATTTCTATTTTTGATAATTCATTATTGGTATATAAAGTAGCAACAATTTCTTTTTTTCAATAATTTTATTTAGTTATTTTTCGAGTACAGTTTTTTGTCTATTTCTCCCATCCCAGCCCCCCCCCCCATGCTCCCCACCTCCCTCCCATTTCCACCCCCCTCCCATTTCCACCCCCCTTAGTTCTCATCCCTGTGTCCTTCATATTTGTTCCTCCAAATCCCTCCCCTTTTTCCCCCTTAAATTCCCTTCCCTCTCCCCTCTGGTTACTGTCCCCTTGTTGTCTATTGCAGTGTCTTTGTTTTTATTCTGCTTGCTTGTTTGTTTTGTTGTTTAGCTTCCTGTTAAAGGTAAGATCATATCATATTTGTCTTTCAACACCTGGCCTATTTTACTCAGCATAATGCATTCCAGTTCCATCCATGTTGTTGCAAAGGGTAGTAGCCCCTTCTTTCTCTCTGCTGCATAGAATTCCATTGTGTATATGTACCACAATTTTTTGATCCATTCATTTACTGATGGGCACCTAGGTTGCTTCCATCTCTTGGCTATTGTAAATTGTGCTGCTATGAACGTTGGGGTGCATAGGTTCTTTGAAATAGATGTTTTAGGATTCTTAGGATATAATCCTAGCAGTGGAATTGCTGGGTCAAAAGGCAGGTCGATTTTTATTTTTCTGAGAAAATTCCATACTGTTTTCCATAATGGTTGCACCAGTCTGCAATCCCACCAACAGTGAACTAAGGACCCCTTTTCCCCACAACCTCTCCAACATTTGTTGTTTGTTGCTTTGTTTATGATAGCCATCCTGATTGGTGTAAAGTGGTATCTCATTGTGGTTTTAATTTGCATCTCTCTGATAGCTAGCGATATTGAGCATCGCTTCATGTGTGTCTGGATATTCTGTATGTCCTCCTTGGAGAAGTGTGTGTTCAAGTCCTTTTCCCATTTTTTAATTGGGTTAGATGTCTTCTTAGAGTGGAGTCGTGTTAGTTCTTTGTATATTTTGGAGATTAAACCTTTGTCTGAGGGATCATTGGCAAATATGTTTTCCCATACAGTTGGTTGTCTTTTTAATTTAATACTGTTTTCTTCAGCCATGCAGAAGCCTTTTATTTTGATGAGATCCCATTTGTTTATTCTTTCCTTTATATTCCTTGCTCTAGGGGACATATCAGTAAAAATGTTGCTACGTGAAATATCTGAGATTTTCTTGCCAATGTTCTCCTCTAGGACTTTAATGGTGTCACGGCTTATATTTAAGTATTTTATCCACCTTGAATTTATTTTGGTGTATGGTGTAAGTTTGTGCTCAAGTTTCATTTTTTTGCACGTAGCTGTCCAGTTCTCCCAACGCCATTTGTTGAAGAGGCTATCTTTACTCCATTTTATGTTACTGCCCTCTTTGTTGAATATTAATTGACTGCAGAGAGTTGGGTTGATTTCTGAGCTCTCTGTTCTGTTCCATTGGTCTATGTGCCTGTTTTTATGCTAGTACCAGGCTGTTTTGATTACAGTGGCCTTGTAATACACTTTGATATCAGGTATTGTGATCCCTCCTACTTTGTTCTTCTTTCTCAAAAGTGCAGCTGCTATTCGGGGTCGTTTATGGTTCCATGTAAATTTTTGAAGTGTTTGTTCTATGTCTGTGAAATATGCCATTGGTACTTTAATAGGTATTGCATTGAATCTGTATATTGCTTTGGGTAGTATGGACATTTTGATGATGTTAATTCTTCCAATCCATGAACAAGGTATATGTTTCCATTTGTTTGTGTCTTCCCTGATTTCTTTCTTCAGTGCTGTGTAGTTTTCTGCATAGGTTTATTCCCAAATATTTTATTTTTCTTGTTGCTATATCGAATGGGATTTTTTTCTTGATTTCTGCTTCTGCTGATTCATTGTTAGTATACAAAAATGCCTTTGACTTCTGGATATTGACTTTGTATCCTGCTGTTTTGCCAACAATTTCTGAATATTAGTTTTGTGTCCTGGCCTGCAAAGTTTCTATTGAGAAATCAGCTGGCAGTGTTATGGGAGCTTCTTCTTGGGTAACTGACTGCTTTTCTCCTGCTGCTTTTAAGATTCTCTCTTTGTCCTTACCTGTTGCATTTTAATTACGATGTATCTTGTTATGGGTCTCTTTGGGTTCATCTTAGTTTTCTCATTATTTTTTCAAATAGATTTTCAATTTCTTGTTCTCTTCTCCTTCTGGCACCCTGATGATGCAAATGTCGGCACACTTAAAGTTGTCCCAGAGGCTCCTTACACTATCTTCATTTTTTGGATTCTATTTTTTCTTTCTTTCTCTCTTCCTGCCTTTCTCCCTTTATTTTTTTTTCTTTCTTTTGTGATTGGGTGTTTTTTGCTTCCTCATATTCTAAATCACTGATTTGATTCTCAGCTGCATCTACTCTATTGTTGATTCCCTGTAACTTATTCTTCATTTCAGTTAGTGTATCTTTCATTTCTGACTGGTTCTTTTTTAATGTAGTTTCTATGCTGTTAGCCTGTGCCTTTTTCATGCTGCTGTAGTTCTCACTAAGTTTTTTGAAATTCTTGCAAATGTCCTTGAGCATTCTTATAATGATTATTTTGAACTCTGTATCTGGTAGTTTGCTTGCCTCCACTTCATTTAGTTCTTTTTCAGGAGATTTTTCCTGTCCTTTAATTTGGGGCCTGTTTCTTTGTCTCCGCATTTGTCTGCTTCTGTATATTTGTTTCTATGTGTTAAGTAGAGCTGCTCTGTCTTCTGTACTTGGTAGAGTGGCCTTATGTAGCAGGTGTCTTGTAGGGCTGTGACACATCCTCCCCAGTCACCTGAGCTGGGTGCTCCACTGTGCCCCTGCGCGGGCTGTGTGCACTGTCCTGTTGTAGCTGAGCCCTGATTGCTGTTGCCATCACTGGCAGGGACTGATCCCCAGGCCTGCTGGTTGCGAGTATTGGCTGTGACTACAGTGGATGAGCTGCTGTGTAGGAATCGATCCTACAGAGCAGGACTTGCTTTAGTGGGGCTTTGGTGCTCACTGAGTTGGCCCCTTGAGCGTATTGCTTGTGGAGGTGATAGGGTTGTAATCCAGCATAGTCTGAAGCTGTCTACCAGTGTACTGGCTCCGGGGCCTCTCAGGAGGTGCAAGGTCAGCCCTGGCATGTGCCCTGCTTGGGGCCACCTGGCATGAGCTACAGAACATCTGCAGATGACTGTTACTTGCAATGGGCTTACAATATCCCAGGAGAGGTCAAGCTGTGAATCAACGCTGGCTGCTGCCAATGCCAGGCCTGGGGCCACTTAGCAAGATGTAGCAGGTACACAGAGGCCAGATACTGCTTGTTTCAGAGATTTTAGGGAAGTCCAAAGCATGAAGAAAGAAAAGCCATTTGTATGGATAAGCCAGTGGAAACAGTTCAAGTGGACCCCCCAAATGAATGGGACAGAGTCTCAGGGAATCATGGGAAAGAGTAGGAGAAACAGTGTGACCCAGGTTGGTGGAGACTCGGGTATGGTGCCTTCCTGCTGACTCTGTGGAAGGGATCTCAGAAAAGGAATAATGGCCTCTGCCAGCACTTTTTTCCTGGCAGAAAGCTGCCTACACCTGACAGCTCTAGCCTTAATGTGAGACAATTCAGTTTCTCTCCATATGTCTTTGGTTTCTTTCAAGCTGATGCCCAGTGTGAAACGAGGTCAGTCCATAGTTTAGTTGTAATTTTGATGTGGTTATGGGATGATTAGAGTACTGCATTTACCTATGCTGTCAACTTGACTGAAGTTCCTAAATTTAAATGGTTTAAATTGAGGTATAATTGACACATTATATTACATTCAGGTGTACAACAAAATAAATCAACATTTGTATATATTGCATAATGATAGTCTGGTTAACATCTGTCACTATTTAGAGTTACAATTTTTTTCTTGTGGTAAGAAGTTTTAGGATCTAGTCTCTTAGCAACTTTCAAATATGCTGCATATTACATCCCCATGGTTTATTTATTTCATATCAAAGGTCTTCATGGTCACTGACCAGGGTTCTGGGAGGGAGGAGGGAGCAAAGAATTGAAGTATCTCCCTCAGCCTCTCTATGCAAAGCACAGATTCACTGTGAGAGGGGCCGAGGTCCACACCAGTAGCCCGTGCCTCAGCTACCCTAGCTAATTATTGCCATTTGTCTTATTAGATGGGATCCTGTGACACTGCCATTTATGCAGGTCAAAAAGCAAGGAAATATTAGCAATTGTATTTGATTCTACTTAATTATGGTGTAGAATTTAAGTTAGCAGTATATGTATTTCTAGGCTTCCCCTAGCTTTCATTCCTGGAGTGCCTCCTGCAGGCCAAGCATCAAACAGAAGTCTTTCTGTGCATTATCGGATTCTCTTCTCACAGCAGCCCAAAGAGTATGCACAATTATCATCTCTATTTTTCAGATGAATAAAGAGGGCACAATTGAGTAATGTGCCTGGGGAGAGAGGTGGGCTGCAGACCTACACCTGTCTGACCTACAAACCTGAGTTCTTGACCCTTGCACAGACTGCCCTCCCAAAGTCCTCTGTGTGGCTTCTGGGGGTGGGGAGTGAAGTGGGGTTAGGGACTGGACATTTGAGATAAAGGACTGTTGGGAGAGCTCTGGACTGAGTGGTCCCTATGTCACCATCAGGCTCAGATACAGACTTTGTGTGATCCAGATCTCATACAATTTTGGGACCTTCTTTAGGAAAAATAGTTTTTAAAAATTCTACTTTTTTCAGATTTTGCATAAATAGAGGCTTGTACAAACATTTTGCTAAGGTCTTTTCACTGTCCTTAGAAGGGACTTGTGCAAGGGAAGGTGCTAGAGCTTAAGCTTCATTATCAAGGCTTGATGCCCAGAGGGACTGGGCAGGAGGCAGCTGCCTTTACAAAACAGGCCCTGAGTGAAGGCTATGGTCTGGTACAACAGAGAAGAGTCTAGTACACCGTCAAATTCCACCCAGGACCCAGGGAAATTTGCATAAGTGGCCTGTACCTCTTCGACAAGACAGAGTCTGAAATGGTGGTCCAGGGTCCGTGGGGTGTTAGCGGGAAAAACATTTTGGCATTTCCTTGGCTGAGAGCACCGCAGCTTCCACTTATGGCCACTAGGGGGAGGTGCTCATCTGGGAACTGTTTGTGAAGGGTTTCTGGCTCCCAGGCCCACTTCCAAGGCGCTCAGGGCCCCTGGGCCAATCAGCATTGTGATCCTCACAGGTGCGCTGATGAGACCTCTGCCTGCTGTGGCCTCTGCTTTCAAGGATCAGCTCACAGGAGGAGTGGGTACAGCAGTTGGAGGATACCTATGGCTTCCACCTGGATTACACTGCCAAAGTTTCAGAAATAGCCGCAGTAAAACCAAGGAATCCCTGAAGTAGTGATTATTAAAAATGTACTGTGCACCCACCCAAAAGTTTGCAAACCCGGAGCACTCAAACCACAACCTAGAACGAGACTCCGAGACTCCGAGGAACATTGCCACACAGCAGCTTCTACAGTGAGAAGGCAGTGCTTCACAGTGACTGGGAAGTGAGCTAAATTCACGACTAAGCTGGTGTTGTCTGCCCAGGAAACCTTCAGGGATGATCTCCACATGCTGGTCTCTGTTTAACAACAGTAAGGAGGACACTTGTCTTTCTTCAGGAGCCACTGACCTTTTAGAAAATCCCATAAGTTCAAAGTTTAAACTACTTCAACAGGAAATTTAATTCATGTTTAACTCAAGTTTAAGAACAGTTAGCATGAAACTATTGTGTAGGAATCTCTGGGTTCTGTGCTGTAATTTGGAGAGGAAGACTGCCAAGCTCCCAGGAGGGCCCCCACTGGTCTCTCCTCACAGGGGTGGACTCCTGGAACCCAGGGCTGGTCTTTGCTTATCTGATAACCCCTGACCTAGCACACCGAGTTCTCCAACAGCGTTTCTGGGATGAACAAGCGACCAGGGAAAGAAGGGGCCAGAAAATGGGAAGGGAGGAAATAATGAGATAGAGAGAGACTGACTAGAGCTTATTTAAATGAACTTTGTGTCATCTTTGTAGGACTTTAGAAATAAAGCAGAGAGGGGGACATGAAGATAAATAAGTAGATATTGTTATTCTCGGGTAACTCGCTTCCTTGTGAAAAAGACGGATATGACAGTAAATATGGTATTGGGCAAAGCACAAGGCCCTCCTGGAAAAGGGCCCAGCCTCTAGCTGCCAAGGCCTCCTGCTGTGAGGTGGGTTCCTTACTTTGATTCTTGGTCCTTTGCAGATGACATGTTAGAGTGTTTATTTACATGTCTTATTGACCTTAAAAAACAAATGAGCCATTTATTTTACCAGCAAAATGTTTTTTTAATTTCTGGTTTTGGAATATAGGTTTTTTTGGGAATGGCAGAAGAATTGCAATTCAGAACACACTCTGACAAATCACAGGCAAGTCCCTAGAACAGGGGAGAGGGGCTTGCTTTTATAGGTGATAAAGAGGAAGTTGGGAGGGGTCTGAAGAGTTCAAGATGGTGATGGCTTCTCATCGGATGATGTGGCAGTTCCTCATTTGCTGGGCTGT
Source organism: Artibeus jamaicensis (assembly GCF_021234435.1). Lineage (NCBI taxonomy): Eukaryota > Metazoa > Chordata > Mammalia > Chiroptera > Phyllostomidae > Artibeus > Artibeus jamaicensis. The sequence goes on along the minus strand of NW_026522046.1, from coordinate 6,113,792 downwards.
AACCAGGATCCCACATGGAAGGCAACCAGCTAAAAAGTTCAGGTGACCATTCAGGTGTCTTGCTGGACAAGGGAAAATTGTTCCTTCTCCTGCTGTGGTATGTCCTCCCTTTTGGGGCCTGGGTGGCTGTGAGTGAGAGCTCCCCTTTAGGGCTTCTTGACTCCATTTTAAATGGGGTTTCCTTTGTTTATTTTGAACTCTTTCAGTGGAATCTTTTGACAATCTCTGTATCCCCAGCATCTTGAACTTGCATGATGGTGATGTAACTATGCCTTAGTAGAGTTATCTTTTTTGTGGGTTTTTGGAGAGAAGTCTGCCACGTCCACTGCCGCGTCCACTGTTGGATCCCTCTCTCCGTGACAAGGTCCTGAGAGGGGGTGTAAGACTTCAAGGAAGCAGTTTCCAACCTGGTGGACGTGGCATGGAAGGCCTTGCAATACCTATTGTGATTGTGCTTGCTTTAGAGATCATGACCCTTTTGCTTTAATCATTATGAATACCCTGGCAGTGATTCAGATAGTGTGCCTGGACCTTTCCCGGCTCAATAAACAGAATAATAATATCATACTAGAACGTCAGGGAATATAGGCACAAGGAAACAATCAGAACAATCTGAGAATTCAAGCTTAATCAATAACAATCATTAGAAAAACACCCAAGATAAGATAGAATACTCTAGGAAATCAGGAGATGATCTCACTACTTTCTTAGAAGGAATTAAAGTGCAATACATGTTTATAAAAAGAACTCCTAGAGAAACTTAAAAGAAGTACCCTTGAAAGCCCCCCTGCTACATAGGAACAGCCCCTCCTTTACCTTGAATAGGAATATATATCAACTAGACAGGCAAAGTAATAACAAAAGCTAGTTAGTTATTACAAACTGAACAGTCACTAGGGAGTCAGAATTTATGGTACACTGAAAAAACATTTTAAGCAAAAAAAGGTAGATAGCTAAGTTAGACATCACGAGGGCTTCATAATAAATCTCCTATTTTCTCTACTCAGTCTAGCGTACCCTTATACCCTATACCAAATTCTGAGAAACTTTGGTATACAATAAGATATTTTTAACTGTCTGATTAATGGCTCTCCTAGTTAAAATAATTTTTAACTGAATCTATGAGAACTTTTGTACTTTTACTGATTGCCTTTGTGTTGATTTTTTCTGCTTAAATGATCATGTTATACTGCAAATATTAATCACTACCTGAAATGAAAATTATAAAAACCTGCTTGTACTTTCAATAAACGGAACAGAGCTTCACTGTCCTTTGAGGCGTGTTGTCGTCTGTTACCCAGCGCCGACGCCTACCCTCACCTGTGGGACCCCCTGACCCGCTGCGGCTGGACTGCGGCAGAAGTCAAATGTTTTTCAGCTCTAGGAAGCTTTCTTGTGGTATTTTGTGAGCATATTCCTTTTCCCTCCAACCACCCCCAGTATATTTCTGTCTGCAGTCACTAGGACTTCTGTTAATCAGATGTTGAGTCCTGGACTGACCCTCTGTAGAGCTTATCTTTTCTGTCTTGTTTTTTTAAATATATATATTTGAATTTTTATAAGAGTTATTTGAGCCAAACTGATGACATACACCACAAAGCAAGATCTCAAATGCTTTTTAATCTATTGATCCTTCTGATGAAATCATACATTTAATTTCTAAGAGTGATATCTTGTTCATTGAATCTTCTAATTTTAGAACATTCTGTTTTTGCATGCTTGTGATAGTTTTTCAAATTTCCCTGACGATATTGTATGTCTATTTTAAAGTTTTCTTTTAGTCCCTGAGTTATCCTTGTTTTCTCTAAGGTTATTTTGGCTGTTTTATTTTTCCCCCCAATTTTTAATTTTAAAATGTTCAAACTTACATATAAGTTGAAAGAACAGTACATTGAATATGCACATATCCTTTCCCTAATCATCAATCATTAACATTTTGCTACATTTGCTTTCTTGCTCTCTCTCATTTTTTTTCTGAATAATTGAAGGTAATTTCAGACACTGACATTTTACTCCTAAATACTTCAGCATATATGTTTTGTAAGAATAAGGACATTCTTTTAGATCCCACAAGAACATTACCACACTCCAAACACTTAGCATTAATTCAATAATATCTTCTAATGTTCAGTTCATATTTAAATCCCCCATTTGTGCACAAACTTACTTTAAAAGCATTTTTTTGGGCATCCAGGATTAGATCAAGAGTTATATATTACAGTTAGCTATTATGTTTCCTTATTCCCTTTTAACTTAGAAAGGTTTCCCCTTACCATCTTTTGGGGCAGTGTTTCATTGTGCCAAATTCTTGCAGGCTACCTACACTCTGGCTATCTGATTATTTAAACAGGTAAACGTGTTTGGTAAGTGCATTTCCTAGGTAATTTTGTGTACGTAAACTTTCATCCCATTAGGAGGCTCTTCTTTCCTTATCATGGGATTCAGGGAACACATCCTGGGTAGTGAGATTACACAAGTGACACTGTGACCTTTTCAGGGCGTGGCGTTCAGAGGCACACCATGCTCACCTGTGCATCACGGGCGATATTGATTTGGGTTACCCAGCCAAGGTGTTGTCTTTCTTGTTAACTTTTTCCAATGTTTGAAATGTTTGAGCCATTTTTTCCCATTATAACCTCTCGCCTCTCTTTCTGAGAATTCAATTACATACAGGGTGGGGCAAAAGTAGGCTTACGGTTGTTTGTATGAAAAAACAAACAATAATCAGTAAGTAAAATAAAACATAAACTCTGTGTTTCATGTGCTCACAACTGTAAACCTACTTTTGCTCCTCCCTGTGTATATTAGACTTCTTAATATTGTCCTACATGTGGCTTAAGGTTCTGTTCAGTTTTTGCTATTTAAATTTATTTTTGTGATTCACTTTGGATGGATCCATTGCCCTGCCTGTAAGTTCACCGATCTTTTTTTTTTTTTGTAACATTGTCTAATCTGCCCTTAAACCATTTAGTAAAACTTAAATTTCTGATACCATATTTTTCAATCCTAAAATTTATTTTATTTGATCCTTTTTAATAGATTCCATTTATCTACTGAATCTGTCCATTTGTTCACTCACGATGTTCAGTTTTTCCCTTTAAATCCTTAAACATCTTTATAATGACTGTTTTAGAGTCTGTGTCTGTTAGTTTCAACATCTCTATCATATTTGGGCTTGTTTCTCCTGACTGGTCTTCCCCTGACTTTGAATCACATTTTACCACCACATTGCCTGGTTGGTAATGTTTGGCTGTAGGCTGTGCATTGTATGTGCCATGCTGTTGAAATCATGTGCTTTTCATTTAAAGGCTGTTGAGGTTTGTTTTGGCAGACAATCATTTGCTGGTGAGTTACTTCGATTATTTTCTTCAAGGCTTGTTTCAGATTGTGTAAGGACCAGTCTAGAGTATTCCTTACTTTGGGGCTAGGACAGTGCTACTCCTAAGGAGTGACCTTTCTGAGGCCTCAGATGAATTCTATGTTTTTCAGCCACTCTGGCTGGTTCAAACTTCTATGTTTCCCACCTGAGACCTCTGTAATTTCTGTGCAGCTCCCAACTCCTCAATAGCTGTTGTCTGCCAGGCTTTGGTCATCTGTCCCTGCTCAAATGGGTCTTCAGTTAAAGACTTAAGGGAGCCCCTGTACAGATTCCTAAAGCCTTTTGTGCGTGTGTGTAGCTGTCTCATTTTCAGTCTCCTCCCTCACGAATTTCAGCTGCTCCACCAGGCCTAAAATCTAATTTCTGCCTTCACAGCCCAGTGAGCCTGTTGTTTTCTGCTTGGGCTCTGCCTCCCTATACTGTGTCTAGAAAGTGTCTTCAGGACAAAAGCCAGATAATCATGGAGTTGGCTTGGCTGTTTCTTCTATTAGTAGCAGTCTGTACTAACTGTTGTCTCAATACCTTTAAAAAGTTTCTTTATACATTTTGTCTGGCTTCTAGTTATTTATGGCAGGAGGCCTGGTCCAGTGCTAGTTACTCACTTATGACCTTCCTTATTGGGAAATTTGTGCATGTATGTATGTATTTATCTATCTTCACCTGAGGACATGCTTATTGATTTTTTTAGAGAGAGCGAGAGGAATGTTGATGTGAAAGAGAAACATCGATCACTTGCCTCTTTTACCCACCCCAACCAGGAACCAATCCCCCAACGCAGGTGTGTGCCCCGACCAGGAATCGAACCTATGACCTTTCAGTTTACAGGACAATGCTCCAACCAACTTAGCCACACCAGCCAGGGCCTGTTGGAAAATTTAAATGCCAAGTATACTTTCTTAAAATGATACTACATTTTTTAATGTAAAGTTTTTTTTCTTTCAGTTTTTCTAAATTTTGTGAATTGAGCAGATCATCCAAATTGCAAACAATATGGTATAAAGTTGTTTACAGTATTCTGTTATTATTTCTTAATGTTTATAGGATCTGTGTGATTCCCCATTCTTATTTCTGACATTGGTATTTTATGCATTGTGTTTTTTAAATTTCTTCTTGATCAGTCTTGCCAGGGGTTTATTAATCTTTTCATTGAACCAACTCTTGGCTTTGTTGATTTTTCCTCTTTTACTGTTTCATTGACTTCTGCTCTTTTTTTCTATTTTCCTTTTAACTTTTCACCAGTTTTTTGAGAGAGAAAATTAGACTTTTAGATGACAACTGCCTTTTAGCTTCTCCTTTTCCCTTAGTTATGCATTTCAGACTATACATTTGCCTCTGAGCCCTGCTTTGTATGCATTACACAAATGCTGATGTCTTCTTCTTTATTATTCAGTTTAAAATATTTTATAATTTCTGATGTATTTTTTGACCATGATTTATTTAAAATATATCATTCAATTACCAGCCAATTGGAATATATTTTATTTTCAGATTTGTTTTTAATCCTCACCCAAGGATATTTTTTTATTGCTTTTTAGAGAGAGAGGAAAGGGGAAAGAGAAACATCAATGTGAGAGAGAAGAATTGATTAATTGCCTTTCATAGGTGTCCATACTGGGGATCCTACATGCCCAGACTGGGGACCGAACCCACAACCTATGTATGTGCCCTGACATGGAATCAAACATGCAACCTTTTGGTTATGGAACAACCCTCCAACCAAGTCACACTGGCAAGGGCCGCCAACTGGAAATATTTTAGTTTTGTTTTTTGTTATTGATATTTCCAGCTACATTCCACCATAGTTAAAAAATTATGCCCTAAATAATCTGAATGATTTAAATCCTCTAAAATTTATTGAAACATCAGTTTTTCCTTATTATGTAGTCAATTTTGATAAATTTCATGTATACTTGAAAAAATATATATTCTGTCATTGGGTGTAGTGTTCTATATACATCAATTAAGTAAAGTTTTTTTTAATTGTGTTGTTCTGATTTCTCTTTTTATTAGCTTGTGAGTGTAGGGGTGGGTGTGCATTTGTTCTGTTGGATATTTAGAGAGATGTATCTGGCTTTTTCTCTCTCCTCAGAGACTACCTGTTAAAACCCCAGCATATTTACAGAATTCATGGAGAAAAGAAGGCTCAACCACACTGAGAAAACACTAGTCAAAGGCATGGCTGGGACCCTAGCACAGATTCCTCATTGTCCTCTACTCACAGTCTTAGCTGAACTGAACCCTTTCCTCACAGTGTTTGGCTTGGACACTAGACCAGGAGAATCAGCCCTCCTGGATCTCTTTTTGGAGTTGAAATAACCTACATCTCAGGCATTTCTCCAAAACCAAGGTCAGAGCTGTTCTGTGGCCCTGGTATACCCTGAGTTTATCAGCTCCAAATTGGTTCAGAGTCTCCCATGGCACCCGGAACCTGGGCTCCCTCTGTGTGGTCCTGCAAATTCTTTCTTATGGCTTTTTAGGCCAATTGCACCAGTCTCACAGATACTGCATACTGTGGTAGAGACCATCTGTGTGATTTTGGGCAGGTCGGTTCTCTCTGTCTCTGAACCTAAATGGGAGCAGCAGTGCCTTACCTGAGCCTCATTGGTTGTGAAGCTTAACTGTGATAATAAAGGTAAAGTTTTTAGTATATTGCATGACACAAATGTTTCTTTTACCTGCTGGTCTTTCTGGCTCTTGTCCTGCCTTGCCCTGGACCCATCTATGTCTTGTTCTTGGGACATATCTGAGACATGTTCTCTAGCTGAATGCCAATGCCAAGGTCACATATTTTGTACATAAAGTAAGAATTCTTGCCTCCTTTTTTAAAAAAAGATTTTTATTTATTTATCTTTAGAGGGGAAGGAGAGAGGGAGAGAAACCTCAATGTATGGTTGCCTCTAGTGCGTCCCCTGCTGGGAACTGGCCTGAAGGGGACTGGCCTGCAATCCAGGCATGTGCCCTGACTGGGAATCGAACTGCGATCCTCTGGTTCGCAGACCTGTGCTCAATCTACTGAGCTACACCAGCCAGGTCTTCTTGCCTCCTTCTTTTGTCACGGAGTATCAGCGTTGAATCCCCTGAGTGTCTTTTTCAAGTCTTGGGCATACACCACATTTCCGTGGCTTTTCTACCTTTGCTTCCTTTAGCCTCCCCTCCCTCTCACCCAAATAGTAAAAAATTATCTCCCCAATTTCCAAAATTTGAGCAGTGTAGGAAAAAGATACCAATATAGGACATGAGCTTGAATGGCCAAGATCTGAATTCCAGTTCTGCCACTTACTAGCTATGTTACCTTTCAGAAGTTACTAACTTCAGAAGTTAACATTTCTATCTTAGTTCCCTCATCTATAAAATATAATAGGAATATACTTGCTCTACAAGGTTGTGAAGATAAAATCAATATGTATGATATTTTAAAATTATATTTTATTGATTATGCTGTTACAGTTGTCCTATTTCCCCCCTCCATCCCCCTCCACCAGTGCCCCTTACTCCCTCAGGCAATCTCCTGACTATTGTTCATGTCCATGGGTCATGCATGTAAGTTCTTCAGCTACTTCATTTCCTATTCTATATCTTATATCCACATGGCTGTTATGTAACTACCTATTTGTACTTCTTTATCCCCTCACCTCTTCACCCATCCTCCCCCTCTCTCCTCCCATCTGGCAATCATCTGGTAACTAACTTCTTTACTCTTGCTTCTTTTAAGAGGTTCTCTTTATCTTTAACCTTTGGCCTTCTAATTAAGATGTGTCTTCACTGTGCATCCTCCCACAACCAAAAGAAGGACAACAACAAGTTTAAAAACAAAAAACAACCAGAATTGACAGAAAATCAAACTGTATGGAAGTCCAACAATCAAGGAGTTAAAGAAGAAACATTTGTCCAGACCAGTAGGAGGGGCAGAGGTGGGCAGCCAGGTGGAGAGGGCTCACAGCAAGGCAGTGGCTTTTGGATTGGGCAGTACCACATTCACACACAGATAAATTGGGAGAAACAACTGGGAAGTGAGACAGACTGTGCAACCCAGGGTTCCAGTGCTGGGAACTGAAGCCTCAAAAACCTCTGACTGAAAACACCTGTGGGGGTTTAGGTGGTAGCAACAGAAACTCCCAGCCTCACAGGAGAGTTTATTGGAGAGACCCACAGGGTCCTAGAAAGCACACAAGCCCACTCAACAGGAATCAGCACCTAAAAGGCCCAATTTGCTTGTGGGTAGTAAGGGAAGTGACTGAAAACTGACAGAAAGCAGAGCAAGCACCATTGTTCCCTCTCAGACCCCTCCCCCACGGACAGTGTCACAACTCAGCAACATGGTTGGGTTGCCCTGGTGAATACCTAAGGCTTTGCCCTTTACTACATAACAGATGTGCCCAGACCAAAAAAAATGGCCCAAATGAAAGAAAAGATCAGAGCTCCAGAAAAAATACAACTAAGTGATGAAGAGATAGCCAACCTATCAGATGCACAGTTCAAAACACTGGTAATCAGGTTGCTCACAGAATTGGTTGAATATGGTCACAAATTAGATGAAAAAATGAAGGCTATGCTAAGCAAAATAAAGAAAAATGTATAGGGAACCAATAGTGATGGGGAGGAAACTGGGACTCAAATCAATGGAGTGGACCAGAAGGAAGAAAAAAATGACCAAACAGAAAAATATGAAGAAACAAGAATTAAAAAAAAAAATGAGGAGAGGCTTAGGAACCTCCAGGACATTTTTAAACGTTCCAACATCTGAATTAAAAGGGTACTAGAAGGAAAAGAGAGAGAGCAAGAAATGGAAAACTTATTTGAAAAAATATTGAAGAAGAACTTCCCCAATCTGTCAAAGAAAATAGACTTCCAGGAAGTCCAGGAAACTCAGAGAGTCCCAAAGAAGCTGGACCCAAGGAGGAATACACCGAGGCACGTCATAATTACATTACTCAAGATTACAATGAAGGAGAAAATTCTAGAAGCAGCAAGAGATAAGGAGACAACCTACAAAGGAGTTCCCATCAGACTGTCAGCTGATTTCTCAAAAGAGACCTTGCAGGCAAGAAGGGGCCGGAAAGAAGTATTCCAAGTCATGAAAGGCAAGGACCTACATCCAAGATTGCTCTATCCATCAAAGCTTTCATTTAGAATGGAAGGGCAGATAAAGTGCTTCTCAGATAAGGTCAAGTTAAAAGAGTTCATCATCACCAAGCCCTTATTATATGAAATGTTAAAGGGACTTATCTAAGAAGAAGAGGATTAAAAATGTGAACAATAAAGTTACAATAAACTCACAGTTATTAACAACTGAACCTAAAACAAAAACAAAAACAAACTAAGCAAACAACTAGAAGAGGAAAAGAATCACAGAAATGGAGATCACATGGAGGGTTATCAGTGGGGGTGTGGGTGGGGAAAAAGGTATAGAGAATAAGTAGCATAAACAGTAGGTAGAAGATAGACAGTGAGAGGTTAAGAATAGTATAGGAAATGTAGGAGCCAAAGAACTTCTGTGTAAGACCCATGGACATGAACTAAAGGAGCAGTACACAGGGCAGAGGGGAATAAAGGGGGGAAAATGGGACAACTGTAATAACATAATCAATAAAACATACTAAAAAATAATTATGATGTGCCTTGGAGTGAGCCTCTTTGGATCCATCATAATTGGCACTCTGTGCTTCCTTGGACATGCATTTCTATTTCCTTCACCAAATTAGGGAAGTTTTATTTCATTATTTTTTCAGATAGATTTCCAATTTCTTGCACCTTCTCTGCTCCTTTTGGCACTCCTATGATGCAAATGTTGCACCTTTTGAAGTTGTCCCAGAGGCTGTTTATACTATGAGCAGTTTTTTTTTATTTTTTTTCCCTTCTTGTTCTGCATGGTTGTTTTGTTGCTTCCTTATGTTTGAAATTATTAATTTGATTCTCAGCTTCATCCATTCTACTGTTGTTTTCCTGTAAATTGTTCTTTAATTCAATTAGTGTATCCTTTGTTTCTGACAGGGTCTTTTTTATACTGGTGAGGTCCTGACTAAGCTCCTTGAGCATCCTTATAACCAGTGTTTTGAACTCTGCATCTGATAGATTGCTCATCTCCATTTTGTTTAGCTCTTTTACTAGAGTTTTGATTTGTTCTTTCACTTGGGCCATGTTTTTTTGTCTTCTCATTTTGTCAGCCTCCCTATGTTTGTTTCTATGTATTAGGTAGAGCTCTTTGGCTCTGTGTCCTAGTAGTGAGGCCTAACATAGTAGGTGTCCTAAAGGGTCCAATGGCACAGCCTTCCCTCTCACCCAAGCTGGGTACTCAAGGTGTGCTGTCTAGACCAGCTGAGTACACCCTTCTCTTGTAATTGAGCCTTGGTTGCTGTTGGCAGATCAATGGGAGGGATTTACCCAGGCCAGTCAGCTGCAAGGACTGATTGTGACCATTGACCACCAGTCTCCGCTGTCTATGGAGGATCAGCTGTGCAGGGGCAGGGTGGTGGTGCTACAAATCATGGTCCACTGGGTGTGCTGGCCCTGGAGTTTACCAGGTGGTATAGGGCAAGGTCAGCTGTCACCTGGGTTTTGCCCAGGGAATTCTGCTGGAGCTGTAAAGCAATCTGAAATGGCTGCTACTCATGCTGGGCCTGGAGATTCCTAGGCAAAGCCAAGCTGTGACTCTAATGTGGCCACCTCTAGGGCTCACTGAAGCCAGCTGTTGCTTGTTTGATAGGATAAGGAGCCAACACCAGCAATTCTTATGGAAATACAGCTTGGGTAGGCCCATAAATTGGGTGGGGCAGAGCTTCAGGGATCTCCAAGGCCAGTCAAACAGTGTTAACCAGTTTGATGGAGTCTGGGGATAGGGTTTAGTAAAGGGACAATGGTCTCTGCTGGCTTCAATGATAGTAGACACTTCAGTTTCTCCCTGTATACCACTGGTGCCTTTCAAGCTTCTGCCCTGGTGCTAGAGCTCAGAGGGAGTGAGTATGAGTGGATTAGTTCATGTGTGGGTTCTTTAAGAACTGCTTAGGGATCCAGAGGTTTCTTCCATTGACTCAGTTACCACTGGTGTTTGCAGACAGAAGTTGTAGGGTCTTATCTTCCTGGCACTGGAATCCGGGGCTGGGAGGCCAGCTGTGGGGCTGGGACTCCTCACTCTGAGATATCCCTCCCAAATTTTTATCCACATGGTTGTGGGACCAGCCTGTTCTGTGTCTGCACCCCTCCTACCTGTCTAGATGGATGTGGTTTCTTTAATTCTATAGTTGTCAGACTTTGATTCAATTTGATTTTGTAGTTGTCACTTTCATTCAGCTCAATTTCTGATGTTCCTGAGTGATGATTGCATTATATTTTAGTTGTGATTTTGATGTGATTGTGCAAAGAGATGAGCCAGGTCTGCCTACATTGCCATCTTGACCAGAAGTCCCTGCATAATATTTTATAAGTGGTCATTTATTGACCCTGGTTGTTATAAATAAATGCATTCTCCCTAGGGAGCTTCTGTGGGGCCCTATTTGCTATAAAACACTTCAAATACACAAGTCTCTCATGGTAGTTCCTTCCAGATTAATTGAATTATCTAGGGACCAATAAATGCTCAAGGCCCACCCATTTTATTCGTGAGTGAGTAAGTTCACTGGTTTACTTAAGTCTCTGTTTTAGGTACTAGGAGTAGAGAGGGGAAATCTGATGATGTGTGTGTGAAGGAAGAAAGAACTACTAGAGAGATGTCTTTGAGCAGGTGAGAGGTTGGCTTTAGACAGGACCACAGATGGTTTATCTATAGTCAAAGAAGGTGCTCAAACTAAAAGACTTAAAAAAAAAGATTTTATTTACTTATTTTTAGGGAGAGGGGAAGGGAGAGAGAAGGAGAGTTAAAGAAACATCAACATGTGGATGCCTCTCGTGTGCCCTGAGCCAAGGACCTGGCCTGCAACCCAGGCATGTGCCCTGACTGGGAATTGAACCAGTGACCCTTCGGTTTGCAGGCCAGTGCTCAATCCACTGAGCCACACAAGCCAGGGCTCAAACTAGAAAACTGTTTGGTAAGCCTCATGAATGTACCCCAGAGCTGTCTGCTTGAGGGATGAAACAAAGAATTTATTCTTTGTCTTCTATCCCCCACTGATCTAAGTCAGACTGTAAGAATATCACAATAAACTTTGGATTCCCTGTATTTTGGGTTGCGTATAAGTGCCAACAGTATCAAGGACAAACTGGAGGTATACAGCACTGGGTCCAAGGCAAGGCACTGTCAGGTTGCACAGGCAAGAACTGCTTAAAAAGTCTGTGCAAAACTGGTTGCCAAAGCAGTGGCTGGAGTAACAGGTGTGGCCAAGAGGATTTGAAGTGGTGCACAAGAGGGCTCTCTGCATCACTCAGATTTGTTCTTGCCTTTTCTCAAGTCCAGTCCACCACAGAGTCTCAACCCAGAAGGTGGTCGGCTACAATCTCTGCAAGAATGTAATACAAGGGTGTTAGTAGAACAAGCTGTGGTCCTCATTGCTGCAGCTGTCCCAAAGCTGAAATTGGCACTTATCATCTCCTCCCATCACCGGTATAGAGTTTTTTCTCTTATCAGTCAGCACTTTGGTTGGTGTGGGGTGGTTGCCTGGTGGGGAGACCTTCATCCTAATGGATCCAAGCCTTAGCTTTTTTGACTTTGTTGGGCAGTAGTTGCCTGCGTATGTTTATTACTGGGCATGGGACCTCTGAGTTTTGGTCAAAGTCTTTTGTGCCACCAAATGGCAATGGTAGCTCTTCATGAAAATCAGAATCAATTATCACCCCCAGTGAATAATCTTGGCTTCTTTGTCCATTGGCATAGAATTCCAAAGAGACCAGGTAGTAGGTATAGCTTCAAGTTCACTAGGCCCCTTCTGTTAGGTGTTTTCTCCTTCTGCCCCCCACTACAGGTGCCGAGTCTTCTAGTACAACTGAGGATAAGGCTGTTGGTACAGGAAGCACAAAGTCTGAAGGTGGGCCACTGGGAGTATGGGTGGGAAGGGTCAAGCCTACTTCTGACTCTTGGTTCCTGGACCCAAGTCAAACAGCAACTGAAGAAACAACACTGTCTATCAGCCATTGGCCAGCGCTTGTACCTCATCTTAGAGGATGTGCCTCAGCCCCACAGCATGGTGTCCCCTAGCTGGTGCTGTAAATGCGACTTTAACAGGCCATTCCCATGTTCTCTTAGGCTGTTTGTTTGTGGGTGCTGAAGAACACAGTAAGAGCAGTAGATCCTATGTCCATTTCACACTCCCTTTGTCATAAGATGGGTTCCTTGTTCTGAAGTAGCCATGTCTGGTACATCATGCTGGGAGGGAAGGAATTCTGTAAGCCTGACAATGGCAGTGCTGGTGGAAGAACTGTGGGCAGGGCAGGAAATCAGAGAAGGTGTGCTGCTGCCTTGTGTGTGGCCAAGGACAGTAGGGCAGAAATAGTATGATTGTTCTGTGGCCACTGGAAGTCTGGCCCAAGTTCTCTGTGTCATATACATTTGCTCAGTGGGCCTTCTCTCAGGATCTTGAAAAAGATGGCCCACAGAGGACTCATTGCCAGAGCTTCAGGCTCACTCAGCTGGGCAGGTCTGCCACCTGTGGCTTCACAGGCTGAATACTGCACCACGTTAGGGAGTGCCATTTGCAAAACTATGACGAGCATGGCCCCACCTGGAGTTGTGCTGTGCAGAGATCCTGCATAATCACATCACATTTCAGCACTGGACACTGTCAAATGTGTGCTGGGGAACAGTGCCACAATGTGATGCTAAGTAAACCTACTATTTGCCTAATCAAAGGTTCTAGACAGAGTGTGGGTGTTAAAATGTGGCCTTGCCCTGAATTTCCCCGAGGTCCAGTTACCCCTGCTCACATCTAAAAGCCTCTAGACCTCCTTGCATTCCTTTACCCATTTCCTCCCTCTCTGCAGTGGGAGGCATGACAATTCATGCAGAGGCCTCAGTTTATGAGCCAATGATACTGGGCTTTTAGGTGTTAAGCTAAAGCTGTCACTATGGATATAGTGACAACAAAGAGCTCCAGGAATGTTAGCAGCACCTATCTACTGAGAAGTTACCATGCTTTTGATTTATTCTCACAGCATCTCTCTGAAGGCAGAAGAGGTTAAGGAGACAAATTCTCCATTTTATTCCTAGAGAAACTGAGGCCAGAGAGAAAAATTGACTTCCCCAATGTATGGGCTGAAAGTCTGTGTTCCCTGTAAAATTCATATGTTATAATCCTACCCCCAATGTGATGGTGTCTAGGGGTGGGGCCTTTTGGAAGTGACTAGGTCATTAGGGTGGACCCCTCACAAACAGGACTAGTGCCCATATGAAAGAGACCCCAGAGAGCTCTCTGGCCCTCTTCCTGCCAAATGAGGACAGAGCAAGAAGATATTAGTCTGAAAACCAGGAGGAGGGCCTTCACCATGAACCTGACCATACTGGCACCGTGGTCTCAGATCTCCAGGCTGTGAGAAATAAATGTTTGTTGTTTAAGCTACTCAGTCTATGGTATTTTGTTATAACAGCCTGGATGGACTGAGACACCCAGAATCACATAGCAATTTGGTAGCAGACACTCTACTACAGTGCATCACTTCTCAGACATTTGCTACTTCTATTTGTAAACTCCACATACCTAAATGCCACAAGAGGGGATGAATCCATAATGATGTAGTCAGGAGACAGAAACCACATAGTGACTTGAAAGTTTAATATAAAGAATTACTAACTATAATGGGATTGAGATAAAGGAAAGTTGATTAGTAATTGATGGAAAAGACTGGTATAGATATAGGGGCAACAGACATAGGGAATAACCACTCCCCAGAGCTGGGGTAGAGCTCCCAAGGAAGGAACAAATCTGCAAGATGGTCTTCCTCCACAGGACCGAGATCCAGACTCATTGAAGAAGATGCAGACAGGGTTCACTGGAAGGTGAGGTCTGCCAAGGTGCTGTGCCAGCAGAACTCATTGAGAAACAGTTCCTTAGAGTGCGGGGGTGGGGTGGGGAGCTGCCCACAGAAAGGTACTGGTGCTGCTGGCTGCTGGGAGCTACACAATCCATGTATGAAGCTGGACCAGGTACAGCAGAAGTCTCATGCTGCAGCAGGCTGCCCAAGGGAACACGCTGGAATCTGGAAGGCTAGCCTTTCCTCCTCTAGCTTTCTATCAGTGCTCACTACTGAGAGGCTTAACATTTGGCCAGCTGGCAAAGGATAAATATTTTAGTGTCCAGTTCCATTATCATGGAGCAATAGCCTTGGAGCTGAGAGGCAATAACTTGATAACTGGCAATATAGAACCTGGTGTACTTCAATTAAGAGTATTTTAATTCCATTTGGTAGCTGTCAGCTCTAAACCAAGCTTCCAGACTGGAAAATCATCAGTCACAAGAAGGAGGAAAAGGGACTCAGGGATTCAGGAAATCAGATCAACAAGGTGAAAATATACTTACCTCCCTCCAACACTCTTGTGGAAGGGAAAAACCCATAATAAATGTTTTTATATTTTTTTAAAATCCTCATCTGATGCCATTATTTTCTTCATTGCCTTTAGAGAGAGTGGAAGGGAGAGATAGAAATATGAATGTGAGCAAGAAGCGTTGATAGGTTGACTCCCCAACATGCCTGAACTGGAATCGTACACACTCAGATGGGGAATGAACCCGCCACCTAGGTATGTGCCCTGACTGGAAATCAAACCTGCAACCTTTCAGTTATGGGATCAGGCTCCAAGCAACAGAGCTACACCAGCCAGGATTGTTTTTGTTATTTTTTAATTGAGGTATAATTTATAAGCAATTAAGTACACTAATATTAAGGGTACTGATTGACAAACTTTTGTGTATGTATGTATAAACCCATATGAAATCTCTCCAGATAAAAACAAAACATTCCCAGCACCCCAGAGGACTTTCTCATTTCCCTCCCAGTCAACACCAGAATTCCCACTATTCTGAGTCCTATGGTCAGAAATGGGTTCCTGTGTTTGAATTTCATATACATGGATATACACTGTATCTGCTCCATGGTGATATTAAAAAAATTGTGATTCATCAGTGTTGCATTAAGTAGTAAAGCCAGATCACTGTTTAAGAAAAACAAAGCAAGAAGAAGAAGAAGAAGAATCATCATCATCAGCCATGATACTTACAGGACTGTTTCCTATGAAGACACAGTTGGTAACAAGCATATCTACGTACATACTTTCCGTGATGTAGATGTGAATGTTTCTCCAGGTCATCAGTCTACCATCGCTCTACTGGCTGGGTGATGCTCCACTGCATGCGTCCAACCAGCTCAGGTAAAAAGGAGATAAACCTCTGAACTGAGAGATGCCACCCAGTGGGCGGGGCATGACAGGCTTTGAATCATTTGAGTCCCTGCTGAGCCCTCAGAGTCTGGGATTGGCAAAGTGATCATGGAAAGGACCTCAGGGAGCCATTCCATGGACAGGACAGGGCTAGAGCACAGTGGGCCAGCTTCCACAGGAGGGCTAGACTTGGGGCATGCGGGAGGGGCTGTGAGCCCAGTACTCCTAGTAAACCCCGGGGGTAAGTGTTTGTGACTTAGAGATGAACAGGTGACAGGCCCCCACTTTAGTTCCACAAATTACCAGATTGGAGGTGTGGGAGTGAACGAGTGGGATGGGAACAGGATTAAGGAACTGGTTGGACCTTTTCCCTCTGTCCAGGGATTGGGCACCCAGAGCTGTGGGGGGCTCAGCAGGTGATGCAGGGAGCCTTGGTTTCAAGAAAGGAGTTTATTGGAAGGAGACTGACATCTTTCACAAGCCTAAGGATAGGAGTATTTGAGCGGTGCAAAGGCAGCGGCCAAGTGTCTTTTTCTCCTTTTGTGTTCCTGCCCGACTCCCCCACCACCCTGGCTCTGCAAGGTCTCTCCTCTTTGCTTCTCTGTGCCTGCTTCTGCACACGCTTCCCTTGGCTTTTTCTACCACATGCCCAGTGAAATTTGGCTCTTTCAGCCTTATTCTCTGAGACCTCCAGGTAAAGGGCCCGTAGAGTCTGTCTCAGTCTCAGAGAGGAGCCAGTTGAAAACATCTCTCTCCCATGCTTTGGGTCTCTTAGGGTCCAGGCCACAAGAATGACCAGTTTCCTCGTCTAAATATTGAAATAGTAACACATCCAGCAAGGTGGGTGCCATTAGAGATAACAACTGCATGGCTCACAGTGCTCTAGAAGCTAATCATTGTCATTGTTTACACACACACACACACACACACACACACACACACACTAACAAACAGGAGAGAGAAGGTGGGCCCTCCCCTGTTTGCCTGGGAGGTGCTGCTGCAGGCATCAGGCAGTGCAGGCTCGGGACTGGGGACCTGGGGCCTCACACTGATGTTTGAAACCTCAAGTTAGTGATGGGCTCAAAACACAAAACTGAAACTCCACAGCAGAAACTGACAAAGGTAAAGTCCTCTGCCACTCAACCAACTCATAAAGGACAACTTAAATTGCTCTTGGGTATAAACTCTACAAGAGTCGTACAGGCCATAGTATGTTGGCATCAGAGGGCCCAGCCTTGTATTTTGGCTCGAACACTTACCAGCTGTGTGGTTTTGGGCAAGTCACCAAACCTCTCTGAGCTTGTTCCTCATCTGTAAGACAGGAATCATAATAGTGCCTACTTCAGAGGTGGTCGTGAAGTACTTAGAATGGGGCCTAGCACAGCAGGTGTGGCTACTAGTACATTTACTGCAGGCTGAGGGTGCATTTTAGTATGCTTGATGGGACTGAGGCAGGGCCTCCAAGTAAGGGCCTGCGCCTCATAAAGCTTTTAAAACAGCCCTGATTGTGTTTGCGTGACTGTATTTTTATTGAATCAGGTGTAACTTAGATTGTAAACCACAGACGTGTGACTGTATTTTCATGAAAATCAATGGTTCCCTGCAGGGCAACACTGCTCCCAGGGCTGATTTGGAAATTTTTTTGTCATGATCAATCGGTGTTACTGCTGGCCTTTAGTGCCACCAGACTGGCACAATAAACGGTTTCTCTTGTGTCCCTTGGGACTTTCAAGTACAAGTGAAAGCCTGTGTATAATAATCCAGTTCTAGAACCCACCGAACCTAGAGTTATGGAGGTGAAAAACCTGCTGATAAATATTTGAGCCTAGAACTATAGTAGTCGCCCGTGTCCATGGGGACACGCTCCAAGGTCCCCAGTGGATGCCTGAGACCACGGAGAGGACTGAACCCTCTACATACTGTGTTTTTCCTCTGTGGACACACCTATGACAAAGCTTAATTTATAGATTAGGCACAGTGAGAGATGAACAGCCAGCATTAACAATAACACAGAGCAATTACAACGGATACTGCAGTGTGAGCACGGTCTCAGTCTCTCTCTCAAAGCCAAGACTAACAGACAAGTCTGGGGCTTTTCAAGGGCCTTCCAATAATGTTTGTGACTGCAAAGATAACTCCGGATGAGTGACTTCCAACCCTTTGGTATCATGGCACACACAAACCAATTACCAAAATTCTGCTGCACACCAAAAAATATGTGATTTTTTTGTTAATGTGACAAAAAATAGGTGTAATGTTGATTCATTGGCACTGGCTGGCTATTGTTGTGTTAGCTTTTGTCACTTTTTAATTTGGCAATTAAAGGCAACAGAGGTCAGTGCCCCTGACTAAATAGTCAGGTATTATTGCATGTTTTGAAGATTCTTGCAGCACACCAGCGTGCCTGCCACCACACGCTGGTTGAAAATCACTGCTGCAGATAACTCCAAGCAGGCAGGGAGTGTACACGGTGGTAACATGGAGGGCTGGACAGAGCAGTGACCTGTGTCTCGGGAGGGTTGGAGTGATGGCTTCAGATTTCGTCGTGTGGGCATGGTGAAGGAGAGTGTGTAATTTAAAACTGATAACTATTTATTTCTGGAATTTCCCATTTACTCTTTTTGGGCCAAGTTTGACTATAGGCGACTGAAACTGTGGAAAGCAACACCATGGATCAGGCAGGGAGTGACTACTGTAGTTCCATGTTACAAGTGAACATGCAGTTGTGAGCTTTTGTTTTGGCAAGGTTGAGTAAGTAGCGCATTTCCTAGAAACCAATAATTGCATATATCAAGGAAAGACTGCATTGTTTTATTTAAAATTTGCCAAGAGCTTACTATTTTGAAAAGTCACTATAGCAGTGTCTTGTAATATGGGATTAACCAAATTCCTCTGCCTTTTTACTGTCATCTTCGTGGTGATTCTCCATTTACAGAGATATTCTGATTTAGCCTGTATGACAAAGTGACAAATGCAAAGGGAAAGAGTCAACAATATGCAGCTGAACATCACAAATCTGGTTTTATAATCACCCACGTGTGAGCAGTTGCCAACATGCCAGCTCCTCAGTGGGTAATAAAGCACCCCATCGAGATGAAGTAGAGATTTCACAAAAACAAAGAAAAAGAACAAAGAAAACATATTATGAAGTTGACAGCCTATTACACTTCTGAGATTTAAAAAAATGCTGGAAAGCCAAAATTTTCAGTGAACGTTAAAACACATCTTTGAGTAGAAGGTGAAGCTGTCGCTGTTCTCTTCTGAAACAGTATAAATGCTTACAAAATAGGGTGAGCAACAGAAATAGAAAAACCCCACTCACCAGTGAAGGATGGGTTATGAGAATGGTGACAGGAACAAAGTTCACCGAAATGGTTTGTGTTTCACTGACCTCTGGCGATGCTGCTCTAAGGGAAGTCGATGAGGCGGTGAAGGCTGTTGAGTACTGGCCGTGTGAGGAGAGCGGGCGGGCGGGCACGTGGTCATCACTAGAGGCCCCCGCAGGACCCGAAGGCTCTCTGCTCACAGGGGTCAGGTTAAAACATGAAAAAAGCCACAGTGGACATTATTTTCAAAATCACTGACAATGGATACAAAGGTGCTGATGGTATTTGATGCCCTTAAAAACAGTTCATAGAAAATGCCATGCCCTTTTCTGGTGTCACTGTGTGCATCACAGTTGAGAGCCTCAGCTATAATTTGCTGGCTATTTGAAATGTTTGTAGGCCATTAGAAAAATTGGCAATTGATATCCAGCACAATGCAAACACGACATTTTGTGATGATTGTGTGTTATTTTACTTTGAATTCCTTGCTGTTTTCAGGATTGTCACTGTTACTCTGATACAGTCCCATGTGGTGCCCGTTTGAAGGCCTAAGTTCTCTGACACTTCCTGTGTTCTCCTCCAGTGCAGCGGCATTCTGCACCACCTGACGAAACAAAATAACCCCAGGCCACAGCAAAATATATGGAGTCCAAAACTCAATCACATAAAATGTAGCGCTGCGTTTTTGTGATGTTATTTAAAACCTTTTCCAGAGTTGGTCCACTGGGCCTGGGTGGCATTTATTAAAATACCCAGTTATGGAACAATTCCCACTTCTTGACAGCACCCAGTCAAAAGCGAAGCACCACTTCCACAGACCCTCCCAAAGTCACCTGACACAACCCTAAAGCCTGAAGGCCTTTCCACCACATTTCCCCAGTGTGGTGCGTGCTTTCCCTACCTCCAAGGAGCCATAAATTTAACTTGTCAACCACGAGTGTTCCTGGGGGTGTTTGGCTGGGAGGTATCAACAGATACTATAGTGATATTCATTTCTGTGCCCATATACACTTTGTGCAATTATGTATGTAGGTAGGTTATATTCCTCTTCAAGATAGTAAAGGGGCTTTACAAAGTATTATTATGAAAAGAGGATATTGGGTTTGGCAGGCCTTGGTAGTTTTAGTAGTTTGATGGTTTTGATAAAAATTCTCTGAGCTTGACACAGTGCACTGGAAAATCATGATGTATTGATTTCTCTGCATATAATGCTGTGTGTGAACATAGGTCTGGTGTGGGGTGCCATTTAAGTGAGCAGGTTGTGTCAAATTATTTTTTTAGAAAAGTTCCCAAACTAAGCACTGAGAAAACTATTCTGCTTTGCAGCTTAAGAAAAATGGCTGGCAGGGTTGGCTCGGAGGCTTCTTGTCCTCCTGTGCTCTGGCGGCGATCCCTCTGCCATTGTCTCACATTCCCTGTTAGCTGGACGTCTGGGGCACTATTGTCCTGGCGGTAAACCTCATTATTCCCATTCGGGACGTTCAGTGCCCGTCACCTGCCATTCAGATGTGTGCCTTTTCCTCTGGCTGATGGTCACCACAGCAGGCATCTCCACCATCCTTCCAGGAATGGACTGCTAAATTACACAAAAGGGCGTCAGTGTTTTCTATTACCTCGTGGACCGAAAGTGCCATTCTTTCTTTTCAAAAATTAGCTACTAAAAAGGGGGAGAGGCAATTAGGGATTTCTGAGGAGCCCCAATGATTAGGATAAATATTTTATTAATGAAAAAAAACTGCTGCTTTTGTAGGCATTGTTTCCCAGCAGCTACCCTCCCTTGTATCAGCCTCCTTCTGCCACTCGGCAGTTCCCTCAGTGCATGCTGGAGAGCAATTTGTCAAAAAAATTTTCTCTTTTTTTAAAATATATTTTATTGATTATGCTATTACAGTTGTCCTATTTCCCCCGTTCAATCCCCTCCACCCTGCACACTCTCTCCCACCCACATTCCCCCCCTTTAGTTCATGTCCATGTGTCATAAGTTCTTTAGCTTCTACATTTCCTATACTATTCTTGCCCTCCCCATCTATTTTCTGCCTACCATCTATGCTACTTGTTCTCTGTACCTTTTCCCCCTCTCTCCTCCTCCCACTCTCCTGTTGCTAATCCTCCATGTGATCTCCATTCTGTGGTTCTGTTCCTGTTCTAGTTGTTTGCTTAGTTTGTTTTTGTTTTAGGTGTGGTTGTTAATAATTGTGAGTTTGCTGTTATTTTACTATACATGTTTTTTATCTTCTTTTTCTTAGATAAGTCCCTTTAACATTTCATATAATAAGGGCTTGGTGATGATGAACTCCTTGAACTTGGCCTTATCTGAGAAGCACTTTATCTGCCCTTCCATTCTAAATGAAAGCTTTGCTGGATAGAGCAATCTTGGATGTAGGTCCTTGCCTTTCATGACTTAGAATACTTCTTTCCAGCCCCTTCTTGCCTGCAAGGTGTCTTTTCAGAAATCAGCTGACAGTCTGATGGGAACTCCTTTGTAGGTTATTGTCTCCTTATCTCTTGCTGCTTCTAGGATTTTCTCTTTCATTTTAATCTTGGGTAATGTAATTATGATGTGCCTTGGTGTGTTCCTTCTTGGGTCCAACTTCTTTGGGACTCTCTGAGCTTCCCGGAAGTCTATTTCCTTTGCCAGATTGGGGAAGTTCTCCTTTATTATTTGTTCAAATAAGTTTTTTACCCTGGCTGGTGTAGCTCAGTGGATTGAGCACGGGCCTGCAAACCAAAGAATCGTGGTTCCATTCCCAGTCAGGGCACATGCCTGGGTTGCAGGCCAGTTTCTGCCAGGGGATGCACGAGAGGCAACCATGCATTGATATTTCTTTCTCTCTCTCTCCTTCCCTTCTCCTCTAAAGATAAATAAATAATAATAATAAAATTTTTTTAAAAAGAAAGCTTATGCTAAAAAAATAAGTTTCCACTTGCTCTTCCTCTTCCCCTTCTGGTACCCCTATAATTTTGATGTTGGAATGTTTAAAGATGTCCTGGAGGTTCCCAAGCTTCTCCTCATTTTTTAAAATTCTTGTTTCTTTCTTCTTTTCTGTTTGGTTGTTTCTTTCTTCCTTCTGGTCCACTCCATTGATCTGACTCCCAGTTTTCTTTCCATCACTATTGGTTCCCTGTGCATTTTCCTCCATTTCACTTAGTGTAGCCTTCATTTTTTCATCTAATTTGCAACCAAAATCAACCAGTTCTGTGAGCATCCTGATCACCAGAATTTTGAACTGTGTATCTGATAGGTTGGCTATCTGTTCCTCACTTAGTTGTATTTGCTCTTGAGCTTTGATCTATTCTCTTATTTGGTCCATTGTTATGTATGAGGGGCAGAGCCTTAGATATTCACCAGGGTGGGTCAATGTACCTTACTGGGTTATAATGCTGTATGTAGGGGCAGTGTCCGAGAGGGAACAATGGCTCTTGCTCTGCTCTCTGTCAGATTTCAGTCCCTTCTGCCGCTTCCCCCAAGCAAACTGGGCCCTTCTGGTGCTGGCTCCCTGGGTGGATGGGTTTGTATACATTCTAGGTCCCTGTGGGTCACTCCAACAAACTCTCCTGTGAGGATGGAAGTCTCTCCTGGCACCTCAACCCACACAGGAGTTTTCAGTCAGTGTTTTGAGGCCTTATTTCCCTGTGCTGGGACCCGGGGTTGCATCGTCTGTCTCGCTCCTTAGTTTCACCTGGTTTATCTGCACATGGATGTGGGACTGCCCAGTCCACCAGCCACCTTGCTTGCCATGCTCCACTTCACAACCACCGCATCACTGGGTTTGCTCATTGCCACCCCATGCCCAGGGTCTGCCAGTTGCCACCTGCGTGCCTGGGGTTTGTCAGCTGCTGCCTTTCATGCCCAGTACCACCGCTTTTTTTGCCGATGCCCCTCTCCGCCCAGCTACCCCACTCTGCCCCTCCTACCAGTTTGGATGAGTGTGTCTATTTTAACTCCTTTGTTGTCAGACTTCTGTACAGTTCGATTTTCTGTCAGTTCTGATTGTTATTTTGTTTCTAAATTATTGTCGTCCATATTTTGGTTGTGCGAGGAGGCACAGTATGTCTACCTATGCCTCCATCTTGGCCAGAAGTCCAGAAATTTTTCTTTTCACAGTGTGAGGGAGGAGGTGTTTTAGCTAAGCATCAGTATATGAACGTACAAGTTCATGATTTTCTCTCCAACCACCTCCCATCCAGGTCTGAAGCTCCAGGATCATTGCTTTGTCCACAGATTCCTCCCACGTGCTTAGAAGGCCTGGAACAATATTTACTGTGTGTGTGAATGACTGGATGAATCACTCCATCAGTGGTTCATCCACCTCCCTCACGTCAGCCGTGTGAACCTCTGACCACCAAGGGCCAGTTGGACCTCGCTCCAGCTGTAGTGGGAGAAGGATGCACAGATACTATAGACACCTCGCCCTGAGCACCCACACCAGACATTTCTTTTCATGCTTGGGTTGCACCTATTGAATCTGCTGTCCTGCCAAATGACAAGGGAAGAGGCGACTCAGAAAGGGCGGATCACCACATCTGCAGGGCCCTCTCCCATGCGTCCAGGCAAGGCCACCGGGGCAGGGCCAGCAGGGCAAGGCTTGTACTGAAGATATGGTAAGGTTGGTTAAGGGGCTAGCTCCTCCCCTAGGTGCAGGCATGGGAAAATCACACCCCGCCTTCTCCAGTGCCATGCAAAGCACCACTTCTGCAGCCCTTCAAGCAGGAGGAGTGGTGGGCTCCTGTCTGGGTTTACTACGTCTGCCAGAGCTCCTGCGAAGAGAGAGAAACCTGAGCAAGGGTGTGGGGGCTCAGGCACCCCTATCTTTCTCAGAGCCCAGAGCCACTGAACCAAGAAGGTGGCAGTGGGATGTCATAAGCACACAGCCAGGCATAGTCTGGAAGTACTGGGCTCCTTGCATCCTCACAGTTTAGCAGCTAGTTCTGTCCCCTTGACAAACTTTTTATTTAGATTTATTTCTAAAAATCAAGCATATTACCTGTATTCTTTCTTTACATGGTAACGCAATCAGAAGTATGAAAAAAGTAAAAGTCAAGGTTCTGCCCAGACTAGTCTCCCAAGGTCTATGCTCTTAGATTCTGTGATAAGACCAGGACAGGATGATGCACAGGACAGTGAGGATGCTGCCTTCCAGAGAGCACACTTGTGAACTTGGTCTCTTCGAGACTGGTTCTTAAGAACTGTGACCCTGGAGAGAGGGGTGCCAGGGACATTGGTGTGCAGGTCAGGGAGAAGGACATTCTCCAGGTTGAGCCTGGGCTCTGCTCATTGTCTTAAAAAAATTGCGAATGGAGAAGAAAGCTGTCTCACTACCAAGAACACAATAGGCAGTGAGGGAGGGAGATGGGTGATCTCTGGATTCACCTGGGTGCCTGAAGGAAGCCTGGGGTTGCAGAAAGTTGTGGGGGAGGGCAGTGAGGAAGAAAGAGAAAGGGGGAGGAGGAGAAAAAAGAGGAGAAGGAAGAGGGAGAAGGTAAACTGAGAGGGAAGGAGGGAGAAAGAGATTGAGCGAGGGAGAGAGCCTTTGAGGACTTGGAGGAATACCTGGTTGGGGTTTTAAGGAGAGAGAGGACTTTGAAATATGGATCATTATCCTTCCTGTAGTCCCTTTTGTATTTGCAGGCTAGTGAAGAGAGACGAAATTCAGTTTCCACCTGCTATATGGTAGGCACCCATAAATAGGACTATTGAACTAGATAACTACCAATGTAATGTACATACATCAAATTAGGATAATGCTCACTGTAGTCCTCTAATTAACATTCCAGTTCCACTCTCCAAGTACTGGCAAAACCACAGCTGAATTAGGTGGAAACCTTTGTCCTAAGCATGGCCGTTTCTTCCTATTCTATCATCATTCTGTTTCACTTTATGACTGGCACCACACAGGCACTGTGTTGATGCTCCTTAGGCATTTCTATGGAGCATACAAGACTGGTTCCACTAGTCTTGGGAGAATAAATTCCCTCCCATTTTCCTGAGGGTGTTCCTTCACTGGGAAGAGAAAGAAAGGAAGGAACAGTAGGGAAGAAGAAACAAGGATTTGTTTCTTGTTTGTTGGCTACTCTTTTTCTTGGAACAACAGCAATATTTGGTTTCTGTGTTACAACAACTTGGTTTTCCTACCTCCTTGGCTGCTCTTTTATGGTCTGCCTTGGAGGTGCCTCTCTTCTTTTCCCAGGTAGATGTGGTGCCTCCCAGAGTTTTGTTCTTGGCCCTCTCCCTTGGTAAGCTAACCCACCCCTGGGTGACCAGAGGTGGCTTTGATGATTACTTAGGACCCCAGATTCCCCTCTCTACCCATCCCTTTCTCTTGAGCTTCAGAATTGTACAGCCACCTACTTCCAGAACACCTCAAACTTTCTGTCTCCATCCAGAATTCATCTCTTCTCCTCCAGCCCCATGTCCTGGTTTTCATTTTCTCAGTGATTGCATTGACTTTCTTCTTTAGCTCTCCAGCCTCTCTCCCCTTTCTCAGTCTGCCAACCTCTAGCTATGCCATTCCTGCTGGGAACCACTAAGCCAGCTCTCTAACCCATGCACTTCTCTTCCCATCCAGCCACCATTGCCTGTTAGTTTCTGAACTTGTCTCCCTGCTTCCAGGTTTGTCCTCCTCCAGGCCTCACTCTGCATCGTACCTGAGTGACATTTTCAAAGTGGACGTTTGTACATTATAGTTGGCTTCAGCAGAAACACCAAATTCCCTCCTGTGGCTTAGAGGGGATCTGACCTTGGTCTGCCTTTCTACCTTCATGTCTTACAATGCCAGGCTCAAACACTGAGGCCCAATCAACCCGACTTTGTTCACTTCCTTCAGTGTTTATGCTATGGCTGAGGGACTTTCCCTTGGTCCTTTCCTGTCTCCCAAATGTTTCCTCCACCCCTTTTCCCCTGATTATATTGACCCAATAGGTCCCTGTGGAGGTGTTAAGCAGGATAAGAGTTTCAAGGTCTGGATAGTTCTAATTAAATGCCATTCTTGCTAAATGTTCAAACGTAGCACAGTATTTTACAGGCCACTATAACTTGATGAGCTTGAAGGGAATCCAAATGTCCAAGTTTAGGCAACTGCAAAGAAGAAATCAGCATGTAATTAACCTAATAGTATATGTAAGAAATGGCTAAGCCTCACTCCTGTGAGACAATTTTGGATGTGAATACCCTGTCTCCTTTACTCGCTGAATTAGACAAAACTACCTAATGACAACTACTTGAATTTGGTAACAGAGACATGGCTTGTCTAGGAAGTGTTCCCTGATTCTAAGTCTGGCTTAGCTGCCTCTCATCACAGTTCTTTTCAGACTGTGCAGCTCTTTACAGTTGGCTTGCTGTTTCTTTATCTTTCTTCTCTCCCCTGAACTGTAATCAGCTTGAAGGCAAGGACCCTGGCATCTGAGTCACTTCACTGTGCTCAGGGCCTAGCACAAAGTGTGAAATATAGTAGATGCTCAATAAATATTGAGTAACTGCCTACATGAATAAGTTAAAGAATTGAACATGTGGAAATGAATGAACCCAGCCAAAAGAAACAAAAAGCTTATTTACTTAGAGCATAAGAAGGAAGCTGGCCACCATCATTTGCAGACTCAAGGCAGGCAGAGGAGTGGAAAAGTTTCACAGCGGAAAGAAGGAAGATGTCAGGTGTACTGTGATGGAAGCTTTTAGCATGGGAAAGCTGTAGGCTGGCTAACCAGAAGGGGTCATCCCATCTGAATGGTTAGGGGTGCATAGTTGGCTCTCTATGGTTGGTCCTAAGTTGGAATCATGGACAGAAACTAGGGAAGCTGTTAGATATTAATCAACTCCTGCCCATTTGAGGTCAACTGTTACAGGGGTTATTGTTTGGCTTCCTAGACTGGTTACTAGAGCTAGCTAATTGACCTTCTGCAAGTTTGACTTATAGAGAGTAGGCTGTCTTCCTGGGCTGATTACTGTAGACAGTGGGTTGGTTTCCTGGGCTGCTTGCTATGGACTCTGGGTCAGAGTTTTATTTTTATATATGGTCTGGCCACTGCCCATTTGTATGTTCATTCTCTTATATTAATGTTTATTGGCATCTAATGTACATCTTCCTTCAATTTGTGTTGATTATGTGGTGCCTTATTTACTTTTCACCATACCTCTGTGGGGTAGGTATTACCATTTCTGCTTAACCCTGATCACTTCAAAGCTGATGCCATTTACACCTTCTGTCTTCTGGCTCCCCTTGATGCCTTTGGTTGTCTCCCCTACCCCACTCGCCACCCGAATTCACTAAGGGCAGGGTTGTGGGGGTTCTCACCCAGCCCAAGGTTGCCATCTTCCCAGACATGTTATTATCCTAGCTCATCTCCTTCCACAACACTAGTTCTGGATTTATTTCTTTTTTAAAAAAATATCTTATTTATTTATTTTTAGAGAGAGGGAAAGGGAAGGAGAAAGAGTGGGAGAGAAACATCAATGTGTGGTTGCCTGTCATGTGTCCCCTACTGGGGACCTGGCCTGCAACCCAGGAATGTGCCCTGACTGGGAATCGATCTGGCGACCCTTTGTCTCACAGGCCCGTGCTCAATCCATTGAGCTGCACCAGCCAGAGCTGATTTCTTCATCTTCAGTGATCTTCACCTCCAGACCTCTTTAGTCACCCATGCCTTAACCATCAAGCACATCAGTCATCACCACCAGGCAAGGCCTCTTCTCTGATAGACAAACGCCATCATTCATTCTGTGGTTGAAGTGATGTCCTACCCCTTAGTCCTCCCATGAAGTAACAACCAATTCTGGGTAATGGCATTATGGTAGATTTCAAAATACCTTAAATTAGTTTTTGGTATTTTCTAAGATGTCTAAAATGTATAACATGAATAATACCCCCAAAACTCTCTAAATATTTTTTTACCCTTTAAAAGTGTGTCACCTATGGGACCACCAATCATTCTATCTCTGTTCTAGAGGGAACAGGGAAGGAAGGCAGCCCATCTAACATTGCATAGTCAAGTCACAATGTAATCAGGACCTGTAATGATGAAGCTCCTTTAAAATAAAGTTACCTCTTGGGAATTACCCTTATGAATAATTAATTCATAGGTTTCCAACGATCATGACAAACACAGTTGATAATCATGTTTGAGTGGCCATGTTCCAATATGTGGAGTATGGTGGTTGATTTTATGTCTTTGCTAGTCTAGGCTGTGGTACCCTGTTGCTTGGTCAAACACCAGACTAGATGTTGCTAAACACTTAAATCAGTAGACTTTGATTAAGCAGATTACTCTCCATAATGTGAGTGGGTCTCAGGCAATCAGATAAAGTCCTTAAAAGAAAAGACTGAGGTGCCTTGAGGAAGAAAGAATTCTGCCTCCAAGTTGCCGTGAGACTCAAGGTGGCAGCATCAGCTCTTCTCTGGGTCTCTGGCCTGCAGGCCTGCCCTCACAGTCTCATGAGCCAATTCCTTAAAATTTCTATGTTCATGTCCTGTCGGTTCTGTTCTACATGTGAGTGACATAAACTCCTTGGCACAGCAGAAATGAAGATCAACAGGACCCACCTCTGTAAATCACTTCCTCTCCACCCCCAGCCATCAGTCTTCCGCACCTCTAACTCCTCCTCATTAAATCGGGCCCAGCATCTGATACCACTCATTTGTGGTTGTTGAGTAAGATTATCCTTTAGCAGGTGGTTTCACGCTAGTGTGCTGTGTCATTAGCATTTTAAGCTTCTTGTTCCCAAGTTGAGGAAGGAAGAGTCTTACACTATCCTTGAATAGAGTGTTCCACTAACAGGCGAAGAGTTTTTATCACTAGGCTTCCTGCCCTGCCAGTGTGAGTTGCCAGATCCTTGTCCCATTTCCATCCCTTCCCTTGCTCCCCTTCTCTGTCCTAACCCCTGTCTCAGAGTCTCCAGGGCCTATTTGCACACTGTTTCTTTAGGGAATGTCCAATATTTTAGATGACAATGTGAAGCCTGTCTTGTCCTCCACCCTGCAAATGCAAATGCAAATGCCTCTCAATATTTCCTGAAGCTTCTCAGTCTCTGTGAAGAGCAATTCCTACTGCAGGAAAGGTGGCACAACTGCCTCTGCTTCATGAGTGGGCTCTTTCCTCTGGGGCGCTTTTCCCACACTGTGGACAGCAGACAGCATCTCCTCCCTTTTGCCTGCCTCTTCAGACTTCCAAATGCAGATTGTATCCCTCCCACAGAAGCAGGCTACTGGAAGCAGTGGCTCTCTAATTGTGCTAAGGGGTACGTATTTTTAGATTCTTTCCTTTCGTGTTTTTCACAGAGCATGTGATTTACTAGCACCTCCTCTGCTCATTCTGGGAGAAGCTCAATGACTAGATGAAAATTTCTACAGACTCCAGGGGGTTGACATGCTCAGGGCTCCTCTCAGCTCTGAGCTCCTGCACTTTCAGAACTACTGGGGTCATCTGCACCCCATGTTTCATGGCACTTCCTTCCCTTCTGCTCCCGCCAGCTGCAATCAGGGCTCTTTCATCAATCTTGCCCGAGAATCACTCACACAAGACTTATATGTATCATAGAACTTTATTGAACAAGGAGGAACATGGGAGTTGTTTTATATCTCAGCAAAAACCAAACAAGTAAAATTATATAAGTACCATTGTTGTTTCTTATAATCACCTTTGGGAATTTCTCTCTTGCCTCCTTTCTCCCCAGACATGATTCTCTGCTAAACTATTTGCTACTTCCTTCCCCTCCTGCCTTACTCCCTCTGAAAGCAGAGGTAGCTTCATTCAGTTTAGATTAAAAAACAACAACTAAACAAGTTCTGAAGCCTCCTACACTTAGTGTAAACAAAGAACATGGAGAAATGAAGAAAACAGAAACCCTCACCATTGTGCAAAAATGGACCCCCTTTCTTTCACACAGTGAAGCACTTCAGCTGCAGACACACACACACATGCACACATATGTACACACACGCAGCCAGCCTTGCCTCAGATGGATAGAACCCTTCTCAGGTCCCCAGTGAAAATCCATCTCCCTCCGTTTTCTCGTTTCATTTTCTCCTCTTGAATCTCAAAAGCTCTCAGAGAAAATGACTGCTCCTTCTTCCACTCCATATAAGTAAATGGCAAGGAACCATCGTGCATAGTGTGACAAGAAAGAGACCTGGAGAGATCCGAGCAGTGGGCAGAAGTGCTGCTAGGAGCGTGGAGGTTTATTTACAAAAAAGGAAGATGATTACTGTGGTGGAAAGCCACACTGTAGGCCCCATGGTATGCACTCAATGGGCAGCCTCAAAACTCTCATTAGAAAAGGCAAGCACAAAGACAGACTAAACCTAGACTCCCTCATGCAGCAGCTCAGTCCCAGCCCTGAGTTTGTCCAGCTCTTCACTGTTGTAGCCTGTGGGGCATGGCTGGTACTTGGTACCTAAGGCATCTGTCCCGGAGGAACAGTGATGATGCCAGAGGCTGCAGATGCCATAGACAGTGGCCAGCACAGCTGCCCCTAAAATCAGGTGCCAGCAGAAGAAGATTGTGAGAAAGGCAAGGTCCACAGGATTTTCTGATCTCCAGGGCTGCCCAGAAGGAGGAATGTACAGCACCGTGCAGATCTGCAGCAGCCAGGTGCTGAACACCAGCCCCATCCAGGACTTGAGGAACCAGAGTGGGGGCTGGTCAGGGACCCACACCTCAATCATAAGCACCAGGCCAACCAGGAAGGCAAGCACTATGAAGAAGATGTGCAGGCGGATCTCCAGGGCGTCCTTGTGCTCAACGTGGGATGCCATTAGCAGTGCCAGTGTACAGCAGGCCAGGGCCTCAGCTGCTCGCTCCAGCTTCATGCTCTGCTGTGCCTGGCATGATTGGCTCACAATGTCCACCAGGCCACTGAGCAGAAAGAATGTGTACATGGTGACATGCTGCCAGCTATTTGGGAACAAGAATGGTCGCTGAGGGTCCTCCCAGTCTACTATCTTCAGCCGGTTGACTCCTGGGGGGTAGAAGAAGTCGGCTATCATGCCAACGAAGCCCATGACAACCTTCACCACTCCTTCCACAGGTACCCAATTCCACCACCTGTGTCCTCGCTTCTCCCTTGGGGGTACAGGGGGCTTGAAAAACCTCTGTCCACGTAGCAAGGCCAAGGACGCCAGCACCGATAAGTAGAGTGTGTAGAGGAGGAAGAACACTCCTGGCAGCAGGTGTCCCTCGAGGTTTCCCATTGTCTCCGTGTATGTGTCTGGGCCAAGAGGGCAAGAGCTGGAAGATGAGCAGCAACCTCACAGGGCCCTCCTCACAAGCAAGAGTGACTGCTTCTGAGCGCTGGAGAGATCTCCCTGACACAGCCCCACCCCAGCCTCCCACACTTGGAAAGGCATGCCTCCCTGTGCTGGGAGCACCTGAGTCCTGCCCAGGGTGGGTACCTCATTCTGTCCCTCACTTAAATGGGCCACACCTGGAATTGCCACCTCTGCCCCTCACAGCTGCACTGATTTACCCTTTATCTCGAGCCCTTCCACCACACCCACACCAAAGAGTGGTGGAGGGAAAGGTTAAGGTACTCCAGCAAAGAAGGGTGGTGGCTGACTCTCTTCTATGACTGTGTCTGTGTGCCAGGAACATTGCGTATGTCTTCTCAGTTAAATCCCTCAACAAGGCAATGAGGGATTAAGCAAATTTTACGGGTGAATCAAGACTCAGAGGGGTGAAGGGTATTACAAGGTAACACGCCTAGCAGCCAGCACAGCAGACCCAGGCCTATTCATGTGTTTACAAAGTCCAGAGTTTGTGCACAGCAAAATGACTGAATCTCAGCTCCAACACTGCAAGTTTCATGATTATAGGCAAGTTACTTTGTCCTCTTCAGCCTCAGTTTCCTGATCTGTAGAATGGGAATAACAATTACTTCATAGGCTTTTTGTGAAGATTAAATAGAATAATGTATGTAGAGTGTCTGGTACATAATAAATACTCAACATAAGGTAGTGATTATTAGTAACTTTACTATTGTTATTACTAAAATTCCTTGCTAAATTCCTATGATGCTAAAGTTGTGCAAGTGTTTCTATGAACAATACCAAAGCAGGATCAGAGAGAAAATAAAAAACATAATTATATTAAAAATTATAAAGTTTTTTAATTAATGGAAATTAAATATGACAGTTAACAATTTATATATTAAATTACTGTTAACAAATTTCAAAATAAACACAAACTAAAATTATACATATATAATATATAAATGAAATATACATATATATATACCATTCGGCTGCTACTCCTGCACAGAGTCCATATCTAACAAAATGTTAGTCTCCTTACAGTGTGAAGTGCTCTTAGAAATAAA
This sequence comes from Artibeus jamaicensis, assembly GCF_021234435.1. Taxonomy (NCBI): domain Eukaryota; kingdom Metazoa; phylum Chordata; class Mammalia; order Chiroptera; family Phyllostomidae; genus Artibeus; species Artibeus jamaicensis. Next base: position 6,081,489 of record NW_026522046.1, on the reverse strand, counting down.
AAAGTTAAAACACCTCCATAGGAAAATGGGCAATGACATAAAGTGGCTATTCAAAACAGTAAATGCTGAATAAACCTATAAAATTCAGGATAGTAAATCTCACTGGTACATGAATGAATAATAATAAAATCTTCATGATACCTGCTAGATGAAAGTTTGTCTGCCCCCAATATTCATATGCTGATGCTCTAACTCCCACTGAGATGGTGTTTAGAGGTGGTCCTTTGGGAGATGTTTATGTTTAGATGGGGTGGTGAGAGTAGGACCTTCGTGATGGGATTAGTGCCCTTGTAAAAAGAGGAAGAGAGAAAGACGTCTCAGAAGAATGTGTATTGTTTGGTAGTGGGGTAGAGTGTTTATATATGTGTGTGTGTGTGTGTGTGTGTACATACACACATATTAATATGATTGGTTTGTTGTATTGTCCAAGTCTTCTGTTTCCATGGGTTCTCTCCATGTGCATACACTGGGAAAGGCCATGTGAGCACAGGGCGAGAAGGGGGCTGTCTGCAAGCCAGGAAGAAGGCCCTCATCAGAATGCAGCCATGTTGGCACCCTGATCTCAGACCTCCAACCTGTAAAATATCTTCCAACCTATGAACATGTGTAGTTTAAATGTTCATAGAACATTTGGGCTGTGGCATTTCGTTAGAGCAGACCAAGCTGACTAAGATAGAATTTTGATACTGTGAGGTGGGGTGCCACTGAAAGAAATACTATATTTTTGTGCACTTTTGCCAAATTTTTTAGGGAAAGGTTGAATTTGGGGTGTTTGCATATATGACAGTTCCTAAAAATGTCGACAGCAGCTTTGGAACTGGGTAATGTGTATAAAATGGGAGAGTTTTAAGGTTCATACTAAAAAAAGTCAAGATTGCCATGAAAGAACAGTTGAAGGTGACCCAGGGGAGAGCTCCAAAAGAAGAGAGAGCTATAGAAAAAACTTCCATCTTCTTACAGAATATATAAATAGTCATGAACAGAATGTTGGTGGAATAGGACTATAAAGGCTATTTTGGTGCAATCTCTGATGGGAATGTAGAACATGTTATTAAACAACAGAGAAAAGGTAATTCTTATTATCAAGTGGCAAATAACTTGGCTGAGCTGTGTTTTCTGGAAGGTAGAACTTGTGAGAGATGAAATTTACATGTTTAGTTGAGAAGATTTCTAAGCACAGTGTTGAAGGAGAGGCTTTATGCCTCCTGACTGCATATATAATAGTAAAAAGAGAAAAATGCAAAAAGAGAAAAACGAGTTGAAGAAGCAATTATTAAGAAAAAAACCCCAGAACTTAAAGATTGGAAAAATTCTCAGTGTGTCCATATTGGGAAAAATGAGACAGCTTGTTCTGAGGTCTACCCTAAGGGTGTGGCTCAGCAACCCTTTGATAACGAGACTGTATGCGTGAACCTCAGATCTACTCAACAACCTCATCAGAAACACTGCCAGTTTTAACTGAAAGGGATGCACCTGAGACTAAAGGAAGGGAGGCCATTGGACTTCTCAGATCCTGCAAGACTGGACCATAGAGCTTTTTGGCTGTGAATATGTGCTATTCTTCAAGACGAGGGAAGAATTGTCCTGAAGGCAATTCTGAGATCATCAGACCTAGTTTCAACAGGCCAGACAGTGGCCGCCTGGAGACTTGGGGGTGGGGCCACCCAGAACTGTGGGCTGGCAACCCACTCAGCAGAGCTACAGGAGTGGGATTGCCACCCCAGTTGGTCCTGACCCCGTGGGGCAGATAGCAGACCATGAAACCATAAGATCTAATGATATTTGTCTTGCCAGGTTGTAAACTTCCTTGGAATGATCATTCTTTTCTTCCAACTTCCCCCTTTGGGAATGAGAATGGTTACCCATGCCTGTCCCATGGCTATATTTTGAAGCACATAACTTTTCTGGTTTCACGGGTTCACAGCTGGAGAGTTTTGCCTCAGAGTGACTCATCTTCTTTTTCCCCCACATCTGATTTAAATATTTGGATGAGAGTAGATTTTAGAGTTGAAGCTGCTATTGAGTGAGATGTTTGGGATGGAATAAATTCTAGTAAAGACACATAATACTAGATTCTATTCTCTTTCAGTTGGTATTGGATACAATATCTTCTTCATCTTTTTACTTTCAATCTATTTGTGCCTTTGGATATAAAATGACATGTCCTTTTAAAAAAGATTTTATTTATTTATTTTTAGAGGGAGGGGATGGGAGGAAGAGAGGGAGAGAAATATCAATGTGTGGTTGCCTCTTGCACATCTCCAACTGGGGACCTCTCCTGCAACCCAGGCATGTGCCTTGACTGGGAATCAAACCAGTGACCCTTTGGTTTGAAGGCTGGCACTCAATTAATTGAGTCATACCAGCCAGGGCTAAAATGACATGTTTTTATCTATTTTGCCAATCTCTGTTTTCTACTGTAGAGTTTAATTCTAATATTTAGAATAATTACTGATAAGAAATGAGCATTTTGCTTTTTGCTATATACTTATAGCTTTTTGGTCCCTCATTCTGAGAAATACTGTCTTCTTTTGCATTGAGTTTGTTTTTTTGTAGTGAAATAGTTTCCTTTTGCATATATTCGATGGGTATTTTCTCAGTGGTTACTATGGGGATTGCACTTAAAATCCTGTATTATTCTAATTAAATTTATACCAGTTTAGCTTTTATAATATAAAACAACTCTGTTGCTATACACTCTGCTCCTATCACCTTTCAATTATTGATGTCACAAAATTAAATCTTTATGTATTGTGCACCTAAAACCATAGATTACTAATTGGCTTTAATACATTTGTCTCCTGAAGTGTGTAGAAAACAAATATGGAATTACAAACCAATGTTATAATACTACCTTTTAGCCCTGGCTGGTGTGACTCAATTGATTGAGTGACAGCCTAAGAAGCAAAAAATCAGTGGTTTGATTCCCAGTCAGGACACATGCCTGGCTTGCAGGCTGGGTCCCCAAGAGGAGGTGCGTGATAGGCAACCACACACTGATGTTTTTCTCTCTCTCCTTCTCCCTCCCTTCCTTTCTCTCCAAAAATATATAAATAAAATCCTTAAAAAATAATTGCCCATTTGTTTACTTTAATGAGATCTTTGTTTCTTAATATGCCTTCAAGTTATTATCTATTGTCTTTTCATTTCAGTGTGCAACTCACTGTAGCATTTCTGGAGAGGCAAGTCTAGTAATAATGAAAAAAATCAACTTCTGTTTATCTGGGAATGTCTTACCTTCTCCCTCATTTTATTAAATATATATTTTTATTTTATTGATTGTGCCATTACATTTGTTCTATTTCCCCCCCTCCGTTCCCCTCCACCCTGCACACCCTTCCCCCACCATCCCCCCTTGAGACCACATGTCTCAAGTCTTTAGATTCTCTATTTCCCCTACTATTCTTGCCCTCCTCCCTATCTATTTTCTACCTACCATCTATGCTACTTATTTTCTGTATCTTCTCCCCCCTTCTTCTTCTCCCACCCCCCTATTGCTAACCCTCCACATAATCTTCATTTCTGTGGTTCACTCCTGATCTAGCTGTCCTCTTAATTTGCTTTCGTTTTAGATGTGGTTGTTAATAACTGTGAGTTTGCTGTTCTTTCACTGTTCACCTTTTTTATCTTCTTTTTCTTAGGTAAGTCCCTTTAACATTTCATATAATAAGGGCTTGGTGATGATGAACTCCTTGAATTTGATCTTATCTCAGAAGCACTTTATCTGTCCTTCCATTCTAAATGAAAACTTTGCTGGGTAGAGCAATCTTGGCTGTAGGTCCTTAGTTTTCATGATTTGGAACACTTCTTTCCAGCCCCTTCTTGCCTGTAAGGTATCTTTTGAGAAATCCACTGACAGTCTGATGGGACTGTCCCCTTATCTCTTGCTGCTTCTAGGATTCTCTCCTTCATTTTAATCTTGGCTAATGTAATGATGATGTGCCTTGGTGTGTTCCTTCTTGGGCCCAACTTCTTTGGGACTCTCTGAGCTTCCTGGATTTCCTGGAAGTCTATTTCCTTTGCCAGATTGGGTAAGTTCTCCTTTATTATTTGTTCAAATAAGGTTTCTACTCTCGGCTGTTCCTCTTCCCCTTTGGTACTCCTATAATTCAGATGTTAGAGCATTTAAAGATGTCCTGGAGGTTCCTAAGCCTCTCCTCATTTTTTAAAATTCTTGTTTCTTCATATTTTTCTGTTTGGTCATTTTTTCCTTTCTTCTGGTCCACTCCTTTGATCTGAGTCCCAGTTTCCTTTCCATTACTTTTGGTTTCCTGTGTATTTCCATTCATTTCAATTAGTTTAGCCTTCATATGTTCCTCTAATTTGTGACTAAAATCAACCAGTTCTGTGAGCATCCTGATCACCAGTGTTTTGAACTGTGCATCTGAAAGTTTGGCTATTTCCTCATTGCTTAGATTTATTGGCTCTGGGGCTCTGAGTTGTTCTTGGGCCATGTTTTGATCTATTTGTGCCTGTTATGGATGAGGAGAGGTGCCTTAGGTGTTCACCAGGGCGGGGCCACCCAGGTCACTGGTTTGTGCTGTATGTGGGGGCGGGGTCAGAGAGGGAGCAATGGTGGTCCTCTCCGCTCGCCTGGGCCACCTCGCTGCTGGCCCCCGCTTGTTTATCTGAGCACAAATGTGTGAGTCTGCTGTCCTGCGCCAGTTGCTGGGGTCTGAGAGATCTGTCTCAACGCTCACCTCTTCACTGGTTTATCCGCGTGCAAATGTGAGACCCACTACAGACAGCCAGCTGCGCCTCTTCTCTGGGTCCGCCTGTAGCTAGCCTGCACCTGGGATCTGCGCCCTGGCGTGCCGGAGTGGGATAGGGATCTTTTTTGCCTGACCCGCTCTGATGCTGGCTTTGCCCCTCTCACTGGTTTAGCTGAGCAGTTTGTTATTTTCAGACTCCGTGTTGTTTGATTTTCTGTGGTTTGGTTGCACTTATTGTTGATAAAACTTTATTGTTTTTAGATTTGGTTGTGAGAGGAAGCAAAGTGTTTCCACCTATGCTTCCATCTTGGTGGAAGTCCCCTTCTTCCTCATTTTTGAAAGATAGTTTGGCCAGATATAGGATTCTTAGTTTGACAATTTTTCAGCACTTTGCATATACATCAGCTCATTGTCTTTGGACCTCCAAGGTTCTAATGATAAATCTGATTATCTTATTGCAGGTCCTTGTATGTGATAAGATGCTTCTCTCTTGCTACTCTCAAGATTCTTTGTTTTTGGCTGTCATAAGGTTGATAATAATGAGTTTTGATGTAGGTCTTTTTGAGTTCATCCTGCTTTATTTTTATTGGGCTTCTTGGATATTTCTATGTGTGTCTTTCATGAAGTTTGGGTAGTTTTCAGCTATTATTTCCTCAAATATTCTTTCTTCCCCTTTCTCTCTCTCATCAGACATGTGCAATACATATGTTTGTCTGTTTGATAGTTTTCCACATGCCCCTCGGGTCTTTTCACTTTTCTTTAAATTTTTTCTTTCTTTTTTTCAGACTTGATAATTTTGGTTATCTTATATTTGAGTTCATGAATTCTTTCTTTTGTCTGATCAAGTCAGCCTTTAAATCTTGCTAGTAAATTTTTTTTCATTCTTCAAATAGTTTTTATTGGAAGCCCATGCATTGCCTTCATTCATTGTATTTCAAATCACTGTACATTTACCAAATCCTGCTAATAATTTTTTTATTTCAGCTATTATGCCCTTTAGTTTTAAATTTGCTCTTTTGATTTCTTTTTATGTTTTTAAAAATGTTTTTGTTGATATTTTTGTTTTGTTTATACATCATTTTCTTAATTTTTTTCCTGGTCCTTCTCAGGGATGGTTTTTATTGATTTACCTTTTCCCTTGAATGGACCATACTTTCCTGCTTCTTTGTGTGACTTCTGGTTTTGTCGTTGTTGAATAAGGAATATTTGAACTTGGTAATGTGATATATCTGGAATTTACATTCTCCCTTCTGTATGATTTGCTTTTGTTTTTCATGTTTGATTTTGTAGGCGATTTCTGAGCTGGGGATCACCCTGAGGTGTAAACTTGACATCTTCCTAGGGCTCTCCTGTCTGCTCCTCTTCCTGGGCACATGCAGTGACTTTCTAAATTCCCCTGCATGTGTGATTGCTCTCGAATGTCCTAGTCCTTAAACGTATGGCTCCGAAAAGGTGAGAAAGAGATAAATAAAATGGAAAAAGAAAGTGTTGGCTCTTTAAATCTCCTGAAAGTTGATTCAGTGAGGTGTCGTGGGGTGGGTGCTTGCAACAGTGGAGGGACAATAATGGCTGCCCACCACGGTGTCTGCACCTCTGCCAACTGAAGCAGCAATCAGTGGCAAGCTAGAGTGCAAATTCTCGATATTTGGAAAATGGGGTCCTTTTGTTCACCCTTGCTTCTGCCACCTGTGTGCAAGTTGCTCTTGAAATGTTTGCATGCATGCCTGTCATGGGGTTGGAAGATGGGGGATAGGTATCTATTGCTGAGCATTGAGATGAAATAGATTGGAATGAATAATTTACCACCGAAGCTTTCCTTTGGAAGTTGCAAACCTTTAATAGACCCCACAGTTCTAAAACACATTAGATAAAACTGCCACTATAATTGTTATCTAGGTGGAAAGATGAATTCCTGGTGCTTCTTACTCCACATATCTAAAATTCTATCAACCTGGCTCACATCGTTTGCCCTACCCTGGTGATTCTCTGAGGCCTCACCCCAACAAACTTTCGGGCACACCCAACCTCTTTCCAGTGGCTTTTCCATATGAATGACTTGTCTTGGCTCATGATTCAGATTTTTCTGAATTGTCTCAAACACACAGCATCTGGCCTCAGTGAGCCCTGTATCTCATCTGATGTAGACCCAAGCCTGGCACTAGGAGCAACTGGCCTTGCTTTGCAGCTTGGCCTCTCCTGGGCACCCTGAAGACCAACACAAATAGGAGCCATCTTCAGATTGCTTTGCTTATGCCAGGTGGTCCTGGGCAGAACATAGGCATTACCTACCTTTGCACCTCCTAGGAGTTCCCCGAGACAGCACACCCAGTGGACAGATTCAGGCCACATTGAAGCACCACCACCCAACTCTCCACTAATGAGACACTCAAGAAGTGGACATAGCAGGCACCAGAGCCCTGCTGTAGTAAGTCTTACTCTGTGAGGTTGGCCTGTGCACAGCTGGTCCTCTGTGGTGGTAGGAGGTTGGTGGTCAGTGGTCACAGTCAGTTCTTGCAGCTGATTGGCTAGGGTAAATCCCTCTCATTGATGTGCCAACAGCAATCAAGGCTCAATAAAAGGAGGAGGTTATACACATCCCACATACCTCAAGCACCTAGCTTGGCTGACAGTGGAGGCTGTGCCAATGGAACATACAGGACACCTACTACATTAGGCCACTCTATCAAGCCTGGGAGATGCAGCAGCTCTACCTAGTATATAGAAACAAACACAGAGGATGCCAAATGAGGAGAAAAAGAAACATAGCCCAAATGAAATAACAAAACTCCAGAAAAAGAACTAAATAAAAATGGAGACAACCAATCTGCTAGATGCCAAGTTCAATACACTGGTAATAAGGTTTCTTAATGAACTTAGTGAAAACCTGAACAGCATAAAAATAACCAGTCAGAAATGAAGAATACACTAATTGAAATAAAGAACAATTTACACAGAAACAGCAGTAGAGTGAATGAAGCTTGGAATCAAATCAGCAATGGGAAACATAAGAAACCAAAAATAACAACAACAACAAAACACCACCTACACCCAATTTGAATAGCAAGAAAAAAAAGAATCTAAAAAAAAAATAAGGATAGTATAAGGAGCCTCTGGGACAACTTCAAATGTACCGACATTTGCATCATAGGGTGCTAGAAGGAGAAGAGAGAGCAATAAATTAAAAACCATTTGAAAAAATAATGAGAGGAAACTTTCCTGACTGGGAAAGGAAATAGACATGCAAGTTCAGGACGTGCAGATGAACCCCAAGGAGTTCATACCGATACATCATAATTAAAAGGCCAAAGGTTAAAGACAAAGACAGACTCTTAAAAGCAACAAAAGAAAAGCAGTTAATTACCTATAAGAGAGATCCCATAAGACTGTTGGCTGATTTCTTAAAACTTTGCAGGCTAGATGGGATTGGCAAGAAATATTCAGAGTGATGAAAAGCAAGGATCTAAAACCCAGATCACTACCATAGAAGCTATCTGTAGAATCTAAGAAAAGATAAAGGAGTTGATCACCTCCAACTTAGTATTGTATAAAATGTTAAAAGGTCTTCTGTAAAAGAAAATAAAAAATATAAACAACAAAATGGCAATACATATCTATCAACAACTGAATCTAAAAAATAAAAACCCACAAAATAAATGAACAAGCAGAACAGAAACAGAACCATAGATACAGAAAATGTTTTGATGGTGCCAGATGGGAGGGGTGTTAGGAGGATGAATAGAAAAGGAGAAGAGATTAAGAAGTATAGATTGGTTGATACAGAATAGTCATGGGGATATATAGTACAGCATAGGGAATAGAGTCAATAGTAGTCTAATAATTATGTATGGTGTCAGATGGCTGTGAGATTTATTGAGATGATCCCTTGCTAAGTATGTAATGTCTAATTACTGGGCTGTGCACTTGAAACTAATATATGGATGTATGTCAACTATAGTTGAAAATCAATAAAGTGATTTTAAAATGTGGTAAATAACAAATGATAAGCCAAGAATCTAAAGACTACTGTAATAGTGAATGGCTATATACAATGTTTTTTTCCATACTAACAACACTAGGCCCTGAGGGTTTAGAGTTTTAGCACCCAAGGGAAGAATATTCCCACCAAAGGACACTCTGATTTCATTGAACTGGTAGCTGAGGCAGTCACGTGGATATTTCAGTCTCCTTAAGGCACAAGGAAAACAGGAAAAAAAAGAGGGATACAGTATTGGTTGGGGCAAGTGGTTCTAATCAACACAGGGACATAAAATTCCTGCTACACAGAGAAGTGGGGAGGAAGGGATGTGAATGAAACACAGGTGCCTCACCAGGTTGCTTTCTCAGGCTATGTATCCAGTGGCAGCTACAAAAAGATGCTTCCACAATCCTAAGCCCTGCCTGGTGTAGCTCAGTGGATAGAGTGCGGGCCTGCGAATCAAAGGATTGCGGTTCGATTCCCAGTCAGGGCATGTGCCTGGGTTGCAGACTGCTTCCCTACAGGCCAGTTTCCAGCAGGGGATGCATGAAAGGCAACCATACATTGATGTTTCTCTCCCTCTCTCCTTCCCCTCTATAAATAAATAAATAAATAAATAAATAAATAAATAAATAAATAAATAAAATCTTAAAAAAAAAGATGCTTCTACAATCCTATGTGGGTAAGACCACCAAAAGCTCTTTGATTCATTTATGCATTCAGTAATGAATAGTACTAATGCCAGACAGTATCCTAGGCCTTGAGGATACAGCAATGAAGAAAAAAAGACAAGAAACAAATAAATATAGAAGTAAGCAAGAAAAATGGTAGGAAATGAAAATTATAAGCTCCCAGCCCAAACACGGCTATTTCAATAGTGAGTGAGTTCTTCAGACTGAGCCATTAAAAAAGACTTCCAAAAAAAAACATTTAAACCAAGATCTATTGAACATCAGGGTCCAGCCATACAATATGCAATTGAGTGTTTGGGCGATTTCATCACATAAAGACCAGAGGAGGAGGTATGTAAAAGCAAAGACCCCAATAAACCTACCTCCCGGTGACAATGAATGGTATTTTCAGTCTTTCCAGTAATGTCCTTCTCTTCCTAAACAGAATCTGATTTTGTCTTTGACAATTAAGAACCTTAAGGAAGGCATTCCAGGTAGTAAGACCTGAGGAATTTTTCTTTCCTTATTTATTTTTCTTGCATTTTACCATAAACATTCATTATATTTGTATAATCAGAGAATATCTGGACTTCTAGTCAAGATCATGGTGTAGGCTCACCTCTTCACACAACCACATCAAAATTATAACTAAAATATAGAACAACCATCACTCAGAAGCATTAGCAATTGAGTTGAAAGGAAGTCTGACAACTATGGACTTAAAGAAACCACATTCAACCAGATTGGTAGGAGAGTCGTAGATGCAGACCAGGCTGGTCCCACATTCACATGTGGTCAATAAAAATTCAGGAGGGATATCTCTGGAGTGAGAAGTCCCAGACCCACACCAGGATTGCCAGCCCAGTGTTCCAGCACCAGGAAGCTAACTTTTCATAACTTCCGGCTGCAAAAACCAGCAGGGATAGAACTGGTGGAAGAAACTTCTGGAGCCCCAAGCAGTTCCTCTTAAAGTACCACACACAGCTGTGGCTGGTGTGGCTCAGTGGATTGAGTGCTGTCCTGTGAACCGAAGGGTCACCAGTTTGATTCCCAGTGAGGGCACATGCCTGGATTGCAGGCCAAGTCCCCAGTAGGGGACATGCAAGAGGAAACCACATATTCATGTTTCTCTCCCTGTTTCTCCCCTCCCCTCTCTCTAAAAATAAATAAATAAAATCTTAAAAAAAAAAAAAAGAACCACACACAGAGCTTCTTCAACAGAGACAAACAAGATAAAACAGGAACAAAGTGGAATAAAATCTTGATTATTCAGGCAGAGTGTGATGTAGGCTCCATGGCAGGTACTGAGAAGGGGCCATGGAGACAGGCAGGGAGAGACTCTGTCCACGCTGGGGAAATTAGAGGAGGCTTTGTGGAGAAGGCAACAAGTTTGAGTGAATGTTACCTAACTGAGAACAGGCCTCTTTCCCAGGTGGCTCACATAGGAGAGGTCTGCTCACATCAAAGAAAACCTGTCCACCCACTTACACTAAGTTTAGAATCAAACCTTATCAGATCATCTCACTAGAAGCCAAGTATTCATGCCAGTGACACTATCTATCCTGATGGATGGTTGGAGAGACCAAAGATGTCCTCTCGGCGGGACCCAGGGCCCTCCTGTGTACCCAGGGCATGGGTGAGGCCATCTCCAGTGGCTGGTTCTAACTTGCTCTCTGTGTTGTAATGCTCCCCTGGTATCCCCATGTAAAACTCAACTGTGGATAATTAAAAAGAAAGAAGTTAATTTACAAGTCCTTTCAAGTGAAGTGTCTAGAAAGCACACATGCACATGTGGCACATGATAGAAAACTATATATTTCAGAATCAACTGAAGCCATAAACAATAGAAACAGACCCACTGGGATCCCAGATGTTGTTACATTTACTAGCTACAACCTGTAATAAAGCAATTACCATATCCATGGAATTAATAGGAGAAAGAAGTTGTATGCATGTACATGAAAATTTTGAAAGCAGCATTGCAGATTAAAAAAACAAACAAACCAGTTAGATATTGTGTAACTGAAATGTACAATAATCTAATTAAGAACTCAAAGGAAGGGTTAATAACTGTTGATGGAAAGGAATGTAAGTCAGGAGAAACTATGCAGAATGAAGCCCAGAGAGGTTTGAAGATGAAACATATGAAAGAGAATATAAGTGAAACAGAAAATACAACAAGAAAACCTAAAAAGGTATCCAAATTAGAAAGGAGGAAGTAAAACTGTCATTGTTTGCAGATGACATGATACTGTACATAGACAGCTTTATAGACTCACCAAAAAACTACTTAACCTAATAAGTGAATTTGGCAAAATATCAGGATAGAAAGTCAATATTCAGAAATTGAAGGCATTTTTATACACCAACAATGAAATATCAGAAATGGAAATCAGGGGGGAAAATCCCATTTGATATAACAAAAAGAAAAATGAAGTGCCCAGGAGTAAACCTACCCAAGGAGGTAAAAGACCTGTATTCAGAAAACTACACATACTAAAGAAAGAAATTAAGAAGACACAAATCATTGGAGCATATACCATGCTCATGATGGATTGGAAGAATTAACTTTATCAAAGTGTACATACTACCCAAAGCAATTTTTAGATTCAATGCAATCCCTATTAAAATACCAATGACAGCCCTGGCTGGTGTAGTTCAGTGGATTGAGTGTGGGCGGCAAACCAAATGGTCACTGGTTCAATTCCCAGTCAGGGCACATGCTTGAGTTGTGGGCCAGGTCCCCAGTGGGGGGCTTGTGAGAGGCAACCACACACTGATGTTTCTCTCCCTCTCTTTCTCCCTCCCTTCCCCTCTCTCTAAAAATAAACAAATAAAATCTTTTTATTTTTTTAATTTTTAAAATATATGTTATTGATTATATTATTACAGTTGTCTCATTTTCCCCCTTCATTCCCCTCCACCGTGCCCCCTACCACCCACATTCTTCCCCTTTAGTTCATGTCCATGTGTCTTACTTATAAGTTCTTCAGCTTCTACATTTTCCATATTATTCTTACTCTTCCCCTGTCTATTTTCTACCTACCATCTATGCTACTTATTTTCTGTACCTTTTCCCACTCTCTCCTCCAATTGCCCTGTTGCTAACCCTCCATGTGATCTCCATTTCTCTGGTTCTGTTCCTGTTCTAGTTGTTTGCTTAGTTTGTTTTTGTTTTAGGTGTGGTTGTTAATAATTATGAGTTTGGTGTCATTTTACTGTACATTTTTTATCTTCTTTTTCTTAGATAAGTCCCTTTAACATTTCATATAATAAGGGCTTGGTGATGATGAAAAAAATTTTTTAAAAAATAGAATAAAATACCAATGACATATTTCACAGATATTGAACAAACATTTCAAAAATTTATATGGAAGTATAAATGACCCTGAATAGCCACAGCAATTTTGAGAAAGCAAAACAAAGTAGGAGAGATCACAACACCTAATATAAAACTATATTATAAGGCCACTGTAATCAAAACAGTCTGGAACTAGCATAGGAACACACACTTAGATCAATGGAACAGAATAGAAAGCCCAGAAATAAGCCCATGTCTCTATGATCAGTTAATATTCGACAAAGGGGGAAGGGGCATAAAATGAAGTAAAAACAATTTCTTCAGTAAATGCTGTTAGGAGATCTGGACAGCTACATGCAAAAAAAAAATTAAACTCAACCACCAACTTACACCATACACACACCAAAAAAACTCAAGATGGATAAAAGACTTACATATAAGTCATGACACAATGAAAGTCTTCGAGGAGAACATAGGCAGGAAAATTTCTGATATTCCACACAGCAATATTTTCACCTTTATGTCCCCTAAAGCAAGAGACATAAAGGAAAGTATAAAGAAATGAGACTACGTCAAATTAAAAAGCTTCTGCATGACTAAACAAAACATCAGCAAAATGAAACCAACCATATAGAAAAATATATTTACCAATGATACCTCGGACAAGGATTTGATCTCCATAATATATAAAGAACTCACACAGCTCCTCACCAGGAAGACAAACAATCCAATTGAAATATGGGCAAAGGACCTGAACAGGCACTTCTCCAAGGAGGACACACAGAGGACCCAGAGACATATGAAAGGATGCTTTCAGCATCACTAGCCATCAGAGAGATGCAAATTAAAACCACAATGAGATACCACTTCACACCAGTAAGAATGGCCATCATAAACGAATCAACAAACAACAACTGGCGACAAGGTTGTGGAGAAGAGGGAACCCTAGTGCACTGTTGGTGGGAATGCAGACTGGTGCAGCCACTGTGGAAAACAGTGTGGAATTTCCTCAGAAAACTAAAAATGGAAATGCCTTTCAATCCAGCAATCCCACTGCTGGGATTATACCCTAAGAATCCTGAAACACCAATTGAAAAGAACCTATGCACCGTTCATAGCAACATTATTTACAATAGCCAAGTGCTGGAAACAGCCTAAGTGTCCATCAGTAAATGAGGGGATCAAAAAATTGTGGTACATTGCCCTGGCTGGTGTAGCTCAGTGGATTGAGCATGGGCCTGTGAACCAAAGGATCAAGGTTTGATTCCGTCAGGGCACATGCCTGGGTTGCAGGCCAGTTCCCAGCAGGGAATGCAGGGAATGCATGAGAGGTAACGATACATTGATATTTCTCTACCTCTCTCCTTCCCTCTAAAGATAAATAAATAAAAAAAAAACCTGTGGTGCATTTACACAATGGAATTCTATGCCCCTTTGTGACAGCATGGATGGAACTGGAGAGTATTATGCTAAGTGAAATAAGCCAGTCGGTGAAAGACAAACACCATGTGATCTCACCTATAAGTGGAACCTAATTAACAAAACAAACAAGCAAACAAAATAGCACTAGAGGTATGGAAGTAAAGGGATGGGGAGGAGGACAATGGGAGAAAGAAGGGGACGGGTCAAGTCAAGGAACACATATAAAGCATCCATGGACAAAGACAATGGGGTGGGGAGGGGCTTGAATGTGAGAGGCTGGGGAGTAGGGCAAGGGAGAGTGATGGGGGTGGGGAATAGGGACTATTGTAATTGAACAACAGTAAAAAATTTTTTTAAAAGAAAACGCGATATATGTTAATTGAAGTTCCAGAAGGAGGGGAGAGAGAGAATGTAGTAGAGGCAACATTTGAAGAGATAATGGTTCAGAATTTCCAAAATAGATTAAATCAGCCAGTCTTCTGATTCAAAAATACAAATGAGGGAGTTACTAGAAATAAGAATCCAAAGTACCAGGCACTGGATAAGCCAAGGATCCCTTCCCGCTTGTGGAAGTTCTTTCATGAGAAGGAGTGATGGGACTCTGAGGGATCTGGTGGGTTTCTTTACAGAGGAGTTTTTGTTGTTTTTAATTAAAGGTGGAAGAAATTTGACTGTGTTTATAAGCTGAGGCAAGAAATCATTTGAGAGTCAGAGGCTGAAAACAAAGGAAGAGAGATAACGCATGACGTTTTTAGAGAGAGCTGGGACCCATGCTATGAATAATTATAATAGCTCCCATTTACTCAACACTACATGCTGGAGTCTGTTTCAGGAACTTGTCAGAAATTGATATTAATTCTTAAGACTCATAATAACTAATATTTCTTTAAAAATTTTAATAGTCGACACTGTTAGAGATGTCTCCCATTCCTTCTCATTTGTCCCCTTCCACCATGGCCCCCCTCACAGCATTGCTGTCTGTGTGCATGGGCCATGCATATATGCGTATATGTTCTTTGGCTCATCTCTTCCAGTCCCCCCTCACCTGTCCTCTGAGATCCGTCAGTCTGTTCCATGTGTCCATGCCTCTCATTTCATTTTGTTTGTCACTTTATTTTGTTCATTAGATTCCACATATGAGCGAAATCACATAGTATATGTGTCTCTGACTACCTTATATCGCTTAGCATGATATTCTTAATCTCACTAACCAGAGAGATACAAATTAAAACCACAATGATATATTACCTTACATCTGCCAGAATGGCTACCATCAATGAATGAACAAACAACAAGTGCTAGTGAGGTTGTGGAGAAGAGGGGACCATAGTGCACTGTTGGTGGGAATGCAGACTGGTGCAACCACTGTGAAAACAGTGTGGAATTTCCTCAAAAAATTAAAAATGGAATTGTTTTATGACCCAACAATCCCACTTCTGGGAATATATCTAAGAATCACAAAACACTAATTGGAAAGATATATGAACCCCAATGTTCACTACAGTATTATTTACAATAGCCAAGGTCTGGAAACAGTCCAAGTGCCCATCAGTAGGTGAGTGGATAAAAAAGCTGTTATACATTTACACAATGGAATGCTATGCAGCTATAAAGAAGAAACTCTTACCCTTTGCTACAACAATGAATATTTCTATTCAAAAGTTGCTGATATGTTAATAGGTATTCAGATAATCCAAACGGGAAAAACTTGATCGTATGGCTAGTGAGTGTTGGCACTAGGATCCAAGTTAGGTCTGACTTGCTGAAAAGCCTGTGTTTTCCTGCTCTCCCAGGCTGCTTTCAGAGCTGCAGTTGGCCTCATAAAGGCCCTTCCTCTGTCTGAGATCAGAGGGGGAGAGAGGGGTATGGTAGAGGTGATGTTTGCAGTACATACAGTGTGGATGTCAGAAATGTCCAGACATATTGAGAATTGTCATGAGTTTATTGGAGCCAAACTAACGACAATTGCTGGGAAGCAAAATCTCAATGGATGGAGAAAACACTCCGGAGAATACCAGTTTTGCAGCTTATTTAATGCATTAGAATGAAAGGAGGAGGCATAAGAGGGTCACAGGAAATGCATTGGTGGTAGATTGAGGGGGAGGAGAAAACAAAGTGGGGAAATCTCTAGGACTGGATAAAAGGTAAGACAGAGCAACATGTGCTTCTTTCCATTGGTGTGAACAGGATCGTTACCAATAAATAGCCTTTACAGCATATGGAGATGTGTGCAGGGAACCAGATACCAGTGAAGGGTTCTGTGGTCTCACCATTACTCTGACATTTGAAGTGTGTATTATCTGAAATGCAAAAAGACAATAGACAGGCTCACTTAAGATTGAGTAAAGATTGACCTTTGTTAAGGAAGCTACAGACCTAGGTTAGGACTACCCAACCCCTGCCCCCGGCCTGAGACTCACTAAAGTTTCCAGGCATGTGTGTGTGGGGGCTGTGTGTGAACTCCACTTCTTCCCCTGCACTGACCAGGCTGTGAGGTCCTCACCCATGAACAACCTAAGCCAGCTATGTGAGAGGCAAAAATTGTTAAAACATATAGTACCTGACTATTTAGTCAGGGCCACTGACCTCTTTTCCTTTAGATTGTCAATTTTTTTCTATTTTTTTAAAGTTTAAAAAAATTTTATTGATTATGCCATTACAGTTGTTCTATTCCCCCATCCCCCTCCACCCTGCACACCCCTCTCCCACCATTCCCCCCCTTTAGTTCATAAACATGTGTCTCAAGTTCTTTAGATTCTATATTTCCCCTACTATTCTTACCCTGCCCCTATCTATTTTCTATCTACTGTCTATGCTACTTATTCTGTACCTTCTCCCCCCTTCTCCTTCTCCCACTCCCCTGTTGCTAACCCTCCATGTGATCTTCATTTCTATGGTTCACTCCTGATCTAGCTGTCCTCTTAATTTGCTTTTGTTTTAGGTGTGGTTGTTAATAACTGTGAGTTTGCTGTTCTTTCACTGTTCACCTTTTTTATCTTCTTTTTCTTAGGTAAGTCCCTTTAACATTTCATATAATAAGGGCTTGGTGATGATGAACTCCTTGAATTTGATCTTATCTGAGAAGCACTTTATCTGTCCTTCCATTCTAAATGAAAGCTTTGCTGGGTAGAGCAATCTTGGTTGTAGGTCTTTGGTTTTCATGATTTGGAACACTTCTTTCCAGCCCCTTCTTGCCTGTAAGGTATCTTTTGAGAAATCCACTGACAGTCTGATGGGACTGTCCCCTTATCTCTTGCTGCTTCTAGGATTCTCTCCTTCATTTTAATCTTGGCTAATGTAATTATGATGTGCCTTGGTGTGTTCCTTCTTGGGTCCAACTTCTTTGGGACTCTCTGAGCTTCCTGGATTTCCTGGAAGTCTATTTCCTTTGCCAGAATGGGTAAGTTCTCCTTTATTATTTGTTCAAATAAGGTTTCTACTCTCGGCTGTTCCTCTTCCCCTTTGGTACTCCTATAATTCAGATGTTGGAGCATTTAAAGATGTCCTGGAGGTTCCTAAGCCTCTCCTCATTTTTTTGAATTCTTGTTTCTTCATCTTTTTCTGTTTGGTCATTTTTTCCTTCCTTCTGGTCTACTCCCTTGATTTGAGTCCCAGTTCCCTTTCCATTACTTTTGGTTTCCTGTGCATTTCTATTCATTTCAATTAGTTTAGCCTTTATATGTTCCTCTAATTTGTGACTAAAATCAACCAGTTCTGTGAGCATCCTGATCATCAGTGTTTTGAACTGTGCATCTGAAAGTTTGGCTATTTCCTCATTGCTTAGATTTATTGGCTCTGGGGCTCTGAGTTGTTCTTGAGCCATGTTTTGATCTATTTGTGCCTGTTATGTATGAGGAGAGGTGCCTTAGGTGTTCACCAGGGCAGAGCCACCCAGGTCACTGGTTTGTGCTGTATGTGGGGGCGGGGTCAGAGAGGGAGCAATAGTGGTCCTCTCTGCTCGCCTGGGCCACCTAAACACTTGTCCCGCCTGTTTCTCTGAGAGCAAATGTGCGAATCTGCTGCACTGCGCCAGTTGCTGGGGTCTGAGAGATCTGTCTCAACGTTCGCCTCTTCACTGGTTTATCTGCACGCAAACGTGCGACCAACCACAGACAGCCAGCCGAGCATCTTCCCTGTGTCGCCTGTAGCTAGCCTGCACCTGGGATCTGCGCCCTCGGCTGCCTGCGTGCTGCCCTGGTGGGTGGGGGGATCTTTTTTGCCTGACCCACTCCACTGCTGGCTTTGCCCCCTCACTGGTTTAGCTGAGGAGTTTGTTATTTTCGGACTCCGTATTGTTCGATTTTCTGTGTGGTTTGGTTGCATTTATTGTTGTTAAAACCTTATTGTTTTTAGATTCGGTTGTGCAAGGACGCAAAGTGTTTCCACCTACGCCTCTATCTTGGTGGAAGTCCTAAATCGTCAAATTTAAGAAACGACAACAGCCAACACAATAGCCATCTGGTGAGACTAAACTCAAATTATAACTATTTTTTGTCAAATTCACAAAAAATAATATATTTTTGGTGTGACACAGAATTTCAGTAATCAGTTTATGTGTGCCATGAGGTGAAAAAGGTTGAGAATCTCACTGGTTTAAATGGAGTGAAACTCTGGAGCAGGGATTGAGGATCCCCAAACCCCCAGAATGGCGTGTTCTAGGAAGCGCACGGGTGCCCTCTAGTGTGTGAGCTGGGAACTTCCTGAGGTCCTGCTATTCTGACTGGGGTGGAGGTACCAACCCCCTAGAGCCAGACTTGGGTGTTCTGCCCAACCCGGCCTGCAGACAGCAGTGAGCAATGTAGCCCCCTGACTCTGTGGCCTGGGCTTGGAGGTGAGGGAAGGGGTGAGGTAAAAGGTAAGGTAAGGGGTGAGGGTGGGAGCTGGGGTGGGGAGGGGGGCCTCTGGGGAATGAGCATGGTCTGGTCCTCCAATGAGCCAGGTTTGGGTCAGCCCCAGTCCAGGTCAGCCCAGAGGCCTCCTCCTGCCTCCTCCTGCCTCCCCATCATGGGCCTTGCAAGCCTTTCAGGTCTTCATTCTCCTTGAGGCAACAGTGAATACATATGACCAGACAGCAGCACATATTTCTGTGGGAACTCACCACCAAACAGGACTGGAAGTATTCCCAAAGATTTTGGAGCCTATTAAAGAAGGGGGAAAGATCAACAGAGGGGTAAGGGTAATACTTTATATCCGTCTTGAGACCGTGACCAGTCCCTAGCCCAGAAGACTAGAAATAGGATGGTAAACTTTTACATCATTAAAGCTTTATAAAAGAAGAAACCAAGGAAATTCAGGCAGTTCTTCAAGAACCAGGAAAAAAATACCAAGGGAAAGGGAAATCATGGAACTTGTAAAATATATATAAAAGAAACAAGTAGAAAACATATATCAGAGACCAGAATGATTGCAGATGGATTAAATTCCTCTATTTATAAAGGTCCCCTAGTGAAAAGCCTAGGAACACCTACCTATTTTCCGTTCATGAGACGCACAGCTGAAACAAAATGACACTGAGTTTGAAAACAAAGAGGCCAGTAAAGATGTACCGGGAAAAGCTAACACCCCCACATCCACCCATTTGAGTTCTAGCTCCAAAATACCTCCCACATCTCCCCACGTCCCTTCACCTCATTGCTGTCCCCTGAGCCAGTGTGATTTCCCACCTGCACAATAGCCATAGCTTTCTCACTGGTCTCTCTGTGCTCCTCTTGCCTTCTTCCCTGCAAAGCAGACAAAATGTTCTTTTTAAAAACATAAATCAGATTTTTAGGTTCCTTCCCTGTCTTCTTCTGGCATTTAGAATAAAATTCAAACTGCTTACCCTGGCCTGTAAGTCTCAGCCCCACCCCAACCCAGCTCACGCCACCCACCCCTCTGTTCCAGCTGCTGCCACAGTGCTGGGCCTTCTTGGTGTTGCGCCAGTGTGCCCAGGCACACGTGGTCCCTGCTGGCAGAGTGCCATCTCTGAGCCCCCCCTTCTCCACGCTCAG
The DNA here is from genome assembly GCF_021234435.1 of Artibeus jamaicensis. NCBI lineage: Eukaryota > Metazoa > Chordata > Mammalia > Chiroptera > Phyllostomidae > Artibeus > Artibeus jamaicensis. Next base: position 6,061,417 of record NW_026522046.1, on the reverse strand, counting down.
GTCCATCTCCTGGATCTCTCCTGTGGAAAAGCCTTCCCTGGCCAGCCTGACTAGGGTCGGGTTCCTTGCCTAGCAACTCTATCATTACTCCATTTATGTCCTGCAGAGTAATTACAATCCATAAACATCTTGTTTATTTATTGGCTTACTTATTTCTTCTCTAGTAGAATTTTTACTGTCATCTTTGGGGTTCTTCTCAGTACACAATCATATCAGCTGCAGGTCAAGATCATTTTTTTCTGCTATGAGAATTGGTTCTTGTAATTTCATTTCATTTTAATAATGCAATAGAGCCTTTAACATAATATTGAATAACAGTGATTGCAGTGAGCATCCTCTCCTCGTGCTTATGGAATAGCTGAGGGTCTCACTGTTTAATAAGTTATTTGCTATTGCCTTTTGCTAATTATTCTTGATTATATTTTAAAAGTGTCCTTTTATTCTTATATTACTTTTTGAGTTACCTATTTATTTAAAATTTCTCTTTCTTTTGGTGTTAATTTGTATTCTCCTAGGAATTCAACTATCTTCTCTAAATTTTTTAATTAGTTGCCACAGAGCTGTATGTGATATTTATTGTCTTACAATTAATTTTCTCTCTTTTGCATCTGGCATTATATGGCCTTTCTAATTTCTAATACTGTTTATATGTGATCTCTCTCCTTTGTCCCTCATGGTGGCCATGAGATATCCATTGATCTCATAAAACTTTAGATTTGACATTGAACTTAACCATATGACTCAGCGTTTCACTCCTATGTATATATTTAAAAGAAGTGACAGCAGGGACTCAAACAGATATTTGCGCACCAATGTTTATAGCACCCTTATCACAACAGCCAAAAGGTGTAAACAACTCCAGTGCCCATCAATAGATGAGCCGATAAACAGAATGTGACTGCCTCCCTTCCTTTCTCATTTTTCCCTCTGTGGAGGGCTATTCGGATTAATTTCTTATTTGATTAGAGTGCATCCTTCGCATTTATCTTTTACCTGACAAGGTGAGTGGTTTCTTGCCTGGGCATAATGTCTTACTTAGGTCACTGTCCTTTCTCTTAATATCTGTAGCTGTGCCTTCTGTCCGTTCGAGTTTAAGGTTGTGATTTAAAAACAAATAAACAAACAAAACCTCTTGGCAAGCTAGTAATGGAAGGAAATTTCCTTTAAAAACACTTACAGCAAACATCATGATTAATGGTAAAATTTTGAAAGTTTTCACCTTGAGGTAGAGAATGAGGAGAGAATACCTAATTTCACCACTTCTATTTAACATATTTTAACATATTTTCCTCCTTGTCTATAATTAATGATAGTCCTATCCAGTAAACAGGGGAAAAACCCCAGAGTAATAAAAATTATAAAAATTTACAAGGAGAAAATAAAACTATCATTAATTATAGACAAGGTAATTGTGTATGTAGAAAATCCAAAACAACTGGATTTTGCAAGGATGTTGGGAGCAAAGTCAACATACAAAGTGTAGTCTAATTTGCTTCTTGTTATTACTACACACAACAAGGAAACAATCTCACAAATATAAATGCTGAGCGAAAGAAGCAAAGTATCATATTATTCCCTTTGAATAATGTTCACGAAAGGCAAAACTAAACTGTATTGTTTAGGGATAAATACATAGTTTACTTCAGGGATCAGTAAATACAGAAATTAGAAACTCCTCCCCCTGGTGGAGAGGAGAAGGTTGGCATTTGCAAAGGGCACAATGGGACAGGGGAAGGGCTCTAGGGTGTTAGGTTGCGAACAATATCCTTTTTCTTTGTGTGTGTGTGTGTATGTTATACATGCATAAATATAGTGCAGTTTGTTGTGTGTATACGGACTATAAAATTTCTGTTTTTGCATGAAGATATATATATATACTATGCTTATTAATAAGAAGACTTAATATTGTAAAAATATCAACTTCCCCAAATTAATCTATGAATTTATTGTTGTAATCAAAATAAAAAAAATATTTTTAAAGAATTGGCAAATTAATTTCATATAGATATGCCTCCACTATAAAAATGCATGTAAAGTACTAGAATAAAAGGTGGAAGAATTAAAAATAATAACTTTGGAGTGAGCAAAGCCTAAGTAAGGGACAAAACTCAGAAGCTAAAATATGGACATGTGTGAACACATTAAAACAAATTTCTGCATGGAGAAATACCAAATACAAAATAAAAAATAAGTGAAAAGTTAGAAAAATAATTGCTATTCATATGTCAGAAAAATGTCTAATTTTCTTAATAAATAATGAGCTCTTATGAAATCATTTTTTTATAAAAGCCCAGCCCAACAGAAATATGAGCACAGGGCAGAAAAAGATACATAAATGGCAGAAAGACCAAAGATATTCCATTTCACTTATAATTAAGGAAATGCAAATTAACAAAAAAATAAGATAACTATTGCCCTGGTTGGTGTGGTGTTGGTTAGAGTGTTGTTTTATAGACCAAAGGGTCACAGGTTTGATTCCCAATCAGGGCTGTGGTTCAATCCCTGGCCAGGGAAGGTGCAACAGGCAACTGACAGACATTGCTGTCTCACATGCAATGATAATAATTTAAAATGATAATAATTGAAAAAATTTTAAATGATATTACTTTTTTATAAAATAGTTTGATAATTAAGTGTTAGTGTGAATGGAGGCAGTGCAAACAGGCATTCTCATGGCTTTGGTGAAAGTTTAAATTGTAATCTTTTTAGAGAGCAGTTGGGCAAAGTCTATCAAAATCACACATCCATCACTCCGCAGGTGTGCTCCTGTTTGCATGCGTGCAAAACTACCTGTGAAAGGATGCTGACTGCAGTGCTATTACTATAAAGGACTGGAAAGAAAGTCATGCCTATGGATAGGGAACTGGAAGACAAACTACTGTGTAGATGTTTTTAAAACGAGCTGCACTTTATGTCCAAAGACACATTACAGATATATTATTCAATTTTAAAAAGCAAGGTGATGAACTTTGTGTATTTTGTGCTTCCATTTGTGTCATAAGAGGATAGGATAGATTTGGGGAGAGCATCAGATACATAATTGTGGGAGACTAAAATTTAATTACTAGAATTTATCAGCAGCAGGCGTTTGGGAAAGGCTACTGTGGGTCTGAGAACCTGAGATGGGCAGGTGGGCAGTTGAGTTTTCACTGCATGTTTCACCTTTTTAGTTTTCTTTTTTTTAAAAATACATTTTATTGATTATGCCATTATAGTTGTCCCATTTTCCCCCTTCATTCCCCTCCACCCTGCACACCCCTCCCCCACCATCCCCCCTTTAGTTTATGTCCACGCGTCACAAGTTCTTTAGATTCTATGTTTCCCATACTATTCTTGCCCTCCCCCTGTCTATTTTCTACCTACCGTCTATGCAACTTATTCTCTGTACCTTCTCCCTCCTTCTCCTCCTTCCACTTCCCTGTTGCTAACCCTCCATGTGATCTCCTTTTCTGTGGCTCTGCTCCTGTTCTAGTCATTTGCTTAGTTTATTTTTGTTTTAGTTCTAAGTGTGGTTGTTAATAACTGTGAGTTTGCTGTCTTCTTACTGTTCATATTGTTCATATTTTTTATCTTCTTTTTCTTAGATAAGTCCCTTTAACATTTCATATAATAAGGGCTTGGTGATGATGAACTCCTTGAAATTGACCTTATCTGAGAAGCACTTTATCTGCCCTTTCATTCTAAATGAAACCTTTGCTGGATAGCCAACCTATCAGATGCACAGTTCAAAACACTGGTGATCAGGATGCTTACAAAACTGGTTGATTTTAGTCACAAATTAGAGGAACAAATGAAGGCTAAACTAAGTGAAATGAAGAGAAATGCACAGGAAACGAATAGTGACAGAAAGAAAATTGGGACTCAAATCAATGGAGTGGACCAGAAGGAAGAAAAAAATGACCAAAGAGAAAAGAATGAAGAAACAAGGATTCAAAAAAATGAGGAGAGACTTAAGAATCTCCAGGACATCTTAAGAATCTCCAACATCCAAATTATAGGGGTACCAGAAGGGGGAAAGGAACAGCCACCAGTGGAAAACTTATTTGAACAAATAATAAAGGAGAATTTCCCCAATCTGGCAAAGGCAATAGACTTCCAGAAAATCCAGGAAGCTCAGAGAGTCCCAAAGAAGTTGGACCCAAGAAGAAACACACCAAGGCACATCATCATTACATTAGCCAAGATTAAAATGAAGGAGAGAATCCTAGAAGTAGCAAGAGATAAGGGGACAGTCACCTACAAGACTGTCCCCATCAGACTGTCAGTGGATTTCTCAAAAGAGACCTTACAGGCAAGAAGGGGCTGGAAAGAAGTATTCCAAGTCATGAAATCCAAAGACCTACAACCAAGATTGCTCTATCCAGCAAAGCTTTCACTTAGTTTTCTTTTTTAATTATAAATTTCTTCTCCCTCTTTTGCATACACCTGATTTTTCAATTCTTAAGTGCATTAAAATAAAGCTCACCTGCCTCTTTATTCCTCCAATACTTTTTATCAAACCTCAGAAAACTGGTATGTAATAGACAATATTGCCATGACCCCAATTTGCATGTTATTTAAATTTTTCAATACTAAAAAAAAATCACAATTAAAGTGACTTCTGGAGACTGCTGAAATTTTACAGAAATATAGAGATAAAGCATGTAGGAAAAAATCAAACAAAAGATGTTAGATGTCTGTGAAAAACATGAAACTTACTACAGGGTTTTGAAGAAGATCCACATAGATGAAGCTGTGCCAGCTTGAATAGGAAGACTCAATATCATGAAGATATCAATTCTCCCAAATGAATGTATGAATTCATTGTATAAATCAAACTGCCTACAAAGATTTTGTAGAACAAGCTAATTCCAAAATGTGCTTGAAAATGTGAGGACCCCAAACAGTTGCAACAGTCTTGAAAAGTACAGGGAAGCATGGTCATCCAGAGATCAAGACTGACTGTGAAAGTGCAGTAACTAAGGGAGGGTGATACTGCTCAGACAGATGAACAGTCCAGTGGAATGGAGCAGCGAGTCCAGAAATGGACCAGTGCATTTTGGGAAGTCTGACCCATGACAAAGACAGCGCTCCAGGAAACAGGGCAGGGCGGGCTGTCCCATAACTGGCTCAAGGGCCCTCGTTGTCCATGCGAGCAGGCGCTCTCCGACCCCTACAGAAAATCAGTCCTGGGTGGGCATAAGAATAAATATAAAACAGCAGAGATGTTAAACTTTAGGAGAAAATATATGGAGACTTACGACCTTGGAATAAGAAAGAGTATTTTAACCAAGTCTCTCAAAGTACAAACTATAAAAAGTAGGTAAGTTATAATATATTAACATTTAGATTCTCTATGCTTTAAAAGACAACACCAAGATTATAAGACAAACCACAATATGAATTATAGTATTTGCAACACATCCATCTGACAAAGAATTAATATCCAGTTATATACACTATTCTTTAAAATCAACTAGAAAATTACAACAAGCAGTAGAAAAATAAAAAAAGGCTATGACAAGAATTTACAGAATAAAAAACACACAAATGACTAGTAAACGTGTGGACAGATAACCAACCTCTATCCTCATAGTAATCAGGGAAATGCAAATTAAAAGCATAATGAAATAAGGCTACAAACCCATTAAATTGGGGAGGAAATTTAACAAGTCTGACAACAGCAAGTGTTGATGAGGAATGGGAACACAGCGACCCATCCGCGGCTAGTGTGATCACTTTGGAGAACAGGTCGCAGTGACGAGGAAGGCTGAAGTGAGGCGTCCTTTGAGGCACTGCAGCCCAGCCCTAGGCTGTGCCCTCCAGAGACCCACGTGCTGGGATGGACACACCCCAGCCCCAGAGGGACAGAAGCTCCTGTGCTTGGGACCCTTGCAGACCTGTTGCTTTATGGGGTGGATATTCCTTTGTATCCTTTGTAACTAACCAGTAAACATTTTAAAAAAACTCTTCATGAATGTTACCAGTGACAGAATGATATTCCAACTTGTGGATGTACCATAATATACTTACCAATCCCCAACCTGTTGATTCCAACTTTAATAAACTCTCATTTTCTGGTACCAACGATATCTGTGTTTTGGGGAATGTTTGGGATTATTCCTCCTGGTCCAGTTCCACAAATGGAACTATGGTACCAACTTGTATAAGCCTTCAAAGACTCCTAGTTCTCTCTGTACCAAGTGGGACAACTCCCCGTCAATCCCAGCAGGGCTTGGGTGTCTCCATTTCTTGTGCAGCTTTGTCAGCACTAAACATTCTTATTCTAAAAAAATCGTACTAGTTTGATAGGTGAAAATAGAAGTTTATTTGTATTATTTTGAGAATACATTCCCCCAATTGTGTATAAAACATTCATAAAAGGAGAAAAGCTTTATTTTTTAGGACACCCCTAAGACCTGCTGTCCTGTCCCTGCAGAGCTGGGCAGGGTGGCCTCCCCCTGGCGCAGGGGCAGCTGGGAGGGTCGCCTGTGGTTGTCAGGGACAGAGTGCCCACCCAGCCCTCCCCACACACAGCTCCGTGGGGACGGTGGCCCCTATTGGAGAGCCCAGGCCCTAGGGGGGGCACAGTGAGTCTTTGGGGTCAGAGTTCATTTTGACTGCCACTCTTACCTGCCCCAGGAGCTGTGTTGGGTTCACCCCTGGTGGGTGGGCTGGGGCTGATTTTCAGGGAGGCCTCACAGCCATCCATGGGCCTCTTTTTATCCAGTGACACAATGGCCATTGACATCCCGCCCACACAGTGTGGCCACACAGGGCTCCATTCAGTGTCCCTAGGCCAGTGAATGGAGGGGTTCGGGCAGACCCAGCACCCTCCCCAGGAGCGCCTTCCACCCCCACCCCATTCTGGACACACACAGGTGGGGTGGGACCAGAGGAACTGGAATTTAGGTGGGAGGCGGGAATTGAGGAAGTTGGAAAGGGAGGAGCAAAGTGGGTGGGTGAGAGGGGGGAGGCTGTTTCCAGGGATGGGGGAGTGGAGGCTGGAGGGCGTGGGAAAGAGGCCTAGAGAGGAGGTTTCACATCCAGAGAGTTGGGGAGGGGCTGAAGGGTGGGATTTGGAAGTGGGTGGTGGTACAGAGGAGACCCAGGGAGAAATTAGGGGCACATTCAGATGGAGCTGGGGGTTACAGGAGTGGGAAGGGGATATGGGAGTAGCAGGATGAAAGGAACTTCAGGTTGGCTGGAGGCTTAGCAGTGCCTGGCAGGAGCTGGGCAGTAGCTGTTGTCAGAGCTCTGCTTGGAGCTTGGACAGAAACCAGTGGGAGAGGGAGGCTGCAGAAGTCTGCAGCTGCAGGGCTTGGTGCAGGTAGAGGAAGGTGAGGACATGGGTGGGCAGGGATTAGCCCCTGAAGAACAGGCAAGGACAGCACTTCCCCAGCTGTCAGGAGTCTCCAGGGAGCAGACTCTGAAAGGGGCCAAGAGGCCATCTGGGAAGTGGATCCCACACTGAGGGAAGGGCCTGCTGCTGGAGGGAGGGTCTGAAGAAGCATGAGGACCACTGTGGGAAGCCCAAGACCCTCCAGGGGCAGCTCCTTGTCCCAGGGTAGAATCCCACAGTGATAGAGAAATTCTGGTTCAGAGGTGCTACAGGAGACTCTGTGGCCTTTAGATGTGGTGCTGGGAGGTGCTGCTCCTCAAAGTGTGTGGGACACATACATCCTCTGGGAGAGCTTGTGCAAGTGCAGTTTCTGATTCAGCAGGTCTGAGGAGGGGCCCGAGACTCTGCATTTCTCACAGGCTCCCAGTGATGCCTGTGCCACTGCTTCGGGACCTCACTGTGACCAGCATGAGTTAAGGAATGTGTGTTGATGTGGAGAAAGGTCTGGGTTGTGTGGCTGTGTGGGAGGAGCCCCACTTCATCTCTTTTGAAGACTGTCTCACACAAACACGTAAATGCACCAACTCTGTTTTTCTGTAGGAAATGGGATTACAAGTGATACTCATTTTCTACTTTGTGCTTGTCTCCATTTCTGGGTTTTCTGAAGTAAACATGTACTGCTATGGTGTGAAAAGGATTCTCTCAAAAGCTCAGACTTTTGTACTTGAAAAGAGAACTGAGGCAGACTTTCCCAGAGTTGCCTCAGCTGGACGGGCTGCTCCTCCTCTTCCCACACTCTGCAGAGTACCTGCCTACAGAACAGACTGCATGTTCTCACCTGCATGGAAAGGTGAGCTGTGGCTTAGTGCCCGGGGTTAACCTTTATTCTGCCGAAGTTTAGCCCAGACCCTCAGTAAAGGCGTGCTCATCTGAATGAGCACACAAACAAGGTCCCAAGTCTGGTTATGCAAACTCTAGGAGTTGGTTTAAATTGCAGTGTGAATGTAAAATTTTCTCAGTGGCTATTACTTACTTTGCTTGTATTATGTGGGCTCACCAAGCTTGGAGATCTTTGTGCTATGAATGGGTTACTCTTTTCCTTTATATGTTATCTGGTAATTCATACTTTCTTATCGATCATATCATTTGATGTAAGTGTTCACATCTCCTTTTTATAGAGGAAAAAACTGAACCTCAGAGAGTTAAATAAACTTTCCCAAGACTAACAGCTAGTAAGAGGCAGAGTACTAGACTATTTAACCTGAAATGTCTGACTCTAGAATCTAGTTTCTTACTGAGATGAACCTCACAAGGTACTGGACTCAGGTCCAGAAACCTACCCTGCCAGTCCACGTGCTTCCACATCTCTGGAACTTGGTCTTCTCGTGTGTGAGCGCGGGGGTGCAGAGACCTCTACAGCACCACTCAGGCCACAGTGAGGGGAGCAGCGTGGGCCCATTTACAGTGAAGCTGGGCACTTGGGTGGGCGATGTGATGATGGTGGGGGGATGGTGGTGATGAGTTTATTCATTGAAAGGAAGGATAACAAGAAAATGAAATCTAGGAACTGATGACTAGGAATTATCTCGATATCCTTGAGATTACCTTCTTATTTCTCTCTGGACTTCTCTATAAAATAAGAAACACTTTTTTAATGTTTTCTCCTATCTTTGAAAAGGTTTAGTCCAGGGATGTCAAATTCATTTGTACTGGGGCTATGTCAGCCTTATGGTTGCCTTCAAAGGGCCAAAATAATGTTAGGGCTACATAGATGTAACTGGTCCTTACAAGTTAAGGAGCTGAAAATACAGTCAGCCCTTTGAAAGCAACTGTGAGGCTGGTGTGGCCCCTGGTGAAAATGAATTTGACACCTTTGACTTAGTCTATTAAACAAATTGAATTTGTCAACTAATAATTGGTTCTGTCTTTTTAAATAATCAGTCATTTGCAACCACCAAAGCTTCTAGTCAAGAAATATAAATAAACTACACTGAGCACCTGCAGTTCTATATGAAAGAAATTAGGTGTTTCAGTTGACCTATGCCACCTTATAAGTAAATGCTTCATTATTTTTTAAAGGTTTATTTTATTCTTATTCAAGAGAGAAGGGAAGGAAGAGAGACAGAGAGAGGGAAACATCAATGTGAGAGAAAAAGATCTACCAGTTGCCTCCTGCGCATGCCCCAACTGGGGATTGAACCTGCGACCTAGACATGTGCCCTGACCAGGAGCGAACCAGTCAAGATGACACTCCAACCAACTGAGCTACACTGGCCAGGGCTAAATGCTCAATTATTGTTAAAGCTTTTGAAATAGTGAAAAAGACCCATGAACCTCTTAAGAATCTATTCTACAGAAACAATTTAAATTGCAGGAGAAGAAAAAATGATTTATAAAGATGTTCTTGCATTATTTATGATAACTTAAATGGTGAAAAAACACTAAGTATTTATCTGTAAATAAATTAGGGCACATTTGCATGTTTGCACAATGGCATATTTTTCAGCCATTAACAGTTCTGTTCAGGCTTAGAATAGAGAAAGATTTCCTATGCAGGGCACCAAACCCAGAAGCTATTAGGGAAAAGCTGACAGATTTGACACCATAAATATTAAAAAGGCTTGTCCTTGAAAGACATCATAAACAAAGTGAAATACAAGTGATGAACTGTGGTAAAATGTGCAGGAACAATATTAAATCCGTGTATTTTTATTTTCCCCATAAATCATGCTCCATTGAACTTCTCTCTTCCAAAGTTGAGCCATGAGCCTCAGTGACCAGAGAAAAGGGGCAGAGACTGCCTGGGACAGAGAGGCCCTGGGAAGACTGTCATGGCCTGACTTCCTTCACCCCCTTAAAAAGACAAGGGTCTTCAGTGCCAGCCTTTGTAGAGACATGATTTTTATCCTGAAACTTTCCCTTTAATAGATCAAAGGCAAACCCTGGTGGACTTGATCATAAATGTCTACACAGGGAGAACTCCCATAAAGAGGAAATGGGAAAAATAGCCATCCCTTCTTCTGGGAGGACTGTGGGAGGAAGAGAAAGACAAGGATGGGAGGGCAGGTGGTGAGAGATGCGTGTCCTGACTATCTCCAACATTCAGACAGGTAGAGTGAAGAAAACATCAAAAGCAGAAGAGAAGCTTCAGACCCCATTTTTGTTTGGGGTTCTTGGATGAGAAGCCTCACAAGATACCTGCCCTGGAGAAAATTTTCTACCTATTTAGGTAGAGAGGAGGCCAGTATCTAGCTACCCAGAGTCTTTCCTGGCATGCATTAGCACGAAAGGTGTCCAGAATTTCCTGGATACTCTTGGGGAGGAAGAGCTGATCCTGTGGATGAGGAGGGGTGGTGACTTGGGATGGAGCCAAATGGGAGTTGCAGCCAGGCCTCAACAGGCTTCAGAACACCAGCAGGACTCAAGCAGAGAGGAGTCTATTGAAAGACCCCTGGACTCCTAAGAAGCTAAGAAAGACCTCAAATTTTCTAATCATCTTTGTAAACAACAAAAGTCAGTGAGATGCATGTCCAGTGCCAGGCCAACAAGAAACAAGGTTGCAGACATCAGAGGAGCTATAGGGCAGTACCAGGACCTGTGCTCCGGGCTTTAAGCCCCCTTTTCACTTCTCCAGTAGACCATAGCAGCCCTATCTCCCATACACCCATCTCAGAGAATTAGCAAGAGGAGGAGTATATGTTTCTCTCACATCAATGTTTCTCTGTCTCTCCGTTCCACTCTCTCTAAAATTAATAAACATAGTTTAAAATAATGGACAGGACAACTGTAAGAAAAAGGTTCTAAAGTATGAAGATTTAAACAATAGAAGCTGCTGTCTGTCTCAGATGAGAGTCCAGGTGGGCAGGACAGGTGTATGGCAGCTTGTTGGCATCTGGACTGGAGCTCCTTCTGCCTTGTTCCTCTGCTGCTCTTAACATTTCACTCCTGCCTCCTGGTTTAAGATTTCTGTCCTAGCTCCAGTCATCTAGGATACATTCCAGCTAGTGGGAAGAGGGAAAACAAAGGCACAGTCCTCCCCATTCCCCAAATGGTCATGTCCTGGGAGTCACGCCCATCATGCATGCTCACATTCTGTTGTGCAAAACCAGGTGACGTTGCTACACCCAGCTGGAAGGGAGGCTGTGAAACTCTTCTGCTGGAGAAATAGCTAAATACCCATACATCTCACCCACAGAACACACTTCCTCTCCTCCAGCTCCAAGTTCAGTGTGTTTGGGGGCTGCAGGGTCCTCTCCCACAGATCCAGATGCAACTCTTTATGTCTGGTGACCTATAAACAGAAAGAAAAGTTACCTCCCCTACTTCCAATCCCACATACACCCAATATGCACCTATGGAGAAGGAACAGGATGACTAATGAAATCTTCCATTAAGAAAAGGGAAGGATGAGCCCTGGCTGGTGTAGCTCAGTGGATTGAGCGCGGGCCTGCGAACCGGAGTATCGCGGTTCTATTCCCAGTCAGGGCACATGCCTGGGTTGCAGGCCAGTTCCCAGCAGGGGACTCATGAGAGGCAATCACACATTGATGTTTCTCTCCCACTCTTTCTCCTTCCCTTCCCCTCTCTCTAAAAATAAATAAATAAAATATTTAAAAAAAAAGAAAAGGGAAGGATGGACACCATACAATAGTCACTATCCCTAGCACTTCTATAATCCTACCACATAGAGGTTATGAACATTTCCAGCCCTGGCAGTGGAGGTAATGCCTTGGTTTGTCCACCCGGTAGCCACTTGTCGGTTGACCCCAGAGAGAGCAGTTAGTTTTGGGGAAGATCATTCCTTGTCCATTTTCCTCCATGGCACGTCCCCAGTGGGCATTGGAGAGTATGCCCTTTTGCTGGGGCTTGTAGATTTCACAACCTATTTTATCTTGTACCTTTTGGGGGGGCACTTAGGAGTTACTTTTGAAGTCAAAACAATCAAGGCTTTCTTCTCAAGCTACACTTATGGATTTTTTGGTAATAAAATTATCTCCAACAGACTCATAGATGGAGAACAGAATGACAGCTAGGGCATAGGAAGATTGAGCAAAAAGGAAAAAGGACTCATGGACATGGAGAACAGTGTGGTGATTCCTGGGAAGGGGTATGACTGGTAATGGAAAAAATACAAGAAAGATTAAACTTGAAAAATTCCCCCCAAGAGTTAGTAGCCTTCTAGCCCATTTGTTTCCTGTCTGTGCCATGTGCAAGTAACTATCATCACAGTCCCCCTTTACACATGGCTTTTACATGGGAAAACTCTGTTGCATGATTTACTTGCTTCTGACTCTGCCCCTTTTGTTCTGGAAGGCAAATTACTAGTTACATGACTAGCAGATCTTACTGACTCTGAGGTTTGGTCTGTTTGGTTTTGTCCTTAGTTCTGAGAAGGGTTCTTACTCTAGGGCATGGTCCTTACTCCTCTACTGGTTGGTTGGAGCTCCTGCATCCTCAACACTGTGCAACCCCTGAGATTCCCACTCGGCAGTCAGCCCCATGGCAGCCACTTTCTTCTAGGTCTCATGGTGTCCTGCCTGCACAAGCTCAGACAAGCCCTCAGCCTGGAGAACCCCAATGTGGACTTTCTAGCACCTTTATCACCCATGCAGCTCCCTCATCTTTGTGACCTTTCCCTGAAATCTCTAGCTAATTTAGCATCCCTGGATTCCTGCCTCTTCAGTTCAGGAAGAATGCTCTCCTCTGTGTCAATGCCATTGGTTTGCATTTTAGCCCCTGAAAGTGTCCCCAGGAAGAAAGCCAGGTCCACTGTGGTATTCACCACACATTTTCTTTCTCTCAAGCTTCACAGTCTGGTACTGTTTATTGTCCAATGTCTGAAGAGAGTTGCCTCATATCTTTTCTCTAGTTTTATAGTTGTTTGTGGTGGTGATGTTGGGAATCTGGTATCAGCTACTCTATCAGTGATATAATAAAAATCTCTTCCTTCTTCAGTTAGAGAATTTTATTTGGATGCACAGCTGTCTAGGGAAGTGGCCAATGGAATGTGAGTAGAAGCAAAGGAGTGCACTTCTACTTCTCTTTATTTTCTTTTCCTGCTGGTTGTGTTACAGGAAAATGAAGCAACCAGACACCGAGGGATTCTGGAGTACGAGGTTTATTAATGTGCACGGGCCCAGAGGAGTGAGTCTCCGAATTCTGAGCCCCGAACAAAGGATTCTTGGGGTTTATATAGCCTATGGGGTCTTCCTGTCTATGTAGCAAAGCGGGATACAGAAGCGGAATGCGGTAATTAGTTCTATCTACGGGGCAGAAGCAGAGTACAAAGGCTAAATGTGAAAATTAGTTCTATCAGTGGGGGTGCTAGCCCCAGTCCTTGTGACTGTCCTGCTGTTTGCTTTTCCCAGACGGCCTTATCGCTCTCCCAGGGCGCCTGGGGTTTTGGGTGAACAAAGGTTTTCCAGAGCTTCCCACATCAGTTGGAATGCTACAGCTGTGCTCATTAGTTGTCCACAGAGATCTACTCTTCATAACCAGCATAGTTAAAGCTGAGATCTATTCATAAAGAAAAAGGAAGTGAGAAAGGAAAAGAAAAAATTATATGAAGAAATGATGGCCAAACTTTTTCAAAGTTTAGTAGGAACATCAACCTAGGAATCTATGAAGTCAGTGAACCCCAAGGAGGAGGACCGAGAAGAAAATCACACCCAGGCTCATTGCAGTGTAACTGCTGATATCCAAATATAAAGAGAGAAAGCCCAGCAAAGGACACCAAATATACAGGAGAGCAATGAAATGAATGATCACTGACTCCTCATGCAAAATGAGGGAGGCAGAAGATAATGAAACAACATCTTTAAGTGGCTGGAAATAAAAGCCAATGATCCATAATTTTATGTCTGTGAATATGGCCTCAAAACTGAGGGTAAATTAAAGTCATTTAAAAGTATGTGATAGCTGAGAGAATTCATTGCCTGCAAAACTTCAGTATAAAAACGTTAAACTAGATAGGAACCCATGTAGAGAACAGTGCACCCAACAACTGAGCACTCAAGTGCACACAGAGTGTTCAGATCAACCATATGCTGATGCCCAGTGTAAGTCTCTCAATATAATTCAGAAGCCTGCAGTCTTAGAGTATGTTCTCTGGTTACGACAAAATTAAATTGGTGACCAATAACAATAAGATAGGTAGAAAAATCCCCAAATATCTGGCTATTAAATAAGGTAACTATAGATCAATTATGGGTCAAAAAAAAAGACATCACAAGAGAAATTTTAAAATATTTAAAGTTAGCCCTGATGGGTGTGGCTCAGTTGGTTGGGCATTGTCCTGCAAATCAAAAGGTCACCAGCTCGAATCCTGATCAGGGCACATGCCCGGGTTGCAAGTTCCTCCAGTCAGGCATGTTCAAGAGGCAACTGATCGTTGTTTCTCTTTTTCCTTTCTCTCTCCCTTCCCCTCTCTCCAAAAATAAATAAATCAAAGATTTAAAAAATATTTAATGTTAAATGATAATGAAAATATGAAACATCAAAATTTGTGAGATGTACCTAAGCAGTGCTTAGAGGCACATTTATAGGTTTAAATGCTTACATTAGAAAAGCAACAAGGGTGTAATATCAATTATTTAAGTTTCCAGCTTTAGAAACATGAAAGATGTGAGTAAATTATACTCAGAGTAAGTAGAGAAAGGAAATAATAAAGATAGGGGCAAGGGTCCCTAAGAAAAGAAAAGGAGCAGAGGTGGGTGAGTCAGCAAGCAGCAGCGGCAGCTGCATTGGTGGAGGCGGGGTGGGGCAGGCAGGTTCAGGCTTCGAGGGCAGCCTCTGCCAGGATCCTGATGGATGAATAACTGCATCATTCATGAGGCACTTGCACTCAGGGTGAAGAACACAGCTGCCAGAAACAAACAAGGAGAGTAGAATTAGTATTTGTATATTTTGATGGGGTCCTCTATCATATTTCAAATCCCAATGGAGACAAAGCAAGTGATGGTCAGTATTTCTTTGAAATTTTACAAGGAACTTCAGGCACATGGTGTTGCTGAATTGCTAAAGAGAGTGTATGGGAGTTTCTTGATAGATCCAGAATAAGTACACAATGTCTCTTTGTTCTACACAACCTTGAGTATCTGTCCACATCCAAGGATTCTATTGTGCATCAGGCCAGCATGTTGAAATGAAATTGTTTTGCCTCTGTCTTTGAGAAATACTTCCAGTTCCAAGAAGAAGGCAAGGAATGAGAGTGCAGGGCAGTTATTCATTATAGGGATGATGAGACCCTGTGTGTTGAGTCAAAAAAGGACAGGAACAGTATAGTCTTCAGCACAGTGTTTAAGGATGACGGTGATGTGATCATTGGGAAGGCAGTAGTTCAAAGAAGGATGCAGAGCCATCCCCACAACCCCACAGGTCCTCTTGGGCCACAGGGAGCATCCTCTGGAGCTGAAAGACACTGATGCTGCTGTGGGTGACAACACTGCTGTATTACTTAATGCTGTTCCATCACCTTACCAACTCCAGTGCTCCCAATAACACCATCCACCTGGTCCACACATTCCAGGACTACCTGCATCACCACATCAAGTGCTCTAAGTCCTATATTCACACACATATGTGGGCAGAAACATCCCACTCCTTTAAGGTGCTGAACAGTGCACATGCAGATGTCAAGAAGAAAGAAATGAAAACAATCACAGGGAAGATGTTTTCACCAACTAACTCTTGGGAACAGGAAGAGGAAGTGGCTGGCAACTGGAGGCTGGAACACTTGCTACTGGATAATCATAGCTTTTAATGTGCCACCCCTTCAGGTTCTTAAAGGAGTTTCCATTTTGGTCCATTTTGCACACGTTTAGAAAATAATCTTCATAAATGAGCTGTGCTTGCAAGAATTTTATCTAATGAACAACATGAACTAATAAGCAAAATATAGACACACAGAGAGCAGGCTGACAGCTTGGCAGGGGGTGGGGGCAGTGGTTAGGGGGCAGAGGGATGGAACAAAAAAGGGAAAAATCATGGACATGAACAACAGTGTGGTTATTGCAATGGGTGGTGTGGGGAAAGAATATAAGGGAGATAAATAGTATTGGAAAAATACAATTAAATAAATAAATGAAGGAATAAAAAATCCCACTTGATCAACTTATTTCCTTTTCTTTACCGTCCCTCCCTCACTCCCCCTTCCCTTCCATTCTCCTTCCAAGTGGCTTTGCTCTGCAATATGTTACTGGTAAAGAGTTTCAGGATAACACAGTCTTAACTTGTTTTCTGCTAAGTATTTGAATTCAACACTGCTGTATCTAAAATATGATTGGAGTCATCAATAAAGAAAATCTTTTTATATAAGAAGAAAGAAAGAAAGAAAGGAAGGAAGGAAGGAAGGAAGGAAGAAAGAAAGAAGAAGGGAAAAGAAATGAAACAGAACTGAAGCTTGGTTCTGTGCAAATATTAATGAAATTGATAAACCTTTTTTGTGATTGGTCAAGAAAGAGAAGGAAAGAGAGAGAGAGAACACAAATTACCAATATCTGAAACAAACGATGGATGTTAATAGGGATTCTCAGACCTTGAACAAATTTAAAAGAGCTATTATAAATAATTTTATGCCAATAAATTAATTTTTATTTTATCATTGTTTTTATTATATTTTATTGATTATGCTATTACAGTTGTCCTGATTTTTCCTCCTTTGTCCTCCTTCACCCAGCAAACCCCACTCTCTCAGGAAATGCCCTCACCATTGTTCATGTCCATGTGTCATGTGTTCTTTGGCTCCTCCATTTCCTATCCTGTACTTTACATCCCCATGGTTATTCTGTAACTACCTACTTGTACTTCTTAATCCCCTCACCTCTTAACCTATTCTGCCACACACCCCTCCCATCTGACAACCATCATAATGCTCTACATATCTATGATTCTGTTTCTGTTCTTCTTGTTTGTTTTTTAGATTCAGTTGTTGATAGATATATATTTATTACCATGTTACTGTTCATAGTTTTGATCTTATTTTTCTTAAAAAAGTCCCTTTATCATTTCATTTAATAATGGTTTGGTTTTGATGAGCTCCTTTAGTTTGCTTTGTTTTGTTTTGTTTTGTCTGGGAAGCTCTTTATCTACCCTTTGATCTAAATGATAGCTTTGTTGGGTAGAGCAATCTTGGCTGGAAGGCCCTGCTTTTCGTGACTTTGAATATTTCTTGCCAAACCCTTCTAGCCTGCAATTTATTTTGAGAAATTAGCTGACAATATTATGGGAACTCCCCTGTAGGTAACTAACTGCTTTTCTCTTGCTGCTTTTAAGATTCTCTCTTTATCTTTAAACTTTGGCATTTTAATTATAATGTGTCTTGGAGTGGGCCTCTTTGCATTCATATTATTTGGAACTCTCTCTGCTTCTTGGACTTGCCTGTCTATTTCCTTCACCAAGGAAATTGGGGAAGTTTCCTTTCACTATTTTTTCAGATAGATTTACAATTTCTTGCTCTTTTTTCCCCTCTTTTTGGCACCCCTATGATGCAAATGTTGGACTACTTGAAGTTATACCAAGGCTGCTTATACTATCCTCAGATTTTTGGATTCTTTTTTCTTTTCATTGTTCTGATTGGTTGTTTTTTGCTTCCTTATGTTCCAAATTATTGATTTGATTTTCCGTTTCATCCACCCTACTGTTGTTTACCTGTAAATTGTTATTTTAATTAGTGAATCCTTCATTTCTCACTGGGTCTTCTTTTGTTCCTGAGGTCCTAACTAAGTTCCTTGAGCACTCTTATAGCTGGTGTTTTGAACTCTGATAGATTGCCTATCTCCATTTCAGTTAGCTCTTTTTCTGAAGTTTTGATTTGTTCTTTCATCTGAGCCATGTTTCTTTGTTTCTTCATTCTGACAGCCTCCCTTTGTTTGTTTCTACATGTTTTGTAGAGCTGCTTTGACTCCATGTCTTGTTAGTGTGCCCTAACATAATAGGGGGTCTGTAGGGTCCAGCGGCACAGCCTCCCTTATCACCCAATCTGGGCACTGGAGCTCTGCCCTTTGTGAGGGTTCCATCCTCTTGTAGTTGAGCCCTGACTGTTGTTGGCAGGTCAGTGAGAGGGATTTACCCATGTCAGTCAGCTACAAGAAATGGCTGTGACTACTGACCCCACCCATTGCCCTCTGTGGAGTATCACCAGTGTAGGGGCAGGGGTGGTGCTTGACATGATCTGTATCTGACCACTGGGTGTGCAGGCCCTGGGATTTTCCAGGTGGTTCAGGGCAAGGTCAGCCCCCACATGTGTTTTTCCTGGGGCCACCCTGCCTGAGCTATAAAGCAATCTGAGATGGCTGCTACCTGGGGTGGGCTTGGAGATTCCCAGGTAAAGTCAAGCTATGAATATAGGCTGGCTGCTGCTGGTGCCTGGTCTGGGGCTCATGGAGGCCAGCTGTTGCTTGTCTGAGAGAATTTAGGAAGTTGTTTAAGCATGAGCTAATACCAATTATTCATAAGGAAAAGCATCTTGGGTGGGCTATTAACTTAGGTGGGGTGGAGTCTCAGGAGATCTCTAGGGTGAAAAAACAGTGTTAGCCAGGTTGAGGGAGTCTCAATTATGGTACCTGCTTGCCAGTTCTGTTGGGGAAGGTTCAGAAAAAGGACAATGGCCTGTGCTCACCTTGATGCCAGCCACTTTAGTTTCTCCCTGTATGCCACTGGTGACTTTCAAGCTGCCACTCTGGTGCTACAGCTCAGAGGGAGTGATTCTGGGTAGGTGAGTCTGTGTGTAGGTTTTTAAAGAGGAACTGCTTGAGGCTCCAGCAGATTCTTCTATCGATTCAATGACCACTGGTTTTTGCAGCCAGAAGTTGTGAGGACTTATATTCCTGGCACCGGCACCCTGGGCTGTGAAGTCTTGTATGGGTCTGGGACTCCTTGCTGCCTACATATCTGTCTCGAATTTTTATCCACCACATGTGGATGTTGCATGTCTTTACCCCTCCTACCAGTTTGGATGGATGTGGCTTCTTTAACGCTATAGCTGTCAGACTTTCATTCCACTCAATCTGATAGTTCTGAGTGATGGTTGTTCTATATTTTAGTTATAATTTTGATGTGGTTGTGGGAGGAGGTGAGCCATTTCTGCCTATGCCATCATCTTGACTGGAAGTCCACACTAATAAATTTAACTATTTAAATGAAATGAGTCTTCTAGTCAAGATGGAGGCATAAGTAAACACACTTCTCCTCACACAATTGCAACGAAAATTACAACTAGACTACAAAACAAATATCACCAGATTCTTCAGAAAATGGATCTGTATGGAAGTCCAACAACCAACAATTTAAAGAAGCCACAATCATCCAGATAGGCTATGCTTCTAAGAGAGGGAGTCAAAGTAGCTCTATCTAATACACAGAAACAAACACAGGGAGGCTGCCAAATTGAGGAGACAAAAAATATAACCCAAATGAAAGAACAAAACAAAACTTAAGAAAAAGAACTAAACAAAATGGAGATAAGCAACCTATCCTATGCAGAGTTCAAAATACTGGTTATCAGGAAGCTCAAAGAAGTCATTGGATACAGCAACAGCATAAAAAATACTGAGGAAGATATGAGGTTGCACTAAGTGAAATAAAGAAAAATCTACAGGGGACCAACAGTGGAGTGGATGGAACTGAGAATCAAATCAACAATTTAGAATGTAAGGGAGAAAAAAAATTCAATCAGAACTGCAAGAAGAAAAAGGAATTCAAAAAATGAGGATAGGATAAGGAGCCTTTGGGACATCTCCAAATGCACCAATATATGAATCATAGGGGTGCCAGAAGAAGAGGAAGACCAAGAAACTGAAAACTTATTTGAGAAAAACAATTAAAGAAAACGTCCCTAATTTGGTGAAAGAAACAGACATGTAAGTCCAGGAAGCACAGAGAGTCTCAAACAAGTTGGACTCAAAGTGGACCATACCTAGATACATCATAAATAATTAACCTAAGGTTAAAGATAAAGAGCGAATCTTAAAAGCATCAATAGAAAAGCTGATAGTTACCAACAAAGGAGTTCCCATGAGACTATTAGCTGATTTCTCAAAAGAAACTTTGCAGGCAAGAAGGGACTGACAAGAAGTATTCAAAGTGATGAAAAGCAAGGACCTACAACCTAGATTACTCTATTCAGGAAAGCTATCGTGTAGAATTGAAAGGCAGATAAAGTGCTTTCCAGACAAGTTAAAGCTAAAGGACTTCATCACCATGCCATTGTTACATAAAATGTTAAAGGTACTTATTTAAGAAAGAGAAAATCAAAACTATGAATATTAAAATGGCAACAAATTCACAACTATCAACAACCGAATCTAAAAAACAAATGAAGCAAACAAACAGAACAGGAACAGAATCATGGATGTGGAGATCATTTGGAGGGTTATTAGCTGAGAGGGGGAAGGGAAAGGATGGGGGAAAAGTTGCAGGGATTAAGATGTACAAATTGGGCCCTGGCTGGTGTACTTTAGTGGATTGAGTGCGGGCCTGTGAACCAAACAACCGTGGTTTGATTCCCAGTCAGGGCACATGCCTGGGTTGCAGGTCAGTTCCCAGCAGGGGACACACGAGAGGCAAACATACATTGATATTTCTCTCCCTCTTTCCTTCCCTTCCCCTCTAAAGTTAAATAAATAAAATCTTTAAAAAAAGATGTACAAATTGGTAGGTATAAGATAGGAAGATGTTTAGAACAGTATAGGAAATGGGGTAGCCATGAAACTTACATGCATGACCCATGGACATGAACTGTGGAGTGAGGGTTTGCTGGAGGGGATGGATGTACCAGCCAGAGCCAGGCAAGGGGGGAAAATGGAGACAACTATAATAGCATAATCAATAAAACATATTTAAAAAATAAATAAATGAAATGAACAGGTTCCTTGAAAAACACAACTCACCTAAACTGACTCAAGAAAAAAGAGAAAATCTAAATATTCTCATACTCATTAACTAAGTTGAATTTCTAATAATAATTTTTTAGAAATTTCCCACAAAGGAAACTTCAGGCCCAGATGGTCTCATTAGTAAATTTCATCAAACATTTTAGGAAAAATAGATGGAGTAGCAAAAACAGATTCTAGAAGAGCACATGGATAGGAAATACTTTTGCAGCTGTATTTGGAAATTACAAGCTGCCACAGTGACACTGAAACAGCCAAGATTTCTCACACAGGACACAGAAAGCAGACTGTTTTAAAAAATTGGACAGAATTAAAAAAAAAACTACTCATCAATAAACCCTATTAAGAAAATGAAAAGTCAACACCTAGACTGGAGGAAATATGTGCAATACACATATATGACAAAGAAATGGTATTCAAAATAGATAAAGGACTCTTGTAAATCAATAATAAAAAGGCAACCCAATAAAAAATAGGCAAAAAGACTTGAAGAGAAACTTTAGAAAACAAGATTTTCTGGTCAATAAACACAGGAGAAGATGGTCAACATTTTTAGTCATCAGGAAAATGCGAATTAAAACTGCAATAAGATATTGCTTCATACCCACTAGGATAGCTAAAGTTAAAAAGACTGCCCTGCCTGGGTGGGGCTCAGTCGGTTTGGAGCATAGTCCCATAGACCAAAAGGTTGAAGGTTCAATCCCCGGTGGGGTCACATATGGGAAAGCAACTGATTGACATTTCTCTCTCACATCTCTCTCTCTCTCTCTCTTCCCCCCTCCCCCTCTCCCTCTCTCTTTCCCTCTCTCTAAAAGCAATGAAAAAATGTCCTTGGGTGAGAATTTAAAAAGTGGCTATTTAAGAAAATTAAAAACACTAAAAACTCTAAGTGCTGTTTAGGGTGTGCAGTGATTGGACTTTCATATATTGCTGGTGGCCATGTAAAATAATACCACCATTTGAAAATTGTTTTTCAGTTTCTTATATAAAGATAAACATATACTTATCTTATTACCCAGGGTAGTAGGCAGAACAATACCCCTCTAAAGATGTCCTCATCCTAATCCTTGGAACCTGTGACTATATTACATTATATGGCAAAAGGGACTATGCAGATATGATTCAATTAAGGATTTTTCAATTGAGAAAATTTCCCAGATTATTCAGGTGAGCCCAGTGTAATCACAAAGGTCCTTAAAAGTGGAAGGGGGAGGCAGAAGAACCCAAAGAGATACAGTGTGAGAAGGACTGGTCCACTGTGGTAGGCTTGGAAGATGGAGGGAGGCGGCCATGAGCTGAGACATGTGGGCAGCTTCTAGAAGCTGAAAAAAGTATAGATATGAATTCACTCTTGCTATGGGCCAAACAATTCTATGATGAAGCCCTTACCTGCAATGTGATGGTATCTGGAGAAGGGGGTGGTTAGGGAGGTAGTTAGGTTTAGATGAGGCTGTAAAAGTGGGGCCCTCATGATGGGATTAGTGCGTCTGAAAGAAGAGACACGAGAGCCCCCCCGCCAGGACACAGGGCAAGAAGGTAGCTATCTGCGAGACGGGAAGAAAACCCCTCACCAGAACCTTACTGTGCTGACACCCGTATCTCAGACTTCCGGTCTCCAAAACCACGAGAAAATAAATTTCCATTGTTGAAGCCCCCAGCCTATGGTGTTTTGTCCCGGCCGCCGGCGCTGATGAAGGCACCCCCAGAGCCTCTGGGCAGGAAGGCTGTTCTCGACACACCTTTGTCTGAGCCCCATGGAACCTGCGTCTGACTTCTGACCTACAGACCCATAAAATTACATTACATTTGCCATGTTTTAAGCCACTAAGCCCTTACTAATTTGTTACAGCAGCAAGAGAAAACTAATACACCCCACAATTCCTACTCTACATATTTACCCAAGAGAAAGGAAAACAAAAAACCTACAAGAATTGTGATATGTGAATGTTCGTAACAGCTTTATTCACAGTAGTAAAAAACTAGAAATAACTCAAAATTTCCATCAATAGGGGAATGAATAAATTGTGGTATATTTGTATAATAAGAACCATTAAACAATTATGTAGGAATGAACTACTGATGTATGCAGAAACATGCATGAATCTCAAAGACGTTATGTTGAGTGAAATAAACCAGACACAAATGAATACATAATGCATGATTCCGTTCACATGGTGTTCAAGAAGCACAAACTAATTTCCGATGATAGAAATTAAAATACTCATTGCCCATGGGGGTTGGACGCGAGGGAATTTTCTGGGATGTTGCACAGTCTACATTTTAATTAGTGTGTTGGTTATATAGGAGTAAAAATTCATCCAAACCTTTTGTGTTATATGCCTAAGATCTTTGCATTTCACTGTACAAAAGTTTTCCTCAATTAAAAAAAAGGGAAGAACAAATATTGGGGGGCATCTCACACTCTCTGGCATACCTTTCATGTATCCTATATTTTTTCACACAACATAAAACACTCCCTTGTGCAATAATATTTGCCGCTGTAATCGGTGCATCTAAAAACCCCACTGTC
This sequence comes from Artibeus jamaicensis, assembly GCF_021234435.1. Lineage (NCBI taxonomy): Eukaryota > Metazoa > Chordata > Mammalia > Chiroptera > Phyllostomidae > Artibeus > Artibeus jamaicensis. The sequence goes on along the minus strand of NW_026522046.1, from coordinate 6,037,677 downwards.
TTAACACAAAAATGTTTCTCACTCACCTGAAGCCAAAAATGGATGCTCATGATCTTAGGCAGTTCTCCAAGCAGTGATTTAAGAATCCGTCCTGGCCTCCGCCATCTCCCTAGCATGCCTCCAAAGGCATTGCATTTGTCTGCGTCAAGCCAGCAGCAGGGTTAAAGCTAGAGACTGCACACGGGGGGTTTCAATGGGCCAAGCCTGGCAGGGGCGTTACTTCTGCTCTGCTCTGTTGGCTTGAATTTGATCACATAGCCACACCTAACTGTAAGGGGGGGCAGCTGGTACCTGTAGTCCAGCCAGGAGCTGTAGAAGATGAGGAAGAGGATTTGATAGTGTGTTAGCAGTCTCTATCACACCATATTATTGAAATCTCTCATTGGCTAACGTGTGATAAATATTTACTATTCGCGAGCAACTGTTCTAAGGGCTTTACAATCTTCAACAACTCTTTGAGGTACCTGCTAGTTTAATCCCTGTTTTACAAGTAAGGAACAGACGTATAGAGAAACTAAATTGTCCAAGTCACGCAGCACCTAAGAGGTGGAGCTTGGATTTGAACTCAGGCAGCCTGAGGTCAGAACAGGTGGGCATAACCATGACTTTATGATGCATCCATTTAAAGATTGCATAAAAATTTTAGATGAGCCAAATATTACTTAGCCATCTTTATACCGTTAGAGATTTAGATTATGTAGCAATTGGGGCTTTGGAAATAATGCATTCTTTAACATTTTCAAGGCCCTCTCCCTGCGTGTGGATTGATTCCTTAGAATTCATTCTTTTTTATTTTTTGAAGTTTGCTAAATTAGGCAGACAAGACTCTGCTTCCTCTCCGAATTATGTACTGCATACAAATGACCTCATTATTGACAAGACATTCATCATAGGATGTTAAATGTTTTGGTTCAACTCTCTCAGTTTGCAAATTATTCTCCACAGAATATTAATCTGCTTTGGTTGATATTTGGCCTTGAAGCCATTTGAGTAGACAATTTCCCACTTTACACAACAGAGTTATGAATTTTTCATTGGAAAAGATCACACTGCCTCGCTGCTCCAATCCTTTAGCTGATGGAGAAAGATAGTTCTAAAAATGTCAGGGCAAAAATAGAAACTTTAGAAATCGGATCACATTTTTTACTTACTAGAGGAGTTTGCTTTCAAAAAGAGTCTCTGAGAAATGCTGCAGTAAGTGAAAATTTAGCTTGTGAGCATTTAGCGCTGTTTAGTCAAGATGCAGAAAGGGAGCAAACTTCGAAGTGACAAATAAACCTCAGCTTTGGAAGTGATTTGGCTGTTACAAAATAAAAGTTAACATAGACTCCGTCCTAGTGAGCCTCCAACACCTTGCTCAGCACTTCACATCCTTCCCTCATGTAACCTTCGCAGCAAGCCCATGGTGAGTGCGTGTTAACGTCCGTGTCGGACAAATGAGGCAACTGAAGTGCATGGAGGTGAGACGCTGATGCATTACTTTTAAAGGCTGAAAGCACTGCCACCAAAACCGCTCATGGGGCCTCATTAACACCCTTTATATTTGTTTGGATTCTTTGTGTGTCGGGTGGTAAGAAATCTGACTTTTCTTAAACTCAGAGTGGGAAGGATGGGCTGCTAATACTGATTCATTGAGGACCTTTCAAGGAAGGCTGACTCCGCAGGAAGCCTACTGATGATGAGCTTGCATTCTCTGTCACTCCTCACTCTGTTTCAGAGCCCTCCCACCAGGTGTCTGGGATCCCTCCCTCCTTTCTTTTTTCCTTCCACAGCCTCTTCCTCATTGCTCTCAGGCCCAGCCTTCCTGCCTATGTCAATCCTTCCCTGGCAGTCAGGCCACAACCCTGTGGAATCTTCTGGACCTTTTCAGAAGGTAGAGACTGGCTTCCATCCTGCTCCATGTGGTTAAATGTGAAATTTCTTCCCAGATGCCAACACTTATCTCAAAGCCTCCTTTCCTTGGAACACAGGTATGTCACAGGGGTTGTCTATCCCCCTGATGACTGTCCTATAGTCTGAGGTACGACAGGAGACTGAGCTGTCACTCACAGGGGCTGATGGGAGAGGCAGGTTGCAGGGACAAGGAGCGATGGGTGCTTTCTGGTGCCTCTGTCTGGAGCTGGTGTGTCATGCACTGGCCGACGGCTTGGGGATAACCTCCTACATTCCAGGCTCTGTGGTCTCTGGTGGCCCCACGTGGATTGTGGCAGCTGCCTCTGGGGCAGGACACCCAAGCCCGGTGGGACATTAGGTCTTGGGTTGGCCTTGGCTGGGACACTGGGAGGCCCACAGGCTGACTTCCTTGGGAAACTCACAATCTCCTTAGAAAGGAAAGACATACGCATGCAGTCTTGCTCTCACACACCATAGTCACACACACAAAGCATAAATGATGCAAAGACATCCGGGCGCAGTGAAGAGCCTGCTGACTCAAATGCCGTAGTGACCTGATTCTGTTACAGTGGTAACTGGACAGACGCTGGGCCTGCTGGGCCTGACAACTTGGGAGGTTTCTCCAGACACAGCTTGCAATGGGCGGTTCTGGCTGCGTGGCCACCCAGACCCCACGGAAGTCTGTTTTGTCTCGCTGGCTGATGCATACTTCTCTGCTGGAGGTCGCGTGCCCTTTCTGGAGAACCCCAGGGGCCTCGCTGTGAGTCTCCCATGGGAGCTTGCCGCTAATCCCACAGGGCAACTTTCCCATCACTGAAACCTTTAGCACCGTAGTGTCTGCTGGGTTACATGGCTCAGGTGGCAGAGCTGCTTGCATCTCAGGTGACACAGGGCTGCTTGGAGACATTGGGGTGGGGGAGCCTGAATGGGGGTTTCCCCTTCCTTTTCAGGTGAAGCTCTGCAAACTCAATATGCTGTTAGAAGGAGAGAAATGGAGAGGGAAATGAAGCTGTTCTTTGCTGGATTATCTTGTTGGATCCTTTTATACACACTCACACATACACACATACCCCACACATATACACACACATATGCATGCACACACAATACATATATACACATACATGCACACACACACATATACAGAGTTTCTTTAGGGCATAATTAGAATCCCAGCCCCTCTACCTGCCTCGCTCTGTGATCCTGGACAAGCCACCTCACTTCTCTGAGCCTTGGCATCCCCCTCTAAAAACTGGGGTAATGTTGGAGCCCATAAGTGGGGGCCTGTGAGCAGTAAGAGAGGGAATGCCCACAAGCCCCTGGTGCACTGAAGCACAAAGTCAGCTGTTCTTAATGGCTGGCTGTCATTCTCCTTCCCCGTAGCCCTCTGACAAAAGATTCCCCATGCCAGCCCCCAGCACTCAGTAAATCTGTGCTGATACTGCGCTAGTGGGTGTTGATGAGTTCATACAACGTGTGGTTAGCATGTGTGCATTTTAATGGGCTCTTTTACAGTGATCCTAATGATGTGTGGATTGTCCGGGGACTCTGGGAGTTGTTCTCCCAGGTTGTAAACTCACTGCTGCCCTGTTGCACCTTCTTTCTCATCGGAGTCTCTAGCCTCTCTGCTCTCTCTGCACCCCGGCATCTGCCGGAAGCCGCCTCCTCACAGGCACTCAAAGCCCAGGACTGCAGGGTGTGTGTGGTTCGTGCACCACGCGTATGTGTGCTCCATGTGCATCGTTCATGTGTTGTGTACATGTGAGTCCTATATAGTTAAAATCCCAGAAGCAGGAAAACACCACGGATGGACCCTGCACAGGTGCTACTTCCTAACCCACCTCCGAGGGCTCTGAGCGCCCCCAAACTCAACAGCGGGCAGCACCTGTGCCCTGATCTTCGCATCTTGGTATCTCATCTAGGACTTTGGCTAAATGGGTGCTCAATACACTAGTACTTCTCTGTGCTGGGATGGTGTTTTCTGGGTAGTGCTACAGTGCTCTCTAGTGGATTTTCCCTGAACTTCTCCATGCTTGGAGTTAACGCTATTTTTGCAATCCAAAGCTCAGAAGTTTGTCCAAGCTTGGCCTCTGGTGCTGTAAGGTCATTCCTCCACCTTGCAGAGAGCACAGGTCAGTAGGAGCTGAGGCTGTGTGGGGACCAGGCTGAGGTCAGGCAGGGGAAGGGGCTGGTTTCAGGAGATCAGATATGAGCCTACATGATCCCAGAGACAGGGTAGCAGGGGACAGTCAGACCTCGAATTTTCTCTGCATTGTTCTCTTCTGCTCAGGCAGAAGTGGCTCCATACATGGCTTGACTCCCTTAATCAGGTGCAAGGGCATCTAAAACAAGATGACACATAAAGGTCAAAATTCCCAGACCAAGCCAATGCTTGCACACCCACACCCAATCTGCCAGCAAGTCTGGGATCCAGCAAGTTCTGGGTCCAAACCCATCCTCACTATCACACTGTTGCCTAAGCCACCATCAGCTCCTGCTGGAGTTGCCCCTGCAGGCTCGCAGTCCACACTCTGGGTTCTACCCTTACTCTCCTATAATCTGGAGCACTAAAACATTCATTTAAAATAAACCCGTTCACATTGCCGCTGCCATTTAACAATGTTTTCTATGTCCCCCATTTCACTTGAAATAAAATCCAAACCCCTTCCTGTGTCCCCCAAGACCCTGCAGGTGGAGCGAAGGAAAGATGCCACTCTGAAGGATGGGACCGGGACCAGGTGACAGAGCTGCGGAGCAGGAGGCTTCCCTTCCAAGGAAGAGAGAACTTCCTGATAATCAGGCTGCCCAGGCTGTCTGCTCAGTGAGGGCGAGCACAGTGCAGAGCTGCTGCAGAGCTTGGCTGGAGACCAGAGGAGGGGGTCTCCCTGTGGCCTGCCTGCACCAGAATTCAGTGTCTGTAGCAATAAGAAACGAGAGGAGGAAGTTCCCACTTTGTTGGCAGCAGAGAGAAAAACAAACAGAATCTAAACAAAGGCGGTAGCTCTTTAGGAAGCATCAGCCTCTACTTCTTATGAGACTCTTCCAGTGAGGAGCCCTTTCTGTCCACACTTCACGCAGGAAGGCGAAGTGTGTCTGCCTCCCTGAAATGTGCTCTTCTCCGTCTCAGTTCTTCCCTCTTGCAGAGTACTAAGCACCCTTCTAAAAGCATGCCAGAGCCCTGGCTAGTGTGGCTCAGTGGATGGAGTGCCAACCTGAGAACCGAAAGGTCACCAGTTTGATTCTCAGTCAGGGCATGTGCCTGGGAGGTTTCCAGCTGGGGGCGTGCGAGGCAACCGGTCTCTATCTCTCACACATTGCTGTTTCTCTCTAAAAGTAAATAAATGAAGGGGGGGAAAAGCATGTCAGAGATAGATTGTGTTGCATGTTGGGGGCATAAAGATGGAAGGTTCAAGTTCTTGGCGAGGTGGGGGAGCAGGGCTGGCTAGTGGTTCCAGCACCACCAGGGCTTCTCTTGGACTGGATAGGTAAGTGGGAGGAGCAGAGCGCACAGGAACTGGAGTGCGTGAGACCCCAAGCCTGGCTGGGTGTCAGCGCCACCTAAGGAGCCATGTGGCTGTGGTGTCCAGAGATTCCCAGGGCCAGGCCGAGGCTTTGGTGGTTTTGGTAGGTCCCCAAGTGGTGCTAAGGTCACTAAGGTTGCGGACCCCTGGCCTAGCTGGGAAGAGCTTTGTGTCTGAGACACCTGGATTTGAATCCCAGCTTTGCCATTTGACAGCTGTGTGACTGTGGCATCTGTAGCTCTAGTCTTGTGAGTGAGCAGGAGGAGGAACAGGAAGGAGGGGACACGGAGAGATTGGTTGAGCAGTGTGCCCAGCCAGAGAACACCAGGGCAGGGGCATGGTGTCTTTGCAAATTGCCACATTACACAGACCCAGCTGTACCCCAGGCCACAGGTACAGGTGTGGATACCCACTCAGCCCAGTTTCCATTTCTGGAGAACCTGTTGCTGGGGCTACTGCAGAGGGAGGCAAGATAGTGCATTTATGTAGGGAACACTGTAAATCTTTATAAAACATTATGAAAGGATTTTCACAGCCACCTATGCAGTTGGTATTCAGTATCCCCACTATGGAGAAGGAAATCGGTACAATGAGGGATAGACTGTTGGGTTAAGGCAACTGAAATGAGGTCCTGGGCTGGAATTGGAAAGCAGCCCTGTCTCAGTCGAAAACCTCGAGTGGTCTTGCTTACCTACCATCCAGCTTGAGAAATAAAAGGTTACAGACAGAGCTGAAGTCTCTGGATTCCCCTCCTGATCCCCTTACCTCTCCCCGCCACAGTCCTGAATTTGGTGCTTATCATTTTCACTCATGTTTTTATGCCTTTACCATATGTGCAAGGATTTAGAAATGGCGCCTCGTACCCGATTCCACGCGCAGAGCCTCAGACGGGCAGCATGGGAGAAGCCAAGTCCTCCGGCAGCTTCCTCTCTCGGAGTTGTTTTCAGCAGTTGTCCTCACTGACACACACATCTCCACTTTATGTGCTATCACTTTTTATTTTCAATTTATTTTTGTTGAGATGTAATCGACACACAACATGGTGTTAGTTTTATGGGTGCCCCATAACGCTTTGATGCATGTACATATTAATCATATGTGAAATGATTACAGTAAGTTTGCTTAACATCCATCACCAAACATAGTTCTAATTTTTTCTTGTGATGGGAGCTATTAAGATGCACTCTTTTAGCAACTTTCAAATAACCTATTAGCACTGTTAGCTATAGTCATCATACTGTACATTACATTCCCAGGGTTATTTATCTCATAACGAGAAGTTTGTACCTTTGATCACCTTCACTCACATCACCCACCCTCCCACTCCCTGCCTCTGGTAACAGCCAATTTTTTTCTCTGTATCTGTGAGTTCAGGTTGTTTTGTTTTGTTTTTTAGATTCCACATATAAGTTAGATCATAAGGTATTTGTCTGTGTCTGACTCCTTTCACTTAGCTTAATGCCTTCGAAGTCCATCCATGTTGTTGCAAATGGTAAGATTCCCTCTTTGTGTGGCTGAGTGATATTCAGCTGTACACACGCACCACATTTTCTTTATCCATTCATCTGTCAGTGGACAATCGGGTTGTTTCCGTGTCGTGGCTATAGTAAAAATGCGGCCATGAACACGGGGGCGTAGATAGCATTTTGAGACTGTGATTAAGTTTCCTTCAGAGAAATACCCGGCAGTGGAGTTGCTGGGTCATACGGTAGTTCTACTGTTAATTTTTTGACATAGCTCCACACTGCTTTCCACAGTGGCTGCACCAGTCGACATTCCCACCCACAGGGCACGAGGTCTCTTTGCTGCCACATCCCCACCAGCACCTGTCAGTGCGGGTCTTTTTGATGACAGCCACTCTAACAGGTGTGAGGTGATAACTCGTCCCGGTTCTGGTTTGCGTTTCCCTGATGATTAGCGACACCGCATGCTTTTTCATGTACCTGTTGGCCGGCCATCTGTGTGTCTTCTTTGAAAAAAGGTCTTTTCAGATCCTCTGCCCATTTTTTAATGGGATTGTTTATTTTTATCACCACTTTTTAAAATCCATTGCCCTGTGGATGGACCTTCAGGTTGCTGTCATTTGTCACTGTTGTAGACATTGTCGCTACGAACAGCTTTGTTCAGGTGCCCTTCTGCACACACGTAAGAGTTTCACAAGGGCGTACACCCAAGACTAGAATCTCTGGGCCGAGGGCACCACTCTTTAAACTCATTGTGCGTGTCCCCTGTGTCAGCAGAGAGCCAGAGTCTCTGTTGCTTCATGTCCCCACCTACACTCAGTATTTCCAGCTCTCACTGTACAGCCTACCTCCTTACTCAGCGCTCAATAGCCCCTTGTGGTAAAAAACAAAAAACAATGGAAGAACAGTCAGATAGGGGATGTACCTAGAGTATGCTCTTGGCTGTTAGGTCCTCAGAAAATTCGGGTGGAGGTCGCTATGGCAAGCTGTGCCCGTCTTCATTCAGAACGCCGAGCCGTGAAGCACTGAGCAGGAGACATGGAGCACACCAGGGACGTGGACTGGCTGGCGGGCGCCTCCACCGCCGACATCTGCTGCAAGGCGTGACCCTGTCGTCCTGACCTTTTGTTTAAGGGAATCCGAGGGGAGCCCAAACTGCTAGGTTCGTCCAAGGTTGTCCCAGTTCGTGCCAGTTGTCCCGGCAAAATTACTAAAGGCTCCTCCTTGGACTCTTTAAAGTGTTCAGGTTTGAAAGATAAATTATATGGCCATGCTAGATATAAAAGTAGATTAATTTCCTTTCCAGAGCATTTGGATTTCTAATATTCTGCCTTGGCTGGTGTGGATGTGATCGAAGGCTGGACAGCCGGTCATGAGGGGAGGGCAGCAACTGTGGTTACAATGGCAAGATTTAGGGTGGAGGCGGGAGCCCCCGGAACCTTTCAGACAGGGAGCCAAGCACAGCTCAGAAGCCCTTTCCCTGTGGTTTCACCGTGGGGTTCTGGTCATGCTTCTTGGTCACTGCCCACGGGAGAGCCAGCTCTGCGGCAGGTGGTGCCGGGGAGCCTGGCGGGTGTTCCCCCTCCCGGCCTCCTCGAGATCAGAATCCGTTCCAGGCCACCAGACAGTGCTCCCCGCCAGCCCTTTCACAAAACAGTTCCTGGATATGTGCTTCGAGAGTTGTGGCCAAGCTCTGGTGACAACACCTCCTGGAATAACAAAGGGATCCTTTGTGGGCAGCGGCTCCGGTTAACAGCTTGTGGATGGCTGGACTCCCTCTGGCACTTTCTTCTCTAGACAGGCCCCCTCCCCGCTCCCATCTATTCACTTCAAGACAATCTGGGATCCTACACAGATAATTGGGCCATTTCATCAACCTGAAGAGGTAGGTCAGGGCGGCCTTCCAACACGAAAACTTCCGGAGGAAATGGCGGGGCACCACGGGAGATCTGTGGTGGGAGGCGGCCGGTGGCTCCCTTCTAACATTGTGCCACCTCCCGAGGGAAGGCCTTCAGCTCTGCAGCCTGCTCATGTGACAAAGGCTTATCCTTAGAAGTCGGTCCACAAAGGATTTCCAACTTGGCAGCCTCGCCTTTTACTTTAAAGACTAGACCCATTGAGGATCACTCCCACCAGGGGCATTTCACGAACCCTCTGGGGGTCACCACTCCCATGAAGTCTTTGTGGAGCTGCCACCCACCCGATCCCAGAGAGAAGTGACCGTCTTGCTTTTGTGCTTCCTTCATTATCCGTTGTGTGTGCTGTGACAGGCACATGTATGCCTGTCACAGCACAATTACCCCTCAGAGATGAGGACAGGACCTTACTTATTCACGCACTGGGCACTCACTAACACTTTGTTAAAGGCAGACATGAGTCGATCCTTCACCTGGAGGCAGTTCGTCCCCGACGCAGGCTGGACCCAGGAACCCAGTGATGTGGCAAGCCTCTTGTTGCCTTCTGCCTGTCTTCTCTGCCTTGTTTTCCATTATGCGGGCGGACTGTGCCCGAGTTTGGGGAGGATGGCCACCGGGAAGCCCCCAGTCACAGCATTTCGGCTCTGGGGACTGAGGGCAGCAGCACGGTCTCCCCCTAGACCCTTGGTCATTCCTGGGGCCGTGGTGTGGGGTCCACTGGCTGGAGGGTCCACTAGAATCAAATGACTGGGCTGGGAAAAAAGCAGTTTCCCAAACTGGGGGTTGAGGTGAGCCTGAAGGGGTAGAAATAGCAGAGCAATAACACCGAAGCTTGAGGAATTCCCAGGAAGACAGGTTCAGAGCTGGAGACCAGCACCGATCCTGTCGGAGGGAGGACTCTGGCACCTCAAATAGCCGCAGGCCGAGGAGGTTGGCTTGGCGAGCTTCTAGAAGGACTGTCCTGTCCACAAGAACAGTGAGTAGTTACACCTGCAGACTCTGGACATCGTCAACCGTAAGCTGATGTTTATTGAGGACCTACTAAATGCCGGACACTGTGCAGGCCTGGAGACGGGGAGTGGTCACCTGTCAGCAAGTCAGACATAGTCCCTGCCCTGATGTGGCTCTCCATCTACTGGAAGCCCATGGTCTGTTGAATGGCCTCACCGAGCCTCACTTCCCGGCAGTCTTTGGTTCCAGGATGACTAGGTGAGCGGTGGGCCGACATCATCCCAGTAGCTAACGTTCCTCGACCTGATGGCTGCATTTATCCTGGCAATAGGACTATGATACAGATTTTAGGATTTAGGAAGAGAAACAGGCTCTAACTTAAGAAGGGAAGGAAGGAAGGAAGGAAGGAAGGAAAGAAGGAAGGAAGGAAGGAAGGAAGGAAGGAAGGAAGGAAGGAAGGAAGGAAGGAAGGAAGGAAGGAAGGCGAAATCCACAAAGCTAAAGGAAAAGATAGCCCAGCTTTGGGATGGATTGGGATAGGACCAGGGCTTGCCGTGGCTGGGCATGGACATTCTGTCTCAAGGGCAGGGCTCCTCTGGCTCAGCAGCAGCTACGTTCAGTCCCTGTGACTTCTCCCGACTCCAGTCTCAGGAGAAGGCTCCGACCACCCTGACCTGTGCCAGTGCCCACCCCTGTGATCAGGAGCAGCCTCTGTGATTAGCAATGCTACCATGTGGAGATGAGGAGAGCAAGGTCACCCAAAGGAAATGTGAGAAGGAGGAAACTGTATTGGAGGTGGCAGAAACAGTAGCTCTGTTGTTGTTTTATCTCCATTTTCTATTACCCAGGTGTTGTTTACCTCCGCTTCCCAGGTAGGAAACCGAGGCTTAGAGAGGTTTTATGGCTTGGTCAAGGTCACTCTGACGGTGCAGCAGGACTTAAACCCAATGTGCTTGATGCAGAGCCCACACTCTTTGTCTCTATTCCAGGGATGGGTGACTGGCAGGGGCACCTCACTCAATCACAAACAGTAATTTAACAGAAGAACAAAGTGGATAAGAGCTTGGGAACTGGTTAGAGGCAACTGCAATGAAGCAGGCAGGACAGGAAGGACTAACTGATACTGAGGCAGCACCTCAGACGGAGAGGAGGGTGTGGATGACTGGAGACCGTGAAAACGAGTGGTCAGTAACTAAACTCTGTCACCAGTGATAACCAGGAGGGTGAATGAAGGAAGGAGAGGAGTCTATGCGGACACTCGGGTGTCTGGTGTGGGCACCTGGAGGAGGGCAGTCCTTCCTGAGATGCAGACTGGAAGGAGGAAGTGGCGGGGTTGGGAGTGATAGGGAGACGGCTGTAATTTGGGACATCTTGGATTTGGAGATGCCTGAAGGACACCCAAACAGGAATAGCCAGGAGCCAATGGACAGATGGGGTTGGGGGCATCATGGGAAAGAGTCAAGGGCGGAGCTGGTTCCCCCAGGGCACTGTGTCCTATGAGACTGACAGAGGCCTGAGGGTCAAGCCTGGGGATCACAACATTTCAGGGCAGGCCAGAACACTTTCTGGGTTCTGCGATTTTGTGAGAAAATTTCAGGAAGGGTGTCTCATTTATCACTGTTCCTCTTCCTGCCCCGCCCCCTCTCCCCTCCCTGCCTTACCCAGGTAACTCAGTCTTGACCTTTCAGTGGCCGTGGCATTTCCTGAGCAGAGCCTCACAGGCCTCCCGAACCTGCTTTATAGCATCGCACATTTCTTCTGCATGATTACAGTCTAATAATTTAATCTCACCTGTAAAGCTTTTTCGGACTAGACCAGAAGGTCCGTGAAGGCAGGGATCATGCCTGTCTTGCTCAGTGTATCCCTGTGGGAGGTGGAGAACATGCCCCTCCTGGCCCTTTTCCTTGCTTCCCCCACCCCCTAGACTTCCAAGGATGCTGATTTACTTGGCCAGTTTCCAGGGCACAGACAGGGACAGGGTCACAGTAGTTACAACTCACCTACACTCCTGTGGCCCTTCTTCAGCATTCTTCCCCTGGGCTTTCTGGGGGCCAGCAAGTCCTCCTCTCCTGGTGTTCCACATGGATCAGAGCGCTGGGAAGGGCTCCTCATTTGGTCCAGTAGCTCCTGGGAAGGCCCAGTGGGGTGCGAGGCTGAGGAGGTGCTCATCCCCACCTGACCCCAACTACCACTCAGAGAGGCCTGCCTTGGGGAAATCCTTCCCCCCCCCCCCAGCTAATAATAAACTGGCACTTGTGGTTTCTCCTTTATTTTCATCCTCACAGCCTGGGAACTTTAGGGAAAGAGGGATGACCGCAGGCCAAGATTTGGCCATTTGTGGGTTCTCTAGTCAAATTCCATCTACTGGCCCTTTCACCCTCATGTATCCTTGCTCAGTGAATGAAGGAAAGGAGAGAGGAGAAAATGCACAAACCAGAGCTGGCTTCTATGCTATGGTCACAAACACTGATGAAGATTTGTGCTTGGGAGGACCTGCCTTAGGGCGTTTGAATGTGATGCACACCCTGGGCCTTTGCTCTTGTATGTAAACTGTGTGCCAGGCGATGGTGATGCTACAACACCTCCCGGGCTTCATCCTGATGCGCTTTGAAAAGCCCGTGTGAGTCTCCAGCCAACAGTGGGGTAAACATCCACAATGAGCCCAGGTTGGAAGGTCTGAAGGGCCTGTTTTGGTATTTGGCATTTTCTTGGTCCATGAGTAGCCTTCAGATATAATTTAAAAGGTCTCTCAAACTGCCTGCACTCTGCATTCACAGCAACTCTACAAGCTGGGCGTCACATCTCCTTATTCTGTGAAAGAGGACACTAAACTCAGAGAGATTCTGTCTTTTAGCAGAGCATCCAGCACTAGTAATAATAGTTAACATTAACTTATAATAATAAATGGCATTACCATTTATTGAAGACCTACTGTGTGCTGGGTGCTCCATTCAGGCTTTTACATATTTCCCTCATTTAATCCGGACAACTGTCCATTGAGGTTGGTGTCCTTATTTTACAGATGAGGAAATGACGAATCAGACGAAGAGACTTGATGAAGGTCACAGTGCTAGTGAGAGGTGGGGTCAGGTTTCTAACCCTGTCAGCCCGACCCCAAAGCCCTTCTTTCTTTCACTGTGCTGTTTCCCTCCAGCTGGGAGCTGGAGGGGGGCAGCACAGATGCTGAGTGGCAGTAGGCACCCAGACAGTCCCGACAAAGTGCATTATGAGAAGGAAAAAGGTGTTGGGTGTGACCCCAGTGTGGTAGCTTCAGAAGTCAGGGAGGAGAAAATGCCTGTCTTGTACTGTGCTTGCTGGAACGCTGGGGCAGATCAGGTGCCATGTCTGGCTGGGCTGGGAAAGATGCCCAGGATGGAACTGGCCAGAGCCAGTACCTGGGCAGATGCTGGGAGGATAAGTGAGGGAGGTGGGGCAGGGCATCCCAATGAACCTTCCTTTCTTGAAACCTGCAGCAAGGCCTGGCAAAGGCCTGTAGCTATTCAGAGGCAAGGAGAGCCCCTCCCATGAACCCTCGTGGTCCTGAGTAGGCATCTCTAGGGATTCTTGCACATCAGGTGGGTGTGAAGAAGAGGAGAAGTGTGAGACTAAAAGGCATTGTTTTGAAAAGCAAATGAGACTGCCCTGGCTGGAGTGGCTCAGCTGGCTGAGCATCATCGGGCAGAGCGAAGGGTTCACCAGTTCCATTCCCGGCCTTCTGTCTCACATCAGTGCATCTCTCTCTTCCTCCCTTCCCATATCTCTTAAAAAAAAAAAAGCATATGTAACTGACTCCTCCTGTGCTTGAACCTAAACACCCAAAGGAGGCTTCCTGTCCCCTTGGGCCAGACTGCCGATTCTTTAATTGGGTGGGTGGAGCCCTCTGCCATGCTGACTTTGCTGGGGTCTCCCGAATGTCTTTCCAACACAGAGTTTATGATCTAGTGTTTCTCCCTACTGGCTCCCAACTTTAGACCCACCTGGGGAGCTTTAAAAACTCATCAGTGCCCAGGCTCTGTTGCAGACCAGGATCCCAGGTAGGGGGCTAGCCTTCAGTTTTAAAAACTCCGAGGTGATTCCAGTGTGTGTCCAGGGCTGAGGACCCCTGCTGCTCAGCCTTTCCCTCTGCCATCAATCCTGGCCGGTACCTCTTCGTGTCCAGGCCTCAGCCTGGTCTCAGCTCAGTGTCTGCCTCCTTGGGGGCCTTTGGTGACCCCTGTCCTGGGGTTCCCCCTCCGAGGGCAGGGCGTGCCTGTCCATGCCTGTGCCCCAGAGCACACAGTACCTGTTCAATAAATGGGCTGAGATGTCGAGCATCGAGTTAAAGCCTGTCACCCTCAAAATTTCCCTTAGTCCTTGATATTTCCTCCTTCCTAATTAAACACGAGAGCTCCAGTCTTTCCCGTTTTTAAACTTTCCCCTAGTGTCCATGGACGTCGGCCTTTAATTAGCACTTCTGGATCCCTGTGGGTCCTCGCTGTCCTCCTGAGCAGGGGGCTGGCCCTCTGTTCCTGCAAACATTAGTGTTTCCCCAAATAGCTCCTGGAAAAGGAGGCTCTGGCTTCTCCACCAGAAAAGAGGCTGTGCAAACGAGCTTTCTGCGCAGGCAGGCTCAAAGGTGAGGGAAGCGCCCTCTCTCTGGGAGATGTTTAAAGCATTTCTGCTTAGATCACAGAGAGGTGCAGTCAATACAAGTCCATTTCGTCCTTCACCCTTCCTCAGGGGAAGCTGAACTGAGCTCTTGGTGCACAGGGCACGGGCTGCAGAGTAGATTGAGGAGAATGAAGGGGATGCTGCAGGTAGGATGGGGAGAAGATGAAGGGGAAAAGTGGCCAACAGGCCTTTAATTGTGTTTGGAAGAGCTAAGAGCCCAGAACTGGCCCAGACATCCCAAGGCAATTTCCAAAAGCAACTGTGGAGGAAGAAGCCGGCACCTTTCTCCCCTCCTTTGAATGGGTGGCTTGGAAGTAGGAGGAGCAGCCAGGAATCCTCAGGGCACCCTTATCCCACCAACTGCCTGGGGACTGGAGGGAAGCCAGGCTGCCAGCCTCCTGGGCTTGGGAATGTGCCCCAGTGGAAGCAGAAGGAAGCTGCAGTCCCACCCCTGCCCCATCACGGAGAGGAGGTGCTGACACCAGTGCCCAGGCCAGGGGGCGGGGGCTGGGGAGGTGGATCCAGGGGAGAGAAATGGCTGCTGCCAAAGCTCTGGCTGTGGACAACGAGTCTTTGTTGGATTTCTAGCTCCACTGACTTTTCTTCTCTGAGGTTAGTTTCCTCACCTGAGAATGAGGGCTTTGTTGGACCAGGTGCCAAAGGTTGCTTCCAGCCTTGCCTTTGGGGACCGGTGAGAACACAGGGGAAGCGGAGAGAGAGGAAAGTGCAGGAGAGGCTGTGCTTTAATAGAGGGACAGGACCTCAGCCCTGTGTCTGGGGGGTTTGGTGTGTCTGTAGGCATCTTGAGGCTCCAGGCTGGGGGCCTAACCCATAAAGGAGGAGTGGAAAGACTCCCTACATTTTGATGACATCAGATGAGGAAACTGAGGCCCAAGGAGCTTTAAAAGACTCACACGAGGTCACGTGGGTAGCAGGCAAGAGACCTTTGTCCACTCTAGGGAGGGAGGGTCAGTGCAATTCCATGTGCCAACTCCGATAGGTAGATAGGACAGTTGGCAGTGTCACACTGAGGAGAGTCCATGACCCATGAGCAACGCTGGCCACAGCCTTGGGAAGAGGCAGTAACAGCATGGATGCCACAGATTCGCTGTACTTACTGATTCCTTTAGTGAGTTGTTATCCAGACGCTACTTCATGCAGGGCACTGGTACTTACTTACCCTGGGGAGTCAGTGGTAAGGAAGACAAGCCCCTGCCCTCAGACAGTTTATATTCCAGAAGGGGAGAATGACACTCTACATGGAAACCAATGGCTAAACAGTATAATCTCATCTAGTACCAAGGAGTATAAGGAACATGAGAGAGTTCATTGGGTAGAGAGGGACAGTGTGGGGAGTGGGGAGGAGATCGAAGTGGTGGTGGGGGGAGGCGACCTTTAAGCAGAGACCTAAATTCTGAGAGCGGGCAGCTCTGTAGGAGCTGGAAGAGGAGCAGCCAGGCAGGAGGAACAGCCAGTGCGAAGGCCCTGAGGGGACAGCGGCATGGAGGCTGCTTAGATGGCAAGGAGGGGTCAGTGAGGGAGATGGGAGAGGCGGAGCCAGCTGTCTGCTCAGTGAGCTCACTCAGACATGCAACAGGTCTCCCAAATAGCCAGTCCAAAGTGGCACTCCCAGTCCCAAGCCTGTACCTCCAACCAAATTGTTCCTCCCTAAGCCTGTCCTTTTCTTCCCATAAACGAGCACCCACAGCATCTTTTGAAGGAGAATATGGGGTCAGTCACAGCCTTGTGGGCACTGAGCCCCAATTCAATTCACACACATTCCTCTAGTTGTCCCCCAAAATGACAGTGTTTCCAGCATGGTTCTTGGGACTGGGCACTAATTATCATGGGGCCCACTTATCAGGTACCTGCAGTGCTCCTGGCGCTTGTGGCCAGAGCATTACACTGACCCTGCAAGGCAGGGATGATTCTCATCCCTCCTGGGACCAGAAAGTTCAGCCCCTTACCATAAGGCCCCCTGCTGGTAGATGGCTGAGCCAGGATTTGCAGGAGTCTCTCTGATGCCAAGGCCCAAACTCTGGCTTCTACACTGAACTTCCTCCAGGACTCAAATGGGCAAAAGATGACAGGTGCCTGGACCTCAGTCTGGGTGTTTTCCTTTCTTTCCAAACCAGAGCCTGCTCCCTGGGTTCCTTGGCACAACCTCAGCCTGGGTAGATAAGCAGTTTAGCACCTTCTGCCCACCCAGCCCTGGAGAGGTGAAGGTGTTCTAGTTCTTATCTGGTCTGGCTTTCCGTCTGCGTCCTTCCACCTGCTCCCTCTCACGTCCTCTATGTTGCCAGGCGGTTGGTCACCTTCCTGCCATGGGCTGTTGTAGCCAATGCCCAGATGCCCTTCAGCCAGTTGGCCTCTTGATCAGGAAGCATTCCCGTGGGAACCATGGTGCCAACATCCGGTCAGGACGGGCCCTCTGATACCTCCTGGCCCTGCTGCCTCTGCTTTCAGCCTCAAGAACAAAGCAGCTCGCTGCCTGCCGCCCCTCATGCTGTGTTTGCCCAGGGCGAGGCCTAGGCTGGCACAGATGCTGCGCAAACAGGAGTGTCGGCTTCACAGATCCGCCTCACAAGCAGCAGGGCTGCAGCTGGGAGGTGTTGCTGCTAGGCTACCTGCTGAAATGTTAGCCTGTCCAACTCCAATCAGCACCCAGGGCAGAGGGGACCGTGGGGCAAGCAGCCCACTCTCTGAGCCTCAGGCTTTCCAGCTGTGCAGTGGGAGAGCTGCACAAGATGATCTGTAAGACCCCTGTGTGGGCCTTGAGTGATGTTGCTGGAAATCTCTAGGGCTTGAGAACAGGTCTGGGAGGCAGGAGTACCTGGGGGTGGGGGTGGAATCTGGGCCTTTGTCTCAAGGCACCTTGGCCTCCACTCCTGCTTCAGCCTTGTGTACCCCTTGTGCCCCTGTGTGGCCAGAAGGACTGACCTCTCTCAGAGCAAGGTCTTTGAGCACCACATCCATGACCCCACTTTACCCTGTGGAGCTTCCAGACTGGAACTAGGGTACTTCCCAATGAGATGATTAAGTGTTACCATCTTGCTTCTGAGGCCACTTAGGATCTGACCTCTCACTCTCTGCCTCCAGAAATCTTAGGGCATCAGGGCAAGGCTCCGAGGGCCCATGGAAGCATGTTTCTCCAGTGAGGGCAGTGAGAGGCTGCATGCTGATAGTGATTCTCAGATTGTAGTGTGCATCAGGGAGTACTCGTTTAACGTACAGAATGCGGGGCCCGTGTCTCAGAGACTCTCAGGTCCACGACGAGAGGTGGGGTGGGTGGCTCAGGATTCTGAGTTTTTAACAAGCACTTGAGTGATACTTAGATCTCTGATGAAGTGTGATGAGTTAGTCTAAAAGCGGTACAGTCCTCTGTTCAAACCGCTCTGCTGCCACTTATTAGCACTGGGGCTTGGAGCAAGTCACTAAACCTTTCTAGGTGTCAGTTTTGTGTGTAAAATTAGGCTATAATAACATCTGCCACTTAATAAATGAGACTATTGTTCCAGACTGTTTATTGCACCTTATAAATTTTGTTGATCAAATGGGGTAGAAGTCCAGGTTTTTAAACCAGAAACCTGCGGTTCTCTTTGATGTCTTTGTCTACCACATATCTCCCAACCACATATCTCTCAACTACTCACAGATCTCGTGACCTCTACCTCCTAACACATATTAGACCTGCCCACTTCTCTCCCCGCCACTACCGCCACCTAGCCCAGGCCTCCATCTTCGTCTACCTGACCACTGTACAGCTTCCTCTCTGAGCTGGTTTCCACCCTTGCCTCCTCCCACTCATCCTTCCCAGAGGAACCATGCTAGTCTGTTTGGGTAATGTCTCTGCTTCCAAACCTAGCTCTGAGGAAGGTCTTACGAATCTGAAAACAATTCCTCTGATTCCCCCACACCTACTTCTAAGCTTTCTTTCAGCCCCTCTCAGACTCTGCAAGAGCTGCACTTCTTTCAGATTCCTTCAATGAATATCAGTGTCTCTTACCTGGGGACTCCACACCAAGTGTGTTTGCTCTGCCTGAATCAACCTCCACCCCCACTCCCCAAACACACATACTTCACCTACAACTCATCATTCATATTTCAGCTTGAATGTCATTTTCTCAGTACCAGACAGAGCCATGCCCCTCCCATGTGTTCTAGTAACTCTGTCTTTCCTTCGTAATACCTATTACACTCATGCTTGCCTCCACCACTAAACTAGCTCCGAGAGAATGCAAAGCTGTCTTAGCCATTGCTGTAGCGCCGGCAGTGACTGGAGTGTTTGGCTCAGAGAAGGATGAGATACATGGCTGAATGCGTGAATGAAGGAATGAACGAGTGAGAAGGCGCTGGTCGCAGGGAGTGTGGAGGTGAGTGCCTTGTGATGCGAACTAAACTGAATTTAGGGTCTGAACCAGCCTGCGGGAAAGACAGCCATGTGGGGGCGTCCCTGGGCATATACAGGCCACCGGGGGGCGCCCGTGGTTCACCGTATCTGGATGGCAGCTCCTCGGTTACAAATTGCCCATTGGCGACAGGAGGCGGTGTTTCCCTGTGATAGACAGTATTGCTCCGCCCAATCTAATTCATCTTTTCCTTGGTCCTGCCCACTCCGGACCTTGAGGATGGGCTCGTTGGAGGCGCCGCCAACTGAACTTCAACAAGCGCTGTCGGGGCGGAACCACACTGCTGACGCTCCGTGAGTGGGCGACCTGTGAGTGGAGGCGGGGCCTCGGCTTTAACAGGCCGAGGGCCGGTCCCGCCCCTCTCGCCCAGAGCGGCCGCGCCAGCTCCCGGTACCGCAGAAGTGAGGACGTGAGCGGCGCCGCGGGATCCGTCTTCTGCCTTCCGACGGCCCGGGTTCCTGGAGTCCCGGATCAAAGTCGAGCCCGTAACGCACCTCCGGATTACCGTGCACCCCGAACGACCACGGCTTGCTTCCTCTCGCCCCGGCCGGCCTCCCTGAATCTTCCATCTCCGAGCTCTCCGGTGCCCCGAATCCTCCTGGACCGGCGCGTCCAGATTCCCACGGGACCGACCTGCTAGCATCGCCGGCTCGGAGCGTCGCCTCGACCCGGAATCGCTGGTCTCGACTGCACCCCCTCTTTGCTCCGTTTCTTGTCACCGTGCGCGAGTGCTCCTCGGAGCGCGACGAGCGGACCTTCACCCGGGTGTCCGCAGCCCAGCCGGCGCGGCTTGGCGGGGCCCGGCTCGGCTCCCAGAGCCCGCCTGGCCATGGCCCGAGCCCGCCCGCCGCCGCCGCTGCCGCCGCCGGGGCTCCTGCCGCTGCTCCCTCCGCTGCTACTGCTGCTGCCCGCTTGCTGTCACGCGCTGGAAGGTGAGCAGCGTCGGGGTGCGCTTCCAAGGGCTAAGATGCTCGGTCTCCCTAGTGTGGGCCGGAGAGAGCCCGCAGGGTGGTCCGATGCGGGCTGAGCGCACTTCGGAAAAGGGTCCCCCACCTTCGCCTGCTCCAGGGGCTGGAGGACGGGATGGTGAGGATGCCCCCAGAGACGCCTCCGAGCGTCTCTGAAACCAGTGGTCCACAGGTTGCGAGATCGTGGGCAGTTCGACTCGGGTCAGCGTCCCAAGAGTCCTGGCCCCGCGGTGCGCTTTTGTGGGAGTACCCCTCGGAGCAGCGGGGGCCTTCGGTACCTGCAGGAGGCGAGGAAGTGTGGGCGACCCCCGGGCAAGGCAGAGATTCTGAAGCTGCTGCAGAGTTGTGGCGGGAGGGGGCAACGCGGGACTCCCCAGGTTGGGGGCCGGCGTTGATTTCGAGCCCGTTGGAGTTAATTATGAGTGTGAGCGCGCACACCCCGCTTTGTCAGGGAATGGCTGCGGGGGTGGAGAGGCGGGTGCCTGTTATTGTTTGTGGTTTACCGAGTGCCAACTGCACACGAGGTGCTGTGTGCGTGGACATTGCACACTGCTCTGTGGATCCCCCTCCACCGCCTAGCAGGCCACCCCCGAGTGCTCGGGTCTCCACCGAACCCATGCGGTGGTGGGGTTGGCCCCGGGTGGCACTGCAGCCAGGTGCCTTACCCATTAGCCAGTGGGACAAGGCCGGGCTTCCCAGTGGTTCTGAGAAACCTGCCCAGACTGCTGCTGAGAGGGTGGCTCCAACTTCCAAATGACCGTAGTTGGGTGAACAGCCCAGGTGTTGTCGGGCTGGTGGGAGAGCTCACACACTTGCCACTTGGCACAAGCCTGTGGCGGACAGGGAACTGACACTGGACGCAAAGCACACACATACGGTTTCAAAAAAAAATTGAAGCTATGGATTGAGGGAAGAATAACCTGTAATGTGGAAGAGAGAGCACCACAAAAATTGGGGGGAAATTAGAATATAGGCAGTACTTCAATGTCTTTCACAGGTCTAGTCACTTACTTATTTTAAGAACAAAACCGACTTCTGTTCCTATGTTCACAATGGGGGTAAAGTTAAAGGGTGGAAGGAAAAAAACAGTTCTGAGAGAAAGGTATCTTCTGGTGCTTTCTGATTTTGTCCATGGAGAACATGTTCCTATGTACTCCCCACCCCCACCCCGCCCCACCACTTTTATCTCTGAGCTCTTTGGTTGCTGACAGACCGATTCACACGGTTGGACACATGCAAATTCAGACAGACGCACAAGGTTGCGCCCACACTTGTGCACACTCATCCACATGTGTGTGATAGGATCGCTGGCATGAGAAGCCAGTGCGGGCTTTGTTGTTGGTTGCCTCGAGGCTGTGAGCCAGCGAGCCTGCTGAAGTTCCCAGGTCCCCGTCTCGGCCCAGGAGAGGCGGCACAGGCACACACGCTTACGGGGCTACATGTGCCCAGCTCCAGGGCCCTTGCTGTGGGGTGTGGTGGGCACTGGTGCTCAGGAGGGGATGGGGGTGTGGCTTGGGCCAGTGGAGCGAGGACTACCCGAGGAGGCTCCTGCCTTCTCTCTGTCTCTTTTCCCCCCTCACAATCTGCTAGGCCCTCTGAGGCAGGCCCTGGCTGGGTGCTGGTCTCTGGAGATCAGGGAGCGGAGGGAGGGGCCGACTAGGAGGCAGAGACCTGATGAGCTGTGGCCCCTACCCCTCTGTGGCCCCAGAGGTCCTCCCCCCTCAGCCATGAAGTGGGATCTAGGGCTGCTCTCAGGCTGGGAGGCCAGGCCAGTGTGGGATGCCCCGAGGAAGCTGCAGTGCCTCCCAAGTGTGGCTTTCACCAGTTCCTTCTGCCAACCCCAGACCTTAGGGTCTTTGGTTTGTGTGTGAGAGAGTGAAAGGAAAAAGAGAGATTCTGCAGGCACTGGTCGCAGCCAGGATGGCACCCCTGTCCACCCTCCAGTTCTCCCTCACAGTGAGATGGGGTGGGATAGTACCCACCTCCTAGGGTTGTTGTGAGGGTTGAATCCTTAATGTGTGTGGAGTGCTTAGCACATAGCCATTGTTATTCAAGGATTAGCTGTTATTATTATCATCCCAGGGTTTGCTCCTTAGGGAACATCAGAAGTGGAAATTCACAGTTGTGCCCCTGCCCTGCTGGAGAGTGGTTATAGGAAAGAATAATGGGGAGAGGGAAGGTCGGTCTGAGGAGAGAGAAGTTGTCACCTCACCTCCCTCCCCCTTTAGCTGTGGGAGGGATGGGGTGAAATGGGAACAGAGCTGTCCCTGACTCCAGCCTGTCCCCCACCCCTATTCTGGATGGAGCTGGAACAGTGGGATGGGTAGGCTTGGAGGTCCTGGGCTGTGACTCCGGGGGAAGCACTGCAGATCTCGTCAGTGCCCCCGGCTTTCTGGGCAGGGGACCTAGCCTCCTTGCTTCAGCCTTCCATTAGGCTTTGCCAGGATATGGGCTTGCTCTTGGCCTAGGGGAGACCTTGGCTCCCTGCACCCGAAGTCGTTATATTTAGGCTCAGGGTTCGTGAGCGGAGGACGCAGCCCCTTGTGGACTGGCTCATTAGATACTGGCTAGCACCCAGTTGCTCTCCCCGCCCCTTACACCTGGGCTTCAGCAAAACTCTGTATCAAAGGATTGCGTTAGTTTTCCGTGAAGATGGAGCCAGAGCCCTTGCTTGTCCTCCCGGGTTGAAGAAACACCCCGCCCCTTGCCCTTTGACTGGTTACCCCACCCCCAACACACACACATAAACACACACACACACACACTGCCCTCAGATTTACCCACGGACACGGGGAAACAAGGCCACCTTGTTGTTCGGTCTCCTTTCCAGCAGTGTTCCCCAGTCTCCCAAGTGAGACCACCCTCCCTTTCAGGAACAAGAATGGGAGTGGGAGTGGGATCCGGTAGGCGAGCGGACCAGGCCCAGGGTGTGGGATGAGGAGGGCTCTTGGAACCAGAGTCCTCACACCTGAGACAGGAAGGGCAGGGCCCTGCTGGGAACCGCAGACCCTTTGGAGAAAATTGAAAAGCAGTTGTGAGGTGGGGAGCCGGCGGGCCCCCTCCTGGCCAAGTCACCTTAGCGGAGCTGCCGCTGCAGGGGAACTGGTTCCTGAGAGAAAGGGGCGGTGCGTGAGGCCAGCTCTTTCTCAGGCTGCGGCACTGACCACTGACCACTGTGTATGTGGTAACCGAGCGGGGCAATGGCCTGGGATTTTTGCGGCCGGCTCACTTGTTTGAGTTGCCTCTGCCCGCCCCGCCCCCCAACTCCAGTCCCTGTTTGTCATGAGCCAGCGCTTCAGAGCTCCTGCTGAGAGACAGTGGCAGGTATTTGGGGAACCAGTTTGCTTGTCACTGCCTTGCCTTTAGCCAGAACTGCTGCTGCCACTCTGTGGCCTCAGCGGCAGTGAGCGAAAGCTGAAGCTGCCATGGGCAAGGCCTCTGCCACCCGGCCTTGTACTAATTAAACAGCGTGAAGAGGCTGAATCACCAGGGCTGCATAGTTTGAAAATTGTAGCCCTGCCTGTTGTGCTGAGTCAAACTGGTTTGTCGGGATTGGCAACTGGAGGAGGGGAGTGTTGGGGAGGCAGCCTGGGTACAGCTGGACACCTGGTTGGGGTGGGAGAGGCCCCTTGCCCCAAGGGCTGCCCTAGCACCAGGTCTCTAGTTGTCTTCTGTCCCCAGACTCCCGGCCAGACCCACTCTGATTCGGATCCCTGGGAAGGCTCAAAGGCCTCACCAGGGCTGTCTATCCAGACTTCTGACTGGCTGGCAGGGCCAGGACTTGGGGTGGGGGGCATGGATGAGTACCGAGGCATCTGGGCTCCCTGCCCTTTGCTTTTTCCTCCCTTCTCCTCCCTCTCAGGTTTATTTAATTATAAATCCCCATGATCTGAGGAGAAGAATGAAAAACAAAATGTGTTCTCTGTTCTGAGATGCTCCACACCCCTCTCTCCAAGACTTGAGTGCCAGAGGACTGTGGTGGGGGCAGATGGATGGGAAAGGTGGCCCTGAGTGAGTTAGGCTCCTCCGGGTTCCCTGGCAGAGAACCCCAAGACCCTTTGGTCCTCAAGAGAGAAGACTGGGGACAGATCCCTGGAGTTGGTTGCTGAGGTAGGGGCCCTATGTGTGTGTGTGGGGGGGTGCAACTCGGGGGTGGCAGGCAGCTCTTCCTCCCTGCGGGCAGGGCTCCGGGATGCGCCTTCTTGCCCAGGCCACAGCTTCTCTGTCCTCCTGCCCCTGCACACTCTGCCCTGGAGAGTGACCTTTTCCCACCACCATGAAGCCCTTGGGCTGGAGTTGGGCTTAGAGGCATCTCACTTCCTTCTCTAGAACTTTTTGGTTCCCTGTGTCTCACCGACACCCATTCACAGGGTGGGTGCTATGGGGCCTCGCAGTGTGGGGCCAGTCAGGGCCGGTGGCGGGCTCCTAGCTGGTGCTCCTGGCCCAGGGTGACCCAATGAGGCTCTCAGACACAAGCCCTGTTCTCCCTATGCTGGGCCCCTAACTTAGGTGTGGAAGTGTTGCTCAAAGTTCCTGTGGCCAGATCTCTTCACGATGCCACCTCCTCCCCAAAGGCTCAGGGGCCCTTGGGACAGTGCCATTGTGCTGGCAGGGAAGTGGCGGCTGCTTGGCCACAGGCTGTACCTGGGGAGGCTGCACCCAGCCACACCCAGAATCATCTTGATGCCCCTGCCCCCCCCCCCTCCCGCCTGTGACCTGTGCTGCCAGGGCGATGGGAAGCAGGTCTGCACCTCTGGTCAGAGCCGCCCCAGTACCACTGCTTTCTTAGCGGACACTGCCCCCTCCGAACCCCTGCCCTAGAGAGACCTTCCATGCAGCGCGCATGCGTATGTTGCACGTGCGTGAAGGATGTACCTCTGAGGCTTTACACAGACTCTAGATGTTAACACTTACGTTGTGTGTGTACGCGCCCGCCGCGTGTTTCAGTGCCAGGGGCCTCTGTGTGTGTGCGTGTGGCAGGTAGATGTGACTGTGTAAGACCACGTAAGAGTCTGTGCAGGAGAGCTGGCGTTTGTGTTTGCACTTGCCCACACTCAAGACTGGAGCTTGTGACTGGCAACAGTGTGTGCAGTGGTGTGTGTCCCTCTGCGGATGCAGGCGTCAGGGCGTCTGCACCGATGCGGACGGTAGGAGTGAGTCTGGTCTGAGGCCAGGAGAGATGCTCTGTGTGCCAGTGTCAGGAAGCCCGACGTGCCGGCACCGTGTGCACCGTGTGTCTGAGGGAGACGGACCGCCATGGCTACCTGTGAAGCCGTGTGTGCATCTGTGGGCAGCTGCGGCTTTGTGTGTGTTTGTCCACCATGTGTGTTGACTCTGTGCTCCTCGGCTGCAGCGGTGGGGGTGAGCCTGGCTGCGCAGAACTGCGAGGAACGCGTGCGTCTGTGCGTCTGTGCACAGGCGAAGGCCACACGGCGGCTGCCACGTGGCTGTTCTCTGTCGCTTTGTGGAAGTTTAAAAGTGGTATTGCTTCACTTCTAGGCATCCGAAGGCCTAGTCCCAGAAGGTCCCCAGGCCTGGGGTCCACTTCCCTGCTTGCTTTGGGGGGGCCTTTGGGGTTCCCTCGCTGACCCAGCCCTGTATCTGGGAGTGGCCGGCTGCTCCGTGGTCTCCCTCCAGCAGCCACATGGTGGAACAGAGGAGGGTAGGGGTGCAGGCAACAGCTGGGCATTTGGCGACTGCTCACTCACTCTTCTTTTGTCTTTACCCCCCCCCCCCCCCCCCCCCCCCCCCATATCCTTTGCCCCAACCTCAGCGCACACACCCACACCACACACGGAGCAGAAAAGAGGTGGGCTCTGCCGGGTTGGGCCTCTCCCTCCCAGCAGTCGGGGGCTCTGTCCCCCTCCCTCCCACTCACACCCTTCCAGAGGCTGGGACTGTTTGCTGAAGGGAACGGACCCCTCCTCTCGCCCAGAGAGCCAGCCCCCTCCCTGTCGGGGTGACCGGAGCCCTTCCTCAGGCACACAGGACTCGAAATCCAAGTCCTCTCCTCATTAATGGGAAAAATGTGCCGAGATTGAGCGATGGCCAAGGCTGAGCGATGGCCAAGGGCCGATCCCCTCCCTCCTCCTCTCGCTCCCCAGAAATTAAACAGAAATGAAGAGCCTCCCCCTTTCTCCTGCCCGCCCCCCTCCTCCCACCGCCCCCCACTCCCCTCCCCTCCCTCAGAGCCAGCGCAGGGCTTGTTTTAAACTGTGGAGGAATCTGGCTGGAGGGGGGAGGGGGCTGAATATTTGGGTTTAAACAGTTCCAGATGGGTTTGGCACAGGCCGAGCAGAAGGAAGTGAGGGCGAGGGAGGAGGGAGGCAGCCGAGGGAGCAGCGCGGGCGGGTGGCGGGCAGCGGGCAGACGAGCGGGCGGACTGGCGGGCTGGCTGGGGGAGGGGTGCGTTCGGCCGGGCTGGCCGGGCTCCCCGGGACGGGGCTACATCGGGCTGCTGGCTCGGGCAGAGGCCGCTTGACAGCCTCCCTCTCTGCCTCTGTTTCCTTGGGCCTCTTGTCTCTCCATCTCACTGTCTTTTGTGACGCGCCGTCGGCCATCCCAGCTGTCTGGTCCTCCCCGGCCGACTCTGCACATCCCTCCTGCTCAGAGCCGCCCCCCATCCGCCTCCATGAGGCCCCTGCTGCACCGCCAGCCCCTTTCCCTGCCTGTCTCTGCGCCCCTGCTTCTGCCCCGTCCCCTCTTCCCTCCTGTCCGCCCCGCCCAATGTCTGTGTCTATCTGTCTGTCTGCCAGAGGGGCCTGTCAGGCCACCGACGACGACTTTGAGTCTGGGAGAGGTCACCCTGCAGCCCGCCCTCCGGGGACCAGCGCGGCAGGGACTGGCTGCCCCACTGCCTCACCTGAGGGACTGGGGCCACAGCTGCCTCCTCCACCGTCTCAGCTCAGACCCAGACTGCAGGGAGCCAGCGAAGGCCACAAGCCTGGAACCTGTGGGGTGTGGGTCTTTCCCCTCCGGGTCCCCTCAGCCTGCTCTACTGTTGGTGTAAAGGCCTCCAGAAGTTCTGGGGTGACTGTGCCCCATTCCAGCTGAGAGGGGAGGGAGGATGGCTGGCTGTCCTGTCTTCCCCTCAGGAAAGGAGTTGGCACTTTTGTTTCCTCTTTCTTGCTCCTAGATCTGATCTTGGGGTCACACTGTCAGCAGAGTTGTTTAGTCAGAACCCAGGCCCAGGTTCTGAGGGGAGCAAGTGTATGTCAGCAGCATTAATGGGCTCCTGCTGTGGCTGAGCAAGGGGAAGGGGACGAGACACTGCAACTCAGAAAAGGACTGGTGCTGTGACAAAGCCCTTGGTCCTGGATGCACAAAGGAAGGCGTCTAACCCTGTCTTAGGGGTTCAGGGAAGGCTTCCTGGAGGAGGCGACCACTTAGTTGAGGCTTAAAGGATACACAGCAGCTGTGCAGGCTTTCTCTGTTTCTCCTTTACAGAGGGCCGTATTGCAGGGAGCATGTGGTGGTTTTAAGGGGTTAGTTGTGGAGTCAGACCCACATTTGAGCTGCCCCTCAAGCCTTCACCCCAAGTCCTAGCAGTTCTACCTTAAACCATGTTTATCTGAGCTTTGGTTTTCTCATCTGCAAAAGGGATACGCCAACTGTACCTTCATCTAAAGATTGTAGGAAGAACCGCACTGGCTCTCAAGGAGCTGGGTCTCGGGGGCCCCCTTCCCACCCTCAAAGAGCATTCCCGCCCCATCCACCCGAGGTGGCTGAGTGGGAGGCTGGGGTGGAGTGGGCTCTGACCCCTAACTGCCCTCCCCTTCCTCGGGGCAGGGTGTGTGGGGCTGGGCCTTTGCGTTGGGAATGGAATCAAGGGAGGCCTGGGCAGCAGGGTCTGAAGCACACGGGCCTTTGTTCCAGCATAAAGGCTCTGCTGGCCCCTTTGTGTGGAGATTAGCAGAGGCTGTAGGTGTGTGAGCCGGCCCTGGCTCTTGCCTCATTAACCCGGCCTGGGGTCAGCAGCAGACACCCGCTCTCAGCTGGCCTGACCTGACATCTCTGGGGCTGTGACATCTCTGGAGATGGCTGCAGGGTCTTCTCCAGGGCAGGGGAGCTGTGGGCTTGGGGGACTTAGGGGAGGGGGAGGGTGGTGCCTGGCAGGAATTGGTCTCTGGTGTTCTGGCCATTACTGGGTGACCTTTCTTCCCACCCTGAGCTCGGCCCCTGACCTTTTTTCTTCCGTTGCTCCCCCAGAGACCCTTATGGACACAAAATGGGTGACATCTGAGTTGGCGTGGACATCTCATCCAGAAAGTGGGGTAAGACTTCTTTCCTCACCACTCGCTTCTCCAGCAGCCATCCTCCTTGCTCTCTCGGGGCTGGAGAAGGGCCACCTCTCGCTGCCTGTCAGTTTCGACTCCTGCAGCACCCCCTCCTTTTCACCTGTCACCTGCCTTCTCTGCCTGATGGCCCATCTCTGCGGGTATTTTTGTCACTCAGCCTTCAGCCTGCCTCTGTCCCCTCCTACACACATCATCTTTGTCCCGTTTCTGCCCACCCTCAGCCTGTCTGCAGCCTGTTCCTGCCCCCTCCAGCCTGACAGCCCGTTGCGTGTCCACCCTGGCTCCTTCTTTCCTGGGCCCCCTGGGAAGAGCAAGTGGCCTGGGAACCAGAGAACCCTGGGTCCAGACCTCTAACTCACTCTGTGACCTTGAGCAAGGCAGTTTATGTTTCTGGGCCTCCATTTCTTGACTGCAAATCCTGTAGTCCCAACATCTCCAAACTATTCTAATTAACCTCCTTAGTTGGCCTCCACAACGACACTAACCTCTGGAGCCCCAAGGTTGACTGTGAACACTTGGACAAGCCCCTACCTTTGTGAGCCCTGACTTCCTTTTCTCTGGAGTGAGAACAACAGGTGCACCTTCTTGTGAGGTTGCTGTAAAGGATAAATGTCATAGCTAATTGTATTGCATGCTTACTCTCTGTCAGGCGCTGTTATAAGCCCATTACTTGTATGACTTCCTCACAGCCTCATTTACTTCCACTCAGCTTTTTTTTAGAGATAATGCAACTAAAGCACAAAGATAATAAACAGTAGGTGTAACACTCACATGGTATTATCAAATGTCCTAAGTGCTCTATTCATTTAAAGTCATTTATTCCTTGTATAGCTTCATTCACGCCATGTTACAGATGGGGAAATGGAGGCAGAGGGAGGGTAAGTGACTTATCTGCAGTTACACAGCTGGCAGAGAACTGGGATTTGAATGCAGATAGTCTGTGTGTACAGCTACTATAGCGCAGAAGCATATCTGTGAAGTAAATACAGCAGGTCTGGTCGTCTGGTGAGCACTTGGCAAATGCTGGCGCTCACGCCATGTCTTTTCACCTGGTCCCTGTACAGTGGGAAGAGGTGAGTGGCTACGACGAGGCCATGAACCCCATCCGCACGTACCAGGTGTGCAACGTGCGTGAGTCAAACCAGAACAACTGGCTTCGCACGGGGTTTATCTGGCGGCAGGATGTGCAGCGGGTCTATGTGGAGCTCAAGTTCACTGTTCGTGACTGCAACAGCATCCCCAACATCCCCGGCTCCTGCAAGGAGACCTTCAACCTCTTCTACTACGAGGCTGACAGTGACGTGGCCTCAGCCTCCTCCCCCTTCTGGATGGAGAATCCCTACGTGAAGGTGGACACCATCGCCCCCGATGAGAGCTTCTCGAGGCTCGATTCTGGCCGTGTCAACACCAAGGTGCGCAGCTTCGGGCAGCTGTCCAAGGCCGGCTTCTACTTGGCCTTCCAGGACCAGGGTGCCTGCATGTCGCTCATCTCTGTGCGTGCCTTCTATAAGAAGTGTGCATCCACCACCGCAGGCTTCGCCCTCTTCCCCGAGACCCTCACGGGGGCTGAGCCCACCTCACTGGTCATTGCCCCTGGCACCTGTATCGCTAATGCTGTAGAAGTGTCGGTGCCACTCAAGCTGTACTGCAATGGTGATGGGGAGTGGATGGTGCCCGTGGGTGCCTGCACCTGTGCCTCCGGCCATGAGCCAGCTGCCAAGGAGTCCCAGTGCCGTCGTGAGTGGGGACCAGCCTTGGGGGGGAGGGGGAGGGAAGGGCTTGGGCCACAGCTGCCTTTTGCCCCCTATCTGCTGCTCCCTGCCCGCCAGACAAGGAAGTCTGGCATCAGGTCTGGGGTCGGGGACGGAAAGGGAAGAGGGGTATCAGGTGAAGAGAATGTTGGGCAAGGAGGGGGGTGAGGAAAAATATGGGGAGATACAGGCATAAAAAGAGAAAAAATGAACCTAAAGAGAGAAGAAGAGAGACATGGAGAATCCTTGACAAAGGTGCTCGGGGAACCTGGTCAGAGACTCAGGAGGCCGGCAGAGATGCCTGCTTCATCCCTACCCAAGGGCGCACCTCACCCTGGAAATACGGCTGTGGGGATGGAAGCTGTGGGCACCGTGTGTTCGGCCCTTTCACCTTGGGGTCTTACCAGCTCCGTGAAAGGCAGTGTTTATGCACTGTGGACAGGGGCCCAGTCCCTGAAATCCGAGTCCTGCTCTGCCTCGTAGCACCTGTGAGAACGTGGGCAGATACTTAACTCCCGAACCTTGGTTTCCTCATATACGGAGGGGGGACAGTAATGAGTTCTTCATGGAGACGTAGTGGGGCTTATGTGAGTAGAGGCATGTGAAGCGCTGGAGCAGTGCCCGGGACCGGGTGAGCACCGGCTCTGCTGCAGTTCAGTGGTCACTCTCAGGAGCCTTGCGATCAGGCTTGTTTGTCCTTACTTCACACAGAGGAGTTTAGGAGGCCCGTGCCCCGTGGCTCGCTGAGACTTGCATACTAGACTTCTCTTATTTGAGCCTCACCACAACCTTGTAAGGCCAATTCAGTTATGGCCCCTGTTTTTCCAAGAAGGAAACTAAGTCTCAGGTTTTGCATGCGAGGCCTCACAGCTGGCATTGTGGGAACTGGGCCTAAAGCCTGAGCCAGTGATCTGTCATGCAGTACAGGATGTCTCGGGCCTTGTCTTTCGTCCCCTCTGCCCAATTCTCTACCCCGTCACTTGAAGCCTGTAGCTTTGAGGGGTGGCAGCTGGCCCTGAGCGTAGCCCTAAGTGCAAGGGGGTTGGCAGCCCCAACCTGTCTCTGAGGCTGGTGTTGGGTGTTGTCCTGAGAAGGTGAACAGTGCCTTGCCAGGCCCCTCTCACTTCTTTGGGAACCTGCCCCCAGACTTCCTCTTCCTAAGTGGAGAAAGGGGGTGGGGGTGATGAGCCTGACAGGCTGAAGAGGGGCTAACACTCTGCAGGTCCCTGGCAGGAAATGCATGCTGGTTCCCATAGCAACCAGGCTGGCCTGGCCTCTGCCCCCTCCCCCACTGGCTCTAAAGAGCTTGGATGGAATATCACCTTAGGGAGGGGAGCGTAAACCCCAGAGAAAGACATAGCCCCAACTCTGGGCATTCCACACTCTAGATGACCTCCCCAGAGGTAGTCATTTGTGGGTAGGTGACCACATGCTTTAGTGTGTCCAAGGCACTCCTAGTTTATGCAGATGGTCCTAACATGATTATTACTAGTGACCCCTTTCACTCTCAGAATATTCCAGTTTGAATAATAAATTATATGGCCACGATAGTTCTGGGGAACATACAGAGCCCAGGTCCGGGCCCTAGTGTAGATGGTAGGTGGCAGGAGAGAGAGCAGAGAACTGACGTTCAGGCATCCAGCTCTTTGAAGCCTGGGGTTCCCCTTGTGGATGCTTGTAGGCCTCTGAACTCCAGGTGACCCCAGCTTTCCTGCCTGCTTTCTTTCTCTCCTTTCTCACCCCTCAGCGCCCACCCCTGCCCAAGGGCAGAAGGAAGCTGCTGCCCTGCTGCTGGTTGGGTGGGGAGAAAGACTGGCTGTGAAACGCCGAGGCCCTATCTCCGGCCTGTCCTGGAGTGGCCCTGAGATCCCACAATTTTCCCGGAGCTTCCGAGAGGGGCGGGGCATCTGGGCGGGATGTAGGGTGCGGCCAGTTCACTCGTGGTCTCTTCCCATCTTCCACCTTTTCCTCCTCTTCTCTTTTCCCGGCCTTGACAAGCCCAGGCTGTCCAGGCTGAAGTCTTCATCAGTGAGGCCCCAGGTGAGGGGGCAGCATTGGGGAGGAATCCACTGACATGGTATTAGGGCAAAAGGGCTT
Source organism: Artibeus jamaicensis (assembly GCF_021234435.1). NCBI lineage: Eukaryota > Metazoa > Chordata > Mammalia > Chiroptera > Phyllostomidae > Artibeus > Artibeus jamaicensis. The sequence goes on along the minus strand of NW_026522046.1, from coordinate 6,005,761 downwards.
TTTGTAGCTGCAGCTGGAGTTAGGCAATACCAGCATGGCCCCCACAGTGTAGGAGGTGGAGGGGCCAAGACCTGCTGGGGAAGGGCCAGATTCTCACGGTGGTGTGGAGGGTTGGTTTCTGCAGGGAAGGGAGGTGAGCATGTCCCTCCTCTTCTTGCCCGCAGCCTGTCCCCCCGGGAGCTACAAGGCAAAACAGGGAGAGGGGCCCTGTCTCCCCTGCCCCCCCAACAGCCGTACCACCTCACCGGCCGCCAGCATCTGCACCTGCCACAATAACTTCTACCGTGCCGATTCGGACTCTGCAGACAGCGCCTGTACCAGTGAGTAAACACACATCCTCACATTCTCCGGCTCCAGGCCTTGCCTCTGCGGGCCAGCCTTGGAGGGCGTGAACAGTCACAATGAGTATCTCCAGGCTCAGGAGGTTAGAGGTTATACTCAGCATGGCACAGCTAGGAGATGACTGGCCCTGAGCTCGACAGAGTTCACATGGGCTGGCTCAGCCCTTCCCCAACACTGTGAGCACCTCCTAGCTCCTGAGCGTCAGGAACTGGCTGGGCCTCTGGGCCATCTTCCTCTGTGCAGAACTTCTGCTCTCTTGGCCTGGCTTTAACCACAGAGGGGACCTCACATCCCTCAGGCAGCCTGGTGTCCTGCTTCCTCCCCGCTCTGGCCTTTGGTGTGCCCGGCACTGTACCAGGCACCAGGGAGGTGGAGGAGAATCAGATACAGTCGCTGCCTAAAATGCAACCTGGTGGGAGGAACAGACATGAAAACGGATAATAGCCACATAGTGTGCTGAGTGCTGGGCTGGAGGGATGGCCAGAATTTGTGTTATGGGAGTGCAGTAGACAGGGAGAGGATGAATGAGGAAGGCTTCCAAGAGGAGGTGACATCTCCAGTTGAGCCTTGAAGACTAAATAGGAGTCTGCCGAGTAAAAAAGTACAGGAAAGGAACTCTGCTTATTAAAGCAGAGGCAGAGGCAAGGAGGGAGGGAGCAGGTTGGAATGTGTAGGCACCCTGGGCAGAAGGGTGGTCCTGGGGCCCCTCACTCACTGCCCTCTCCCTCCTCCTTCCCCACAGCTGTGCCATCTCCACCCCGGGGTGTGATCTCCAATGTGAATGAGACCTCACTGATTCTGGAGTGGAGCGAGCCCCGGGACCTGGGGGGTCGGGACGACCTCCTATACAATGTCATCTGCAAGAAGTGCCATGGGGGGCCTGGGGCCGGGGGGGCCTCCACCTGCTCACGCTGCGATGACAACGTGGAATTTGTGCCTCGGCAGCTGGGCCTGACAGAGCGCCGGGTCCACATCAGCCATCTGCTGGCCCACACACGCTACACCTTTGAGGTGCAGGCAGTCAATGGTGTCTCGGGCAAGAGCCCTCTGCCCCCTCGCTATGCGGCTGTGAATATTACCACCAACCAGGCTGGTGAGGAGGGGACCCAGGAGGGCAGGGCTGGGACCAACTTCCTGCATGGAGTTGAGGTTTCCCGGGGCCTGCCAATGGGCCACCAGGGGACCCACGGGAACTGGGTCCTTGGGAAGGGTGCCAGGGCCCAAGGAGCCCGTGGTGAGCCACCCACTCTTCCCCTAGCCCCGTCTGAAGTGCCTACACTCCACCTGCACAGCAGCTCAGGCAGCAGCTTGACACTGTCCTGGGCGCCCCCCGAGCGGCCCAACGGCGTCATCCTAGACTACGAGATGAAGTATTTTGAGAAGGTCAGAGACTCAAGGGGCGGGAGGAGGCCTTGGGACCAGAAGATTATCCCCAGATAGTATCAGGGGCCCTTGGGAGTAAGGTCTTGGGTCCTGAGGGGGCCATGGGGTGGGCCTGGGGGTGGGCAGGGGACAATTGGCCTCGGCCCACTGAGACACCTGCTTCCTGCTGGTGTTGCAGAGTGAGGGCATCGCCTCCACCGTGACCAGCCAGAAGAACTCGGTGCAGCTGGACAGGCTGCGGCCTGACGCCCGCTACGTGGTGCAGGTCCGCGCCCGCACTGTTGCTGGCTATGGGCAGTACAGCCGCCCCGCTGAGTTTGAGACCACAAGTGAGAGAGGTGCGTGCCCTCTGTGCCTGTCCGTGCCCCAGGCCACACTTTCCGTCCCTCCACTCACCAGGGCCCTCTCTGTCTCCAGGCTCCAGTGCCCAGCAGCTCCAGGAACAGCTTCCCCTCATTGTGGGTTCTGCCACGGCTGGACTTGTTTTCGTGGTGGCTGTCGTGGTCATCGCTGTTGTCTGTCTCAGGTACTCCCAGGCCCACGTTTGTTCCCATGGCTGACAAGAGCTTCCCTTTAGCACCCTAGTACGCACGTGCATAGGCGAATCATTGCCTGCATCAAATGCAGAGCCACGCACAGCCTTCCTGGGCCCCGCTCTCCTTGCTGGAAGGGTCTTCTCTGGTCCATGTGGATCTGGCCCAAGCCCACATCCACATCCTGCTCCCTCTGTGTCCACTGAGCCCCTTGCCCAAAGACCCAGTGGCTGCTGTAACCGCGGATCTAGCAGCCAAGCACTGGTCTACACTCAGTCCCCTGGGTACGCTACCCCTCCTGTGTGCCCTAGGGTCCCCCGAACAAAGGTTGCTGTGGGACTTGTCTCAGGCCTCCCCCCTCCCCCCTCCAGGAAGCAGCGGCATGGCTCTGATTCAGAATACACGGAGAAGCTGCAGCAATACAGTGAGTTTGACTCCTTAAGCTCCCTTGGTCCCCACCGGCCTTGGAGATGCCTCCTCCTGCTTCCAATCAGTGCCGTTTCCTGAGCCCCCTACCTTATTCCTGCCAGCCTCAGAGATGAATGAGATGTGACCCCTGTCCTCAAAGGCAGTTGAGTCCTGTGAAAAAGACAAGATGCATGTACACAGGAAGCAATGAGAAAACGATTAAGTGTTAAGCTGGGTGTTCCTGTCATAAAGGGCACTAAGAGTTCAGAGAGGAGGAAGGCTTCCTGGAGGAGGTGGCCCGCCTCTAAGCAGGATATAGAGAGGCGAGGGAGAGCACTCCTGGCTACAGGAGCCTCTGGGAGGTAGTAGGTGGGGTAGGGAGAGTGCCCAACTGTGGGGGCAGTGAGAAGACTGGTTTGACAGCTGCTGAGAAGCGGGCCAGGTAGCTGCAGCCAGCCCTTGGAGGGTCGTGAGAGGCAGGCAGAGGAGTTGGGACTTGACTCCACCATAGGTAATGGGAAAGGCTCTCCAGCTGAGGAGTAATATAATGAAACTATTGTTTTAGGAAGACAGGTATGCAGGTAGATTGGTGGGAACAGTCCAGAGGCAGCCTGCTGGGAGGCTGTTGGAGTAGCTGGGGTGCTAAAGGCCTGAACGAGGTCAGGGGCGGTGTAAGGGGAGGGGCAGATTTGAGAGAGGTTTCAGCATGATGAGAGAAGAAGGTGAAAGAAGAATACCCTAGAAGAATCCTTTGACTGCTTATGGACATTAGTTCTTATGGAGGGGAGGGGAGGGGAAGGGAGAGGAGGAGGGGGAAGTTGTGGCTTCAGTGGAGAGGAATATGGAGCTGGCTTAGCAGGGAGGTCACAACCTGTGGTCCCACTAGGGGTGACAGCCTGAGGGTGCAGGCTGATGAGTCTCCTCACCATCCCCAGCCTGAAGAGTGTGCCCACCTTCTCCTTCTCTAGTCGCCCCCGGAATGAAAGTTTATATTGACCCGTTCACCTATGAGGACCCTAATGAGGCTGTGCGGGAGTTTGCCAAGGAGATCGATGTGTCCTGCGTCAAGATTGAGGAAGTGATTGGAGCTGGTGAGTCCCCAGGGTCACAAGGGGGAAGAGAGGTTGGGGGAGGGGCGGTTACCCCAGAGGAGGGGGGCTGTGTGTAGGAGCAATCCCAGAAATAACTTACTGCCTGTGCCCTGTGCCCTGCAGGGGAGTTTGGGGAAGTGTGCCGGGGTCGGCTGAAGCAGCCCGGCCGCAGGGAGGTGTTCGTGGCCATCAAGACACTGAAAGTGGGCTACACTGAGAGGCAGCGGCGGGACTTCCTAAGTGAGGCTTCCATCATGGGTCAGTTCGACCACCCCAACATAATCCGGCTGGAGGGCGTGGTCACCAAAAGTCGGCCGGTCATGATCCTCACAGAGTTCATGGAGAACTGCGCCCTGGACTCTTTCCTCCGGGTAGGAGCCAGCCCCAACCCCTCACCGTTCCCCTGTCCCAGAGAGCTGGGCTGAGGAAGCCAGCCCCTCCCACAGGCCACACAGACCCTGTTCAAGTCCGTAAGCGGTTATTGAGGTGGCATAGTGTGGGGCCTTCAGAGCCAGAGAGACCAGGGTTCTCATCCTGACTCTGCCCCCACTGCCTGTGTGACCTCAGGCTTTGCTCAGCCTCCAAGTCTAGCTGCCTTGGCTGTAAAATGGAAGTGGAAAGTTTTATTTGGTTACTCACCGGGATTAATGGAGATGTTGTGTATAGATGCCTATTACAGAGCAGGGCAGCTTCCTTACCCTCAGTGCCCTCTGGACGTGGTCACAGGGATACGCAGAGCAGTCTTGGAGGACTTGGAGTGAGTGGGGGAGCAGGCCTTGGGCAGGCCCTGGGCCAGGGGGGAGGGGATGGCTGTGCTTGAGCTTGCTTATTGTCTCCAGCTCAACGATGGACAGTTCACCGTCATCCAGCTGGTGGGCATGTTGCGGGGCATTGCTGCTGGCATGAAATACCTGTCTGAGATGAACTATGTGCACCGAGACCTGGCTGCCCGCAACATCCTTGTCAACAGCAACCTGGTCTGCAAAGTCTCGGACTTTGGCCTCTCCCGCTTCCTTGAGGACGATCCCTCTGATCCTACCTACACCAGCTCCCTGGTACAGGAAGCAGCTGGGAGGGAGCCTGGGGGCGGGGCCAAGCAGGCAGGGGCTCAGGGCTGGGGACTAGCCCGGAGTCACAGGGTGAAGGGCATGTGCCCCCCCCACCAGGGTGGAAAGATCCCCATCCGCTGGACTGCTCCAGAGGCCATAGCCTATCGGAAGTTCACCTCTGCCAGTGATGTGTGGAGCTATGGAATTGTCATGTGGGAGGTCATGAGCTATGGAGAGCGACCCTACTGGGACATGAGCAACCAGGATGTGAGTGGGGCCTGGGTGGTTGGGGGGTGGGAGTTGGCTGGGGAGCAGAGTGGTTGCTCACTCCAGGTGCCTCTGCTTTCGGTTCAGGTCATCAACGCTGTGGAGCAGGACTACCGACTGCCCCCGCCCATGGACTGCCCCACGGCACTGCACCAGCTCATGCTGGACTGCTGGGTGCGGGACCGGAACCTCAGGCCCAAGTTCTCCCAGATTGTCAACACCCTGGACAAGCTCATCCGCAATGCCGCCAGCCTCAAGGTCATTGCCAGCGCCCAGTCTGGGTCAGTACCTCTGCACCTGCTCCTACCCTGCTCTCGAGCCAACAGCCCTCCCCCTTCTTCCCCAAACATTAAGACTCACCAGGTCCCTTTCTCCTCCCGAAGCATGTCACAGCCCCTCCTGGACCGCACAGTCCCAGATTACACGACCTTCACAACAGTCGGTGACTGGCTGGACGCCATTAAGATGGGGCGGTACAAAGAGAGCTTTGTCAGTGCAGGGTTTGCATCCTTTGACCTGGTGGCTCAGATGACCGCAGAGTAAGTGTGCCTCAGACTGGGAAGGGCAGGGCAGCGGTTGCTGAGCTGAGCTGAGCTGAGCCCAGGGTGGTGGGCAGGAGGTGGGAGACTGACCCTGCCCTTGGCCCATCTGCAGAGACCTACTCCGGATCGGAGTCACCTTGGCTGGCCACCAGAAGAAGATCCTCAGCAGTATCCAGGACATGCGGCTGCAGATGAACCAGACTCTGCCCGTGCAGGTCTGACACCCAGCTCCCACGGGGTTGTGCTCCCCAAGGACCACACAGGGACTCTGACCAGTCAGCTGGACTATTGGACTTTTGGATGCCTGGCCTTAGGCTGTGGCCCAGAAGATGAAAGTTTGGGGAGGGCCCAAGCCGGGGCTTCTCCTCCAGGCCTGTGCTCCCTCCCCAGAAGTTGTGCCCAACACCTCTTCATATTGAAGATGGATTAGGAGAGGGGTGATGACCCCGCCTCAGGCCCCTCGGGTGCCCAGGCCTTCCTGCTCGCCAGTGGGAGACCCCCACCACCTCAGACTTGACTGTTCTTCAATGCCGGAGGTCCTGACAGGGGCAGGTGGGAGATAAGCCTGGGTTCCATCGGGCCCAGCCCTGGCAGGGGTGTGGCCCCCCAGGTAGGCAGAGAGCAGTCCCTCCCTCAGGAACTGGAGGAGGGGACTCCAGGAATGGGGAAATGTGACACCCCCACTCCAGAGCCAACTGGCACCTCCAGTTTGCACAGGGACTTGTTCTGGGGGCTGAGGGCCCTGCCCCGCCCCCACCCTTGGTGCTGTCATAAAAGGGCAGGCAGGGGCAGGCTGAGGAGCAGCCCTTGCCCCCCAGAGACTGACTCTCAGAGCCAGAGATATGATGTGTGTGAGTGTGTTTGTGTGTGCACGCACTGGCCTGCACAGAGAGCGTGGGTGAGTGTGTAAAAGCTTGGCCCTGTACCCTGCAGTGGGGCCAGCTGGGCCGTCAGTGGAATAAAGGCAATAAGACGATCCTCTTGCTCCTTCTCATTTCGCTCCTGAGGCAGGATGCCCTGGTGCCCTGAAGTTCACAGTCCCTGGTGGCCAGCCCTTCAGAATTCCCTGGAGTCATGGGAGGCCAGATCCAGGCCTCTCCAGGCTCGACTTCCCTCCTTTTTTGCTGTAGTGTCAGTGCATCTAACTTCTTGGCAGTGGGGTGATAACAGGAGAGTGCAAACGACACCAGAGCTTCCTCTAGGGCCCAGCCCTCCTGGGCAGAGGGGCAGACACTTGAGTCTGGATGGCATTTTACAGACAGCATCCTTTCACACCCGTTGTTTCTGATGGAGCTGAGGGTAGAGTGGGTTGGTCAGCTCCCAGGGTCACGTGGCTAAGGACCGCGGGGCAGAGAGCCCACCTGAGTTCAGCTGCAGAGGCCGGCTCCTTTCAGCAGACATCAGCCCAGAAGTGCGGCTAGTCTTTGCCGAGTTACAATGCTCCAGGCATTGGGCTAAAATGCTTTTTTTACATGGCTCTTATTTAATCTCACAACAACCCAGCCAGGGAAGGAAGTATTTTAATTTCCTTTTTACAGAGGAGGAAAGGGAGAGGTTAAGTAACTTGCCCGAAGTCGCTAAGGCAGGGAGGCCTGGGCCTGGGCCTGGGCCCCCACCCAAAGACTGCCTGCACACTAGAAAGGTTCAGGGGGCAAACAGCAAGAGCCCGGGAAAGGGTCGGGGAAAACAGCTTCTGTAAATGTCAGAGGAGAAAATGTGTGTGTGTGTGGGGGGGTGCCCAGAGACCCCTTGGATGCAGAAGAGAGGTAGGGGGCGCAGGTCCAGTCGTTTTTCCAGTATCAGGAGGGGCCCTTGAGCAGTAATAACACCTTGCGTAACCTGGAACAGGTTTCCAAGGTATCTACACAGCCTAAATTAGAGGGTATTTGGCTGGACCCATGGCCGGAAGGTCATGGACAAAGCCTCCTAGATCTCCTCAAAGCCCCTCACATTTCCCGGATGCTTCCAGGCTGGCGCAGCGGTTGAGGAATTCTAAATGGGGGTGGGTGGTTGCTAGGGGCTGGCGGAGCTTCAGGCCCGTAGTCCCGGGACAGCTCCTTCAGGTCAGGAGACCTGGACCTGGAGGACAGAGGCTGCGGGAGTGGAAGGCTGAGTTTCGTTCTGCGCGCCGCCAGTGGCCGCCTGGCAGGGACCCGGGGACCCGGGCGGCAGGAGCACGGCGCAAGCTCCCTGGGCCGCTCCAGCCCCTCCGCTGAGCGCTGCGACCGCGCCCGCTCCTTAGTATTCCCCCCACGGAGCCCTGTGCCGCGCTGCAGTAGCCGGCCGGGGGAGGGGCGCCCCGTAAAGCTCCGGCTCACCACGTCCTCTCGGTCCTCACAGCGGGGCGGGGAGGGGACGGAGCTTCTTGGCGAGGCCTTGGCTGGGGAGTCTGCGGAGGGCGGGGGTCGGGAAACGTTGCCGGGGCCCGAGGTCGCCTTGGGCCTAGGCGCCAGAGCTGTCAACAGCACGAGGTGTCACGGGCCACCGGGGGAGGGGACGCAGTGCTGAGTGGCGTCCTGCACACCCTGCGCCGCATTCCCCCACAGAGGACTCAGATAAAGGGGAGGGGGCGCTCCAATCTCCGGCTCAAGTATCCACTTCCTACTCCTCAGGCTCCGACACAGGGGAGGGTCCGTGGCCCCCGGTCGCCTGTTGTGACCCCTCTCACGTCACTCCAACTATATTAGCGGGAGTATGGAATGGGGGCTCTGCCAGAAGAGGTAAGACGTCGCCCCCTACTGGGTCCGCAGGAAGGGCAGGGTCGTGGACTTGGAGCGCCAGAGGACTGGGGGCTGGGAGCCGCAGTGACGGGGACACTTGGTGTGCGCCCCAGGCCGAAGATTTCGAGGGACCTCTTGAACCCGGAAATCCAGGGTGCATTTGGTGCTCTGTTGGATGTGCCTGGTGCAGCACATTGCACATATCTTCCTCCACGCGTGTCCAGATTGCCTGGAAGCCCCTGCATGCACACCTCTGCTTTCCTTCACATGCGCAAACAGCAGGCAGGGGCACACTACCCTTACCAAAGCCGCACCCACACCAAGTCCCCAGATCACCTCCCTTACTCGGGTTCACAAGTCTTCATTTCCTAGACCCTCCCTAGCCCCACCTCCCAACCCACACACCCTGAGATGGGGGGAAGGGATGCAAAGGAGGAAAGACGAAAGCCATCCCCTCCCTTGAAAGTGCCTCTCCCCGGTGCATTCCTACCTGGGCAGCTTAACCAACCCAGCAACCTGAGTCTCCTCTGAGAAGGCTGGGATGAGTCCTCAGACTCCCGAGCAGGGGTGTGAGGAGAGGCAGGCTGTGGTTACTGCAGGGGAAGAATGAGGGTACTCAGGAGGGGCCTGGCTTTCCTGGAGTCAGGTAAGGAGTGAAGGTAAGTGAGGTCTTAATCTGCCCAGTCTTGGTTAATTACACACACTCCTGGGGGGTAAATAATTAGATCTCCAAGTTAGCTCTTAAAATGGGAAGCCAGCGGGAGGGGGATGTTGCCCCTAAGAGGCAGTTGTAGCCCCAAAAGGCCTATTTTGTTCCCCTCTCTATGCCTGAACTCAGAGTGGGAAAGGTAGGCAGAGCGAGCTGCTCTGGGCTGTGCTCAGCCCCTCCAGGGTGGCCCCATGCAAGCAGGAGCCTGGAGAGCTGCTTTTAGACCTAAGCCTGGGTGGCCAGGCCCTGGCTCAGAACCTGGAAAATCTGGGGCTACTGTAGTACTGCAGTGGGAAGGGCATAGATTTGGAGTATAGGCAGACCTGGGGTGGAAGCCTAGGTTCCTAGTCTGTGACCTTGGGCAGGCTGTGACCTCTCAGTGCCTCTTGCCCTCATCTAGAAAAAGATGGAGTTAATCATTCCTGCCTCATGAGACTGTTACAAACATCAATCAGTTAATACATGTAAAGTACGTGCTGGGATCATAGTAAGTACTCAAAAATGTCAGCTACTATTTTTATTAATATGAAGTTTAAATAAAATATAGGAACAGATAGGAAAGTGCTGAATAGTGCTTGGCACAGAGCAGGGTTCAAAGAAACCAAAGCACTCGGGGAAATCCATCAACCCCATTCCGCCCATGGGGGTGCTGAACACTGTGATGCAAGCTTAGCCCAGGCCCGGGCCCACTTCCTGGGAAAAGGCTGCTGGGGCCCAGGTGGTTTGAAGGCAGTGAGAGTAAAGAAGTTCACTAAGGGGTAAAGAACGAAGCAAGTAACTGAGGAATCCTAGTTCCTTCATTTCTCCCTTTGGCCCACTGATCCTGGGTCTGGAGGGGGTGGCAGGAGGGGGCTCCTTCCCTCCAATATTCATTCATTCTTCAGATATTTAGTGGACATTCTCTATGCACTAGCCACTGTGGTGGGCACTAGGGACAGTGGAATGAGCAAGCCCAGAGACAGCTACTGCTTCAAAGATCTCAGTCCAACAGGGACATGGAGGCCATTCAAACAGCCATAACAAGAAATGTATATAATCAAGTGGAGATAAATGTTACGTATGTGGGACCAAATCACAACTCTGGGGACCTGAGCTAATTTTGGGCAAGGCTAAGGGCCCTGGGACCGGCTATCCCATACCCCAGAGTGGGAGCTGGAGCCCCTATTACCATCCAGGTCCTTTCAACCTTTTGCTGTCTGACCCTGAGTATGTCTTCATTCACTGCCTCCCTCACTCATTCATTTATTCTGCGTAACTTCATTGAGCCCTTGCATATGTCAGTCTCAGTGTGTGGATTTGGGGAAGTAGAGATGAACTGGCTACAGCATCACTCCTTGAACGTACACACAGCTCAGAGGGGGACACTATATATAAGTCAACTAATACGATGTGACAAGGGAAGTGCTATTGCTAGGTAAGGACCAGGGACTGTAAGGAAGGGACCCAGGCTAAGCACCCTGTCAAAGAAGACTGCTCAAGAATGTGACTTGACTTAAGCCTTGAAGGCTGTTAGCAATTAGCAAGAGGGGAGAGGAGAGCAGTACATGCAAAGGCCCTGGGGCAGGTAAGAGCAGGGCAGTCCATTAGTTAATGTCGTATGTCCACAACCTTGTTCCTTCCTCATTCGAACTCAGGCAATGAGGAAGGAACAGGGCCATGGATATATGACACTGACAAGCCTTCTATTTTCCCGTAATTCAATCCCAGCTGGGGGCATGTGCTTTCCACAGCCCAGAGGGCCAGCCTTGAACACCTGGCCGCAGCAGTTCTACAACTCCACAGTGTTCTTTGGGCTAGTTCTGTAGGTTGCTATTTCTGTAGTCCTCTACCCTGCAGCAGGGCACATTTACCCACAAACATCTCTGAGAAAACGATTCTCTCCCTATTTCCACAGAAGAGCTTGGAGAGAACACATGGCTTGCCTCTCTTGGAGAGATCACAGAGCCAGTCAGTCAATGGCAAAGCAATCCCAATCTGGTCTACTCCGGTCATGCTTCCATTTTCTTCCCACCACATCAGGATGCCTTGGAAGAGGGCCTACGAACATCTAGGAATGCTGCACCTGGATGGTGCACACAGGCCCTTCCTGGGCCACTTCAGAGTGATGCTCTCCCCCCTAGGAAGGGCCCTGCACAGAGGAGCAGGGGCTTCCTGGGCTTTCAGTTCTCAGAGAAAGGGTGGGAGGAAGAGGAGAGTGAGAGTGGGGGGAGGGGCCAGGGTGGGGGCCCCAGGAGCTGAAGGCACTTGTCAGTACAGTCCAGGAATGGTATAGGGTTCCAGCTTGGGGGTGGGGACACAGGTCTGACAGGCAAGCAGCCCTGTCCCTCTACTTTCCCTCCCTGCCCCTCTCTGTTTGTCATTAATGATTCCCATCTCACGGAGCAGGAATGAAAACAGGCTCAGGATCTGGCTGGAGGCCTGCTGTGACATCAGCCCAGAGGTGGCTGTCCTGACCCTGACTGTTGGGGGCCTGGGGAAGACCCACTTCCCCACTTTGTCCTGAACTGACAGGGAGAAGGAGAGAGGCAGGAGACAAGTCTCCCTCTCTGGGTACTGAACTTAGAGTAGGTGAGGGAGGTGGTGCTTGCCCTAGGGGACCAGGAAAGGGTGTGTCTGAAGGAATGTAGGGGGGGCGTACAGGAGCTAGCTTTCTGCAGACACCTCTGACTCCCACACACCCTGCCACTCCTTCCCCGGGGCCACCCCAGCACCACGCCCAGGCATTGTTCTCCCTTTGTCCTCTCCACTTCTTCTGAAGACACCTCCTTCATTATTGAAATCTTCCCGTAGACTACCTTCTTCCCATCCTGACCTCAGTCATCCTTTTTGAGTCTAAGGTTCACAGTCAGGTGTTTTCTGGGACTTGGTACCTGGCCAACCTGATTCTTCTCAGCTCCAGCTTCTTGGCTTTTACACCCAGACCTTGACCTCTTACCACTAATGACCTCCCCCTTTGTTCCCAGTTGGCTTACAGCAGCGTGGAGGGCAGCCCTGTGACCCTGGTTATCACTTAGCCAACTCCGTTTCGAGTCTGATATCCCAGGCTCCCTGCCACTTCCTCCTGGCTGCCCGGTTTTGAGATCTCTGGTCCCCGACCCCTCTTTCTTGCCCTCCTGGGGGTCTTCCGGGGTGTGCTCTTCCTGCCCAACCTGGGCTATGCCTACTCTCAAACACTCCCGTCCTGATGTCTCTGAGCAGTCCTTTCCTTGTTTCTCTGACTTCCGATAAAATTCTCCCACGGCAGCTGGTACAGCCTTTTCTACCCGACTCCAGCCTCAGCTACACCCTTTTCCAGGCACTGAGCCTCAGGCAATGGAGATAAGTGAGTCGCCCGCCCTTGAGAAGCCTACGGTTCAGTGGAGGAGAAAGCTAAGTAATAGGGTGACAAAAGAATGAATATTCTAGGTGTCACTGGTGGATTTTGAAGAGAAGAGTGACATCTTGAGAACTGTTTTGGGAAGTGGAGTGAGGCAGGTGTGGGATGGATTAGAAGACACAGAGGATGGTGCCAGGAAGGAAAGGGAGAAAGCCACCGTCTCGGGGGAAAGGAATGAGGTCCTGGGCGGAAATGGAGTGAGGAGGAGGCAGGTAGGTGGGATCTTACCTTGCAGAGGTAAACAACGTGCTTAGAGACTGATTACATGTGGAAGGGGAGACGGTAAATATCTGAGCCTGGGTGATAGGGAGGACTGGGCAACTGGGTGTCCTTGGGCACCTTTTATGGCTTCAGAAACTACAGGAGGAAGAATGATATGAGTGGAGAGCAGTGGGTTCAGTTTGAAGCCTTGAGGGAGTTGCCCATAGAGCCATTGAACACATGGACCTGGAGCTTAGGAGTGAGGTGTGAGGCAGAGGATCAGGCACAGCATGGAGGCCAGGGACACAGTTGAGGGGTGGAGGGCAGGATTGCCCAGGAGAGGTGTGGAGAGCAGAGAAGAGGCTGAGGTAGGTATGTGGGGGATGCACCCTCACTGCTCCTACAGGCAGCCTTCACACCTCTCTGAGAGTTCTCATCGCACTGCATCGGAAATGTTTCTGTGTGTCTTCTCTGCTGCTTAAAGGAGGCACCGTATCTTTATAACATGTATTTCCCGGGAGACGTGCCAGGATCTGGCACAAGACAGGGGCTCAGTAGTGCCTATAGGATGAATGGATAATAATAATAATGTGTTGAGGGCTTACTGTGTGCCAGCCACTATTCTAAGTGTTTTACATTTAGTAATTCATTGAATTTTCAGGACAAGTCTACATTTCTGATTCTCAATGGAAATGTACTCTTACTGTTTCCATTTTACAGATGGGGAAGCTTGACTAAAAGAAGTTAAGTAACTGGTCCAAGGTCACAGAACTAGTATGTGCAGAGCCCAGATTTGAATCCAGGTAGTCTGACTCCAGAGCTGTTATGCCCACACTATTCTGCTTCTCAAATAAAATCTTGGAATAAGAACAGCAACTATGATTAACATTATTCACTGCTTACTGTTCCAGGCGCTGGGCTAAAGAACTTTATTAGACTATTTAATTATATAAACATGAGTTAACACATGAATATATTGATGGGTGGAGTGAAGTATGTGTGTATGTATGCATACACGTGTGTGCAAGTAGATGAATGGATGGGTGAATGAATGAATGGGTAGATGAAAAGATCAACAGATGGATAGAAGGATGGATAGACAGGTGAACGTGTGCATGAACGAAGAATAGTTGAATGAATGGATGGTGAGTAGGTGAATGGTTATGTGGATGGGTAGGTGGGCATATAAGTGGTAGGATGAATGAAGAATAGACAAGTAGGTGTTTGAATGAGAGAGTGCATGGATGGATGAATGGAAGGACGTATGGATGGATGGGTGGAGGGATGGATGAATATATGAATAGATGGAAGAACTGGTGAATGGGTGAGCGGATAGAAGGATGGATGGAGGATGGGAGGTAAATAAGTTAACAGATGAATGGATGGATGAGCAGACAACTGGTGGGTGGGTGGATGAAAAGATGAATGAACAGCAGGATGGGTGAATGAGCGAATGGACAGACAATTAGATAATTAGGGTGGCTGGATGACTTGGTGGATGAATGGTTGGATGAATGAGTGAATGTTTAGAAGTTTGGATGGATAAAGAAGGGTGAATTTCTATATTTAGGGCTGTAAAAGAGAGTAAGAAAATGCACAAATTATAGTCTCTACCCTTTTCCCTAGATATACCTATGCCTTCTTTTGGCCATTTCCTCCACAATGGTCTATGAAATCTGTCCTGTCCTGCCCCCCGACTCCTCCCCAAATCACAGCTAAGCACCAAAGCTTGGTCCTCACCCACTTACCCTCACCCCCAAGTACAGAGACATCCTGGAATTTATTACAGGCGTCCTGATTCCTTTCTTGCTCTTCTTCCTGCCTTGATATCCAGGGAAAACACCTTCCCATTAGCCATCCTAGGAAGAAGGCAAGGGGTTATTGTGGGGGCTCCTCCCTCCGCGCCTGTTGTGGTATCTTCGACAGGCTTAACTCTGGAACCCCAGCACCCAAGCAGATTCCAGGGTTGGAGAGCTGTGATTACAGCAGTAAACTAATAGGTATTCCAAAAAGTGTTGGGGCACTGTGTCTGGAGTGAGGGGTGTTCTGTGCGTCTGGAAGGACAACCGTATCTCATCTCAGAGAAGGGCTTTTAGGAAGTAGCAGTCAGAACGACAAGATGGAATGAGGCCTTTCCCAGTTAAAAGGCAGGCTCTACCTCTGAAGGCATCCAGTTGTGAGACCTGAGCTCTGCTGCATGGGGCCTGTGTAACCTTGAACAACTCACTTAGCCTTTCCGAGCTTCCTTATCTATAAAATGAACTCACGACGCCAACCTCACATGGCCATTGAGAGAATGAAACAAGAGGGTGCAAAGAAAGTGTGAGGCACATAGAAACCCTTTCACAAACAATTTCAAGAGGTAAAAAAGTATGTACATTCCTTTTTTTCCCTGTGGGAAGGTAAACTAAGCCACCTGTGCTCTGTGTCTGTCTACGAAGAAGTGTGGGTTTGGGGGAACAGTGGCATTACAGGTCTAGGGCCCCCTTGGCCTGTGACTGTACCAGCACAGCCTCAGGAGTCCTCCCTGAGAAGCCTCTGCTTCCTGCCCCTGACAGGTCTTTTCAAGGCAAGAGCAGAAGAAGTGGCGTCAGGGTTCAGGTGGGAGTGGGAGGTAGAGCCCCCCCCCCCCCCGAGCCCAGACTCTCCCCATGGCCCCTGACTCTCACTCTCTGGGCCAGGCACCTGCAGGCAGATTATCCAGCGCTGTGTACAACAACAACAACAACAAACAAATAACAAAGCTGTTCATCATGGGAGAGGAATCATGGAGACCCTGCCTCTACAATGGCCCCAGGAGTGAAGACGGGGAGAGGGTTCCCCCCTGCCCAGGAATGGGCCTTCTCCCACAGCCAGACCTCAGTACAGGAGGCGTGGGTTAAAGGAGGCCAGAAACTGGGATTTCGACCTTTTCCTTTTGCATTACTTTGTGTCACCTTTCCGGTCTCATTCTGTCTCCCCCATGTTTACGTCTTTCCAGGTGGAAGAACAGAGGCAGAGGGTCTTGTCTTAGGTTTCATGGGCATCTATAATATTTAACCACTGGACTTTTAACTCTGCTGGGGACACTTTCTCCTCCTACTGAGCTTCTCCTGGACAGGAACACAGAATATATGAAGGGAGGGGAAGGGAATGACCGTATCTTGGACTAGACCGTTTTACATAGTTTCATCCCCATAGAAACCCTATTTGGTTGTGAGGAAGATGCTATTACCCCATTTTACAGACAAGGAAACTGAGGTGCAGGGAAGTAACCTACCCAGGGTCACAAGCCTGGAAAAAGTCAGAGCTTGTATTTGAACCAGGGTTCCCAATACTTGACCAGAGAGGGACTCTTGAGGACAGGACCCAAATAGGTCTGGGAGAGGAGGTGAGAGGCTCCAGCGGCATGGGGAGGTGTGGGGTGCTGTTCTGTTTGACTCAACACCAGGGCTCCTGGCTCCTCATGCAGTTCTGCGCCACGAGCCCAGCTCTGGGTGTGCAAAATGAAGATGCTGAACTGGTTCCAACAGAGCCATACCCAACCCCAGCCCCCACCCCAGGGCTCAGGAAATGACACACCTGAACTGCGGAGCAGATTGTTGGACCTGGCTCCAGTGTCACCTCCCAGGGGACAGGTTTGCAGAGGCTGCGTGGCAGCCCCGAGGAGGGAGGGAGGAGGGAGGAGGGTCCGGCCTCCTGGGCTGAGGAGTGTGCCCTCCCACATGTCCCTGCCCCGCAGTGTGGGCTGCGGACTCATCGGCCTTCGAGACAAGTGACCAGGGCTGAAGTTCTGTGTCATTTCAGACAATTTGCTAAGTATCTCTGTGCCTCCTACTTTAGTTTTGTTAACAAATGGAGAGATTTTTTCTGCCTATCTTCTCAGCATAGGACCTGGAGGGAGAGACCTCCCGCCCCATGGGGGTCTGACTCGGGGTCAGAACACGGTCTCCAGAAGGAGATGGGGGTCTCGTGTCTGCCTGATTTTTTGAGGGGCTGCCAGTAATTTTTTTCCACAAGTCTGGCTATGCATAGGGGACAGTTTCCGCTGGGTGCCCGTGCTATGATGTCTGAAACACAGCTTTTCCTGCTCTGGGGGCTGCATAGTGTGTTGGGAGGGGCAGGTGATCATGGCTAGTGGGACGGGGAGTTGCTCTGATTTGGCAGCCACACTCTCCGGTGGGCAGGGCCGGGCTCTGGGCTCAGCTCTAGGACACCATCTGCTCCTGGCACAGGTAGGGTGACTGAGGCCCCACTGGGCCAGCAGGCCCAGGCTTCCACGTTCTCAGGCCTGAGACAGACCTTCGGGGCCTCCCTTTTGGGATTGCAAGCTGTGTGGATGCCAGGAGTGCCCGGAGAGAGAGGGCAGATAGTCATGGTCATTTCCAGCGTGAGCAGGGGTCCATCCCTTCTCCTTTCACACCAGCCTTGGCTGAGGCAGCAGCTCAGGCAAAAGGGAGGCTGGGGGAGGGGAGGGCAGAGCTTTGCAAAGGGGAGGCAAGAATTCTGGTTGGAAATCATTCAAATGAGGCTATGAAACCAGAACCCTGTCTCAGAACAAATTGGCCAGATTTGGCCTGGGGGGAGGGGGGTTACAAGGGGAGTGGAGGAGGTTGGGCCCCGACTGATGGGGGAAGGGTTGGCAGGACTCCGACTGGTGTTCCCAAGAGGAGCCCAGGCCTGAGCTGCACTGGGTAGAAGGGGGCAGCTGCCCCCTGCCATCCCCACAAGGTGTCTTCCACGACGTCAGAGGGAGGAGCCAGGTGCCCGAGCCACTCGTCTGGCCTGTCCTGGAGGAAATGGTCTAGTCTATCACTGACAGTCTTTAGAACTGCCCAGCTGTGACCCTGTCCCGTTCCCTATTCCTTCTCTACCTCTGAAGAGGAAGAGCCCCTAGGACTCACCAAGTAATCATTCAAAATTTCTCTTTCTCTTCTAAGTCCCCTGCCTACACTTAGGCCAGGGGCAAAGGATGAACTCAGCTAGGGCTAGGTGGGGAGGCGTGACTTACAAAATGGATTCTCATGCCTTGTTCTGACTGGGGAGGTATCTGGGGGCCTCTCCCAGGGCAGGGCTTTCCAGGGCAGCCTGGGGAGTGCCTCCCCTTTCCTGTCATGGGTCCAGCAGAGAGGAGGGGTAGGCTGTGGGGGTTCACACGGGGTCAGGCAGGGGCCTGCAGCTGAGGAAAACCGAGGCCTTCAGAGACTCATCAAAGGAGCTGCTGTGTGAAAGAGGCGACCTTGGAGGGGTCACTGGGTTCACACTGCCGGGGAGGGTTGGAGGCCTGGTCCGACTGGGGGCGGGGGAGGTGGCTAGGGGGACAGGCTGAGGGAGGGAGCAACGAGGCGCAGGGCGACAGGCTCCTGTCCAGCTCCAGCATCCCTCCAGCTGGCTGGCCAGCCACAGACGGAGCTCTAGGGAGAAGCTCTGTCTGTCTGTCTGCCTTGTTGTGGTCTGGATGTCCTGGCCCCTTCTTAGAGAGGAAACAGTGTTCCCTGACCGCCCCACCCCCATGCCTCATGTCTCTTAAAGGGCCAAAACCAAGTGTCAGGGCCAGGCAGAGGCAGAACACAGACACTAGCCACAAGGCCGTCCCTGCCCCACCCCCTTGCCTTCTGCTTTCACCCTGACCTTTCCTACTCAGATGCTGGCCCTGCAGTCTGGCTGGCTGGTATTCCCTCCACACTGCCCAAATCATTCAGGACTCTGCCATCATCCTTCCCTTGTGACTCAAATTCCGCTCTTCAGAGAGGGGACCAGAACTGACTGGGATCCCCTTGCCCACGCCTCCTCCCCGAGCCCATTACCCATCTGAAGATCTCACTCCTCACAAATCTCCAGGGTGGAAGGCTCAGGGGCTCTCTGCCCTTGTCCCTCCTAGAGCCATTAGAATCCCCTCAAATCCTCTCTGCTCTGCCCCAGGTTTGGATTCCCAGGTCTTCACTGACCTGCCTGCCCACTTGCAGTGTGGATCTTAGTTACCACTCCTGACACACCCCACTCCACCTCAGTGAGGCCTTGGCATTCTCTCGGCCTCCCCCACCCCCAGTGCAGACTTCCAAAGTCTTCCCCTGTGCACTCCCCAGTGGGAACCCCAGAAGGAAGTCATTTCTAAGGGAACGAAGTTGGGCAGCCGCGGCTCCTGATGGGAGGGGCGTCGACTTCTGGCCCCTCCTTGGGGATCAGACTGGGCCTGGACATCTCCTCTCAACCCCTCCTCTCAACTGAGGGGACCACTGTGGCGGGTGAGTGAGCTGGAGGGGGGCGGGAGGGGCAGGGGAGGTGGGGGAACCGGTCTTGTGTTGTTCTTGGCTTGGAGCCCCCAGCCCCAGGGAAATCCTGACTCTGTGGAAAACTGAGCAGGCAGTGAGGCAGGGGAGGAGGAGTTGGAAGAGGAAGAGGAGGAGGAGGAGAAGGGGGAGGAGGACCAAGGGCTCAGGGTGAGGGGGGGTAGGGGCTCCTCTCATAAATCAATCCCACCAGCTCTCAGGCCTGACAAAAACCAGAGACCCAGTGTCCCTTGGGGGCTGGGAGCAGGGAGGGTATGCAGATCATCCAATGGGCTTTGGGGAAGGAAAGGATGATTTGAGGGGCAGTGTCCTGCTCACAGGGACCTGCCTCAAGCCCCCCAAAACAACAGGTGTGTGTGTAGCGGGGGAGGGTCTGAGAAAACTTCACAACTGCAGAAGCTGAACCAGCGCAGGTGTGAAAGATGGATGGCCAGGGTTGGGAGGCCTCACTGGTCAGCAAGTCAGAGCCCTTTCACTGCTTGGACATCTGGCCTGGTCCAGCTCCTGAGAAACCGTGCAGCTTCAGTCGAGTTGTTTCGCCTCTGTCTCCCCAGACGAATGAGGGTGTGGCATAGGTCTGGCTCCACCCTGGTGTCTCCTGACACTTGGCCATAGCTCTTTTCAGTGCTCCACACAGGAAAAAATACTGCTCTGGGGCTTGCAGGACAACAGGTAAGAGCCTGGGCTATTTGACCACTGTGGCTTTGGGTGGCCAACATAACCTCCCAGAGCCTCAGTTTCTGCATCTGTCCAATGGGCATAATAATGCCTCCCTGGCATTGCTATGAGGCCATGCTAGTGAGTGAGACAATGTACGTGTGTGTGGGACAATGCATTTAAAAAGCCCAGTGTGGCAGAATGTCAGTCAAAGATCATCGTTACTTCATGTCTACCTCTTGGGTGTTTGCAAGTCTCTCAGCCTTCCAAGGGTCACTCCTTTTCTTTGATTGGTAACAATCAAGTAGCTCCAGCTCTCAAACCAGCAACACAGAAACCCTTACAACCCACTCCCTCAGTATTCGCAGTGACTCTGGAGATATCTGTGCTTCTCCTGCTCCCGCTCACCCCTCCTGCCATGGCTGGTGTCTTCCTGCACTGTTGCCCACTTGGCCATTGTCCTGCTCCACAGAGTCTGGGCAGGTGTGTTGTGGGCCACCACCAGAGGTCTGGGCTACGGAAGGAGGATGCAGCCAGCATAGTGCAGCCAGCTGTCACTGTCCTCACCATTTATCTCCTACTCTTGCCAGCCACTGGCCTCTCCCTGCAGAGATCCAGCATTGCCTCTTCCCAGCTTTCCCCATTCCAGGCACTGCTCACAGTATCCCATCTCTGCCCCTCACTCCTGCCCCTCACATCCAGACTCCTGTGGGGACTCACAGGGCGCTCAGAACCGTTTCGTTCTGTCTTCCAGTACCTGCTGGACTGGGGGCCCACCTGGCCTCATTTCAACCAGACCCCCATTTTGATACATCAAAATACTTTGAACAGCAAAAGGGAGCAACTTTTGAGGCATATTCTGTGCCTCTGAGAGAATGTTGAATGAAGGACAGCACTGTGTTTATTTCCTAAAGAGTAATGTCTTCTTTGCAATTATGTTATATTATTATTCCCCAGGAAAATAGCTTTGACCAATACATCTTCTGCCCTAAGCTCGCCTCCCAACCCACAGGATTATCTTTTTCTTTGGGTCTCAGGAAAGCCCTAGACTATGTGGTTAGGGAGATGAGTGGCACTGGCCCAGGCCACTCCAGGTCCTTATTCTTGAGTTTGAACAGACCTGCTGGGCTGGGCCACATCGAGGGCACATTTTGGAGTGAATAGGAGGTGGTGGGTGATCCCCCTTAAACCTGATTTAGGAGGTCGGTGGGAGGAACCAGGAGGAGAGGTCTGCCGACAGAGTCCCAGACAGTACCTTTATGAACATGTCTCCTCCACCAGATGCTGGCCCCTCAGGGATTCGGCCAATACACACATGCTGCGGTGGCCCTCTGGCCCCAGGGGCCTCCTGCTGTAATGAGGCTTATCTTCACTTGGGTTGCTCCAGAGCTGTGAGGAGTGCAGCCAGGTCAGCCGGGAGTGTCTAGAGAGACCATTTCTCAGACGGTAGGGTTCCCCCTCTGCAACCTCCAGGGCAAGTGGGCATCCAGCCTCTGCTTGCCCACTCCCGGAGATGGGGCGCTCATTACCTCACAAGGCAGTCCCTGCTTGGTTGGGTAGCTGAGATGGTTGAGAAGTTAGAAATGAAGAATCCAACCAGCATTTATAGGTGGTCCCTCTGTGGGAGCCAAGGGAGGTCACGGAGCAGCTTTGGATGTCTCTCCATGAGGGAGGAAGGGAAGCAGGATTGCCTATTTAGGGTGAGGCACAGGATCCCAAGGAATAAGCTCAGCCCTGGAAAGCAAGGGACAGGGGTCGAGTCTTTGCTCTACTATTAACTAGTTTTGTAGCCTTGAGGAACTCCCTCCTTTCCCTGGGCCTCAGTTTCCATAACTGCAAACTTTATGGGCTGGGATTGGGGAATTCTAAGGGTCCTGCCCCTGGCAATGGATGCTCTTCCATGAATCTATGAATAGCTGGCGCAGAGGGATCAGGTCTTGGTCCATGGGGGCCAGGCTGGCTGGAGAGTGCTCAGAGAATGGGCCCTGTGTGGGATAGGACAAGGTTCCCTTTCATTTCATGAGGCCTTGGCAGCAGCCCAGGGCCCACAGACTCTCCATTCCGCCAAGGTCAACCTGACCCTGACCTGGGGGGTACAACTGCCTGGGGCAGTTGAGGTCAGGAGCTGGCAACTTGGGAGAAGGAGCCAAGTGCAGAGGTTCAGATTCCTGTCCCCTGGCTGGGGTGAGGGTCTGAGCCACTGCAGCTCTGTGTACCTTGTGTCTAAGATGGTGACCCAGAGCCCCACCTCCCTGCTGTCTTGGCGGTCCCTGGAAAGACCTCCACTGGCCTAAGTGTCAGACAAGCCCGGTATGGAATCCAGGCCTGCTACTTACTAGCCCATTGACCTTGAGCAAGTCACCGCCCCTCCTCACCTGGAAGTCAGGGACTCTGATTTCTACCTTACATGGTTACAGGGGAGATAAGGCACATGTTAAGCTTCATGCCCACAACACGTGCTCCATGGAGCATGGCTGCGATTACCATGATTAGAGGCCCAGCTAAGCAGAGATGGTGACAAGGAATCAGAACGAGACTGCACTCACAAGACTGCACTCTCTACCTACTGCCTCAGCCCTCTGTCTCTTGGTCTGTTTGTTCATTAGGGCATTGGGGGCTTCCAATTTTCAGGCCTTAAAATCTGCACAATTGAATGCAGTCAAAACAAACCCTCCACTCTACTTAGACTGAGAGGGAACAAGCTCCTGGCCAGGCCTAATGGGTTCCAGGTGTGCTCTGTGCCCTTCAGTGCCTGAACCAGCCTCGGTGGCTGTGGCTGTGACTGCCTGGCTGGCTGGGAAGGCTCAACTGGCCAGACCTTTCCAACCTACCCTCTAGCCTCTGAAGAGTGTAGAGCTGGGCCAGGCCCCACCCAATATGGTGGGACAGCCAGCCTCGTGCTGAGAGAGCCTGGGGTTCAAAGCCAGGAGGTGCTGTGCAAACCTCAATAGCACATGCGAGGGTCTCCCAAACTTTCCCCAACTACTCAAGTCAATGCTGAGTACCTACTGTGTGTTCTGCCTTGATCTCAAGAGGTTCTGGCATGGCTGAGATGATTTTCAGACCAATAACACTCCTCACAGGAGGTTGACCATGGGAGTGACCCCCCGGAGAGGCATAAATGACCATGGGAGCCCAGAGAGCATAAATGAGGTTTCTTTTATTAAGATTATATATTATTATTGTGTTATATAATCAAAGTGATGGCCAGCATTTATGCATGGTGACCCATGCGTCGGGTACTCTATCAGTGCTTTTCATATGTGAGGTCATCAAATTCTCACAGACATGTGTGGGGACTGCTTCTGTTCTCTTAGAGAACAGAGAGGGGCAGGAGGCTCAGGGAAACCAAGAGCCCTGCCTGAGGCCACACAGTCAGAAAGGGACTGAAGTGGCATGTGAGCCCAAGGCTGTCTGACCTCAAGGCAGGGCCTATTCAGCTCTGCTATACTTTTCACACGCTGGTCCAGCCCTTCTCTAAAGAGTCAGGGAGAGTGTGTATAGGTGTGAGTATGAACTCAGGGTCTGATCAGAAGGCAGACCTCATTGGCTAGACCTCTTGCCTCTCCTCCAGACCCCGCCCGCCCTTTCCCCCAGGACTCTTAGTCTCAAGCCTCAGCCCTGACCTGCTACCTGGATGAATACCCTCTCTCTCAGTCCCCCCACCGCCTCTGGGTCACCCTCCTCCAATCCTGAGCTGGGTAGTGGAGGGCACTGTTTGCACTGGGGCCACCATCTACTCAGCTCGCTCCCATCCATATGGCTGGACCCTCTGGGACAGACCTGGCAGTCGCTGGTGGGGGAGGGCTGGAGTCCCACTCTAGAACTGCAGGTGGTGTGTGGGCGTGATTGCAAATGAGAGGTTGCCCTCGTTCCTCCTGCTTGGGTAATTATTAGTAATAATAATTTTTAGCCTCTATTGTCTCAATAATCATGCCATACTTACAAACTTGCTTTTAAAACCTCTCAAAGCCCTTGGTACTTTCCTTCATAACAGTAATTTGTCATTGTAAATTTACTTACATCTCTATTTGGTTAATTCTGCCTCCCTGCTAGATGTAACGCCTCTAAAAGGGTAATCTGCTTTCTGCCGTATCCCAGTGCCTGGCACAGTATTGATGCATAGTATTTCTGAGGAGTGTATATACGAATGAATGAGTGAAATGGAGTCAGTGGAAGGCTAAGAAGAGGTAGGGCAGGACTAGAAGCCTGGGGAGCAGGAGAGGTGTGAGGAGGAAGCTTCTGGAGCCTGTCTATGCAACTGGGGTGGGACAGTATGGCGGTGCCCCCCCGGGCAGCTCTGGGAAGGGGCAGTTAAGCTGCAGGGGCTTCTTCAACTGTCTGGAGCTGAGCTGCAGCCTCCGCCAGGTAGGGTGCAAAGAGATCCCATGGATGGAGGCCTGTCTTCCTTCTCCAGAGCCTTTTTTCAAAAGGGGATCCAGGATGGGCCTCTGTATTTGGGCCACTTCAGAGAAGCCATGGAGATTCTATCTGAAGTTGCAGGCTGGGACTTTCGCCAGATTGTGTCCCCTTCCCCTTGTGTCTCTAGAGCTGTTGAACACATGGCACTTTCTCTCATCCTCAATCTCCACTCCTGAGCCCTGATATTCTGGGGGTGTGGGGTGGCAAATTAAGAAAGTCTGGGTTCAGCCCTGGCTGGTGTGGCTCAGTGAATTGAGTGCAGGCCTGTGAACCAAAGGGTTGCCGGTTTGGGTCCCAGTCAGGGCACATGCCTGGGTCATAGGCCAGGTCCTCACTGGGGGGTATGTGAGAGGCAACCTCACACTGATGTTTCTCTCCCTCTCCCTCCTCCTTCCTCTCTGCCTAAAAATAAATAAATAAATAAATAAATAAATAAATAATCTAAAAAAAAAAAAGATCTGGGTTCAAACCAGTTCTATCACTTTCTAGCCATGAGATCTTGGGCACCCTTAGCTTCTCCAAGCCTCAGTTTCCTCATCTCTAGAATGGAGGTGCTAATCACCTTGAAGTGTTTGATGAGGGTTAAACAAGATCGTGGGGACAGAGCTTTTCCAGGAGGCACTCATGAAGGCCCGAGTCCTCACTCCCGCCCTTGCCACCATCCAGCTGTGCAATCTCGGGGAGGACCCATCGTCTCTCCAGGGCTCAGCTGCATCTGTCAAACAAGAGGGTTGGATCAGCTCATCTAGAAGGCCCCTTCCAGCTCTGACTTGCTTGGTTCTATTCTTAGCAGTGAGCCCCACCTCTGGGGCAGGGGCGATATGAACATTCTTTCAGCTCAGATTCAACCCAGGCACATGCTTGCCCAGCCCCGTCCCTCACATTTAGCCTGTAGCTGTTGCCACACTGGCCGCACCCTTGGCACCACATTTCCCCCACCCCCACCCCACTGGCCAGGACCACAGGTGTGTGGCTCATTCTCGTGGGGCTGAGGGACCCTGGGAGGACAGAGGAAGAGGCCAGGAGGGAAGAGGGAAGGGTAGAGGGGCTGGAGGAGAGCAGTGACGTGGAAAGGGCAGGACATGACCTTGAGCCCTGTGGAATTCGAGCTCTTCCACTTCCTAGCGGTGGCTGTCCTTGGGGAAGTCTGTTCCTTCATTTATCAACTAATGTAATAATAACAACTTAAACCATTACACTGCTGTGAAGATTAAATGAAAGAATATATGTCAAGTGCCTTGGCATTCTAGTTTTGTTCTCTCGGGGTGGCAGGGACCCCCAATCTCCCTCGATTTCCAGGGAGGGGGCAGTTCCACGAGGGCCCTGTGGGGGCGCTTGCGCGACTTTCCCGCGCTCCTGCGGGCCTCGCCCCGCAGCCGAGTCGCAGCCCCCTTCCCTGGGCCGGCAGCCTGGGGTCCTTGGCCTGGGAGCCCCAACCCACAGAGCCGAGGAAAGCTGAGGCCCGAGCCAGCCCGCGCCCCCGCCCTCACCCGCACCGCCTGGGCCTCTGAAGGAGCGTCTTTGATCTGCAACCTTCAGGGGGATTAAGAGCCCGAGAGCCCCTCTCCCCGGGGTCCCCCGTTCCTCGCCGCCCTCCCTCCGGGCTGACCTCCCAGTCGGCGGCCCGGCTGGGGCCTGGCTCCGCCGCCGGTGGTCCCCGCCGCTCCAGCCCGCCGTGCCTCCGGGCAGGCCGCTAGGATTACAGGGGCAGCCGGGCTGCGGGCGGCTTCGGGGGGTCCCCGGGGCCCGGGCCCGGGGGGGGGGCGGGCCCCGGGCCTCCGGGCCGTTTTGGCCGGGGAATCTGTGTAAAGTGTTTAAAAAGAAAAACTCTCCGGAGGAGGACGTAACCTTTTCTTAACATCTGGGGCTCAATTAGCTAATGACAGCAAAGCCTTCTCCGGTGTCGCTGACCCCTAGGCAGCAGCCCCGCTCCCCACCCCCGGTATTTGTACAGCTGCGGCCGCTCGCTGGGACGCAGGGCAGGGGGCTTGGCCGGGTTATCTCGGCGGAGATCCGCCGCCCACCCCAAAAAAGAGAAAGAAAAGGCTTAGCGCACGGTCCCGCCCGCGGCCCCGCGGGCCTGCTGGTCGCGCCCCGCTCCCCGCTCCCGCCGCCCCGCCCCCACTGGCCGCGGGCCTCGCCCGCTGCCCGCGCGCCTCTCCGGCTGCCTCTGCCTCTCGCCCCTTCCTCCCTTTTCTTTGCACCCTCTCCTTTGTCCCTCCTGCCCGTCTATCTCGCTCCGCTCTCTTCCCCCTCTGCTCTTTCTGTCTCCTCCCTTTCTTGCTCGCTACCCCCTTCCTGTCTGTTCGTCTGTCTCTCTTTTCTCCCTTCTTTCCCTGTCTCTTCTCCCTCTCCCCAGCGGCCTCCCCTCTCCCTCTCCCTCTGAATAGCTCCCTTGTTCCTGCTCCGCGTTCCTGTCTCTCCCTCTCATTCTAGTGCTTCCTCCCCACCTTTGTCTCTCTCCCTGTGTCAACCTCTGAACGCCTCTCTGTCTGTCCTCCCAGAGGTGAGTCCTGCCCCCGCTGCCGGGCAGAAACCCCCGGCAGACACTCCCGTGGGGAGCAAGCAGACCTAGCAGTCCCAAGGCCGAACCGGGCATGTCGGGGAGCTGGGCGCTTGCTGACTGCCCTGATCCCCAGTATGGGAAGTGTGGGAGAGCAGCATTTAGGGCACCAACTGCTAGTGGTCAGAGCCAGAGGGGAGCCTCAGGGGGT
The DNA here is from genome assembly GCF_021234435.1 of Artibeus jamaicensis. NCBI lineage: Eukaryota > Metazoa > Chordata > Mammalia > Chiroptera > Phyllostomidae > Artibeus > Artibeus jamaicensis. The sequence goes on along the minus strand of NW_026522046.1, from coordinate 5,979,078 downwards.
TCCCTAGATGCCATGACATCAGTGTCCCCGGAATTTCACCTTCCCTGCCACTCTGTGCGCCCCAACACCCCACCCCTAGTTTGAACCCGGGTGCAAGTGCAGACACACACTTTCCTCTCTGCCTTCAGCACAGTGTAAGACAGGCTGGAATCTTAAAAAAAAAAATCATCAATACTAAGAAAAAATATATAAGTGCAGAAACTACAAATAGCATAAAAGTCATGTCCGAAGGCGGTGTAGAGGAGCAAAGGAGGGCACAAGGTTTGGAATGAGAAGTGGGTTCAACTTGGAACTCTTTTTAAAAACAGTTCTGTCAGTGCCAGGGGGATCACTTGAGCCTCAGTTCCGCATCTATAAAATGGGAATAATAATGGCTATTGCCTATAAGGCCTGTCAGTGGAAGATGAAGTTCTTTCATGAGGGCCTTTGCTTTTTGTTTTCCTGGAGAATATCTTCGAGCCTATTATTTTTCCAGGTTAGCACCGAGTTCCAAAAATTCTACCTCTTCCTTTTACAAATACACTCGAAAACTCGTTCCCTGTCTTTCACAGAAAAACGCAGGTAGATAACGTTCGCTAACAATGCGGGTGGGAGGAGGTCCCGGAGCTCCCGAAGCCTTGGGTCGACGCTGGACAAAATCCCGGAGTCGCGGTGCACTGGGCACTGCTGGCGGATGCTTCGCAGGCACGATCGTGAGCCCCTGTTTCACACCTGGGGAGCTGCTGAGGCAGCTAGCTGTCCAAGTACCACAGCCATCTACAGAAGGCAGAAGTGGGACTGGACCCCAGCAGGTTGTCCCCGGGCAGGTGAGCGGTAGCAGAGGGAGGGGTTGCCGGACGCCTTCCGCCCTCCGAGCGGGGCAGAGGCGAGGCCCAGCTGGCCTTCTTTCTGGGAAGCAGTGCAGGGTGGGCTCCACCTACGAGCAGGAGCCCGCAGACCCTCGGTGCAGGCGGGAGGGGGCGGATGTGGGTAGCGGGTCGGAGCCCTGGCCGCGGCTGTGCCCGCCCCCGTCGCCGCTCCCCGGGACCGCTCCCCGCGCCCGGGCTTGCAGCGGGTACCGGATGGAGAGTCCGGCGAAGGCTTAATTTGCAGGAAGACATTCTCATCAGATTGCGTCTCCGGCAGCCCAGCGCTGCTGCCGGGGGTCGGTCTGGGCTCCTCCCAGCACCCCTCCCCCGGGCCCTGGCGGGGTGAGAAACCGAGATGGTGGCAGCAGAAACTGGAGCCCCGGCGCCGGGCGGCCGCGAGGGGCCGAGGCTTTTGGGGGCTCTGCTGCCTCTTGCCAAGGTCAATCAAAGCGTCCCGCGCTCGGGAGGCGCGCCGCGTGCGCCCGCGAGCAGGCGGCGAGGGGCCAGAGGTGGGCTTTCCGGGCCGGGGCGCCCCGCGGGGGGGCGGGGGGGCCTCTCGGGGCAGATGCTCGGAGATTCCCGCCCGGGGAGGGGGACGGGGTGAAGGGGTGGAGGGCGCGTCGGCCTGAGGCTGGGACCCAGGCTGCGGTGTGTGACCCATCCAGCTGTAAACGGAGCCTAATTAGGGACGTTTTTATGCTAATATGCACCTGGCTGGGCTTTTTCTCTTTCTTTTTCTGAGAGAGGCTATAGAGTGGAAAGGAAGACGCTCTGGAGAGCCGGGAACTTCCGGAAGCACCAGATCCCTGGCAACCGACGACCCGGCTCCGCTGCTCACCCCTTGCCAGGCCTCGGGGAAGTTATGTGAAGACGTTACTGGGCTTCAGTTTTCTCCTCTGAGAAAGAGAGAACGCGCGTCAAGTTTCTTCCTAAGCTCAGTCAGTATGTCAGCTAAGAGATGGAAGTCAGCCCTGAAGATGGATTGGGAACCGGGTGCAGAAGGTGCGAACAGGTGCGTGAGCGCGGTGGAGGAGGTGGAGGTGGTGGAGGTGGTGGAGATGGTGGAGGTGGTGGAGGTGGTGGGCCATTCCGCGACCTTGTTTCCATTCCAGGGCCAGAGGCTCGCTGTCTCCACTGTGGACCAGACGTGAAAGTGGGGGGTGGGCAGGGGGAGGAGGCTGAACAGAGGTCCCTGGGGTGATGGCAGAAGCCTCCGGAGGAGGCCGCTGGGTGGTAAAAGAAGATGGGAGATAGGGTGGGGAAGTTGGTGTTTTATGGGGTGATTCACCTGAGCTTAATGGTAAGGTTGGGGTGGAGGGGAGAAATGAGTTGGACATGGCCAAGGAGAGAGAGGGAGGTGACCGGTGGGTCACATCCTGAAGAAGGCTGAGGGGCTGGGAGTTGGACACAGGTGGGGAGGAATAGGAGACACTTCGGTGGCGTGGGCGGGTGGGGGGAGACGGTATTTTGATGGAAGAGGGCACTCTTTATTGGCCTTACACAACTCAAGGCAGTGCTGGAGGAGGCCTAAGTGTCGCCACTGAATGAGTAAGAGTGGGAGTGGGAAGAGCCCACCATGGGGATCACAGCAGAGCAGGGTGCCGGGGTTGAGGGGCTGATGAGCAGGCTTGCAGCTGAGGCTGCATCGTGGGAATTTGAAAGCAAAGTAAAAAAAAACCTTTGAGGAACAGGAGACAGCTGGCATTTACTGAGATCGTTTATGCATTGTCTCATTTAAGTCCCACCACACAGGTGATGTTAATCCCATTTTATAGAAAGGGGAATGGGGGCTTAGAGTGATGAGGAACCTGGCTCAAGGGCACTCAGCTGGTAACAGATGAAGGGTGATTTGAACCCAGGTCTGTCTGCCTCAGAATGGAGGCCACTTCTGTTGTGCTTCACTGGGCAAGAGTCCTGGCCCTAGGCCCTCAGCAGTGAGTGCGTCCTTCCCCAGGTGTGGCCATTCCGGGGCACTGACCCATTTGGCTGGAAGGAAGGGGCTGGGCTTTAAACCCGTGCAGCCTGTCCTTGGCCAGCCTGAACTTAGCAGGAAGCCCCCACCCAGCTGAGAGGAGGGAGAAAAGGTGGGCTTTTTTCAAAATGACATCAAACCATGTATGTTGTTCTACAGCATGCCATTTTTGTCTTACTATTTCTAGACACACGTATATCTGCGTATATATATATTTTTAAAAGTTGTGTAGTACCCCTTTGTATAGATACTGCATTTATTGTTAATCTGTCCCCCTACCACTGGACATTATATTGTCTCCAAAGGTTTGCAGTCACAAGAAGTGCTTTACTCTGCATCCATTTTTGTAGGAGTATGTTTGTCCAGATAAAGGTATTTCTAGGGGTAGAGTCCTAAGAGTGGCATCAGTGGGTCAAGGGTATATTTGTTTTAAGTTTTAAAAATTTTTTAATTAATTTTTTAGAGAATGAGAGGGAAGGAGAGAGAGAGACATTGATTTGTTGTTCCACTTATTTATGTATTCATCAGTTGCTTCTTGTATCTGCCCTGAGTGGAGATTGAACCCACAATCTGGGATTATTGGGATGATGCTCTAACCAACTGACCTAACTTATTTTAAATTCTTATAGACAGAGCTAAACTTTCCTACAAAGAGGTTATATCAGTTTACACTCCGTCAAAGTATGAGTGTGTCCATTCTTTCACATCTTTGCCACTAGGTATCATATGACATATACATTTATTTGCCAATCGAGTGAGCAAAACAGTTTTTCGCTTTGGTTTTCATTTTGGTTTCCCTGGATCTCCACAGCTCAGCCAAGGCCCATCAGCTACAGAAAACATTGTGAAGACCTGAAAAAGAGCTCAAGAATGAGAAGCAGAGAATTAGGGCAGCTCTGAGGAAGAACTGAATGTCAGTGAATGCTATCAGGACCTAGATAAGGGAGGCAGCAGGTCCTTTCTCTGTGCATATTGCTAGGCTCCAGGGTGGATTGGATACCCCAGGAGCTCAGAGTGAGGCCTGGCTAGCTGGGGTCTCATGGCCAGAAGCCAGAGAGTGAAGGCTGGCTCCAAGAGTTACGGGAACAAGCTAACAGGCTGCATGGGGCAAAGGAGGGCAGGTTTCAGGGAGGGCAGAGGAATGAGTTCAGCTTCCTGAAAGAGCCAGGGAAGGTGAGGGTCACCAGGCTCTGGGTGCAAATGAGAACTGGGGCGCTGTGGGCTGGGTAGGTGAATGATGGGAAGGGAATTTGGCTCCAAAATCTCAGCAAAGGTGAGAGGGACGTAGATGAGTGGGGGCAGCACCTTCCCCCACATACTTATCTGACATCAGCCTATTAGTAATAGAGCTGGTATTTTCTGAGTGCTTATTACATAACACATTGCTCCGTTTTCATTTATTGAATAACTTTATCCTTGCAACAAGTACATGAGACAGGTATAGTTATTATCTCCGTTTCACAGATGAGGATGTGGAGGCATAGAGTTAAGTGGCTTTCCCATCACACAGGTAGAAAGTGGCTAAGTGGGGATTCAAACTCAGGCCACCGAGTTTGAGTCCATGCTTCAAACACCAAACACATTGGCTTTCCTCAGCCAACATAATAATAACTGCCATTAATCCAGGGCAGAGCCAGCACACCATTTTGGCGGGGGGGGGGGGGGGGGGGGGGTTCTGTAATGCTTACTACAAGTATATATATAATAGATGTTATCCTTAATTTAAAGGTGAGAAAAGTAAAGTTCAGACAGGCTGAGTACCTTGGCTAAGGTCACCTCGCTAAAAAGAATTTGCACCCAGATCTATGTGAACCAAAGCCTCTGCCCCTTCCGCATCACCACAGGGCCTTTCGCAACATAAGAAGAGAAATGACACAACTGCAGAACGGCCAGGGCTGGGAGGCACCTCCGAAACCGGCTAATCCGAATCTCTCATTGTAGATGGAGAAAGCGGGTGCTGCAGGGCACATGCCCAAGCCATACCACAGGTCTCAGAACAAGACACGTCTCCTGGGCTCCTGGTCTTCTCTGGAGATTGAATTTTTTGCCCTGTCTCTGCAGAGATGAGAGCATGTGAATGCAGCATGGAGGGAGAATCTGTGTGTGTGTGTGTGTGTGTGTGTGTGTAGTGGGGGTAGGGGTGGGGACATGTATGCAGTGCTGGGGAGAGCCCTTCCTCTGTAGGGTTAACTGGGAAGCAGGATGGCAGTTTGGAAGGGGAATCTGGAGAAGCCATCCCTTTCCTGTAACTGGACCCTGGAACCCTCCCTCCGCCCCCTCTCCACTCCCATTCTCCCATACACACGTATCCACCCTCAGCCAAAGTAAAGCATGAGCTGGTGTCTCGGACAGAGCTGCTTTTGTAGGCTTCCAAGAGCCTCCCGCCATCCTGGGTGACCCGAGGACTGCTATTTCCCCTTATAGGGCCACCTGATAAATTACCCATTGTCCTTTCCAAGGGCACATGTAAAAATGCCAATTACCCTGAGACCTAGTGGCACAGTGAAAAGGATATGCCAGTCATTCATACCTGCCTATGAATTTGTGTGTTGGCTAGGACAAGGTTTCTCAAACTAGGGCATTCATCCTCAGAGTTCTTAAGTTCTCTGAATAGTTTTTAAGTGTGGGTTTCATTGATATTAAAATACTTCAGCAGTTATAAAGTTGAAACTCTGCAGTTAAGCATTTTCATAGACTAGGACCTTACTGCCTTAAGTTGATATGGCATAAACATTGGTCTGTGAACTGCTGGGAACTCACAGACAGGAACTTTGAGAATTGCTTTTCTTTCGAGAGGTCTGTTCACATACAGGTTTGGGAGACTCTAATCAAGGTTGCGCCAGAGTCCAGAGATCTGGGCTCTGGTCTCGGCCATGACCACTTGGTGCCTCAATTTCTTCCTGTATAAAATGCACTCACTCTTTACCACTTTTGCAGCATCCTCTCTGCTGGGCTGTGCAGGTTGCCAAGAGGGATAGGATGATGAGCAAGGTTCAAGCCTGTGGGCCCAGATAAGCTGATATAGGCACTGAGCTCGGTGCTCTACTGTCTGACAGTTTAAGGCAGAGGGTTCACAAAGGCTACGGGGTCCAGTGGAGGAAGAGGTTACTTATGCCTGGTGAACACAGGTGGGCTTTGTGGCAGACCGACTCTGAGCTGGGCCTTGAGCCAGGGCCCCAGTGGATGAGGGGTCTGGCCCTACAGGCAGAGAGGGTGGGTGAAACAGTTTGGGTGGGGTGGACTTGTGGATAGGGTTATGGCGTGGAGTATGTTTAGGGGACTGAATCCATAGCTGAAGGACCTTGGAGGCCACCTCATCCAACTCTTTAAAGAACAAGGGAATATCATGAAGCCTAAATTAGTTTAAATATCTCCCCTAACCCTCCACAAGATCACACAGCCAGTTGGAGCAATGAAGACAGCAAGGAGGTAGGCAATAATTTTTTCAATCTGGAGCTGAGTTCTAGCCTCAAGAATGTTTTTGGGGAATCCAGCCCAAGTTGGCAAGCTCCTCTTCCACCACATACTCCATGAAGCCTGCTGCGAACCCCAGCAACTCCTCTCTCCCATCTGCAGGGCTCCTAAGGCACACTGGACCACAGACAGGAGGGGCATTTAAACTTTATTTCCATCCAACAAAACAGCCACGTCCTGGTGAAAACCAAGGTGGACAGAGGCCATTAGCCCACCCTTCCCAGCTTCTTGTCCTTGAGCTGCGCTAATAGAACTCAGGCTGGCAAGAGGTAGGAAGGCCTCACAAGAGGCCTTTACAGAGCCAACCTGCACAACTTCCTGGGGTGGGTGGGAGCGGTGGTCATCAGCCAATGGGCTGTAGCTTCTGGTCCTGGGCATGGACAGCTTGCCTCCACTTGGCCTTAGGAACCTTTCCCTCCTCTTGGTTGTGGGGGACTCTCAGGCTGTGCCCACCCCTTTGGGCTGGAGGAACTCCTCCATTGCCTAGACCTCTTGAGGTTGGCAGCCACCTAACCTGTTGGGGCAGAGAGGGGACTCAGTGCCCCAGCACAAACAGGACAGTGGTGAGGCAGTCAGAATGAGGCTGGGCCCCAAATGCCTGGAGTCGAATGCCCACTTCTCTCAGCAGACATGGAAAGAACAGGTTAGTGTGGGGGTCTGTCATAGGTGCCCCAAAACAGACTGTGAAACCCAGGTTTGCCATGTCTAGTCTAGGTTTGGTTGCTGCTACCAGGACCACAGCCGCTGTCACCGTTTTTATTTCTACCACCGTCACTGCATTTCTACCACCACTGTTTCCACCGTCTCTGCCGCAGTCACCACCTTAATCGCCACCATTATCACCGTCTCCTTCTTCACCAGTATCTACCCCCATCTCTACCACAACCACTACTTCCATCTTCATCACCGTAACTACCCACCACTATCAGTATCTCCATCACACTCATCACCATCATCTCCACTGTAACCACCACTATGAGCGTTTCTGTCTCCATTTCAACCGTGCTGTCCATCAGCACAGCTGTCACTATGTCCACTGCCACTGACGCCTCTCCCACGGCCATCATGTCCATCCCTACCACTGTCACCACGCCCTCCATGAGTACTACTACCTCCGTCGCCAGTACCATCTCCTCCACCACCCCTGCCATCTCTATCAGTATCGCCACCTCCGTCACCACCACAACTGCCTCTCGCCTTCCCTCGTACTCTGTCTCCTGCCGTCACCACCAGCACAATTACCCCACCCACCTCTACCTCTGCCCTTTGTAATCCATCCACATGACATAGGACATAAAGAATGTCTATTTGGGTTGGCCCTTCAACTTCTTCTCATTTGTTCAGTCCCAGAAAGGCCAACTATAGACCCCACTGTCCCCATTTTTCTCTTGAGACTCTTCATGGAAGATGAAGTTAAATGCCTTGCTCTTTAAGTTAAGGAAGATTATGTGTGTCTCACCATTCCTGATTTACCAGGCCCATCATTCTGTCCTGGAAGGAAATTGGATTACTCTGACAGAATGTGTTCTTTGGAAAGCAGTACTGGTTATTACCTAATTCCTTATGATCTTGTGTTTGTGGATTGATTTTTTGACGATGTGTCCCAATAGTTTTCTATTATAGCTGTTTAGCTGATGGGTTCCGCACTTCCAGAGGTCTCTGCTTTATCCCAGATTTAAAGAGAGGTGGGGACAGGCTGCCTGAGTCTCCCTCTGGTCTCTCAGCCCCTCACCAGTTCTCTATAAATCCCCTTGGAGTGGAAAGTCAGTGATCTGACTCCACCTTGGGCCAATTCTTTAAGTACTGAAGCATGTAAGTCATCAGGGCCTGTGGATGAGAACACACAAGTTCTTTCCTCGTTCCCTCTTGGCCTCCTGCCTCCTCACGATCCCATGTGGTGCCTCTTTTCAGTTTTCAGATCACAGATGACCTTTTTAAGCTAAGAAAAAAAATAAAAGCCTCTGCTTTTTAGTGTCACTGCTTTATAGACTTTCTCTTCCCAGCTCAGACGAGCCAGCAATCTCCTGATCCCCCCTTTTTGGCCTGTTAGAGTTAGAAAATGTTTTTCTCATTCTTTGCTGCCTTGTGCAAGTTATATCTTATTTCTTTTTCTAAACGACTCTCTTGATTTTATCTCCACAGCCTTTTGTTATTTTTTTGTATGTACCCCTCCTTCGTATCCTGGCCTGATTTCCACTTTCTTTGGCATGGCCATTATCATTCTAGTTCCCTGGGAAGCTTTCTGCATAACTAACAAGTAATCTATCGGTCCCTTTAGCTGCTTTATGCATCACGATAGTTCATTCTTTTCTCCCAATTCTCTTGCCTTGTGTGGACATGTCCAGTTCTCCTTAGAGAGTGCCTCAGTTGTTAAACTCAGTCTTTGGGGTTTTCATCTCAGTTCCCAACACGTGGTGTGGAAAGCTTTTAGACAGGGCTATTATTTAAATCTTGTTTGAGTTCCTGCTTTTCTTCCTTTCTCTGATCACCTTTCTCAATACTTCCTTCCCTTCTCTAATACTCCTGTAGCGTATGAGTGTCGAACCTAGTTGGCACCTGCTCCCCAGAACACACACCAGGGGAACCACAAAGGGATGGTGCCAGTACCTGGGTCTGGTCACCGGTGCCTACACTGGGCTGTGGATGGGGACACTTACCAGGAGTGCTTGGTTACCATGGAGGGCTCTTTCTGGTCACAGCTCCATTTGTTTATTCTTGGATGCCCTCCTTCCCTCTTGAACCTCTGTGTTTGTCTGGTAGCCCCCTGGCTGCAGGCAGATAAGT